>NC_133409.1:49722500-52222500 GCF_049350105.2 Macaca mulatta | reverse complement strand
GCCCTCTATGGGCTTCCAAATATCACTTTGCCAATTCCACAAGAACTGTCTTAGCGTAAGGCTTCTTGAGGGGAACGCTGTAACTCTCTGAGATGATTTCTCAGAACACAAAGAAGTTTCTCAGAAAGATTCTTTCTCTTTGTTATTGGAGGATATTTCCTTTGGCCCTATAGTCTTCAAAGGGATCCGAAATATCTGCTCTCAGATTCCACAGAAATAAGGCTAGCAAAGAGATCCCCGAAATACAGATGAAACTCTGTGAGATGAATTAACAGAACATTAAGCAGTTTCTCAGAAAGCTTCTTTCCAGATTTCATCTGAGGATATTTCCTTTTTCACCATAGCCCTCTATGGGCTTCCAAATATCACTTTGCTAATTCCACAAGAACTGTCTTACCGAAAGGCTTCTTGAGGGGAAAGCTCTAACTCTGTGAGATGATTTCACTGAACCCAAAGAAGTTTCTCAGAAAGCTTCTTTCTCTTTGTTATCGGAGGATATTTCCTTTTGCCCTATAGTCTTCAAAGGGATCCGAAATATCCGATCTCAGATTCCACAGATGTAAGGCTAGCAAAGAGATCCTCGAAATACAGATGTAACTCTGTGAGATGAATTAACAGAACACTAAGCAGTTTCTCAGAAAGCTTCTTTCCAGATTTCATCTGAGGATATTTCCTTTTTCACCATAGCCCTCTATGGGCTTCCAAATATCACTTTGCCAATTCCACAAGAACTGTCTTAGCGAAAGGGTTCCTGAGGGGAAAGCTGTAACTCTGTCAGATGATTTCAGAGAACACAAAGAAGTTTCTCAGAAAGCTTCTTTCTCTTTGTTATCGGAGGATATTTCCTTTGGCCCTATAGTCTCCAAAGGGATCCGAAATCTCTTTTCTCAGATTCCACAGAAATAAGGCTAGCAAAGAGATCCACGAAACACAGATGTAACTCTGTGAGATGAATTAACGGAACACTAAGCAGTTTCTCAGAAAGCTTCTTTCCAGATTTCATCTGAGGATATTTCCTTTTTCACCATAGCCATCTATGGGCTTTCAAATATCACTTTGCCAATTCCACAAGAACTGTCTTAGCGAAAGGCTTCTTGAGGGGAAAGCTGTAGCTCTGTGAGATGATTTCGCAGAACACAAAGAAGTTTCTCAGAAAGCTTCTTTCTCTTTGTTATCGGAGGATATTTCCTTTGGCCCTATAGTCTTCAAAGGGATCCGAAATATCTGTTCTCAGATTCCACAGAAATAAGGCTAGCAAAGAGATCCACGAAATACAGATGAAACTCTGTGAGATGAATTAAGAGAACATTAATCAGTTTCTCAGACAGCTTCTTTCCAGATTTCATCTGAGGATATTTCCTTTTCCACCATAGCCCTCTATGGGCTTCCAAATATCACTTTGCTACTTCCACAAGAACTGTCTTAGCGAGAGGCTTGTTGAGGGGAAAGCTCTAACTCTGTGAGATGATTTCACAGAACACAAAGAAGTTTCTCAGAAAGCTTCTTTCTCTTTGTTATCGGAGGATATTTCCTTTGGCCCTATAGTCTTCAAAGGGATCCGAAATATCTGATTTCAGATTCCACAGATGTAAGGCTAGCAAAGAGATCCTCGAAATACAGATGTAACTCGGTGAGATGAATTAACAGAACACTAAGCAGTTTCTCAGAAAGCTTCTTTCCAGATTTCATCTGAGGATATTTCCTTTTTCACCCTAGCTCTCTATGGGCTTCAAAATATCACTTTGCCAATTCCACAAGAACTGTCTTAGCGAAAGGCTTCTTGAGGGGAAAGCTGTAACTCTGTGAGATGATTTCACAGAACACAAAGAAGTTTCTCAGAATGCTTCTTTCTCGTTGTTATTGGAGGATATTTCCTTTGGCCCTATAGTCTACAAAGGGATCCGAAATATCTGTCCTCAGATTCCACAGAAATTAGGCTAGCAAAGAGATCCACGAAATGCAGATGTAACTCTGTGAGATGAATTAACAGAACATTTAGCAGTTTCTCAGAAAGCTTCTTTCTAGATTTCATCTGAGGATATTTCCTTTTTCACCATAGCCCTGTATGGGCTTCCAAATATCACTTTGCCAATTGCACAAGAACTGTCTTAGCGAAAGGCTTCTTGAGGGGAAGGCTGTAACTCTGTGAGATGATTTCACAGAACACAAAGAAGTTTCTCAGAAAACTTCTTACTCTTTGTTATCGGAGGATATTTCCTTTGGCCCTATAGTCTTCAAAGGGATCCGAAATATCTGTTCTCAGATTCCACAGATATTAGGCTAGCAAAGAGATCCTCGAAATACAGATGTAACTCTGTGAGATGAATTAACCGAACACTAAGCAGTTTCTCAGAAAGCTTCTTTCCAGATTTCATCTGAGGATATTTCCTTTATCACCATAGCCCTCCATGGGCTTCCAAATATCACTTTGCCAATTCCACAAGAAATGTCTTAGCGAAAGGCTTCTTGAGGGGAAAGCTCTAACTCTGTGAGATGATTTCACAGAACACAAAGACGTTTCTCAGAAAGCTTCCTTCTCTTTGTTATCGGAGGATATTTCCTTTGGCCCTATAGTCTTCAACGGGATCCGAAATATCTGTTATCAGATTCCACAGAAATAACGCTAGCAAAGAGATCCACGAAATACAGATGGAACTCTGTGAGATGAATTAACAGAACACTAAGCAGTTTCTCAGAATGCTTCTTTCCAGATTTCATCTGAGGATATTTCCTTTTTCACCATAGCCCTCTATGGGCTTCCAAATATCCCTTTGCCAATTCCACAAGAACTGTCTTAGCGAAAGGCTTCTTGAGGGGAAAGCTGTAACTCTCTGAGATGATTTCTCAGAACACAAAGAAGTTTCTCAGAAAGCTTCTTTCTCTTTGTTATTGGAGGATATTTCCTTTGTCCTTATAGTCTTCAATGGGATCCGAAATATCTGTTCTCAGATTCCACAGAAATAAGGCTAGCAAAGAGATCCTCGAAATACAGATGTAACTCTGTGAGTGGAAGTCACACATCACAGAACAGTTTCTCAGAAAGCTTCTTTCCAGATTTCATCTGACGATATTTCCTTTTTCACCATAGCCCTCTATGGGCTTCCAAATATCACTTTGCCAATTCCAGAAGAACCGTCTTAGCGAAAGGCTTCTTGAGGGGAAAGCTGTAACTCTGTGAGATGATTTCACAGAACACAAAGAAGTTTCGCAGAAAGCTTCTTTTTCTTTGTTATCGGAGGATAATTCCTTTGGCCCTACAGTCCTCAAAGAGATCCGAAATATCTGTTCTCAGATTCCACAGAAATAAGGCTAGAAAAGAGATCCTCGATATACAGATGTAACTCTGTGAGATGAATTAACAGAATACTAGGCAGTTTCTCAGAAAGCTTCTTTCCAGATTTCATCTGAGGATATTTCCTTTTTCACCATAGCCCTCTATGGCCTTGCAAATATCACTTTGCCAATTCCACAAGAACTGTCTTAGCGAAAGGCTTCTTGAGGGGAAGGCTGTAACTCTGTGAGATGATTTCACAGAACACAAAGAAGTTTCTCAGAAAGCTTCTTTCTTTTTGTTATCGTAGGATATTTCCTTTGGCCCTATAGTCTTCAAAGGGATCCGAAATATCTGTTCTCAGATTCCACAGAAATAAGGCTAGCAAAGAGATCCTCGAAATACAGATGTAACTCTGTGAGATGAATTAACAGAACACTAAGCAGTTTCTCAGAAAGCTTCTTTCCAGTTTTCATCTGAGGATATTTCCTTTTTCACCATAGCCCTCTATGGGCTTCCAAATATCACTTTGCCAATTCCACAAGAACTGTCTTAGCGAAAGGCTTCTTGATGGGAAAGCTCTAACTCTCTGATGATTTCACAGAACACAAAGAAGTTACTCACAAATCTTCCTTCTCTTTGTTATCGGAGGATATTTCCTTTGGCCCTACAGTCTTCTACGGGATCCGAAATATCTGTTCTCAGATTCCACAGAAATAACGCTAGCAAAGAGATCCACGAAATACAGATGTAACACTGTGAGATGAATTAACAGAACACTAAGCAGTTTCTCAGAAAGCTTCTTTCCAGATTTCATCTGAGGATATTTCCTTTTTCACCATAGCCCTCTATGGGCTTCCAAATATCACTTTGCCAATTCCACAAGAACTGTCTTAGCGAAAGGCTTCTTGAGGGGAAAGCTGTAACTCTGTGAGATGATTTCACAGAACACAAAGAAGTTTCTCAGAAAGCTTCTTTCTCTTTGTTATCGGAGGATACTTCCTTTGGCCCTATAGTCTTCAAAGGGATCCGAAATATCTGTTCTCAGATTCCACAGAAATAAGGCTAGCAAAGAGATCCTCGAAATACAGATGTAACTCTGTGAGATGAATTAACAGAACACTAACCAGTTTCTCAGTAAGCTTCTTTCCAGATTTCATATGAGGATATTTCCTTTTTCACCATAGCCCTCTATGGGCTTCCAAATATCACTTTGCCAATTCCACAAGAACTGTCTTAGCGAAAGGCTTCTTGAGGGGAAAGCTGTAACTCTGTGAGATGATTTCATAGAACACAAAGAAGTTTCTCAGAAAGCTTCTTTCTCTTTGTTATCGGAGGATATTTCCTTTGGCCCTATAGTCTTCAAAGGGATCCGAAATATCTGTTCTCAGATTCCACAGAAATAAGGCTGGCAAAGATATCCACGAAATACAGATGTAAATCTGTGAGTGGAAGTCACACATCACAGAGCAGTTTCTCAAAAAGCTTCTTTCCAGATTTCATATGAGGATATTTCCTTTTTCACCATAGCCCTCTAAGGGCTTCCAAATATCACTTTGCCAATTCCACAAGAACTGTCTTAGCGAAAGGCTTCTTGAGGGGAAAGGTGTGACTCTGTGAGATGATTTCACAGAACATAAAGAAGTTTCTCATAAAGCTTCCTTCTCTTTGTTATCAGACGATATTTCCTTTGGCCCTATAGTCTTCAACGGGATCCGAAATATCTGTTCTCAGATTTACAGAAATAAGGCTAGCAAAGAGATCCACGAAATACAGATGTAACTCTGTGAGTGGAAGTCACACATCATAGAGCAGTTTCTCAGAAAACTTCTTTCCAGATTTCATCTGAGGATATTTCCTTTTTCACCATAGCCCTCTATGGGCTTCCAAATATCACTTTGCCAATTTCACAAGGACTGTCTTAGCGAAAGGCTACTTGAGGGGAAAGCAGCAACTCTGTGAGATGATTTCACAGAACACAAAGAAGTTTCTCAGAAAGCTTCTTTCTCTTTGTTATCGGAGGATATTTCCTTTGGAACTATAGTCTTCAAAGGTATCCGAAATATCTGTTCTCAGATTCCAGAGAAATAAGGCTAGCAAAGAGATCCTCGAAATACAGATGTAACTCTGTGAGATGAATTAACAGAACACTAGGCAGTTTCCCAGAAAGCTTCTTTCCAGATTTCATCTGAGGATATTTCCTTTTTCACCATAGCGCTCTATGGGCTTCCAAATATCACTTTGCCAATTCCACAAGAACTATCTTATCGAAAGGCTTCTTGAGGGGAAAGCTGTAACTCTGTGAGATGATTTCACAGAACACAAAGAAGTTTCTCAGAAAGCTTCTTTCTCTTTGTTATCGGAGGATATTTCCTTTGGCCCTATAGTCTTCAAAGGGATCCGAAATATCTGTTCTCAGATTCCACAGAAATAAGGCTGGCAAAGAGTTCCATGAAATAGAGATGTAACACTGTGAGTTGAATTTGCAGAACACTAAGCAGTTTCTCAGAAAGCTTCTTTCCAGATTTCATCTGAGGATATTTCCTTTTTCACCATAACCCTCTATGGGCTTCCAAATATCACTCTGCCAATTCCACAAGAACTGTCTTAGCGAAAGGCTTCTTGACGGGAAAGCTGTAACTCTGTGAGATGATTTCACAGAACACAAAGAAGTTTCTCAGAAAGCTTCCTTCTCTTTGTTATCGGAGGATATTTCCTTTGGCCCTATAGTCTTCAAAGGGATCCGAAATATCTGTTCTCAGATTCCACAGAAATAAGGCTAGCAAAGAGATCCTCGAAATACAGATGTAACTCTGTGAGATGAATTAACAGAACACTAAGCAGTTTCTCAGAAAGCTTCTTTCCAGATTTCATCTGAGGATATTTCCTTTTTTCACCATAGCCCTGTATGGGCTTCCAAATATCACTTTGCCAATTCCACAATAACTATCTTAGCGAAAGGCTTCTTGAGGGGAAAACTGTAACTCTGTGAGATGATTTCACAGAACACAAAGAAGTTTCTCAGAAACTTTCTTTCTCTTTGTTTCGGAGGATATTTCCTTTGGCTCTGTAGTCTTCAAAGGGATCCGAAATATCGGTTCTCAGATTCCACAGAAAAAAGGCTGGCAAAGAGATCCACGAAATACAGATGTAACTCTGTGAGATGAATTAACAGAACACTAAGCAGTTTCTCAGAAAGCTTCTTTCCAGATTTCATCTGAGGATATTTCCTTTTTCACCATAGCCCTCTGTGGGCTTCCAAATATCACTTTGCCAATTCCACAAGAACTGTCTTAGCCGAAGGCTTCTTGAGGGGAAAGCTGTAACTCTGTGAGATGATTTCACAGAACACAAAGAAGTTTCTCAGAAAGCTTCTTTCTCTTTGTTATCGGAGGATATTTCCTTTGGCCCAATAGTCCTCAAAGGGAACCAAATATCTGTTCTCAGATTTCACAGAAATAAGGCTAGCAAAGAGATCCACGAAATACAGATGAAACTCTGTGAGATGAATTAACAGAACACTAAGCAGTTTCTCAGAAAGCTTCTTTCCAGATTTCATCTGAGGATATTTCCTTTTTCACCATAGCCATCTATGGGCTTCCAAATATCACTTTGCCAATTCCACAAGAACTGTCTTAGCGAAAGGCTTCTTGAGGGGAAAGCTGTAGCTCTGTGAGATGATTTCGCAGAACACAAAGAAGTTTCTCAGAAAGCTTCTTTCTCTTTGTTATCGGAGGATATTTCCTTTGGCCCTATAGTCTTCAAAGGGATCCGAAATATCTGTTCTCAGATTCCACAGAAATAAGGCTAGCAAAGAGATCCACGAAATACAGATGAAACTCTGTGAGATGAATTAACAGAACATTAATCAGTTTCTCAGAAAGCTTCTTTCCAGATTTCATCTGAGGATATTTCCTTTTCCACCATAGACCTCTATGGGCTTCCAAATATCACTTTGCTAATTCCACAAGAACTGTCTTAGCGAGAGGCTTGTTGAGGGGAAAGCTCTAACTCTGTGAGATGATTTCACAGAACACAAAGAAGTTTCTCAGAAAGCTTCTTTCTCTTTGTTATCGGAGGATATTTCCTTTGGCCCTATAGTCTTCAAAGGGATCCGAAATATCTGATTTCAGATTCCACAGATGTAAGGCTAGCAAAGAGATCCTCGAAATACAGATGTAACTGCGTGAGATGAATTAACAGAACATTTAGCAGTTTCTCAGAAAGCTTCTTTCTAGATTTCATCTGAGGATATTTCCTTTTTCACCATAGCCCTCTAAGGGCTTCCAAATATCACTTTGCCAATTGCACAAGAACTGTCTTAGCGAAAGGCTTCCTGAGGGGAAGGCTGTAACTCTGTGAGATGATTTCACAGAACACAAAAAAGTTTCTCAGAAAGCTTCTTTCTCTTTGTTATCGGAGGATATTTCCTTTGGCCCTATAGTCTTCAAAGGGATCCGAAATATCTGTTCTCAGATTCCACAGATATTAGGCTAGCAAAGAGATCCTCGAAATACAGATGTAACTCTGTGAGATGAATTAACAGAACACTAAGCAGTTTCTCAGAAAGCTTCTTTCCAGATTTCATCTGAGGATATTTCCTTTATCACCATAGCCCTCCATGGGCTTCCAAATATCACTTTGCCAATTCCACAAGAAATGTCTTAGCGTATGGCTTCTTGAGGGGAAAGCTCTAACTCTGTGAGATGATTTCACAGAACACAAAGACGTTTCTCAGAAAGCTTCCTTCTCTTTGTTTTCGGAGGATATTTCCTTTGGCCCTATAGTCTTCAACGGGATCCGAAATATCTGTTATCAGATTCCACAGAAATAACGCTAGCAAAGAGATCCACGAAATACAGATGTAACTCTGTGAGATGAATTAACAGAACACTAAGCAGTTTCTCAGAAAGCTTCTTTCCAGATTTCATCTGAGGATATTTCCTTTTTCACCATAGCCCTCTATGGGCTTCCAAATATCCCTTTGCCAATTCCACAAGAACTGTCTTAGCGAAAGGCTTCTTGAGGGGAAAGCTGTAACTCTCTGAGATGATTTCTCAGAACACAAAGAAGTTTCTCAGAAAGCTTCTTTCTCTTTGTTATTGGAGGATATTTCCTTAGTCCTTATAGTCTTCAAAGGGATCCGAAATATCTGTTCTCAGATTCCACAGAAATAAGGCTAGAAAAGAGATCCTCGAAATACAGATGTAACTCTGTGAGTGGAAGTCACACATCACAGAGCAGTTTCTCAGAAAGCTTCTTTCCAGATTTCATCTGACGATATTTCCTTTTTCACCATAGCCCTCTATGGGCTTCCAAATATCACTTTGCCAATTCCAGAAGAACCGTCTTAGCGAAAGGCTTCTTGAGGGGAAAGCTGTAACTCTGTGAGATGATTTCACGGAACACAAAGAAGTTTCTCAGAAAGCTTCTTTTTCTTTGTTATCGGAGGATAATTCCTTTGGCCCTACAGTCTTCAAAGAGATCCGAAATATCTGTTCTCAGATTCCACAGAAATAAGGCTAGAAAAGAGATCCTCGATATACAGATGTAACTCTGTGAGATGAATTAACAGAATACTAGGCAGTTTCTCAGAAAGCTTCTTTCCAGATTTCATCTGAGGATATTTCCTTTTTCACCATAGCCCTCTATGGGCTTGCAAATATCACTTTGCCAATTCCACAAGAACTGTCTTAGCGAAAGGCTTCTTGAGGGGAAGGCTGTAACTCTGTGAGATGATTTCACAGAACACAAAGAAGTTTCTCAGAAAGCTTCTTTCTTTTTGTTATCGTAGGATATTTCCTTTGGCCCTATAGTCTTCAAAGGGATCCGAAATATCTGTTCTCAGATTCCACAGAAATAAGGCTAGCAAAGAGATCCTCGAAATACAGATGTAACTCTGTGAGATGAATTAACAGAACACTAAGCAGTTTCTCAGAAAGCTTCTTTCCAGTTTTCATCTGAGGATATTTCCTTTTTCACCATAGCCCTCTATGGGCTTACAAATATCACTTTGCCAATTCCACAAGAACTGTCTTAGCGAAAGGCTTCTTGATGGGAAAGCTCTAACTCTGTGATGATTTCAGAGAACACAAAGAAGTTACTCACAAATCTTCCTTCTCTTTGTTATCGGAGGATATTTCCTTTGGCCCTACAGTCTTCAACGGGATCCGAAATATCTGTTCTCAGATTCCACAAAAATAACGCTAGCAAAGAGATCCACGAAATACAGATGTAACACTGTGAGATGAATTAACAGAAAACTAAGCAGTTTCTCAGAAAGCTTCTTTCCAGATTTCATCTGAGGATATTTCCTTTTTCACCATAGCCCTCTATGGGCTTCCAAATATCACTTTGCCAATTCCACAAGAACTGTCTTAGCGAAAGGCTTCTTGAGGGGAAAGCTGTAACTCTGTGAGATGATTTCACAGAACACAAAGAAGTTTCTCAGAAAGCTTCTTTCTCTTTGTTATCGGAGGATACTTCCTTTGGCCCTATAGTCTTCAAAGGGATCCGAAATATCTGTTCTCAGATTCCACAGAAATAAGGCTAGCAAAGAGATCCTCGAAATACAGTTGTAACTCTGTGAGATGAATTAACAGACCACTAACCAGTTTCTCAGTAAGCTTCTTTCCAGATTTCATATGAGGATATTTCCTTTTTCACCGTAGCCCTCTATGGGCTTCCAAATATCACTTTGCCAATTCCACAAGAACTGTCTTAGCGAAAGGCTTCTTGAGGGGAAAGCTGTAACTCTGTGAGATGATTTCATAGAACACAAAGAAGTTTCTCAGAAAGCTTCTTTCTCTTTGTTATCGGAGGACATTTCCTTTGGCCCTATAGTCTTCAAAGGGATCCGAAATATCTGTTCTCTAATTCCACAGAAATAAGGCTGGCAAAGATATCCACGAAATACAGATGTAACTCTGTGAGTGGAAGTCACACATCACAGAGCAGTTTCTCAAAAAGCTTCTTTCCAGATTTCATATGAGGATATTTCCTTTTTCACCATAGCCCTCTATGGGCTTCCAAATATCACTTTGCCTATTCCACAAGAACTGTCTTAGCGAAAGGCTTCTTGAGGGGAAAGGTGTAACTCTGTGAGATGATTTCACAGAACATAAAGAAGTTTCTCATAAAGCTTCCTTCTCTTTGTTATCAGACGATATTTCCTTTGGCCCTATAGTCTTCAACGGGATCCGAAATATCTGTTCTCAGATTTACAGAAATAAGGCTAGCAAAGAGATCCACGAAATACAGATGTAACTCTGTGAGTGGAAGTCACACATCACAGAGCAGTTTCTCAGAAAGCTTCTTTCCAGATTTCATCTGAGGATATTTCCTTTTTCACCATAGCCCTCTATGGGCTTCCAAATATCACTTTGCCAATTTCACAAGAACTGTCTTAGCGAAAGGCTACTTGAGGGGAAAGCAGCAACTCTGTGAGATGATTTCACAGAACACAGAGAAGTTTCTCAGAAAGCTTCTTTCTCTTTGTTATCGGAGGATATTTCCTTTTTAACTACAGTCTTCAAAGGGATCCGAAATATCTGTTCTCAGATTCCAGAGAAATAAGGCTAGCAAAGAGATCCTCGAAATACAGATGTAACTCTGTGAGATGAATTAACAGAACACTAGGCAGTTTCCCAGAAAGCTTCTTTCCAGATTTCATCTGAGGACATTTCCTTTTTCACCATAGCGCTCTATGGGCTTCCAAATATCACTTTGCCAATTCCACAAGAACTATCTTAGCGAAAGGCTTCTTGAGGGTAAAGCTGTAACTCTGTGAGATGATTTCACAGAACACAAAGAAGTTTCTCAGAAAGCTTCTTTCTCTTTGTTATCGGAGGTTATTTCCTTTGGCCCTATAGTCTTCAAAGGGATCCGAAATATCTGTTCTCAGATTCCACAGAAATAAGGCTGGCAAAGAGTTCTACGATATACAGATGTAACTCTGTGAGATGAATTAACAAAACACTAAGCAGTTTCTCAGAAAGCTTCTTTCCAGATTTCATCTGAGGATATTTCCTTTTTCACCATGACCCACTATGGGCTTCCAAATATCACTTTGCCAATTCCACAAGAACTGTTTTAGCGAAAGGCTTCTTGAGGGGAAAGCTGTAACTCTGTGAGATGATTTCACAGAACACAAAGAAGTTTCTCAGAAAGCTTCTTTCTCTTTGTTATCGGAGGATATTTTCTTTGGCCCTATAGTCTTCAAAGGGATCCGAAATATCTGTTCTCAGATTCCACAGAAATAAGGCTAGAAAAGAGATCCTCGAAATACAGATGTAACTCTGTGAGATGAATTAACAGAATACTAGGCAGTTTCTCAGAAAGCTTCTTTCCAGATTTCATCTGAGGATATTTCCTTTTTCACCATAGCCCTCTATGGGCTTCCAAATATCACTTTGCCAATTCCACAAGAACTGTCTTAGCGAAAGTCTTCTTGAGGAGAAAGCTGTAACTCTGTGAGATGATTTCACAGAACACAAAGAAGTTTCTCAGAAAGCTTCTTTCTCTTTGTTATCGGAGGATATTTCTTTTGGCCCTATAGTCTTCAAAGGGATCCGAAATATCTGTTCTCAGATCCAACAGAAAAAAGGATAGCAAAGAGATCCTCGAAATACAGATGTAACTCTGTGAGATGAATTAACAGAACACTAAGCAGTTTCTCAGAAAGCTTCTTTCCAGATTTCATCTGAGGATATTTCCTTTTTCACCATAGCCCTCTATGGGCTTCCAAATATCACTTTGCCAATTCCACAAGAACTGTCTTAGCGAAAGGCTTCTTGAGGGGAAAGCTGTAACTCTGTGAGATGATTTCACAGAACACAAAGAAGTTTCTCAGAAAGCTTCTTTCTCTTTGTTATCGGAGGATATTTCCTTTGGCCCTATAGTCTTCAAAGGGATCCGAAATATCTGATTTCAGATTCCACAGATGTAAGGCTAGCAAAGAGATCCTCGAAATACAGATGTAACAGTGTGAGTGGAAGTCACACATCACAGAGCAGTTTCTCAGAAAGCTTCTTTCCAGATTTCATCTGAGGATATTTCCTTTTTCACCATAGCCCTCTATGGGCTTCCAAATATCACTTTGCCAATTCCACAAGAACTGTCTTAGCGAAAGGGTTCTTGAGGGGAAAGCTGTAACTCTGTCAGATGATTTCAGAGAACACAAAGAAGTTTCTCAGAAAGCTTCTTTCTCTTTGTTATCGGAGGATATTTCCTTTGGCCCTATAGTCTCCAAAGGGATCCGAAATCTCTTTTCTCAGATTCCACAGAAATAAGGCTAGCAAAGAGATCCACGAAACACAGATGTAACTCTGTGAGATGAATTAACGGAACACTAAGCAGTTTCTCAGAAAGCTTCTTTCCAGATTTCATCTGAGGATATTTCCTTTTTCACCATAGCCATCTATGGGCTTTCAAATATCACTTTGCCAATTCCACAAGAACTGTCTTAGCGAAAGGCTTCTTGAGGGGAAAGCTGTAGCTCTGTGAGATGATTTCGCAGAACACAAAGAAGTTTCTCAGAAAGCTTCTTTCTCTTTGTTATCGGAGGATATTTCCTTTGGCCCTATAGTCTTCAAAGGGATCCGAAATATCTGTTCTCAGATTCCACAGAAATAAGGCTAGCAAAGAGATCCACGAAATACAGATGAAACTCTGTGAGATGAATTAAGAGAACATTAATCAGTTTCTCAGACAGCTTCTTTCCAGATTTCATCTGAGGATATTTCCTTTTCCACCATAGCCCTCTATGGGCTTCCAAATATCACTTTGCTAATTCCACAAGAACTGTCTTAGCGAGAGGCTTGTTGAGGGGAAAGCTCTAACTCTGTGAGATGATTTCACAGAACACAAAGAAGTTTCTCAGAAAGCTTCTTTCTCTTTGTTATCGGAGGATATTTCCTTTGGCCCTATAGTCTTCAAAGGGATCCTAAATATCTGATTTCAGATTCCACAGATGTAAGGCTAGCAAACAGATCCTCGAAATACAGGTGTAACTCGGTGAGATGAATTAACAGAACACTAAGCAGTTTCTCAGAAAGCTTCTTTCCAGATTTCATCTGAGGATATTTCCTTTTTCACCCTAGCTCTCTATGGGCTTCAAAATATCACTTTGCCAATTCCACAAGAACTGTCTTAGCGAAAGGCTTCTTGAGGGGAAAGCTGTAACTCTGTGAGATGATTTCACAGAACACAAAGAAGTTTCTCAGAAAGCTTCTTTCTCGTTGTTATTGGAGGATATTTCCTTTGGCCCTATAGTCTACAAAGGGATCCGAAATATCTGTCCTCAGATTCCACAGAAATTAGGCTAGCAAAGAGATCCACGAAATACAGATGTAACTCTGTGAGATGAATTAACAGAACATTTAGCAGTTTCTCAGAAAGCTTCTTTCTAGATTTCATCTGAGGATATTTCCTTTTTCACCATAGCCCTGTATGGGCTTCCAAATATCACTTTGCCAATTGCACAAGAACTGTCTTAGCGAAAGGCTTCTTGAGGGGAAGGCTGTAACTCTGTGAGATGATTTCACAGAACACAAAGAAGTTTCTCAGAAAGCTTCTTTCTCTTTGTTATCGGAGGATATTTCCTTTGGCCCTATAGTCTTCAAAGGGATCCGAAATATCTGTTCTCAGATTCCACAGATATTAGGCTAGCAAAGAGATCGTCGAAATACAGATGTAACTCTGTGAGATGAATTAACCGAACACTAAGCAGTTTCTCAGAAAGCTTCTTTCCAGATTTCATCTGAGGATATTTCCTTTATCACCATAGCCCTCCATGGGCTTCCAAATATCACTTTGCCAATTCCACAAGAAATGTCTTAGCGAAAGGCTTCTTGAGGGGAAAGCTCTAACTCTGTGAGATGATTTCGCAGAACACAAAGACGTTTCTCAGAAAGCTTCCTTCTCTTTGTTATCGGATGATATTTCCTTTGGCCCTATAGTCTTCAACGGGATCCGAAATATCTGTTATCAGATTCCACAGAAATAACGCTAGCAAAGAGATCCACGAAATACAGATGGAACTCTGTGAGATGAATTAACAGAACACTAAGCAGTTTCTCAGAAAGCTTCTTTCCAGATTTCATCTGAGGATATTTCCTTTTTCACCATAGCCCTCTATGGGCTTCCAAATATCCCTTTGCCAATTCCACAAGAACTGTCTTAGCGAAAGGCGTCTTGAGGGGAAAGCTGTAACTCTCTGAGATGATTTCTCAGAACACAAAGAAGTTTCTCAGAAAGCTTCTTTCTCTTTGTTATTGGAGGATATTTCCTTTGTCCTTATAGTCTTCAAAGGGATCCGAAATATCTGTTCTCAGATTCCACAGAAATAAGGCTAGCAAAGAGATCCTCGAAATACAGATGTAACTCTGTGAGTGGAAGTCACACATCACAGAACAGTTTCTCAGAAAGCTTCTTTCCAGATTTCATCTGACGATATTTCCTTTTTCACCATAGCCCTCTATGGGCTTCCAAATATCACTTTGCCAATTCCAGAAGAACCGTCTTAGCGAAAGGCTTCTTGAGGGGAAAGCTGTAACTCTGTGAGATGATTTCACAGAACACAAAGAAGTTTCGCAGAAAGCTTCTTTTTCTTTGTTATCGGAGGATAATTCCTTTGGCCCTACAGTCCTCAAAGAGATCCGAAATATCTGTTCTCAGATTCCACAGAAATAAGGCTAGAAAAGAGATCCTCGATATACAGATGTAACTCTGTGAGATGAATTAACAGAATACTAGGCAGTTTCTCAGAAAGCTTCTTTCCAGATTTCATCTGAGGATATTTCCTTTTTCACCATAGCCCTCTATGGGCTTGCAAATATCACTTTGCCAATTCCACAAGAACTGTCTTAGCGAAAGGCTTCTTGAGGGGAAGGCTGTAACTCTGTGAGATGATTTCACAGAACACAAAGAAGTTTCTCAGAAAGCTTCTTTCTTTTTGTTATCGTAGGATATTTCCTTTGGCCCTATAGTCTTCAAAGGTATCCGAAATATCTGTTCTCAGATTCCACAGAAATAAGGCTAGCAAAGAGATCCTCGAAATACAGATGTAACTCTGTGAGATGAATTAACAGAACACTAAGCAGTTTCTCAGAAAGCTTCTTTCCAGTTTTCATCTGAGGATATTTCCTTTTTCACCATAGCCCTCTATGGGCTTCCAAATATCACTTTGCCAATTCCACAAGAACTGTCTTAGCGAAAGGCTTCTTGATGGGAAAGCTCTAACTCTGTGATGATTTCACAGAACACAAAGAAGTTACTCACAAATCTTCCTTCTCTTTGTTATCGGAGGATATTTCCTTTGGCCCTACAGTCTTCTACGGGATCCGAAATATCTGTTCTCAGATTCCACAGAAATAACGCTAGCAAAGAGATCCACGAAATACAGATGTAACACTGTGAGATGAATTAACAGAAAACTAAGCAGTTTCTCAGAAAGCTTCTTTCCAGATTTCATCTGAGGATATTTCCTTTTTCACCATAGCCCTCTATGGGCTTCCAAATATCACTTTGCCAATTCCACAAGAACTGTCTTAGCGAAAGGCTTCTTGAGGGCAAAGCTGTAACTCTGTGAGATGATTTCACAGAACACAAAGAAGTTTCTCAGAAAGCTTCTTTCTCTTTGTTATCGGAGGATACTTCCTTTGGCCCTATAGTCTTCAAAGGGATCCGAAATATCTGTTCTCAGATTCCACAGAAATAAGGCTAGCAAAGAGATCCTCGAAATACAGATGTAACTCTGTGAGATGAATTAACAGAACACTAACCAGTTTCTCAGTAAGCTTCTTTCCAGATTTCATATGAGGATATTTCCTTTTTCACCATAGCCCTCTATGGGCTTCCAAATATCACTTTGCCAATTCCACAAGAACTGTCTTAGCGAAAGGCTTCTTGAGGGGAAAGCTGTAACTCTGTGAGATGATTTCATAGAACACAAAGAAGTTTCTCAGAAAGCTTCTTTCTCTTTGTTATCGGAGGATATTTCCTTTGGCCCTATAGTCTTCAAAGGGATCCGAAATATCTGTTCTCAGATTCCACAGAAATAAGGCTGGCAAAGATATCCACGAAATACAGATGTAACTCTGTGAGTGGAAGTCACACATCACAGAGCAGTTTCTCAAAAAGCTGCTTTCCAGATTTCATATGAGGATATTTCCTTTTTCACCATAGCCCTCTATGGGCTTCCAAATATCACTTTGCCAATTCCACAAGAACTGTCTTAGCGAAAGGCTTCTTGAGGGGAAAGGTGTGACTCTGTGAGATGATTTCACAGAACATAAAGAAGTTTCTCATAAAGCTTCCTTCTCTTTGTTATCAGACGATATTTCCTTTGGCCCTATAGTCTTCAACGGGATCCGAAATATCTGTTCTCAGATTTACAGAAATAAGGCTAGCAAAGAGATCCACGAAATACAGATGTAACTCTGTGAGTGGAAGTCACACATCATAGAGCAGTTTCTCAGAAAGCTTCTTTCCAGATTTCATCTGAGGATATTTCCTTTTTCACCATAGCCCTCTAAGGGCTTCCAAATATCACTTTGCCAATTTCACAAGGACTGTCTTAGCGAAAGGCTACTTGAGGGGAAAGCAGCAACTCTGTGAGATGATTTCACAGAACACAAAGAAGTTTCTCAGAAAGCTTCTTTCTCTTTGTTATCGGAGGATATTTCCTTTGGAACTATAGTCTTCAAAGGGATCCGAAATATCTGTTCTCAGATTCCAGAGAAATAAGGCTAGCAAAGAGATCCTCGAAATACAGATGTAACTCTGTGAGATGAATTAACAGAACACTAGGCAGTTTCCCAGAAAGCTTCTTTCCAGATTTCATCTGAGGATATTTCCTTTTTCACCATAGCGCTCTATGGGCTTCCAAATATCACTTTGCCAATTCCACAAGAACTATCTTAGCGAAAGGCTTCTTGAGGGGAAAGCTGTAACTCTGTGAGATGATTTCACAGAACACAAAGAAGTTTCTCAGAAAGCTTCTTTCTCTTTGTTATCGGAGGATATTTCCTTTGGCCCTATAGTCTTCAAAGGGATCCGAAATATCTGTTCTCAGATTCCACAGAAATAAGGCTGGCAAAGAGTTCCATGAAATAGAGATGTAACACTGTGAGTTGAATTTGCAGAACACTAAGCAGTTTCTCAGAAAGCTTCTTTCCAGATTTCATCTGAGGATATTTCCTTTTTCACCATAACCCTCTATGGGCTTCCAAATATCACTCTGCCAATTCCACAAGAACTGTCTTAGCGAAAGGCTTCTTGACGGGAAAGCTGTAACTCTGTGAGATGATTTCACAGAACACAAAGAAGTTTCTCAGAAAGCTTCCTTCTCTTTGTTATCGGAGGATATTTCCTTTGGCCCTATAGTCTTCAAAGGGATCCGAAATATCTGTTCTCAGATTCCACAGAAATAAGGCTAGCAAAGAGATCCTCGAAATACAGATGTAACTCTGTGAGATGAATTAACAGAACACTAAGCAGTTTCTCAGAAAGCTTCTTTCCAGATTTCATCTGAGGATATTTCCTTTTTCACCATAGCCCTCTATGGGCTTCCAAATATCACTTTGCCAATTCCACAATAACTATCTTAGCGAAAGGCTTCTTGAGGGGAAAACTGTAACTCTGTGAGATGATTTCACAGAACACAAAGAAGTTTCTCAGAAACTTTCTTTCTCTTTGTTTCGGAGGATATTTCCTTTGGCTCTGTAGTCTTCAAAGGGATCCGAAATATCGGTTCTCAGATTCCACAGAAAAAAGGCTGGCAAAGAGATCCACGAAATACAGATGTAACTCTGTGAGATGAATTAACAGAACACTAAGCAGTTTCTCAGAAAGCTTCTTTCCAGATTTCATCTGAGGATATTTCCTTTTTCACCATAGCCCTCTGTGGGCTTCCAAATATCACTTTGCCAATTCCACAAGAACTGTCTTAGCCGAAGGCTTCTTGAGGGGAAAGCTGTAACTCTGTGAGATGATTTCACAGAACACAAAGAAGTTTCTCAGAAAGCTTCTTTCTCTTTGTTATCGGAGGATATTTCCTTTGGCCCAATAGTCCTCAAAGGGAACCAAATATCTGTTATCAGATTTCACAGAAATAAGGCTAGCAAAGAGATCCACGAAATACAGATGAAACTCTGTGAGATGAATTAACAGAACACTAAGCAGTTTATCAGAAAGCTTCTTTCCAGATTTCATCTGAGGATATTTCCTTTTCCACCATAGACCTCTATGGGCTTCCAAATATCACTTTGCTAATTCCACAAGAACTGTCTTAGCGAGAGGCTTGTTGAGGGGAAAGCTCTAACTCTGTGAGATGATTTCACAGAACACAAAGAAGTTTCTCAGAAAGCTTCTTTCTCTTTGTTATCGGAGGATATTTCCTTTGGCCCTATAGTCTTCAAAGGGATCCGAAATATCTGATTTCAGATTCCACAGATGTAAGGCTAGCAAAGAGATCCTCGAAATACAGATGTAACTCGGTGAGATGAATTAACAGAACACTAAGCAGTTTCTCAGAAAGCTTCTTTCCAGATTTCATCTGAGGTATTTCCTTTTTCACCATAGCCCTCTATGGGCTTCAAAATATCACTTTGCCAATTCCACAAGAACTGTCTTAGCGAAAGGTTTCTTGAGGGGAAAGCTGTAACTCTGTGAGATGATTTCACAGAACACAAAGAAGTTTCTCAGAAAGCTTCTTTCTCGTTGTTATTGGAGGATATTTCCTTTGGCCCTATAGTCTACAAAGGGATCCGAAATATCTGTTCTCAGATTCCACAGAAATTAGGCTAGCAAAGAGATCCACGAAATACAGATGTAACTCTGTGAGATGAATTAACAGAACATTTAGCAGTTTCTCAGAAAGCTTCTTTCTAGATTTCATCTGAGGATATTTCCTTTTTCACCATAGCCCTCTAAGGGCTTCCAAATATCACTTTGCCAATTGCACAAGAACTGTCTTAGCGAAAGGCTTCTTGAGGGGAAGGCTGTAACTCTGTGAGATGATTTCACAGAACACAAAGAAGTTTCTCAGAAAGCTTCTTTCTCTTTGTTATTGGAGGATATTTCCTTTGGCCCTATAGTCTTCAAAGGGATCCGAAATATCTGTTCTCAGATTCCACAGATATTAGGCTAGCAAAGAGATCCTCGAAATACAGATGTAACTCTGTGAGATGAATTAACAGAACACTAAGCAGTTTCTCAGAAAGCTTCTTTCCAGATTTCATCTGAGGATATTTCCTTTATCACCATAGCCCTCCATGGGCTTCCAAATATCACTTTGCCAATTCCACAAGAAATGTCTTAGCGTATGGCTTCTTGAGGGGAAAGCTCTAACTCTGTGAGATGATTTCACAGAACACAAAGACGTTTCTCAGAAAGCTTCCTTCTCTTTGTTTTCGGAGGATATTTCCTTTGGCCCTATAGTCTTCAACGGGATCCGAAATATCTGTTATCAGATTCCACAGAAATAACGCTAGCAAAGAGATCCACGAAATACAGATGTAACTCTGTGAGATGAATTAACAGAACACTAAGCAGTTTCTCAGAAAGCTTCTTTCCAGATTTCATCTGAGGATATTTCCTTTTTCACCATAGCCCTCTATGGGCTTCCAAATATCCCTTTGCCAATTCCACAAGAACTGTCTTAGCGAAAGGCTTCTTGAGGGGAAAGCTGTAACTCTCTGAGATGATTTCTCAGAACACAAAGAAGTTTCTCAGAAAGCTTCTTTCTCTTTGTTATTGGAGGATATTTCCTTAGTCCTTATAGTCTTCAAAGGGATCCGAAATATCTGTTCTCAGATTCCACAGAAATAAGGCTAGAAAAGAGATCCTCGAAATACAGATGTAACTCTGTGAGTGGAAGTCACACATCACAGAGCAGTTTCTCAGAAAGCTTCTTTCCAGATTTCATCTGACGATATTTCCTTTTTCACCATAGCCCTCTATGGGCTTCCAAATATCACTTTGCCGATTCCAGAAGAACCGTCTTAGCGAAAGGCTTCTTGAGGGGAAAGCTGTAACTCTGTGAGATGATTTCACGGAACACAAAGAAGTTTCTCAGAAAGCTTCTTTTTCTTTGTTATCGGAGGATAATTCCTTTGGCCCTACAGTCTTCAAAGAGATCCGAAATATCTGTTCTCAGATTTCACAGAAATAAGGCTAGAAAAGAGATCCTCGATATACAGATGTAACTCTGTGAGATGAATTAACAGAATACTAGGAAGTTTCTCAGAAAGCTTCTTTCCACATTTCATCTGAGGATATTTCCTTTTTCACCATAGCCCTCTATGGGCTTGCAAATATCACTTTGCCAATTCCACAAGAACTGTCTTAGCGAAAGGCTTCTTGAGGGGAAGGCTGTAACTCTGTGAGATGATTTCACAGAACACAAAGAAGTTTCTCAGAAAGCTTCTTTCTTTTTGTTATCGTAGGATATTTCCTTTGGCCCTATAGTCTTCAAAGGGATCCGAAATATCTGTTCTCAGATTCCACAGAAATAAGGCTAGCAAAGAGATCCTCGAAATACAGATGTAACTCTGTGAGATGAATTAACAGAACACTAAGCAGTTTCTCAGAAAGCTTCTTTCCAGTTTTCATCTGAGGATATTTCCTTTTTCACCATAGCCCTCTATGGGCTTCCAAATATCACTTTGCCAATTCCACAAGAACTGTCTTAGCGAAAGGCTTCTTGATGGGAAAGCTCTAACTCTGTGATGATTTCAGAGAACACAAAGAAGTTACTCACAAATCTTCCTTCTCTTTGTTATCGGAGGATATTTCCTTTGGCCCTACAGTCTTCAACGGGATCCGAAATATCTGTTCTCAGATTCCACAAAAATAACGCTAGCAAAGAGATCCACGAAATACAGATGTAACACTGTGAGATGAATTAACAGAAAACTAAGCAGTTTCTCAGAAAGCTTCTTTCCAGATTTCATCTGAGGATATTTCCTTTTTCACCATAGCCCTCTATAGGCTTCCAAATATCACTTTGCCAATTCCACAAGAACTGTCTTAGCGAAAGGCTTCTTGAGGGGAAAGCTGTAACTCTGTTAGATGATTTCACAGAACACAAAGAAGTTTCTCAGAAAGCTTCTTTCTCTTTGTTATCGGAGGATACTTCCTTTGGCCCTATAGTCTTCAAAGGGATCCGAAATATCTGTTCTCAGATTCCACAGAAATAAGGCTAGCAAAGAGATCCTCGAAATACAGTTGTAACTCTGTGAGATGAATTAACAGACCACTAACCAGTTTCTCAGTAAGCTTCTTTCCAGATTTCATATGAGGATATTTCCTTTTTCACCGTAGCCCTCTATGGGCTTCCAAATATCACTTTGCCAATTCCACAAGAACTGTCTTAGCGAAAGGCTTCTTGAGGGGAAAGCTGTAACTCTGTGAGATGATTTCATAGAACACAAAGAAGTTTCTCAGAAAGCTTCTTTCTCTTTGTTATCGGAGGACATTTCCTTTGGCCCTATAGTCTTCAAAGGGATCCGAAATATCTGTTCTCTAATTCCACAGAAATAAGGCTGGCAAAGATATCCACGAAATACAGATGTAACTCTGTGAGTGGAAGTCACACATCACAGAGCAGTTTCTCAAAAAGCTTCTTTCCAGATTTCATATGAGGATATTTCCTTTTTCACCATAGCCCTCTATGGGCTTCCAAATATCACTTTGCCTATTCCACAAGAACTGTCTTAGCGAAAGGCTTCTTGAGGGGAAAGGTGTAACTCTGTGAGATGATTTCACAGAACATAAAGAAGTTTCTCATAAAGCTTCCTTCTCTTTGTTATCAGACGATATTTCCTTTGGCCCTATAGTCTTCAACGGGATCCGAAATATCTGTTCTCAGATTTACAGAAATAAGGCTAGCAAAGAGATCCACGAAATACAGATGTAACTCTGTGAGTGGAAGTCACACATCACAGAGCAGTTTCTCAGAAAGCTTCTTTCCAGATTTCATCTGAGGATATTTCCTTTTTCACCATAGCCCTCTATGGGCTTCCAAATATCACTTTGCCAATTTCACAAGAACTGTCTTAGCGAAAGGCTACTTGAGGGGAAAGCAGCTACTCTGTGAGATGATTTCACAGAACACAGAGAAGTTTCTCAGAAAGCTTCTTTCTCTTTGTTATCGGAGGATATTTCCTTTTTAACTACAGTCTTCAAAGGGATCCGAAATATCTGTTCTCAGATTCCAGAGAAATAAGGCTAGCAAAGAGATCCTCGAAATACAGATGTAACTCTGTGAGATGAATTAACAGAACACTAGGCAGTTTCCCAGAAAGCTTCTTTCCAGATTTCATCTGAGGACATTTCCTTTTTCACCATAGCGCTCTATGGGCTTCCAAATATCACTTTGCCAATTCCACAAGAACTATCTTAGCGAAAGGCTTCTTGAGGGTAAAGCTGTAACTCTGTGAGATGATTTCACAGAACACAAAGAAGTTTCTCAGAAAGCTTCTTTCTCTTTGTTATCGGAGGATATTTTCTTTGGCCCTATAGTCTTCAAAGGGATCCGAAATATCTGTTCTCAGATTCCACAGAAATAAGGCTAGAAAAGAGATCCTCGAAATACAGATGTAACTCTGTGAGATGAATTAACAGAATACTAGGCAGTTTCTCAGAAAGCTTCTTTCCAGATTTCATCTGAGGATGTTTCCTTTTTCACCATAGCCCTCTATGGGCTTGCAAATATCACTTTGCCAATTTCACAAGAACTGTCTTAGCGAAAGGCTTCTTGAGGGGAAGGCTGTAACTCTGTGAGATGATTTCACAGAACACAAAGAAGTTTGTCAGAAAGCTTCTTTCTTTTTGTTATCGTAGGATATTTCCTTTGACCCTATCGTCTTCAAAGGGATCCGAAATATCTGTTCTCAGATTCCACAGAAATAAGGCTAGTAAAGTGAAACTCGAAATACAGATGTAACTCTGTGAGATGAATTAACAGAACACTAAGCAGTTTCTCAGAAAGCTTCTTTCCAGATTTCATTTGAGGATATTTCCTTTTTCACCATAGACCTCTATGGGCTTCCAAATATCACTTTGCCAATTCCACAAGAACTGTCTTAGCGAAAGGCTTCTTGATGGGAAAGCTCTAACTCTGTGAGATGATTTCACAGAACACAAAGAAGTTTCTCAGAAATCTTCCTTCTCTTTGTTATCGGAGGATATTTCCTTTGGCCCTACAGTCTTCAACGGGATCCGAAATATCTGTTCTCAGATTCCACAGAAATAAGGCTAGCAAAGAGATCCACGAAATACAGATGTAACACTGTGAGATGAATTAACAGAAAACTAAGCAGTTTCTCAGAAAGCTTCTTTCCAGATTTCATCTGAGGATATTTCCTTTTTCACCATAGCGCTCTATGGGCTTCCAAATATCACTTTGCCAATTCCACAAGAACTATCTTGTCGAAAGGCTTCTTGAGGGGAAAGCTGTAACTCTATGAAATGATTTCACAGAACACAAAGAAGTTTCTCAGAAAGCTTCCTTCTCTTTGTTATCGGAGGATATTTCCTTTGGCCCTACAGTCTTCAACGGGATCCGAAATATCTGTTCTCAGATTCCACAGAAATAAGGCCAGCAAAGAGATCCACGAAATACAGATGTAACACTGTGAGATGAATTAACAGAAAACTAAGCAGTTTCTCAGAAAGCTTCTTTCCAGATTTCATCTGAGGATATTTCCTTTTTCACCATAGCCCTCTATGGGCTTCCAAATATCACTTTGCCAATTCCACAAGAACTGTCTTAGCGAAAGGCTTCTTGAGGGGAAAGCTGTAACTCTGTGAGATGATTTCACAGAACACAAAGAAGTTTCCAGAAAGCTTCTTTCTCTTTGTTATCGGAGGATACTTCCTTTGGCCCTATAGTCTTCAAAGGGATCCGAAATATCTGTTCTCAGATTCCACAGAAATAAGGCTAGCAAAGAGATCCTCGAAATACAGATGTAACTCTGTGAGATGAATTAACAGAACACTAACCAGTTTCTCAGAAAGCTTCTTTCCAGATTTCATATGAGGATATTTCCTTTTTCACCATAGCCCTCTATGGGCTTCCAAATATCACTTTGCCAATTCCACAAGAACTGTCTTAGCGAAAGGCTTCTTGAGGGTAAAGCTGTAACTCTGTGAGATGATTTCATAGAACACAAAGAAGTTTCTCAGAAAGCTTCTTTCTCTTTGTTATCGGAGGATATTTCCTTTGGCCCTATAGTCTTCAAAGGGATCCGAAATATCTGTTCTCAGATTCCACAGAAATAAGGCTGGCAAAGATATCCACGAAATACAGATGTAACTCTGTGAGTGGAAGTCACACATCACAGAGCAGTTTCTTAGAAAGCTTCTTTCCAGATTTCATATGAGGATATTTCCTTTTTCACCATAGCCCTCTATGGGCTTCCAAATATCACTTTGCCAATTCTACAAGAACTGTCTTAGCGAAAGGCTTCTTGAGGGGAAAGGTGTAACTCTGTGAGATGATTTCACAGAACACAAAGAAGTTTCTCAGAAAGCTTCCTTCTCTTTGTTATCAGACGATATTTCCTTTGGCCCTATAGTCTTCAACGGGATCCGAAATATCTGTTCTCACATTTACAGAAATAAGGCTAGCAAAGAGATCCACGAAATACAGATGTAACTCTGTGAGTGGAAGTCACACATCACAGGGCAGTTTCTCAGAAAGCTTCTTTCCAGATTTCATCTGCGGATATTTCCTTTTTCACCATAGCCCTCTATGGGCTTCCAAATATCACTTTGACAATACCACAAGAACTGTCTTAGCGAAAGGCTTCTTGAGGGGAAAGCTGTAACTCTGTGGGATGATTTCACAGAACACAAAGAAGTTTCTCAGAAAGCATCTTTCTCTTTGTTATCAGAGGATATTTCCTTTGGCCCTATAGTCTTCAAAGGGATCCGAAATATATGTTCTCAGATTCCACAGAAAAAAGGCTAGCAAAGAGATCCACGAAATACAGATGTAACTCTGTGAGTGGAAGTCACACATCCCAGAGCAGTTTCTCAGAAAGCTTCTTTCCAGATTTCATCTGAGGATATTTCCTTTTTCACCATAGCCCTCTATGGGTTTCCAAATATCACTTTGCCAATTTCACAAGACTGTCTTAGCGAAAGGCTTCTTGAGGGGAAAGCTCTAACTCTGTGAGATGATTTCACAGAACGCAAAGAAGTTTCTCAGAAATCTTCTTTCTCTTTGTTATCGGAGGATATTTCCTTTGGCCCTATAGTCTTCAAAAGGATCCGAAATATCTGTTCTCAGATTCCACAGAAATAAGGCTAGCAAAGAGATCTTCGAAATACAGATGTAACTCTGTGAGATGAATTAACAGAACACTAACGAGTTTCTCAGAAAGCTTCTTTCCAGATTTCATATGAGGATATTTCCTTTTTCACCATAGCCCTCTATGGGCTTCCAAATATCACTTTGCCAATTCCACAAGAACTGTCTTAGCGAAAGGCTTCTTGAGGG
Source organism: Macaca mulatta (assembly GCF_049350105.2). Classification (NCBI taxonomy): domain Eukaryota; kingdom Metazoa; phylum Chordata; class Mammalia; order Primates; family Cercopithecidae; genus Macaca; species Macaca mulatta. The sequence goes on along the minus strand of NC_133409.1, from coordinate 52,196,722 downwards.
GAAAGCTGTAACTCTGTGAGATGCTTTCACAGAACACAAACAAGTTTCTCAGAAAGCTTCTTTCTCTTTGTTATTGGAGGATATATCCTTTGGCCCTATAGTCTTCAAAGGGATCCGAAATATCTGTTCTCAGATTCCACAGAAATAAGGCTAGCAAAGAGATCCTCGAAACACAGATGTAACTCTGTGAGATGAATTAACAGAACACTAGGCAATTTCTCAGAAAGCTTCTTTCCAGATTTCATCTGAGGATATTTCCTTTTTCACCATAGCCCTCTATGGGCTTCCAAATATCACTTTGCCAATTCCACAAGAACTGTCTTAGCGAAAGGCTTCTTGAGGGGAAAGCTCTAACTCTGTGAGATGATTTCACAGAACACAAAGAAGTTTCTCAGAAAGCTTCTTTCTCTTTGTTATCGGAGGATATTTCCTTTGGCCCTATAGTCTTAAAAGAGATCCGAAATATCTGTTCTCAGATTCCACAGAAATAAGGCTAGCAAAGATATCCTCGAAATACAGATGTAACTATGTGAGATGAATTAACAGAACACTAAGCAGTTTCTCAGAAAGCTTCTTTCCAGATTTCATCTGAGGATATTTCCTTTTTCACCATAGCGCTCTATGGGCTTCCAAATATCACTTTGCCAATTTCACAAGAACTATCTTAGCGAAAGGCTTCTTGAGGGGAAAGCTGTAACTCTGTGAGATGATTTCACAGAACACAAAGAAGTTTCTCAGAAAGCTTCTTTCTCTTTTTTATCGGAGGATATTTCCTTTGGCCCTATAGTCTTCAAAGGGATCCGAAATATCTGTTCTCAGATTCCACAGAAATAAGGCTAGCAAAGAGATCCACGAAATACAGATGTAACTCTGTGAGATGAATTAACAGAACACTAGGCAGTCTCTCAGACAGCTTCTTTCCAGATTTCATCTGAGGATATTTCCTTTTTCACCATAGCCCTCTATGGGCTTCCAAATATCACTTTGCCAATTTCACAAGAACTGTCTTAGAAAAAGGCTTCTTGAGGGGAAATCTGTAACTCTGTGAGATGATTTCACAGAACACAAAGAAGTTTCTCAGAAAGCTTCTTTCTCTTTGTTATCGGAGGATATTTCCTTTGGCCCTATAGTCTTCAAAGGGATCCGAAATATCTGTTCTCAGATTCCACAGAAATAAGGCTAGCAAAGAGATCCACGAAATACAGATGTAACTCTGTGAGTGGAAGTCACACATCACAGAGCAGTTTCGCAGAAGGCTTCTTTCCAGATTTCATCTGAGGATATTTCCTTTTTCACCATAGCCCTCTATAGGCTTCCAAATATCACTTTGCCAATTCCACAAGAACTGTCTTAGCGAAAGGCTTCTTGAGGGGAAAGGTGTAACTTTGTGAGATGATTTCACAGAACACAAAGAAGTTTCTCAGAAAGCTTCCTTCTCTTTGTTATCGGAGGATATTTCCTTTGGCCCTATAGTCTTCAACGGGATCCGTAATATCTGTTCTCAGATTTACAGAAATAAGGCTAGCAAAGAGATCCACGAAGTACAGATGTAACTCTGTGAGTGAAAGTCACACATCACAGAGCAGTTTCTCAGAAAGCTTCTTTCCAGATTTCATCTGAGGATATTTCCTTTTTCACCATGGCCCTCTATGGGCTTCCAAATATCACTTTGCCAATTTCACAAGAACTGTCTTAGCGAAAGGCTTCTTGAGGGAAAAGCTGCAACTCTGTGAGATGATTTCACAGAACACAAAGAAGTTTCTCAGAAAGCTTCTTTCTCTTTGTTATCGGAGGATATTTCCTTTGGCCCTATAGTCTTCAAAGGGATCCGAAATATCTGTTCTCAGATTCCACAGAAATAAGGCTAGCAAAGAGATCCTCGAAATACAGATGTAACTCTGTGAGATGAATTAACAGAACACTAGGCAGTTTCTCAGAAAGCTTCTTTCCAGATTTCATCTGAGGATATTTCCTTTTTCACCATAGCGCTCTATGGGCTTCCAAATATCACTTTGCCAATTCCACAAGAACTATCTTAGCGAAAGGCTTCTTGAGGGGAAAGCTGTAACTCTGTGAGATGATTTCACAGAACACAAAGAAGTTTCTCAGAAAGCTTCTTTCTCTTTTTTATCGGAGGATATTTCCTTTGGCCCTATAGTCTTCAAAGGGATCCGAAATATCTGTTCTCATATTCCACAGAAATAAGGCTGGCAAAGAGTTCCACGAAATACAGATGAAACACTGTGAGATGAATTATCAGAACACTAAGCAGTTTCTCAGAAAGCTTCTTTCCAGATTTCATCTGAGGATATTTCCTTTTTCACCATAACCCTCTATAGGCTTCCAAATATCACTTTGCCAATTCCACAAGAACTGTCTTAGCGAAAGGCTTCTTGACGGGAAAGCTGTAACTCTGTGAGATGATTTCACAGAACACAAAGAAGTTTCTCAGAAAGCTTCTTTCTCTTTGTTATCGGAGGATATTTCCTTTGGCCCTACAGTCTTCAAAGGGATCCGAAATATCTGTTCTCAGATCCCACAGAAATAAGGCTAGCAAAGAGATCCTCGAAATACAGATGTAACTCTGTGAGATGAATTAACAGAACACTAGGCAGTTTCTCAGAAAGCTTCTTTCCAGATTTCATCTGAGGATATTTCCTTTTTCACCATAGCCATCTATGGGCTTCCAAATATCACTTTGCCAATTCCACAAGAACTGTCTTAGCGAAAGGCTTCTTGAGGGGAAAGCTGTAACTCTGTGAGATGATTTCACAGAACACAAAGTAGTTTCTCAGAAAGCTTCTCTCTCTTTGTTATCGGAGGATATTTCCTTTGGCCCTATAGTCTTCAAAGGGATCCGAAATATCTGTTCTCAGATTCCACAGAAATAAGGCTGGCAAAGAGATCCACGAAATACAGATGTAACTCTGTGATTGGAAGTCACACATCACAGAGCAGTTTCTCAGAAAGCTTCTTTCCAGATTTCATCTGAGGATATTTACTTTTTCACCATAGCCCTCTATGGGCTTCCAAATATCACTTTGCCAATTTCACAAGAACTGTCTTAGCGAAAGGCGTCTTGAGGGGAAGGCTGTAACTCTGTGAGATGATTTCACAGAACACAAAGAAGTTTCTCAGAAAGCTTCTTTCTTTTTGTTATCGTAGGATATTTCCTTTGTCCCTATAGTCTTCAAAGGGATCCGAAATATCTGTTCTCAGATTCCACAGAAATAAGGCTAGCCAAGAGATCCTCGAAATACAGATGTAACTCTGTGAGATGAATTAACAGAACACTAAGCAGTTTCTCAGAAAGCTTCTTTCCAGATTTCATCTGAGGATATTTCCTTTTTCACCATAGCCCTCTATGTTCTTCCAAATATCACTTTGCCAATTCCACAAGAACTGTCTTAGCGAAAGGCTTCTTGAGGGGAAAGCTCTAACTCTGTGAGATGATTTCACAGAACACAAAGAAGTTTCTCAGAAAGCTTCCTTCTCTTTGTTATCGGAGGATATTTCCTTTGGCCCTATAGTCTTCAAAGGGATCCGAAATATCTGTTCTCAGATTCCACAGAAATAACGCTAGCAAAGAGATCCACGAAATACAGATGTAACACTGTGAGATGAATTAACAGAAAACTAAGCAGTTTCTCAGAAAGCTTCTTTCCAGATTTCATCTGAGGATATTTCCTTTTTCACCATAGCCCTCTATGGGCTTCCATATATCACTTTGCCAATTGCACAAGAACTGTCTTAGCGAAAGGCTTATTGAGGGGAAAGCTGTAACTCTGTGAGATGATTTCACAGAACACAAAGAAGTTTCTCAGAAAGCTTCTTTCTCTTTGTTATCGGAGGATATTTCCTTTGGCCCTATAGTCTTCAAAGGGATCCGAAATATCTGTTTCCAGATTCCACAGAAATAAGGCTAGCAAAGAGATCCTCGAAATACAGATGTAACTCTGTGAGATGAATTAACAGAACACTAAGCAGTTTCTCAGAAAGCTTCTTTCCAGATTTCATCTGAGGATAATTCCTTTTTCACCATGGACCTCTATGGGCTTTCAAATATCAGTTTGCCAATTTCACAAGAACTGTCTTAGCGAAAGGCTTCTTGAGGGGAAAGCTGTAACTCTGTGAGATGATTTCACAGAACACAAAGAAGTTTCTCAGAAAGTTTCTTTCTCTTTGTTATCGGAGGATATTTCCTTTGGTGCTATAGTCTTCAAAGGGATCCGAAATATCTGTTCTCAGATTCCACAGAAATAAGGCTAGCAAAGAGATCCTCGAAATAGAGATGTAACTCTGTGAGATGAATTAACAGAACACTAGACAGTTTCTCAGAAAGCTTCTTTCCATATTTCATCTGAGGATATTTCCTTTTTTACCATAGCCCTCTATGGGCTCCCAAATATCACTTTGCGAATTGCACAAGAACTGTCTTAGCGAAAGACTTCTTGAGGGGAAAGTTGTAACTCTGTGAGATGATTTCACAGAACACAAAGAAGTTTCTCAGAAAGCTTCTTTCTCTTTGTTATCGGAGGATATTTCCTTTGGCCCTATAGTCTTCAAAGGGATCCGAAATATCTGTTCTCAGATTCCACAGAAATAAGGCTAGCAAAGAGATCCACGAAATACAGATGTAACTCTGTGAGTGGAAGTCACACATCACAGAGCAGTTTCTCAGAAAACTTCTTTCCAGATTTCATCTGAGGATATTTCCTTTTTCGCCATAGCCCTCTATTGGCTTCCAAATATCACTTTGAAAATTCCACAAGAACTGTCTTAGCGAAAGGCTTCATGAGGGGAAAGCTGTAACTCTGTGAGTTGATTTCACAGAACACAGAGAAGTTTCTCAGAAAGCTTCTTTCTCTTTGTAATCTTAGGATATTTCCTTTAGCCATATAGTCTTCAAAGGGATCCGAAATATCTGTTCTCAGATTCCACAGAAATAAGGCTAGCCAAGAGATCCTCGAAATACAGATGTTTATCTGAGAGATGAATTAACAGAACACTAAGCAGTTTCTCAGAAAGCTTCTTTCCAGATTTCATCTGAGGATATTTCCTTTTTCACCATAGCCTTCTATGGGCTTCCAAATATCACTTTGCCAATTCCACAAGAACTGTCTTAGCGATAGGCTTCTTGAGGGGAAAGCTGTAACTCTGTGAGATGATTTCACAGAACACAAAGAAGTTTCTCAGAAAGCTTCTTTCTCTTTGTTATCGGAGGATATTTCCTTTGGCCCTATAGTCTTCAAAGGGATCCGAAATATCTGTTCTCAGATGCCACAGAAATAAGGCTAGCAAAGAGATCCTCGAAATACAGATGTAACTCTGTGAGATGAAGTAACAGAACACTAGGCAGTTTCTCAGAAAGCTTCTTTCCAGATTTCATCTGAGGATATTTCCTTTTTCACCATAGCCATCGATGGGCTTCCAAATATCACTTTGCCAATTCCACAAGAACTGTCTTAGCGAAAGGCTTATTGAGGGGAAAGCTGTAACTCTGTGAGATGATTTCACAGAACACAAAGTAGTTTCTCAGAAATCTTCTCTCTCTTTGTTATCGGAGGATATTTCCTTTGGCCCTATAGTCTTCAAAGGGATCCGAAATATCTGTTCTCAGATTCCACAGAAATAAGGCTGCAAAGAGATCCACGAAATACAGATGTAACTCTGTGAGTGGAAGTCACACATCACAGAGCAGTTTCTCAGAAAGCTTCTTTCCAGATTTCATCTGAGGATATTTACATTTTCACCATAGCCCTCTATGGGCTTCCAAATATCACTTTGCCATTTCCACAAAAACTGTCTTAGCGAAAGGCTTCTTGAGGGGAAAGCTGTAACTCTGTGAGATGATTTCACAGAACACAAAGAAGTTTCTCAAAAAGCTTCTTTCTCTTTGTTATCGGAGGATATTTCCTTTGGCTCTATAGTCTTCAAAGGGATCCGAAATATCTGTTCTCAGATTCCACAGAAATAAGGCTAGCAAAGATATCCTCGAAATACAGATGTAACTCTGTGAGTTGAATTAACAGAACACTAGGCAGTCTCTCAGAAAGCTTCTTTCCAGATTTCATCTGAGGATATTTCCTTTTTCACCATAGCCCTCTATGGGCTTCCAAATATCACTTTGCCAATTTCACAAGAACTGTCTTAGAAAAAGGCTTCTTGAGGGGAAAGCTGTAACTCTGTGACATGATTTCACAGAACACAAAGATGTTTCTCAGAAAGCTTCTTTCTCTTTGTTATCGGAGGATATTTCCTTTGGCCCTATAGTCTTCAAAGGGATCCGAAATATCTGTTCTCAGATTCCACAGAAATAAGGCTAGCAAAGAGATCCTCGAAATACAGATGTAACTCTGTGAGATGAATTAACAGAATACTAGCCAGTTTCTCAGAAAGCTTCTTTCCAGATTTCATCTGAGGATATTTCCTTTTTCACCATAGCCCTCTATGGGCTTCCAAATATCACTTTCCCAATTGCACAAGAACTGTCTTAGCGAAAGGCTTCTTGAGGGGAAAGCTGTAACTCTGTGAGATGATTTCACAGAACACAAAGAAGTTTCTCAGAAAGCTTCCTTCTCTTTTTTATCGGAGGAAATTCCCTTTGGCCCTATAGTCTTCAACGGGATCCGAAATATCTGTTCTCAGATTCCACAGAAATAAGGCTATCAAAGAGATCCACGAAATACAGATGTAACACTGTGAGATGAATTAACAGAACACTAAGCAGTTTCACAGAAAGCTTCTTTCCAGATTTCATCTGAGGATATTTCCTTTTTCACCATAGCCCTCTATGGGCTTCCAAATATCACTTTGCCAATTCCACAAGAACTGTCTTAGCGATAGGCTTCTTGAGGGAAAAGCTGTAACTCTGTGAGATGATTTCACAGAACACAAAGAAGTTTCTCAGAAAGCTTCCTTCTCTTTGTTATCGGAGGATATTTCCTTTGGCCCTATAGTCTTCAAAGGGATCCGAAATATCTGTTCTCAGATTCCACAGAAATAAGGCTAGCAAAGAGATCCACGAAATACAGATGTAACTCTGTGAGTGGAAGTCACACATCACAGAGCAGTTTCTCAGAAAGCTTCTTTCCAGATTTCATATGAGGATATTTCCTTTTTCACCATAGCCCTCTATAGGCTTCCAAATATCACTTTGCCAATTCCACAAGAACTGTCTTAGCGAAAGGCTTCTTGAGGGGAAAGGTGTAACTTTGTGAGATGATTTCACAGAACACAAAGAAGTTTCTCAGAAAGCTTCCTTCTCTTTGTTATCGGAGGATATTTCCTTTGGCCCTATAGTCTTCAACGGGATCCGTAATATCTGTTCTCAGATTTACAGAAATAAGGCTAGCAAAGAGATCCACGAAGTACAGATGTAACTCTGTGAGTGGAAGTCACACATCAAAGAGCAGTTTCTCAGAAAGCTTCTTTCCAGATTTCATCTGAGGATATTTCCTTTTTCACCATGGCCCTCTATGGGCTTCCAAATATCACTTTGCCAATTTCACAAGAACTGTCTTAGCGAAAGGCTTCTTGAGGGAAAAGCTGCAACTCTGTGAGATGATTTCACAGAACACAAAGAAGTTTCTCAGAAAGCTTCTTTCTCTTTGTTATCGGAGGATATTTCCTTTGGCCCTATAGTCTTCAAAGGGATCCGAAATATCTGTTCTCAGATTCCACAGAAATAAGGCTAGCAAAGAGATCCTCGAAATACAGATGTAACTCTGTGAGATGAATTAACAGAACACTAGGCAGTTTCTCAGAAAGCTTCTTTCCAGATTTCATCTGAGGATATTTCCTTTTTCACCATAGCGCTCTATGGGCTTCCAAATATCACTTTGCCAATTCCACAAGAACTATCTTAGCGAAAGGCTTCTTGAGGGGAAAGCTGTAACTCTGTGAGATGATTTCACAGAACACAAAGAAGTTTCTCAGAAAGCTTCTTTCTCTTTTTTATCGGAGGATATTTCCTTTGGCCCTATAGTCTTCAAAGGGATCCGAAATATCTGTTCTCAGATTCCACAGAAATAAGGCTGGCAAAGAGTTCCACGAAATACAGATGTAACACTGTGAGATGAATTAACAGAACACTAAGCAGTTTCTCAGAAAGCTTCTTTCTAGATTTCATCTGAGGATATTTCCTTTTTCACCATAACCCTCTATGGGCTTCCAAATATCACTTTGCCAATTCCACAAGAACTGTCTTAGCGAAAGGCTTCTTGACCGGAAAGCTGTAACACTGTGAGATGATTTCACAGAACACAAAGAAGTTTCTCAGAAAGCTTCTTTCTCTTTGTTATCGGAGGATATTTCCTTTGGCCCTATAGTCCTCAAAGGGATCCGAAATATCTGTTCTCAGATTCCACAGAAATAAGGCTAGCAAAGAGATCCTCGAAATACAGATGTAACTCTGTGAGATGAATTAACAGAATACTAGGCAGTTTCTCAGAAAGCTTCTTTCCAGATTTCATCTGAGGATAGTTCCTTTTTCACCATAGCCCTCTATGGGCTTCCAAATATCACTTTGCGAAATCCACAAGAACTATCTTGGCGAAAGTCTTCTTGAGGGGAAAGCTGTAACACTATGAGATGATTTCACAGAACACAAAGAAGTTTCTCAGAAAGCTTCTTTCTCTTTGTTATCGGAGGATATTTCCTTTGGCCCTATAGTCTTCAAAGGGATCCGAAATATCTGTTCTCAGATTCCACAGAAATAAGGCTGTCAAAGAGTTCCACGAAATACAGATGTAACTCTGTTAGATGAATTAACAGAACACTAAGCAATTTCTCAGAAAGCTTCTTTCCAGATTTCATCTGAGGATATTTCCTTTTTCACCATAACCCTCTATGGGCTTCCAAATATCACCTTGCCAATTCCACAAGAACTGTCTTAGCGAAAGGCTTCTTGAGGGGAAAGCTGTAACTCGGTGAGATGATTTCACAGAACACAAAGAAGTTTCTCAGAAAGCTTCTTTCTCTTTGTTATCGGACGATATTTCCTTTGGCCCTACAGTCTTCAAAGGGATCCGAAATATCTGTTCTCAGATTCCACAGAAATAAGGCTAGGAAAGAGATCCCCGAAATACAGATGTAACTCTGTGAGATGAATTAACAGAACACTAAGCAGTTTCTCAGAAAGCTTCTTTCCAGATTTCATCTGAGGATATTTCCATTTTCACCATAGCCCTCTATGGGCTTCCAAATATCACTTTGCCAATTCCACAAGAACTGTCTTAGCGAAAGGCTTCTTGAGGGGAAAGCTGTAACTCTGTGAGATGATTTCACAGAACACAAAGAAGTTTCTCAGAAAGTTTCTTTCTCTTTGTTATCAGAGGATATTTCCTTTGGCCCTATAGTCTTCAAAGGGATCCGAAATATCTGTTCTCAGATTCCACAGAAATAAGGCTAGCAAAGAGATCCTGGAAATACAGATGTAACTCTGTGAGATGAATTAACAGAACACTAGACAGTTTCTCAGAAAGCTTCTTTCCAGATTTCATCTGAGGATATTTCCTTTTTTACCATAGCCCTCTATGGGCTTCCAAATATCACTTTGCCAATTGCACAAGAACTGTCTTAGCGAAAGACTTCTTGAGGGGAAAGCTGTAACTCTGTGAGATGATTTCACAGAACACAAAGAAGTTTCTCAGAAAGCTTCTTTCTCTTTGTTATCGGTGGATATTTCCTTTGGCCGTATAGTCTTCAAAGGGATCCGAAATATCTGTTCTCCGAATCCACAGAAATAAGGCTAGCAAAGAGACCCACGAAATACAGATGTAACTCTGTGAGTGGAAGTCACACATCACAGAGCAGTTTCTCACAAAGCTTCTTTCCAGATTTCATCTGAGGATATTTCCTTTTTCACCATAGCCCTCTATGGGCTTCCAAATATCACTTTTACAATTCCACAAGAACTGTCTTAGCGAAAGGCTTCTTGACGGGAAAGCTGTAACTCTGTGAGATTATTTCACAGAACAGAAAGAAGTTTCTCAGAAAGCTTCTTTCTCTTTGTTATCGGAGGATATTTCCTTTGGCCCTATAGTCCTCAAAGGGATCCGAAATATCTGTTCTCAGATTCCACAGAAATAAGGCTAGCCAAGAGATCCTCGAAATACAGATGTTTATCTGTGAGATGAATTAACAGAACACTAAGCAGTTTCTCAGAAAGCTTCTTTCCAGATTTCATCTGAGGATATTTCCTTTTTCACCATAGCCCTCTATGGGCTTCCAAATATCACTTTGCCAATTCCACAAGAACTGTCTTAGCGATAGGCTTCTTGAGGGGAAAGCTGTAACTCTGTGAGATGATTTCACAGAACACAAAGAAGTTTCTCAGAAAGCTTCTTTCTCTTTGTTATCGGAGGATATTTCCTTTGGCCCTATAGTCTTCAAAGGGATCCGAAATATCTGTTCTCAGATCCCACAGAAATAAGGCTAGCAAAGAGATCCTCGAAATACAGATGTAACTCTGTGAGATGAATTAACAGAACACTAGGCAGTTTCTCAGAAAGCTTCTTTCCAGATTTCATCTGAGGATATTTCCTTTTTCACCATAGCCATCTATGATCTTCCAAATATCACTTTGCCAATTCCACAAGAACTGTCTTAGCGAAAGGCTTCTTGAGGGGAAAGCTGTAATTCTGTGAGATGATTTCACAGAACACAAAGAAGTTTCTTAGAAAGCTTCTTTCTCTTTGTTATCGGAGGATATTTTCTTTGGCCCTATAGTCTTCAAAGGGATCCGAAATATCTGTTCTCAGATTCCACAGAAATAAGGCTAGCAAAGAGATCAACGAAATACAGATGTAACTCTGTGAGATGAATTAACAAAATACTAGGCAGTTTCTCAGAAAGCTTCTTTCCAGATTTCATCTGAGGATATTTCCTTTTTCACCATAGCACTCTATGGGCTTCCAAATATCACTTTGCCAATTGCACAAGAACTGTCTTAGCGAAAGACTTCTTGAGGGGAAAGCTGTAACTCTGTGAGATGATTTCACAGAACACAAAGAAGTTTCCCAGAAGGCTTCTTTCTCTTTGTTATCGGAGGATATTTCCTTTGGCCCTATATTCTTCAAAGGGATCCGAAATATCTGTTCTCAGATTCCACAGAAATAAGGCTAGCAAAGAGATCCACGAAATACAGATGTAACTCTGTGAGTGGAAGTCACATATCACAGAGCAGTTTCTCAGAAAGCTTCTTTCCAGATTTCATCTGAGGATATTTCCTTTTTCACCATAGCCCTCTATGGGCTTCCAAATATCACTTTGAAAATTCCACAAGAACTGTCTTAGCGAAAGGCTTCATGAGGGGAAAGCTGTAACTCTATGAGTTGATTTCACAGAACACAAAGAAGTTTCTCAGAAAGCTTCTTTCTCTTTGTTATCTTAGGATATTTCCTTTAGCCATATAGTCTTCAAAGGGATCCGAAATATCTGTTCTCAGATTCCACAGAAATAAGGCTAGCCAAGAGATCCTCGAAATACAGATGTTTATCTGAGAGATGAATTAACAGAACACTAAGCAGTTTCTCAGAAAGCTTCTTTCCAGATTTCATCTGAGGATATTTCCTTTTTCAGCATAGCCCTCTATGGGCTTCCAAATATCACTTTGCCAATTCCAGAAGAACTGTCTTAGCGATAGGCATCTTGAGGGGAAAGCTGTAACTCTGTGAGATGATTTCACAGAACACAAAGAAGTTTCTCAGAAAGCTTCTTTCTCTTTGTTATCGGAGGATATTTCCTTTGGCCCTATAGTCTTCAAAGGGATCCGAAATATCTGTTCTCAGATCCCACAGAAATAAGGCTAGCAAAGAGATCCTCGAAATACAGATGTAACTCTGTGAGATGAATTAACAGAACACTAGGCAGTTTCTCAGAAAGCTTCTTTCCAGATTTCATATGAGGATATTTCCTTTTTCACCATAGCCCCCTATGGGCTTCCAAATATCACTTTGCCAATTTCACAAGAACTGTCTTAACGAAAGGCGTCTTGAGGGGAAGGCTGTAACTCTGTGAGATGATTTCACAGAACACAAAGAAGTTTCTCAGATAGCTTCTTTCTTTTTGTTATCGTAGGATATTTCCTTTGGCCCTATAGTCTTCAAAGGGATCCGAAATATCTGTTCTCAGATTCTACAGAAATAAGGCTAGCCAAGAGATCCTCGAAATACAGATGTAACTCTGTGAGATGAATTAACAGAACACTAAGGAGCTTCTCAGAAAGCTTCTTTCCAGATTTCATCTGAGGATATTTCCTTTTTCACCATAGCCCTCTATGGGCTTCCAAATATCACTTTGCCAATTCCACAAGAACTGTCTTAGCGAAAGTCTTCTTGAGGGGAAAGCTCTAACTCTGTGAGATGATTTCACAGAACACAAGAAGTTTCTCAGAAAGCTTCCTTCTCTTTGTTATCGGAGGATATTTCCTTTGGCCCTATAGTCTTCAAAGGGATCCGAAATATCTGTTCTCAGATTCCACAGAAATAAGGCTAGCAAAGAGATCCACGAAATACAGATGTAACACTGTGAGATGAATTAACAGAAAACTAAGCAGTTTCTCAGAAAGCTTCTTTCCAGATTTCATCTGAGGATATTTCCTTTTTCACCATAGCCCTCTATGGGCTTCCAAATATCACTTTGCCAATTCCACAAGAACTGTCTTAGCGAAAGGCTTCATGAGGGGAAAGCTGTAACTCTGTGAGATGATTTCACAGAACACAAAGAAGTTTCTCAGAAAGCTTCTTTCTCTTTGTTATCTTAGGATATTTCCTTTAGTCATATAGTCTTCAAAGGGATCCGAAATATCTGTTCTCAGATTCCACAGAAATAAGACTTGCCAAGAGATCCTCGAAATACAGATGTTTCTGTGAGATGAATTAACAGAACACTAAGCAGTTTCTCAGAAAGCTTCTTTCCAGATTTCATCTGAGGATATTTCCTTTTTTACCATAGCCCTCTTTGGGCTTCCATATATCAGTTTGCCAATTCCACAAGAACTGTCTTAGCGTAAGGCTTCTTGAGGGGAAAGCTGTAACTCTGTGAGATGATTTCACAGAACACAAAGAAGTTTCTCAGAAAGCTTCTTTCTCTTTGTTATCGGAGGATATTTCCTTTGGCCCTATAGTCTTCAAAGGGATCCGAAATATCTGTTCTCAGATTCCACAGAAATAAGGCTAGCCAAGAGATCCTCGATATACAGATGTTTATCTGTGGGATGAATTAACAGAACACTAAGCAGTTTCTCAGAAAGCTTCTTTGCAGATTCATCTGAGGATATTTCCCTTTTCACCATAGCCCTGTATGGGCTTCCAAATATCACATTGCCAATTCCACAAGAACTGTCTTAGCGAAAGGCTTCTTGAGGGGAAAGCTGTAACTCTGTGAGATGATTTCACAGAACACAAAGAAGTTTCTCAGAAAGCTTCTTTCTCTTTGTTATCGGAGGATATTTCCTTTGGCCCCATAGTCTTCAAAGGGATCCGAAATATCTGTTCTCAGATTCCACAGAAATAACGCTAGCAAAGAGATCCACGAAATACAGATGTAACACTCTGAGATGAATTAACAGAAAACTAAGCAGTTTCTCAGAAAGCTTCTTTCCAGATTTCATCTGAGGATATTTCCTTTTTCACCATAGCCCTCTATGGGCTTCCAAATATCACTTTGCCAATTCCACAAGAACTGTCTTAGCGATAGGCTTCTTGAGGGGAAAGCTGTAACTCTGTGAGATGATTTCACAGAACACAAAGAAGTTTCTCAGAAAGCTTCTTTCTCTTTGTTATCGGAGGATATTTCCTTTGGCCCTATAGTCTTCAAAGGGATCCGAAATATCTGTTCTCAGATCCCACAGAAATAAGGCTAGCAAAGAGATCCTCGAAATACAGATGTAGCTCTGTGAGATGAATTAACAGAACACTAGGCAGTTTCTCAGAAAGCTTCTTTCCAGATTTCATCTGAGGATATTTCCTTTTTCACCATAGCCATCTATGATCTTCCAAATATCACTTTGCCAATTCCACAAGAACTGTCTTAGCGAAAGGCTTCTTGAGGGGAAAGCTGTAATTCTGTGAGATGATTTCACAGAACACAAAGAAGTTTCTTAGAAAGCTTCTTTCTCTTTGTTATCGGAGGATATTTTCTTTGGCCCTATAGTCTTCAAAGGGATCCGAAATATCTGTTCTCAGATTCCACAGAAATAAGGCTAGCAAAGAGATCAACGAAATACAGATGTAACTCTGTGAGATGAATTAACAAAATACTAGGCAGTTTCTCAGAAAGCTTCTTTCCAGATTTCATCTGAGGAAATTTCCTTTTTCACCATAGCACTCTATGGGCTTCCAAATATCACTTTGCCAATTGCACAAGAACTGTCTTACCGAAAGACTTCTTGAGGGGAAAGCTGTAACTCTGTGGGATGATTTCACAGAACACAAAGAAGTTTCCCAGAAAGCTTCTTTCTCTTTGTTATCGGAGGATATTTCCTTTGGCCCTATATTCTTCAAAGGGATCCGAAATATCTGTTCTCAGATTCCACAGAAATAAGGCTAGCAAAGAGATCCACGAAATACAGATGTAACTCTGTGAGTGGAAGTCACATATCACAGAGCAGTTTCTCAGAAAGCTTCTTTCCAGATTTCATCTGAGGATATTTCCTTTTTCACCATAGCCCTCTATGGGCTTCCAAATATCACTTTGAAAATTCCACAAGAACTGTCTTAGCGAAAGGCTTCATGAGGGGAAAGCTGTAACTCTATGAGATGATTTCACAGAACACAAAGAAGTTTCTCAGAAAGCTTCTTTCTCTTTGTTATCTTAGGATATTTCCTTTAGCCATATAGTCTTCAAAGGGATCCGAAATATCTGTTCTCAGATTCCACAGAAATAAGGCTAGCCAAGAGATCCTCGAAATACAGATGTTTATCTGACAGATGAATTAACAGAACACTAAGCAGTTTCTCAGAAAGCTTCTTTCCAGATTTCATCTGAGGATATTTCCTTTTTCAGCCTAGCCCTCTATGGGCTTCCAAATATCACTTTGCCAATTCCACAAGAACTGTCTTAGCGATAGGCATCTTGAGGGGAAAGCTGTAACTCTGTGAGATGATTTCACAGAACACAAAGAAGTTTCTCAGAAAGCTTCTTTCTCTTTGTTATCGGAGGATATTTCCTTTGGCCCTATAGTCTTCAAAGGGATCCGAAATATCTGTTCTCAGATCCCACAGAAATAAGGCTAGCAAAGAGATCCTCGAAATACAGATGTAACTCTGTGAGATGAATTAACAGAACACTAGGCAGTTTCTCAGAAAGCTTCTTTCCAGATTTCATATGAGGATATTTCCTTTTTCACCATAGCCCTCTATGGGCTTCCAAATATCACTTTGCCAATTTCACAAGAACTGTCTTAGCGAAAGGCGTCTTGAGGGGAAGGCTGTAACTCTGTGAGATGATTTCACAGAACACAAAGAAGTTTCTCAGAAAGCTTCTTTCTTTTTGTTATCGTAGGATATTTCCTTTGGCCCTATAGTCTTCAAAGGGATCCGAAATATCTGTTCTCAGATTCCACAGAAATAAGGCTAGCAAAGAGATCCTCGAAATACAGATGTAACTCTGTGAGATGAATTAACAGAACACTAGGCAGTTTCTCAGAAAGCTTCTTTCCAGATTTCATCTGAGGATATTTCCTTTTTCACCATAGCGCTCTATGGGCTTCCAAATATCACTTTGCCAATTCCACAAGAACTATCTTAGCGAAAGGCTTCTTGAGGGGAAAGCTGTAACTCTGTGAGATGATTTCACAGAACACAAAGAAGTTTCTCAGAAAGCTTCTTTCTCTTTTTTATCGGAGGATATTTCCTTTGGCCCTATAGTCTTCAAAGGGATCCGAAATATCTGTTCTCAGATTCCACAGAAATAAGGCTGGCAAAGAGTTCCACGAAATACAGATGTAACACTGTGAGATGAATTAACAGAACACTAAGCAGTTTCTCAGAAAGCTTCTTTCTAGATTTCATCTGAGGATATTTCCTTTTTCACCATAACCCTCTATGGGCTTCCAAATATCACTTTGCCAATTCCACAAGAACTGTCTTAGCGAAAGGCTTCTTGACCGGAAAGCTGTAACACTGTGAGATGATTTCACAGAACACAAAGAAGTTTCTCAGAAAGCTTCTTTCTCTTTGTTATCGGAGGATATTTCCTTTGGCCCTATAGTCCTCAAAGGGATCCGAAATATCTATTCTCAGATTCCACAGAAATAAGGCTAGCAAAGAGATCCTCGAAATACAGATGTAACTCTGTGAGATGAATTAACAGAATACTAGGCAGTTTCTCAGAAAGCTTCTTTCCAGATTTCATCTGAGGATAGTTCCTTTTTCACCATAGCCCTCTATGGGCTTCCAAATATCACTTTGCGAAATCCACAAGAACTATCTTGGCGAAAGGCTTCTTGAGGGGAAAGCTGTAACACTATGAGATGATTTCACAGAACACAAAGAAGTTTCTCAGAAAGCTTCTTTCTCTTTGTTATCGGAGGATATTTCCTTTGGCCCTATAGTCTTCAAAGGGATCCGAAATATCTGTTCTCAGATTCCACAGAAATAAGGCTGTCAAAGAGTTCCACGAAATACAGATGTAACTCTGTTAGATGAATTAACAGAACACTAAGCAATTTCTCAGAAAGCTTCTTTCCAGATTTCATCTGAGGATATTTCCTTTTTCACCATAACCCTCTATGGGCTTCCAAATATCACCTTGCCAATTCCACAAGAACTGTCTTAGCGAAAGGCTTCTTGAGGGGAAAGCTGTAACTCGGTGAGATGATTTCACAGAACACAAAGAAGTTTCTCAGAAAGCTTCTTTCTCTTTGTTATCGGACGATATTTCCTTTGGCCCTACAGTCTTCAAAGGGATCCGAAATATCTGTTCTCAGATTCCACAGAAATAAGGCTAGGAAAGAGATCCCCGAAATACAGATGTAACTCTGTGAGATGAATTAACAGAACACTAAGCAGTTTCTCAGAAAGCTTCTTTCCAGATTTCATCTGAGGATATTTCCATTTTCACCATAGCCCTCTATGGGCTTCCAAATATCACTTTGCCAATTCCACAAGAACTGTCTTAGCGAAAGGCTTCTTGAGGGGAAAGCTGTAACTCTGTGAGATGATTTCACAGAACACAAAGAAGTTTCTCAGAAAGTTTCTTTCTCTTTGTTATCAGAGGATATTTCCTTTGGCCCTATAGTCTTCAAAGGGATCCGAAATATCTGTTCTCAGATTCCACAGAAATAAGGCTAGCAAAGAGACCCACGAAATACAGATGTAACTCTGTGAGTGGAAGTCACACATCACAGAGCAGTTTCTCACAAAGCTTCTTTCCAGATTTCATCTGAGGATATTTCCTTTTTCACCATAGCCCTCTATGGGCTTCCAAATATCACTTTTACAATTCCACAAGAACTGTCTTAGCGAAAGGCTTCTTGACGGGAAAGCTGTAACTCTGTGAGATTATTTCACAGAACACAAAGAAGTTTCTCAGAAAGCTTCTTTCTCTTTGTTATCGGAGGATATTTCCTTTGGCCCTATAGTCCTCAAAGGGATCCGAAATATCTGTTCTCAGATTCCACAGAAATAAGGCTAGCCAAGAGATCCTCGAAATACAGATGTTTATCTGTGAGATGAATTAACAGAACACTAAGCAGTTTCTCAGAAAGCTTCTTTCCAGATTTCATCTGAGGATATTTCCTTTTTCACCATAGCCCTCTATGGGCTTCCAAATATCACTTTGCCAATTCCACAAGAACTGTCTTATCGATAGGCTTCTTGAGGGGAAAGCTGTAACTCTGTGAGATGATTTCACAGAACACAAAGAAGTTTCTCAGAAAGCTTCTTTCTCTTTGTTATCGGAGGATATTTCCTTTGGCCCTATAGTCTTCAAAGGGATCCGAAATATCTGTTCTCAGATCCCACAGAAATAAGGCTAGCAAAGAGATCCTCGAAATACAGATGTAACTCTGTGAGATGAATTAACAGAACACTAGGCAGTTTCTCAGAAAGCTTCTTTCCAGATTTCATCTGAGGATATTTCCTTTTTCACCATAGCCATCTATGATCTTCCAAATATCACTTTGCCAATTCCACAAGAACTGTCTTAGCGAAAGGCTTCTTGAGGGGAAAGCTGTAATTCTGTGAGATGATTTCACAGAACACAAAGAAGTTTCTTAGAAAGCTTCTTTCTCTTTGTTATCGGAGGATATTTTCTTTGGCCCTATAGTCTTCAAAGGGATCCGAAATATCTGTTCTCAGATTCCACAGAAATAAGGCTAGCAAAGAGATCAACGAAATACAGATGTAACTCTGTGAGATGAATTAACAAAATACTAGGCAGTTTCTCAGAAAGCTTCTTTCCAGATTTCATCTGAGGATATTTCCTTTTTCACCATAGCACTCTATGGGCTTCCAAATATCACTTTGCCAATTGCACAAGAACTGTCTTAGCGAAAGACTTCTTGAGGGGAAAGCTGTAGCTCTGTGAGATGATTTCACAGAATACAAAGAAGTTTCTCAGAAAGCTTCTTTCTCTTTGTTATTGGAGGATATTTCCTTTGGCCCTATAGTCTTCAAAGGGATCCGAAATATCTGTTCTCAGATTCCACAGAAATAAGGCTAGCAAAGAGATCCACGAAATACAGATGTAACACTGTGAGTGGAAGTCACACATCACAGAGCAGTTTCTCAGAAAGCTTCTTTCCAGATTTCATCTGAGGATATTTCCTTTTTCACCATAGCCCTCTATGGTCTTCCAAATATCACTTTGCCAATTCCACAAGAACTGTCTTAGCGAAAGGCTTCATGAGGGGAAAGCTGTAACTCTGTGAGATGATTTCACAGAACACAAAGAAGTTTCTCAGAAAGCTTCTTTCTCTTTGTTATCTTAGGATATTTCCTTTAGTCATATAGTCTTCAAAGGGATCCGAAATATCTGTTCTCAGATTCCACAGAAATAAGACTTGCCAAGAGATCCTCGAAATACAGATGTTTCTGTGAGATGAATTAACAGAACACTAAGCAGTTTCTCAGAAAGCTTCTTTCCAGATTTCATCTGAGGATATTTCCTTTTTTACCATAGCCCTCTTTGGGCTTCCATATATCAGTTTGCCAATTCCACAAGAACTGTCTTAGCGTAAGGCTTCTTGAGGGGAAAGCTGTAACTCTGTGAGATGATTTCACAGAACACAAAGAAGTTTCTCAGAAAGCTTCTTTCTCTTTGTTATCGGAGGATATTTCCTTTGGCCCTATAGTCTTCAAAGGGATCCGAAATATCTGTTCTCAGATTCCACAGAAATAAGGCTAGCCAAGAGATCCTCGATATACAGATGTTTATCTGTGGGATGAATTAACAGAACACTAAGCAGTTTCTCAGAAAGCTTCTTTGCAGATTCATCTGAGGATATTTCCCTTTTCACCATAGCCCTGTATGGGCTTCCAAATATCACATTGCCAATTCCACAAGAACTGTCTTAGCGAAAGGCTTCTTGAGGGGAAAGCTGTAACTCTGTGAGATGATTTCACAGAACACAAAGAAGTTTCTCAGAAAGCTTCTTTCTCTTTGTTATCGGAGGATATTTCCTTTGGCCCCATAGTCTTCAAAGGGATCCGAAATATCTGTTCTCAGATTCCACAGAAATAACGCTAGCAAAGAGATCCACGAAATACAGATGTAACACTCTGAGATGAATTAACAGAAAACTAAGCAGTTTCTCAGAAAGCTTCTTTCCAGATTTCATCTGAGGATATTTCCTTTTTCACCATAGCCCTCTATGGGCTTCCAAATATCACTTTGCCAATTCCACAAGAACTGTCTTAGCGATAGGCTTCTTGAGGGGAAAGCTGTAACTCTGTGAGATGATTTCACAGAACACAAAGAAGTTTCTCAGAAAGCTTCTTTCTCTTTGTTATCGGAGGATATTTCCTTTGGCCCTATAGTCTTCAAAGGGATCCGAAATATCTGTTCTCAGATCCCACAGAAATAAGGCTAGCAAAGAGATCCTCGAAATACAGATGTAGCTCTGTGAGATGAATTAACAGAACACTAGGCAGTTTCTCAGAAAGCTTCTTTCCAGATTTCATCTGAGGATATTTCCTTTTTCACCATAGCCATCTATGATCTTCCAAATATCACTTTGCCAATTCCACAAGAACTGTCTTAGCGAAAGGCTTCTTGAGGGGAAAGCTGTAATTCTGTGAGATGATTTCACAGAACACAAAGAAGTTTCTTAGAAAGCTTCTTTCTCTTTGTTATCGGAGGATATTTTCTTTGGCCCTATAGTCTTCAAAGGGATCCGAAATATCTGTTCTCAGATTCCACAGAAATAAGGCTAGCAAAGAGATCAACGAAATACAGATGTAACTCTGTGAGATGAATTAACAAAATACTAGGCAGTTTCTCAGAAAGCTTCTTTCCAGATTTCATCTGAGGAAATTTCCTTTTTCACCATAGCACTCTATGGGCTTCCAAATATCACTTTGCCAATTGCACAAGAACTGTCTTACCGAAAGACTTCTTGAGGGGAAAGCTGTAACTCTGTGAGAAGATTTCACAGAACACAAAGAAGTTTCCCAGAAAGCTTCTTTCTCTTTGTTATCGGAGGATATTTCCTTTGGCCCTATATTCTTCAAAGGGATCCGAAATATCTGTTCTCAGATTCCACAGAAATAAGGCTAGCAAAGAGATCCACGAAATACAGATGTAACTCTGTGAGTGGAAGTCACATATCACAGAGCAGTTTCTCAGAAAGCTTCTTTCCAGATTTCATCTGAGGATATTTCCTTTTTCACCATAGCCCTCTATGGGCTTCCAAATATCACTTTGAAAATTCCACAAGAACTGTCTTAGCGAAAGGCTTCATGAGGGGAAAGCTGTAACTCTATGAGTTGATTTCACAGAACACAAAGAAGTTTCTCAGAAAGCTTCTTTCTCTTTGTTATCTTAGGATATTTCCTTTAGCCATATAGTCTTCAAAGGGATCCGAAATATCTGTTCTCAGATTCCACAGAAATAAGGCTAGCCAAGAGATCCTCGAAATACAGATGTTTATCTGACAGATGAATTAACAGAACACTAAGCAGTTTCTCAGAAAGCTTCTTTCCAGATTTCATCTGAGGATATTTCCTTTTTCAGCCTAGCCCTCTATGGGCTTCCAAATATCACTTTGCCAATTCCACAAGAACTGTCTTAGCGATAGGCATCTTGAGGGGAAAGCTGTAACTCTGTGAGATGATTTCACAGAACACAAAGAAGTTTCTCAGAAAGCTTCTTTCTCTTTGTTATCGGAGGATATTTCCTTTGGCCCTATAGTCTTCAAAGGGATCCG
Organism: Macaca mulatta; assembly: GCF_049350105.2. Lineage (NCBI taxonomy): Eukaryota > Metazoa > Chordata > Mammalia > Primates > Cercopithecidae > Macaca > Macaca mulatta. Next base: position 52,175,349 of record NC_133409.1, on the reverse strand, counting down.
AAATATCTGTTCTCAGATCCCACAGAAATAAGGCTAGCAAAGAGATCCTCGAAATACAGATGTAACTCTGTGAGATGAATTAACAGAACACTAGGCAGTTTCTCAGAAAGCTTCTTTCCAGATTTCATATGAGGATATTTCCTTTTTCACCATAGCCCTCTATGGGCTTCCAAATATCACTTTGCCAATTTCACAAGAACTGTCTTAGCGAAAGGCGTCTTGAGGGGAAGGCTGTAACTCTGTGAGATGATTTCACAGAACACAAAGAAGTTTCTCAGAAAGCTTCTTTCTTTTTGTTATCGTAGGATATTTCCTTTGGCCCTATAGTCTTCAAAGGGATCCGAAATATCTGTTCTCAGATTCCACAGAAATAAGGCTAGCAAAGAGATCCTCGAAATACAGATGTAACTCTGTGAGATGAATTAACAGAACACTAGGCAGTTTCTCAGAAAGCTTCTTTCCAGATTTCATCTGAGGATATTTCCTTTTTCACCATAGCGCTCTATGGGCTTCCAAATATCACTTTGCCAATTCCACAAGAACTATCTTAGCGAAAGGCTTCTTGAGGGGAAAGCTGTAACTCTGTGAGATGATTTCACAGAACACAAAGAAGTTTCTCAGAAAGCTTCTTTCTCTTTTTTATCGGAGGATATTTCCTTTGGCCCTATAGTCTTCAAAGGGATCCGAAATATCTGTTCTCAGATTCCACAGAAATAAGGCTGGCAAAGAGTTCCACGAAATACAGATGTAACACTGTGAGATGAATTAACAGAACACTAAGCAGTTTCTCAGAAAGCTTCTTTCTAGATTTCATCTGAGGATATTTCCTTTTTCACCATAACCCTCTATGGGCTTCCAAATATCACTTTGCCAATTCCACAAGAACTGTCTTAGCGAAAGGCTTCTTGACCGGAAAGCTGTAACACTGTGAGATGATTTCACAGAACACAAAGAAGTTTCTCAGAAAGCTTCTTTCTCTTTGTTATCGGAGGATATTTCCTTTGGCCCTATAGTCCTCAAAGGGATCCGAAATATCTGTTCTCAGATTCCACAGAAATAAGGCTAGCAAAGAGATCCTCGAAATACAGATGTAACTCTGTGAGATGAATTAACAGAATACTAGGCAGTTTCTCAGAAAGCTTCTTTCCAGATTTCATCTGAGGATAGTTCCTTTTTCACCATAGCCCTCTATGGGCTTCCAAATATCACTTTGCGAAATCCACAAGAACTATCTTGGCGAAAGGCTTCTTGAGGGGAAAGCTGTAACACTATGAGATGATTTCACAGAACACAAAGAAGTTTCTCAGAAAGCTTCTTTCTCTTTGTTATCGGAGGATATTTCCTTTGGCCCTATAGTCTTCAAAGGGATCCGAAATATCTGTTCTCAGATTCCACAGAAATAAGGCTGTCAAAGAGTTCCACGAAATACAGATGTAACTCTGTTAGATGAATTAACAGAACACTAAGCAATTTCTCAGAAAGCTTCTTTCCAGATTTCATCTGAGGATATTTCCTTTTTCACCATAACCCTCTATGGGCTTCCAAATATCACCTTGCCAATTCCACAAGAACTGTCTTAGCGAAAGGCTTCTTGAGGGGAAAGCTGTAACTCGGTGAGATGATTTCACAGAACACAAAGAAGTTTCTCAGAAAGCTTCTTTCTCTTTGTTATCGGACGATATTTCCTTTGGCCCTACAGTCTTCAAAGGGATCCGAAATATCTGTTCTCAGATTCCACAGAAATAAGGCTAGGAAAGAGATCCCCGAAATACAGATGTAACTCTGTGAGATGAATTAACAGAACACTAAGCAGTTTCTCAGAAAGCTTCTTTCCAGATTTCATCTGAGGATATTTCCATTTTCACCATAGCCCTCTATGGGCTTCCAAATATCACTTTGCCAATTCCACAAGAACTGTCTTAGCGAAAGGCTTCTTGAGGGGAAAGCTGTAACTCTGTGAGATGATTTCACAGAACACAAAGAAGTTTCTCAGAAAGTTTCTTTCTCTTTGTTATCAGAGGATATTTCCTTTGGCCCTATAGTCTTCAAAGGGATCCGAAATATCTGTTCTCAGATTCCACAGAAATAAGGCTAGCAAAGAGACCCACGAAATACAGATGTAACTCTGTGAGTGGAAGTCACACATCACAGAGCAGTTTCTCACAAAGCTTCTTTCCAGATTTCATCTGAGGATATTTCCTTTTTCACCATAGCCCTCTATGGGCTTCCAAATATCACTTTTACAATTCCACAAGAACTGTCTTAGCGAAAGGCTTCTTGACGGGAAAGCTGTAACTCTGTGAGATTATTTCACAGAACACAAAGAAGTTTCTCAGAAAGCTTCTTTCTCTTTGTTATCGGAGGATATTTCCTTTGGCCCTATAGTCCTCAAAGGGATCCGAAATATCTGTTCTCAGATTCCACAGAAATAAGGCTAGCCAAGAGATCCTCGAAATACAGATGTTTATCTGTGAGATGAATTAACAGAACACTAAGCAGTTTCTCAGAAAGCTTCTTTCCAGATTTCATCTGAGGATATTTCCTTTTTCACCATAGCCCTCTATGGGCTTCCAAATATCACTTTGCCAATTCCACAAGAACTGTCTTATCGATAGGCTTCTTGAGGGGAAAGCTGTAACTCTGTGAGATGATTTCACAGAACACAAAGAAGTTTCTCAGAAAGCTTCTTTCTCTTTGTTATCGGAGGATATTTCCTTTGGCCCTATAGTCTTCAAAGGGATCCGAAATATCTGTTCTCAGATCCCACAGAAATAAGGCTAGCAAAGAGATCCTCGAAATACAGATGTAACTCTGTGAGATGAATTAACAGAACACTAGGCAGTTTCTCAGAAAGCTTCTTTCCAGATTTCATCTGAGGATATTTCCTTTTTCACCATAGCCATCTATGATCTTCCAAATATCACTTTGCCAATTCCACAAGAACTGTCTTAGCGAAAGGCTTCTTGAGGGGAAAGCTGTAATTCTGTGAGATGATTTCACAGAACACAAAGAAGTTTCTTAGAAAGCTTCTTTCTCTTTGTTATCGGAGGATATTTTCTTTGGCCCTATAGTCTTCAAAGGGATCCGAAATATCTGTTCTCAGATTCCACAGAAATAAGGCTAGCAAAGAGATCAACGAAATACAGATGTAACTCTGTGAGATGAATTAACAAAATACTTGGCAGTTTCTCAGAAAGCTTCTTTCCAGATTTCATCTGAGGATATTTCCTTTTTCACCATAGCACTCTATGGGCTTCCAAATATCACTTTGCCAATTGCACAAGAACTGTCTTAGCGAAAGACTTCTTGAGGGGAAAGCTGTAACTCTGTGAGATGATTTCACAGAACACAAAGAAGTTTCCCAGAAAGCTTCTTTCTCTTTGTTATCGGAGGATATTTCCTTTGGCCCTATATTCTTCAAAGGGATCCGAAATATCTGTTCTCAGATTCCACAGAAATAAGGCTAGCAAAGAGATCCACGAAATACAGATGTAACTCTGTGAGTGGAAGTCACATATCACAGAGCAGTTTCTCAGAAAGCTTCTTTCCAGATTTCATCTGAGGATATTTCCTTTTTCACCATAGCCCTCTATGGGCTTCCAAATATCACTTTGAAAATTCCACAAGAACTGTCTTAGCGAAAGGCTTCATGAGGGGAAAGCTGTAACTCTATGAGTTGATTTCACAGAACACAAAGAAGTTTCTCAGAAAGCTTCTTTCTCTTTGTTATCTTAGGATATTTCCTTTAGCCATATAGTCTTCAAAGGGATCCGAAATATCTGTTCTCAGATTCCACAGAAATAAGGCTAGCCAAGAGATCCTCGAAATACAGATGTTTATCTGATAGATGAATTAACAGAACACTAAGCAGTTTCTCAGAAAGCTTCTTTCCAGATTTCATCTGAGGATATTTCCTTTTTCAGCCTAGCCCTCTATGGGCTTCCAAATATCACTTTGCCAATTCCACAAGAACTGTCTTAGCGATAGGCATCTTGAGGGGAAAGCTGTAACTCTGTGAGATGATTTCACAGAACACAAAGAAGTTTCTCAGAAAGCTTCTTTCTCTTTGTTATCGGAGGATATTTCCTTTGGCCCTATAGTCTTCAAAGGGATCCGAAATATCTGTTCTCAGATCCCACAGAAATAAGGCTAGCAAAGAGATCCTCGAAATACAGATGTAACTCTGTGAGATGAATTAACAGAACACTAGGCAGTTTCTCAGAAAGCTTCTTTCCAGATTTCATATGAGGATATTTCCTTTTTCACCATAGCCCTCTATGGGCTTCCAAATATCACTTTGCCAATTTCACAAGAACTGTCTTAGCGAAAGGCGTCTTGAGGGGAAGGCTGTAACTCTGTGAGATGATTTCACAGAACACAAAGAAGTTTCTCAGAAAGCTTCTTTCTTTTTGTTATCGTAGGATATTTCCTTTGGCCCTATAGTCTTCAAAGGGATCCGAAATATCTGTTCTCAGATTCCACAGAAATAAGGCTAGCAAAGAGATCCTCGAAATACAGATGTAACTCTGTGAGATGAATTAACAGAACACTAGGCAGTTTCTCAGAAAGCTTCTTTCCAGATTTCATCTGAGGATATCTCCTTTTTCACCATAGCGCTCTATGGGCTTCCAAATATCACTTTGCCAATTCCACAAGAACTATCTTAGCGAAAGGCTTCTTGAGGGGAAAGCTGTAACTCTGTGAGATGATTTCACAGAACACAAAGAAGTTTCTCAGAAAGCTTCTTTCTCTTTTTTATCGGAGGATATTTCCTTTGGCCCTATAGTCTTCAAAGGGATCCGAAATATCTGTTCTCAGATTCCACAGAAATAAGGCTGGCAAAGAGTTCCACGAAATACAGATGTAACACTGTGAGATGAATTAACAGAACACTAAGCAGTTTCTCAGAAAGCTTCTTTCTAGATTTCATCTGAGGATATTTCCTTTTTCACCATAACCCTCTATGGGCTTCCAAATATCACTTTGCCAATTCCACAAGAACTGTCTTAGCGAAAGGCTTCTTGACCGGAAAGCTGTAACACTGTGAGATGATTTCACAGAACACAAAGAAGTTTCTCAGAAAGCTTCTTTCTCTTTGTTATCGGAGGATATTTCCTTTGGCCCTATAGTCCTCAAAGGGATCCGAAATATCTGTTCTCAGATTCCACAGAAATAAGGCTAGCAAAGAGATCCTCGAAATACAGATGTAACTCTGTGAGATGAATTAACAGAATACTAGGCAGTTTCTCAGAAAGCTTCTTTCCAGATTTCATCTGAGGATAGTTCCTTTTTCACCATAGCCCTCTATGGGCTTCCAAATATCACTTTGCGAAATCCACAAGAACTATCTTGGCGAAAGGCTTCTTGAGGGGAAAGCTGTAACACTATGAGATGATTTCACAGAACACAAAGAAGTTTCTCAGAAAGCTTCTTTCTCTTTGTTATCGGAGGATATTTCCTTTGGCCCTATAGTCTTCAAAGGGATCCGAAATATCTGTTCTCAGATTCCACAGAAATAAGGCTGTCAAAGAGTTCCACGAAATACAGATGTAACTCTGTTAGATGAATTAACAGAACACTAAGCAATTTCTCAGAAAGCTTCTTTCCAGATTTCATCTGAGGATATTTCCTTTTTCACCATAACCCTCTATGGGCTTCCAAATATCACCTTGCCAATTCCACAAGAACTGTCTTAGCGAAAGGCTTCTTGAGGGGAAAGCTGTAACTCGGTGAGATGATTTCACAGAACACAAAGAAGTTTCTCAGAAAGCTTCTTTCTCTTTGTTATCGGAGGATATTTCCTTTGGCCCTACAGTCTTCAAAGGGATCCGAAATATCTGTTCTCAGATTCCACAGAAATAAGGCTAGGAAAGAGATCCCCGAAATACAGATGTAACTCTGTGAGATGAATTAACAGAACACTAAGCAGTTTCTCAGAAAGCTTCTTTCCAGATTTCATCTGAGGATATTTCCATTTTCACCATAGCCCTCTATGGGCTTCCAAATATCACTTTGCCAATTCCACAAGAACTGTCTTAGCGAAAGGCTTCTTCAGGGGAAAGCTGTAACTCTGTGAGATGATTTCACAGAACACAAAGAAGTTTCTCAGAAAGTTTCTTTCTCTTTGTTATCAGAGGATATTTCCTTTGGCCCTATAGTCTTCAAAGGGATCCGAAATATCTGTTCTCAGATTCCACAGAAATAAGGCTAGCAAAGAGACCCACGAAATACAGATGTAACTCTGTGAGTGGAAGTCACACATCACAGAGCAGTTTCTCACAAAGCTTCTTTCCAGATTTCATCTGAGGATATTTCCTTTTTCACCATAGCCCTCTATGGGCTTCCAAATATCACTTTTACAATTCCACAAGAACTGTCTTAGCGAAAGGCTTCTTGACGGGAAAGCTGTAACTCTGTGAGATTATTTCACAGAACACAAAGAAGTTTCTCAGAAAGCTTCTTTCTCTTTGTTATCGGAGGATATTTCCTTTGGCCCTATAGTCCTCAAAGGGATCCGAAATATCTGTTCTCAGATTCCACAGAAATAAGGCTAGCCAAGAGATCCTCGAAATACAGATGTTTATCTGTGAGATGAATTAACAGAAAACTAAGCAGTTTCTCAGAAAGCTTCTTTCCAGATTTCATCTGAGGATATTTCCTTTTTCACCATAGCCCTCTATGGGCTTCCAAATATCACTTTGCCAATTCCACAAGAACTGTCTTATCGATAGGCTTCTAGAGGGGAAAGCTGTAACTCTGTGAGATGATTTCACAGAACACAAAGAAGTTTCTCAGAAAGCTTCTTTCTCTTTGTTATCGGAGGATATTTCCTTTGGCCCTATAGTCTTCAAAGGGATCCGAAATATCTGTTCTCAGATCCCACAGAAATAAGGCTAGCAAAGAGATCCTCGAAATACAGATGTAACTCTGTGAGATGAATTAACAGAACACTAGGCAGTTTCTCAGAAAGCTTCTTTCCAGATTTCATCTGAGGATATTTCCTTTTTCACCATAGCCATCTATGATCTTCCAAATATCACTTTGCCAATTCCACAAGAACTGTCTTAGCGAAAGGCTTCTTGAGGGGAAAGCTGTAATTCTGTGAGATGATTTCACAGAACACAAAGAAGTTTCTTAGAAAGCTTCTTTCTCTTTGTTATCGGAGGATATTTTCTTTGGCCCTATAGTCTTCAAAGGGATCCGAAATATCTGTTCTCAGATTCCACAGAAATAAGGCTAGCAAAGAGATCAACGAAATACAGATGTAACTCTGTGAGATGAATTAACAAAATACTAGGCAGTTTCTCAGAAAGCTTCTTTCCAGATTTCATCTGAGGATATTTCCTTTTTCACCATAGCACTCTATGGGCTTCCAAATATCACTTTGCCAATTGCACAAGAACTGTCTTAGCGAAAGACTTCTTGAGGGGAAAGCTGTAACTCTGTGAGATGATTTCACAGAACACAAAGAAGTTTCCCAGAAAGCTTCTTTCTCTTTGTTATCGGAGGATATTTCCTTTGGCCCTATATTCTTCAAAGGGATCCGAAATATCTGTTCTCAGATTCCACAGAAATAAGGCTAGCAAAGAGATCCACGAAATACAGATGTAACTCTGTGAGTGGAAGTCACATATCACAGAGCAGTTTCTCAGAAAGCTTCTTTCCAGATTTCATCTGAGGATATTTCCTTTTTCACCATAGCCCTCTATGGGCTTCCAAATATCACTTTGAAAATTCCACAAGAACTGTCTTAGCGAAAGGCTTCATGAGGGGAAAGCTGTAACTCTATGAGTTGATTTCACAGAACACAAAGAAGTTTCTCAGAAAGCTTCTTTCTCTTTGTTATCTTAGGATATTTCCTTTAGCCATATAGTCTTCAAAGGGATCCGAAATATCTGTTCTCAGATTCCACAGAAATAAGGCTAGCCAAGAGATCCTCGAAATACAGATGTTTATCTGAGAGATGAATTAACAGAACACTAAGCAGTTTCTCAGAAAGCTTCTTTCCAGATTTCATCTGAGGATATTTCCTTTTTCAGCATAGCCCTCTATGGGCTTCCAAATATCACTTTGCCAATTCCACAAGAACTGTCTTAGCGATAGGCATCTTGAGGGGAAAGCTGTAACTCTGTGAGATGATTTCACAGAACACAAAGAAGTTTCTCAGAAAGCTTCTTTCTCTTTGTTATCGGAGGATATTTCCTTTGGCCCTATAGTCTTCAAAGGGATCCGAAATATCTGTTCTCAGATCCCACAGAAATAAGGCTAGCAAAGAGATCCTCGAAATACAGATGTAATTCTGTGAGATGAATTAACAGAACACTAGGCAGTTTCTCAGAAAGCTTCTTTCCAGATTTCATATGAGGATATTTCCTTTTTCACCATAGCCCTCTATGGGCTTCCAAATATCACTTTGCCAATTTCACAAGAACTGTCTTAGCGAAAGGCGTCTTGAGGGGAAGGCTGTAACTCTGTGAGATGATTTCACAGAACACAAAGAAGTTTCTCAGAAAGCTTCTTTCTTTTTGTTATCGTAGGATATTTCCTTTGGCCCTATAGTCTTCAAAGGGATCCGAAATATCTGTTCTCAGATTCCACAGAAATAAGGCTAGCCAAGAGATCCTCGAAATACAGATGTAACTCTGTGAGATGAATTAACAGAACACTAAGGAGCTTCTCAGAAAGCTTCTTTCCAGATTTCATCTGAGGATATTTCCTTTTTCACCATAGCCCTCTATGGGCTTCCAAATATCACTTTGCCAATTCCACAAGAACTGTCTTAGCGAAAGTCTTCTTGAGGGGAAAGCTCTAACTCTGTGAGATGATTTCACAGAACACAAGAAGTTTCTCAGAAAGCTTCCTTCTCTTTGTTATCGGAGGATATTTCCTTTGGCCCTATAGTCTTCAGAGGGATCCGAAATATCTGTTCTCAGATTCCACAGAAATAACGCTAGCAAAGAGATCCACGAAATACAGATGTAACACTGTGAGATGAATTAACAGAAAACTAAGCAGTTTCTCAGAAAGCTTCTTTCCAGATTTCATCTGAGGATATTTCCTTTTTCACCATAGCCCTCTATGGGCTTCCATATATCACTTTGCCAATTCCACAAGAACTGTCTTAGCGAAAGGCTTATTGAGGGGAAAGCTGTAACTCTGTGAGATGATTTCACAGAACACAAAGAAGTTTCTCAGAAAGCTTCTTTCTCTTTGTTATCGGAGGATATTTCCTTTGGCCCTATAGTCTTCAAAGGGATCCGAAATATCTGTTCTCAGATTCCACAGAAATAAGGCTAGCAAAGAGATCCTCGAAATACAGATGTAACTCTGGGGATGAATTAACAGAACACTAAGCAGTTTCTCAGAAAGCTTCTTTCCAGATTTCATCTGAGGATAATTCCTTTTTCACCATGGACCTCTATGGGCTTCCAAATATCAGTTTGCCAATTCCACAAGAACTGTCTTAGCGAAAGGCTTCTTGAGGGGAAAGCTGTAACTCTGTGAGATGATTTCACAGAACACAAAGAAGTTTCTCAGAAAGTTTCTTTCTCTTTGTTATCGGAGGATATTTCCTTTGGTCCTATAGTCTTCAAAGGGATCCGAAATATCTGTTCTCAGATTCCACAGAAATAAGGCTAGCAAAGAGATCCTCGAAATACAGATGTAACTCTGTGAGATGAATTAACAGAACACTAGGCAGTTTCTCAGAAAGCTTCTTTCCAGATTTCATCTGAGGATATTTCCTTTTTCACCATAGCCCTCTATGGGCTTCCAAATATCACTTTGCCAACTGCACAAGAACTGTCTTAGCGAAAGACTTCTTGAGGGGAAAGCTGTAGCTCTGTGAGATGATTTCACAGAATACAAAGAAGTTTCTCAGAAAGCTTCTTTCTCTTTGTTATTGGAGGATATTTCCTTTGGCCCTATAGTCTTCAAAGGGATCCGAAATATCTGTTCTCAGATTCCACAGAAATAAGGCTAGCAAAGAGATCCACGAAATACAGATGTAACTCTGTGAGTGGAAGTCACACATCACTGAGCAGTTTCTCAGAAAGCTTCTTTCCAGATTTCATCTGAGGATATTTCCTTTTTCACCATAGCCCTCTATGGGCTTCCAAATATCACTTTGCCAATTCCACAAGAACTGTCTTAGCGAAAGGCTTCATGAGGGGAAAGCTGTAACTCTGTGAGATGATTTCACAGAACACAAAGAAGTTTCTCAGAAAGCTTCTTTCTCTTTGTTATCTTAGGATATTTCCTTTAGTCATATAGTCTTCAAAGGGATCCGAAATATCTGTTCTCAGATTCCACAGAAATAAGACTTGCCAAGAGATCCTCGAAATACAGATGTTTCTGTGAGATGAATTAACAGAACACTAAGCAGTTTCTCAGAAAGCTTCTTTCCAGATTTCATCTGAGGATATTTCCTTTTTTACCATAGCCCTCTTTGGGCTTCCATATATCAGTTTGCCAATTCCACAAGAACTGTCTTAGCGTAAGGCTTCTTGAGGGGAAAGCTGTAACTCTGTGAGATGATTTCACAGAACACAAAGAAGTTTCTCAGAAAGCTTCTTTCTCTTTGTTATCGGAGGATATTTCCTTTGGCCCTATAGTCTTCAAAGGGATCCGAAATATCTGTTCTCAGATTCCACAGAAATAAGGCTAGCCAAGAGATCCTCGATATACAGATGTTTATCTGTGGGATGAATTAACAGAACACTAAGCAGTTTCTCAGAAAGCTTCTTTGCAGATTCATCTGAGGATATTTCCCTTTTCACCATAGCCCTGTATGGGCTTCCAAATATCACATTGCCAATTCCACAAGAACTGTCTTAGCGAAAGGCTTCTTGAGGGGAAAGCTGTAACTCTGTGAGATGATTTCACAGAACACAAAGAAGTTTCTCAGAAAGCTTCTTTCTCTTTGTTATCGGAGGATATTTCCTTTGGCCCTATAGTCTTCAAAGGGATCCGAAATATCTGTTCTCAGATTCCACAGAAATAACGCTAGCAAAGAGATCCACGAAATACAGATGTAACACTCTGAGATGAATTAACAGAAAACTAAGCAGTTTCTCAGAAAGCTTCTTTCCAGATTTCATCTGAGGATATTTCCTTTTTCACCATAGCCCTCTATGGGCTTCCATATATCACTTTGCCAATTCCACAATAAATGTCTTAGCGAAAGGCTTCTTGAGGGGAAAGCTGTAACTCTGTGAGATGATTTCACAGAACACAAAGAAGTTTCTCAGAAAGCTTCTTTCTCTTTTTTATCGGAGGATATTTCCTTTGGCCCTATAGTCTTCAAAGGGATCCGAAATATCTGTTCTCAGATTCCACAGAAATAAGGCTGGCAAAGAGTTCCACGAAATACAGATGTAACACTGTGAGATGAATTAACAGAACACTAAGCAGTTTCTCAGAAAGCTTCTTTCTAGATTTCATCTGAGGATATTTCCTTTTTCACCATAACCCTCTATGGGCTTCCAAATATCACCTTGCCAATTCCACAAGAACTGTCTTAGCGAAAGGCTTCTTGTGGGGAAAGCTGTAACTCGGTGAGATGATTTCACAGAACACAAAGAAGTTTCTCAGAAAGCTTCTTTCTCTTTGTTATCGGAGGATATTTCCTTTGGCCCTACAGTCTTCAAAGGGATCCGAAATATCTGTTCTCAGATTCCACAGAAATAAGGCTAGGAAAGAGATCCCCGAAATACAGATGTAACTCTGTGAGATGAATTAACAGAACACTAAGCAGTTTCTCAGAAAGCTTCTTTCCAGATTTCATCTGAGGATATTTCCATTTTCACCATAGCCCTCTATGGGCTTCCAAATATCACTTTGCCAATTGCACAAGAACTGTCTTAGCGAAAGACTTCTTGAGGGGAAAGCTGTAACTCTGTGAGATGATTTCACAGAACACAAAGAAGTTTCCCAGAAAGCTTCTTTCTCTTTGTTATCGGAGGATATTTCCTTTGGCCGTATAGTCTTCAAAGGGATCCGAAATATCTGTTCTCCGAATCCACAGAAATAAGGCTAGCAAAGAGATCCACGAAATACAGATGTTACTCTGTGAGTGGAAGTCACACATCACAGAGCAGTTTCTCACAAAGCTTCTTTCCAGATTTCATCTGAGGATATTTCCTTTTACACCATAGCCTTCTATGGGCTTCCAAATATCACTTTTACAATTCCACAAGAACTGTCTTAGCGAAAGGCTTCTTGACGGGAAAGCTGTAACTCTGTGAGATTATTTCACAGAACACAAAGAAGTTTCTCAGAAAGCTTCTTTCTCTTTGTTATCGGAGGATATTTCCTTTGGCCCTATAGTCCTCAAAGGGATCCGAAATATCTGTTCTCAGATTCCACAGAAATAAGGCTAGCCAAGAGATCCTCGAAATACAGATGTTTATCTGTGAGATGAATTAACAGAACACTAAGCAGTTTTTCAGAAAGCTTCTTTCCAGATTTCATCTGAGGATATTTCCTTTTTCACCATAGCCCTCTATGGGCTTCCAAATATCACTTTGCCAATTCCACAAGAACTGTCTTAGCGATAGGCTTCTTGAGGGGAAAGCTGTAACTCTGTGAGATGATTTCACAGAACACAAAGAAGTTTCTCAGAAAGCTTCTTTCTCTTTGTTATCGGAGGATATTTCCTTTGGCCCTATAGTCTTCAAAGGGATCCGAAATATCTGTTCTCAGATCCCACAGAAATAAGGCTAGCAAAGACATCCTCGAAATACAGATGTAGCTCTGTGAGATGAATTAACAGAACACTAGGCAGTTTCTCAGAAAGCTTCTTTCCAGATTTCATCTGAGGATATTTCCTTTTTCACCATAGCCATCTATGATCTTCCAAATATCACTTTGCCAATTCCACAAGAACTGTCTTAGCGAAAGGCTTCTTGAGGGGAAAGCTGTAATTCTGTGAGATGATTTCACAGAACACAAAGAAGTTTCTTAGAAAGCTTCTTTCTCTTTGTTATCGGAGGATATTTTCTTTGGCCCTATAGTCTTCAAAGGGATCCGAAATATCTGTTCTCAGATTCCACAGAAATAAGGCTAGCAAAGAGATCAACGAAATACAGATGTAACTCTGTGAGATGAATTAACAAAATACTAGGCAGTTTCTCAGAAAGCTTCTTTCCAGATTTCATCTGAGGATATTTCCTTTTTCACCATAGCACTCTATGGGCTTCCAAATATCACTTTGCCAATTGCACAAGAACTGTCTTAGCGAAAGACTTCTTGAGGGGAAAGCTGTAACTCTGTGAGATGATTTCACAGAACACAAAGAAGTTTCCCAGAAAGCTTCTTTCTCTTTGTTATCGGAGGATATTTCCTTTGGCCCTATATTCTTCAAAGGGATCCGAAATATCTGTTCTCAGATTCCACAGAAATAAGGCTAGCAAAGAGATCCACGAAATACAGATGTAACTCTGTGAGTGGAAGTCACATATCACAGAGCAGTTTCTCAGAAAGCTTCTTTCCAGATTTCATCTGAGGATATTTCCTTTTTCACCATAGCCCTCTATGGGCTTCCAAATATCACTTTGAAAATTCCACAAGAACTGTCTTAGCGAAAGGCTTCATGAGGGGAAAGCTGTAACTCTATGAGTTGATTTCACAGAACACAAAGAAGTTTCTCAGAAAGCTTCTTTCTCTTTGTTATCTTAGGATATTTCCTTTAGTCATATAGTCTTCAAAGGGATCCGAAATATCTGTTCTCAGATTCCACAGAAATAAGACTTGCCAAGAGATCCTCGAAATACAGATGTTTCTGTGAGATGAATTAACAGAACACTAAGCAGTTTCTCAGAAAGCTTCTTTCCAGATTTCATCTGAGGATATTTCCTTTTTTACCATAGCCCTCTTTGGGCTTCCATATATCAGTTTGCCAATTCCACAAGAACTGTCTTAGCGTAAGGCTTCTTGAGGGGAAAGCTGTAACTCTGTGAGATGATTTCACAGAACACAAAGAAGTTTCTCAGAAAGCTTCTTTCTCTTTGTTATCGGAGGATATTTCCTTTGGCCCTATAGTCTTCAAAGGGATCCGAAATATCTGTTCTCAGATTCCACAGAAATAAGGCTAGCCAAGAGATCCTCGATATACAGATGTTTATCTGTGGGATGAATTAACAGAACACTAAGCAGTTTCTCAGAAAGCTTCTTTGCAGATTCATCTGAGGATATTTCCCTTTTCACCATAGCCCTGTATGGGCTTCCAAATATCACATTGCCAATTCCACAAGAACTGTCTTAGCGAAAGGCTTCTTGAGGGGAAAGCTGTAACTCTGTGAGATGATTTCACAGAACACAAAGAAGTTTCTCAGAAAGCTTCTTTCTCTTTGTTATCGGAGGATATTTCCTTTGGCCCTATAGTCTTCAAAGGGATCCGAAATATCTGTTCTCAGATTCCACAGAAATAACGCTAGCAAAGAGATCCACGAAATACAGATGTAACACTCTGAGATGAATTAACAGAAAACTAAGCAGTTTCTCAGAAAGCTTCTTTCCAGATTTCATCTGAGGATATTTCCTTTTTCACCATAGCCCTCTATGGGCTTCCATATATCACTTTGCCAATTCCACAATAAATGTCTTAGCGAAAGGCTTCTTGAGGGGAAAGCTGTAACTCTGTGAGATGATTTCACAGAACACAAAGAAGTTTCTCAGAAAGCTTCTTTCTCTTTTTTATCGGAGGATATTTCCTTTGGCCCTATAGTCTTCAAAGGGATCCGAAATATCTGTTCTCAGATTCCACAGAAATAAGGCTGGCAAAGAGTTCCACGAAATACAGATGTAACACTGTGAGATGAATTAACAGAACACTAAGCAGTTTCTCAGAAAGCTTCTTTCTAGATTTCATCTGAGGATATTTCCTTTTTCACCATAACCCTCTATGGGCTTCCAAATATCACCTTGCCAATTCCACAAGAACTGTCTTAGCGAAAGGCTTCTTGTGGGGAAAGCTGTAACTCGGTGAGATGATTTCACAGAACACAAAGAAGTTTCTCAGAAAGCTTCTTTCTCTTTGTTATCGGAGGATATTTCCTTTGGCCCTACAGTCTTCAAAGGGATCCGAAATATCTGTTCTCAGATTCCACAGAAATAAGGCTAGGAAAGAGATCCCCGAAATACAGATGTAACTCTGTGAGATGAATTAACAGAACACTAAGCAGTTTCTCAGAAAGCTTCTTTCCAGATTTCATCTGAGGATATTTCCATTTTCACCATAGCCCTCTATGGGCTTCCAAATATCACTTTGCCAATTGCACAAGAACTGTCTTAGCGAAAGACTTCTTGAGGGGAAAGCTGTAACTCTGTGAGATGATTTCACAGAACACAAAGAAGTTTCCCAGAAAGCTTCTTTCTCTTTGTTATCGGAGGATATTTCCTTTGGCCGTATAGTCTTCAAAGGGATCCGAAATATCTGTTCTCCGAATCCACAGAAATAAGGCTAGCAAAGAGATCCACGAAATACAGATGTTACTCTGTGAGTGGAAGTCACACATCACAGAGCAGTTTCTCACAAAGCTTCTTTCCAGATTTCATCTGAGGATATTTCCTTTTACACCATAGCCTTCTATGGGCTTCCAAATATCACTTTTACAATTCCACAAGAACTGTCTTAGCGAAAGGCTTCTTGACGGGAAAGCTGTAACTCTGTGAGATTATTTCACAGAACACAAAGAAGTTTCTCAGAAAGCTTCTTTCTCTTTGTTATCGGAGGATATTTCCTTTGGCCCTATAGTCCTCAAAGGGATCCGAAATATCTGTTCTCAGATTCCACAGAAATAAGGCTAGCCAAGAGATCCTCGAAATACAGATGTTTATCTGTGAGATGAATTAACAGAACACTAAGCAGTTTTTCAGAAAGCTTCTTTCCAGATTTCATCTGAGGATATTTCCTTTTTCACCATAGCCCTCTATGGGCTTCCAAATATCACTTTGCCAATTCCACAAGAACTGTCTTAGCGATAGGCTTCTTGAGGGGAAAGCTGTAACTCTGTGAGATGATTTCACAGAACACAAAGAAGTTTCTCAGAAAGCTTCTTTCTCTTTGTTATCGGAGGATATTTCCTTTGGCCCTATAGTCTTCAAAGGGATCCGAAATATCTGTTCTCAGATCCCACAGAAATAAGGCTAGCAAAGACATCCTCGAAATACAGATGTAGCTCTGTGAGATGAATTAACAGAACACTAGGCAGTTTCTCAGAAAGCTTCTTTCCAGATTTCATCTGAGGATATTTCCTTTTTCACCATAGCCATCTATGATCTTCCAAATATCACTTTGCCAATTCCACAAGAACTGTCTTAGCGAAAGGCTTCTTGAGGGGAAAGCTGTAATTCTGTGAGATGATTTCACAGAACACAAAGAAGTTTCTTAGAAAGCTTCTTTCTCTTTGTTATCGGAGGATATTTTCTTTGGCCCTATAGTCTTCAAAGGGATCCGAAATATCTGTTCTCAGATTCCACAGAAATAAGGCTAGCAAAGAGATCAACGAAATACAGATGTAACTCTGTGAGATGAATTAACAAAATACTAGGCAGTTTCTCAGAAAGCTTCTTTCCAGATTTCATCTGAGGATATTTCCTTTTTCACCATAGCACTCTATGGGCTTCCAAATATCACTTTGCCAATTGCACAAGAACTGTCTTAGCGAAAGACTTCTTGAGGGGAAAGCTGTAACTCTGTGAGATGATTTCACAGAACACAAAGAAGTTTCCCAGAAAGCTTCTTTCTCTTTGTTATCGGAGGATATTTCCTTTGGCCCTATATTCTTCAAAGGGATCCGAAATATCTGTTCTCAGATTCCACAGAAATAAGGCTAGCAAAGAGATCCACGAAATACAGATGTAACTCTGTGAGTGGAAGTCACATATCACAGAGCAGTTTCTCAGAAAGCTTCTTTCCAGATTTCATCTGAGGATATTTCCTTTTTCACCATAGCCCTCTATGGGCTTCCAAATATCACTTTGAAAATTCCACAAGAACTGTCTTAGCGAAAGGCTTCATGAGGGGAAAGCTGTAACTCTGTGAGATGATTTCACAGAACACAAAGAAGTTTCTCAGAAAGCTTCTTTCTCTTTGTTATCTTAGGATATTTCCTTTAGTCATATAGTCTTCAAAGGGATCCGAAATATCTGTTCTCAGATTCCACAGAAATAAGACTTGCCAAGAGATCCTCGAAATACAGATGTTTCTGTGAGATGAATTAACAGAACACTAAGCAGTTTCTCAGAAAGCTTCTTTCCAGATTTCATCTGAGGATATTTCCTTTTTTACCATAGCCCTCTTTGGGCTTCCATATATCAGTTTGCCAATTCCACAAGAACTGTCTTAGCGTAAGGCTTCTTGAGGGGAAAGCTGTAACTCTGTGAGATGATTTCACAGAACACAAAGAAGTTTCTCAGAAAGCTTCTTTCTCTTTGTTATCGGAGGATATTTCCTTTGGCCCTATAGTCTTCAAAGGGATCCGAAATATCTGTTCTCAGATTCCACAGAAATAAGGCTAGCCAAGAGATCCTCGATATACAGATGTTTATCTGTGGGATGAATTAACAGAACACTAAGCAGTTTCTCAGAAAGCTTCTTTGCAGATTCATCTGAGGATATTTCCCTTTTCACCATAGCCCTGTATGGGCTTCCAAATATCACATTGCCAATTCCACAAGAACTGTCTTAGCGAAAGGCTTCTTGAGGGGAAAGCTGTAACTCTGTGAGATGATTTCACAGAACACAAAGAAGTTTCTCAGAAAGCTTCTTTCTCTTTGTTATCGGAGGATATTTCCTTTGGCCCTATAGTCTTCAAAGGGATCCGAAATATCTGTTCTCAGATTCCACAGAAATAACGCTAGCAAAGAGATCCACGAAATACAGATGTAACACTCTGAGATGAATTAACAGAAAACTAAGCAGTTTCTCAGAAAGCTTCTTTCCAGATTTCATCTGAGGATATTTCCTTTTTCACCATAGCCCTCTATGGGCTTCCATATATCACTTTGCCAATTCCACAATAACTGTCTTAGCGAAAGGCTTCTTGAGGGGAAAGCTGTAACTCTGTGAGATGATTTCACAGAACACAAAGAAGTTTCTCAGAAAGCTTCTTTCTCTTTTTTATCGGAGGATATTTCCTTTGGCCCTATAGTCTTCAAAGGGATCCGAAATATCTGTTCTCAGATTCCACAGAAATAAGGCTGGCAAAGAGTTCCACGAAATACAGATGTAACACAGTGAGATGAATTAACAGAACACTAAGCAGTTTCTCAGAAAGCTTCTTTCTAGATTTCATCTGAGCATATTTCCTTTTTCACCATAACCCTCTATGGGCTTCCAAATATCACTTTGCCAATTCCACAAGAACTGTCTTAGAGAAAGGCTTCTTGACCGGAAAGCTGTAACACTGTGAGATGATTTCACAGAACACAAAGAAGTTTCTCAGAAAGCTTCTTTCTCTTTGTTATCGGAGGATATTTCCTTTGGCCCTATAGTCCTCAAAGGGATCCGAAATATCTGTTCTCAGATTCCACAGAAATAAGGCTAGCAAAGAGATCCTCGAAATACAGATGTAACTCTGTGAGATGAATTAACAGAATACTAGGCAGTTTCTCAGAAAGCTTCTTTCCAGATTTCATCTGAGGATAGTTCCTTTTTCACCATAGCCCTCTATGGGCTTCCAAATATCACTTTGCGAAATCCACAAGAACTATCTTGGCGAAAGGCTTCTTGAGGGGAAAGCTGTAACACTATGAGATGATTTCACAGAACACAAAGAAGTTTCTCAGAAAGCTTCTTTCTCTTTGTTATCGGAGGATATTTCCTTTGGCCCTATAGTCTTCAAAGGGATCCGAAATATCTGTTCTCAGATTCCACAGAAATAAGGCTGTCAAAGAGTTCCACGAAATACAGATGTAACTCTGTTAGATGAATTAACAGAACACTAAGCAATTTCTCAGAAAGCTTCTTTCCAGATTTCATCTGAGGATATTTCCTTTTTCACCATAACCCTCTATGGGCTTCCAAATATCACCTTGCCAATTCCACAAGAACTGTCTTAGCGAAAGGCTTCTTGAGGGGAAAGCTGTAACTCGGTGAGATGATTTCACAGAACACAAAGAAGTTTCTCAGAAAGCTTCTTTCTCTTTGTTATCGGAGGATATTTCCTTTGGCCCTACAGTCTTCAAAGGGATCCGAAATATCTGTTCTCAGATTCCACAGAAATAAGGCTAGGAAAGAGATCCCCGAAATACAGATGTAACTCTGTGAGATGAATTAACAGAACACTAAGCAGTTTCTCAGAAAGCTTCTTTCCAGATTTCATCTGAGGATATTTCCTTTTTCACCATAGCCCTCTATGGGCTTCCAAATATCACTTTGCCAATTGCACAAGAACTGTCTTAGCGAAAGGCTTCTTGAGGGGAAAGCTGTAACTCTGTGAGATGATTTCACAGAACACAAAGAAGTTTCTCAGAAAGCTTCTTTCTCTTTGTTATCGGAGGATATTTCCTTTGGCCCTATAGTCTTCAAAGGGATCCGAAATATCTGTTTCCAGATTCCACAGAAATAAGGCTAGCAAAGAGATCCTCGAAATACAGATGTAACTCTGTGAGATGAATTAACAGAACACTAAGCAGTTTCTCAGAAAGCTTCTTTCCAGATTTCATCTGAGGATAATTCCTTTTTCACCATGGACCTTTATGGGCTTCCAAATATCAGTTTGCCAATTCCACAAGAACTGTCTTAGCGAAAGGCTTCTTGAGGGGAAAGCTGTAACTCTGTGAGATGATTTCACAGAACACAAAGAAGTTTCTCAGAAAGTTTCTTTCTCTTTGTTATCGGAGGATATTTCCTTTGGTCCTATAGTCTTCAAAGGGATCCGAAATATCTGTTCTCAGATTCCACAGAAATAAGGCTAGCAAAGAGATCCTCGAAATACAGATGTAACTCTGTGAGATGAATTAACAGAACACTAGGCAGTTTCTCAGAAAGCTTCTTTCCAGATTTCATCTGAGGATATTTCCTTTTTCACCATAGCCCTCTATGGGCTTCCAAATATCACTTTGCCAATTGCACAAGAACTGTCTTAGCGAAAGACTTCTTGAGGGGAAAGCTGTAACTCTGTGAGATGATTTCACAGAATACAAAGAAGTTTCTCAGAAAGCTTCTTTCTCTTTGTTATTGGAGGATATTTCCTTTGGCCCTATAGTCTTCAAAGGGATCCGAAATATCTGTTCTCAGATTCCACAGAAATAAGGCTAGCAAAGAGATCCACGAAATACAGATGTAACTCTGTGAGTGGAAGTCACACATCACAGAGCAGTTTCTCAGAAAGCTTCTTTCCAGATTTCATCTGAGGATATTTCCTTTTTCACCATAGCCCTCTATGGGCTTCCAAATATCACTTTGCCAATTCCACAAGAACTGTCTTAGCGAAAGGCTTCATGAGGGGAAAGCTGTAACTCTGTGAGATGATTTCACAGAACACAAAGAAGTTTCTCAGAAAGCTTCTTTCTCTTTGTTATCTTAGGATATTTCCTTTAGTCATATAGTCTTCAAAGGGATCCGAAATATCTGTTCTCAGATTCCACAGAAATAAGACTTGCCAAGAGATCCTCGAAATACAGATGTTTCTGTGAGATGAATTAACAGAACACTAAGCAGTTTCTCAGAAAGCTTCTTTCCAGATTTCATCTGAGGATATTTCCTTTTTTACCATAGCCCTCTTTGGGCTTCCATATATCAGTTTGCCAATTCCACAAGAACTGTCTTAGCGTAAGGCTTCTTGAGGGGAAAGCTGTAACTCTGTGAGATGATTTCACAGAACACAAAGAAGTTTCTCAGAAAGCTTCTTTCTCTTTGTTATCGGAGGATATTTCCTTTGGCCCTATAGTCTTCAAAGGGATCCGAAATATCTGTTCTCAGATTCCACAGAAATAAGGCTAGCCAAGAGATCCTCGATATACAGATGTTTATCTGTGGGATGAATTAACAGAACACTAAGCAGTTTCTCAGAAAGCTTCTTTGCAGATTCATCTGAGGATATTTCCCTTTTCACCATAGCCCTGTATGGGCTTCCAAATATCACATTGCCAATTCCACAAGAACTGTCTTAGCGAAAGGCTTCTTGAGGGGAAAGCTGTAACTCTGTGAGATGATTTCACAGAACACAAAGAAGTTTCTCAGAAAGCTTCTTTCTCTTTGTTATCGGAGGATATTTCCTTTGGCCCTATAGTCTTCAAAGGGATCCGAAATATCTGTTTTAGATTCCACAGAAATAACGCTAGCAAAGAGATCCACGAAATACAGATGTAACACTGTGAGATGAATTAACAGAAAACTAAGCAGTTTCTCAGAAAGCTTCCTTCCAGATTTCATCTGAGGATATTTCCTTTTTCACCATAGCCCTCTATGGGCTTCCATATATCACTTTGCCAATTCCACAATAACTGTCTTAGCGAAAGGCTTCTTGAGGGGAAAGCTGTAACTCTGTGAGATGATTTCACAGAACACAAAGAAGTTTCTCAGAAAGCTTCTTTCTCTTTGTTATCGGAGGATATTTCCTTTGGCCCTATAGTCTTCAAAGGGATCCGAAATATCTGTTCTCAGATCCCACAGAAATAAGGCTAGCAAAGAGATCCTAGAAATACAGAAGTAACTCTGTGAGATGAATTAACAGAACACTAAGCAGTTTCTCAGAAAGCTTCTTTCCAGATTTCATCTGAGGCTATTTCCTTTTTCACCATAGCCCTCTATGGGCTTCCAAATATCACTTTGCCAATTCCACAAGAACTGTCTTAGCGAAAAGCTTCTTGAGGGGAAAGCTGTAACTCTGTGAGATGATTTCACAGAACACAAAGAAGTTTCTCAGAAAGCTTCTTTCTCTTTGTTATCGGAGGATATTTCCTTTGGCCCTATAGTCTTCAAAGGGATCCGAAATATCTGTTCTCAGATTCCACAGAAATAAGGCTAGCAAAGAGATCCTCGAAATACAGATGTAACTCTGTGAGATGAATTAACAGAACACTAGTCAGTCTCTCAGAAAGCTTCTTTCCAGATTTCATCTGAGGATATTTCCTTTTTCACCATAGCGTTCTATGGGCTTCCAAATATCACTTTGCCAATTCCACAAGAACTATCTTAGCGAAAGGCTTCTTGAGGGAAAGCTGTAACTCTGTAAGATGATTTCACAGAACACAACGAAGTTTCTCAGAAAGCTTCTTTCTCTTTGTTATCGGAGGATATTTCCTTTGGCCCTATAGTCTTCAAAGGGATCCGAAATATCTGTTCTCAGATTCCACAGAAATAAGGCTGGCAAAGAGTTCCACGAAATACAGATGTAACTCTGTGAGATGAATTAACAAAACACTAACCAGTTTCTCAGAAAGCTTCTTTCCAGATTTCATCTGAGGATATTTCCTTATTCACCATAGCAATCTATGGGCTTCCAAATATCACTTTGCCAATTCCACAAGAACTGTCTTAGCGAAAGGCTTCTTGAGTGGAAAGCTATAGCTCTGTGAGATGATTTCACAGAACACAAAGAAGTTTCTCAGAAAGCTTCTTTCTCTTTGTTATCGGAGGATATTTCCTTTGGCCCTACAGTCTTCAAAGGGATCCGAAATATCTGTTCTCAGATTCCACAGAAATAAGGCTAGGAAAGAGATCCCCGAAATACAGATGTAACTCTGTGAGATGAATTAACAGAACACTAAGCAGTTTCTCAGAAAGCTTCTTTCCAGATTTCATCTGAGGATATTTCCATTTTCACCATAGCCCTCTATGGGCTTCCAAATATCACTTTGCCAATTCCACAAGAACTGTCTTAGCGAAAGGCTTCTTGAGGGGAAAGCTGTAACTCTGTGAGATGATTTCACAGAACACAAAGAAGTTTCTCAGAAAGTTTCTTTCTCTTTGTTATCAGAGGATATTTCCTTTGGCCCTATAGTCTTCAAAGGGATCCGAAATATCTGTTCTCAGATTCCACAGAAATAAGGCTAGCAAAGAGATCCTGGAAATACAGATGTAACTCTGTGAGATGAATTAACAGAACACTAGGCAGTTTCTCAGAAAGCTTCTTTCCAGATTTCATCTGAGGATATTTCCTTTTTTACCATAGCCCTCTATGGGCTTCCAAATATCACTTTGCCAATTGCACAAGAACTGTCTTAGCGAAAGACTTCTTGAGGGGAAAGCTGTAACTCTGTGAGATGATTTCACAGAACACAAAGAAGTTTCTCAGCAAGCTTCTTTCTCTTTGTTATCGGAGGATATTTCCTTTGGCCGTATAGTCTTCAAAGGGATCCGAAATATCTGTTCTCCGAATCCACAGAAATAAGGCTAGCAAGGAGATCCACGAAATACAGATGTAACTCTGTGAGTGGAAGTCACACATCACAGAGCAGTTTCTCACAAAGCTTCTTTCCAGATTTCATCTGAGGATATTTCCTTTTTCACCATAGCCCTCTATGGGCTTCCAAATATCACTTTTACAATTCCACAAGAACTGTCTTAGCGAAAGGCTTCTTGACGGGAAAGCTGTAACTCTGTGAGATTATTTCACAGAACACAAAGAAGTTTCTCAGAAAGCTTCTTTCTCTTTGTTATCGGAGGATATTTCCTTTGGCCCTATAGTCCTCAAAGGGATCCGAAATATCTGTTCTCAGATTCCACAGAAATAAGGCTAGCCAAGAGATCCTCGAAATACAGATGTTTATCTGTGAGATGAATTAACAGAACACTAAGCAGTTTTTCAGAAAGCTTCTTTCCAGATTTCATCTGAGGATATTTCCTTTTTCACCATAGCCCTCTATGGGCTTCCAAATATCACTTTGCCAATTCCACAAGAACTGTCTTAGCGATAGGCTTCTTGAGGGGAAAGCTGTAACTCTGTGAGATTATTTCACAGAACACAAAGAAGTTTCTCAGAATGCTTCTTTCTCTTTGTTATCGGAGGATATTTCCTTTGGCCCTATAGTCTTCAAAGGGATCCGAAATATCTGTTCTCAGATCCCACAGAAATAAGGCTAGCAAAGAGATCCTCGAAATACAGATGTAGCTCTGTGAGATGAATTAACAGAACACTAGGCAGTTTCTCAGAAAGCTTCTTTCCAGATTTCATCTGAGGATATTTCCTTTTTCACCATAGCCATCTATGATCTTCCAAATATCACTTTGCCAATTCCACAAGAACTGTCTTAGCGAAAGGCTTCTTGAGGGGAAAGCTGTAATTCTGTGAGATGATTTCACAGAACACAAAGAAGTTTCTTAGAAAGCTTCTTTCTCTTTGTTATCGGAGGATATTTTCTTTGGCCCTATAGTCTTCAAAGGGATCCGAAATATCTGTTCTCAGATTCCACAGAAATAAGGCTAGCAAAGAGATCAACGAAATACAGATGTAACTCTGTGAGATGAATTAACAAAATACTAGGCAGTTTCTCAGAAAGCTTCTTTCCAGATTTCATCTGAGGATATTTCCTTTTTCACCATAGCACTCTATGGGCTTCCAAATATCACTTTGCCAATTGCACAAGAACTGTCTTAGCGAAAGACTTCTTGAGGGGAAAGCTGTAACTCTGTGAGATGATTTCACAGAACACAAAGAAGTTTCCCAGAAAGCTTCTTTCTCTTTGTTATCGGAGGATATTTCCTTTGGCCCTATATTCTTCAAAGGGATCCGAAATATCTGTTCTCAGATTCCACAGAAATAAGGCTAGCAAAGAGATCCACGAAATACAGATGTAACTCTGTGAGTGGAAGTCACATATCACAGAGCAGTTTCTCAGAAAGCTTCTTTCCAGATTTCATCTGAGGATATTTCCTTTTTCACCATAGCCCTCTATGGGCTTCCAAATATCACTTTGAAAATTCCACAAGAACTGTCTTAGCGAAAGGCTTCATGAGGGGAAAGCTGTAACTCTATGAGTTGATTTCACAGAACACAAAGAAGTTTCTCAGAAAGCTTCTTTCTCTTTGTTATCTTAGGATATTTCCTTTAGCCATATAGTCTTCAAAGGGATCCGAAATATCTGTTCTCAGATTCCACAGAAATAAGGCTAGCCAAGAGATCCTCGAAATACAGATGTTTATCTGAGAGATGAATTAACAGAACACTAAGCAGTTTCTCAGAAAGCTTCTTTCCAGATTTCATCTGAGGATATTTCCTTTTTCAGCATAGCCCTCTATGGGCTTCCAAATATCACTTTGCCAATTCCACAAGAACTGTCTTAGCGATAGGCATCTTGAGGGGAAAGCTGTAAATCTGTGAGATGATTTCACAGAACACAAAGAAGTTTCTCAGAAAGCTTCTTTCTCTTTGTTATCGGAGGATATTTCCTTTGGCCCTATAGTCTTCAAAGGGATCCGAAATATCTGTTCTCAGATCCCACAGAAATAAGGCTAGCAAAGAGATCCTCGAAATACAGATGTAACTCTGTGAGATGAATTAACAGAACACTAGGCAGTTTCTCAGAAAGCTTCTTTCCAGATTTCATATGAGGATATTTCCTTTTTCACCATAGCCCTCTATGGGCTTCCAAATATCACTTTGCCAATTTCACAAGAACTGTCTTAGCGAAAGGCGTCTTGAGGGGAAGGCTGTAACTCTGTGAGATGATTTCACAGAACACAAAGAAGTTTCTCAGAAAGCTTCTTTCTTTTTGTTATCGTAGGATATTTCCTTTGGCCCTATAGTCTTCAAAGGGATCCGAAATATCTGTTCTCAGATTCCACAGAAATAAGGCTAGCCAAGAGATCCTCGAAATACAGATGTAACTCTGTGAGATGAATTAACAGAACACTAAGGAGCTTCTCAGAAAGCTTCTTTCCAGATTTCATCTGAGGATATTTCCTTTTTCACCATAGCCCTCTATGGGCTTCCAAATATCACTTTGCCAATTCCAAAAGAACTGTCTTAGCGAAAGTCTTCTTGAGGGGAAAGCTCTAACTCTGTGAGATGATTTCACAGAACACAAGAAGTTTCTCAGAAAGCTTCCTTCTCTTTGTTATCGGAGGATATTTCCTTTGGCCCTATAGTCTTCAAAGGGATCCGAAATATCTGTTCTCAGATTCCACAGAAATAACGCTAACAAAGAGATCCACGAAATACAGATGTAACACTGTGAGATGAATTAACAGAAAACTAAGCAGTTTCTCAGAAAGCTTCTTTCCAGATTTCATCTGAGGATATTTCCTTTTTCACCATAGCCCTCTATGGGCTTCCATATATCACTTTGCCAATTCCACAAGAACTGTCTTAGCGAAAGGCTTATTGAGGGGAAAGCTGTAACTCTGTGAGATGATTTCACAGAACACAAAGAAGTTTCTCAGAAAGCTTCTTTCTCTTTGTTATCGGAGGATATTTCCTTTGGCCCTATAGTCTTCAAAGGGATCCGAAATATCTGTTCTCAGATTCCACAGAAATAAGGCTAGCAAAGAGATCCTCGAAATACAGATGTAACTCTGGGGATGAATTAACAGAACACTAAGCAGTTTCTCAGAAAGCTTCTTTCCAGATTTCATCTGAGGATATTTCCTTTTTCACCATAGCCCTCTATGGGCTTCCAAATATCACTTTGCCAATTGCACAAGAACTGTCTTAGCGAAAGGCTTCTTGAGGGGAAAGCTGTAACTCTGTGAGATGATTTCACAGAACACAAAGAAGTTTCTCAGAAAGCTTCTTTCTCTTTGTTATCGGAGGATATTTCCTTTGGCCCTATAGTCTTCAAAGGGATCCGAAATATCTGTTTCCAGATTCCACAGAAATAAGGCTAGCAAAGAGATCCTCGAAATACAGATGTAACTCTGTGAGATGAATTAACAGAACACTAAGCAGTTTCTCAGAAAGCTTCTTTCCAGATTTCATCTGAGGATAATTCCTTTTTCACCATGGACCTTTATGGGCTTCCAAATATCAGTTTGCCAATTCCACAAGAACTGTCTTAGCGAAAGGCTTCTTGAGGGGAAAGCTGTAACTCTGTGAGATGATTTCACAGAACACAAAGAAGTTTCTCAGAAAGTTTCTTTCTCTTTGTTATCGGAGGATATTTCCTTTGGTCCTATAGTCTTCAAAGGGATCCGAAATATCTGTTCTCAGATTCCACAGAAATAAGGCTAGCAAAGAGATCCTCGAAATACAGATGTAACTCTGTGAGATGAATTAACAGAACACTAGGCAGTTTCTCAGAAAGCTTCTTTCCAGATTTCATCTGAGGATATTTCCTTTTTCACCATAGCCCTCTATGGGCTTCCAAATATCACTTTGCCAATTGCACAAGAACTGTCTTAGCGAAAGACTTCTTGAGGGGAAAGCTGTAACTCTGTGAGATGATTTCACAGAATACAAAGAAGTTTCTCAGAAAGCTTCTTTCTCTTTGTTATTGGAGGATATTTCCTTTGGCCCTATAGTCTTCAAAGGGATCCGAAATATCTGTTCTCAGATTCCACAGAAATAAGGCTAGCAAAGAGATCCACGAAATACAGATGTAACTCTGTGAGTGGAAGTCACACATCACAGAGCAGTTTCTCAGAAAGCTTCTTTCCAGATTTCATCTGAGGATATTTCCTTTTTCACCATAGCCCTCTATGGGCTTCCAAATATCACTTTGCCAATTCCACAAGAACTGTCTTAGCGAAAGGCTTCATGAGGGGAAAGCTGTAACTCTGTGAGATGATTTCACAGAACACAAAGAAGTTTCTCAGAAAGCTTCTTTCTCTTTGTTATCTTAGGATATTTCCTTTAGTCATATAGTCTTCAAAGGGATCCGAAATATCTGTTCTCAGATTCCACAGAAATAAGACTTGCCAAGAGATCCTCGAAATACAGATGTTTCTGTGAGATGAATTAACAGAACACTAAGCAGTTTCTCAGAAAGCTTCTTTCCAGATTTCATCTGAGGATATTTCCTTTTTTACCATAGCCCTCTTTGGGCTTCCATATATCAGTTTGCCAATTCCACAAGAACTGTCTTAGCGTAAGGCTTCTTGAGGGGAAAGCTGTAACTCTGTGAGATGATTTCACAGAACACAAAGAAGTTTCTCAGAAAGCTTCCTTCTCTTTGTTATCGGAGGATATTTCCTTTGGCCCTATAGTCTTCAAAGGGATCCGAAATATCTGTTCTCAGATTCCACAGAAATAAGGCTAGCCAAGAGATCCTCGATATACAGATGTTTATCTGTGGGATGAATTAACAGAACACTAAGCAGTTTCTCAGAAAGCTTCTTTGCAGATTCATCTGAGGATATTTCCCTTTTCACCATAGCCCTGTATGGGCTTCCAAATATCACATTGCCAATTCCACAAGAACTGTCTTAGCGAAAGGCTTCTTGAGGGGAAAGCTGTAACTCTGTGAGATGATTTCACAGAACACAAAGAAGTTTCTCAGAAAGCTTCTTTCTCTTTGTTATCGGAGGATATTTCCTTTGGCCCTATAGTCTTCAAAGGGATCCGAAATATCTGTTTTAGATTCCACAGAAATAACGCTAGCAAAGAGATCCACGAAATACAGATGTAACACTGTGAGATGAATTAACAGAAAACTAAGCAGTTTCTCAGAAAGCTTCCTTCCAGATTTCATCTGAGGATATTTCCTTTTTCACCATAGCCCTCTATGGGCTTCCATATATCACTTTGCCAATTCCACAATAACTGTCTTAGCGAAAGGCTTCTTGAGGGGAAAGCTGTAACTCTGTGAGATGATTTCACAGAACACAAAGAAGTTTCTCAGAAAGCTTCTTTCTCTTTGTTATCGGAGGATATTTCCTTTGGCCCTATAGTCTTCAAAGGGATCCGAAATATCTGTTCTCAGTTCCCACAGAAATAAGGCTAGCAAAGAGATCCTAGAAATACAGAAGTAACTCTGTGAGATGAATTAACAGAACACTAGGCAGTTTCTCAGAAAGCTTCTTTCCAGATTTCATCTGAGGATATTTCCTTTCTCACCATAGCCCTCTATGGGCTTCCAAATATCACTTTGCCATTTCCACAAGAACTGTCTTAGCGAAAGGCTTCTTGAGGGGAAAGCTGTAACTCTGTGAGATGATTTCACAGAACACAAAGAAGTTTCTCAGAAATCTTCTTTCTCTTTGTTATCGGAGGATATTTCCTTTGGCCCTATAGTCTTCAAAGGGATCCGAATTATCTGTTCTCAGATTCCAGAGAAATAAGGCTAGCCAAGAGATCCTCGAAATACAGAGGTAACTCTGTGAGATGAATTAACAGAACACTAAGCAGTTTCTCAGAAAGCTTCTTTCCAGATTTCATCTGAGGCTATTTCCTTTTTCACCATAGCCCTCTATGGGCTTCCAAATATCACTTTGCCAATTCCACAAGAACTGTCTTAGCGAAAGGCTTCTTGAGGGGAAAGCTGTAACTCTGTGAGATGATTTCACAGAACACAAAGAAGTTTCTCAGAAAGCTTCTTTCTCTTTGTTATCGGAGGATATTTCCTTTGGCCCTATAGTCTTCAAAGGGATCCGAAATATCTGTTCTCAGATTCCACAGAAATAAGGCTAGCAAAGAGATCCTCGAAATACAGATGTAACTCTGTGAGATGAATTAACAGAACACTAGTCAGTCTCTCAGAAAGCTTCTTTCCAGATTTCATCTGAGGATATTTCCTTTTTCACCATAGCGTTCTATGGGCTTCCAAATATCACTTTGCCAATTCCACAAGAACTATCTTAGCGAAAGGCTTCTTGAGGGAAAGCTGTAACTCTGTAAGATGATTTCACAGAACACAACGAAGTTTCTCAGAAAGCTTCTTTCTCTTTGTTATCGGAGGATATTTCCTTTGGCCCTATAGTCTTCAAAGGGATCCGAAATATCTGTTCTCAGATTACACAGAAATAAGGCTGGCAAAGAGTTCCACGAAATACAGATGTAACTCTGTGAGATGAATTAACAAAACACTAACCAGTTTCTCAGAAAGCTTCTTTCCAGATTTCATCTGAGGATATTTCCTTATTCACCATAGCAATCTATGGGCTTCCAAATATCACTTTGCCAATTCCACAAGAACTGTCTTAGCGAAAGGCTTCTTGAGGGGAAAGCTGTAGCTCTGTGAGATGATTTCACAGAACACAAAGAAGTTTCTCAGAAAGCTTCTTTCTCTTTGTTATCGGAGGATATTTCCTTTGGCCCTATAGTGTTCAAAGGGATCCGAAATATCTGTTCTCATATTCCACAGAAATAAGGCTAGCAAAGAGATCCACGAAATAGAGATGTAACTCAGTGAGTGGAAGTCACACATCACAGAGAAGTTTCTCAGAAAGCTTCTTTCCAGATTTCATCTGAGGATATTTCCTTTTTCACCATAGCCCTCTATGGGCTTCCAAATATCACTTTGCCAATTCCACAAGAACTGTCTTAGCGAAAGGCTTCTTGAGGGGAAACCTGTAACTCTGTGAGATGATTTCACAGAACACAAAGAAGTTTCTCAGAAAGCTTCTTTCTCTTTGTTATCGGAGGATATTTCCTTTGGCCCTACAGTCTTCAAAGGGATCCGAAATATCTGTTCTCAGATTCCACAGAAATAAGGCTAGCAAAGAGATCCACGAAATACAGATGTAATTCTGTGAGTTGAATTAACAGAACACTAAACAGTTTCTCAGAAAGCTTCTTTCCAGATTTCATCTGAGGATATTTCCTTTTTCACCATAGCCCTCTATGGGCTTCCAAATATCACTTTGCCAATTCCACAAGAACTGTCTTAGCGAAAGGCTTCTTGAGGGGAAAGCTGTAACTCTGTGAGATGATTTCACAGAACACAAAGAAGTTTCTCAGAAAGCTTCTTTCTCTTTGTTATCGGAGGATATTTCCTTTGGCCCAATAGTCTTCAAAGGGATCCGAAATATCTGTTCTCAGATTCCACACAAATAAGGCTAGCAAAGAGATCCACGAAATACAGATGTAACTCGGTGAGATGAATTAACAGAACACTAAGCAGTTTCTCAGAAAGCTTCTTTCCAGATTTCATCGGAGGATATTTCCTTTTTCACCATAACCCTCTAATGGCTTCCAAATATCACTTTGCCAATTCCACAAGAACTGTCTTAGCGAAAGGCTTCTTGAGGGGAAAGCTGTAACTCTGTGAGATGATTTCACAGAACACAAAGAAGTTTCTCAGAAAGCTTCTTTCTCTTTGTTATCGGAGGATATTTCCTTGTCCCTATAGTCTTCAAAGGGATCCGAAATATCTGTTCTCAGATTCCACAGAAATAAGGCTAGGAAAGAGATCCCCGAAATACAGATGTAACTCTGTGAGATGAATTAACAGAACACTAAGCAGTTTCTCAGAAAGCTTCTTTCCAGATTTCATCTGAGGATATTTCCATTTTCACCATAGCCCTCTATGGGCTTCCAAATATCACTTTGCCAATTCCACAAGAACTGTCTTAGCGAAAGGCTTCTTGAGGGGAAAGCTGTAACTCTGTGAGATGATTTCACAGAACACAAAGAAGTTTCTCAGAAAGTTTCTTTCTCTTTGTTATCAGAGGATATTTCCTTTGGCCCTATAGTCTTCAAAGGGATCCGAAATATCTGTTCTCAGATTCCACAGAAATAAGGCTAGCAAAGAGATCCTGGAAATACAGATATAACTCTGTGAGATGAATTAACAGAACACTAGGCAGTTTCTCAGAAAGCTTCTTTCCAGATTTCATCTGAGGATATTTCCTTTTTTACCATAGCCCTCTATGGGCTTCCAAATATCACTTTGCCAATTGCACAAGAACTGTCTTAGCGAAAGACTTCTTGAGGGGAAAGCTGTAACTCCGTGAGTTGATTTCACAGAACACAAAGAAGTTTCTCAGAAAGCTTCTTTCTCTTTGTTATCGGAGGATATTTTCTTTGGCCGTATAGTCTTCAAAGGGATCCGAAATATCTGTTCTCCGAATCCACAGAAATAAGGCTAGCAAAGAGATCCACGAAATACAGATGTAACTCTGTGAGTGGAAGTCACACATCACAGAGCAGTTTCTCACAAAGCTTCTTTCCAGATTTCATCTGAGGATATTTCCTTTTTCACCATAGCCCTCTATGGGCTTCCAAATATCACTTTTACAATTCCACAAGAA
Organism: Macaca mulatta; assembly: GCF_049350105.2. Classification (NCBI taxonomy): domain Eukaryota; kingdom Metazoa; phylum Chordata; class Mammalia; order Primates; family Cercopithecidae; genus Macaca; species Macaca mulatta. The sequence continues at coordinate 52,143,275 of NC_133409.1, read as the reverse complement.
CTGTCTTAGCGAAAGGCTTCTTGACGGGAAAGCTGTATCTCTGTGAGATTATTTCACAGAACACAAAGAAGTTTCTCAGAAAGCTTCTTTCTCTTTGTTATCGGAGGATATTTCCTTTGGCCCTATAGTCCTCAAAGGGATCCGAAATATCTGTTCTCAGATTCCACAGAAATAAGGCTAGCCAAGAGATCCTCGAAATACAGATGTTTATCTGTGAGATGAATTAACAGAACACTAAGCAGTTTCTCAGAAAGCTTCTTTCCAGATTTCATCTGAGGATATTTCCTTTTTCACCATAGCCCTCTATGGGCTTCCAAATATCACTTTGCCAATTCCACAAGAACTGTCTTAGCGATAGGCTTCTTGAGGGGAAAGCTGTAACTCTGTGAGATGATTTCACAGAACACAAAGAAGTTTCTCAGAAAGCTTCTTTCTCTTTGTTATCGGAGGATATTTCCTTTGGCCCTATAGTCTTCAAAGGGATCCGAAATATCTGTTCTCAGATCCCACAGAAATAAGGCTAGCAAAGAGATCCTCGAAATACAGATGTAACTCTGTGAGATGAATTAACAGAACACTAGGCAGTTTCTCAGAAAGCTTCTTTCCAGATTTCATCTGAGGATATTTCCTTTTTCACCATAGCCATCTATGATCTTCCAAATATCACTTTGCCAATTCCACAAGAACTGTCTTAGCGAAAGGCTTCTTGAGGGGAAAGCTGTATTTCTGTGAGATGATTTCACAGAACACAAAGAAGTTTCTTAGAAAGCTTCTTTCTCTTTGTTATCGGAGGATATTTTCTTTGGCCCTATAGTCTTCAAAGGGATCCGAAATATCTGTTCTCAGATTCCACAGAAATAAGGCTAGCAAAGAGATCAACGAAATACAGATGTAACTCTGTGAGATGAATTAACAAAATACTAGGCAGTTTCTTAGAAAGCTTCTTTCCAGATTTCATCTGAGGATATTTCCTTTTTCACCATAGCACTCTATGGGCTTCCAAATATCACTTTGCCAATTGCACAAGAACTGTCTTAGCGAAAGACTTCTTGAGGGGAAAGCTGTAACTCTGTGAGATGATTTCACAGAACACAAAGAAGTTTCCCAGAAAGCTTCTTTCTCTTTGTTATCGGAGGATATTTCCTTTGGCCCTATATTCTTCAAAGGGATCCGAAATATCTGTTCTCAGATTCCACAGAAATAAGGCTAGCAAAGAGATCCACGAAATACAGATGTAACTCTGTGAGTGGAAGTCACACATCACAGAGCAGTTTCTCAGAAAGCTTCTTTCCAGATTTCATCTGAGGATATTTCCTTTTTCACCATAGCCCTCTATGGGCTTCCAAATATCACTTTGCCAATTCCACAAGAACTGTCTTAGCGAAAGGCTTCTTGAGGGGAAAGCTCTAACTCTGAGATGATTTCACAGAACACAAGAAGTTTCTCAGAAAGCTTCCTTCTCTTTGTTATCGGAGGATATTTCCTTTGGCCCTATAGTCTTCAAAGGGATCCGAAATATCTGTTCTCAGATTCCACAGAAATAACGCTAGCAAAGAGATCCACGAAATACAGATGTAACACTGTGAGATGAATTAACAGAAAACTAAGCAGTTTCTCAGAAAGCTTCTTTCCAGATTTCATCTGAGGATATTTCCTTTTTCACCATAGCCCTCTATGGGCTTCCATATATCACTTTGCCAATTCCACAAGAACTGTCTTAGCGAAAGGCTTATTGAGGGGAAAGCTGTAACTCTGTGAGATGATTTCACAGAACACAAAGAAGTTTCTCAGAAAGCTTCTTTCTCTTTGTTATCGGAGGATATTTCCTTTGGCCCTATAGTCTTCAAAGGGATCCGAAATATCTGTTATCAGATTCCACAGAAATAAGGCTAGCAAAGAGATCCTCGAAATACAGCTGTAACTCTGGGGATGAATTAACAGAACACTAAGCAGTTTCTCAGAAAGCTTCTTTCCAGATTTTATCTGAGGATATTTCCTTTTTCACCGTAGCCCTCTATGGGCTTCCAAATATCACTTTGCCAATTGCACAAGAACTGTCTTAGCGAAAGGCTCCTTGAGGGGAAAGCTGTAACTCTGTGAGATGATTTCACAGAACACAAAGATGTTTCTCAGAAAGCTTCTTTCTCTTTGTTATCGGAGGATATTTCCTTTGGCCCTATAGTCTTCAAAGGGATCCGAAATATCTGTTTCCAGATTCCACAGAAATAAGGCTTGCAAAGAGATCCTCGAAATACAGATGTAACTCTGTGAGATGAATTAACAGAACACTAAGCAGTTTCTCAGAAAGCTTCTTTCCAGATTTCATCTGAGGATAATTCCTTTTTCACCATGGACCTCTATGGGCTTCCAAATATCAGTTTGCCAATTCCACAAGAACTGTCTTAGCGAAAGGCTTCTTGAGGGGAAAGCTGTAACTCTGTGAGATGATTTCACAGAACACAAAGAAGTTTCTCAGAAAGTTTCTTTCTCTTTGTTATCGGAGGATATTTCCTTTGGTCCTATAGTCTTCAAAGGGATCCGAAATATCTGTTCTCAGATTCCACAGAAATAAGGCTAGCAAAGAGATCCTCGAAATACAGATGTAACTCTGTGAGATGAATTAACAGAACACTAGGCAGTTTCTCAGAAAGCTTCTTTCCAGATTTCATCTGAGGATATTTCCTTTTTCACCATAGCCCTCTATGAGCTTCCAAATATCACTTTGCCAATTGCACAAGAACTGTCTTAGCGAAAGACTTCTTGAGGGGAAAGCTGTAACTCTGTGAGATGATTTCACAGAATACAAAGAAGTTTCTCAGAAAGCTTCTTTCTCTTTGTTATCGGAGGATATTTCCTTTGGCCCTATAGTGTTCAAAGGGATCCGAAATATCTGTTCTCATATTCCACAGAAATAAGGCTAGCAAAGAGATCCACGAAATAGAGATGTAACTCAGTGAGTGGAAGTCACACATCACAGAGAAGTTTCTCAGAAAGCTTCTTTCCAGATTTCATCTGAGGATATTTCCTTTTTCACCATAGCCCTCTAAGGGGTTCCAAATATCACTTTGCCAATTCCACAAGAACTGTCTTAGCGAAAGGCTTCTTGAGGGGAAAGCTGTAACTCTGTGAGATGATTTCACAGAACACAAAGAAGTTTCTCAGAAAGCTTCTTTCTCTTTGTTATCGGAGGATATTTCCTTTGGCCCTATAGTCTTCAAAGGGAACCGAAATATCTGTTCTCAGATTCCACAGAAATAAGGCTAGCAAAGAGATCCTCGAAATACAGATGTAACTCTGTGAGATGAATTAACAGAACACTAGGCAGTTTCTCAGAAAGCTTCTTTCCAGATTTCATCTGAGGATATTTCCTTTTTCACCATAGCCCTCTATGGGCTTCCAAATATCACTTGGCCAATTCCACAAGAACTGTCTTGGCGAAAGGCTTCTTGAGGAGAAAGCTGTAACTCTGTGAGATGATTTCACAGAACACAAAGAAGTTTCTCAGACAGCTTCTTTCTCTTAGTTATCGGAGGATATTTCCTTTGGCCCTATAGTCTTCAAAGGGATCCGAAATATCTGTTCTCAGATTCCACAGAAATAAGGCAAGCAAAGAGATCCACGAAATACAGATGTAACTCTGTGAGTGGAAGTCACACATCACAGAGCAGTTTCTCAGAAAGCTTCTTTCCAGATTTCATCTGAGGATATTTCCTTTTTCACCATAGCCCTCTATCGCCTTCCAAATATCACTTTGCCAATTCCACAAGAACTGTCTTAGCGAAAGGCTTCTTGAGGGGAAAGCTGTAACTCTGTGAGATGATTTCACAGAACACAAAGAAGTTTCTCAGAAAGCTTCTTTCTCTTTGTTATCAGAGGATATTTCCTTTAGCCCTATAGTCTTCAAAGGGATCCAAAATATCTGTTCTCAGATTCCACAGAAATAAGGCTAGCCAAGAGATCCAGGAAATACACATGTAACTCTCTGAGATGAATTAACAGAACACTAAGCAGTTTCTCAGAAAGCTTCTTTCCAGATTTCATCTGAGGATATTTCGTTTTTCACCATAGCCCTCTATGGGCTTCCAAATATCACTTTGCCAATTCCACAAGAACTGTCTTAGCGAAAGGCTTCTTGAGGGGAAACCTGTAACTCTGTGAGATGATTTCACAGAACACAAAGAAGTTTCTCAGAAAGCTTCTTTCTCTTTGTTATCTGAGGATATTTCCTTTGGCCCTATAGTCTTCAAAGGGATCCGAAATATCTGTTCTCAGATTCCACAGAAATAAGGCTAGCAAAGAGATCCACGAAATACAGATGTAACTCTGTGAGATGAATTAACAGAACACTAAGCAGTTTCTCAGAAAGCTTCTTTCCAGATTTCATCTGAGGATATTTCCTTTTTCACCATAGCCCTCTATGGGCTTCCAAATATCACTTTGCCAATTCCACAAGAACTGTCGTAGCGAAAGGCTTCTTGAGGGGAAAGCTGTAACTCTGTGAGATGATTTCACAGAACACAAAGAAGTTTCTCAGAAACCTTCTTTCTCTTTGTTATCGGAGGATATTTCCTTTGGCCCTATAGTCTTCAAAGGGATCCGAAATATCTGTTCTCAGAATCCACAGAAATAAGGCTAGCAAAGAGATCCACGAAATACAGATGTAACTCTGTGAGATGAATTAACAGAACACTAAGCAGTTTCTCAGAAAGCTTCTTTCCAGATTTTATCGGAGGATATTTCCTTTTTCACCATAACCCTCTAATGGCTTCCAAATGTCACTTTGCCAATTCCACAAGAACTGTCTTAGCGAAAGGCTTCTTGAGGGGAAAGCTGTAACTCTGTGAGATGATTTCAGAGAACACAAAGAAGTTTCTCAGAAAGCTTCTTTCTCTTTGTTATCGGAGGATATTTCCTTGTCCCTATAGTCTTGAAAGGGATCCGAAAGATCTGTTCTCAGATTCCACAGAAATAAGGCTAGCAAGGAGCTACACGAAATACATAGGTAACTCTGTGAGATGAATTAACAGAACACTAAGCAGTTTCTCAGAAAGCTTCTTTCCAGATTTCATCTGAGGATATTTCCTTTTTCAGCAGAGCCCTCTATGGGCTTCCAAATATCACTTTGCCAATTCCACAAGAACTGTCTTAGCGAAAGGCTTCTTGAAGGGAAAGCTGTAATTCTGTGAGATGATTTCACAGAACACAAAGAAGTTTCTCAGAAAGCTTCTTTCTCTTTGTTATCGGAGGATATTTCCTTTGGCCCTATAGTCTTCAAAGGGATCCGAAATATCTGTTCTCAGATTCCAGAGAAATAAGGCTAGCCAAGAGATCCTCGAAATACAGATGTAACACTGTGAGATGAATTAACAGAACACTAAGCAGTTTCTCAGAAAGCTTCTTTCCAGATTTCATCTGAGGATAATTCCTTTTTCACCGTGGACTTCTATGGGCTTCCAAATATCACTTTGCCAATTCCACAAGAACTGTCTTAGCGAAAGGCTTCTTGAGGGGAAAGCTGTAACTCTGTGAGATGATTTCACAGAACACAAAGAAGTTTCTCAGAAGGCTTCTTTCTCTTTGTTATCGGAGGATATTTCCTTTGGCCCTATAGTCTTCAAAGGGATCCGAAATATCTGTTCTCAGCTTCCACAGAAATAAGGCTAGCAAAGAGATCCACGAAATACAGATGTAACACTGTGAGATGAATTAACAGAAAACTAAGCAGTTTCTCAGAAAGCTTCTTTCCAGATTTCATCTGAGGATATTTCCTTTTTCACCATAGCCCTCTATGGGCTTCCAAATATCACTTTGCCAATTGCACAAGAACTGTCTTAGCGAAAGACTTCTTGAGGGGAAAGCTGTAACTCTGTGAGATGATTTCACAGAACACAAAGAAGTTTCTCAGAAAGCTTCTTTCTCTTTGTTATCGGAGGATATTTTCTTTGGCCCTATAGTCTTCAAAGGGATCCGAACTATCTGTTCTCAGATTCCACAGAAATAAGACTAGCCAAGAGATCCTCGATATATAGATGTTTATCTGTGAGATGAATTAACAGAACACTAAGTAGTTTCTCAGAAAGCTTCTTTCCAGATTTCATCTGAGGATATTTCCTTTTTCACCATAGCCCTCTATGGGCTTCCAAATATCCCTTTGCCAATTCCACAAGAACTGTCTTAGCGAAAGGCTTCATGAGGGGAAAGCTGTATCTCTGTGAGTTGATTTCACAGAACACAAAGAAGTTTCTCAGAAAGCTTCTTTCTCTTTGTTATCTTAGGATATTTCCTTTAGCCATATAGTCTTCAAAGGGATCCGAAATATCTGTTCTCACATTCCACAGAAATAAGGCTAGCCAAGAGATCCTCGATATACAGATGTTTATCTGTGAGATGAATTAACAGAACACTAAGCAGTTTCTCAGAAAGCTTCTTTCCAGATTTCATCTGAGGATATTTCCTTTTTTACCTTAGCCCTCTATGGGCTTCCAAATATCACTTTGCCAATTGCACAAGAACTGTCTAAGCGAAAGACTTCTTGAGGGGAAAGTTGTAACTCTGTGAGATGATTTCACAGAACACAAAGAAGTTTCTCAGAAAGCTTCTTTCTCTTTGTTATCGGAGGATATTTTCTTTGGCCCTGTAGTCTTCAAAGGGATCCGAAATATCTGTTCTCAGATTCCACAGAAATAAGGCTAGCAAAGAGATCCACGAAATACAGATGTAACTCTGTGAGTGGAAGTCACACATCACAGAGCAGTTTCTCAGAAACCTTCTTTCCAGATTTCATCTGAGGATATTTCCTTTTTCACCGTAGCCCTCTATGGGCTTCCAAATATCACTTTGCCAATTCCACAAGAACTGTCTTAGCGAAAGACTTCTTGAGGGGAGAGCTGTAACTCTGTGAGATGATTCCACAGAACACAAAGAAGTTTCTCAGAAAGCTTCTTTCTCTTTGTTATCGGAGGATATTTCCTTTGGCCCTATAGTCTTCAAAGGGATCCGAAATATCTCTTCTCAGATTCCACAGAAATAAGGCTGGCAAAGAGTTCCAGGAAATACAGATGTAACTCTGTGAGATGAATTAACAAAACACTAACCAGTTTCTCAGAAAGCTTCTTTCCAGATTTCATCTGAGGATATTTCCTTATTCACCATAGCCCTCTATGGGCTTTCAAATATCACTTTACCAATTGCACAAGAACTGTCTTAGCGAAAGGCTTCTTGAGGGGAAAGCTGTAACTCTGTGAGATGATTTCACAGAACACAAAGAAGTTTCTCAGAAAGCTTCTTTCTCTTTGTTATCGGAGGATATTTCCTTTGGCTCTATAGTGTTCAAAGGGATCCGAAATATCTGTTCTCAGATTCCACAGAAATAAGGCTAGCAAAGAGATCCACGAAATACAGATGTAACTCTGTGAGTGGAAGTCACACATCACAGAGAAGTTTCTCAGAAAGCTTCTTTCCAGATTTCATCTGAGGATATTTCCTTTTTCACCATATCCCTCTAAGGGGTTCCAAATATCACTTTGCCAATTTCACAAGAACTGTCTTAGCGAAAGGCTTCTTGAGGGGAAAGCTGTAACTCTGTGAGATGATTTCACAGAACACAAAGAAGTTTCTCAGAAAGCTTCTTTCTCTTTGTTATCGGAGGATATTTCCTTTGGCCCTATAGTCTTTAAAGGGATCCGAAATATCTGTTCTCAGATTCCACATAAATAAGGCTAGCAAAGAGATCCTCGAAATACAGATGTAACTCTGTGAGATGAATTTACAGAACACTAACCAGTTTCTCAGAAAGCTTCTTTCCAGATTTCATCTGAGGATATTTCCTTTTTCAGCAGAGCCCTCTATGGGCTTCCAAATATCACTTTGCCAATTCCACAAGAACTGTCTTAGCGAAAGGCTTCTTGAGGGGAAAGCTGTAACTCTGTGAGATGATTTCAAAGAACACAAAGAAGTTTCTCAGAAAGCTTCTTTCTCTTTGTTATCGGAGGATATTTCCTTTGGCCCTATAGTCTTCAAAGGGATCCGAAATATCTGTTCTCAGATTCCACAGAAATAAGGCTAGCAAAGAGATCCTCGAAATACAGATGTAACTCTGTGAGGTGAATTAACAGAACACTAGGCAGTTTCTCAGAAAGCTTCTTTCCATATTTCATCTGAGGATATTTCCTTTTTCACCATAGCCCTCTATGGGCTTCCAAATATCACTTGGCCAATTCCACAAGAACTGTCTTAGCGAAAGGCTTCTTGAGGAGAAAGCTGTAACTCTGTGAGATGATTTCTCAGAACACAAAGAAGTTTCTCAGACAGCTTCTTTCTCTTTGTTATAGGAGGATATTTCCTTTGGCCCTATAGTCTTCAAAGGGATCCGAAATATCTGTTCTCAGATTCCACAGAAATAAGGCTAGCAAAGAGATCCTCAAAATACAGATGTAACTCTGTGAGACGAATTAACAGAACACTAGGCAGCTTCTCAGAAAGCTTCTTTCCAGATTTCATCTGAGGATATTTCCTTTTTCACCATAGCCCTCTATGGGCTTCCAAATATCACTTTGCCAATTGCACAAGAACTGGCTTAGCGAAAGACTTCTTGAGGGGAAAGCTGTAACTCTGTGAGATGATTTCACAGAACACAAAGAAGTTTCTCAGAAATCTTCTTTCTCTTTGTTATCGGAGGATATTTTCTTTGGCCCTGTAGTATTCAAAGGGATCCGAAATATCTGTTCTCAGATTCCGCAGAAATAAGGCTAGCAAAGAGATCCTCGAAATACAGATGTAACTCTGTGAGATGAATTTACAGAACACTAACCAGTTTCTCAGAAAGCTTCTTTCCAGATTTCATCTGAGGATATTTCCTTTTTCAGCAGAGCCCTCTATGGGCTTCCAAATATCACTTTGCCAATTCCACAAGAACTGTCTTAGCGAAAGGCTTCTTGAGGGGAAAGCTGTAACTCTGTGAGATGATTTCACAGAACACAAAGAAGTTTCTCAGAAAGCTTCTTTCTCTTTGTTATCGGAGGATATTTCCTTTGGCCCTATAGTCTTCAAAGGGATCCGAAATATCTGTTCTCAGATTCCACAGAAATAAGGCTACCAAAGAGATCCTCGAAATACAGATGTAAATCTGTGAGATGAATTAACAGAACACTAGGCAGTTTCTCAGAAAGCTTCTTTCCATATTTCATCTGAGGATATTTCCTTTTTCACCATAGCCCTCTATGGGCTTCCAAATATCACTTGGCCAATTCCACAAGAAGTGTCTTAGCGAAAGGCTTCTTGAGGAGAAAGCTGTAACTCTGTGAGATGATTTCTCAGAACACAAAGAAGTTTCTCAGACAGCTTCTTTCTCTTTGTTATCGGAGGATATTTCCTTTGGCCCTATAGTCTTCAAAGGGATCCGAAATATCTGTTCTCAGATTCCACAGAAATAAGGCTAGCAAAGAGATCCTCAAAATACAGATGTAACTCTGTGAGACGAATTAACAGAACACTAGGCAGTTTCTCAGAATGCTTCTTTCCAGATTTCATCTGAGGATATTTCCTTTTTCACCATAGCCCTCTATGGGCTTCCAAATATCACTTTGCCAATTGCACAAGAACTGGCTTAGCGAAAGACTTCTTGAGGGGAAAGCTGTAACTCTGTGAGATGATTTCACAGAACACAAAGAAGTTTCACAGAAAGCTTCTTTCTCTTTGTTATCGGAGGATATTTCCTTTGGCCCTATAGTCTTCAAAGGGATCCGAAATATCTGTTCTCAGATTCCACAGAAATAGGGCTAGCAAAGAGATCCACAAAATACAGATGTAACTCTGTGAGTGGTAGTCACACATCACAGAGCAGTTTCTCAGAAAGCTTCTTTCCAGATTTCATCTGAGGATATTTCCTTTTTCACCATAGCTCTCTATGGGCTTCCAAATATCACTTTGCCAATTCCACAAGAACTGTCTTAGCGAAAGGCTTCATGAGGGGAAAGCTGTAACTCTGTGAGTTGATTTCACAGAACACAAAGAAGTTTCTCAGAAAGCTTCTTTCTCTTTGTTATCTTAGGATATTTCCTTTAGCCATATAGTCTTCAAAGGGATCCGAAATATCTGCTCTCAGATTCCACAGAAATAAGGCTAGCCAAGAGATCCTCGAAATACAGATGTTTATCTGTGAGATGAATAAACAGAACACTAAGTAGTTTCTCAGAAAGCTTCTTTCCAGATTTCATCTGAGGATATTTCCTTTTTCACAATAGCCCTCTATGGGCTTCCACATATCACTTTGCCATTTCCACAAGAACTGTCTTAGCGAAAGGCTTCTTGAGGGGAAAGCTGTAACTCTGTGAGATGATTTCACAGAACACAAAGAAGTTTCTCAGAAAGCTTCTTTCTCTTTGTTATCGGAGGATATTTCCCTTGGCCCTATAGTCTTCAAAGGGATCCGAAATATCTGTTCTCAGATTCCACAGAAATAAGTCTAGCCAAGAGATCCTCGAAATACAGATGTAACTCTGTGAGATGAATTAACAGAACACTAAGCAGTTTCTCAGAAAGCTTCTTTCCAGATTTCATCTGAGGATATTTCCTTTTTCACCATAGCCCTCTATGGGCTTCCAAATATCACTTTGCCAATTCCACAAGAACTGCCTTAGCGAAAGGCTTCTTGAGGGGAAAGCTGTATCTCTGTGAGATGATTTCACAGAACACAAAGAAGTTTCTAAGAAAGCTTCTTTCTCTTTGTTATCGGAGGATATTTCCTTTGGCCCTATAGTCTTCAAAGGGATCCGAAATATCGGTTCTCAGATTCCACAGAAATAAGGCTAGCAAAGAGATCCTCGAAATACAGATGTAACTCTGTGAGACGAATTAACAGAACACTAGGCAGTTTCTCAGAAAGCTTCTTTCCAGATTTCATCTGAGGATATTTCCTTTTTCACCATAGCCCTCTATGGGCTTCCAAATATCACTTTGCCAATTGCACAAGAACTGTCTTCGCGAAAGACTTCTTGAGGGGAAAGCTGTAACTCTGTGAGATGATTTCACAGAACACAAAGAAGTTTCTCAGAAAGCTTCTTTCTCTTTGTTATCGGAGGATATTTTCTTTGGCCCTATAGTCTTCAAAGGGATCCGAAATATCTGTTCTCAGATTCCACAGAAATAAGGCTAGCAAAGAGATCCTCGAAATACAGATGTAACTCTGTGAGATGAATTTACAGAACACTAACCAGTTTCTCAGAAAGCTTCTTTCCAGATTTCATCTGAGGATATTTCCTTTTTCAGCAGAGCCCTCTATGGGCTTCCAAATATCACTTTGCCAATTCCACAAGAACTGTCTTAGCGAAAGGCTTCTTGAGGGGAAAGCTGTAACTCTGTGAGATGATTTCACAGAACACAAAGAAGTTTCTCAGAAAGCTTCTTTCTCTTTGTTATCGGAGGATATTTCCTTTGGCCCTATAGTCTTCAAAGGGATCCGAAATATCTGTTCTCGGATTCCACAGAAATAAGGCTAGCAAAGAGATCCTCGAAATACAGATGTAACTCTGTGAGATGAATTAACAGAACACTAGGCAGTTTCTCAGAAAGCTTCTTTCCATATTTCATCTGAGGATATTTCCTTTTTCACCATAGGCCTCTATGGGCTTCCAAATATCACTTGGCCAATTCCACAAGAACTGTCTTAGCGAAAGGCTTCTTGAGGAGAAAGCTGTAACTCTGTGAGATGATTTCTCAGAACACAAAGAAGTTTCTCAGACAGCTTCTTTCTCTTTGTTATCGGAGGATATTTCCTTTGGCCATATAGTCTTCAAAGGAATCCGAAATATCTGTTCTCAGATTCCACAGAAATAAGGCTAGCAAAGAGATCCTCAAAATACAGATGTAACTCTGTGAGACGAATTAACAGAACACTAGGCAGTTTCTCAGAAAGCTTCTTTCCAGATTTCATCTGAGGATATTTCCTTTTTCACCATAGCCCTCTATGGGCTTCCAAATATCACTTTGCCAATTGCACTAGAACTGGCTTAGCGAAAGACTTCTTGAGGGGAAAGCTGTAACTCTGTGAGATGATTTCACAGAACACAAAGAAGTTTCTCAGAAAGCTTCTTTCTCTTTGTTATCAGAGGATATTTCCTTTAGCCGTATAGTCTTCAAAGGGATCCAAAATATCTGTTCTCAGATTCCACAGAAATAAGGCTAGCCAAGAGATCCAGGAAATACACATGTAACTCTCTGAGATGAATTAACAGAACACTAAGCAGTTTCTCAGAAAGCTTCTTTCCAAATTTCACCTGAGGATATTTCGTTTTTCACCATAGCCCTCTATGGGCTTCCAAATATCACTTTGCCAATTCCACAAGAACTGTCTTAGCGAAAGGCTTCTTGAGGGGAAAGCTGTAACTCTGTGAGATGATTTCACAGAACACAAAGAAGTTTCTCAGAAATCTTCTTTCTCTTTGTTATCGGAGGAGATTTCCTTTGGCCCTATGGTCTTCAAAGGGATCCGAAATATCTGTTCTCAGATTCCACAGAAATAAGGCTAGCAAAGAGATCCACGAAATACAGATGTAACTCTGTGAGATGAATTAACAGAACACTAAGCAGTTTCTCAGAAAGCTTCTTTCCAGATTTCATCTGAGGATATTTCCTCTTTCACCATAGCCCTCTATGTGCTTCCAAATATCACTTTGCCAATTCCACAAGAACTGTCTTAGCGAAATTCTTCTTGAGGGGAAAGCTGTAACTCTGTGAGATGATTTCACAGAACACAAAGAAGTTTCTCAAAAAGCTTCTTTCTCTTTGTTATCGGAGGATATTTCCTTTGGCCCTATAGTCTTCAAAGGGATCCGAAATATCTGTTCTCAGATTCCACAGAAATAAGGCTAGCAAAGAGATCCTCGAAATACAGATGTAACTCTGTGAGATGAATTAACAGAACACTAGGCAGTTTCTCAGAAAGCTTCTTTCCATATTTCATCTGAGGAAATTTCCTTTTTCACCATAGGCCTCTATGGGCTTCCAAATATCACTTGGCCAATTCCACAAGAACTGTCTTAGCGAAAGGCTTCTTGAGGAGAAAGCTGTAACTCTGTGAGATGATTTCTCAGAACACAAAGAAGTTTCTCAGACAGCTTCTTTCTCTTTGTTATCGGAGGATATTTCCTTTGGCCCTATAGTCTTCAAAGGAATCCGAAATATCTGTTCTCAGATTCCACAGAAATAAGGCTAGCAAAGAGATCCTCAAAATACAGATGTAATTCTGTGAGACGAATTAACAGAACACTAGGCAGTTTCTCAGAAAGCTTCTTTCCAGATTTCATCTGAGGATATTTCCTTTTTCACCATAGCCCTCTATGGGCTTCCAAATATCACTTTGCCAATTGCACAAGAACTGGCTTAGCGAAAGACTTCTTGAGGGGAAAGCTGTAACTCTGTGAGATGATTTCACAGAACACAAAGAAGTTTCACAGAAAGCTTATTTCTCTTTGTTATCGGAGGATATTTCCTTTGGCCCTATAGTCTTCAAAGGGATCCGAAATATCTGTTCTCAGATTCCACAGAAATAGGGCTAGCAAAGAGATCCACAAAATAGAGATGTAACTCTGTGAGTGGTAGTCACACATCACAGAGCAGTTTCTCAGAAAGCTTCTTTCCAGATTTCATCTGAGGATATTTCCTTTTTCACCATAGCCATCTATGGGCTTCCAAATATCAGTTTGCCAATTCCACAAGAACTGTCTTAGCGAAAGGCTTCTTGAGGGAAAAGCTGTAACTCTGTGAGATGATTTCACAGAACACAAAGAAGTTTCTCAGAAAGCTTCTCTCTCTTTGTTATCGGAGGATATTTCCTTGGCCCTATAGTCTTCAAAGGGATACGAAATATCTGTTCTCAGATTCCACAGAAATAAGGCTGGCAAAGAGATCCACGAAATACAGATGTAACTCTGTGAGTGGAAGTCACACATCACAGAGCAGTTTCTCAGAAAGCTTCTTTCCAGATTTCATCTGAGGATATTTCCTTTTTCACCATAGCCCTCTATGGGCTTCCAAATATCACTTTGCCATTTCCACAAGAACTGTCTTAGCGAAAGGCTTCTTGAGGGGAAAGCTGTAACTCTGTGAGATGATTTCACAGAACACAAAGAAGTTTCTCAGAAAGCTTCTTTCTCTTTGTTATCGGAGGATATTTCCCTTGGCCCTATAGTCTTCAAAGGGATCCGAAATATCTGTTCTCAGATTCCAGAGAAATAAGGCTAGCCAAGAGATCCTCGAAATACAGATGTAACTCTGTGAGATGAATTAACAGAACACTAAGCAGTTTCTCAGAAAGCTTCTTTCCAGATTTCATCTGAGGATATTTCCTTTTTCACCATAGCCCTCTATGGGCTTCCAAATATCACTTTGCCAATTCCACAAGAACTGTCTTAGCGAAAGGCTTCTTGAGGGGAAAGCTGTAACTCTGTGAGATGATTTCACAGAACACAAAGAAGTTTCTCAGAAAGCTTCTTTCTCTTTGTTATCGGAGGATATTTCCTTTGGCCCTATAGTCTTCAAAGGGATCCGAAATATCTGTTCTCAGATTCCACAGAAATAAGGCTAGCAAAGAGATCCTCGAAATACAGATGTAACTCTGTGAGATGAATTTACAGAACACTAGTCAGTCTCTCAGAAAGCTTCTTTCCAGATTTCATCTGAGGATATTTCCTTTTTCACCATAGCGCTCTATGGGCTTCCAAATATCACTTTGCCAATTCCACAAGAACTATCTTAGCGAAAGGCTTCTTGAGGGGAAAGCTGTAACTCTGTGAGATGATATCACAGAACACAAAGAAGTTTCTCAGAAAGCTTCTTTCTCTTTGTTATCGGAGGATATTTCCTTTGGCCCTATAGACTTCAAAGGGATCCGAAATATCTGTTTTCAGATTCCACAGAAATAAGGCTGGCAAAGAGTTCCACGAAATACAGATGTAACTCTGTGAGATGAATTAACAAAACACTAACCACTTTCTCAGAAAACTTCTTTCCAGATTTCATCTGAGGATATTTCCTTTTTCACCATAGCCCTCTATCGCCTTCCAAATATCACTTTGCCAATTCCACAAGAACTGTCTTAGCGAAAGGCTTCTTGAAGGGAAAGCTGTAACTCTGTGAGATGATTTCACAGAACACAAAGAAGTTTCTCAGAAAGCTTCTTTCTCTTTGTTATCAGAGGATATTTCCTTTAGCCGTATAATCTTCAAAGGGATCCAAAATATCTGTTCTCAGATTCCACAGAAATAAGGCTAGCCAAGAGATCCAGGAAATACACATGTAACTCTCTGAGATGAATTAACAGAACACTAAGCAGTTTCTCAGAAAGCTTCTTTCCAAATTTCACCTGAGGATATTTCGTTTTTCACCATAGCCCTCTATGGGCTTCCAAATATCACTTTGCTAATTCCACAAGAACTGTCTTAGCGAAAGGCTTCTTGAGAGGAAAGCTGTAACTCTGTGAGATGATTTCACAGAACACAAAGAAGTTTCTCAGAAATCTTCTTTCTCTTTGTTATCGGAGGATATTTCCTTTGGCCCTATGGTCTTCAAAGGGATCCGAAATATCTGTTCTCAGATTCCACAGAAATAAGGCTAGCAAAGAGATCCACGAAATACAGATGTAACTCTGTGAGATGAATTAACAGAACACTAAGCAGTTTCTCAGAAAGCTTCTTTCCAGATTTCATCTGAGGATATTTCCTCTTTCACCATAGCCCTCTATGTGCTTCCAAATATCACTTTGCCAATTCCACAAGAACTGTCTTAGCGAAATTCTTCTTGAGGGGAAAGCTGTAACTCTGTGAGATGATTTCACAGAACACAAAGAAGTTTCTCAGAAAGCTTCTTTCTCTTTGTTATCGGAGGATATTTCCTTTGGCCCTATAGTCTTCAAAGGGATCCGAAATATCTGTTCTCAGATTCCACAGAAATAAGGCTAGCAAAGAGATCCTGGAAATACAGATGTAACTCTGTGAGATGAATTAACAGAACACTAGGCAGTTTCTCAGAAAGCTTCTTTCCAGATTTCATCTGAGGATATTTCCTTTTTCACCATAGCCATCTATGGGCTTCCAAATATCACTTTGCCATTTCCACAAGAACTGTCTTAGCGAAAGGCTTCTTGAGGGGAAAGCTGTAACTCTGTGAGATGATTTCACAGAACACAAAGAAGTTTCTCAGAAAGCTTCTTACTCTTTGTTATCGGAGGATATTTCCTTTGGCCCTATAGTCTTCAAAGGGATCCGAAATATCTGTTCTCAGATTCCAGAGAAATAAGGCTAGCCAAGAGATCCTCGAAATACAGATGTACCTCTGTGAGACGAATTAACAGAACACTAACCAGTTTCTCAGAAAGCTTCTTTCCAGATTTCATCTGAGGATATTTCCTTTTTCAGCAGAGTCCTCTAAGGGCTTCCAAATATCACTTTGCCAATTCCACAAGAACTGTCTTAGCGAAAGGCTTCTTGAGGGGAAAGCTGTAACTCTGTGAGATGATTTCACAGAACACAAAGAAGTTTCTCAGAAAGCTTCTTTCTCTTTGTTATCAGAGGATATTTCCTTTGGCCCTATAGTCTTCAAAGGGATCCGAAATATCTGTTCTCAGATTCCACAGAAATAAGGCTTCAAAGAGATCCTCGAAACACAGATGTAACTCTGTGAGATGAATTAACAGAACACTAGGCAGTTTCTCAGAAAGCTTCTTTCCAGATTTCATCTGAGGATATTTCCTTTTTCACCATAGGCCTCTATGGGCTTCCAAATATCACTTGGCCAATTCCACAAGAACTGTCTTCGCGAAAGGCTTCTTGAGGAGAAAGCTGTAACTCTGTGAGATGATTTCATAGAACACAAAGAAGTTTCTCAGACAGCTTCTTTCCCTTTGTTATCGGAGGATATTTCCTTTGGCCCTATAGTCTTCAAAGGGATCCGAAATATCTGTTCTCAGATTCCTCAGAAATAAGGCTAGCAAAGAGATCCTCAAAATACAGATGTAACTCTGTGAGACGAATTAACAGAACACTAGGCAGTTTCTCAGAAAGCTTCTTTCCAGATTTCATCTGAGGATATTTCCTTTTTCACCATAGCCCTCTATGGGCTTCCAAATATCACTTTGCCAATTGCACAAGAACTGTCTTAGCGAAAGACTTCTTGAGGGGAAAGCTGTAACTCTGTGAGATGATTTCACAGAACACAAAGAAGTTTCTCAGAAAGCTTCCTTCTCTTTGTTATCGGAGGATATTTCCTTTGGCCCTATAGTCTTCAAAGGGATCCGAAATATCTGTTCTCAGATTCCACAGAAATAAGGCTAGCAAAGAGATCCACAAAATACAGATGTAACTCTGTGAGTGGAAGTCACACATCACAGAGCAGTTTCTCAGAAAGCTTCTTTCCAGATTTCATCTGAGGATATTTCCTTTTTCACCATAGCCCTCTATGGGCTTCCAAATATCACTTTGCCAATTCCACAAGAACTGTCTTAGCGAAAGGCTTCATGAGGGGAAAGCCGTAACTCTGTGAGTTGATTTCACAGAACACAAAGAAGTTTCTCAGAAAGCTTCTTTCTCTTTGTTATCTTAGGATATTTCCTTTAGCCATATAGTCTTCAAAGGGATCCGAAATATCTGTTCTCAGATTCCACAGAAATAAGGCTAGCCAAGAGATCCTCGAAATACAGATGTTTATCTGTGAGATGAATTAACAGAACACAAAGCAGTTTCTCAGAAAGCTTCTTTCCAGATTTCATCTGAGGATATTTCCTTTTTCACCATAGCCCTCTATGGGCTTCCAAATATCACTTTGCCAATTCCACAAGAACTGTCTTAGCGAAAGGCTTCTTGAGGGGAAAGCTGTAACTCTGTGAGATGATTTCACAGAACACAAAGAAGTTTCTCAGAAAGCTTCTTTCTCTTTGTTATCGGAGGATATTACCTTTGGCCTTATAGTCTTCAAAGGGATCCGAAATATCTGTTCTCAGATCCCCCAGAAATAAGGCTAGCAAAGAGATCCTCGAAATACAGATGTAACTCTGTGAGATGAATTAACAGAACACTAGGCAGTTTCTCAGAAAGCTTCTTTCCAGATTTCATCTGAGGATATTTCCTTTTTCACCATAGCCATCTATGGGCTTCCAAATATCACTTTGCCAATTCCACAAGAACTGTCTTAGCGAAAGGCTTCTTGAGGGGAAAGCTGTAACTCTGTGAGATGATTTCACAGAACACAAAGAAGTTTCTCAGAAAGCTTCTCTCTCTTTGTTATCGGAGGATATTTCCTTTGGCCCTATATTCTTCAAAGGGATCCGAAATATCTGTTCTCAGATTCCACAGAAATAAGGCTGGCAAAGAGATCCACGAAATACAGATGTAACTCTGTGAGTGGAAGTCACACATCACAGAGAAGTTTCTCAGAAAGCTTCTTTCCAGATTTCATCTGACGATATTTCCTTTTTCACCATAGCCCTCTATGGGCTTCCAAATATCACTTTGCCATTTCCACAAGAACTGTCTTAGCGAAAGGCTTCTTGAGGGGAAAGCTGTAACTCTGTGAGATGATTTCACAGAACACAAAGAAGTTTCTCAGAAAGCTTCTTTCTCTTTGTCATCGGAGGATATTTCCTTTGACCCTATAGTCTTCAAAGGGATCCGAAATATCTGTTCTCAGATTCCAGAGAAATAAGGCTAGCCAAGAGATCCTCGAAATACAGATGTAACTCTGTGAGATGAATTAACAGAACACTAAGCAGTTTCTCAGAAAGCTTCTTTCCAGATTTCATCTGAGGATATTTCCTTTTTCACCATAGCCCTCTATGGGCTTCCAAATATCACTTTGCCAATTCCACAAGAACTGTCTTAGCGAAAGGCTTCTTGAGGGGAAAGCTGTAACTCTGTGAGATGATTTCACAGAACACAAAGAAGTTTCTCAGAAAGCTTCTTTCTCTTTGTTATCGGAGGATATTTCCTTTGGCCCTATAGTCTTCAAAGGGATCCGAAATATCTGTTCTCAGATTCCACAGAAATAAGGCTAGCAAAGAGATCCTCAAAATAGAGATGTAACTCTGTGAGATGAATTAACAGAACACTAGTCAGTCTCTCAGAAAGCTTCTTTCCAGATTTCATCTGAGTATATTTCCTTTTTCACCATACCGCTCTATGGGCTTCCAAATATCACTTTGCCAATTCCACAAGAACTATCTTAGCGAAAGGCTTCTTGAGGGGAAAGCTGTAACTCTGTAAGATGATTTCACAGAACACAAAGAAGTTTCTCAGAAAGCTTCTTTCTCTTTGATATCGGAGGATATTTCCTTTGGCCCTATAGTCTTCAAAGGGATCCGAAATATCTGTTCTCAGATTCCACAGAAATAAGGCAGGCAAAGAGTTCCACGAAATACAGATGTAACTCTGTGAGATGAATTACCAAAACACTAACCAGTTTCTCAGAAAGCTTCTTTCCAGATTTCATCTGAGGATATTTCCTTATTCACCATAGCCCTCTATGGGCTTCCAAATATCACTTTACCAATTCCACAAGAACTGTCTTAGCGAAAGGCTTCTTGAGGGGAAAGCTGTAGCTCTGTGAGATGATTTCACAGAACACAAAGAAGTTTCTCAGAAAGCTTCTTTCTCTTTGTTATCGGAGGATATTTCTTTCGGCCCTGTAGTCTTTAAAGGGATCCGAAATATCTGCTCTCAGATTCCACAGAAATAAGGCTAGCAAAGAGATCCTCGAAATACAGATGTAACTCTGTGAGTGGAAGTCACAAATCACAGAGAAGTTTCTCAGAAAGCTTCTTTCCAGATTTCATCTGAGGATATTTCCTTTTTCACCGTAGCCCTCTATGGGCTTCCAAATATCACTTTGCCAATTCCACAAGAACTGTCTTAGCGAAAGGCTTCTTGAGGGGAAAGCTGTAACTCTGTGAGATCATTTCACAGAACACAAAGAAGTTTCTCAGAAAGCTTCTTTCTCTTTGTTATCGGAGGATATTTTCTTTGGCCCTGTAGTCTTCAAAGGGATCCGAAATATCTGTTCTCAGATTCCACAGAAATAAGGCTTACAAAGAGATCCACGAAATAGCGATGTAACTCTGTGAATGGAAGTCACACACCACAGAGCAGTTTCTCAGAAAGCTTCTTTCCAGATTTATCTGAGGATATTTCCTTTTTCACCATAGCACTCTATGGGCTTCCAAATATCACTTTGCCAATTCCACAAGAACTGTCTTAGCGAAAGGCTTCTTGAGGGAAAGCTGTAACTCTGTGAGATGATTTCACAGAAAACAAAGAAGTTTTTCAGAAAGCTTCTATCTCTTTGTTATCGGAGGATATTTCCTTTGGCCCTATAGTCTTCAAAGGGATCCGAAATATCAGTTCTCAGATTTCACAGAAATAAGGCTAGCAAAGAGATCCACGAAATACAGATGTAACTCTGTGAGATGAATTAACAGAACACTAAGGAGTTTCTTAGAAAGCTTCTTTCCAGATTTCATCTGAACTCCGTGAGATGATTTCACAGAACACAAAGATGTTTCTCTGAAAACTTCTTTCTCTTTGTTATCGGAGGATATTTCCTTTGGCCTGATAGTCGTCAAAGGGATCCGAAATATCTGTTCTCAGATTCAACAGAAAAAAGGCTAGCAAAGAGATCCACGAAATACAGAAATAATTCTGTGAGACGAATTAACAGAACACTAAGCAGTTTCTCAGAAACCTTCTTTCCAGATTTCATCTGAGGATATTTCCTTCTTCACCATAGCCCACTATGGGCTTCCAAATATCACTTTGCCAATTCCACAAGAACTGTCTTAGCGAAAGGCTTCTTGAGGGGAAAGCTGCAACTCTGTGAGATGATTTCACAGAACACAAAGAAGTTTCTCAGAAAGCTTCTTTCTCTTTGTTATCGGAGGATATTTCCATTGGCCCTATAGTCTTCAAATGGATCCGAAATATCTGTTCTCAGATTCCACAGAAATACGGCTAGCAAAGAGATCCACGAAATACAGAGGTAACTCTGTGAGATGAATTTACAGAACACTAAGCAGTCTCTCAGAAAGCTTCTTTCCAGATTTCATCTGAGGATATTTCCTTTTTCACCATAGCCCTCTATGGGCTACCAAATATCACTTTGCCAAATCCAAAAGAACTGTCCTAGCGAAAGGCTTCTTGAGGGGAAAGCTGTAACTCTGTGAGATGATTTCACAGAACACAATGAAGTTTTTCAGAAAGCTTCTATCTCTTTGTTATGGGAGGATATTTCCTTTGGCCCTATAGTCTTCAAAGGGATCCGAAATATCTCTTCTCAGATTTCACAGAAATAATTCTAGCTAAGAGATCCACGAAATACAGATGTAACTCTGTGAGATGAATTAACAGAACACTAAGGAGTTTCTTAGAAAGCTTCTTTCCACATTTCCTCTGAACTCCGTGAGATGATTTCCCAGAACACAAAGAAGTTTCTCAGAAACCTTCTTTCTCTTTGTTATCGGAGGATATTTACTTTGGTCCTATAGTCCTAAAGGGATCCGAAATATCTGTTCTCGGATTCCACGGAAAAAAGGCTAGCAAAGAGATCCACGAAATCCAGAAATAATTCTGTGAGATGAATTAACAGAACACTAAGCAGTTTCTCAGAAACCTTCTTTCCAGATTGCATCTGAGGATATTTCCTTTTTCACCATAGCCCACTATGGGCTTCCAAATATCACTTTGCCAATTCCACAAGAACTGTCTTAGCGAAAGGCTTCTTGAGGGGAAAGCTGCAACTCTGTGAGATGATTTCACAGAACACAAAGAAGTTTCTCAGAAAGTTTCTTTCTCTTTGTTATCGGAGGATAATTCCTTTGGCCCTAGAGTCTTCAAAGGGTTACGAAATATCTGTTCTCAGATTCCACAGAAATAAGGCTAGCAAAGAGATCCATGAAATACAGAGGTAACTCTGTGAGATGAATTTACAGAACACTAAGCAGTTTCTCAGAAGGCTTCTTTCCAGATTTCATCTGAGGATATTTCCTTTTTCACCATAGCCCACTATGGGCTTCCAAATATCACTTTGCCAAATCCAAAAGAACTGTCCTAGCGAAAGGCTTCTTGAGGGGAAAGCTGTAACTCTGTGAGATGATTTCACAGAACACAAAGAAGTTTTTCAGAAAGCTTCTATCTCTTTGTTGTCGGAGGATATTTCCTTTGGCCCTATAGTCTTCAAAGGGTTCCGAAATATCTGTTCTCAGATTTCACAGAAATAAGGCTAGCTAAGAGATCCACGAAATACAGATGTAACTCTGTGAGATGAATTAACAGATGTAACTCTGTGAGATGAATTAACAGAACACTAAGGAGTTTCTTAGAAAGCTTCTTTCCAGATTTCATCTGAACTCCGTGAGATGATTTCACAGAACACAAAGAAGTTTCTCTGAAAGCTTCTTTCTCATTGTTATCGGAGGATATTTAATTGGTCCTATAGTCTTCAAAGGGATCCGAAATATCTGTTCTCAGATTCCACAGAAAAAAGTCTAGCTTAGAGATCCACGAAATACAGATGTAACTCTGTGAGTGGAAGTCACACATCACAGAGAAGTTTCTCAGAAAGCTTCCTTCCAGATTTCATCTGAGGATATTTCCTTTTTCACCGTAGCCCTCTATGGGCTTCCAAGTATCACTTTGCCAATTCCACAAGAACTGTCTTAGGGAAAGGCTTCTTGAGGGGAAAGCTGTAACACTGTGAGATGATTTCACAGAACACAAAGAAGTTTCTCAGAAAGCTTCTTTCTCTTTGTTATCGGAGGATATTTTCTTTGGCCCTATATTCTTCAAAGGGATCCGAAATATCTGTTCTCAGATTCCACAGAAATAAGGCTTACAAAGAGTTCCACGAAATAGCGATGTAACTCTGTGAATGGAAGTCACACACCACAGAGCAGTTTCTCAGAAAGCTTCTTTCCAGATTTCATCTGAGGATATTTCCTTTTTCACCATAGCACTCTATGGGCTTCCAAATATCACTTTGCCAATTCCACAAGAACTGTCTTAGCGAAAGGCTTCTTGAGGGAAAAGCTGTAATTCTGTGAGATGATTTCACAGAACACAAAGAAGTTTTTCAGAAAGCTTCTATCTCTTTGTTATGGGAGGATATTTCCTTTGGCCCTATAGTCTTCAAAGGGATCCGAAATATCTCTTCTCAGATTTCACAGAAATAAGGCTAGCTAAGAGATCCACGAAATACAGATGTAACTCTGTGAGATGAATTAACAGAACACTAAGGAGTTTCTTAGAAAGCTTCTTTCCAGATTTCATCTGAACTCCGTGAGATGATTTCACAGAACACAAAGAAGTTTCTCAGAAACCTTCTTTCTCTTTGTTATCGGAAGATATTTACTTTGGTCCTATAGTCTTCAAAGGGATCCGAAATATCTGTTCTCGGATTCCACGGAAAAAAGGCTAGCAAAGAGATCCACGAAATCCAGAAATAATTCTGTGAGATGAATTAACAGAACACTATGCAGTTTCTCAGAAACCTTCTTTCCAGATTGCATCTGAGGATATTTCCTTTTTCACCATAGCCCACTATGGGCTTCCAAATATCACTTTGACAATTGCACAAGAACTGTCTTAGCGAAAGGCTTCTTGAGGGGAAAGCTGCAACTCTGTGAGATGATTTCACAGAACACAAAGAAGTTTCTCAGAAAGTTTCTTTCTCTTTGTTATCGGAGGATATTTCCTTTGGCCCTAGAGTCTTCAAAGGGATCCGAAATATCTGTTCTCAGATTCCACAGAAATAAGGCTAGCAAAGAGATCCACGAAATACAGAGGTAATTCTGTGAGATGAATTTACAGAACACTAAGCAGTTTCTCAGAAAGCTTCTTTCCAGATTTCATCTGAGGATATTTCCTTTTTCACCATAGCCCACTATGGGCTTCCAAATATCACTTTGCCAAATCCAAAAGAACTGTCCTAGCGAAAGGCTTCTTGAGGGGAAAGCTGTAACTCTGTGAGAGGATTTCACAGAACACAAAGAAGTTTTTCAGAAAGCTTCTATCTCTTTGTTATCGGAGGATATTTCCTTTGGCCCTATAGTCTTCAAAGGGATCTGAAATATCTGTTTTCAGATTTCACAGAAATAAGGCTAGCTAAGAGATCCACGAAATACAGATGTAACTCTGTGAGATGAATTAACAGATGTAACTCTGTGAGATGAATTAACAGAACACAAAGAAGTTTCTCAGAAAGCTTCTTTCTCTTTGTTATTGGAGGATATTTCCTTTGGCCCTATAGTCTTCAAAGGGATCCGAAATATCTGTTCTCAGATTCCAAAGAAATAAGGCTAGCAAAGAGATCCACGAAATACAGATGTAACTCTGTGAGGGGAAGTCACACATCACAGAGCAGTTTCTCAGAAAGCTTCTTTCCAGATTTCATCTGAAGATATTTCCTCTTTCACCGTAACCCTCTATGGGCTTCCAAATATCACTTTGCCAATTTCACAAGAACTGTCTTAGCGAAAGGCTTCTTGAGGGGAAAGCTGTAACTCTGTGAGATGATTTCACAGAACCCAAAGAAGTTTCTCAGAAAGCTTCTTTCTCTTTGTTATTGGAGGATATTTCCTTCGGCTTTATAGTCTTCAATGGGATCCGAAATATCTGTTCTCAGATTTCATAGAAATAAGGCTAGCAATGAGATCCACGAAATACAGATGTAACTCTGTGAGATGAATTAACAGAACACTAAGCAGTTTGTCAGAAAGCTTCTTTCCAGATTTCATCTGAGGATATTTCCTTTTTCACCATAGCCCTCTATGGGCTTCCAAATATCACTTTGCCAATTCCACAATAACTGTCTTAGCGAAAGGCTTCTTGAAGGGAAAGCTGTAACTCTGTGAGATGATTTCACAGAACACAAAGAAGTTTCTCAGAAAGCTTCTTTCTCTTTGTTATCGGAGAATATTTCCTTTGGCCCTATAGACTTCAAAGGGATCCGAAATATCTGTTCTCAGATTCCACAGAAATAAGGCTAACAAAGAGATCCTCGAAATACAGATGTAACTCTGTGAGATTAATTAACAGAACACTAAGCAGTTTCTCAGAAAGCTTCTTTCCAGATTTCATCTGAGGATATTTCCTTTTTCACCATAGACCTCTATGGGCTTCCAAATATCACTTTGCCAATTCCACAAGAACTGTCTTAGCCAAAGGCTTCTTGAGGGGAAAGCTGTAACTCTGTGAGATGATGTCACAGAACACAAAGAAGTTTCTCAGAAAGCTTCTTTCTCTTTGTTATCGGAGGATATTTCCTTTGGCCCTGTGGTCTTCAAAGGGATCCGAAATATCTGTTCTCAGATTCCACAGAAATAAGGCTAGCAAAGAGATCCACGAAATACAGATGTAACTCTGTGAGATGAATTAACAGAACACTAAGCAGTTTCTCAGAAAGCTTCTTTCCAGATTTCATCTGAGGATATTTCCTCTTTCACCATAACCCTCTAGGGGCTTCCAAATATCACTTTGCCAATTCCACAAGAACTGTCTTAGCCAAAGGCTTCTTGAGGGTAAAGCTGTAACTCTGTGAGTTGATTTCACAGAACACAAAGAAGTTTCTCAGAAAGCTTGTTTCTCTTTGTTATCGGAGGATATTTCCTTCGGCTTCATAGTCTTCAATGGGATCCGAAATATCTGTTCTCATATTTCATAGAAATAAGGCTAGCAAAGAGATCCACGAAATACAGATGTAATTCTGTGAGATGAATTAACAGAACACTAAGCAGTTTCTCAGAAAGCTTCTTTCCAGATTTCATCTGAGGATATTTCCTTTTTCACCATAGCCCTCTATGGGCTTCCAAATATCACTTTGCCAATTCCACAAGAACTGTCTTAGCGAAAGGCTTCTTGAGGGGAAAGCGGTAACTCTGTGAGATGATTTCACAGAACACAAAGAAGTTTCTCAGAAAGCTTCTTTCTCTTTGTTATCGGAGGATATTTCCTTTGGCCCTATAGTCTTCAAAGGGATCCGAAATATCTGTTCTCAGATTCCACAGAAATAAGGCTAGCAAAGAGATCCTCGAAATACAGATGTAACTCTGTGAGATTAATTTGCAGAACACTAAGCAGTTTCTCAGAAAGATTCTTTCCAGATTTCATCTGAGGATAATTCCTTTTTCACCATAGCCCTCTATGGGCTTCAAAATATCACTTTGCCAATTCCACAAGAACTGTGTTAGCGAAAGACTTCTTGAGGGGAAAGCTGTAACTCTGTGAGATGATTTCACGGAACACAAAGAAGTTTCTCCGAAAGCTTCTTTCTCTTTGTTATCGGAGGATATTTCCATTGGCCCTATAGTCTTCAAAGGGATCCGAAATATCTGTTCTCAGATTCCACAGATAAGGCTAGCAAAGAGATCCACGAAATACAGATGTAACTCTGTGAGTGGAAGTCACACATCACAGAGAAGTTTCTCAGAAAGCTTCTTTCCAGATTTCATCTGAGGATATTTCCTTTTTCAACATTGCCCTCTGTGGGCTTCCAAATATCACTTTGCCAAATCCAAAAGAACTGTCCTAGCGAAATGCTTATTGAGGGGAAGGCTGTACCTCTGTGAGATGATTTCACAGAACACAAAGAAGTTTTTCAGAAAGCTTCTATCTCTTTGTTATCGGAGGATATTTCCTTTGGCCCTATAGTCTTCAAAGGGATCCGAAATATCTGTTCTCAGATTTCACAGAAATAAGGCTAGCTAAGAGATCCACGAAATACAGATGTAACTCTGAGAGATGAATTAACAGAACACTAAGGAGTTTCTTAGAAAGCTTCTTTCCAGATTTCATCTGAACTCCGTGAGATGATTTCACGGAATACAAAGAAGATTCTCAGAAAGCTTCTTTCTCTTTGTTATCGGAGGATATTTCCTTTGGCCCTATAGTCTTCAAAGGGATCCGAAATATCTGTTCTCAGATTCCACAGAAATAAGGCTAGCAAAGAGATCCTCGAAATACAGATGTAACCCTGTGAGATGAATTAACAGAACACTAAGCAGTTTCTCAGAAAGCTTCTTTCCAGATTTCATCTGAGGATACTTCCTTTTTTACCATAGCCCTCTATGGGCTTCCAAATATCACTTTGCCAATTCCACAAGAACTGTCTTAGCGAAAGTCTTCTTCGGGGGAAAGCTGTAACTCTGTGAGATGATTTCACAGAACACAAGGAAGTTTCTCAGAAAGCTTCTTTCTCTTTGTTATCGGAGGATACTTCCTTAGGCCCTATAGTCTTCAATGGGATCCGAAATATCTTTTCTCAGATTCCACTGAAATAAGGCTAGCAAAGAGATCCAGGAAATACAGATGTAATTCTGTGAGTGGAAGTCACACATCACAGAGCAGCTTCTCGGAAAGCTTCTTTCCAGATTTCATCTGAGGATATTTCCTTTTTCACCGTAGCCCTCTATGGGCTTCCAAATATCACTTTGCCAATTCCACAAGAACTGTCTTAGCGAAAGTCTTCTTGAGGGGAAAGCTGTAACTCTGTGAGATGATTTCACAGAACACAAAGAAGTTTCTCAGAAAGCTTCTTTCTCTTTGTTATTGGAGGATATTTCCTTTGGCCCTATAGTCTTCAAAGGGATCCGAAATATCTGTTTTCAGATTCCACAGAAATAAGGCTAGCAAAGAGATCCACGAAATACAGATGTAACTCTGTGAGATGAATTAACAGAACACTAAGCAGTTCCTGAGAAAGCTTCTTTCCAGATTTCATCTGAGGATATTTTCTTTTTCACCATAACCCGCTATGGGCTTCCAAATATCACTTTGCCAATTCCACAAGAACTGTCTTAGCGAAAGGCTTCTTGAGGGGAAAGCTGTAACTCTGTGAGGTGATTTCACAGAACAGAAGGAAGTTTCTCAGAAAGCTTCTTTCTCTTTGTTATCGGAGGATATTTCCTTTGGCCCTATGGTCTTCAAAGGGATCCGAAATATCTGTTCTCAGATTCCACAGAAATAAGGCTAGCAAAGAGATCCATGAAATACAGATGTAACTCTGTGAGTGAAAGTCACATATCACAGAGCAGTTTCTCAGAAAGCTTCTTTCCAGATTTCATCTGAGGACATTTCCTTTTTCACCGTAGCCCTCTATGGGCTTCCAAATATCACTTTGCCAATTCCACAAGAACTGTCTTAGCGAAAGGCTTCTTGAGGGGAAAGCTGTAACTCTGTGATATGATTTCACAGAACACAAGGAAGTTTCTCAGAAAGCTTCTTTCTCTTTGTTATCGGAGGATATTTCCTTTGGCCCTATAGTCTTCAAAGGGATCCGAAATATCTGTTCTCAGATTCCACAGAAATAAGGCTAGCAAAGAGATCCTCGAAATACAGACGTAACCCTGTGAGATGAATTAACAGAACACTAATCAGTTTCTCAGAAAGCTTCTTTCCAGATTTCATCTGAGGACACTTCCTTTTTCACCATAGCCCTCTAAGGTCTTCCAAATATCACTTTGCCAATTCCACAAGAACTGTCTTAGCGAAAGTCTTCTTGAGGGGAAAGCTGTAACTCTGTGAGATGATTTCAAAGAACACAAAGAAGTTTCTCAGAAAGCTTCTGTCTCTTTGTTATCGGAAGATATTTCCTTTGGCCCTGTGATCTTCAAAGGGATCCGAAATATCTGTTCTCACACCACAGTAATAAGGCTAGCAAAGAGATGCACGAAATACAGATGTAACTCTGTGAGTGGAAGTCACACATCACAGAGAATTTTCTCAGAAAGCTTCTTTCCAGATTTCATCTGAGGATATTTCCTTTTTTACCGTACCCCTCTATGGACTTCCAAATATCACTTTGCCAATTCCACAAGAACTGTCTTAGCGAAAGGCTTCTTGAGGGGAAAGCTGTAACTCTGTGAGATGATTTCATAGAACACAAAGAAGTTTCTCAGAAAGCTTCTTTCTCTTTGTTATCGGAGGATATTTCCTTTGGCCCTATAGTCTTCAAAGGGATCCGAAATATCTGTTCTCAGATTCCACAGAAATAAGGCTAGCAAAGAGATCCACGAAATACAGATGTAACTCTGTGAGATGAATTAACAGAACACTAGGCAGTTTCTCAGAAAGCTTCTTTCCAGATTTCATCTGAGGATATTTCCTTTTTCACCATAGCCCTCTATGGGCTTCCAAATATCACTTTGCCAATTCCACAAGAACTGTCTTAGCGAAAGTCTTCTTGAGGGGAAAGCTGTAACTCTGTGAGATGATTTCACAGAACACAAGGAAGTTTCTCAGAAAGCTTCTTTCTCTTTGTTATCGGAGGATATTTCCTTTGGCCCTATAGTCTTCAAAGGGATCCGAAATATCTGTTCTCAGATTCCACAGAAATAAGGCTAGCAAAGAGATCCACGAAATACAGATGTAACACTGTGAGATGAATTAACAGAACACTAGGCAGTTTCTGAGAAAGCTTCTTTCCACATTTCATCTGAGGATATTTCCTTTTTCACCATAGCCCTCTATGGGCTTCCAAATATCACTTTGCCAATTCCACAAGAACTGTCTTAGCGAAAGTCTTCTTGAGAGGAAAGCTGTAACTCTGTGAGACGATTTCACAGAACACAAGGAAGTTTCTCAGAAACCTTCTTTCTCTTTGTTATCGGAGGATATTTCCTTTGGCCCTATAGTCTTCAAAGGGATCCGAAATATCAGTTCTCAGATTCCACAGAAATAAGGCTAGCAAAGGGATCCAAGAAACACAGATGTAACTCTGTGAGTGGAAGTCACACATCACAGAGTAGTTTCTCAGAAAGCTTCTTTCCAGATTTCATCTGAGGATATTTCCTTTTTCACCATAGCCCTCTATGGGCTTCCAAATATCACTTTGCCAATTCCACAAGAACTGTCTTAGCGAAAGTCTTCTTGAGGGGAAAGCTGTAACTCTGTGGTATGATTTCACATAACCCAAGGAAGTTTCTTAGAAAGCTTCTTTCTCTTTGTTATCGGAGGATATTTCCTTTTGCCCTATAGTCTTCAAAGGGATCCGAAATATCTTTTCTCAGATTCCACAGAAATAAGGCTAGCAAAGAGATCCTCGAAATACAGTCGTAACCCTGTGAGATGAATTAACAGAACACTAGTCAGTCTCTCATAAAGCTTCTTTCCAGATTTCATCTGAGGTTATTTCCTTTTTCACCATAGCGCTCTATGGGCTTCCAAATATCACTTTGCCAATTCCACAAGAACTATCTTAGCGAAAGGCTTCTTGAGGGGAAAGCTGTAACTCTGTGAGATGATTTCACAGAACACAAAGAAGTTTCTCAGAGAGCTTCTTTCTCTTTGTTATCGGAGGATATTTCCTTTGGCCCTATAGTCTTCAAAGGGATCCGAAATATCTGTTCTCAGATTCCACAGAAATAAGGCTTACAAAGAGATCCAAGAAATAAAGATGTAACTCTGTGAGTGGAAGTCACACATCACAGAGCAGTTTCTCAGAAAGCTTCTTTCCAGATTTCATCTGAGGATATTTCCTTTTTCACCATAGCCCTCTATGGGCTTCCAAATATCATTTTGCCAATTTCACAAGAACTGTCTTAGCGAAAGTCTTCTAGAGGGAAAAGCTGTAACTCTGTGAGATGATTTCACAGAACACAAAGAAGATTTTCAGAAAGCTTCTATCTCTTTGTTATCGAAGGATATTTCCTTTGGCCCTATTGTCTTCAAAGTGATCCGAAATATCTGTTCTCAGATTTCACTGAAATAAGGCTAGCTAAGAGATCCACGAAATACAGATGTGACTCTGTGAGATGAATTAACAGAACAGTAAGGAGTTTCTTAGAAAGCTTCTTTCCAGATTTCATCTGAACTCCGTGAGATGATTTCACAGAACACAAAGAAGTTTCTGAGAAAGCTTCTTTCTCTTTGTTGTCGGAGGATATTTCCTTTGGTCCTATAGTCTTCAAAGGGATCCGAAATATCTGTTCTCAGATTCCACATAAATAAGGCTAGCAAAGAGATCCTCGAAATACAGATGTAACTCTGTGAGATGAATTAACAGAACACTAAGCAGTTTCTCAGAAAGCTTCTTTCCAGATTTCATCTGAGGATATTTCCTTTTTCACCATAGCCCTCTATGGGCTTCCAAATATCACTTTGCCAATTCCACAAGAACTGTCTTAGCGAAAGTCTTCTTGAGGGGAAAGCTGTAACTCTGTGAGATGATTTCACAGAACACAAGGAAGTTTCTCAGAAAGCTTCTTTCTCTTTGTTATCGGAGGATATTTCCTTTAGCCCTATAGTCTTCAAAGGGATCCGAAATATCTGTTCTCAGATTCCACAGAAATAAGGCTAGCAAAGAGATCCTCGAAATACAGATGTAATTCTGTGAGTGGAAGTCACACACCACAGAGCAGTTTCTCAGAAAGCTTCTTTCCAGATTTCATCTGAGGATATTTCCTTTTTCACCATAGCCCTCTATGGGCTTCCAAATATAACTTTGCCAATTTCACAAGAACTGTCTTAGAGAAAGGCTTCTTGAGGGGAAAGCTGTAACTCTTTGAGATGATTTCACAGAACACAAAGAAGTTTCTCAGAAAGCTTCTTTCTCTTTGTTAACGGAGGATATTTCCTTTGGCCATAGAGTCTTCAAAGGGATCCGAAATATCTCTTCTCAGATTCCACAGATATAAGGCTAGCAAAGAGATTTTCGAAATACAGATGTAACTCTGAGATGAATTAACAGAACACTAAGCAGTTTCTCGGAAAGCTTCTTTCCAGATTTCATCTAAGGATATTTCCTTTTTCACCATAGCCCTCTATGGGCTTCCAAATATCACTTTGCCAATTACACAAGAAATGTCTTAGCGAAAGTCTTCCTGAGGGGAAAGCTGTAACTCTGTGAGTTGATTTCACAGAACACAAAGAAGTTTCTCAGAAAGCTTCTTTCTCTTTGTTATCGGAGGATATTTCCTTTGGCCCTATAGTCTTCAAAGGGATCCGAAATATCTGTTCTCAGATTCCACAGAAATAAGGCTAGCAAAGCGATCCTCGTAACACAGATGTAACTCTGTGAGATGAATTAACAGAACACTAAGCAGTTTCTCAGAAAGCTTCTTTCCAGATTTCATCTGAGGATATTTCCTTTTTCACCATAGCCCTCTATGGGCTTCCAAATATCACTTTGCCAATTCCACAAGAACTGTCTTAGCGAAAGGCTTCTTGAGGGGAAAGCTGTAACTCTGTGAGATGATTTCACAGAACACAAGGAAGTTTCTCAGAAAGCTTCTTTCTCTTTGTTATCGGAGGATATTTCCTTTGGCCCTATAGTCTTCTAAGGGATCCGAAATATCTGTTCTCAGATTCCACAGAAATAAGGCTAGCAAGGAGATCCACGAAATACAGATGTAACTCTGTGAGATGAATTAACAGAACACTAGGCAGTTTCTGAGAAAGCTTCTTTCCATATTTCATCTGAGGATATTTCCTTTTTCACCATAGCCCTCTATGGGCTTCCAAATATCACTTTGCCAATTCCACAAGAACTGTCTTAGCGAAAGGCTTCTTGAGGGGAAAGCTGTAACTCTGTGAGACGATTTCACAGAACACAAGGAAGTTTCTCAGAAAGCATCTTTCTCTTTGTTATCGGAGGATATTTCCTTTGGCCCTATAGTCTTCAAAGGGATCCGAAATATCTGTTCTCAGATTCCACAGAAATAAGGCTAGCAAAGGGATCCAAGAAACACAGATGTAACTCTGTGAGTGGAAGTCACACATCACAGAGTAGTTTCTCAGAAAGCTTCTTTCCAGATTTCATCTGAGGATATTTCCTTTTTCACCATAGCCCTCTATGGGCTTCCAAATATCACTTTGCCAATTCCACAAGAACTGTCTTAGCGAA
The DNA here is from genome assembly GCF_049350105.2 of Macaca mulatta. Taxonomy (NCBI): domain Eukaryota; kingdom Metazoa; phylum Chordata; class Mammalia; order Primates; family Cercopithecidae; genus Macaca; species Macaca mulatta. The sequence goes on along the minus strand of NC_133409.1, from coordinate 52,110,407 downwards.
AGTCTTCTTGAGGGGAAAGCTGTAACTCTGTGGTATGATTTCACAGAACACAAGGAAGTTTCTCAGAAAGCTTCTTTCTCTTTGTTATCGGAGGATATTTCCTTTTGCCCTATAGTCTTCAAAGGGATCCGAAATATCTGTTCTCAGATTCCACAGAAATAAGGCTAGCAAAGAGATCCTCGAAATACAGACGTAACCCTGTGAGATGAATTAACAGAACACTAGTAAGTCTCTCTTAAAGCTTCTTTCCAGATTTCATCTGAGGTTATTTCCTTTTTCACCATAGCGCTCGATGGGCTTCCAAATATCACTTTGCCAATTCTACAAGAACTATCTTAGCGAAAGGCTTCTTGAGGGGAAAGCTGTAACTCTGTGACATGATTTCACAGAACACAAAGCAGTTTCTCAGAGAGCTTCTTTCTCTTTGTTATCGGAGGATATTTCCTTTGGCCCTATAGTCTTCAAAGGGATCCGAAATATCTGTTCTCAGATTCCACAGAAATAAGGCTTACAAAGAGATCCAAGAAATAAAGATGTAACTCTGTGAGTGGAAGTCACACATCACAGAGCAGTTTCTCAGAAAGCTTCTTTCCAGATTTCATCTGAGGATATTTCCTTTTTCACCATAGCCCTCTATGGGCTTCCAAATATCACTTTGCCAATTTCACAAGAACTGTCTTAGCGAAAGGCTTCTAGAGGGAAAAGCTGTAACTCTGTGAGATGATTTCACAGAACACAAAGAAGATTTTCACAAAGCTTCTATCTCTTTGTTATCAGAGGATATTTCCTTTGGCCCTATTGTCTTCAAAGTGATCCGAAATATCTGTTCTCAGATTTCACAGAAATAAGGCTAGCTAAGAGATCCACGAAATACAGATGTGACTCTGTGAGATGAATTAACAGAACAGTAAGGAGTTTCTTAGAAAGCTTCTTTCCAGATTTCATCTGAACTCCGTGAGATGATTTCACAAAACACAAAGAAGTTTCTGAGAAAGCTTCTTTCTCTTTGTTGTCGGAGGATATTTCCTTTGGTCCTATAGTCTTCAAAGGGATCCGAAATATCTGTTCTCAGATTCCACATAAATAAGGCTAGCAAAGAGATCCTCGAAATACAGATGTAACTCTGTGAGATGAATTAACAGAACACTAAGCAGTTTCTCAGAAAGCTTCTTTCCAGATTTCATCTGAGGATATTTCCTTTTTCACCATAGCCCTCTATGGGCTTCCAAATATCACTTTGCCAATTCCACAAGAACTGTCTTAGCGAAAGTCTTCTTGAGGGGAAAGCTGTAACTCTGTGAGATGATTTCACAGAACACAAGGAAGTTTCTCAGAAAGCTTCTTTCTCTTTGTTATCAGAGGATATTTCCTTTAGCCCTATAGTCTTCAAAGGGATCCGAAATATCTGTTCTCAGATTCCACAGAAATAAGGCTAGCAAAGAGATCCTCGAAATACAGATGTAACTCTGTGAGTGGAAGTCACACACCACAGAGCAGTTTCTCAGAAAGCTTCTTTCCAGATTTCATCTGAGGATATTTCCTTTTTCACCGTAGCCCTCTATGGGCTTCCAAATTTCACTTTGCCAATTTCACAAGAACTGTCTTAGAGAAAGCCATCTTGAGGGGAAAGCTGTAACTCTGTGAGATGATTTCACAGAACACAAAGAAGTTTCTCAGAAAGCTTCTTTCTCTTTGTTAACGGAGGATATTTCCTTTGGCCCTAGTGTCTTCAAAGGGATCCGAAATATCTGTTCTCAGATTCCACAGATATAAGGCTAGCAAAGAGATCCTCGAAATACAGATGTAACTCTGAGATGAATTAACAGAACACTAAGCAGTTTCTCAGAAAGCTTCTTTCCAGATTTCATCTGAGGATATTTCCTTTTTCACCATAGCCCTCTAAGGGCTTCCAAATATCACTTTGCCAATTCCACAAGAAATGTCTTAGCGAAAGTCTTCCTTAGGGGAAAGCTGTAACTCTGTGAGTTGATTTCACAGAACACAAAGAAGTTTCTCAGAAAGCTTCTTTCTCTTTGTTATCGGAGGATATTTCCTTTGGCCCTATAGTCTTCAAAGGGATCCGAAATATCTGTTCTCAGATTCGACAGAAATAAGGCTAGCAAAGAGATACACGAAATACAGATGTAACTCTGTGAGTGGAAGTCACACATCACAGAGAAGTTTCTCAGAAAGCTTCTTTCCAGATTTCATCTGAGGATATTTCCTTTTTCACCGTAGCCCTCTATGGGCTTCCAAATATCACTTTGCCAATTTCACAAGAACTGTCTTAGCGATAGGCTTCTTGAGTGAAAAGCTGTACCTCTGTGAGATGATTTCACAGAACACAAAGAAGATTTTCAGAAAGCTTCTATCTCTTTGTTATCGGAGGATATTTCCTTTGGCCCTATAGTCTTCAAAGGGATCCGAAATATCTGTTCTCAGATTTCACAGAAATAAGGCTAGCTAAGAGATCCACAAATACAGATGTGACTCTGTGAGATGAATTAACAGAACACTAAGGAATTTCTTAGAAAGCTTCTTTGCAGATTTCACCTGAACTCCGTGAGATGATTTCACAGAACACAAAGAAGTTTCTGAGAAAGCTTCTTTCTCTTTGTTATCGGAGGATATTTCCTTTGGTCCTATAGTCTTCAAAGGGATCCGAAATATCTTTTCTCAGATTCCACATAAATAAGGCTAGCAAAGAGATCCTCGAAATACAGATGTAACTCTGTGAGATGAATTAACAGAACACTAAGCAGTTTCTCAGAAAGCTTCTTTCCAGATTTCATCTGAGGATATTTCCTTTTTCACCCTAGCCCTCTATGGGCTTCCAAGTATCACTTTGCCAATTTCACAAGAACTGTCTTAGCGAAAGGCTTCTTGAGGGAAAAGCTGTAACTCTGTGCGATGATTTCACAGAACACAAAGAAGTTTCTCAGAAAGCTTCTTTCTCTTTGTTATCGGAGGATATTTCCTTGGGCCCTATAGTCTTCAAAGGGATCCTAAATATCTGTTCTCAGATTCCACAGAAATAAGGCTAGCAAAGACATCCTCGAAATACAGATGTAACTCTGTGAGATGAATTAACAGAACACTAAGCAGTTTCTCAGAAAGCTTCTTTCCAGATTTCATCTGAGGATATTTCCTTTTTCACCTTAGCCCTCTATGGTCTTCCAAATATCACTTTGCCAATTCCACAAGAACTGTCTTAGCGAAAGGCTTCTTGAGGGGAAAGCTGTAACTCTGTGAGATGATTTCACAGAACACAAAGAAGTTTCTCAGAAACCTTCTTTCTCTTTGTTATCGGAGGATATTTCCTTTGGCCCTATAGTCTTCAAAGGGATCCGAAATATCTATTCTCAGATTCCACAGAAATAAATCTAGCAAAGAGATCCTCGAAATACAGATGTAACTCTGTGAGATGAATTAACAGAACACTAAGCAGTTTCTCAGAAAGCTTCTAACCAGATTTCAGCTGAGGATATTTCCTTTTTCACCTTAGCCCTATATGGGCTTCCAAATATCACTTTGCCAATTCCACAAGAACTGTCTTAGCGAAAGGCTTCTTGAGGGGAAAGCTGTAACTCTGTGAGATGATTTCACAGAACACAAAGAAGTTTCTCAGAAAGCTTCTTTCTCTTTGTTATCGGAGGATATTTCCTTTGGCCTTATAGTCTTCAAAGGGATCCGAAATAACTGTTCTCAGATTCCACAGAAATAAGGCTAGCAAAGATGTCCTCGAAATACAGATGTAACTCTGTGAGATGAATTAACAGAACACTAAGCAGTTTCTCAGAAAGCTTCTTTCGAGATTTCATCTGAGGATATTTCCTTTTTCACCATAGCCCTCTATGGGCTTCCAAATATCACTTTGCCAATTCCACAAGAACTTTCTTAGCGAAAGGCTTCTTGAGGGGAAAGCTGTAACTCTGTGAGATGATTTCACAGACACAAAGAAGTTTCTCAGAAAGCTTCTTTCTCTTTGTTATCGGAGAATATTTCATTTGGCCCTATAGTCTGCAAAGGGATCCGAAATATCAGTTCTCAGATTCCACAGAAATAAGGCTAGCAAAGAGATCCACGAAATACAGATGTAACTTTGTGAGATGAATTAACAGAACACTAAGCAGTTTCTCAGAAAGCTTCTTTTCAGATTTCATCTGAGGATATTTCCTTTTTCACCATAGCCCTCTATGGGCTCCAAATATCACTTTGCCAATTCCACAAGAACTACCTTAGCGAAAGTCTTCTTGAGGGTAAAGCTGTAACTCTGTGAGATGATTTCAGAGAACACAAAGAAGTTTCTCAGAGAGCTTCTTTCTCTTTGTTATCGAAGGATATTTCCTTTGGCCCTATAGTCTTCAAAAGGATCCGAAATATCTGTTCTCAGATTCCACAGAAATAAGGCTAGCAAAGAGATCCACGAAATACAGATGTAACTCTGTGAGTGGAAGTCACACATCACAGAGCAGTTTTTCAGAAAGCTTCTTTCCAGATTTCATCTGAGGATATTTCCTTTTTCACCATAGCCATCTATGAGCTTCCAAATATCACTTTGCCAATTCCACAAGAACTGTCTTAGCAAAAGGCTTCTTGAGGGGAAAGCTGTAACTCTATGAGATGATTTCACAGAACACAAAGAAGTTTCTCAGAAAGCTTCTTTCTCTTTGTTAACGGAGGATATTTCCTTTGGCCCTATAGTCTTCAAAGGGATCCGAAATATCTGTTCTCAGATTCCACAGAAATAAGGCTAGCAAAGAGATCCTCGAAATACGGATTTAACTCTGTGAGATGAATTAACAGAACACTAAGCAGTTTCTCAGAAAGCTTCTTTCCAGATTTCATCTGAGGATATTTCCTTTTTACCATAGCCCTCTATGGGCTTCCAAATATCACTTTGCCAATTCCACAAAAACTGTCTTAAGGAAAGGCTTCTTGAGGGGAAAGCTGTAACTCTGTGAGATGATTTCACAGAACACAAAGAAGTTTCTCAGAAAGCTTCTTTCTCTTTGTTATCGGAGAATATTTCCTTTGGCCCTATAGTCTTCAAAGGGATCCGAAATATGAGTTCTCAGATTCCACAGAAATAAGGCTACTAAAGAGATCCACGAAATACAGATGTAACTCTTTGAGATGAATTAACAGAACACTAAGCAGTTTCTCAGAAAACTTCTTTCCAGATTTCATCTGATGATATTTCCTTTTTCACCATAGCCCTGTATGGGCTTCCAAATATCACTTTTCCAATTCCACAAGAACTCTCTTAGCGAAAGGCTTCTTGAGGGGAAAGCTGTAACTCTGTGAGATGATTTGACAGAACACAAACAAGTTTCTCAGAAAGCTTCTTTCTCTTTGTTATCGGAGGATATTTCCTTTGGCCCTATACTTTTCAAAGGGATCCGAAATATCTGTTCTCAGAGTCCACAGAAAGAAGGCTAGCAAAGAGATCCTCGAAATACAGATGGAACTCTGTGAGATGAATTAACAGAACACTACGCAGTTTCTCAGAAAGCTTCTTTCGAGATTTCATGTGAGGATATTTCCTTTTTCACCATAGCCCTCTTGGGGTTCCAAATATCACTTTGCCAATTCCACAAGAACTGTCTTAGTGAAAGGTTTCTTCGGGGGAAAACTGTAACTCTGTGCGATGATTTCACAGAACACATAGAAGTTTCTCAGAAAGCTTCTTTCTCTTTGTTATCGAAGGATATTTCCTTTGGCCCTATAGTCTTCAAAGGGATCCGAAATATCTGTTCTCAGATTCCACAGAAATAAGGCTAGCAAAGAGTTCCACGAAATACAGATGTAACTCTTGGGATGAATTAACAGAACACTAAGCAGTTTCTCAGAATGCTTCTTTCCAGATTTCATCTGAGGATATTTCCTTTTTCACCATAGCCCTCTATGTGCTTCCAAATATCACTTTGCCAATTCCACAAGAACTGTCTTAGCGAAAGGCTTCTTGAGGGGAAAGCTGTAACTCTGTGAGATGATTTCACAGAACACAAAGAAGTTTCTCAGAAAGCTTCTTTCTGTTTGTTATCGAAGAATATTTCCTTTGGCCCTACAGTCTTCAAAGGGATGCGAAATATCTGTTTTCAGATTCCACAGAAATAAGGCTAGCAAAGAGATACACGAAATACAGATGTAACTCTGTGAGATGAATTAACAGAACACTAAGCAGTTTCTCAGAAAGCTTCTTTCCAGATTTCATCTGAGGATATTTCCTTTTTCACCATAGCCCTCTATGAGCTTCCAAATATCACTTTGCCAATTCCACAAGAACTGTCTTAGCGAAAGGCTTCTTGAGGGGAAAGCTGTAACTCTGTGAGATGATTTCACAGAACACAAAGAAGTTTCTCAGAAAGCTTGTTTCTCTTCGTTATCGGAGGATATTTCCTTTGGTCCTATAGTCTTCAAAGGGATCCGAAATATCTGTTCTCAGATTCCACAGAAATAAGTCTGGCAAAGAGATCCACGAAATACAGATGTAACTCTGTGAGATGAATTACCAGAACACTAAGCAGTTTCTCAGAAAGCTTCTTTCCAGTTTTCATTTGAGGATATTTCCTTTTTAACCATAGCCCTCTACGGGCTTCCAAATATCACTTTGCCAATTTCACAAGAACTGTCTTAGCGAAAGGCTTTTTGAGGGGAAAGCTGTAACTCTGTGAGATGATTTCACAGAACACAAAGAAGTTTCTCAGAAAGCTTCTTTCTCTTTGTTATCGAAGAATTTTTCCTTTGGCCCTATAGTTTCAAAGGGATGCGAAATATCTGTTCTCAGATTCCACAGAAATAAGGCTACCAAAGAGATCCACGAAATACAGATGTAACTCTGTGAGATGAATTAACAGAACACTAAGCAGTTTCTCAGAAAGCTTCTTTCCAGATTTTATCTGAGGATATTTCCTTTTTCACCATAGCCCTGTATGAGCTTCCAAATATCACTTTGCCAATTCCACAAGAACTGTCTTAGCAAAAGGCTTCTTGAGGGGAAAGCTGTAACTCTGTGAGATGATTTCACAGAACACAAAGAAGTTTCTCAGAAAGCTTCTTTCTCTTTGTTATCGGAGGATATATCCTTTGGCCCTATAGTCTTCAAAGGGATCCGAAATATCTGTTCTCCGATTCCACAGAAATAAGGCTAGCAAAGACATCCACGAAATACAGATGTAACTCTGTGAGTGGAAGTCACACATCACAGAGCAGTTTCTCAGAAAGCTTCTTTCCAGATTTCATCTGAGGATATTTCCTTTTTCACCATAGCCCTCTATGGGCTTCCAAATATCACTTTGCCAATTCCACAAGAACTGTCTTAGCGAAAGGCTTCTTGAGGGGAAAGCTGTAACTCTGTGAGATGATTTCACAGAACACAAAGAAGTTTCTCAGAAAGCTTCTTTCTCTTTGTTATCGGAGGATATTTCCTTTGGCCCTATAGTCTTCAAAGGGATCCGAAATATCTGTTCTCAGATTCCACAGATATAAGGCCTGCAAAGAGATCCTCGAAATACAGATGTAACTCTCTGAGATGAATTAACAGAACACTAAGCAGTTTCTCAGAAAGCTTCTTTCCACATTTCATCTGAGGCTATTTCCTTTTTCACCATAGCCCTCTATGGGTTTCCAAATATCACTTTGCCAATTCCACAAGAACTGTCTTAGCGAAAGGCTTCTTGAGGGGAAAGCTGTAACTCCGTGACATGATTTCACAGAACACAAAGAAGTTTCTCAGAAAGCTTCTTTCTCTTTGTTATCGGAGGATATTTCCTTTGGGCCTATAGTCTTCAAAGGGATCCGAAATATCTGTTCTCAGATTCCACAGAAATAAGGCTAGCAAAGAGATCCTCGAAATACAGATGTAACTCTGTGAGATGAACTAACAGAACACTAAGCAGTTTCTCAGAAAGCTTCTTTCCAGATTTCATCTGAGGATATTTCTTATATCACCATAGCCCTCTACGGGCTTCCAAATATCACTTTGCCAATTCCACAAGAACTGTCTTAGCGAAAGGCTTCTTGAGGGGAAAGCTGTAACTCTGTGAGATGATTTCATAGAACACAAAGAAGTTTCTCAGAAAGCTTCTTTCTCTTTTTTATCGAAGAATATTTCCTTTGGCCCTATAGTCTTCAAAGGGATCCGAAATATGAGTTCTCAGATTCCACAGAAATAAGGCTAGCAAAGAGATCCACGAAATACAGATGTAACTCTGTGAGATGAATTAACAGAACACTAAGCAGTTTCTCAGAAAGCTTCTTTCCAGATTTCATCTGAGGATATTTCCTTTTTCACCATAGCCCTCTATGGGCTTCCAAATATCACTTTGCCAATTCCACAAGAACTGTCTTAGCGAAAGGCTTCTTGAGGGGAAAGCTGTATCTCTGTGAGATGATTTCACAGAACACAAAGAAGTTTCTCAGAGAGCTTCTTTCTCTTTGTTATCGGAGGATATTTCCTTTGACCCTATAGTCTTCAAAGGGATCCGAAATATCTGTTCTCAGATTCCAGAGAAATAAGGCTAGCAAAGAGATCCTCGAAATACGGATTTAACTCTGTGAGATGAATTAACAGAACACTAAGCAGTTTCTCAGAAAGCTTCTTTCCAGATTTCATCTGAGGATATTTCCTTTTTACCATAGCCCTCTATGGGCTTCCAAATATCACTTTGCCAATTCCACAAGAACTGTCTTAAGGAAAGGCTTCTTGAGGGGAAAGCTGTAACTCTGTGAGATGATTTCACAGAACCCAAAGAAGTTTCTCATAAAGCTTCTTTCTCTTTGTTATCGGAGGATATTTCCTTTGGCCCTATAGTCTTCAAAGGGATTCGAAATATCTGTTCTCAGATTCCACAGAAATAAGGCTGGCAAAGACATCCACGAAATACAGATGTAACTCTGTGAGATGAATTAACAGAACACTAAGCAGTTTCTCAGAAAGCTTCTTTCCAGATTTCATCTGAGGATATTTCCTTTTTCACCATAGCCCTGTATGGGCTTCCAAGTATCACTTTGCCAATTCCACAAGAACTGTCTTAGCGAAAGGCTTCTTGAGGGGAAAGCTGTAACTCTGTGAGATGATTTCACAGAACACAAAGAAGTTTCTCAGAAAGCTTCTTTCTCTTTTTTATCGGAGGATATTTCCTTTGGCCCTATAGTCTTCAAAGGGATCCGAAATATGTGTTCTCAGATTCCACAGAAATAAGGCTAGCAAAGACATCCACGAAATACAGATGTATCTCTGTGAGTGGAAGTCACACATCACAGAGCAGTTTCTCAGAAAGCTTCTTTCCAGATTTCATCTGAGGATATTTCCTTTTTCACCATAGCCCTCTATGGGCTTCCAAATATCACTTTGCCAATTCCACAAGAACTGTCTTAGCGAAAGGCTTCTTGAGGGGAAAGCTGTAACTCTGTGAGATGATTTCACAGAACACAAAGAAGTTTCTCAGAAAGCTTCTTTCTCTTTGTTATCGGAGGATATTTCCTTTGGCCCTATAGTCTTCAAAGGGATTCGAAATATCTGTTCTCAGATTCCACAGAAATAAGGCTGGCAAAGACATCCACGAAATACAGATGTAACTCTGTGAGATGAATTAACAGAACACTAAGCAGTTTCTCAGAAAGCTTCTTTCCAGATTTCATCTGAGGATATTTCCTTTTTCACCATAGCCCTGTATGGGCTTCCAAGTATCACTTTGCCAATTCCACAAGAACTGTCTTAGCGAAAGGCTTCTTGAGGGGAAAGCTGTAACTCTGTGAGATGATTTCACAGAACACAAAGAAGTTTCTCAGAAAGCTTCTTTCTCTTTGTTATCGGAGGATATTTCCTTTGGCCCTATAGTCTTCAAAAGGATCCGAAATATCATTTCTCAGATTCCACAGAAATAAGGCTAGCAAAGAGATCCACGAAATACAGATGTAACTCTGTGAGATGAATTACCAGAACACTAAGCAGTTTCTCAGAAAGCTTCTTTCCAGATTTCATCTGAGGATATTTCCTTTTTCACCATAGCCGTCTATGGGCTTCCAAATATCACTTTTCCAATTCCACAAGAACTGTCTTAGCGAAAGGCTTCTTGAGGGGAAAGCTGCAACTCTGTGAGATGATTTCACAGAACACAAAGAAGTTTCTCAGAAAGCTTCTTTCTCTTTGTTATCGGAGGATATTTCCTTTGGCCCTATAGTCTTCAAAGGGATCCGAAATATCTGTTCTCAGATTCCACAGAAATAAGGCTAGCAAAGAGATCCTCGAAATACAGATGTAACTCTGTGAGATGAATTAACAGAACACTAAGCAGTTTCTCAGAAAGCTTCTTTCGAGATTTCATCTGAGGATATTTCCTTTTTCACCATAGCCCTCTTGGGGTTCCAAATATCACTTTGCCAATTCCACAAGAACTGTCTTAGCGAAAGGTTTCTTTGGGGGAAAGCTGTAACTCTGTGAGATGATTTTACAGAACACAAAGAAGTTTCTCAGAAAGCTTCTTTCTCTTTGTTATCGGAGAATATTTCCTTTGGCCCTATAGTCTTCAAAGGGATCCGAAATATGAGTTCTCAGATTCCACAGAAATAAGGCTAGCAAAGAGATCCACGAAATACAGATGTAACTCTGTGAGATGAATTAACAGAACACTAAGCAGTTTGTCAGAAAGCTTGTATCCAGATTTCATCTGAGGATATCTCCTTTTTCACCATAGCCCTCTATGGGCTTCCAAATATCACTTTGCCAATTCCACAAGAACTGTCTTAGCGAAAGGCTTCTTGAGGGGAAAGCTGTAACTCCGTGAGATGATTTCACAGAACACAAAGAAGTTTCTCAGAAAGCTTCTTTCTCTTTGTTATCGGACGATATTTCCTTTGGCCCTATAGTCTTCAAAGGGATCCGAAATATCTGTTCTCAGATTCCACAGAAATAAGGCTAGCAGAGAGATCCTCGAAATACGGATTTAACTCTGTGAGATGAATTAACAGAACACTAAGCAGTTTCTCAGAAAGTTTCTTTCCAGATTTCATCTGAGGATATTTCCTTTTTACCATAGCCCTCTATGGGCTTACATATATCTCTTTGCCAATTCCACAAGAACTGTCTTAAGGAAAGGCTTCTTGAGGGGAAAGCTGTAACTCTGTGAGATGATTTCACAGAACACAAAGAAGTTTCTCAGAAAGCTTCTTTCTCTTTGTTATCGGAGGATATTTCCTTTGGCCCTATAGTCTTCAAGGGGATCCGAAATATCTGTTTTCAGATTCCACAGAAATAAGGCCTGCAAACAGATCCTCGAAAAACAGATGTAACTCTGTGAGATGAATTAACAGAACACTAAGCAGCTTCCCAGGAAGCTTCTTTCCAGATTTCATCTGAGGATATTTGCTTTTTCACCATAGCCCTCTACGGGCTTCCAAATATCACTTTGCCAATTCCACAAGAACTGTCTTAGCGAAAGGCTTCTTGAGGGGAAAGCTGTAACTCCGTGAGATGATTTCACAGAACACACAGAAGTTTCTCAGAAAGCTTCTTTCTCTTTGTTATCTGAGGATATTTCCTTTGGCCCTATAGTCTTCAAAGGGATCCGAAATATCTGTTCTCAGATTCCACAGAAATAAGGCTAGCAAAGAGATCCTCGAAAAACGGATTTAACTCTGGGAGATGAATTAACAGAACACTAAGCAGTTTCTCAGAAAGCTTCTTTCCAGATTTCATCTGATGATATTTCCTTTTTCACCATATCCCTCTATGGGCTTCCAAATATCACTTTGCCAATTCCACAAGAACTGTCTAGCGAAAGGCTTCTTGAGGGGAAAGCTGTAACTCTGTGAGTTAATTTCACAGAACACAAAGAAGTTTCTCATAGAACTTCTTTCTCTTTGTTATCGGAGGATATTTCCTTTAACCCTATAGTCTTCAAAGGGATCCGAAATATCTGTTCTCAGATTCCACAGAAATAAGGCTAGCAAAGACATCCACGAAATACAGATGTAACTCTGTGAGTGGAAGTCACACATCACAGAGCATTTTCTCAGAAAGCTTCTTTCCAGATTTCATCTGAGGATATTTCCTTTTTCACCATAGAACTCTATGGGTTTCCAAATATCACTTTCCCAATTTCAAAAGAACAGTCTTAGCGAAAGGCTTCTTTAGGGGAAAGCTGTAACTCTGTGAGATGATTTCACAGAACACAAAGAAGTTTCTCAGAAAGCTTCTTTCTCTTTGTTATCGGAGGATATTTCCTTTGGCCCTATAGTCTTCAAAGGGATCCGAAATATCTGTTCTCAGATTCCACAGAAATAAGGCTGGCAAAGACATCCACGAAATACCGATGTAACTCTGTGAGATGAATTAACAGAACACTAAGCAGTTTCTCAGAAAGCTTCTTTCCAGATTTCATCTGAGGATATTTCCTTTTTCACCACAGCCCTGTATGGGCTTCCAAATATCACTTTGCCAATTCCACAAGAACTGTCTTAGCGAAAGGCTTCTTGAGGGGAAAGCTGTAACTCTGTGAGATGATTTCACAGAACACAAAGAAGTTTCTCAGAAAGCTTCTTTCTCTTTGTTATCGGAGGATATTTCCTTTGGCCCTATAGTCTTCAAAGGGATCCGAAATATCTGTTCTCAGATTCCACAGAAATAAGGCTAGCAAAGAGATCCACGAAATACAGATGTAACTCTGTGAGTGGAAGTCACACATTACAGAGCAGTTTCTCAGAAAGCTTCTTTCCAGATTTCATCTGAGGATATTCCTTTTTCACCCTAGCCCTCTATGGGCTTCCAAATATCACTTTGCCAATTCCACAAGAACTGTCTTAGCGAAAGGCTTCTTTAGGGGAAAGCTGTACTCTGTGAGATGCTTTCACAGAACACAAAGAAGTTTCTCAGAAAGCTTCTTTCTCTTTGTTATCGGAGGATATTTCCTTTGGCCCTATAGTCTTCAAAGGGATCCGAAATATCTGTTCTCAGATTCCACAGAAATAAGTCTGGCAAAGAGATCCACGAAATACAGATGTAATTCTGTGAGATGAATTAACAGAACACTAAGCAGTTTCTCAGAAAGCTTCTTTCCAGATTTTATCTGAGGATATTTCCTTTTTCACCATAGCCCTCTATGGGCTTTCAAATATCACTTTGCCAATTTCACAAGAACTGTCTTAGCGAAAGGCTTCTTGAGGGTAAAGCTGTAACTCTGTGAGATGATTTCATAGAACACAAAGAAGTTTCTCAGAAAGCTTCTTTCTCTTTGTTATCGGAGGATATTTCCTTCGGCCCAATTGTCTTCAAAGGGATCAGAAATATCTGTTCTCAGATTCCACAGAAATAAGGCTAGCAAAGAGATCCACGAAATACAGATGTAACTCTGTGAGATGAATTAACAGAACACTAAGCAGTTTCTCAGAAAGCTTCTTTCCAGATTTCATCTGAGGATATTTCCTTTTTCACCACAGCCCTCCATGAGCTTCCAAATATCACTTTGCCAATTCCACAAAAACTGTCTTAGCAAAAGGCTTCTTGAGGGGAAAGCTGTAACTCTCTGAGATGATTTCACAGAACACAAAGAAGTTTCTCAGAAAGCTTCTTTCTCTTTGTTATCGGAGGATATTTCCTTTGGCCCTATAGTCTTCAAAGGGATCCGAAATATCTGTTCTCAGATTCCACAGAAATAAGTCTGGCAAAGAGATCCACGAAATACAGATGTAACTCCGTGAGATGAATTAACAGAACACTAAGCAGTTTCTCAGAAAGCTTCTTTCCAGATTTCATCTGAGGATATTTCCTTTTTCACCATAGCCCTCTACGGGCTTCCAAATATCACTTTACCAATTTCACAAGAACGGTCTTAGCGAAAGGATTCTTGAGGGGAAAGCTGTAACTCTGTGAGATGATTTCACAGAACACAAAGAAGTTTCTCAGAAAGCTTCTTTCTCTTTGTTATCGGAGGATATTTCCTTTGGCCCTATAGTCTTCAAAGGGATCCGAAATATCTGTTCTCAGATTCCACAGAAATAAGGCTAGCAAAGAGATCCACGAAATACAGATGTAACTCTGGGGATGAATTAACAGAACACTAAGAAGTTTCTCAGAATGCTTCTTTCCAGATTTCATCTGAGGATATTTCCTTTTTCACCATAGCCCTCTATGGGCTTCCAAATATCACTTTGCCAATTCCACAAGAACTGTCTTAGCGAACGGCTTCTTGAGGGGAAAGCTGTAACTCGGTGAGATGATTTCACAGAACACAAAGAAGTTTCTCAGAAAGCTTCTTTCTCTTTGTTATCGGAGGATATTTCCTTTGGCCCTATAGTCTTCAAAGGGATCCGAAATATCTGTTCTCAGATTCCACAGAAATAAGGCTGGCAAAGACATCCACGAAATACAGATGTAACTCTGTGAGATGAATTAACAGAACACTAAGCAGTTTCTCAGAAAGCTTCTTTCCAGATTTCATCTGAGGATATTTCCTTTTTCACCATAGTCCTCTATGGGCTTCCAAATATCACTTTCCCAATTCCACAAGAACTGTCTTAGCGAAAGGCTTCTTGAGGGGTAAGCTGTAACTCTGTGAGATGATTTCACAGAACACAAAGAAGTTTCTCAGAAAGCTTCTTTCTCTTTGTTATCGGAGGATATTTCCTTTGGCCCAATAGTCTTCAAAGGGATCAGAAATATCTGTTCTCAGATTCCACAGAAATAAGGCTAGCAAAGAGATCCTCGAAATACAGATGTAACTCTGTGAGATGAACTAACAGAACACTAAGCAGTTTCTCAGAAAGCTTCTTTCCAGATTTCATCTGAGGATATTTCTTATATCACCATAGCCCTCTACGGGCTTCCAAATATCACTTTGCCAATTCCACAAGAACTGTCTTAGCGAAAGGCTTCTTGAGGGGAAAGCTGTAACTCTGTGAGATGATTTCATAGAACACAAAGAAGTTTCTCAGAAAGCTTCTTTCTCTTTTTTATCGAAGAATATTTCCTTTGGCCCTATAGTCTTCAAAGGGATCCGAAATATGAGTTCTCACATTCCACAGAAATAAGGCTAGCAAAGAGATCCACGAAATACAGATGTAACTCTGTGAGATGAATTAACAGAACACTAAGCAGTTTCTCAGAAAGCTTCTTTCCAGATTTCATCTGAGGATATTTCCTTTTTCACCATAGCCCTCTATGGGCTTCCAAATATCACTTTGCCAATTCCACAAGAACTGTCTTAGCGAAAGGCTTCTTGAGGGGAAAGCTGTATCTCTGTGAGATGATTTCACAGAACACAAAGAAGTTTCTCAGAGAGCTTCTTTCTCTTTGTTATCGGAGGATATTTCCTTTGGCCCTATAGTCTTCAAAGGGATCCGAAATATCTGTTCTCAGATTCCAGAGAAATAAGGCTAGCAAAGAGATCCTCGAAATACGGATTTAACTCTGTGAGATGAATTAACAGAACACTAAGCAGTTTCTCAGAAAGCTTCTTTCCAGATTTCATCTGAGGATATTTCCTTTTTACCATAGCCCTCTAAGGGCTTCCAAATATCACTTTGCCAATTCCACAAGAACTGTCTTAAGGAAAGGCTTCTTGAAGGGAAAGCTGTAACTCTGTGAGATGATTTCACAGAACCCAAAGAAGTTTCTCAGAAAGCTTCTTTCTCTTTGTTATCGGAGGATATTTCCTTTGGCCCTATAGTCTTCAAAGGGATTCGAAATATCTGTTCTCAGATTCCACAGAAATAAGGCTGGCAAAGACATCCACGAAATACAGATGTAACTCTGTGAGATGAATTAACAGAACACTAAGCAGTTTCTCAGAAAGCTTCTTTCCAGATTTCATCTGAGGATATTTCCTTTTTCACCATAGCCCTGTATGGGCTTCCAAATATCACTTTGCCAATTCCACAAGAACTGTCTTAGCGAAAGGCTTCTTGAGGGGAAAGCTGTAACTCTGTGAGATGATTTCACAGAACACAAAGAAGTTTCTCAGAAAGCTTCTTTCTCTTTGTTATCGGAGGATATTTCCTTTGGCCCTATAGTCTTCAAAAGGATCCGAAATATCTGTTCTCAGATTCCACAGAAATAAGGCTAGCAAAGAGATCCACGAAATACAGATGTAACTCTGTGAGATGAATTACCAGAACACTAAGCAGTTTCTCAGAAAGCTTCTTTCCAGATTTCATCTGAGGATATTTCCTTTTTCACCATAGCCGTCTATGGGCTTCGAAATATCACTTTTCCAATTCCACAAGAACTGTCTTAGCGAAAGGCTTCTTGAGGGGAAAGCTGCAACTCTGTGAGATGATTTCACAGAACACAAAGAAGTTTCTCAGAAAGCTTCTTTCTCTTTGTTATCGGAGGATATTTCCTTTGGCCCTATAGTCTTCAAAGGGATCCGAAATATCTGTTCTCAGATTCCACAGAAATAAGGCTAGCAAAGAGATCCTCGAAATACAGATGTAACTCTGTGAGATGAATTAACAGAACACTAAGCAGTTTCTCAGAAAGCTTCTTTCGAGATTTCATCTGAGGATATTTCCTTTTTCACCATAGCCCTCTTGGGGTTCCAAATATCACTTTGCCAATTCCACAAGAACTGTCTTAGCGAAAGGTTTCTTTGGGGGAAAGCTGTAACTCTGTGAGATGATTTTACAGAACACAAAGAAGTTTCTCAGAAAGCTTCTTTCTCTTTGTTATCGGAGAATATTTCCTTTGGCCCTATAGTCTTCAAAGGGATCCGAAATATGAGTTCTCACATTCCACAGAAATAAGGCTAGCAAAGAGATCCACGAAATACAGATGTAACTCTGTGAGATGAATTAACAGAACACTAAGCAGTTTCTCAGAAAGCTTGTATCCAGATTTCATCTGAGGATATCTCCTTTTTCACCATAGCCCTCTATGGGCTTCCAAATATCACTTTGCCAATTCCACAAGAACTGTCTTAGCGAAAGGCTTCTTGAGGGGAAAGCTGTAACTCCGTGAGATGATTTCACAGAACACAAAGAAGTTTCTCAGAAAGCTTCTTTCTCTTTGTTATCGGAGGATATTTCCTTTGGCCCTATAGTCTTCAAAGGGATCCGAAATATCTGTTCTCAGATTCCACAGAAATAAGGCTAGCAAAGAGATCCTCGAAATACGGATTTAACTCTGTGAGATGAGTTAACAGAACACTAAGCAGTTTCTCAGAAAGTTTCTTTCCAGATTTCATCTGAGGATATTTCCTTTTTACCATAGCCCTCTAAGGGCTTACATATATCTCTTTGCCAATTTCACAAGAACTGTCTTAAGGAAAGGCTTCTTGAGGGGAAAGCTGTAACTCTGTGAGATGATTTCACAGAACACAAAGAAGTTTCTCAGAAAGCTTCTTTCTCTTTGTTATCGGAGGATATTTCCTTTGGCCCTATAGTCTTCAAGGGGATCCGAAATATCTGTTTTCAGATTCCACAGAAATAAGGCCTGCAAACAGATCCTCGAAAAACAGATGTAACTCTGTGAGATGAATTAACAGAACACTAAGCAGTTTCTCAGAAAGCTTCTTTCCAGATTTCATCTGAGGATATTTGCTTTTTCACCATAGCCCTCTACGGGCTTCCAAATATCACTTTGCCAATTCCACAAGAACTGTCTTAGCGAAAGGCTTCTTGAGGAGAAAGCTGTAACTCCGTGAGATGATTTCACAGAACACACAGAAGTTTCTCAGAAAGCTTCTTTCTCTTTGTTATCGGAGGATATTTCCTTTGGCCCTATAGTCTTCAAAGGGATCCGAAATATCTGTTCTCAGATTCCACAGAAATAAGGCTAGCAAAGAGATCCTCGAAAAACGGATTTAACTCTGTGAGATGAATTAACAGAACACTAAGCAGTTTCTCAGAAAGCTTCTTTCCAGATTTCATCTGATGATATTTCCTTTTTCACCATATCCCTCTATGGGCTTCCAAATATCACTTTGCCAATTCCACAAGAACTGTCTAGCGAAAGGCTTCTTGAGGGGAAAGCTGTAACTCTGTGAGTTAATTTCACAGAACACAAAGAAGTTTCTCATAGAACTTCTTTCTCTTTGTTATCGGAGGATATTTCCTTTAGCCCTATAGTCTTCAAAGGGATCCGAAATATCTGTTCTCAGATTCCACAGAAATAAGGCTAGCAAAGACATCCACGAAATACAGATGTAACTCTGTGAGTGGAAGTCACACATCACAGAGCATTTTCTCAAAAAGCTTCTTTCCAGATTTCATCTGAGGATATTTCCTTTTTCACCATAGCCCTCTATGGGTTTCCAAATATCACCTTCCCAATTTCAAAAGAACAGTCTTAGCGAAAGGCTTCTTTAGGGGAAAGTTGTAACTCTGTGAGATGATTTCACAGAACACAAAGAAGTTTCTCAGAAAGCTTCTTTCTCTTTGTTATCGGAGGATATTTCCTTTGGCCCTATAGTCTTCAAAGGGATCCGAAATATCTGTTCTCAGATTCCACAGAAATAAGGCTGGCAAAGACATCCACGAAATACCGATGTAACTCTGTGAGATGAATTAACAGAACACTAAGCAGTTTCTCAGAAAGCTTCTTTCCAGATTTCATCTGAGGATATTTCCTTTTTCACCACAGCCCTGTATGGGCTTCCAAATATCACTTTGCCAATTCCACAAGAACTGTCTTAGCGAAAGGCTTCTTGAGGGGAAAGCTGTAACTCTGTGAGATGATTTCACAGAACACAAAGAAGTTTCTCAGAAAGCTTCTTTCTCTTTGTTATCGGAGGATATTTCCTTTGGCCCTATAGTCTTCAAAGGGATCCGAAATATCTGTTCTCAGATTCCACAGAAATAAGGCTAGCAAAGAGATCCACGAAATACAGATGTAACTCTGTCAGTGGAAGTCACACATCACAGAGCAGTTTCTCAGAAAGCTTCTTTCCAGATTTCATCTGAGGATATTTCCTTTTTCACCCTAGCCCTCTATGGGCTTCCAAATATCACTTTGCCAATTCCACAAGAACTGTCTTAGCGAAAGGCTTCTTTAGGGGAAAGCTGTACTCTGTGAGATGCTTTCACAGAACACAAAGAAGTTTCTCAGAAAGCTTCTTTCTCTTTGTTATCGGAGGATATTTCCTTTGGCCCTATAGTCTTCAAAGGGATCCGAAATATCTGTTCTCAGATTCCACAGAAATAAGTCTGGCAAAGAGATCCACGAAATACAGATGTAATTCTGTGAGATGAATTAACAGAACACTAAGCAGTTTCTCAGAAAGCTTCTTTCCAGATTTTATCTGAGGATATTTCCTTTTTCACCATAGCCCTCTATGGGCTTTCAAATATCACTTTGCCAATTTCACAAGAACTGTCTTAGCGAAAGGCTTCTCGAGCGGAAAGCTGTAACTCTGTGAGATGATTTCACAGAACACAAAGAAGTTTCTCAGAAAGCTTCTTTCTCTTTGTTATCGGAGGATATTTCCTTCGGCCCAATAGTCTTCAAAGGGATCAGAAATATCTGTTCTCAGATTCCACAGAAATAAGGCTAGCAAAGAGATCCACGAAATACAGATGTAACTCTGTGAGATGAATTAACCGAACACTAAGCAGTTTCTCAGAAAGCTTCTTTCCAGATTTCATCTGAGGATATTTCCTTTTTCACCACAGCCCTCCATGAGCTTCCAAATATCACTTTGCCAATTCCACAAGAACTGTCTTAGCAAAAGGCTTCTTGAGGGGAAAGCTGTAACTCTCTGAGATGATTTCACAGAACACAAAGAAGTTTCTCAGAAAGCTTCTTTCTCTTTGTTATCGGAGGATATTTCCTTTGGCCCTATAGTCTTCAAAGGGATCCGAAATATCTGTTCTCAGATTCCACAGAAATAAGTCTGGCAAAGAGATCCACGAAATACAGATGTAACTCCGTGAGATGAATTAACAGAACACTAAGCAGTTTCTCAGAAAGCTTCTTTCCAGATTTCATCTGAGGATATTTCCTTTTTCACCATAGCCCTCTACGGGCTTCCAAATATCACTTTACCAATTTCACAAGAACTGTCTTAGCGAAAGGATTCTTGAGGGGAAAGCTGTAACTCTGTGAGATGATTTCACAGAACACAAAGAAGTTTCTCAGAAAGCTTCTTTCTCTTTGTTATCGGAGGATATTTCCTTTGGCCCTATAGTCTTCAAAGGGATCCGAAATATCTGTTCTCAGATTCCACAGAAATAAGGCTAGCAAAGAGATCCACGAAATACAGATGTAACTCTGGGGATGAATTAACAGAACACTAAGAAGTTTCTCAGAATGCTTCTTTCCAGATTTCATCTGAGGCTGTTTCCCTTTTCACCATAGCCCTCTATGGGCTTCCAAATATCACTTTGCCAATTCCACAAGAACTGTCTTAGCGAAAGGCTTTCGGAGGGGAAAGCTGTAACTCTGTGAGATGATTTCACAGAAAACAAAGAAGTTTCTCAGAAAGCTTCTTTCTCTTTGTTATCGAAGAATATTTCCTTTGGCCCTACAGTCTTCAAAGGGATGCGAAATATCTGTTCTCAGATTCCACAGAAATAAGGCTAGCAAAGAGATCCACGAAATACAGATGTAACTCTGTGAGATGAATTAACAGAACACTA
Source organism: Macaca mulatta (assembly GCF_049350105.2). Lineage (NCBI taxonomy): Eukaryota > Metazoa > Chordata > Mammalia > Primates > Cercopithecidae > Macaca > Macaca mulatta. The sequence continues at coordinate 52,089,833 of NC_133409.1, read as the reverse complement.
AGCAGTTTCTCAGAAAGCTTCTTTCCAGATTTCATCTGAGGATATTTCCTTTTTCACCATAGCCCTCTATGAGCTTCCAAATATCACTTTGCCAATTCCACAAGAACTGTCTTAGCAAAAGGCTTCTTGAGGGGAAAGCTGTAACTCTGTGAGATGATTTCACAGAACACAAAGAAGTTTCTCAGAAAGCTTCTTTCTCTTTGTTATCGGAGGATATTTCCTTTGGCCCTATTGTCTTCAAAGGGATCCGAAATATCTGTTCTCAGATTCCACAGAAATAAGGCTAGCAAAGAGATCCACGAAATACAGATGTAACTCTGTGAGTGGAAGTCACACGTCACAGAGCAGTTTCTCAGAAAGCTTCTTTCCAGATTTCATCTGAGGATATTTCCTTTTTCACCATAGCCCTCTATGGGCTTCCAAATATCACTTTGCCAATTCCACAAGAACTGTCTTAGCGAAAGGCTTCTTGAGGGGAAAGCTGTAAATCTGTGAGATGATTTCACAGAACACAAAGAAGTTTCTCAGAAAGCTTCTTTCTCTTTGTTATCGGAGGATATTTCCTTTGGCCCTATAGTCTTCAAAGGGATCCGAAATATCTGTTCTCAGATTCCACAGATATAAGGCCTGCAAATTGATCCTCGAAATACAGATGTAACTTCGTGAGAAGAATTAACAGAACACTAAGCAGTTTCTCAGAAACATTCTTTCCAGATTTCATCTGAGGCTATTTCCTTTTTCACCATAGCCCTCTATGGACTTCCAAATATCACTTTGCCAATGCCACAAGAACTGTCTTAGCGAAAGGCTTCTTGAGCGGAAAGCTGTAACTCCGTGAGATGATTTCACGGAACACAAAGAAGTTTCTCAGAAAGTTTCTTTCTCTTTGTTATCGGAGGATATTTCCTTTGGCCCTATAGTCTTCAAAGGGATCAGAAATATCTGTTATCAGATTCCACAGAAATAAGGCTAGCAAAGAGATCCTCGAAATACAGATGTAACTCTGTGAGATGAACTAACAGAACACTAAGCAGTTTCTGAGAAAGCTTCTTTCCAGATTTCATCTGAGGATATTTCCTTTTTCACCATAGCCCACTAGGGGCTTCCAAATATCACTTTGCCAATTCCACAAGAACTGTCTTAGCGAAAGGCTTCTTGAGGGGAAAGCTGTAACTCTGTGAGATGATTTCACAGAACACAAAGAAGTTTCTCAGAAAGCTTCTTTCTCTTTTTTATCGAAGAATATTTCCTTTGGCCCTATAGTCTTCAAAGGGATCCGAAATATGAGTTCTCAGATTCCACAGAAATAAAGCTAGCAAAGAGATCCACGAAATACAGATGTAACTCTGTGAGATGAATTAACAGAACATTAAGCAGGTTCTCAGAAAGCTTCTTTCCAGATTTCATCTGAGGATATTTCCTTTTTCACCATAGCCCTCTATGGGCTTCCAAATATCACTTTCCCAATTCCACAAGAACTGTCTTAGCGAAAGGCTTCTTGAGGGGAAAGCTGTATCTGTGTGAGATGATTTCACAGAACACAAAGAAGTTTCTCAGAAAGCTTCTTTCTCTTTGTTATCGAAGAATATTTCCTTTGGCCCTACAGTCTTCAAAGGGATGCGAAATATCTGTTCTCAGATTCCACAGAAATAAGGCTAGCAAAGAGATCCACGAAATACAGATGTAACTCTGTGAGATGAATTAACAGAACACTAAGCAGTTTCTCAGAAATCTTGTATCCAGATTTCATCTGAGGATATCTCCTTTTTCACCATAGCCCTCTATGGGCTTCCAAATATCACTTTGCCAATTCCACAAGAACTGTCTTAGCGAAAGGCTTCTTGAGGGGAAAGCTGTAACTCCGTGAGATGATTTCACAGAACACAAAGAAGTTTCTCAGAAAGCTTCTTTCTCTTTGTTATCGGAGGATATTTCATTTGGCCCTTTAGTCTTCAAAGGGATCCGAAATATCTGTTCTCAGATTCCACAGAAATAAGGCTAGCAAAGAGATCCTCAAAATACGGATTTAACTCTGTGAGATGAATTAACAGAAGACTAAGCAGTTTCTCAGAAAGTTTCTTTCCAGATTTCATTTGAGGATATTTCCTTTTTACCATAGCCCTCTATGGGCTTCCAAATATCTCTTTGCCAATTCCACAAGAACTGTCTTAAGGAAAGGCTTCTTGATGGGAAAGCTGTAACTCTGTGAGATGATTTCACAGAACACAAAGAAGTTTCTCAGAAAGCTTCTTTCTCTTTGTTATCGGAGGATATTTCCTTTGGCCCCATAGTCTTCAAAGGGATCCGAAATATCTGTTCTCAGATTCCACAGAAATAAGGCTAGCAAAGAGATCCTCGAAAAACGGATTTAACTCTGGGGATGAATTAACAGAACACTAAGAAGTTTCTCAGAATGCTTCTTTCCAGATTTCATCTGAGGATATTTCCCTTTTCACCATAGCCCTCTATGGGCTTCCAAATATCACTTTGCCAATTCCACAAGAACTGTCTTAGCGAAAGGCTTTTTGAGGGGAAAGCTGTAACTCTGTGAGATGATTTCACAGAAAACAAAGAAGTTTCTCAGAAATCTTCTTTCTCTTTGTTATCGAAGAATATTTCCTTTGGCCCTACAGACTTCAAAGGGATGCGAAATATCTGTTCTCAGATTCCACAGAAATAAGGCTAGCAAAGAGATCCACGAAATACAGATGTAACTCTGTGAGTGGAAGTCACACATCACAGAGCAGTTTCTCAGAAAGCTTCTTTCCAGATTTCATCTGAGGATATTTCCTTTTTCACCATAGCCCTCTATGGGCTTCCAAATATCACTTTGCCAATTCCACAAGAACTGTCTTAGCGAAAGGCTTCTTGAGGGGAAAGCTGTAACTCTGTGAGATGATTTCACAGAACACAAAGAAGTTTCTCAGAAAGCTTCTTTCTCTTTGTTATCGGAGGATATTTCCTTTGGCCCTATAGTCTTCAAAGGGATCCGAAATATCTGTTCTCAGATTCCACAGATATAAGGCCTGCAAAGAGATCCTCGAAATACAGATGTAACTTCGTGAGAAGAATTAACGGAACACTAAGCAGTTTCTCAGAAAGATTCTTTCCAGATTTCATCTGAGGCTATTTCCTTTTTCACCATAGCCCTCTATGGGCTTCCAAATATCACTTTACCAATGCCACAAGAACTGTCTTAGCGAAAGGCTTCTTGAGCGGAAAGCTGTAACTCCGTGAGATGATTTCACAGAACACAAAGAAGTTTCTCAGAAAGTTTCTTTCTCTTTGTTATCGGAGGATATTTCCTTTGGCCCTATAGTCTTCAAAGGGATCCGAAATATCTGTTATCAGATTCCACAGAAATAAGGCTAGCAAAGAGATCCTCGAAATACAGATGTAACTCTGTGAGATGAACTAACAGAACACTAAGCAGTTTCTCAGAAAGCTTCTTTCCAGATTTCATCTGAGGATATTTCCTTTTTCACCGTATACCTCTACGGGCTTCCAAATATCACTTTGCCAATTCCACAAGAACTGTCTTAGGTAAAGGCTTCTTGAGGGGAAAGCTGTAACTCTGTGAGATGATTTCATAGAACACAAAGAAGTTTCTCAGAAAGCTTCTTTCTCTTTTTTATCGAAGAATATTTCCTTTGGCCCTATAGTCTTCAAAGGGATCCGAAATATGAGTTCTCAGATTCCACAGAAATAAAGCTAGCAAAGAGATCCACGAAATACAGATGTAACTCTGTGAGATGAATTAACAGAACATTAAGCAGGTTCTCAGAAAGCTTCTTTCCAGATTTCATCTGAGGATATTTCCTTTTTCACCATAGCCCTCTATGGGCTTCCAAATATCACTTTCCCAATTCCACAAGAACTGTCTTAGCGAAAGGCTTCTTGAGGGGAAAGCTGTATCTCTGTGAGATGATTTCACAGAACACAAAGAAGTTTCTCAGAAAGCTTCTTTCTCTTTGTTATCGGAGGATATTTCCTTTGGCCCTATAGTCTTCAAAGGGATCCGAAATATCTGTTCTCAGATTCCACAGAAATAAGGCTGGCAAAGACATCCACGAAATACAGATGTAACTCTGTGATATGAATTTCCAGAACACTAAGCAGTTTCTCAGAAAGCTTCTTTCCAGATTTCATCTGAGGATATTTCCTTTTTCACCATAGCCCTCTATGGGCTTCCAAATATCACTTTTCCAATTCCACAAGAACTGTCTTAGCGAAAGGCTTCTTGAGGGGAAAGCTGTAACTCTGTGAGATGATTTCACAGAACACAAAGAAGTTTCTCAGAAAGCTTCTTTCTCTTTGTTATCGGAGGATATTTCCCTTGGCCCTATAGTCTTCAAAGGGATCCGAAATATCTGTTCTCAGATTCCACAGAAATAAGGCTAGCAAAGAGATCCTCGAAATACAGATGTAACTCTGTGAGATGAATTAACAGAACACTAAGCAGTTTCTCAGAAAGCTTCTTTCGAGATTTCATCTGAGGATATTTCCTTTTTCACCATAGCCCTCTTGGGGTTCCAAATATCACTTTGCCAATTCCACAAGAACTGTCTTAGCGAAAGGTTTCTTTGGGGGAAAGCTGTAACTCTGTGAGATGATTTTACAGAACACAAAGAAGTTTCTCAGAAAGCTTCTTTCTCTTTGTTATCGGAGAATATTTCCTTTGGCCCTATAGTCTTCAAAGGGATCCGAAATATGAGTTCTCAGATTCCACAGAAATAAGGCTAGCAAAGAGATCCACGAAATACAGATGTAACTCTGTGAGATGAATTAACAGAACACTAAGCAGTTTCTCAGAAAGCTTGTATCCAGATTTCATCTGAGGATATCTCCTTTTTCACCATAGCCCTCTATGGGCTTCCAAATATCACTTTGCCAATTCCACAAGAACTGTCTTAGCGAAAGGCTTCTTGAGGGGAAAGCTGTAACTCCGTGAGATGATTTCACAGAACACAAAGAAGTTTCTCAGAAAGCTTCTTTCTCTTTGTTATCGGAGGATATTTCCTTTGGCCCTATAGTCTTCAAAGGGATCCGAAATATCTGTTCTCAGATTCCACAGAAATAAGGCTAGCAAAGAGATCCTCGAAAAACGGATTTAACTCTGTGAGATGAATTAACAGAACACTAAGCAGTTTCTCAGAAAGCTTCTTTCCAGATTTCATCTGAGGATATTTCCTTTTTACCATAGCCCTCTATGGGCTTCCAAATATCACTTTGCCAATTCCACAAGAACTGTCTTAAGGAAAGGCTTCTTGAAGGGAAAGCTGTAACTCTGTGAGATGATGTCACAGAACACAAAGAAGTTTCTCAGAAAGCTTCTTTCTCTTTGTTATCGGAGAATATTTCCTTTGGCCCTATAGTCTTCAAAGGGATCCGAAATATGAGTTCTCAGATTCCACAGAAATAAGGCTAGCAAAGAGGTCCACGAAATACAGATGTAACTCTTTGAGAGGAATTAACAGAACACTAAGCAGTTTCTCAGAAATCTTCTTTCCAGATTTCATCTGATGATATTTCCTTTTTCACCATAGCCCTCTATGGGCTTCCAAATATCACTTTGCCAATTCCACAAGAACTGTATAGCGAAAGGCTTCTTGAGAGGAAAGCTGTAACTCTGTGAGTTAATTTCACAGAACACAAAGAAGTTTCTCATAGAACTTCTTTCTCTTTGTTATCGGAGGATATTTCCTTCAGCCTTATAGTCTTCAAAGGGATGCGAAATATCTGTTCTCAGATTCCACAGAAATAAGGCTAGCAAAGAGATCCTCGAAATACAGATGTAACTCTGTGAGTGGAAGTCACACATCACAGAGCAGTTTCTCAGAAAGCTTCTTTCCAGATTTCATCTGAGGATATTTCCTTTTTCACCCTAGCCCTCTATGGGCTTCCAAATATCACTTTGCCAATTCCACAAGAACTGTCTTAGCGAAAGGCTTCTTGAGGGGAAAGCTGTAACTCTGTGAGATGATTTCACAGAACACAAAGAAGTTTCTCAGAAAGCTTTTTTCTCTTTGTTATCGGAGGATATTTCCTTTGGCCCTATAGTCTTCAAAGGGATCCGAAATATCTGTTCTCAGATTCCACAGATATAAGGCCTGCAAAGAGATCCTCGAAATACAGATGTAACTTCGTGAGAAGAATTAACGGAACGCTAAGCAGTTTCTCAGAAAGATTCTTTCCAGATTTCATCTCAGGCTATTTCCTTTTTCACCATAGCCCTCTATGGGCTTCCAAATATCACTTTGCCAATGCCACAAGAACTGTCTTAGCGAAAGGCTTCTTGAGCGGAAAGCTGTAACTCCGTGAGATGATTTCACAGAACACAAAGAAGTTTCTCAGAAAGTTTCTTTCTCTTTGTTATCGGAGGATATTTCCTTTGGCCCTATAGTCTTCAAAGGGATCCGAAATATCTGTTATCAGATTCCACAGAAATAAGGCTAGCAAAGAGATCCTCGAAATACAGATGTAACTCTGTGAGATGAACTAACAGAACACTAAGCAGTTTCTCAGAAAGCTTCTTTCCAGATTTCATCTGAGGATATTTCCTTTTTCACCATAGCCCTCTAAGGGCTTCCAAATATCACTTTGCCAATTCCACAAGAACTGTCTTAGCGAAAGGCTTCTTGAGGGGAAAGCTGTAACTCTGTGAGATGATTTCACAGAACACAAAGAAGTTTCTCAGAAAGCTTCTTTCTCTTTGTTATCGGAGGATATTTCCTTTGGCCCTATAGTCTTCAAAGGGATCCGAAATATCTGTTCTCAGATTCCACAGATATAAGGCCTGCAAAGAGATCCTCGAAATACAGATGTAACTTCGTGAGAAGAATTAACGGAACGCTAAGCAGTTTCTCAGAAAGATTCTTTCCAGATTTCATCTCAGGCTATTTCCTTTTTCACCATAGCCCTCTATGGGCTTCCAAATAGCACTTTGCCTATGCCACAAGAACTGTCTTAGCGAAAGGCTTCTTGAGCGGAAAGCTGTAACTCCGTGAGATGATTTCACAGAACACAAAGAAGTTTCTCAGAAAGTTTCTTTCTCTTTGTTATCGGAGGATATTTCCTTTGGCCCTATAGTCTTCAAAGGGATCCGAAATATCTGTTATCAGATTCCACAGAAATAAGGCTAGCAAAGAGATCCTCGAAATACAGATGTAACTCTGTGAGATGAACTAACAGAACACTAAGCAGTTTCTCAGAAAGCTTCTTTCCAGATTTCATCTGAGGATATTTCCTTTTTCACCATAGCCCTCTAGGGGCTTCCAAATATCACTTTGCCAATTCCACAAGAACTGTCTTAGCGAAAGGCTTCTTGAGGGGAAAGCTGTAACTCTGTGAGATGATTTCACAGAACACAAAGAAGTTTCTCAGAAAGCTTCTTTCTCTTTTTTTCGAAGAATATTTCCTTTGGCCCTATAGTCTTCAAAGGGATCCGAAATATGAGTTCTCAGATTCCACAGAAATAAAGCTAGCAAAGAGATCCACGAAATACAGATGTAACTCTGTGAGATGAATTAACAGAACATTAAGCAGGTTCTCAGAAAGCTTCTTTACAGATTTCATCTGAGGATATTTCCTTTTTCACCATAGCCCTCTATGGGCTTCCAAATATCACTTTCCCAATTCCACAAGAACTGTCTTAGCGAAAGGCTTCTTGAGGGGAAAGCGGTATCTCTGTGAGATGATTTCACAGAACACAAAGAAGTTTCTCAGAGAGCTTCTTTCTCTTTGTTATCGGAGGATATTTCCTTTGGCCCTATAGTCTTCAATGGGATCCGAAATATCTGTTCTCAGATTCCACAGAAATAAGGCTAGCAAAGAGATCCACGAAATACAGATGTAACTCTGTGAGTGGACGTCACACATCACAGAGCAGTTTCTCAGAAAGCTTCTTTCCAGATTTCATCTGAGGATATTTCCTTTTTCACCATAGCCCTCTATGGGCTTCCAAATATCACTTTGCCAATTTCAAAAGAACTGTCTTAGCGAACGGCTTCTTGAGGGGAAAGCTGTAACTCTGTGAGATGATTTCACAGAACACAAAGAAGTTTCTCAGAAAGCTTCTTTCTCTTTGTTATCGGAGGATATTTCCTTTGGCCCTATAGTCTTCAAAGGGATCCGAAATATCTGTTCTCAGATTCCACAGAAATAAGGCTGGCAAAGACATCCACGAAATACAGATGTAACTCTGTGAGATGAATTAACAGAACACTAAACAGTTTCTCAAAAAGCTTCTTTCCAGATTTCATCTGAGGATATTTCCTTTTTCACCATAGCCCTGTATGGGCTTCCAAATATCACTTTTCCAATTCCACAAGAACTGTCTTAGCGAAAGTCTTCTTGAGGGGAAAGCTGTAACTCTGTGAGATGATTTCACAGAACACAAAGAAGTTTCTCAGAAAGCTTCTTTCTCTTTGTTATCGGAGGATATTTCCTTTGGCCCTATAGTCTTCAAAAGGATCCAAAATATCTGTTCTCAGATTCCACAGAAATAAGGCTAGCAAAGAGATCCACGAAATACAGATGTAACTCTGTGAGATGAATTTCCAGAACACTAAGCAGTTTCTCAGAAAGCTTCTTTCCAGATTTCATCTGAGGATATTTCCTTTTTCACCATAGCCCTCTATGGGCTTCCAAATATCACTTTTCCAATTCCACAAGAACTGTCTTAGCGAAAGGCTTCTGGAGGGGAAAGCTGTAACTCTGTGAGATGATTTCACATGACACAAAGAAGTTTCTCAGAAAGCTTCTTTCTCTTTGTTATCGGAGGATATTTCCTTTGGCCCTATAGTCTTCAAAGGGATCCGAAATATCTGTTCTCAGATTCCACAGAAATAAGGCTAGCAAAGAGATCCTCGAAATACAGATGTAACTCTGTGAGATGAATTAACAGAACACTAAGCAGTTTCTCAGAAAGCTTCTTTCGAGATTTCATCTGAGGATATTTCCTTTTTCAGCATAGCCCTCTTGGGGTTCCAAATATCACTTTGCCAATTCCACAAGAACTGTCTTAGCGAAAGGTTTCTTTGGGGGAAAGCTGTAACTCTGTGAGATGATTTTACAGAACACAAAGAAGTTTCTCAGAAAGCTTCTTTCTCTTTGTTATCGGAGAATATTTCCTTTGGCCCTATAGTCTTCAAAGGGATCCGAAATATGAGTTCTCAGATTCCACAGAAATAAGGCTAGCAAAGAGATCCACGAAATACAGATGTAACTCTGTTAGATGAATTAACAGAACACTAAGCAGTTTCTCAGAAAGCTTGTATCCAGATTTCATCTGAGGATATCTCCTTTTTCACCATAGCCCTCTATGGGCTTCAAATATCACTTTGCCAATTCCACAAGAACTGTCTTAGCGAAAGGCTTCTTGAGGGGAATGCTGTAACTCCGTGAGATGATTTCACAGAACACAAAGAAGTTTCTCAGAAAGCTTCTTTCTCTTTGTTATCGGAGGATATTTCCTTTGGCCCTATACTCTTCAAAGGGATCCGAAATATGAGTTCTCAGATTCCACAGAAATAAGGCTAGCAAAGAGATCCTCGAAAAACGGATTTAACTCTGTGAGATGAATTAACAGAACACTAAGCAGTTTCTCAGAAAGCTTCTTTCCAGATTTCATCTGAGGATATTTCCTTTTTACCATAGCCCTCTATGGGCTTCCAAATATCACTTTGCCAATTCCACAAGAACTGTCTTAAGGAAAGGCTTCTTGAAGGGAAAGCTGTAACTCTGTGAGATGATGTCACAGAACACAAAGAAGTTTCTCAGAAAGCTTCTTTCTCTTTGTTATCGGAGAATATTTCCTTTGGCCCTATACTCTTCAAAGGGATCCGAAATATGAGTTCTCAGATTCCACAGAAATAAGGCTAGCAAAGAGGTCCACGAAATACAGATGTAACTCTTTGAGAGGAATTAACAGAACACTAAGCAGTTTCTCAGAAATCTTCTTTCCAGATTTCATCTGATGATATTTCCTTTTTCACCATATCCCTCTATGGGCTTCCAAATATCACTTTGCCAATTCCACAAGAACTGTATAGCGAAAGGCTTCTTGAGAGGAAAGCTGTAACTATGTGAGTTAATTTCACAGAACACAAAGAAGTTTCTCATAGAACTTCTTTCTCTTTGTTATCGGAGGATATTTCCTTTAGCCTTATAGTCTTCAAAGGGATCCGAAATATCTGTTCTCAGATTCCACAGAAATAAGGCTAGCAAAGAGATCCACGAAATACAGATGTAACTCTGTGAGTGGAAGTCACACATCACAGAGCAGTTTCTCAGAAAGCTTCTTTCCAGATTTCATCTGAGGATATTTCCTTTTTCACCATAGCCCTCTATGGGCTTCCAAATATCACTTTGCCAATTCCACAAGAACTGTCTTAGCGAAAGGCTTCTTTAGGGGAAAGCTGTAACTCTGTGAGATGATTTCACAGAACACAAAGAAGTTTCTCAGAAAGCTTCTTTCTCTTTGTTATCGGAGGATATTTCCTTTGGCCCTATAGTCTTCAAAGGGATCCGAAATATCTGTTCTCAGATTCCACAGAAATAAGGCTAGCAAAGAGATCCTCGAAATACAGATGTAACTCTGTGAGATGAATTAACAGAACACTAAGCAGTTTCTCAGAAAGCTTCTTTCGAGATTTCATCTGAGGATATTTCCTTTTTCACCATAGCCCTCTTGGGGTTCCAAATATCACTTTGCCAATTCCACAAGAACTGTCTTAGCGAAAGGTTTCTTTGGGGGAAAGCTGTAACTCTGTGAGATGATTTTACAGAACACAAAGAAGTTTCTCAGAAAGCTTCTTTCTCTTTGTTATCGGAGAATATTTCCTTTGGCCCTATATTCTTCAAAGGGATCCGAAATATGAGTTCTCAGATTCCACAGAAATAAGGCTAGCAAAGAGATCCACGAAATACAGATGTAACTCTGTGAGATGAATTAACAGAACACTAAGCAGTTTCTCTGAAAGCTTGTATCCAGATTTCATCTGAGGATATCTCCTTTTTCACCATAGCCCTCTATGGGCTTCCAAATATCACTTTGCCAATTCCACAAGAACTGTCTTAGCGAAAGGCTTCTTGTGGGGAAAGCTGTAACTCCGTGAGATGATTTCACAGAACACAAAGAAGTTTCTCAGAAACTTCTTTCTCTTTGTTATCGGAGGATATTTCCTTTGGCCCTTTAGTCTTCAAAGGGATCCGAAATATCTGTTCTCAGATTCCACAGAAATAAGGCTGGCAAAGAGATCCACGAAATTCAGATGTAACTCTGTGAGATGAATTAACAGAACACTAAGCAGTTTCTCAGAAAGCTTCTTTCCAGATTTCATCTGAGGATATTTCCTTTTTCACCATAGCCCTCTATGGGCTTCCAAATATCATTTTGCCAATTCCACAAGAACTGTCTTAGCAAAAGGCTTCTTGAGGGGAAAGCTGTAACTCTGTGATATGATTTCACAGAACACAAAGAAGTTTCTCAGAAAGCTTCTTTCTCTTTGTTATCGGAGGATATTTCCTTTGGCCCTATAGTCTTCAAAGGGATCCGAAATATCTGTTCTCAGATTCCACAGAAATAAGGCTAGCAAAGAGATCCTCGAAAAACGGATTTAACTCTGTGAGATGAATTAAGAGAACACTAAGCAGTTTCTCAGAAAGCTTCTTTCCAGATTTCATCTGAGGATATTTCCTTTTTCACCATAGCCCTCTAAGGGCTTCCAAATATCACTTTGCCAATTCCACAAGAACTGTCTTAGCGAAAGGCTTCTTGAGGGGAAAGCTGTAACTCTGTGAGATGATTTCACAGAACACAAAGAAGTTTCTCAGACAGCTTCTTTCTCTTTGTTATCGGAGGATATTTCCTTTGGCCCTATAGTCTTCAAAGGGATCCGAAATATCTGTTCTCAGATTCCACAGAAATAAGGCTAGCAAAGAGATCCACGAAATACAGATGTAACTCTGTGAGTGGAAGTCACACATCACAGAGCAGTTTCTCAGAAAGCTTCTTTCCAGAATTCATCTGAGGATATTTCCTTTTTCACTCTAGCCCTCTATGGGCTTCCAAATATCACTTTGCCAATTCCACAAGAACTGTCTTAGCGAAAGGCTTCTTTAGGGGAAAGCTGTACTCTGTGAGATGATTTCACAGAGCACAAAGAAGTTTCTCAGAAAGCTTCTTTCTCTTTGTTATCGGAGGATATTTCCTTTGGCCCTATAGTCTTCAAAGGGATCCGAAATATCTGTTCTCAGATTCCACAGAAATGAGTCTGGCAAAGAGATCCACGAAATACAGATGTAACTCTGTGAGATGAATTAACAGAACACTTAGCAGTTTCTCAGAAAGCTTCTTTCCAGATTTCATCTGAGGATATTTCCTTTTTCACCATAGCCCTCTATGGGCTTTCAAATATCACTTTGCCAATTTCACAAGAACTGTCTTAGCGAAAGGCTTCTTGAGGGGAAAGCTGTAACTCTGTGAGATGATTTCACAGAACACAAAGAAGTTTCTCAGAAAGATTCTTTCTCTTTGTTATCGGAGGATATTTCCTTTGGCCCTATAGTCTTCAAAGGGATGCGAAATATCGGTTCTCAGATTCCACAGAAATAAGGCTAGCAAAGAGATCCACGAAATACAGATGTAACTCTGGGGATGAATTAACAGAACACTAAGAAGTTTCTCAGAATGCTTCTTTCCAGATTTCATCTGAGGATATTTCCCTTTTCACCATAGCCCTCTATGGGCTTCCAAATATCACTTTGCCAATTCCACAAGAACTGTCTTAGCGAAAGGCTTTTTGAGGGGAAAGCTGTAACTCTGTGAGATGATTTCACAGAAAACAAAGAAGTTTCTCAGAAAGCTTCTTTCTCTTTGTTATCGAAGAATATTTCCTTTGGCCCTACAGTCTTCAAAGGGATGCGAAATATCTGTTCTCAGATTCCACAGAAATAAGGCTAGCAAAGAGATCCACGAAATACAGATGTAACTCTGTGAGATGAATTAACAGAACACTAAGCAGTTTCTCAGAAAGCTTCTTTCCAGATTTCATCTGAGGATATTTCCTTTTTCACCATAGCCCTCTATGAGCTTCCAAATATCACTTTGCCAATTCCACAAGAACTGTCTTAGCAAAAGGCTTCTTGAGGGGAAAGCTGTAACTCTGTGAGATGATTTCACAGAACACAAAGAAGTTTCTCAGAAAGATTCTTTCTCTTTGTTATCGGAGGATATTTCCTTTGGCCCTATAGTCTTAAAAGGGATGCAAAATATCTGTTCTCAGATTCCACAGAAATAAGGCTAGCAAAGAGATCCACGAAATACAGATGTAACTCTGGGGATGAATTAACAGAACACTAAGAAGTTTCTCAGAATGCTTCTTTCCAGATTTCATCTGAGGATATTTCCCTTTTCACCATAGCCCTCTATGGGCTTCCAAATATAACTTTGCCAATTCCACAAGGACTGTCTTAGCGAAAGCCTTTTTGAGGGGAAAGCTGTAACTCTGTGAGATGATTTCACAGAAAACAAAGAAGTTTCTCAGAAAGCTTCTTTCTCTTTGTTATCGAAGAATATTTCCTTTGGCCCTACAGTCTTCAAAGGGATGCGAAATATCTGTTCTCAGATTCCACAGAAATAAGGCTAGCAAAGAGATCCACGAAATACAGATGTAACTCTGTGAGATGAATTAACAGAACACTAAGCAGTTTCTCAGAAAGCTTCTTTCCAGATTTCATCTGAGGATATTTCCTTTTTCACCATAGCCCTCTATGAGCTTCCAAATATCACTTTGCCAATTCCACAAGAACTGTCTTAGCAAAAGGCTTCTTGAAGGGAAAGCTGTAACTCTGTGAGATGATTTCACAGAACACAAAGAAGTTTCTCAGAAAGCTTCTTTCTCTTTGTTATCGGAGGATATTTCCTTTGGCCCTATAGTCTTCAAAGGGATCCGAAATATCTGTTCTCAGATTCCACAGAAATAAGGCTAGCAAAGAGATCCACGAAATACAGATGTAACTCTGTGAGTGGAAGTCACACATCACAGAGCAGTTTCTCAGAAAGCTTCTTTCCAGATTTCATCTGAGGATATTTCCTTTTTCACCATAGCCCTCTATGGGCTTCCAAATATCACTTTGCCAATTCCACAAGAACTGTCTTAGCGAAAGGCTTCTTGAGGGGAAAGCTGTAACTCTGTGAGGTGATTTCACAGAACACAAAGAAGTTTCTCAGAAAGCTTCTTTCTCTTTGTTATCGGAGGATATTTCCTTTGGCCCTATAGTCTTCAAAGGGATCCGAAATATCTGTTCTCAGATTCCACAGATATAAGGCCTGCAAAGAGATCCTCGAAATACAGATGTAACTTCGTGAGAAGAATTAACAGAACACTAAGCAGTTTCTCAGAAAGCTTCTTTCCAGATTTCATCTGAGGCTATTTCCTTTTTCACCGTAGCCCTCTATGGGCTTCCAAATATCACTTTGCCAATGCCACAAGAACTGTCTTAGCGAAAGGCTTCTTGAGCGGAAAGCTGTAACTCCGTGAGATGATTTCACAGAACACAAAGAAGTTTCTCAGAAAGTTTCTTTCTCTTTGTTATCGGAGGATATTTCCTTTGGCCCTATAGTCTTCAAAGGGATCCGAAATATCTGTTCTCAGATTCCACAGAAATAAGGCTAGCAAAGAGATCCTCGAAATACAGATGTAACTCTGTGAGATGAACTAACAGAACACTAAGCAGTTTCTCAGAAAGCTTCTTTCTCTTTGTTATCGGAGGATATTTCCTTTGGCCCTTTAGTCTTCAAAGGGATCCGAAATATCCGTTCTCAGATTCCACAGAAATAAGGCTAGCAAAGAGATCCTCGAAATACGGATTTAACTCTGTGAGATGAATTAACAGAACACTAAGCAGTTTCTCAGAAAGTTTCTTTCCAGATTTCATCTGAGGATATTTCCTTTTTACCATAGCCCTCTATGGGCTTCCAAATATCTCTTTGCCAATTCCACAAGAACTGTCTTATGGAAAGGCTTCTTGAGGGGAAAGCTGTAACTCTGTGAGATGATTTCACAGAACCCAAAGAAGTTTCTCAGAAAGCTTCTTTCTCTTTGTTATCGGAGGATATTTAATTTGGCCCTATAGTCTTCAAAGGGATCCGAAATATCTTTTCTCAGATTCCACAGAAATAAGGCTGGCAAAGAGATCCACGAAATTCAGATGTAACTCTGTGAGATGAATTAACAGAACACTAAGCAGTTTCTCAGAAAGCTTCTTTCCAGATTTCATCTGAGGATATTTCCTTTTTCACCATAGCCCTCTATGGGCTTCCAAATATCACTTTGCCAATTCCACAAGAACTGTCTTAGCAAAAGGCTTCTTGAGGGGAAAGCTGTAACTCTGTGATATGATTTCACAGAACACAAAGAAGTTTCTCAGAAAGCTTCTTTCTCTTTGTTATCGGAGGATATTTCCTTTGGCCCTATAGTCTTCAAAGCGATCCGAAATATCTGTTCTCAGATTCCACAGAAATAAGGCCTGCAAACAGATCCTCGAAAAACAGATGTAACTCTGTGAGATGAATTAACAGAACACTAAGCAGTTTCCCAGAAAGGTTCTTTCCAGATTTCATCTGAGGATATTTCCTTTTTCACCATAGCCCTCCATGGGCTTCCAAATATCACTTTGCCAATTCCACAAGAACTGTCTTAGCGAAAGGCTTCTTGAGGGGAAAGCTGTAACTCCGTGAGATGATTTCACAGAACACAAAGAAGTTTCTCAGAAAGCTTCTTTCTCTTTGTTATCGGAGGATATTTCCTTTGGCCCTATAGTCTTCAAAGGGATCCGAAATATCTGTTCTCAGATTCCACAGAAATAAGGCTAGCAAAGAGATCCTCGAAAAACGGATTTAACTCTGTGAGATGAATTAACAGAACACTAAGCAGTTTCTCAGAAAGTTTCTTTCCAGATTTCATCTGAGGATATTTCCTTTTTACCATAGCCCTCTATGGGCTTCCAAATATCTCTTTGCCAATTCCACAAGAACTGTCTTAAGGAAAGGCTTCTTGAGGGGAAAGCTGTAACTCTGTGAGATGATTTCACAGAACCCAAAGAAGTTTCTCAGAAAGCTTCTTTCTCTTTGTTATCGGAGGATATTTCCTTTGGCCCTATAGTCTTCAAAGGGATCCGAAATATCTGTTCTCAGATTCCACAGAAATAAGCCTGGCAAAGAGATCCACGAAATTCAGATGTAACTCTGTGAGATGAATTAACAGAACACTAAGCAGTTTCTCAGAAAGCTTCTTTCCAGATTTCATCTGAGGATATTTCCTTTTTCAACATAGCCCTCTATGGGCTTCCAAATATCACTTTGCCAATTCCACAAGAACTGTCTTAGCAAAAGGCTTCTTGAGGGGAAAGCTGTAACTCTGTGAGATGATTTCACAGAACCCAAAGAAGTTTCTCAGAAAGCTTCTTTCTCTTTGTTATCGGAGGATATTTCCTTTGGCCCTATAGTCTTCAAAGCGATCCGAAATATCTGTTCTCAGATTCCACAGAAATAAGGCCTGCAAACAGAACCTCGAAAAACAGATGTAACTCTGTGAGATGAATTAACAGAACACTAAGCAGTTTCCCAGAAAGGTTCTTTCCAGATTTCATCTGAGGATATTTCCTTTTTCACCATAGCCCTCTATGGGCTTCCAAATATCACTTTGCCAATTCCACAAGAACTGTCTTAGCGAAAGGCTTCTTGAGGGGAAAGCTGTAACTCTGTGAGATGATTTCACAGAACACAAAGAAGTTTCTCAGAAAGCTTCTTTCTCTTTGTTATCGGAAGATAATTCCTTTGGCCCTATAGTCTTCAAAGGGATCCGAAATATCTGTTCTCAGATTCCACAGAAATAAGGCTAGCAAAGAGATCCTCGAAAAACGGATTTAACTCTGTGAGATGAATTAACAGAACACTAAGCAGTTTCTCAGAAAGCTTCTTTCCAGATTTCATCTGAGGATATTTCCTTTTTACAATAGCCCTCTATGGGCTTCCAAATATCACTTTGCCAATTCCACAAGAACTGTCTTAAGGAAAGGCTTCTTGAAGGGAAAGCTGTAACTCTGTGAGATGATTTCACAGAACACAAAGAAGTTTCTCAGAAAGCTTCTTTCTCTTTGTTATCGGAGAATATTTCCTTTGGCCCTATAGTCTTCAAAGGGATCCCAAATATCTGTTCTCAGATTCCACAGAAATAAGGCTGGCAAAGAGATCCACGAAATACAGATGTAACTCTGTGAGTGGAAGTCACACATCACAGAGCAGTTTCTCAGAAAACTTCTTTCCAGATTTCATCTGAGGATATTTCCTTTTTCACCATAGAACTCTATGGGCTTCCAAATATCACTTTGCCAATTCCACAAGAACTGTCTTAGCGAAAGGCTTCTTGAGGGGAAAGCTGTAACTCTGTGAGATGATTTCACAGAACACAAAGAAGTTTCTCAGAGAGCTTCTTTCTCTTTGTTATCGGAGGATATTTCCTTTGGCCCTATAGTCTTCAAAGGGATCCGAAATATCTGTTCTCAGATTCCACAGATATAAGGCCTGCAAAGAGATCCTCGAAATACAGATGTAACTTCGTGAGAAGAATTAACAGAACACTAAGCAGTTTCTCAGAAAGCTTCTTTCCAGATTTCATCTGAGGCTATTTCCTTTTTCACCGTAGCCCTCTATGGGCTTCCAAATATCACTTTGCCAATTCCACAAGAACTATCTTAGCAAAAGGCTTCTTGAGGGGAAATCTGTAACTCTGTGAGATGATTTCACAGAACACAAAGAAGTTTCTCAGAAAGCTTCTTTCTCTTTGTTATGGGAGGATATTTCCTTTGGCCCTATAGTCTTCAAAGGGATCCGAAATATCTGTTCTCAGATTCCACAGAAATAATACTAGAAAAGAGATCCACGAAATACAGATGTAACTCTGTGAGATGAATTAACAGAACACTAAGCAGTTTCTCAGAAAGCTTCTTTCCAGATTTCATCTGAGGATATTTCCTTTTTCAACATAGCCCTGTATGGGCTTCCAAATATAACTTTGCCAATGCCACAAGAACTGTCTTAGCGAAAGGCTTCTTGAGGGGAAAGCTGTAACTCTGTGAGATGATTTCACAGACACAAAGAAGTTTCTCAGAAAGCTTCTTTCTCTCTGTTATCGGAGAATATTTCATTTGGCCCTATAGTCTTCAAAGGGATCCGAAATATCTGTTCTCAGATTCCACAGAAATAAGGCTAGCAGAGAGATTCACGAAATACAGATGTAACTCTGTGCGATGAATTAACAGAACACTAAGCAGTTTCTCAGAAAGCTTCTTTCCAGATTTCATATGAGGATATTTTCTTTTTCACCATAGCCCTCTATGGGCTAACAAATATCACTTTGCCAATTCCACAAGAACTGTCTTAGCGAAAGTCTTCTTGAGGGGACAGCTGTAACTCTTTGAGATGATTTCAGAGAACACAAAGAAGTTTCTCAGAGAGCTTCTTTCTCTTTGTTATCGGAGGATATTTCCTTTGGCCCTATAGTCTTCAAAGGGATCCCAAATATCTGTTCTCAGATTCCACAGAAATAAGGCTGGCAAAGAGATCCACGAAATACAGATGTAGCTCTGTGAGTGGAAGTCACACATCACAGAGCAGTTTCTCAGAAAACTTCTTTCCAGATTTCATCTGAGGATATTTCCTTTTTCACCCTAGCCCTCTATGGGCTTCCAAATATCACTTTGCCAATTCCACAAGAACTGTCTTAGCGAAAAGCTTCTTTAGGGGAAAGCTGTAACCCTGTGAGATGATTTCACAGAACACAAAGAAGTTTCTCACAAAGCTTCTTTCTCTTTGTTATCGGAGGATATTTCCTTTGCCCTATAGTCTTCAAAGGGATCCGAAATATCTGTTCTCAGATTCCACAGAAATAAGTCTGGCAAAGAAATCCACGAAATACAGATGTAACTCTGTGAGATGAATTACCAGAACACTAAGCAGTTTCTCAGAAAGCTTCTTTCCAGATTTCATCTGAGGATATTTCCTTTTTCACCATAGCCCTCTATGGGCTTCCAAATATCACTTTTCCAATTCCACAAGAACTGTCTTAGCGAAAGGCTTCTTGAGGGGAAAGCTGTAACTCTGTGAGATGATTTCACAGAACACAAAGAAGTTTCTCAGAAAGCTTCTTTCTCTTTGTTATCGGAGGATATTTCCTTTGGCCCTATAGTCTTCAAAGGGATCCGAAATATCTGTTCTCAGATTCCACAGAAATAAGGCTAGCAAAGAGATCCTCGAAATACGGATTTAACTCTGTGAGATGAATTAACAGAACACTAAGCAGTTTCTCAGAAAGTTTCTTTCCAGATTTCATCTGAGGATATTTCCTTTTTACCATAGCCCTCTATGGGCTTCCAAATATCTCTTTGCCAATTCCACAAGAACTGTCTTAAGGAAAGGCTTCTTGAGGGGAAAGCTGTAACTCTGTGAGATGATTTCACAGAACCCAAAGAAGTTTCTCAGAAAGCTTCTTTCTCTTTGTTATCGGAGGATATTTCCTTTGGCCCTATAGTCTTCAAAGGGATCCGAAATATCTGTTCTCAGATTCCACAGAAATAAGGCCTGCAAACAGATCCTCGAAAAACAGATGTAACTCTGTGAGATGAATTAACAGAACACTAAGCAGTTTCCCAGAAAGGTTCTTTCCAGATTTCATCTGAGGATATTTCCTTTTTCACCATAGCCTTCTATGGGCTTCCAAATATCACTTTGCCAATTCCACAAGAACTGTCTTAGCGAAAGGCTTCTTGAAGGGAAAGCTGTAACTCCATGAGATGATTTCACAGAACACAAAGAAGTTTCTCAGAAAGATTCTTTCTCTTTGTTTTCGGAGGATATTTCCTTTGGCCCTATAGTCTTCAAAGGGATGCAAAATATCTGTTCTCAGATTCCACAGAAATAAGGCTAGCAAAGAGATCCACGAAATACAGATGTAACTCTGGGGATGAATTAACAGAACACTAAGAAGTTTCTCAGAATGCTTCTTTCCAGATTTCATCTGAGGATATTTCCCTTTTCACCATAGCCCTCTATGGGCTTCCAAATATCACTTTGCCAATTCCACAAGGACTGTCTTAGCGAAAGGCTTTTTGAGGGGAAAGCTGTAACTCTGTGAGACGATTTCACAGAAAACAAAGAAGTTTCTCAGAAAGCTTCTTTCTCTTTGTTATCGAAGAATATTTCCTTTGGCCCTACAGTCTTCAAAGGGATGCGAAATATCTGTTCTCAGATTCCACAGAAATAAGGCTAGCAAAGAGATCCACGAAATACAGATGTAACTCTGTGAGATGAATTAACAGAACACTAAGCAGTTTCTCAGAAAGCTTCTTTCCAGATTTCATCTGAGGATATTTCCTTTTTCACCATAGCCCTCTATGAGCTTCCAAATATCACTTTGCCAATTCCACAAGAACTGTCTTAGCAAAAGGCTTCTTGAGGGGAAAGCTGTAACTCTGTGATATGATTTCACAGAACACAAAGAAGTTTCTCAGAAAGCTTCTTTCTCTTTGTTATCGGAGGATATTTCCTTTGGCCCTATAGTCTTCAAAGGGATCCGAAATATCTGTTCTCAGATTCCACAGAAATAAGGCTAGCAAAGAGATCCACGAAATACAGATGTAACTCTGTGAGTGGAAGTCACACATCACAGAGCAGTTTCTCAGAAAGCTTCTTTCCAGATTTCATCTGAGGATATTTCCTTTTTCACCATAGCCCTCTATGGGCTTCCAAATATCACTTTGCCAATTCCACAAGAACTGTCTTAGCGAAAGGCTTCTTGAGGGGAAAGCTGTAACTCTGTGAGATGATTTCACAGAACACAAAGAAGTTTCTCAGAGAGCTTCTTTCTCTTTGTTATCGGAGGATATTTCCTTTGGCCCTATAGTCTTCAAAGGGATCCGAAATATCTGTTCTCAGATTCCACAGATATAAGGCCTGCAAGAGATCCTCGAAATACAGATGTAACTTCGTGAGAAGAATTAGCAGAACACTAAGCAGTTTCTCAGAAAGCTTCTTTCCAGATTTCATCTGAGGCTATTTCCTTTTTCACCGTAGCCCTCTATGGGCTTCCAAATATCACTTTGCCAATGCCACAAGAACTGTCTTAGCGAAAGGCTTCTTGAGCGGAAAGCTGTAACTCCGTGAGATGATTTCACAGAACACAAAGAAGTTTCTCAGAAAGTTTCTTTCTCTTTGTTATCGGAGGATATTTCCTTTGGCCCTATAGTCTTCAAAGGGATCCGAAATATCTGTTCTCAGATTCCACAGAAATAAGGCTAGCAAAGAAATCCTCGAAAAACAGATGTAACTCTGTGAGATGAACTAACAGAACACTAAGCAGTTTCTCAGAAAGCTTCTTTCCAGATTTTATCTGAGGTTATTTCCTTTTTCACCATAGCCCTCTAGGGGCTTCCAAATATCACTTTGCCAATTCCACAAGAACTGTCTTAGCGAAAGGCTTCTTGAGGGGAAAGCTGTAACTCTGTGAGATGATTTCACAGAACACAAAGAAGTTTCTCAGAAAGCTTCTTTCTCTTTTTTATCGAAGAATATTTCCTTTGGCCCTATAGTCTTCAAAGGGATCCGAAATATGAGTTCTCAGATTCCACAGAAATAAAGCTAGCAAAGAGATCCACGAAATACAGATGTAACTCTGTGAGATGAATTAACAGAACATTAAGCAGGTTCTCAGAAAGCTTCTTTAAAGATTTCATCTGAGGATATTTCCTTTTTCACCATAGCCCTCTATGGGCTTCCAAATTTCACTTTCCCAATTCCACAAGAACTGTCTTAGCGAAAGGCTTCTTGAGGGGAAAGCTGTATCTCTGTGAGATGATTTCACAGAACACAAAGAAGTTTCTCAGAGAGCTTCTTTCTCTTTGTTATCGGAGGATATTTCCTTTGGCCCTATAGTCTTCAAAGGGATCCGAAATATCTGTTCTCAGATTCCACAGAAATAAGGCTAGCAAAGAGATCCACGAAATACAGATGTAACTCTGTGAGTGGAAGTCACACATCACAGAGTAGTTTCTCAGAAAGCTTCTTTCCAGATTTCATCTGAGGATATTTCCTTTTTCACCATAGCCCTCTATGGGCTTCCAAATATCACTTTTCCAATTCCACAAGAACTGTCTTAGCGAAAGGCTTCTTGAGGGGAAAGCTGTAACTCTGTGAGATGATTTCACAGAAAACAAAGAAGTTTCTCAGAAAGCTTCTTTCTCTTTGTTATCGGAGGATATTTCCTTTGGCCCTATAGTCTTCAAAGGGATCCGAAATATCTGTTCTCAGATTCCACAGAAATAAGGCTAGCAAAGAGATCCTCGAAATACAGATGTAACTCTGTGAGATGAATTAACAGAACACTAAGCAGTTTCTCAGAAAGCTTCTTTCGAGATTTCATCTGAGGATATTTCCTTTTTCACCATAGCCCTCTTGGGGTTCCAAATATCACTTTGCCAATTCCACAAGAACTGTCTTAGCGAAAGGTTTCTTTGGGGGAAAGAGGTAACTCTGTGAGATGATTTTACAGAACACAAAGAAGTTTCTCAGAAAGCTTCTTTCTCTTTGTTATCAGAGAATATTTCCTTTGGCCCTATAGTCTTCAAAGGGATCCGAAATATGAGTTCTCAGATTCCACAGAAATAAGGCTAGCAAAGAGATCCACGAAATACAGATGTAACTCTTTGAGATGAATTAACAGAACACTAAGCAGTCTCTCAGAAAGCTTCTTTCCAGATTTCATCTGATGATATTTCCTTTTTCACCATATCCCTCTATGGGCTTCCAAATATCACTTTGCCAATTCCACAAGAACTGTCTAGCGAAAGGCTTCTTGAGGGGAAAGCTGTAACTCTGTGAGTTAATTTCACAGAACACAAAGAAGTTTCTCATAGAACTTCTTTCTCTTTGTTATCGGAGGATATTTCCTTTAGCCCCATAGTCTTCAAAGGGATCCGAAATATCTGTTCTCAGATTCCACAGAAATAAGGCTAGCAAAGAGATCCACGAAATACAGATGTAACTCTGTGAGTGGAAGTCACACATCACAGTGCATTTTCTCAGAAAGCTTCTTTCCAGATTTCATCTGAGGATATTTCCTTTTTCACCATAGCCCTCTATGGGTTTCCAAATATCACTTTCCCAATTTCAAAAGAACAGTCTTAGCGAAAGGCTTCTTTAGGAGAAAGCTGTAACTCTGTGAGATGATTTCACAGAACACAAAGAAGTTTCTCAGACAGCTTCTTTCTCTTTGTTATCGGAGGATATTTCCTTTGGCCCTATAGTCTTCAAAGGGATCCGAAATATCTGTTCTCAGATTCCACAGAAATAAGGCTAGCAAAGAGATCCACGAAATACAGATGTAACTCTGTGAGTGGAAGTCACACATCACAGAGCAGTTTCTCAGAAAGCTTCTTTCCAGAATTCATCTGAGGATATTTCCTTTTTCACTCTAGCCCTCTATGGGCTTCCAAATATCACTTTGCCAATTCCACAAGAACTGTCTTAGCGAAAGGCTTCTTTAGGGGAAAGCTGTACTCTGTGAGATGATTTCACAGAGCACAAAGAAGTTTCTCAGAAAGCTTCTTTCTCTTTGTTATCGGAGGATATTTCCTTTGGCCCTATAGTCTTCAAAGGGATCCGAAATATCTGTTCTCAGATTCCACAGAAATGAGTCTGGCAAAGAGATCCACGAAATACAGATGTAACTCTGTGAGATGAATTAACAGAACACTTAGCAGTTTCTCAGAAAGCTTCTTTCCAGATTTCATCTGAGGATATTTCCTTTTTCACCATAGCCCTCTATGGGCTTTCAAATATCACTTTGCCAATTTCACAAGAACTGTCTTAGCGAAAGGCTTCTTGAGGGGAAAGCTGTAACTCTGTGAGATGATTTCACAGAACACAAAGAAGTTTCTCAGAAAGATTCTTTCTCTTTGTTATCGGAGGATATTTCCTTTGGCCCTATAGTCTTCAAAGGGATGCGAAATATCGGTTCTCAGATTCCACAGAAATAAGGCTAGCAAAGAGATCCACGAAATACAGATGTAACTCTGGGGATGAATTAACAGAACACTAAGAAGTTTCTCAGAATGCTTCTTTCCAGATTTCATCTGAGGATATTTCCCTTTTCACCATAGCCCTCTATGGGCTTCCAAATATCACTTTGCCAATTCCACAAGAACTGTCTTAGCGAAAGGCTTTTTGAGGGGAAAGCTGTAACTCTGTGAGATGATTTCACAGAAAACAAAGAAGTTTCTCAGAAAGCTTCTTTCTCTTTGTTATCGAAGAATATTTCCTTTGGCCCTACAGTCTTCAAAGGGATGCGAAATATCTGTTCTCAGATTCCACAGAAATAAGGCTAGCAAAGAGATCCACGAAATACAGATGTAACTCTGTGAGATGAATTAACAGAACACTAAGCAGTTTCTCAGAAAGCTTCTTTCCAGATTTCATCTGAGGATATTTCCTTTTTCACCATAGCCCTCTATGAGCTTCCAAATATCACTTTGCCAATTCCACAAGAACTGTCTTAGCAAAAGGCTTCTTGAGGGGAAAGCTGTAACTCTGTGAGATGATTTCACAGAACACAAAGAAGTTTCTCAGAAAGATTCTTTCTCTTTGTTATCGGAGGATATTTCCTTTGGCCCTATAGTCTTAAAAGGGATGCAAAATATCTGTTCTCAGATTCCACAGAAATAAGGCTAGCAAAGAGATCCACGAAATACAGATGTAACTCTGGGGATGAATTAACAGAACACTAAGAAGTTTCTCAGAATGCTTCTTTCCAGATTTCATCTGAGGATATTTCCCTTTTCACCATAGCCCTCTATGGGCTTCCAAATATAACTTTGCCAATTCCACAAGGACTGTCTTAGCGAAAGCCTTTTTGAGGGGAAAGCTGTAACTCTGTGAGATGATTTCACAGAAAACAAAGAAGTTTCTCAGAAAGCTTCTTTCTCTTTGTTATCGAAGAATATTTCCTTTGGCCCTACAGTCTTCAAAGGGATGCGAAATATCTGTTCTCAGATTCCACAGAAATAAGGCTAGCAAAGAGATCCACGAAATACAGATGTAACTCTGTGAGATGAATTAACAGAACACTAAGCAGTTTCTCAGAAAGCTTCTTTCCAGATTTCATCTGAGGATATTTCCTTTTTCACCATAGCCCTCTATGAGCTTCCAAATATCACTTTGCCAATTCCACAAGAACTGTCTTAGCAAAAGGCTTCTTGAAGGGAAAGCTGTAACTCTGTGAGATGATTTCACAGAACACAAAGAAGTTTCTCAGAAAGCTTCTTTCTCTTTGTTATCGGAGGATATTTCCTTTGGCCCTATAGTCTTCAAAGGGATCCGAAATATCTGTTCTCAGATTCCACAGAAATAAGGCTAGCAAAGAGATCCACGAAATACAGATGTAACTCTGTGAGTGGAAGTCACACATCACAGAGCAGTTTCTCAGAAAGCTTCTTTCCAGATTTCATCTGAGGATATTTCCTTTTTCACCATAGCCCTCTATGGGCTTCCAAATATCACTTTGCCAATTCCACAAGAACTGTCTTAGCGAAAGGCTTCTTGAGGGGAAAGCTGTAACTCTGTGAGGTGATTTCACAGAACACAAAGAAGTTTCTCAGAAAGCTTCTTTCTCTTTGTTATCGGAGGATATTTCCTTTGGCCCTATAGTCTTCAAAGGGATCCGAAATATCTGTTCTCAGATTCCACAGATATAAGGCCTGCAAAGAGATCCTCGAAATACAGATGTAACTTCGTGAGAAGAATTAACAGAACACTAAGCAGTTTCTCAGAAAGCTTCTTTCCAGATTTCATCTGAGGCTATTTCCTTTTTCACCGTAGCCCTCTATGGGCTTCCAAATATCACTTTGCCAATGCCACAAGAACTGTCTTAGCGAAAGGCTTCTTGAGCGGAAAGCTGTAACTCCGTGAGATGATTTCACAGAACACAAAGAAGTTTCTCAGAAAGTTTCTTTCTCTTTGTTATCGGAGGATATTTCCTTTGGCCCTATAGTCTTCAAAGGGATCCGAAATATCTGTTCTCAGATTCCACAGAAATAAGGCTAGCAAAGAGATCCTCGAAATACAGATGTAACTCTGTGAGATGAACTAACAGAACACTAAGCAGTTTCTCAGAAAGCTTCTTTCTCTTTGTTATCGGAGGATATTTCCTTTGGCCCTTTAGTCTTCAAAGGGATCCGAAATATCCGTTCTCAGATTCCACAGAAATAAGGCTAGCAAAGAGATCCTCGAAATACGGATTTAACTCTGTGAGATGAATTAACAGAACACTAAGCAGTTTCTCAGAAAGTTTCTTTCCAGATTTCATCTGAGGATATTTCCTTTTTACCATAGCCCTCTATGGGCTTCCAAATATCTCTTTGCCAATTCCACAAGAACTGTCTTATGGAAAGGCTTCTTGAGGGGAAAGCTGTAACTCTGTGAGATGATTTCACAGAACCCAAAGAAGTTTCTCAGAAAGCTTCTTTCTCTTTGTTATCGGAGGATATTTAATTTGGCCCTATAGTCTTCAAAGGGATCCGAAATATCTTTTCTCAGATTCCACAGAAATAAGGCTGGCAAAGAGATCCACGAAATTCAGATGTAACTCTGTGAGATGAATTAACAGAACACTAAGCAGTTTCTCAGAAAGCTTCTTTCCAGATTTCATCTGAGGATATTTCCTTTTTCACCATAGCCCTCTATGGGCTTCCAAATATCACTTTGCCAATTCCACAAGAACTGTCTTAGCAAAAGGCTTCTTGAGGGGAAAGCTGTAACTCTGTGATATGATTTCACAGAACACAAAGAAGTTTCTCAGAAAGCTTCTTTCTCTTTGTTATCGGAGGATATTTCCTTTGGCCCTATAGTCTTCAAAGCGATCCGAAATATCTGTTCTCAGATTCCACAGAAATAAGGCCTGCAAACAGATCCTCGAAAAACAGATGTAACTCTGTGAGATGAATTAACAGAACACTAAGCAGTTTCCCAGAAAGGTTCTTTCCAGATTTCATCTGAGGATATTTCCTTTTTCACCATAGCCCTCCATGGGCTTCCAAATATCACTTTGCCAATTCCACAAGAACTGTCTTAGCGAAAGGCTTCTTGAGGGGAAAGCTGTAACTCCGTGAGATGATTTCACAGAACACAAAGAAGTTTCTCAGAAAGCTTCTTTCTCTTTGTTATCGGAGGATATTTCCTTTGGCCCTATAGTCTTCAAAGGGATCCGAAATATCTGTTCTCAGATTCCACAGAAATAAGGCTAGCAAAGAGATCCTCGAAAAACGGATTTAACTCTGTGAGATGAATTAACAGAACACTAAGCAGTTTCTCAGAAAGTTTCTTTCCAGATTTCATCTGAGGATATTTCCTTTTTACCATAGCCCTCTATGGGCTTCCAAATATCTCTTTGCCAATTCCACAAGAACTGTCTTAAGGAAAGGCTTCTTGAGGGGAAAGCTGTAACTCTGTGAGATGATTTCACAGAACCCAAAGAAGTTTCTCAGAAAGCTTCTTTCTCTTTGTTATCGGAGGATATTTCCTTTGGCCCTATAGTCTTCAAAGGGATCCGAAATATCTGTTCTCAGATTCCACAGAAATAAGCCTGGCAAAGAGATCCACGAAATTCAGATGTAACTCTGTGAGATGAATTAACAGAACACTAAGCAGTTTCTCAGAAAGCTTCTTTCCAGATTTCATCTGAGGATATTTCCTTTTTCAACATAGCCCTCTATGGGCTTCCAAATATCACTTTGCCAATTCCACAAGAACTGTCTTAGCAAAAGGCTTCTTGAGGGGAAAGCTGTAACTCTGTGAGATGATTTCACAGAACCCAAAGAAGTTTCTCAGAAAGCTTCTTTCTCTTTGTTATCGGAGGATATTTCCTTTGGCCCTATAGTCTTCAAAGCGATCCGAAATATCTGTTCTCAGATTCCACAGAAATAAGGCCTGCAAACAGAACCTCGAAAAACAGATGTAACTCTGTGAGATGAATTAACAGAACACTAAGCAGTTTCCCAGAAAGGTTCTTTCCAGATTTCATCTGAGGATATTTCCTTTTTCACCATAGCCCTCTATGGGCTTCCAAATATCACTTTGCCAATTCCACAAGAACTGTCTTAGCGAAAGGCTTCTTGAGGGGAAAGCTGTAACTCTGTGAGATGATTTCACAGAACACAAAGAAGTTTCTCAGAAAGCTTCTTTCTCTTTGTTATCGGAAGATAATTCCTTTGGCCCTATAGTCTTCAAAGGGATCCGAAATATCTGTTCTCAGATTCCACAGAAATAAGGCTAGCAAAGAGATCCTCGAAAAACGGATTTAACTCTGTGAGATGAATTAACAGAACACTAAGCAGTTTCTCAGAAAGCTTCTTTCCAGATTTCATCTGAGGATATTTCCTTTTTACAATAGCCCTCTATGGGCTTCCAAATATCACTTTGCCAATTCCACAAGAACTGTCTTAAGGAAAGGCTTCTTGAAGGGAAAGCTGTAACTCTGTGAGATGATTTCACAGAACACAAAGAAGTTTCTCAGAAAGCTTCTTTCTCTTTGTTATCGGAGAATATTTCCTTTGGCCCTATAGTCTTCAAAGGGATCCCAAATATCTGTTCTCAGATTCCACAGAAATAAGGCTGGCAAAGAGATCCACGAAATACAGATGTAACTCTGTGAGTGGAAGTCACACATCACAGAGCAGTTTCTCAGAAAACTTCTTTCCAGATTTCATCTGAGGATATTTCCTTTTTCACCCTAGCCCTCTATGGGCTTCGAAATATCACTTTGCCAATTCCACAAGAACTGTCTTAGCGAAAAGCTTCTTTAGGGGAAAGCTGTAACCCTGTGAGATGATTTCACAGAACACAAAGAAGTTTCTCAGAAAGCTTCTTTCTCTTTGTTATCGGAGGATATTTCCTTTGCCCTATAGTCTTCAAAGGGATCCGAAATATCTGTTCTCAGATTCCACAGAAATAAGTCTGGCAAAGAGATCCACGAAATACAGATGTAACTCTGTGAGATGAATTACCAGAACACTAAGCAGTTTCTCAGAAAGCTTCTTTCCAGATTTCATCTGAGGATATTTCCTTTTTCACCATAGCCCTCTATGGGCTTCCAAATATCACTTTTCCAATTCCACAAGAACTGTCTTATCGAAAGGCTTCTTGAGGGGAATGCTGTAACTCTGTGAGATGATTTCACAGAACACAAAGAAGTTTCTCAGAAAGCTTCTTTCTCTTTGTTATCGGAGGATATTTCCTTTGGCCCTATAGTCTTCAAAGGGATCCGAAATATCTGTTCTCAGATTCCACAGAAATAAGGCTAGCAAAGAGATCCTCGAAATACGGATTTAACTCTGTGAGATGAATTAACAGAACACTAAGCAGTTTCTCAGAAAGTTTCTTTCCAGATTTCATCTGAGTATATTTCCTTTTTACCATAGCCCTCTATGGGCTTCCAAATATCTCTTTGCCAATTCCACAAGAACTGTCTTAAGGAAAGGCTTCTTGAGGGGAAAGCTGTAACTCTGTGAGATGATTTCACAGAACCCAAAGAAGTTTCTCAGAAAGCTTCTTTCTCTTTGTTATCGGAGGATATTTCCTTTGGCCCTATAGTCTTCAAAGGAATCCGAAATATCTGTTCTCAGATTCCACAGAAATAAGGCTGGCAAAGAGATCCACGAAATTCAGATGTAACTCTGTGAGATGAATTAACAGAACACTAAGAAGTTTCTCAGAATGCTTCTTTCCAGATTTCATCTGAGGATATTTCCCTTTTCACCATAGCCCTCTATGGGCTTCCAAATATCACTTTGCCAATTCCACAAGGACTGTCTTAGCGAAAGGCTTTTTGAGGGGAAAGCTGTAACTCTGTGAGATGATTTCACAGAAAACAAAGAAGTTTCTCAGAAAGCTTCTTTCTCTTTGTTATCGAAGAATATTTCCTTTGGCCCTACAGTCTTCAAAGGGATGCGAAATATCTGTTCTCAGATTCCACAGAAATAAGGCTAGCAAAGAGATCCACGAAATACAGATGTAACTCTGTGAGATGAATTAACAGAACACTAAGCAGTTTCTCAGAAAGCTTCTTTCCAGATTTCATCTGAGGATATTTCCTTTTTCACCATAGCCCTCTATGAGCTTCCAAATATCACTTTGCCAATTCCACAAGAACTGTCTTAGCAAAAGGCTTCTTGAGGGGAAAGCTGTAACTCTGTGAGATGATTTCACAGAACACAAAGAAGTTTCTCAGAAAGCTTCTTTCTCTTTGTTATCGGAGGATATTTCCTTTGGCCCTATAGTCTTCAAAGGGATCCGAAATATCTGTTCTCAGATTCCACAGAACTAAGGCTAGCAAAGAGATCCACGAAATACAGATGTAACTCTGTGAGTGGAAGTCACACATCACAGAGCAGTTTCTCAGAAAGCTTCTTTCCAGATTTCATCTGAGGATATTTCCTTTTTCACCATAGAACTCTATGGGCTTCCAAATATCACTTTGCCAATTCCACAAGAACTGTCTTAGCGAAAGGCTTCTTGAGGGGAAAGCTGTAACTCTGTGAGATGATTTCACAGAACACAAAGAAGTTTCTCAGAGAGCTTCTTTCTCTTTGTTATCGGAGGATATTTCCTTTGGCCCTATAGTCTTCAAAGGGATCCGAAATATCTGTTCTCAGATTCCACAGATATAAGGCCTGCAAAGAGATCCTCGAAATACAGATGTAACTTCGTGAGAAGAATTAACAGAACACTAAGCAGTTTCTCAGAAAGCTTCTTTCCAGATTTCATCTGAGGCTATTTCCTTTTTCACCGTAGCCCTCTATGGGCTTCCAAATATCACTTTGCCAATTCCACAAGAACTATCTTAGCAAAAGGCTTCTTGAGGGGAAATCTGTAACTCTGTGAGATGATTTCACAGAACACAAAGAAGTTTCTCAGAAAGCTTCTTTCTCTTTGTTATGGGAGGATATTTCCTTTGGCCCTATAGTCTTCAAAGGGATCCGAAATATCTGTTCTCAGATTCCACAGAAATAATACTAGAAAAGAGATCCACGAAATACAGATGTAACTCTGTGAGATGAATTAACAGAACACTAAGCAGTTTCTCAGAAAGCTTCTTTCCAGATTTCATCTGAGGATATTTCCTTTTTCAACATAGCCCTGTATGGGCTTCCAAATATAACTTTGCCAATGCCACAAGAACTGTCTTAGCGAAAGGCTTCTTGAGGGGAAAGCTGTAACTCTGTGAGATGATTTCACAGACACAAAGAAGTTTCTCAGAAAGCTTCTTTCTCTCTGTTATCGGAGAATATTTCATTTGGCCCTATAGTCTTCAAAGGGATCCGAAATATCTGTTCTCAGATTCCACAGAAATAAGGCTAGCAGAGAGATTCACGAAATACAGATGTAACTCTGTGCGATGAATTAACAGAACACTAAGCAGTTTCTCAGAAAGCTTCTTTCCAGATTTCATATGAGGATATTTTCTTTTTCACCATAGCCCTCTATGGGCTAACAAATATCACTTTGCCAATTCCACAAGAACTGTCTTAGCGAAAGTCTTCTTGAGGGGACAGCTGTAACTCTTTGAGATGATTTCAGAGAACACAAAGAAGTTTCTCAGAGAGCTTCTTTCTCTTTGTTATCGGAGGATATTTCCTTTGGCCCTATAGTCTTCAAAGGGATCCCAAATATCTGTTCTCAGATTCCACAGAAATAAGGCTGGCAAAGAGATCCACGAAATACAGATGTAGCTCTGTGAGTGGAAGTCACACATCACAGAGCAGTTTCTCAGAAAACTTCTTTCCAGATTTCATCTGAGGATATTTCCTTTTTCACCCTAGCCCTCTATGGGCTTCCAAATATCACTTTGCCAATTCCACAAGAACTGTCTTAGCGAAAAGCTTCTTTAGGGGAAAGCTGTAACCCTGTGAGATGATTTCACAGAACACAAAGAAGTTTCTCACAAAGCTTCTTTCTCTTTGTTATCGGAGGATATTTCCTTTGCCCTATAGTCTTCAAAGGGATCCGAAATATCTGTTCTCAGATTCCACAGAAATAAGTCTGGCAAAGAAATCCACGAAATACAGATGTAACTCTGTGAGATGAATTACCAGAACACTAAGCAGTTTCTCAGAAAGCTTCTTTCCAGATTTCATCTGAGGATATTTCCTTTTTCACCATAGCCCTCTATGGGCTTCCAAATATCACTTTTCCAATTCCACAAGAACTGTCTTAGCGAAAGGCTTCTTGAGGGGAAAGCTGTAACTCTGTGAGATGATTTCACAGAACACAAAGAAGTTTCTCAGAAAGCTTCTTTCTCTTTGTTATCGGAGGATATTTCCTTTGGCCCTATAGTCTTCAAAGGGATCCGAAATATCTGTTCTCAGATTCCACAGAAATAAGGCTAGCAAAGAGATCCTCGAAATACGGATTTAACTCTGTGAGATGAATTAACAGAACACTAAGCAGTTTCTCAGAAAGTTTCTTTCCAGATTTCATCTGAGGATATTTCCTTTTTACCATAGCCCTCTATGGGCTTCCAAATATCTCTTTGCCAATTCCACAAGAACTGTCTTAAGGAAAGGCTTCTTGAGGGGAAAGCTGTAACTCTGTGAGATGATTTCACAGAACCCAAAGAAGTTTCTCAGAAAGCTTCTTTCTCTTTGTTATCGGAGGATATTTCCTTTGGCCCTATAGTCTTCAAAGGGATCCGAAATATCTGTTCTCAGATTCCACAGAAATAAGGCCTGCAAACAGATCCTCGAAAAACAGATGTAACTCTGTGAGATGAATTAACAGAACACTAAGCAGTTTCCCAGAAAGGTTCTTTCCAGATTTCATCTGAGGATATTTCCTTTTTCACCATAGCCTTCTATGGGCTTCCAAATATCACTTTGCCAATTCCACAAGAACTGTCTTAGCGAAAGGCTTCTTGAAGGGAAAGCTGTAACTCCATGAGATGATTTCACAGAACACAAAGAAGTTTCTCAGAAAGATTCTTTCTCTTTGTTTTCGGAGGATATTTCCTTTGGCCCTATAGTCTTCAAAGGGATGCAAAATATCTGTTCTCAGATTCCACAGAAATAAGGCTAGCAAAGAGATCCACGAAATACAGATGTAACTCTGGGGATGAATTAACAGAACACTAAGAAGTTTCTCAGAATGCTTCTTTCCAGATTTCATCTGAGGATATTTCCCTTTTCACCATAGCCCTCTATGGGCTTCCAAATATCACTTTGCCAATTCCACAAGGACTGTCTTAGCGAAAGGCTTTTTGAGGGGAAAGCTGTAACTCTGTGAGACGATTTCACAGAAAACAAAGAAGTTTCTCAGAAAGCTTCTTTCTCTTTGTTATCGAAGAATATTTCCTTTGGCCCTACAGTCTTCAAAGGGATGCGAAATATCTGTTCTCAGATTCCACAGAAATAAGGCTAGCAAAGAGATCCACGAAATACAGATGTAACTCTGTGAGATGAATTAACAGAACACTAAGCAGTTTCTCAGAAAGCTTCTTTCCAGATTTCATCTGAGGATATTTCCTTTTTCACCATAGCCCTCTATGAGCTTCCAAATATCACTTTGCCAATTCCACAAGAACTGTCTTAGCAAAAGGCTTCTTGAGGGGAAAGCTGTAACTCTGTGATATGATTTCACAGAACACAAAGAAGTTTCTCAGAAAGCTTCTTTCTCTTTGTTATCGGAGGATATTTCCTTTGGCCCTATAGTCTTCAAAGGGATCCGAAATATCTGTTCTCAGATTCCACAGAAATAAGGCTAGCAAAGAGATCCACGAAATACAGATGTAACTCTGTGAGTGGAAGTCACACATCACAGAGCAGTTTCTCAGAAAGCTTCTTTCCAGATTTCATCTGAGGATATTTCCTTTTTCACCATAGCCCTCTATGGGCTTCCAAATATCACTTTGCCAATTCCACAAGAACTGTCTTAGCGAAAGGCTTCTTGAGGGGAAAGCTGTAACTCTGTGAGATGATTTCACAGAACACAAAGAAGTTTCTCAGAGAGCTTCTTTCTCTTTGTTATCGGAGGATATTTCCTTTGGCCCTATAGTCTTCAAAGGGATCCGAAATATCTGTTCTCAGATTCCACAGATATAAGGCCTGCAAGAGATCCTCGAAATACAGATGTAACTTCGTGAGAAGAATTAGCAGAACACTAAGCAGTTTCTCAGAAAGCTTCTTTCCAGATTTCATCTGAGGCTATTTCCTTTTTCACCGTAGCCCTCTATGGGCTTCCAAATATCACTTTGCCAATGCCACAAGAACTGTCTTAGCGAAAGGCTTCTTGAGCGGAAAGCTGTAACTCCGTGAGATGATTTCACAGAACACAAAGAAGTTTCTCAGAAAGTTTCTTTCTCTTTGTTATCGGAGGATATTTCCTTTGGCCCTATAGTCTTCAAAGGGATCCGAAATATCTGTTCTCAGATTCCACAGAAATAAGGCTAGCAAAGAAATCCTCGAAAAACAGATGTAACTCTGTGAGATGAACTAACAGAACACTAAGCAGTTTCTCAGAAAGCTTCTTTCCAGATTTTATCTGAGGTTATTTCCTTTTTCACCATAGCCCTCTAGGGGCTTCCAAATATCACTTTGCCAATTCCACAAGAACTGTCTTAGCGAAAGGCTTCTTGAGGGGAAAGCTGTAACTCTGTGAGATGATTTCACAGAACACAAAGAAGTTTCTCAGAAAGCTTCTTTCTCTTTTTTATCGAAGAATATTTCCTTTGGCCCTATAGTCTTCAAAGGGATCCGAAATATGAGTTCTCAGATTCCACAGAAATAAAGCTAGCAAAGAGATCCACGAAATACAGATGTAACTCTGTGAGATGAATTAACAGAACATTAAGCAGGTTCTCAGAAAGCTTCTTTAAAGATTTCATCTGAGGATATTTCCTTTTTCACCATAGCCCTCTATGGGCTTCCAAATTTCACTTTCCCAATTCCACAAGAACTGTCTTAGCGAAAGGCTTCTTGAGGGGAAAGCTGTATCTCTGTGAGATGATTTCACAGAACACAAAGAAGTTTCTCAGAGAGCTTCTTTCTCTTTGTTATCGGAGGATATTTCCTTTGGCCCTATAGTCTTCAAAGGGATCCGAAATATCTGTTCTCAGATTCCACAGAAATAAGGCTAGCAAAGAGATCCACGAAATACAGATGTAACTCTGTGAGTGGAAGTCACACATCACAGAGTAGTTTCTCAGAAAGCTTCTTTCCAGATTTCATCTGAGGATATTTCCTTTTTCACCATAGCCCTCTATGGGCTTCCAAATATCACTTTTCCAATTCCACAAGAACTGTCTTAAGGAAAGGCTTCTTGAGGGGAAAGCTGTAACTCTGTGAGATGATTTCACAGAAAACAAAGAAGTTTCTCAGAAAGCTTCTTTCTCTTTGTTATCGGAGGATATTTCCTTTGGCCCTATAGTCTTCAAAGGGATCCGAAATATCTGTTCTCAGATTCCACAGAAATAAGGCTAGCAAAGAGATCCTCGAAATACAGATGTAACTCTGTGAGATGAATTAACAGAACACTAAGCAGTTTCTCAGAAAGCTTCTTTCGAGATTTCATCTGAGGATATTTCCTTTTTCACCATAGCCCTCTTGGGGTTCCAAATATCACTTTGCCAATTCCACAAGAACTGTCT
Source organism: Macaca mulatta (assembly GCF_049350105.2). NCBI lineage: Eukaryota > Metazoa > Chordata > Mammalia > Primates > Cercopithecidae > Macaca > Macaca mulatta. The sequence continues at coordinate 52,054,089 of NC_133409.1, read as the reverse complement.
TAGCGAAAGGTTTCTTTGGGGGAAAGAGGTAACTCTGTGAGATGATTTTACAGAACACAAAGAAGTTTCTCAGAAAGCTTCTTTCTCTTTGTTATCAGAGAATATTTCCTTTGGCCCTATAGTCTTCAAAGGGATCCGAAATATGAGTTCTCAGATTCCACAGAAATAAGGCTAGCAAAGAGATCCACGAAATACAGATGTAACTCTTTGAGATGAATTAACAGAACACTAAGCAGTCTCTCAGAAAGCTTCTTTCCAGATTTCATCTGATGATATTTCCTTTTTCACCATATCCCTCTATGGGCTTCCAAATATCACTTTGCCAATTCCACAAGAACTGTCTAGCGAAAGGCTTCTTGAGGGGAAAGCTGTAACTCTGTGAGTTAATTTCACAGAACACAAAGAAGTTTCTCATAGAACTTCTTTCTCTTTGTTATCGGAGGATATTTCCTTTAGCCCCATAGTCTTCAAAGGGATCCGAAATATCTGTTCTCAGATTCCACAGAAATAAGGCTAGCAAAGAGATCCACGAAATACAGATGTAACTCTGTGAGTGGAAGTCACACATCACAGTGCATTTTCTCAGAAAGCTTCTTTCCAGATTTCATCTGAGGATATTTCCTTTTTCACCATAGCCCTCTATGGGTTTCCAAATATCACTTTCCCAATTTCAAAAGAACAGTCTTAGCGAAAGGCTTCTTTAGGAGAAAGCTGTAACTCTGTGAGATGATTTCACAGACACAAAGAAGTTTCTCAGAAAGCTTCTTTCTCTCTGTTATCGGAGAATATTTCATTTGGCCCTATAGTCTTCAAAGGGATCCGAAATATCTGTTCTCAGATTCCACAGAAATAAGGCTAGCAGAGAGATTCACGAAATACAGATGTAACTCTGTGAGATGAATTAACAGAACACTAAGCAGTTTCTCAGAAAGCTTCTTTCCAGATTTCATATGAGGATATTTTCTTTTTCACCATAGCCCTCTATGGGCTAACAAATATCACTTTGCCAATTCCACAAGAACTGTCTTAGCGAAAGTCTTCTTGAGGGGACAGCTGTAACTCTTTGAGATGATTTCAGAGAACACAAAGAAGTTTCTCAGAGAGCTTCTTTCTCTTTGTTATCGGAGGATATTTCCTTTGGCCCTATAGTCTTCAAAGGGATCCCAAATATCTGTTCTCAGATTCCACAGAAATAAGGCTGGCAAAGAGATCCACGAAATACAGATGTAACTCTGTGAGTGGAAGTCACACATCACAGAGCAGTTTCTCAGAAAACTTCTTTCCAGATTTCATCTGAGGATATTTCCTTTTTCACCCTAGCCCTCTATGGGCTTCCAAATATCACTTTGCCAATTCCACAAGAACTGTCTTAGCGAAAAGCTTCTTTAGGGGAAAGCTGTAACCCTGTGAGATGATTTCACAGAACACAAAGAAGTTTCTCAGAAAGCTTCTTTCTCTTTGTTATCGGAGGATATTTCCTTTGCCCTATAGTCTTCAAAGGGATCCGAAATATCTGTTCTCAGATTCCACAGAAATAAGTCTGGCAAAGAGATCCACGAAATACAGATGTAACTCTGTGAGATGAATTACCAGAACACTAAGCAGTTTCTCAGAAAGCTTCTTTCCAGATTTCATCTGAGGATATTTCCTTTTTCACCATAGCCCTCTACGGGCTTCCAAATATCACTTTTCCAATTCCACAAGAACTGTCTTAGCGAAAGGCTTCTTGAGGGGAAAGCTGTAACTCTGTGAGATGATTTCACAGAACACAAAGAAGTTTCTCAGAAAGCTTCTTTCTCTTTGTTATCGGAGGATATTTCCTTTGGCCCTATAGTCTTCAAAGGGATCTGAAATATCTGTTCTCAGATTCCACAGAAATAAGGCTAGCAAAGAGATCCTCGAAATACGGATTTAACTCTGTGAGATGAATTAACAGAACACTAAGCAGTTTCTCAGAAAGTTTCTTTCCAGATTTCATCTGAGGATATTTCCTTTTTACCATAGCCCTCTATGGGCTTCCAAATATCTCTTTGCCAATTCCACAAGAACTGTCTTAAGGAAAGGCTTCTTGAGGGGAAAGCTGTAACTCTGTGAGATGATTTCACAGAACCCAAAGAAGTTTCTCAGAAAGCTTCTTTCTCTTTGTTATCGGAGGATATTTCCTTTGGCCCTATAGTCTTCAAAGGGATCCGAAATATCTGTTCTCAGATTCCACAGAAATAAGGCTGGCAAAGAGATCCACGAAATTCAGATGTAACTCTGTGAGATGAATTAACAGAACACTAAGCAGTTTCTCAGAAAGCTTCTTTCCAGATTTCATCTGAGGATATTTCCTTTTTCACCATAGCCCTCTAGGGGCTTCCAAATATCACTTTGCCAATTCCACAAGAACTGTCTTAGCAAAAGGCTTCTTGAGGGGAAAGCTGTAACTCTGTGATATGATTTCACAGAACACAAAGAAGTTTCTCAGAAAGCTTCTTTCTCTTTGTTATCGGAGGATATTTCCTTTGGCCCTATAGTCTTCAAAGCGATCCGAAATATCTGTTCTCAGATTCCACAGAAATAAGGCCTGCAAAGAGATCCTCGAAAAACAGATGTAACTCTGTGAGATGAATTAACAGAACACTAAGCAGTTTCCCAGAAAGGTTCTTTCCAGATTTCATCTGAGGATATTTCCTTTTTCACCATAGCCCTCTATGGGCTTCCAAATATCTCTTTTCCAATTCCACAAGAACTGTCTTAGCGAAAGGCTTCTTGAGGGGAAAGCTGTAACTCCGTGAGATGATTTCACAGAACACAAAGAAGTTTCTCAGAAAGCTTCTTTCTCTTTGTTATCGGAGGATATTTCCTTTGGCCCTATAGTCTTCAAAGGGATCCGAAATATCTGTTCTCAGATTCCACAGAAATAAGGCTAGCAAAGAGATCCTCGAAAAACGGATTTAACTCTGTGAGATGAATTAACAGAACACTAAGCAGTTTCTCAGAAAGCTTCTTTCCAGATTTCATCTGAGGATATTTCCTTTTTACCATAGCCCTCTTTGGGCTTCCAAATATCACTTTGCCAATTACACAAGAACTGTCTTAAGGAAAGGCTTCTTGAAGGGAAAGCTGTAACTCTGTGAGATGATTTCACAGAACACAAAGAAGTTTCTCAGAAAGCTTCTTTCTCTTTGTTATCGGAGAATATTTCCTTTGGCCCTATAGTCTTCAAAGGGATCCGAAATATGAGTTCTCAGATTCCACAGAAATAAGGCTAGCAAAGAGATCCACGAAATACAGATGTAACTCTTTGAGATGAATTAACAGAACACTAAGCAGTTTCTCAGAAAGCTTCTTTCCAGATTTCATCTGATGATATTTCCTTTTTCACCATATCCCTCTATGGGCTTCCAAATATCACTTTGCCAATTCCACAAGAACTGTCTAGCGAACGGCTTCTTGAGGGGAAAGCTGTAACTCTGTGAGTTAATTTCACAGAACACAAAGAAGTTTCTCATAGAACTTCTTTATCTTTGTTATCAGAGGATATTTCCTTTAGCCCTATAGTCTTCAAAGGGATCCGAAATATCTGTTCTCAGATTCCACAGAAATAAGGCTAGCAAAGAGATCCACGAAATACAGATGTAACTGTGTGAGTGGAAGTCACACATCACAGAGCATTTTCTCAGAAAGCTTCTTTCCAGATTTCATCTGAGGATATTTCCTTTTTCACCATAGCCCTCTATGGGTTTCCAAATATCACTTTCCCAATTTCAAAAGAACAGTCTTAGCGAAAGGCTTCTTTAGGGGAAAGCTGTAACTCTGTGAGATGATTTCACAGAACACAAAGAAGTTTCTCAGAAAGCTTCTTTCTCTTTGTTATCGGAGGATATTTCCTATGGCCCTATAGTCTTCAAAGGGATCCGAAATATCTGTTCTCAGATTCCACAGAAATAAGGCTGGCAAAGACATCCGCGAAATACAGATGTAACTCTTTGAGATGAAATAACAGAACACTAAGCAGTTTCTCAGAAAGCTTCTTTCCAGATTTCATCTGAGGATATTTCCTTTTTCACCATAGCCCTGTATGGGCTTCCAAATATCACTTTGCCAATTCCACAAGAACTGTCTTAGCGAAAGGCTTCTTGAGGGGAAAGCTGTAACTCTGTGAGATGATTTCACAGAACACAAAGAAGTTTCTCAGAAAGCTTCTTTCTCTTTGTTATCGGAGGATATTTCCTTTGGCCCTATAGTCTTCAAAGGGATCCGAAGTATCTGTTCTCAGATTCCACAGAAATAAGGCTAGCAAAGAGATCCACGAAATACAGATGTAACTCTGTGAGATGAATTACCAGAACACTAAGCAGTTTCTCAGAAAGCTTCTTTCCAGATTTCATCTGAGGATATTTCCTTTTTCACCATAGCCCTCTAAGGTCTTCCTAATATCACTTTTCCAATTCCACAAGAACTGTCTTAGCGAAAGTCTTCTTGAGGGGAAAGCTGTAACTCTGTGAGATGATTTCACAGAACACAAAGAAGTTTCTCAGAAAGCTTCTTTCTCTTTGTTATCGGAGGATATTTCCTTTGGCCCTATAGTCTTCAAAGCGATCCGAAATATCTGTTCTCAGATTCCACAGAAATAAGGCTAGCAAAGAGATCCTCGAAATACACATGTAACTCTGTGAGATGAATTAACAGAACACTAAGCAGTTTCTCAGAAAGCTTCTTTCCAGATTTCATCTGAGGATATTTCCTTTTTCACCATAGCCCTCTTGGGGTTCCAAATATCACTTTGCCAATTCCACAAGAACTGTCTTAGCGAAAGGTTTCTTTGGGGGAAAGCTGTAACTCTATGAGATGATTTCACAGAACACAAAGAAGTTTCTCAGAAAGCTTCTTTATCTTTGTTATCGGAGAATATTTCCTTTGGCCCTATAGCCTTCAAAGGGATCCGAAATATGAGTTCTCAGATTCCACAGAAATAAGGCTAGCAAAGAGATCCACGAAATACAGATGTAACTCTGTGAGATGAATTAACAGAACACTAAGCAGTTTCTCAGAAAGCTTGTATCCAGATTTCATCTGAGGATATCTCCTTTTTCACCATAGCCCTCTATGGGCTTCCAAATATCACTTTGCCAATTCCACAAGAACTATCTTAGCAAAAGTCTTCTTGAGGGGAAATCTGTAACTCTGTGAGATGATTTCACAGAACACAAAGAAGTTTCTCAGAAAGCTTCTTTCTCTTTGTTATGGGAGGATATTTCCTTTGGCCCTATAGTCTTCAAAGGGATCCGAAATATCTGTTCTCAGATTCCACAGAAATAATACTAGAAAAGAGATCCACGAAATACAGATGTAACTCTGTGAGATGAATTAACAGAACACTAAGCAGTTTCTCAGAAAGCTTCTTTCCAGATTTCATCTGAGGATATTTCCTTTTTCAACATAGCCCTCTATGGGCTTCCAAATATCACTTTGCCAATGCCACAAGAAATGTCTTAGCAAAAGGCTTCTTGAGGGGAAAGCTGTAACTCTGTGAGATGATTTCACAGACACAAAGAAGTTTCTCAGAATGCTTCTTTTTCTTTGTTATCGGAGAATATTTCATTTGGCCCTATAGTCTTCAAAGGGATCCGAAATATCTGTTCTCAGATTCCACAGAAATAAGGCTAGCAGAGAGATTCACGAAATACAGATGTAACTCTGTGAGATGAATTAACAGAACACTAAGCAGTTTCTCAGAAAGCTTCTTTCCAGATTTCATCTGAGGATATTTTCTTTTTCACCATAGCCCTCTATGGGCTAACAAATATCACTTTGCCAATTCCACAAGAACTGTCTTAGCGAAAGTCTTCTTGAGGGTAAAGCTGTAACTCTGTGAGATGATTTCAGAGAACACAAAGAAGTTTCTCAGAGAGCTTCTTTCTCTTTGTTATCGGAGGATATTTCCTTTGGCCCTATAGTCTTCAAAGGGATCCCAAATATCTGTTCTCAGATTCCACAGAAATAAGGCTGGCAAAGAGATCCACGAAATACAGATGTAACTCTGTGAGTGGAAGTCACACATCACAGAGCAGTTTCTCAGAAAACTTCTTTGCAGATTTCATCTGAGGATATTTCCTTTTTCACCCTAGCCCTCTATGGGCTTCCAAATATCACTTTGCCAATTCCACAAGAACTGTCTTAGCGAAAGGCTTCTTTAGGGGAAAGCTGTAACCCTGTGAGATGATTTCACAGAACACAAAGAAGTTTCTCAGAAAGCTTCTTTCTCTTTGTTATCGGAGGATATTTCCTTTGGCCCTATAGTCTTCAAAGGGATCCGAAATATCTGTTCTCAGATTCCACAGAAATAAGTCTGGCAAAGAGATCCACGAAATACAGATGTAACTCTGTGAGATGAATTACCAGAACACTAAGCAGTTTCTCAGAAAGCTTCTTTCCAGATTTCATCTGAGGATATTTCCTTTTTCACCATAGCCCTCTATGGGCTTCCAAATATCACTTTTCCAATTCCACAAGAACTGTCTTAGCGAAAGGTTTCTTTGGGGGAAAGCTGTAACTCTGTGAGATGATTTTACAGAACACAAAGAAGTTTCTCAGAAAGCTTCTTTCTCTTTGTTATCGGAGAATATTTCCTTTGGCCCTATAGTCTTCAAAGGGATCCGAAATATGAGTTCTCAGATTCCACAGAAATAAGGCTAGCAAAGAGATCCACGAAATACAGATGTAACTCTGTGAGATGAATTAACAGAACGCTAAGCAGTTTCTCAGAAAGCTTCTTTCCAGATTTCATCTGAGGATATTTCCTTTTTCACCATAGCCCTCTATGAGCTTCCAAATATCACTTTGCCAATTCCACAAGAACTGTCTTAGCGAAAGTCTTCTTGAGGGGAAAGCTGTAACTCTGTGAGATGATTTCACAGAACACAAAGAAGTTTCTCAGAAAGCTTCATTCTCTTTGTTATCGGAGGATATTTCCTTTGGCCCTATAGTCTTCAAAAGGATCCAAAATATCTGTTCTCAGATTCCACAGAAATAAGGCTAGCAAAGAGATCCACGAAATACAGATGTAACTCTGTGATATGAATTTCCAGAACACTAAGCAGTTTCTTAGAAAGCTTCTTTCCAGATTTCATCTGAGGATATTTCCTTTTTCCCCATAGCCCTCTATGGGCTTCCAAATATCACTTTTCCAATTCCACAAGAACTGTCTTAGCGAAAGGCTTCTTGAGGGGAAAGCTGTAACTCTGTGAGATGATTTCACAGAACACAAAGAAGTTTCTCAGAAAGCTTCTTTCTCTTTGTTATCGGAGGATATTTCATTTGGCCCTTTAGTCTTCAAAGGGATCCGAAATATCTGTTCTCAGATTCCACAGAAATAAGGCTAGCAAAGAGATCCTCGAAATACGGATTTAACTCTATGAGATGAATTAACAGAAGACTAAGCAGTTTCTCAGAAAGTTTCTTTCCAGATTTCATTTGAGGATATTTCCTTTTTACCATAGCCCTCTATGGGCTTCCAAATATCTCTTTGCCAATTCCACAAGAACTGTCTTAAGGAAAGGCTTCTTGATGGGAAAGCTGTAACTCTGTGAGATGATTTCACAGAACACAAAGAAGTTTCTCAGAAAGCTTCTTTCTCTTTGTTATCGGAGGATATTTCCTTTGGCCCCATAGTCTTCAAAGGGATCCGAAATATCTGTTCTCAGATTCCACAGAAATAAGGCTAGCAAAGAGATCCTCGAAAAACGGATTTAATTCTGGGGATGAATTAACAGAACACTAAGAAGTTTCTCAGAATGCTTCTTTCCAGATTTCATCTGAGGATATTTCCCTTTTCACCATAGCCCTCTATGGGCTTCCAAATATCACTTTGCCAATTCCACAAGAACTGTCTTAGCGAAAGGCTTTTTGAGGGGAAAGCTGTAACTCTGTGAGATGATTTCACAGAAAACAAAGAAGTTTCTCAGAAATCTTCTTTCTCTTTGTTATCGAAGAATATTTCCTTTGGCCCTACAGACTTCAAAGGGATGCGAAATATCTGTTCTCAGATTCCACAGAAATAAGGCTAGCAAAGAGATCCACGAAATACAGATGTAACTCTGTGAGTGGAAGTCACACATCACAGAGCAGTTTCTCAGAAAGCTTCTTTCCAGATTTCATCTGAGGATATTTCCTTTTTCACCCTAGCCCTCTATGGGCTTCCAAATATCACTTTGCCAATTCCACAAGAACTGTCTTAGCGAAAGGCTTCTTGAGGGGAAAGCTGTAACTCTGTGAGATGATTTCACAGAACACAAAGAAGTTTCTCAGAAAGCTTTTTTCTCTTTGTTATCGGAGGATATTTCCTTTGGACCTATACTCTTCAAGGGGATCCGAAATATCTGTTCTCAGATTCCACAGATATAAGGCCTGCAAAGAGATCCTCGAAATACAGATGTAACTTCGTGAGAAGAATTAACGGAACGCTAAGGAGTTTCTCAGAAAGATTCTTTCCAGATTTCATCTCAGGCTATTTCCTTTTTCACCATAGCCCTCTATGGGCTTCCAAATATCACTTTGCCAATGCCACAAGAACTGTCTTAGCGAAAGGCTTCTTGAGCGGAAAGCTGTAACTCCGTGAGATGATTTCACAGAACACAAAGAAGTTTCTCAGAAAGTTTCTTTCTCTTTGTTATCGGAGGATATTTCCTTTGGCCCTATAGTCTTCAAAGGGATCCGAAATATCTGTTATCAGATTCCACAGAAATAAGGCTAGCAAAGAGATCCTCGAAATACAGATGTAACTCTGTGAGATGAACTAACAGAACACTAAGCAGTTTCTCAGAAAGCTTCTTTCCAGATTTCATCTGTGGATATTTCCTTTTTCACCATAGCCCTCTATGGGCTTCCAAATATCACTTTGCCAATTTCAAAAGAACTGTCTTAGCGAACGGCTTCTTGAGGGGAAAGCTGTAACTCTGTGAGATGATTTCACAGAACACAAAGAAGTTTCTCAGAAAGCTTCTTTCTCTTTGTTATCGGAGGATATTTCCTTTGGCCCTATAGTCTTCAAAGGGATCCGAAATATCTGTTCTCAGATTCCACAGAAATAAGGCTGGCAAAGACATCCACGAAATACAGATGTAACTCTGTGAGATGAATTAACAGAACACTAAACAGTTTCTCAAAAAGCTTCTTTCCAGATTTCATCTGAGGATATTTCCTTTTTCACCATAGCCCTGTATGGGCTTCCAAATATCACTTTGCCAATTCCACAAGAACTGTCTTAGCGAAAGTCTTCTTGAGGGGAAAGCTGTAACTCTGTGAGATGATTTCACAGAACACAAAGAAGTTTCTCAGAAAGCTTCTTTCTCTTTGTTATCGGAGGATATTTCCTTTGGCCCTATAGTCTTCAAAAGGATCCAAAATATCTGTTCTCAGATTCCACAGAAATAAGGCTAGCAAAGAGATCCACGAAATACAGATGTAACTCTGTGAGATGAATTTCCAGAACACTAAGCAGTTTCTCAGAAAGCTTCTTTCCAGATTTCATCTGAGGATATTTTCTTTTTCACCATAGCCCTCTATGGGCTTCCAAATATCACTTTTCCAATTCCACAAGAACTGTCTTAGCGAAAGGCTTCTTGAGGGGAAAGCTGTAACTCTGTGAGATGATTTCACAGAACACAAAGAAGTTTCTCAGAAAGCTTCTTTCTCTTTGTTATCGGAGGATATTTCCTTTGGCCCTACAGTCTTCAAAGGGATCCGAAATATCTGTTCTCAGATTCCACAGAAATAAGGCTAGCAAAGAGATCCTCGAAATACAGATGTAACTCTGTGAGATGAATTAACAGAACACTAAGCAGTTTCTCAGAAAGCTTCTTTCGAGATTTCATCTGAGGATATTTCCTTTTTCACCATAGCCCTCTTGGGGTTCCAAATATCACTTTGCCAATTCCACAAGAACTGTCTTAGCGAAAGGTTTCTTTGGGGGAAAGCTGTAACTCTGTGAGATGATTTTACAGAACACAAAGAAGTTTCTCAGAAAGCTTCTTTCTCTTTGTTATCGGAGAATATTTCCTTTGGCCCTATAGTCTTCAAAGGGATCCGAAATATGAGTTCTCAGTTTCCACAGAAATAAGGATAGCAAAGAGATCCACGAAATACAGATGTAACTCTGTGAGATGAATTAACAGAACACTAAGCAGTTTCTCAGAAAGCTTGTATCCAGATTTCATCTGAGGATATCTCCTTTTTCACCATAGCCCTCTATGGGCTTCAAATATCACTTTGCCAATTCCACAAGAACTGTCTTAGCGAAAGGCTTCTTGAGGGGAAAGCTGTAACTCCGTGAGATGATTTCACAGAACACAAAGAAGTTTCTCAGAAAGCTTCTTTCTCTTTGTTATCGGAGGATATTTCCTTTGGCCCTATAGTCTTCAAAGGGATCCGAAATATCTGTTCTCAGATTCCACAGAAATAAGGCTAGCAAAGAGATCCTCGAAAAACGGATTTAACTCTGTGAGATGAATTAACAGAACACTAAGCAGTTTCTCAGAAAGCTTCTTTCCAGATTTCATCTGAGGATATTCCCTTTTTACCATAGCCCTCTATGGGCTTCCAAATATCACTTTGCCAATTCCACAAGAACTGTCTTAAGGAAAGGCTTCTTGAAGGGAAAGCTGTAACTCTGTGAGATGATGTCACAGAACACAAAGAAGTTTCTCAGAAAGCTTCTTTCTCTTTGTTATCGGAGAATATTTCCTTTGGCCCTATAGTCTTCAAAGGGATCCGAAATATGAGTTCTCAGATTCCACAGAAATAAGGCTAGCAAAGAGGTCCACGAAATACAGATGTAACTCTTTGAGAGGAATTAACAGAACACTAAGCAGTTTCTCAGAAATCTTCTTTCCAGATTTCATCTGATGATATTTCCTTTTTCACCATATCCCTCTATGGGCTTCCAAATATCACTTTGCCAATTCCACAAGAACTGTATAGCGAAAGGCTTCTTGAGAGGAAAGCTGTAACTATGTGAGTTAATTTCACAGAACACAAAGAAGTTTCTCATAGAACTTCTTTCTCTTTGTTATCGGAGGATATTTCCTTTAGCCTTATAGTCTTCAAAGGGATCCGAAATATCTGTTCTCAGATTCCACAGAAATAAGGCTAGCAAAGAGATCCACGAAATACAGATGTAACTCTGTGAGTGGAAGTCACACATCACAGAGCAGTTTCTCAGAAAGCTTCTTTCCAGATTTCATCTGAGGATATTTCCTTTTTCACCATAGCCCTCTATGGGCTTCCAAATATCACTTTGCCAATTCCACAAGAACTGTCTTAGCGAAAGGCTTCTTTAGGGGAAAGCTGTAACTCTGTGAGATGATTTCACAGAACACAAAGAAGTTTCTCAGAAAGCTTCTTTCTCTTTGTTATCGGAGGATATTTCCTTTGGCCCTATAGTCTTCAAAGGGATCCGAAATATCTGTTCTCAGATTCCACAGAAATAAGGCTAGCAAAGAGATCCTCGAAATACAGATGTAACTCTGTGAGATGAATTAACAGAACACTAAGCAGTTTCTCAGAAAGCTTCTTTCGAGATTTCATCTGAGGATATTTCCTTTTTCACCATAGCCCTCTTGGGGTTCCAAATATCACTTTGCCAATTCCACAAGAACTGTCTTAGCGAAAGGTTTCTTTGGGGGAAAGCTGTAACTCTGTGAGATGATTTTACAGAACACAAAGAAGTTTCTCAGAAAGCTTCTTTCTCTTTGTTATCGGAGAATATTTCCTTTGGCCCTATAGTCTTCAAAGGGATCCGAAATATGAGTTCTCAGATTCCACAGAAATAAGGCTAGCAAAGAGATCCACGAAATACAGATGTAACTCTGTGAGATGAATTAACAGAACACTAAGCAGTTTCTCAGAAAGCTTGTATCCAGATTTCATCTGAGGATATCTCCTTTTTCACCATAGCCCTCTATGGGCTTCCAAATATCACTTTGCCAATTCCACAAGAACTGTCTTAGCGAAAGGCTTCTTGTGGGGAAAGCTGTAACTCCGTGAGATGATTTCACAGAACACAAAGAAGTTTCTCAGAAACTTCTTTCTCTTTGTTATCGGAGGATATTTCCTTTGGCCCTTTAGTCTTCAAAGGGATCCGAAATATCTGTTCTCAGATTCCACAGAAATAAGGCTGGCAAAGAGATCCACGAAATTCAGATGTAACTCTGTGAGATGAATTAACAGAACACTAAGCAGTTTCTCAGAAAGCTTCTTTCCAGATTTCATCTGAGGATATTTCCTTTTTCACCATAGCCCTCTATGGGCTTCCAAATATCACTTTGCCAATTCCACAAGAACTGTCTTAGCAAAAGGCTTCTTGAGGGGAAAGCTGTAACTCTGTGATATGATTTCACAGAACACAAAGAAGTTTCTCAGAAAGCTTCTTTCTCTTTGTTATCGGAGGATATTTCCTTTGGCCCTATAGTCTTCAAAGCGATCCGAAATATCTGTTCTCAGATTCCACAGAAATAAGGCCTGCAAACAGATCCTCGAAAAACAGATGTAACTCTGTGAGATGAATTAACAGAACACTAAGCAGTTTCCCAGAAAGGTTCTTTCCAGATTTCATCTGAGGATATTTCCTTTTTCACCATAGCCCTCTATGGGCTTCCAAATATCACTTTTCCAATTCCACAAGAACTGTCTTAGCGAAAGGCTTCTTGAGGGGAAAGCTGTAACTCCGTGAGATGATTTCACAGAACACAAAGAAGATTCTCAGAAAGCTTCTTTCTCTTTGTTATCGGAGGATATTTCCTTTGGCCCTATAGTCTTCAAAGGGATCCGAAATATCTGTTCTCAGATTCCACAGAAATAAGGCTAGCAAAGAGATCCTCGAAAAACGGATTTAACTCTGTGAGATGAATTAACAGAACACTAAGCAGTTTCTCAGAAAGCTTCTTTCCAGATTTCATCTGAGGATATTTCCTTTTTCACCATAGCCCTCTAAGGGCTTCCAAATATCACTTTGCCAATTCCACAAGAACTGTCTTAGCGAAAGGCTTCTTGAGGGGAAAGCTGTAACTCTGTGAGATGATTTCACAGAACACAAAGAAGTTTCTCAGACAGCTTCTTTCTCTTTGTTATCGGAGGATATTTCCTTTGGCCCTATAGTCTTCAAAGGGATCCGAAATATCTGTTCTCAGATTCCACAGAAATAAGGCTAGCAAAGAGATCCACGAAATACAGATGTAACTCTGTGAGTGGAAGTCACACATCACAGAGCAGTTTCTCAGAAAGCTTCTTTCCAGAATTCATCTGAGGATATTTCCTTTTTCACTCTAGCCCTCTATGGGCTTCCAAATATCACTTTGCCAATTCCACAAGAACTGTCTTAGCGAAAGGCTTCTTTAGGGGAAAGCTGTACTCTGTGAGATGATTTCACAGAACACAAAGAAGTTTCTCAGAAAGCTTCTTTCTCTTTGTTATCGGAGGATATTTCCTTTGGCCCTATAGTCTTCAAAGGGATCCGAAATATCTGTTCTCAGATTCCACAGAAATAAGTCTGGCAAAGAGATCCACGAAATACAGATGTAACTCTGTGAGATGAATTAACAGAACACTAAGCAGTTTCTCAGAAAGCTTCTTTCCAGATTTCATCTGAGGATATTTCCTTTTTCACCATAGCCCTCTATGGGCTTTCAAATATCACTTTGCCAATTTCACAAGAACTGTCTTAGCGAAAGGCTTCTTGAGGGGAAAGCTGTAACTCTGTGAGATGATTTCACAGAACACAAAGAAGTTTCTCAGAAAGATTCTTTCTCTTTGTTATCGGAGGATATTTCCTTTGGCCCTATAGTCTTCAAAGGGATGTGAAATATCGGTTCTCAGATTCCACAGAAATAAGGCTAGCAAAGAGATCCACGAAATACAGATGTAACTCTGGGGATGAATTAACAGAACACTAAGAAGTTTCTCAGAATGCTTCTTTCCAGATTTCATCTGAGGATATTTCCCTTTTCACCATAGCCCTCTATGGGCTTCCAAATATCACTTTGCCAATTCCACAAGAACTGTCTTAGCGAAAGGCTTTTTGAGGGGAAAGCTGTAACTCTGTGAGATGATTTCACAGAAAACAAAGAAGTTTCTCAGAAAGCTTCTTTCTCTTTGTTATCGAAGAATATTTCCTTTGGCCCTACAGTCTTCAAAGGGATGCGAAATATCTGTTCTCAGATTCCACAGAAATAAGGCTAGCAAAGAGATCCACGAAATACAGATGTAACTCTGTGAGATGAATTAACAGAACACTAAGCAGTTTCTCAGAAATCTTCTTTCCAGATTTCATCTGAGGATATTTCCTTTTTCACCATAGCCCTCTATGAGCTTCCAAATATCACTTTGCCAATTCCACAAGAACTGTCTTAGCAAAAGGCTTCTTGAGGGGAAAGCTGTAACTCTGTGAGATGATTTCACAGAACACAAAGAAGTTTCTCAGAAAGCTTCTTTCTCTTTGTTATCGGAGGATATTTCCTTTGGCCCTATAGTCTTAAAAGGGATGCAAAATATCTGTTCTCAGATTCCACAGAAATAAGGCTAGCAAAGAGATCCACGAAATACAGATGTAACTCTGGGGATGAATTAACAGAACACTAAGAAGTTTCTCAGAATGCTTCTTTCCAGATTTCATCTGAGGATATTTCCCTTTTCACCATAGCCCTCTATGGGCTTCCAAATATCACTTTGCCAATTCCACAAGGACTGTCTTAGCGAAAGGCTTTTTGAGGGGAAAGCTGTAACTCTGTGAGATGATTTCACAGAAAACAAAGAAGTTTCTCAGAAAGCTTCTTTCTCTTTGTTATCGAAGAATATTTCCTTTGGCCCTACAGTCTTCAAAGGGATGCGAAATATCTGTTCTCAGATTCCACAGAAATAAGGCTAGCAAAGAGATCCACGAAATACAGATGTAACTCTGTGAGATGAATTAACAGAACACTAAGCAGTTTCTCAGAAAGCTTCTTTCCAGATTTCATCTGAGGATATTTCCTTTTTCACCATAGCCCTCTATGAGCTTCCAAATATCACTTTGCCAATTCCACAAGAACTGTCTTAGCAAAAGGCTTCTTGAGGGGAAAGCTGTAACTCTGTGAGATGATTTCACAGAACACAAAGAAGTTTCTCAGAAAGCTTCTTTCTCTTTGTTATCGGAGGATATTTCCTTTGGCCCTATAGTCTTCAAAGGGATCCGAAATATCTGTTCTCAGATTCCACAGAAATAAGGCTAGCAAAGAGATCCTCGAAAAACGGATTTAACTCTGTGAGATGAATTAACAGAACACTAAGCAGTTTCTCAGAAAGTTTCTTTCCAGATTTCATCTGAGGATATTTCCTTTTTACCATAGCCCTCTATGGGCTTCCAAATATCTCTTTGCCAATTCCACAAGAACTGTCTTAAGGAAAGGCTTCTTGAGGGGAAAGCTGTAACTCTGTGAGATGATTTCACAGAACCCAAAGAAGTTTCTCAGAAAGCTTCTTTCTCTTTGTTATCGGAGGATATTTCCTTTGGCCCTATAGTCTTCAAAGGGATCCGAAATATCTGTTCTCAGATTCCACAGAAATAAGCCTGGCAAAGAGATCCACGAAATTCAGATGTAACTCTGTGAGATGAATTAACAGAACACTAAGCAGTTTCTCAGAAAGCTTCTTTCCAGATTTCATCTGAGGATATTTCCTTTTTCACCATAGCCCTCTATGGGCTTCCAAATATCACTTTGCCAATTCCACAAGAACTGTCTTAGCAAAAGGCTTCTTGAGGGGAAAGCTGTAACTCTGTGATATGATTTCACAGAACACAAAGAAGTTTCTCAGAAAGCTTCTTTCTCTTTGTTATCGGAGGATATTTCCTTTGGCCCTATAGTCTTCAAAGCGATCCGAAATATCTGTTCTCAGATTCCACAGAAATAAGGCCTGCAAACAGATCCTCGAAAAACAGATGTAACTCTGTGAGATGAATTAACAGAACACTAAGCAGTTTCCCAGAAAGGTTCTTTCCAGATTTCATCTGAGGATATTTCCTTTTTCACCATAGCCCTCTATGGGCTTCCAAATATCACTTTGCCAATTCCACAAGAACTGTCTTAGCGAAAGGCTTCTTGAGGGGAAAGCTGTAACTCTGTGAGATGATTTCAGAGAACACAAAGAAGTTTCTCAGAAAGCTTCTTTCTCTTTGTTATCGGAGGATATTTCCTTTGGCCCTATAGTCTTCAAAGGGATCCGAAATATCTGTTCTCAGATTCCACAGAAATAAGGCTAGCAAAGAGATCCTCGAAAAACGGATTTAACTCTGTGAGATGAATTAACAGAACACTAAGCAGTTTCTCAGAAAGCTTCTTTCCAGATTTCATCTGAGGATATTTCCTTTTTACAATAGCCCTCTATGGGCTTCCAAATATCACTTTGCCAATTCCACAAGAACTGTCTTAAGGAAAGGCTTCTTGAAGGGAAAGCTGTAACTCTGTGAGATGATTTCACAGAACACAAAGAAGTTTCTCAGAAAGCTTCTTTCTCTTTGTTATCGGAGAATATTTCCTTTGGCCCTATAGTCTTCAAAGGGATCCCAAATATCTGTTCTCAGATTCCACAGAAATAAGGCTGGCAAAGAGATCCACGAAATACAGATGTAACTCTGTGAGTGGAAGTCACACATCACAGAGCAGTTTCTCAGAAAACTTCTTTCCAGATTTCATCTGAGGATATTTCCTTTTTCACCCTAGCCCTCTATGGGCTTCGAAATATCACTTTGCCAATTCCACAAGAACTGTCTTAGGGAAAAGCTTCTTTAGGGGAAAGCTGTAACCCTGTGAGATGATTTCACAGAACACAAAGAAGTTTCTCAGAAAGCTTCTTTCTCTTTGTTATCGGAGGATATTTCCTTTGCCCTATAGTCTTCAAAGGGATCCGAAATATCTGTTCTCAGATTCCACAGAAATAAGTCTGGCAAAGAGATCCACGAAATACAGATGTAACTCTGTGAGATGAATTACCAGAACACTAAGCAGTTTCTCAGAAAGCTTCTTTCCAGATTTCATCTGAGGATATTTCCTTTTTCACCATAGCCCTCTATGGGCTTCCAAATATCACTTTTCCAATTCCACAAGAACTGTCTTAGCGAAAGGCTTCTTGAGGGGAAAGCTGTAACTCTGTGAGATGATTTCACAGAACACAAAGAAGTTTCTCAGAAAGCTTCTTTCTCTTTGTTATCGGAGGATATTTCCTTTGGCCCTATAGTCTTCAAAGGGATCCGAAATATCTGTTCTCAGATTCCACAGAAATAAGGCTAGCAAAGAGATCCTCGAAATACGGATTTAACTCTGTGAGATGAATTAACAGAACACTAAGCAGTTTCTCAGAAAGTTTCTTTCCAGATTTCATCTGGGTATATTTCCTTTTTACCATAGCCCTCTATGGGCTTCCAAATATCTCTTTGCCAATTCCACAAGAACTGTCTTAAGGAAAGGCTTCTTGAGGGGAAAGCTGTAACTCTGTGAGATGATTTCACAGAACCCAAAGAAGTTTCTCAGAAAGCTTCTTTCTCTTTGTTATCGGAGGATATTTCCTTTGGCCCTATAGTCTTCAAAGGGATCCGAAATATCTGTTCTCAGATTCCACAGAAATAAGGCTGGCAAAGAGATCCACGAAATTCAGATGTAACTCTGTGAGATGAATTAACAGAACACTAAGAAGTTTCTCAGAATGCTTCTTTCCAGATTTCATCTGAGGATATTTCCCTTTTCACCATAGCCCTCTATGGGCTTCCAAATATCACTTTGCCAATTCCACAAGGACTGTCTTAGCGAAAGGCTTTTTGAGGGGAAAGCTGTAACTCTGTGAGATGATTTCACAGAAAACAAAGAAGTTTCTCAGAAAGCTTCTTTCTCTTTGTTATCGAAGAATATTTCCTTTGGCCCTACAGTCTTCAAAGGGATGCGAAATATCTGTTCTCAGATTCCACAGAAATAAGGCTAGCAAAGAGATCCACGAAATACAGATGTAACTCTGTGAGATGAATTAACAGAACACTAAGCAGTTTCTCAGAAAGCTTCTTTCCAGATTTCATCTGAGGATATTTCCTTTTTCACCATAGCCCTCTATGAGCTTCCAAATATCACTTTGCCAATTCCACAAGAACTGTCTTAGCAAAAGGCTTCTTGAGGGGAAAGCTGTAACTCTGTGAGATGATTTCACAGAACACAAAGAAGTTTCTCAGAAAGCTTCTTTCTCTTTGTTATCGGAGGATATTTCCTTTGGCCCTATAGTCTTCAAAGGGATCCGAAATATCTGTTCTCAGATTCCACAGAAATAAGGCTAGCAAAGAGATCCACGAAATACAGATGTAACTCTGTGAGTGGAAGTCACACATCACAGAGCAGTTTCTCAGAAAGCTTCTTTCCAGATTTCATCTGAGGATATTTCCTTTTTCACCATAGAACTCTATGGGCTTCCAAATATCACTTTGCCAATTCCACAAGAACTGTCTTAGCGAAAGGCTTCTTGAGGGGAAAGCTGTAACTCTGTGAGATGATTTCACAGAACACAAAGAAGTTTCTCAGAGAGCTTCTTTCTCTTTGTTATCGGAGGATATTTCCTTTGGCCCTATAGTCTTCAAAGGGATCCGAAATATCTGTTCTCAGATTCCACAGATATAAGGCCTGCAAAGAGATCCTCGAAATACAGATGTAACTTCGTGAGAAGAATTAACAGAACACTAAGCAGTTTCTCAGAAAGCTTCTTTCCAGATTTCTTCTGAGGCTATTTGCTTTTTCACCGTAGCCCTCTATGGGCTTCCAAATATCACTTTGCCAATTCCACAAGAACTATCTTAGCAAAAGGCTTCTTGAGGGGAAATCTGTAACTCTGTGAGATGATTTCACAGAACACAAAGAAGTTTCTCAGAAAGCTTCTTTCTCTTTGTTATGGGAGGATATTTCCTTTGGCCCTATAGTCTTCAAAGGGATCCGAAATATCTGTTCTCAGATTCCACAGAAATAATACTAGAAAAGAGATCCACGAAATACAGATGTAACTCTGTGAGATGAATTAACAGAACACTAAGCAGTTTCTCAGAAAGCTTCTTTCCAGATTTCATCTGAGGATATTTCCTTTTTCAACATAGCCCTGTATGGGCTTCCAAATATAACTTTGCCAATGCCACAAGAACTGTCTTAGCGAAAGGCTTCTTGAGGGGAAAGCTGTAACTCTGTGAGATGATTTCACAGACACAAAGAAGTTTCTCAGAAAGCTTCTTTCTCTCTGTTATCGGAGAATATTTCATTTGGCCCTATAGTCTTCAAAGGGATCCGAAATATCTGTTCTCAGATTCCACAGAAATAAGGCTAGCAGAGAGATTCACGAAATACAGATGTAACTCTGTGCGATGAATTAACAGAACACTAAGCAGTTTCTCAGAAAGCTTCTTTCCAGATTTCATATGAGGATATTTTCTTTTTCACCATAGCCCTCTATGGGCTAACAAATATCACTTTGCCAATTCCACAAGAACTGTCTTAGCGAAAGTCTTCTTGAGGGGACAGCTGTAACTCTTTGAGATGATTTCAGAGAACACAAAGAAGTTTCTCAGAGAGCTTCTTTCTCTTTGTTATCGGAGGATATTTCCTTTGGCCCTATAGTCTTCAAAGGGATCCCAAATATCTGTTCTCAGATTCCACAGAAATAAGGCTGGCAAAGAGATCCACGAAATACAGATGTAACTCTGTGAGTGGAAGTCACACATCACAGAGCAGTTTCTCAGAAAACTTCTTTCCAGATTTCATCTGAGGATATTTCCTTTTTCACCCTAGCCCTCTATGGGCTTCCAAATATCACTTTGCCAATTCCACAAGAACTGTCTTAGCGAAAAGCTTCTTTAGGGGAAAGCTGTAACCCTGTGAGATGATTTCACAGAACACAAAGAAGTTTCTCAGAAAGCTTCTTTCTCTTTGTTATCGGAGGATATTTCCTTTGCCCTATAGTCTTCAAAGGGATCCGAAATATCTGTTCTCAGATTCCACAGAAATAAGTCTGGCAAAGAGATCCTCGAAATACAGATGTAACTCTGTGAGATGAATTACCAGAACACTAAGCAGTTTCTCAGAAAGCTTCTTTCCAGATTTCATCTGAGGATATTTCCTTTTTCACCATAGCCCTCTATGGGCTTCCAAATATCACTTTTCCAATTCCACAAGAACTGTCTTAGCGAAAGGCTTCTTGAGGGGAAAGCTGTAACTCTGTGAGATGATTTCACAGAACACAAAGAAGTTTCTCAGAAAGCTTCTTTCTCTTTGTTATCGGAGGATATTTCCTTTGGCCCTATAGTCTTCAAAGGGATCCGAAATATCTGTTCTCAGATTCCACAGAAATAAGGCTAGCAAAGAGATCCTCGAAATACGGATTTAACTCTGTGAGATGAATTAACAGAACACTAAGCAGTTTCTCAGAAAGTTTCTTTCCAGATTTCATCTGAGGATATTTCCTTTTTACCATAGCCCTCTATGGGCTTCCAAATATCTCTTTGCCAATTCCACAAGAACTGTCTTAAGGAAAGGCTTCTTGAGGGGAAAGCTGTAACTCTGTGAGATGATTTCACAGAACCCAAAGAAGTTTCTCAGAAAGCTTCTTTCTCTTTGTTATCGGAGGATATTTCCTTTGGCCCTATAGTCTTCAAAGGGATCCGAAATATCTGTTCTCAGATTCCACAGAAATAAGGCTGGCAAAGAGATCCACGAAATTCAGATGTAACTCTGTGAGATGAATTAACAGAACACTAAGCAGATTCTCAGAAAGCTTCTTTCCAGATTTCATCTGAGGATATTTCCTTTTTCACCATAGCCCTCTATGGGCTTCCAAATATCACTTTGCCAATTCCACAAGAACTGTCTTAGCAAAAGGCTTCTTGAGGGGAAAGCTGTAACTCTGTGATATGATTTCACAGAACACAAAGAAGTTTCTCAGAAAGCTTCTTTCTCTTTGTTATCGGAGGATATTTCCTTTGGCCCTATAGTCTTCAAAGCGATCCGAAATATCTGTTCTCAGATTCCACAGAAATAAGGCCTGCAAACAGATCCTCGAAAAACAGATGTAACTCTGTGAGATGAATTAACAGAACACTAAGCAGTTTCCCAGAAAGGTTCTTTCCAGATTTCATCTGAGGATATTTCCTTTTTCACCATAGCCTTCTATGGGCTTCCAAATATCACTTTGCCATTCCACAAGAACTGTCTTAGCGAAAGGCTTCTTGAGGGGAAAGCTGTAACTCCGTGAGATGATTTCACAGAACACAAAGAAGTTTCTCACAAAGATTCTTTCTCTTTGTTATCGGAGGATATTTCCTTTGGCCCTATAGTCTTCAAAGGGATGCAAAATATCTGTTCTCAGATTCCACAGAAATAAGGCTAGCAAAGATATCCACGAAATACAGATGTAACTCTGGGGATGAATTAACAGAACACTAAGAAGTTTCTCAGAATGCTTCTTTCCAGATTTCATCTGAGGATATTTCCCTTTTCACCATAGCCCTCTATGGGCTTCCAAATATCACTTTGCCAATTCCACAAGGACTGTCTTAGCGAAAGGCTTTTTGAGGGGAAAGCTGTAACTCTGTGAGATGATTTCACAGAAAACAAAGAAGTTTCTCAGAAAGCTTCTTTCTCTTTGTTATCGAAGAATATTTCCTTTGGCCCTACACTCTTCAAAGGGATGCGAAATATCTGTTCTCAGATTCCACAGAAATAAGGCTAGCAAAGAGATCCACGAAATACAGATGTAACTCTGTGAGATGAATTAACAGAACACTAAGCAGTTTCTCAGAAAGCTTCTTTCCAGATTTCATCTGAGGATATTTCCTTTTTCACCATAGCCCTCTATGAGCTTCCAAATATCACTTTGCCAATTCCACAAGAACTGTCTTAGCAAAAGGCTTCTTGAGGGGAAAGCTGTAACTCTGTGAGATGATTTCACAGAACACAAAGAAGTTTCTCAGAAAGCTTCTTTCTCTTTGTTATCGGAGGATATTTCCTTTGGCCCTATAGTCTTCAAAGGGATCCGAAATATCTGTTCTCAGATTCCACAGAAATAAGGCTAGCAAAGAGATCCACGAAATACAGATGTAACTCTGTGAGTGGAAGTCACACATCACAGAGCAGTTTCTCAGAAAGCTTCTTTCCAGATTTCATCTGAGGATATTTCCTTTTTCACCATAGCCCTCTATGGGCTTCCAAATATCACTTTGCCAATTCCACAAGAACTGTCTTAGCGAAAGGCTTCTTGAGGGGAAAGCTGTAACTCTGTGAGATGATTTCACAGAACACAAAGAAGTTTCTCAGAGACCTTCTTTCTCTTTGTTATCGGAGGATATTTCCTTTGGCCCTATAGTCTTCAAAGGGATCCGAAATATCTGTTCTCAGATTCCACAGATATAAGGCCTGCAAAGAGATCCTCGAAATACAGATGTAACTTCGTGAGAAGAATTAGCAGAACACTAAGCAGTTTCTCAGAAAGCTTCTTTCCAGATTTCATCTGAGGCTATTTCCTTTTTCACCGTAGCCCTCTATGGGCTTCCAAATATCACTTTGCCAATGCCACAAGAACTGTCTTAGCGAAAGGCTTCTTGAGCGGAAAGCTGTAACTCCGTGAGATGATTTCACAGAACACAAAGAAGTTTCTCAGAAAGTTTCTTTCTCTTTGTTATCGGAGGATATTTCCTTTGGCCCTATAGTCTTCAAAGGGATCCGAAATATCTGTTCTCAGATTCCACAGAAATAAGGCTAGCAAAGAGATCCTCGAAATACAGATGTAACTCTGTGAGATGAACTAACAGAACACTAAGCAGTTTCTCAGAAAGCTTCTTTCCAGATTTTATCTGAGGTTATTTCCTTTTTCACCATAGCCCTCTAGGGGCTTCCAAATATCACTTTGCCAATTCCACAAGAACTGTCTTAGCGAAAGGCTTCTTGAGGGGAAAGCTGTAACTCTGTGAGATGATTTCACAGAACACAAAGAAGTTTCTCAGAAAGCTTCTTTCACTTTTTTATCGAAGAATATTTCCTTTGGCCCTATAGTCTTCAAAGGGATCCGAAATATGAGTTCTCAGATTCCACAGAAATAAAGCTAGCAAAGAGATCCACGAAATACAGATGTAACTCTGTGAGATGAATTAACAGAACATTAAGCAGGTTCTCAGAAAGCTTCTTTCCAGATTTCATCTGAGGATATTTCCTTTTTCACCATAGCCCTCTATGGGCTTCCAAATTTCACTTTCCCAATTCCACAAGAACTGTCTTAGCGAAAGGCTTCTTGAGGGGAAAGCTGTATCTCTGTGAGATGATTTCACAGAACACAAAGAAGTTTCTCAGAGAGCTTCTTTCTCTTTGTTATCGGAGGATATTTCCTTTGGCCCTATAGTCTTCAAAGGGATCCGAAATATCTGTTCTCAGATTCCACAGAAATAAGGCTAGCAAAGAGATCCACGAAATACAGATGTAACTCTGTGAGTGGAAGTCACACATCACAGAGTAGTTTCTCAGAAAGCTTCTTTCCAGATTTCATCTGAGGATATTTCCTTTTTCACCATAGCCCTCTATGGGCTTCCAAATATCACTTTTCCAATTCCACAAGAACTGTCTTAGCGAAAGGCTTCTTGAGGGGAAAGCTGTAACTCTGTGAGATGATTTCACAGAACACAAAGAAGTTTCTCAGAAAGCTTCTTTCTCTTTGTTATCGGAGGATATTTCCTTTGGCCCTATAGTCTTCAAAGGGATCCGAAATATCTGTTCTCAGATTCCACAGAAATAAGGCTAGCAAAGAGATCCTCGAAATACAGATGTAACTCTGTGAGATGAATTAACAGAACACTAAGCAGTTTCTCAGAAAGCTTCTTTCGAGATTTCATCTGAGGATATTTCCTTTTTCACCATAGCCCTCTTGGGGTTCCAAATATCACTTTGCCAATTCCACAAGAACTGTCTTAGCGAAAGGTTTCTTTGGGGGAAAGAGGTAACTCTGTGAGATGATTTTACAGAACACAAAGAAGTTTCTCAGAAAGCTTCTTTCTCTTTGTTATCAGAGAATATTTCCTTTGGCCCTATAGTCTTCAAAGGGATCCGAAATATGAGTTCTCAGATTCCACAGAAATAAGGCTAGCAAAGAGATCCACGAAATACAGATGTAACTCTTTGAGATGAATAAACAGAACACTAAGCAGTCTCTCAGAAAGCTTCTTTCCAGATTTCATCTGATGATATTTCCTTTTTCACCATATCCCTCTATGGGCTTCCAAATATCACTTTGCCAATTCCACAAGAACTGTCTAGCGAAAGGCTTCTTGAGGGGAAAGCTGTAACTCTGTGAGTTAATTTCACAGAACACAAAGAAGTTTCTCATAGAACTTCTTTCTCTTTGTTATCGGAGGATATTTCCTTTAGCCCCATAGTCTTCAAAGGGATCCGAAATATCGGTTCTCAGATTCCACAGAAATAAGGCTAGCAAAGAGATTCACGAAATACAGATGTAACTCTGTGAGTGGAAGTCACACATCACAGTGCATTTTCTCAGAAAGCTTCTTTCCAGATTTCATCTGAGGATATTTCCTTTTTCACCATAGCCCTCTATGGGTTTCCAAATATCACTTTCCCAATTTCAAAAGAACAGTCTTAGCGAAAGGCTTCTTTAGGAGAAAGCTGTAACTCTGTGAGATGATTTCACAGACACAAAGAAGTTTCTCAGAAAGCTTCTTTCTCTCTGTTATCGGAGAATATTTCATTTGGCCCTATAGTCTTCAAAGGGATCCGAAATATCTGTTCTCAGATTCCACAGAAATAAGGCTAGCAGAGAGATTCACGAAATACAGATGTAACTCTGTGAGATGAATTAACAGAACACTAAGCAGTTTCTCAGAAAGCTTCTTTCCAGATTTCATATGAGGATATTTTCTTTTTCACCATAGCCCTCTATGGGCTAACAAATATCACTTTGCCAATTCCACAAGAACTGTCTTAGCGAAAGTCTTCTTGAGGGGACAGCTGTAACTCTTTGAGATGATTTCAGAGAACACAAAGAAGTTTCTCAGAGAGCTTCTTTCTCTTTGTTATCGGAGGATATTTCCTTTGGCCCTATAGTCTTCAAAGGGATCCCAATATCTGTTCTCAGATTCCACAGAAATAAGGCTGGCAAAGAGATCCACGAAATACAGATGTAACTCTGTGAGTGGAAGTCACACATCACAGAGCAGTTTCTCAGAAAACTTCTTTCCAGATTTCATCTGAGGATATTTCCTTTTTCACCCTAGCCCTCTATGGGCTTCCAAATATCACTTTGCCAATTCCACAAGAACTGTCTTAGCGAAAAGCTTCTTTAGGGGAAAGCTGTAACCCTGTGAGATGATTTCACAGAACACAAAGAAGTTTCTCAGAAAGCTTCTTTCTCTTTGTTATCGGAGGATATTTCCTTTGCCCTATAGTCTTCAAAGGGATCCGAAATATCTGTTCTCAGATTCCACAGAAATAAGGCTAGCAAAGAGATCCTCGAAATACGGATTTAACTCTGTGAGATGAATTAACAGAACACTAAGCAGTTTCTCAGAAAGTTTCTTTCCAGATTTCATCTGAGGATATTTGCTTTTTACCATAGCCCTCTATGGGCTTCCAAATATCTCTTTGCCAATTCCACAAGAACTGTCTTAAGGAAAGGCTTCTTGAGGGAAAAGCTGTAACTCTGTGAGATGATTTCACAGAACCCAAAGAAGTTTCTCAGAAAGCTTCTTTCTCTTTGTTATCGGAGGATATTTCCTTTGGCCCTATAGTCTTCAAAGGGATCCGAAATATCTGTTCTCAGATTCCACAGAAATAAGGCTGGCAAAGAGATCCACGAAATTCAGATGTAACTCTGTGAGATGAATTAACAGAACACTAAGCAGTTTCTCAGAAAGCTTCTTTCCAGATTTCATCTGAGGATATTTCCTTTTTCACCATAGCCCTCTAGGGGCTTCCAAATATCACTTTGCCAATTCCACAAGAACTGTCTTAGCAAAAGGCTTCTTGAGGGGAAAGCTGTAACTCTGTGATATGATTTCACAGAACACAAAGAAGTTTCTCAGAAAGCTTCTTTCTCTTTGTTATCGGAGGATATTTCCTTTGGCCCTATAGTCTTCAAAGCGATCCGAAATATCTGTTCTCAGATTCCACAGAAATAAGCCCTGCAAACAGATCCTCGAAAAACAGATGTAACTCTGTGAGATGAATTAACAGAACACTAAGCAGTTTCCCAGAAAGGTTCTTTCCAGATTTCTTCTGAGGATATTTCCTTTTTCACCATAGCCCTCTATGGGCTTCCAAATATCTCTTTTCCAATTCCACAAGAACTGTCTTAGCGAAAGGCTTCTTGAGGGGAAAGCTGTAACTCCGTGAGATGATTTCACAGAACACAAAGAAGTTTCTCAGAAAGCTTCTTTCTCTTTGTTATCGGAGGATATTTCCTTTGGCCCTATAGTCTTCAAAGGGATCCGAAATATGAGTTCTCAGATTCCACAGAAATAAGGCTAGCAAAGAGATCCACGAAATACAGATGTAACTCTTTGAGATGAATTAACAGAACACTAAGCAGTTTCTCAGAAAGCTTCTTTCCAGATTTCATCTGATGATATTTCCTTTTTCACCATATCCCTCTATGGGCTTCCAAATATCACTTTGCCAATTCCACAAGAACTGTCTAGCGAACGGCTTCTTGAGGGGAAAGCTGTAACTCTGTGAGTTAATTTCACAGAACACAAAGAAGTTTCTCATAGAACTTCTTTATCTTTGTTATCAGAGGATATTTCCTTTAGCCCTATAGTCTTCAAAGGGATCCGAAATATCTGTTCTCAGATTCCACAGAAATAAGGCTAGCAAAGAGATCCACGAAATACAGATGTAACTCTGTGAGTGGAAGTCACACATCACAGAGCATTTTCTCAGAAAGCTTCTTTCCAGATTTCATCTGAGGATATTTCCTTTTTCACCATAGCCCTCTATGGGTTTCCAAATATCACTTTCCCAATTTCAAAAGAACAGTCTTAGCGAAAGGCTTCTTTAGGGGAAAGCTGTAACTCTGTGAGATGATTTCACAGAACACAAAGAAGTTTCTCAGAAAGCTTCTTTCTCTTTGTTATCGGAGGATATTTCCTATGGCCCTATAGTCTTCAAAGGGATCCGAAATATCTGTTCTCAGATTCCACAGAAATAAGGCTGGCAAAGACATCCACGAAATACAGATGTAACTCTGTGAGATGAAATAACAGAACACTAAGCAGTTTCTCAGAAAGCTTCTTTCCAGATTTCATCTGAGGATATTTCCTTTTTCACCATAGCCCTGTAGGGGCTTCCAAATATCACTTTGCCAATTCCACAAGAACTGTCTTAGCGAAAGGCTTCTTGAGGGGAAAGCTGTAACTCTGTGAGATGATTTCACAGAACACAAAGAAGTTTCTCAGAAAGCTTCTTTCTCTTTGTTATCGGAGGATATTTCCTTTGGCCCTATAGTCTTCAAAGGGATCCGAAGTATCTGTTCTCAGATTCCACAGAAATAAGGCTAGCAAAGAGATCCACGAAATACAGATGTAACTCTGTGAGATGAATTACCAGAACACTAAGCAGTTTCTCAGAAAGCTTCTTTCCAGATTTCATCTGAGGATATTTCCTTTTTCACCATAGCCCTCTATGGTCTTCCTAATATCACTTTTCCAATTCCACAAGAACTGTCTTAGCGAAAGTCTTCTTGAGGGGAAAGCTGTAACTCTGTGAGATGATTTCACAGAACACAAAGAAGTTTCTCAGAAAGCTTCTTTCTCTTTGTTATCGGAGGATATTTCCTTTGGCCCTATAGTCTTCAAAGCGATCCGAAATATCTGTTCTCAGATTCCACAGAAATAAGGCTAGCAAAGAGATCCTCGAAATACACATGTAACTCTGTGAGATGAATTAACAGAACACTAAGCAGTTTCTCAGAAAGCTTCTTTCCAGATTTCATCTGAGGATATTTCCTTTTTCACCATAGCCCTCTTGGGGTTCCAAATATCACTTTGCCAATTCCACAAGAACTGTCTTAGCGAATGGTTTCTTTGGGGGAAAGCTGTAACTCTATGAGATGATTTCACAGAACACAAAGAAGTTTCTCAGAAAGCTTCTTTCTCTTTGTTATCGGAGAATATTTCCTTTGGCCCTATAGTCTTCAAAGGGATCCGAAATATGAGTTCTCAGATTCCACAGAAATAAGGCTAGCAAAGAGATCCACGAAATACAGATGTAACTCTGTGAGATGAATTAACAGAACACTAAGCAGTTTCTCAGAAAGCTTGTATCCAGATTTCATCTGAGGATATTTCCTTTTTCACCATAGCCCTCTATGGGCTTCCAAATATCACTTTGCCAATTCCACAAGAACTATCTTAGCAAAAGTCTTCTTGAGGGGAAATCTGTAACTCTGTGAGATGATTTCACAGAACACAAAGAAGTTTCTCAGAAAGCTTCTTTCTCTTTGTTATGGGAGGATATTTCCTTTGGCCCTATAGTCTTCAAAGGGATCCGAAATATCTGTTCTCAGATTCCACAGAAATAATACTAGAAAAGAGATCCACGAAATACAGATGTAACTCTGTGAGATGAATTAACAGAACACTAAGCAGTTTCTCAGAAAGCTTCTTTCCAGATTTCATCTGAGGATATTTCCTTTTTCAACATAGCCCTCTATGGGCTTCCAAATATCACTTTGCCAATGCCACAAGAAATGTCTTAGCAAAAGGCTTCTTGAGGGGAACGCTGTAACTCTGTGAGATGATTTCACAGACACAAAGAAGTTTCTCAGAATGCTTCTTTCTCTTTGTTATCGGAGAATATTTCATTTGGCCCTATAGTCTTCAAAGGGATCCGAAATATCTGTTCTCAGATTCCACAGAAATAAGGCTAGCAGAGAGATTCACGAAATACAGATGTAACTCTGTGAGATGAATTAACAGAACACTAAGCAGTTTCTCAGAAAGCTTCTTTCCAGATTTCATCTGAGGATATTTCCTTTTTCACCATAGCCCTCTATGGGCTAACAAATATCACTTTGCCAATTCCACAAGAACTGTCTTAGCGAAAGTCTTCTTGAGGGTAAAGCTGTAACTCTGTGAGATGATTTCAGAGAACACAAAGAAGTTTCTCAGAGAGCTTCTTTCTCTTTGTTATCGGAGGATATTTCCTTTGGCCCTATAGTCTTCAAAGGGATCCCAAATATCTGTTCTCAGATTCCACAGAAATAAGGCTGGCAAAGAGATCCACGAAATACAGATGTAACTCTGTGAGTGGAAGTCACACATCACAGAGCAGTTTCTCAGAAAACTTCTTTCCAGATTTCATCTGAGGATATTTCCTTTTTCACCCTAGCCCTCTATGGGCTTCCAAATATCACTTTGCCAATTCCACAAGAACTGTCTTAGCGAAAGGCTTCTTTAGGGGAAAGCTGTAACCCTGTGAGATGATTTCACAGAACACAAAGAAGTTTCTCAGAAAGCTTCTTTCTCTTTGTTATCGGAGGATATTTCCTTTGGCCCTATAGTCTTCAAAGGGATCCGAAATATCTGTTCTCAGATTCCACAGAAATAAGTCTGGCAAAGAGATCCACGAAATACAGATGTAACTCTGTGAGATGAATTACCAGAACACTAAGCAGTTTCTCAGAAAGCTTCTTTCCAGATTTCATCTGAGGATATTTCCTTTTTCACCATAGCCCTCTATGGGCTTCCAAATATCACTTTTCCAATTCCACAAGAACTGTCTTAGCGAAAGGTTTCTTTGGGGGAAAGCTGTAACTCTGTGAGATGATTTTACAGAACACAAAGAAGTTTCTCAGAAAGCTTCTTTCTCTTTGTTATCGGAGAATATTTCCTTTGGCCCTATAGTCTTCAAAGGGATCCGAAATATGAGTTCTCAGATTCCACAGAAATAAGGCTAGCAAAGAGATCCACGAAATGCAGATGTAACTCTGTGAGATGAATTAACAGAACACTAAGCAGTTTCTCAGAAAGCTTGTATCCAGATTTCATCTGAGGATATCTCCTTTTTCACCATAGCCCTCTATGGGCTTCCAAATATCACTTTGCCAATTCCACAAGAACTGTCTTAGCGAAAGGCTTCTTGAGGGGAAAGCTGTAACTCCGTGAGATGATTTCACAGAACACAAAGAAGTTTCTCAGAAAGCTTCTTTCTCTTTGTTATCGGAGGATATTTCCTTTGGCCCTTTAGTCTTCAAAGGGATCCGAAATATCTGTTCTCAGATTCCACAGAAATAAGGCTGGCAAAGAGATCCACGAAATACAGATGTAACTCTGTGAGTGGAAGTCACACATCACAGAGCAGTTTCTCAGAAAACTTCTTTCCAGATTTCATCTGAGGATATTTCCTTTTTCACCCTAGCCCTCTATGGGCTTCCAAATATCACTTTGCCAATTCCACAAGAACTGTCTTAGCGAAAGGCTTTTTAGGGGAAAGCTGTAACCCTGTGAGATGATTTCACAGAACACAAAGAAGTTTCTCAGAAAGCTTCTTTCTCTTTGTTATCGGAGGATATTACCTTTGGCCCTATAGTCTTCAAAGGGATCCGAAATATCTGTTCTCAGATTCCACAGAAATAAGGCTAGCAAAGAGATCCACGAAATACAGATGTAACTCTGGGGATGAATTAACAGAACACTAAGCAGTTTCTCAGAATGCTTCTTTCCAGATTTCATCTGAGGATATTTCCTTTTTCACCATAGCCCTCTAGGGGCTTCCAAATATCACTTTGCCAATTCCACAACAACTGTCTTAGCAAAAGGCTTCTTGAGGGGAAAGCTGTACCTCTGTGAGATGATTTCACAGAACACAAAGGAGTTTCGCAGAAAGCTTCTTTCTCTTTGTTATCGGAGGATATTTCCTTTGGCCCTATAGTCTTCAAAGGGATCCGAAATATATCTTCTCAGATTCCACAGAAATAAGGCTAGCAAAGAGATCCACGAAATACAGATGTAACTCTGGGGATGAATTAACAGATCAATAAGCAGTTTCTCAGAATGCTTCTTTCCAGATTTCATCTGAGGATATTTCCTTTTTCACCATAGCCCTCTATGGGCCTCCAAATTTCACTTTGCCAATTCCACAAGAACTGTGTTAGCGAAAGGCTTCTTGAGGGGAAAGCTGTAACTCTGTGAGATGATTTCACAGAACACAAAGGAGTTTCTCAGAAAGCTTCTTTCTCTTTGTTATCGGAGGATATTTCATTTGGCCCTATAGTCTTCAAAGGGATCCGAAATATGAGTTCTCAGATTCCACAGAAATAAGGCTAGCAAAGAGATCCACGAAATACAGATGTAACTCTGTGAGATGAATTAACAGAACACTAAGCAGTTTCTCAGAAAGCTTCTTTCCAGATTTCATCTGAGGATATTTCCTTTTTCACCATAGCCCTCTAAGGGCTTCCAAATATCACTTTGCCAATTCCACAAGAACTGTCTTAGCGAAAGGCTTCTTGAGGGCAAAGCTGTAACTCTGTGAGATGATTTCAGAGAACACAAAGAAGTTTCTCAGAAAGCTTCTTTCTCTTTGTTATCAGAGGATATTTCCTTTGGCCCTATAGTCTTCAATGGGATCCGAAATATCTGTTCTCAGATTCCACAGAAATAAGGCTAGCAAAGAGATCCACGAAATACAGATGTAACTCTGTGAGTGGAAGTCACACATCACAGAGCAGTTTCTCAGAAAGCTTCTTTCCAGATTTCATCTGAGGATATTTCCTTTTTCACCATAGCCCTCTATGGGCTTCCAAATATCACTTTGCAAATTCCACAAGAACTGTCTCAGCGAAAGTCTTCTTGAGGGGAAAGCTGTAACTCTGTGAGATGATTTCACAGAACACAAAGAAGTTTCTCAGAGAGCTTCTTTCTCTTTGTTATCGGAGGATATTTCCTTTGGCCCTGTAATCTTCAAAGGCATCCGAAATATCTGTTCTCAGATTCCACAGAAATAAGGCTAGCAAAGAGATCCACGAAATACAGATGTAACTCTGTGAGTGGAAGTCACACATCACAGAGCAGTTTCTCAGAAAGCTTCTTTCCAGATTTCATCTGAGGATATTTCCTTTTTCACCATAGCCCTCTATGGGTTTCCAAATATCACTTTGCCAATTCCACATACTGTCTTAGCGAAAGGCTTCTTGAGGGGAAAGCTGTAACTCTGTGAGATGATTTCACAGAACACAAAGAAGTTTCTCAGAAAGCTTCTATCTCTTTGTTATCGGAGGATATTTCCTTTGGCCCTATAGTCTTCAAAGGGATCCGAAATATCTGTTCTCAGATTCCACAGAAAAAAGGCTGGCAAAGAGATTCACGAAATACAGATGTAACTCTGTGAGATGAATTAACAGAACACTAAGCAGTTTCTCAGAAAGCTTCTTTCCAGATTTCATCTGAGGATATTTCCTTTTTCACCATAGCCCTCTATGGGCCTCCAAATATCACTTTGCCAATTTCACAAGAACTGTCTTAGCGAAAGGCTTCTTGAGGGGAAAGCTCTAACTCTGTGAGATGATTTCACAGACACAAAGAAGTTTCTCAGAAAGCTTCTTTCTCTTTGTTATCGGAGGATATTACCTTTGGCCCTATAGTCTTCAAAGGGATCCGAAATATCTATTCTCAGATTCCACAGAAATAAGGCTAGCAAAGAGATCCACGAAATACAGATGTAACTCTGGGGATGCATTAACAGAACACTAAGCAGTTTCTGAGAATGCTTCTTTCCAGATTTCATCTGAGGATATTTCCTTTTTCACCATAGCCCTCTATGGGCTTCCAAATATCACTTTGCCAATTCCACAACAACTGTCTTAGCGAAAGTCTTCTTGAGGGGAAAGCTGTAACTCTGTGAGATGATTTCACAGAACACAAAGGAGTTTCTCAGAAAGCTTCTTTCTCTTTGTTATCGGAGGATATTTCCTTTGGCCCTATAGTCTTCAAAGGGATCCGAAATATCTGTTCTCAGATTCCACAGAAATAAGGCTAGCAAAGAGATCCACGAAATACAGATGTAACTCTGGGGATGAATTAACAGAACAATAAGCAGTTTCTCAGAATGCTTCTTTCCAGATTTCATCTAAGGGTATTTCCTTTTTCACCATAGCCCTCTATGTGCTTCCAAATATCACTTTGCCAATTCCACAAAGACTGTGTTAGCGAAAGGCTTCTTGAGGGGAAAGCTGTAACTCTGTGAGATGATTTCACAGAACACAAAGGAGTTTCTCAGAAAGCTTCTTTCCCTTTGTTATCGGAGGATATTTCCTTTGGCCCTATAGTCTTCAAAGGGATCCGAAATATCTGTTCTCAGATTCCACAGAAATAAGGCTAGCAAAGAGATCCACGAAATACAGATGTAACTCTGTGAGTGGAAGTCACACATCACAGAACAGTTTCTCAGAAAGCTTCTTTCCAGATTTCATCTGAGGATATTTCCTTTTTCACCATAGCCCTCTTTGGGCTTCCAAATATCACTTTGCCAATTCCACAAGAACTGTCTTAGCGAAAGGCTTCTTGAGGGGAAAGCTGTAACTCTGTGAGATGATTTCACAGACACAAAGAAGTTTCTCAGAAAGCTTCTTTCTCTTTGTTATCGGAGAATATTTCATTTGGCCCTATAGTCCTCAAAGGGATCCGAAATATCTGTTCTCAGATTCCACAGAAATAAGGCTAGCAGAGAGATTCACGAAATACAGATGTAACTCTGTGAGATGAATTAACAGAACACTAAGCAGTTTCTCAGAAAGCTTCTTTCCAGATTTCATCTGAGGATATTTTCTTTTTCACCATAGCCCTCTATGGGCTAACAAATATCACTTTGCCAATTCCACAAGAACTGTCTTAGCGAAAGTCTTCTTGAGGGGAAAGCTGTAACTCTTTGAGATGATTTCAGAGAACACAAAGAAGTTTCTCAGAGAGCTTCTTTCCCTTTGTTATCGGAGGATATTTCCTTTGGCCCTATTGTCTTCAAAGGGATCCCAAATATCTGTTCTCAGATTCCACAGAAATAAGGCTGGCAAAGAGATCCACGAAATACAGATGTAACTCTGTGAGTGGAAGTCACACATCACAGAGCAGTTTCTCAGAAAGCTTCTTTCCAGATTTCATCTGAGGATATTTCCTTTTTCACTCTAGCCCTCTATGGGCTTCCAAATATCACTTTGCCAATTCCACAAGAACTGTCTTAGCGAAAGGCTTCTTTAGGGGAATGTTGTAACTCTGTGAGATGATTTCACAGAAAACAAAGAAGTTTCTCAGAAAGCTTCTTTCTCTTTGTTATCGGAGGATATTTCCTTTGGCCCTATAGTCTTCAAAGGGATCCGAAATAACTGTTCTCAGATTCCCCAGAAATAAGTCTGGCAAAGAGATCCACGAAATACAGATGTAACTCTGTGAGATGAATTAACAGAACACTAAGCAGTTTCTCAGAAAGCTTCTTTCCAGATTTCATCTGAGGATATTTCCTTTTTCACCATAGCCCTCTATGGGCTTCCAAATATCACTTTGCCAATTTCACAAGAACCGTCTTAGCGAAAGGATTCTTGAGGGGAAAGGTGTAACTCTGTGAGATGATTTCACAGAACACAAAGAAGTTTCTCAGAAAGCTTCTTTCTCTTTGTTATCGGAGGATATTTCCTTTGGCCCAATAGTCTTCAAAGGGATCCGAAATATCAGTTCTCAGATTCCACAGAAATAAGGCCTGCAAAGAGATCCTCGAAATACAGATGTAACTCTGGGGATGAATTAACAGAACACTAAGCAGTTTCTCAGAAAGTTTCTTTCCAGATTTCATCTGAGGCTATTTCCTTTTTCACCATAGCCCTCTATGGGCTTCCAAATATCACTTTGCCAATGCCACAAGAACTGTCTTAGCGAAAGGCTTCTTGAGGGGAAAGCTGTAACTCTGTGAGATGATATCACAGAACACAAAGAAGTTTCTCAGAAAGCTTCTTTCTCTTTGTTATCGGATGATATTTCCTTTGGCCATATAGTCTTCAAAGGGATCCGAAATATGAGTTCTCAGATTCCACAGAAAGAAGGCTAGCAGAGGTCCACGAAATACAGATGTAACTCTGTGAGTGGAAGTCACACATCACAGAGCAGTTTCTCAGAAAGCTTCTTTACAGATTTCATCTGAGGATATTTCCTTTTTCACCATAGCCCTCTATGGGCTTCCAAATATCACTTTGCCAATTCCACAAGGACTGTCTTAGCGAAAGGCTTCTTGAGGGGAAAGCTGTAACTCTGTGAGATGATTTCACAGAACACAAAGAAGTTTCTCAGAAAGCTTCTTTCTCTTTGTTATCGGAGGATATTTCCTTTGGCCCTATATTCTTCAAAGGGATCCGAAATATCTGTTCTCAGATTCCACAGATATAAGGCCTGCAAAGAGATACTCGAAATACAGATGTAACTTCGTGAGATGAATTAACAGAACACTAAGCAGTTTCTCAGAAAGCTTCTTTCCAGATTTCATCTGAGGCTATTTCCTTTTTCACCATAGGCCTCTATGGGCTTCCAAATATCACTTTGCCAATGCCACAAGAACTGTCTTAGCAAAAGGCTTCTTGAGCGGAAAGCTGTAACTCCGTGAGATGATTTCACAGAACACAAAGAAGTTTCTCAGAAAGCTTCTTTCTCTTTGTTATCGGAGGATATTTCCTTTGGGCCTATAGTCTTCAAAGGGATCCGAAATATCTGTTCTCAGATTCCACAGAAATAAGGCTAGCAAAGAGATCCTCGAAATACAGATGTAACACTGTGAGAGGAACTGACAGAACACTAAGCAGTTTCTCAGAAAGCTTCTTTCCAGATTTCATCTGAGGATATTTCCTTTTTCACCATAGCCCTCTATGGGCTTCCAAATATCACTTTGCCAATTCCACAAGAACTGTCTTAGCGAAAGGCTTCTTGAGGGGAAACTGTATCTCTGTGAGATGATTTCACAGAACACAAAGAAGTTTCTCAGAGAGCTTCTTTCTCTTTGTTATCGGAGGATATTTCCTTTGGCCCTATAGTCTTCAAAGGGATCCGAAATATCTTTTCTCAGATTCCACAGAAATAAGGCTAGCAAAGAGATCCACGAAATACAGATGTAACTCTGTGAGTGGAAGTCACACATCACAGAGCAGTTTCTCAGAGAGCTTCTTTCCAGATTTCATCTGAGGATATTTCCTTTTTCACCATAGCCCTCTATGGGCTTCCAAATATCACTTTGCCAATTTCAAAAGAACTGTCTTAGCGAACGGCTTCTTGAGGAGAAAGCTGAAACTCTGTGAGATGATTTCACAGAACACAAAGAAGTTTCTCAGAAAGCTTCTTTCTCTTTGTTATCGGAGGATATTTCCTTTGGCCCTCTAGTCTTCAAAGGGATCCGAAATATCTGTTCTCAGATTCCTCAGAAATAAGGCTAGCAAAGAGATCCTCGAAATACAGATGTAACTCTGTGAGATGAACTAACAGAACACTAAGCAGTTTCTCAGAAAGCTTCTTTCCAGATTTCATCTGAGGATATTTCCTTTTTCACCATAGCCCTCTATGGGCTTCCAAATATCACTTTGCCAATTCCACAAGAACTGTGTTAGCGAAAGGCTTCTTGAGGGGAAAGCTGAAACTCTGTGAGATGATTTCACAGAACACAAAGAAGTTTCTCAGAAAGCTTCTTTCTCTTTTTTATCGAAGAATATTTCCTTTGGCCCTATAGACTTCAAAGGGATCCGAAATATGAGTTCTCAGATTCCACAGAAATAAGGCTAGCAAAGAGATCCACGAAATACAGATGTAACTCTGTGAGATGAATTAACAGAACACTAAGCAGTTTCTCAGAAAGCTTCTTTCCAGATTTCATCTGAGGGTATTTCCGTTTTCACCATAGCCCTCTATGGGCTTCCTAATATCACTTTGCCAATTCCACAAGAACTGGTTTAGCGAAAGCCTTCTTGAGGGGAAAGCTGTATCTCTGTGAGATGATTTCACAGAACACAAAGAAGTTTCTCAGAGAGCTTCTTTCTCTTTGTTATCGGAGGATATTTCCTTTGGTCCTATAGTCTTCAAAGGGATCCGAAATATCTGTTCTCAGTTTCCACAGAAATAAGGCTAGCAAAGAGATCCACGAAATACAGATGTAACTCTGTGAGTGGAAGTCACAAATCACAGAGCAGTTTCTCAGAAAGCTTGTATCCAGATTTCATCTGAGGATATTTCCTTTTTCACCATAGCCCTCTATGGGCTTCCAAATATCACTTTCCCAATTTCAAAAGAACTGTCTTAGCGAACGGCTTCTTGAGGGGAAAGCTGTAACTCTGTGAGATGATTTCACAGAACACAAAGAAGTTTCTCAGAAAGCTTCTTTCTCTTTGTTATCGGAGGATATTTCCTTTGGCCCTATAGTCTTCAAAGGGATCCGAAATATGAGTTCTCAGATTCCACAGAAATAAGGCTAGCATAGAGATCCACGAAATACAGATGTAACTCTGTGAGATGAATTAACAGAACACTAAGCAGTTTCTCAGAAAGTTTCTTTCCAGATTTCATCTGAGGCTATTTCCTTTTTCAACATAGCCCTCTATGGGCTTCCAAATATCACTTTGCCAGTTCCACAAGAACTGTCTTAGCGAAAGGCTTCTTGACCGGAAAGCTGTAACTCCGTGAGATGATTTCACAGAAAACAAAGAAGTTTCTCAGAAAGCTTCTTTCTCTTTGTTATCGGAGGATATTTCCTTTGGGCCTATAGTCTTCAAAGGGATCCGAAATATCTGTTCTCAGATTCCACAGAAATAAGGCTAGCAAAGAGATCCTCGAAATACAGATGTAACTCTGTGAGATGAACTAACAAAACACTAAGCAGTTTCTCAGAAAGCTTCTTTCCAGATTTCATCTGAGGATATTTCCTTTTTCACCATAGCCCTCTATGGGCTTGCAAATATCACTTTGCCAATTCCACAAGAACTGTCTTAGCGAAAGGCTTCTTGAGGGGAAAGCTCTAACTCTGTGAGATGATTTCACAGAACACAAAGAAGTTTCTCAGAAAGCTTCTTCCTCTTTTTTATCGAAGAATATTTCCTTTGGCCCTATAGTCTTCAAAGGGATCCGAAATATCTGTTCTCAGATTCCACAGAAATAAGGCTAGCAAAGAGATCCACGAAATACAGATGTAACTCTGTGAGTGGAAGTCACACATCACAGAGCAGTTTCTCAGAAAGCTTCTTTCCAGATTTCATCTGAGGATATTTCCTTTTTCACCATAGCCCTCTAAGGGCTTCCAAATATCACTTTGCCAATTCCACAAGAACTGTCTTAGCGAAAGGCTTCTTGAGGGGAAAGCTGTATCTCTGTGAGATGATTTCACAGAACACAAAGAAGTTTCTCAGAGAGCTTCTTTCTCTTTGTTATCGGAGGATATTTCCTTTGGCCCTATAGTCTTCAAAGGGATCCGCAATATCTGTTCTCAGATTCCACAGAAATAAGGCTAGAAAAGAGATCCACGAAATACAGATGTAACTCTGTGAGTGGAAGTCACACATCACAGAGCAGTTTCTCAGAAAGCTTCTTTCCAGATTTCATCTGAGGATATTTCCTATTTCACCATAGCCCTCTATGGGCTTCCAAATATCACTTTGCCAATTTCAAAAGAACTGTCTTAGCGAACGGCTTCTTGAGGGGAAAGCTGTAACTCTGTGAGATGATTTCACAGAACACAAAGAAGTTTCTCAGAAAGCTTCTTTCTCTTTGTTATCGGAGGATATTTCCTTTGGCTCTCTAGTCTTCAAAGGGATCCGAAATATCTGTTCTCAGATTCCACAGAAATAAGGCTAGCAAAGAGATCCTCGAAATACAGATGTAACTCTGTGAGATGAACTAACAGAACACTAAGCAGTTTCTCAGAAAGCTTCTTTCCAGATTTCATCTGAGGATATTTCCTTTTTCACCATAGCCCTCTATGGGCTTGCAAATATCACTTTGCCAATTCCACAAGAACTGTCTTAGCGAAAGGCTTCTTGAGGGGAAAGCTCTAACTCTGTGAGATGATTTCACAGAACACAAAGAAGTTTCTCAGAAAGCTTCTTTCTCTTTTTTATCGAAGAATATTTCCTTTGGCCCTATAGTCTTCAAAGGGATCCGAAATATCTGTTCTCAGATTCCACAGAAATAAGGCTAGCAAAGAGATCCACGAAATACAGATGTAACTCTGTGAGTGGAAGTCACACATCACAGAGCAGTTTCTCAGAAAGCTTCTTTCCAGATTTCATCTGAGGATATTTCCTTTTTCACCATAGCCCTCTCTGGGCTTCCAAATATCACTTTGCCAATTCCACAAGAACTGTCTTAGCGAAAGGCTTCTTGAGGGGAAAGCTGTATCTCTGTGAGATGATTTCACAGAACACAAAGAAGTTTCTCAGAGAGCTTCTTTCTCTTTGTTATCGGAGGATATTTCCTTTGGCCCTATAGTCTTCAAAGGGATCCGAAATATCTGTTCTCAGATTCCACAGAAATAAGGCTAGCAAAGAGATCCACGAAATACAGATGTAACTCTGTGAGTGGAAGTCACACATCACAGAGCAGTTTCTCTGAGAGCTTCTTTCCAGATTTCATCTGAGGATATTTCCTTTTTCACCATAGCCCTCTATGGGCTTCCAAATATCACTTTGCCAATTTCAAAAGAACTGTCTTAGCGAACGGCTTCTTGAGGGGAAAGCTGTAACTCTGTGAGATGATTTCACAGAACACAAAGAAGTTTCTCAGAAAGCTTCTTTCTCTTTGTTATCGGAGGATATTTCCTTTGGCCCTCTAGTCTTCAAAGGGATCCGAAATATCTGTTCTCAGATTCCACAGAAATAAGGCTAGCAAAGAGATCCTCGAAATACAGATGTAACTCTGTGAGATGAACTAACAGAACACTAAGCAGTTTCTCAGAAAGCTTCTTTCCAGATTTCATCTGAGGATATTTCCTTTTTCACCATAGCCCTCTATGGGCTTCCAAATATCACGTTGCCAATTCCACAAGAACTGTCTTAGCGAAAGGCTTCTTGAGCGGAAAGCTGTAACTCTGTGAGATGATTTCACAGAACACAAAGAAGTTTCTCAGAAAGCTTCTTTCTCTTTTTTATCGAAGAATATTTCCTTTGGCCCTATAGTCTTCAAAGGGATCCGAAATATGAGTTCTCAGATTCCACAGAAATAAGGCTAGCAAAGAGATCCACGAAACACAGATGTAACTCTGTGAGATGAATTAACAGAACACTAAGCAGTTTCTCAGAAAGCTTCTTTCCAGATTTCATCTGAGGATATTTCCTTTTTCACCATAGCCCTCTATGGGCTTCCAAATATCACTTTGCCAATTCCAGAAGAACTGTCTTAGCGAAAGGCTTCTTGAGGGTAAAGCTGTAACTCTGTGAGATGATTTCACAGAACACAAAGAAGTTTCTCAGAAAGCTTCTTTCTCTTTTTTATCGAAGAATATTTCCTTTGGCCCTATAGTCTTCAAAGGGATCCGAAATATGAGTTCTCAGAGTCCACAGAAATAAGGCTAGCAAAGAGATCCACGAAATACAGATGTAACTCTGTGAGTGGAAGTCACACATCACAGAGCAGTTTCTCAGAAAGCTTCTTTCCAGATTTCATCTGAGGATATTTCCTTTTTCACCATAGCCCTCTATGGGCTTCCAAATATCACTTTGCCAATTCCACAAGAACTGTCTTAGCGAAAGACTTCTTGAGGGCAAAGCTTTAACTCTGTGAGATGATTTCACAGAACACAAAGAAGTTTCTCAGAAAGCTTCTTTCTCTTTGTTATCGGGGGATATTTCCTTTGGCCCTATAGTCTTCAAAGGGATCCGAAATATCTGTTCTCAGATTCCACAGATATAAGGCCTGCAAAGAGATCCTCGAAATACAGATGTAACTTCGTGAGATGAATTAACAGAACACTAAGCAGTTTCTCAGAAAGCTTCTTTCCAGATTTCATCTGAGGCTATTTCCTTTTTCACCATAGCCCTCTATGGGCTTCCAAATATCACTTTGCCAATTCCACAAGAACTGTCTTAGCGAAAGGCTTCTTGAGCGGAAAGCTGTAACTCCGTGAGATGATTTCACAGAACACAAAGAAGTTTCTCAGAAAGCTTCTTTCTCTTTGTTATCGGAGGATATTTCCTTTGGGCCTATAGTCTTCAAAGGGATCCGAAACATCTGTTCTCAGATTCCACAGAAATAAGGCTAGCAGAGAGATCCTCGAAATACAGATGTAACTCTGTGAGATGAACTAACAGAACACTAAGCAGTTTCTCAGAAGGCTTCTTTCCAGATTTCATCTGAGGATATTTCCTTTTTCACCATAGCCCTCTAGGGGCTTCCAAATATCACTTTGCCAATTCCACAAGAACTGTCTTAGCGAAAGGCTTCTTGAGGGGAAAGCTGTAACTCTGTGAGATGATTTCACAGAACACAAAGAAGTTTCTCAGAGAGCTTCTTTCTCTTTGTTATCGGAGGATGTTTCCTTTGGCCCTATAGTCTTCAAAGGGATCCGAAATATCTGTTCTCAGATTCCACAGAAATAAGGCTAGCAAAGAGATCCACGAAATACAGATGTAACTCTGTCAGTGGAAGTCACACATCACAGAGCAGTTTCTCAGAAAGCTTCTTTCCAGATTTCATCTGAGGATATTTCCTTTTTCACCATAGCCCTCTATGGGCTTCCAAATATCACTTTTCCAATTTCAAAAGAACTGTCTTAGCGAACGGCTTCTTGAGGGGAAAGCTGTAACTCTGTGAGATGATTTCACAGAACACAAAGAAGTTTCTCAGAAAGCTTCTTTCTCTTTGTTATCGGAGGATATTTCCTTTGGCCCTATAGTCTTCAAAGGGATCCGAAATATGAGTTCTCAGATTTCACAGAAATAAGGCTAGCAAAGAGATCCACGAAATACAGATGTAACTCTGTGAGATGAAGTAACAGAACACTAAGCAGTTTCTCAGAAAGCTTGTATCCAGATTTCATCTGAGGATATTTCCTTTTTCAGCATAGTCCTCTATGGGCTTCCAAATATCACTTTGCCAATTCCACAAGAACTATCTTAGCGAAAGGCTTCTTGAGGAGAAAGCTGTAACTCTGTGAGATGATTTCACAGAAGACAAAGAAGTTTCTCAGAAAGCTTCTTTCTCTTTGTTATCGGAGGATATTTCCTTTGGCCCTATAGTCTTCAAAGGGATCCGAAATATCTGTTCTGAGATTCCACAGAAATAAGGCTAGAAAAGAGATCCTCGAAATACAGATGTAACTCTGTGAGATGAATTACCAGAACACTAAGCAGTATCTCAGAAAGCTTCTTTCCAGATTTCATCTGAGGATATTTCCTTTTTCACCATAGCCCTCTATGGGCTTCCAAATATCACTTTGCCAATTCCACAAGAACTGTCTTAGCGAAAGGCTTCTTGAAGGGAAAGCTGTAACTCTGTGAGATGATTTCACAGAACACAAAGAAGTTTCTCAGAAAGCTTCTTTCTCTTTGTTATCGGAGGATATTTCCTTTGGCCCTATAGTCTTCAAAGGGATCCGAAATATCTGTTCTCAGATTCCACAGAAATAAGGCTAGAAAAGAGATCCACGAAATACACATGTAACTCTGTGAGATGAATTAACAGAACACTAAGCAGTTTCTCAGAAAGCTTCTTTCCAGATTTCATCTGAGGATATTTTCTTTTTCACCATAGCCCACTATGGGCTTCCAAATATCACTTTGCCAATTCCACAAGAACTATTTTAGCGAAAGGATTCTTGAGGAGAAAGCTGTAACTCTGTGAGATGATTTCACAGAACACAAAGAAGTTTCTCAGAAAGCTTCTTTCTCTTTGTTATCGGACGATATTCCCTTTGGCCCTATAGTCTTCTAAGGGATCCGAAATATCTGTTCTCAGATTCCACAGAAATAAGGCTAGCAAAGAGATCCACGAAATACAGATGTAACTCTGTCAGTGGAAGTCAAACATCACAGAGCAGTTTCTCAGAAAGCTTCTTTCCAGATTTCATCTGAGGATATTTCCTTTTTCACCATAGCCCTCTATGGGCTTCCAAATATCACTTTACCAATTCCACAAGAACTGTCTTAGCGAAAGGCTTCTTGAAGGGAAAGCTGTAACTCTGTGAGATGATTTCACAGACACAAAGAAGTTTCTCAGAAAGCTTCTTTCTCTTTGTTATCGGAGAATATTTCATTTGGCCCTATAGTCTTCAAAGGGATCCGAAATATGAGTTCTCAGATTCCACAGAAATAAGGCTAGCAAAGAGATCCACAAAATACAGATGTAACTCTGTGAGATGAATTAACAGAACACTAAGCAGTTTCTCAGACAGCTTCTTTCCAGATTTCATCTGAGGATATTTCCTTTTTCACCATAGCCCTCTAAGGGCTTCCAAATATCACTTTGCCAATTCCACAAGAACTGTCTTAGCGAAAGGCTTCTTGAGGGGAAAGCTCTAACTCTGTGAGATGATTTCACAGAACACAAAGAAGTTTCTCAGAAAGCTTCTTTCTCTTTGTTATCGGAGGATATTTCCTTTGGCCCTATAGTCTTCAATGGGATCTGAAATATCTGTTCTCAGATTCCACAGAAATAAGGCTAGCAAAGAGATACACGAAATACAGATGTAACTCTGTGAGTGGAAGTCACACATCACAGAGCAGTTTCTCAGAAAGCTGCTTTCAGATTTCATCTGAGGACATTTCCTTTTTCACCATAGCCCTCTATGGGCTTCCAAATATCACTTTGCCAATTCCACAAGAACTGTGTTAGCGAAAGGATTCTTGAGGTGAAAGCTGTAACTCTGTGAGATGATTTCACAGAACACAAAGAAGTTTCTCAGAAAGCTTCTTTCTCTTTGTTATCGGAGGATA
The DNA here is from genome assembly GCF_049350105.2 of Macaca mulatta. Classification (NCBI taxonomy): domain Eukaryota; kingdom Metazoa; phylum Chordata; class Mammalia; order Primates; family Cercopithecidae; genus Macaca; species Macaca mulatta. The sequence goes on along the minus strand of NC_133409.1, from coordinate 52,010,133 downwards.
TTTCCTTTGGCTCTGTAGTCTTCAAAGGGATCCGAAATATCTGTTCTCAGATTCCACAGAAATAAGGCTAGAAAAGAGATCCACGAAATACAGATGTAACTCTGTGAGATGAATTAACAGAACACTAAGCAGTTTCTCAGAAAGCTTCTTTCCAGATTTCATCTGAGGATATTTCCTTTTTCACCCTAGCCCTCTACGGGCTTCCAAATATCACTTTGCCAATTCCAAAAGAATTGTCTTAGCGAAAGGCTTCTTGAGGGGAAAGCTGTATCTCTGTGAGATGATTTCACAGAACACAAAGAAATTTCTCAGAGAGCTTCTTTCTCTTTGTTATCGGAGGATATTTCCTTTGGCCCAATAGTCTTCAAAGGGATCCGAAATATCTGTTCTCAGATTCCACAGAAATAATGCTAGCAAAGAGATCCACGAAATACAGATGTAACTCTGTCAGTGGAAGTCACACATCACAGAGCAGTTTCTCAGAAAGCTTCTTTCCAGATTTCATCTGAGGATATTTCCTTTTTCACCATAGCCCTCTATGGGCTTCCAAATATCACTTTTCCAATTTCAAAAGAACTGTCTTAGCGAACGGCTTCTTGAGGGGAAAGCTGTAACTCTGTGAGATGATTTCAAAGAACACAAAGAAGTTTCTCAGAAAGCTTCTTTCTCTTTGTTATCGGAGGATATTTCCTTTGGCCATATAGTCTTCAAAGGGATCCGAAATATGAGTTCTCAGATTCCACAGAAATAAGGCTAGCAAAGAGATCCACGAAATACAGATGTAACTCTGAGAGATGAATTAACAGAACACTAAGCAGTTTCTCAGAAAGCTTGTATCCAGATTTCATCTGAGGATATTTCCTTTTTCACCATAGTCCTCTATGGGCTTCCAAATATCACTTTGCCAATTCCACAAGAACTATCTTAGCGAAAGGCTTCTTGTGGAGAAAGCTGTAACTCTGTGAGATGATTTCACAGAACACAAAGAAGTTTCTCAGAAAGCTTCTTTCTCTTTGTTATCGGAGGATATTTCCTTTGCCCCTATAGTCTTCAAAGGGATCCGAAATATCTGTTCTCAGATTCCACAGAAATAAGGCTAGAAAAGAGATCCACGAAATACACATGTAACTCTGTGAGATGAATTAACAGAACACTAAGCAGTTTCTCAGAAGGCTTCTTTCCAGATTTCATCTGAGGATATTTCCTTTTTCACCATAGCCCTCTATGGGCTTCCAAATATCACTTTGCCAATTCCACAAGAACTGTCTTAGCGAAAGGCTTCTTGAGGGGAAAGCTGTAACTCTGTGAGATGATTTCACAGAACACAAAGAAGTTTCTCAGAAAGCTTCTTTCTCTTTGTTATCGGAGGATATTTCCTTTGGCCCTGTAGTCTTCAAAGGGATCCGAAATATCTGTTCTCAGATTCGAGAGAAATAAGGCTAGCAAAGAGATCCACGAAATACGGATGTAACTCTGTGAGATGAATTACCAGAACACTAAGCAGTTTCTCAGAAAGCTTGTATACAGATTTCATCTGAGGATATTTTCTTTTTCACCATAGCCCACTATGGGCTTCCAAATATCACTTTGCCAATTCCACAAGAACTATTTTAGCGAAAGGCTCCTTGAGGAGAAAGCTGTAACCCTGTGAGATGATTTCACAGAACACAAAGAAGTTTCTCAGAAAGCTTCTTTCTCTTTGTTATCGGAGGATATTTCCTTTGACCCTATAGTGTTCAAAGGGATCCGAAATATCTGTTCTCAGATTCCACAGAAATAAGGCTAGAAAAGAGATCCACGAAATACAGATGTAACTCTGTGAGATGAATTAACAGAACACTAAGCAGTTTCTCAGAAAGCTTCTTTCCAGATTTCATCTGAGGATATTTCCTTTTTCACCATAGCCCTCTATGGGCTTCCAATGATCACTTTGCCAATTCCACAAGAACTGTCTTAGCGAAAGGCGTCTTGAGGGGAAAGCTGTAACTCTGTGAGATGATTTCACAGAACACAAAGAAGTTTCTCAGAAAGCTTCTTTCTCTTTTTTATCGAAGAATATTTCCTTTGGCCCTATAGTCTTCAAAGGGATCCGAAATATGAGTTCTCAGATTCCACAGAAATAAGGCTAGCAAAGAGATCCACGAAATACAGATGTAACTCTGTGAGATGAATTAACAGAACACTAAGCAGTTTCTCAGAAAGCTTGTATCCAGATTTCATCTGAGGATATTTCCTTTTTCACCATAGCCCTCTATGGGCTTCCAAATATCACTTTGCCAATTCCACAAGAACTGTCTTAGCGAAAGGCTTCTTGAGGGGAAAGCTGTATCTCTGTGAGAAGATTTCACAGAACACAAAGAAGTTTCTCAGGGAGCTTCTTTCTCTTTGTTATTGGAGGATATTTCTTTGGCCCTATAGTCTTCAAAGGGATCCGAAATATCTGTTCTCAGATTCCACAGAAATAAGGCTAGCAAAGAGATCCACGAAATACAGATGTAACTCTGTGAGTGGAAGTCACACATCACAGAGCAGTTTCTCAGAAAGCTTCTTTCCAGATTTCATCTGAGGATATTTCCTTTTTCACCATAGCCCTCTATGGGCTTCCAAATATCACTTTGCCAATTCCACAAGAACTGTCTTAGCGAAAGGCTTCTTGAGGGGAAAGCTGTAACTCTGTGAGATGATTTCACAGAACACAAAGAAGTTTCTCAGAAAGCTTCTTTCTCTTTGTTATCGGAGGATATTTCCTTTGGCCCTATAGTCTTCAAAGGGATCCGAAATATCTGTTCTCAGATTCCACAGAAATAAGGCTAGCAAAGAGATCCACGAAATACAGATGTAACTCTGTGAGATGAATTAACAGAACACTAAGCAGTTTCTCAGAAAGCTTCTTTCCAGATTTCATCTGAGGATATTTCCTTTTTCACCATAGCCCTCTATGAGCTTCCAAATATCACTTTGCCAATTCCACAAGAACTGTCTTAGCAAAAGGCTTCTTGAGGGGAAAGCTGTAACTCTGTGAGATGATTTCACAGAACACAAAGAAGTTTCTCAGAAAGCTTCTTTCTCTTTGTTATCGGAGGATATTTCCTGTGGCCCTATAGTCTTCAAAGGGATCGGAAATATCTGTTCTCAGATTCCACAGAAATAAGGCTAGCAAAGAGATCCACGAAATACAGATGTAACTCTGTGAGTGGAAGTCACACATCACAGAGCAGTTTCTCAGAAAGCTTCTTTCCAGATTTCATCTGAGGATATTTCCTTTTTCACCATAGCCCTCTATGGGCTTCCAAATATCACTTTGCCAATTCCACAAGAACTGTCTTAGCGAACGGCTTCTTGAGGGGAAAGCTGTAACTCTGTGAGATGATTTCACAGAACACAAAGAAGTTTCTCACAAAGCTTCTTTCTCTTTGTTATCGGAGGATATTTCCTTTGGCCCTATAGTGTTCAAAGGGATCCGAAATATCTGTTCTCAGATTCCACAGAAATAAGGCTAGAAAAGAGATCCACGAAATAGAGATGTAACTCTGTGAGATGAATTAACAGAACACTAAGCAGTTTCTCAGAAAGCTTCTTTCCAGATTTCATCTGAGGATATTTCCTTTTTCACCATAGCTCTCTATGGGCTTCCAAATATCACTTTGCCAATTCCACAAGAACTGTCTTAGCGAAAGGCTTCTTGAGGGGAAAGCTGTAACTCTGTGAGATGATTTCACAGAACACAAAGAAGTTTCTCAGAAAGCTTCTTTCTCTTTCTTATCGGAGGATATTTCCTTTGGCCCTATAGTCTTCAAAGGGATCCGAAATATCTGTTCTCAGATTCCACAGAAATAATGCTAGCAAAGAGATCCACGAAATACGGATGTAACTCTGTGAGATGAATTACCAGAACACTAAGCAGTTACTCAGAAAGCTTGTATCCAGATTTCATCTGAGGATATTTTCTTTTTCACCAGATCCACTATGGGCTTCCAAATATCACTTTGCCAATTCCACAAGAACTATTTTAGCGAAAGGCATCTTGAGGAGAAAGCTGTAACTCTGTGAGGTGATTTCAGAGAACACAAAGAAGTTTCTCAGAAAGCTTCTTTCTCTTTGTTATCGGAGGATAATTCCTTTGGCCCTATAGTCTTCAAAGCGATCCGAAATATCTGTTCTCAGATTCCACAGAAATAAGGCTAGCAAAGAGATCCACGAAATACAGATGTAACGCTGTGAGATGAATTAACAGAACACTAAGCAGTTTCTTAGAAAGCTTCTTTCCAGATTTCATCTGAGGATATTTCCTTTTTCACCATAGCCCTCTATGGGCTTCCAAATATCACTTTGCCAATTCCACAAAAACTGTCTTAGCGAAAGGCTTCTTGAGGGGAAAGCTGTATCTCTGTGAGATGATTTCACAGAACACAAAGAAGTTTCTCAGAGAGCTTCTTTCTCTTTGTTATCGGAGGATATTTCCTTTGGCCCTATAGTCTTCAAAGGGATCCGAAATATCTGTTCTCAGATTCCACAGAAATAAGGCTAGCAAAGAGATCCACGAAATACAGATGTAACTCTGTGAGTGGAAGTCACACATCACAGAGCAGTTTCTCAGAAAGCTTCTTTCCAGATTTCATCTGAGGATATTTCCTTTTTCACCATAGCCCTCTATGGGCTTCCAAATATCACTTTGCCAATTTCAAAAGAACTGTCTTAGCGAACGGCTTCTTGAGGGGAAAGCTGTAAGTCTGTGAGATGATTTCACAGAACACAAAGAAGTTTGTCAGAAAGCTTCTTTCTCTTTGTTATCGGAGGATATTTCCTTTGGCCCTATAGTCTTCAAAGGGATCCGAAATATGAGTTCTCAGATTCCACAGAAATAAGGCTAGCAAAGAGATCCACGAAATACAGATGTAACTCTGTGAGATGAATTAACAGAACACTAAGCAGTTTCTCAGAAAGCTTCTTTCCAGATTTCATCTGAGGATATTTCCTTTTTCACCATAGCCCTCTATGGGCTTCCAAATATCACTTTTCCAATTTCAAAAGAACTGTCTTAGCGAACGGCTTCTTGAGGGGAAAGCTGTAACTCTGTGAGATGATTTCACAGAACACAAAGAAGTTTCTCAGAAAGCTTCTTTCTCTTTGTTATCGGAGGATATTTCCTCTGGCCCTATAGTCTTCAAAGGCATCCGAAATATGAGTTCTCAGATTCCACAGAAATAAGGCTAGCAAAGAGATCCACGAAATACAGATGTAACTCTGTGAGATGAATTAACAGAACACTAAGCAGTTTCTCAGAAAGCTTGTATCCAGATTTCATCTGAGGATATTTCCTTTTTCACCATAGTCCTCTATGGGCTTCCAAATATCACTTTGCCAATTCCACAAGAACTATCTTAGCGAAAGGCTTCTTGTGGAGAAAGCTGTAACTCTGTGAGATGATTTCACAGAACACAAAGAAGTTTCTCAGAAAGCTTCTTTCTCTTTGTTATCGGAGAATATTTCCTTTGGCCCTATAGTCTTCAAAGGGATCCGAAATATCTGTTCTCAGATTCCACAGAAATAAGGCTATAAAAGAGATCCACGAAATACAGATGTAACTCTGTGAGATGAATTAACAGAACACTAAGCAGTTTCTCAGAAAGCTTCTTTCCAGATTTCATCTGAGGATATTTCCTTTTTCACCATAGCCCTCTATGGGCTTCCAAATATCACTTTGCCAATTCCACAAGAACTGTCTTAGCGAAAGGCTTCTTGAGGGGAAAGCTGTAACTCTGTGAGATGATTTCACAGACACAAAGAAGTTTCTCAGAAAGCTTCTTTCTCTTTGTTATCTTAGAATATTTCATTTGGCCCTATAGTCTTCAAAGGGATCCGAAATATGAGTTCTCAGATTCCACAGAAATAAGGCTAGCAAAGAGATCCACGAAATACAGATGTAACTCTGTGAGATGAATTAACAGAACACTAAGCAGTTTCTCAGTAAGCTTCTTTCCAGATTTCATCTGAGGATATTTCCTTTTTCACCATAGCCCTCTAGGGGTTCCAAATATCACTTTGCCAATTCCACAAGAACAGTCTTAGCGAAAGGCTTCTTGAGGGGAAAGCTGTAACTCTGTGAGATGATTTCACAGAACACAAAGAAGTTTCTCAGAAAGCTTCTTTCTCTTTGTTATCGGAGGATATTTCCTTTGGCCCTGTAGTCTTCAAAGGGATGCGAAATATCTGTTCTCAGATTCCACAGAAATAAGGCTAGCAAAGAGATCCACGAAATACGGATGTAACTCTGTGAGATGAATTACCAGAACACTAAGCAGTTTCACAGAAAGCTTGTATCCAGATTTCATCTGAGGATATTTTCTTTTTCACCATAGCCCACTATGGGCTTCCAAATATCACTTTTCCAATTCCACAAGAACTATTTTAGCGAAAGGCTTCTTGAGGAGAAAGCTGTAACCCTGTGAGATGATTTCACAGAACACAAAGAAGTTTCTCAAATAGCTTCTTTCTCTTTGTTATCGGAGGATATTTCCTTTGGCCCTATAGTGTTCAAAGGGATCCGAAATATCTGTTCTCAGATTCCACAGAAATAAGGCTAGAGAAGAGATCCACGAAATACAGATGTAACTCTGTGAGATGAATTAACAGAACACTAAGCAGTTTCTCAGAAAGCTTCTTTCCAGATTTCATCTGAGGATATTTCCTTTTTCACCATAGCCCTCTATGGGCTTCCAATGATCACTTTGCCAATTCCACAAGAACTGTCTTAGCGAAAGGCGTCTTGAGGGGAAAGCTGTAATTCTGTGAGATGATTTCACAGAACACAAAGAAGTTTCTCAGAAAGCTTCTTTCTCTTTTTTATCGAAGAATATTTCCTTTGGCCCTATAGTCTTCAAAGGGATCCGAAATATGAGTTCTCAGATTCCACAGAAATAAGGCTAGCAAAGAGATCCACGAAATACAGATGTAACTCTGTGAGATGAATTAACAGAACACTAAGCAGTTTCTCAGAAAGCTTGTATCCAGATTTCATCTGAGGATATTTCCTTTTTCACCATAGACCTCTATGGGCTTCCAAATATCACTTTGCCAATTCCACAAGAACTGTCTTAGCGAAAGGCTTCTTGAGGGGAAAGCTGTATCTCTGTGAGAAGATTTCACAGAACACAAAGAAGTTTCTCAGAGAGCTTCTTTCTCTTTGTTATTGGAGGATATTTCCTTTGGCCCTATAGTCTTCAAAGGGATCCGAAATATCTGTTCTCAGATTCCACAGAAATAAGGCTAGCAAAGAGATCCACGAAATACAGATGTAACTCTGTGAGTGGAAGTCACACATCACAGAGCAGTTTCTCAGAAAGCTTCTTTCCAGATTTCATCTGAGGATATTTCCTTTTTCACCATAGCCCTCTATGGGCTTCCAAATATCACTTTGCCAATTTCAAAAGAACTGTCTTAGCGAACGGCTTCTTGAGGGGAAAGCTGTAACTCTTTGAGATGATTTCACAGAACACAAAGAAGTTTCTCAGAAGCCTTCTTTCTCTTTGTTATCGGAGGATATTTCCTTTGGCCCTATAGTCTTCAAAGGGATCCGAAATATCTGTTCTCAGATTCCACAGATATAAGGCCTGCAAAGAGATCCTCGAAATACAGATGTAACTCCGTGAGATGAATTAACAGAACACTAAGCAGTTTCTCAGAAATCTTCTTTCCAGATTTCATCTGAGGCTATTTCCTTTCTCACCATAGCCCTCTAAGGGCTTCCAAATATCACTTTGCCAATGCCACAAGAACTGTCTTAGCGAAAGGCTTCTTGAGGGGAAAGCTGTAACTCTGTGAGATGATTTCACAGAACACAAAGAAGTTTCTCAGAGAGCTTCTTTCTCTTTGTTATCGGAGGATATTTCCTTTGGCCCTATAGTCTTCAAAGGGATCCGAAATATCTGTTCTCAGATTCCACAGAAATAAGGCTAGCAAAGAGATCCACGAAATACAGATGTAACTCTGTGAGTGGAAGTCACACATCACAGAGCAGTTTCTCAGAAAGCTTCTTTCCAGATTTCATCTGAGGATATTTCCTTTTTCACCATAGCCCTCTATGGGCTTCCAAATATCACTTTTCCAATTTCAAAAGAACTGTCTTAGCGAACGGCTTCTTGAGGGGAAAGCTGTAACTCTGTGAGATGATTTCACAGAACACAAAGAAGTTTCTCAGAAAGCTTCTTTCTCTTTGTTATCGGAGGATATTTCCTTTGGCCCTATAGTCTTCAAAGGCATCCGAAATATGAGTTCTCAGATTCCACAGAAATAAGGCTATAAAAGAGATCCACGAAATACAGATGTAACTCTGTGAGATGAATTAACAGAACACTAAGCAGTTTCTCAGAAAGCTTGTATCCAGATTTCATCTGAGGATATTTCCTTTTTCACCATAGTCCTCTATGGGCTTCCAAATATCACTTTGCCAATTCCACAAGAACTATCTTAGCGAAAGGCTTCTTGTGGAGAAAGCTGTAACTCTGTGAGATGATTTCACAGAACACAAAGAAGTTTCTCAGAAAGCTTCTTTCTCTTTGTTATCGGAGAATATTTCCTTTGGCCCTATAGTCTTCAAAGGGATCCGAAATATCTGTTCTCAGATTCCACAGAAATAAGGCTATAAAAGAGATCCACGAAATACAGATGTAACTCTGTGAGATGAATTAACAGAACACTAAGCAGTTTCTCAGAAAGCTTCTTTCCAGATTTCATCTGAGGATATTTCCTTTTTCACCATAGCCCTCTATGGGCTTCCAAATATCACTTTGCCAATTCCACAAGAACTGTCTTAGCGAAAGGCTTCTTGAGGGGAAAGCTGTAACTCTGTGAGATGATTTCACAGACACAAAGAAGTTTCTCAGAAAGCTTCTTTCTCTTTGTTATCTTAGAATATTTCATTTGGCCCTATAGTCTTCAAAGGGATCCGAAATATGAGTTCTCAGAATCCACAGAAATAAGGCTAGCAAAGAGATCCACGAAATACAGATGTAACTCTGTGAGATGAATTAACAGAACACTAAGCAGTTTCTCAGTAAGCTTCTTTCCAGATTTCATCTGAGGATATTTCCTTTTTCACCATAGCCCTCTAAGGGCTTCCAAATATCACTTTGCCAATTCCACAAGAACTGTCTTAGCGAAAGGCTTCTTGAGGGGAAAGCTGTAACTCTGTGAGATGATTTCACAGAACACAAAGAAGTTTCTCAGACAGCTTCTTTCTCTTTGTTATCGGAGGATATTTCCCTTGGCCCTATAGTCTTCAATGGGATCCGAAATATCTGTTCTCAGATTCCACAGAAATAAGGCTAGCAAAGAGATCCACGGAATACAGATGTAACTCTGTGAGTGGAAGTCACACATCACAGAGCAGTTTCTCAGAAAGCTTCTTTCCAGATTTCATCTGAGGATATTTCCTTTTTCACCATAGCCCTCTAGGGGTTCCAAATATCACTTTGCCAATTCCACAAGAACAGTCTTAGCGAAAGGCTTCTTGAGGGGAAAGCTGTAACTCTGTGAGATGATTTCACAGAACACAAAGAAGTTTCTCAGAAAGCTTCTTTCTCTTTGTTATCGGAGGATATTTCCTTTGGCCCTGTAGTCTTCAAAGGGATCCGAAATATCTGTTCTCAGATTCCACAGAAATAAGGCTAGCAAAGAGATCCACGAAATACGGATGTAACTCTGTGAGATGAATTACCAGAACACTAAGCAGTTTCGCAGAAAGCTTGTATCCAGATTTCATCTGAGGATATTTTCTTTTTCACCATAGCCCACTATGGGCTTCCAAATATCACTTTTCCAATTCCACAAGGACTATTTTAGCGAAAGGCTTCTTGTGGAGAAAGCTGTAACCCTGTGAGATGATTTCACAGAACACAAAGAAGTTTCTCAGAAAGCTTCTTTCTCTTTGTTATCGGAGGATATTTCCTTTGGCCCTATAGTGTTCAAAGGGATCCGAAATATCTGTTCTCAGATTCCACAGAAATAAGGCTAGAAAAGAGATCCACGAAATACAGATGTAACTCTGTGAGATGAATTAACAGAACACTAAGCAGTTTCTCAGAAAGCTTCTTTCCAGATTTCATCTGAGGATATTTCCTTTTTCACCATAGCCCTCTATGGGCTTCCAATGATCACTTTGCCAATTCCACAAGAACTGTCTTAGCGAAAGGCGTCTTGAGGGGAAAGCTGTAATTCTGTGAGATGATTTCACAGAACACAAAGAAGTTTCTCAGAAAGCTTCCTTCTCTTTTTTATCGAAGAATATTTCCTTTGGCCCTATAGTCTTCAAAGGGATCCGAAATATGAGTTCTCAGATTCCACAGAAATAAGGCTAGCAAAGAGATCCACGAAATACAGATGTAACTCTGTGAGATGAATTAACAGAACACTAAGCAGTTTCTCAGAAAGCTTCTTTCCAGATTTCATCTGAGGATATTTCCTTTTTCACCGTAGCCCTCTATGGGCTTCCAAATATCACTTTGCCAATTTCAAAAGAACTGTCTTAGCGAACGGCTTCTTGAGGGGAAAGCTGTAACTCTGTGAGATGATTTCACAGAACACAAAGAAGTTTCTCAGAAAGCTTCTTTCTCTTTGTTATCGGAGGATATTTCCTTTGGCCCTATAGTCTTCAAAGAGATCCGAAATATGAGATCTCAGATTCCACAGAAATAAGGCTAGCAAAGAGATCCACGAAATACAGATGTAACTCTGTGAGATGAATTAACAGAACACTAAGCAGTTTCTCAGAAAGCTTGTATCCAGATTTCATCTGAGGATATTTCCTTTTTCACCATAGCCCCCTATGGGCTTCCAAATATCACTTTGCCAATTCCACAAGAACTATCTTAGCGAAAGGCTTCTTGAGGAGAAAGCTGTAACTCTGTGAGATGATTTCACAGAACACAAAGAAGTTTCTCAGAAAGCTTCTTTCTCTTTGTTATCGGAGGATATTTCCTTTGGCCCTATAGTCTTCAAAGGGATCCGAAATATCTGTTCTCAGATTCCACAGAAATAAGGCTAGAAAAGAGATCCACGAAATACAGATGTAACTCTGTGAGATGAATTAACAGAACACTAAGCAGTTTCTCAGAAACTTCTTTCCAGATTTCATCTGAGGATATTTCCTTTTTCACCATAGCCCTCTATGGGCTTCCAAATATCACTTTGCCAATTCCATAAGAACTGTCTTAGCGAAAGGCTTATTGAGGGGAAAGCTGTAACTCTGTGAGATGATTTCACAGACACAAAGAAGTTTCTCAGAAAGCTTCTTTCTCTTTGTTATCGGAGAATATTTCATTTGGCCCTATAGTCTTCAAAGGGATCCGAAATATCAGTTGTCAGATTCCACAGAAATAAGGCTAGCAAGAGATCCACGAAATACAGATGTAACTCTGTGAGATGAATTAACAGAACACTAAGCAGTTTCTCAGAAAGCTTCTTTCCAGATTTCATCTGAGGATATTTCCTTTTTCACCATAGCCCTCTAAGGGCTTCCAAATATCACTTTGCCAATTCCACAAGAACTGTCTTAGCGAAAGGCTTCTTGAGGGGAAAGCTGTAACTCTGTGAGATGATTTCACAGAACACAAAGAAGTTTCTCAGACAGCTTCTTTCTCTTTGTTATCGGAGGATATTTCCTTTGGCCCTCAAGTCTTCAATGGGATCCGAAATATCTGTTCTCAGATTCCACAGAAATAAGGCTAGCAAAGAGATCCACGAAATACAGATGTAACTCTGTGAGTGGAAGTCACACATCACAGAGCAGTTTCTCAGAAAGCTTCTTTCCAGATTTCATCTGAGGATATTTCCTTTTTCACCATAGCCCTCTATGGGCTTCCAAATATCACTTTGCCAATTCCACAAGAACTGTCTTAGCGAAAGGCTTCTTGAGGGGAAAGCTGTAACTCTGTGAGATGATTTCACAGAACACAAAGAAGTTTCTCAGAAAGTTTCTTTCTCTTTGTTATCGGAGGATATTTCCTTTGGCCCTATAGTCTCCAAAGGGATCCGAAATATCTGTTCTCAGATTCCACAGAAATAAGGCTAGCAAAGAGATCCACGAAATACAGATGTAACTCTGTGAGATGAATTAACAGAACACTAAGCAGTTTCTCAGAAAGCTTCTTTCCAGATTTCATCTGAGGATATTTCCTTTTTCACCATAGCCCTCTATGGGCTTCCAAATATCACTTTGCCAATTCCACAAGAACTGTCTTAGCGAAAGTCGTCTTGAGGGGAAAGCTGTAACTCTGTGAGATGATTTCACAGAGACAAAGAAGTTTCTCAGAAAGCTTCTTTCTCTTTGTTATCGGAGAATATTTCATTTGGCCCTATAGTCTTGAAAGGGATCCGAAATATCAGTTCTCAGATTCCACAGAAATAAGGCTAGCAAAGAGATCCACGAAATACAGATGTAACTCAGTGAGATGAATTAAAAGAACACTAAGCAGTTTCTCAGAAAGCTTCTTTCCAGATTTCATCTGAGGATATTTCCTTTTTCACCATAGCCCTCTATGGGCTTCCAAATATCACTTTGCCAATTCCACAAGAACTGTCTCAGCGAAAGTCTTCTTGAGGGGAAAGCTGTAACCCTGTGAGATTATTTCAGAGAACACAAAGAAGTTTCTCAGAGAGCTTCTTTCTCTTTGTTATCGGAGGATATTTCCTTTGGCCCTATAATCTTCAAAGGCATCCGAAATATCTGTTCTCAGATTACACAGAAATAAGGCTAGCAAAGAGATCCACGAAATACAGATGTAAATCTGTGAGTGGAAGTCACACATCACAGAGCAGTTTCTCAGAAAGCTTCTTTCCAGATTTCATCTGAGGATATTTTCTTTTTCACCATAGCCCACTATGGGCTTCCAAATATCACTTTGCCAATTCCACAAGAACTATTTTAGCGAAAGCTTCTTGAGGAGAAAGCTGTAACTCTGTGAGATGATTTCACAGAACACAAAGAAGTTTCTCAGAAAGCTTCTTTCTCTTTGTTATCGGAGGATATTTCCTTTGGCCCTATAGTGTTCAAAGGGATCCGAAATATCTGTTCTCAGATTCCACAGAAATAAGGCTAGAAAAGAGATCCACGAAATACAGATGTAACTCTGTGAGATGAATTAACAGAACACTAAGCAGTTTCTCAGAAAGCTTCTTTCCAGATTTCATCTGAGGATATTTCCTTTTTCACCATAGCCCTCTATGGGCTTCCAATGATCACTTTGCCAATTCCACAAGAACTGTCTTAGCGAAAGGCGTCTTGAGGGGAAAGCTGTAATTCTGTGAGATTATTTCACAGAACACAAAGAAGTTTCTCAGAAAGCTTCTTTCTCTTTTTTATCGAAGAATATTTCCTTTGGCCCTATAGTCTTCAAAGGGATCCGAAATATCAGTTCTCAGATTCCACAGAAATAAGGCTAGCAAAGAGATCCACGAAATACAGATGTAACTCTGTGAGATGAATTAACAGAACACTAAGCAGTTTCTCAGAAAGCTTGTATCCAGATTTCATCTGAGGAGATTTCCTTTTTCACCATAGCCCTCTATGGGCTTCCAAATATCACTTTGCCAATTCCACAAGAACTGTCTTAGCGAAAGGCTTCTTGAGGGGAAAGCTGTATCTCTGTGAGAAGATTTCACAGAACACAAAGAAGTTTCTCAGAGAGCTTCTTTCTCTTTGTTATTGGAGGATATTTCCTTTGGCCCTATAGTCTTCAAAGGGATCCGAAATATCTGTTCTCAGATTCCACAGAAATAAGGCTAGCAAAGAGATCCACGAAATACAGATGTAACTCTGTGAGATGAATTAACAGAACACTAAGCAGTTTCTCAGAAAGCTTCTTTCCAGATTTCATCTGAGGATATTTCCTTTTTCACCAAAGCCCTCTATGGGCTTCCAAATATCACTTTGCCAATTTCAAAAGAACTGTCTTAGCGAACAGCTTCTTGAGGGGAAAGCTGTAACTCTGTGAGATGATTTCACAGAACACAAAGAAGTTTCTCAGAAAGCTTCTTTCTCTTTGTTATCGGAGGATATTTCCTTTGGCCCTATAGTCTTCAAAGAGATCCGAAATATGAGATCTCAGATTCCACAGAAATAAGGCTAGCAAAGAGATCCACGAAATACAGATGTAACTCTGTGAGATGAATTAACAGAACACTAAGCAGTTTCTCAGAAAGCTTGTATCCAGATTTCATCTGAGGATATTTCCGTTTTCACCATAGCCCCCTATGGGCTTCCAAATATCACTTTGCCAATTCCACAAGAACTATCTTAGCGAAAGGCTTCTTGAGGAGAAAGCTGTAACTCCGTGAGATGATTTCACAGAACACAAAGAAGTTTCTCAGAAAGCTTCTTTCTCTTTGTTATCGGAGGATATTTCCTTTGGCCCTATAGTCTTCAAAGGGATCCGAAATATCTGTTCTCAGATTCCACAGAAATAAGGCTAGAAAAGAGATCCACGAAATACAGATGTAACTCTGTGAGATGAATTAACAGAACACTAAGCAGTTTCTCAGAAAGCTTCTTTCCAGATTTCATCTGAGGATATTTCCTTTTTCACCATAGCCCTCTATGGGCTTCCAAATATCACTTTGCCAATTCCACAAGAACTGTCTTAGCGAAAGGCTTCTTGAGGGGAAAGCTGTAACTCTGTGAGATGATTTCACAGAACACAAAGAAGTTTCTCAGAAAGCTTCTTTCTCTTTGTTATCGGAGGATATTTCCTTTGGCCCTATAGTCTTCAAAGGGATCCGAAATATCTGTTCTCAGATTCCACAGAAATAAGGCTAGCAAAGAGATCCACGAAATACAGATGTAACTCTGTGAGATGAATTAACAGAACACTAAGCAGTTTCTCAGAAAGCTTCTTTCCCGATTTCATCTGAGGATATTTCCTTTTTCACCATAGCCCTCTATGGGCTTCCAAATATCACTTTGCCAATTCCACAAGAACTGTCTTAGCGAAAGTCGTCTTGAAGGGAGAGCTGTAACTCTGTGACATGATTTCACAGACACAAAGAAGTTTCTCAGAAAGCTTCTTTCTCTTTGTTATCGGAGAATATTTCATTTGGCCCTATAGTCTTGAAAGGGATCCGAAATATCAGTTCTCAGATTCCACAGAAATAAGGCTAGCAAAGAGATCCACGAAATACAGAGGTAACTCTGTGAGATGAATTAACAGAACACTAAGCAGTTTCTCAGAAAGCTTGTATCCAGATTTCATCTGAGGATATTTCCTTTTTCACCATAGCCCTCTATGGGCTTCCAAATATCACTTTGCCAATTCCACAAGAACTGTCTCAGCGAAAGTCTTCCTGAGGGGAAAGCTGTAACCCTGTGAGATTATTTCAGAGAACACAAAGAAGTTTCTCATAGAGCTTCTTTCTCTTTGTTATCGGAGGATATTTCCTTTGGCCCTATAATCTTCAAAGGCATCCGAAATATCTGTTCTCAGATTACACAGAAATAAGGCTAGCAAAGAGATCCACGAAATACAGATGTAACTCTGTGAGTGGAAGTCACACATCACAGAGCAGTTTCTCAGAAAGCTTCTTTCCAGATTTCATCTGAGGATATTTCCTTTTTCACCATAGCCCTCTAAGGGCTTCCAAATATCACTTTGCCAATTCCACAAGAACTGTCTTAGCGAAAGGCTTCTTGAGGGGAAAGCTGTAACTCTGTGAGATGATTTCACAGAACACAAAGAAGTTTCTCAGAGAGCTTCTTTCTCTTTGTTATCGGAGGATATTTCCTTTGGCCCTATAGTCTTCAAAGGGATCCGAAATATCTGTTCTCAGATTCCACAGAAATAAGGCTGGCAAAGAGATCCACGAAATACAGATGTACCTCTGTGAGATGAATTAACAGAACACTAAGCACTTTCTCAGAAAGCTTCTTTCCAGATTTCATCTGAGGATATTTCCTTTTTCACCATAGCCCTCTATAGGCCTCCAAATATCACTTTGCAAATTTCACAAGAACTGTCTTAGCGAAAGGTTTCTTGAGGGGAAAGCTGTAACTCTGTGAGATGATTTCACAGAACACAAAGAAGTTTGTCAGAAAGCTTCTTTCTCTTTGTTATCGGAGGATATTACCTTTGGCCCTATAGTCTTCAAAGGGATCCGAAATATCTGTTCTCAGATTCCACAGAAATTAGGCTAGCAAAGAGATCCACGAAATACAGATGTAACTCTGGGGATGATTTAACAGAACACTAAGCAGTTTCTCAGAATGCTTCTTTCCAGATTTCATCTGAGGATATTTCCTTTTTCACCATAGCCCTCTATGGGCCTCCAAATAACACTTTGCCAATTCCACAAGAACTGTCTTAGCGAAAGGCTTCTTGAGGGGAAAGCTGTAACTCTGTGAGATGATTTCACAGAACACAAAGGAGTTTCTCAAAAGGCTTCTTTCTCTTTGTTATCGGAGGATTTTTCCTTTGGCCCTATAGTCTTCAAAGGGATCCGAAATATCTGTTCTCAGATTCCACAGAAATAAGGCTAGCAAAGAGATCCACGAAATAGAGATGTAACTCTGTGAGATGAATTAACAGAACACTAAGCAGTTTCTCAGAAAGCTTCTTTCCCGATTTCATCTGAGGATATTTCCTTTTTCACCATAGCCCTCTATGGGCTTCCAAATATCACTTTGCCAATTCCACAAGAACTGTCTTAGCGAAAGTCGTCTTGAAGGGAGAGCTGTAACTCTGTGACATGATTTCACAGACACAAAGAAGTTTCTCAGAAAGCTTCTTTCTCTTTGTTATCGGAGAATATTTCATTTGGCCCTATAGTCTTGAAAGGGATCCGAAATATCAGTTCTCAGATTCCACAGAAATAAGGCTAGCAAAGAGATCCACGAAATACAGATGTAACTCTGTGAGATGAATTAACAGAACACTAAGCAGTTTCTCAGAATGCTTCTTTCCAGATTTCATCTGAGGATATTTCCTTTTTCACCATAGCCCTCTATGGGCCTCCAAATAACACTTTGCCAATTCCACAAGAACTGTCTTAGCGAAAGGCTTCTTGAGGGGAAAGCTGTAACTCTGTGAGATGATTTCACAGAACACAAAGGAGTTTCTCAAAAGGCTTCTTTCTCTTTGTTATCGGAGGATTTTTCCTTTGGCCCTATAGTCTTCAAAGGGATCCGAAATATCTGTTCTCAGATTCCACAGAAATAAGGCTAGCAAAGAGATCCACGAAATAGAGATGTAACTCTGGGGATGAATTAACAGAACAATAAGAGGTTTCTCAGAAAGCTTCTTTCCAGATTTCATCTGAGGATATTTCCTTTTTCACCGTAGCCCTCTATGGGCTTCCTAATATCACTTTTCCAATTCCAAAAGAACTGTCTTAGCGAAAGGCTTCTTGAGGGGAAAGCTGTAACTCTGTGAGATGATTTCACAGAACACAAAGAAGTTTCTCAGACAGCTTCTTTCTCTTTGTTATCGGAGGATATTTCCTTTGGCCCTATTGTCTTCAATGGGATCCGAAATATCTGTTCTCAGATTCCACAGAAATAAGGCTAGCAAAGAGATCCACGAAATACAGATGTAACTCTGTGAGTGGAAGTCACACATCACAGAGCAGTTTCTCAGAAAGCTTCTTTCCAGATTTCATCTGAGGATATTTCCTTTTTCACCATAGCCCTCTATGGGCTTCCAAATATCACTTTGCCAATTCCACAAGAACTGTCTTAGCGAAAGGCTTCTTGAGGGGAAAGCTGTAATTCTGTGAGATGATTTCACAGAACACAAAGAAGTTTCTCAGAAAGCTTCTTTCTCTTTGTTATCGGAGGATATTTCCTTTGGCCCTATAGTCTTCAAAGGGATCCGAAATATCTGTTCTCAGATTCCACAGAAATAAGGCTAGCAAAGAGATCCACGAAATACGGATGTAACTCTGTGAGATGAATTACCAGAACACTAAGCAGTTTCTCAGAAAGCTTGTATCCAGATTTCATCTGAGGATATTTTCTTTTTCACCATAGCCCACTAAGGGCTTCCAAATATCACTTTGCCAATTCCACAAGAACTATTTTAGCGAAAGGCTTCTTGAGGAGAAAGCTGTAACTCTGTGAGGTGATTTCACAGAACACAAAGAAGTTTCTCAGAAAGCTTCTTTCTCTTTGTTATCGGAGGATATTTCCTTTGGCCCTATAGTCTTCAAAGGGATCCGAAATATCTGTTCTCAGATTCCACAGAAATAAGGCTAGCAAAGAGATCCACGAAATACAGATGTAACTCTGTGAGTGGAAGTCACACATCACAGAGCAGTTTCTCAGAAAGCTTCTTTCCAGATTTCATCTGAGGATATTTCCTTTTTCACCATAGCCCTCTATGGGCTTCCAAATATCACTTTGCCAATTCCACAAGAACTGTCTTAGCGAAATGCTTCTTGAGGGGAAAGCTGTAACTCTGTGAGATGATTTCACAGAACACAAAGAAGTTTCTCACAAAGCTTCTTTCTCTTTGTTATCGGTGGATATTTCCTTTGGCCCTATAGTCTTCAAAGGGATCCGAAATATCTGTTCTCAGATTCCACAGATATAAGGCCTGCAAAGAGATCCTCGAAATACAGATGTAACTTCGTGAGATGAATTAACAGAACACTAAGCAGTTTCTCAGAAAGTTTCTTTCCAGATTTCATCTGAGGCTATTTCCTTTTTCAACATAGCCCTCTATGGGCTTCCAAATATCACTTTGCCAATGCCACAAGAACTGTCTTAGCGAAAGGCTTCTTGAGCTGAAAGCTGTAACTTCGTGAGATGATTTCACAGAACACAAAGAAGTTTCTCAGAAAGCTTCTTTCTCTTTGTTATCGGAGGATATTTCCTTTGGGCGTATAGTCTTCAAAGGGATCCGAAATATCTGTTCTCAGATTCCACAGAAATAAGGCTAGCAAAGAGATCCTCGAAATACAGATGTAACTCTGTGAGATGAATTACCAGAACACTAAGCAGTTTCTCAGAAAGCTTCTTTCCAGATTTCATCTGAGGATATTTCCTTTTTCACCATAGCCCTCTATGGGCTTCCAAATATCACTTTGCCAATTCCACAAGAACTGTCTTAGCGAAAGTCGTCTTGAGGGGAAAGCTGTAACTCTGTGAGATGATTTCACAGACACAAAGAAGTTTCTCAGAAAGCTTCTTTCTCTTTGTTATCGGAGAATATTTCATTTGGCCCTATAGTCTTGAAAGGGATCCGAAATATCAGTTCTCAGATTCCACAGAAATAAGGCTAGCAAAGAGATCCACGAAATACAGATGTAACTATGTGAGATGAATTAACAGAACACTAAGCAGTTTCTCAGAAAGCTTCTTTCCAGATTTCATCTGAGGATATTTCCTTTTTCACCATAGCCCTCTATGGGCTTCCAAATATCACTTTGCCAATTCCACAAGAACTGTCTCAGCGAAAGTCTTCTTGAGGGGAAAGCTGTAACCCTGTGAGATTATTTCAGAGAACACAAAGAAGTTTCTCAGAGAGCTTCTTTCTCTTTGTTATCGGAGGATATTTCCTTTGGCCCTATAATCTTCAAAGGCATCCGAAATATCTGTTCTCAGATTACACAGAAATAAGGCTAGCAAAGAGATCCACGAAATACAGATGTAACTCTGTGAGTGGAAGTCACACATCACAGAGCAGTTTCTCAGAAAGCTTCTTTCCAGATTTCATCTGAGGATATTTCCTTTTTCACCATAGCCCTCTATGGGCTTCCAAATATCACTTTGCCAATTCCACAAGAACTGTCTTAGCGAAAGGCTTCTTGAGGGGAAAGCTGTAGCTCTGTGAGATGATTTCACAGAACACAAAGAAGATTCTCAGAGAGCTTCTATCTCTTTGTTATCGGAGGATATTTCCTTTGGCACTATAGTCTTCAGAGGGATCCGAAATATCTGTTCTCAGATTCCACAGAAATAAGGCTGGAAAAGAGATCCACGAAATACAGATGTATCTCTGTGAGATGAATTAACAGAACACTAAGCACTTTCTCAGAAAGCTTCTTTCCAGATTTCATCTGAGGATATTTCCTTTTTCACCATAGCCCTCTATAGGCCTCCAAATATCACTTTGCAAATTTCACAAGAACTGTCTTAGCGAAAGGCTTCTTGAGGGGAAAGCTGTAACTCTGTGAGATGATTTCACAGAACACAAAGAAGTTTGTCAGAAAGCTTCTTTCTCTTTGTTATCGGAGGATATTACCTTTGGCCCTATAGTCTTCAAAGGGATCCGAAATATCTGTTCTCAGATTCCACAGAAATTAGGCTAGCAAAGAGATCCACGAAATACAGATGTAACTCTGGGGATGATTTAACAGAACACTAAGCAGGTTCTCAGAATGCTTCTTTCCAGATTTCATCTGAGGATATTTCCTTTTTCACCATAGCCCTCTATGGGCCTCCAAATATCACTTTGCCAATTCCACAAGAACTGTCTTAGCGAAAGGCTTCTTGAGGGGAAAGCTGTATCTCTGTGAGATGATTTCACAGAACACAAAGGAGTTTCTCAAAAGGCTTCTTTCTCTTTGTTATCGGAGGATTTTTCCTTTGGCCCTATAGTCTTCAAAGGGATCCGAAATATCTGTTCTCAGATTCCACAGAAATAAGGCTAGCAAAGAGATCCACGAAATACAGATGTAACTCTGGGGATGAATTAACAGAACAATAAGCAGTTTCTCAGAAAGCTTCTTTCCAGATTTGATCTGAGGATATTTCCTTTTTCACCGTAGCCCTCTATGGGCTTCCAAATATCACTTTTCCAATTCCAAAAGAACTGTCTTAGCGAAAGGCTTCTTGAGGGGAAAGCTGTAACTCTGTGAGATGATTTCACAGAACACAAAGAAGTTTCTCAGAAAGATTCTTTCTCTTTGTTATCGGAGAATATTTCCTTTGGCCCTATAGTCTTCAAAGGGATCCGAAATATGAGTTCTCAGATTCCACAGAAATAAGGCTAGCAAAGAGATCCACGAAATACAGATGTAACTCTGTGAGATGAATTAACAGAACACTAAGCAGTTTCTCAGAAAGCTTCTTTCCAGATTTCATCTGAGGATATTTCCTTTTTCACCATAGCCCTCTATAGGCTTCCAAATATCACTTTGCCAATTCCACAAGACCTGTCTTAGCGAAAGGCTTCTTGAGGGGAAAGCTCTAACTCTGTGAGATGATTTCACAGACACAAAGAAGTTTCTCAGAAAGCTTCTTTCTCTTTGTTATCGGAGAATATTTCATTTGGCCCTATAGTCTTCAAAGGGATCCGAAATATGAGTTCTCAGATTCCACAGAAATAATGCTAGCAAAGAGATCCACGAAATACAGATGTAACTCTGTGAGATGAATTAACAGAACACTAAGCAGTTTCTCAGAAAGCTTCTTTCCAGATTTCATCTGAGGATATTTCCTTTTTCACCATAGCCCTCTAAGGGCTTCCAAATATCACTTTGCCAATTCCACAAGAACTGTCTTAGCGAAAGGCTTCTTGAGGGGAAAGCTGTAACTCTGTGAGATGATTTCACAGAACACAAAGAAGTTTCTCAGAAAGCTTCTTTCTCTTTGTTATCGGAGGATATCTCCTTTGGCCCTATAGTCTTCAAAGAGATCCGAAATATGAGATCTCAGATTCCACAGAAATAAGGCTAGCAAAGAGATCCACGAAATACAGATGTAACTCTGTGAGATGAATTAACAGAACACTAAGCAGTTTCTCAGAAAGCTTGTATCCAGATTTCATCTGAGGATATTTCCTTTTTCACCATAGCCCCCTATGGGCTTCCAAATATCACTTTGCCAATTCCACAAGAACTATCTTAGCGAAAGGCTTCTTGAGGAGAAAGCTGTAACTCTGTGAGATGATTTCACAGAACACAAAGAAGTTTCTCAGAAAGCTTCTTTCTCTTTGTTATCGGAGGATATTTCCTTTGGCCCTATAGTCTTCAAAGGGATCCGAAATATCTGTTCTCAGATTCCACAGAAAAAAGGCTAGAAAAGAGATCCACGAAATACAGATGTAACTCTGTGAGATGAATTAACAGAACACTAAGCAGTTTCTCAGAAAGCTTCTTTCCAGATTTCATCTGAGGATATTTCCTTTTTCACCATAGCCCTCTATGGGCTTCCAAATATCACTTTGCCAATTCCACAAGAACTGTCTTAGCGAAAGGCTTCTTGAGGGGAAAGCTGTAACTCTGTGAGATGATTTCACAGAACACAAAGAAGTTTCTCAAAAAGCTTCTTTCTCTTTGTTATCGGAGGATATTTCCTTTGGCCCTATAGTCTTCAAAGGGATCCGAAATATCTGTTCTCAGATTCCACAGAAATAAGGCTAGCAAAGAGATCCACGAAATACAGATGTAACTCTGTGAGATGAATTAACAGAACACTAAGCAGTTTCTCAGAAAGCTTCTTTCCAGATTTCATCTGAGGATATTTCCTTTTTCACCATAGCCCTCTATGGGCTTCCAAATATCACTTTGCCAATTCCACAAGAACTGTCTCAGCGAAAGTCTTCTTGAGGGGAAAGCTGTAACCCTGTGAGATTATTTCAGAGAACACAAAGAAGTTTCTCAGAGAGCTTCTTTCTCTTTGTTATCGGAGGATATTTCCTTTGGCCCTATAATCTTCAAAGGCATCCGAAATATCTGTTCTCAGATTACACAGAAATAAGGCTAGCAAAGAGATCCACGAAATACAGATGTAACTCTCTGAGTGGAAGTCACACATCACAGAGCAGTTTCTCAGAAAGCTTCTTTCCAGATTTCATCTGAGGATATTTCCTTTTTCACCATAGCCCTCTATGGGCTTCCAAATATCACTTTGCCAATTCCACAAGAACTGTCTTAGCGAAAGGCTTCTTGAGGGGAAAGCTGTAACTCTGTGAGATGATTTCACAGGACACAAAGAAGTTTCTCAGAGAGCTTCTTTCTCTTTGTTATCGGAGGATATTTCCTTTGGCCCTATAGTCTTCAAAGGGATCCGAAATATCTGTTCTCAGATTCCACAGAAATAAGGCTGGCAAAGAGATCCACGAAATACAGATGTATCTCTGTGAGATGAATTAACAGAACACTAAGCACTTTCTCAGAAAGCTTCTTTCCAGATTTCATCTGAGGATATTTCCTTTTTCACCATAGCCCTCTATAGGCCTCCAAATATCACTTTGCAAATTTCACAAGAACTGTCTTAGCGAAAGGTTTCTTGAGGGGAAAGCTGTAACTCTGTGAGATGATTTCACAGAACACAAAGAAGTTTGTCAGAAAGCTTCTTTCTCTTTGTTATCGGAGGATATTACCTTTGGCCCTATTGTCTTCAAAGGGATCCGAAATATCTGTTCTCAGATTCCACAGAAATTAGGCTAGCAAAGAGATCCACGAAATACAGATGTAACTCTGGGGATGATTTAACAGAACACTAAGCAGTTTCTCAGAATGCTTCTTTCCAGATTTCATCTGAGGATATTTCCTTTTTCACCATAGCCCTCTATGGGCCTCCAAATAACACTTTGCCAATTCCACAGGAACTGTCTTAGCGAAAGGCTTCTTGAGGGGAAAGCTGTAACTCTGTGAGATGATTTCACAGAACACAAAGGAGTGTCTCAAAAGGCTTCTTTCTCTTTGTTATCGGAGGATTTTTCCTTTGGCCCTATAGTCTTCAAAGGGATCCGAAATATCTGTTCTCAGATTCCACAGAAATAAGGCTAGCAAAGAGATCCACGAAATACAGATGTAACTCTGGGGATGAATTAACAGAACAATAAGCAGTTTCTCAGAAAGCTTCTTTCCAGATTTCATCTGAGGATATTTCCTTTTTCACCGTAGCCCTCTATGGGCTTCAAAATATCACTTTTCCAATTCCAAAAGAACTGTCTTAGCGAAAGGCTTCTTGAGGGGAAAGCTGTAACTCTGTGAGATGATTTCACAGAACACAAAGAAGTTTCTCAGACAGCTTCTTTCTCTTTGTTATCGGAGGATATTTCCTTTGGCCCTATTGTCTTCAATGGGATCCGAAATATCTGTTCTCAGATTCCACAGAAATAAGGCTAGCAAAGAGATCCACGAAATACAGATGTAACTCTGTGAGTGGAAGTCACACATCACAGAGCAGTTTCTCAGAAAGCTTCTTTCCAGATTTCATCTGAGGATATTTCCTTTTTCACCATAGCCCTCTATGGGCTTCCAAATATCACTTTGCCAATTCCACAAGAACTGTCTTAGCGAAAGGCTTCTTGAGGGGAAAGCTGTAATTCTGTGAGATGATTTCACAGAACACAAAGAAGTTTCTCAGAAAGCTTCTTTCTCTTTGTTATCGGAGGATATTTCCTTTGGCCCTATAGTCTTCAAAGGGATCCGAAATATCTGTTCTCAGATTCCACAGAAATAAGGCTAGCAAAGAGATCCACGAAATACGGATGTAACTCTGTGAGATGAATTACCAGAACACTAAGCAGTTTCTCAGAAAGCTTGTATCCAGATTTCATCTGAGGATATTTTCTTTTTCACCATAGCCCACTAAGGGCTTCCAAATATCACTTTGCCAATTCCACAAGAACTATTTTAGCGAAAGGCTTCTTGAGGAGAAAGCTGTAACTCTGTGAGGTGATTTCACAGAACACAAAGAAGTTTCTCAGAAAGCTTCTTTCTCTTTGTTATCGGAGGATATTTCCTTTGGCCCTATAGTCTTCAAAGGGATCCGAAATATCTGTTCTCAGATTCCACAGAAATAAGGCTAGCAAAGAGATCCACGAAATACAGATGTAACTCTGTGAGTGGAAGTCACACATCACAGAGCAGTTTCTCAGAAAGCTTCTTTCCAGATTTCATCTGAGGATATTTCCTTTTTCACCATAGCCCTCTATGGGCTTCCAAATATCACTTTGCCAATTCCACAAGAACTGTCTTAGCGAAATGCTTCTTGAGGGGAAAGCTGTAACTCTGTGAGATGATTTCACAGAACACAAAGAAGTTTCTCACAAAGCTTCTTTCTCTTTGTTATCGGAGGATATTTCCTTTGGCCCTATAGTCTTCAAAGGGATCCGAAATATCTGTTCTCAGATTCCACAGATATAAGGACTGCAAAGAGATCCTAGAAATACAGATGTAACTTCGTGAGATGAATTAACAGAACACTAAGCAGTTTCTCAGAAAGTTTCTTTCCAGATTTCATCTGAGGCTATTTCCTTTTTCAACATAGCCCTCTATGGGCTTCCAAATATCACTTTGCCAATGCCACAAGAACTGTCTTAGCGAAAGGCTTCTTGAGCTGAAAGCTGTAACTTCGTGAGATGATTTCACAGAACACAAAGAAGTTTCTCAGAAAGCTTCTTTCTCTTTGTTATCGGAGAATATTTCCTTTGGGCGTATAGTCTTCAAAGGGATCCGAAATATCTGTTCTCAGATTCCACAGAAATAAGGCTAGCAAAGAGATCCTCGAAATACAGATGTAACTCTGTGAGATGAATTACCAGAACACTAAGCAGTTTCTCAGAAAGCTTCTTTCCAGATTTCATCTGAGGATATTTCCTTTTTCACCATAGCCCTCTATGGGCTTCCAAATATCACTTTGCCAATTCCACAAGAACTGTCTTAGCGAAAGTCGTCTTGAGGGGAAAGCTGTAACTCTGTGAGATGATTTCACAGACACAAAGAAGTTTCTCAGAAAGCTTCTTTCTCTTTGTTATCGGAGAATATTTCATTTGGCCCTATAGTCTGAAAGGGATCCGAAATATCAGTTCTCAGATTCCACAGAAATAAGGCTAGCAAAGAGATCCACGAAATACAGATGTAACTATGTGAGATGAATTAACAGAACACTAAGCAGTTTCTCAGAAAGCTTCTTTCCAGATTTCATCTGAGGATATTTCATTTTTCACCATAGCCCTCTATGGGCTTCCAAATATCACTTTGCCAATTCCACAAGAACTGTCTCAGCGAAAGTCTTCTTGAGGGGAAAGCTGTAACCCTGTGAGATTATTTCAGAGAACACAAAGAAGTTTCTCAGAGAGCTTCTTTCTCTTTGTTATCGGAGGATATTTCCTTAGGCCCTATAATCTTCAAAGGCATCCGAAATATCTGTTCTCAGATTACACAGAAATAAGGCTAGCAAAGAGATCCACGAAATACAGATGTAACTCTGTGAGTGGAAGTCACACATCACAGAGCAGTTTCTCAGAAAGCTTCTTTCCAGATTTCATCTGAGGATATTTCCTTTTTCACCATAGCCCTCTATGGGCTTCCAAATATCACTTTGCCAATTCCACAAGAACTGTCTTAGCGAAAGGCTTCTTGAGGGGAAAGCTGTAGCTCTGTGAGATGATTTCACAGAACACAAAGAAGATTCTCAGAGAGCTTCTATCTCTTTGTTATCGGAGGATATTTCCTTTGGCCCTATAGTCTTCAGAGGGATCCGAAATATCTGTTCTCAGATTCCACAGAAATAAGGCTGGAAAAGAGATCCACGAAATACAGATGTATCTCTGTGAGATGAATTAACAGAACACTAAGCACTTTCTCAGAAAGCTTCTTTCCAGATTTCATCTGAGGATATTTCCTTTTTCACCATAGCCCTCTATAGGCCTCCAAATATCACTTTGCAAATTTCACAAGAACTGTCTTAGCGAAAGGCTTCTTGAGGGGAAAGCTGTAACTCTGTGAGATGATTTCACAGAACACAAAGAAGTTTGTCAGAAAGCTTCTTTCTCTTTGTTATCGGAGGATATTACCATTGGCCCTATAGTCTTCAAAGGGATCCGAAATATCTGTTCTCAGATTCCACAGAAATTAGGCTAGCAAAGAGATCCACGAAATACAGATGTAACTCTGGGGATGATTTAACAGAACACTAAGCAGGTTCTCAGAATGCTTCTTTCCAGATTTCATCTGAGGATATTTCCTTTTTCACCATAGCCCTCTATGGGCCTCCAAATATCACTTTGCCAATTCCACAAGAACTGTCTTAGCGAAAGGCTTCTTGAGGGGAAAGCTGTATCTCTGTGAGATGATTTCACAGAACACAAAGGAGTTTCTCAAAAGGCTTCTTTCTCTTTGTTATCGGAGGATTTTTCCTTTGGCCCTATAGTCTTCAAAGGGATCCGAAATATCTGTTCTCAGATTCCACAGAAATAAGGCTAGCAAAGAGATCCACGAAATACAGATGTAACTCTGGGGATGAATTAACAGAACAATAAGCAGTTTCTCAGAAAGCTTCTTTCCAGATTTGATCTGAGGATATTTCCTTTTTCACCGTAGCCCTCTATGGGCTTCCAAATATCACTTTTCCAATTCCAAAAGAACTGTCTTAGCGAAAGGCTTCTTGAGGGGAAAGCTGTAACTCTGTGAGATGATTTCACAGAACACAAAGAAGTTTCTCAGAAAGATTCTTTCTCTTTGTTATCGGAGAATATTTCCTTTGGCCCTATAGTCTTCAAAGGGATCCGAAATATGAGTTCTCAGACTCCACAGAAATAAGGCTAGCAAAGAGATCCACGAAATACAGATGTAACTCTGTGAGATGAATTAACAGAACACTAAGCAGTTTCTCAGAAAGCTTCTTTCCAGATTTCATCTGAGGATATTTCCTTTTTCACCATAGCCCTCTATAGGCTTCCAAATATCACTTTGCCAATTCCACAAGACCTGTCTTAGCGAAAGGCTTCTTGAGGGGAAAGCTCTAACTCTGTGAGATGATTTCACAGACACAAAGAAGTTTCTCAGAAAGCTTCTTTCTCTTTGTTATCGGAGAATATATCATTTGGCCCTATAGTCTTCAAAGGGATCCGAAATATGAGTTCTCAGATTCCACAGAAATAATGCTAGCAAAGAGATCCACGAAATACAGATGTAACTCTGTGAGATGAATTAACAGAACACTAAGCAGTTTCTCAGAAAGCTTCTTTCCAGATTTCATCTGAGGATATTTCCTTTTTCACCATAGCCCTCTAAGGGCTTCCAAATATCACTTTGCCAATTCCACAAGAACTGTCTTAGCGAAAGGCTTCTTGAGGGGAAAGCTGTAACTCTGTGAGATGATTTCACAGAACACAAAGAAGTTTCTCAGAAAGCTTCTTTCTCTTTGTTATCGGAGGATATCTCCTTTGGCCCTATAGTCTTCAAAGAGATCCGAAATATGAGATCTCAGATTCCACAGAAATAAGGCTAGCAAAGAGATCCACGAAATACAGATGTAACTCTGTGAGATGAATTAACAGAACACTAAGCAGTTTCTCAGAAAGCTTGTATCCAGATTTCATCTGAGGATATTTCCTTTTTCACCATAGCCCCCTATGGGCTTCCAAATATCACTTTGCCAATTCCACAAGAACTATCTTAGCGAAAGGCTTCTTGAGGAGAAAGCTGTAACTCTGTGAGATGATTTCACAGAACACAAAGAAGTTTCTCAGAAAGCTTCTTTCTCTTTGTTATCGGAGGATATTTCCTTTGGCCCTATAGTCTTCAAAGGGATCCGAAATATCTGTTCTCAGATTCCACAGAAAAAAGGCTAGAAAAGAGATCCACGAAATACAGATGTAACTCTGTGAGATGAATTAACAGAACACTAAGCAGTTTCTCAGAAAGCTTCTTTCCAGATTTCATCTGAGGATATTTCCTTTTTCACCATAGCCCTCTATGGGCTTCCAAATATCACTTTGCCAATTCCACAAGAACTGTCTTAGCGAAAGGCTTCTTGAGGGGAAAGCTGTAACTCTGTGAGATGATTTCACAGAACACAAAGAAGTTTCTCAAAAAGCTTCTTTCTCTTTGTTATCGGAGGATATTTCCTTTGGCCCTATAGTCTTCAAAGGGATCCGAAATATCTGTTCTCAGATTCCACAGAAATAAGGCTAGCAAAGAGATCCACGAAATACAGATGTAACTCTGTGAGATGAATTAACAGAACACTAAGCAGTTTCTCAGAAAGCTTCTTTCCAGATTTCATCTGAGGATATTTCCTTTTTCACCATAGCCCTCTATGGGCTTCCAAATATCACTTTGCCAATTCCACAAGAACTGTCTCAGCGAAAGTCTTCTTGAGGGGAAAGCTGTAACCCTGTGAGATTATTTCAGAGAACACAAAGAAGTTTCTCAGAGAGCTTCTTTCTCTTTGTTATCGGAGGATATTTCCTTTGGCCCTATAATCTTCAAAGGCATCCGAAATATCTGTTCTCAGATTACACAGAAATAAGGCTAGCAAAGAGATCCACGAAATACAGATGTAACTCTCTGAGTGGAAGTCACACATCACAGAGCAGTTTCTCAGAAAGCTTCTTTCCAGATTTCATCTGAGGATATTTCCTTTTTCACCATAGCCCTCTATGGGCTTCCAAATATCACTTTGCCAATTCCACAAGAACTGTCTTAGCGAAAGGCTTCTTGAGGGGAAAGCTGTAACTCTGTGAGATGATTTCACAGGACACAAAGAAGTTTCTCAGAGAGCTTCTTTCTCTTTGTTATCGGAGGATATTTCCTTTGGCCCTATAGTCTTCAAAGGGATCCGAAATATCTGTTCTCAGATTCCACAGAAATAAGGCTGGCAAAGAGATCCACGAAATACAGATGTATCTCTGTGAGATGAATTAACAGAACACTAAGCACTTTCTCAGAAAGCTTCTTTCCAGATTTCATCTGAGGATATTTCCTTTTTCACCATAGCCCTCTATAGGCCTCCAAATATCACTTTGCAAATTTCACAAGAACTGTCTTAGCGAAAGGTTTCTTGAGGGGAAAGCTGTAACTCTGTGAGATGATTTCACAGAACACAAAGAAGTTTGTCAGAAAGCTTCTTTCTCTTTGTTATCGGAGGATATTACCTTTGGCCCTATTGTCTTCAAAGGGATCCGAAATATCTGTTCTCAGATTCCACAGAAATTAGGCTAGCAAAGAGATCCACGAAATACAGATGTAACTCTGGGGATGATTTAACAGAACACTAAGCAGTTTCTCAAAATGCTTCTTTCCAGATTTCATCTGAGGATATTTCCTTTTTCACCATAGCCCTCTATGGGCCTCCAAATAACACTTTGCCAATTCCACAGGAACTGTCTTAGCGAAAGGCTTCTTGAGGGGAAAGCTGTAACTCTGTGAGATGATTTCACAGAACACAAAGGAGTTTCTCAAAAGGCTTCTTTCTCTTTGTTATCGGAGGATTTTTCCTTTGGCCCTATAGTCTTCAAAGGGATCCGAAATATCTGTTCTCAGATTCCACAGAAATAAGGCTAGCAAAGAGATCCACGAAATACAGATGTAACTCTGGGGATGAATTAACAGAACAATAAGCAGTTTCTCAGAAAGCTTCTTTCCAGATTTCATCTGAGGATATTTCCTTTTTCACCGTAGCCCTCTATGGGCTTCAAAATATCACTTTTCCAATTCCAAAAGAACTGTCTTAGCGAAAGGCTTCTTGAGGGGAAAGCTGTAACTCTGTGAGATGATTTCACAGAACACAAAGAAGTTTCTCAGACAGCTTCTTTCTCTTTGTTATCGGAGGATATTTCCTTTGGCCCTATAGTCTTCAATGGGATCCGAAATATCTGTTCTCAGATTCCACAGAAATAAGGCTAGCAAAGAGATCCACGAAATACAGATGTAACTCTGTGAGTGGAAGTCACACATCACAGAGCAGTTTCTCAGAAAACTTCTTTCCAGATTTCATCTGAGGATATTTCCTTTTTCACCATAGCCCTCTATGGGCTTCCAAATATCACTTTGCCAATTCCACAAGAACTGTCTTAGCGAAAGGCTTCTTGAGGGGAAAGCTGTAATTCTGTGAGGTGATTTCACAGAACACAAAGAAGTTTCTCAGAAAGCTTCTTTCTCTTTGTTATCGGAGGATATTTCCTTTGGCCCTATAGTCTTCAAAGGGATCCGAAATATCTGTTCTCAGATTCCACAGAAATAAGGCTAGCAAAGAGATCCACGAAATACGGATGTAACTCTGTGAGATGAATTACCAGAACACTAAGCAGTTTCTCAGAAAGATGGTATCCACATTTCATCTGAGGATATTTTCTTTTTCACCATAGCCCACTAAGGGCTTCCAAATATCACTTTGCCAATTCCACAAGAACTATTTTAGCGAAAGGCTTCTTGAGGAGAAAGCTGTAACTCTGTGAGGTGATTTCACAGAACACAAAGAAGTTTCTCAGAAAGCTTCTTTCTCTTTGTTATCGGAGGATATTTCCTTTGGCCCTATAGTCTTCAAAGGGATCCGAAATATCTGTTCTCAGATTCCACAGAAATAAGGCTAGCAAAGAGATCCACGAAATACAGATGTAACTCTGTGAGATGAATTAACAGAACACTAAGCAGTTTCTCAGAAAGCTTCTTTCCAGATTTCATCTGAGGATATTTCCTTTTTCACCATAGCCCTCTATGAGCTTCCAAATATCACTTTGCCAATTCCACAAGAACTGTCTTAGCAAAAGGCTTCTTGAGGGGAAAGCTGTAACTCTGTGAGATGATTTCACAGAACACAAAGAAGTTTCTCAGAAAGCTTCTTTCTCTTTGTTATCGGAGGATATTTCCTGTGGCCCTATAGTCTTCAAAGGGATCCGAAATATCTGTTCTCAGATTCCACAGAAATAAGGCTAGCAAAGAGATCCACGAAATACAGATGTAACTCAGTGAGTGGAAGTCACACATCACAGAGCAGTTTCTCAGAAAGCTTCTTTCCAGATTTCATCTGACGATATTTCCTTTTTCACCATAGCCCTCTATGGGCTTCCAAATATCACTTTGCCAATTCCACAAGAACTGTCTTAGCGAAAGGCTTCTTGAGGGGAAAGCTGTAACTCTGTGAGATGATTTCACAGGACACAAAGAAGTTTCTCACAAAGCTTCTTTCTCTTTGTTATCGGAGGATATTTCCTTTGGCCCTATAGTCTTCAAAGGGATCCGAAATATCTGTTCTCAGATTCCACAGATATAAGGCCTGCAAAGAGATCCTCGAAATACAGATGTAACTTCGTGAGATGAATTAACAGAACACTAAGCAGTTTCTCAGAAAGTTTCTTTCCAGATTTCATCTGAGGCTATTTCCTTTTTCAACATTGCCCTCTATGGGCTTCCAAATATCACTTTGCCAATGCCACAAGAACTGTCTTAGCGAAAGGCTTCTTGAGCTGAAAGCTGTAACTTCGTGAGATGATTTCACAGAACACAAAGAAGTTTCTCAGAAAGCTTCTTTCTCTTTGTTATCGGAGGATATTTCCTTTGGGCCTATAGTCTTGAAAGGGATCCGAAATATCAGTTCTCAGATTCCACAGAAATAAGGCTAGCAAAGAGATCCACGAAATACAGATGTAACTATGTGAGATGAATTAACAGAACACTAAGCAGTTTCTCAGAAAGCTTCTTTCCAGATTTCATCTGAGGATATTTCCTTTTTCACCATAGCCCTCTATGGGCTTCCAAATATCACTTTGCCAATTCCACAAGAACTGTCTCAGCAAAAGTCTTCTTGAGGGGAAAGCTGTAACCCTGTGAGATTATTTCAGAGAACACAAAGAAGTTTCTCAGAGAGCTTCTTTCTCTTTGTTATCGGAGGATGTTTCCTTTGGCCCTATAATCTTCAAAGGCATCCGAAATATCTGTTCTCAGATTACACAGAAATAAGGCTAGCAAAGAGATCCACGAAATACATATGTAACTCTGTGAGTGGAAGTCACACATCACAGAGCAGTTTCTCAGAAAGCTTCTTTCCAGATTTCATCTGAGGATATTTCCTTTTTCACCATAGCCCTCTATGGGCTTCCAAATATCACTTTGCCAATTCCACAAGAACTGTCTTAGCGAAAGGCTTCTTGAGGGGAAAGCTGTAACTCTGTGAGATGATTTCACAGAACACAAAGAAGATTCTCAGAGAGCTTCTATCTCTTTGTTATTGGAGGATATTTCCTTTGGCCCTATAGTCTTCAAAGGGATCCGAAATATCTGTTCTCAGATTCCACAGAAATAAGGCTGGCAAAGAGATCCACGAAATACAGATGTATCTCTGTGAGATGAATTAACAGAACACTAAGCACTTTCTCAGAAAGCTTCTTTCCAGATTTCATCTGAGGATATTTCCTTTTTCACCATAGCCCTCTATAGGCCTCCAAATATCACTTTGCAAATTTCACAAGAACTGTCTTAGCGAAAGGCTTCTTGAGGGGAAAGCTGTAACTCTGTGAGATGATTTCACAGAACACACAGAAGTTTGTCAGAAAGCTTCTTTCTCTTTGTTATCGGAGGATATTACCTTTGGCCCTATAGTCTTCAAAGGGATCCGAAATATCTGTTCTCAGATTCCACAGAAATTAGGCTAGCAAAGAGATCCACGAAATACAGATGTAACTCTGGGGATGATTTAACAGAACACTAAGCAGGTTCTCAGAATGCTTCTTTCCAGATTTCATCTGAGGATATTTCCTTTTTCACCATAGCCCTCTATGGGCCTCCAAATATCACTTTGCCAATTCCACAAGAACTGTCTTAGCGAAAGGCTTCTTGAGGGGAAAGCTGTATCTCTGTGAGATGATTTCACAGAACACAAAGGAGTTTCTCAAAAGGCTTCTTTCTCTTTGTTATCGGAGGATTTTTCCTTTGGCCCTATAGTCTTCAAAGGGATCCGAAATATCTGTTCTCAGATTCCACAGAAATAAGGCTAGCAAAGAGATCCACGAAATACAGATGTAACTCTGGGGATGAATTAACAGAACAATAAGCAGTTTCTCAGAAAGCTTCTTTCCAGATTTGATCTGAGGATATTTCCTTTTTCACCGTAGCCCTCTATGGGCTTCCAAATATCACTTTTCCAATTCCAAAAGAACTGTCTTAGCGAAAGGCTTCTTGAGGGGAAAGCTGTAACTCTGTGAGATGATTTCACAGAACACAAAGAAGTTTCTCAGAAAGATTCTTTCTCTTTGTTATCGGAGAATATTTCCTTTGGCCCTATAGTCTTCAAAGGGATCCGAAATATGAGTTCTCAGATTCCACAGAAATAAGGCTAGCAAAGAGATCCACGAAATACAGATGTAACTCTGTGAGATGAATTAACAGAACACTAAGCAGTTTCTCAGAAAGCTTCTTTCCAGATTTCATCTGAGGATATTTCCTTTTTCACCATAGCCCTCTATAGGCTTCCAAATATCACTTTGCCAATTCCACAAGACCTGTCTTAGCGAAAGGCTTCTTGAGGGGAAAGCTCTAACTCTGTGAGATGATTTCACAGACACAAAGAAGTTTCTCAGAAAGCTTCTTTGTCTTTGTTATCGGAGAATATTTCATTTGGCCCTATAGTCTTCAAAGGGATCCGAAATATGAGTTCTCAGATTCCACAGAAATAATGCTAGCAAAGAGATCCACGAAATACAGATGTAACTCTGTGAGATGAATTAACAGAACACTAAGCAGTTTCTCAGAAAGCTTCTTTCCAGATTTCATCTGAGGATATTTCCTTTTTCACCATAGCCCTCTAAGGGCTTCCAAATATCACTTTGCCAATTCCACAAGAACTGTCTTAGCGAAAGGCTTCTTGAGGGGAAAGCTGTAACTCTGTGAGATGATTTCACAGAACACAAAGAAGTTTCTCAGAAAGCTTCTTTCTCTTTGTTATCGGAGGATATCTCCTTTGGCCCTATAGTCTTCAAAGAGATCCGAAATATGAGATCTCAGATTCCACAGAAATAAGGCTAGCAAAGAGATCCACGAAATACAGATGTAACTCTGTGAGATGAATTAACAGAACACTAAGCAGTTTCTCAGAAAGCTTGTATCCAGATTTCATCTGAGGATATTTCCTTTTTCACCATAGCCCCCTATGGGCTTCCAAATATCACTTTGCCAATTCCACAAGAACTATCTTAGCGAAAGGCTTCTTGAGGAGAAAGCTGTAACTCTGTGAGATGATTTCACAGAACACAAAGAAGTTTCTCAGAAAGCTTCTTTCTCTTTGTTATCGGAGGATATTTCCTTTGGCCCTATAGTCTTCAAAGGGATCCGAAATATCTGTTCTCAGATTCCACAGAAAAAAGGCTAGAAAAGAGATCCACGAAATACAGATGTAACTCTGTGAGATGAATTAACAGAACACTAAGCAGTTTCTCAGAAAGCTTCTTTCCAGATTTCATCTGAGGATATTTCCTTTTTCACCATAGCCCTCTATGGGCTTCCAAATATCACTTTGCCAATTCCACAAGAACTGTCTTAGCGAAAGGCTTCTTGAGGGGAAAGCTGTAACTCTGTGAGATGATTTCACAGAACACAAAGAAGTTTCTCAAAAAGCTTCTTTCTCTTTGTTATCGGAGGATATTTCCTTTGGCCCTATAGTCTTCAAAGGGATCCGAAATATCTGTTCTCAGATTCCACAGAAATAAGGCTAGCAAAGAGATCCACGAAATACAGATGTAACTCTGTGAGATGAATTAACAGAACACTAAGCAGTTTCTCAGAAAGCTTCTTTCCAGATTTCATCTGAGGATATTTCCTTTTTCACCATAGCCCTCTATGGGCTTCCAAATATCACTTTGCCAATTCCACAAGAACTGTCTCAGCGAAAGTCTTCTTGAGGGGAAAGCTGTAACCCTGTGAGATTATTTCAGAGAACACAAAGAAGTTTCTCAGAGAGCTTCTTTCTCTTTGTTATCGGAGGATATTTCCTTTGGCCCTATAATCTTCAAAGGCATCCGAAATATCTGTTCTCAGATTACACAGAAATAAGGCTAGCAAAGAGATCCACGAAATACAGATGTAACTCTGTGAGTGGAAGTCACACATCACAGAGCAGTTTCTCAGAAAGCTTCTTTCCAGATTTCATCTGAGGATATTTCCTTTTTCACCATAGCCCTCTATGGGCTTCCAAATATCACTTTGCCAATTCCACAAGAACTGTCTTAGCGAAAGGCTTCTTGAGGGGAAAGCTGTAACTCTGTGAGATGATTTCACAGGACACAAAGAAGTTTCTCAGAGAGCTTCTTTCTCTTTGTTATCGGAGGATATTTCCTTTGGCCCTATAGTCTTCAAAGGGATCCGAAATATCTGTTCTCAGATTCCACAGAAATAAGGCTGGCAAAGAGATCCACGAAATACAGATGTATCTCTGTGAGATGAATTAACAGAACACTAAGCACTTTCTCAGAAAGCTTCTTTCCAGATTTCATCTGAGGATGTTTCCTTTTTCACCATAGCCCTCTATAGGCCTCCAAATATCACTTTGCAAATTTCACAAGAACTGTCTTAGCGAAAGGTTTCTTGAGGGGAAAGCTGTAACTCTGTGAGATGATTTCACAGAACACAAAGAAGTTTGTCAGAAAGCTTCTTTCTCTTTGTTATCGGAGGATATTACCTTTGGCCCTATTGTCTTCAAAGGGATCCGAAATATCTGTTCTCAGATTCCACAGAAATTAGGCTAGCAAAGAGATCCACGAAATACAGATGTAACTCTGGGGATGATTTAACAGAACACTAAGCAGTTTCTCAGAATGCTTCTTTCCAGATTTCATCTGAGGATATTTCCTTTTTCACCATAGCCCTCTATGGGCCTCCAAATAACACTTTGCCAATTCCACAGGAACTGTCTTAGCGAAAGGCTTCTTGAGGGGAAAGCTGTAACTCTGTGAGATGATTTCACAGAACACAAAGGAGTGTCTCAAAAGGCTTCTTTCTCTTTGTTATCGGAGGATTTTTCCTTTGGCCCTATAGTCTTCAAAGGGATCCGAAATATCTGTTCTCAGATTCCACAGAAATAAGGCTAGCAAAGAGATCCACGAAATACAGATGTAACTCTGGGGATGAATTAACAGAACAATAAGCAGTTTCTCAGAAAGCTTCTTTCCAGATTTCATCTGAGGATATTTCCTTTTTCACCGTAGCCCTCTATGGGCTTCAAAATATCACTTTTCCAATTCCAAAAGAACTGTCTTAGCGAAAGGCTTCTTGAGGGGAAAGCTGTAACTCTGTGAGATGATTTCACAGAACACAAAGAAGTTTCTCAGACAGCTTCTTTCTCTTTGTTATCGGAGGATATTTCCTTTGGCCCTATTGTCTTCAATGGGATCCGAAATATCTGTTCTCAGATTCCACAGAAATAAGGCTAGCAAAGAGATCCACGAAATACAGATGTAACTCTGTGAGTGGAAGTCACACATCACAGAGCAGTTTCTCAGAAAGCTTCTTTCCAGATTTCATCTGAGGATATTTCCTTTTTCACCATAGCCCTCTATGGGCTTCCAAATATCACTTTGCCAATTCCACAAGAACTGTCTTAGCGAAAGGCTTCTTGAGGGGAAAGCTGTAATTCTGTGAGATGATTTCACAGAACACAAAGAAGTTTCTCAGAAAGCTTCTTTCTCTTTGTTATCGGAGGATATTTCCTTTGGCCCTATAGTCTTCAAAGGGATCCGAAATATCTGTTCTCAGATTCCACAGAAATAAGGCTAGCAAAGAGATCCACGAAATACGGATGTAACTCTGTGAGATGAATTACCAGAACACTAAGCAGTTTCTCAGAAAGCTTGTATCCAGATTTCATCTGAGGATATTTTCTTTTTCACCATAGCCCACTAAGGGCTTCCAAATATCACTTTGCCAATTCCACAAGAACTATTTTAGCGAAAGGCTTCTTGAGGAGAAAGCTGTAACTCTGTGAGGTGATTTCACAGAACACAAAGAAGTTTCTCAGAAAGCTTCTTTCTCTTTGTTATCGGAGGATATTTCCTTTGGCCCTATAGTCTTCAAAGGGATCCGAAATATCTGTTCTCAGATTCCACAGAAATAAGGCTAGCAAAGAGATCCACGAAATACAGATGTAACTCTGTGAGTGGAAGTCACACATCACAGAGCAGTTTCTCAGAAAGCTTCTTTCCAGATTTCATCTGAGGATATTTCCTTTTTCACCATAGCCCTCTATGGGCTTCCAAATATCACTTTGCCAATTCCACAAGAACTGTCTTAGCGAAATGCTTCTTGAGGGGAAAGCTGTAACTCTGTGAGATGATTTCACAGAACACAAAGAAGTTTCTCACAAAGCTTCTTTCTCTTTGTTATCGGAGGATATTTCCTTTGGCCCTATAGTCTTCAAAGGGATCCGAAATATCTGTTCTCAGATTCCACAGATATAAGGCCTGCAAAGAGATCCTAGAAATACAGATGTAACTTCGTGAGATGAATTAACAGAACACTAAGCAGTTTCTCAGAAAGTTTCTTTCCAGATTTCATCTGAGGCTCTTTCCTTTTTCAACATAGCCCTCTATGGGCTTCCAAATATCACTTTGCCAATGCCACAAGAACTGTCTTAGCGAAAGGCTTCTTGAGCTGAAAGCTGTAACTTCGTGAGATGATTTCACAGAACACAAAGAAGTTTCTCAGAAAGCTTCTTTCTCTTTGTTATCGGAGGATATTTCCTTTGGGCGTATAGTCTTCAAAGGGATCCGAAATATCTGTTCTCAGATTCCACAGAAATAAGGCTAGCAAAGAGATCCTCGAAATACAGATGTAACTCTGTGAGATGAATTACCAGAACACTAAGCAGTTTCTCAGAAAGCTTCTTTCCAGATTTCATCTGAGGATATTTCCTTTTTCACCATAGCCCTCTATGGGCTTCCAAATATCACTTTGCCAATTCCACAAGAACTGTCTTAGCGAAAGTCGTCTTGAGGGGAAAGCTGTAACTCTGTGAGATGATTTCACAGACACAAAGAAGTTTCTCAGAAAGCTTCTTTCTCTTTGTTATCGGAGAATATTTCATTTGGCCCTATAGTCTGAAAGGGATCCGAAATATCAGTTCTCAGATTCCACAGAAATAAGGCTAGCAAAGAGATCCACGAAATACAGATGTAACTATGTGAGATGAATTAACAGAACACTAAGCAGTTTCTCAGAAAGCTTCTTTCCAGATTTCATCTGAGGATATTTCATTTTTCACCATAGCCCTCTATGGGCTTCCAAATATCACTTTGCCAATTCCACAAGAACTGTCTCAGCGAAAGTCTTCTTGAGGGGAAAGCTGTAACCCTGTGAGATTATTTCAGAGAACACAAAGAAGTTTCTCAGAGAGCTTCTTTCTCTTTGTTATCGGAGGATATTTCCTTTGGCCCTATAATCTTCAAAGGCATCCGAAATATCTGTTCTCGGATTACACAGAAATAAGGCTAGCAAAGAGATCCACGAAATACAGATGTAACTCTGTGAGTGGAAGTCACACATCACAGAGCAGTTTCTCAGAAAGCTTCTTTCCAGATTTCATCTGAGGATATTTCCTTTTTCACCATAGCCCTCTATGGGCTTCCAAATATCACTTTGCCAATTCCACAAGAACTGTCTTAGCGAAAGGCTTCTTGAGGGGAAAGCTGTAGCTCTGTGAGATGATTTCACAGAACACAAAGAAGATTCTCAGAGAGCTTCTATCTCTTTGTTATCGGAGGATATTTCCTTTGGCCCTATAGTCTTCAGAGGGATCCGAAATATCTGTTCTCAGATTCCACAGAAATAAGGCTGGAAAAGAGATCCACGAAATACAGATGTATCTCTGTGAGATGAATTAACAGAACACTAAGCACTTTCTCAGAAAGCTTCTTTCCAGATTTCATCTGAGGATATTTCCTTTTTCACCATAGCCCTCTATAGGCCTCCAAATATCACTTTGCAAATTTCACAAGAACTGTCTTAGCGAAAGGCTTCTTGAGGGGAAAGCTGTAACTCTGTGAGATGATTTCACAGAACACAAAGAAGTTTGTCAGAAAGCTTCTTTCTCTTTGTTATCGGAGGATATTACCATTGGCCCTATAGTCTTCAAAGGGATCCGAAATATCTGTTCTCAGATTCCACAGAAATTAGGCTAGCAAAGAGATCCACGAAATACAGATGTAACTCTGGGGATGATTTAACAGAACACTAAGCAGGTTCTCAGAATGCTTCTTTCCAGATTTCATCTGAGGATATTTCCTTTTTCACCATAGCCCTCTATGGGCCTCCAAATATCACTTTGCCAATTCCACAAGAACTGTCTTAGCGAAAGGCTTCTTGAGGGGAAAGCTGTATCTCTGTGAGATGATTTCACAGAACACAAAGGAGTTTCTCAAAAGGCTTCTTTCTCTTTGTTATCGGAGGATTTTTCCTTTGGCCCTATAGTCTTCAAAGGGATCCGAAATATCTGTTCTCAGATTCCACAGAAATAAGGCTAGCAAAGAGATCCACGAAATACAGATGTAACTCTGGGGATGAATTAACAGAACAATAAGCAGTTTCTCAGAAAGCTTCTTTCCAGATTTGATCTGAGGATATTTCCTTTTTCACCGTAGCCCTCTATGGGCTTCCAAATATCACTTTTCCAATTCCAAAAGAACTGTCTTAGCGAAAGGCTTCTTGAGGGGAAAGCTGTAACTCTGTGAGATGATTTCACAGAACACAAAGAAGTTTCTCAGAAAGATTCTTTCTCTTTGTTATCGGAGAATATTTCCTTTGGCCCTATAGTCTTCAAAGGGATCCGAAATATGAGTTCTCAGATTCCACAGAAATAAGGCTAGCAAAGAGATCCACGAAATACAGATGTAACTCTGTGAGATGAATTAACAGAACACTAAGCAGTTTCTCAGAAAGCTTCTTTCCAGATTTCATCTGAGGATATTTCCTTTTTCACCATAGCCCTCTATAGGCTTCCAAATATCACTTTGCCAATTCCACAAGACCTGTCTTAGCGAAAGGCTTCTTGAGGGGAAAGCTCTAACTCTGTGAGATGATTTCACAGACACAAAGAAGTTTCTCAGAAAGCTTCTTTCTCTTTGTTATCGGAGAATATTTCATTTGGCCCTATAGTCTTCAAAGGGATCCGAAATATGAGTTCTCAGATTCCACAGAAATAATGCTAGCAAAGAGATCCACGAAATACAGATGTAACTCTGTGAGATGAATTAACAGAACACTAAGCAGTTTCTCAGAAAGCTTCTTTCCAGATTTCATCTGAGGATATTTCCTTTTTCACCATAGCCCTCTAAGGGCTTCCAAATATCACTTTGCCAATTCCACAAGAACTGTCTTAGCGAAAGGCTTCTTGAGGGGAAAGCTGTAACTCTGTGAGATGATTTCACAGAACACAAAGAAGTTTCTCAGAAAGCTTCTTTCTCTTTGTTATCGGAGGATATCTCCTTTGGCCCTATAGTCTTCAAAGAGATCCGAAATATGAGATCTCAGATTCCACAGAAATAAGGCTAGCAAAGAGATCCACGAAATACAGATGTAACTCTGTGAGATGAATTAACAGAACACTAAGCAGTTTCTCAGAAAGCTTGTATCCAGATTTCATCTGAGGATATTTCCTTTTTCACCATAGCCCCCTATGGGCTTCCAAATATCACTTTGCCAATTCCACAAGAACTATCTTAGCGAAAGGCTTCTTGAGGAGAAAGCTGTAACTCTGTGAGATGATTTCACAGAACACAAAGAAGTTTCTCAGAAAGCTTCTTTCTCTTTGTTATCGGAGGATATTTCCTTTGGCCCTATAGTCTTCAAAGGGATCCGAAATATCTGTTCTCAGATTCCACAGAAAAAAGGCTAGAAAAGAGATCCACGAAATACAGATGTAACTCTGTGAGATGAATTAACAGAACACTAAGCAGTTTCTCAGAAAGCTTCTTTCCAGATTTCATCTGAGGATATTTCCTTTTTCACCATAGCCCTCTATGGGCTTCCAAATATCACTTTGCCAATTCCACAAGAACTGTCTTAGCGAAAGGCTTCTTGAGGGGAAAGCTGTAACTCTGTGAGATGATTTCACAGAACACAAAGAAGTTTCTCAAAAAGCTTCTTTCTCTTTGTTATCGGAGGATATTTCCTTTGGCCCTATAGTCTTCAAAGGGATCCGAAATATCTGTTCTCAGATTCCACAGAAATAAGGCTAGCAAAGAGATCCACGAAATACAGATGTAACTCTGTGAGATGAATTAACAGAACACTAAGCAGTTTCTCAGAAAGCTTCTTTCCAGATTTCATCTGAGGATATTTCCTTTTTCACCATAGCCCTCTATGGGCTTCCAAATATCACTTTGCCAATTCCACAAGAACTGTCTCAGCGAAAGTCTTCTTGAGGGGAAAGCTGTAACCCTGTGAGATTATTTCAGAGAACACAAAGAAGTTTCTCAGAGAGCTTCTTTCTCTTTGTTATCGGAGGATATTTCCTTTGGCCCTATAATCTTCAAAGGCATCCGAAATATCTGTTCTCAGATTACACAGAAATAAGGCTAGCAAAGAGATCCACGAAATACAGATGTAACTCTCTGAGTGGAAGTCACACATCACAGAGCAGTTTCTCAGAAAGCTTCTTTCCAGATTTCATCTGAGGATATTTCCTTTTTCACCATAGCCCTCTATGGGCTTCCAAATATCACTTTGCCAATTCCACAAGAACTGTCTTAGCGAAAGGCTTCTTGAGGGGAAAGCTGTAACTCTGTGAGATGATTTCACAGGACACAAAGAAGTTTCTCAGAGAGCTTCTTTCTCTTTGTTATCGGAGGATATTTCCTTTGGCCCTATAGTCTTCAAAGGGATCCGAAATATCTGTTCTCAGATTCCACAGAAATAAGGCTGGCAAAGAGATCCACGAAATACAGATGTATCTCTGTGAGATGAATTAACAGAACACTAAGCACTTTCTCAGAAAGCTTCTTTCCAGATTTCATCTGAGGATATTTCCTTTTTCACCATAGCCCTCTATAGGCCTCCAAATATCACTTTGCAAATTTCACAAGAACTGTCTTAGCGAAAGGTTTCTTGAGGGGAAAGCTGTAACTCTGTGAGATGATTTCACAGAACACAAAGAAGTTTGTCAGAAAGCTTCTTTCTCTTTGTTATCGGAGGATATTACCTTTGGCCCTATTGTCTTCAAAGGGATCCGAAATATCTGTTCTCAGATTCCACAGAAATTAGGCTAGCAAAGAGATCCACGAAATACAGATGTAACTCTGGGGATGATTTAACAGAACACTAAGCAGTTTCTCAAA
The DNA here is from genome assembly GCF_049350105.2 of Macaca mulatta. Lineage (NCBI taxonomy): Eukaryota > Metazoa > Chordata > Mammalia > Primates > Cercopithecidae > Macaca > Macaca mulatta. Next base: position 51,967,156 of record NC_133409.1, on the reverse strand, counting down.
ATGCTTCTTTCCAGATTTCATCTGAGGATATTTCCTTTTTCACCATAGCCCTCTATGGGCCTCCAAATAACACTTTGCCAATTCCACAGGAACTGTCTTAGCGAAAGGCTTCTTGAGGGGAAAGCTGTAACTCTGTGAGATGATTTCACAGAACACAAAGGAGTTTCTCAAAAGGCTTCTTTCTCTTTGTTATCGGAGGATTTTTCCTTTGGCCCTATAGTCTTCAAAGGGATCCGAAATATCTGTTCTCAGATTCCACAGAAATAAGGCTAGCAAAGAGATCCACGAAATACAGATGTAACTCTGGGGATGAATTAACAGAACAATAAGCAGTTTCTCAGAAAGCTTCTTTCCAGATTTCATCTGAGGATATTTCCTTTTTCACCGTAGCCCTCTATGGGCTTCAAAATATCACTTTTCCAATTCCAAAAGAACTGTCTTAGCGAAAGGCTTCTTGAGGGGAAAGCTGTAACTCTGTGAGATGATTTCACAGAACACAAAGAAGTTTCTCAGACAGCTTCTTTCTCTTTGTTATCGGAGGATATTTCCTTTGGCCCTATAGTCTTCAATGGGATCCGAAATATCTGTTCTCAGATTCCACAGAAATAAGGCTAGCAAAGAGATCCACGAAATACAGATGTAACTCTGTGAGTGGAAGTCACACATCACAGAGCAGTTTCTCAGAAAACTTCTTTCCAGATTTCATCTGAGGATATTTCCTTTTTCACCATAGCCCTCTATGGGCTTCCAAATATCACTTTGCCAATTCCACAAGAACTGTCTTAGCGAAAGGCTTCTTGAGGGGAAAGCTGTAATTCTGTGAGGTGATTTCACAGAACACAAAGAAGTTTCTCAGAAAGCTTCTTTCTCTTTGTTATCGGAGGATATTTCCTTTGGCCCTATAGTCTTCAAAGGGATCCGAAATATCTGTTCTCAGATTCCACAGAAATAAGGCTAGCAAAGAGATCCACGAAATACGGATGTAACTCTGTGAGATGAATTACCAGAACACTAAGCAGTTTCTCAGAAAGATGGTATCCACATTTCATCTGAGGATATTTTCTTTTTCACCATAGCCCACTAAGGGCTTCCAAATATCACTTTGCCAATTCCACAAGAACTATTTTAGCGAAAGGCTTCTTGAGGAGAAAGCTGTAACTCTGTGAGGTGATTTCACAGAACACAAAGAAGTTTCTCAGAAAGCTTCTTTCTCTTTGTTATCGGAGGATATTTCCTTTGGCCCTATAGTCTTCAAAGGGATCCGAAATATCTGTTCTCAGATTCCACAGAAATAAGGCTAGCAAAGAGATCCACGAAATACAGATGTAACTCTGTGAGATGAATTAACAGAACACTAAGCAGTTTCTCAGAAAGCTTCTTTCCAGATTTCATCTGAGGATATTTCCTTTTTCACCATAGCCCTCTATGAGCTTCCAAATATCACTTTGCCAATTCCACAAGAACTGTCTTAGCAAAAGGCTTCTTGAGGGGAAAGCTGTAACTCTGTGAGATGATTTCACAGAACACAAAGAAGTTTCTCAGAAAGCTTCTTTCTCTTTGTTATCGGAGGATATTTCCTGTGGCCCTATAGTCTTCAAAGGGATCCGAAATATCTGTTCTCAGATTCCACAGAAATAAGGCTAGCAAAGAGATCCACGAAATACAGATGTAACTCAGTGAGTGGAAGTCACACATCACAGAGCAGTTTCTCAGAAAGCTTCTTTCCAGATTTCATCTGACGATATTTCCTTTTTCACCATAGCCCTCTATGGGCTTCCAAATATCACTTTGCCAATTCCACAAGAACTGTCTTAGCGAAAGGCTTCTTGAGGGGAAAGCTGTAACTCTGTGAGATGATTTCACAGGACACAAAGAAGTTTCTCACAAAGCTTCTTTCTCTTTGTTATCGGAGGATATTTCCTTTGGCCCTATAGTCTTCAAAGGGATCCGAAATATCTGTTCTCAGATTCCACAGATATAAGGCCTGCAAAGAGATCCACGAAATACAGATGTATCTCTGTGAGATGAATTAACAGAACACTAAGCACTTTCTCAGAAAGCTTCTTTCCAGATTTCATCTGAGGATATTTCCTTTTTCACCATAGCCCTCTATAGGCCTCCAAATATCACTTTGCAAATTTCACAAGAACTGTCTTAGCGAAAGGTTTCTTGAGGGGAAAGCTGTAACTCTGTGAGATGATTTCACAGAACACAAAGAAGTTTGTCAGAAAGCTTCTTTCTCTTTGTTATCGGAGGATATTACCTTTGGCCCTATTGTCTTCAAAGGGATCCGAAATATCTGTTCTCAGATTCCACAGAAATTAGGCTAGCAAAGAGATCCACGAAATACAGATGTAACTCTGGGGATGATTTAACAGAACACTAAGCAGTTTCTCAAAATGCTTCTTTCCAGATTTCATCTGAGGATATTTCCTTTTTCACCATAGCCCTCTATGGGCCTCCAAATAACACTTTGCCAATTCCACAGGAACTGTCTTAGCGAAAGGCTTCTTGAGGGGAAAGCTGTAACTCTGTGAGATGATTTCACAGAACACAAAGGAGTTTCTCAAAAGGCTTCTTTCTCTTTGTTATCGGAGGATTTTTCCTTTGGCCCTATAGTCTTCAAAGGGATCCGAAATATCTGTTCTCAGATTCCACAGAAATAAGGCTAGCAAAGAGATCCACGAAATACAGATGTAACTCTGGGGATGAATTAACAGAACAATAAGCAGTTTCTCAGAAAGCTTCTTTCCAGATTTCATCTGAGGATATTTCCTTTTTCACCGTAGCCCTCTATGGGCTTCAAAATATCACTTTTCCAATTCCAAAAGAACTGTCTTAGCGAAAGGCTTCTTGAGGGGAAAGCTGTAACTCTGTGAGATGATTTCACAGAACACAAAGAAGTTTCTCAGACAGCTTCTTTCTCTTTGTTATCGGAGGATATTTCCTTTGGCCCTATAGTCTTCAATGGGATCCGAAATATCTGTTCTCAGATTCCACAGAAATAAGGCTAGCAAAGAGATCCACGAAATACAGATGTAACTCTGTGAGTGGAAGTCACACATCACAGAGCAGTTTCTCAGAAAACTTCTTTCCAGATTTCATCTGAGGATATTTCCTTTTTCACCATAGCCCTCTATGGGCTTCCAAATATCACTTTGCCAATTCCACAAGAACTGTCTTAGCGAAAGGCTTCTTGAGGGGAAAGCTGTAATTCTGTGAGGTGATTTCACAGAACACAAAGAAGTTTCTCAGAAAGCTTCTTTCTCTTTGTTATCGGAGGATATTTCCTTTGGCCCTATAGTCTTCAAAGGGATCCGAAATATCTGTTCTCAGATTCCACAGAAATAAGGCTAGCAAAGAGATCCACGAAATACGGATGTAACTCTGTGAGATGAATTACCAGAACACTAAGCAGTTTCTCAGAAAGATGGTATCCACATTTCATCTGAGGATATTTTCTTTTTCACCATAGCCCACTAAGGGCTTCCAAATATCACTTTGCCAATTCCACAAGAACTATTTTAGCGAAAGGCTTCTTGAGGAGAAAGCTGTAACTATGTGAGGTGATTTCACAGAACACAAAGAAGTTTCTCAGAAAGCTTCTTTCTCTTTGTTATCGGAGGATATTTCCTTTGGCCCTATAGTCTTCAAAGGGATCCGAAATATCTGTTCTCAGATTCCACAGAAATAAGGCTAGCAAAGAGATCCACGAAATACAGATGTAACTCTGTGAGATGAATTAACAGAACACTAAGCAGTTTCTCAGAAAGCTTCTTTCCAGATTTCATCTGAGGATATTTCCTTTTTCACCATAGCCCTCTATGAGCTTCCAAATATCACTTTGCCAATTCCACAAGAACTGTCTTAGCAAAAGGCTTCTTGAGGGGAAAGCTGTAACTCTGTGAGATGATTTCACAGAACACAAAGAAGTTTCTCAGAAAGCTTCTTTCTCTTTGTTATCGGAGGATATTTCCTGTGGCCCTATAGTCTTCAAAGGGATCCGAAATATCTGTTCTCAGATTCCACAGAAATAAGGCTAGCAAAGAGATCCACGAAATACAGATGTAACTCAGTGAGTGGAAGTCACACATCACAGAGCAGTTTCTCAGAAAGCTTCTTTCCAGATTTCATCTGACGATATTTCCTTTTTCACCATAGCCCTCTATGGGCTTCCAAATATCACTTTGCCAATTCCACAAGAACTGTCTTAGCGAAAGGCTTCTTGAGGGGAAAGCTGTAACTCTGTGAGATGATTTCACAGGACACAAAGAAGTTTCTCACAAAGCTTCTTTCTCTTTGTTATCGGAGGATATTTCCTTTGGCCCTATAGTCTTCAAAGGGATCCGAAATATCTGTTCTCAGATTCCACAGATATAAGGCCTGCAAAGAGATCCTCGAAATACAGATGTAACTTCGTGAGATGAATTAACAGAACACTAAGCAGTTTCTCAGAAAGTTTCTTTCCAGATTTCATCTGAGGCTATTTCCTTTTTCAACATTGCCCTCTATGGGCTTCCAAATATCACTTTGCCAATGCCACAAGAACTGTCTTAGCGAAAGGCTTCTTGAGCTGAAAGCTGTAACTTCGTGAGATGATTTCACAGAACACAAAGAAGTTTCTCAGAAAGCTTCTTTCTCTTTGTTATCGGAGGATATTTCCTTTGGGCCTATAGTCTTGAAAGGGATCCGAAATATCAGTTCTCAGATTCCACAGAAATAAGGCTAGCAAAGAGATCCACGAAATACAGATGTAACTATGTGAGATGAATTAACAGAACACTAAGCAGTTTCTCAGAAAGCTTCTTTCCAGATTTCATCTGAGGATATTTCCTTTTTCACCATAGCCCTCTATGGGCTTCCAAATATCACTTTGCCAATTCCACAAGAACTGTCTCAGCAAAAGTCTTCTTGAGGGGAAAGCTGTAACCCTGTGAGATTATTTCAGAGAACACAAAGAAGTTTCTCAGAGAGCTTCTTTCTCTTTGTTATCGGAGGATGTTTCCTTTGGCCCTATAATCTTCAAAGGCATCCGAAATATCTGTTCTCAGATTACACAGAAATAAGGCTAGCAAAGAGATCCACGAAATACATATGTAACTCTGTGAGTGGAAGTCACACATCACAGAGCAGTTTCTCAGAAAGCTTCTTTCCAGATTTCATCTGAGGATATTTCCTTTTTCACCATAGCCCTCTATGGGCTTCCAAATATCACTTTGCCAATTCCACAAGAACTGTCTTAGCGAAAGGCTTCTTGAGGGGAAAGCTGTAACTCTGTGAGATGATTTCACAGAACACAAAGAAGATTCTCAGAGAGCTTCTATCTCTTTGTTATTGGAGGATATTTCCTTTGGCCCTATAGTCTTCAAAGGGATCCGAAATATCTGTTCTCAGATTCCACAGAAATAAGGCTGGCAAAGAGATCCACGAAATACAGATGTATCTCTGTGAGATGAATTAACAGAACACTAAGCACTTTCTCAGAAAGCTTCTTTCCAGATTTCATCTGAGGATATTTCCTTTTTCACCATAGCCCTCTATAGGCCTCCAAATATCACTTTGCAAATTTCACAAGAACTGTCTTAGCGAAAGGCTTCTTGAGGGGAAAGCTGTAACTCTGTGAGATGATTTCACAGAACACACAGAAGTTTGTCAGAAAGCTTCTTTCTCTTTGTTATCGGAGGATATTACCTTTGGCCCTATAGTCTTCAAAGGGATCCGAAATATCTGTTCTCAGATTCCACAGAAATTAGGCTAGCAAAGAGATCCACGAAATACAGATGTAACTCTGGGGATGATTTAACAGAACACTAAGCAGGTTCTCAGAATGCTTCTTTCCAGATTTCATCTGAGGATATTTCCTTTTTCACCATAGCCCTCTATGGGCCTCCAAATATCACTTTGCCAATTCCACAAGAACTGTCTTAGCGAAAGGCTTCTTGAGGGGAAAGCTGTATCTCTGTGAGATGATTTCACAGAACACAAAGGAGTTTCTCAAAAGGCTTCTTTCTCTTTGTTATCGGAGGATTTTTCCTTTGGCCCTATAGTCTTCAAAGGGATCCGAAATATCTGTTCTCAGATTCCACAGAAATAAGGCTAGCAAAGAGATCCACGAAATACAGATGTAACTCTGGGGATGAATTAACAGAACAATAAGCAGTTTCTCAGAAAGCTTCTTTCCAGATTTCATCTGAGGATATTTCCTTTTTCACCGTAGCCCTCTATGGGCTTCCAAATATCACTTTTCCAATTCCAAAAGAACTGTCTTAGCGAAAGGCTTCTTGAGGGGAAAGCTGTAACTCTGTGAGATGATTTCACAGAACACAAAGAAGTTTCTCAGAAAGATTCTTTCTCTTTGTTATCGGAGAATATTTCCTTTGGCCCTATAGTCTTCAAAGGGATCCGAAATATGAGTTCTCAGATTCCACAGAAATAAGGCTAGCAAAGAGATCCACGAAATACAGATGTAACTCTGTGAGATGAATTAACAGAACACTAAGCAGTTTCTCAGAAAGCTTCTTTCCAGATTTCATCTGAGGATATTTCCTTTTTCACCATAGCCCTCTATAGGCTTCCAAATATCACTTTGCCAATTCCACAAGACCTGTCTTAGCGAAAGGCTTCTTGAGGGGAAAGCTCTAACTCTGTGAGATGATTTCACAGACACAAAGAAGTTTCTCAGAAAGCTTCTTTGTCTTTGTTATCGGAGAATATTTCATTTGGCCCTATAGTCTTCAAAGGGATCCGAAATATGAGTTCTCAGATTCCACAGAAATAATGCTAGCAAAGAGATCCACGAAATACAGATGTAACTCTGTGAGATGAATTAACAGAACACTAAGCAGTTTCTCAGAAAGCTTCTTTCCAGATTTCATCTGAGGATATTTCCTTTTTCACCATAGCCCTCTAAGGGCTTCCAAATATCACTTTGCCAATTCCACAAGAACTGTCTTAGCGAAAGGCTTCTTGAGGGGAAAGCTGTAACTCTGTGAGATGATTTCACAGAACACAAAGAAGTTTCTCAGACAGCTTCTTTCTCTTTGTTATCGGAGGATATTTCCTTTGGCCCTATAGTCTTCAATGGGATCCGAAATATCTGTTCTCAGATTACACAGAAATAAGGCTAGCAAAGAGATCCACGAAATACAGATGTAACTCTGTGAGTGGAAGTCACACATCACAGAGCAGTTTCTCAGAAAACTTCTTTCCAGATTTCATCTGAGGATATTTCCTTTTTCACCATAGCCCTCTATGGGCTTCCAAATATCACTTTGGCAATTCCACAAGAACTGTCTTAGCGAAAGGCTTCTTGAGGGGAAAGCTGTAATTCTGTGAGATGATTTCACAGAACACAAAGAAGTTTCTCAGAAAGCTTCTTTCTCTTTGTTATCGGAGGATATTTCCTTTGGCCCTATAGTCTTCAAAGGGATCCGAAATATCTGTTCTCAGATTCCACAGAAATAAGGCTAGCAAAGAGATCCACGAAATACGGATGTAACTCTGTGAGATGAATTACCAGAACACTAAGCAGTTTCTCAGAAAGCTTGTATCCAGATTTCATCTGAGGATATTTTCTTTTTCACCATAGCCCACTAAGGGCTTCCAAATATCACTTTGCCAATTCCACAAGAACTATTTTAGCGAAAGGCTTCTTGAGGAGAAAGGTGTAACTCTGTGAGGTGATTTCACAGAACACAAAGAAGTTTCTCAGAAAGCTTCTTTCTCTTTGTTATCGGAGGATATTTCCTTTGGCCCTATAGTCTTCAAAGGGATCCGAAATATCTGTTCTCAGATTCCACAGAAATAAGGCCAGCAAAGAGATCCACGAAATACAGATGTAACTCTGTGAGATGAATTAACAGAACACTAAGCAGTTTCTCAGAAAGCTTCTTTCCAGATTTCATCTGAGGATATTTCCTTTTTCACCATAGCCCTCTATGAGCTTCCATATATCACTTTGCCAATTCCACAAGAACTGTCTTAGCAAAAGGCTTCTTGAGGAGAAAGCTGTAACTCTGTGAGATGATTTCACAGAACACAAAGAAGTTTCTCAGAAAGCTTCTTTCTCTTTGTTATCGGAGGATATTTCCTTTGGCCCTGTAGTCTTCAAAGGGATCCGAAATATCTGTTCTCAGATTCCACAGAAATAAGGCTAGCAAAGAGATCCACGAAATACGGATGTAACTCTGTGAGATGAATTACCAGAACACTAAGCAGTTTCACAGAAAGCTTGTATCCAGATTTCATCTGAGGATATTTTCTTTTTCACCATAGCCCACTATGGGCTTCCAAATATCACTTTGCCAATTCCACAAGAACTATTTTAGCGAAAGCTTCTTGAGGAGAAAGCTGTAACCCTGTGAGATGATTTCACAGAACACAAAGAAGTTTCTCAGAAAGCTTCTTTCTCTTTGTTATCGGAGGATATTTCCTTTGGCCCTATAGTGTTCAAAGGGATCCGAAATATCTGTTCTCAGATTCCACAGAAATAAGGCTAGAAGAGATATCCACGAAATACAGATGTAACTCTGTGAGATGAATTAACAGAACACTAAGCAGTTTCTCAGAAAGCTTCTTTCCAGATTTCATCTGAGGATATTTCCTTTTTCACCATAGCCCTCTATGGGCTTCCAATGATCACTTTGCCAATTCCACAAGAACTGTCTTAGCGAAAGGCGTCTTGAGGGGAAAGCTGTAATTCTGTGAGATGATTTCACAGAACACAAAGAAGTTTCTCAGAAAGCTTCTTTCTCTTTTTTATCGAAGAATATTTCCTTTGGCCCTATAGTCTTCAAAGGGATCCGAAATATGAGTTCTCAGATTCCACAGAAATAAGGCTAGCAAAGAGATCCACGAAATACAGATGTAACTCTGTGAGATGAATTAACAGAACACTAAGCAGTTTCTCAGAAAGCTTGTATCCAGATTTCATCTGAAGATATTTCCTTTTTCACCATAGCCCTCTATGGGCTTCCAAATATCACTTTGCCAATTCCACAAGAACTGTCTTAGCGAAAGGCTTCTTGAGGGGAAAGCTGTATCTCTGTGAGAAGATTGCACAGAACACAAAGAAGTTTCTCAGAGAGCTTCTTTCTCTTTGTTATTGGAGGATATTTCCTTTGGCCCTATAGTCTTCAAAGGGATCCGAAATATCTGTTCTCAGATTCCACAGAAATAAGGCTAGCAAAGAGATCCACGAAATACAGATGTAACTCTGTGAGATGAATTAACAGAACACTAAGCAGTTTCTCAGAAAGCTTCTTTCCAGATTTCATCTGAGGATATTTCCTTTTTCACCATAGCCCTCTATGGGCTTCCAATGATCACTTTGCCAATTCCACAAGAACTGTCTTAGCGAAAGGCGTCTTGAGGGGAAAGCTGTAATTCTGTGAGATGATTTCACAGAACACAAAGAAGTTTCTCAGAAAGCTTCTTTCTCTTTTTTATCGAAGAATATTTCCTTTGGCCCTATAGTCTTCAAAGGGATCCGAAATATGAGTTCTCAGATTCCACAGAAATAAGGCTAGCAAAGAGATCCACGAAATACAGATGTAACTCTGTGAGATGAATTAACAGAACACTAAGCAGTTTCTCAGAAAGCTTGTATCCAGATTTCATCTGAGGATATTTCCTTTTTCACCATAGCCCTCTATGGGCTTCCAAATATCACTTTGCCAATTCCACAAGAACTGTCTTAGCGAAAGGCTTCTTGAGGGGAAAGCTGTATCTCTGTGAGAAGATTGCACAGAACACAAAGAAGTTTCTCAGAGAGCTTCTTTCTCTTTGTTATTGGAGGATATTTCCTTTGGCCCTATAGTCTTCAAAGGGATCCGAAATATCTGTTCTCAGATTCCACAGAAATAAGGCTAGCAAAGAGATCCACGAAATACAGATGTAACTCTGTGAGATGAATTAACAGAACACTAAGCAGTTTCTCAGAAAGCTTCTTTCCAGATTTCATCTGAGGATATTTCCTTTTTCACCAAAGCCCTCTATGGGCTTCCAAATATCACTTTGCCAATTTCAAAAGAACTGTCTTAGCGAACGGCTTCTTGAGGGGAAAGCTGTAACTCTGTGAGATGATTTCACAGAACACAAAGAAGTTTCTCAGAAAGCTTCTTTCTCTTTGTTATCGGAGGATATTTCCTTTGGCCCTATAGTCTTCAAAGAGATCCGAAATATGAGATCTCAGTTTCCACAGAAATAAGGCTAGCAAAGAGATCCACGAAATACAGATGTAACTCTGTGAGATGAATTAGCAGAACACTAATTAGTTTCTCAGAAAGCTTGTATCCAGATTTCATCTGAGGATATTTCCTTTTTCACCATAGCCCCCTATGGGCTTCCAAATATCACTTTGCCAATTCCACAAGAACTATCTTAGCGAAAGGCTTCTTGAGGAGAAAGCTGTAACTCTGTGAGATGATTTCACAGAACACAAAGAAGTTTCTCAGAAAGCTTCTTTCTCTTTGTTATCGGAGGATATTTCCTTTGGCCCTATAGTCTTCAAAGGGATCCGAAATATCTGTTCTCAGATTCCACAGAAATAAGGCTAGCAAAGAGATCCACGAAATACAGATGTGACTCTGTGAGATGAATTAACAGAACACTAAGCAGTTTCTCAGAAAGCTTCTTTCCAGATTTCATCTGAGGATATTTCCTTTTTCACCATAGCCCTCTATGGGCTTCCAAATATCACTTTGCCAATTCCACAAGAACTGTCTTAGCGAAAGGCTTCTTGAGGGGAAAGCTGTAACTCTGTGAGATGATTTCACAGAACACAAAGAAGTTTCTCAGAAAGCTTCTTTCTCTTTGTTATCGGAGGATATTTCCTTTGGCCCTATAGTCTTCAAAGGGATCCGAAATATCTGTTCTCAGATTCCACAGAAATAAGGCTAGCAAAGAGATCCACGAAATACAGATGTAACACTGTGAGATGAATTAACAGAACACTAAGCAGTTTCTCAGAAAGCTTCTTTCCAGATTTCATCTGAGGATATTTCCTTTTTCACCATAGCCCTCTATGGGCTTCCAAATATCACTTTGCCAATTCCACAAGAACTGTCTCAGCGAAAGTCTTCTTGAGGGGAAAGCTGTAACCCTGTGAGATTATTTCAGAGAACACAAAGAAGTTTCTCAGAGAGCTTCTTTCTCTTTGTTATCGGAGGATATTTCCTTTGGCCCTATAATCTTCAAAGGCATCCGAAATATCTGTTCTCAGATTACACAGAAATAAGGCTAGCAAAGAGATCCTCGAAATACAGATGTAACTCTCTGAGTGGAAGTCACACATCACAGAGCAGTTTCTCAGAAAGCTTCTTTCCAGATTTCATCTGAGGATATTTCCTTTTTCACCATAGCCCTCTATGGGCTTCCAAATATCACTTTGCCAATTCCACAAGAACTGTCTTAGCGAAAGGCTTCTTGAGGGGAAAGCTGTAACTCTGTGAGATGATTTCACAGAACACAAAGAAGTTTCTCAGAGAGCTTCTTTCTCTTTGTTATCGGAGGATATTTCCTTTGGCCCTATAGTCTTCAAAGGGATCCGAAATATCTGTTCTCAGATTCCACAGAAATAAGGCTGGCAAAGAGATCCACGAAATACAGATGTATCTCTGTGAGATGAATTAACAGAACACTAAGCACTTTCTCAGAAAGCTTCTTTCCAGATTTCATCTGAGGATATTTCCTTTTTCACCATAGCCCTCTATAGGCCTCCAAATATCACTTTGCAAATTTCACAAGAACTGTCTTAGCGAAAGGTTTCTTGAGGGGAAAGATGTAACTCTGTGAGATGATTTCACAGAACACAAAGAAGTTTGTCAGAAAGCTTCTTTCTCTTTGTTATCGGAGGATATTACCTTTGGCCCTATAGTCTTCAAAGGGATCCGAAATATCTGTTCTCAGATTCCACAGAAATTAGGCTAGCAAAGAGATCCACGAAATACAGATGTAACTCTGGGGATGATTTAACAGAACACTAAGCAGTTTCTCAGAATGCTTCTTTCCAGATTTCATCTGAGGATATTTCCTTTTTCACCATAGCCCTCTATGGGCCTCCAAATAACACTTTGCCAATTCCACAAGAACTGTCTTAGCGAAAGGCTTCTTGAGGGGAAAGCTGTAACTCTGTGAGATGATTTCACAGAACACAAAGGAGTTTCTCAAAAGGCTTCTTTCTCTTTGTTATCGGAGGATTTTTCCTTTGGCCCTATAGTCTTCAAAGGGATCCGAAATATCTGTTCTCAGATTCCACAGATATAAGGCCTGCAAAGAGATCCTCGAAATACAGATGTAACTTCGTGAGATGAATTAACAGAACACTAAGCAGTTTCTCAGAAAGTTTCTTTCCAGATTTCATCTGAGGCTATTTCCTTTTTCAACATAGCCCTCTATGGGCTTCCAAATATCACTTTGCCAATGCCACAAGAACTGTCTTAGCGAAAGGCTTCTTGAGCTGAAAGCTGTAACTTCGTGAGATGATTTCACAGAACACAAAGAAGTTTCTCAGAAAGCTTCTTTCTCTTTGTTATCGGAGGATATTTCCTTTGGGCCTATAGTCTTCAAAGGGATCCGAAATATCTGTTCTCAGATTCCACAGAAATAAGGCTAGCAAAGAGATCCTCGAAATACAGATGTAACTCTGTGAGATGAACTAACAAAACACTAAGCAGTTTCTCAGAAAGCTTCTTTCCAGATTTCATCTGAGGATATTTCCTTTTTCACCATAGCCCTCTATGGGCTTCCAAATATCACTTTGCCAATTCCACAAGAACTGTCTTAGCGAAAGGTTTCTTGAGGGGAAAGCTGTAACTCTGTGAGATGATTTCACAGAACACAAAGAAGTTTCTCAGAAAGCTTCTTTCTCTTTTTTATCGAAGAATATTTCCTTTGGCCCTATAGTCTTCAAAGGGATCCGAAATATGAGTTCTCAGATTCCACAGAAATAAGGCTAGCAAAGAGATCCACGAAATACAGATGTAATTCTGTGAGTGGAAGTCACACATCACAGAGCAGATTCTCAGAAAGCTTCTTTCCACATTTCATCTGAGGATATTTCCTTTTTCACCATAGCCCTCTATGGGCTTCCAAATATCACTTTGCCAATTCCACAAGAACTGTCTTAGCGAAAGGCTTCTTGAGGGGAAAGCTGTAACTCTGTGAGATGATTTCACAGAACACAAAGAAGTTTCTCAGACAGCTTCTTTCTCTTTGTTATCGGAGGATATTTCCTTTGGCCCTATAGTCTTCAATGGGATCCGAAATATCTGTTCTCAGATTCCACAGAAATAAGGCTAGCAAAGAGATCCACGAAATACAGATGTAACTCTGTGAGTGGAAGTCACACATCACAGAGCAGTTTCTCAGAAAACTTCTTTCCAGATTTCATCTGAGGATATTTCCTTTTTCACCATAGCCCTCTATGGGCTTCCAAATATCACTTTGGCAATTCCACAAGAACTGTCTTAGCGAAAGGCTTCTTGAGGGGAAAGCTGTAATTCTGTGAGATGATTTCACAGAACACAAAGAAGTTTCTCAGAAAGCTTCTTTCTCTTTGTTATCGGAGGATATTTCCTTTGGCCCTATAGTCTTCAAAGGGATCCGAAATATCTGTTCTCAGATTCCACAGAAATAAGGCTAGCAAAGAGATCCACGAAATACGGATGTAACTCTGTGAGATGAATTACCAGAACACTAAGCAGTTTCTCAGAAAGCTTGTATCCAGATTTCATCTGAGGATATTTTCTTTTTCACCATAGCCCACTAAGGGCTTCCAAATATCACTTTGCCAATTCCACAAGAACTATTTTAGCGAAAGGCTTCTTGAGGAGAAAGGTGTAACTCTGTGAGGTGATTTCACAGAACACAAAGAAGTTTCTCAGAAAGCTTCTTTCTCTTTGTTATCGGAGGATATTTCCTTTGGCCCTATAGTCTTCAAAGGGATCCGAAATATCTGTTCTCAGATTCCACAGAAATAAGGCCAGCAAAGAGATCCACGAAATACAGATGTAACTCTGTGAGATGAATTAACAGAACACTAAGCAGTTTCTCAGAAAGCTTCTTTCCAGATTTCATCTGAGGATATTTCCTTTTTCACCATAGCCCTCTATGAGCTTCCATATATCACTTTGCCAATTCCACAAGAACTGTCTTAGCAAAAGGCTTCTTGAGGAGAAAGCTGTAACTCTGTGAGATGATTTCACAGAACACAAAGAAGTTTCTCAGAAAGCTTCTTTCTCTTTGTTATCGGAGGATATTTCCTTTGGCCCTGTAGTCTTCAAAGGGATCCGAAATATCTGTTCTCAGATTCCACAGAAATAAGGCTAGCAAAGAGATCCACGAAATACGGATGTAACTCTGTGAGATGAATTACCAGAACACTAAGCAGTTTCACAGAAAGCTTGTATCCAGATTTCATCTGAGGATATTTTCTTTTTCACCATAGCCCACTATGGGCTTCCAAATATCACTTTGCCAATTCCACAAGAACTATTTTAGCGAAAGCTTCTTGAGGAGAAAGCTGTAACCCTGTGAGATGATTTCACAGAACACAAAGAAGTTTCTCAGAAAGCTTCTTTCTCTTTGTTATCGGAGGATATTTCCTTTGGCCCTATAGTGTTCAAAGGGATCCGAAATATCTGTTCTCAGATTCCACAGAAATAAGGCTAGAAAAGAGATCCACGAAATACAGATGTAACTCTGTGAGATGAATTAACAGAACACTAAGCAGTTTCTCAGAAAGCTTCTTTCCAGATTTCATCTGAGGATATTTCCTTTTTCACCATAGCCCTCTATGGGCTTCCAATGATCACTTTGCCAATTCCACAAGAACTGTCTTAGCGAAAGGCGTCTTGAGGGGAAAGCTGTAATTCTGTGAGATGATTTCACAGAACACAAAGAAGTTTCTCAGAAAGCTTCTTTCTCTTTTTTATCGAAGAATATTTCCTTTGGCCCTATAGTCTTCAAAGGGATCCGAAATATGAGTTCTCAGATTCCACAGAAATAAGGCTAGCAAAGAGATCCACGAAATACAGATGTAACTCTGTGAGATGAATTAACAGAACACTAAGCAGTTTCTCAGAAAGCTTGTATCCAGATTTCATCTCAGGATATTTCCTTTTTCACCATAGCCCTCTATGGGCTTCCAAATATCACTTTGCCAATTCCACAAGAACTGTCTTAGCGAAAGGCTTCTTGAGGGGAAAGCTGTATCTCTGTGAGAAGATTGCACAGAACACAAAGAAGTTTCTCAGAGAGCTTCTTTCTCTTTGTTATTGGAGGATATTTCCTTTGGCCCTATAGTCTTCAAAGGGATCCGAAATATCTGTTCTCAGATTCCACAGAAATAAGGCTAGCAAAGAGATCCACGAAATACAGATGTAACTCTGTGAGATGAATTAACAGAACACTAAGCAGTTTCTCAGAAAGCTTCTTTCCAGATTTCATCTGAGGATATTTCCTTTTTCACCATAGCCCTCTATGGGCTTCCAATGATCACTTTGCCAATTCCACAAGAACTGTCTTAGCGAAAGGCGTCTTGAGGGGAAAGCTGTAATTCTGTGAGCTGATTTCACAGAACACAAAGAAGTTTCTCAGAAAGCTTCTTTCTCTTTTTTATCGAAGAATATTTCCTTTGGCCCTATAGTCTTCAAAGGGATCCGAAATATGAGTTCTCAGATTCCACAGAAATAAGGCTAGCAAAGAGATCCACGAAATACAGATGTAACTCTGTGAGATGAATTAACAGAACACTAAGCAGTTTCTCAGAAAGCTTGTATCCAGATTTCATCTGAGGATATTTCCTTTTTCACCATAGCCCTCTATGGGCTTCCAAATATCACTTTGCCAATTCCACAAGAACTGTCTTAGCGAAAGGCTTCTTGAGGGGAAAGCTGTATCTCTGTGAGAAGATTGCACAGAACACAAAGAAGTTTCTCAGAGAGCTTCTTTCTCTTTGTTATTGGAGGATATTTCCTTTGGCCCTATAGTCTTCAAAGGGATCCGAAATATCTGTTCTCAGATTCCACAGAAATAAGGCTAGCAAAGAGATCCACGAAATACAGATGTAACTCTGTGAGATGAATTAACAGAACACTAAGCAGTTTCTCAGAAAGCTTCTTTCCAGATTTCATCTGAGGATATTTCCTTTTTCACCAAAGCCCTCTATGGGCTTCCAAATATCACTTTGCCAATTTCAAAAGAACTGTCTTAGCGAACGGCTTCTTGAGGGGAAAGCTGTAACTCTGTGAGATGATTTCACAGAACACAAAGAAGTTTCTCAGAAAGCTTCTTTCTCTTTGTTATCGGAGGATATTTCCTTTGGCCCTATAGTCTTCAAAGAGATCCGAAATATGAGATCTCAGTTTCCACAGAAATAAGGCTAGCAAAGAGATCCACGAAATACAGATGTAACTCTGTGAGATGAATTAACAGAACACTAATTAGTTTCTCAGAAAGCTTGTATCCAGATTTCATCTGAGGATATTTCCTTTTTCACCATAGCCCCCTATGGGCTTCCAAATATCACTTTGCCAATTCCACAAGAACTATCTTAGCGAAAGGCTTCTTGAGGAGAAAGCTGTAACTCTGTGAGATGATTTCACAGAACACAAAGAAGTTTCTCAGAAAGCTTCTTTCTCTTTGTTATCGGAGGATATTTCCTTTGGCCCTATAGTCTTCAAAGGGATCCGAAATATCTGTTCTCAGATTCCACAGAAATAAGGCTAGAAAAGAGATCCACGAAATACAGATGTAACTCTGTGAGATGAATTAACAGAACACTAAGCAGTTTCTCAGAAAGCTTCTTTCCAGATTTCATCTGAGGATATTTCCTTTTTCACCATAGCCCTCTATGGGCTTCCAAATATCACTTTGCCAATTCCACAAGAACTGTCTTAGCGAAAGGCTTCTTGAGGGGAAAGCTGTAACTCTGTGAGATGATTTCACAGAACACAAAGAAGTTTCTCAGAAAGCTTCTTTCTCTTTGTTATCGGAGGATATTTCCTTTGGCCCTATAGTCTTCAAAGGGATCCGAAATATCTGTTCTCAGATTCCACAGAAATAAGGCTAGCAAAGAGATCCACGAAATACAGATGTAACACTGTGAGATGAATTAACAGAACACTAAGCAGTTTCTCAGAAAGCTTCTTTCCAGATTTCATCTGAGGATATTTCCTTTTTCACCATAGCCCTCTATGGGCTTCCAAATATCACTTTGCCAATTCCACAAGAACTGTCTCAGCGAAAGTCTTCTTGAGGGGAAAGCTGTAACCCTGTGAGATTATTTCAGAGAACACAAAGAAGTTTCTCAGAGAGCTTCTTTCTCTTTGTTATCGGAGGATATTTCCTTTGGCCCTATAATCTTCAAAGGCATCCGAAATATCTGTTCTCAGATTACACAGAAATAAGGCTAGCAAAGAGATCCACGAAATACAGATGTAACTCTCTGAGTAGAAGTCACACATCACAGAGCAGTTTCTCAGAAAGCTTCTTTCCAGATTTCATCTGAGGATATTTCCTTTTTCACCATAGCCCTCTATGGGCTTCCAAATATCACTTTGCCAATTCCACAAGAACTGTCTTAGCGAAAGGCTTCTTGAGGGGAAAGCTGTAACTCTGTGAGATGATTTCACAGAACACAAAGAAGTTTCTCAGAGAGCTTCTTTCTCTTTGTTATCGGAGGATATTTCCTTTGGCCCTATAGTCTTCAAAGGGATCCGAAATATCTGTTCTCAGATTCCACAGAAATAAGGCTGGCAAAGAGATCCACGAAATACAGATGTATCTCTGTGAGATGAATTAACAGAACACTAAGCAGTTTCTCAGAAAGCTTCTTTCCAGATTTCATCTGAGGATATTTCCTTTTTCACCATAGCCCTCTATAGGCCTCCAAATATCACTTTGCAAATTTCACAAGAACTGTCTTAGCGAAAGGTTTCTTGAGGGGAAAGCTGTAACTCTGTGAGATGATTTCACAGAACACAAAGAAGTTTGTCAGAAAGCTTCTTTCTCTTTGTTATCGGAGGATATTACCTTTGGCCCTATAGTCTTCAAAGGGATCCGAAATATCTGTTCTCAGATTCCACAGAAATTAGGCTAGCAAAGAGATCCACGAAATACAGATGTAACTCTGGGGATGATTTAACAGAACACTAAGCAGTTTCTCAGAATGCTTCTTTCCAGATTTCATCTGAGGATATTTCCTTTTTCACCATAGCCCTCTATGGGCCTCCAAATAACACTTTGCCAATTCCACAAGAACTGTCTTAGCGAAAGGCTTCTTGAGGGGAAAGCTGTAACTCTGTGAGATGATTTCACAGAACACAAAGGAGTTTCTCAAAAGGCTTCTTTCTCTTTGTTATCGGAGGATTTTTCCTTTGGCCCTATAGTCTTCAAAGGGATCCGAAATATCTGTTCTCAGATTCCACAGATATAAGGCCTGCAAAGAGATCCTCGAAATACAGATGTGACTTCGTGAGATGAATTAACAGAACACTAAGCAGTTTCTCAGAAAGTTTCTTTCCAGATTTCATCTGAGGCTATTTCCTTTTTCAACATAGCCCTCTATGGGCTTCCAAATATCACTTTGCCAATGCCACAAGAACTGTCTTAGCGAAAGGCTTCTTGAGCTGAAAGCTGTAACTTCGTGAGATGATTTCACAGAACACAAAGAAGTTTCTCAGAAAGCTTCTTTCTCTTTGTTATCGGAGGATATTTCCTTTGGGCCTATAGTCTTCAAAGGGATCCGAAATATCTGTTCTCAGATTCCACAGAAATAAGGCTAGCAAAGAGATCCTCGAAATACAGATGTAACTCTGTGAGATGAACTAACAAAACACTAAGCAGTTTCTCAGAAAGCTTCTTTCCAGATTTCATCTGAGGATATTTCCTTTTTCACCATAGCCCTCTATGGGCTTCCAAATATCACTTTGCCAATTCCACAAGAACTGTCTTAGCGAAAGGTTTCTTGAGGGGAAAGCTGTAACTCTGTGAGATGATTTCACAGAACACAAAGAAGTTTCTCAGAAAGCTTCTTTCTCTTTTTTATCGAAGAATATTTCCTTTGGCCCTATAGTCTTCAAAGGGATCCGAAATATGAGTTCTCAGATTCCACAGAAATAAGGCTAGCAAAGAGATCCACGAAATACAGATGTAATTCTGTGAGTGGAAGTCACACATCACAGAGCAGATTCTCAGAAAGCTTCTTTCCACATTTCATCTGAGGATATTTCCTTTTTCACCATAGCCCTCTATGGGCTTCCAAATATCACTTTGCCAATTCCACAAGAACTGTCTTAGCGAAAGGCTTCTTGAGGGGAAAGCTGTAACTCTGTGAGATGATTTCACAGAACAAAAAGAAGTTTCTCAGAAAGCTTCTTTCTCTTTGTTATCGGAGGATATTTCCTTTGGCCCTAAAGTCTTCAAAGGGATCCGAAATATCTGTTCTCAGATTCCACAGATATAAGGCCTGCAAAGAGATCCTCGAGATACAGATGTAACTTCGTGAGATGAATTAACAGAACACTAAGCAGTTTCTCAGAAAGCTTATTTCCAGATTTCATCTGAGGCTATTTCCTTTTTCACCATAGCCCTCTATGGGCTTCCATATATCACTTTGCCAATGCCACAAGAACTGTCTTAGCGAAAGGCTTCTTGAGCTGAAAGCTGTAACTCCGTGAGATGATTTCACAGAACACAAAGAAGTTTCTCAGAAAGCTTCTTTCTCTTTGTTATCGGAGGATATTTACTTTGGGCCTATAGTCTTCAAAGGGATCCGAAATATCTGTTCTCAGATTCCACAGAAATAAGGCTAGCAAAGCGATCCTCGAAATACAGATGTAACTCTGTGAGATGAAATAACAGAACACTAAGCAGTTTCTCAGAAAGCTTCTTTCCAGATTTCATCTGTGGATATTTCCTTTTTCACCATAGCCCTCTATGGGCTTCCAAATATCACTTTGCCAATTCCACAAGAACTGTCTTAGCGAAAGGCTTCTTGAGGGGAAAGCTGTAACTCTGTGAGATGATTTCACAGAACACAAAGAAGTTTCTCAGAAAGCTTCTTTCTCTTTGTTATCGGAGGATATTTCCTTTCGCCCTATAGTCTTCAAAGGGATCCGAAATATCTGTTCTCAGATTCCACAGAAATAAGGCTAGCAAAGAGATCCACGAAATACAGATGTAACTCTGTGAGATGAATTAACAGAACACTAAGCAGTTTCTCAGAAAGCTTCTTTCCAGATTTCATCTGAGGATATTTCCTTTTTCACCAAAGCCCTCTATGGGCTTCCAAATATCACTTTGCCAATTTCAAAAGAACTGTCTTAGCGAACGGCTTCTTGAGGGGAAAGCTGTAACTCTGTGAGATGATTTCACAGAACACAAAGAAGTTTCTCAGAAAGCTTCTTTCTCTTTGTTATTGGAGGATATTTCCTTTGGCCCTATAGTCTTCAAAGAGATCCGAAATATGAGATCTCAGTTTCCACAGAAATAAGGCTAGCAAAGAGATCCACGAAATACAGATGTAACTCTGTGAGATGAATTAACAGAACACTAATTAGTTTCTCAGAAAGCTTGTATCCAGATTTCATCTGAGGATATTTCCTTTTTCACCATAGCCCCCTATGGGCTTCCAAATATCACTTTGCCAATTCCACAAGAACTATCTTAGCGAAAGGCTTCTTGAGGAGAAAGCTGTAACTCTGTGAGATGATTTCACAGAACACAAAGAAGTTTCTCAGAAAGCTTCTTTCTCTTTGTTATCGGAGGATATTTCCTTTGGCCCTATAGTCTTCAAAGGGATCCGAAATATCTGTTCTCAGATTCCACAGAAATAAGGCTAGAAAAGAGATCCACGAAATACAGATGTAACTCTGTGAGATGAATTAACAGAACACTAAGCAGTTTCTCAGAAAGCTTCTTTCCAGATTTCATCTGAGGATATTTCCTTTTTCACCATAGCCCTCTATGGGCTTCCAAATATCACTTTGCCAATTCCACAAGAACTGTCTTAGCGAAAGGCTTCTTGAGGGGAAAGCTGTAACTCTGTGAGATGATTTCACAGAACACAAAGAAGTTTCTCAGAAAGCTTCTTTCTCTTTGTTATCGGAGGATATTTCCTTTGGCCCTATAGTCTTCAAAGGGATCCGAAATATCTGTTCTCAGATTCCACAGAAATAAGGCTAGCAAAGAGATCCACGAAATACAGATGTAACACTGTGAGATGAATTAACAGAACACTAAGCAGTTTCTCAGAAAGCTTCTTTCCAGATTTCATCTGAGGATATTTCCTTTTTCACCATAGCCCTCTATGGGCTTCCAAATATCACTTTGCCAATTCCACAAGAACTGTCTCAGCGAAAGTCTTCTTGAGGGGAAAGCTGTAACCCTGTGAGATTATTTCAGAGAACACAAAGAAGTTTCTCAGAGAGCTTCTTTCTCTTTGTTATCGGAGGATATTTCCTTTGGCCCTATAATCTTCAAAGGCATCCGAAATATCTGTTCTCAGATTACACAGAAATAAGGCTAGCAAAGAGATCCACGAAATACAGATGTAACTCTCTGAGTGGAAGTCACACATCACAGAGCAGTTTCTCAGAAAGCTTCTTTCCAGATTTCATCTGAGGATATTTCCTTTTTCACCATAGCCCTCTATGGGCTTCCAAATATCACTTTGCCAATTCCACAAGAACTGTCTTAGCGAAAGGCTTCTTGAGGGGAAAGCTGTAACTCTGTGAGATGATTTCACAGAACACAAAGAAGTTTCTCAGAGAGCTTCTTTCTCTTTGTTATCGGAGGATATTTCCTTTGGCCCTATAGTCTTCAAAGGGATCCGAAATATCTGTTCTCAGATTCCACAGAAATAAGGCTGGCAAAGAGATCCACGAAATACAGATGTATCTCTGTGAGATGAATTAACAGAACACTAAGCACTTTCTCAGAAAGCTTCTTTCCAGATTTCATCTGAGGATATTTCCTTTTTCACCATAGCCCTCTATAGGCCTCCAAATATCACTTTGCAAATTTCACAAGAACTGTCTTAGCGAAAGGTTTCTTGAGGGGAAAGCTGTAACTCTGTGAGATGATTTCACAGAACACAAAGAAGTTTGTCAGAAAGCTTCTTTCTCTTTGTTATCGGAGGATATTACCTTTGGCCCTATAGTCTTCAAAGGGATCCGAAATATCTGTTCTCAGATTCCACAGAAATTAGGCTAGCAAAGAGATCCACGAAATACAGATGTAACTCTGGGGATGATTTAACAGAACACTAAGCAGTTTCTCAGAATGCTTCTTTCCAGATTTCATCTGAGGATATTTCCTTTTTCACCATAGCCCTCTATGGGCCTCCAAATAACACTTTGCCAATTCCACAAGAACTGTCTTAGCGAAAGGCTTCTTGAGGGGAAAGCTGTAACTCTGTGAGATGATTTCACAGAACACAAAGGAGTTTCTCAAAAGGCTTCTTTCTCTTTGTTATCGGAGGATTTTTCCTTTGGCCCTATAGTCTTCAAAGGGATCCGAAATATCTGTTCTCAGATTCCACAGATATAAGGCCTGCAAAGAGATCCTCGAAATACAGATGTAACTTCGTGAGATGAATTAACAGAACACTAAGCAGTTTCTCAGAAAGTTTCTTTCCAGATTTCATCTGAGGCTATTTCCTTTTTCAACATAGCCCTCTATGGGCTTCCAAATATCACTTTGCCAATGCCACAAGAACTGTCTTAGCGAAAGGCTTCTTGAGCTGAAAGCTGTAACTTCGTGAGATGATTTCACAGAACACAAAGAAGTTTCTCAGAAAGCTTCTTTCTCTTTGTTATCGGAGGATATTTCCTTTGGGCCTATAGTCTTCAAAGGGATCCGAAATATCTGTTCTCAGATTCCACAGAAATAAGGCTAGCAAAGAGATCCTCGAAATACAGATGTAACTCTGTGAGATGAACTAACAAAACACTAAGCAGTTTCTCAGAAAGCTTCTTTCCAGATTTCATCTGAGGATATTTCCTTTTTCACCATAGCCCTCTATGGGCTTCCAAATATCACTTTGCCAATTCCACAAGAACTGTCTTAGCGAAAGGTTTCTTGAGGGGAAAGCTGTAACTCTGTGAGATGATTTCACAGAACACAAAGAAGTTTCTCAGAAAGCTTCTTTCTCTTTTTTATCGAAGAATATTTCCTTTGGCCCTATAGTCTTCAAAGGGATCCGAAATATGAGTTCTCAGATTCCACAGAAATAAGGCTAGCAAAGAGATCCACGAAATACAGATGTAATTCTGTGAGTGGAAGTCACACATCACAGAGCAGATTCTCAGAAAGCTTCTTTCCACATTTCATCTGAGGATATTTCCTTTTTCACCATAGCCCTCTATGGGCTTCCAAATATCACTTTGCCAATTCCACAAGAACTGTCTTAGCGAAAGGCTTCTTGAGGGGAAAGCTGTAACTCTGTGAGATGATTTCACAGAACAAAAAGAAGTTTCTCAGAAAGCTTCTTTCTCTTTGTTATCGGAGGATATTTCCTTTGGCCCTAAAGTCTTCAAAGGGATCCGAAATATCTGTTCTCAGATTCCACAGATATAAGGCCTGCAAAGAGATCCTCGAGATACAGATGTAACTTCGTGAGATGAATTAACAGAACACTAAGCAGTTTCTCAGAAAGCTTATTTCCAGATTTCATCTGAGGCTATTTCCTTTTTCACCATAGCCCTCTATGGGCTTCCATATATCACTTTGCCAATGCCACAAGAACTGTCTTAGCGAAAGGCTTCTTGAGCTGAAAGCTGTAACTCCGTGAGATGATTTCACAGAACACAAAGAAGTTTCTCAGAAAGCTTCTTTCTCTTTGTTATCGGAGGATATTTACTTTGGGCCTATAGTCTTCAAAGGGATCCGAAATATCTGTTCTCAGATTCCACAGAAATAAGGCTAGCAAAGCGATCCTCGAAATACAGATGTAACTCTGTGAGATGAAATAACAGAACACTAAGCAGTTTCTCAGAAAGCTTCTTTCCAGATTTCATCTGTGGATATTTCCTTTTTCACCATAGCCCTCTATGGGCTTCCAAATATCACTTTGCCAATTCCACAAGAACTGTCTTAGCGAAAGGCTTCTTGAGGGGAAAGCTGTAACTCTGTGAGATGATTTCACAGAACACAAAGAAGTTTCTCAGAAAGCTTCTTTCTCTTTTTTATCGAAGAATATTTCCTTTGGCCCTATAGTCTTCAAAGGGATCCGAAATATGAGTTCTCAGATTCCACAGAAATAAGGCTAGCAAAGAGATCCACGAAATACAGATGTAACTCTGTGAGATGAATTAACAGAACACTAAGCAGTTTCTCAGAAAGCTTCTTTCCAGATTTCATCTGAGGATATTTCCTTTTTCACCATAGCCCTCTATGGGCTTCCAAATATCACTTTGCCAATTCCACAAGAACTGTCTTAGGGAAAGGCTTCTTGAGGGGAAAGCTGTAACACTGTGAGATGATTTCACAGAACACAAAGAAGTTTCTCAGAAAGCTTCTTTCTCTTTTTTATCGAAGAATATTTCCTTTGGCCCTATAGTCTTCAAAGGGATCCGAAATATGAGTTCTCAGATTCCACAGAAATAAGGCTAGCAAAGAGATCCACGAAATACAGATGTAACTCTGTGAGTGGAAGTCACACATTACAGAGCAGTTTCTCAGAAAGCTTCTTTCCAGATTTCATCTGAGGATATTTCCTTTTTCACCATAGCCCTCTATGGGCTTCCAAATATCACTTTGCCAATTCCACAAGAACTGTCTTAGCGAAAGGCTTCTTGAGGGGAAAGCTGTAACTCTGTGAGATGATTTCACAGAACACAAAGAAGTTTCTCAGAAAGCTTCTTTCTCTTTGTTATCGGAGGATATTTCCTTTGGCCCTATAGGCTTCAAAGGGATCTGAAATATCTGTTCTCAGATTCCACAGATATAAGGCCTGCAAAGAGATCCTCGAAATACAGATGTAACTTCGTGAGATGAATTAACAGAACACTAAGCAGTTTCTCAGAAAGCTTCTTTCCAGATTTCATCTGAGGCTATTTCCTTTTTCATCATAGCCCTCTATGGGCTTCCAAATATCACTTTGCCAATGCCACAAGAACTGTCTTAGTGAAAGGCTTCTAGAGCGGAAAGCTGTAACACCGTGAGATGATTTCACAGAACACAAAGAAGTTTCTCAGAAAGCTTCTTTCTCTTTGTTATCGGAGGATATTTCCTTTGGCCCTCTAGTCTTCAAAGGGATCTGAAATATCTGTTCTCAGATTCCACAGAAATAAGGCTAGCAAAGAGATTCTCAAAATACAGATGTAACTCTGTGAGATGAACTAACAGAACACTAAGCAGTTTCTCAGAATGCTTCTTTCCAGATTTCATCTGAGGATATTTCCTTTTTCACCATAGCCCTCTATGGGCTTCCAAATATCACTTTGCCAATTTCAAAAGAACTGTCTTAGCGAACGGCTTCTTGAGGGGAAAGCTGTAACTCTGTGAGGTGATTTCACAGAACACAAAGAAGTTTCTCAGAAAGCTTCTTTCTCTTTGTTATCGGAGGATATTTCCTTTGGCCCTCTAGTCTTCAAAGGGATCCGAAATATCTGTTCTCAGATTCCACAGAAATAAGGCTAGCAAAG
This sequence comes from Macaca mulatta, assembly GCF_049350105.2. Classification (NCBI taxonomy): domain Eukaryota; kingdom Metazoa; phylum Chordata; class Mammalia; order Primates; family Cercopithecidae; genus Macaca; species Macaca mulatta. The sequence goes on along the minus strand of NC_133409.1, from coordinate 51,941,507 downwards.
AGATCCTCGAAATACAGATGTAACTCTGTGAGATGAACTAACAGAACACTAAGCAGTTTCTCAGAAAGCTTCTTTCCAGATTTCATCTGAGGATATTTCCTTTTTCACCATAGCCCTCTATGGGCTTCCAAATATCACTTTGAAAATTCCACAAGAACTGTCTTAGCGAAAGGCTTCTTGAGGGGAAAGCTGTAACTCCGTGAGATGATTTCACAGAACACAAAGAAGTTTCTCAGAAAGCTTCTTTCTCTTTGTTATCAGAGGATATTTCCTTTGGGCCTATAGTCTTCAAAGGGATCCGAAATATCTGTTCTCAGATTCCACAGATATAAGGCCTGCAAAGAGATCCTCGAAATACAGATGTAACTTCGTGAGATGAATTAACAGAACACTAAGCAGTTTCTCAGAAAGCTTATTTCCAGATTTCATCTGAGGCTATTTCCTTTTTCACCATAGCCCTCTGTGGGCTTCCAAATATCACTTTGCCAATGCCACAAGAACTGTCTTAGCGAAAGGCTTCTTGAGCGGAAAGCTGTAACTCCGTGAGATGATTTCACAGAACACAAAGAAGTTTCTCAGAAAGCTTCTTTCTCTTTGTTATCGGAGGATATTTCCTTTGGGCCTATAGTCTTCAAAGGGATCCGAAATATCTGTTCTCAGATTCCACAGAAATAAGGCTAGCAAAGAGATCCTCGAAATACAGATGTAATCTGTGAGATGAACTAACAGAACACTAAGCAGTTTCTCAGAAAGCTTCTTTCCAGATTTCATCTGAGGATATTTCCTTTTTCACCATAGCCCTCTATGGGCTTCCAAATATCACTTTGCCAATTCCACAAGAACTGTCTTAGCGAAAGGCTTCTTGAGGGGAAAGCTGTAACTCTGTGAGATGATTTCAGAGAACACAAAGAAGTTTCTCAGAAAGCTTCTTTCTCTTTTTTATCGAAGAATATTTCCTTTGGCCCTATAGTCTTCAAAGGGGTCCGAAATATGAGTTCTCAGATTCTACAGAAATAAGGCTAGCAAAGAGATCCACGAAATACAGATGTAACTCTGTGAGATGAATTAACAGAACACTAAGCAGTTTCTCAGAAAGCTTCTTTCCAGATTTCATCTGAGGATATTTCCTTTTTCACCATAGCCCTCTATGGGCTTCCAAATATCACTTTGCCAATTCCACAAGAACTGTCTTAGCGAAAGGCTTCTTGAGGGGAAAGCTGTATCTCTGTGAGATGAATTCACAGAACACAAAGAAGTTTCTCAGAGAGCTTCTTTCTCTTTGTTATCGGAGGATATTTCCTTTGGCCCTATAGTCTTCAAAGGGATCCGAAATATCTGTTCTCAGATTCCACAGAAATAAGGCTAGCAAAGAGATCCACGAAATACAGATGTAACTCTGTGAGTGGAAGTCACACATCACAGAGCAGTTTCTCAGAAAGCTTCTTTCCAGATTTCATCTGAGGATATTTCCTTTTTCACCATAGCCCTCTATGGGCTTCCAAATATCACTTTGCCAATTCCACAAGAACTGTCTTAGCGAACGGCTTCTTGAGGGGAAAGCTGTAACTCTGTGAGATGATTTCACAGAACACAAAGAAGTTTCTCAGAAAGCTTCTTTCTCTTTGTTATCGGAGGATATTTCCTTTGGCCTTCTAGTCTTCAAAGGGATCCGAAATATGAGTTCTCAGATTCCACAGAAATAAGGCTAGCAAAGAGATCCACGAAATACAGATGTAACTCTGTGAGTGGAAGTCACACATCACAGAGCAGATTCTCAGAAAGCTTCTTTCCAGATTTCATCTGAGGATATTTCCTTTTTCACCATAGCCCTCTATGGGCTTCCAAATATCACTTTGCCAATTCCACAAGAACTGTCTTAGCGAAAGGCTTCTTGAGGGGAAAGCTGTAACTCTGTGAGATGATTTCACAGAACACAAAGAAGTTTCTCAGAAAGCTTCTTTCGCTTTGTTATCGGAGGATATTTCCTTTGGCCCTAAAGTCTTCAAAGGGATCCGAAATATCTGTTCTCAGATTCCACAGATATAAGGCCTGCAAAGAGATCCTCGAAATACAGATGTAACTTCGTGAGATGAATTAACAGAACACTAAGCAGTTTCTCAGAAAGCTTATTTCCAGATTTCATCTGAGGCTATTTCCTTTTTCACCATAGCCCTCTATGGGCTTCCATATATCACTTTGCCAATGCAACAAGAACTGTCTTAGCGAAAGGCTTCTTGAGCTGAAAGCTGTAACTCCGTGAGATGATTTCACAGAACACAAAGAAGTTTCTCAGAAAGCTTCTTTCTCTTTGTTATCGGAGGATATTTCCTTTGGGCCTATAGTCTTCAAAGGGATCCGAAATATCTGTTCTCAGATTCCACAGAAATAAGGCTTGCAAAGCGATCCTCGAAATACAGATGTAACTCTGTGAGATGAACTAACAGAACACTAAGCAGTTTCTCAGAAAGCTTCTTTCCAGATTTCATCTGAGGATATTTCCTTTTTCACCATAGCCCTCTATGGGCTTCCAAATATCACTTTGCCAATTCCACAAGAACTGTCTTAGCGAAAGGCTTCTTGAGGGGAAAGCTGTAACTCTGTGAGATGATTTCACAGAACACAAAGAAGTTTCTCAGAAAGCTTCTTTCTCTTTGTTATCGAAGAATATTTCCTTTGGCCCTATAGTCTTCAAAGGGATCCGAAATATGAGTTCTCAGATTCCACAGAAATAAGGCTAGCAAAGAGATCCACGAAATACAGATGTAACTCTGTGAGATGAATTAACAGAACACTAAGCAGTTTCTCAGAAAGCTTCTTTCCAGATTTCATCTGAGGATATTTCCTTTTTCACCATAGCCCTCTATGGGCTTCCAAATATCACTTTGCCAATTCCACAAGAACTGTCTTAGGGAAAGGCTTCTTGAGGGGAAGCTGTAACACTGTGAGATGATTTCACAGAACACAAAGAAGTTTCTCAGAAAGCTTCTTTCTCTTTTTTATCGAAGAATATTTCCTTTGGCCCTATAGTCTTCAAAGGGATCCGAAATATGAGTTCTCAGATTCCACAGAAATAAGGCTAGCAAAGAGATCCACGAAATACAGATGTAACTCTGTGAGTGGAAGTCACACATCACAGAGCAGTTTCTCAGAAAGCTTCTTTCCAGATTTCATCTGAGGATATTTCCTTTTTCACCATAGCCCTCTATGGGCTTCCAAATATCACTTTGCCAATTCCACAAGAACTGTCTTAGCGATAGGCTTCTTGAGGGGAAAGCTGTAACTCTGTGAGATGATTTCACAGAACACAAAGAAGTTTCTCAGAAAGCTTCTTTCTCTTTGTTATCGGAGGATATTTCCTTTGGCCCTATAGTCTTCAAAGAGATCTGAAATATCTGTTCTCAGATTCCACAGATATAAGGCCTGCAAAGAGATCCTCGAAATACAGATGTAACTTCGTGAGATGAATTAACAGAACACTAAGCAGTTTCTCAGAAAGCTTCTTTCCAGATTTCATCTGAGGCTATTTCCTTTTTCACCATAGCCCTCTATGGGCTTCCAAATATCACTTTGCCAATGCCACAAGAACTGTCTTAGCGAAAGGCTTCTAGAGCGGAAAGCTGTAACTCCGTGAGATGATTTCACAGAACACAAAGAAGTTTCTCAGAAAGCTTCTTTCTCTTTGTTATCGGAGGATATTTCCTTTGGCCCTCTAGTCTTCAAAGGGATCCGAAATATCTGTTCTCAGATTCCACAGAAATAAGGCTAGCAAAGAGATCCTCGAAATACAGATGTAACTCTGTGAGATGTACTAACAGAAGACTAAGCAGTTTCTCAGAAAGCTTCTTTCCAGATTTCATCTGAGGATATTTCCTTTTTCACCATAGCCCTCTATGGGCTTCCAAATATCACTTTGCCAATTCCACAAGAACTGTCTTAGCGAAAGGCTTCTTGAGGGGAAAGCTGTAACTCTGTGAGATGATTTCACAGAACACAAAGAAGTTTCTCAGAAAGCTTCTTTCTCTTTTTTATCGAAGAATATTTCCTTTGGCCCTATAGTCTTCAAAGGGATCCGAAATATGAGTTCTCAGATTCCACAGAAATAAGGCTAGCAAAGAGATCCACGAAATACAGATGTAACTCTGTGAGATGAATTAACAGAACACTAAGCAGTTTCTCAGAAAGCTTCTTTCCAGATTTCATCTGAGGATATTTCCTTTTTCACCATAGCCCTCTATGGGCTTCCAAATATCACTTTGCCAATTCCACAAGAACTGTCTTAGCGAAAGGCTTCTTGAGGGGAAAGCTGTATCTCTGTGAGATGATTTCACAGAACACAAAGAAGTTTCTCAGAGAGCTTCTTTCTCTTTGTTATCGGAGGATATTTCCTTTGGCCCTATAGTCTTCAAAGGGATCCGAAATATCTGTTCTCAGATTCCACAGCAATAAGGCTAGAAAGAGATCCACGAAATACAGATGTAACTCTGTGAGTGGAAGTCACACATCACAGAGCAGTTTCTCAGAGAGCTTCTTTCCAGATTTCATCTGAGGATATTTCCTTTTTCACCATAGCCCTCTAAGGGCTTCCAAATATCACTTTGCCAATTCCACAAGAACTGTCTTAGCGAAAGGCTTCTTGAGGGGAAAGCTGTAACTCTGTGAGATGATTTCACAGAACACAAAGAAGTTTCTCAGAAAGCTTCTTTCTCTTTGTTATCGGAGGATATTTCCTTTGGCCTTATAGTCTTCAAAGGGATCCGAAATATCTGTTCTCAGATTCCACAGATATAAGGCCTGCAAAGAGATCCTCGAAATACAGATGTAACTTCGTGAGATGAATTAACAGAACACTAAGCAGTTTCTCAGAAAGCTTCTTTCCAGATTTCATCTGAGGCTATTTCCTTTTTCACCATAGCCCTCTATGGGCTTCCAAATATCACTTTGCCAATGCCACAAGTACTGTCTTAGCGAAAGGCTTCTTGAGCGGAAAGCTGTAACTCCGTGAGATGATTTCACAGAACACAAAGAAGTTTCTCAGAAAGCTTCTTTCTCTTTGTTATCGGAGGATATTTCCTTTGGGCCTATAGTCTTCAAAGGGATCCGAAATATCTGTTCTCAGATTCCACAGAAATAAGGCTAGCAAAGAGATCCTCGAAATACAGATGTAACTCTGTGAGATGAACTAAGAGAACACTAAGCAGTTTCTCAGAAAGCTTCTTTCCAGATTTCATCTGAGGATATTTCCTTTTTCACCAGAGCCCTCTATGGGCTTCCAAATATCACTTTGCCAATTCCACAAGAACTGTCTTAGCGAAAGGCTTCTTGAGGGGAAAGCTGTAACTCTGTGAGATGATTTCACAGAACACAAAGAAGTTTCTCAGAAAGCTTCTTTCTCTTTTTTATCGAAGAATATTTCCTTTGGCCCTATAGTCTTCAAAGGGATCCGAAATATGAGTTCTCAGATTCCACAGAAATAAGGCTAGCAAAGAGATCCACGAAATACAGATGTAACTCTGTGAGATGAATTAACAGAACACTAAGCAGTTTCTCAGAAAGCTTCTTTCCAGATTTCATCTGAGGATATTTCCTTTTTCACCATAGCCCTCTATGGGCTTCCAAATATCACTTTGCCAATTCCACAAGAACTGTCTTAGCGAAAGGCTTCATGAGGGGAAAGCTGTATCTCTGTGAGATGATTTCACAGAACACAAAGAAGTTTCTCAGAGAGCTTCTTTCTCTTTGTTATCGGAGGATATTTCCTTTGGCCCTATAGTCTTCAAAGGGATCCGAAATATCTGTTCTCAGATTCCACAGAAATAAGGCTAGCAAGGAGATCCACGAAATACAGATGTAACTCTGTGAGTGGAAGTCACACATCACAGAGCAGTTTCTCAGAAAGCTTCTTTCCAGATTTCATCTGAGGATATTTCCTTTTTCACCATAGCCCTCTATGGGCTTCCAAATATCACTTTACCAATTTCAAAAGAACTGTCTTAGCGAACGGCTTCTTGAGGGGAAAGCTGTAACTCTGTGAGATGATTTCACAGAACACAAAGAAGTTTCTCAGAAAGCTTCTTTCTCTTTTTTATCGAAGAATATTTCCTTTGGGCCTATAGTCTTCAAAGGGATCCGAAATATGAGTTCTCAGATTCCACAGAAATAAGGCTAGCAAAGAGATCCACGAAATACAGATGTAACTCTGTGAGATGAATTAACAGAACACTAAGCAGTTTCTCAGAAAGCTTCTTTCCAGATTTCATCTGAGGATATTTCCTTTTTCACCATAGCCCTCTATGGGCTTCCAAATATCACTTTGCCAATTCCACAAGAACTGTCTTAGCGAAAGGCTTCTTGAGGGGAAAGCTGTAACTCTGTGAGATGATTTCACAGAACACAAAGAAGTTTCTCAGAAAGCTTCTTTCTCTTTTTTATCGAAGAATATTTCCTTTGGCCCTATAGTCTTCAAAGGGATCCAAAATATGAGTTCTCAGATTCCACAGAAATAAGGCTAGCAAAGAGATCCACGAAATACAGATGTAACTCTGTGAGTGGAAGTCACACATCACAGAGCAGTTTCTCAGAAAGCTTCTTTCCAGATTTCATCTGAGGATATTTCCTTTTTCACCATAGCCCTCTATGGGCTTCCAAATATCACTTTGCCAATTCCACAAGAACTGTCTTAGCGAAAGGCTTCTTGAGGGGAAAGCTGTAACTCTGTGAGATGATTTCACAGAACACAAAGAAGTTTCTCAGAAAGCTTCTTTCTCTTTGTTATCGGAGGATATTTCCTTTGGCCCTATAGTCTTCAAATGGATCTGAAATATCTGTTCTCAGATTCCACAGATATAAGGCCTGCAAAGAGATCCTCGAAATACAGATGTAACTTCGTGAGATGAATTAACAGAACACTAAGCAGTTTCTCAGAAAGCTTCTTTCCAGATTTCATCTGAGGCTATTTCCTTTTTCATCATAGCCCTCTATGGGCTTCCAAATATCACTTTGCCAATGCCACAAGAACTGTCTTAGCGAAAGGCTTCTAGAGCGGAAAGCTGTAACACCGTGAGATGATTTCACAGAACACAAAGAAGTTTCTCAGAAAGCTTCTTTCTCTTTGTTATCGGAGGATATTTCCTTTGGCCCTCTAGTCTTCAAAGGGATCCGAAATATCTGTTCTCAGATTCCACAGAAATAAGGCTAGCAAAGAGATCCTCAAAATACAGATGTAACTCTGTGAGATGAACTAACAGAACACTAAGCAGTTTCTCAGAATGCTTCTTTCCAGATTTCATCTGAGGATATTTCCTTTTTCACCATAGCCCTCTATGGGCTTCCAAATATCACTTTGCCAATTTCAAAAGAACTGTCTTAGCGAACGGCTTCTTGAGGGGAAAGCTGTAACTCTGTGAGGTGATTTCACAGAACACAAAGAAGTTTCTCAGAAAGCTTCTTTCTCTTTGTTATCGGAGGATATTTCCTTTGGCCCTCTAGTCTTCAAAGGGATCCGAAATATCTGTTCTCAGATTCCACAGAAATAAGGCTAGCAAAGAGATCCTCGAAATACAGATGTAACTCTGTGAGATGAACTAACAGAACACTAAGCAGTTTCTCAGAAAGCTTCTTTCCAGATTTCATCTGAGGATATTTCCTTTTTCACCATAGCCCTCTATGGGCTTCCAAATATCACTTTGAAAATTCCACAAGAACTGTCTTAGCGAAAGGCTTCTTGAGGGGAAAGCTGTAACTCCGTGAGATGATTTCACAGAACACAAAGAAGTTTCTCAGAAAGCTTCTTTCTCTTTGTTATCAGAGGATATTTCCTTTGGGCCTATAGTCTTCAAAGGGATCCGAAATATCTGTTCTCAGATTCCACAGAAATAAGGCTAGCAAAGAGATCCTCGAAATACAGATGTAACTCTATGAGATGAACTAAAAAAACACTAAGCAGTTTCTCAGAAAGCTTCTTTCCAGATTTCATCTGAGGATATTTCCTTTTTCACCATAGCCCTCTATGGGCTTCCAATTATCACTTTGCCAATTCCACAAGAACTGTCTTAGCGAAAGGCTTCTTGAGGGGAAAGCTGTAACTCTGTGAGATGATTTCACAGAACACAAAGAAGTTTCTCAGACAGCTTCTTTCTCTTTGTTATCGGAGGATATTTCCTTTGGCCCTATAGTCTTCAAAGGGATCCGAAATATCTGTTCTCAGATTCCACAGATATAAGGCCTGCAAAGAGATCCTCGAAATACAGATGTAACTTCGTGAGATGAATTAACAGAACACTAAGCAGTTTCTCAGAAAGCTTATTTCCAGATTTCATCTGAGGCTATTTCCTTTTTCACCATAGCCCTCTGTGGGCTTCCAAATATCACTTTGCCAATGCCACAAGAACTGTCTTAGCGAAAGGCTTCTTGAGCGGAAAGCTGTAACTCCGTGAGATGATTTCACAGAACACAAAGAAGTTTCTCAGAAAGCTTCTTTCTCTTTGTTATCGGAGGATATTTCCTTTGGGCCTATAGTCTTCAAAGGGATCCGAAATATCTGTTCTCAGATTCCACAGAAATAAGGCTAGCAAAGAGATCCTCGAAATACAGATGTAATCTGTGAGATGAACTAACAGAACACTAAGCAGTTTCTCAGAAAGCTTCTTTCCAGATTTCATCTGAGGATATTTCCTTTTTCACCATAGCCCTCTATGGGCTTCCAAATATCACTTTGCCAATTCCACAAGAACTGTCTTAGCGAAAGGCTTCTTGAGGGGAAAGCTGTAACTCTGTGAGATGATTTCACAGAACACAAAGAAGTTTCTCAGAAAGCTTCTTTCTCTTTTTTATCGAAGAATATTTCCTTTGGCCCTATAGTCTTCAAAGGGGTCCGAAATATGAGTTCTCAGATTCTACAGAAATAAGGCTAGCAAAGAGATCCACGAAATACAGATGTAACTCTGTGAGATGAATTAACAGAACACTAAGCAGTTTCTCAGAAAGCTTCTTTCCAGATTTCATCTGAGGATATTTCCTTTTTCACCATAGCCCTCTATGGGCTTCCAAATATCACTTTGCCAATTCCACAAGAACTGTCTTAGCGAAAGGCTTCTTGAGGGGAAAGCTGTATCTCTGTGAGATGATTTCACAGAACACAAAGAAGTTTCTCAGAGAGCTTCTTTCTCTTTGTTATCGGAGGATATTTCCTTTGGCCCTATAGTCTTCAAAGGGATCCGAAATATCTGTTCTCAGATTCCACAGAAATAAGGCTAGCAAAGAGATCCACGAAATACAGATGTAACTCTGTGAGTGGAAGTCACACATCACAGAGCAGTTTCTCAGAAAGCTTCTTTCCAGATTTCATCTGAGGATATTTCCTTTTTCACCATAGCCCTCTATGGGCTTCCAAATATCACTTTGCCAATTCCACAAGAACTGTCTTAGCGAACGGCTTCTTGAGGGGAAAGCTGTAACTCTGTGAGATGATTTCACAGAACACAAAGAAGTTTCTCAGAAAGCTTCTTTCTCTTTGTTATCGGAGGATATTTCCTTTGGCCCTAAAGTCTTCAAAGGGATCCGAAATATCTGTTCTCAGATTCCACAGATATAAGGCCTGCAAAGAGATCCTCGAAATACAGATGTAACTTCGTGAGATGAATTAACAGAACACTAAGCAGTTTCTCAGAAAGCTTATTTCCAGATTTCATCTGAGGCTATTTCCTTTTTCACCATAGCCCTCTATGGGCTTCCATATATCACTTTGCCAATGCAACAAGAACTGTCTTAGCGAAAGGCTTCTTGAGCTGAAAGCTGTAACTCCGTGAGATGATTTCACAGAACACAAAGAAGTTTCTCAGAAAGCTTCTTTCTCTTTGTTATCGGAGGATATTTCCTTTGGGCCTATAGTCTTCAAAGGGATCCGAAATATCTGTTCTCAGATTCCACAGAAATAAGGCTTGCAAAGCGATCCTCGAAATACAGATGTAACTCTGTGAGATGAACTAACAGAACACTAAGCAGTTTCTCAGAAAGCTTCTTTCCAGATTTCATCTGAGGATATTTCCTTTTTCACCATAGCCCTCTATGGGCTTCCAAATATCACTTTGCCAATTCCACAAGAACTGTCTTAGCGAAAGGCTTCTTGAGGGGAAAGCTGTAACTCTGTGAGATGATTTCACAGAACACAAAGAAGTTTCTCAGAAAGCTTCTTTCTCTTTTTTATCGAAGAATATTTCCTTTGGCCCTATAGTCTTCAAAGGGATCCGAAATATGAGTTCTCAGATTCCACAGAAATAAGGCTAGCAAAGAGATCCACGAAATACAGATGTAACTCTGTGAGATGAATTAACAGAACACTAAGCAGTTTCTCAGAAAGCTTCTTTCCAGATTTCATCTGAGGATATTTCCTTTTTCACCATAGCCCTCTATGGGCTTCCAAATATCACTTTGCCAATTCCACAAGAACTGTCTTAGGGAAAGGCTTCTTGACGGGAAGCTGTAACACTGTGAGATGATTTCACAGAACACAAAGAAGTTTCTCAGAAAGCTTCTTTCTCTTTTTTATCGAAGAATATTTCCTTTGGCCCTATAGTCTTCAAAGGGATCCGAAATATGAGTTCTCAGATTCCACAGAAATAAGGCTAGCAAAGAGATCCACGAAATACAGATGTAACTCTGTGAGTGGAAGTCACACATCACAGAGCAGTTTCTCAGAAAGCTTCTTTCCAGATTTCATCTGAGGATATTTCCTTTTTCACCATAGCCCTCTATGGGCTTCCAAATATCACTTTGCCAATTCCACAAGAACTGTCTTAGCGAAAGGCTTCTTGAGGGGAAAGCTGTAACTCTGTGAGATGATTTCACAGAACACAAAGAAGTTTCTCAGAAAGCTTCTTTCTCTTTGTTATCGGAGGATATTTCCTTTGGCCCTATAGTCTTCAAAGAGATCTGAAATATCTGTTCTCAGATTCCACAGATATAAGGCCTGCAAAGAGATCCTCGAAATACAGATGTAACTTCGTGAGATGAATTAACAGAACACTAAGCAGTTTCTCAGAAAGCTTCTTTCCAGATTTCATCTGAGGCTATTTCCTTTTTCACCATAGCCCTCTATGGGCTTCCAAATATCACTTTGCCAATGCCACAAGAACTGTCTTAGCGAAAGGCTTCTAGAGCGGAAAGCTGTAACTCCGTGAGATGATTTCACAGAACACAAAGAAGTTTCTCAGAAAGCTTCTTTCTCTTTGTTATCGGAGGATATTTCCTTTGGCCCTCTAGTCTTCAAAGGGATCCGAAATATCTGTTCTCAGATTCCACAGAAATAAGGCTAGCAAAGAGATCCTCGAAATACAGATGTAACTCTGTGAGATGAACTAACAGAAGACTAAGCAGTTTCTCAGAAAGCTTCTTTCCAGATTTCATCTGAGGATATTTCCTTTTTCACCATAGCCCTCTATGGGCTTCCAAATATCACTTTGCCAATTCCACAAGAACTGTCTTAGCGAAAGGCTTCTTGAGGGGAAAGCTGTAACTCTGTGAGATGATTTCACAGAACACAAAGAAGTTTCTCAGAAAGCTTCTTTCTCTTTTTTATCGAAGAATATTTCCTTTGGCCCTATAGTCTTCAAAGGGATCCGAAATATGAGTTCTCAGATTCCACAGTAATAAGGCTAGCAAAGAGATCCACGAAATACAGATGTAACTCTGTGAGATGAATTAACAGAACACTAAGCAGTTTCTCAGAAAGCTTCTTTCCAGATTTCATCTGAGGATATTTCCTTTTTCACCATAGCCCTCTATGGGCTTCCAAATATCACTTTGCCAATTCCACAAGAACTGTCTTAGCGAAAGGCTTCTTGAGGGGAAAGCTGTATCTCTGTGAGATGATTTCACAGAACACAAAGAAGTTTCTCAGAGAGCTTCTTTCTCTTTGTTATCGGAGGATATTTCCTTTGGCCCTATAGTCTTCAAAGGGATCCGAAATATCTGTTCTCAGATTCCACAGAAATAAGGCTAGAAAGAGATCCACGAAATACAGATGTAACTCTGTGAGTGGAAGTCACACATCACAGAGCAGTTTCTCAGAGAGCTTCTTTCCAGATTTCATCTGAGGATATTTCCTTTTTCACCATAGCCCTCTATGGGCTTCCAAATATCACTTTGCCAATTTCAAAAGAACTGTCTTAGCGAACGGCTTCTTGAGGGGAAAGCTGTAACTCTGTGAGATGATTTCACAGAACACAAAGAAGTTTCTCAGAAAGCTTCTTTCTCTTTGTTATCGGAGGATATTTCCTTTGGCCCTCTAGTCTTCAAAGGGATCCGAAATATCTGTTCTCAGATTCCACAGAAATAAGGCTAGCAAAGAGATCCTGGAAATACAGATGTAACTCTGTGAGATGAACTAACAGAACACTAAGCAGTTTCTCAGAAAGCTTCTTTCCAGATTTCATCTGAGGATATTTCCTTTTTCACCATAGCCCTCTATGGGCTTCCAAATATCACTTTGAAAATTCCACAAGAACTGTCTTAGCGAAAGGCTTCTTGAGGGGAAAGCTGTAACTCCCTGAGATGATTTCACAGAACACAAAGAAGTTTCTCAGAAAGCTTCTTTCTCTTTGTTATCGGAGGATATTTCCTTTGGGCCTATAGTCTTCAAAGGGATCCGAAATATCTGTTCTCAGATTCCACAGAAATAAGGCTAGCAAAGAGATCCTCGAAATACAGATGTAACTCTGTGAGATGAACTAAAAAAACACTAAGCAGTTTCTCAGAAAGCTTCTTTCCAGATTTCATCTGAGGATATTTCCTTTTTCACCATAGCCCTCTATGTGCTTCCAAATATCACTTTGCCAATTCCACAAGAACTGTCTTAGCGAAAGGCTTCTTGAGGGGAAAGCTGTAACTCTGTGAGATGATTTCACAGAACACAAAGAAGTTTCTCAGACAGCTTCTTTCTCTTTGTTATCGGAGGATATTTCCTTTGGCCCTATAGTCTTCAAAGGGATCCGAAATATCTGTTCTCAGATTCCACAGATATAAGGCCTGCAAAGAGATCCTCGAAATACAGATGTAACTTCGTGAGATGAATTAACAGAACACTAAGCAGTTTCTCAGAAAGCTTATTTCCAGATTTCATCTGAGGCTATTTCCTTTTTCACCATAGCCCTCTGTGGGCTTCCAAATATCACTTTGCCAATGCCACAAGAACTGTCTTAGCGAAAGGCTTCTTGAGCGGAAAGCTGTAACTCCGTGAGATGATTTCACAGAACACAAAGAAGTTTCTCAGAAAGCTTCTTTCTCTTTGTTATCGGAGGATACTTCCTTTGGGCCTATAGTCTTCAAAGGGATCCGAAATATCTGTTCTCAGATTCCACAGAAATAAGGCTAGCAAAGAGATCCTCGAAATACAGATGTAATCTGTGAGATGAACTAACAGAACACTAAGCAGTTTCTCAGAAAGCTTCTTTCCAGATTTCATCTGAGGATATTTCCTTTTTCACCATAGCCCTCTATGGGCTTCCAAATATCACTTTGCCAATTCCACAAGAACTGTCTTAGCGAAAGGCTTCTTGAGGGGAAAGCTGTAACTCTGTGAGATGATTTCACAGAACACAAAGAAGTTTCTCAGAAAGCTTCTTTCTCTTTTTTATCGAAGAATATTTCCTTTGGCCCTATAGTCTTCAAAGGGATCCGAAATATGAGTTCTCAGATTCTACAGAAATAAGGCTAGCAAAGAGATCCACGAAATACAGATGTAACTCTGTGAGATGAATTAACAGAACACTAAGCAGTTTCTCAGAAAGCTTCTTTCCAGATTTCATCTGAGGATATTTCCTTTTTCACCATAGCCCTCTATGGGCTTCCAAATATCACTTTGCCAATTCCACAAGAACTGTCTTAGCGAAAGGCTTCTTGAGGGGAAAGCTGTATCTCTGTGAGATGATTTCACAGAACACAAAGAAGTTTCTCAGAGAGCTTCCTTCTCTTTGTTATCGGAGGATATTTCCTTTGGCCCTATAGTCTTCAAAGGGATCCGAAATATCTGTTCTCAGATTCCACAGAAATAAGGCTAGCAAAGAGATCCACGAAATACAGATGTAACTCTGTGAGTGGAAGTCACACATCACAGAGCAGTTTCTCAGAAAGCTTCTTTCCAGATTTCATCTGAGGATATTTCCTTTTTCACCATAGCCCTCTATGGGCTTCCAAATATCACTTTGCCAATTCCACAAGATCTGTCTTAGCGAACGGCTTCTTGAGGGGAAAGCTGTAACTCTGTGAGATGATTTCACAGAACACAAAGAAGTTTCTCAGAAAGCTTCTTTCTCTTTGTTATCGGAGGATATTTCCTTTGGCCCTCTAGTCTTCAAAGCGATCCGAAATATCTGTTCTCAGATTCCACAGAAATAAGGCTAGCAAAGAGATCCTCGAAATACAGATGTAACTCTGTGAGATGAACTAACAGAACACTAAGCAGTTTCTCAGAAAGCTTCTTTCCAGATTTCATCTGAGGATATTTCCTTTTTCACCATAGCCCTCTATGGGCTTCCAAATATCACTTTGCCAATTCCACAAGAACTGTCTTAGCGAAAGGCTTCTTGAGGGGAAAGCTGTAACTCTGTGAGATGATTTCACAGAACACAAAGAAGTTTCTCAGAAAGCTTCTTTCTCTTTTTTATCGAAGAATATTTCCTTTGGCCCTATAGTCTTCAAAGGGATCCGAAATATGAGTTCTCAGATTCCACAGAAATAAGGCTAGCAAAGAGATCCACGAAATACAGATGTAACTCTGTGATATGAATTAACAGAACACTAAGCAGTTTCTCAGAAAGCTTCTCTCCAGATTTCATCTGAGGATATTTCCTTTTTCACCATAGCCCTCTATGGGCTTCCAAATATCACTTTGCCAATTCCACAAGAACTGTCTTAGCGAAAGGCTTCTTGAGGGGAAAGCTGTAACTCTGTGAGATGATTTCACAGAACACAAAGAAGTTTCTCAGAAAGCTTCTTTCTATTTTTTATCGAAGAATATTTCCTTTGGCCCTATAGTCTTCAAAGGGATCCGAAATATGAGTTCTCAGATTCCACAGAAATAAGGCTAGCAAAGAGATCCACGAAATACAGATGTAACTCTGTGAGTGGAAGTCACACATCACAGAGCAGTTTCTCAGAAAGCTTCTTTCCAGATTTCATCTGAGGATATTTCCTTTTTCACCATAGCCCTCTAAGGGCTTCCAAATATCACTTTGCCAATTCCACAAGAACTGTCTAAGCGAAAGGCTTCTTGAGGGGAAAGCTGTAACTCTGTGAGATGATTTCACAGAACACAAAGAAGTTTCTCAGAAAGCTTCTTTCTCTTTGTTATCGGAGGATATTTCCTTTGGCCCTCTAGTCTTCAAAGCGATCCGAAATATCTGTTCTCAGATTCCACAGAAATAAGGCTAGCAAAGAGATCCTCGAAATACAGATGTAACTCTGTGAGATGAACTAACAGAACACTAAGCAGTTTCTCAGAAAGCTTCTTTCCAGATTTCATCTGAGGATATTTCCTTTTTCACCATAGCCCTCTATGGGCTTCCAAATATCACTTTGCAAATTCCACAAGAACTGTCTTAGCGAAAGGCTTCTTGAGGGGAAAGCTGTAACTCTGTGAGATGATTTCACAGAACACAAAGAAGTTTCTCAGAAAGCTTCTTTCTCTTTTTTATCGAAGAATATTTCCTTTGGCCCTATAGTCTTCAAAGGGATCCGAAATATGAGTTCTCAGATTCCAGAGAAATAAGGCTAGCAAAGAGATCCACGAAATACAGATGTAACTCTGTGAGATGAATTAACAGAACACTAAGCAGTTTCTCAGAAAGCTTCTTTCCAGATTTCATCTGAGGATATTTCCTTTTTCACCATAGCCCTCTATGGGCTTCCAAATATCACTTTGCCAATTCCACAAGAACTGTCTTAGCGAAAGGCTTCTTGAGGGGAAAGCTGTAACTCTGTGAGATGATTTCACAGAACACAAAGAAGTTTCTCAGAAAGCTTCTTTCTATTTTTTATCGAAGAATATTTCCTTTGGCCCTATAGTCTTCAAAGGGATCCGAAATATGAGTTCTCAGATTCCACAGAAATAAGGCTAGCAAAGAGATCCACGAAATACAGATGTAACTCTGTGAGTGGAAGTCACACATCACAGAGCAGTTTCTCAGAAAGCTTCTTTCCACATTTCATCTGAGGATATTTCCTTTTTCACCATAGCCCTCTAAGGGCTTCCAAATATCACTTTGCCAATTCCACAAGAACTGTCTTAGCGAAAGGCTTCTTGAGGGGAAAGCTGTAACTCTGTGAGATGATTTCACAGAACACAAAGAAGTTTCTCAGAAAGCTTCTTTCTCTTTGTTATCGGAGGATATTTCCTTTGGCCTTATAGTCTTCAAAGGGATCCGAAATATCTGTTCTCAGATTCCACAGATATAAGGCCTGCAAAGAGATCCTCGAAATACAGATGTAACTTCGTGAGATGAATTAACAGAACACTAAGCAGTTTCTCAGAAAGCTTCTTTCCAGATTTCATCTGAGGCTATTTCCTTTTTCACCATAGCCCTCTATGGGCTTCCAAATATCACTTTGCCAATGCCACAAGTACTGTCTTAGCGAAAGGCTTCTTGAGCGGAAAGCTGTAACTCCGTGAGATGATTTCACAGAACACAAAGAAGTTTCTCAGAAAGCTTCTTTCTCTTTGTTATCGGAGGATATTTCCTTTGGGCCTATAGTCTTCAAAGGGATCCGAAATATCTGTTCTCAGATTCCACAGAAATAAGGCTAGCAAAGAGATCCTCGAAATACAGATGTAATCTGTGAGATGAACTAACAGAACACTAAGCAGTTTCTCAGAAAGCTTCTTTCCAGATTTCATCTGAGGATATTTCCTTTTTCACCATAGCCCTCTATGGGCTTCCAAATATCACTTTGCCAATTCCACAAGAACTGTCTTAGCGAAAGGCTTCTTGAGGGGAAAGCTGTAACTCTGTGAGATGATTTCACAGAACACAAAGAAGTTTCTCAGAAAGCTTCTTTCTCTTTTTTATCGAAGAATATTTCCTTTGGCCCTATAGTCTTCAAAGGGATCCGAAATATGAGTTCTCAGATTCTACAGAAATAAGGCTAGCAAAGAGATCCACGAAATACAGATGTAACTCTGTGAGATGAATTAACAGAACACTAAGCAGTTTCTCAGAAAGCTTCTTTCCAGATTTCATCTGAGGATATTTCCTTTTTCACCATAGCCCTCTATGGGCTTCCAAATATCACTTTGCCAATTCCACAAGAACTGTCTTAGCGAAAGGCTTCTTGAGGGGAAAGCTGTATCTCTGTGAGATGATTTCACAGAACACAAAGAAGTTTCTCAGAGAGCTTCCTTCTCTTTGTTATCGGAGGATATTTCCTTTGGCCCTATAGTCTTCAAAGGGATCCGAAATATCTGTTCTCAGATTCCACAGAAATAAGGCTAGCAAAGAGATCCACGAAATACAGATGTAACTCTGTGAGTGGAAGTCACACATCACAGAGCAGTTTCTCAGAAAGCTTCTTTCCAGATTTCATCTGAGGATATTTCCTTTTTCACCATAGCCCTCTATGGGCTTCCAAATATCACTTTGCCAATTCCACAAGATCTGTCTTAGCGAACGGCTTCTTGAGGGGAAAGCTGTAACTCTGTGAGATGATTTCACAGAACACAAAGAAGTTTCTCAGAAAGCTTCTTTCTCTTTGTTATCGGAGGATATTTCCTTTGGCCCTCTAGTCTTCAAAGCGATCCGAAATATCTGTTCTCAGATTCCACAGAAATAAGGCTAGCAAAGAGATCCTCGAAATACAGATGTAACTCTGTGAGATGAACTAACAGAACACTAAGCAGTTTCTCAGAAAGCTTCTTTCCAGATTTCATCTGAGGATATTTCCTTTTTCACCATAGCCCTCTATGGGCTTCCAAATATCACTTTGCCAATTCCACAAGAACTGTCTTAGCGAAAGGCTTCTTGAGGGGAAAGCTGTAACTCTGTGAGATGATTTCACAGAACACAAAGAAGTTTCTCAGAAAGCTTCTTTCTCTTTTTTATCGAAGAATATTTCCTTTGGCCCTATAGTCTTCAAAGGGATCCGAAATATGAGTTCTCAGATTCCACAGAAATAAGGCTAGCAAAGAGATCCACGAAATACAGATGTAACTCTGTGAGATGAATTAACAGAACACTACGCAGTTTCTCAGAAAGCTTCTCTCCAGATTTCATCTGAGGATATTTCCTTTTTCACCATAGCCCTCTATGGGCTTCCAAATATCACTTTGCCAATTCCACAAGAACTGTCTTAGCGAAAGGCTTCTTGAGGGGAAAGCTGTAACTCTGTGAGATGATTTCACAGAACACAAAGAAGTTTCTCAGAAAGCTTCTTTCTATTTTTTATCGAAGAATATTTCCTTTGGCCCTATAGTCTTCAAAGGGATCCGAAATATGAGTTCTCAGATTCCACAGAAATAAGGCTAGCAAAGAGATCCACGAAATACAGATGTAACTCTGTGAGTGGAAGTCACACATCACAGAGCAGTTTCTCAGAAAGCTTCTTTCCAGATTTCATCTGAGGATATTTCCTTTTTCACCATAGCCCTCTAAGGGCTTCCAAATATCACTTTGCCAATTCCACAAGAACTGTCTAAGCGAAAGGCTTCTTGAGGGGAAAGCTGTAACTCTGTGAGATGATTTCACAGAACACAAAGAAGTTTCTCAGAAAGCTTCTTTCTCTTTGTTATCGGAGGATATTTCCTTTGGCCCTCTAGTCTTCAAAGCGATCCGAAATATCTGTTCTCAGATTCCACAGAAATAAGGCTAGCAAAGAGATCCTCGAAATACAGATGTAACTCTGTGAGATGAACTAACAGAACACTAAGCAGTTTCTCAGAAAGCTTCTTTCCAGATTTCATCTGAGGATATTTCCTTTTTCACCATAGCCCTCTATGGGCTTCCAAATATCACTTTGCAAATTCCACAAGAACTGTCTTAGCGAAAGGCTTCTTGAGGGGAAAGCTGTAACTCTGTGAGATGATTTCACAGAACACAAAGAAGTTTCTCAGAAAGCTTCTTTCTCTTTTTTATCGAAGAATATTTCCTTTGGCCCTATAGTCTTCAAAGGGATCCGAAATATGAGTTCTCAGATTCCAGAGAAATAAGGCTAGCAAAGAGATCCACGAAATACAGATGTAACTCTGTGAGATGAATTAACAGAACACTAAGCAGTTTCTCAGAAAGCTTCTTTCCAGATTTCATCTGAGGATATTTCCTTTTTCAACATAGCCCTCTATGGGCTTCCAAATATCACTTTGCCAATTCCACAAGAACTGTCTTAGCGAAAGGCTTCTTGAGGGGAAAGCTGTAACTCTGTGAGATGATTTCACAGAACACAAAGAAGTTTCTCAGAAAGCTTCTTTCTATTTTTTATCGAAGAATATTTCCTTTGGCCCTATAGTCTTCAAAGGGATCCGAAATATGAGTTCTCAGATTCCACAGAAATAAGGCTAGCAAAGAGATCCACGAAATACAGATGTAACTCTGTGAGTGGAAGTCACACATCACAGAGCAGTTTCTCAGAAAGCTTCTTTCCAGATTTCATCTGAGGATATTTCCTTTTTCACCATAGCCCTCTAAGGGCTTCCAAATATCACTTTGCCAATTCCACAAGAACTGTCTTAGCGAAAGGCTTCTTGAGGGGAAAGCTGTAACTCTGTGAGATGATTTCACAGAACACAAAGAAGTTTCTCAGAAAGCTTCTTTCTCTTTGTTATCGGAGGATATTTCCTTTGGCCTTATAGTCTTCAAAGGGATCCGAAATATCTGTTCTCAGATTCCACAGATATAAGGCCTGCAAAGAGATCCTCGAAATACAGATGTAACTTCGTGAGATGAATTAACAGAACACTAAGCAGTTTCTCAGAAAGCTTCTTTCCAGATTTCATCTGAGGCTATTTCCTTTTTCACCATAGCCCTCTATGGGCTTCCAAATATCACTTTGCCAATGCCACAAGTACTGTCTTAGCGAAAGGCTTCTTGAGCGGAAAGCTGTAACTCCGTGAGATGATTTCACAGAACACAAAGAAGTTTCTCAGAAAGCTTCTTTCTCTTTGTTATCGGAGGATATTTCCTTTGGGCCTATAGTCTTCAAAGGGATCCGAAATATCTGTTCTCAGATTCCACAGAAATAAGGCTAGCAAAGAGATCCTCGAAATACAGATGTAACTCTGTGAGATGAACTAACAGAACACTAAGCAGTTTCTCAGAAAGCTTCTTTCCAGATTTCATCTGAGGATATTTCCTTTTTCACCATAGCCCTCTATGGGCTTCCAAATATCACTTTGCCAATTCCACAAGAACTGTCTTAGCGAAAGGCGTCTTGAGGGGAAAGCTGTAACTCTGTGAGATGATTTCACAGAACACAAAGAAGTTTCTCAGAAAGCTTCTTTCTCTTTTTTATCGAAGAATATTTCCTTTGGCCCTATAGTCTTCAAAGGGATCCGAAATATGAGTTCTCAGATTCCACAGAAATAAGGCTAGCAAAGAGATCCACGATATACAGATGTAACTCTGTGAGATGAATTAACAGAACACTAAGCAGTTTCTCAGAAAGCTTCTTTCCAGATTTAATCTGAGGATATTTCCTTTTTCACCATAGCCCTCTATGGGCTTCCAAATATCACTTTGCCAATTCCACAAGAACTGTCTTAGCGAAAGGCTTCTTGAGGGGAAAGCTGTATCTCTGTGAGAAGATTTCACAGAACACAAAGAAGTTTCTCAGAAAGCTTCTTTCTCTTTGTTATCGGAGGATATTTCCTTTGGCCCTATAGTCTTCAAAGGGATCCGAAATATCTGTTCTCAGATTCCACAGAAATAAGGCTAGCAAAGAGATCCACGAAATACAGACGTAACTCTGTGAGTGGAAGTCACACATCACAGAGCAGTTTCTCAGAAAGCTTCTTTCCAGATTTCATCTGAGGATATTTCCTTTTTCACCATAGCCCTCTATGGGCTTCCGAATATCACTTTGCCAATTTCAAAAGAACTGTCTTAGTGAACGGCTTCTTGAGGGGAAAGCTGTAAATCTGTGAGATGATTTCACAGAACACAAAGAAGTTTCTCAGAAACCTTCTTTCTCTTTGTTATCGGAGGATATTTCCTTTGGCCCTATAGTCTTCAAAAGGATCCGAAATATCATTTCTCAGATTCCACAGATATAAGGCCTGCAAAGAGATCCTCGAAATACAGATGTAACTCCATGAGATGAATTAACAGAACACTAAGCAGTTTCTCAGAAATCTTCTTTCCAGATTTCATCTGAGGCTATTTCCTTTCTCACCATAGCCCTCTATGGGCTTCCAAATATCACTTTGCCAATGCCACAAGAACTGTCTTAGCGAAAGGCTTCTTGAGGGGAAAGCTGTAACTCTGTGAGATGATTTCACAGAACACAAAGAAGTTTCTCAGAAAGCTTCTTTCTCTTTTTTATCGAAGAATATTTCCTTTGGCCCTATAGTCTTCAAAGGGATCCGAAATATGAGTTCTCAGATTCCACAGAAATAAGGCTAGCAAAGAGATCCACGAAATACAGATGTAACTCTGTGAGTGGAAGTCACACATCACAGAGCAGTTTCTCAGAAAGCTTCTTTCCAGATTTCATCTGAGGATATTTCCTTTTTCACCATAGCCGTCTCGGGGTTCCAAATATCACTTTGCCAATTACACAAGAACTGTCTTAGCGAAAGGCTTCTTGAGGGGAAAGCTGTAACTCTGTGAGATGATTTCACAGAACACAAAGAAGTTTCTCAGAAAGCTTCTTTCTCTTTGTTATCGGAGGATATTTCCTTTGGCCCTATAGTCTTCAAAGGGATCCGAAATATGAGTTCTCAGATTCCACAGAAATAAGGCTAGCAAAGAGATCCACGAAATACAGATGTAACTCTGTGAGATGAATTAACAGAACACTAAGCAGTTTCTCAGAAAGCTTGTATCCAGATTTCATGTGAGGATATTTCCTTTTTCACCATAGCCCCCTAGGGGCTTCCAAATATCACTTTGCCAATTCCACAAGAACTATCTTAGTGAAAGGCTTCTTGAGGAGAAAGCTGTAACTCTGTGAGATGATTTCACAGAACACAAAGAAGTTTCTCAGAAAGCTTCTTTCTCTTTGTTATCGGAGGATATTTCCTTTGGCCCTATAGTCTTCAAAGGGATCCGAAATATCTCTTCTCAGATTCCACAGAAATAAGGCTAGAAAAGAGATCCACGAAATACAGATGTAATTCTGTGAGATGAATTAACATAACACTAAGCAGTTTCTCAGAAAGCTTCTTTCCAGATTTCATCTGAGGATATTTCCTTTTTCACCATAGCCCTCTATGGGCTTCCAAATATCACTTTGCCAATTCCACAAGAACTGTCTTAGCGAAAGGCTTCTTGAGGGGAAAGCTGTAACTCTGTGAGATGATTTCACAGACACAAAGAAGTTTCTCAGAAAGCTTCTTTCTCTTTGTTATCGGAGAATATTTCATTTGGCCCTATAGTCTTCAAAGGGATCCGAAATATGAGTTCTCAGATTCCACAGAAATAAGGCTAGCAAGAGATCCACGAAATACAGATGTAACTCTGTGAGATGAATTAACAGAACACTAAGCAGTTTCTCAGAAAGCTTCTTTCCAGATTTCATCTGAGGATATTTCCTTTTTCACCATAGCCCTCTAAGGGCTTCCAAATATCACTTTGCCAATTCCACAAGAACTGTCTTAGCGAAAGGCTTCTTGAGGGGAAAGCTGTAACTCTGTGAGATGATTTCACAGAACACAAAGAAGTTTCTCAGACAGCTTCTTTCTCTTTGTTATCGGAGGATATTTCCTTTGGCCCTCTAGTCTTCAATGGGATCCGAAATATCTGTTCTCAGATTCCACAGAAATAAGGCTAGAAAAGAGATCCACGAAATACAGATGTAACTCTGTGAGTGGAAGTCACACATCACAGAGCAGTTTCTCAGAAAGCTTCTTTCCAGATTTCATCTGAGGATATTTCCTTTTTCACCATAGCCCTCTATGGGCTTCCAAATATCACTTTGCCAATTCCACAAGAACTGGCTTAGCGAAAGGCTTCTTGAGGGGAAAGCTGTAACTCTTTGAGATGATTTCACAGAACACAAAGAAGTTTCTCAGAAAGCTTCTTTCTCTTTGTTATCGGAGGATATTTCCTTTGGCCCTATAGTCTTCAAAGGGATCCGAAATATCTGTTCTCAGATTCCACAGAAATAAGGCTAGCAAAGAGATCCACGAAATACAGATGTAACTCTGTGAGATGAATTAACAGAACACTAAGCAGTTTCTCAGAAAGCTTCTTTCCAGATTTCATCTGAGGATATTTCCTTTTTCACCATAGACCTCTATGGGCTTCCAAATATCACTTTGCCAATTCCACAAGAACTGTCTTAGCGAAAGTCGTCTTGAGGGGAAAGCTGTAACTCTGTGAGATGATTTCACAGACACAAAGAAGTTTCTCAGAAAGCTTCTTTCTCTTAGTTATCGGAGAATATTTCATTTGGCCCTATAGTCTTCAAAGGGATCCGAAATATCAGTTCTCAGATTCCACAGAAATAAGGCTAGCAAAGAGATCCACGAAATACAGATGTAACTCTGTGAGATGAATTAACAGAACACTAAGCAGTTTCTCAGAAAGCTTCTTTCCAGATTTCATCTGAGGATATTTCCTTTTTCACCATAGCCCTCTATGGGCTTGCAAATATCACTTTGCCAATTCCACAAGAACTGTCTCAGCGAAAGTCTTCTTGAGGGGAAAGCTGTAACCCTGTGAGATGATTTCAGAGAACACAAAGAAGTTTCTCAGAGAGCTTCTTTCTCTTTGTTATCGGAGGATATTTCCTTTGGCCCTATAATCTTCAAAGGCATCCGAAATATCTGTTCTCAGATTCCACAGAAATAAGGCTAGCAAAGAGATCCACGAAATACAGATGTAACTCTGTGAGTGGAAGTCACACATCACAGAGCAGTTTCTCAGAAAGCTTCTTTCCAGATTTCATCTGAGGATATTTCCTTTTTCACCATAGCCCTCTATGGGCTTCCAAATATCACTTTGCCAATTCCACAAGAACTGTCTTAGCGAAAGGCTTCTTGAGGGGAAAGCTGTACCTCTGTGAGATGATTTCACACAACACAAAGAAGTTTCTCAGAAAGCTTCTTTCTCTTTGTTATCGGAGGATATTTCCTTTGGCCCTATAGTCTTCAAAGGGATCCGAAATATCTGTTCTCAGATTCCACAGAAATAAGGCTAGCAAAGAGATCCACGAAATACAGATGTAACTCTGTGAGATGAATTAACAGAACACTAAGCAGTTTCTCAGAAAGCTTCTTTCCAGATTTCATCTGAGGATATTTCCTTTTTCACCATAGACCTCTATGGGCTTCCAAATATCACTTTGCCAATTCCACAAGAACTGTCTTAGCGAAAGGCTTCTTGAGGGGAAAGCTGTAACTCTGTGAGATGATTTCACAGAACACAAAGAAGTTTCTCAGAAAGCTTCTTTCTCTTTTTTATCGAAGAATATTTCCTTTGGCCCTATAGTCTTCAAAGGGATCCGAAATATGAGTTCTCAGATTCCACAGAAATAAGGCTAGCAAAGAGATCCACGAAATACAGATGTAACTCTGTGAGTGGAAGTCACACATCACAGAGCAGTTTCTCAGAAAGCTTCTTTCCAGATTTCATCTGAGGATATTTCCTTTTTCACCATAGCCGTCTCGGGGTTCCAAATATCACTTTGCCAATTACACAAGAACTGTCTTAGCGAAAGGCTTCTTGAGGGGAAAGCTGTAACTCTGTGAGATGATTTCACAGAACACAAAGAAGTTTCTCAGAAAGCTTCTTTCTCTTTGTTATCGGAGGATATTTCCTTTGGCCCTATAGTCTTCAAAGGGATCCGAAATATCTGTTCTCAGATTCCACAGAAATAAGGCTATCAAAGAGATCCACGAAATACGGATGTAACTCTGTGAGATAAATTATCAGAACACTAAGCAGTTTCTCAGAAAGCTTGTATCCAGATTTCATCTGAGGATATTTTCTTTTTCACCATAGCCCACTATGGGCTTCCAAATATCACTTTGCCAATTCCACAAGAACTATTTTAGCGAAAGGCTTCTTGAGGAGAAACCTGTAACCCTGTGAGATGAATTCACAGAACACAAAGAAGTTTCACAGAAAGCTTCTTTCTCTTTGTTATCGGAGGATATTTCCTTTGGCCCTATAGTCTTCAAAGGGATCCGAAATATCTGTTCTCAGATTCCACAGAAATAAGGCTAGCAAAGAGATCCACGAAATACAGATGTAACTCTGTGAGATGAATTACCAGAACACTAAGCAGTTTCTCAGAAAGCTTCTTTCCAGATTTCATCTGAGGATATTTCCTTTTTCACCATAGCCCTCTATGGGCTTCCAAATATCACTTTGCCAATTCCACAAGAACTGTCTTAGCGAAAGGCGTCTTGAGGGGAAAGCTGTAACTCTGTGAGATGATTTCACAGAACACAAAGAAGTTTCTCAGAAAGCTTCTTTCTCTTTTTTATCGAAGAATATTTCCTTTGGCCCTATAGTCTTCAAAGGGATCCGAAATATGAGTTCTCAGATTCCACAGAAATAAGGCTAGCAAAGAGATCCATGATATACAGATGTAACTCTGTGAGATGAATTAACAGAACACTAAGCAGTTTCTCAGAAAGCTTCTTTCCAGATTTAATCTGAGGATATTTCCTTTTTCACCATAGCCCTCTATGGGCTTCCAAATATCACTTTGCCAATTCCACAAGAACTGTCTTAGCGAAAGGCTTCTTGAGGGGAAAGCTGTATCTCTGTGAGAAGATTTCACAGAACACAAAGAAGTTTCTCAGAAAGCTTCTTTCTCTTTGTTATCGGAGGATATTTCCTTTGGCCCTATAGTCTTCAAAGGGATCCGAAATATCTGTTCTCAGATTCCACAGAAATAAGGCTAGCAAAGAGATCCACGAAATACAGATGTAACTCTGTGAGTGGAAGTCACACATCACAGAGCAGTTTCTCAGAAAGCTTCTTTCCAGATTTCATCTGAGGATATTTCCTTTTTCACCATAGCCCTCTATGGGCTTCCGAATATCACTTTGCCAATTTCAAAAGAACTGTCTTAGTGAACGGCTTCTTGAGGGGAAAGCTGTAAATCTGTGAGATGATTTCACAGAACACAAAGAAGTTTCTCAGAAACCTTCTTTCTCTTTGTTATCGGAGGATATTTCCTTTGGCCCTATAGTCTTCAAAGGGATCCGAAATATCATTTCTCAGATTCCACAGATATAAGGCCTGCAAAGAGATCCTCGAAATACAGATGTAACTCCATGAGATGAATTAACAGAACACTAAGCAGTTTCTCAGAAATCTTCTTTCCAGATTTCATCTGAGGCTATTTCCTTTCTCACCATAGCCCTCTATGGGCTTCCAAATATCACTTTGCCAATGCCACAAGAACTGTCTTAGCGAAAGGCTTCTTGAGGGGAAAGCTGTAACTCTGTGAGATGATTTCACAGAACACAAAGAAGTTTCTCAGAAAGCTTCTTTCTCTTTTTTATCGAAGAATATTTCCTTTGGCCCTATAGTCTTCAAAGGGATCCGAAATATGACTTCTCAGATTCCACAGAAATAAGGCTAGCAAAGAGATCCACGAAATACAGATGTAACTCTGTGAGATGAATTAACAGAACACTAAGCAGTTTCTCAGAAAGCTTCTTTCCAGATTTCATCTGAGGATATTTCCGTTTTTCACCATAGCCCTCTATGGGCTTCCAAATATCACTTTGCCAATTCCACAAGAACTGTCTTAGCGAAAGGCTTCTTGAGCGGAAAGCTGTATCTCTGTGAGATGATTTCACAGAACACAAAGAAGTTTCTCAGAGAGCTTCTTTCTCTTTGTTATCGGAGGATATTTCCTTTGGCCCTATAGTCTTCAAAGGGATCCGAAATATCTGTTCTCAGATTCCACAGAAATAAGGCTAGCAAAGAGATCCACGAAATACAGATGTAACTCTGTGAGTGGAAGTCACACATCACAGAGCAGTTTCTCAGAAAGCTTCTTTCCAGATTTCATCTGAGGATATTTCCTGTTTCAACATAGCCCTCTATGGGCTTCCAAATATCACTTTGCCAATTTCAAAAGAACTGTCTTAGCGAACGGCTTCTTGAGGGGAAAGCTGTAACTCTGTGAGATGATTTCACAGAACACAAAGAAGTTTCTCAGAAAGCTTCTTTCTCTTTGTTATCGGAGGATATTTCCTTTGGCCCTATAGTCTTCAAAGGGATCCGAAATATGAGTTCTCAGATTCCACAGAAATAAGGCTAGCAAAGAGATCCACGAAATACAGATGTAACTCTGTGAGATGAATTAACAGAACACTAAGCAGTTTCTCAGAAAGCTTGTATCCAGATTTCATGTGAGGATATTTCCTTTTTCACCATAGCCCCCTAGGGGCTTCCAAATATCACTTTGCCAATTCCACAAGAACTATCTTAGTGAAAGGCTTCTTGAGGAGAAAGCTGTAACTCTGTGAGATGATTTCACAGAACACAAAGAAGTTTCTCAGAAAGCTTCTTTCTCTTTGTTATCGGAGGATATTTCCTTTGGCCCTCTAGTCTTCAATGGGATCCGAAATATCTGTTCTCAGATTCCACAGAAATAAGGCTAGAAAAGAGATCCACGAAATACAGATGTAACTCTGTGAGTGGAAGTCACACATCACAGAGCAGTTTCTCAGAAAGCTTCTTTCCAGATTTCATCTGAGGATATTTCCTTTTTCACCATAGCCCTCTATGGGCTTCCAAATATCACTTTGCCAATTCCACAAGAACTGGCTTAGCGAAAGGCTTCTTGAGGGGAAAGCTGTAACTCTGTGAGATGATTTCACAGAACACAAAGAAGTTTCTCAGAAAGCTTCTTTCTCTTTGTTATCGGAGGATATTTCCTTTGGCCCTATAGTCTTCAAAGGGATCCGAAATATCTGTTCTCAGATTCCACAGAAATAAGGCTAGCAAAGAGATCCACGAAATACAGATGTAACTCTGTGAGATGAATTAACAGAACACTAAGCAGTTTCTCAGAAAGCTTCTTTCCAGATTTCATCTGAGGATATTTCCTTTTTCACCATAGACCTCTATGGGCTTCCAAATATCACTTTGCCAATTCCACAAGAACTGTCTTAGCGAAAGTCGTCTTGAGGGGAAAGCTGTAACTCTGTGAGATGATTTCACAGACACAAAGAAGTTTCTCAGAAAGCTTCTTTCTCTTAGTTATCGGAGAATATTTCATTTGGCCCTATAGTCTTCAAAGGGATCCGAAATATCAGTTCTCAGATTCCACAGAAATAAGGCTAGCAAAGAGATCCACGAAATTCAGATGTAACTCTGTGAGATGAATTAACAGAACACTAAGCAGTTTCTCAGAAAGCTTCTTTCCAGATTTCATCTGAGGATATTTCCTTTTTCACCATAGCCCTCTATGGGCTTGCAAATATCACTTTGCCAATTCCACAAGAACTGTCTCAGCGAAAGTCTTCTTGAGGGGAAAGCTGTAACCCTGTGAGATGATTTCAGAGAACACAAAGAAGTTTCTCAGAGAGCTTCTTTCTCTTTGTTATCGGAGGATATTTCCTTTGGCCCTATAATCTTCAAAGGCATCCGAAATATCTGTTCTCAGATTCCACAGAAATAAGGCTAGCAAAGAGATCCACGAAATACAGATGTAACTCTGTGAGTGGAAGTCACACATCACAGAGCAGTTTCTCAGAAAGCTTCTTTCCAGATTTCATCTGAGGATATTTCCTTTTTCACCATAGCCCTCTATGGGCTTCCAAATATCACTTTGCCAATTCCACAAGAACTGTCTTAGCGAAAGGCTTCCTGAGGGGAAAGCTGTACCTCTGTGAGATGATTTCACACAACACAAAGAAGTTTCTCAGAAAGCTTCTTTCTCTTTGTTATCGGCGGATATTTCCTTTGGCCCTATAGTCTTCAAAGGGATCCGAAATATCTGTTCTCAGATTCCACAGAAATAAGGCTAGCAAAGAGATCCACGAAATACAGATGTAACTCTGTGAGATGAATTAACAGAACACTAAGCAGTTTCTCAGAAAGCTTCTTTCCAGATTTCATCTGAGGATATTTCCTTTTTCACCATAGACCTCTATGGGCTTCCAAATATCACTTTGCCAATTCCACAAGAACTGTCTTAGCGAAAGTCGTCTTGAGGGGAAAGCTGTAACTCTGTGAGATGATTTCACAGACACAAAGAAGTTTCTCAGAAAGCTTCTTTCTCTTAGTCATCGGAGAATATTTCATTTGGCCCTATAATCTTCAAAGGGATCCGAAATATCAGTTCTCAGATTCCACCGAAATAAGGCTAGCAAAGAGATCCACGAAATACAGATGTAACTCTGTGAGATGAATTAACAGAACACTAAGCAGTTTCTCAGAAAACTTCTTTCCAGATTTCATCTGAGGATATTTCCTTTTTCACCATAGCCCTCTATGGGCTTCCAAATATCACTTTGCCAATTCCACAAGAACTGTCTCAGCGAAGGTCTTCTTGAGGGGAAAGCTGTAACTCTGTGAGATGATTTCACAGAACACAAAGAAGTTTCTCAGAAAGCTTCTTTCTCTTTGTTATCGGAGAATATTTCATTTGGCCCTATAGTCTTCAAAGGGATCCGAAATATGAGTTCTCAGATTCCACAGAAATAAGGCTAGCAAAGAGATCCACGAAATACAGATGTAACTCTGTGAGATGAATTAACAGAACACTAAGCAGTTTCTCAGAAAGCTTCTTTCCAGATTTCATCTGAGGATATTTCCTTTTTCACCATAGCCCTCTAAGGGCTTCCAAATATCACTTTGCCAATTCCACAAGAACTGTCTAAGCGAAAGGCTTCTTGAGGGGAAAGCTGTAACTCTGTGAGATGATTTCACAGAACACAAAGAAGTTTCTCAGACAGCTTCTTTCTCTTTGTTATCGGAGGATATTTCCTTTGGCCCTATAGTCTTCAATGAGATCCGAATAAGGCTAGCAAAGAGATCCACGAAATACAGATGTAACTCTGTGAGTGGAAGTCACACATCACAGAGCAGTTTCTCAGAAAGCTTCTTTCCAGATTTCATCTGAGGATATTTCCTTTTTCACCATAGCTCTCTATGGGCTTCCAAATATCACTTTGGCAATTCCACAAGAACTGTCTTAGCGAAAGGCTTCTTGAGGGGAAAGCTGTAATTCTGTGAGATGATTTCACAGAACACAAAGAAGTTTCTCAGAAAGCTTCTTTCTCTTTGTTATCGGAGGATATTTCCTTTGGCCCTATAGTCTTCAAAGGGATCCGAAATATCTGTTCTCAGATTCCACAGAAATAAGGCTAGCAAAGAGATCCACGAAATACGGATGTAACTCTGTGAGATGAATTACCAGAACACTAAGCAGTTTCTCAGAAAGCTTGTATCCAGATTTCATCTGAGGATATTTTCTTTTTCACCATAGCCCACTATGGGCTTCCAAATATCACGTTGCCAATTCCACAAGAACTATTTTAGTGAAAGGCTTCTTGAGGAGAAAGCTGTAACTCTGTGAGGTGATTTCACAGAACACAAAGAAGATTCTCAGAAAGCTTCTTTCTCTTTGTTATCGGAGGATATTTCCTTTGGCCCTATAGTCTTCAAAGGGATCCGAAATATCTGTTCTCAGATTCCACAGAAATAAGGCTAGCAAAGAGATCCACGAAATACAGATGTAACTCTGTGAGTGGAAGTCACACATCACAGAGCAGTTTCTCAGAAAGCTTCTTTCCAGATTTCATCTGAGGATATTTCCTTTTTCACCATAGCCCTCTATGGGCTTCCAAATATCACTTTGCCAATTTCAAAAGAACTGTCTTAGCGAACGGCTTCTTGAGGGGAAAGCTGTAAATCTGTGAGATGATTTCACAGAACACAAAGAAGTTTCTCAGAAACCTTCTTTCTCTTTGTTATCGGAGGATATTTCCTTTGGCCCTATAGTCTTCAAAGGGATCCGAAATATCATTTCTCAGATTCCACAGATATAAGGCCTGCAAAGAGATCCTCGAAATACAGATGTAACTCCGTGAGATGAATTAACAGAACACTAAGCAGTTTCTCAGAAAGCTTCTTTCCAGATTTCATCTGAGGCTATTTCCTTTCTCACCATAGCCCTCTATGGGCTTTAAATTATCACTTTGCCAATGCCACAAGAACTGTCTTAGCGGAAGGCTTCTTGAGAGGAAATCTGTAACTCTGTGAGATGATTTCACAGAACACAAAGAAGTTTCTCAGAAAGCTTCTTTCTCTTTTTTATCGAAGAATATTTCCTTTGGACCTATAGTCTTCAAAGGGATCCGAAATATGAGTTCTCAGATTCCACAGAAATAAGGCTAGCAAAGAGATCCACGAAATACAGATGTAACTCTGTGAGTGGAAGTCACAGATCACAGAGCAGTTTCTCAGAAAGCTTCTTTCCAGATTTCATCTGAGGATATTTCCGTTTTTCACCATAGCCCTCTATGGGCTTCCAAATATCACTTTGCCAATTCCACAAGAACTGTCTTAGCGAAAGGCTTCTTGAGCGGAAAGCTGTATCTCTGTGAGATGATTTCACAGAACACAAAGAAGTTTCTCAGAGAGCTTCTTTCTCTTTGTTATCGGAGGATATTTCCTTTGGCCCTATAGTCTTCAAAGGGATCCGAAATATCTGTTCTCAGATTCCACAGAAATAAGGCTAGCAAAGAGATCCACAAAATACAGATGTAACTCTGTGAGTGGAAGTCACACATCACAGAGCAGTTTCTCAGAAAGCTTCTTTCCAGATTTCATCTGAGGATATTTCCTTTTTCAACATAGCCCTCTATGGGCTTCCAAATATCACTTTGCCAATTCCACAAGAACTGTCTCAGCGAAAGTCTTCTTGAGGGCAAAGCTGTAACCCTGTGAGATGATTTCAGAGAACACAAAGAAGTTTCTCAGAGAGCTTCTTTCTCTTTGTTATCGGAGGATATTTCCTTTGGCCCTATAATCTTCAAAGGCATCCGAAATATCTGTTCTCAGATTCCACAGAAATAAGGCTAGCAAAGAGATCCACGAAATACAGATGTAACTCTGTGAGTGGAAGTCGCACATCACAGAGCAGTTTCTCAGAAAGCTTCTTTCCAGATTTCATCTGAGGATATTTCCTTTTTCACCATTGCACTCTACGGGCTTCCAAATATCACTTTGCCAATTCCACAAGAACTGTCTTAGCGAAAGGCTTCTTGAGGGGAAAGCTGTAACTCTGTGAGATGATTTCACAGAACACAAAGAAGTTTCTCAGAAAGCTTCTATCTCTTTGTTATCGGAGGATATTTCCTTTGGCCCTATAGTCTTCAAAGGGATCCGAAATATCTGTTCTCAGATTCCACAGAAATAAGGCTGGCAAAGAGATCCACGAAATACAGATGTATCTCTGTGAGATGAATTAACAGAACACTAAGCACTTTCTCAGAAAGCTTCCTTCCAGATTTCATCTGAGGATATTTCCTTTTTCACCATAGCCCTCTATGGGCCTCCAAATATCACTTTGCCAATTTCACAAGAACTGTCTTAGCGAAAGGCTTCTTGAGGGGAAAGCTGTAACTCTGTGAGATGATTTCACAGAACACAAAGAAGTTTGTCAGAAAGCTTCTTTCTCTTTGTTATCGGAGGATATTACCTTTGGCCCTATAGTCTTCAAAGGGATCCGAAATATCTGTTCTCAGATTCCACAGAAATAAGGCTAGCAAAGAGATCCACGAAATACAGATGTAACTCTGGGGATGAATTAACAGAACACTAAGCAGTTTCTCAGAATGCTTCTTTCCAGATTTCATCTGAGGATATTTCCTTTTTCACCATAGCCCTCTATGGGCTTCCAAATATCACTTTGCCAATTCCACAACAACTGTCTTAGCGAAAGGCTTCTTGAGGGTAAAGCTGTAACTCTGTGAGGTGATTTCACAGAACACAAAGGAGTTTCTCAAAAGGCTTCTTTCTCTTTGTTATCGGAGGATTTTTCCTTTGGCCCTATAGTCTTCAAAGGGATCCGAAATATCTGTTCTCAGATTCCACAGAAATAAGGCTAGCAAAGAGATCCATGAAATACAGATGTAACTCTGGGGATGAATTAACAGAACAATAAGCAGTTTCTCAGAAAGCTTCTTTCCAGATTTCATCTGAGGATATTTCCTTTTTCACCATAGCCCTCTATGGGCTTCCAAATATCACTTTTCCAATTCCAAAAGAACTGTCTTAGCGAAAGGCTTCTTGAGGGGAAAGCTGTAACTCTGTGAGATGATTTCACAGAACACAAAGAAGTTTCTCAGAAAGATTCTTTCTCTTTGTTATCGGAGAATATTTCCTTTGGCCCTATAGACTTCAAAGGGATCCGAAATATGACTTCTCAGATTCCACAGAAATAAGGCTAGCAAAGAGATCCACGAAATACAGATGTAACTCTGTGAGATGAATTAACAGAACACTAAGCAGTTTCTCAGAAAGCTTCTTTCCAGATTTCATCTGAGGATATTTCCTTTTTCACCATAGCCCTCTATAGGCTTCCAAATATCACTTTGCCAATTCCACAAGAACTGTCTTAGCGAAATGCTTCTTGAGGGGAAAGCTCTAACTCTGTGAGATGATTTCACAGACACAAAGAAGTTTCTCAGAAAGCTTCTTTCTCTTTGTTATCGGAGAATATTTCATTTGGCCCTATAGTCTTCAAAGGGATCCGAAATATGAGTTCTCAGATTCCACAGAAATAAGGCTAGCAAAGAGATCCACGAAATACAGATGTAACTCTGTGAGATGAATTAACAGAACACTAAGCAGTTTCTCAGAAAGCTTCTTTCCAGATTTCATCTGAGGATATTTCCTTTTTCACCATAGCCCTCTAAGGGCTTCCAAATATCACTTTGCCAATTCCACAAGAACTGTCTAAGCGAAAGGCTTCTTGAGGGGAAAGCTGTAACTCTGTGAGATGATTTCACAGAACACAAAGAAGTTTCTCAGACAGCTTCTTTCTCTTTGTTATCGGAGGATATTTCCTTTGGCCCTATAGTCTTCAATGGGATCCGAATAAGGCTATCAAAGAGATCCACGAAATACAGATGTAACTCTGTGAGTGGAAGTCACACATCACAGAGCAGTTTCTCAGAAAGCTTCTTTCCAGATTTCATCTGAGGATATTTCCTTTTTCACCATAGCCCTCTATGGGCTTCCAAATATCACTTTGGCAATTCCACAAGAACTGTCTTAGCGAAAGGCTTCTTGAGGGGAAAGCTGTAATTCTGTGAGATGATTTCACAGAACACAAAGAAGTTTCTCAGAAAGCTTCTTTCTCTTTGTTATCGGAGGATATTTCCTTTGGCCCTATAGTCTCAAAGGGATCCGAAATATCTGTTCTCAGATTCCACAGAAATAAGGCTAGCAAAGAGATCCACGAAATACGGATGTAACTCTGTGAGATGAATTACCAGAACACTAAGCAGTTTCTCAGAAAGCTTGTATCCAGATTTCATCTGAGGATATTTTCTTTTTCACCATAGCCCACTATGGGCTTCCAAATATCACTTTGCCAATTCCACAAGAACTATTTTAGCGAAAGGCTTCTTGAGGAGAAAGCTGTAACTCTGTGAGGTGATTTCACAGAACACAAAGAAGTTTCTCAGAAAGCTTCTTTCTCTTTGTTATCGGAGGATATTTCCTTTGGCCCTATAGTCTTAAAAAGGGATCCGAAATATCTGTTCTCAGATTCCACAGAAATAAGGCTAGCAAAGAGATCCACGAAATACAGATGTAACTCTGTGAGATGAATTAACAGAACACTAAGCAGTTTCTCAGAAAGCTTCTTTCCATATTTCATCTGAGGATATTTCCTTTTTCACCATAGCCCTCTATGGGCTTCCAAATATCACTTTGCCAATTCCACAAGAACTGTCTTAGCGAAAGGCTTCTTGAGGGGAAAGCTGTAACTCTGTGAGATGATTTCACAGACACAAAGAAGTTTCTCAGAAAGCTTCTTTCTCTTTGTTATCGGAGGATATTTCCTTTGGCCCTATAGTCTTCAAAGGGATCCGAAATATCTGTTCTCAGATTCCACAGAAATAAGGCTAGGAAAGAGATCCACGAAATACAGATGTAAATCTGTGAGATGAATTAACAGAACACTAAGTAGTTTCTCAGAAAGCTTCTTTCCAGTTTTCATCTGAGGATATTTCCTTTTTCACCATAGCCCTCTATGGGCTTCCAAATATCACTTTGCCAATTCCACAAGAACTGTCTTAGCGAAAGGCTTCTTGAGGGGAAAGCTGTAACTCTGTGAGATGATTTCACAGACACAAAGAAGTTTCTCAGAAAGCTTCTTTCTCTTTGTTATCGGAGAATATTTCATTTGGCCCTATAGTCTTCAAAGGGATCCGAAATATGAGTTCTCAGATTGCACAGAAATAAGGCTAGCAAAGAGATCGACGAAATACAGATGTAACTCTGTGAGATGAATTAACAGAACACTAAGCAGTTTCTCAGAAATCTTCTTTCCAGATTTCATCTGAGGATATTTCCTTTTTCACCATAGCCCTCTATGGGCTTCCAAATATCACTTTGCCAATTCCACAAGAACTGTCTTAGCGAAAGGTTTCTTGAGGGGAAAGCTGTAACTCTGTGAGATGATTTCACAGAACACAAAGAAGTTTCTCAGAAAGCTTCTTTCTCTTTGTTATCGGAGGATATTTCCTTTGGCCCTATAGTCTTCAAAGGGATTTGAAATATGAGTTCTCAGATTCCACAGAAATAAGGCTAGCAAAGAGATCCACGAAATACACATGTAACTCTGTGAGTGGAAGTCAAACATCACAGAGCAGTTTCTCAGAAAGCTTCTTTCCAGATTTCATCTGAGGATATTTCCTTTTTCACCATAGCCCTCTATGGGCTTCCAAATATCACTTTCCCAATTCCACAAGAACTGTCTTAGCGAAAGGCTTCTTTAGGGGAAAGCTGTAACTCTGTGAGATGATTTCACAGACACAAAGAAGTTTCTCAGAAAGCTTCTTTCTCTTTGTTATCGGAGAATATTTCATTTGGCCCTATAGTCTTCAAAGGGATCCGAAATATGAGTTCTCAGATTCCACAGAAATAAGGCTAGCAAAGAGATCCACGAAATACAGATGTAACTCTTTGAGATGAATTAACAGAACACTAAGCAGTTTCTCAGAAAGCTTCTTTCCAGATTTCATCTGAGGATATTTCCTTTTTCACCATAGCCCTCTTAGGGCTTCCAAATATCACTTTGCCAGTTCCACAAGAACTGTCTCAGCGAAAGTCTTCTTGAGGGGAAAGCTGTAACTCTGTGAGATGATTTCACAGAACACAAAGAAGTTTCTCAGAGAGCTTCTTTCTCTTTGTTATCGGAGGATATTTCCTTTGGCCCTGTAGTCTTCAAAGGCATCCGAAATATCTGTTCTCAGATTCCACAGAAATAAGGCTAGCAAAGAGATCCACGAAATACAGATGTAACTCTGTGAGTGGAAGTCACACATCACAGAGCAGTTTCTCAGAAAGCTTCTTTCCAGATTTCATCTGAGGATATTTCCTTTTTCAAAATAGCCCTCTATGGGCTTCCAAATATCACTTTGCCAATTCCACAAGAACTGTCTTAGCGAAAGGCTTCTTGAGGGGAAAGCTGTAACTCTGTGAGATGATTTCACAGAACACAAAGAAGTTTCTCAGAAAGCTTCTTTCTCTTTGTTATCGGAGGAAATTTCCTTTGGCCCTATAGTCTTCAAAGGGATCCGAAATATCTGTTCTCAGATTCCACAGAAATAAGGCTAGCAAAGAGATCCTCGAAATACAGATGTAACTCTGTGAGATGAATTAACAGAACACTAAGCAGTTTCTCAGAAAGCTTCTTTCCAGATTTCATCTGAGGATATTTCCTTTTTCACCATAGCCCTCTAAGGGCTTCCAAATATCACTTTGCCAATTCCACAAGA
This sequence comes from Macaca mulatta, assembly GCF_049350105.2. Classification (NCBI taxonomy): domain Eukaryota; kingdom Metazoa; phylum Chordata; class Mammalia; order Primates; family Cercopithecidae; genus Macaca; species Macaca mulatta. Next base: position 51,904,378 of record NC_133409.1, on the reverse strand, counting down.
ACTATCTTAGCGAAAGTTTTCTTGAGGGGAAAGCTGTAACTCTGTGAGATGATTTCACAGAACACAGAGAAGTTTCTCAGAAAGCTTCTTTCTCTTTGTTGTCGGAGGATATTTCCTTTGGCCCTATAGTCTTCAAAGGGATCCGAAATATCTGTTCTAGATTCCACAGAAATAAGGCTAGCAAAGAGATCCACGAAATGCAGATGTAACTCTGTGAGATGAATTAACAGAACACTAAGCAGTTTCTCAGAAAGCTTCTTTCCAGTTTTCATCTGAGGATATTTCCTTTTTCACCATAGCCCTCTATGGGCTTCCAAATATCACTTTGCCAATTCCACAAGAACTGTCTTAGCGAAAGGTTTCTTGAGGGGAAAGCTGTAACTCTGTGAGATGATTTCACAGAACACAAAGAAGTTTCTCAGAGAGCTTCTTTCTCTTTGTTATCGGAGGATATTTCCTTTGGCCCTATAGTCTTCAAAGGGATCCGAAATATCTGTTCTCAGATTCCACAGAAATAAGGCTAGCAAAGAGATCCACGAAATACAGATGTAACTCTGTGAGTGGAAGTCACACATCACAGAGCAGTTTCTCAGAAATCTTCTTTCCAGATTTCATCTGAGGATATTTCCTTTTTCACCATAGCCCTCTATGGTCTTCCAAATATCACTTTTCCAATTTCAAAAGAACTGTCTTAGCGAACGGCTTCTTGAGGGGAAAGCTGTAACTCTGTGAGATGATTTCACAGAACACAAAGAAGTTTCTCAGAAAGCTTCTTTCTCTTTGTTATCGGAGGATATTTCCTTTGGCCCTATAGTCTTCAAAGGGATTTGAAATATGAGTTGTCAGATTCCACAGAAATAAGGCTAGCAAAGAGATCCACGAAATACACATGTAACTCTGTGAGTGGAAGTCAAACATCACAGAGCAGTTTCTCAGAAAGCTTCTTTCCAGATTTCATCTGAGGATATTTCCTTTTTCACCATAGCCCTCTATGGGCTTCCAAATATCACTTTTTCAATTCCACAAGAACTGTCTTAGCGAAAGGCTTCTTGAGGGGAAAGCTTTAACTCTGTGAGATGATTTCACAGAACACAAAGAAGTTTCTCAGAAAGCTTCTTTCTCTTTGTTATCGGAGGATATTTCCTTTGGCCCTATAGTCTTCAAAGGGATCCGAAATATCTGTTCTCAGATTCCACAGAAATAAGGCTAGCAAAGAGATCCACGAAATACGGATGTAACTCTGTGAGATGACTTACCAGAACACTAAGCAGTTTCTCAGAAAGCTTGTATCCAGATGTCATCTGAGGATATTTTCTTTTTCACCATAGCCCACAATGGGCTTCCAAATATCACTTTGCCAATTCCACAAGAACTATTTTAGCGAAAGGCTTCTTGAGGAGAAAGCTCTAACTCTGTGAGATGATTTCACAGACACAAAGAAGTTTCTCAGAAAGCTTCTTTCTCTTTGTTATCGGAGGAAATTTCCTTTGGCCCTATAGTCTTCAAAGGGATCCGAAATATCTGTTCTCAGATTCCACAGAAATAAGGCTAGCAAAGAGATCCTCGAAATACAGATGTAACTCTGTGAGATGAATTAACAGAACACTAAGCAGTTTCTCAGAAAGCTTCTTTCCAGATTTCATCTGAGGATATTTCCTTTTTCACCATAGCCCTCTAAGGGCTTCCAAATATCACTTTGCCAATTCCACAAGAACTATCTTAGCGAAAGTTTTCTTGAGGGGAAAGCTGTAACTCTGTGAGATGATTTCACAGAACACAAAGAAGTTTCTCAGAAAGCTTCTTTCTCTTTGTTGTCGGAGGATATTTCCTTTGGCCCTATAGTCTTCAAAGGGATCCGAAATATCTGTTCTCAGATTCCACAGAAATAAGGCTAGCAAAGAGATCCACGAAATACAGATGTAACTCTGTGAGTGGAAGTCACACATCACAGAGCAGTTTCTCAGAAAGCTTCTTTCCAGATTTCATCTGAGGATATTTCCTTTTTCAAAATAGCCCTCTATGGGCTTCCAAATATCACTTTGCCAATTCCACAAGAACTGTCTTAGCGAAAGGCTTCTTGAGGGGAAAGCTGTAACTCTGTGAGATGATTTCACAGAACACAAAGAAGTTTCTCAGAAAGCTTCTTTCTCTTTGTTATCGGAGGAAATTTCCTTTGGCCCTATAGTCTTCAAAGGGATCCGAAATATCTGTTCTCAGATTCCACAGAAATAAGGCTAGCAAAGAGATCCTCGAAATACAGATGTAACTCTGTGAGATGAATTAACAGAACACTAAGCAGTTTCTCAGAAAGCTTCTTTCCAGATTTCATCTGAGGATATTTCCTTTTTCACCATAGCCGTCTAAGGGCTTCCAAATATCACTTTGCCAATTCCACAAGAACTATCTTAGCGAAAGTTTTCTTGAGGGGAAAGCTGTAACTCTGTGAGATGATTTCACAGAACACAGAGAAGTTTCTCAGAAAGCTTCTTTCTCTTTGTTGTCGGAGGATATTTCCTTTGGCCCTATAGTCTTCAAAGGGATCCGAAATATCTGTTCTAGATTCCACAGAAATAAGGCTAGCAAAGAGATCCACGAAATGCAGATGTAACTCTGTGAGATGAATTAACAGAACACTAAGCAGTTTCTCAGAAAGCTTCTTTCCAGTTTTCATCTGAGGATATTTCCTTTTTCACCATAGCCCTCTATGGGCTTCCAAATATCACTTTGCCAATTCCACAAGAACTGTCTTAGCGAAAGGTTTCTTGAGGGGAAAGCTGTAACTCTGTGAGATGATTTCACAGAACACAAAGAAGTTTCTCAGAGAGCTTCTTTCTCTTTGTTATCGGAGGATATTTCCTTTGGCCCTATAGTCTTCAAAGGGATCCGAAATATCTGTTCTCAGATTCCACAGAAATAAGGCTAGCAAAGAGATCCACGAAATACAGATGTAACTCTGTGAGTGGAAGTCACACATCACAGAGCAGTTTCTCAGAAATCTTCTTTCCAGATTTCATCTGAGGATATTTCCTTTTTCACCATAGCCCTCTATGGTCTTCCAAATATCACTTTTCCAATTTCAAAAGAACTGTCTTAGCGAACGGCTTCTTGAGGGGAAAGCTGTAATTCTGTGAGATGATTTCACAGAACACAAAGAAGTTTCTCAGAAAGCTTCTTTCTCTTTGTTATCGGAGGATATTTCCTTTGGCCCTATAGTCTTCAAAGGGATTTGAAATATGAGTTGTCAGATTCCACAGAAATAAGGCTAGCAAAGAGATCCACGAAATACACATGTAACTCTGTGAGTGTAAGTCAAACATCACAGAGCAGTTTCTCAGAAAGCTTCTTTCCAGATTTCATCTGAGGATATTTCCTTTTTCACCATAGCCCTCTATGGGCTTCCAAATATCACTTTTCCAATTCCACAAGAACTGTCTTAGCGAAAGGCTTCTTGAGGGGAAAGCTGTAACTCTGTGAGATGATTTCACAGAACACAAAGAAGTTTCTCAGAAAGCTTCTTTCTCTTTGTTATCGGAGGATATTTCCTTTGGCCCTATAGTCTTCAAAGGGATCCGAAATATCTGTTCTCAGATTCCACAGAAATAAGGCTAGCAAAGAGATCCACGAAATACGGATGTAACTCTGTGAGATGACTTACCAGAACACTAAGCAGTTTCTCAGAAAGCTTGTATCCAGATGTCATCTGAGGATATTTTCTTTTTCACCATAGCCCACAATGGGCTTCCAAATATCACTTTGCCAATTCCACAAGAACTATTTTAGCGAAAGGCTTCTTGAGGAGAAAGCTCTAACTCTGTGAGATGATTTCACAGACACAAAGAAGTTTCTCAGAAAGCTTCTTTCTCTTTGTTATCGGAGGAAATTTCCTTTGGCCCTATAGTCTTCAAAGGGATCCGAAATATCTGTTCTCAGATTCCACAGAAATAAGGCTAGCAAAGAGATCCTCGAAATACAGATGTAACTCTGTGAGATGAATTAACAGAACACTAAGCAGTTTCTCAGAAAGCTTCTTTCCAGATTTCATCTGAGGATATTTCCTTTTTCAACATAGCCCTCTAAGGGCTTCCAAATATCACTTTGCCAATTCCACAAGAACTATCTTAGCGAAAGTTTTCTTGAGGGGAAAGCTGTAACTCTGTGAGATGATTTCACAGAACACAAAGAAGTTTCTCAGAAAGCTTCTTTCTCTTTGTTGTCGGAGGATATTTCCTTTGGCCCTATAGTCTTCAAAGGGATCCGAAATATCTGTTCTCAGATTCCACAGAAATAAGGCTAGCAAAGAGATCCACGAAATACAGATGTAACTCTGTGAGATGAATTACCAGAACACTAAGCAGTTTCTCAGAAAGCTTCTTTCCAGATTTCATCTGAGGATATTTCCTTTTTCACCATAGCTCTCTATGGGCTTCCAAATATCACTTTGCCAATTCCACAAGAACTGTCTTAGCGAAAGGCTTCTTGAGGGGAAAGCTGTAACTCTGTGAGATGAATTCACAGACACAAAGAAGTTTCTCAGAAAGCTTCTTTCTCTTTGTTATCGTAGGATATTTCCTTTGGCCCTATAGTCTTCAAAGGGATCCGAAATATCTGTTCTCAGATTCCACAGAAATAAGGCTAGCAAAGAGATCCACGAAATACAGATGTAACTCTGTGAGTGGAAGTCACACATCACAGAGCAGTTTCTCAGAAAGCTTCTTTCCAGGTTTCATCTGAGGATATTTCCTTTTTCACCACAGCCCTCTGTGGGCTTCCAAATATCACTTTGCCAATTTCAAAAGAACTGTCTTAGCAGACGGCTTCTTTAGGGGAAAGCTGTAACTCTGTGAGATGATTTCACAGAACACAAAGAAGTTTCTCAGAAAGCTTCTTTCTCTTTGTTATCGGAGGATATTTCCTTTGGCCCTATAGTCTTCAAAGGGATCCGAAATATCTGTTCTCAGATTCCACAGAAATAAGGCTAGCAAAGAGATCCAAGAAATACAGATATAACTCTGGGGATGAATTAACAGAATACTAAGCAGTTTCTCAGAAACCTTCTTTCCAGATTTCATCTGAGGATATTTCCTTTTTCACCATACCCCTCTATGGGCTTCCAAATATCACTTTTCCAATTCCACAAGAACTGTCTTAGCGAAAGGCTTCTTGAGGGGAAAGCTGTAAATCTGTGAGATGAATTCACAGAACACAAAGAAGTTTGTCAGAAAGCTTCTTTCTCTTTGTTATCGGAGGATATTACCTTTGGCCCTATAGTCTTCAAAGGGATCCGAAATATCTGTTCTCAGATTCCACAGAAATAAGGCTAGCAAAGAGATCCACGAAATACAGATGTAACTCTGTGGATGAATTAACAGAACACTAAGCAGTTTCTCAGAATGCTTCTTTCCAGATTTCATCTGAGGATATTTCCTTTTTCACCATAGCCCTCTATGGGCTTCCAAATATCACTTTGCCAATTCCACAACAACTGTCTTAGCGAAAGGCTTCTTGAGGGGAAAGCTGTAACTCTGTGAGATGATTTCACAGAACACAAAGGAGTTTCTCAGAAAGCTTCTTTCTCTTTGTTATCGGAGGATATTTCCTTTGGCCCTATAGTCTTCAAAGGGATCCGAAATATCTGTTCTCAGATTCCACAGAAATAAGGATAGCAAAGAGATCCAAGAAATACAGATGTAACTCTGGGGATGAATTAACAGAATACTAAGCAGTTTCTCAGAAAGCTTCTTTCCAGATTTCATCTGAGGATATTTCCTTTTTCACCATAGCCCTCTATGGGCTTCCAAATATCACTTTTCCAATTCCACAAGAACTGTCTTAGCGAAAGGCTTCTTGAGGTGAAAGCTATAACTCTGTGAGATGATTTCACAGAACACAAAGAAGTTTCTCAGAAAGCTTCTTTCTCTTTGTTATCAGAGAATATTTCCTTTGGCCCTATAGTCTTCAAAGGGATCCGAAATATCTGTTCTCAGATTCCACAGAAATAAGGCTAGCAAAGAGATCCTCGAAATAGAGATGTAACTCTGTGAGATGAATTAACAGAACACTAAGCAGTTTCTCAGAAAGCTTCTTTCCAGATTTCATCTGAGGATATTTCCTTTTTCACCATAGCCCTCTAAGGGCTTCCAAATATCACTTTGCCAATTCCACAAGAACTATATTAGCGAAAGTTTTCCTGAGGGGAAAGCTGTAACTCTGTGAGATGATTTCACAGAACACAAAGAAGTTTCTCAGAAAGCTTCTTTCTCTTTGTTGTTGGAGGATATTTCCTTTGGCCCTATAGTCTTCAAAGGGATCCGAAATATCTGTGCTACATTCCACAGAAATAAGGCTAGCAAAGAGATCCACGAAACACAGATGTAACTCTGTGAGATGAATAACAGAACACTAAGCAGTTTCTCAGAAAGCTTGTATCTAGATTTCATCTGAGGATATTTCCTTTTTCACCATAGCCCTCTATGGGCTTCCAAATATCACTTTGCCAATTCCACAAGAACTGTATTAGCGAAAGGCTTCTTGAGGGGAAAGCTGTAACTCTGTGAGATGATTTCACAGAACACAAAGAAGTTTCTCAGAAAGCTTCTTTCTCTTTGTTATCGGAGGATATTTCCTTTGGCCCTATAGTCTTCAAAGGGATCCGAAATATCTGTTCTCAGATTCCACAGAAATAAGGCTAGCAAAGAGATCCACGAAATACAGATGTAACTCTGTGAGATGAATTACCAGAACACTAAGCAGTTTCTCAGAAAGCTTCTTTCCAGATTTCATCTGAGGATATTTCCTTTTTCACCATAGCTCTCTATGGGCTTCCAAATATCACTTTGCCAATTCCACAAGAAGTGTCTTAGCGAAAGGCTTCTTGAAGGGAAAGCTGTAACTCTGTGAGATGAATTCACAGAACACGAAGAAGTTTCTCAGAAAGCTTCTTTCTCTTTGTTATCGTAGGATATTTCCTTTGGCCCTATAGTCTTCAAAGGGATCCGAAATATCTGTTCTCAGATTACACAGAAATAAGGCTAGCAAAGAGATCCACGAAATACAGATGTAACTCTGTGAGTGGAAGTCACACATCACAGAGCAGTTTCTCAGAAAGCTTCTTTCCAGGTTTCATCTGAGGATATTTCCTTTTTCACCACAGCCCTCTATGGGCTTCCAAATATCACTTTGCCAATTTCAAAAGAACTGTCTTAGCAGACGGCTTCTTTAGGGGAAAGCTGTAACTCTGTGAGATGATTTCACAGAACACAAAGAAGTTTCTCAGAAAGCTTCTTTCTCTTTGTTATCGGAGGATATTTCCTTTGGCCCTATAGTCTTCAAAGGGATCCGAAATATCTGTTCTCAGATTCCACAGAAATAAGGCTAGCAAAGAGATCCAAGAAATACAGATATAACTCTGGGGATGAATTAACAGAATACTAAGCAGTTTCTCAGAAAGCTTCTTTCCAGATTTCATCTGAGGATATTTCCTTTTTCACCATAGCCCTCTATGGGCTTCCAAATATCACTTTTCCAATTCCACAAGAACTGTCTTAGCGAAAGGCTTCTTCAGGGGAAAGCTGTAAATCTGTGAGATGAATTCACAGAACACAAAGAAGTTTCTCAGAAAGCTTCTTTCTCTTTGTTATCGGAGGATATTACCTTTGGCCCTATAGTCTTCAAAGGGATCCGAAATATCTGTTCTCAGATTCCACAGAAATAAGGCTAGCAAAGAGATCCACGAAATACAGATGTAACTCTGTGAGATGAATAACAGAACACTAAGCAGTTTCTCAGAAAGCTTGTATCCAGATTTCATCTGAGGATATTTCCTTTTTCACCATAGCCCTCTATGGGCTTCCAAATATCACTTTGCCAATTCCACAAGAACTGTCTTAGCGAAAGGCTTCTTGAGGGGAAAGCTGTAACTCTGTGAGATGAATTCACAGAACACGATGGAGTTTCTCAGAAAGCTTCTTTCTCTTTGTTATCGTAGGATATTTCCTTTGGCCCTATAGTCTTCAAAGAGATCCGAAATATCTGTTCTCAGATTCCACAGAAATAAGGCTAGCAAAGAGATGCACGAAATACAGATGTAACTCTGTGAGTGGAAGTCACACATCACAGAGCAGTTTCTCAGAAAGCTTCTTTCCAGGTTTCATCTGAGGATATTTCCTTTTTCACCACAGCCCTCTATGGGCTTCCAAATATCACTTTGCCAATTCCAAAAGAACTGTCTTAGCAGACGGCTTCTTTAGGGGAAAGCTGTAACTCTGTGAGATGATTTCACAGAACACAAAGAAGTTTCTCAGAAAGCTTCTTTCTCTTTGTTATCAGAGGATATTTCCTTTGGCCCTATAGTCTTCAAAGGGATCAGAAATATGAGTTTTCAGATTCCACAGAAATAAGGCTAGCAAAGAGATCCACGAAATACAGAGGTAACTCTGTGAGATGAAATAACAGAACGCTAAGCAGTTTCTCAGAAAGCTTGTATCCAGATTTCATCTGAGGATATTTCCTTTTTCACCATAGCCCTCTATGGGCTTCATAATATCACTTTGCCAATTCCACAAGAACTATCTTAGCGAAAGTCTTCTTGAGGAGAAAGCTGTAACTCTGTGAGATGATTTCACAGAACACAAAGAAGTTTCTCAGAAAGCTTCTTTCTCTTTGTTATCGGAGGATATTTCCTTTGGCCCTATAGTCTTCAAAGGGATCCGAAATATCTGTTCTCAGATTCCACAGAAATAAGGCTAGCAAAGAGATCGACGAAATACAGATGTAACTCTGTGAGATGAATTAACAGAACACTAAGCAGTTTCTCAGAAAGCTTCTTTCCAGTTTTCATCTGAGGATATTTCCTTTTTCACCATAGCCCTCTATGGGCTTCCAAATATCACTTTGCCAATTCCACAAGAACTGGCTTAGCGAAAGTCTTCTTGAGCGGAAAGCTGTATCTCTTTGAGATGATTTCACAGAACACAAAGAAGTTTCTCAGAGAGCTTCTTTCTCTTTGTTAATGGAGGATATTTCCTTTGGCCCTATAGTCTTCAAAGGGATCCGAAATATCTGTTCTCAGATTCCACAGAAATAAGGCTAGCAAAGAGATCCACGAAATACAGATGTAACTCTGTGAGTGGAAGTCACACATCACAGAGCAGTTTCTCTGAAAGCTTCTTTCTCTTTGTTATCGGAGGATATTTACTTTGGCCCTATAGTCTTCAAAGGGATCCGAAATATGAGTTCTCAGATTCCACAGAAATAAGGCTAGCAAAGAGATCCTCGAAATACAGATGTAACTCTGTGAGATGAATTAACAGAACACTAAGCAGTTTCTCAGAAAGCTTCTTTCCAGATTTCATCTGAGGATATTTCCTTTTTCACCATAGCCCTCTAAGGGCTTCCAAATATCACTTTGCCAATTCCACAAGAACTATCTTAGCGAAAGTTTTCTTGGGGGAAAGCTGTAATTCTGTGAGATGATTTCACAGAACACAGAGAAGTTTCTCAGAAAGCTTCTTTCTCTTTGTTGTCGGAGGATATTTCCTTTGGCCCTATAGTCTTCAAAGGGATCCGAAATATCTGTTCTCAGATTCCACAGAAATAAGGCTAGCAAAGAGATCCACGAAATACAGATGTAACTCTGTGAGTGGAAGTCACACATCACAGAGCAGTTTCTCAGAAAGCTTCTTTCCAGGTTTCATCTGAGGATATTTCCTTTTTCACCACAGCCCTCTATGGGCTTCCAAATATCACTTTGCCAATTTCAAAAGAACTGTCTTAGCAGACGGCTTCTTTAGGGGAAAGCTGTAACTCTGTGAGATGATTTCACAGAACACAAAGAAGTTTCTCAGAAAGCTTCTTTCTCTTTGTTATCGGAGGATATTTCCTTTGGCCCTCTAGTCTTCAAAGGGATCCGAAATATCTGTTCTCAGATTCCACAGAAATAAGGCTAGCAAAGAGATCCAAGAAATACAGATATAACTCTGGGGATGAATTAACAGAATACTAAGCAGTTTCTCAGAAAGCTTCTTTCCAGATTTCATCTGAGGATATTTCCTTTTTCACCATAGCCCTCTATGGGCTTCCAAATATCACTTTTCCAATTCCACAAGAACTGTCTTAGCGAAAGGCTTCTTGAGGGGAAAGCTGTAAATCTGTGAGATGAATTCACAGAACACAAAGAAGTTTCTCAGAAAGCTTCTTTCTCTTTGTTATCGGAGGATATTTCCTTTGGCCCTATAGTCTTCAAAGGGATCCGAAATATCTGTTCTCAGATTCCACAGAAATAAGGCTAGCAAAGAGATCCACGAAATACAGATGTAACTCTGTGGATGAATTAACAGAACACTAAGCAGTTTCTCAGAATGCTTCTTTCCAGATTTCATCTGAGGATATTTCCTTTTTCACCATAGCCCTCTATGGGCTTCCAAATATCACTTTGCCAATTCCACAACAACTGTCTTAGCGAAAGGCTTCTTGAGGGGAAAGCTGTAACTCTGTGAGATGATTTCACAGAACACAAAGGAGTTTCTCAGAAAGCTTCTTTCTCTTTGTTATCGGAGGATATTTCCTTTGGCCCTATAGTCTTCAAAGGGATCCGAAATATCTGTTCTCAGATTCCACAGAAATAAGGCTAGCAAAGAGATCCTCGAAATACAGATGTAACTCTGTGAGATGAATTAACAGAACACTAAGCAGTTTCTCAGAAAGCTTCTTTCCAGATTTCATCTGAGGATATTTCCTTTTTCACCATAGCCCTCTATGGGCTTCCAAATATCACTTTGCCAATTCCACAAGAACTGTCTTAGCGAAAGGCTTCTTGAGGGGAAAGCTGTAACTCTGTGAGATGATTTCACAGAACACAAAGAAGTTTATCAGAAAGCTTCTTTCTCTTTGTTGTCGGAGGATATTTCCTTTGGCCCTATAGTCTTCAAAGGGATCCGAAATATCTGTTCTAGATTCCACAGAAATAAGGCTAGCAAAGAGATCCACGAAATACAGATGTAACTCTGTGAGATGAATAACAGAACACTAAGCAGTTTCTCAGAAAGCTTGTATCCAGATTTCATCTGAGGATATTTCCTTTTTCACCATAGCCCTCTATGGGCTTCCAAATATCACTTTGCCAATTCCACAAGAACTGTCTTAGCGAAAGGCTTCTTGAGGGGAAAGCTGTAACTCTGTGAGATGATTTCACAGAACACAAAGAAGTTTCTCAGAAAGCTTCTTTCTCTTTGTTATCGGAGGATATTTCCTTTGGCCCTATACTCTTCAAAGGGATCCGAAATATCTGTTCTCAGATTCCACAGAAATAAGGCTAGCAAAGAGATCCACGAAATACAGATGTAACTCTGTGAGATGAATTACCAGAACACTAAGCAGTTTCTCAGAAAGCTTCTTTCCAGATTTCATCTGAGGATATTTCCTTTTTCACCATACCTCTCTATGGGCTTCCAAATATCAGTTTGCCAATTCCACAAGAACTGTCTTAGCGAAAGGCTTCTTGAGGGGAAAGCTGTAACTCTGTGAGATGATTTCACAGAACACAAAGAAGTTTCTCAGAAAGCTTCTTTCTCTTTGTTATCGTAGGATATTTCCTTTGGCCCTATAATCTTCAAAGGGATCCGAAATATCTGTTCTCAGATTCCACAGAAATAAGGCTAGCAAAGAGATCCACGAAATACAGATGTAGCTCTGTGAGTGGAAGTCACACATCACAGAGCAGTTTCTCAGAAAGCTTCTTTCCAGGTTTCATCTGAGGATATTTCCTTTTTCACCACAGCCCTCTATGGGCTTCCAAATATCACTTTGCCAATTTCAAAAGAACTGTCTTAGCAGACGGCTTCTTTAGGGGAAAGCTGTAACTCTGTGAGATGATTTCACAGAACACAAAGAAGTTTCTCAGAAAGCTTCTTTCTCTTTGTTATCGGAGGATATTTCCTTTGGCCCTATAGTCTTCAAAGGGATACGAAATATCTGTTCTCAGATTCCACAGAAATAAGGCTAGCAAAGAGATCCAAGAAATACAGATATAACTCTGGGGATGAATTAACAGAATACTAAGCAGTTTCTCAGAAAGCTTCTTTCCAGATTTCATCTGAGGATATTTCCTTTTTCACCATAGCCCTCTATGGGCTTCCAAATATCACTTTGCCAATTCCACAAGAACTGTCTTAGCGAAAGGCTTCTTGAGCGGAAAGCTGTAACTCTGTGAGATGATTTCACAGAACACAAAGAAGTTTCTCAGAAAGCTTCTTTCTCTTTGTTGTCGGAGGATATTTCCTTTGGCCCTATAGTCTTCAAAGGGATCCGAAATATCTGTTCTAGATTCCACAGAAATAAGGCTAGCAAAGAGATCCACGAAATACAGATGTAACTCTGTGAGATGAATAACAGAACACTAAGCAGTTTCTCAGAAAGCTTGTATCCAGATTTCATCTGAGGATATTTCCTTTTTCACCATAGCCCTCTATGGGCTTCCAAATATCACTTTGCCAATTCCACAAGAACTGTCTTAGCGAAAGGCTTCTTGAGGGGAAAGCTGTAACTCTGTGAGATGATTTCACAGAACACAAAGAAGTTTCTCAGAAAGCTTCTTTCTCTTTGTTATCGTAGGATATTTCCTTTGGCCCTATAGTCTTCAAAGGGATCCGAAATATCTGTTCTCAGATTCCACAGAAATAAGGCTAGCAAAGAGATCCACGAAATACAGATGTAACTCTGTGAGATGAATTACCAGAACACTAAGCAGTTTCTCAGAAAGCTTCTTTCCAGATTTCATCTGAGGATATTTCCTTTTTCACCATAGCTCTCTATGGGCTTCCAAATATCACTTTGCCAATTCCACAAGAACTGTCTTAGCGAAAGGCTTCTTGAGGGGAAAGCTGTAACTCTGTGAGATGAATTCACAGAACACGAAGAAGTTTCTCAGAAAGCTTCTTTCTCTTTGTTATCGTAGGATATTTCCTTTGGCCCTATAGTCTTCAAAGGGATCCGAAATATCTGTTCTCAGATTCCACAGAAATAAGGCTAGCAAAGAGATCCACGAAATACAGATGTAACTCTGTGAGTGGAAGTCACACATCACAGAGCAGTTTCTCAGAAAGCTTCTTTCCAGGTTTCATCTGAGGATATTTCCTTTTTCACCACAGCCCTCTATGGGCTTCCAAATATCACTTTGCCAATTTCAAAAGAACTGTCTTAGCAGACGGCTTCTTTAGGGAAAAGCTGTAACTCTGTGAGATGATTTCACAGAACACAAAGAAGTTTCTCAGAAAGCTTCTTTCTCTTTGTTATCGGAGGATATTTCCTTTGGCCCTATAGTCTTCAAAGGGATACGAAATATCTGTTCTCAGATTCCACAGAAATAAGGCTAGCAAAGAGATCCAAGAAATACAGATATAACTCTGGGGATGAATTAACAGAATACTAAGCAGTTTCTCAGAAAGCTTCTTTCCAGATTTCATCTGAGGATATTTCCTTTTTCACCATACCCCTCTATGGGCTTCCAAATATCACTTTTCCAATTCCACAAGAACTGTCTTAGCGAAAGGCTTCTTGAGGGGAAAGCTGTAAATCTGTGAGATGAATTCACAGAACACAAAGAAGTTTCTCAGAAAGCTTCTTTCTCTTTGTTATCAGAGGATATTACCTTTGGCCCTATAGTCTTCAAACGGATCCGAAATATCTGTTCTCAGATTCCACAGAAATAAGGCTAGCAAAGAGATCCACGAAATACAGATGTAACTCTGTGGATGAATTAACAGAACACTAAGCAGTTTCTCAGAATGCTTCTTTCCAGATTTCATCTGAGGATATTTCCTTTTTCACCATAGCCCTCTATGGGCTTCCAAATATCACTTTGCCAATTCCACAACAACTGTCTTAGCGAAAGGCTTCTTGAGGGGAAAGCTGTAACTCTGTGAGATGATTTCACAGAACACAAAGGAGTTTCTCAGAAAGCTTCTTTCTCTTTGTTATCGGAGGATATTTCCTTTGGCCCTATAGTCTTCAAAAGGATCCGAAATATCTGTTCTCAGATTCCACAGAAATAAGGATAGCAAAGAGATCCAAGAAATACAGATGTAACTCTGGGGATGAATTAACAGAATACTAAGCAGTTTCTCAGATGCTTCTTTCCAGATTTCATCTGAGGATATTTCCTTTTTCACCATAGCCCTCTATGGGCTTCCAAATATCACTTTTCCAATTCCACAAGAACTGTCTTAGCGAAAGGCTTCTTGAGGTGAAAGCTATAACTCTGGGAGATGATTTCACAGAACACAAAGAAGTTTCTCAGAAAGCTTCTTTCTCTTTGTTATCGGAGGATATTTCCTTTGGCCCTATAGTCTTCAAAGGGATCCGAAATATCTGTTCTCAGATTCCACAGAAATAAGGCTAGCAAAGAGATCCACGAAATACAGATGTAACTCTGTGAGTGGAAGTCACACATCACAGAGCAGTTTCTCAGAAAACTTCTTTCCAGGTTTCATCTGAGGATATTTCCTTTTTCACCACAGCCCTCTATGGGCTTCCAAATATCACTTTGCCAATTTCAAAAGAACTGTCTTAGCAGACGGCTTCTTTAGGGGAAAGCTGTAACTCTGTGTGATGATTTCACAGAACACAAAGAAGTTTCTCAGAAAGCTTCTTTCTCTTTGTTATCGGAGGATATTTCCTTTGGCCCTATAGTCTTCAAAGGGATCCGAAATATCTGTTCTCAGATTCCACAGAAATAAGGCTAGCAAAGAGATCCAAGATATACAGATGTAACTCTGGGGATGAATTAACAGAATACTAAGCAGTTTCTCAGAAAGCTTCTTTCCAGATTTCATCTGAGGATATTTCCTTTTTCACCATAGCCCTCTATGGGCTTCCAAATATCACTTTTCCAATTCCACAAGAACTGTCTTAGCGAAAGGCTTCTTGAGGGGAAAGCTGTAACTCTGTGAGATGATTTCACAGAACACAAAGAAGTTTCTCAGAAAGCTTCTTTCTCTTTGTTATCGGAGAATATTTCCTTTGGCCCTATAGTCTTCAAAGGGATCCGAAATATCTGTTCTCAGATTCCACAGAAATAAGTCTAGCAGAGAGATCCACGAAATACAGATGTAACTCTGTGAGATGAATAACAGAACACTAAGCAGTTTCTCAGAAAGCTTGTATCCAGATTTCATCTGAGGATATTTCCTTTTTCACCATAGCCCTCTATGGGCTTCCAAATATCACTTTGCCAATTCCACAAGAACTGTCTTAGCGAAAGGCTTCTTGAGGGGAAAGCTGTAACTCTGTGAGATGAATTCACAGAACACGATGGAGTTTCTCAGAAAGCTTCTTTCTCTTTGTTATCGTAGGATATTTCCTTTGGCCCTATAGTCTTCAAAGAGATCCGAAATATCTGTTCTCAGATTCCACAGAAATAAGGCTAGCAAAGAGATGCACGAAATACAGATGTAACTCTGTGAGTGGAAGTCACACATCACAGAGCAGTTTCTCAGAAAGCTTCTTTCCAGGTTTCATCTGAGGATATTTCCTTTTTCACCACAGCCCTCTATGGGCTTCCAAATATCACTTTGCCAATTCCAAAAGAACTGTCTTAGCAGACGGCTTCTTTAGGGGAAAGCTGTAACTCTGTGAGATGATTTCACAGAACACAAAGAAGTTTCTCAGAAAGCTTCTTTCTCTTTGTTATCAGAGGATATTTCCTTTGGCCCTATAGTCTTCAAAGGGATCAGAAATATGAGTTTTCAGATTCCACAGAAATAAGGCTAGCAAAGAGATCCACGAAATACAGAGGTAACTCTGTGAGATGAAATAACAGAACGCTAAGCAGTTTCTCAGAAAGCTTGTATCCAGATTTCATCTGAGGATATTTCCTTTTTCACCATAGCCCTCTATGGGCTTCATAATATCACTTTGCCAATTCCACAAGAACTATCTTAGCGAAAGTCTTCTTGAGGAGAAAGCTGTAACTCTGTGAGATGATTTCACAGAACACAAAGAAGTTTCTCAGAAAGCTTCTTTCTCTTTGTTATCGGAGGATATTTCCTTTGGCCCTATAGTCTTCAAAGGGATCCGAAATATCTGTTCTCAGATTCCACAGAAATAAGGCTAGCAAAGAGATCGACGAAATACAGATGTAACTCTGTGAGATGAATTAACAGAACACTAAGCAGTTTCTCAGAAAGCTTCTTTCCAGTTTTCATCTGAGGATATTTCCTTTTTCACCATAGCCCTCTATGGGCTTCCAAATATCACTTTGCCAATTCCACAAGAACTGGCTTAGCGAAAGTCTTCTTGAGCGGAAAGCTGTATCTCTTTGAGATGATTTCACAGAACACAAAGAAGTTTCTCAGAGAGCTTCTTTCTCTTTGTTATCGGAGGATATTTCCTTTGGCCCTATAGTCTTCAAAGGGATCCGAAATATCTGTTCTCAGATTCCACAGAAATAAGGCTAGCAAAGAGATCCACGAAATACAGATGTAACTCTGTGAGTGGAAGTCACACATCACAGAGCAGTTTCTCTGAAAGCTTCTTTCTCTTTGTTATCGGAGGATATTTACTTTGGCCCTATAGTCTTCAAAGGGATCCGAAATATGAGTTCTCAGATTCCACAGAAATAAGGCTAGCAAAGAGATCCTCGAAATACAGATGTAACTCTGTGAGATGAATTAACAGAACACTAAGCAGTTTCTCAGAAAGCTTCTTTCCAGATTTCATCTGAGGATATTTCCTTTTTCACCATAGCCCTCTAAGGGCTTCCAAATATCACTTTGCCAATTCCACAAGAACTATCTTAGCGAAAGTTTTCTTGGGGGAAAGCTGTAATTCTGTGAGATGATTTCACAGAACACAGAGAAGTTTCTCAGAAAGCTTCTTTCTCTTTGTTGTCGGAGGATATTTCCTTTGGCCCTATAGTCTTCAAAGGGATCCGAAATATCTGTTCTCAGATTCCACAGAAATAAGGCTAGCAAAGAGATCCACGAAATACAGATGTAACTCTGTGAGTGGAAGTCACACATCACAGAGCAGTTTCTCAGAAAGCTTCTTTCCAGGTTTCATCTGAGGATATTTCCTTTTTCACCACAGCCCTCTATGGGCTTCCAAATATCACTTTGCCAATTTCAAAAGAACTGTCTTAGCAGACGGCTTCTTTAGGGGAAAGCTGTAACTCTGTGAGATGATTTCACAGAACACAAAGAAGTTTCTCAGAAAGCTTCTTTCTCTTTGTTATCGGAGGATATTTCCTTTGGCCCTCTAGTCTTCAAAGGGATCCGAAATATCTGTTCTCAGATTCCACAGAAATAAGGCTAGCAAAGAGATCCAAGAAATACAGATATAACTCTGGGGATGAATTAACAGAATACTAAGCAGTTTCTCAGAAAGCTTCTTTCCAGATTTCATCTGAGGATATTTCCTTTTTCACCATAGCCCTCTATGGGCTTCCAAATATCACTTTTCCAATTCCACAAGAACTGTCTTAGCGAAAGGCTTCTTGAGGGGAAAGCTGTAAATCTGTGAGATGAATTCACAGAACACAAAGAAGTTTGTCAGAAAGCTTCTTTCTCTTTGTTATCGGAGGATATTTCCTTTGGCCCTATAGTCTTCAAAGGGATCCGAAATATCTGTTCTCAGATTCCACAGAAATAAGGCTAGCAAAGAGATCCACGAAATACAGATGTAACTCTGTGGATGAATTAACAGAACACTAAGCAGTTTCTCAGAATGCTTCTTTCCAGATTTCATCTGAGGATATTTCCTTTTTCACCATAGCCCTCTATGGGCTTCCAAATATCACTTTGCCAATTCCACAACAACTGTCTTAGCGAAAGGCTTCTTGAGGGGAAAGCTGTAACTCTGTGAGATGATTTCACAGAACACAAAGGAGTTTCTCAGAAAGCTTCTTTCTCTTTGTTATCGGAGGATATTTCCTTTGGCCCTATAGTCTTCAAAGGGATCCGAAATATCTGTTCTCAGATTCCACAGAAATAAGGCTAGCAAAGAGATCCTCGAAATACAGATGTAACTCTGTGAGATGAATTAACAGAACACTAAGCAGTTTCTCAGAAAGCTTCTTTCCAGATTTCATCTGAGGATATTTCCTTTTTCACCATAGCCCTCTATGGGCTTCCAAATATCACTTTGCCAATTCCACAAGAACTGTCTTAGCGAAAGGCTTCTTGAGGGGAAAGCTGTAACTCTGTGAGATGATTTCACAGAACACAAAGAAGTTTCTCAGAAAGCTTCTTTCTCTTTGTTGTCGGAGGATATTTCCTTTGGCCCTATAGTCTTCAAAGGGATCCGAAATATCTGTTCTAGATTCCACAGAAATAAGGCTAGCAAAGAGATCCACGAAATACAGATGTAACTCTGTGAGATGAATAACAGAACACTAAGCAGTTTCTCAGAAAGCTTGTATCCAGATTTCATCTGAGGATATTTCCTTTTTCACCATAGCCCTCTATGGGCTTCCAAATATCACTTTGCCAATTCCACAAGAACTGTCTTAGCGAAAGGCTTCTTGAGGGGAAAGCTGTAACTCTGTGAGATGATTTCACAGAACACAAAGAAGTTTCTCAGAAAGCTTCTTTCTCTTTGTTATCGGAGGATATTTCCTTTGGCCCTATACTCTTCAAAGGGATCCGAAATATCTGTTCTCAGATTCCACAGAAATAAGGCTAGCAAAGAGATCCACGAAATACAGATGTAACTCTGTGAGATGAATTACCAGAACACTAAGCAGTTTCTCAGAAAGCTTCTTTCCAGATTTCATCTGAGGATATTTCCTTTTTCACCACAGCCCTCTATGGGCTTTCAAATATCACTTTGCCAATTTCAAAAGAACTGTCTTAGCAGACGGCTTCTTTAGGGGAAAGCTGTAACTCTGTGAGATGATTTCACAGAACACAAAGAAGTTTCTCAGAAAGCTTCTTTCTCTTTGTTATCAGAGGATATTTCCTTTGGCCCTATAGTCCTCAAAGGGATCAGAAATATGAGTTTTCAGATTCCACAGAAATAAGGCTAGCAAAGAGATCCACGAAATACAGAGGTAACTCTGTGAGATGAAATAACAGAACACTAAGCAGTTTCTCAGAAAGCTTGTATCCAGATTTCATCTGAGGATATTTCCTTTTTCACCATAGCCCTCTATGGGCTTCCAAATATCACTTTGCCAATTCCACAAGAACTATCTTAGCGAAAGTCTTCTTGAGGAGAAAGCTGTAACTCTGTGAGATGATTTCACAGAACACAAAGAAGTTTCTCAGAAAGCTTCTTTCTCTTTGTTATCGGAGGATATTTCCTTTGGCCCTATAGTCTTCAAAGGGATCCGAAATATCTGTTCTCAGATTCCACAGAAATAAGGCTAGCAAAGAGATCGACGAAATACAGATGTAACTCTGTGAGATGAATTAACAGAACACTAAGCAGTTTCTCAGAAAGCTTCTTTCCAGTTTTCATCTGAGGATATTTCCTTTTTCACCATAGCCCTCTATGGGCTTCCAAATATCACTTTGCCAATTCCACAAGAACTGGCTTAGCGAAAGTCTTCTTGAGCGGAAAGCTGTATCTCTGTGAGATGATTTCACAGAACACAAAGAAGTTTCTCAGAGAGCTTCTTTCTCTTTGTTATCGGAGGATATTTCCTTTGGCCCTGTAGTCTTCAAAGGGTTCCGAAATATCTGTTCTCAGATTCCACAGAAATAACGCTAGCAAAGAGATCCACGAAATACAGATGTAACTCTGTGAGTGGAAGTCACACATCACAGAGCAGTTTCTCTGAAAGCTTCTTTCTCTTTGTTATCGGAGGATATTTACTTTGGCCCTATAGTCTTCAAAGGGATCCGAAATATGAGTTCTCAGATTCCCCAGAAATAAGGCTAGCAAAGAGATCCACGAAATACAGATGTAACTCTGTGAGTGGAAGTCACACATCACAGAGCAGTTTCTCAGAAAGCTTCTTTCCAGGTTTCATCTGAGGATATTTCCTTTTTCACCACAGCCCTCTATGGGCTTCCAAATATCACTTTGCCAATTTCAAAAGAACTGTCTTAGCAGACGGTTTCTTTAGGGGAAAGCTGTAACTCTGTGAGATGATTTCACAGAACACAAAGAAGTTTCTCAGAAAGCTTCTTTCTCTTTGTTATCGGAGGATATTTCCTTTGGCCCTATAGTCTTCAAAGGGATACGAAATATCTGTTCTCAGATTCCACAGAAATAAGGCTAGCAAAGAGATCCAAGAAATACAGATATAACTCTGGGGATAAATTAACAGAATACTAAGCAGTTTCTCAGAAAGCTTCTTTCCAGATTTCATCTGAGGATATTTCCTTTTTCACCATACCCCTCTATGGGCTTCCTAATATCACTTTTCCAATTCCACAAGAACTGTCTTAGCGAAAGGCTTCTTGAGGGGAAAGCTGTAAATCTGTGAGATGAATTCACAGAACACAAAGAAGTTTCTCAGAAAGCTTCTTTCTCTTTGTTATCGGAGGATATTACCTTTGGCCCTATAGTCTTCAAAGGGATTCGAAATATCTGTTCTCAGATTCCACAGAAATAAGGCTAGCAAAGAGATCCACGAAGTACACATGTAACTCTGTGGATGAATTAACAGAACACTAAGCAGTTTCTCAGAATGCTTCTTTCCAGATTTCATCTGAGGATATTTCCTTTTTCACCATAGCCCTCTATGGGCTTCCAAATATCACTTTGCCAATTCCACAACAACTGTCTTAGCGAAAGGCTTCTTGAGGGGAAAGCTGTAACTCTGTGAGATGATTTCACAGAACACAAAGGAGTTTCTCAGAAAGCTTCTTTCCAGATTTCATCTGAGGATATTTCCTTTTTCACCATAGCCCTCTATGGGCTTCCAAATATCACTTTTCCAATTCCACAAGAACTGTCTTAGCGAAAGGCTTCTTGAGGTGAAAGCTATAACTCTGGGAGATGATTTCACAGAACACAAAGAAGTTTCTCAGAAAGCTTCTTTCTCTTTGTTATCGGAGGATATTTCCTTTGGCCCTATAGTCTTCAAAGGGATCCGAAATATCTGTTCTCAGATTCCACAGAAATAAGGCTAGCAAAGAGATCCACGAAATACAGATGTAACTCTGTGAGTGGAAGTCACACATCACAGAGCAGTTTCTCAGAAAACTTCTTTCCAGGTTTCATCTGAGGATATTTCCTTTTTCACCACAGCCCTCTATGGGCTTCCAAATATCACTTTGCCAATTTCAAAAGAACTGTCTTAGCAGACGGCTTCCTTAGGGGAAAGCTGTATCTCTGTGAGATGATTTCACAGAACACAAAGAAGTTTCTCAGAAAGCTTCTTTCTCTTTGTTATCGGAGGATATTTCCTTTGGCCCTATAGTCTTCAAAGGGATCCGAAATATCTGTTCTCAGATTCCACAGAAATAAGGCTAGCAAAGAGATCCAAGATATACAGATGTAACTCTGGGGATGAATTAACAGAATACTAAGCAGTTTCTCAGAAAGCTTCTTTCCAGATTTCATCTGAGGATATTTCCTTTTTCACCATAGCCCTCTATGGGCTTCCAAATATCACTTTTCCAATTCCACAAGAACTGTCTTAGCGAAAGGCTTCTTGAGGGGAAAGCTGTAACTCTGTGAGATGATTTCACAGAACACAAAGAAGTTTCTCAGAAAGCTTCTTTCTCTTTGTTATCGGAGAATATTTCCTTTGGCCCTATAGTCTTCAAAGGGATCCGAAATATCTGTTCTCAGATTCCACAGAAATAAGTCTAGCAGAGAGATCCACGAAATACAGATGTAACTCTGTGAGATGAATAACAGAACACTAAGCAGTTTCTCAGAAAGCTTGTATCCAGATTTCATCTGAGGATATTTCCTTTTTCAACATAGCCCTCTATGGGCTTCCAAATATCACTTTGCCAATTCCACAAGAACTGTCTTAGCGAAAGGCTTTTTGAGGGGAAAGCTGTAACTCTGTGAGATGATTTCACAGAACACAAAGAAGTTTCTCAGAAAGCTTCTTTCTCTTTGTTATCGGAGGATATTTCCTTTGGCCCTATAGTCTTCAAAGGGATCCGAAATATCTGTTCTCAGATTCCACAGAAATAAGGCTAGCAAAGAGATCCACGAAATACAGATGTAACTCTGTGAGATGAATTACCAGAACACTAAGCAGTTTTTCAGAAAGCTTCTTTCCAGATTTCATCTGAGGATATTTCCTTTTTCACCATAGCTCTCTATGTGCTTCCAAATATCACTTTGCCAATTCCACAAGAACTGTCTTAGCGAAAGGCTTCTTGAGGGGAAAGCTGTAACTCTGTGAGATGAATTCACAGAACACGATGAAGTTTCTCAGAAAGCTTCTTTCTCTTTGTTATCGTAGGATATTTCCTTTGGCCCTATAGTCTTCAAAGGGATCCGAAATATCTGTTCTCAGATTCCACAGAAATAAGGCTAGCAAAGAGATGCACGAAATACAGATGTAACTCTGTGAGTGGAAGTCACACATCACAGAGCAGTTTCTCAGAAAGCTTCTTTCCAGGTTTCATCTGAGGATATTTCCTTTTTCACCACAGCCCTCTATGGGCTTTCAAATATCACTTTGCCAATTTCAAAAGAACTGTCTTAGCAGACGGCTTCTTTAGGGGAAAGCTGTAACTCTGTGAGATGATTTCACAGAACACAAAGAAGTTTCTCAGAAAGCTTCTTTCTCTTTGTTATCAGAGGATATTTCCTTTGGCCCTATAGTCTTCAAAGGGATCAGAAATATGAGTTTTCAGATTCCACAGAAATAAGGCTAGCAAAGAGATCCACGAAATACAGAGGTAACTCTGTGAGATGAAATAACAGAACACTAAGCAGTTTCTCAGAAAGCTTGTATCCAGATTTCATCTGAGGATATTTCCTTTTTCACCATAGCCCTCTATGGGCTTCCAAATATCACTTTGCCAATTCCACAAGAACTATCTTAGCGAAAGTCTTCTTGAGGAGAAAGCTGTAACTCTGTGAGATGATTTCACAGAACACAAAGAAGTTTCTCAGAAAGCTTCTTTCTCTTTGTTATCGGAGGATATTTCCTTTGGCCCTATAGTCTTCAAAGGGATCCGAAATATCTGTTCTCAGATTCCACAGAAATAAGGCTAGCAAAGAGATCGACGAAATACAGATGTAACTCTGTGAGATGAATTAACAGAACACTAAGCAGTTTCTCAGAAAGCTTCTTTCCAGTTTTCATCTGAGGATATTTCCTTTTTCACCATAGCCCTCTATGGGCTTCCAAATATCACTTTGCCAATTCCACAAGAACTGGCTTAGCGAAAGTCTTCTTGAGCGGAAAGCTGTATCTCTGTGAGATGATTTCACAGAACACAAAGAAGTTTCTCAGAGAGCTTCTTTCTCTTTGTTATCGGAGTATATTTCCTTTGGCCCTGTAGTCTTCAAAGGGTTCCGAAATATCTGTTCTCAGATTACACAGAAATAACGCTAGCAAAGAGATCCACGAAATACAGATGTAACTCTGTGAGTGGAAGTCACACATCACAGAGCAGTTTCTCTGAAAGCTTCTTTCTCTTTTTTATCGGAGGATATTTACTTTGGCCCTATAGTCTTCAAAGGGATCCGAAATATGAGTTCTCAGATTCCCCAGAAATAAGGCTAGCAAAGAGATCCACGAAATACAGAGGTAACTCTGTGAGATGAATTAACAGAACACTAAGCAGTTTCTCAGAAAGCTTGTATCCAGATTTCATCTCAGGATATTTCCTTTTTCACCATAGCCCTCTGTGGGCTTCCAAATATCACTTTGCCAATTCCACAAGAACTATCTTAGCGAAAGGCTTCTTGAGGAGAAAGCTGTAACTCTGTGAGATGATTTCACAGAACACAAAGAAGTTTCTCAGAAAGCTTCTTTCTCTTTGTTATCGGAGGATATTCCCCTTGGCCCTATAGTCTTCAAAGGGATCCGAAATATCTGTTCTCAGATTCCACAGAAATAAGGCTAGAAAAGAGATCCACGAAATACAGATGTAACTCTGTGAGATGAATTAACAGAACACTAAGCAGTTTCTCAGAAAGCTTCTTTCCAGATTTCATCTTAGGATATTTCCTTTTTCACCATAGCCCTCTATGGGCTTCCAAATATCACTTTCCCAATTCCACAAGAACTGTCTTAGCGAAAGGCTTCTTTAGGGGAAAGCTGTAACTCTGTGAGATGATTTCACAGACACAAAGAAGTTTCTCAGAAAGCTTCTTTCTCTTTGTTATCGGAGAATATTTCATTTGGCCCTATAGTCTTCAAAGGGATCCGAAATACGAGTTCTCAGATTCCACAGAAATAAGGCTAGCAAAGAGATCCACGAAATACAGATGTAACTCTTTGAGATGAATTAACAGAACACTAAGCAGTTTCTCAGAAAGCTTCTTTCCAGATTTCATCTGAGGATATTTCCTTTTTCACCATAGCCCTCTAAGGGCTTCCAAATATCACTTTGCCAGTTCCACAAGAACTGTCTCAGCGAAAGTCTTCTTGAGGGGAAAGCTGTAACTCTGTGAGATGATTTCACAGAACACAAAGAAGTTTCTCAGAGAGCTTCTTTCTCTTTGTTATCGGAGGATATTTCCTTTGGCTCTATAGTCTTCAAAGGCATCCGAAATATCTGTTCTCAGATTCCACAGAAATAAGGCTAGCAAAGAGATCCACGAAATACAGATGTAACTCTGTGAGTGGAAGTCACACATCACAGAGCAGTTTCTCAGAAAGCTTCTTTCCAGATTTCATCTGAGGATATTTCCTTTTTCACCATAGCCCTCTATGGGCTTCCAAATATCACTTTGCCAATTCCACAAGAACTGTCTTAGAGAAAGGATTCTTGAGGGGAAAGCTGTAACTCTGTGAGATGATTTCACAGAACACAAAGAAGTTTCTCAGAAAGCTTCTATCTCTTTGTTATCGGAGGGTATTTCCTTTGGCCCTATAGTCTTCAAAGGGTTCCGAAATATCTGTTCTCAAATTCCACAGAAATGAGGCTGGCAAAGAGATCCACGAAATACAGATGTAACTCTGTGAGATGAATTAACAGAACACTAAGCAGTTTCTCAGAAAGCTTCTTTCCAGATTTCATCTGAGGATATTTCCTTTTTCACCATAGCCCTCTATGGGCCTCCAAATATCACTTTGCCAATTTCACAAGAACTGTCTTAGCGAAAGGCTTCTTGAGGGGAAAGCTGTAACTCTGTGAGATGATTTCACAGAACACAAAGAAGTTTGTCAAAAAGCTTCTTTCTCTTTTTTATCGGAGGATATTACCTTTGGCACTATAGTCTTCAAAGGGATCCGAAATATCTGTTCTCAGATTCCACAGAAATAAGGCTAGCAAAGAGATCCACGAAATACAGATGTAACTCTGGGGATGAATTAACAGAACACTAAGCAGTTTCTCAGAATGCTTCTTTCCAGATTTCATCTGAGGATATTTCCTTTTTCACCATAGCCCTCTATGGGCTTCCAAATATCACTTTGCCAATTCCACAAGAACTGTCTTAGCGAAAGGCTTCTTGAGGGGAAAGCTGTAACTCTGTGAGATGATTTCACAGAACACAAAGGAGTTTCTCAGAAAGCTTCTTTTTCTTTGTTATCGGAGGATATTTCCTTTGGCCCTATAGTCTTCAAAGGGATCCGAAATATCTGTTCTCAGATTCCACAGAAATAAGGCTAGCAAAGAGATCCTCGAAATACAGATGTAACTCTGTGAGATGAATTAACAGAACACTAAGCAGTTTCTCAGAAAGCTTCTTTCCAGATTTCATCTGAGGATATTTCCTTTTTCACCAAAGCCCTCTATGGGCTTCCAAATATCACTTTTCCAATTCCACAAGAACTGTCTTAGCGAAAGGCTTCTTGAGGGGAAAGCTGTAACTCTGTGAGATGATTTCACAGAACACAAAGAAGTTTCTCAGAAAGCTTCTTTCTCTTTGTTATCGGAGAATATTTCCTTTGGCCCTATAGTCTTCAAAGGGATCCGAAATATGAGTTCTCAGATTCCACAGAAATAAGGCTAGCAAAGAGATCCACGAAATACAGATGTAACTCTGTGAGATGAATTAACAGAACACTAAGCAGTTTCTCAGAAAGCTTCTTTCCAGATTTCATCTGAGGATATTTCCTTTTTCACCATAGCCCTCTATGGGCTTCCAAATATCACTTTGCCAATTCCACAAGAACTGTCTTAGCGAAAGGCTTCTTGAGGGTAAAGCTGTAACTCTGTGAGATGATTTCACAGACACAAAGAAGTTTCTCAGAAAGCTTCTTTCTCGTTGTTATCGGAGAATATTTCATTTGGCACTATAGTCTTCAAAGGGATCCGAAATATGAGTTCTCAGATTCCACAGAAATAAGGCTAGCAAAGAGATCCACGAAATACAGATGTAACTCTGTGAGATGAATTAAGAGAACACTAAGCAGTTTCTCAGAAAGCTTCTTTCCAGATTTCATCTGAGGATATTTCCTTTTTCACCATAGCCCTCTAAGGGCTTCCAAATATCACTTTGCCAATTCCACAAGAAATGTCTTAGCGAAAGGCTTCTTGAGGGGAAAGCTGTAACTCTGTGAGATGATTTCACAGAACACAAAGAAGTTTCTCAGACAGCTTCTTTCTCTTTGTTATCGGAGGATATTTCCTTTGGCCCTATAGTCTTCAATGGGATCCGAAATATCTGTTCTCAGATTCCACAGAAATAAGGCTAGCAAAGAGATCCACGAAATACAGATGTAACTCTGTGAGTGGAAGTCACCCATCACAGAGCAGTTTCTCAGAAAGCTTCTTTCCAGATTTCATCTGAGGATATTTCCTTTTTCACCATAGCCCTCTATGGGCTTCCAAATATCACTTTGCCAATTCCACAAGAACTGTCTTAGCGAATGGCTTCTTGAGGGGAAAGCTGTAACTCTGTGCGATGATTTCACAGAACACAAAGAAGTTTCTCAGAAAGCTTCTTTCTCTTTGTTATCGGAGGATATTTCCTTTGGCCCTATAGTCTTCAAAGGGATCCGAAATATCTGTTCTCAGATTCCACAGAAATAAGGCTAGCAAAGAGATCCACGAAATACAGATGTAACTCTGTGATTGGAAGTCACACATCACAGAGCAGTTTCTCAGAAAGCTTCTTTCCAGATTTCATCTGAGGATATTTCCTTTTTCACCATAGCCCTCTATGGGCTTCCAAATATCACTTTGCCAATTCCACAAGAACTGTCTTAGCGAAAGACTTCTTGAGGAGAAAGCTGTAACTCTGTGAGATGATTTCAGAGAACACAAAGAAGTTTCTCAGAAAGCTTCTATCTCTTTGTTATCGGAGGATATTTCCTTTGGCCCCATAGTCTTCAAAGGGATCCGAATTATCTGGTCTCAGATAGCACAGAAATAAGGCTGGCAAAGAGATCCATGAAATACAGATGTAACTCTGTGAGATGAATTAACAGAACACTAAGCAGTTTCTCAGAAAGCTTCTTTCCAGATTTCATCTGAGGATACTTCCTTTTTCACCATAGCCCTCTATGGGCCTCCAAATATCACTTTGCCAATTTCACAAGAACTGTCTTAGCGAAAGGCTTCTTGAGGGGCAAGCTGTAACTCTGTGAGATGAATTCACAGAACACAAAGAAGTTTGTCAGAGAGCTTCTTTCTCTTTGTTATCGGAGGATATTACCTTTGGCCCTATAGTCTTCAAAGGGATCCGAAATATCTGTTCTCAGATTCCACAGAAATAAGGCTAGCAAAGAGATCCACGAAATACAGATGTAACTCTGGGGATGAATTAACAGAACACTAAGCAGTTTCTCAGAATGCTTCTTTCCAGATTTCATCTGAGGATATTTCCTTTTTCACCATAGCCCTCTATGGGCTTCCAAATATCACTTTGCCAATTCCACAACAACTGTCTTAGCGAAAGGCTTCTTGAGGGGAAAGCTGTAACTCTGTGAGATGATTTCACAGAACACAAAGGAGTTTCTCAGAAAGCTTCTTTCTCTTTGTTATCGGAGGATATTTCCTTTGGCCCTATTGTCTTCAAAGGGATCCGAAATATCTGTTCTCATATTCCACAGAAATAAGGCTAGCAAAGAGATCCACGAAATACAGATGTAACTCTGTGAGTGGAAGTCACACATCACAGAGCAGTTTCTCAGAAAACTTCTTTCCAGGTTTCATCTGAGGATATTTCCTTTTTCACCACAGCCCTCTATGGGCTTCCAAATATCACTTTGCCAATTTCAAAAGAACTGTCTTAGCAGACGGCTTCTTTAGGGGAAAGCTGTATCTCTGTGAGATGATTTCACAGAACACAAAGAAGTTTCTCAGAAAGCTTCTTTCTCTTTGTTATCGGAGGATATTTCCTTTGGCCCTATAGTCTTCAAAGGGATCCGAAATATCTGTTCTCAGATTCCACAGAAATAAGGCTAGCAAAGAGATCCAAGATATACAGATGTAACTCTGGGGATGAATTAACAGAATACTAAGCAGTTTCTCAGAAAGCTTCTTTCCAGATTTCATCTGAGGATATTTCCTTTTTCACCATAGCCCTCTATGGGCTTCCAAATATCACTTTTCCAATTCCACAAGAACTGTCTTAGCGAAAGTCTTCTTGAGGGGAAAGCTGTAACTCTGTGAGATGATTTCACAGAACACAAAGAAGTTTCTCAGAAAGCTTCTTTCTCTTTGTTATCGGAGAATATTTCCTTTGGCCCTATAGTCTTCAAAGGGATCCGAAATATCTGTTCTCAGATTCCACAGAAATAAGTCTAGCAGAGAGATCCACGAAATACAGATGTAACTCTGTGAGATGAATAACAGAACACTAAGCAGTTTCTCAGAAAGCTTGTATCCAGATTTCATCTGAGGATATTTCCTTTTTCACCATAGCCCTCTATGGGCTTCCAAATATCACTTTGCCAATTCCACAAGAACTGTCTTAGCGAAAGGCTTTTTGAGGGGAAAGCTGTAACTCTGTGAGATGATTTCACAGAACACAAAGAAGTTTCTCAGAAAGCTTCTTTCTCTTTGTTATCGGAGGATATTTCCTTTGGCCCTATAGTCTTCAAAGGGATCCGAAATATCTGTTCTCAGATTCCACAGAAATAAGGCTAGCAAAGAGATCCACGAAATACAGATGTAACTCTGTGAGATGAATTACCAGAACACTAAGCAGTTTTTCAGAAAGCTTCTTTCCAGATTTCATCTGAGGATATTTCCTTTTTCACCATAGCTCTCTATGGGCTTCCAAATATCACTTTGCCAATTCCACAAGAACTGTCTTAGCGAAAGGCTTCTTGAGGGGAAAGCTGTAACTCTGTGAGATGAATTCACAGAACACGATGAAGTTTCTCAGAAAGCTTCTTTCTCTTTGTTATCGTAGGATATTTCCTTTGGCCCTATAGTCTTCAAAGGGATCCGAAATATCTGTTCTCAGATTCCACAGAAATAAGGCTAGCAAAGAGATGCACGAAATACAGATGTAACTCTGTGAGTGGAAGTCACACATCACAGAGCAGTTTCTCAGAAAGCTTCTTTCCAGGTTTCATCTGAGGATATTTCCTTTTTCACCACAGCCCTCTATGGGCTTTCAAATATCACTTTGCCAATTTCAAAAGAACTGTCTTAGCAGACGGCTTCTTTAGGGGAAAGCTGTAACTCTGTGAGATGATTTCACAGAACACAAAGAAGTTTCTCAGAAAGCTTCTTTCTCTTTGTTATCAGAGGATATTTCCTTTGGCCCTATAGTCTTCAAAGGGATCAGAAATATGAGTTTTCAGATTCCACAGAAATAAGGCTAGCAAAGAGATCCACGAAATACAGAGGTAACTCTGTGAGATGAAATAACAGAACACTAAGCAGTTTCTCAGAAAGCTTGTATCCAGATTTCATCTGAGGATATTTCCTTTTTCACCATAGCCCTCTATGGGCTTCCAAATATCACTTTGCCAATTCCACAAGAACTATCTTAGCGAAAGTCTTCTTGAGGAGAAAGCTGTAACTCTGTGAGATGATTTCACAGAACACAAAGAAGTTTCTCAGAAAGCTTCTTTCTCTTTGTTATCGGAGGATATTTCCTTTGGCCCTATAGTCTTCAAAGGGATCCGAAATATCTGTTCTCAGATTCCACAGAAATAAGGCTAGCAAAGAGATCGACGAAATACAGATGTAACTCTGTGAGATGAATTAACAGAACACTAAGCAGTTTCTCAGAAAGCTTCTTTCCAGTTTTCATCTGAGGATATTTCCTTTTTCACCATAGCCCTCTATGGGCTTCCAAATATCACTTTGCCAATTCCACAAGAACTGGCTTAGCGAAAGTCTTCTTGAGCGGAAAGCTGTATCTCTGTGAGATGATTTCACAGAACACAAAGAAGTTTCTCAGAGAGCTTCTTTCTCTTTGTTATCGGAGGATATTTCCTTTGGCCCTGTAGTCTTCAAAGGGTTCCGAAATATCTGTTCTCAGATTCCACAGAAATAACGCTAGCAAAGAGATCCACGAAATACAGATGTAACTCTGTGAGTGGAAGTCACACATCACAGAGCAGTTTCTCTGAAAGCTTCTTTCTCTTTGTTATCGGAGGATATTTACTTTGGCCCTATAGTCTTCAAAGGGATCCGAAATATGAGTTCTCAGATTCCCCAGAAATAAGGCTAGCAAAGAGATCCACGAAATACAGAGGTAACTCTGTGAGATGAATTAACAGAACACTAAGCAGTTTCTCAGAAAGCTTGTATCCAGATTTCATCTCAGGATATTTCCTTTTTCACCATAGCCCTCTATGGGCTTCCAAATATCACTTTGCCAATTCCACAAGAACTATCTTAGCGAAAGGCTTCTTGAGGAGAAAGCTGTAACTCTGTGAGATGATTTCACAGAACACAAAGAAGTTTCTCAGAAAGCTTCTTTCTCTTTGTTATCGGAGGATATTCCCCATGGCCCTATAGTCTTCAAAGGGATCCGAAATATCTGTTCTCAGATTCCACAGAAATAAGGCTAGAAAAGAGATCCACGAAATACAGATGTAACTCTGTGAGATGAATTAACAGAACACTAAGCAGTTTCTCAGAAAGCTTCTTTCCAGATTTCATCTTAGGATATTTCCTTTTTCACCATAGCCCTCTATGGGCTTCCAAATATCACTTTCCCAATTCCACAAGAACTGTCTTAGCGAAAGGCTTCTTCAGGGGAAAGCTGTAACTCTGTGAGATGATTTCACAGACACAAAGAAGTTTCTCAGAAAGCTTCTTTCTCTTTGTTATCGGAGAATATTTCATTTGGCCCCATAGTCTTCAAAGGGATCCGAAATACGAGTTCTCAGATTCCACAGAAATAAGGCTAGCAAAGAGATCCACGAAATACAGATGTAACTCTTTGAGATGAATTAACAGAACACTAAGCAGTTTCTCAGAAAGCTTCTTTCCAGATTTCATCTGAGGATATTTCCTTTTTCACCATAGCCCTCTAAGGGCTTCCAAATATCACTTTGCCAGTTCCACAAGAACTGTCTCAGCGAAAGTCTTCTTGAGGGGAAAGCTGTAACTCTGTGAGATGATTTCACAGAACACAAAGAAGTTTCTCAGAGAGCTTCTTTGTTATCGGAGGATATTTCCTTTGGCCCTATAGTCTTCAAAGGCATCCGAAATATCTGTTCTCAGATTCCACAGAAATAAGGCTAGCAAAGAGATCCACGAAATACAGATGTAACTCTGTGAGTGGAAGTCACACATCACAGAGCAGTTTCTCAGAAAGCTTCTTTCCAGATTTCATCTGAGGATATTTCCTTTTTCACCATAGCCCTCTATGGGCTTCCAAATATCACTTTGCCAATTCCACAAGAACTGTCTTAGAGAAAGGATTCTTGAGGGGAAAGTTGTAACTCTGTGAGATGATTTCACAGAACACAAAGAAGTTTCTCAGAAAGCTTCTATCTCTTTGTTATCGGAGGATATTTCCTTTGGCCCTATAGTCTTCAAAGGGTTCCGAAATATCTGTTCTCAAATTCCACAGAAATGAGGCTGGCAAAGAGATCCACGAAATACAGATGTAACTCTGTGAGATGAATTAACAGAACACTAAGCAGTTTCTCAGAAAGCTTCTTTCCAGATTTCATCTGAGGATATTTCCTTTTTCACCATAGCCCTCTATGGGCCTCCAAATATCACTTTGCCAATTTCACAAGAACTGTCTTAGCGAAAGGCTTCTTGAGGGGAAAGCTGTAACTCTGTGGGATGATTTCACAGAACACAAAGTAGTTTGTCAAAAAGCTTCTTTCTCTTTTTTATCGGAGGATATTACCTTTGGCACTATAGTCTTCAAAGGGATCCGAAATATCTGTTCTCAGATTCCACAGACATAAGGCTAGCAAAGAGATCCACGAAATACAGATGTAACTCTGGGGATGAATTAACAGAACACTAAGCAGTTTCTCAGAATGCTTCTTTCCAGATTTCATCTGAGGATATTTCCTTTTTCACCATAGCCCTCTATGGGCTTCCAAATATCACTTTGCCAATTCCACAAGAACTGTCTTAGCGAAAGGCTTCTTGAGGGGAAAGCTGTAACTCTGTGAGATGATTTCACAGAACACAAAGGAGTTTCTCAGAAAGCTTCTTTTTCTTTGTTATCGGAGGATATTTCCTTTGGCCCTATAGTCTTCAAAGGGATCCGAAATATCTGTTCTCAGATTCCACAGAAATAAGGCTAGCAAAGAGATCCTCGAAATACAGATGTAACTCTGTGAGATGAATTAACAGAACACTAAGCAGTTTCTCAGAAAGCTTCTTTCCAGATTTCATCTGAGGATATTTCCTTTTTCACCAAAGCCCTCTATGGGCTTCCAAATATCACTTTTCCAATTCCACAAGAACTGTCTTAGCGAAAGGCTTCTTGAGGGGAAAGCTGTAACTCTGTGAGATGATTTCACAGAACACAAAGAAGTTTCTCAGAAAGCTTCTTTCTCTTTGTTATCGGAGAATATTTCCTTTGGCCCTATAGTCTTCAAAGGGATCCGAAATATGAGTTCTCAGATTCCACAGAAATAAGGCTAGCAAAGAGATCCACGAAATACAGATGTAACTCTGTGAGATGAATTAACAGAACACTAAGCAGTTTCTCAGAAAGCTTCTTTCCAGATTTCATCTGAGGATATTTCCTTTTTCACCATAGCCCTCTATGGGCTTCCAAATATCACTTTGCCAATTCCACAAGAACTGTCTTAGCGAAAGGCTTCTTGAGGGTAAAGCTGTAACTCTGTGAGATGATTTCACAGACACAAAGAAGTTTCTCAGAAAGCTTCTTTCTCGTTGTTATCGGAGAATATTTCATTTGGCACTATAGTCTTCAAAGGGATCCGAAATATGAGTTCTCAGATTCCACAGAAATAAGGCTAGCAAAGAGATCCACGAAATACAGATGTAACTCTGTGAGATGAATTAAGAGAACACTAAGCAGTTTCTCAGAAAGCTTCTTTCCAGATTTCATCTGAGGATATTTCCTTTTTCACCATAGCCCTCTAAGGGCTTCCAAATATCACTTTGCCAATTCCACAAGAAATGTCTTAGCGAAAGGCTTCTTGAGGGGAAAGCTGTAACTCTGTGAGATGATTTCACAGAACACAAAGAAGTTTCTCAGACAGCTTCTTTCTCTTTGTTATCGGAGGATATTTCCTTTGGCCCTATAGTCTTCAATGGGATCCGAAATATCTGTTCTCAGATTCCACAGAAATAAGGCTAGCAAAGAGATCCACGAAATACAGATGTAACTCTGTGAGTGGAAGTCACACATCGCAGAGCAGTTTCTCAGAAAGCTTCTTTCCAGATTTCATCTGAGGATATTTCCTTTTTCGCCATAGCCCTCTATGGGCTTCCAAATATCACTTTGCCAATTCCACAAGAACTGTCTTAGCGAATGGCTTCTTGAGGGGAAAGCTGTAACTCTGTGCGATGATTTCACAGAACACAAAGAAGTTTCTCAGAAAGCTTCTTTCTCTTTGTTATCGGAGGATATTTCCTTTGGCCCTATAGTCTTCAAAGGGATCCGAAATATCTGTTCTCAGATTCCACAGAAATAAGGCTAGCAAAGAGATCCACGAAATACAGATATAACTCTGTGAGATGAATTAACAGAACACTAAGCACTTTCTCAGAAAGCTTCTTTCCAGATTTCATCTGAGGATATTTCCTTTTTCACCATAGCCCTCTATGGGCCTCCAAATATCACTTTGCCAATTTCACAAGAACTGTCCTAGCGAAAGGCTTCTTGAGGGGAAAGCTGTAACTCTGTGAGATGATTTCACAGAACACAAAGAAGTTTTTCAGAAATCTTCTTTCTCTTTGTTATCGGAGGATATTACCTTTGGCCCTATAGTCTTCAAAGGGATCCGAAATATCTGTTCTCAGATTCCACAGAAATAAGGCTAGCAAAGAGATCCACGAAATACAGATGTAACTCTGGGGATGAATTAACAGAACACTAAGCAGTTTCTCAGAATGCTTCTTTCCAGATTTCATCTGAGGATATTTTCTTTTTCACCATAGCCCACTATGGGCTTCCAAATATCACTTTGCCAATTCCACAAGAACTATTTTAGCGAAAGGCTTCTTGAGGAGAAAGCTGTAACTCTGTGAGGTGATTTCACAGAACACAAAGAAGTTTCTCAGAAAGCTTCTTTCTCTTTGTTATCGGAGGATATTTCCTTTGGCCCTATAGTCTTCAAAGGGATCCGAAATATCTGTTCTCAGATTCCACAGAAATAAGGCTAGCAAAGAGATCCACGAAATACAGATGTAACTCTGTGATTGGAAGTCACACATCACAGAGCAGTTTCTCAGAAAGCTTCTTTCCAGATTTCATCTGAGGATATTTCCTTTTTCACCATAGCCCTCTATGGGCTTCCAAATATCACTTTGCCAATTCCACAAGAACTGTCTTAGCGAAAGACTTCTTGAGGAGAAAGCTGTAACTCTGTGAGATGATTTCAGAGAACACAAAGAAGTTTCTCAGAAAGCTTCTATCTCTTTGTTATCGGAGGATATTTCCTTTGGCCCCATAGTCTTCAAAGGGATCCGAATTATCTGTTCTCAGATAGCACAGAAATAAGGCTGGCAAAGAGATCCATGAAATACAGATGTAACTCTGTGAGATGAATTAACAGAACACTAAGCAGTTTCTCAGAAAGCTTCTTTCCAGATTTCATCTGAGGATATTTCCTTTTTCACCATAGCCCTCTATGGGCCTCCAAATATCACTTTGCCAATTTCACAAGAACTGTCTTAGCGAAAGGCTTCTTGAGGGGCAAGCTGTAACTCTGTGAGATGAATTCACAGAACACAAAGAAGTTTGTCAGAGAGCTTCTTTCTCTTTGTTATCGGAGGATATTACCTTTGGCCCTATAGTCTTCAAAGGGATCCGAAATATCTGTTCTCAGATTCCACAGAAATAAGGCTAGCAAAGAGATCCACGAAATACAGATGTAACTCTGGGGATGAATTAACAGAACACTAAGCAGTTTCTCAGAATGCTTCTTTCCAGATTTCATCTGAGGATATTTCCTTTTTCACCATAGCCCTCTATGGGCTTCCAAATATCACTTTGCCAATTCCACAACAACTGTCTTAGCGAAAGGCTTCTTGAGGGGAAAGCTGTAACTCTGTGAGATGATTTCACAGAACACAAAGGAGTTTCTCAGAAAGCTTCTTTCTCTTTGTTATCGGAGGATATTTCCTTTGGCCCTATTGTCTTCAAAGGGATCCGAAATATCTGTTCTCAGATTCCACAGAAATAAGGCTAGCAAAGAGATCCAAGAAATACAGATGTAACTCTAGGGATGAATTAACAGAACAATAAGCAGTTTCTCAGAATGCTTCTTTCCAGATTTCATCTGAGGATATTTCCTTTTTCACCATAGCCCTCTATGGGCTTCCAAATATCACTTTGCCAATTCCACAAGAACTGTCATAGCGAAAGGTTTCTTGAGGGGAAAGCTGTAACACTGTGAGATGATTTCACAGAACACAAAGGAGTTTCTCAGAAAGCTTCTTTCTCTTTGTTATCGGAGGATATTTCCTTTGGCCCTAGAGTCTTCAAAGGGATCTGAAATATCTGTTCTCAGATTCCACAGAAATAAGGCTAGCAAAGGGATCCTCGAAATACAGATGTAACTCTGTGAGATGAATTAACAGAACACTAAGCAGTTTCTCAGAAAGCTTCTTTCCAGATTTCATCTGAGGATATTTCCTTTTTCACCATAGCCCTCTATGGGCTTCCAAATATCACTTTTCCAATTCCACAAGAACTGTCTTAGCGAAAGGCTTCTTGAGGGGAAAGCTGTAACTCTGTGAGATGATTTCACAGAACACAAAGAAGTTTCTCAGAAAGCTTCTTTCTCTTTGTTATCGGAGAATATTTCCTTTGGCCCTATAGTCTCCAAAGGGATCCGAAATATGAGTTCTCAGATTCCACAGAAATAAGGCTAGCAAAGAGATCCACGAAATACAGATGTAACTCTGTGAGATGAATAACAGAACACTAAGCAGTTTCTCAGAAAGCTTGTATCCAGATTTCATCTGAGGATATTTCCTTTTTCACCATAGCCCTCTATGGGCTTCCAAATATCACTTTGCCAATTCCACAACAACTGTCTTAGCGAAAGGCTTCTTGAGGGGAAAACTGTAACTCTGTGAGATGATTTCACAGAACACAAAGAAGTTTCTCAGAAAGCTTCTTTCTCTTTGTTATCGGAGGATATTTCCTTTGGCCCTATAGTCTTCAAAGGGATCCGAAATATCTGTTCTCAGATTCCACAGAAATAAGGCTAGCAAAGAGATCCACGAAATACAGATGTAACTCTGTGAGATGAATTACCAGAACACTAAGCAGTTTCTCAGAAAGCTTCTTTCCAGATTTCATTTGAGGATATTTCCTTTTTCACCATAGCCCTCTACGGGCCTCCAAATATCACTTTGCCAATTTCACAAGAACTGTCTTAGCGAAAGGCTTCTTGAGGGGAAAGCTGTAACTCTGTGAGATGATTTCACAGAACACAAAGAAGTTTGACAGAAAGCTTCTTTCTCTTTGTTATCGGAGGATATTACCTTTGGCGCTATAGTCTTCAAAGGGATCCGAAATATCTGTTCTCAGATTCCACAGAAATAAGGCTAGCTAAGAGATCACCGAAATACAGATGTAACTCTGGGGATGAATTAACAGAACACTAAGCAGTTTCTCAGAATGCTTCTTTCCAGATTTCATCTGAGGATATTTCCTTTTTCACCATAGCCCTCTATGGGCTTCCAAATATCACTTTGCCAATTCCACAAGAACTGTCTTAGCGAAAGGCTTCTTGAGGGGAAAGCTGTAACTCTGTGAGATGATTTCACAGAACACAAAGGAGTTTCTCAGAAAGCTTCTTACTCTTTGTTATCGGAGGATTTTTCCTTTGGCCCTATAGTCTTCAAAGGGATCCGAAATATCTGTTCTCAGATTCCACAGAAATAAGGCTAGCAAAGAGATCCACGAAATACAGATGTAACTCTGGGGATGAATTAACAGAACAATAAGCAGTTTCTCAGAAAGCTTCTTTCCAGATTTCATCTGAGGATATTTCCTTTTTCACCATAGCCCTCTATGGGCTTCCAAATATCACTTTGCCAATTCCACAAGAACTGTCTTAGCGAAAGGCTTCTTGAGGGGAAAGCTGTAACTCTGTGAGATGATTTCACAGAACACAAAGAAGTTTCTCAGAAAGCTTCTTTCTCTTTTTTATCGAAGAATATTTCCTTTGGCCCTATAGTCTTCAAAGGGATCCGAAATATCTGTTCTCAGATTCCACAGAAATAAGGCTAGCAAAGAGATCCACGAAATACAGATGTAACTCTGTGAGATGAATTAACAGAACACTAAGCAGTTTCTCAGAAAGCTTCTTTCCAGATTTCATCTGAGGATATTTCCTTTTTCACCATAGCCCTCTATGGGCTTCAAAATATCACTTTGCCAATTCCACAAGAACTGTCTTAGCGAAAGGCTTCTTGAGGGGAAAGCTGTATCTCTGTGAGATGATTTCACAGAACACAAAGAAGTTTCTCAGAGAGCTTCTTTCTCTTTGTTATCGGAGGATATTTCCTTTGGCCCTATAGTCTTCAACGGGATCCGAAATATCTGTTCTCAGTTTCCACAGAAATAAGGCTGGCAAAGAGATCCACGAAATACAGATGTAACTCTGTGAGATGAATTAACAGAACACTAAGCAGTTTCTCAGAAAGTTTCTTTCCAGATTTCATCTGAGGCTATTTCCTTTTTCAACATAGCCCTCTATGGGCTTCCAAATATCACTTTTCCAATGCCACAAGAACTGTCTTAGCGAAAGGCTTCTTGAGCGGAAAGCTGTAACGCCGTGAGATGATTTCAGAGAACACAAAGAAGTTTCTCAGAAAGCTTCTTTCTCTTTGTTATCGGAGGATATTTCCTTTGGGCCTATAGTCTTCAAAGGGATCCGAAATATCTGTTCTCAGATTCCACAGAAATAAGGCTAGCAAAGAGATCCTCGAAATACAGATGTAACTCTGTGAGATGAACTAACAAAACACTAAGCAGTTTCTCAGAAAGCTTCTTTCCAGATTTCATCTGAGGATATTTCCTTTTTCACCATAGCCCTCTATGGGCTTCCAAATATCACTTTGCCAATTCCACAAGAACTGTCTTAGCGAAAGGCTTCTTGAGGGGAAAGCTGTAACTCTGTGAGATGATTTCACAGAACACAAAGAAGTTTCTCAGAGAGCTTCTTTCTCTTTGTTATCGGAGGATATTTCCTTTGGCCCTATAGTCTTCAAAGGCATCCGAAATATCTGTTCTCAGATTCCACAGAAATAAGGCTAGCAAAGAGATCCACGAAATACAGATGTAACTCTGTGAGTGGAAGTCACACATCACAGAGCAGTTTCTCAGAAAGCTTCTTTCCAGATTTCATCTGAGGATATTTCCTTTTTCACCATAGCCCTCTATGGGCTTCCAAATATCACTTTGCCAATTCCACAAGAACTGTCTTAGCGAAAGGCTTCTTGAGGGGAAAGCTGTAACTCTGTGAGATGATTTCACAGAACACAAAGAAGTTTCTCAGAAAGCTTCTTTCTCTTTGTTATCGGAGAATATTTCCTTTGGCCCTATAGTCTCCAAAGGGATCCGAAATATGAGTTCTCAGATTCCACAGAAATAAGGCTAGCAAAGAGATCCACGAAATACAGATGTAACTCTGTGAGATGAATAACAGAACACTAAGCAGTTTCTCAGAAAGCTTGTATCCAGATTTCATCTGAGGATATTTCCTTTTTCACCATAGCCCTCTATGGGCTTCCAAATATCACTTTGCCAATTCCACAACAACTGTCTTAGCGAAAGGCTTCTTGAGGGGAAAGCTGTAACTCTGTGAGATGATTTCACAGAACACAAAGAAGTTTCTCAGAAAGCTTCTTTCTCTTTGTTATCGGAGGATATTTCCTTTGGCCCTATAGTCTTCAAAGGGATCCGAAATATCTGTTCTCAGATTCCACAGAAATAAGGCTAGCAAAGAGATCCACGAAATACAGATGTAACTCTGTGAGATGAATTACCAGAACACTAAGCAGTTTCTCAGAAAGCTTCTTTCCAGATTTCATTTGAGGATATTTCCTTTTTCACCATAGCCCTCTACGGGCCTCCAAATATCACTTTGCCAATTTCACAAGAACTGTCTTAGCGAAAGGCTTCTTGAGGGGAAAGCTGTAACTCTGTGAGATGATTTCACAGAACACAAAGAAGTTTGTCAGAAAGCTTCTTTCTCTTTGTTATCGGAGGATATTACCTTTGGCGCTATAGTCTTCAAAGGGATCCGAAATATCTGTTCTCAGATTCCACAGAAATAAGGCTAGCAAAGAGATCACCGAAATACAGATGTAACTCTGGGGATGAATTAACAGAACACTAAGCAGTTTCTCAGAATGCTTCTTTCCAGATTTCATCTGAGGATATTTCCTTTTTCACCATAGCCCTCTATGGGCTTCCAAATATCACTTTGCCAATTCCACAAGAACTGTCTTAGCGAAAGGCTTCTTGAGGGGAAAGCTGTAACTCTGTGAGATGATTTCACAGAACACAAAGGAGTTTCTCAGAAAGCTTCTTACTCTTTGTTATCGGAGGATTTTTCCTTTGGCCCTATAGTCTTCAAAGGGATCCGAAATATCTGTTCTCAGATTCCACAGAAATAAGGCTAGCAAAGAGATCCACGAAATACAGATGTAACTCTGTGAGATGAATTAACAGAACACTAAGCAGTTTCTCAGAAAGCTTCTTTCCAGATTTCATCTGAGGATATTTCCTTTTTCACCATAGCCCTCTATGGGCTTCCAAATATCACTTTGCCAATTCCACAAGAACTGTCTTAGCGAAAGGCTTCTTGAGGGGAAAGCTGTATCTCTGTGAGATGATTTCACAGAACACAAAGAAGTTTCTCAGAGAGCTTCTTTCTCTTTGTTATCGGAGGATATTTCCTTTGGCCCTATAGTCTTCAACGGGATCCGAAATATCTGTTCTCAGTTTCCACAGAAATAAGGCTGGCAAAGAGATCCACGAAATACAGATGTAACTCTGTGAGATGAATTAACAGAACACTAAGCAGTTTCTCAGAAAGTTTCTTTCCAGATTTCATCTGAGGCTATTTCCTTTTTCAACATAGCCCTCTATGGGCTTCCAAATATCACTTTGCCAATTCCACAAGAACTGTCTTAGCGAAAGGCTTCTTGAGGGGAAAGCTGTAACGCCGTGAGATGATTTCAGAGAACACAAAGAAGTTTCTCAGAAAGCTTCTTTCTCTTTGTTATCGGAGGATATTTCCTTTGGGCCTATAGTCTTCAAAGGGATCCGAAATATCTGTTCTCAGATTCCACAGAAATAAGGCTAGCAAAGAGATCCTCGAAATACAGATGTAACTCTGTGAGATGAACTAACAAAACACTAAGCAGTTTCTCAGAAAGCTTCTTTCCAGATTTCATCTGAGGATATTTCCTTTTTCACCATAGCCCTCTATGGGCTTCCAAATATCACTTTGCCAATTCCACAAGAACTGTCTTAGCGAAAGGCTTCTTGAGGGGAAAGCTGTAACTCTGTGAGATGATTTCACAGAACACAAAGAAGTTTCTCAGAGAGCTTCTTTCTCTTTGTTATCGGAGGATATTTCCTTTGGCCCTATAGTCTTCAAAGGCATCCGAAATATCTGTTCTCAGATTCCACAGAAATAAGGCTAGCAAAGAGATCCACGAAATACAGATGTAACTCTGTGAGTGGAAGTCACACATCACAGAGCAGTTTCTCAGAAAGCTTCTTTCCAGATTTCATCTGAGGATATTTCCTTTTTCACCATAGCCCTCTATGGGCTTCGAAATATCACTTTGCCAATTCCACAAGAACTGTCTTAGCGAAAGGCTTCTTGAGGGGAAAGCTGTAGCTCTGTGAGATGATTTCACAGAACACAAGGAAGTTTCTCAGAAAGCTTCTATCTCTTTGTTATCGGAGGATATTTCCTTTGGCCCTATAGTCTTCAAAGGGTTCCGAAATATCTGTTCTCAAATTCCACAGAAATGAGGCTGGCAAAGAGATCCACGAAATACAGATGTAACTCTGTGAGATGAATTAACAGAACACTAAGCAGTTTCTCAGAAAGCTTCTTTCCAGATTTCATCTGAGGATATTTCCTTTTTCACCATAGCCCTCTATGGGCTTCCAAATATCACTTTGCCAATTCCACAACAACTGTCTTAGCGAAAGTCTTCTTGAGGGGAAAGCTGTAACTCTGTGAGATGATTTCACAGAACACAAAGGAGTTTCTCAGAAAGCTTCTTTTTCTTTGTTATCGGAGGATATTTCCTTTGGCCCTATAGTCTTCAAAGGGATCCGAAATATCTGTTCTCAGATTCCACAGAAATAAGGCTAGCAAAGAGATCCTCGAAATACAGATGTAACTCTGTGAGATGAATTAACAGAACACTAAGCAGTTTCTCAGAAAGCTTCTTTCAGATTTCATCTGAGGATATTTCCTTTTTCACCAAAGCCCTCTATGGGCTTCCAAATATCACTTTTCCAATTCCACAAGAACTGTCTTAGCGAAAGGCTTCTTGAGGGGAAAGCTGTAACTCTGTGAGATGATTTCACAGGATACAAAGAAGTTTCTCAGAAAGCTTCTTTCTCTTTGTTATCGGAGAATATTTCCTTTGGCCCTATAGTCTTCAAAGGGATCCGAAATATGAGTTCTCAGATTCCACAGAAATAAGTCTAGCAAAGAGATCCACGAAATACAGATGTAACTCTGTGAGATGAATTAACAGAACACTAAGCAGTTTCTCAGAAAGCTTCTTTCCAGATTTCATCTGAGGATATTTCCTTTTTCACCATAGCCCTCTATGGGCTTCCAAATATCACTTTGCCAATTCCACAAGAACTGTCTTAGCGAAAGGCTTCTTGAGGGTAAAGCTGTAACTCTGTGAGATGATTTCACAGACACAAAGAAGTTTCTCAGAAAGCTTCTTTCTCGTTGTTATCGGAGAATATTTCATTTGGCACTATAGTCTTCAACGGGATCCGAAATATGAGTTCTCAGATTCCACAGAAATAAGGCTAGCAAAGAGATCCACGAAATACAGATGTAACCCTGTGAGATGAATTAACAGAACACTAAGCAGTTTCTCAGAAAGCTTCTTTCCAGATTTCATCTGAGGATATTTCCTTTTTCACCATAGCCCTCTAAGGGCTTCCAAATATCACTTTGCCAATTCCACAAGAAATGTCTTAGCTAAAGGCTTCTTGAGGGGAAAGCTGTAACTCTGTGAGATGATTTCACAGAACACAAAGAAGTTTCTCAGACAGCTTCTTTCTCTTTGTTATCGGAGGATATTTCCTTTGGCCGAATAGTCTTCAATGGAATCCGAAATATCTGTTCTCAGATTCCACAGAAATAAGGCTAGCAAAGAGATCCACGAAATACAGATGTAACTCTGTGAGTGGAAGTCACACATCGCAGAGCAGTTTCTCAGAAAGCTTCTTTCCAGATTTCATCTGAGGATATTTCCTTTTTCACCATAGCCCTCTATGGGCTTCCAAATATCACTTTGGCAATTCCACAAGAACTGTCTTAGCGAAAGGCTTCTTGAGGGGAAAGCTGTAATTCTGTGAGATGATTTCACAGAACACAAAGAAGTTTCTCAGAAAGCTTCTTTCTCTTTGTTATCGGAGGATATTTCCTTTGGCCCTATAGTCTTCAAAGGGATCCGAAATATCTGTTCTCAGATTCCACAGAAATAAGGCTAGCAAAGAGATCCACGAAATACGGATGTAACTCTGTGAGATGAATTACCAGAACACTAAGCAGTTTCTCAGAAAGCTTGTATCCAGATTTCATCTGAGGATATTTTCTTTTTCACCATAGCCCACTATGGGCTTCCAAATATCACTTTGCCAATTCCACAAGAACTATTTTAATGAAAGGCTTCTTGAGGAGAAAGCTGTAACTCTGTGAATTGATTTCACAGAACACAAAGAAGTTTCTCAGAAAGCTTCTTTCTCTTTGTTATCGGAGGATATTTAATTTGGCCCTATAGTCTTCAAAGGGATCCGAAATATCTGTTCTCAGATTCCACAGTAATAAGGCTAGCAAAGAGATCCACGAAATACAGATGTAACTCTGTGAGATGAATTAACAGAACACTAAGCAGTTTCTCAGAAAGCTTCTTTCCATATTTCATCTGAGGATATTTCCTTTTTCACCATAGCCCTCTATGGGCTTCCAAATATCACTTTGCCAATTCCACAAGAACTGTCTCAGCGAAAGTCTTCTTGAGGGGAAAGCTGTAACTCTGGGAGATGATTTCAGAGAACACAAAGAAGTTTCTCAGAGAGCTTCTTTCTCTTTGTTATCGGAGGATATTTCCTTTGGCCCTATAGTCTTCAAAGGCATCTGAAATATCTGTTCTCAGATTCCACAGAAATAAGGCTAGCAAAGAGATCCACGAAATACAGATGTAACTCTGTGAGTGGAAGTCACACATCACAGAGCAGTTTCTCAGAAAGCTTCTTTCCAGATTTCATCTGAGGATATTTCCTTTTTCACCATAGCCCTCTATGGGCTTCCAAATATCACTTTGCCAATTCCACAAGAACTGTCTTAGCGAAAGACTACTTGAGGGGAAAGCTGTAACTCTGTGAGATGATTTCAGAGAACACAAAGAAGTTTCTCAGAAAGCTTCTATCTCTTTGTTATTGGAAGATATTTCCTTTGGCCCCATAGTCTTCAAAGGGATCCGAATTATCTGTTCTCAGATAGCACAGAAATAAGGCTGGCAAAGAGATCCATGAAATACAGATGTAACTCTGTGAGATGAATTAACAGAACACTAAGCAGTTTCTCAGAAAGCTTCTTTCCAGATTTCATCTAAGGATATTTCCTTTTTCACCATAGCCCTCTATGGGCCTCCAAATATCACTTTGCCAATTTCACAAGAACTGTCTTAGCGAAAGGCTTCTTGAGGGGCAAGCTGTAACTCTGTGAGATGAATTCACAGAACACAAAGAAGTTTGTCGAAAGCTTCTTTCTCTTTGTTATCAGAGGATATTACCTTTGGCCCTATAGTCTTCAAAGGGATCCGAAATATCTGTTCTCAGATTCC
This sequence comes from Macaca mulatta, assembly GCF_049350105.2. Lineage (NCBI taxonomy): Eukaryota > Metazoa > Chordata > Mammalia > Primates > Cercopithecidae > Macaca > Macaca mulatta. The sequence continues at coordinate 51,859,685 of NC_133409.1, read as the reverse complement.
ACAGAAATAAGGCTAGCAAAGAGATCCACGAAATACAGATGTAACTCTGGGGATGAATTAACAGAACACTAAGCAGTTTCTCAGAATGCTTCTTTCCAGATTTCATCTGAGGATATTTCCTTTTTCACCATAGCCCTCTATGGGCTTCCAAATATCACTTTGCCAATTCCACAACAACTGTCTTAGCGAAACGCTTCTTGAGGGGAAAGCTGTTACTCTGTGAGATGATTTCACAGAACACAAAGGAGTTTCTCAGAAAGCTTCTTTCTCTTTGTTATCGGAGGATATTTCCTTTGGCCCTATAGTCTTCAAAGGGATCCGAAATATCTGTTCTCAGATTCCACAGAAATAAGGCTAGCAAAGAAATCCAAGAAATACAGATGTAACTCTAGGGATAAAATAACAGAACAATAAGCAGTTTCTCAGAAAGCTTCTTTCCAGATTTCATCTGAGGATATTTCCTTTTTCACCATAGCCCTCTATGGGCTTCCAAATATCACTTTGCCAATTCCACAAGAACTGTCATAGCGAAAGGCTTCTTGAGGGGAAAGCTGTAACACTGTGAGATGATTTCACAGAACACAAAGGAGTTTCTCAGAAAGCTTCTTTCTCTTTGTTATCGGAGGATATTTCCTTTGGCCCTAGAGTCTTCAAAGGGATCCGAAATATCTGTTCTCAGATTCCACAGAAATAAGGCTAGCAAAGAGATCCTCGAAATACAGATGTAACTCTGTGAGATGAATTAACAGAACACTAAGCAGTTTCTCAGAAAGCTTCTTTCCAGATTTCATCTGAGGATATTTCCTTTTTCACCATAGCCCTCTATGGGCTTCCAAATATCACTTTTCCAATTCCACAAGAACTGTCTTAGCGAAAGGCTTCTTGAGGGGAAAGCTGTAACTCTGTGAGATGATTTCACAGAACACAAAGAAGTTTCTCAGAAAGCTTCTTTCTCTTTGTTATCGGAGAATATTTCCTTTGGCCCTATAGTCTCCAAAGGGATCCGAAATATGAGTTCTCAGATTCCACAGAAATAAGGCTAGCAAAGAGATCCACGAAATACAGATGTAACTCGGTGAGATGAATAACAGAACACTAAGCAGTTTCTCAGAAAGCTTGTATCCAGATTTCATCTGAGGATATTTCCTTTTTCAACATAGCCCTCTATGGGCTTCCAAATATCACTTTGCCAATTCCACAACAACTGTCTTAGCGAAAGGCTTTTTGAGAGGAAAGCTGTAACTCTGTGAGATGATTTCACAGAACACAAAGAAGTTTCTCAGAAAGCTTCTTTCTCTTTGTTATCGGAGGATATTTCCTTTGGCCCTATAGTCTTCAAAGGGATCCGAAATATCTGTTCTCAGATTCCACAGAAATAAGGCTAGCAAAGAGATCCACGAAATACAGATGTAACTCTGTGAGTGGAAGTCACACATCACAGAGCAGTTTCTCAGAAAGCTTCTTTCCAGATTTCATCTGAGGATATTTCCTTTTTCACCATAGCCCTCTATGGGCTTCCAAATATCACTTTGCCAATTCCACAAGAACTGTCTTAGCGAAAGGCTTCTTGAGGGGAAAGCTGTAATTCTGTGAGATGATTTCACAGAACACAAAGAAGTTTCTCAGAAAGCTTCTTTCTCTTTGTTATCGGAGGATATTTCCTTTGGCCCTATAGTCTTCAAAGGGATCCGAAATATCTGTTCTCAGATTCCACAGAAATAAGGCTAGCAAAGAGATCCACGAAATACGGATGTAACTCTGTGAGATGAATTACCAGAACACTAAGCAGTTTCTCAGAAAGCTTGTATCCAGATTTCATCTGAGGATATTTTCTTTTTCACCATAGCCCACTATGGGCTTCCAAATATCACTTTGCCAATTCCACAAGAACTATTTTAGCGAAAGGCTTCTTGAGGAGAAAGCTGTAACTCTGTGAGTTGATTTCACAGAACACAAAGAAGTTTCTCAGAAAGCTTCTTTCTCTTTGTTATCGGAGGATATTTAATTTGGCCCTATAGTCTTCAAAGGGATCCGAAATATCTGTTCTCAGATTCCACAGTAATAAGGCTAGCAAAGAGATCCACGAAATACAGATGTAACTCTGTGAGATGAATTAACAGAACACTAAGCAGTTTCTCAGAAAGCTTCTTTCCATATTTCATCTGAGGATATTTCCTTTTTCACCATAGCCCTCTATGGGCTTCCAAATATCACTTTGCCAATTCCACAAGAACTGTCTCAGCGAAAGTCTTCTTGAGGGGAAAGCTGTAACTCTGGGAGATGATTTCAGAGAACACAAAGAAGTTTCTCAGAGAGCTTCTTTCTCTTTGTTATCGGAGGATATTTCCTTTGGCCCTATAGTCTTCAAAGGCATCTGAAATATCTGTTCTCAGATTCCACAGAAATAAGGCTAGCAAAGAGATCCACGAAATACAGATGTAACTCTGTGAGTGGAAGTCACACATCACAGAGCAGTTTCTCAGAAAGCTTCTTTCCAGATTTCATCTGAGGATATTTCCTTTTTCACCATAGCCCTCTATGGGCTTCCAAATATCACTTTGCCAATTCCACAACAACTGTCTTAGCGAAAGACTTCTTGAGGGGAAAGCTGTAACTCTGTGAGATGATTTCAGAGAACACAAAGAAGTTTCTCAGAAAGCTTCTATCTCTTTGTTATCGGAGGATATTTCCTTTGGCCCTATAGTCTTCAAAGGGATCCGACTTATCTGTTCTCAGATAGCACAGAAATAAGGCTGGCAAAGAGATCCACGAAATACAGATGTAACTCTGTGAGATGAATTAACAGAACACTAAGCAGTTTCTCAGAAAGCTTCTTTCCAGATTTCATCTGAGGATATTTCCTTTTTCACCATAGCCCTCTATGGGCTTCCAAATATCACTTTGCCAATTCCACAACAACTGTCTTAGCGAAACGCTTCTTAAGGGGAAAGCTGTAACTCTGTGAGATGATTTCACAGAACACAAAGGAGTTTCTCAGAAAGCTTCTTTCTCTTTGTTATCGGAGGATATTTCCTTTGGCCCTATAGTCTTCAAAGGGATCCGAAATATCTGTTCTCAGATTCCACAGAAAAAAGTCTAGCAAAGAGATCCAAGAAATACAGATGTAACTCTTGGGATGAATTAACAGAACAATAAGCAGTTTCTCAGAATGCTTCTTTCCAGATTTCATCTGAGGTTATTTCCTTTTTCACCATAGCCCTCTATGGGCTTCCAAATATCACTTTGCCAATTCCACAAGAACTGTCATAGCGAAAGGCTTCTTGAGGGGAAAGCTGTAACACTGTGAGATGATTTCACAGAACACAAAGGAGTTTCTCAGAAAGCTTCTTTCTCTTTGTTATCGGAGGATATTTCCTTTGGCCCTAGAGTCTTCAAAGGGATCCGAAATATCTGTTCTCAGATTCCACAGAAATAAGGCTAGCAAAGAGATCCTCGAAATACAGATGTAACTCTGTGAGATGAATTAACAGAACACTAAGCAGTTTCTCAGAAAGTTTGTATCCAGATTTCATCTGAGGATATTTCCTTTTTCACCATAGCCCTCTATGGGCTTCCAAATATCACTTTGCCAATTCCACAACAACTGTCTTAGCGAAAGGCTTCTTGAGAGGAAAGCTGTAACTCTGTGAGATGATTTCACAGAACACAAAGAAGTTTCTCAGAAAGCTTCTTTCTCTTTGTTATCGGAGGATATTTCCTTTGGCCCTATAGTCTTCAAAGGGATCCGAAATATCTGTTCTCAGATTCCACAGAAATAAGGCTAGCAAAGAGATACACGAAATACAGATGTAACTCTGTGAGATGAATTACCAGAACACTAAGCAGTTTCTCAGAAAGCTTCTTTCCAGATTTCATCTGAGGATATTTCCTTTTTCACCATAGCCCTCTATGGGCCTCCAAATATCACTTTGGAATTTCACAAGAACTGTCTTAGCGAAAGGCTTCTTGAGGGGAAAGCTGTAACTCTCTGAGATGATTTCACAGAACACAAAGAAGTTTGTCAGAAAGCTTCTTTCTCTTTGTTATCGGAGGATATTACCTTTGGCCCTATAGTCTTCAAAGGGATCCGAAATATCTGTTCTCAGATTCCACAGAAATAAGGCTAGCAAAGAGATCCACGAAATACAGATGTAACTCTGGGGATGAATTAACAGAACACTAAGCAGTTTCTCAGAATGCTTCTTTCCAGATTTCATCTGAGGATATTTCCTTTTTCACCATAGCCCTCTATGGGCTTCCAAATATCACTTTGCCAATTCCACAACTGTCTTAGCGAAAGGCTTCTTGAGGGGAAAGCTGTAACTCTGTGAGATGATTTCACAGAACACAAAGGAGTTTCTCAGAAAGCTTCTTACTCTTTGTTATCGGAGGATTTTTCCTTTGGCCCTATAGTCTTCAAAGGGATCCGAAATATCTGTTCTCAGATTCCACAGAAATAAGGCTAGCAAAGAGATCCACGAAATACAGATGTAACTCTGGGGATGAATTAACAGAACAATAAGCAGTTTCTCAGAAAGCTTCTTTCCAGATTTCATCTGAGGATATTTCCTTTTTCACCATAGCCCTCTATGGGCCTCCAAATATCACTTTGCCAATTTCACAAGAACCGTCCTAGCGAAAGGCTTCTTGAGGGGAAAGCTGTAACTCTGTGAGATGATTTCACAGAACACAAAGAAGTTTTTCAGAAATCTTCTTTCTCTTTGTTATCGGAGGATATTACCTTTGGCCCTATAGTCTTCAAAGGGATCCGAAATATCTGTTCTCAGATTCCACAGAAATAAGGCTAGCAAAGAGATCCACGAAATACAGATGTAACTCTGGGGATGAATTAACAGAACACTAAGCAGTTTCTCAGAATGCTTCTTTCCAGATTTCATCTGAGGATATTTTCTTTTTCACCATAGCCCACTATGGGCTTCCAAATATCACTTTGCCAATTCCACAAGAACTATTTTAGCGAAAGGCTTCTTGAGGAGAAAGCTGTAACTCTGTGAGGTGATTTCACAGAACACAAAGAAGTTTCTCAGAAAGCTTCTTTCTCTTTGTTATCGGAGGATATTTCCTTTGGCCCTATAGTCTTCAAAGGGATCCGAAATATCTGTTCTCAGATTCCACAGAAATAAGGCTAGCAAAGAGATCCACGAAATACAGATGTAACTCTGTGATTGGAAGTCACACATCACAGAGCAGTTTCTCAGAAAGCTTCTTTCCAGATTTCATCTGAGGATATTTCCTTTTTCACCATAGCCCTCTATGGGCTTCCAAATATCACTTTGCCAATTCCACAAGAACTGTCTTAGCGAAAGACTTCTTGAGGAGAAAGCTGTAACTCTGTGAGATGATTTCAGAGAACACAAAGAAGTTTCTCAGAAAGCTTCTATCTCTTTGTTATCGGAGGATATTTCCTTTGGCCCCATAGTCTTCAAAGGGATCCGAATTATCTGTTCTCAGATAGCACAGAAATAAGGCTGGCAAAGAGATCCATGAAATACAGATGTAACTCTGTGAGATGAATTAACAGAACACTAAGCAGTTTCTCAGAAAGCTTCTTTCCAGATTTCATCTGAGGATATTTCCTTTTTCACCATAGCCCTCTATGGGCCTCCAAATATCACTTTGCCAATTTCACAAGAACTGTCTTAGCGAAAGGCTTCTTGAGGGGCAAGCTGTAACTCTGTGAGATGAATTCACAGAACACAAAGAAGTTTGTCAGAGAGCTTCTTTCTCTTTGTTATCGGAGGATATTACCTTTGGCCCTATAGTCTTCAAAGGGATCCGAAATATCTGTTCTCAGATTCCACAGAAATAAGGCTAGCAAAGAGATCCACGAAATACAGATGTAACTCTGGGGATGAATTAACAGAACACTAAGCAGTTTCTCAGAATGCTTCTTTCCAGATTTCATCTGAGGATATTTCCTTTTTCACCATAGCCCTCTATGGGCTTCCAAATATCACTTTGCCAATTCCACAACAACTGTCTTAGCGAAAGGCTTCTTGAGGGGAAAGCTGTAACTCTGTGAGATGATTTCACAGAACACAAAGGAGTTTCTCAGAAAGCTTCTTTCTCTTTGTTATCGGAGGATATTTCCTTTGGCCCTATTGTCTTCAAAGGGATCCGAAATATCTGTTCTCATATTCCACAGAAATAAGGCTAGCAAAGAGATCCACGAAATACAGATGTAACTCTGTGAGTGGAAGTCACACATCACAGAGCAGTTTCTCAGAAAACTTCTTTCCAGGTTTCATCTGAGGATATTTCCTTTTTCACCACAGCCCTCTATGGGCTTCCAAATATCACTTTGCCAATTTCAAAAGAACTGTCTTAGCAGACGGCTTCTTTAGGGGAAAGCTGTATCTCTGTGAGATGATTTCACAGAACACAAAGAAGTTTCTCAGAAAGCTTCTTTCTCTTTGTTATCGGAGGATATTTCCTTTGGCCCTATAGTCTTCAAAGGGATCCGAAATATCTGTTCTCAGATTCCACAGAAATAAGGCTAGCAAAGAGATCCAAGATATACAGATGTAACTCTGGGGATGAATTAACAGAATACTAAGCAGTTTCTCAGAAAGCTTCTTTCCAGATTTCATCTGAGGATATTTCCTTTTTCACCATAGCCCTCTATGGGCTTCCAAATATCACTTTTCCAATTCCACAAGAACTGTCTTAGCGAAAGTCTTCTTGAGGGGAAAGCTGTAACTCTGTGAGATGATTTCACAGAACACAAAGAAGTTTCTCAGAAAGCTTCTTTCTCTTTGTTATCGGAGAATATTTCCTTTGGCCCTATAGTCTTCAAAGGGATCCGAAATATCTGTTCTCAGATTCCACAGAAATAAGTCTAGCAGAGAGATCCACGAAATACAGATGTAACTCTGTGAGATGAATAACAGAACACTAAGCAGTTTCTCAGAAAGCTTGTATCCAGATTTCATCTGAGGATATTTCCTTTTTCACCATAGCCCTCTATGGGCTTCCAAATATCACTTTGCCAATTCCACAAGAACTGTCTTAGCGAAAGGCTTTTTGAGGGGAAAGCTGTAACTCTGTGAGATGATTTCACAGAACACAAAGAAGTTTCTCAGAAAGCTTCTTTCTCTTTGTTATCGGAGGATATTTCCTTTGGCCCTATAGTCTTCAAAGGGATCCGAAATATCTGTTCTCAGATTCCACAGAAATAAGGCTAGCAAAGAGATCCACGAAATACAGATGTAACTCTGTGAGATGAATTACCAGAACACTAAGCAGTTTTTCAGAAAGCTTCTTTCCAGATTTCATCTGAGGATATTTCCTTTTTCACCATAGCTCTCTATGGGCTTCCAAATATCACTTTGCCAATTCCACAAGAACTGTCTTAGCGAAAGGCTTCTTGAGGGGAAAGCTGTAACTCTGTGAGATGAATTCACAGAACACGATGAAGTTTCTCAGAAAGCTTCTTTCTCTTTGTTATCGTAGGATATTTCCTTTGGCCATATAGTCTTCAAAGGGATCCGAAATATCTGTTCTCAGATTCCACAGAAATAAGGCTAGCAAAGAGATGCACGAAATACAGATGTAACTCTGTGAGTGGAAGTCACACATCACAGAGCAGTTTCTCAGAAAGCTTCTTTCCAGGTTTCATCTGAGGATATTTCCTTTTTCACCACAGCCCTCTATGGGCTTTCAAATATCACTTTGCCAATTTCAAAAGAACTGTCTTAGCAGACGGCTTCTTTAGGGGAAAGCTGTAACTCTGTGAGATGATTTGACAGAACACAAAGAAGTTTCTCAGAAAGCTTCTTTCTCTTTGTTATCAGAGGATATTTCCTTTGGCCCTATAGTCTTCAAAGGGATCAGAAATATGAGTTTTCAGATTCCACAGAAATAAGGCTAGCAAAGAGATCCACGAAATACAGAGGTAACTCTGTGAGATGAAATAACAGAACACTAAGCAGTTTCTCAGAAAGCTTGTATCCAGATTTCATCTGAGGATATTTCCTTTTTCACCATAGCCCTCTATGGGCTTCCAAATATCACTTTGCCAATTCCACAAGAACTATCTTAGCGAAAGTCTTCTTGAGGAGAAAGCTGTAACTCTGTGAGATGATTTCACAGAACACAAAGAAGTTTCTCAGAAAGCTTCTTTCTCTTTGTTATCGGAGGATATTTCCTTTGGCCCTATAGTCTTCAAAGGGATCCGAAATATCTGTTCTCAGATTCCACAGAAATAAGGCTAGCAAAGAGATCGACGAAATACAGATGTAACTCTGTGAGATGAATTAACAGAACACTAAGCAGTTTCTCAGAAAGCTTCTTTCCAGTTTTCATCTGAGGATATTTCCTTTTTCACCATAGCCCTCTATGGGCTTCCAAATATCACTTTGCCAATTCCACAAGAACTGGCTTAGCGAAAGTCTTCTTGAGCGGAAAGCTGTATCTCTGTGAGATGATTTCACAGAACACAAAGAAGTTTCTCAGAGAGCTTCTTTCTCTTTGTTATCGGAGGATATTTCCTTTGGCCCTGTAGTCTTCAAAGGGTTCCGAAATATCTGTTCTCAGATTCCACAGAAATAACGCTAGCAAAGAGATCCACGAAATACAGATGTAACTCTGTGAGTGGAAGTCACACATCACAGAGCAGTTTCTCTGAAAGCTTCTTTCTCTTTGTTATCGGAGGATATTTACTTTGGCCCTATAGTCTTCAAAGGGATCCGAAATATGAGTTCTCAGATTCCCCAGAAATAAGGCTAGCAAAGAGATCCACGAAATACAGAGGTAACTCTGTGAGATGAATTAACAGAACACTAAGCAGTTTCTCAGAAAGCTTGTATCCAGATTTCATCTCAGGATATTTCCTTTTTCACCATAGCCCTCTATGGGCTTCCAAATATCACTTTGCCAATTCCACAAGAACTATCTTAGCGAAAGGCTTCTTGAGGAGAAAGCTGTAACTCTGTGAGATGATTTCACAGAACACAAAGAAGTTTCTCAGAAAGCTTCTTTCTCTTTGTTATCGGAGGATATTCCCCATGGCCCTATAGTCTTCAAAGGGATCCGAAATATCTGTTCTCAGATTCCACAGAAATAAGGCTAGAAAAGAGATCCACGAAATACAGATGTAACTCTGTGAGATGAATTAACAGAACACTAAGCAGTTTCTCAGAAAGCTTCTTTCCAGATTTCATCTTAGGATATTTCCTTTTTCACCATAGCCCTCTATGGGCTTCCAAATATCACTTTCCCAATTCCACAAGAACTGTCTTAGCGAAAGGCTTCTTTAGGGGAAAGCTGTAACTCTGTGAGATGATTTCACAGACACAAAGAAGTTTCTCAGAAAGCTTCTTTCTCTTTGTTATCGGAGAATATTTCATTTGGCCCCATAGTCTTCAAAGGGATCCGAAATACGAGTTCTCAGATTCCACAGAAATAAGGCTAGCAAAGAGATCCACGAAATACAGATGTAACTCTTTGAGATGAATTAACAGAACACTAAGCAGTTTCTCAGAAAGCTTCTTTCCAGATTTCATCTGAGGATATTTCCTTTTTCACCATAGCCCTCTAAGGGCTTCCAAATATCACTTTGCCAGTTCCACAAGAACTGTCTCAGCGAAAGTCTTCTTGAGGGGAAAGCTGTAACTCTGTGAGATGATTTCACAGAACACAAAGAAGTTTCTCAGAGAGCTTCTTTCTCTTTGTTATCGGAGGATATTTCCTTTGGCCCTATAGTCTTCAAAGGCATCCGAAATATCTGTTCTCAGATTCCACAGAAATAAGGCTAGCAAAGAGATCCACGAAATACAGATGTAACTCTGTGAGTGGAAGTCACACATCACAGAGCAGTTTCTCAGAAAGCTTCTTTCCAGATTTCATCTGAGGATATTTCCTTTTTCACCATAGCCCTCTATGGGCTTCCAAATATCACTTTGCCAATTCCACAAGAACTGTCTTAGAGAAAGGATTCTTGAGGGGAAAGCTGTAACTCTGTGAGATGATTTCACAGAACACAAAGAAGTTTCTCAGAAAGCTTCTATCTCTTTGTTATCGGAGGATATTTCCTTTGGCCCTATAGTCTTCAAAGGGTTCCGAAATATCTGTTCTCAAATTCCACAGAAATGAGGCTGGCAAAGAGATCCACGAAATACAGATGTAACTCTGTGAGATGAATTAACAGAACACTAAGCAGTTTCTCAGAAAGCTTCTTTCCAGATTTCATCTGAGGATATTTCCTTTTTCACCATAGCCCTCTATGGGCCTCCAAATATCACTTTGCCAATTTCACAAGAACTGTCTTAGCGAAAGGCTTCTTGAGGGGAAAGCTGTAACTCTGTGGGATGATTTCACAGAACACAAAGTAGTTTGTCAAAAAGCTTCTTTCTCTTTTTTATCGGAGGATATTACCTTTGGCACTATAGTCTTCAAAGGGATCCGAAATATCTGTTCTCAGATTCCACAGAAATAAGGCTAGCAAAGAGATCCACGAAATACAGATGTAACTCTGGGGATGAATTAACAGAACACTAAGCAGTTTCTCAGAATGCTTCTTTCCAGATTTCATCTGAGGATATTTCCTTTTTCACCATAGCCCTCTATGGGCTTCCAAATATCACTTTGCCAATTCCACAAGAACTGTCTTAGCGAAAGGCTTCTTGAGGGGAAAGCTGTAACTCTGTGAGATGATTTCACAGAACACAAAGGAGTTTCTCAGAAAGCTTCTTTTTCTTTGTTATCGGAGGATATTTCCTTTGGCCCTATAGTCTTCAAAGGGATCCGAAATATCTGTTCTCAGATTCCACAGAAATAAGGCTAGCAAAGAGATCCTCGAAATACAGATGTAACTCTGTGAGATGAATTAACAGAACACTAAGCAGTTTCTCAGAAAGCTTCTTTCCAGATTTCATCTGAGGATATTTCCTTTTTCACCAAAGCCCTCTATGGGCTTCCAAATATCACTTTTCCAATTCCACAAGAACTGTCTTAGCGAAAGGCTTCTTGAGGGGAAAGCTGTAACTCTGTGAGATGATTTCACAGAACACAAAGAAGTTTCTCAGAAAGCTTCTTTCTCTTTGTTATCGGAGAATATTTCCTTTGGCCCTATAGTCTTCAAAGGGATCCGAAATATGAGTTCTCAGATTCCACAGAAATAAGGCTAGCAAAGAGATCCACGAAATACAGATGTAACTCTGTGAGATGAATTAACAGAACACTAAGCAGTTTCTCAGAAAGCTTCTTTCCAGATTTCATCTGAGGATATTTCCTTTTTCACCATAGCCCTCTATGGGCTTCCAAATATCACTTTGCCAATTCCACAAGAACTGTCTTAGCGAAAGGCTTCTTGAGGGTAAAGCTGTAACTCTGTGAGATGATTTCACAGACACAAAGAAGTTTCTCAGAAAGCTTCTTTCTCGTTGTTATCGGAGAATATTTCATTTGGCACTATAGTCTTCAAAGGGATCCGAAATATGAGTTCTCAGATTCCACAGAAATAAGGCTAGCAAAGAGATCCACGAAATACAGATGTAACTCTGTGAGATGAATTAAGAGAACACTAAGCAGTTTCTCAGAAAGCTTCTTTCCAGATTTCATCTGAGGATATTTCCTTTTTCACCATAGCCCTCTAAGGGCTTCCAAATATCACTTTGCCAATTCCACAAGAAATGTCTTAGCGAAAGGCTTCTTGAGGGGAAAGCTGTAACTCTGTGAGATGATTTCACAGAACACAAAGAAGTTTCTCAGACAGCTTCTTTCTCTTTGTTATCGGAGGATATTTCCTTTGGCCCTATAGTCTTCAATGGGATCCGAAATATCTGTTCTCAGATTCCACAGAAATAAGGCTAGCAAAGAGATCCACGAAATACAGATGTAACTCTGTGAGTGGAAGTCACACATCGCAGAGCAGTTTCTCAGAAAGCTTCTTTCCAGATTTCATCTGAGGATATTTCCTTTTTCGCCATAGCCCTCTATGGGCTTCCAAATATCACTTTGCCAATTCCACAAGAACTGTCTTAGCGAATGGCTTCTTGAGGGGAAAGCTGTAACTCTGTGCGATGATTTCACAGAACACAAAGAAGTTTCTCAGAAAGCTTCTTTCTCTTTGTTATCGGAGGATATTTCCTTTGGCCCTATAGTCTTCAAAGGGATCCGAAATATCTGTTCTCAGATTCCACAGAAATAAGGCTATCAAAGAGATCCACGAAATACAGATATAACTCTGTGAGATGAATTAACAGAACACTAAGCACTTTCTCAGAAAGCTTCTTTCCAGATTTCATCTGAGGATATTTCCTTTTTCACCATAGCCCTCTATGGGCCTCCAAATATCACTTTGCCAATTTCACAAGAACTGTCCTAGCGAAAGGCTTCTTGAGGGGAAAGCTGTAACTCTGTGAGATGATTTCACAGAACACAAAGAAGTTTTTCAGAAATCTTCTTTCTCTTTGTTATCGGAGGATATTACCTTTGGCCCTATAGTCTTCAAAGGGATCCGAAATATCTGTTCTCAGATTCCACAGAAATAAGGCTAGCAAAGAGATCCACGAAATACAGATGTAACTCTGGGGATGAATTAACAGAACACTAAGCAGTTTCTCAGAATGCTTCTTTCCAGATTTCATCTGAGGATATTTTCTTTTTCACCATAGCCCACTATGGGCTTCCAAATATCACTTTGCCAATTCCACAAGAACTATTTTAGCGAAAGGCTTCTTGAGGAGAAAGCTGTAACTCTGTGAGGTGATTTCACAGAACACAAAGAAGTTTCTGAGAAAGCTTCTTTCTCTTTGTTATCGGAGGATATTTCCTTTGGCCCTATAGTCTTCAAAGGGATCCGAAATATCTGTTCTCAGATTCCACAGAAATAAGGCTAGCAAAGAGATCCACGAAATACAGATGTAACTCTGTGATTGGAAGTCACACATCACAGAGCAGTTTCTCAGAAAGCTTCTTTCCAGATTTCATCTGAGGATATTTCCTTTTTCACCATAGCCCTCTATGGGCTTCCAAATATCACTTTGCCAATTCCACAAGAACTGTCTTAGCGAAAGACTTCTTGAGGAGAAAGCTGTAACTCTGTGAGATGATTTCAGAGAACACAAAGAAGTTTCTCAGAAAGCTTCTATCTCTTTGTTATCGGAGGATATTTCCTTTGGCCCCATAGTCTTCAAAGGGATCCGAATTATCTGTTCTCAGATAGCACAGAAATAAGGCTGGCAAAGAGATCCATGAAATACAGATGTAACTCTGTGAGATGAATTAACAGAACACTAAGCAGTTTCTCAGAAAGCTTCTTTCCAGATTTCATCTGAGGATATTTCCTTTTTCACCATAGCCCTCTATGGGCCTCCAAATATCACTTTGCCAATTTCACAAGAACTGTCTTAGCGAAAGGCTTCTTGAGGGGCAAGCTGTAACTCTGTGAGATGAATTCACAGAACACAAAGAAGTTTGTCAGAGAGCTTCTTTCTCTTTGTTATCGGAGGATATTACCTTTGGCCCTATAGTCTTCAAAGGGATCCGAAATATCTGTTCTCAGATTCCACAGAAATAAGGCTAGCAAAGAGATCCACGAAATACAGATGTAACTCTGGGGATGAATTAACAGAACACTAAGCAGTTTCTCAGAATGCTTCTTTCCAGATTTCATCTGAGGATATTTCCTTTTTCACCATAGCCCTCTATGGGCTTCCAAATATCACTTTGCCAATTCCACAACAACTGTCTTAGCGAAAGGCTTCTTGAGGGGAAAGCTGTAACTCTGTGAGATGATTTCACAGAACACAAAGGAGTTTCTCAGAAAGCTTCTTTCTCTTTGTTATCGGAGGATATTTCCTTTGGCCCTATTGTCTTCAAAGGGATCCGAAATATCTGTTCTCAGATTCCACAGAAATAAGGCTAGCAAAGAGATCCAAGAAATACAGATGTAACTCTAGGGATGAATTAACAGAACAATAAGCAGTTTCTCAGAATGCTTCTTTCCAGATTTCATCTGAGGATATTTCCTTTTTCACCATAGCCCTCTATGGGCTTCCAAATATCACTTTGCCAATTCCACAAGAACTGTCATAGCGAAAGGTTTCTTGAGGGGAAAGCTGTAACACTGTGAGATGATTTCACAGAACACAAAGGAGTTTCTCAGAAAGCTTCTTTCTCTTTGTTATCGGAGGATATTTCCTTTGGCCCTAGAGTCTTCAAAGGGATCTGAAATATCTGTTCTCAGATTCCACAGAAATAAGGCTAGCAAAGGGATCCTCGAAATACAGATGTAACTCTGTGAGATGAATTAACAGAACACTAAGCAGTTTCTCAGAAAGCTTCTTTCCAGATTTCATCTGAGGATATTTCCTTTTTCACCATAGCCCTCTATGGGCTTCCAAATATCACTTTTCCAATTCCACAAGAACTGTCTTAGCGAAAGGCTTCTTGAGGGGAAAGCTGTAACTCTGTGAGATGATTTCACAGAACACAAAGAAGTTTCTCAGAAAGCTTCTTTCTCTTTGTTATCGGAGAATATTTCCTTTGGCCCTATAGTCTCCAAAGGGATCCGAAATATGAGTTCTCAGATTCCACAGAAATAAGGCTAGCAAAGAGATCCACGAAATACAGATGTAACTCTGTGAGATGAATAACAGAACACTAAGCAGTTTCTCAGAAAGCTTGTATCCAGATTTCATCTGAGGATATTTCCTTTTTCACCATAGCCCTCTATGGGCTTCCAAATATCACTTTGCCAATTCCACAACAACTGTCTTAGCGAAAGGCTTCTTGAGGGGAAAGCTGTAACTCTGTGAGATGATTTCACAGAACACAAAGAAGTTTCTCAGAAAGCTTCTTTCTCTTTGTTATCGGTGGATATTTCCTTTGGCCCTATAGTCTTCAAAGGGATCCGAAATATCTGTTCTCAGATTCCACAGAAATAAGGCTAGCAAAGAGATCCACGAAATACAGATGTAACTCTGTGAGATGAATTACCAGAACACTAAGCAGTTTCTCAGAAAGCTTCTTTCCAGATTTCATTTGAGGATATTTCCTTTTTCACCATAGCCCTCTACGGGCCTCCAAATATCACTTTGCCAATTTCACAAGAACTGTCTTAGCGAAAGGCTTCTTGAGGGGAAAGCTGTAACTCTGTGAGATGATTTCACAGAACACAAAGAAGTTTGTCAGAAAGCTTCTTTCTCTTTGTTATCGGAGGATATTACCTTTGGCGCTATAGTCTTCAAAGGGATCCGAAATATCTGTTCTCAGATTCCACAGAAATAAGGCTAGCAAAGAGATCACCGAAATACAGATGTAACTCTGGGGATGAATTAACAGAACACTAAGCAGTTTCTCAGAATGCTTCTTTCCAGATTTCATCTGAGGATATTTCCTTTTTCACCATAGCCCTCTATGGGCTTCCAAATATCACTTTGCCAATTCCACAAGAACTGTCTTAGCGAAAGGCTTCTTGAGGGGAAAGCTGTAACTCTGTGAGATGATTTCACAGAACACAAAGGAGTTTCTCAGAAAGCTTCTTACTCTTTGTTATCGGAGGATTTTTCCTTTGGCCCTATAGTCTTCAAAGGGATCCGAAATATCTGTTCTCAGATTCCACAGAAATAAGGCTAGCAAAGAGATCCACGAAATACAGATGTAACTCTGGGGATGAATTAACAGAACAATAAGCAGTTTCTCAGAAAGCTTCTTTCCAGATTTCATCTGAGGATATTTCCTTTTTCACCATAGCCCTCTATGGGCTTCCAAATATCACTTTGCCAATTCCACAAGAACTGTCTTAGCGAAAGGCTTCTTGAGGGGAAAGCTGTAACTCTGTGAGATGATTTCACAGAACACAAAGAAGTTTCTCAGAAAGCTTCTTTCTCTTTTTTATCGAAGAATATTTCCTTTGGCCCTATAGTCTTCAAAGGGATCCGAAATATCTGTTCTCAGATTCCACAGAAATAAGGCTAGCAAAGAGATCCACGAAATACAGATGTAACTCTGTGAGATGAATTAACAGAACACTAAGCAGTTTCTCAGAAAGCTTCTTTCCAGATTTCATCTGAGGATATTTCCTTTTTCACCATAGCCCTCTATGGGCTTCAAAATATCACTTTGCCAATTCCACAAGAACTGTCTTAGCGAAAGGCTTCTTGAGGGGAAAGCTGTATCTCTGTGAGATGATTTCACAGAACACAAAGAAGTTTCTCAGAGAGCTTCTTTCTCTTTGTTATCGGAGGATATTTCCTTTGGCCCTATAGTCTTCAACGGGATCCGAAATATCTGTTCTCAGTTTCCACAGAAATAAGGCTAGCAAAGAGATCCACGAAATACAGATGTAACTCTGTGAGATGAATTAACAGAACACTAAGCAGTTTCTCAGAAAGTTTCTTTCCAGATTTCATCTGAGGCTATTTCCTTTTTCAACATAGCCCTCTATGGGCTTCCAAATATCACTTTTCCAATGCCACAAGAACTGTCTTAGCGAAAGGCTTCTTGAGCGGAAAGCTGTAACGCCGTGAGATGATTTCAGAGAACACAAAGAAGTTTCTCAGAAAGCTTCTTTCTCTTTGTTATCGGAGGATATTTCCTTTGGGCCTATAGTCTTCAAAGGGATCCGAAATATCTGTTCTCAGATTCCACAGAAATAAGGCTAGCAAAGAGATCCTCGAAATACAGATGTAACTCTGTGAGATGAACTAACAAAACACTAAGCAGTTTCTCAGAAAGCTTCTTTCCAGATTTCATCTGAGGATATTTCCTTTTTCACCATAGCCCTCTATGGGCTTCCAAATATCACTTTGCCAATTCCACAAGAACTGTCTTAGCGAAAGGCTTCTTGAGGGGAAAGCTGTAACTCTGTGAGATGATTTCACAGAACACAAAGAAGTTTCTCAGAGAGCTTCTTTCTCTTTGTTATCGGAGGATATTTCCTTTGGCCCTATAGTCTTCAAAGGCATCCGAAATATCTGTTCTCAGATTCCACAGAAATAAGGCTAGCAAAGAGATCCACGAAATACAGATGTAACTCTGTGAGTGGAAGTCACACATCACAGAGCAGTTTCTCAGAAAGCTTCTTTCCAGATTTCATCTGAGGATATTTCCTTTTTCACCATAGCCCTCTATGGGCTTCCAAATATCACTTTGCCAATTCCACAAGAACTGTCTTAGCGAAAGGCTTCTTGAGGGGAAAGCTGTAACTCTGTGAGATGATTTCACAGAACACAAAGAAGTTTCTCAGAAAGCTTCTTTCTCTTTGTTATCGGAGAATATTTCCTTTGGCCCTATAGTCTCCAAAGGGATCCGAAATATGAGTTCTCAGATTCCACAGAAATAAGGCTAGCAAAGAGATCCACGAAATACAGATGTAACTCTGTGAGATGAATAACAGAACACTAAGCAGTTTCTCAGAAAGCTTGTATCCAGATTTCATCTGAGGATATTTCCTTTTTCACCATAGCCCTCTATGGGCTTCCAAATATCACTTTGCCAATTCCACAACAACTGTCTTAGCGAAAGGCTTCTTGAGGGGAAAGCTGTAACTCTGTGAGATGATTTCACAGAACACAAAGAAGTTTCTCAGAAAGCTTCTTTCTCTTTGTTATCGGAGGATATTTCCTTTGGCCCTATAGTCTTCAAAGGGATCCGAAATATCTGTTCTCAGATTCCACAGAAATAAGGCTAGCAAAGAGATCCACGAAATACAGATGTAACTCTGTGAGATGAATTACCAGAACACTAAGCAGTTTCTCAGAAAGCTTCTTTCCAGATTTCATTTGAGGATATTTCCTTTTTCACCATAGCCCTCTACGGGCCTCCAAATATCACTTTGCCAATTTCACAAGAACTGTCTTAGCGAAAGGCTTCTTGAGGGGAAAGCTGTAACTCTGTGAGATGATTTCACAGAACACAAAGAAGTTTGTCAGAAAGCTTCTTTCTCTTTGTTATCGGAGGATATTACCTTTGGCGCTATAGTCTTCAAAGGGATCCGAAATATCTGTTCTCAGATTCCACAGAAATAAGGCTAGCAAAGAGATCACCGAAATACAGATGTAACTCTGGGGATGAATTAACAGAACACTAAGCAGTTTCTCAGAATGCTTCTTTCCAGATTTCATCTGAGGATATTTCCTTTTTCACCATAGCCCTCTATGGGCTTACAAATATCACTTTGCCAATTCCACAAGAACTGTCTTAGCGAAAGGCTTCTTGAGGGGAAAGCTGTAACTCTGTGAGATGATTTCACAGAACACAAAGGAGTTTCTCAGAAAGTTTCTTACTCTTTGTTATCGGAGGATTTTTCCTTTGGCCCTATAGTCTTCAAAGGGATCCGAAATATCTGTTCTCAGATTCCACAGAAATAAGGCTAGCAAAGAGATCCACGAAATACAGATGTAACTCTGGGGATGAATTAACAGAACAATAAGCAGTTTCTCAGAAAGCTTCTTTCCAGATTTCATCTGAGGATATTTCCTTTTTCACCATAGCCCTCTATGGGCTTCCAAATATCACTTTGCCAATTCCACAAGAACTGTCTTAGCGAAAGGCTTCTTGAGGGGAAAGCTGTAACTCTGTGAGATGATTTCACAGAACACAAAGAAGTTTCTCAGAAAGCTTCTTTCTCTTTTTTATCGAAGAATATTTCCTTTGGCCCTATAGTCTTCAAAGGGATCCGAAATATCTGTTCTCAGATTCCACAGAAATAAGGCTAGCAAAGAGATCCACGAAATACAGATGTAACTCTGTGAGATGAATTAACAGAACACTAAGCAGTTTCTCAGAAAGCTTCTTTCCAGATTTCATCTGAGGATATTTCCTTTTTCACCATAGCCCTCTATGGGCTTCAAAATATCACTTTGCCAATTCCACAAGAACTGTCTTAGCGAAAGGCTTCTTGAGGGGAAAGCTGTATCTCTGTGAGATGATTTCACAGAACACAAAGAAGTTTCTCAGAGAGCTTCTTTCTCTTTGTTATCGGAGGATATTTCCTTTGGCCCTATAGTCTTCAACGGGATCCGAAATATCTGTTCTCAGTTTCCACAGAAATAAGGCTAGCAAAGAGATCCACGAAATACAGATGTAACTCTGTGAGATGAATTAACAGAACACTAAGCAGTTTCTCAGAAAGTTTCTTTCCAGATTTCATCTGAGGCTATTTCCTTTTTCAACATAGCCCTCTATGGGCTTCCAAATATCACTTTTCCAATGCCACAAGAACTGTCTTAGCGAAAGGCTTCTTGAGCGGAAAGCTGTAACTCCGTGAGATGATTTCAGAGAACACAAAGAAGTTTCTCAGAAAGCTTCTTTCTCTTTGTTATCGGAGGATATTTCCTTTGGGCCTATAGTCTTCAAAGGGATCCGAAATATCTGTTCTCAGATTCCACAGAAATAAGGCTAGCAAAGAGATCCTCGAAATACAGATGTAACTCTGTGAGATGAACTAACAAAACACTAAGCAGTTTCTCAGAAAGCTTCTTTCCAGATTTCATCTGAGGATATTTCCTTTTTCACCATAGCCCTCTATGGGCTTCCAAATATCACTTTGCCAATTCCACAAGAACTGTCTTAGCGAAAGGCTTCTTGAGGGGAAAGCTGTAACTCTGTGAGATGATTTCACAGAACACAAAGAAGTTTCTCAGAGAGCTTCTTTCTCTTTGTTATCGGAGGATATTTCCTTTGGCCCTATAGTCTTCAAAGGCATCCGAAATATCTGTTCTCAGATTCCACAGAAATAAGGCTAGCAAAGAGATCCACGAAATACAGATGTAACTCTGTGAGTGGAAGTCACACATCACAGAGCAGTTTCTCAGAAAGCTTCTTTCCAGATTTCATCTGAGGATATTTCCTTTTTCACCATAGCCCTCTATGGGCTTCGAAATATCACTTTGCCAATTCCACAAGAACTGTCTTAGCGAAAGGCTTCTTGAGGGGAAAGCTGTAGCTCTGTGAGATGATTTCACAGAACACAAGGAAGTTTCTCAGAAAGCTTCTATCTCTTTGTTATCGGAGGATATTTCCTTTGGCCCTATAGTCTTCAAAGGGTTCCGAAATATCTGTTCTCAAATTCCACAGAAATGAGGCTGGCAAAGAGATCCACGAAATACAGATGTAACTCTGTGAGATGAATTAACAGAACACTAAGCAGTTTCTCAGAAAGCTTCTTTCCAGATTTCATCTGAGGATATTTCCTTTTTCACCATAGCCCTCTATGGGCTTCCAAATATCACTTTGCCAATTCCACAACAACTGTCTTAGCGAAAGTCTTCTTGAGGGGAAAGCTGTAACTCTGTGAGATGATTTCACAGAACACAAAGGAGTTTCTCAGAAAGCTTCTTTTTCTTTGTTATCGGAGGATATTTCCTTTGGCCCTATAGTCTTCAAAGGGATCCGAAATATCTGTTCTCAGATTCCACAGAAATAAGGCTAGCAAAGAGATCCTCGAAATACAGATGTAACTCTGTGAGATGAATTAACAGAACACTAAGCAGTTTCTCAGAAAGCTTCTTTCAGATTTCATCTGAGGATATTTCCTTTTTCACCAAAGCCCTCTATGGGCTTCCAAATATCACTTTTCCAATTCCACAAGAACTGTCTTAGCGAAAGGCTTCTTGAGGGGAAAGCTGTAACTCTGTGAGATGATTTCACAGGATACAAAGAAGTTTCTCAGAAAGCTTCTTTCTCTTTGTTATCGGAGAATATTTCCTTTGGCCCTATAGTCTTCAAAGGGATCCGAAATATGAGTTCTCAGATTCCACAGAAATAAGTCTAGCAAAGAGATCCACGAAATACAGATGTAACTCTGTGAGATGAATTAACAGAACACTAAGCAGTTTCTCAGAAAGCTTCTTTCCAGATTTCATCTGAGGATATTTCCTTTTTCACCATAGCCCTCTATGGGCTTCCAAATATCACTTTGCCAATTCCACAAGAACTGTCTTAGCGAAAGGCTTCTTGAGGGTAAAGCTGTAACTCTGTGAGATGATTTCACAGACACAAAGAAGTTTCTCAGAAAGCTTCTTTCTCGTTGTTATCGGAGAATATTTCATTTGGCACTATAGTCTTCAACGGGATCCGAAATATGAGTTCTCAGATTCCACAGAAATAAGGCTAGCAAAGAGATCCACGAAATACAGATGTAACCCTGTGAGATGAATTAACAGAACACTAAGCAGTTTCTCAGAAAGCTTCTTTCCAGATTTCATCTGAGGATATTTCCTTTTTCACCATAGCCCTCTAAGGGCTTCCAATTATCACTTTGCCAATTCCACAAGAAATGTCTTAGCTAAAGGCTTCTTGAGGGGAAAGCTGTAACTCTGTGAGATGATTTCACAGAACACAAAGAAGTTTCTCAGACAGCTTCTTTCTCTTTGTTATCGGAGGATATTTCCTTTGGCCCTATAGTCTTCAATGGGATCCGAAATATCTGTTCTCAGATTCCACAGAAATAAGGCTAGCAAAGAGATCCACGAAATACAGATGTAACTCTGTGAGTGGAAGTCACACATCGCAGAGCAGTTTCTCAGAAAGCTTCTTTCCAGATTTCATCTGAGGATATTTCCTTTTTCACCATAGCCTTCTATGGGCTTCCAAATATCACTTTGCCAATTCCACAAGAACTGTCTTAGCGAAAGGCTTCTTGAGGGGAAAGCTGTAATTCTGTGAGATGATTTCACAGAACACAAAGAAGTTTCTCAGAAAGCTTCTTTCTCTTTGTTATCGGAGGATATTTCCTTTGGCCCTATAGTCTTCAAAGGGATCCGAAATATCTGTTCTCAGATTCCACAGAAATAAGGCTAGCAAAGAGATCCACGAAATACGGATGTAACTCTGTGAGATGAATTACCAGAACACTAAGCAGTTTCTCAGAAAGCTTGTATCCAGATTTCATCTGAGGATATTTTCTTTTTCACCATAGCCCACTATGGGCTTCCAAATATCACTTTGCCAATTCCACAAGAACTATTTTAATGAAAGGCTTCTTGAGGAGAAAGCTGTAACTCTGTGAATTGATTTCACAGAACACAAAGAAGTTTCTCAGAAAGCTTCTTTCTCTTTGTTATCGGAGGATATTTAATTTGGCCCTATAGTCTTCAAAGGGATCCGAAATATCTGTTCTCAGATTCCACAGTAATAAGGCTAGCAAAGAGATCCACGAAATACAGATGTAACTCTGTGAGATGAATTAACAGAACACTAAGCAGTTTCTCAGAAAGCTTCTTTCCATATTTCATCTGAGGATATTTCCTTTTTCACCATAGCCCTCTATGGGCTTCCAAATATCACTTTGCCAATTCCACAAGAACTGTCTCAGCGAAAGTCTTCTTGAGGGGAAAGCTGTAACTCTGGGAGATGATTTCAGAGAACACAAAGAAGTTTCTCAGAGAGCTTCTTTCTCTTTGTTATCGGAGGATATTTCCTTTGGCCCTATAGTCTTCAAAGGCATCTGAAATATCTGTTCTCAGATTCCACAGAAATAAGGCTAGCAAAGAGATCCACGAAATACAGATGTAACTCTGTGAGTGGAAGTCACACATCACAGAGCAGTTTCTCAGAAAGCTTCTTTCCAGATTTCATCTGAGGATATTTCCTTTTTCACCATAGCCCTCTATGGGCTTCCAAATATCACTTTGCCAATTCCACAAGAACTGTCTTAGCGAAAGACTACTTGAGGGGAAAGCTGTAACTCTGTGAGATGATTTCAGAGAACACAAAGAAGTTTCTCAGAAAGCTTCTATCTCTTTGTTATTGGAAGATATTTCCTTTGGCCCCATAGTCTTCAAAGGGATCCGAATTATCTGTTCTCAGATAGCACAGAAATAAGGCTGGCAAAGAGATCCATGAAATACAGATGTAACTCTGTGAGATGAATTAACAGAACACTAAGCAGTTTCTCAGAAAGCTTCTTTCCAGATTTCATCTAAGGATATTTCCTTTTTCACCATAGCCCTCTATGGGCCTCCAAATATCACTTTGCCAATTTCACAAGAACTGTCTTAGCGAAAGGCTTCTTGAGGGGCAAGCTGTAACTCTGTGAGATGAATTCACAGAACACAAAGAAGTTTGTCGAAAGCTTCTTTCTCTTTGTTATCAGAGGATATTACCTTTGGCCCTATAGTCTTCAAAGGGATCCGAAATATCTGTTCTCAGATTCCACAGAAATAAGGCTAGCAAAGAGATCCACGAAATACAGATGTAACTCTGGGGATGAATTAACAGAACACTAAGCAGTTTCTCAGAATGCTTCTTTCCAGATTTCATCTGAGGATATTTCCTTTTTCACCATAGCCCTCTATGGGCTTCCAAATATCACTTTGCCAATTCCACAACAACTGTCTTAGCGAAACGCTTCTTGAGGGGAAAGCTGTAACTCTGTGAGATGATTTCACAGAACACAAAGGAGTTTCTCAGAAAGCTTCTTTCTCTTTGTTATCGGAGGATATTTCCTTTGGCCCTATAGTCTTCAAAGGGATCCGAAATATCTGTTCTCAGATTCCACAGAAATAAGGCTAGCAAAGAGATCCAAGAAATACAGATGTAACTCTAGGGATAAAATAACAGAACAATAAGCAGTTTCTCAGAAAGCTTCTTTCCAGATTTCATCTGAGGATATTTCCTTTTTCACCATAGCCCTCTATGGGCTTCCAAATATCACTTTGCCAATTCCACAAGAACTGTCATAGCGAAAGGCTTCTTGAGGGGAAAGCTATAACACTGTGAGATGATTTCACAGAACACAAAGGAGTTTCTCAGAAAGCTTCTTTCTCTTTGTTATCGGAGGATATTTCCTTTGGCCCTAGAGTCTTCAAAGGGATCCGAAATATCTGTTCTCAGATTCCACAGAAATAAGGCTAGCAAAGAGATCCTCGAAATACAGATGTAACTCTGTGAGATGAATTAACAGAACACTAAGCAGTTTCTCAGAAAGCTTCTTTCCAGATTTCATCTGAGGATATTTCCTTTTTCACCATAGCCCTCTATGGGCTTCCAAATATCACTTTTCCAATTCCACAAGAACTGTCTTAGCGAAAGGCTTCTTGAGGGGAAAGCTGTAACTCTGTGAGATGATTTCACAGAACACAAAGAAGTTTCTCAGAAAGCTTCTTTCTCTTTGTTATCGGAGAATATTTCCTTTGGCCCTATAGTCTCCAAAGGGATCCGAAATATGAGTTCTCAGATTCCACAGAAATAAGGCTAGCAAAGAGATCCACGAAATACAGATGTAACTCTGTGAGATGAATAACAGAACACTAAGCAGTTTCTCAGAAAGCTTGTATCCAGATTTCATCTGAGGATATTTCCTTTTTCAACATAGCCCTCTATGGGCTTCCAAATATCACTTTGCCAATTCCACAACAACTGTCTTAGCGAAAGGCTTTTTGAGAGGAAAGCTGTAACTCTGTGAGATGATTTCACAGAACACAAAGAAGTTTCTCAGAAAGCTTCTTTCTCTTTGTTATCGGAGGATATTTCCTTTGGCCCTATAGTCTTCAAAGGGATCCGAAATATCTGTTCTCAGATTCCACAGAAATAAGGCTAGCAAAGAGATCCACGAAATACAGATGTAACTCTGTGAGTGGAAGTCACACATCACAGAGCAGTTTCTCAGAAAGCTTCTTTCCAGATTTCATCTGAGGATATTTCCTTTTTCACCATAGCCCTCTATGGGCTTCCAAATATCACTTTGCCAATTCCACAAGAACTGTCTTAGCGAAAGGCTTCTTGAGGGGAAAGCTGTAATTCTGTGAGATGATTTCACAGAACACAAAGAAGTTTCTCAGAAAGCTTCTTTCTCTTTGTTATCGGAGGATATTTCCTTTGGCCCTATAGTCTTCAAAGGGATCCGAAATATCTGTTCTCAGATTCCACAGAAATAAGGCTAGCAAAGAGATCCACGAAATACGGATGTAACTCTGTGAGATGAATTACCAGAACACTAAGCAGTTTCTCAGAAAGCTTGTATCCAGATTTCATCTGAGGATATTTTCTTTTTCACCATAGCCCACTATGGGCTTCCAAATATCACTTTGCCAATTCCACAAGAACTATTTTAGCGAAAGGCTTCTTGAGGAGAAAGCTGTAACTCTGTGAGTTGATTTCACAGAACACAAAGAAGTTTCTCAGAAAGCTTCTTTCTCTTTGTTATCGGAGGATATTTAATTTGGCCCTATAGTCTTCAAAGGGATCCGAAATATCTGTTCTCAGATTCCACAGTAATAAGGCTAGCAAAGAGATCCACGAAATACAGATGTAACTCTGTGAGATGAATTAACAGAACACTAAGCAGTTTCTCAGAAAGCTTCTTTCCATATTTCATCTGAGGATATTTCCTTTTTCACCATAGCCCTCTATGGGCTTCCAAATATCACTTTGCCAATTCCACAAGAACTGTCTCAGCGAAAGTCTTCTTGAGGGGAAAGCTGTAACTCTGGGAGATGATTTCAGAGAACACAAAGAAGTTTCTCAGAGAGCTTCTTTCTCTTTGTTATCGGAGGATATTTCCTTTGGCCCTATAGTCTTCAAAGGCATCTGAAATATCTGTTCTCAGATTCCACAGAAATAAGGCTAGCAAAGAGATCCACGAAATACAGATGTAACTCTGTGAGTGGAAGTCACACATCACAGAGCAGTTTCTCAGAAAGCTTCTTTCCAGATTTCATCTGAGGATATTTCCTTTTTCACCATAGCCCTCTATGGGCTTCCAAATATCACTTTGCCAATTCCACAACAACTGTCTTAGCGAAAGACTTCTTGAGGGGAAAGCTGTAACTCTGTGAGATGATTTCAGAGAACACAAAGAAGTTTCTCAGAAAGCTTCTATCTCTTTGTTATCGGAGGATATTTCCTTTGGCCCCATAGTCTTCAAAGGGATCCGACTTATCTGTTCTCAGATAGCACAGAAATAAGGCTGGCAAAGAGATCCACGAAATACAGATGTAACTCTGTGAGATGAATTAACAGAACACTAAGCAGTTTCTCAGAAAGCTTCTTTCCAGATTTCATCTGAGGATATTTCCTTTTTCACCATAGCCCTCTATGGGCTTCCAAATATCACTTTGCCAATTCCACAACAACTGTCTTAGCGAAACGCTTCTTGAGGGGAAAGCTGTAACTCTGTGAGATGATTTCACAGAACACAAAGGAGTTTCTCAGAAAGCTTCTTTCTCTTTGTTATCGGAGGATATTTCCTTTGGCCCTATAGTCTTCAAAGGGATCCGAAATATCTGTTCTCAGATTCCACAGAAAAAAGTCTAGCAAAGAGATCCAAGAAATACAGATGTAACTCTTGGGATGAATTAACAGAACAATAAGCAGTTTCTCAGAATGCTTCTTTCCAGATTTCATCTCAGGTTATTTCCTTTTTCACCATAGCCCTCTATGGGCTTCCAAATATCACTTTGCCAATTCCACAAGAACTGTCATAGCGAAAGGCTTCTTGAGGGGAAAGCTGTAACACTGTGAGATGATTTCACAGAACACAAAGGAGTTTCTCAGAAAGCTTCTTTCTCTTTGTTATCGGAGGATATTTCCTTTGGCCCTAGAGTCTTCAAAGGGATCCGAAATATCTGTTCTCAGATTCCACAGAAATAAGGCTAGCAAAGAGATCCTCGAAATACAGATGTAACTCTGTGAGATGAATTAACAGAACACTAAGCAGTTTCTCAGAAAGCTTGTATCCAGATTTCATCTGAGGATATTTCCTTTTTCACCATAGCCCTCTATGGGCTTCCAAATATCACTTTGCCAATTCCACAACAACTGTCTTAGCGAAAGGCTTCTTGAGAGGAAAGCTGTAACTCTGTGAGATGATTTCACAGAACACAAAGAAGTTTCTCAGAAAGCTTCTTTCTCTTTGTTATCGGAGGATATTTCCTTTGGCCCTATAGTCTTCAAAGGGATCCGAAATATCTGTTCTCAGATTCCACAGAAATAAGGCTAGCAAAGAGATACACGAAATACAGATGTAACTCTGTGAGATGAATTACCAGAACACTAAGCAGTTTCTCAGAAAGCTTCTTTCCAGATTTCATCTGAGGATATTTCCTTTTTCACCATAGCCCTCTATGGGCCTCCAAATATCACTTTGGAATTTCACAAGAACTGTCTTAGCGAAAGGCTTCTTGAGGGGAAAGCTGTAACTCTGTGAGATGATTTCACAGAACACAAAGAAGTTTGTCAGAAAGCTTCTTTCTCTTTGTTATCGGAGGATATTACCTTTGGCCCTATAGTCTTCAAAGGGATCCGAAATATCTGTTCTCAGATTCCACAGAAATAAGGCTAGCAAAGAGATCCACGAAATACAGATGTAACTCTGGGGATGAATTAACAGAACACTAAGCAGTTTCTCAGAATGCTTCTTTCCAGATTTCATCTGAGGATATTTCCTTTTTCACCATAGCCCTCTATGGGCTTCCAAATATCACTTTGCCAATTCCACAACTGTCTTAGCGAAAGGCTTCTTGAGGGGAAAGCTGTAACTCTGTGAGATGATTTCACAGAACACAAAGGAGTTTCTCAGAAAGCTTCTTACTCTTTGTTATCGGAGGATTTTTCCTTTGGCCCTATAGTCTTCAAAGGGATCCGAAATATCTGTTCTCAGATTCCACAGAAATAAGGCTAGCAAAGAGATCCACGAAATACAGATGTAACTCTGGGGATGAATTAACAGAACAATAAGCAGTTTCTCAGAAAGCTTCTTTCCAGATTTCATCTGAGGATATTTCCTTTTTCACCATAGCCCTCTATGGGCTTCCAAATATCACTTTGCCAATTCCACAACAACTGTCTTAGCGAAAGGCTTCTTGAGGGGAAAGCTGTAACTCTGTGAGATGTTTTCACAGAACACAAAGAAGTTTCTCAGAAAGCTTCTTTCTCTTTTTTATCGAAGAATATTTCCTTTGGCCCTATAGTCTTCAAAGGGATCCGAAATATCTGTTCTCAGATTCCACAGAAATAAGGCTAGCAAAGAGATCCACGAAATACAGATGTAACTCTGTGAGTGGAAGTCACACATCACAGAGCAGTTTCTCAGAAAGCTTCTTTCCAGATTTCATCTGAGGATATTTCCTTTTTCACCATAGCCTTCAATGGGCTTCCAAATATCACTTTGCCAATTCCACAAGAACTGTCTTAGCGAAAGGCTTCTTGAGGGGAAAGCTGTAACTCTGTGAGATGATTTCAGAGAACACAAAGAAGTTTCTCAGAAAGCTTCTTTCTCTTTGTTATCGGAGGATATTTCCTTTGGCCCTAAAGTCTTCAAAGGGATCCGAAATATCTGTTCTCAGATTCCACAGATATAAGGCCTGCAAAGAGATCCTCGAAATACAGATGTAACTTCGTGAGATGAATTAACAGAACACTAAGCAGTTTCTCAGAAAGCTTCTTTCCAGGTTTCATCTGAGGCTATTTCCTTTTTCGCCATAGCCCTCTATGGGCTTCCAAATATCACTTTGCCAATGCCACAAGAACTGTCTTAGCGAAAGGCTTCTTGAGCGGAAAGCTGTAACTCCGTGAGATGATTTCACAGAACACAAAGAAGTTTCTCAGAAAGCTTCTTTCTCTTTGTTATCGGAGGATATTTCCTTTGGGCCTATAGTCTTCAAAGGGATCCGAAATATCTGTTCTCAGATTCCACAGAAATAAGGCTAGCAAAGAGATCCACGAAATACAGATGTAACTCTGTGAGATGAATTAACAGAACACTAAGCAGTTTCTCAGAAAGCTTCTTTCCAGATTTCATCTGAGGATATTTCCTTTTTCACCATAGCCCTCTATGGGCTTCCAAATATCACTTTGCCAATTCCACAAGAACTGTCTTAGCAAAAGGCTTCTTGAGGGGAAAGCTGAATCTCTGTGAAATGATTTCACAGAACACAAAGAAGTTTCTCAGAGAGCTTCTTTCTCTTTGTTATCGGAGGATATTTCCTTTGGCCCTATAGTCTTCAAAGGGATCCGAAATATCTGTTCTCAGATTCCACAGAAATAAGGCTAGCAAAGAGATCCACGAAATACAGATGTAACTCTGTGAGTGGAAGTCACACATCACAGAGCAGTTTCTCAGAAAGCTTCTTTCCAGATTTCATCTGAGGATATTTCATTTTTCACCATAGCCCTCTATGGGCTTCCAAATATCACTTTGCCAATTTCAAAAGAACTGTCTTAGCGAACGGCTTCTTGAGGGGAAAGCTGTAACTCTGTGAGATGATTTCACAGAACACAAAGAAGTTTCTCAGAAAGCTTCTTTCCCTTTGTTATCGGAGGATATTTCCTTTGGCCCTCTATTCTTCAAAGGGATCCGAAATATCTGTTCTCAGATTCCACAGAAATAAGGCTAGCAAAGAGATCCTCGAAATACAGATGTAACTCTGTGAGATGAACTAACAGAACACTAAGCAGTTTCTCAGAAAGCTTCTTTCCAGATTTCATCTGAGGATATTTCCTTTTTCACCATAGCCCTCTACGGGCTTCCAAATATCACTTTGCCAATTCCACAAGAACTGTCTTAGCGAAAGGCTTCTTGAGGGGAAAGCTGTACCTCTGTGAGATGATTTCACAGAACACAAAGAAGTTTCTCAGAAAGCTTCTTTCTCTTTTTTATCGAAGAATATTTCCTTTGTCCCTATAGTCTTCAAAGGGATCCGAAATATGAGTTCTCAGATTCCACAGAAATAAGGCTAGCAAAGAGATCCACGAAATACAGATGTAACTCTGTGAGATGAATTAACAGAACACTAAGCAGTTTCTCAGAAAGCTTCTTTCCAGATTTCATCTGAGGATATTTCCTTTTTCACCATAGCCCTCTATGGGCTTCCAAATATCACTTTGCCAATTCCACAAGAACTGTCTTAGCGAAAGGCTTCTTGAGGGGAAAGCTGAATCTCTGTGAGATGATTTCAGAGAACACAAAGAAGTTTCTCAGAGAGCTTCTTTCTCTTTGTTATCGGAGGATATTTCCTTTGGCCCTATAGTCTTCAAAGGGATCCGAAATATCTGTTCTCAGTTTCCACAGAAATAAGGCTAGCAAAGAGATTCTCGAAATACAGATGTAACTCTGTGAGATGAACTAACAGAACACTAAGCAGTTTCTCAGAAAGCTTCTTTCCAGATTTCATCTGAGGATATTTACTTTTTCACCATAGCCCTCTATGGGCTTCCAAATATCACTTTGCCAATGCCACAAGAACTGTCTTAGCGAAAGGCTTCTAGAGGGGAAAGCTGTAACTCTGTGAGATGATTTCACAGAACACAAAGAGGTTTCTCAGAAAGCTTCTTTCTCTTTTTTATCGAAGAATATTTCCTTTGGCCCTATAGTCTTCAAAGGGATCCGAAATATGAGTTCTCAGATTCCACAGAAATAAGGCTAGCAAAGAGATCCACGAAATACAGATGTAACTCTGTGAGATGAATTAACAGAACACTAAGCAGTTTCTCAGAAAGCTTCTTTCCAGATTTCATCTGAGGATATTTCCTTTTTCACCATAGCCCTCTATGGGCTTCCAAATATCACTTTGCCAATTCCACAAGAACTGTCTTAGCGAAAGGCTTCTTGAGGGGAAAGCTGTATCTCTGTGAGATGATTTCACAAAACACAAAGAAGTTACTCAGAGAGCTTCTTTCTCTTTGTTATCGGAGGATATTTGCTTTGGCCCTATAGTCTTCAAAGGGATCCGAAATATCTGTTCTCAGATTCCACAGAAATAAGGCTAGCAAAGAGATCCACGAAATACAGATGTAACTCTGTGAGTGGAAGTCACACATCACAGAACAGTTTCTCAGAAAGCTTCTTTCCAGATTTCATCAGAGGATATTTCCTTTTTCACCATAGCCCTCTATGGGCTTCCAAATATCACTTTTCCAATTCCACAAGAACTGTCTTAGCGAAAGGCTTCTTGAGGGGAAAGCTGTAACTCTGTGAGATGATTTCACAGAACACAAAGAAGTTTCTCAGAAAGCTTCTTTCTCTTTGTTATCGGAGGATATTTCCTTTGGCCCTATAGTCTTCAAAGGGATCCGAAATATCTGTTCTCAGATTCCACAGATATAAGGCCTGCAAAGAGATCCTCGAAATACAGATGTAACTTCGTGAGATGAATTAACAGAACACTAAGCAGTTTCTCAGAAAGCTTCTTTCCAGATTTCATCTGAGGCTATTTCCTTTTTCACCATAGCCCTCTATGGGCTTCCAAATATCACTTTGCCAATGCCACAAGAACTGTCTTAGCGAAAGGCTTCTTGAGCGGAAAGCTGTAACTCCGTGAGATGATTTCACAGAACACAAAGAAGTTTCTCAGAGAGCTTCTTTCTCTTTGTTATCGGAGGATATTTCCTTTGGGCCTATAGTCTTCAAAGGGATCCGAAATATCTGTTCTCAGATTCCACAGAAATAAGGCTAGCAAAGTGATCCTCGAAATACAGATGTAACTCTGTGAGATGAACTAACAGAACACTAAGCAGTTTCTCAGAAAGCTTCTTTCCAGATTTCATCTGAGGATATTTCCTTTTTCACCATAGCCCTCTATGGGCTTCCAAATATCACTTTTCCAATTCCACAAGAACTGTCTTAGCGAAAGGCTTCTTGAGCGGAAAGCTGTATCTCTGTGAGATGATTTCACAGAACACAAAGAAGTTTCTCAGAGAGCTTCTTT
Organism: Macaca mulatta; assembly: GCF_049350105.2. Classification (NCBI taxonomy): domain Eukaryota; kingdom Metazoa; phylum Chordata; class Mammalia; order Primates; family Cercopithecidae; genus Macaca; species Macaca mulatta. Next base: position 51,828,072 of record NC_133409.1, on the reverse strand, counting down.
CTCTTTGTTATCGGAGGATATTTCCTTTGGCCCTATAGTCTTCAAAGGGATCCGAAATATCTGTTCTCAGATTCCACAGAAATAAGGCTAGCAAAGAGATCCACGAAATACAGATGTAACTCTGTGAGTGGAAGTCACACATCACAGAGCAGTTTCTCAGAAAGCTTCTTTCCAGATTTCATCTAAGGATATTTCCTTTTTCACCATAGCCCTCTATGGGCTTCCAAATATCACTTTGCCAATTTCAAAAGAACTGTCTTAGCGAACGGCTTCTTGAGGGGAAAGCTGTAACTCTGTGAAATGATTTCACAGAACACAAAGAAGTTTCTCAGAAAGCATCTTTCTCTTTGTTATCGGAGGATATTTCCTTTGGCCCTCTAGTCTTCAAAGGGATCCGAAATATCTGTTCTCAGATTCCACAGAAATAAGGCTAGCAAAGAGATCCTCGAAATACAGATGTAACTCTGTGAGGTGAACTAACAGAACACTAAGAAGTTTCTCAGAAAGCTTCTTTCCAGATTTCATCTGAGGATATTTCCTTTTTCACCATAGCCCTCTATGGGCTTCCAAATATCACTTTGCCAATGCCACAAGAACTGTCTTAGCGAAAGGCTTCTTGAGCGGAAAGCTGTAACTCCGTGAGATGATTTCACAGAACACAAAGAAGTTTCTCCGAAAGCTTCTTTCTCTTTGTTATCGGAGGATATTTCCTTTGGGCCTATAGTCTTCAAAGGGATCCGAAATATCTGTTCTCAGATTCCACAGAAATAAGGCTAGCAAAGAGATCCTCGAAATACAGATGTAACTCTGTGAGATGAACTAACAGAACACTAAGCAGTTTCTCAGAAAGCTTCTTTCCAGATTTCATCTGAGGATATTTCCTTTTTCAACATAGCCCTCTATGGGCTTCCTAATATCTCTTTGCCAATTCCACAAGAACTGTCTTAACGAATGGCTTCTTGAGGGGAAAGCTGTAACTCTGTGAGATCATTTCACAGAACACAAAGAAGTTTCTCAGAAAGCTTCTTTCTCTTTTTTATCGAAGAATATTTCCTTTGGCCCTATAGTCTTCAAAGGGATCCGAAATATGAGTTCTCAGATTCCACAGAAATAAGGCTAGCAAAGAGATCCACGAAATACAGATGTAACTCTGTGAGATGAATTAACAGAACACTAAGCAGTTTCTCAGAAAGCTTCTTTCCAGATTTCATCTGAGGATATTTCCTTTTTCACCATAGCCCTCTATGGGCTTCCAAATATCACTTTTCCAATTCCACAAGAACTGTCTTAGCGAAAGGCTTCTTGAGGGGAAAGCTGTATCTCTGTGAGATGATTTCACAGAACACAAAGAAGTTTCTCAGAGAGCTTCTTTCTCTTTGTTATCGGAGGATATTTCCTTTGGCCCTATAGTCTTCAAAGGGATCCGAAATATCTGTTCTCAGATTCCACAGAAATAAGGCTAGCAAAGAGATCCACGAAATACAGATGTAACTCTGTGAGTGGAAGTCACACATCACAGAGCAGTTTCTCAGAAAGCTTCTTTCCAGATTTCATCTGAGGATATTTCCTTTTTCACCATAGCCTTCAATGGGCTTCCAAATATCACTTTGCCAATTCCACAAGAACTGTCTTAGCGAAAGGCTTCTTGAGGGGAAAGCTGTAACTCTGTGAGATGATTTCAGAGAACACAAAGAAGTTTCTCAGAAAGCTTCTTTCTCTTTGTTATCGGAGGATATTTCCTTTGGCCCTAAAGTCTTCAAAGGGATCCGAAATATCTGTTCTCAGATTCCACAGATATAAGGCCTGCAAAGAGATCCTCGAAATACAGATGTAACTTCGTGAGATGAATTAACAGAACACTAAGCAGTTTCTCAGAAAGCTTCTTTCCAGATTTCATCTGAGGCTATTTCCTTTTTCGCCATAGCCCTCTATGGGCTTCCAAATATCACTTTGCCAATGCCACAAGAACTGTCTTAGCGAAAGGCTTCTTGAGGGGAAAGCTGTAACTCCGTGAGATGATTTCACAGAACACAAAGAAGTTTCTCAGAAAGCTTCTTTCTCTTTGTTATCGGAGGATATTTCCTTTGGGCCTATAGTCTTCAAAGGGATCCGAAATATCTGTTCTCAGATTCCACAGAAATAAGGCTAGCAAAGAGATCCACGAAATACAGATGTAACTCTGTGAGATGAATTAACAGAACACTAAGCAGTTTCTCAGAAAGCTTCTTTCCAGATTTCATCTGAGGATATTTCCTTTTTCACCATAGCCCTGTATGGGCTTCCAAATATCACTTTGCCAATTCCACAAGAACTGTCTTAGCAAAAGGCTTCTTGAGGGGAAAGCTGTATCTCTGTGAAATGATTTCACAGAACACAAAGAAGTTTCTCAGAGAGCTTCTTTCTCTTTGTTATCGGAGGATATTTCCTTTGGCCCTATAGTCTTCAAAGGGATCCGAAATATCTGTTCTCATATTCCACAGAAATAAGGCTAGCAAAGAGATCCACGAAATACAGATGTAACTCTGTGAGTGGAAGTCACACATCACAGAGCAGTTTCTCAGAAAGCTTCTTTCCAGATTTCATCTGAGGATATTTCATTTTTCACCATAGCCCTCTATGGGCTTCCAAATATCACTTTGCCAATTTCAAAAGAACTGTCTTAGCGAACGGCTTCTTGAGGGGAAAGCTGTAACTCTGTGAGATGATTTCACAGAACACAAAGAAGTTTCTCAGAAAGCTTCTTTCTCTTTGTTATCGGAGGATATTTCCTTTGGCCCTCTAGTCTTCAAAGGGATCCGAAATATGAGTTCTCAGATTCCACAGAAAAAAGGCTAGCAAAGAGATCCACGAAATAAAGATGTAACTCTGTGAGATAAATTAACAGAACACTAAGCAGTTTCTCAGAAAGCTTGTACCCAGATTTCATCTGAGGATATTTCCTTTTTCACCATAGCCCTCTATGGGCTTCCAAATATCACTTTGCCAATTCCACAAGAACTATCTTAGCGAAAGGCTTCATGAGGAGAAAGCTGTAACTCTGTGAGATGATTTCACAGAACACAAAGAAGTTTCTCAGAAAGCTTCTTTCTCTTTGTTATCGGAGGATATTTCCTTTGGCCCTATAGTCTTCAAAGGGATCCGAAATATCTGTTCTCAGATTCCACAGAAATAAGGCTAGCAAAGAGATCCACGAAATACAGATGTAACTCTGTGAGATGAATTAACAGAACACTAAGCAATTTCTCAGAAAGCTTCTTTCCACATTTCATCTGAGGATATTTCCTTTTTCACCATAGCCCTCTATGGGCTTCCAAATATCACTTTGCCAATTCCACAAGAACTGTCTTAGCGAAAGTCTTCTTGAGGGGAAAGCTGTAACTCTTTGAGATGATTTCAGAGAACACAAAGAAGTTTCTCAGAAAGCTTCTTTCTCTTTGTTTTCGCAGGATATTTCCTTTGGCCCTATAGTCTTCAAAGGGATCCGAAATATCTGTTCTCAGATTCCACAGAAATAAGGCTAGCAAAGAGATCCACGAAATTCAGATGTAACTCTGTGAGTGGAAGTCACACATCACAGAGCAGTTTCTCAGAAAGCTTCTTTCCAGATTTCATCTGAGGATATTTCCTTTTTCACCATAGCCCTCTATGGGCTTCCAAATATCACTTTGCCAATTCCACAATAACTATCTTAGCGAAAGGCTTCTTGAGCAGAAAGCTGTAACTCTGTGAGATGATTTCACAGAACACAAAGAAGTTTTTCAGAAAGCTTCTTTCTCTTTGTTATCGGAGGATATTTCCTTTGGCCCTATAGTCTTCAAAGGGATCCGAAATATCTGTTCTCAGATTCCACAGAAATAAGGCTAGAAAAGAGATCCACGAAATACAGATGTAACTCTGTGAGATGAATTAACAGAACACTAAGCAGTTTCTCAGAAAGCTTCTTTCCAGATTTCATCTGAGGATATTTCCTTTTTCACCATAGCCCTCTATGGGCTTCCAAATATCACTTTGCCAATTCCACAAGAACTGTCTTAGCGAAAGGCTTCTTGAGGGGAAAGCTGTAACTCTGTGAGATGATTTCACAGAACACAAAGAAGTTTCTCAGAAAGCTTCTTTCTCTTTCTTATCGGAGGATATTTCCTTTGGCCCTATAGTCTTCAAAGGGATCCGAAATATCTGTTCTCAGATTCCAGAGAAATAAGGCTAGCAAAGAGATCCATGAAATACGGATATAACTCTGTCAGATGAATTACCAGAACACTAAGCAGTTTCACAGAAAGCTTGTATCCAGATTTCATCTGAGGATATTTTCTTTTTCACCATAGCCATCTATGGGCTTCCAAATATCACTTTGCCAATACCACAAGAACTGTCTTAGCGAAAGGCGTCTTGAGGGGAAAGCTGTAACTCTGTGAGATGATTTCACAGAACACAAAGAAGTTTCTCAGAAAGCTTCTTTCTCTTTTTTATCGAAGAATATTTCCTTTGGCTCTATAGTCTTCAAAGGGATCCGAAATATGAGTTCTCAGATTCCACAGAAATAAGGCTAGCAAGGAGATCCACGAAATACAGATGTAACTCTGTGAGTTGAATTAACAGAACACTAAGCAGTTTCTCAGAAAGCTTGTATCCAGATTTCATCTGAGGATATTTTCTTTTTCACCATAGCCCACTATGGGCTTCCAAATATCACTTTGCCAATTCCACAAGAACTATTTTAGCGAAAGGATTCTTGAGGGGAAAGCTGTATCTCTGTGAGATGATTTCACAAAACACAAAGAAGTTACTCAGAGAGCTTCTTTCTCTTTGTTATCGGAGGATATTTGCTTTGGCCCTATAGTCTTCAAAGGGATCCGAAATATCTGTTCTCAGATTCCACAGAAATAAGGCTAGCAAAGAGATCCACGAAATACAGATGTAACTCTGGGAGTGGAAGTCACACATCACATAACAGTTTCTCAGAAAGCTTCTTTCCAGATTTCATCTGAGGATATTTCCTTTTTCACCATAGCCCTCTATGGGCTTCCAAATATCACTTTTCCAATTCCACAAGAACTGTCTTAGCGAAAGGCTTCTTGAGGGGAAAGCTGTAACTCTGTGAGATGATTTCACAGAACACAAAGAAGTTTCTCAGAAAGCTTCTTTCTCTTTGTTATCGGAGGATATTTCCTTTGGCCCTATAGTCTTCAAAGGGATCCGAAATATCTGTTCTCAGATTCCACAGATATAAGGCCTGCAAAGAGATCCTCGAAATACAGATGTAACTTCGTGAGATGAATTAACAGAACACTAAGCAGTTTCTCAGAAAGCTTCTTTCCAGATTTCATCTGAGGCTATTTCCTTTTTCACCATAGCCCTCTATGGGCTTCCAAATATCACTTTGCCAATGCCACAAGAACTGTCTTAGCGAAAGGCTTCTTGAGCGGAAAGCTGTAACTCCGTGAGATGATTTCACAGAACACAAAGAAGTTTCTCAGAGAGCTTCTTTCTCTTTGTTATCGGAGGATATTTCCTTTGGGCCTATAGTCTTCAAAGGGATCCGAAATATCTGTTCTCAGATTCCACAGAAATAAGGCTAGCAAAGTGATCCTCGAAATACAGATGTAACTCTGTGAGATGAACTAACAGAACACTAAGCAGTTTCTCAGAAAGCTTCTTTCCAGATTTCATCTGAGGATATTTCCTTTTTCACCATAGCCCTCTATGGGCTTCCAAATATCACTTTTCCAATTCCACAAGAACTGTCTTAGCGAAAGGCTTCTTGAGGGGAAAGCTGTATCTCTGTGAGATGATTTCACAGAACACAAAGAAGTTTCTCAGAGAGCTTCTTTCTCTTTGTTATCGGAGGATATTTCCTTTGGCCCTATAGTCTTCAAAGGGATCCGAAATATCTGTTCTCAGATTCCACAGAAATAAGGCTAGCAAAGAGATCCACGAAATACAGATGTAACTCTGTGAGTGGAAGTCACACATCACAGAGCAGTTTCTCAGAAAGCTTCTTTCCAGATTTCATCTAAGGATATTTCCTTTTTCACCATAGCCCTCTATGGGCTTCCAAATATCACTTTGCCAATTTCAAAAGAACTGTCTTAGCGAACGGCTTCTTGAGGGGAAAGCTGTAACTCTGTGAAATGATTTCACAGAACACAAAGAAGTTTCTCAGAAAGCATCTTTCTCTTTGTTATCGGAGGATATTTCCTTTGGCCCTCTAGTCTTCAAAGGGATCCGAAATATCTGTTCTCAGATTCCACAGAAATAAGGCTAGCAAAGAGATCCTCGAAATACAGATGTAACTCTGTGAGGTGAACTAACAGAACACTAAGCAGTTTCTCAGAAAGCTTCTTTCCAGATTTCATCTGAGGATATTTCCTTTTTCACCATAGCCCTCTATGGGCTTCCAAATATCACTTTGCCAATTCCACAAGAACTGTCTTAGCGAAAGGCTTCTTGAGGGGAAAGCTGTAACTCTGTGAGATGATTTCACAGAACACAAAGAAGTTTCTCAGAAAGCTTCTTTTTCTTTTTTATCGAAGAATATTTCCTTTGGCCCTATAGTCTTCAAAGGGATCCGAAATATGAGTTCTCAGATTCCACAGAAATAAGGCTAGCAAAGAGATCCACGAAATACAGATGTAACTCTGTGAGTGGAAGTCACATATCACAGAGCAGTTTCTCAGAAAGCTTCTTTCCAGATTTCATCTGAGGATATTTCCTTTTTCACCGTAGCCCTCTATGGGCTTCCAAATATCACTTTCCCAATTTCAAAAGAACTGTCTTAGCGAACGGCTTCTTGAGGGGAAAGCTGTAACTCTGTGAGATGATTTCACAGAACACAAAGAAGTTTCTCAGAAAGCTTCTTTCTCTCTGTTATCGGAGGATATTTCCTTTGGCCCTATAGTCTTCAAAGGGATCCGAAATATGAGTTCTCAGATTCCACAGAAAAAAGGCTAGCAAAGAGATCCACGAAATAAAGATGTAACTCTGTGAGATAAATTAACAGAACACTAAGCAGTTTCTCAGAAAGCTTGTACCCAGATTTCATCTGAGGATATTTCCTTTTTCACCATAGCCCTCTATGGGCTTCCAAATATCACTTTGCCAATTCCACAAGAACTATCTTAGCGAAAGGCTTCTTGAGGAGAAAGCTGTAACTCTGTGAGATGATTTCACAGAACACAAAGAAGTTTCTCAGAAAGCTTCTTTCTCTTTGTTATCGGAGGATATTTCCTTTGGCCCTATAGTCTTCAAAGGGATCCGAAATATCTGTTCTCAGATTCCACAGAAATAAGGCTAGCAAAGAGATCCACGAAATACAGATGTAACTCTGTGAGATGAATTAACAGAACACTAAGCAGTTTCTCAGAAAGCTTCTTTCCACATTTCATCTGAGGATATTTCCTTTTTCACCATAGCCCTCTATGGGCTTCCAAATATCACTTTGCCAATTCCACAAGAACTGTCTTACCGAAAGTCTTCTTGAGGGGAAAGCTGTAACTCTGTGAGATGATTTCACAGAACACAAAGAAGTTTCTCAGAAAGCTTCTTTCTCTTTGTTATCGGAGGATATTTCCTTTGGCCCTTTAGTATTCAAAGGGATCCGAAATATCTGTTCTCAGATTCCACAGAAATAATGCTAGCAAAGAGATCCAGGAAATACAGATGTAACTCTGTGAGATGAATTACCAGAACACTAAGCAGTTTCTCAGAAAGCTTGTATCCAGATTTCATCTGAGGATATTTTCTTTTTCACCATAGCCCACTAAGGGCTTCCAAATATCACTTTGCCAATTCCACAAGAACTATTTTAGCGAAAGGCTTCTGGAGGAGAAAGCTGTAACTCTGTGAGATGATTTCACAGAACACAAAGAAGTTTCTCAGAAAGCTTCTTTCTCTTTGTTATCTGAGGATATTTCCTTTGGCCCTATAGTCTTCAAAGGGATCCGAAATATCTGTTCTCAGATTCCACAGAAATAAGGCTAGCAAAGAGATCCACGAAATACAGATGTAACTCTGTGAGATGAATTAACAGAACACTAAGCAGTTTCTCAGAAAGATTCTTTCCAGATTTCATCTGAGGATATTTCCTTTTTCACCATAGCCCTCTATGGGCTTCCAAATATCACTTTGCCAATTCCACAAGAACTGTCTTAGCGAAAGTCTTCTTGAGGGGAAAGCTGTAACTCTTTGAGATGATTTCAGAGAACACAAAGAAGTTTCTCAGAAAGCTTCTTTCTCTTTGTTATCGGAGGATATTTCCTTTGGCCCTATAGTCTTCAAAGGGATCCGAAATATCTGTTCTCAGATTCCACAGAAATAAGGCTAGAAAAGAGATCCACGAAATACAGATGTAACTCTGTGAGATGAATTAACAGAACACTAAGCAGTTTCTCAGAAAGCTTCTTTCCAGATTTCATCTGAGGATATTTCTTTTTTCACCATAGCCCTCTATGGGCTTCCAAATATCACTTTGCCAATTCCACAAGAACTGTCTTAGCGAAAGGCTTCTTGAGGGGAAAGCTGTAACTCTGTGAGATGATTTCACAGAACACAAAGAAGTTTCTCAGAAAGCTTCTTTCTCTTTCTTATCGGAGGATATTTCCTTTGGCCCTATAGTCTTCAAAGGGATCCGAAATATCTGTTCTCAGATTCCAGAGAAATAAGGCTAGCAAAGAGATCCACGAAATACGGATATAACTCTGTCAGATGAATTACCAGAACACTAAGCAGTTTCACAGAAAGCTTGTATCCAGATTTCATCTGAGGATATTTTCTTTTTCACCATAGCCATCTATGGGCTTCCAAATATCACTTTGCCAATACCACAAGAACTGTCTTAGCGAAAGGCGTCTTGAGGGGAAAGCTGTAACTCTGTGAGATGATTTCACAGAACACAAAGAAGTTTCTCAGAAAGCTTCTTTCTCTTTTTTATCGAAGAATATTTCCTTTGGCTCTATAGTCTTCAAAGGGATCCGAAATATGAGTTCTCAGATTCCACAGAAATAAGGCTAGCAAGGAGATCCACGAAATACAGATGTAACTCTGTGAGTTGAATTAACAGAACACTAAGCAGTTTCTCAGAAAGCTTGTATCCAGATTTCATCTGAGGATATTTTCTTTTTCACCATAGCCCACTATGGGCTTCCAAATATCACTTTGCCAATTCCACAAGAACTATTTTAGCGAAAGGATTCTCGAGGAGAAAGCTGTAACTCTGTGAGATGATTTCACAGAACACAAAGAAGTTTCTCAGAAAGCTTCTTTCTCTTTGTTATCGGACGATATTCCCTTTGGCCCTATAGTCTTCAAAGGGATCCGAAATATCTGTTCTCAGATTCCACAGAAATAAGGCTAGCAAAGAGATCCACGAAATACAGATGTAACTCTGTCAGTGGAAGTCACACATCACAGAGCAGTTTCTCAGAAAGCTTCTTTCCAGATTTCATCTGAGGATATTTCCTTTTTCACCATAGCCCTCTATGGGCTTCCAAATATCACTTTGCCAATTCCACAAGAACTGTCTTAGCGAAAGGCTTCTTGAGGGGAACGCTGTAACTCTTTGAGATGATTTCACAGACACAAAGAAGTTTCTCAGAAAGCTTCCTTCTCTTTGTTATCGGAGAATATTTCATTTGGCCCTATAGTCTTCAAAGGGATCCGAAATATGAGTTCTCAGATTCCACAGAAATAAGGCTAGCAAAGAGATACACGAAATACAGATGAAACTCTGTGAGTGGAAGGCACACATCACAGAGCAGTTTCTCAGAAAGCTGCTTTCAGATTTTATCTGAGGATATTTCCTTTTTCACCATAGCCCTCTATGGGCTTCCAAATATCACTTCGCCAATTCCACAAGAACTGTCGTAGCGAAAGGCTTCTAGAGGGGAAAGCTGTAACTCTGTGAGATGATTTCACAGAACACAAAGAAGTTTCTCAGAAAGCTTCTTTCTCTTTGTTATCGGAGGATATTTCCTTTGGCCCTATAGTCTTCAAAGGGATCCGAAATATCTGTTCTCAGATTCCAGAGAAATAAGGCTAGCAAAGAGATCCACGAAATACGGATATAACTCTGTGAGATGAATTACCAGAACACTAAGCAGTTTCTCAGAAAGCTTGTATCCAGATTTCATCTGAGGATATTTTCTTTTTCACCATAGCCCACTAAGGGCTACCAAATATCACTTTGCCAATTCCACAAGAACTATTTTAGCGAAAGGCTTCTTGAGGAGAAAGCTGTAACTCTGTGAGATGATTTCACAGAACACAAAGAAGTTTCTCAGAAAGCTTCTTTCTCTTTGTTATCGGAGGATATTTCCTTTGGCCCTGTAGTCTTCAAAGGGATCCGAAACATCTGTTCTCAGATTCCAAAGAAATAAGGCTAGAAAAGAGATCCACGAAATACAGATGTAACTCTGTGAGATGAATTAACAGAACACTAAGCAGTTTCTCAGAAAGCTTGTTTCCAGATTTCATCTGAGGATATTTCCTTTTTCACCATAGCCCTCTATGGGCTTCCAAATATCACTTTGCCAATGCCACAAGAACTGTCTTAGCGAAAGGCTTCTTGAGGGGAAAGCTGTAACTCTGTGAGATGATTTCACAGAACACAAAGAAGTTTCTCAGAAAGCTTCTTTCTCTTTTTTATCGAATAATATTTCCTTTGGCCCTATAGTCTTCAAAGGGATCCGAAATATGAGTTCTCAGATTCCACAGAAATAAGGCTAGCAAAGAGATCCACGAAATACAGATGTAACTCTGCGAGTGGAAGTCACACATCACAGAGCAGTTTCTCAGAAAGCTTCTTTCCAGATTTCATCTGAGGATATTTCCTTTTTCACCATAGCCCTCTATGGGCTTCCAAATATCACTTTGCCAATTCCACAAGAACTGTCTTAGCGAAAGGCTTCTTGAGCGGAAAGCTGTATCTCTGTGAGATGATTTCACAGAACACAAAGAAGTTTCTCAGAGAGCATCTTTCTCCTTGTTATCGGAGGATATTTCCTTTGGCCCTATAGTCTTCAAAGGGATCCGAAATATCTGTTCTCAGATTCCACAGAAATAAGGCTAGCAAAGAGATCCACGAAATACAGATGTAACTCTGTGAGTGGAAGTCACACATCACAGAGCAGTTTCTCAGAAAGCTTCTTTCCAGATTTCATCTGAGGATATTTCCTTTTTCACCATAGCCCTCTATGGGCTTCCAAATATCACTTTGCCAATTTCAAAAGAACTGTCTTAGCGAACGGCTTCTTGAGGGGAAAGCTGTAACTCTGTGAGATGATTTCACAGAACACAAAGAAGTTTCTCAGAAAGCTTCTTTCTCTTTGTTATCGGAGGATATTTCCTTTGGCCCTCTAGTCTTCAAAGGGATCCGAAATATCTGTTCTCAGATTCCACAGAAATAAGGCTAGCAAAGAGATCCTCGAAATACAGATGTAACTCTGTGAGATGAACTAACAGAACACTAAGCAGTTTCTCAGAAAGCTTCTTTCCAGATTTCATCTGAGGATATTTCCTTTTTCACCATAGCCCTCTATGGGCTTCCAAATATCACTTTGCCAATTCCACAAGAACTGTCTTACCGAAAGGCTTCTTGAGGGGAAAGCTGTAACTCTGTGAGATGATTTCACAGAACACAAAGAAGTTTCTCACAAAGCTTCTTTCTCTTTGTTATCGGAGAATATTTCATTTGGCCCTATAGTCTTCAAAGGGATCCGAAATATCTGTTCTCAGATTCCACAGAAATAAGGCTGGCAAAGAGATCCACGAAATACAGATGTATCTCTGTGAGATGAATTAACAGAACACTAAGCACTTTCTCAGAAAGCTTCTTTCAGATTTCATCTGAGGATATTTCCTTTTTCACCATAGCCCTCTATGGGCCTCCAAATATCACTTTGCCAATTTCACAAGAACTGTCTTAGCGAAAGGCTTCTTGAGGGGAAAGCTGTAACTCTGTGAGATGATTTCACAGAACACAAAGAAGTTTGTCAGAAAGCTTCTTTCTCTTTGTTATCGGAGGATATTACCTTTGGCCCTATAGTCTTCAAAGGGATCCGAAATATCTGTTCTCAGATTCCACAGAAATAAGGCTAGCAAAGAGATCCACGAAATACAGATGTAACTCTGGGGATGAATTAACAGAACACTAAGCAGTTTCTCAGAATGCTTCTTTCCAGATTTCATCTGAGGATATTTCCTTTTTCCCCATAGCCCTCTATGGGCTTCCAAATATCACTTTGCCAATTCCACAACAACTGTCTTAGCGAAAGGCTTCTTTAGGGGAAAGCTGTAACTCTGTGAGATGATTTCACAGAACACAAAGGAGTTTCTCAGAAAGCTTCTTTCTCTTTGTTATCGGAGGATTTTTCCTTTGGCCCTATAGTCTTCAAAGGGATCCGAAATATCTGTTCTCAGATTCCACATAATAAGGCTAGCAAAGAGATCCACGAAATACAGATGTAACTCTGGGGATGAATTAACAGAACAATAAGCAGTTTCTCAGAAAGCTTCTTTCCAGATTTCATCTGAGGATATTTCCTTTTTCACCATACCCCTCTATGGGCTTCCATATATCACTTTTCCAATTCCAAAAGAACTGTCTTAGCGAAAGGCTTCTTGAGGGGAAAGCTCTAACTCTGTGAGATGATTTCACAGAACACAAAGAAGTTTCTCAGAAAGCTTCTTTCTCTTTGTTATCGGAGGATATTTCCTTTGGCCCTATAGTCTTCAAAGGGATCCGAAATATGAGTTCTCAGATTCCACAGAAATAAGGCTAGCAAAGAGATCCGCGAAATACAGATGTAACTCTGTGAGATGAATTAACAGAACACTAAGCAGTTTCTCAGAAAGCTTCTTTCCAGATTTCATCTGAGGATATTTCCTTTTTCACCATAGCCCTCTAAGGGCTTCCAAATATCACTTTGCCAATACCACAAGAACTGTCTTAGCGAAAGGCTTCTTGAGGGGAAAGCTGTAACTCTGTGAGATGATTTCACAGAACACAAAGAAGTTTCTCAGACAGCTTCTTTCTCTTTGTTATCGGAGGATATTTCCTTTGGCCCTATAGTCTTCAATGGGATCCGAAATATCTGTTCTCAGATTCCACAGAAATAAGGCTAGCAAAGAGATCCACGAAATACAGTTGTAACTCTGTGAGTGGAAGTCACACATCACAGAGCAGATTCTCAGAAAGCTTCTTTCCAGATTTCATCCGAGGATATTTCCTTTTTCACCATAGCCCTCTATGGGCTTCCAAATATCACTTTGCCAATTCCACAAGAACTGTCTTAGCGAAAGGCTTCTTGAGGGGAAAGCTGTAACTCTGTGAGATGATTTCACAGAACACAAAGAAGTTTCTCAGAAAGCTTCTTTCTCTTTGTTATCGGAGGATATTTCCTTTGGCCCTATAGTCTTCAAAGGGATCCGAAATATCTGTTCTCAGATACCACAGAAATAAGGCTAGCAAAGAGATCCACGAAATACAGATGTAACTCTGTGAGATGAATTAACAGAACCCTAAGCAGTTTCTCAGAAAGATTCTTTCCAGATTTCATCTGAGGATATTTCCTTTTTCACCATAGCCCTCTATGGGCTTCCAAATATCACTTTGCCAATTCCACAAGAACTGTCTTAGCGAAAGTCGTCTTGAGGGGAAAGCTGTAACTCTGTGAGATGATTTCACAGAACACAAAGAAGTTTCTCAGAAAGCTTCTATCTCTTTGTTATCGGAGGATATTTCCTTTGGCCCTATAGTCTTCAAAGGGATCCGAAATATCTGTTCTCAGATTCCACAGAAATAAGGCTGGCAAAGAGATCCACGAAATACAGATGTATCTCTGTGAGATGAATTAACAGAACACTAAGCACTTTCTCAGAAAGCTTCTTTCCAGATTTCATCTGAGGATATTTCCTTTTTCACCATAGCCCTCTATGGGCCTCCAAATATCACTTTGCCAATTTCACAAGAACTGTCTTAGCGAAAGGCTTCTTGAGGGGAAAGCTGTAACTCTGTGAGATGATTTCACAGAACACAAAGAAGTTTGTCAGAAAGCTTCTTTCTCTTTGTTATCGGAGGATATTACCTTTGGCCCTATAGTCTTCAAAGGGATCCGAAATATCTGTTCTCAGATTCCACAGAAATAAGGCTAGCAAAGAGATCCACGAAATACAGATGTAACTCTGGGGATGAATTAACAGAACACTAAGCAGTTTCTCAGAATGCTTCTTTCCAGATTTCATCTGAGGATATTTCCTTTTTCCCCATAGCCCTCTATGGGCTTCCAAATATCACTTTGCCAATTCCACAACAACTGTCTTAGCGAAAGGCTTCTTGAGGGGAAAGCTGTAACTCTGTGTGATGATTTCACAGAACACAAAGGAGTTTCTCAGAAAGCTTCTTTCTCTTTGTTATCGGAGGATTTTTCCTTTGGCCCTATAGTCTTCAAAGGGATCCGAAATATCTGTTCTCAGATTCCACAGAAATAAGGCTAGCAAAGAGATCGACGAAATACAGATGTAACTCTGGGGACGAATTAACAGAACAATAAGCAGTTTCTCAGAAAGCTTCTTTCCAGATTTCATCTGAGGATATTTCCTTTTTCACCATAGCCCTCTGTGGGCTTCCAAATATCACTTTTCCAATTCCAAAAGAACTGTCTTAGCGAAAGGCTTCTTGAGGGGAAAGTTGTAACTCTGTGAGATGATTTCACAGAACACAAAGAAGTTTCTCAGAAAGATTCTTTCTCTTTGTTATCGGAGAATATTTCCTTTGGCCCTATAGTCTTCAAAGGGATCCGAAATATGACTTCTCAGATTCCACAGAAATAAGGCTAGCAAAGAGATCCACGAAATACAGATGTAACTCTGTGAGATGAATTAACAGAACACTAAGCAGTTTCTCAGAAAGCTTCTTTCCAGATTTCATCTGAGGATATTTCCTTTTTCACCATAGCCCTCTATGGGCTTCCAAATATCACTTTGCCAATTCCACAAGAACTGTCTTAGCGAAAGGCTTCTTGAGGGAAAAGCTCTAACTCTGTGTGATGATTTCACAGACACAAAGAAGTTTCTCAGAAAGCTTCTTTCTCTTTGTTATCGGAGAATATTTCATTTGGCCCTATAGTCTTCAAAGGGATCCGAAATATGAGTTCTCAGATTCCTCAGAAATAAGGCTAGCAAAGAGATCCACGAAATACAGATGTAACTCTGTGAGATGAATTAACAGAACACTAAGCAGTTTCTCAGAAAGCTTCTTTCCAGATTTCATCTGAGGATATTTCCTTTTTCACCATAGCCCTCTATGGGCTTCCAAATATCACTTTGCCAATTCCACAAGAACTGTCTTAGCGAAAGGCTTCTTGAGGGGAAAGCTGTAACTCTGTGAGATGATTTCACAGAACACAAAGAAGTTTCTCAGACAGCTTCTTTCTCTTTGTTATCGGAGGATATTTCCTTTGGCCCTATAGTCTTCAATGGGATCCGAAATATCTGTTCTCAGATTCCACAGAAATAAGGCTAGCAAAGAGATCCACGAAATACAGTTGTAACTCTGTGAGTGGAAGTCACACATCACAGAGCAGATTCTCAGAAAGCTTCTTTCCAGATTTCATCTGAGGATATTTCCTTTTTCACCATAGCCCTCTATGGGCTTCCAAATATCACTTTGCCAATTCCACAAGAACTGTCTTAGCGAAAGGCTTCTTGAGGGGAAAGCTGTAACTCTGTGAGATGATTTCACAGAACACAAAGAAGTTTCTCAGAAAGCTTCTTTCTCTTTGTTATCGGAGGATATTTCCTTTGGCCCTATAGTCTTCAAAGGGATCCGAAATATCTGTTCTCAGATACCACAGAAATAAGGCTAGCAAAGAGATCCACGAAATACAGATGTAACTCTGTGAGATGAATTAACAGAACCCTAAGCAGTTTCTCAGAAAGATTCTTTCCAGATTTCATCTGAGGATATTTCCTTTTTCACCATAGCCCTCTATGGGCCTCCAAATATCACTTTGCCAATTTCACAAGAACTGTCTTAGCGAAAGGCTTCTTGAGGGGAAAGCTGTAACTCTGTGAGATGATTTCACAGAACACAAAGAAGTTTGTCAGAAAGCTTCTTTCTCTTTGTTATCGGAGGATATTACCTTTGGCCCTATAGTCTTCAAAGGGATCCGAAATATCTGTTCTCAGATTCCACAGAAATAAGGCTAGCAAAGAGATCCACGAAATACAGATGTAACTCTGGGGATGAATTAACAGAACACTAAGCAGTTTCTCAGAATGCTTCTTTCCAGATTTCATCTGAGGATATTTCCTTTTTCCCCATAGCCCTCTATGGGCTTCCAAATATCACTTTGCCAATTCCACAACAACTGTCTTAGCGAAAGGCTTCTTGAGGGGAAAGCTGTAACTCTGTGAGATGATTTCACAGAACACAAAGGAGTTTCTCAGAAAGCTTCTTTCTCTTTGTTATCGGAGGATTTTTCCTTTGGCCCTATAGTCTTCAAAGGGATCCGAAATATCTGTTCTCAGATTCCACATAATAAGGCTAGCAAAGAGATCCACGAAATACAGATGTAACTCTGGGGATCAATTAACAGAACAATAAGCAGTTTCTCAGAAAGCTTCTTTCCAGATTTCATCTGATGATATTTCCTTTTTCACCATAGCCCTCTATAGGCTTCCAAATATCACTTTGCCAATTCCACAAGAACTGTCTTAGCGAAAGGCTCCTTGAGGGGAAAGCTCTAACTCTGTGAGATGATTTCACAGACACAAAGAAGTTTCTCAGAAAGCTTCTTTCTCTTTGTTATCGGAGAATATTTCATTTGGCCCTATAGTCTTCAAAGGGATCCGAAATATGAGTTCTCAGATTCCACAGAAATAAGGCTAGCAAAGAGATCCACGGAATACAGATGTAACTCTGTGAGATGAATTAACAGAACACTAAGCAGTTTCTCAGAAAGATTCTTTCCAGATTTCATCTGAGGATATTTCCTTTTTCACCATAGCCCTCTATGGGCTTCCAAATATCACTTTGGCAATTCCACAAGAACTGTCTTAGCGAAAGGCTTCTTGAGGTGAAAGCTGTAATTCTGTGAGATGATTTCACAGAACACAAAGAAGTTTCTCAGAAAGCTTCTTTCTCTTTGTTATCGGAGGATATTTCCTTTGGCCCTATAGTCTTCAAAGGGATCCGAAATATCTGTTCTCAGATTCCACAGAAATAAGGCTAGCAAAGAGATCCACGAAATACGGATGTAACTCTGTGAGATGAATTACCAGAACACTAAGCAGTTTCTCAGAAAGCTTGTATCCAGATTTCATCTGAGGATATTTTCTTTTTCACCATAGCCCACAATGGGCTTCCAAATATCACTTTGCCAATTCCACAAGAACTATTTTAGCGAAAGGCTTCTTGAGGAGAAAGCTGTAACTCTGTGAGGTGATTTCACAGAACACAAAGAAGTTTCTCAGAAAGCTTCTTTCTCTTTGTTATCGGAGGATATTTCCTTTGGCCCTATAGTCTTCAAAGGGATCCGAAATATCTGTTCTCAGATTCCACAGAAATAAGGCTAGCAAAGAGATCCACAAAATACAGATGTAACTCTGTGAGATGAATTAACAGAACACTAAGCAGTTTCTCAGAAAGCTTCTTTCCATATTTCATCTGAGGATATTTCCTTTTTCACCATAGCCCTCTATGGGCTTCCAAATATCACTTTGCCAATTCCACAAGAACTGTCTCAGCGAAAGTCTTCTTGAGGGGAAAGCTGTACCTCTGTGAGATGATTTCAGAGAACACAAAGAAGTTTCTCAGAGAGCTTCTTTCTCTTTGTTATCGGAGGATATTTCCTTTGGCCCTATAGTCTTCAAAGGTGTCCGAAATATCTGTTCTCAGATTCCACAGAAATAAGGCTAGCAAAGAGATCCACGAAATACAGATGTAACTCTGTGAGTGGAAGTCACACATCACAGAACAGTTTCTCAGAAAGCTTCTTTCCAGATTTCATCTGAGGATATTTCCTTTTTCACCATAGCCCTCTATGGGCTTCCAAATATCACTTTGCCAATTCCACAAGAACTGTCTTATCGAAAGACTTCTTGAGGGGAAAGCTGTAACTCTGTGAGATGATTTCAGAGAACACAAAGAAGTTTCTCAGAAAGCTTCTATCTCTTTGTTATCGGAGGATATTTCCTTTGGCCCCATAGTCTTCAAAGGGATCCGAATTATCTGTTCTCAGATAGCACAGAAATAAGGCTGGCAAAGAGATCCACGAAATACAGATGTAACTCGGTGAGATGAATTAACAGAACACTAAGCAGTTTCTCAGAAAGCTTCCTTCCAGATTTCATCTGAGGATATTTCCTTTTTCACTATAGCCCTCTATGGGCCTCCAAATATCACTTTGCCAAATTCACAAGAACTGTCTTAGCAGACGGCTTCTTTAGCGGAAAGCTGTAACTCTGTGAGATGATTTCACAGAACACAAAGAAGTTTCTCAGAAAGCTTCTTTCTCTTTGTTATCGGAGGATATTTCCTTTGGCCCTATAGTCTTCAAAGGGATCCGAAATATGAGTTCTCAGATTCCACAGAAATAAGGCTAGCAAAGAGATCCACGACATACACATATAACTCTGTAAGTGGAAGTCACACATCACAGAGCAGTTTCTCAGAAAGCTTCTTTCCAGGTTTCATCTGAGGATATTTCCTTTTTCACCACAGCCCTCTATGGGCTTCCAAATATCACTTTGCCAATTTCAAAAGAACTGTCTTAGCAGACGGCTTCTTTAGCGGAAAGCTGTAACTCTGTGAGATGATTTCACAGAACACAAAGAAGTTTCTCAGAAAGCTTCTTTCTCTTTGTTATCGGAGGATATTTCCTTTGGCCCTATAGTCTTCAAAGGGATCCGAAATATGAGTTCTCAGATTCCACAGAAATAAGGCTAGCAAAGAGATCCACGAAATACAGAGGTAACTCTGTGAGATGAATTAACAGAACACTAAGCAGTTTCTCAGAAAGCTTGTATCCAGTTTTCATCTGAGGATATTTCCTTTTTCACCATAGCCCTCTATGGGCTTCCAAATATCACTTTGCCAATTCCACAAGAACTGTCTTAGCGAAAGGTTTCTTGAGGGGAAAGCTGTAACTCTGTGAGATGATTTCACAGAACACAAAGAAGTTTCTCAGAAAGCTTCTTTCTCTTTGTTATCGGAGGATATTTCCTTTGGCCCTATAGTCTTCAAAGGGATCCGAAATATCTGTTCTAGATTCCACAGAAATAAGGCTAGCAAAGAGATCCACGAAATACAGATGTAACTCTGTGAGTGGAAGTCACACATCACAGAGCAGTTTCTCAGAAAGCTTCTTTCCAGATTTCATCTGAGGATATTTCCTTTTTCACCATAGCCCTCTATGGTCTTCCAAATATCACTTTTCCAATTTCAAAAGAACTGTCTTAGCGAACGGCTTCTTGAGGGGAAAGCTGTAACTCTGTGAGATGATTTCACAGAACACAAAGAAGTTTCTCAGAAAGCTTCTTTCTCTTTGTTGTCGGAGGATATTTCCTTTGGCCCTATAGTCTTCAAAGGGATCCGAAATATCTGTTCTAGATTCCACAGAAATAAGGCTAGCAAAGAGATCCACGAAATACAGATGTAACTCTTTGAGATGAATTAACAGAACACTAAACAGTTTCTCAGAAAGCTTCTTTCCAGTTTTCATCTGAGGATATTTCCTTTTTCACCATAGCCCTCTATGGGCTTCCAAATATCACTTTGCCATTTCCACAAGAACTGTCTCAGCGAAAGTCTTCTTGAGGGGAAAGCTGTAACTCTGTGAGATGATTTCAGAGAACACAAAGAAGTTTCTCAGAGAGCTTCTTTCTCTTTGTTATCGGAGGATATTTCCTTTGGCCCTATAGTCTTCAAAGGCATCCGAAATATCTGTTCTCAGATTCCACAGAAATAAGGCTAGCAAAGAGATCCACGAAATACAGATGTAACTCTGTGAGTGGAAGTCACACATCACAGAGCAGTTTCTCAGAAATCTTCTTTCCAGATTTCATCTGAGGATATTTCCTTTTTCACCATAGCCCTCTATGGGCTTCCAAATTTCACTTTGCCAATTCCACAAGAACTGTCTTAGCGAAAGTCTTCTTGAGGGGAAAGCTGTAACTCTGTGAGATGATTTCAGAGGACACAAAGAAGTTTCTGAGAAAGCTTCTATCTCTTTGTTATCGGAGGATATTTCCTTTGGCCCTATAGTCTTCAAAGGGATCCGAATTATCTGTTCTCAGATCCCACAGAAATAAGGCTGGCAAAGAGATCCACGAAATACAGATGTAACTCTGTGAGATGAATTAACAGAACACTAAGCAGTTTCTCAGAAAGCTTCTTTCCAGTTTTCATCTGAGGATAATTCCTTTTTCACCATAGCCCTCTATGGGCTTCCAAATATCACTTTGCCAATTCCACAAGAACTATCTTAGCGAAAGGCTTCTTGAGGAGAAAGGTGTAACTCTGTGAGATGATTTCACAGAACACAAAGAAGTTTCTCAGAAAGCTTCTTTCTCTTTGTTATCGGAGGATATTTCCTTTGGCCCTATAGTCTTCAAAGGGATCCGAAATATCTGTTCTCAGATTCCACAGAAATAAGGCTAGCAAAGAGATCGACGAAATACAGATGTAACTCTGTGAGATGAATTAACAGAACACTAAGCAGTTTCTCAGAAAGCTTCTTTCCAATTTTCATCTGAGGATATTTCCTTTTTCACCATAGCCCTCTATGGGCTTCCAAATATCACATTGCCAATTCCACAAAAACCGGCTTAGCGAAAGGCTTCTTGAGCGGAAAGCTGTATCTCTGTGAGATAATTTCACAGAACACAAAGAAGTTTCTCAGAGAGCTTCTTTCTCTTTGTTATCGGAGGATATTTCCTTTGGCCCTATAGTCTTCAAAGGGATCCGAAATATCTGTACTCAGATTCCACCAAAATAAGGCTAGCAAAGAGATCCACGAAATACAGATGTAACTCTGTGAGTGGAAGTCACACATCACAGAGCAGTTTCTCAGAAAGCTTCTTTCCAGATTTCATCTGAGGATATTTCCTTTTACACCATAGCCCTCTATGGGCTTCCAAATATCACTTTTACAATTTCAAAAGAACTGTCTTAGCGAACGGCTTCTTGAGGGGAAAGCTGTAACTCTGTGAGATGATTTCACAGAACACAAAGAAGTTTCTCAGAAAGCTTCTTTCTCTTTGTTATCGGAGGACATTCCCTTTGGCCCTATAGTCTTCAAAGGGATCCGAAATATCTGTTCTCAGATTCCACAGAAATAAGGCTAGAAAAGAGATCCACGAAATACAGACGTAACTCTGTGAGATGAATTAACAGAACACTAAGCAGTTTCTCAGAAAGCTTCTTTCCAGATTTCATCTGAGGATATTTCCTTTTTCACCATAGCCCTCTATGGGCTTCCAAATATCACTTTCCCAATTCCACAAGAACTGTCTTAGCGAAAGGCTTCTTTAGGGGAAAGCTGTAATTCTGTGAGATGATTTCACAGACACAAAGAAGTTTCTCAGAAAGCTTCTTTCTCTTTGTTATCGGAGGATATTTCATTTGGCCCTATAGTCTTCAAAGGGATCCCAAATATGAGTTCTCAGATTCCACAGAAATAAGGCTAGCAAAGAGATCCACGAAATACAGATGTAACTCTTTGAGATGAATTAACAGAACACTAAGCAGTTTCTCAGAAAGCTCCTTTCCAGATTTCATCTGAGGATATTTCCTTTTTCACCATAGCCCTCTAAGGGCTTCCAAATATCACTTTGCCAATTCCACAAGAACTGTCTTAGCGAAAGGCTTCTTGAGGGCAAAGCTGTAACTCTGTGAGATGATTTCACAGAACACAAAGAAGTTTCTCAGACAGCTTCTTTCTCTTTGTTATCGGAGGATATTTCCTTTGGCCCTATAGTCTTCAATGGGATCCGAAATATCTGTTCTCAGATTCCACAGAAATAAGGCTAGCAAAGAGATCCACGAAATACAGATGTAACTCTGTGAGTGGAAGTCACACATCACAGAGCAGTTTCTCAGAAAGCTTCTTTCCAGATTTCATCTGAGGATATTTCCTTTTTCACCATAGCCCTCTATGGGCTTCCAAATATCACTTTGCCAATTTCACAAGAACTGTCTTAGCGAAAGGCTTCTTGAGGGGAAAGCTGTAACTCTGTGAGATGATTTCACAGAACACAAAGGAGTTTCTCAGAAAGCTTCTTTCTCTTTGTTATCGGAGGATATTTCCTTTGGCCCTATAGTCTTCAAAGGGATCCGAAATATCTGTTCTCAGATTACACAGAAATAATGCTAGCAAAGAGATCCAAGAAATACAGATGTAACTCTGGGGATGAATTAACAGAACAATAAGCAGTTTCTCAGAATGCTTCTTTCCAGATTTCATCTGAGGATATTTCCTTTTTCACCATAGCCCTCTATGGGCTTCCAAATATCACTTTGCCAATTCCACAAGAACTGTCATAGCGAAAGGCTTCTTGAGGGGAAAGCTGTAACACTGTGAGATGATTTCACAGAACACAAAGGAGTTTCTCAGAAAGCTTCTTTCTCTTTGTTATCGGAGGATATTACCTTTGGCCCTAGAGTCTTCAAAGTGATCTGAAATATCTGTTCTCAGATTCCACAGAAATAAGGCTAGCAAAGAGATCCTCGAAATACAGATGTAACTGTGTGAGATGAATTAACAGAACACTAAGCAGTTTCTCAGAAAGCTTCTTTCCAGATTTCATCTGAGGATATTTCCTTTTTCACCATAGCCCTCTATGGGCTTCCAAATATCACTTTTCCAATTCCACAAGAACTGTCTTAGCGAAAGGCTTCTTGAGGGGAAAGCTGTAACTCTGTGAGATGATTTCACAGAACACAAAGAAGTTTCTCAGAAAGCTTCTTTCTCTTTGTTATCGGAGAATATTTCCTTTGGCCCTATAGTCTTCAAAGGGATCCGAAATATGACTTCTCAGATTCCACAGAAATAAGGCTAGCAAAGAGATCCACGAAATACAGATGTAACTCTGTGAGATGAATAACAGAACACTAAGCAGTTTCTCAGAAAGCTTGTATCCAGATTTCATCTGAGGATATTTCCTTTTTCCCCATAGCCCTCTATGGGCTTCCAAATATCACTTTGCCAATTCCACAACAACTGTCTTAGCGAAAGGCTTCTTGAGGGGAAAGCTGTAACTCTCTGAGATGAATTCACAGAACACGAAGAAGTTTCTCAGAAAGCTTCTTTCTCTTTGTTGTCGGAGGATATTTCCTTTGGCCCTATAGTCTTCAAAGGGATCCGAAATATCTGTTCTCAGATTCCACAGAAATAAGGCTAGCAAAGAGATCCACGACATACACATATAACTCTGTAAGTGGAAGTCACACATCACAGAGCAGTTTCTCAGAAAGCTTCTTTCCAGGTTTCATCTGAGGATATTTCCTTTTTCACCACAGCCCTCTATGGGCTTCCAAATATCACTTTGCCAATTTCAAAAGAACTGTCTTAGCAGACGGCTTCTTTAGCGGAAAGCTGTAACTCTGTGAGATGATTTCACAGAACACAAAGAAGTTTCTCAGAAAGCTTCTTTCTCTTTGTTATCGGAGGATATTTCCTTTGGCCCTATAGTCTTCAAAGGGATCCGAAATATGAGTTCTCAGATTCCACAGAAATAAGGCTAGCAAAGAGATCCACGAAATACAGAGGTAACTCTGTGAGATGAATTAACAGAACACTAAGCAGTTTCTCAGAAAGCTTGTATCCAGATTTCATCTGAGGATATTTCCTTTTTCACCATAGCCCTCTATGGGCTTCCAAATATCACTTTGCCAATTCCACAAGAACTATCTTAGCGAAAGGCTTCTTGAGGAGAAAGCTGTAACTCTGTGAGATGATTTCACAGAACACAAAGAAGTTTCTCAGAAAGCTTCTTTCTCTTTGTTATCGGAGGATATTACCTTTGGCCCTATAGTCTTCAAAGGGATCCGAAATATCTGTTCTCAGATTCCACAGAAATAAGGCTAGCAAAGAGATCCACGGAATACAGATGTAACTCTGTGAGATGAATTAACAGAACACTAAGCAGTTTCTCAGAAAGCTTCTTTCCAGATTTCATCTGAGGATATTTCCTTTTTCACCGTAGCCCTCTATGGGCTTCCAAATATCACTTTGCCAATTCCACAAGAACTGTCTTAGCGAAAGGCTTCTTGAGGGGAAAGCTGTAACTCTGTGAGATGATTTCACAGACACAAAGAATTTTCTCAGAAAGCTTCTTTCTCTTTGTTATCGGAGAATATTTCATTTGGCCCTATAGTCTTCAAAGGGATCCGAAATGTGAGTTCTCAGATTCCACAGAAATAATGCTAGCAAAGAGATCGACGAAATACAGATGTAACTCTGTGAGATGAATTAACAGAACATTAAGCAGTTTCTCAGAAAGCTTCTTTCCAGTTTTCATCTGAGGATATTTCCTTTTTCACCATAGCCCTCTATGGGCTTCCAAATATCACTTTGCCAATTCCACAAGAACTGTCTTAGCGAAAGGTTTCTTGAGGGGAAAGCTGTAACTCTGTGAGATGATTTCACAGAACACAAAGAAGTTTCTCAGACAGCTTGTTTCTCTTTGTTATCGGAGGATATTTCCTTTGGCCCTATAGTCTTCAAAGGGATCCGAAATATCTGTTCTAGATTCCACAGAAATAAGGCTAGCAAAGAGATCCACGAAATACAGATGTAACTCTGTGAGTGGAAGTCACACATCACAGAGCAGTTTCTCAGAAAGCTTCTTTCCAGATTTCATCTGAGGATATTTCCTTTTTCACCATAGCCCTCTATGGTCTTCCAAATATCACTTTTCCAATTTCAAAAGAACTGTCTTAGCGAACGGCTTCTTGAGGGGAAAGCTGTAACTCTGTGAGATGATTTCACAGAACACAAAGAAGTTTCTCAGAAAGCTTCTTTCTCTTTCTTGTCGGAGGATATTTCCTTTGGCCCTATAGTCTTCAAAGGGATCCGAAATATCTGTTCTAGATTCCACAGAAATAAGGCTAGCAAAGAGAACCACGAAATACAGATGTAACTCTTTGAGATGAATTAACAGAACACTAAACAGTTTCTCAGAAAGCTTCTTTCCAGTTTTCATCTGAGGATATTTCCTTTTTCACCATAGCCCTCTATGGGCTTCCAAATATCACTTTGCCAATTCCACAAGAACTGTCTCAGCGAAAGTCTTCTTGAGGGGAAAGCTGTAACTCTGTGAGATGATTTCAGAGAACACAAAGAAGTTTCTCAGAGAGCTTCTTTCTCTTTGTTATCGGAGGATATTTCCTTTGGCCCTATAGTCTTCAAAGGCATCCGAAATATCTGTTCTCAGATTCCACAGAAATAAGGCTAGCAAAGAGATCCACGAAATACAGATGTAACTCTGTGAGTGGAAGTCACACATCACAGAGCAGTTTCTCAGAAATCTTCTTTCCAGATTTCATCTGAGGATATTTCCTTTTTCACCATAGCCCTCTATGGGCTTCCCAATTTCACTTTGCCAATTCCACAAGAACTGTCTTAGCGAAAGTCTTCTTGAGGGGAAAGCTGTAACTCTGTGAGATGATTTCAGAGGACACAAAGAAGTTTCTGAGAAAGCTTCTATCTCTTTGTTATCGGAGGATATTTCCTTTGGCCCTATAGACTTCAAAGGGATCCGAATTATCTGTTCTCAGATCCCACAGAAATAAGGCTGGCAAAGAGATCCACGAAATACAGATGTAACTCTGTGAGATGAATTAACAGAACACTAAGCAGTTTCTCAGAAAGCTTCTTTCCAGTTTTCATCTGAGGATAATTCCTTTTTCACCATAGCCCTCTATGGGCTTCCAAATATCACTTTGCCAATTCCACAAGAACTATCTTAGCGAAAGGCTTCTTGAGGAGAAAGGTGTAACTCTGTGAGATGATTTCACAGAACACAAAGAAGTTTCTCAGAAAGCTTCTTTCTCTTTGTTATCGGAGGATATTTCCTTTGGCCCTATAGTCTTCAAAGGGATCCGAAATATCTGTTCTCAGATTCCACAGAAATAAGGCTAGCAAAGAGATCGACGAAATACAGATGTAACTCTGTGAGATGAATTAACAGAACACTAAGCAGTTTCTCAGAAAGCTTCTTTCCAATTTTCATCTGAGGATATTTCCTTTTTCACCATAGCCCTCTATGGGCTTCCAAATATCACATTGCCAATTCCACAAAAACTGGCTTAGCGAAAGGCTTCTTGAGCGGAAAGCTGTATCTCTGTGAGATAATTTCACAGAACACAAAGAAGTTTCTCAGAGAGCTTCTTTCTCTTTGTTATCGGAGGATATTTCCTTTGGCCCTATAGTCTTCAAAGGGATCCGAAATATCTGTACTCAGATTCCACCAAAATAAGGCTAGCAAAGAGATCCACGAAATACAGATGTAACTCTGTGAGTGGAAGTCACACATCACAGAGCAGTTTCTCAGAAAGCTTCTTTCCAGATTTCATCTGAGGATATTTCCTTTTACACCATAGCCCTCTATGGGCTTCCAAATATCACTTTTACAATTTCAAAAGAACTGTCTTAGCGAACGGCTTCTTGAGGGGAAAGCTGTAACTCTGTGAGATGATTTCACAGAACACAAAGAAGTTTCTCAGAAAGCTTCTTTCTCTTTGTTATCGGAGGACATTCCCTTTGGCCCTATAGTCTTCAAAGGGATCCGAAATATCTGTTCTCAGATTCCACAGAAATAAGGCTAGAAAAGAGATCCACGAAATACAGACGTAACTCTGTGAGATGAATTAACAGAACACTAAGCAGTTTCTCAGAAAGCTTCTTTCCAGATTTCATCTGAGGATATTTCCTTTTTCACCATAGCCCTCTATGGGCTTCCAAATATCACTTTCCCAATTCCACAAGAACTGTCTTAGCGAAAGGCTTCTTTAGGGGAAAGCTGTAACTCTGTGAGATGATTTCACAGACACAAAGAAGTTTCTCAGAAAGCTTCTTTCTCTTTGTTATCGGAGGATATTTCATTTGGCCCTATAGTCTTCAAAGGGATCCGAAATATCTGTTCTCACATTCCACAGAAATAAGGCTAGCAGAGAGATCCACGAAACACAGATGTAACTCTGTGAGATGAATAACAGAACACTAAGCAGTTTCTCAGAAAGCTTGTATCCAGATTTCATCTGAGGATATTTCCTTTTTCACCATAGCCCTCTATGGGCTTCCAAATATCACTTTGCCAATTCCACAAGAACTGTCTTAGCAAAAGGCTTCTTGAGGGGAAAGCTGTAACTCTGTGAGATGATTTCACAGAACACAAAGAAGTTTCTCAGAAAGCTTCTTTCTCTTTGTTATCGGAGGATATTTCCTTTGGCCCTATAGTCTTCAAAGGAATCCGAAATATCTGTTCTCAGATTCCACAGAAATAAGGCTAGCAAAGAGATCCACGAAATACAGATGTAACTCTGTGAGATGAATTACCAGAACACTAAGCAGTTTCTCAGAAAGCTTCTTTCCAGATTTCATCTGAGGATATTTCCTTTTTCACCATAGCTCTCTATGGGCTTCCAAATATCACTTTGCCAATTCCACAAGAACTGTCTTAGCGAAAGGCTTCTTGAGGGGAAAGCTGTAACTCTGTGAGATGAATTCACAGAACACGAAGAAGTTTCTCAGAAAGCTTCTTTCTCTTTGTTATCGTAGGATATTTCCTTTGGCCTTATAGTCTTCAAAGGGATCCGAAATATCTGTTCTCAGATGCCACAGAAATAAGGCTAGCAAAGAGATCCACGAAATACAGATGTAACTCTGTGAGTGGAAGTCACACATCACAGAGCAGTTTCTCAGAAAGCTTCTTTCCAGGTTTCATCTGAGGATATTTCCTTTTTCACCATAGCCCTCTATGGGCTTCCAAATATCACTTTGCCAATTCCACAACAACTGTCTTAGCGAAAGGCTTCCTGAGGGGAAAGCTGTAACTCGGTGAGATGATTTCCCAGAACACAAAGGAGTTTCTCAGAAAGCTTCTTTCTCTTTGTTATCGGAGGATATTTCCTTTGGCCCTATAGTCTTCAAAGGGATCCGAAATATCTGTTCTCAGATTCCACAGAAATAAGGCTAGCAAAGAGATCCAAGAAATACAGATGTAACTCTGGGGATGAATTAACAGAATACTAAGCAGTTTCTCAGAAAGCTTCTTTCCAGATTTCATCTGAGGATATTTCCTTTTTCACCATAGCCCTCTATGGGCTTCCAAATATCACTTTTCCAATTCCACAAGAACTGTCTTAGCGAAAGCCTTCTTGAGGTGAAAGCTATAACTCTGTGAGATGATTTCACAGAACACAAAGAAGTTTCTCAGAAAGCTTCTTTCTCTTTGTTATCAGAGAATATTTCCTTTGGCCCTATAGTCTTCAAAGGGATCCGAAATATCTGTTCTCACACTCCACAGAAATAAGGCTAGCAGAGAGATCCACGAAATACAGATGTAACTCTGTGAGATGAATAACAGAACACTAAGCAGTTTCTCAGAAAGCTTGTATCCAGATTTCATCTGAGGATATTTCCTTTTTCACCATAGCCCTCTAAGGGCTTCCAAATATCACTTTGCCAATTCCACAAGAACTGTCTTAGCGAAAGGCTTCTTGAGGGATTAGCTGTAACTCTGTGAGATGATTTCACAGAACACAAAGAAGTTTCTCAGAAAGCTTCTTTCTCTTTGTTATCGGAGGATATTTCCTTTGGCCCTATAGTCTTCAAAGGGATCCGAAATATCTGTTCTCAGATTCCACAGAAATAAGGCTAGCAAAGAGATCCACGAAATACAGATGTAACTCTGTGAGATGAATTACCAGAACACTAAGCAGTTTCTCAGAAAGCTTCTTTCCAGATTTCATCTGAGGATATTTCCTTTTTCACCATAGCTCTCTATGGGCTTCCAAATATCACTTTGCCAATTCCACAAGAACCGTCTTAGCGAAAGGCTTCTTGAGGGGAAGCTGTAACTCTGTGAGATGAATTCACAGAACACGAAGAAGTTTCTCAGAAAGCTTCTTTCTCTTTGTTATCGTAGGATATTTCCTTTGGCCCTATAGTCTTCAAAGGGATCCGAAATATCTGTTCTCAGATTCCACAGAAATAAGGCTAGCAAAGAGATCCACGAAATACAGATGTAACTCTGTGAGTGGAAGTCACACATCACAGAGCAGTTTCTCAGAAACCTTCTTTCCAGGTTTCATCTGAGGATATTTCCTTTTTCACCACAGCCCTCTATGGGCTTCCAAATATCACTTTGCCAATTTCAAAAGAACTGTCTTAGCAGACGGCTTCTTTAGGGGAAAGCTGTAACTCTGTGAGATGATTTCACAGAACACAAGGAAGTTTCTGAGAAAGCTTCTTTCTCTTTGTTATCGGAGGATATTTCCTTTGGCCCTATAGTCTTCAAAAGGATCCGAAATATCTGTTCTCAGATTCCACAGAAATAAGGCTAGCAAAGAGATCCAAGAAATACAGATGTAACCCTGGGGATGAATTAACAGAATACTAAGCAGTTTCTCAGAAAGCTTCTTTCCAGATTTCATCTGAGGATATTTCCTTTTTCACCATAGCCCTCTATGGGCTTCCAAATATCACTTTGCCAATTCCACAAGAACTGTCTTAGCGAAAGGCTTCTTGAGGGGAAAGCTGTAACTCTGTGAGATGATTTCACAGAACACAAAGAAGTTTCTCAGAAAGCTTCTTTCTCTTTGTTATCGGAGAATATTTCCTTTGGCCCTATAGTCTTCAAAGGGATCCGAAATATCTGTTCTCACATTCCACAGAAATAAGGCTAGCAGAGAGATCCACGAAATACAGATGTAACTCTGTGAGATGAATAACAGAACACTAAGCAGTTTCTCAGAAAGCTTGTATCCAGATTTCATCTGAGGATATTTCCTTTTTCACCATAGCCCTCTATGGGCTTCCAAATATCACTTTGCCAATTCCACAAGAACTGTCTTAGCAAAAGGCTTCTTGAGGGGAAAGCTGTAACTCTGTGAGATGATTTCACAGAACACAAAGAAGTTTCTCAGAAAGCTTCTTTCTCTTTGTTATCGGAGGATATTTCCTTTGGCCCTATAGTCTTCAAAGGAATCCGAAATATCTGTTCTCAGATTCCACAGAAATTAGGCTAGCAAAGAGATCCACGAAATACAGATGTAACTCTGTGAGATGAATTACCAGAACACTAAGCAGTTTCTCAGAAAGCTTCTTTCCAGATTTCATCTGAGGATATTTCCTTTTTCACCATAGCTCTCTATGGGCCTCCAAATATCACTTTGCCAATTCCACAAGAACTGTCTTAGCGAAAGGCTTCTTGAGGGGAAAGCTGTAACTCTGTGAGATGAATTCACAGAACACGAAGAAGTTTCTCAGAAAGCTTCTTTCTCTTTGTTATCGTAGGATATTTCCTTTGGCCTTATAGTCTTCAAAGGGATCCGAAATATCTGTTCTCAGATGCCACAGAAATAAGGCTAGCAAAGAGATCCACGAAATACAGATGTAACTCTGTGAGTGGAAGTCACACATCACAGAGCAGTTTCTCAGAAAGCTTCTTTCCAGGTTTCATCTGAGGATATTTCCTTTTTCACCATAGCCCTCTATGGGCTTCCAAATATCACTTTGCCAATTCCACAACAACTGTCTTAGCGAAAGGCTTCCTGAGGGGAAAGCTGTAACTCGGTGAGATGATTTCCCAGAACACAAAGGAGTTTCTCAGAAAGCTTCTTTCTCTTTGTTATCGGAGGATATTTCCTTTGGCCCTATAGTCTTCAAAGGGATCCGAAATATCTGTTCTCAGATTCCACAGAAATAAGGCTAGCAAAGAGATCCAAGAAATACAGATGTAACTCTGGGGATGAATTAACAGAATACTAAGCAGTTTCTCAGAAAGCTTCTTTCCAGATTTCATCTGAGGATATTTCCTTTTTCACCATAGCCCTCTATGGGCTTCCAAATATCACTTTTCCAATTCCACAAGAACTGTCTTAGCGAAAGGCTTCTTGAGGTGAAAGCTATAACTCTGTGAGATGATTTCACAGAACACAAAGAAGTTTCTCAGAAAGCTTCTTTCTCTTTGTTATCAGAGAATATTTCCTTTGGCCCTATAGTCTTCAAAGGGATCCGAAGTATCTGTTCTCACACTCCACAGAAATAAGGCTAGCAGAGAGATCCACGAAATACAGATGTAACTCTGTGAGATGAATAACAGAACACTAAGCAGTTTCTCAGAAAGCTTGTATCCAGATTTCATCTGAGGATATTTCCTTTTTCACCATAGCCCTCTAAGGGCTTCCAAATATCACTTTGCCAATTCCACAAGAACTGTCTTAGCGAAAGGCTTCTTGAGGGATTAGCTGTAACTCTGTGAGATGATTTCACAGAACACAAAGAAGTTTCTCAGAAAGCTTCTTTCTCTTTGTTATCGGAGGATATTTCCTTTGGCCCTATAGTCTTCAAAGGGATCCGAAATATCTGTTCTCAGATTCCACAGAAATAAGGCTAGCAAAGAGATCCACGAAATACAGATGTAACTCTGTGAGATGAATTACCAGAACACTAAGCAGTTTCTCAGAAAGCTTCTTTCCAGATTTCATCTGAGGATATTTCCTTTTTCACCATAGCTCTCTATGGGCTTCCAAATATCACTTTGCCATTTCCACAAGAACTGTCTTAGCGAAAGGCTTCTTGAGGGGAAGCTGTAACTCTGTGAGATGAATTCACAGAACACGAAGAAGTTTCTCAGAAAGCTTCTTTCTCTTTGTTATCGTAGGATATTTCCTTTGGCCCTATAGTCTTCAAAGGGATCCGAAATATCTGTTCTCAGATTCCACAGAAATAAGGCTAGCAAAGAGATCCACGAAATACAGATGTAACTCTGTGAGTGGAAGTCACACATCACAGAGCAGTTTCTCAGAAACCTTCTTTCCAGGTTTCATCTGAGGATATTTCCTTTTTCACCACAGCCCTCTATGGGCTTCCAAATATCACTTTGCCAATTTCAAAAGAACTGTCTTAGCAGACGGCTTCTTTAGGGGAAAGCTGTAACTCTGTGAGATGATTTCACAGAACACAAGGAAGTTTCTGAGAAATCTTCTTTCTCTTTGTTATCGGAGGATATTTCCATTGGCCCTATAGTCTTCAAAAGGATCCGAAATATCTGTTCTCAGATTCCACAGAAATAAGGCTAGCAAAGAGATCCAAGAAATACAGATGTAACCCTGGGGATGAATTAACAGAATACTAAGCAGTTTCTCAGAAAGCTTCTTTCCAGATTTCATCTGAGGATATTTCCTTTTTCACCATAGCCCTCTATGGGCTTCCAAATATCACTTTGCCAATTCCACAAGAACTGTCTTAGCGAAAGGCTTCTTGAGGGGAAAGCTGTAACTCTGTGAGATGATTTCACAGAACACAAAGAAGTTTCTCAGAAAGCTTCTTTCTCTTTGTTATCGGAGAATATTTCCTTTGGCCCTATAGTCTTCAAAGGGATCCGAAATATCTGTTCTCAGATTCCACAGAAATAAGGCTAGCAGAGAGATCCACGAAATACAGATGTAACTCTGTGAGATGAATAACAGAACACTAAGCAGTTTCTCAGAAAGCTTGTATCCAGATTTCATCTGAGGATATTTCCTTTTTCACCATAGCCCTCTATGGGCTTCCAAATATCACTTTGCCAATTCCACAAGAACTGTCTTAGCGAAAGGCTTCTTGAGGGGAAAGCTGTAACTCTGTGAGATGATTTCACAGAACACAAAGAAGTTTCTCAGAAAGCTTCTTTCTCTTTGTTATCGGAGGATATTTCCTTTGGCCCTATAGTCTTCAAAGGGATCCGAAATATGAGTTCTCAGATTCCACAGAAATAAGGCTAGCAAAGAGATCCACGAAATACAGAGGTAACTCTGTGAGATGAATTAACAGAACACTAAGCAGTTTCTCAGAAAGCTTGTATCCAAATTTCATCTGAGGATATTTCCTTTTTCACCGTAGCCCTCTATGGGCTTCCAAATATCACTTTGCCAATTCCACAAGAACTATCTTAGCGAAAGTCTTCTTGAGGAGAAAGCTGTAACTCTGTGAGATGATTTCACAGAACACAAAGAAGTTTCTCAGAAAGCTTCTTTCTCTTTGTTATCGGAGGATATTTCCTTTGGCCCTATAGTCTTCAAAGGGATCCGAAATATCTGTTCTCAGATTCCACAGAAATAAGGCTAGCAAAGAGATCGACGAAATACAGATGTAACTCTGTGAGATGAATTAACAGAACACTAAGCAGTTTCTCAGAAAGCTTCTTTCCAGTTTTCATCTGAGGATATTTCCTTTTTCACCATAGCCCTCTATGGGCTTCCAAATATCACTTTGCCAATTCCACAAGAACTGGCTTAGCGAAAGGCTTCTTGAGCGGAAAGCTGTATCTCTGTCAGATGATTTCACAGAACACAAAGAAGTTTCTCAGAGAGCTTCTTTCTCTTTGTTATCGGAGGATATTTCCTTTGGCCCTATAGTCTTCAAAGGGATCCGAAATATCTGTTCTCAGATTCCACCAAAATAAGGCTAGCAAAGAGATCCACGAAATACAGATGTAACTCTGTGAGTGGAAGTCACACATCACAGAGCAGTTTCTCAGAAAGCTTATTTCCAGATTTCATCTGAGGATATTTCCTTTTACACCATAGCCCTCTATGGGCTTCCAAATATCACTTTTACAATTTCAAAAGAACTGTCTTAGCGAACGGCTTCTTGAGGGGAAAGCTGTAACTCTGTGAGATGATTTCACAGAACACAAAGAAGTTTCTCAGAAAGCTTCTTTCTCTTTGTTATTGGAGGATATTTCCTTTGGCCCTATAGTCTTCAAAGGGATCCGAAATATGAGTTCTCAGATTCCACAGAAATAAGGCTAGCAAAGAGATCCACGAAATACAGAGGTAACTCTGTGAGATGAATTAACAGAACACTAAGCAGTTTCTCAGAAAGCTTGTATCCAGATTTCATCTGAGGATATTTCCTTTTTCACCATAGCCCTCTATGGGCTTCCAAATATCACTTTGCCAATTCCACAAGAACTATCTTAGCGAAAGGCTTCTTGAGGAGAAAGCTGTAACTCTGTGAGATGATTTCACAGAACACAAAGAAGTTTCTCAGAAAGCTTCTTTCTCTTTGTTATCGGAGGACATTCCCTTTGGCCCTATAGTCTTCAAAGGGATCCGAAATATCTGTTCTCAGATTCCACAGAAATAAGGCTAGAAAAGAGATCCACGAAATACAGACGTAACTCTGTGAGATGAATTAACAGAACACTAAGCAGTTTCTCAGAAAGCTTCTTTCCAGATTTCATCTGAGGATATTTCCTTTTTCACCATAGCCCTCTATGGGCTTCCAAATATCACTTTCCCAATTCCACAAGAACTGTCTTAGCGAAAGGCTTCTTTAGGGGAAAGCTGTAACTCTGTGAGATGATTTCACAGACACAAAGAAGTTTCTCAGAAAGCTTCTTTCTCTTTGTTATCGGAGAATATTTCATTTGGCCCTATGGTCTTCAAAGGGATCCCAAATATGAGTTCTC
The DNA here is from genome assembly GCF_049350105.2 of Macaca mulatta. Lineage (NCBI taxonomy): Eukaryota > Metazoa > Chordata > Mammalia > Primates > Cercopithecidae > Macaca > Macaca mulatta. The sequence goes on along the minus strand of NC_133409.1, from coordinate 51,793,395 downwards.
AGATTCCACAGAAATAAGGCTAGCAAAGAGATCCACGAAATACAGATGTAACTCTTTGAGATGAATTAACAGAACACTAAGCAGTTTCTCAGAAAGCTCCTTTCCAGATTTCATCTGAGGATATTTCCTTTTTCACCATAGCCCTCTAAGGGCTTCCAAATATCACTTTGCCAATTCCACAAGAACTGTCTTAGCGAAAGGCTTCTTGAGGGCAAAGCTGTAACTCTGTGAGATGATTTCACAGAACACAAAGAAGTTTCTCAGACAGCTTCTTTCTCTTTGTTATCGGAGGATATTTCCTTTGGCCCTATAGTCTTCAATGGGATCCGAAATATCTGTTCTCAGATTCCACAGAAATAAGGCTAGCAAAGAGATCCACGAAATACAGATGTAACTCTGTGAGTGGAAGTCACACATCACAGAGCAGTTTCTCAGAAAGCTTCTTTCCAGATTTCATCTGAGGATATTTCCTTTTTCACCATAGCCCTCTATGGGCTTCCAAATATCACTTTGCCAATTCCACAAGAACTGTCTTAGCGAATGGCTTCTTGAGGGGAAAGCTGTAACTCTGTGAGATGATTTCACAGAACACAAAGAAGTTTCTCAGAAAGCTTCTTTCTCTTTGTTATCGGAGGATAGTTCCTTTGGCCCTATAGTCTTCAAAGGGATCCGAAATATCTGTTCTCAGATTCCACAGAAATAAGGCTAGAAAAGAGATCCACGAAATACAGATGTAACTCTGTGAGATGAATTAACAGAACACTAAGCAGTTTCTCAGAAAGCTTCTTTCCAGATTTCATCTGAGGATATTTCCTTTTTCACCATAGCCCTCTATGGGCTTCCAAATATCACTTTTCCAATTCCACAAGAACTGTCTTAGCGAAAGGCGTCTTGAGGGGAAAGCTGTAACTCTGTGAGATAATTTCACAGAACACAAAGAAGTTTCTCAGAAAGCTTCTTTCTCTTTGTTATCGGAGAATATTTCATTTGGCCCTATAGTCCTCAAAGGGATCCGAAATATCAGTTCTCAGATACCATAGAAATAAGGCTAGCAAAGAGATCCACGAAATACAGATGTAAATCTGTGAGATGAATTAACAGAACACTAAGCAGTTTCTCCGAAAGCTTCTTTCCAGATTTCATCTGAGGATATTTCCTTTTTCACCATAGCCCTCTATGGGCTTCCAAATGTCACTTTGCCAATTCCACAAGAACTGTCTCAGCGAAAGTCTTCTTGAGGGGAAAGCTGTAACTCTGTGAGATGATTTCACAGAACACAAAGAAGTTTCTCAGAGAGCTTCTTTCTCTTTGTTATCGGAGGATATTTCCTTTGGACCTATAGTCTTCAATGGCATCCGAAATATCTGTTCTCAGATTCCACAGAAATAAGGCTAGCAAAGAAATCCACGAAATACAGATGTAACTCTGTGAGTGGAAGTCACACATCACAGAGCGGTTTCTCAGAAAGCTTCTTTCCAGATTTCATCTGAGAATATTTCCTTTTTCACCATAGCCCTCTATGGGCTTCCAAATATCACTTTGCCAATTCCACAAGAACTGTCTTAGCGAAAGGCTTCTTGAGGGGAAAGCTGTAACTCTGTGAGATGATTTCACAGAACACAAAGAAGTTTCTCAGAAAGCTTTTATCTCTTTGTTATCGGAGGATATTTCCTTTGGCCCTATAGTCTTCAAAGGGTTCCGAAATATCTGTTCTCAGATTCCACAGAAATGAGGCTGGCAAAGAGATCCACGAAATACAGATGTAACTCTGTGAGATGAATTAACAGAACACTAAGCATTTTCTCAGAAAGCTTCTTTCCAGATTTCATCTGAGGATATTTCCTTTTTCACCATAGCCCTCTATGGGCCTCCAAATATCACTTTGCCAATTTCACAAGAACTGTCTTAGCGAAAGGCTTCTTTAGGGGAAAGCTGTAACTCTGTGAGATGATTTCACAGAACACAAAGAAGTTTGTCAAAAAGCTTCTTTCTCTTTGTTATCGGAGGATATTACCTTTGGCCCTATAGTCTTCAAATGGATCCGAAATATCTGTTCTCAGATTCCACAGAAATAAGGCTAGCAAAGAGATCCACGAAATACAGATGTAACTCTGGGGATGAATTAACAGAACACTAAGCAGTTTCTCAGAATGCTTCTTTCCAGATTTCATCTGAGGATATTTCCTTTTTCACCATAGCCCTCTATGGGCTTCCAAATATCACTTTGCCAATTCCACAACAACTGTCTTAGCGAAAGTCTACTTGAGGGGAAAGCTGTAACTCTGTGAGATGATTTCACAGAACACAAAGGAGTTTCTCAGAAAGCTTCTTTTTCTTTGTTATCGGAGGATATTTCCTTTGGCCCTATAGTCTTCAAAGGGATCCGAAATATCTGTTCTCAGATTCCACAGAAATAAGGCTAGCAAAGAGATCCTCGAAATACAGATGTAACTCTGTGAGATGAATTAACAGAACACTAAGCAGTTTCTCAGAAAGCTTCTTTTTCTTTGTTATCGGAGAATATTTCCTTTGGCCCTATAGTCTTCAAAGGGATCCGAAATATGAGTTCTCAGATTCCACAGAAATAAGTCTAGCAAAGAGATCCACGAAATACAGATGTAACTCTGTGAGATGAATTAACAGAACACTAAGCAGTTTCTCAGAAAGCTTCTTTCCAGATTTCATCTGAGGATATTTCCTTTTTCACCATAGCCCTCTATGGGCTTCCAAATATCACTTTGCCAATTCCACAAGAACTGTCTTAGCGAAAGGCTTCTTGAGGGTAAAGCTGTAACTCTGTGAGATGATTTCACAGACACAAAGAAGTTTCTCAGAAAGCTTCTTTCTCGTTGTTATCGGAGAATATTTCATTTGGCACTATAGTCTTCAAAGGGATCCGAAATATGAGTTCTCAGATTCCACAGAAATAAGGCTAGCAAAGAGATCCACGAAATACAGATGTAACTCTGTGAGATGAATTAACAGAACACTAAGCAGTTTTTCAGAAAGCTTCTTTCCAGATTTCATCTGAGGATATTTCCTTTTTCACCATAGCCCTCTAAGGGCTTCCAAATATCACTTTGCCAATTCCACAAGAACTGTCTTAGCGAAAGGCTTCTTGAGGGGAAAGCTGTAACTCTGTGAGATGATTTCACAGAACACAAAGAAGTTTCTCAGACAGCTTCTTTCTCTTTGTTATCGGAGGATATTTCCTTTGGCCCTATAGTCTTCAATGGGATCCGAAATATCTGTTCTCAGATTCCACAGAAATAAGGCTAGCAAAGAGATCCACGAAATACAGATAACTCTGTGACTGGAAGTCACACATCACAGAGCAGTTTCTCAGAAAGCTTCTTTCCAGATTTCATCTGAGGATATTTCCATTTTCACCATAGCCCTCTATGGGCTTCCAAATATCACTTTGCCAATTCCACAAGAACTGTCTTAGCGAATGGCTTCTTGAGGGGAAAGCTGTAACTGTGTGAGATGATTTCACAGAACACAAAGAAGTTTCTCAGAAAGCTTCTTTCTCTTTGTTATCGGAGAATATTTCATTTGGCCCTATAGTCTTCAAAGGGATCCGAAATATCAGTTCTCAGATTCCACAGAAATAAGGCTAGCAAAGAGATCCATGAAATACAGATGTAACTCTGTGAGATGAATTAACAGAACACTAAGCAGTTTCTCCGAAAGCCTCTTTCCAGATTTCATCTGAGGATATTTCCTTTTTCACCATAGCCCTCTATGGGCTTCCAAATGTCACTTTGCCAATTCCACAAGAACTGTCTCAGCGAAAGTCTTCTTGAGGGGAAAGCTGTAACTCTGTGAGATGATTTCACAGAACACAAAGAAGTTTCTCAGAGAGCTTCTTTCTCTTTGTTATCGGAGGATATTCCCTTTGGCCCTATAGTCTTCAAAGGGTTCCGAAATATCTGTTCTCAGATTCCACAGAAATGAGGCTGGCAAAGAGATCCACGAAATACAGATGTATCTCTGTGAGATGAATTAACAGAACACTAAGCAGTTTCTCAGAAAGCTTCTTTCCAGATTTCATCTGAGGATATTTCCTTTTTCACCGTAGCCCTCTATGGGCCTCCAAATATCACTTTGCCAATTTCACAAGAACTGTCTTAGCGAAAGGCTTCTTGAGGGCAAAGCTGTAACTCTGTGAGATGATTTCACAGAACACAAAGAAGTTTGTCAAAAAACTTCTTTCTCTTTGTTATCGGAGGATATTACCTTTTGCCCTATAGTCTTCAAAGGGATCCGAAATATCTGTTCTCAGATTCCACAGAAATAAGGCTAGCAAAGAGATCCACGAAATACAGATGTAACTCTGGGGATGAATTAACAGAACACTAAGCAGTTTCTCAGAATGTTCTTTCCAGATTTCATCTGAGGATATTTCCTTTTTCACCATAGCCCTCTATGGGCTTCCAAATATCACTTTGCCAATTCCACAAGAACTGTCTTAGCGAAAGGCTTCTTGAGGGTAAAGCTGTAACTCTGTGAGATGATTTCACAGACACAAAGAAGTTTCTCAGAAAGCTTCTTTCTCGTTGTTATCGGAGAATATTTCATTTGGCACTATAGTCTTCAAAGGGATCTGAAATATGAGTTCTCAGATTCCACAGAAATAAGGCTAGCAAAGAGATCCACGAAATACAGATGTAACTCTGTGAGATGAATTAACAGAACACTAAGCAGTTTCTCAGAAAGCTTCTTTCCAGATTTCATCTGAGGATATTTCCTTTTTCACCATAGCCCTCTAAGGGCTTCCAAATATCACTTTGCCAATTCCACAAGAACTGTCTTAGCGAAAGGCTTCTTGAGGGGAAAGCTGTAACTCTGTGAGATGATTTCACAGAACACAAAGAAGTTTCTCAGACAGCTTCTTTCTCTTTGTTATCGGAGGATATTTCCTTTGGCCCTATAGTCTTCAATGGGATCCGAAATATCTGTTCTCAGATTCCACAGAAATAAGGCTAGCAAAGAGATCCACGAAATACAGATGTAACTCTGTGAGTGGAAGTCACACATCACAGAGCAGTTTCTCAGAAAGCTTCTTTCCAGATTTCATCTGAGGATATTTCCTTTTTCACCATAGCCCTCTATGGGCTTCCAAATATCACTTTGCCAATTCCACAAGAACTGTCTTAGCGAATGGCTTCTTGAGGGGAAAGCTGTAACTCTGTGAGATGATTTCACAGAACACAAAGAAGTTTCTCAGAAAGCTTCTTTCTCTTTGTTATCGGAGGATATTTCCTTTGGCCCTATAGTCTTCAAAGGGATCCGAAATATCTGTTCTCAGATTCCACAGAAATAAGGCTAGCAAATAGATCCACGAAATACAGATGTAACTCTGTGAGATGAATTAACAGAACACCAAGCAGTTTCTCAGAAAGCTTCCTTCCAGATTTCATCTGAGGATATTTCCTTTTTCACCATAGCCCTCTATGGGCTTCCAAATATAACTTTGCCAATTCCACAAGAACTGTCTTAGCGAAAGGCGTCTTGCGGGGAAAGCTGTAACTCTGTGAGATGATTTCACAGACACAAAGAAGTTTCTCAGAAAGCGTCTATCTCTTTGTTATCGGAGAATATTTCATTTGGCCCTATAGTCTTCAAAGGGATCCGAAATATCAGTTCTCAGATTCCACAGAAATAAGGCTAGCAAAGAGATCCACGAAATACAGATGTAACTCTGTGAGATGAATTAACAGAACACTAAGCAGTTTCTCAGGATGCTTCTTTCCAGATTTCATCTGAGGATATTTCCTTTTTCACCATAGCCCTCTATGGGCTTCCAAATATCACTTTGCCAATTCCACTAGAACTGTCTCAGCGAAAGTCTTCTTGAGGGGAAAGCTGTAACTCTGTGAGATGATTTCAGAGAACACAAAGAAGTTTCTCAGAGAGCTTCTTTCTCTTTGTTATCGGAGGATATTTCCTTTGGCCCTATAGTCTTCAAAGGCATCCGAAATATCTGTTCTCAGATTCCACAGAAATAAGGCTAGCAAAGAGATCCAGGAAATACAGATGTAACTCTGTGAGATGAATTAACAGAACACTAAGCAGTTTCTCTGAAAGCTTCTTTCCAGATTTCATCTGAGGATATTTCCTTTTTCACCATAGCCCTCTATGGGCTTCCAAATATCACTTTGCCAATTCCACAAGAACTGTCTTAGCGAAAGGCTTCTTGAGGGTAAAGCTGTAACTCTGTGAGATGATTTCACAGACACAAAGAAGTTTCTCAGAAAGCTTCTTTCTCGTTGTTATCGGAGAATATTTCATTTGGCACTATAGTCTTCAAAGGGATCTGAAATATGAGTTCTCAGATTCCACAGAAATAAGGCTAGCAAAGAGATCCACGAAATACAGATGTAACTCTGTGAGATGAATTAACAGAACACTAAGCAGTTTCTCAGAAAGCTTCTTTCCAGATTTCATCTGAGGATATTTCCTTTTTCACCATAGCCCTCTAAGGGCTTCCAAATATCACTTTGCCAATTCCACAAGAACTGTCTTAGCGAAAGGCTTCTTGAGGGGAAAGCTGTAACTCTGTGAGATGATTTCACAGAACACAAAGAAGTTTCTCAGACAACTTCTTTCTCTTTGTTATCGGAGGATATTTCCTTTGGCCCTATAGTCTTCAATGGGATCCGAAATATCTGTTCTCAGATTCCACAGAAATAAGGCTAGCAAAGAGATCCACGAACTACAGATGTAACTCTGTGAGTGGAAGTCACACATCACAGAGCAGTTTCTCAGAAAGCTTCTTTCCAGATTTCATCTGAGGATATTTCCTTTTTCACCATAGCCCTCTATGGGCTTCCAAATATCACTTTGCCAATTCCACAAGAACTGTCTTAGCGAATGGCTTCTTGAGGGGAAAGCTGTAACTCTGTGAGATGATTTCACAGAACACAAAGAAGTTTCTCAGAAAGCTTCTTTCTCTTTGTTATCGGAGGATATTTCCTTTGGCCCTATAGTCTTCAAAGGGATCCGAAATATCTGTTCTCAGATTCCACAGAAATAAGGCTAGCAAAGAGATCCACGAAATACAGATGTAACTCTGTGAGATGAATTACCAGAACACTAAGCAGTTTCTCAGAAAGCTTCTTTCCAGATTTCATCTGAGGATATTTCTTTTTCACCATAGCCCTCTATGGGCTTCCAAATATCACTTTGCCAATTCCACAAGAACTGTCTTAGCGAAAGGCTTCTTGAGGGGAAAGCTGTAACTCTGTGAGATGAATTCACAGAACACGAAGAAGTTTCTCAGAAAGCTTCTTTCTCTTTGTTATCGTAGGATATTTCCTTTGGCCCTATAGTCTTCAAAGGGATCCGAAATATCTGTTCTCAGATTCCACAGAAATAAGGCTAGCAAAGAGATCCACGAAATACAGATGTAAATCTGTGAGATGAATTAACAGAACACTAAGCAGTTTCTCAGAAAGCTTCTTTCCAGATTTCATCTGAGGATATTTCCATTTTCACCATAGCTCTCTATGGGCTTCCAAATATCACTTTTCGAATTCCACAAGAACTGTCTTAGCGAAAGGCTTCCTGAGGGGAAAGCTGTAACTCTGTGAGATGATTTCACAGAACACAAAGAAGTTTCTCAGAAAGCTTCTTTATCTCTTGTTATCGGAGGATATTTCCTTTGGCACTATAGTCTTCAAAGGGATCCGAAATATCTGTTCTCAGATTCCACAGAAATAAGGCTAGCAAAGAGATCCTCGAAATACAGATGTAACTCTGTGAGATGAATTAACAGAACGCTAAGCAGTTTCTCAGAAAGCTTCTTTCCAGATTTCATCTGAGGATATTTCCTTTTTCACCATAGCCCTCTATGGGCTTCCAAATATCACTTTGCCAATTCCACAAGAACTGTCTTAGCGAAAGTCTTCTTGAGGGGAAAGCTTTAACTCTGTGAGATGATTTCAGATAACACAAAGAGGTTTCTCAGAGAGCTTCTTTCTCTTTGTTATCGGAGGATATTTCCTTTGGCCCTATAGTCCTCAAAGGGATCGGAAATATCTGTTCTCAGATTCCACAGAAATAAGGCTAGCAAAGAGATCCACGAAATACAGATGAAACTCTGTGAGTGGAAGTCACACATCACAGAGCAGTTTCTCAGAAAGCTTATTTCCAGATTTCATCTGAGGATATTTCCTTTTTCACCATAGCCCTCTATGGGCTTCCAAATACCATTTGCCAATTCCACAAGAACTGTCTTAGCGAAAAGCTTCTTGAGGGGAAAGCTGTAACTCTGTGAGATGATTTCACAGAACACAAAGGAGTTTCTCACAAAGCTTCCTTCTCTTTGTTATCGGAGGATATTTCCTTTGGCCCTATAGTCTTCAAAGGGATCCGAAATATCTGTTCTCAGATTCCACAGAAATAAGGATGGCAAAGAGATCCACGAAATGCAGATGTAACTCTGTGAGATGAATTAACAGAACACTAAGCAGTTTCTCAGAAAACTTCTTTCCAGATTTCATCTGAGGATATTTCCTTTTTCACCATAGCCCTCTAGGGGCTTCCAAATATCACTTTGCCAATTTCAAAAGAACTGTCTTAGCGGACGGCTTCTTTAGGGGAAAGCTGTAACTCTGTGAGATGATTTCACAGAACACAAAGAAGTTTCTCAGAAAGCTTCTTTCTCTTTGTTATCAGAGAATATTTCCTTTGGCCCTATAGCCTTCAAAGGGATCCGAAATATGAGTTCTCAGATTCCACAGAAATAAGCCTAGCAAAGAGATCCAGGAAATACCGATGTAACTCTGTGAGATGAATTAACAGAACACTAAGCAGTTTCTCAGAAAGCTTGTATCCAGATTTCATCTGAGGATATGTCCTTTTTCACCATAGCCCACTATGGGCTTCCAAATATCACTTTGCCAATTCCACAAGAACTATTTTAGCGAAAGGCTTCTTGAGGAGAAAGCTGTAACTCTGTGAGATGATTTCACAGAACACAAAGAAGTTTCTCAGAAAGCTTCTTTCTCTTTGTTATCGGAGGATATTTCCTTTGGTCCTATAGTCTTCAAAGAGATCCAAAATATCTGTTCTCAAATTCCACAGAAATAAGGCTTGAAAAGAGATCCACGAAATACAGATGTAACTCTGTGAGATGAATTAAAAGAACACTAAGCAGTTTCTCAGAAAGCTTCTTTCCAGATTTCATCTGAGGATATTTCCTTTTTCACCATAGCCCTCTATGGGCTTCCAAATATCACTTTGCCAATTCCACAAGAACTGTCTTAGCGAAAGGCGTCTTGAGGGGAAAGCTGTAACTCTGTGAGATGATTTCACAGACACCAAGAAGTTTCTCAGAAAGCTTCTTTCTCTTTGTTATCGGAGAATATTTCATTTGGCCCTATAGTCTTCAAAGGGATTCGAAATATCAGTTCTCAGAATCCACAGAAATAAGGCTAGCAAAGAGATCCACGAAATACAGATGTAACTCTGTGAGATGAATTAACAGAACACTAAGCAGTTTCTCAGAAAGCTTCTTTCCAGATTTCATCTGAGGATATTTCCTTTTTCACCATAGCCCTCTATGGGCTTCCAAATATCACTTTGCCAATTCCACAAGAACTGTCTTAGCGAAAGTCTTCTTGAGGGGAAAGCTGTAGCTCTGTGAGATGATTTCAGAGAACACAAAGAAGTTTTTCAGAGAGCTTCTTTCTCTTTGTTATCGGAGGATATTTCCTTTGGCCCTATAGTCTTCAAAGGGATCCGAAATATCTGTTCTCAGATTCCACAGAAATAAGGCTAGCAAAGAGATCCACGAAATACAGATGTAACTCTGTGAGTGGAAGTCACACATCACAGAGCAGTTTCTCAGAAAGTTTCTTTCCAGATTTCATCTGAGGATATTTCCTTTTTCACCATAGCCCTCTATGGGCTTCCAAATATCACTTTGCCAATTCCACAACAACTGTCTTAGCGAAAGGCTTCTTGAGGGGAAGGCTGTAACTCTGTGAGATGATTTCACAGAACACAAAGGAGTTTCTCAGAAAGCTTCTTTCTCTTTGTTATCGGAGGATATTTCCTTTGGCCCTATAGTCTTCTAAGGGATCCGAAATATCTGTTCTCAGATTCCACAGAAATAAGGCTGGCAAAGAGATCCACGAAATACAGATGTAACTCTGTGAGATGAATTAACAGAACACTAAGCAGTTTCTCAGAAAACTTCTTTCCAGATTTCATCTGAGGATATTTCCTTTTTCACCATAGCCCTCTATGGGCCTCCAAATATCACTGTGCCAATTTCACAAGAACTGTCTTAGCGAAAGGCTTCTTGAGGGGAAAGCTGTAACTCTGTGAGATGACTTCACAGAACACAAAGAAGTTTCTCAGAATGCTTCTTTCTCTTTGTTATCGGAGGATATTTCCTTTGGCCCTATAGTCTTCAAAGGGATCCGAAATATCTGTTCTCAGATTCCACAGAAATAAGGCTAGCAAAGAGATCCACGAAATACAGATGTAACTCTGTGAGATGAATTACCAGAACACTAAGCAGTTTCTCAGAAAGCTTCTTTCCAGATTTCATCTGAGGATATTTCCTTTTTCACCATAGCCCTCTATGGGCTTCCAAATATCACTTTGCCAATTCCACAAGAACTGTCTTAGCGAAAGGCTTCTTGAGGGGAAAGCTGTAACTCTGTGAGATGATTTCACAGACACAAAGAAGTTTCTCAGAAAGCTTCTTTCTCTTTGTTATCGGAGAATATTTCATTTGGCCCTATAGTCTTCAAAGGGATCCGAAATATGAGATCTCAGATTCCACAGAAATAAGGCTAGCAAAGAGATCCTCGAAATACAGATGTAACTCTGTGAGATGAATTAACAGAACACTAAGCAGTTTCTCAGAAAGCTTCTTTCCAGATTTCATCTGAGGATATTTCCTTTTTCACCATAGCCGTCTTAGGTCTTCCAAATATCACTTTGCCAATTCCACAAGAACTGTCTTAGCGAAAGGCTTCTTGAGGGGAAAGCTGTAACTCTGTGAGATGATTTCACAGAACACAAAGAAGTTTCTCAGAAAGCTTCTTTCTCTTTGTTATCGGAGGATATTTCCTTTGGCCCTATAGTCTTCAAAGGGATCCGAAATATCTGTTCTCAGATTCCACAGAAATAAGGCTAGCAAAGAGATCCACGAAATACCGATGTAACTCTGTGAGATGAATTAACAGAACACTAAGCAGTTTCTCAGAAAGCTTCTTTCCAGATTTCATCTGAGGATATTTCCTTTTTCACCATAGCCCTCTATGGGCTTCCAAATATCACTTTGCAAATTCCACAAGAACTGTCTCAGCGAAAGTCTTCTTGAGGGGAAAGCTGTAACTCTGTGAGATGATTTCAGAGAACACAAAGAAGTTTCTCAGAGAGCTTCTTTCTCTTTGTTATCGGAGGATATTTCCTTTGGCCCTATAGTCTTCAAAGGCATCCGAAATATCTGTTCTCAGATTCCACAGAAATAAGGCTAGCAAAGAGATCCACGAAATACAGATGTAACTCTGTGAGTGGAAGTCACACATCACAGAGCAGTTTCTCAGAAAGCTTCTTTCCAGATTTCATCTGAGGATATTTCCTTTTTCACCATAGCCCTCTATGGGCCTCCAAATATCACTTTGCCAATTTCACAAGAACTGTCTTAGCGAAAGGCTTCTTGAGGGGAAAGCTCTAACTCTGTGAGATGATTTCACAGAACACAAAGAAGTTTGACAGAAAGCTTCTTTCTCTTTGTTATCGGAGGATATTTCCTTTGGCCCTATAGCCTTCAAAGGGATCAGAAATATGAGTTCTCAGATTCCACAGAAATAAGCCTAGCAAAGAGATCCAGGAAATACCGATGTAACTCTGTGAGATGAATTAACAGAACACTAAGCAGTTTCTCAGAAAGCTTCTTTCCAGATTTCATCTGAGGATATGTCCTTTTTCACCATAGCCCTCTATGGGCTTCCAAATATCACTTTGCCAATTCCACAAGAACTATTTTAGCGAAAGGCTTCTTGAGGAGAAAGCTGTAACTCTGTGAGATGATTTCACAGAACTCAAAGAAGTTTCTCAGAAAGCTTCTTTCTCTTTGTTATCGGAGGATATTTCCTTTGGTCCTATAGTCTTCAAAGAGATCCAAAATATCTGTTCTCAAATTCAACAGAAATAAGGCTAGAAAAGAGATCCACGAAATACAGATGTAACTCTGTGAGATGAATTAACAGAACACTAAGCAGTTTCTCAGAAAGCTTCTTTCCAGATTTCATCTGAGGATATTTCCTTTTTCACCATAGCCCTCTATGGGCTTCCAAATATCACTTTGCCAATTCCACAAGAACTGTCTTAGCGAAAGGCGTCTTGAAGGGAAAGCTGTAACTCTGTGAGATGATTTCACAGACACCAAGAAGTTTCTCAGAAAGCTTCTTTCTCTTTGTTATCGGAGAATATTTCATTTGGCCCTATAGTCTTCAAAGGGATTCGAAATATCAGTTCTCAGATTCCACAGAAATAAGGCTAGCAAAGAGATCCACGAAATACAGATGTAACTCTGTGAGATGAATTAACAGAACACTAAGCAGTTTCTCAGAAAGCTTCTTTCCAGATTTCATCTGAGGATATTTCCTTTTTCACCATAGCCCTCTATGGGCTTCCAAATATCACTTTGCCAATTCCACAAGAACTGTCTTAGCGAAAGTCTTCTTGAGGGGAAAGCTGTAGCTCTGTGAGATGATTTCAGAGAACACAAAGAAGTTTTTCAGAGAGCTTCTTTCTCTTTGTTATCGGAGGATGTTTCCTTTGGCCCTATAGTCTTCAAAGGGATCCGAAATATCTGTTCTCAGATTCCACAGAAATAAGGCTAGCAAAGAGATCCACGAAATACAGATGTAACTCTGTGAGGGGAAGTCACACATCACAGAGCAGTTTCTCAGAAAGCTTCTTTCCAGATTTCATCTGAGGATATTTCCTTTTTCACCATAGCCCTCTATGGGCTTCCAAATATCACTTTGCCAATTCCACAAGAACTGTCTTAGCGAAAGGCTTTTTGAGGGGAAAGCTGTAACTCTGTGAGATGATTTCACAGAACACAAAGGAGTTTCTCAGAAAGCTTCTTTCTCTTTGTTATCGGAGGATATTTCCTTTGGCCCTATAGTTTTCTAAGGGATCCGAAATATCTGTTCTCAGATTCCACAGAAATAAGGCTGGCAAAGAGATGCACGAAATACAGATGTAACTCTGTGAGATGAATTAACAGAACACTAAGCAGTTTCTCAGAAAGCTTCTTTCCAGATTTCATCTGAGGATATTTCCTTTTTCACCATAGCCCTCTATGGGCCTCCAAATATCACTGTGCCAATTTCACAAGAACTGTCTTAGCGAAAGGCTTCTTGAGGGGAAAGCTGTAACTCTGTGAGATGATTTCACAGAACACAAAGGAGTTTGTCAGAAAGCTTCTTTCTCTTTGTTATCAGAGGATATTTCCTTTGGCCCTGTAGTCTTCAAAGGGATCCGAAATATGAGTTCTCAGATTCCACAGAAATAAGGCTAGCAAAGAGATCCACGAAATACAGATGTAACTCTGTGAGATGAATTAACAGAACACTTAGCAGTTTCTCAGAAAGCTTCTTTCCAGATTTCATCTGAGGATATTTCCTTTTTCACCATAGCCCTCTATGGGCTTCCAAATATCACTTTGCCAATTCCACAAGAACTGTCTCAGCGAAAGGCTTCTTGAGGGGAAAGCTGTAACTCTGTGAGATGATTTCACAGACACAAAGAAGTTTCTCAGAAAGCTTCTTTCTCTTTGTTATCGGAGAATATTTCATTTGGCCCTGTAGTCTTCAAAGGGATCCGAAATATCTGTTCTCAGATTCCACAGAAATAAGGCTAGCAAAGAGATCCACGAAATACAGATGTAACTCTGTGAGATGAATTAACAGAACACTAAGCAGTTTCTCAGAAAGCTTCTTTCCAGATTTCATCTGAGGATATTTCCTTTTTCACCATAGCCGTCTAAGGTCTTCCAAATATCACTTTGCCAATTCCACAAGAACTGTCTTAGCGAAAGGCTTCTTGAGGGGAAAGCTGTAACTCTGTGAGATGATTTCACAGAACACAAAGAAGTTTCTCAGAAAGCTTCTTTCTCTTTGTTATCGGAGGATATTTCCTTTGGCCCTATAGTCTTCAAAGGGATCCGAAATATCTGTTCTCAGATTCCACAGAAATAAGGCTAGCAAAGAGATCCACGAAATACCGATGTAACTCTGTGAGATGAATTAACAGAACACTAAGCAGTTTCTCAGAAAGCTTCTTTCCAGATTTCATCTGAGGATATTTCCTTTTTCACCATAGCCCTCTAGGGGCTTCCAAATATCACTTTGCAAATTCCACAAGAACTGTCTCAGCGAAAGTCTTCTTGAGCGGAAAGCTGTAACTCTGTGAGATGATTTCAGAGAACACAAAGAAGTTTCTCAGAGAGCTTCTTTCTCTTTGTTATCGGAAGATATTTCCTTTGGCCCTATAGTCTTCAAAGGCATCCGAAATATCTGTTCTCAGATTCCACAGAAATAAGGCTAGCAAAGAGATCCACGAAATACAGATGTAACTCTGTGAGTGGAAGTCACACATCACAGAGCAGTTTCTCAGAAAGCTTCTTTCCAGATTTCATCTGAGGATATTTCCTTTTTCACCATAGCCCTCTATTAGCTTCCAAATATCACTTTGCCAATTCCACAACAACTGTCTTAGCGAAAGGCTTCTTGAGGGGAAGGCTGTAACTCTGTGAGATGATTTCACAGAACACAAAGGAGTTTCTCAGAAAGCTTCTTTCTCTTTGTTATCGGAGGATATTTCCTTTGGCCCTATAGTCTTCTAAGGGATCCGAAATATCTGTTCTCAGATTCCACAGAAATAAGGCTGGCAAAGAGATCCACGAAATACAGATGTAACTCTGTGAAATGAATTAACAGAACACTAAGCAGTTTCTCAGAAAACTTCTTTCCAGATTTCATCTGAGGATATTTCCTTTTTCACCATAGCCCTCTATGGGCCTCCAAATATCACTGTACCAATTTCACAAGAACTGTCTTAGCGAAAGGCTTCTTGAGGGGAAAGCTGTAACTCTGTGAGATGATTTCACAGAACACAAAGAAGTTTCTCAGAAAGCTTCTTTCTCTTTGTTATCGGAGGATATTTCCTTTGGCCCTATAGTCTTCAAAGGGATCCGAAATATCAGTTCTCAGATTCCACAGAAATAAGGATAGCAAAGAGATCCACGAAATACAGATGTAACTCTGTGAGATGAATTACCAGAACACTAAGCAGTTTCTCAGAAAGCTTCTGTCCAGATTTCATCTGAGGATATTTCCTTTTTCACCATAGCCCTATATGGGCTTCCAAATATCACTTTGCCAATTCCACAAGAACTGTCTTAGCGAAAGGCTTCTTGAGGAGAAAGCTGTAACTCTGTGAGATGATTTCACAGACACAAAGAAGTTTCTCAGAAAGCTTCTTTCTCTTTGTTATCGGAGAATATTTCATTTGGCCCTATAGTCTTCAAAGGGATCCGAAATATGAGATCTCAGATTCCACAGAAATAAGGGTAGCAAAGAGATCCACGAAATACAGATGTAACTCTGTGAGATGAATTAACAGAACACTAAGCAGTTTCTCAGAAAGCTTCTTTCCAGATTTCATCTGAGGATATTTCCTTTTTCACCATAGCCCTCTAAGGGCTTCCAAATATCACTTTGCCAATTCCACAAGAACTGTCTTAGCGAAAGGCTTCTTGAGGGGAAAGCTGTAACTCTGTGAGATGATTTCACAGAACACAAAGAAGTTTCTCAGAAAGCTTCTTTCTCTTTGTTATCGGAGGATATTTCCTTTGGCCCTATAGTCTTCAAAGGGATCCGAAATATCTGTTCTCAGATTCCACAGAAATAAGGCTAGCAAAGAGATCCACGAAATACCGATGTAACTCTGTGAGATGAATTAACAGAACACTAAGCAGTTTCTCAGAAAGCTTCTTTCCAGATTTCATCTGAGGATATTTCCTTTTTCACCATAGCCCTCTATGGGCTTCCAAATATCACTTTGCAAATTCCACAAGAACTGTCTCAGCGAAAGTCTTCTTGAGGGGAAAGCTGTAACTCTGTGAGATGATTTCACAGAACACAAAGAAGTTTCTCAGAGAGCTTCTTTCTCTTTGTTATCGGAGGATATTTCCTTTGGCCCTATAGTCTTCAAAGGCATCCGAAATATCTGTTCTCAGATTCCACAGAAATAAGGCTAGCAAAGAGATCCACGAAATACAGATGTAACTCTGTGAGTGGAAGTCACACATCACAGAGCAGTTTCTCAGAAAGCTTCTTTCCAGATTTCATCTGAGGATATTTCCTTTTTCACCATAGCCCTCTATGGGCTTCCAAATATCACTTTGCCAATTCCACAAGAACTGTCTTAGCGAAAGGCTTCTTGAGGGGAAAGCTGTAACTCTGTGAGATGATTTCACAGACACAAAGAAGTTTCTCAGAAAGCTTCTTTCTCTTTGTTATCGGAGAATATTTCATTTGGCCCTATAGTCTTCAAAGGGATCCGAAATATGAGATCTCAGATTCCACAGAAATAAGGCTAGCAAAGAGATCCACGAAATACAGATGTAACTCTGTGAGATGAATTAACAGAACACTAAGCAGTTTCTCAGAAAGCTTCTTTCCAGATTTCATCTGAGGATATTTCCTTTTTCACCATAGCCCTCTATGGGCCTCCAAATATCACTTTGCCAATTTCACAAGAACTGTCTTAGCGAAAGGCTTCTTGAGGGGAAAGCTCTAACTCTGTGAGATGATTTCACAGAACACTAAGAAGTTTGTCAGAAAGCTTCTTTCTCTTTGTTATCGGAGGATATTACCTTTGGCCCTATAGTCTTCAAAGGGATCCGAAATATCTGTTCTCAGATTCCACAGAAATAAGGCTAGCAAAGAGATCCACGAAATACAGATGTAACTCTGTGAGATGAATTAACAGAACACTAAGCAGTTTCTCAGAAAGCTTCTTTCCAGATTTCATCTGAGGATATTTCCTTTTTCACCATAGCCCTCTAAGGGCTTCCAAATATCACTTTGCCAATTCCACAAGAACTGTCTTAGCGAAAGGCTTCTTGAGGGGAAAGCTGTAACTCTGTGATATGATTTCACAGAACACAAAGAAGTTTCTCAGAAAGCTTCTTTCTCTTTGTTATCGGAGGATACTTCCTTTGGCCCTATAGTCTTCAATGGGATCCGAAATATCTGTTCTCAGATTCCACAGAAATAAGGCTAGCAAAGAGATCCACGAAATACAGATGCAACTCTGGGGATGAATTAACAGAACACTAAGCAGTTTCTCAGAAAGCTTCTTTCCAGATTTCATCTGAGGATATTTCCTTTTTCACCAAAGCCCTCTATGGGCTTCCAAATATCACTTTTCCAATTCCACAAGAACTATCTTAGCGAAAGGCTTCTTGAGGGGAAAGCTGTAACTCTGTGAGATGATTTCACAGAACACAAAGTAGTTTCTCGGAAAGCTTCTATCTCTTTGTAATCGGAGGATATTTCCTTTGGCCCTATAGTCTTCAAAGGGATCCGAAATATCTGTTCTCAGATTCCACAGAAATAAGGCTGGCAAAGAGATCCACGAAATACAGATGTAATTCTGTGAGATGAATTAACAGAACACTAAGCAGTTTCTCAGAAAGCTTCTTTCCAGATTTCATCTGAGGATATTTCCTTTTTCACCATAGCCCTCTATGGGCCCCCAAATATCACTTTGCCAATTTCACAAGAACTGTCTTAGCGAAAGGCTTCTTGAGGGGAAAGCTCTAACTCTGTGAGATGATTTCACAGAACACAAAGAAGTTTGTCAGAAAGCTTCTTTCTCTTTGTTATCGGAGGATATTACCTTTGGCCCTATAGTCTTCAAAGGGATCCGAAATATCTGTTCTCAGATTCCACAGAAATAAGGCTAGCAAAGAGATCCACGAAATACAGATGTAACTCTGGGGATGAATTAACAGAACACTAAGCAGTTTCTCAGAATGCTTCTTTCCAGATTTCATCTGAGGATATTTCCTTTTTCACCATAGCCCTCTAGGGGCTTCCAAATATCACTTTGCCAATTCCACAACAACTGTCTTAGCAAAAGGCTTCTTGAGGGGAAAGCTGTACCTCTGTGAGATGATTTCACAGAACACAAAGGAGTTTCGCAGAAAGCTTCTTTCTCTTTGTTATCGGAGGATATTTCCTTTGGCCCTATAGTCTTCAAAGGGATCCGAAATATATCTTCTCAGATTCCACAGAAATAAGGCTAGCAAAGAGATCCACGAAATACAGATGTAACTCTGGGGATGAATTAACAGATCAATAAGCAGTTTCTCAGAATGCTTCTTTCCAGATTTCATCTGAGGATATTTCCTTTTTCACCATAGCCCTCTATGGGCCTCCAAATTTCACTTTGCCAATTCCACAAGAACTGTGTTAGCGAAAGGCTTCTTGAGGGGAAAGCTGTAACTCTGTGAGATGATTTCACAGAACACAAAGGAGTTTCTCAGAAAGCTTCTTTCTCTTTGTTATCGGAGGATATTTCATTTGGCCCTATAGTCTTCAAAGGGATCCGAAATATGAGTTCTCAGATTCCACAGAAATAAGGCTAGCAAAGAGATCCACGAAATACAGATGTAACTCTGTGAGATGAATTAACAGAACACTAAGCAGTTTCTCAGAAAGCTTCTTTCCAGATTTCATCTGAGGATATTTCCTTTTTCACCATAGCCCTCTAAGGGCTTCCAAATATCACTTTGCCAATTCCACAAGAACTGTCTTAGCGAAAGGCTTCTTGAGGGCAAAGCTGTAACTCTGTGAGATGATTTCAGAGAACACAAAGAAGTTTCTCAGAAAGCTTCTTTCTCTTTGTTATCAGAGGATATTTCCTTTGGCCCTATAGTCTTCAATGGGATCCGAAATATCTGTTCTCAGATTCCACAGAAATAAGGCTAGCAAAGAGATCCACGAAATACAGATGTAACTCTGTGAGTGGAAGTCACACATCACAGAGCAGTTTCTCAGAAAGCTTCTTTCCAGATTTCATCTGAGGATATTTCCTTTTTCACCATAGCCCTCTATGGGCTTCCAAATATCACTTTGCAAATTCCACAAGAACTGTCTCAGCGAAAGTCTTCTTGAGGGGAAAGCTGTAACTCTGTGAGATGATTTCACAGAACACAAAGAAGTTTCTCAGAGAGCTTCTTTCTCTTTGTTATCGGAGGATATTTCCTTTGGCCCTGTAATCTTCAAAGGCATCCGAAATATCTGTTCTCAGATTCCACAGAAATAAGGCTAGCAAAGAGATCCACGAAATACAGATGTAACTCTGTGAGTGGAAGTCACACATCACAGAGCAGTTTCTCAGAAAGCTTCTTTCCAGATTTCATCTGAGGATATTTCCTTTTTCACCATAGCCCTCTATGGGTTTCCAAATATCACTTTGCCAATTCCACATACTGTCTTAGCGAAAGGCTTCTTGAGGGGAAAGCTGTAACTCTGTGAGATGATTTCACAGAACACAAAGAAGTTTCTCAGAAAGCTTCTATCTCTTTGTTATCGGAGGATATTTCCTTTGGCCCTATAGTCTTCAAAGGGATCCGAAATATCTGTTCTCAGATTCCACAGAAAAAAGGCTGGCAAAGAGATTCACGAAATACAGATGTAACTCTGTGAGATGAATTAACAGAACACTAAGCAGTTTCTCAGAAAGCTTCTTTCCAGATTTCATCTGAGGATATTTCCTTTTTCACCATAGCCCTCTATGGGCCTCCAAATATCACTTTGCCAATTTCACAAGAACTGTCTTAGCGAAAGGCTTCTTGAGGGGAAAGCTCTAACTCTGTGAGATGATTTCACAGACACAAAGAAGTTTCTCAGAAAGCTTCTTTCTCTTTGTTATCGGAGGATATTACCTTTGGCCCTATAGTCTTCAAAGGGATCCGAAATATCTATTCTCAGATTCCACAGAAATAAGGCTAGCAAAGAGATCCACGAAATACAGATGTAACTCTGGGGATGCATTAACAGAACACTAAGCAGTTTCTGAGAATGCTTCTTTCCAGATTTCATCTGAGGATATTTCCTTTTTCACCATAGCCATCTATGGGCTTCCAAATATCACTTTGCCAATTCCACAACAACTGTCTTAGCGAAAGTCTTCTTGAGGGGAAAGCTGTAACTCTGTGAGATGATTTCACAGAACACAAAGGAGTTTCTCAGAAAGCTTCTTTCTCTTTGTTATCGGAGGATATTTCCTTTGGCCCTATAGTCTTCAAAGGGATCCGAAATATCTGTTCTCAGATTCCACAGAAATAAGGCTAGCAAAGAGATCCACGAAATACAGATGTAACTCTGGGGATGAATTAACAGAACAATAAGCAGTTTCTCAGAATGCTTCTTTCCAGATTTCATCTAAGGGTATTTCCTTTTTCACCATAGCCCTCTATGTGCTTCCAAATATCACTTTGCCAATTCCACAAAGACTGTGTTAGCGAAAGGCTTCTTGAGGGGAAAGCTGTAACTCTGTGAGATGATTTCACAGAACACAAAGGAGTTTCTCAGAAAGCTTCTTTCCCTTTGTTATCGGAGGATATTTCCTTTGGCCCTATAGTCTTCAAAGGGATCCGAAATATCTGTTCTCAGATTCCACAGAAATAAGGCTAGCAAAGAGATCCACGAAATACAGATGTAACTCTGTGAGTGGAAGTCACACATCACAGAACAGTTTCTCAGAAAGCTTCTTTCCAGATTTCATCTGAGGATATTTCCTTTTTCACATTAGCCGTCTATGGGCTTCAAAATATCACTTTGCCAATTCCACAAGAACGGTCTTAGCGAAAGGCTTCTTGAGGGGAAAGCTGTAACTCTGTGAGATGATTTCACAGAACACAAAGAAGTTTCTCAGAAAGCTTCTTTCTCTTTGTTATCGGAGGATATTTCCTTTGGCCCTATAGTCTTCAAAGGGATCCGAAATATCTGTTCTCAGATTCCACAGAAATAAGACTAGCAAAGAGACCCACGAAATACGGATGTAACTCCGTGAGATGAATTACCAGAACACTAAGCAGTTTCTCAGAAAGCTTGTATCCAGATTTCATCTGAGGATATTTTCTTTTTCACCATAGCCCACTATGGGATTCCAAATATCACTTTGCCAATTCCACAAGAACTATTTTAGCGAAAGGCTTTTTGAGGAGAAAGCTGTAACTCTGTGAGATGATTTCACAGAACACAAAGAAGTTTCTCAGAAAGCTTCTTTCTCTTTGTTATCGGAGGATGTTTCCTTTGGCCCTATAGTCTTCAAGGGATCTGAAATATCTGTTCTCAGATTCCACAGAAATAAGGCCAGCAAAGTGATCCACGAAATACAGATGTAACTCTGTGAGATGAATTTACAGAACACTAAGCAGTTTCTCAGAAAGCTTCTTTCCAGATTTCATCTGAGGATATTTCCTTTTTCACCATAGCCCTCTATGGGCTTCCAAATATCACTTTGCAAATTCCACAAGAACTGTCTCAGCGAAAGTCTTCTTGAGGGGAAAGCTGTAACTCTGTGAGATGATTTCACAGAACACAAAGAAGTTTCTCAGAGAGCTTCTTTCTCTTTGTTATCGGAGGATATTTCCTTTGGCCCTATAATCTTCAAAGGCAACCGAAATATCTGTTCTCAGATTCCACAGAAATAAGGCTAGCAAAGAGATCCACGAAATACAGATGTAACTCTGTGAGTGGAAGTCACACATCACAGAGCAATTTCTCAGAAAGCTTCTTTCCAGATTTCATCTGAGGATATTTCCTTTTTCACCATAGCGGTCTATGGGCTTCCAAATATCACTTTGCCAATTCCACAAGAACTGTCTTAGCGAAAGGCTTCTTGAGGGGAAAGCTGTAACTCTGTGAGATGATTTCACAGAACACAAAGAAGTTTCTCAGAAAGCTTCTATCTCTTTGTTATCGGAGAATATTTCCTTTGGCCCTATAGTCTTCAAAGGGATCCGAAATATCTGTTCTCAGATTCCACAGAAATAAGGCTGGCAAAGAGATCCACGAAATACAGATGTAAGTCTGTGAGATGAATTAACAGAACACTAAGCAGTTTCTCAGAAAGCTTCTTTCCAGATTTCATCTGAGGATATTTCCTTTTTCACCATAGCCCTCTATGGGCCTCCAAATATCACTGTGCCAATTTCACAAGAACTGTCTTAGCGAAAGGCTTCTTGAGGGGAAAGCTCTAACTCTGGGAGATGATTTCAGAGACACAAAGAAGTTTTTCAGACAGCTTCTTTCTCTTTGTTATCGGAGGATATTACCTTTGGCCCTATAGTCTTCAAAGGGATCCGAAATATCTATTCTCAGATTCCACAGAAATAAGGCTAGCAAAGAGATCCACGAAATACAGATGTAATTCTGGGGATGCATTAACAGAACACTAAGCAGTTTCTCAGAATGCTTCTTTCCAGATTTCATCTGAGGATATTTCCTTTTTCACCATAGCCCTCTATGGGCTTCCAAATATCACTTTGCCAATTCCACAACAACTGTCTTAGCGAAAGTCTTCTTGAGGGGAAAGCTGTAACTCTGTGAGATGATTTCACAGAACACAAAGAAGTTTCTCAGAAAGCTTCTTTCTCTTTGTTATCGGAGGATATTTCCTTTGGCCCTATAGTCTTCAAAGGGATCCGAAATATCTGTTCTCAGATTCCACAGAAATAAGGCTAGCAAAGAGATCCACGAAATACAGATGTAACTCTGTGGATGAATTAACAGAACAATAAGCAGTTTCTCAGAATGCTTCTTTCCAGATTTCATCTAAGGGTATTTCCTTTTTCACCATAGCCCTCTATGGGATTCCAAATATCACTTTGCATATTCCACAAGGACTGTGTTAGCGAAAGGCTTCTTGAGGGGAAAGCTGTAACTCTGTGAGATGATTTCACAGAACACAAAGGAGTTTCTCAGAAAGCTTCTTTCACTTTGTTATCGGAGGATATTTCCTTTGGCCCTATAGTCTTCAAAGGGATCCGAAATATCTGTTCTCAGATTCCACAGAAATAAGGCTAGCAAAGAGATCCTCGAAATACAGATGTAACTCTGTGAGATGAATTAACAGAACACTAAGCAGTTTCTCAGAAATCTTCTTTCCAGATTTCATCTGAGGATATTTCCTTTTTCACCATAGCCCTCTATGGGCTTCCAAATATCACTTTTCCAATTCCACAAGAACTGTCTTAGCGAAAGGCTTCTTGAGGGGAAAGCTGTAACTCTGTGAGATGATTTCACAGAACACAAAGAAGTTTCTCAGAAAGCTTCTTTCTCTTTGTTATCGGAGAATATTTCCTTTGGCCCTATAGTCTTCAAAGGGATCCGAAATATGAGTTCTCAGATTCCACAGATATAAGGCTAGCAAAGAGATCCACGAAATACAGATGTAACTCTGTGAGTGGAAGTCACACATCACAGAGCAGTTTCTCAGAAAGCTTCTTTCCAGATTTCATCTGAGGATATTTCCTTTTTCACCATAGCCCTCTATGGGCTTCCAAATATCACTTTGCCAATTCCACAAGAACTGTCTTAGCGAAAGGCTTCTTGAGGGGAAAGGTGTAACTCTGTGAGATGATTTCACAGAACACAAAGAAGTTTCTCAGAAAGCTTCTTTCTCTTTGTTATCGGAGGATATTTCCTTTGGCCCTATAGTCTTCAAAGGGATCCGAAATATGAGTTCTCAGATTCCACAGAAATAAGGCTAGCAAAGAGATCCACGAAATACAGAGGTAACTCTGTGAGATGAATTAACAGAACACTAAGCAGTTTCTCAGAAAACTTGTATCCAGATTTCATCTGAGGATATTTCCTTTTTCACCGTAGCCCTCTATGGGCTTCCAAATATCACTTGGCCAATTCCACAAGAATTATCTTAGCGAAAGGCTTCTTGAGGAGAAAGCTGTAACTCTGTGAGATGATTTCACAGAACACAAAGAAGGTTCTCAGAAAGCTTCTTTCTCTTTGTTATCGGAGGATATTTTCTTTGGCCCTATAGTCTTCAAAGGGATCTGAAATATCTGTTCTCAGCTTCCACAGAAATAAGGCTGGCAAAGAGATCCACGAAATACAGATGTAACTCTGTGAGTGGAAGTCACACATCACAGAGCAGTTTCTCAGAAAGCTTCTTTCCAGATTTCATCTGAGAATATTTCCTTTTTCACCATAGCCCTCTATGGGCTTCCAAATATCACTTTGCCAATTCCACAAGAACTCTCTTAGCAGAAGGCTTCTTGAGGGGAAAGCTGTAACTCTGTGAGATGATTTCACAGAACACAAAGAAGTTTCTCAGAAAGCTTCTTTTTCTTTGTTATCGGAGGATATTTCCTTTGGCCCTATAGTCTTCAAAGTGATCCGAATTATCTGTTCTCAGATTCCACAGAAATAAGGCTAGAAAAGAGATCCACGAAATACAGATGTAACTCTGTGAGATGAATTACCAGAACACTAAGCAGTTTCTCAGAAAGCTTCTTTCCAGATTTCATCTGAGGATATTTCCTTTTTCACCATAGCCCTCTATGGGCTTCCAAATATCTCTTTGCCAATTCCACAAGAACTGTCTTAGCGAAAGGCTTCTAGAGGGGAAAGCTGTAACTCTGTGAGATGATTTCACAGAACACAAAGAAGTTTCTCAGAAAGCTTCTATCTCTTTGTTATCGGAGGATATTTCCTTTGGCCCTATAGTCTTCAAAGGGTTCTGAAATATCTGTTCTCAGATTCCACAGAAATAAGGCTGGCAAAGAGATCCACGAAATACAGATGTAACTCTGTGAGATGAATTAACAGAACACTAAGCAGTTTCTCAGAAAGCTTCTTTCCAGATTTCATCTGAGGATATTTCCTTTTTCACCATAGCCCACTAAGGGCTTCCAAATATCACTTTGCCAATTCCACAAGAACTGTCTTAGCGAAAGGCTTCTTGAGGGGAAAGCTGTAACTCTGTGAGATGATTTCACAGAACACAAAGAAGTTTCTCAGACAGCTTCTTTCTCTTTGTTATCGGAGGATATTTCCTTTGGCCCTATAGTCTTCAAAGGGATCCGAAATATCTGTTCTCAGATTCCACAGAAATAAGGCTAGCAAAGAGATCCACGAAATACAGATGTAACTCTGTGAGTGGAAGTCACACATCACAGAGCAGTTTCTCAGAAAGCTTCTTTCCAGATTTCATCTGAGGATATTTCCTTTTTCACCATAGCCCTCTATGGGCTTCCAAATATCACTTTGCCAATTCCACAAGAACTGTCTTAGCGAAAGGCTTCTTGAGGGGAAAGCTGTAACTCTGTGAGATGATTTCACAGAACACAAAGAAGTTTCTCAGAAAGCTTCTTTATCTTTTGTTATAGGAGGATATTTCCTTTGGCACTATAGTCTTCAAAGGGATCCGAAATATTTGTTCTCAGATTCCACAGAAATAAGGCTAGGAAAGAGATCCTCGAAATACAGATGTAACTCTGTGAGTGGAAGTCACACATCACAGAGCAGTTTCTCAGAAAGCTTCTTTCCAGATTTCATCTGAGGATATTTCTTTTTTCACCATAGCCCTCGATGGGCCTCCAAAAATCACTTTGCCAATTTCACAAGAACTGTCTTAGCGAAAGGCTTCTTGAGGGGAAAGCTGAAACTCTGTGAGATGATTTCACAGAACACAAAGAAGTTTGTCAGAAAGCTTCTTTCTCTTTGTTATCGGAGGATATTACCTTTGGCCCTATAGTCTTCAAAGGGATCCGAAATATCTGTTCTCAGATTCCACAGAAATAAGGCTAGCAAAGAGATCCACGAAATACAGATGTAACTCTGGGGATGAATTAACAGAACACTAAGCAGTTTCTCAGAATGCTTCTTTCCAGATTTCATCTGAGGATATTTCCTTTTTCACCATAGCCCTCTAGGGGCTTCCAAATATCACTTTGCCAATTCCACAAGAACTGTCTTAGCGAAAGGCTTCTTGAGGGGAAAGCTGTAACTCTGTGAGATGATTTCACAGAACACAAAGAAGTTTCTCAGAGAGCTTCTTTCTCTTTGTTATCGGAGGATATTTCCTTTGGCCCTATAGTCTTCAATGGGATCCTAAATATCTGTTCTCAGATTCCACAGAAATAAGGCTAGCAAAGAGATCCACGAAATACAGATGTAACTCTGTGAGTGGAAGTCACCCATCACAGAGCAGTTTCTCAGAAAGCTTCTTTCCAGATTTCAACTGAGGATATTTCCTTTTTCACCATAGCCCTCTATGGGCTTCCAAATATCACTTTGCCAATTCCACAAGAACTGTCTTAGCGAAAGGCTTCTTGAGGAGAAAGCTGTAACTCTGTTAGATGATTTCACAGAATACAAAGAAGTTTCTCAGAAAGCTTCTATCTCTTTGTTATCGGAGGATATTTCCTTTGGCCCTATAGTCTTCAAAGGGATCCGAAATATCTGTTCTCAGATTCCACAGAAATAAGGCTGGCAAAGAGATCCACGAAATACAGATGTAACTCTGTGAGATGAATTAACAGAACACTAAGCAGTTTCTCAGAAAGCTTCTTTCCAGATTTCATCTGAGGATATTTCCTTTTTCACCATAGCCCACTAAGGGCTTCCAAATATCACTTTGCCAATTCCACAAGAACTGTCTTAGCGAAAGGCTTCTTGAGGGGAAAGCTGTAACTCTGTGAGATGATTTCACAGAACACAAAGAAGTTTCTCAGACAGCTTCTTTCTCTTTGTTATCGGAGGATATTTCCTTTGGCCCTATAGTCTTCAAAGGGATCCGAAATATCTGTTCTCAGATTCCACAGAAATAAGGCTAGCAAAGAGATCCACGAAATACAGATGTAACTCTGTGAGTGGAAGTCACACATCACAGAGCAGTTTCTCAGAAAGCTTCTTTCCAGATTTCATCTGAGGATATTTCCTTTTTCACCATAGCCCTCTATGGGCTTCCAAATATCACTTTGCCAATTCCAGAAGAACTGTCTTAGCGAAAGGCTTCTTGAGGGGAAAGCTGTAACTCTGTGAGATGATTTCACAGAACACAAAGAAGTTTCTCAGAAAGCTTCTTTATCTTTTGTTATAGGAGGATATTTCCTTTGGCACTATAGTCTTCAAAGGGATCCGAAATATTTGTTCTCAGATTCCACAGAAATAAGGCTAGCAAAGAGATCCTCGAAATACAGATGTAACTCTGTGAGTGGAAGTCACACATCACAGAGCAGTTTCTCAGAAAGCTTCTTTCCAGATTTCATCTGAGGATATTTCCTTTTTCACCATAGCCCTCGATGGGCCTCCAAATATCACTTTGCCAATTTCACAAGAACTGTCTTAGCGAAAGGCTTCTTGAGGGGAAAGCTGAAACTCTGTGAGATGATTTCACAGAACACAAAGAAGTTTGTCAGAAAGCTTCTTTCTCTTTGTTATCGGAGGATATTACCTTTGGCCCTATAGTCTTCAAAGGGATCCGAAATATCTGTTCTCAGATTCCACAGAAATAAGGCTAGCAAAGAGATCCACGAAATACAGATGTAACTCTGGGGATGAATTAACAGAACACTAAGCAGTTTCTCAGAATGCTTCTTTCCAGATTTCATCTGAGGATATTTCCTTTTTCACCATAGCCCTCTAGGGGCTTCCAAATATCACTTTGCCAATTCCACAAGAACTGTCTTAGCGAAAGGCTTCTTGAGGGGAAAGCTGTAACTCTGTGAGATGATTTCACAGAACACAAAGAAGTTTCTCAGAGAGCTTCTTTCTCTTTGTTATCGGAGGATATTTCCTTTGGCCCTATAGTCTTCAAAGGGATCCGAAATATCTGTTCTCAGATTCCACAGAAATAAGGCTGGCAAAGAGATCCACGAAATACAGATGTAACTCTGTGAGATGAATTAACAGAACACTAAGCAGTTTCTCAGAAAGCTTCTTTCCAGATTTCATCTGAGGATATTTCCTTTTTCACCATAGCCCACTAAGGGTTTCCAAATATCACTTTGCCAATTCCACAAGAACTGTCTTAGCGAAAGGCTTCTTGAGGGGAAAGCTGTAACTCTGTGAGATGATTTCACAGAACACAAAGAAGTTTCTCAGACAGCTTCTTTCTCTTTGTTATCGGAGGATATTTCCTTTGGCCCTATAGTCTTCAAAGGGATCCGAAATATCTGCTCTCAGATTCCACAGAAATAAGGCTAGCAAAGAGATCCACGAAATACAGATGTAACTCTTGTGATGAATTAACAGAACACTAAGCAGTTTCTCAGAAAGCTTCTTTCCAGATTTCATCTGAGGATATTTCCTTTTTCACCATAGCCCTCTATGGGCTTCCAAATATCACTTTGCCAATTCCACAACAACTGTCTTAGGGAAAGGCTTCTTGAGGGGAAAGCAGTAAGTCTGTGAGATGATTTCACAGAACACAAAGGAGTTTCTCAGAAAGCTTCTTTCTCTTTGTTATCGGAGGATATTTCCTTTGGCCCTATAGTCTTCAAAGGGAAACGAAATATCTGTTCTCAGATTCCACAGAAATAAGGCTAGCAAAGAGATCCTCGAAACACAGATGTAACTCTGTGAGATGAATTAACAGAACACTAAGCAGTTTCTCAGAAATCTTCTTTCCAGATTTCATCTGAGGATATTTCCTTTTTCACCATAGCCCTCTATGGGCTTCCAAATATCACTTTGCCAATTCCACAAGAACTGTCTTA
Source organism: Macaca mulatta (assembly GCF_049350105.2). NCBI lineage: Eukaryota > Metazoa > Chordata > Mammalia > Primates > Cercopithecidae > Macaca > Macaca mulatta. The sequence goes on along the minus strand of NC_133409.1, from coordinate 51,764,591 downwards.
GCGAAAGGCTTCTTGAGGGGAAAGCTGTAACTCTGTGAGATGATTTCACAGAACACAAAGAAGTTTCTCAGAAAGCTTCTTTCTCTTTGTTATCGGAGAATATTTCCTTTGGCCCTATAGTCTTCAAAGGGATCCGAAATATGAGTTCTCAGATTCCACAGAAATAAGGCTAGCAAAGAGATCCACGAAATACAGATGTAACTCTGTGGATGAATTAACAGAACACTAAGCAGTTTCTCAGAATGCTTCTTTCCAGATTTCATCTGAGGATATTTCCTTTTTCACCATAGCCCTCTATGGGCTTCCAAATATCACTTTGCCAATTCCACAACAACTGTCTTAGCGAAAGGCTTCTTGAGGGGAAAGCTGTAACTCTGTGAGATGATTTCACAGAACAAAAAGGAGTTTCTCAGAAAGCTTCTTTCTCTTTGTTATCGGAGGATATTTTCTTTGGCCCTATAGTCTTCAAAGAGATCCGAAATATCTGTTCTCAGATTCCACAGAAATAAGGCTAGCAAAGAGATCCACGAAATACAGATGTAACTCTGTGAGATGAATTACCAGAACACTAAGCAGTTTCTCAGGAAGCTTCTTTCCAGATTTCATCTGAGGATATTTCCTTTTACACCATAGCTCTCTATGGGCTTCCAAATATCACTTTGCCAATTCCACAAGAACTGTCTTAGCGAAAGGCTTCTTGAGGGGAAAGCTGTAACTCTGTGAGATGAATTCACAGAACACGAAGAAGTTTCTCAGAAAGCTTCTTTCTCTTTGTTATCGTAGGATATTTCCTTTGGCCCTATAGTCTTCAAAGGGATCCGAAATATCTGTTCTCAGATTCCACAGAAATAAGGCTAGCAAAGAGATCCACGAAATACAGATGTAACTCTGTGAGTGGAAGTCACACATCACAGAGCAGTTTCTCAGAAAGCTTCTTTCCAGGTTTCATCTGAGGATATTTCCTTTTTCACCCTAGCCCTCTATGGGCTTCCAAATATCACTTTGCCAATTTCAAAAGAACTGTCTTAGCAGACGGCTTCTTTAGGGGAAATCTGTAACTCTGTGAGATGATTTCACAGAACACAAAGAAGTTTCTCAGAAAGCTTCTTTCTCTTTGTTATCGGAGGATATTTCCTTTGGCCCTCTAGTCTTCAAAGGGATCCGAAATATCTGTTCTCCGATTCCACAGAAATAAGGCTAGCAAAGAGATCCACGAAATACAGATGTAACTCTGTGAGTGGAAGTCACACATCACAGAGCAGTTTCTCAGAAAGCTTCTTTCCAGATTTCATCTGAGGATATTTCCTTTTTCACCATAGCCCTCTATGGGCTTCCAAATATCACTTTGCCAATTCCACAAGAACTGTCTTAGCGAAAGGCTTCTTGAGGAGAAAGCTGTAACTCTGTGAGATGATTTCACAGAACACAAAGAAGTTTCTCAGAAAGCTTCTATCTCTTTGTTATCGGAGGATATTTCCTTTGGCCCTATAGTCTTCAAAGGGATCCGAAATATCTGTTCTCAGATTCCACAGAAATAAGGCTGGCAAAGAGATCCACGAAATACAGATGTAACTCTGTGAGATGAATTAACAGAACACTAAGCAGTTTCTCAGAAAGCTTCTTTCCAGATTTCATCTGAGGATATTTCCTTTTTCACCATAGCCCTCTATGGGCCTCCAAATATCACTTTGCCAATTTCACAAGAACTGTCTTAGCGAAAGGCTTCTTGAGGGGAAAGCTCTAACTCTGTGAGATGATTTCACAGAACACAAAGAAGTTTGTCAGAAAGCTTCTTTCTCTTTGTTATCGGAGGATATTACCTTTGGCCCTATAGTCTTCAAAGGGATCCGAAATATCTGCTCTCAGATTCCACAGAAATAAGGCTAGCAAAGAGATCCACGAAATACAGATGTAACTCTGTGAGATGAATTAACAGAACACTAAGCACTTTCTCAGAAAGCTTCTTTCCAGATTTCATCTGAGGATATTTCCTTTTTCACCATAGCCCTCTATGGGCTTCCAAATATCACTTTGCAAATTCCTCAAGAACTGTCTTAGCGAAAGGCTTCTTGAGGGGAAAGCTGTAACTCTGTGAGATGATTTCACAGAACACAAAGAAGTTTCTCAGACAGCTTCTTTCTCTTTGTTATCGGAGGATATTTCATTTGGCCCTATAGTCTTCAATGGGATCCGAAATATCTGTTCTCAGATAACACAGAAATAAGGCTAGCAAAGAGATCCACGAAATACAGATGTAGCTCTGTGAGTGGAAGTCACACATCACAGAGCAGTTTCTCAGAAAGCTTCTTTCCAGATTTCATCTGAGGATATTTCCTTTTTCACCATAGCCCTCTATGGGCTTCCAAATATCACTTTGCCAATTCCACAAGAACTGTCTTAGCAAAAGGCTTCTTGAGGGGAAAGCTGTAACTCTGTGAGATGATTTCACAGAACACAAAGAAGTTTCTCAGAAAGCTTCTTTCTCTTTGTTATCGGAGGATATTTCCTTTGGCCCTATAGTCTTCAAAGGGATCCGAAATATCTGTTCTCAGATTCCACAGAAATAAGGCTAGCAAAGAGATCCACGAAATACAGATGTAACTCTGTGAGATGAATTACCAGAACACTAAGCAGTTTCTCAGAAAGCTTCTTTCCAGATTTCATCTGAGGATATTTCCTTTTTCACCATTGCTCTCTATGGGCTTCCAAATATCACTTTTCCAATTCCACAAGAACTGTCTTAGCGAAAGGCTTCTTGAGGGGAAAGCTGTAACTCTGTGAGATGATTTCACAGAACACAAAGAAGTTTCTCAGAAAGCTTCTTTATCTTTTGTTATAGGAGGATATTTCCTTTGGCACTATAGTTTTCAAAGGGATCCGAAATATTTGTTCTCAGATTCCACAGAAATAAGGCTAGCAAAGAGATCCTCGAAATACAGATGTAACTCTGTGAGATGAATTAACAGAACACTAAGCAGTTTCTCAGAAAGCTTCTTTCCAGATTTCATCTGAGGATATTTCCTTTTTCACCATAGCCCTCTATGGGCTTCCAAATATCACTTTGCCAATTCCACAAGAACTGTCTTAGCGAAAGTCTTCTTGAGGGGAAAGCTGTAACTCTGTGAGATGATTTCAGAGAACACAAAGAAGTTTCTCAGAGAGCTTCTTTCTCTTTGTTATCGGAGGATAATTCCTTTGGCGCTATAGTCCTCAAAGGGATCGGAAATATCTGTTCTCGGATTCCACAGAAATAAGGCTAGCAAAGAGATCCACGAAATACAGATGTATCTCTGTGAGTGGAAGTCACACATCACAGAGCAGTTTCTCAGAAAGCTTATTTCCAGATTTCATCTGAGGATATTTCCTTTTTCACCATAGCCCTCTATGGGCTTCCAAATAACACTTTGCCAATTCCACAACAACTGTCTTAGCGAAAGGCTTCTTGAGGGGAAAGCTGTAACTCTGTGAGATGATTTCAAAGAACACAAAGGAGTTTCTCAGAAAGCTTCTTTCTCTTTGTTATCGGAGGATATTTCCTTTGGCCCTATAGTCTTCAAAGGGATGCGAAATATCTGTTCTCAGATTCCACAGAAATAAGGTTAGCAAAGAGATCCACGAAATGCAGATGTAACACTGTGAGATGAATTAACAGAACACTAAGCAGTTTCTCAGAAAGCTTCTTTCCAGATTTCATCTGAGGATATTTCCTTTTTCACCGTAGCCCTCTATGAGCTTCCAAATATCACTTGCCAATTCCACAAGAACTGTCATAGCGAAAGGCTTCTTGAGGGGAAAGCTGTAACTCTGTGAGATGATTTCACAGAACACAAAGAAGTTTCTCAGAAAGCTTCTTTCTCTTTGTTATCGGAGGATATTTCCTTTGGCCCTATAGTCTTCAAAGGGATCCGAAATATCTGTTCTCAGATTCCACAGAAATAAGGCTAGCAAAGAGATCCACGAAATACAGATGTAACTCTGTGAGATGAATTACCAGAACACTAAGCAGTTTCTCAGAAAGCTTCTTTCCAGATTTCATCTGAGGATATTTCCTTTTTCACCATAGCCCTCTATGGGCTTCCAAATATCACTTTGCCAATTCCACAAGAACTGTCTTAGCGAAAGGCTTCTTGAGGAGAAAGCTGTAACTCTGTGAGATGATTTCACAGAACACAAAGAAGTTTCTCAGAAAGCTTCTATCTCTTTGTTATCGGAGGATATTTCCTTTGGCCCTATAGTCTTCAAAGGGATCCGAAATATCTGTTCTCAGATTCCACAGAAATAAGGCTGGCAAAGAGATCCACGAAATACAGATGTAACTCTGTGAGATGAATTAACAGAACACTAAGCAGTTTCTCAGAAAGCTTCTTTCCAGATTTCATCTGAGGATATTTCCTTTTTCACCATAGCCCTCTATGGGCCTCCAAATATCACTTTGCCAATTTCACAAGAACTGTCTTAGCGAAAGGCTTCTTGAGGGGAAAGCTCTAACTCTGTGAGATGATTTCACAGAACACAAAGAAGTTTGTCAGAAAGCTTCTTTCTCTTTGTTATCGGAGGATATTACCTTTGGCCCTATAGTCTTCAAAGGGATCCGAAATATCTGCTCTCAGATTCCACAGAAATAAGGCTAGCAAAGAGATCCACGAAATACAGATGTAACTCTGTGAGATGAATTAACAGAACACTAAGCACTTTCTCAGAAAGCTTCTTTCCAGATTTCATCTGAGGATATTTCCTTTTTCACCATAGCCCTCTATGGGCTTCCAAATATCACTTTGCAAATTCCTCAAGAACTGTCTTAGCGAAAGGCTTCTTGAGGGGAAAGCTGTAACTCTGTGAGATGATTTCACAGAACACAAAGAAGTTTCTCAGACAGCTTCTTTCTCTTTGTTATCGGAGGATATTTCATTTGGCCCTATAGTCTTCAATGGGATCCGAAATATCTGTTCTCAGATAACACAGAAATAAGGCTAGCAAAGAGATCCACGAAACACAGATGTAACTCTGTGAGTGGAAGTCACACATCACAGAGCAGTTTCTCAGAAAGCTTCTTTCCAGATTTCATCTGAGGATATTTCCTTTTTCACCATAGCCCTCTATGGGCTTCCAAATATCACTTTGCCAATTCCACAAGAACTGTCTTAGCAAAAGGCTTCTTGAGGGGAAAGCTGTAACTCTGTGAGATGATTTCACAGAACACAAAGAAGTTTCTCAGAAAGCTTCTTTCTCTTTGTTATCGGAGGATATTTCCTTTGGCCCTATAGTCTTCAAAGGGATCCGAAATATCTGTTCTCAGATTCCACAGAAATAAGGCTAGCAAAGAGATCCACGAAATACAGATGTAACTCTGTGAGATGAATTACCAGAACACTAAGCAGTTTCTCAGAAAGCTTCTTTCCATATTTCATCTGAGGATATTTCCTTTTTCACCATTGCTCTCTATGGGCTTCCAAATATCACTTTTCCAATTCCACAAGAACTGTCTTAGCGAAAGGCTTCTTGAGGGGAAAGCTGTAACTCTGTGAGATGATTTCACAGAACACAAAGAAGTTTCTCAGAAAGCTTCTTTATCTTTTGTTATAGGAGGATATTTCCTTTGGCCCTATAGTCTTCAAAGGGATCCGAAATATCTGTTCTCAGATTCCACAGAAATAAGGCTAGCAAAGAGATCCACGAAATACAGATGTAACTCTGTGAGATGAATTAACAGAACACTAAGCAGTTTCTCAGAAATCTTCTTTCCAGATTTCATCTGAGGATATTTCCTTTTTCACCATAGCTCTCTATGGGCTTCCAAATATCACTTTTCCAATTCCACAAGAACTGTCTTAGCGAAAGGCTTCTTGAGGGGAAAGCTGTACCTCTGTGAGATGATTTCAGAGAACACAAAGAAGTTTCTCAGAGAGCTTCTTTCTCTTTGTTATCGGAGGATATTTCCTTTGGCCCTATAGTCCTCAAAGGGATCGGAAATATCTGTTCTCAGATTCCACAGAAATAAGGCTAGCAAAGAGATCCACGAAATACAGATGTAACTCTGTGAGTGGAAGTCACACATCACAGAGCAGTTTCTCAGAAAGCTTATTTCCAGATTTCATCTGAGGATATTTCCTTTTTCACCATAGCCCTCTATGGGCTTCCAAATAACACTTTGCCAATTCCACAAGAACTGTCTTAGCGAAAGTCTTCTTGAGGGGAAAGCTGTAACCCTGTGAGATGATTTCAAAGAACACAAAGGAGTTTCTCAGAAAGCTTCTTTCTCTTTGTTATCGGAGGATATTTCCTTTGGCCCTATAGTCTTCAAAGGGATGCGAAATATCTGTTCTCAGATTCCACAGAAATAAGGTTAGCAAAGAGATCCACGAAATGCAGATGTAACACTGTGAGATGAATTAACAGAATACTAAGCAGTTTCTCAGAAAGCTTCTTTCCAGATTTCATCTGAGGATATTTCCTTTTTCACCGTAGCCCTCTATGAGCTTCCAAATATCACTTGCCAATTCCACAAGAACTGTCTTAGCAAAAGGCTTCTTGAGGGGAAAGCTGTAACTCTGTGAGATGATTTCACAGACACAAAGAAGTTTCTCAGAAAGCTTCTTTCTCTTTGTTATCAGAGGATATTTCCTTTGGCCCTATAGTCTTCAATGGGATCCGAAATATCTGTTCTCAGATTCCACAGAAATAAGGCTAGCAAAGAGATCCACGAAATACAGATGTAACTCTGTGAGTGGAAGTCACACATCACAGAGCAGTTTCTCAGAAAGCTTCTTTCCAGATTTCATCTGAGGATATTTCCTTTTTCACCATAGCCCTCTATGGGCTTCCAAATATCACTTTGCAAATTCCACAAGAACGGTCTCAGCGAAAGTCTTCTTGAGGGGAAAGCTGTAACTCTGTGAGATGATTTCACAGAACACAAAGAAGTTTCTCAGAGAGCTTCTTTCTCTTTGTTATCGGAGGATATTTCCTTTGGCCCTATAATCTTCAAAGGCATCCGAAATATCTGTTCTCAGATTCCACAGAAATAAGGCTAGCAAAGAGATCCACGAAATACAGATGTAACTCTGTGAGTGGAAGTCACACATCACAGAGCAGTTTCTCAGAAAGCTTCTTTCCAGATTTCATCTGAGGATATTTCCTTTTTCACCATAGCGCTCTATGGGCTTCCAAATATCACTTTGCCAATTCCACAAGAACTGTCTTAGCGAAAGGCTTCTTGAGGGGAAAGCTGTAACTCTGTGAGATGATTTCACAGAACACAAAGAAGTTTCTCAGAAAGCTTCTATCTCTTTGTTATCGGAGAATATTTCCTTTGGCCCTATAGTCTTCAAAGGGATCCGAAATATCTGTTCTCAGATTCCACAGAAATAAGGCTGGCAAAGAGATCCACGAAATACAGATGTAAGTCTGTGAGATGAATTAACAGAACCCTAAGCAGTTTCTCAGAAAGCTTCTTTCCAGATTTCATCTGAGGATATTTCCTTTTTCACCATAGCCCTCTATGGGCCTCCAAATATCACTTTGCCAATTTCAGAAGAACTGTCTTAGCGAAAGGCTTCTTGAGGGGAAAGCTCTAACTCTGGGAGATGATTTCACAGACACAAAGAAGTTTTTCAGAAAGCTTCTTTCTCTTCGTTATCGGAGGATATTACCTTTGGCCCTATAGTCTTCAAAGGGATCCGAAATATCTATTCTCAGATTCCACAGAAATAAGGCTAGCAAAGAGATCCACGAAATACAGATGTAACTCTGTTGGTGGAAGTCACACATCACAGAACAGTTTCTCAGAAAGCTTCTTTCCAGATTTCATCTGAGGATATTTCCTTTTTCACCTTAGCCGTCTATGGGCTTCCAAATATCACTTTGCCAATTCCACAAGAACGGTCTTAGCGAAAGGCTTCTTGAGGGGAAAGCTGTAACTCTGTGAGATGATTTCACAGAACACAAAGAAGTTTCTCAGAAAGCTTCTTTCTCTTTGTTATCGGAGGATATTTCCGTTGGCCCTATAGTCTTCAAAGGGATCCGAAATATCTGTTCTCAGATTCCACTGAAATAAGACTAGCAAAGAGACCCACGAAATACGGATGTAACTCCGTGAGATGAATTACCAGAACACTAAGCAGTTTCTCAGAAAGCTTGTATCCAGATTTCATCTGAGGATATTTTCTTTTTCACCATAGCCCACTATGGGATTCCAAATATCACTTTGCCAATTCCACAAGAACTATTTTAGCGTAAGGCTTTTTGAGGAGAAAGCTGTAACTCTGTGAGATGATTTCACAGAACACAAAGAAGTTTCTCAGAAAGCTTCTTTCTCTTTGTTATCGGAGGATATTTCCTTTGGCCCTATAGTCTTCAAAGGGATCTGAAATATCTGTTCTCAGATTCCACAGAAAAAAGGCTAGCAAAGAGATCCACGAAATACAGATGTAACTCTGTGAGATGAATTTACAGAACACTAAGCAGTTTCTCAGAAAGCTTCTTTCCAGATTTCATCTGAGGATATTTCCTTTTTCACCATAGCTCTCTATGGGCTTCCAAATATCACTTTGCAAATTCCACAAGAACTGTCTCAGCGAAAGTCTTCTTGAGGGGAAAGCTGTAACTCTGTGAGATGATTTCACAGAACACAAAGAAGTTTCTCAGAGAGCTTCTTTCTCTTTGTTATCGGAGGATATTTCCTTTGGCCCTATAATCTTCAAAGGCATCCGAAATATCTGTTCTCAGATTCCACAGAAATAAGGCTAGCAAAGAGATCCACGAAATACAGATGTAACTCTGTGAGTGGAAGTCACACATCACAGAGCAGTTTCTCAGAAAGCTTCTTTCCAGATTTCATCTGAGGATATTTCCTTTTTCACCATAGCGGTCTATGGGCTTCCAAATATCACTTTGCCAATTCCACAAGAACTGTCTTAGCGAAAGGCTTCTTGAGGGGAAAGCTGTAACTCTGTAAGATGATTTCACAGAACACAAAGAAGTTTCTCAGAAAGCTTCTATCTCTTTGTTATCGGAGAATATTTCCTTTGGCCCTATAGTCTTCAAAGGGATCCGAAATATCTGTTCTCAGATTCCACAGAAATAAGGCTGGCAAAGAGATCCACGAAATACAGATGTAAGTCTGTGAGATGAATTAACAGAACCCTAAGCAGTTTCTCAGAAAGCTTCTTTCCAGATTTCATCTGAGGATATTTCCTTTTTCACCATAGCCCTCTATGGGCCTCCAAATATCACTTTGCCAATTTCACAAGAACTGTCTTAGCGAAAGGCTTCTTGAGGGGAAAGCTCTAACTCTGGGAGATGATTTCACAGACACAAAGAAGTTTTTCAGAAAGCTTCTTTCTCTTCGTTATCGGAGGATATTACCTTTGGCCCTATAGTCTTCAAAGGGATCCGAAATATCTATTCTCAGATTCCACAGAAATAAGGCTAGCAAAGAGATCCACGAAATACAGATGTAATTCTGGGGATGCATTAACAGAACACTAAGCAGTTTCTCAGAATGCTTCTTTCCAGATTTCATCTGAGGATATTTCCTTTTTCACCATAGCCCTCTATGGGCTTCCAAATATCACTTTGCCAATTCCACAACAACTGTCTTAGCGAAAGTCTTCTTGAGGGGAAAGCTGTAACTCTGTGAGATGATTTCACAGAACACAAAGAAGTTTCTCAGAAAGCTTCTTTCTCTTTGTTATCGGAGGATATTTCCTTTGGCCCTATAGTCTTCAAAGGGATCCGAAATATCTGTTCTCAGATTCCACAGAAATAAGGCTAGCAAAGAGATCCACGAAATACAGATGTAACTCTGTGGATGAATTAACAGAACAATAAGCAGTTTCTCAGAATGCTTCTTTCCAGATTTCATCTAAGGGTATTTCCTTTTTCACCATAGCCCTCTATGGGATTCCAAATATCACTTTGCACATTCCACAAGGACTGTGTTAGCGAAAGGCTTCTTGAGGGGAAAGCTGTAACTCTGTGAGATGATTTCACAGAACACAAAGGAGTTTCTCAGAAAGCTTCTTTCACTTTGTTATCGGAGGATATTTCCTTTGGCCCTATAGTCTTCAAAGGGATCCGAAATATCTGTTCTCAGATTCCACAGAAATAAGGCTAGCAAAGAGATCCTCGAAATACAGATGTAACTCTGTGAGATGAATTAACAGAACACTAAACAGTTTCTCAGAAAGCTTCTTTCCAGATTTAATCTGAGAATATTTCCTTTTTCACCATAGCCCTCTATGGGCTTCCAAATATCACTTTGCCAATTCCACAAGAACTGTCTTAGCAGAAGGCTTCTTGAGGGGAAAGCTGTAACTCTGTGAGATGATTTCACAGAACACAAAGAAGTTTCTCAGAAAGCTTCTTTTTCTTTGTTATCAGAGGATATTACCTTTGGCCCTATAGTCTTCAAAGTGATCCGAATTATCTGTTCTCAGATTCCACAGAAATAAGGCTAGCAAAGAGATCCACGAAATACAGATGTAACTCTGTGAGATGAACTACCAGAACACTAAGCAGTTTCTCAGAAAGCTTCTTTCCAGATTTCATCTGAGGATATTTCCTTTTTCACCATAGCCCTCTATGGGCTTCCAAATATCTCTTTGCCAATTCCACAAGAACTGTCTTAGCGAAAGGCTTCTAGAGGGGAAAGGTGTAACTCTGTGAGATGATTTCACAGAACACAAAGAAGTTTCTCAGAAAGCTTCTATCTCTTTTTTATCGGAGGATATTTCCTTTGGCCCTATAGTCTTCAAAGGGTTCCGAAATATCTGTTCTCAGATTCCACAGAAATAAGGCTGGCAAAGACATCCATGAAATACAGATGTAACTCTGTGAGATGAATTAACAGAACACTAAGCAGTTTCTCAGAAAGCTTCTTTCCAGATTTCATCTGAGGATATTTCCTTTTTCACCATAGCCCACTAAGGGCTTCCAAATATCACTTTGCCAATTCCACAAGAACTGTCTTAGCGAAAGGCTTCTTGAGGGGAAAGCTGTAACTCTGTGAGATGATTTCACAGAACACAAAGAAGTTTCTCAGACAGCTTCTTTCTCTTTGTTATCGGAGAATATTTCCTTTGGCCCTATAGTCTTCAAAGGGATCCGAAATATCTGTTCTCAGATTCCACAGAAATAAGGCTAGCAAAGAGATCCACGAAATACAGATGTAACTCTGTGAGTGGAAGTCACACATCACAGAGCAGTTTCTCAGAAAGCTTATTTCCAGATTTCATCTGAGGATATTTCCTTTTTCACCATAGCCCTCTATGGGCTTCCAAATATCACTTTGCCACTTCCACAAGAACTGTCTTAGCGAAAGGCTTCTTGAGGGGAAAGCTGTAACTCTGTGAGATGATTTCACAGAACACAAAGAAGTTTCTCAGAAAGCTTCTTTATCTTTTGTTATAGGAGGATATTTCCTTTGGCACTATAGTCTTCAAAGGGATCCGAAATATTTGTTCTCAGATTCCACAGAAATAAGGCTAGCAAAGAGATCCTCGAAATACAGATGTAACTCTGTGAGTGGAAGTCACACATCACAGAGCAGTTTCTCAGAAAGCTTCTTTCCAGATTTCATCTGAGGATATTTCCTTTTTCACCATAGCCCTCGATGGGCCGCCAAATATCACTTTGCCAATTTCACAAGAACTGTCTTAGCGAAAGGCTTCTTGAGGGGAAAGCTGTAACTCTGTGAGATGATTTCACAGAACACAAAGAAGTTTGTCAGAAAGCTTCTTTCTCTTTGTTATCGGAGGATATTACCTTTGGCCCTATAGTCTTCAAAGGGATCCGAAATATCTGTTCTCAGATTCCACAGAAATAAGGCTAGCAAAGAGATCCACGAAATACAGATGTAACTCTGGGGATGAATTAACAGAACACTAAGCAGTTTCTCAGAATGCTTCTTTCCAGATTTCATCTGAGGATATTTCCTTTTTCACCATAGCCCTCTAGGGGCTTCCAAATATCACTTTGCCAATTCCACAAGAACTGTCTTAGCGAAAGGCTTCTTGAGGGGAAAGCTGTAACTCTGTGAGATGATTTCACAGAACACAAAGAAGTTTCTCAGAGAGCTTCTTTCTCTTTGTTATCGGAGGATATTTCCTTTGGCCCTATAGTCTTCAATGGGATCCTAAATATCTGTTCTCAGATTCCACAGAAATAAGGCTAGCAAAGAGATCCACGAAATACAGATGTAACTCTGTGAGTGGAAGTCACACATCACAGAGCAGTTTCTCAGAAAGCTTCTTTCCAGATTTCATCTGAGGATATTTCCTTTTTCACCATAGCCCTCTATGGGCTTCCAAATATCACTTTGCCAATTCCACAAGAACTGTCTTAGCGAAAGGCTTCTTGAGGAGAAAGCTGTAACTCTGTGAGATGATTTCACAGAATACAAAGAAGTTTCTCAGAAAGCTTCTATCTCTTTGTTATCGGAGGATATTTCCTTTGGCCCTATAGTCTTCAAAGGGATCCGAAATATCTGTTCCCAGATTCCACAGAAATAAGGCTGGCAAAGAGATCCACGAAATACAGATGTAAGTCTGTGAGATGAATTAACAGAACACTAAGCAGTTTCTCAGAAAGCTTCTTTCCAGATTTCATCTGAGGATATTTCCTTTTTTCACCATAGCCCTCTATGGCCTCCAAATATCACTTTGCCAATTTCACAAGAACTGTCTTAGCGAAAGGCTTCTTGAGGGGAAAGCTCTAACTCTGTGAGATGATTTCACAGAACACAAAGAAGTTTGTCAGAAAGCTTCTTTCTCTTTGTTATCGGAGGATATTACCTTTGGCCCTATAGTCTTCAAAGGGATCCGAAATATCTGCTCTCAAATTCCACAGAAATAAGGCTAGCAAAGAGATCCACGAAATACAGATGTAACTCTGGGGATGAATTAACAGAACACTAAGCAGTTTCTGAGAATGCTTCTTTCCAGATTTCATCTGAGGATATTTCCTTTTTCACCATAGCCCTCTATGGGCTTCCAAATATCACTTTGCCAATTCCACAAGAACTGTCTTAGCGAAAGGCTTCTTGAGGGGAAAGCTGTAACTCTGTGAGATGAATTCACAGAACACGAAGAAGTTTCTCAGAAAGCTTCTTTCTCTTTGTTATCGTAGGATATTTCCTTTGGCCCTATAGTCTTCAAAGGGATCCGAAATATCTGTTCTCAGATTCCACAGAAATAAGGCTAGCAAAGAGATCCACGAAATACAGATGTAACTCTGTGAGATGAATTAAGAGAACACTAAGCAGTTTCTCAGAAAGCTTCTTTCCAGATTTCATCTGAGGATATTTCCTTTTTCACCATAGCTCTCTATGGGCTTCCAAATATCACTTTTCCAATTCCACAAGAACTGTCTTAGCGAAAGGCTTCTTGAGGGGAAAGCTGTAACTCTGTGAGATGATTTCACAGAACACAAAGAAGTTTCTCAGAAAGCTTCTTTATCTTTTGTTATCGGAGGATATTTCCTTTGGCACTATAGTCTTCTAAGGGATCCGAAATATTTGTTCTCAGATTCCACAGAAATAAGGCTAGCAAAGAGATCCTCGAAATACAGATGTAACTCTGTGAGATGAATTAACAGAACACTAAGCAGTTTCTCAGAAAGCTTCTTTCCAGATTTCATCTGAGGATATTTCCTTTTTCACCATAGCCCTCTATGGGCTTCCAAATATCACTTTGCCAATTCCACAAGAACTGTCTTAGCGAAAGTCTTCTTGAGGGGAAAGCTGTAACTCTGTGAGATGATTTCAGAGAACACAAAGAAGTTTCTCAGAGAGCTTCTTTCTCTTTGTTATCGGAGGATATTTCCTTTGGCCCTATAGTCCTCAGAGGGATCGGAAATATCTGTTCTCAGATTCCACAGAAATAAGGCTAGCAAAGAGATCCACGAAATACAGATGTAACTCTGTGAGTGGAAGTCACACATCACAGAGCAGTTTCTCAGAAAGCTTATTTCCAGATTTCATCTGAGGATATTTCCTTTTTCACCATAGCCCTCTATGGGCTTCCAAATATCACTTTGCCAATTTCAAAAGAACTGTCTTAGCAGACGGCTTCTTTAGGGGAAAGCTGTAAACTGTGAGATGATTTCACAGAACACAAAGAAGTTTCTCAGAAAGCTTTTTTCTCTTTGTTATCAGAGGATATTTCCTTTGGCCCTATAGTCTTCAAAGGGATCCGAAATATGAGTTCTCAGATTCCACAGAAATAAGGCTAGCAAAGAGATCCACGAAATACAGAGGTAACTCTGTGAGATGAATTAACAGAACACTAAGCAGTTTCGCAGAAAGCTTGTATCCAGATTTCATCTGAGGATATTTCCTTTTTCACCATAGCCCTCTATGGGCTTCCAAATATCACTTTGCCAATTCCACAAGAACTATCTTAGCGAAAGGCTTCTTGAGGAGAAAGCTGTAACTCTGTGAGATGATTTCACAGAACACAAAGAAGTTTCTCAGAAAGCTTCTTTCTCTTTGTTATCGGAGGGTATTTCCTTTGGCCCTATAGTCTTCAAAGGGATCCGAAATATCTGTTCTTAGATTCCACAGAAATAAGGCTAGGAAAGAGATCCACGAAAAACAGATGTAACTCTGTGAGATGAATTACCAGAACACTAAGCAGTTTCTCAGAAAGCTTCTTTCCAGATTTCATCTGAGGATATTTCCTTTTTCACCATAGCCCTCTATGGGCTTCCAAATATCACTTTGCCAATTCCACAAGAACTGTCTTAGCGAAAGCCTTCTTGAGGGGAAAGCTGTAACTCTGTGAGATGATTTCAGAGAACACAAAGAAGTTTCTCAGAGAGCTTCTTTCTCTTTGTTATCGGAGGATATTTCCTTTGGCCCTATAGTCTTCAAAGGGATGCGAAATATCTGTTCTCAGATTCCACAGAAATAAGGTTAGCAAAGAGATCTACGAAATGCAGATGTAACACTGTGAGATGAATTAACAGAACACTAAGCAGTTTCTCATAAAGCTTCTTTCCAGATTTCATCTGAGGATATTTCCTTTTTCACCATAGCCCTCTATGAGCTTCCAAATATCACTTGCCAATTCCACAAGAACTGTCTTAGCAAAAGGCTTCTTGAGGGGAAAGCTGTAACTCTGTCAGATGATTTCACAGAACACAAAGAAGTTTCTCAGAAAGCTTCTTTCTCTTTGTTATCGGAGGATATTTCCTTTGGCCCTATAGTCTTCAAAGTGATCCGAAATATCTGTTCTCAGATTCCACAGAAATAAGGCTAGCAAAGAGATCCACGAAATACAGATGTAACTCTGTCAGTGGAAGTCACACATCACAGAGCAGTTTCTCAGAAAGCTTCTTTCCAGATTTCATCTGAGGATATTTCCTTTTTCACCATAGCCCTCTATGGGCTTCCAAATACCAGTTGGCCAATTTCACAAGAACTGTCATAGCGAAAGGCTTCTTGAGGGGAAAGCTGTAACTCTGTGAGATGATTTCACAGAACACAAAGAAGTTTCTCAGAAAGCTTCTTTCTCTTTGTTATCGGAGGATATTTCCTTTGGCCCTATAGTCTTCAAAGGGATCCGAAATATCTGTTCTCAGATTCCACAGAAATAAGGCTGGCAAAGAGATCCACGAAATACAGATGTAACTCTGTGAGATGAATTAACAGAACACTAAGCAGTTTCTCAGAAAGCTTCTTTCCAGATTTCATCTGAGGATATTTCCTTTTTCACCATAGCCCTCTATGGGCTTCCAAATATCACTTTGCAAATTCCTCAAGAACTGTCTTAGCGAAAGGCTTCTTGAGGGTAAAGCTGTAACTCTGTGAGATGATTTCATGGAACACAAAGAAGTTTCTCAGAAAGCTTCTTTCTCTTTGTTATCGGAGGATATTTCCTTTGGCCCTATAGTCTTCAAAGGGATCCGAAATATCTGTTCTCAGATTCCACAGAAATAAGGCTAGCAAAGAGATCCTCGAAATACAGATGTAACTCTGTGAGATGAATTAACAGAACACTAAGCAGTTTCTCAGAAAGCTTCTTTCCAGATTTCATCTGAGGATATTTCCTTTTTCACCATAGCCCTCTATGGGCTTCCAAATATCACTTTTCCAATTCCACAAGAACTGTCTTAGCGAAAGGCTTCTTGAGGGGAAAGCTGTAACTCTGTGAGATGATTTCACAGAACACAAAGAAGTTTCTCAGAAAGCTTCTTTCTCTTTGTTATCGGAGGATATTTCCTTTGGCCCTATAGTCTTCAAAGGGATCCGAAATATCTGTTCTCAGATTCCACAGAAATAAGGCTAGCAAAGAGATCCACGAAATACAGATGTAACTCTGTGAGTGGAAGTCACACATCACAGAGCAGTTTCTCAGAAAGCTTCTTTCCAGATTTCATCTGAGGATATTTCCTTTTTCACCATAGCCCTCTATGGGCTTCCAAATAACACTTTGCCAATTCCACAAGAACTGTCTTAGCGAAAGGCTTCTTGAGGGGAAAGCTGTAACTCTGTGAGATGACTTCACAGAACACAAAGGAGTTTCTCAGAAAGCTTCTTTCTCTTTGTTATCGGAGGATATTTCCTTTGGCCCTATAGTCTTCAAAGGGATGCGAAATATCTGTTCTCAGATTCCACAGAAATAAGGCTAGCAAAGAGATCCTCGAAATACAGATGTAACTCTGTGAGATGAATTAACAGAACACTAAGCAGTTTCTCAGAAAGCTTCTTTCCAGATTTCATCTGAGGATATTTCCTTTTTCACCATAGCCCTCTATGGGCTTCCAAATATCACTTTGCCAATTCCACAAGAACTGTCTTAGCGAAAGTCTTCTTGAGGGGAAAGCTGTAACTCTGTGAGATGATTTCAGAGAACACAAAGAAATTTCTCAGAGAGCTTCTTTCTCTTTGTTATCGGAGGATATTTCCTTTGGCCCTATAGTCCTCAAAGGGATCGGAAATATCTGTTCTCAGATTCCACAGAAATAAGGCTAGCAAAGAGATCCACGAAATACAGATGTAACTCTGTGAGTGGAAGTCACACATCACAGAGCAGTTTCTCAGAAAGCTTCTTTCCAGATTTCATCTGAGGATATTTCCTTTTTCACCATAGCCCTCTATGGGCTTCCAAATAACACTTTGCCAATTCCACAAGAACTGTCTTAGCGAAAGGCTTCTTGAGGGGAAAGCTGTAACTCTGTGAGATGATTTCACAGAACACAAAGAAGTTTCTCAGAAAGCTTCTTTCTCTTTGTTATCGGAGGATATTTCCTTTGGCCCTATAGTCTTCAAAGGGATCCGAAGTATCTGTTCTCAGATTCCACAGAAATAAGGCTGGCAAAGAGATCCACGAAATACAGATGTAACTCTGTGAGATGAATTAACAGAACACTAAGCAGTTTCTCAGAAAGCTTCTTTCCAGATTTCATCTGAGGATATTTCCTTTTTCACCATAGCCCTCTATGGGCTTCCAAATATCACTTTGCAAATTCCTCAAGAACTGTCTTAGCGAAAGGCTTCTTGAGGGTAAAGCTGTAACTCTGTGAGATGATTTCATGGAACACAAAGAAGTTTCTCAGAAAGCTTCTTTCTCTTTGTTATCGGAGGATATTTCCTTTGGCCCTATAGTCTTCAAAGGGATCCGAAATATCTGTTCTCAGATTCCACAGAAATAAGGCTAGCAAAGAGATCCACGAAATACAGATGTAACTCTGTGAGATGAATTACAAGAACCCTAAGCAGTTTCTCAGAAAGCTTCTTTCCAGATTTCATCTGTGGATATTTCCTTTTTCACCATAGCCCTCTATGGGCTTCCAAATATCACTTTGCCAATTCCACAAGAACTGTCTTAGCGAAAGGCTTCTTGAGGGGAAAGCTGTAACTCTGTAAGATGAATTCACAGAACACGAAGAAGTTTCTCAGAAAGCTTCTTTCCCTTTGTTATCGTAGGATATTTCCTTTGGCCCTATAGTCTTCAAAGGGATTCGAAATATCTCTTCTCAGATTCCACAGAAATAAGGCTAGCAAAGAGATCCACGAAATACAGATGTAACTCTGTGAGTGGAAGTCACACAACACAGAGAAGTTTCTCAGAAAGCTTCTTTCCAGATTTCATCTGAGGATATTTCCTTTTTCACCATAGCCCTCTATGGGCTTCCAAATATCACTTTGCCAATTTCAAAAGAACTGTCTTAGCGGACGGCTTCTTTAGGGGAAAGCTGTAACTCTGTGAGATGATTTCACAGAACACAAAGAAGTTTCTCAGAAAGCTTCTTTCTCTTTGTTATCGGAGGATATTTCCTTTGGCCCTATAGTCTTCAAAGGGATCCGAAATATGAGTTCTCAGATTCCACAGAAATAAGGCTAGCAAAGAGATCCACGAAATACAGAGGTAACTCTGTGAGATGAATTAACAGAACACTAAGCAGTTTCTCAGAAAGCTTGTATCCAGATTTCATCTGAGGATATTTCCTTTTTCACCATAGCCCTCTATGGGCTTCCAAATATCACTTTGCCAATTCCACAAGAACTATCTTAGCGAAAGGCTTCTTGAGGAGAAAGCTGTAACTCTGTGAGATGATTTCAGAGAACACAAAGAAGTTTCTCAGAAAGCTTCTTTCTCTTTGTTATCTGAGGATATTTCCTTTGGCCCTATAGTCTTCAAAGGGATCCGAAATATGAGTTCTCAGATTCCACAGAAATAAGGCTAGCAAAGAGATCCATGAAACACAGAAGTAACTCTGTGAGATGAATTAACAGAACACTAAGCAGTTTCTCAGAAAGCTTCTTTCCAGATTTCATCTGAGGATATTTCCTTTTTCACCATAGCCCTCTATGGGCTTCCAAATATCACTTTGCCAATTCCACAAGAACTGTCTTAGCGAAAGGCTTCTTGAGGGGAAAGCTGTAACTCTGTGAGATGATTTCACAGAACACAAAGGAGTTTCTCAGAAAGCTTCTTTCTCTTTGTTTTCGGAGGATATTTCCTTTGGCCCTATAGTCTTCAAAGGGATCCGAAATATCTGTTCTTAGATTCCACAGAAATAAGGCTAGCAAAGAGATCCTCGAAATACAGATGTAACTCTGTGAGATGAATTAACAGAACACTAAGCAGTTTCTCAGAAAGCTTCTTTCCAGATTTCATCTGAGGATATTTCCTTTTTCACCATAGCCCTCTATGGGCTTCCAAATACCAGTTGGCCAATTTCACAAGAACTGTCATAGCGAAAGGCTTCTTCAGGGGAAAGCTGTAACTCTGTGAGATGATTTCACAGAACACAAAGAAGTTTCTCAGAAAGCTTCTTTCTCTTTGTTATCGGAGGATATTTCCTTTGGCCCTATAGTCTTCAAAGGGATCCGAAATATCTGTTCTCAGATTCCACAGAAATAAGGCTGGCAAAGAGATCCACGAAATACAGATGTAACTCTGTGAGATGAATTAACAGAACACTAAGCAGTTTCTCAGAAAGCTTCTTTCCAGATTTCATCTGAGGATATTTCCTTTTTCACCATAGCCCTCTATGGGCTTCCAAATATCACTTTGCAAATTCCTCAAGAACTGTCTTAGCGAAAGGCTTCTTGAGGGTAAAGCTGTAACTCTGTGAGATGATTTCATGGAACACAAAGAAGTTTCTCAGAAAGCTTCTTTCTCTTTGTTATCGGAGGATATTTCCTTTGGCCCTATAGTCTTCAAAGGGATCCGAAATATCTGTTCTCAGATTCCACAGAAATAAGGCTAGCAAAGAGATCCTCGAAATACAGATGTAACTCTGTGAGATGAATTAACAGAACACTAAGCAGTTTCTCAGAAAGCTTCTTTCCAGATTTCATCTGAGGATATTTCCTTTTTCACCATAGCCCTCTATGGGCTTCCAAATATCACTTTTCCAATTCCACAAGAACTGTCTTAGCGAAAGGCTTCTTGAGGGGAAAGCTGTAACTCTGTGAGATGATTTCACAGAACACAAAGAAGTTTCTCAGAAAGCTTCTTTCTCTTTGTTATCGGAGGATATTTCCTTTGGCCCTATAGTCTTCAAAGGGATCCGAAATATCTGTTCTCAGATTCCACAGAAATAAGGCTAGCAAAGAGATCCACGAAATACAGATGTAACTCTGTGAGTGGAAGTCACACATCACAGAGCAGTTTCTCAGAAAGCTTCTTTCCAGATTTCATCTGAGGATATTTCCTTTTTCACCATAGCCCTCTATGGGCTTCCAAATAACACTTTGCCAATTCCACAAGAACTGTCTTAGCGAAAGGCTTCTTGAGGGGAAAGCTGTAACTCTGTGAGATGACTTCACAGAACACAAAGGAGTTTCTCAGAAAGCTTCTTTCTCTTTGTTATCGGAGGATATTTCCTTTGGCCCTATAGTCTTCAAAGGGATGCGAAATATCTGTTCTCAGATTCCACAGAAATAAGGCTAGCAAAGAGATCCTCGAAATACAGATGTAACTCTGTGAGATGAATTAACAGAACACTAAGCAGTTTCTCAGAAAGCTTCTTTCCAGATTTCATCTGAGGATATTTCCTTTTTCACCATAGCCCTCTATGGGCTTCCAAATATCACTTTGCCAATTCCACAAGAACTGTCTTAGCGAAAGTCTTCTTGAGGGGAAAGCTGTAACTCTGTGAGATGATTTCAGAGAACACAAAGAAATTTCTCAGAGAGCTTCTTTCTCTTTGTTATCGGAGGATATTTCCTTTGGCCCTATAGTCCTCAAAGGGATCGGAAATATCTGTTCTCAGATTCCACAGAAATAAGGCTAGCAAAGAGATCCACGAAATACAGATGTAACTCTGTGAGTGGAAGTCACACATCACAGAGCAGTTTCTCAGAAAGCTTCTTTCCAGATTTCATCTGAGGATATTTCCTTTTTCACCATAGCCCTCTATGGGCTTCCAAATAACACTTTGCCAATTCCACAAGAACTGTCTTAGCGAAAGGCTTCTTGAGGGGAAAGCTGTAACTCTGTGAGATGATTTCACAGAACACAAAGAAGTTTCTCAGAAAGCTTCTTTCTCTTTGTTATCGGAGGATATTTCCTTTGGCCCTATAGTCTTCAAAGGGATCCGAAGTATCTGTTCTCAGATTCCACAGAAATAAGGCTGGCAAAGAGATCCACGAAATACAGATGTAACTCTGTGAGATGAATTAACAGAACACTAAGCAGTTTCTCAGAAAGCTTCTTTCCAGATTTCATCTGAGGATATTTCCTTTTTCACCATAGCCCTCTATGGGCTTCCAAATATCACTTTGCAAATTCCTCAAGAACTGTCTTAGCGAAAGGCTTCTTGAGGGTAAAGCTGTAACTCTGTGAGATGATTTCATGGAACACAAAGAAGTTTCTCAGAAAGCTTCTTTCTCTTTGTTATCGGAGGATATTTCCTTTGGCCCTATAGTCTTCAAAGGGATCCGAAATATCTGTTCTCAGATTCCACAGAAATAAGGCTAGCAAAGAGATCCACGAAATACAGATGTAACTCTGTGAGATGAATTACAAGAACCCTAAGCAGTTTCTCAGAAAGCTTCTTTCCAGATTTCATCTGTGGATATTTCCTTTTTCACCATAGCCCTCTATGGGCTTCCAAATATCACTTTGCCAATTCCACAAGAACTGTCTTAGCGAAAGGCTTCTTGAGGGGAAAGCTGTAACTCTGTAAGATGAATTCACAGAACACGAAGAAGTTTCTCAGAAAGCTTCTTTCTCTTTGTTATCGTAGGATATTTCCTTTGGCCCTATAGTCTTCAAAGGGATTCGAAATATCTCTTCTCAGATTCCACAGAAATAAGGCTAGCAAAGAGATCCACGAAATACAGATGTAACTCTGTGAGTGGAAGTCACACAACACAGAGAAGTTTCTCAGAAAGCTTCTTTCCAGATTTCATCTGAGGATATTTCCTTTTTCACCATAGCCCTCTATGGGCTTCCAAATATCACTTTGCCAATTTCAAAAGAACTGTCTTAGCGGACGGCTTCTTTAGGGGAAAGCTGTAACTCTGTGAGATGATTTCACAGAACACAAAGAAGTTTCTCAGAAAGCTTCTTTCTCTTTGTTATCGGAGGATATTTCCTTTGGCCCTATAGTCTTCAAAGGGATCCGAAATATGAGTTCTCAGATTCCACAGAAATAAGGCTAGCAAAGAGATCCACGAAATACAGAGGTAACTCTGTGAGATGAATTAACAGAACACTAAGCAGTTTCTCAGAAAGCTTGTATCCAGATTTCATCTGAGGATATTTCCTTTTTCACCATAGCCCTCTATGGGCTTCCAAATATCACTTTGCCAATTCCACAAGAACTATCTTAGCGAAAGGCTTCTTGAGGAGAAAGCTGTAACTCTGTGAGATGATTTCAGAGAACACAAAGAAGTTTCTCAGAAAGCTTCTTTCTCTTTGTTATCTGAGGATATTTCCTTTGGCCCTATAGTCTTCAAAGGGATCCGAAATATGAGTTCTCAGATTCCACAGAAATAAGGCTAGCAAAGAGATCCATGAAACACAGAAGTAACTCTGTGAGATGAATTAACAGAACACTAAGCAGTTTCTCAGAAAGCTTCTTTCCAGATTTCATCTGAGGATATTTCCTTTTTCACCATAGCCCTCTATGGGCTTCCAAATATCACTTTGCCAATTCCACAAGAACTGTCTTAGCGAAAGGCTTCTTGAGGGGAAAGCTGTAACTCTGTGAGATGATTTCACAGAACACAAAGGAGTTTCTCAGAAAGCTTCTTTCTCTTTGTTTTCGGAGGATATTTCCTTTGGCCCTATAGTCTTCAAAGGGATCCGAAATATCTGTTCTTAGATTCCACAGAAATAAGGCTAGCAAAGAGATCCTCGAAATACAGATGTAACTCTGTGAGATGAATTAACAGAACACTAAGCAGTTTCTCAGAAAGCTTCTTTCCAGATTTCATCTGAGGATATTTCCTTTTTCACCATAGCCCTCTATGGGCTTCCAAATATCACTTTTCCAATTCCACAAGAACTGTCTTAACGAAAGGCTTCTTCAGGGGAAAGCTGTAACTCTGTGAGATGATTTCACAGAACACAAAGAAGTTTCTCAGAAAGCTTCTTTCTCTTTGTTATCGGAGAATATTTCCTTTGGCCCTATAGTCTTCAAAGGGATCCGAAATATGAGTTCTCAGATTCCACAGTAATAAGGCTAGCAAAGAGATCCACGAAATACAGATGTAACTCTGTGAGATGAATAACAGAACACTAAGCAGTTTCTCAGAAAGCTTCTTTCCAGATTTCATCTGAGGATATTTCCTTTTTCACCATAGCCCTCTATGGGCTTCCAAATATCACTTTGCCAATTCCACAAGAACTGTCTTAGCGAAAGGCTTCTTGAGGGGAAAGCTGTAACTCTGAGAGATGATTTCACAGAACACAAAGAAGTTTCTCAGAAAGCTTCTTTCTCTTTGTTATCGGAGGATATTTCCTTTGGCCCTATAGTCTTCAAAGGGATCCGAAATATCTGTTCTCAGATTCCACAGAAATAAGGCTAGCAAAGAGATCCACGAAATACAGATGTAACTCTGTGAGATGAATTACCAGAACACTAAGCAGTTTCTCAGAAAGCTTCTTTACAGATTTCATCTGAGGATATTTCCTTTTTCACCATAGCTCTTCATGGGCTTCCAAATATCACTTTGCCAATTCCACAAGAACTGTCTTAGCGAAAGGCTTCTTGAGGGGAAAGCTGTAACTCTGTGAGATGAATTCACAGAACATGAAGAAGTTTCTCAGAAAGCTTCTTTCTCTTTGTTATCGTAGGATATTTCCTTTGGCACTATAGTCTTCAAAGGGATCCGAAATATCTGTTCTCAGATTCCACAGAAATAAAGCTAGCAAAGAGATCCTCGAAATACAGATGTAACTCTCTGAGATGAATTAACAGAACACTAAGCAGTTTCTCAGAAAGCTTCTTTCCAGATTTCATCTGAGGATATTTCCTTTTTCACCATAGCCCTCTATGGACTTCCAAATATCACTTTGCCAATTCCACAAGAACTGTCTTAGCGAAAGGCTTCTTGAGGGGAAAGCTGTAACTCTGTGAGATGATTTCAGAGAACACAAAGAAGTTTCTCAGAGAGCTTCTTTCTCTTTGTTATCGGAGGATATTTCCTTTGGCCGTATAGTCTTCAAAGGGATCCGAAATATCTGTTCTCAGATTCCACAGAAATAAGGCTAGCAAAGAGATCCACGAAATACAGATGTAACTCTGTGAGTGGAAGTCACACATCACAGAGCAGTTTCTCAGAAAGCTTCTTTCCAGATTTCATCTGAGGATATTTCCTTTTTCACCATAGCCCTCTATGGGCTTCCAAATAACACTTTGCCAATTCCACAAGAACTGTCTTAGCGAAAGGCTTCTTGAGGGGAAAGCTGTAACTCTGTGAGATGATTTCACAGAACACAAAGGAGTTTCTCAGAAAGCTTCTTTCTCTTTGTTATCGGAGGATATTTCCTTTGGCCCTATAGTCTTCAAAGGGATCCGAAATATGAGTTCTCAGATTCCACAGAAATAAGGCTAGCAAAGAGATCCACGAAATACAGATGTACCTCTGTGAGATGAATTAACAGAACACTAAGCAGTTTTTCAGAAAGCTTCTTTCCAGATTTCATCTGAGGATATTTCCTTTTTCACCATAGCCCTCTATGGGCTTCCAAATATCACTTTGCCAATTCCACAAGAACTGTCTTAGCGAAAGGCTTCTTGAGGGGAAAGCTGTAACTCTGTGAGATGATTTCACAGAACACAAAGAAGTTTCTCAGAAAGCTTCTTTCTCTTTGTTATCGGAGGATATTTCCTTTGGCCCTATAGTCTTCAAAGGGATGCGAAATATCTGTTCTCAGATTCCACAGAAATAAGGCTAGCAAAGAGATCCACGAAACAGAGATGTAACTCTGTGAGTGGAAGTCACACATCACAGAGCAGTTTCTCAGAAAGCTTCTTTCCAGATTTCATCTGAGGATATTTCCTTTTTCACCATAGCCCTCTATGGGCTTCCAAATATCACTTTGCCAATTCCACAAGAACTGTCTTAGCAAAAGGCTTCTTAAGGGGAAAGCTGTAACTCTGTGAGATGATTTCACAGAACACAAAGAAGTTTCTCAGAAAGCTTCTTTCTCTTTTGTTATTGGAGGATATTTCCTTTGGCACTATAGTCTTCAAAGGGATCCGAAATATCTGTTCTCAGATTCCACAGAAATAAGGCTAGCAAAGAGATCCTAGAAATACAGTTGTAACTCTGTGAGATGAATTAACAGAACACTAAGCAGTTTCTCAGAAAGCTTCTTTCCAGATTTCATCTGAGGATATTTCCTTTTTCACCATAGCCCTCTAAGGGTTCCAAATATCACTTTGCCAATTCAACAAGAACTGTCTTAGCGAAAGGCTTCTTGAGGGGAAAGCTGTAACTCTGTGAGATGATTTCACAGAACACAAAGAAGTTTCTCAGAAAGCTTCTTTCTCTTTGTTATCGGAGAATATTTCCTTTGGCCCTACAGCCTTCAAAGGGATCCGAAATATGAGTTCTCAGATTCCACAGAAATAAGGCTAGCAAAGAGATCCACGAAATACCGATGTAACTCTGTGAGATGAATTAACAGAACACTAAGCAGTTTCTCAGAAAGCTTGTATCCAGATTTCATCTGAGGATATGTCCTTTTTCACCATAGCCCTCTATGTGCTTCCAAATATCACTTTGCCAATTCCACAAGAACTGTATTAGCAAAAGGCTTCTTGAGGGGAAAGCTGTAACTCTGTGAGATGATTTCACAGAACACAAGGAAGTTTCTCAGAAAGCTTCTTTCTCTTTGTTATCGTAGGATATTTCCTTTGGCCCAAGAGTCTTCAAAGGGATCCGAAATATCTGTTCTCAGATTCCACAGAAATAAGGCTAGCAAAGAGATCCACGAAATACAGATGTAACTCTGTGAGATGAATTAACAGAACACTAAGCAGTTTCTCAGAAAGCTTCTTTCCAGATTTCATCTGAGGATATTTCCTTTTTCACCATAGCTCTCTATGGGCTTCCAAATATCACTTTGCCAATTCCACAAGAACTGTCTTAGCGAAAGGCTTCTTGAGGGGAAAGCTGTAACTCTGTGAGATGATTTCACAGAACACAAAGAAGTTTCTCAGAAAGCTTCTTTCTCTTTGTTATCGGAGGATATTTCCTTTGGCCCTATAGTCTTCAAAGGGATCCGAAATATGAGTTCTCAGATTCCACAGAAATAAGGCTAGCAAAGAGATCCACGAAATACAGATGTACCTCTGTGAGATGAATTAACAGAACACTAAGCAGTTTCTCAGAAAGCTTCTTTCCAGATTTCATCTGAGGATATTTCCTTTTTCACCATAGCCCTGTATGGGCTTCCAAATATCACTTTGCCAATGCCACAAGAACTGTCTTAGCGAAAGGCTTCTTGTGGGGAAAGCTGTAACTCTGTGAGATGATTTCACAGAACACAAAGAAGTTTCTCAGAAAGCTTCTTTCTCTTTGTTATCGGAGGATATTTCCTTTGGCCCTATAGTCTTCAAAGGGATGCGAAATATCTGTTCTCAGATTCCACAGAAATAAGGCTAGCAAAGAGATCCACGAAATAGAGATGTAACTCTGTGAGTGGAAGTCACACATCACAGAGCAGTTTCTCAGAAAGCTTCTTTCCAGATTTCATCTGAGGATATTTCCTTTTTCACCATAGCCCTCTATGGGCTTCCAAATATCACTTTGCAAATTCCTCAAGAACTGTCTTAGCGAAAGGCTTCTTGAGGGTAAAGCTGTAACTCTGTGAGATGATTTCACGGAACACAAAGAAGTGTCTCAGAAAGCTTCTTTCTCTTTGTTATCGGAGGATATTTCCTTTGGCCCTATAGTCTTCAAAGGGATCCGAAATATCTGTTCTCAGATTCCACAGAAATAAGGCTAGCAAAGAGATCCACGAAATACAGATGTAACTCTGTGAGATGAATTACAAGAACACTAAGCAGTTTCTCAGAAAGCTTCTTTCCAGATTTCATCTGAGGATATTTCCTTTTTCACCATTGCCCTCTATGGGCTTCCAAATATCACTTTGCCAATTCCACAAGAACTGTCTTAGCGAAAGGCTTCTTGAGGGGAAAGCTGTAACTCTGTAAGATGAATTCACAGAACACGAAGAAGTTTCTCAGAAAGCTTCTTTCTCTTTGTTATCGTAGGATATTTCCTTTGGCCCTATAGTCTTCAAAGGGATCTGAAATATCTGTTCTCAGATTCCACAGAAATAAGGCTAGCAAAGAGATCCACGAAATACAGATGTAACTCTGTGAGTGGAAGTCACACCACACAGAGAAGTTTCTCAGAAAGCTTCTTTCCAGATTTCATCTGAGGATATTTCCTTTTTCAACATAGCCCTCTATGGGCTTCCAAATATCACTTTGCCAATTTCAAAAGAACTGTCTTAGCGGACGGCTTCTTTAGGGGAAAGCTGTAACTCTGTGAGATGATTTCACAGAACACAAAGAAGTTTCTCAGAAAGCTTCTTTCTCTTTGTTATCGGAGGATATTTCCTTTGGCCCTATAGTCTTCAAAGGGATCCGAAATATGAGTTCTCAGATTCCACAGAAATAAGGCTAGCAAAGAGATCCACGAAATACAGAGGTAACTCTGTGAGATGAATTAACAGAACACTAAGCAGTTTCTCAGAAAGCTTGTATCCAGATTTCATCTGAGGATATTTCCTTTTTCACCATAGCCCTCTATGGGCTTCCAAATATCACTTTGCCAATTCCACAAGAACTATCTTAGCGAAAGGCTTCTTGAGGAGAAAGCTGTAACTCTGTGAGATGATTTCAGAGAACACAAAGAAGTTTCTCAGAAAGCTTCTTTCTCTTTGTTATCTGAGGATACTTCCTTTGGCCCTATAGTCTTCAAAGGGATCCGAAATATCTGTTCTCAGATTCCACAGAAATAAGGCTAGCAAAGAGATCCATGAAACACAGAAGTAACTCTGTGAGATGAATTAACAGAACACTAAGCAGTTTCTCAGAAAGCTTCTTTCCAGATTTCATCTGAGGATATTTCCTTTTTCACCATAGCCCTCCATGGGCTTCCAAATATCACTTTGCCAATTCCACAAGAACTGTCTTAGCGAAAGGCTTCTTGAGGGGAAAGCTGTAACTCTGTGAGATGATTTCACAGAACACAAAGTAGTTTCTCAGAAAGCTTCTTTCTCTTTGTTATCGGAGGATATTTCCTTTTTCCCTATAGTCTTC
Organism: Macaca mulatta; assembly: GCF_049350105.2. Lineage (NCBI taxonomy): Eukaryota > Metazoa > Chordata > Mammalia > Primates > Cercopithecidae > Macaca > Macaca mulatta. Next base: position 51,736,349 of record NC_133409.1, on the reverse strand, counting down.
AAAGGGATCCGAAATATCTGTTCTTAGATTCCACAGAAATAAGGCTAGCAAAGAGATCCTCGAAATACAGATGTAACTCTGTGAGATGAATTAACAGAACACTAAGCAGTTTCTCAGAAAGCTTCTTTCCAGATTTCATCTGAGGATATTTCCTTTTTCACCATAGCCCTCTATGGGCTTCCAAATATCACTTTGCCAATTTCAAAAGAACTGTCTTAGCGGACGGCTTCTTTAGGGGAAAGCTGTAACTCTGTGAGATGATTTCACAGAACACAAAGAAGTTTCTCAGAAAGATTCTTTCTCTTTGTTATCGGAGGATATTTCCTTTGGCCCTATAGTCTTCAAAGGGATCCGAAATATGAGTTCTCAGATTCCACAGAAATAAGGCTAGCAAAGAGATCCACGAAATACAGATGTACCTCTGTGAGATGAATTAACAGAACACTAAGCAGTTTCTCAGAAAGCTTCTTTCCAGATTTCATCTGAGGATATTTCCTTTTTCACCATAGCCCTGTATGGGCTTCCAAATATCACTTTGCCAATGCCACAAGAACTGTCTTAGCGAAAGGCTTCTTGTGGGGAAAGCTGTAACTCTGTGAGATGATTTCACAGAACACAAAGAAGTTTCTCAGAAAGCTTCTTTCTCTTTGTTATCGGAGGATATTTCCTTTGGCCCTATAGTCTTCAAAGGGATGCGAAATATCTGTTCTCAGATTCCACAGAAATAAGGCTAGCAAAGAGATCCACGAAATAGAGATGTAACTCTGTGAGTGGAAGTCACACATCACAGAGCAGTTTCTCAGAAAGCTTCTTTCCAGATTTCATCTGAGGATATTTCCTTTTTCACCATAGCCCTCTATGGGCTTCCAAATATCACTTTGCAAATTCCTCAAGAACTGTCTTAGCGAAAGGCTTCTTGAGGGTAAAGCTGTAACTCTGTGAGATGATTTTACGGAACACAAAGAAGTTTCTCAGAAAGCTGCTTTCTCTTTGTTATCGGAGGATATTTCCTTTGGCCCTATAGTCTTTAAAGGGATCCGAAATATCTGTTCTCAGATTCCACAGAAATAAGGCTAGCAAAGAGATCCACGAAATACAGATGTAACTCTGTGAGATGAATTACAAGAACACTAAGCAGTTTCTCAGAAAGCTTCTTTCCAGATTTCATCTGAGGATATTTCCTTTTTCACCATAGCCCTCTATGGGCTTCCAAATATCACTTTGCCAATTTCACAAGAACTGTCTTAGCGAAAGGCTTCTTGAGGGGAAAGCTGTAACTCTGTAAGATGAATTCACAGAACACGAAGAAGTTTCTCAGAAAACTTCTTTCTCTTTGTTATCGTAGGATATTTCCTTTGGCCCTATAGTCTTCAAAGGGATCTGAAATATCTGTTCTCAGATTCCACAGAAATAAGGCTAGCAAAGAGATCCACGAAATACAGATGTAACTCTGTGAGTGGAAGTCACACAACACAGAGAAGTTTCTCAGAAAGCTTCTTTCCAGATTTCATCTGAGGATATTTCCTTTTTCAACATAGCCCTCTATGGGCTTCCAAATATCACTTTGCCAATTTCAAAAGAACTGTCTTAGCGGACGGCTTCTTTAGGGGAAAGCTGTAACTCTGTGAGATGATTTCACAGAACACAAAGAAGTTTCTCAGAAAGCTTCTTTCTATTTGTTATCGGAGGATATTTCCTTTGGCCCTATATTCTTCAAAGGGATCCGAAATATGAGTTCTCAGATTCCACAGAAATAAGGCTAGCAAAGAGATCCACGAAATACAGAGGTAACTCTGTGAGATGAATTAACAGAACACTAAGCAGTTTCTCAGAAAGCTTGTATCCAGATTTCATCTGAGGATATTTCCTTTTTCACCATAGCCCTCTATGGGCTTCCAAATATCACTTTGCCAATTCCACAAGAACTATCTTAGCGAAAGGCTTCTTGAGGAGAAAGCTGTAACTCTGTGAGATGATTTCAGAGAACACAAAGAAGTTTCTCAGAAAGCTTCTTTCTCTTTGTTATCTGAGGATACTTCCTTTGGCCCTATAGTCTTCAAAGGGATCAGAAATATCTGTTCTCAGATTCCACAGAAATAAGGCTAGGTAAGAGATCCACGAAATACAGATGTAACTCTGTGAGATGAATTAACAGAACACTAAGCAGTTTCTCAGAAAGCTTCTTTCCAGATTTCATCTGAGGATATTTCCTTTTTGACCATAGCCCTCTATGGGCTTCCAAATATCACTTTTCCAATTCCACAAGAACTGTCTTAGCGAAAGGCTTCTTGAGGGGAAAGCTGTAAGTCTGTGAGATGATTTCACAGACACAAAGAAGTTTCTCAGAAAGCTTCTTTCTCTTTGTTATCGGAGAATATTTCATTTGGCCCTATAGTCTTCAAAGGGATCCGAAATATCTGTTCTCAGATTCCACAGAAATAAGGCTAGCAAAGAGATGCACGAAATACAGATGTAACTCTGTGAGATGAATTAACAGAACACTAAGCACTTTCTCAGAAAGCTTCTTTCCAGATTTCATCTGAAGATATTTCCTTTTTCACCATAGCCCTCTATGGGCTTCCAAATATCACTTTGCCAATTCCACAAGAACTGTCTTAGCGAAAGGCTTCTTGAGGGGAAAGCTGTAACTCTGTGAGATGATTTCACAGAACACAAAGAAGTTTCTCAGACAGCTTCTTTCTCTTTGTTATCGGAGGATATTTCCTTTGGCCCTATAGTCTTCAAAGGGACCCGAAATATCTGTTCCAGATTCCACAGAAATAAGGCTAGCAAAGATATCCACGAAATACAGATGTAATTCTGTGAGATGAATTACCAGAACACTAAGCAGTTTCTCAGAAAGCTTCTTTCCAGATTTCATCTGAGGATATTTCCTTTTTCACCATAGCCCTCTATGGGCTTCCAAATATCACTTTGCCAATTAAACAAGAACTGTCTTAGCGAAAGGCTTCTTGAGGGGAAAGCTGTAACTCTGTGAGATGAATTCACAGAACATGAAGAAGTTTCTCAGAAAGCTTCTTTCTCTTTGTTATCGTAGGATATTTCCTTTGGCACTATAGTCTTCAAAGGGATCCGAAATATCTGTTCTCAGATTCAACAGAAATAAAGCTAGCAAAGAGATCCTCGAAATACAGATGTAACTCTGTGAGATGAATTAACAGAACACTAAGCAGTTTCTCAGAAAGCTTCTTTCCAGATTTCATCTGAGGATATTTCCTTTTTCACCATAGCCCTCTATGGGCTTCCAAATATCACTTTGCCAATTCCACAAGAACTGTCTTAGCGAAAGGCTTCTTGAGAGGAAAGCTGTAACTCTGTGAGATGATTTCACAGAACACAAAGAAGTTTCTCAGAAAGCTTCTTTCTCTTTGTTATCGGAGGATATTTCCTTTGGCCCTACAGTCTTCAAAGGGATGCGAAATATCTGTTCTCAGATTCCACAGAAATAAGGCTAGCAAAGAGATCCACGAAACAGAGATGTAACTCTGTGAGTGGAAGTCACACATCACAGAGCAGATTCTCAGAAAGCTTCTTTCCAGATATCATCTGAGGATATTTCCTTTTTCACCAGAGCCCTCTATGGGCTTCCAAATATCACTTTGCCAATTCCACAAGAACTGTCTTAGCGAAAGGCTTCTTAAGGGGAAAGCTGTAACTCTGTGAGATGATTTCACAGAACACAAAGAAGTTTCTCATAAAGCTTCTTTCTCTTTTGTTATTGGAGGATATTTCCTTTGGCACTATAGTCTTCAAAGGGATCCGAAATATCTGTTCTCAGATTCCACAGAAATAAGGCTAGCAAAGAGATCCTCGAAATACAGTTGTAACTCTGTGAGATGAATTAACAGAACACTAAGCAGTTTCTCAGAAAGCTTCTTTCCAGATTTCATCTGAGGATATTTCCTTTTTCACCATAGCCCTCTAGGGGTTCCAAATATCACTTTGCCAATTCAACAAGAACTGTCTTAGCGAAAGGCTTCTTGAGGGGAAAGCTGTAACTCTGTGAGATGATTTCACAGAACACAAAGAAGTTTCTCAGAAAGCTTCTTTCTCTTTGTTATCGGAGAATATTTCCTTTGGCCCTACAGCCTTCAAAGGGATCCGAAATATGAGTTCTCAGATTCCACAGAAAGAAGGCTAGCAAAGAGATCCACGAAATACCGATGTAACTCTGTGAGATGAATTAACAGAACACTAAGCAGTTTCTCAGAAAGCTTGTATCCAGATTTCATCTGAGGATATGTCCTTTTTCACCATAGCCCTCTATGTGCTTCCAAATATCACTTTGCCAATTCCACAAGAACTGTATTAGCAAAAGGCTTCTTGAGGGGAAAGCTGTAACTCTGTGAGATGATTTCACAGAACACAAGGAAGTTTCTCAGAAAGCTTCTTTCTCTTTGTTATCGTAGGATATTTCCTTTGGCCCAAGAGTCTTCAAAGGGATCCGAAATATCTGTTCTCAGATTCCACAGAAATAAGGCTAGCAGAGAGATCCACGAAATACAGATGTAACTCTGTGAGATGAATTAACAGAACACTAAGCAGTTTCTCAGAAAGCTTCTTTCCAGATTTCATCGGAGGATATTTCCTTTTTCACCATAGCTCTCTATGGGCTTCCAAATATCACTTTTCCAATTCCACAAGAACTGTCTTAGCGAAAGGCTTCTTGAGGGGAAAGCTGTAACTCTGTGAGATGATTTCACAGAACACAAAGAAGTTTCTCAGAAAGCTTCTTTCTCTTTTGTTATCGGAGGATATTTCCTTTGGCACTATAGTCTTCAAAGGGATCCGAAATATCTGTTCTCAGATTCCACAGAAATAAGGCTGGCAAAGAGATCCACGAAATACAGATGTAACTCTGTGAGATGAATTAACAGAACACTAAGCAGTTTCTCAGAAAGCTTCTTTCCAGATTTCATCTGAGGATATTTCCTTTTTCACCATAGCCCTCTATGGGCTTCCAAATATCACTTTGCCAATTTCAAAAGAACTGTCTTAGCGGACGGCTTCTTTAGGGGAAAGCTGTAACTCTGTGAGATGATTTCACAGAACACAAAGAAGTTTCTCAGAAAGCTTCTTTCTCTTTGTTATCGGAGGATATTTCCTTTGGCCCTATAGTCTTCAAAGGGATCCGAAATATGAGTTCTCAGATTCCACAGAAATAAGGCTAGCAAAGAGATCCACGAAATACAGATGTACCTCTGTGAGATGAATTAACAGAACACTAAGCAGTTTCTCAGAAAGCTTCTTTCCCGATTTCATCTGAGGATATTTCCTTTTTCACCATAGCCCTGTATGGGCTTCCAAATATCACTTTGCCAATTCCACAAGAACTGTCTTAGCGAAAGGCTTCTTGTGGGGAAAGCTGTAACTCTGTGAGATGATTTCACAGAACACAAAGAAGTTTCTCAGAAAGCTTCTTTCTCTTTGTTATCGGAGGATATTTCCTTTGGCCCTATAGTCTTCAAAGGGATGCAAAATATCTGTTCTCAGATTCCACAGAAATAAGGCTAGCAAAGAGATCCACGAAATAGAGATGTAACTCTGTGAGTGGAAGTCACACATCACAGAGCAGTTTCTCAGAAAGCTTCTTTCCAGATTTCATCTGAGGATATTTCCTTTTTCACCATAGCCCTCTATGGGCTTCCAAATATCACTTTGCAAATTCCTCAAGAACTGTCTTAGCGAAAGGCTTCTTGAGGGTAAAGCTGTAACTCTGTGAGATGATTTCACGGAACACAAAGAAGTTTCTCAGAAAGCTTCTTTCTCTTTGTTATCGGAGGATATTTCCTTTGGCCCTATAGTCTTCAAAGGGATCCGAAATATCTGTTCTCAGATTCCACAGAAATAAGGGTAGCAAAGAGATCCACGAAATACAGATGTAACTCTGTGAGATGAATTACAAGAACACTAAGCAGTTTCTCAGAAAGCTTCTTTCCAGATTTCATCTGAGGATATTTCCTTTTTCACCATAGCCCTCTATGGGCTTCCAAATATCACTTTGCCAATTCCACAAGAACTGTCTTAGCGAAAGGCTTCTTGAGGGGAAAGCTGTAACTCTGTAAGATGAATTCACAGAACACGAAGAAGTTTCTCAGAAAGCTTCTTTCTCTTTGTTATCGTAGGATATTTCCTTTGGCCCTATAGTCTTCAAAGGGATCTGAAATATCTGTTCTCAGATTCCACAGAAATAAGGCTAGCAAAGAGATCCACGAAATACAGATGTAACTCTGTGAGTGGAAGTCACACAACACAGAGAAGTTTCACAGAAAGCTTCTTTCCAGATTTCATCTGAGGATATTTCCTTTTTGACCATAGCCCTCTATGGGCTTCCAAATATCACTTTGCCAATTCCACAAGAACTGTCTTAGCGGACGGCTTCTATAGGGGAAAGCTGTAACTCTGTGAGATGATTTCACAGAACACAAAGAAGTTTCTCAGAAAGCTTCTTTCTCTTTGTTATCGGAGGATATTTCCTTTGGCCCAATAGTCTTCAAAGGGATCCGAAATATGAGTTCTCAGATTCCACAGAAATAAGGCTAGCAAAGAGATCCACGAAATACAGAGGTAACTCTGTGAGATGAATTAACAGAACACTAAGCAGTTTCTCAGAAAGCTTGTATCCAGATTTCATCTGAGGATATTTCCTTTTTCACCATAGCCCTCTATGGGCTTCCAAATATCACTTTGCCAATTCCACAAGAACTATCTTAGCGAAAGGCTTCTTGAGGAGAAAGCTGTAACTCTGTGAGATGATTTCAGAGAACACAAAGAAGTTTCTCAGAAAGCTTCTTTCTCTTTGTTATCTGAGGATACTTCCTTTGGCCCTATAGTCTTCAAAGGGATCCGAAATATCTGTTCTTAGATTCCACAGAAATAAGGCTAGCAAAGAGATCCATGAAACACAGAAGTAACTCTGTGAGATGAATTAACAGAACACTAAGCAGTTTCTCAGAAAGCTTCTTTCCAGATTTCATCTGAGGATATTTCCTTTTTCACCATAGCCCTCTATGGGCTTCCAAATATCACTTTGCCAATTCCACAAGAACTGTCTTAGCGAAAGGCTTCTTGAGGGGAAAGCTGTAACTCTGTGAGATGATTTCACAGAACACAAAGGAGTTTCTCAGAAAGCTTCTTTCTCTTTGTTATCGGAGGATATTTCCTTTGGCCCTATAGTCTTCAAAGGGATCCGAAATATCTGTTCTTAGATTCCACAGAAATAAGGCTAGCAAAGAGATCCTCGAAATACAGATGTAACTCTGGGAGATGAATTAACAGAACACTAAGCAGTTTCTCAGAAAGCTTCTTTCCAGATTTCATCTGAGGATATTTCCTTTTTCACCATAGCCCTCTATGGGCTTCCAAATATCACTTTGCCAATTCCACAAGAACTGTCTTAGCGAAAGGCTTCTTGAGGGGAAAGCTGTAACTCTGTGAGATGATTTCACAGAACACAAAGAAGTTTCTCAGAAAGCTTCTTTCTCTTTGTTATCGGAGGATATTTCCTTAGGCCCTATAGTCTTCAAAGGGATCCGAAATATCTGTTCTCAGATTCCACAGAAATAAGGCTAGCAAAGAGATCCACGAAATACAGATGTAACTCTGTGAGATGAATTACCAGAACACTAAGCAGTTTCTCAGAAAGCTTCTTTCCAGATTTCATTTGAGGATATTTCCTTTTTCACCATAGCTCTCCATGGGCTTCCAAATATCACTTTGCCAATTCCACAAGAACTGTCTTAGCGAAAGGCTTCTTGAGGGGAAAGCTGTAACTCTGTGAGATGAATTCACAGAACACGAAGAAGTTTCTCAGAAAGCTTCTTTCTCTTTGGTATCGTAGGATATTTCCTTTGGCCCTATAGTCTTCAAAGGGATCCGAAATATCTGTTCTCACATTCCACAGAAATAAGGCTAACAAAGAGATCCACGAAATACAGATGTAACTCTGTGAGTGCAAGTCACACATCACAGAGCAGTTTCTCAGAAAGCTTCTTTCCAGGTTTCATCTGAGGATATTTCCTTTTTCACCATAGACCTCTATGGGCTTCCAAATATCACTTTGCCAATTTCAAAAGAACTGTCTTAGCAGACGGCTTCTTTAGGGGAAAGCTGTAACTCTGTGAGATGATTTCACAGAACACAAAGAAGTTTCTCAGAAAGCTTCTTTCTCTTTGTTATCAGAGGATATTTCCTGTGGCCCTAGAGTCTTCAAAGGGATCCGAAATATCTGTTCTCAGATTCCACAGAAATAAGGCTAGGAAAGAGATCCACGAAATACAGATGTAACTCTGTGAGATGAATTAACAGAACACTAAGCAGTTTCTCAGAAAGCTTCTTTCCAGATTTCATCTGAGGATATTTCCTTTTTCACCATAGCCCTCTAGGGGTTCCAAATATCACTTTGCCAATTCAACAAGAACTGTCTTAGCGAAAGGCTTCTTGAGGGGAAAGCTGTAACTCTGTGAGATGATTTCACAGAACACAAAGAAGTTTCTCAGAAAGCTTCTTTCTCTTTGTTATCGGAGAATATTTCCTTTGGCCCTACAGCCTTCAAAGGGATCCTAAATATGAGTTCTCAGATTCCACAGAAATAAGGCTAGCAAAGAGATCCACGAAATACCGATGTAACTCTGTGAGATGAATTAACAGAACACTAAGCAGTTTCTCAGAAAGCTTGTAACCAGATTTCATCTGAGGATATGTCCTTTTTCACCATAGCCCTCTATGGGCTTCCAAATATCACTTTGCCAATTCCACAAGAACGGTCTTAGCAAAAGGCTTCTTGAGGGGAAAGCTGTAACTCTGTGAGATGATTTCACAGAACACAAGGAAGTTTCTCAGAAAGCTTCTTTCTCTTTGTTATCGTAGGATATTTCCTTTGGCCCAAGAGTCTTCAAAGGGATCCGAAATATCTGTTCTCAGATTCCACAGAAATAAGGCTAGCAAAGAGATCCACGAAATACAGATGTAACTCTGTGAGATGAATTAACAGAACACTAAGCAGTTTCTCAGAAAGCTTCTTTCCAGATTTCATCTGAGGATATTTCCTTTTTCACCATAGCTTTCTATGGGCTTCCAAATATCACTTTTCCAATTCCACAAGAACTGTCTTAGCGAAAGGCTTCTTGAGGGGAAAGCTGTAACTCTGTGAGATGATTTCACAGAACACAAAGAAGTTTCTCAGAAAGCTTCTTTCTCTTTTGTTATCGGAGGATATTTCCTTTGGCACTATAGTCTTCAAAGGGATCCGAAATATCTGTTCTCAGATTCCACAGAAATAAGGCTGGCAAAGAGATCCACGAAATACAGATGTAACTCTGGGAGTGGAAGTCACACATCACAGAGCAGTTTCTCAGAAAGCTTCTTTCCAGATTTCATCTGAGGATATTTCCTTTTTCACCATAGCCCTCTATGGGCTTCCAAATATCACTTTGCAAATTCCTCAAGAACTGTCTTAGCGAAAGGCTTCTTGAGGGGAAAGCTGTAACTCTGTGAGATGATTTCACAGAACACAAAGAAGTTTCTCAGAAAGCTTCTTTCTCTTTGTTATCGGAGGATATTTCCTTTGGCCCTATAGTCTTCAAAGGGATCCGAAATATGAGTTCTCAGATTCCACAGAAATAAGGCTAGCAAAGAGATCCACGAAATACAGATGTACCTCTGTGAGATGAATTAACAGAACACTAAGCAGTTTCTCAGAAAGCTTCTTTCCAGATTTCATCTGAGGATATTTCCTTTTTCACCATAGCCCTGTATGGGCTTCCAAATATCACTTTGCCAATTCCACAAGAACTGTCTTAGCGAAAGGCTTCTTGAGGGGAAAGCTGTAACTCTGTGAGATGATTTCACAGAACACAAAGAACGTTCTCAGAAAGCTTCTTTCTCTTTGTTATCGGAGGATATTTCCTTTGGCCCTATAGTCTTCAAGGGGATGCGAAATATCTGTTCTCAGATTCCACAGAAATAAGGCTAGCAAAGAGATCCACGAAATAGAGATGTAACTCTGTGAGTGGAAGTCACACATCACAGAGCAGTTTCTCAGAAAGCTTCTTTCCAGATTTCATCTGAGGATATTTCCTTCTTCACCATAGCCCTCTATGGGCTTCCAAATATCACTTTGAGAATTCCACAAGAACTGTCTTAGCGAAAGGCTTCTTAAGGGGAAAGCTGTAACTCTGTGAGATGATTTCACAGAACACAAAGAAGTTTCTCAGAAAGCTTCTTTCTCTTTGTTATCGGAGGATATTTCCTTTGGCCCTATAGTCTTCAAAGGGATCCGAAATATGAGTTCTCAGATTCCACAGAAATAAGGCTAGCAAAGACATCCACGAAATACAGAGGTAACTCTGTGAGATGAATTAACAGAACACTAAGCAGTTTCGCAGAAAGCTTGTATCCAGATTTCATCTGAGGATATTTCCTTTTTCACCATAGGCCTCTATGGGCTTCCAAATATCACTTTGCCAATTCCACAAGAACTATCTTAGCGAAAGGCTTCTTGAGCAGAAAGCTGTAACTCTGTGAGATGATTTCACAGAACACAAAGAAGTTTCTCAGAAAGCTTCTTTCTCTTTGTTATCGGAGGGTATTTCCTTTGGCCCTATAGTCTTCAAAGGGATCCGAAATATCTGTTCTCCGATTCCACAGAAATAAGGCTAGGAAAGAGATCCACGAAATACAGATGTAACTCTGTGAGATGAGTTAACAGAACACTAAGCAGTTTCTCAGAAAGCTTCTTTCCAGATTTCATCTGAGGATATTTCCTTTTTCACCATAGCCCTCTATGGGCTTCCAAATATCACTTTGCCAATTCCACAAGAACTGTCTTAGCGAAAGGCTTCTTGAGGGGAAAGCTGTAACTTTGTGAGATGATTTCACAGAACACAAAGAAGTTTCTCAGAAAGCTTCTTTCTCTTTGTTATCGGAGGATATTTCCTTTGGCCCTATAGTCTTCAAAGGGATCCGAAATATCTGTTCTCAGATTCCACAGAAATAAGGCTAGCAAAGAGATCCACGAAATACACATGTAACTCTGTGAGTGGAAGTCACACATCACAGAGCAGTTTCTCAGAAAGCTTCTTTCCAGATTTCATCTGAGGATATTTCCTTTTTCACCATAGCCCTCTATGGGCTTCCAAATATCACTTTGCCAATTCCACAAGAACTGTCTTAGCAAAAGGCTTCTTGAGGGGAAAGCTGTAACTCTGTGAGATGATTTCACAGAACACAAAGAAGTTTCTCAGAAAGCTTCTTTCTCTTTGTTATCGGAGGATATTTCCTTTGGCCCTATAGTCTTCAAAGGGATGCGAAATATCTGTTCTCAGATTCCACAGAAATAAGGCTAGCAAAGAGATCCACGAAACAGAGATGTAACTCTGTGAGTGGAAGTCACACATCACAGAGCAGTTTCTCAGAAAGCTTCTTTCCAGATTTCATCTGAGGATATTTCCTTTTTCACCATAGCCCTCTATGGGCTTCCAAATATCACTTTGCCAATTCCACAAGAACTGTCTTAGCGAAAGGCTTCTTAAGGGGAAAGCTGTAACTCTGTGAGATGATTTCACAGAACACAAAGAAGTTTCTCAGAAAGCTTCTTTCTCTTTTGTTATTGGAGGATATTTCCTTTGGCACTATAGTCTTCAAAGGGATCCGAAATATCTGTTCTCAGATTCCACAGAAATAAGGCTAGCAAAGAGATCCTCGAAATACAGTTGTAACTCTGTGAGATGAATTAACAGAACACTAAGCAGTTTCTCAGAAAGCTTCTTTCCAGATTTCATCTGAGGATATGTCCTTTTTCACCATAGCCCTCTATGTGCTTCCAAATATCACTTTGCCAATTCCACAAGAACTGTCTTAGCGAAAGGCTTCTTGAGGGGAAAGCTGTAACTCTGTGAGATGATTTCACAGAACACAAGGAAGTTTCTCAGAAATCTTCTTTCTCTTTGTTATCGGAGGATATTTCCTTTGGCCCTATAGTCTTCAAAGGGATCCGAAATATGAGTTCTCAGATTCCACAGAAATAAGGCTAGCAAAGAGATCCACGAAATACAGATGTAACTCTGTGAGTGGAAGTCACACATCACAGAGCAGTTTCTCAGAAAGCTTCTTTCCAGATTTCATCTGAGGATATTTCATTTTTCACCATAGCCCTCTATGGGCTTCCAAATATCACTTTGCCAATTTCAAAAGAACTGTCTTAGCGAACGGCTTCTTGAGGGGAAAGCTGTAACTCTGTGAGATGATTTCACAGAACACAAAGAAGTTTCTCAGAAAGCTTCTTTCTCTTTGTTATCGGAGGATATTTCCTTTGGCCCTATAGTCTTCAAAGGGATGCGAAATATCTGTTCTCAGATTCCACAGAAATAAGGCTAGCAAAGAGATCCACGAAATAGAGATGTAACTCTGTGAGTGGAAGTCACACATCACAGAGCAGTTTCTCAGAAAGCTTCTTTCCAGATTTCATCTGAGGATATTTCCTTTTTCACCATAGCCCTCTATGGGCTTCCAAATATCACTTTGCAAATTCCTCAAGAACTGTCTTAGCGAAAGGCTTCTTGAGGGTAAAGCTGTAACTCTGTGAGATGATTTCACGGAACACAAAGAAGTGTCTCAGAAAGCTTCTTTCTCTTTGTTATCGGAGGATATTTCCTTTGGCCCTATAGTCTTCAAAGGGATCCGAAATATCTGTTCTCAGATTCCACAGAAATAAGGCTAGCAAAGAGATCCACGAAATACAGATGTAACTCTGTGAGATGAATTACAAGAACACTAAGCAGTTTCTCAGAAAGCTTCTTTCCAGATTTCATCTGAGGATATTTCCTTTTTCACCATTGCCCTCTATGGGCTTCCAAATATCACTTTGCCAATTCCACAAGAACTGTCTTAGCGAAAGGCTTCTTGAGGGGAAAGCTGTAACTCTGTAAGATGAATTCACAGAACACGAAGAAGTTTCTCAGAAAGCTTCTTTCTCTTTGTTATCGTAGGATATTTCCTTTGGCCCTACAGTCTTCAAAGGGATCTGAAATATCTGTTCTCAGATTCCACAGAAATAAGGCTAGCAAAGAGATCCACGAAATACAGATGTAACTCTGTGAGTGGAAGTCACACCACACAGAGAAGTTTCTCAGAAAGCTTCTTTCCAGATTTCATCTGAGGATATTTCCTTTTTCACCATAGCCCTCTATGGGCTTCCAAATATCACTTTGCCAATTTCAAAAGAACTGTCTTAGCGGACGGCTTCTTTAGGGGAAAGCTGTAACTCTGTGAGATGATTTCACAGAACACAAAGAAGTTTCTCAGAAAGCTTCTTTCTCTTTGTTATCGGAGGATATTTCCTTTGGCCCTATAGTCTTCAAAGGGATCCGAAATATGAGTTCTCAGATTCCACAGAAATAAGGCTAGCAAAGAGATCCACGAAATACAGAGGTAACTCTGTGAGATGAATTAACAGAACACTAAGCAGTTTCTCAGAAAGCTTGTATCCAGATTTCATCTGAGGATATTTCCTTTTTCACCATAGCCCTCTATGGGCTTCCAAATATCACTTTGCCAATTCCACAAGAACTATCTTAGCGAAAGGCTTCTTGAGGAGAAAGCTGTAACTCTGTGAGATGATTTCAGAGAACACAAAGAAGTTTCTCAGAAAGCTTCTTTCTCTTTGTTATCTGAGGATACTTCCTTTGGCCCTATAGTCTTCAAAGGGATCCGAAATATCTGTTCTCAGATTCCACAGAAATAAGGCTAGCAAAGAGATCCATGAAACACAGAAGTAACTCTGTGAGATGAATTAACAGAACACTAAGCAGTTTCTCAGAAAGCTTCTTTCCAGATTTCATCTGAGGATATTTCCTTTTTCACCATAGACCTCTATGGGCTTCCAAATATCACTTTGCCAATTCCACAAGAACTGTCTTAGCGAAAGGCTTCTTGAGGGGAAAGCTGTAACTCTGTGAGATGATTTCACAGAACACAAAGTAGTTTCTCAGAAAGCTTCTTTCTCTTTGTTATCGGAGGATATTTCCTTTTTCCCTATAGCCTTCAAAGGGATCCGAAATATCTGTTCTTAGATTCCACAGAAATAAGGCTAGCAAAGAGATCCTCGAAATACAGATGTAACTCTGTGAGATGAATTAACAGAACACTAAGCAGTTTCTCAGAAAGCTTCTTTCCAGATTTCATCTGAGGATATTTCCTTTTTCACCATAGCCCTCTATGGGCTTCCAAATATCACTTTGCCAATTTCAAAAGAACTGTCTTAGCGGACGGCTTCTTTAGGGGAAAGCTGTAACTCTGTGAGATGATTTCACAGAACACAAAGAAGTTTCTCAGAAAGCTTCTTTCTCTTTGTTATCGGAGGATATTTCCTTTGGCCCTATAGTCTTCAAAGGGATCCGAAATATGAGTTCTCAGATTCCACAGAAATAAGGCTAGCAAAGAGATCCACGAAATACAGATGTACCTCTGTGAGATGAATTAACAGAACACTAAGCAGTTTCTCAGAAAGCTTCTTTCCAGATTTCATCTGAGGATATTTCCTTTTTCACCATAGCCCTGTATGGGCTTCCAAATATCACTTTGCCAATGCCACAAGAACTGTCTTAGCGAAAGGCTTCTTGTGGGGAAAGCTGTAACTCTGTGAGATGATTTCACAGAACACAAAGAAGTTTCTCAGAAAGCTTCTTTCTCTTTGTTATCGGAGGATATTTCCTTTGGCCCTATAGTCTTCAAAGGGATCCGAAATATCTGTTCTCAGATTCCACAGAAATAAGGCTAGCAAAGAGATCCTCGAAATACAGTTGTAACTCTGTGAGAAGAATTAACAGAACACTAAGCAGTTTCTCAGAAAGCTTCTTTCCAGATTTCATCTGAGGATATTTCCTTTTTCACCATAGCCCTCTAGGGGTTCCAAATATCACTTTGCCAATTCAACAAGAACTGTCTTAGCGAAAGGCTTCTTGAGGGGAAAGCTGTAACTCTGTGAGATGATTTCACAGAACACAAAGAAGTTTCTCAGAAAGCTTCTTTCTCTTTGTTATCGGAGAATATTTCCTTTGGCCCTACAGCCTTCAAAGGGATCCTAAATATGAGTTCTCAGATTCCACAGAAATAAGGCTAGCAAAGAGATCCACGAAATACCGATGTAACTCTGTGAGATGAATTAACAGAACACTAAGCAGTTTCTCAGAAAGCTTGTAACCAGATTTCATCTGAGGATATGTCCTTTTTCACCATAGCCCTCTATGGGCTTCCAAATATCACTTTGCCAATTCCACAAGAACGGTCTTAGCAAAAGGCTTCTTGAGGGGAAAGCTGTAACTCTGTGAGATGATTTCACAGAACACAAGGAAGTTTCTCAGAAAGCTTCTTTCTCTTTGTTATCGTAGGATATTTCCTTTGGCCCAAGAGTCTTCAAAGGGATCCGAAATATCTGTTCTCAGATTCCACAGAAATAAGGCTAGCAAAGAGATCCACGAAATACAGATGTAACTCTGTGAGATGAATTAACAGAACACTAAGCAGTTTCTCAGAAAGCTTCTTTCCAGATTTCATCTGAGGATATTTCCTTTTTCACCATAGCTTTCTATGGGCTTCCAAATATCACTTTTCCAATTCCACAAGAACTGTCTTAGCGAAAGGCTTCTTGAGGGGAAAGCTGTAACTCTGTGAGATGATTTCACAGAACACAAAGAAGTTTCTCAGAAAGCTTCTTTCTCTTTTGTTATCGGAGGATATTTCCTTTGGCACTATAGTCTTCAAAGGGATCCGAAATATCTGTTCTCAGATTCCACAGAAATAAGGCTGGCAAAGAGATCCACGAAATACAGATGTAACTCTGGGAGTGGAAGTCACACATCACAGAGCAGTTTCTCAGAAAGCTTCTTTCCAGATTTCATCTGAGGATATTTCCTTTTTCACCATAGCCCTCTATGGGCTTCCAAATATCACTTTGCAAATTCCTCAAGAACTGTCTTAGCGAAAGGCTTCTTGAGGGGAAAGCTGTAACTCTGTGAGATGATTTCACAGAACACAAAGAAGTTTCTCAGAAAGCTTCTTTCTCTTTGTTATCGGAGGATATTTCCTTTGGCCCTATAGTCTTCAAAGGGATCCGAAATATGAGTTCTCAGATTCCACAGAAATAAGGCTAGCAAAGAGATCCACGAAATACAGATGTACCTCTGTGAGATGAATTAACAGAACACTAAGCAGTTTCTCAGAAAGCTTCTTTCCAGATTTCATCTGAGGATATTTCCTTTTTCACCATAGCCCTGTATGGGCTTCCAAATATCACTTTGCCAATTCCACAAGAACTGTCTTAGCGAAAGGCTTCTTGAGGGGAAAGCTGTAACTCTGTGAGATGATTTCACAGAACACAAAGAACGTTCTCAGAAAGCTTCTTTCTCTTTGTTATCGGAGGATATTTCCTTTGGCCCTATAGTCTTCAAGGGGATGCGAAATATCTGTTCTCAGATTCCACAGAAATAAGGCTAGCAAAGAGATCCACGAAATAGAGATGTAACTCTGTGAGTGGAAGTCACACATCACAGAGCAGTTTCTCAGAAAGCTTCTTTCCAGATTTCATCTGAGGATATTTCCTTTTTCACCATAGCCCTCTATGGGCTTCCAAATATCACTTTGAGAATTCCACAAGAACTGTCTTAGCGAAAGGCTTCTTAAGGGGAAAGCTGTAACTCTGTGAGATGATTTCACAGAACACAAAGAAGTTTCTCAGAAAGCTTCTTTCTCTTTGTTATCGGAGGATATTTCCTTTGGCCCTATAGTCTTCAAAGGGATCCGAAATATGAGTTCTCAGATTCCACAGAAATAAGGCTAGCAAAGACATCCACGAAATACAGAGGTAACTCTGTGAGATGAATTAACAGAACACTAAGCAGTTTCGCAGAAAGCTTGTATCCAGATTTCATCTGAGGATATTTCCTTTTTCACCATAGGCCTCTATGGGCTTCCAAATATCACTTTGCCAATTCCACAAGAACTATCTTAGCGAAAGGCTTCTTGAGCAGAAAGCTGTAACTCTGTGAGATGATTTCACAGAACACAAAGAAGTTTCTCAGAAAGCTTCTTTCTCTTTGTTATCGGAGGGTATTTCCTTTGGCCCTATAGTCTTCAAAGGGATCCGAAATATCTGTTCTCCGATTCCACAGAAATAAGGCTAGGAAAGAGATCCACGAAATACAGATGTAACTCTGTGAGATGAGTTAACAGAACACTAAGCAGTTTCTCAGAAAGCTTCTTTCCAGATTTCATCTGAGGATATTTCCTTTTTCACCATAGCCCTCTATGGGCTTCCAAATATCACTTTGCCAATTCCACAAGAACTGTCTTAGCGAAAGGCTTCTTGAGGGGAAAGCTGTAACTTTGTGAGATGATTTCACAGAACACAAAGAAGTTTCTCAGAAAGCTTCTTTCTCTTTGTTATCGGAGGATATTTCCTTTGGCCCTATAGTCTTCAAAGGGATCCGAAATATCTGTTCTCAGATTCCACAGAAATAAGGCTAGCAAAGAGATCCACGAAATACACATGTAACTCTGTGAGTGGAAGTCACACATCACAGAGCAGTTTCTCAGAAAGCTTCTTTCCAGATTTCATCTGAGGATATTTCCTTTTTCACCATAGCCCTCTATGGGCTTCCAAATATCACTTTGCCAATTCCACAAGAACTGTCTTAGCAAAAGGCTTCTTGAGGGGAAAGCTGTAACTCTGTGAGATGATTTCACAGAACACAAAGAAGTTTCTCAGAAAGCTTCTTTCTCTTTGTTATCGGAGGATATTTCCTTTGGCCCTATAGTCTTCAAAGGGATGCGAAATATCTGTTCTCAGATTCCACAGAAATAAGGCTAGCAAAGAGATCCACGAAACAGAGATGTAACTCTGTGAGTGGAAGTCACACATCACAGAGCAGTTTCTCAGAAAGCTTCTTTCCAGATTTCATCTGAGGATATTTCCTTTTTCACCATAGCCCTCTATGGGCTTCCAAATATCACTTTGCCAATTCCACAAGAACTGTCTTAGCGAAAGGCTTCTTAAGGGGAAAGCTGTAACTCTGTGAGATGATTTCACAGAACACAAAGAAGTTTCTCAGAAAGCTTCTTTCTCTTTTGTTATTGGAGGATATTTCCTTTGGCACTATAGTCTTCAAAGGGATCCGAAATATCTGTTCTCAGATTCCACAGAAATAAGGCTAGCAAAGAGATCCACGAAATACAGATGTAACTCTGTGAGATGAATTACAAGAACACTAAGCAGTTTCTCAGAAAGCTTCTTTCCAGATTTCATCTGAGGATATTTCCTTTTTCACCATTGCCCTCTATGGGCTTCCAAATATCACTTTGCCAATTCCACAAGAACTGTCTTAGCGAAAGGCTTCTTGAGGGGAAAGCTGTAACTCTGTAAGATGAATTCACAGAACACGAAGAAGTTTCTCAGAAAGCTTCTTTCTCTTTGTTATCGTAGGATATTTCCTTTGGCCCTACAGTCTTCAAAGGGATCTGAAATATCTGTTCTCAGATTCCACAGAAATAAGGCTAGCAAAGAGATCCACGAAATACAGATGTAACTCTGTGAGTGGAAGTCACACCACACAGAGAAGTTTCTCAGAAAGCTTCTTTCCAGATTTCATCTGAGGATATTTCCTTTTTCACCATAGCCCTCTATGGGCTTCCAAATATCACTTTGCCAATTTCAAAAGAACTGTCTTAGCGGACGGCTTCTTTAGGGGAAAGCTGTAACTCTGTGAGATGATTTCACAGAACACAAAGAAGTTTCTCAGAAAGCTTCTTTCTCTTTGTTATCGGAGGATATTTCCTTTGGCCCTATAGTCTTCAAAGGGATCCGAAATATGAGTTCTCAGATTCCACAGAAATAAGGCTAGCAAAGAGATCCACGAAATACAGAGGTAACTCTGTGAGATGAATTAACAGAACACTAAGCAGTTTCTCAGAAAGCTTGTATCCAGATTTCATCTGAGGATATTTCCTTTTTCACCATAGCCCTCTATGGGCTTCCAAATATCACTTTGCCAATTCCACAAGAACTATCTTAGCGAAAGGCTTCTTGAGGAGAAAGCTGTAACTCTGTGAGATGATTTCAGAGAACACAAAGAAGTTTCTCAGAAAGCTTCTTTCTCTTTGTTATCTGAGGATACTTCCTTTGGCCCTATAGTCTTCAAAGGGATCCGAAATATCTGTTCTCAGATTCCACAGAAATAAGGCTAGCAAAGAGATCCATGAAACACAGAAGTAACTCTGTGAGATGAATTAACAGAACACTAAGCAGTTTCTCAGAAAGCTTCTTTCCAGATTTCATCTGAGGATATTTCCTTTTTCACCATAGACCTCTATGGGCTTCCAAATATCACTTTGCCAATTCCACAAGAACTGTCTTAGCGAAAGGCTTCTTGAGGGGAAAGCTGTAACTCTGTGAGATGATTTCACAGAACACAAAGTAGTTTCTCAGAAAGCTTCTTTCTCTTTGTTATCGGAGGATATTTCCTTTTTCCCTATAGTCTTCAAAGGGATCCGAAATATCTGTTCTTAGATTCCACAGAAATAAGGCTAGCAAAGAGATCCTCGAAATACAGATGTAACTCTGTGAGATGAATTAACAGAACACTAAGCAGTTTCTCAGAAAGCTTCTTTCCAGATTTCATCTGAGGATATTTCCTTTTTCACCATAGCCCTCTATGGGCTTCCAAATATCACTTTGCCAATTTCAAAAGAACTGTCTTAGCGGACGGCTTCTTTAGGGGAAAGCTGTAACTCTGTGAGATGATTTCACAGAACACAAAGAAGTTTCTCAGAAAGCTTCTTTCTCTTTGTTATCGGAGGATATTTCCTTTGGCCCTATAGTCTTCAAAGGGATCCGAAATATGAGTTCTCAGATTCCACAGAAATAAGGCTAGCAAAGAGATCCACGAAATACAGATGTACCTCTGTGAGATGAATTAACAGAACACTAAGCAGTTTCTCAGAAAGCTTCTTTCCAGATTTCATCTGAGGATATTTCCTTTTTCACCATAGCCCTGTATGGGCTTCCAAATATCACTTTGCCAATGCCACAAGAACTGTCTTAGCGAAAGGCTTCTTGTGGGGAAAGCTGTAACTCTGTGAGATGATTTCACAGAACACAAAGAAGTTTCTCAGAAAGCTTCTTTCTCTTTGTTATCGGAGGATATTTCCTTTGGCCCTATAGTCTTCAAAGGGATGCGAAATATCTGTTCTCAGATTCCACAGAAATAAGGCTAGCAAAGAGATCCACGAAATAGAGATGTAACTCTGTGAGTGGAAGTCACACATCACAGAGCAGTTTCTCAGAAAGCTTCTTTCCAGATTTCATCTGAGGATATTTCCTTTTTCACCATAGCCCTCTATGGGCTTCCAAATATCACTTTGCAAATTCCTCAAGAACTGTCTTAGCGAAAGGCTTCTTGAGGGTAAAGCTGTAACTCTGTGAGATGATTTTACGGAACACAAAGAAGTTTCTCAGAAAGCTTCTTTCTCTTTGTTATCGGAGGATATTTCCTTTGGCCCTATAGTCTTTAAAGGGATCCGAAATATCTGTTCTCAGATTCCACAGAAATAAGGCTAGCAAAGAGATCCACGAAATACAGATGTAACTCTGTGAGATGAATTACAAGAACACTAAGCAGTTTCTCAGAAAGCTTCTTTCCAGATTTCATCTGAGGATATTTCCTTTTTCACCATAGCCCTCTATGGGCTTCCAAATATCACTTTGCCAATTTCACAAGAACTGTCTTAGCGAAAGGCTTCTTGAGGGGAAAGCTGTAACTCTGTAAGATGAACTCACAGAACACGAAGAAGTTTCTCAGAAAGCTTCTTTCTCTTTGTTATCGTAGGATATTTCCTTTGGCCCTATAGTCTTCAAAGGGATCTGAAATATCTGTTCTCAGATTCCACAGAAATAAGGCTAGCAAAGAGATCCACGAAATACAGATGTAACTCTGTGAGTGGAAGTCACACAACACAGAGAAGTTTCTCAGAAAGCTTCTTTCCAGATTTCATCTGAGGATATTTCCTTTTTCAACATAGCCCTCTATGGGCTTCCAAATATCACTTTGCCAATTTCAAAAGAACTGTCTTAGCGGACGGCTTCTTTAGGGGAAAGCTGTAACTCTGTGAGATGATTTCACAGAACACAAAGAAGTTTCTCAGAAAGCTTCTTTCTCTTTGTTATCGGAGGATATTTCCTTTGGCCCTATAGTCTTCAAAGGGATCCGAAATATGAGTTCTCAGATTCCACAGAAATAAGGCTAGCAAAGAGATCCACGAAATACAGAGGTAACTCTGTGAGATGAATTAACAGAACACTAAGCAGTTTCTCAGAAAGCTTGTATCCAGATTTCATCTGAGGATATTTCCTTTTTCACCATAGCCCTCTATGGGCTTCCAAATATCACTTTGCCAATTCCACAAGAACTATCTTAGCGAAAGGCTTCTTGAGGAGAAAGCTGTAACTCTGTGAGATGATTTCAGAGAACACAAAGAAGTTTCTCAGAAAGCTTCGTTCTCTTTGTTATCTGAGGATACTTCCTTTGGCCCTATAGTCTTCAAAGGGATCCGAAATATCTGTTCTCAGATTCCACAGAAATAAGGCTAGCAAAGAGATCCATGAAACACAGAAGTAACTCGGTGAGATGAATTAACAGAACACTAAGCAGTTTCTCAGAAATCTTCTTTCCAGATTTCATCTGAGGATATTTCCTTTTTCACCATAGCCCTCTACGGGCTTCCAAATATCACTTTGCCAATTCCACAAGAACTGTCTTAGCGAAAGGCTTCTTGAGGGGAAAGCTGTAACTCTGTGAGATGATTTCACAGAACACAAAGGAGTTTCTCAGAAAGCTTCTTTCTCTTTGTTATTGGAGGATATTTCCTTTGGCCCTATAGTCTTCAAAGGGATCCGAAATATCTGTTCTTAGATTCCACAGAAATAAGGCTAGCAAAGAGATCCTCGAAATACAGATGTAACTCTGTGAGATGAATTAACAGAACACTAAGCAGTTTCTCAGAAAGCTTCTTTCCAGATTTCATCTGAGGATATTTCCTTTTTCACCATAGCCCTCTATGGGCTTCCAAATATCACTTTGCCAATTCCACAAGAACTGTCTTAGCGAAAGGCTTCTTCAGGGGAAAGCTGTAACTCTGTGAGATGATTTCACAGAACACAAAGAAGTATCTCAGAAAGCTTCTTTCTCTTTGTTATCGGAGAATATTTCCTTTGGCCCTATAGTCTTCAAAGGGATCCGAAATATGAGTTCTCAGATTCCACAGTAATAAGGCTAGCAAAGAGATCCACGAAATACAGATGTAACTCTGTGAGATGAATAACAGAACACTAAGCAGTTTCTCAGAAAGCTTCTTTCCAGATTTCATCTGAGGATATTTCCTTTTTCACCATAGCCCTCTATGGGCTTCCAAATATCACTTTGCCAATTCCACAAGAACTGTCTTAGCGAAAGGCTTCTTGAGGGGAAAGCTGTAACTCTGTGAGATGATTTCACAGAACACAAAGAAGTTTCTCAGAAAGCTTCTTTCTCTTTTTTACTGGAGAATATTTCCTTTGGCCCTATAGTCTTCAAAGGGATCCGAAATATCTGTTCTCAGATTCCACAGAAATAAGGCTAGCAAAGAGATCCACGAAATACAGATGAAACTCTGTGAGATGAATTACCAGAACACTAAGCAGTTTCTCAGAAAGCTTCTTTCCAGATTTCATCTGAGGATATTTCCTTTTTCACCATAGCTCTCCATGGGCTTCCAAATATCACTTTGCCAATTCCACAAGAACTGTCTTAGCGAAAGGCTTCTTGAGGGGAAAGCTGTAACTCTGTGAGATGAATTCACAGAACACGAAGAAGTTTCTCAGAAAGCTTCTTTCTCTTTGGTATCGTAGGATATTTCCTTTGGCCCTATAGTCTTCAAAGGGATCTGAAATATCTCTTCTCAGATTCCACAGAAATAAGGCTAGCAAAGAGATCCACGAAATACAGATGTAACTCTGTGAGTGGAAGTCCCACAACACAGAGAAGTTTCTCAGAAAGCTTCTTTCCAGATTTCATCTGAGGATATTTCCTTTTTCACCATAGCCCTCTATGGGCTTCCAAATATCACTTTGCCAATTTCAAAAGAACTGTCTTAGCGGACGGCTTCTTTAGGGGAAAGCTGTAACTCTATGAGAGGATTTCACAGAACACAAAGAAGTTTCTCAGAAAGCTTCTTTCTCTTTGTTATCGGAGGATATTTCCTTTGGCCCTATAGTCTTCAAAGGGATCCGAAATATGAGTTCTCAGATTCCACAGAAATAAGGCTAGCAAAGAGATCCACGAAATACAGAGGTAGCTCTGTGAGATGAATTAACAGAACACTAAGCAGTTTCTCAGAAAGCTTGTATCCAGATTTCATCTGAGGATATTTCCTTTTTCACCATAGCCCTCTATGGGCTTCCAAATATCACTTTGCCAATTCCACAAGAACTATCTTAGCGAAAGGCTTCTTGAGGAGAAAGCTGTAGCTCTGTGAGATGATTTCAGAGAACACAAAGAAGTTTCTCAGAAAGATTCTTTCTCTTTGTTATCTGAGGATATTTCCTTTGGCCCTATAGTCTTCAAAGGGATCCGAAATATCTGTTCTCAGATTCCACAGAAATAAGGCTAGCAAAGAGATCCATGAAACACAGAAGTAACTCTGTGAGATGAATTAACAGAACACTAAGCAGTTTCTCAGAAAGCTTCTTTCCAGATTTCATCTGAGGATATTTCCTTTTTCACCATAGCCCTCTATGGGCTTCCAAATATCACTTTGCCAATTCCACAAGAACTGTCTTAGCGAAAGGCTTCTTGAGGGGAAAGCTGTAACTCTGTGAGATGATTTCACAGAACACAAAGGAGTTTCTCAGAAAGCTTCTTTCTCTTTGTTTTCGGAGGATATTTCCTTTGGCCCTATAGTCTTCAAAGGGATCCGAAATATCTGTTCTCAGATTCCACAGAAATAAGGCTAGGAAAGAGATCCACGAAATACAGATGTAACTCTGTGAGATGAATTACCAGAACACTAAGCAGTTTCTCAGAAAGCTTCTTTACAGATTTCATCTGAGGATATTTCCTTTTTCACCATAGCTCTCCATGGGCTTCCAAATATCACTTTGCCAATTCCACAAGAACTGTCTTAGCGAAAGGCTTCTTGAGGGGAAAGCTGTAACTCTGTGTGATGAATTCACAGAACACGAAGAAGTTTCTCAGAAAGCTTCTTTCTCTTTGTTATCGTAGGATATTTCCTTTGGCCCTATAGTCTTCAAAGGGATCCGAAATATCTGTTCTCAGATTCCACAGAAATAAGGCTAACAAAGAGATCCACGAAATACAGATGTAACTCTGTGAGTGGAAGTCACACATCACAGAGCAGTTTCTCAGAAAGCTTCTTTCCAGGTTTCATCTGAGGATATTTCCTTTTTCACCATAGCCCTCTATGGGCTTCCAAATATCACTTTGCCAATTTCAAAAGAACTGTCTTAGCAGACGGCTTCTTTAGGGGAAAGCTGTAACTCTGTGAGATGATTTCACAGAACACAAAGAAGTTTCTCAGAAAGCTTCTTTCTCTTTGTTATCAGAGGATATTTCCTTTGGCCCTAGAGTCTTCAAAGGGATCCGAAATATCTGTTCTCAGATTCCACAGAAATAAGGCTAGGTAAGAGATCCACGAAATACAGATGTAACTCTGTGAGATGAATTAACAGAACACTAAGCAGTTTCTCAGAAAGCTTCTTTCCAGATTTCATCAGAGGATATTTCCTTTTTGACCATAGCCCTCTATGGGCTTCCAAATATCACTTTTCCAATTCCACAAGAACTGTCTTAGCGAAAGGCTTCTTGAGGGGAAAGCTGTAAGTCTGTGAGATGATTTCACAGACACAAAGAAGTTTCTCAGAAAGCTTCTTTCTCTTTGTTATCGGAGAATATTTCATTTGGCCCTATAGTCTTCAAAGGGATCCGAAATATCTGTTCTCAGATTCCACAGAAATAAGGCTAGCAAAGAGATGCACGAAATACAGATGTAACTCTGTGAGATGAATTAACAGAACACTAAGCACTTTCTCAGAAAGCTTCTTTCCAGATTTCATCTGAGGATATTTCCTTTTTCACCATAGCCCTCTATGGGCTTCCAAATATCACTTTGCCAATTCCACAAGAACTGTCTTAGCGAAAGGCTTCTTGAGGGGAAAGCTGTAACTCTGTGAGATGATTTCACAGAACACAAAGAAGTTTCTCAGAAAGCTTCTTTCTCTTTTGTTATTGGAGGATATTTCCTTTGGCACTATAGTCTTCAAAGGGATCCGAAATATCTGTTCTCAGATTCCACAGAAATAAGGCTAGCAAAGAGATCCTCGAAATACAGTTGTAAATCTGTGAGATGAATTAACAGAACACTAAGCAGTTTCTCAGAAAGCTTCTTTCCAGATTTCATCTGAGGATATTTCCTTTTTCACCATAGCCCTCTAGGGGTTCCAAATATCACTTTGCCAATTCAACAAGAACTGTCTTAGCGAAAGGCTTCTTGAGGGGAAAGCTGTAACTCTGTGAGATGATTTCACAGAACACAAAGAAGTTTCTCAGAAAGCTTCTTTCTCTTTGTTATCCGAGAATATTTCCTTTGGCCCTACAGCCTTCAAAGGGATCCGAAATATGAGTTCTCAGATTCCACAGAAATAAGGCTAGCAAAGAGATCCACGAAATACCGATGTAACTCTGTGAGATGAATTAACAGAACACTAAGCAGTTTCTCAGAAAGCTTGTATCCAGATTTCATCTGAGGATATGTCCTTTTTCACCATAGCCCTCTATGTGCTTCCAAATATCACTTTGCCAATTCCACAAGAACTGTATTAGCAAAAGGCTTCTTGAGGGGAAAGCTGTAACTCTGTGAGATGATTTCACAGAACACAAGGAAGTTTCTCAGAAAGCTTCTTTCTCTTTGTTATCGTAGGATATTTCCTTTGGCCCAAGCGTCTTCAAAGGGATCCGAAATATCTGTTCTCAGATTCCACAGAAATAAGGCTAGCAAAGAGATCCACGAAATACAGATGTAACTCTGTGAGATGAATTAACAGAACACTAAGCAGTTTCTCAGAAAGCTTCTTTCCAGATTTCATCGGAGGATATTTCCTTTTTCACCATAGCTCTCTATGGGCTTCCAAATATCACTTTTCCAATTCCACAAGAACTGTCTTAGCGAAAGGCTTCTTGAGGGGAAAGCTGTAACTCTGTGAGATGATTTCACAGAACACAAAGAAGTTTCTCAGAAAGCTTCTTTCTCTTTTGTTATCGGAGGATATTTCCTTTGGCACTATAGTCTTCAAAGGGATCCGAAATATCTGTTCTCAGATTCCACAGAAATAAGGCTGGCAAAGAGATCCACGAAATACAGATGTAACTCTGTGAGATGAATTAACAGAACACTAAGCAGTTTCTCAGAAAGCTTCTTTCCAGATTTCATCTGAGGATATTTCCTTTTTCACCATAGCCCTCTATGGGCTTCCAAATATCACTTTGCCAATTTCAAAAGAACTGTCTTAGCGGACGGCTTCTTTAGGGGAAAGCTGTAACTCTGTGAGATGATTTCACAGAACACAAAGAAGTTTCTCAGAAAGCTTCTTTCTCTTTGTTATCGGAGGATATTTCCTTTGGCCCTATAGTCTTCAAAGGGATCCGAAATATGAGTTCTCAGATTCCACAGAAATAAGGCTAGCAAAGAGATCCACGAAATACAGATGTACCTCTGTGAGATGAATTAACAGAACACTAAGCAGTTTCTCAGAAAGCTTCTTTCCCGATTTCATCTGAGGATATTTCCTTTTTCACCATAGCCCTCTATGGGCTTCCAAATATCACTTTGCCAATTCCACAAGAACTGTCTTAGCGAAAGGCTTCTTGTGGGGAAAGCTGTAACTCTGTGAGATGATTTCACAGAACACAAAGAAGTTTCTCAGAAAGCTTCTTTCTCTTTGTTATCGGAGGATATTTCCTTTGGCCCTATAGTCTTCAAAGGGATGCGAAATATCTGTTCTCAGATTCCACAGAAATAAGGCTAGCAAAGAGATCCACGAAATAGAGATGTAACTCTGTGAGTGGAAGTCACACATCACAGAGCAGTTTCTCAGAAAGCTTCTTTCCAGATTTCATCTGAGGATATTTCCTTTTTCACCATAGCCCTCTATGGGCTTCCAAATATCACTTTGCAAATTCCACAAGAACTGTCTTAGCGAAAGGCTTCTTGAGGGTAAAGCTGTAACTCTGTGAGATGATTTCACGGAACACAAAGAAGTTTCTCAGAAAGCTTCTTTCTCTTTGTTATCGGAGGATATTTCCTTTGGCCCTATAGTCTTCAAAGGGATCCGAAATATCTGTTCTCAGATTCCACAGATATAAGGGTAGCAAAGAGATCCACGAAATACAGATGTAACTCTGTGAGATGAATTACAAGAACACTAAGCAGTTTCTCAGAAAGCTTCTTTCCAGATTTCATCTGAGGATATTTCCTTTTTCACCATAGCCCTCTATGGGCTTCCAAATATCACTTTGCCAATTCCACAAGAACTGTCTTAGCGAAAGGCTTCTTGAGGGGAAAGCTGTAACTCTGTGAGATGATTTCACAGAACACAAAGAAGTTTCTCAGAAAGCTTCTTTCTCTTTGTTATCGGAGGATATTTCCTTTGGCCCTATAGTCTTCAAAGGGACCCGAAATATCTGTTCTCAGATTCCACAGAAATAAGGCTAGCAAAGATATCCACGAAATACCGATGTAACTCTGTGAGATGAATTACCAGAACACTAAGCAGTTTCTCAGAAAGCTTCTTTCCAGATTTCATCTGAGGATATTTCCTTTTTCACCATAGCCCTCTATGGGCTTCCAAATATCACTTTGCCAATTAAACAAGAACTGTCTTAGCGAAAGGCTTCTTGAGGGGAAAGCTGTAACTCTGTGAGATGAATTCACAGAACATGAAGAAGTTTCTCAGAAAGCTTCTTTCTCTTTGTTATCGTAGGATATTTCCTTTGGCACTATAGTCTTCAAAGGGATCCGAAATATCTGTTCTCAGATTCAACAGAAATAAAGCTAGCAAAGAGATCCTCGAAATACAGATGTAACTCTGTGAGATGAATTAACAGAACACTAAGCAGTTTCTCAGAAAGCTTCTTTCCAGATTTCATCTGAGGATATTTCCTTTTTCACCATAGCCCTCTATGGGCTTCCAAATATCACTTTGCCAATTCCACAAGAACTGTCTTAGCGAAAGGCTTCTTGAGGGGAAAGCTGTAACTCTGTGAGATGATTTCAGAGAACACAAAGAAGTTTCTCAGAGAGCTTCTTTCTCTTTGTTATCGGAGGATATTTCCTTTGGCCGTATAGTCTTCAAAGGGATCCGAAATATCTGTTCTCAGATTCCACAGAAATAAGGCTAGCAAAGAGATCCACGAAATACAGATGTAACTCTGTGAGTGGAAGTCACACATCACAGAGCAGTTTCTCAGAAAGCTTCTTTCCAGATTTCATCTGAGGATATTTCCTTTTTCACCATAGCCCTCTATGGGCTTCCAAATAACACTTTGCCAATTCCACAAGAACTGTCTTAGTGAAAGGCTTCTTGAGGGGAAAGCTGTAACTCTGTGAGATGATTTCACAGAACACAAAGGAGTTTCTCAGAAAGCTTCTTTCTCTTTGTTATCGGAGGATATTTCCTTTGGCCCTATAGTCTTCAAAGGGATCCGAAATATGAGTTCTCAGATTCCACAGAAATAAGGCTAGCAAAGAGATCCACGAAATACAGATGTACCTCTGTGAGATGAATTAACAGAACACTAAGCAGTTTTTCAGAAAGCTTCTTTCCAGATTTCATCTGAGGATATTTCCTTTTTCACCATAGCCCTGTATGGGCTTCCAAATATCACTTTGCCAATTCCACAAGAACTGTCTTAGCGAAAGGCTTCTTGAGGGGAAAGCTGTAACTCTGTGAGATGATTTCACAGAACACAAAGAAGTTTCTCAGAAAGCTTCTTTCTCTTTGTTATCGGAGGATATTTCCTTTGGCCCTATAGTCTTCAAAGGGATGCGAAATATCTGTTCTCAGATTCCACAGAAATAAGGCTAGCAAAGAGATCCACGAAACAGAGATGTAACTCTGTGAGTGGAAGTCACACATCACAGAGCAGATTCTCAGAAAGCTTCTTTCCAGATATCATCTGAGGATATTTCCTTTTTCACCATAGCCCTCTATGGGCTTCCAAATATCACTTTGCCAATTCCACAAGAACTGTCTTAGCGAAAGGCTTCTTAAGGGGAAAGCTGTAACTCTGTGAGATGATTTCACAGAACACAAAGAAGTTTCTCAGAAAGCTTCTTTCTCTTTTGTTATTGGAGGATATTTCCTTTGGCACTATAGTCTTCAAAGGGATCCGAAATATCTGTTCTCAGATTCCACAGAAATAAGGCTAGCAAAGAGATCCTCGAAATACAGTTGTAACTCTGTGAGATGAATTAACAGAACACTAAGCAGTTTCTCAGAAAGCTTCTTTCCAGATTTCATCTGAGGATATTTCCTTTTTCACCATAGCCCTCTAGGGGTTCCAAATATCACTTTGCCAATTCAACAAGAACTGTCTTAGCGAAAGGCTTCTTGAGGGGAAAGCTGTAACTCTGTGAGATGATTTCACAGAACACAAAGAAGTTTCTCAGAAAGCTTCTTTCTCTTTGTTATCGGAGAATATTTCCTTTGGCCCTACAGCCTTCAAAGGGATCCGAAATATGAGTTCTCAGATTCCACAGAAATAAGGCTAGCAAAGAGATCCACGAAATACCGATGTAACTCTGTGAGATGAATTAACAGAACACTAAGCAGTTTCTCAGAAAGCTTGTATCCAGATTTCATCTGAGGATATGTCCTTTTTCACCATAGCCCTCTATGTGCTTCCAAATATCACTTTGCCAATTCCACAAGAACTGTATTAGCAAAAGGCTTCTTGAGGGGAAAGCTGTAACTCTGTGAGATGATTTCACAGAACACAAGGAAGTTTCTCAGAAAGCTTCTTTCTCTTTGTTATCGTAGGATATTTCCTTTGGCCCAAGAGTCTTCAAAGGGATCCGAAATATCTGTTCTCAGATTCCACAGAAATAAGGCTAGCAAAGAGATCCACGAAATACAGATGTAACTCTGTGAGATGAATTAACAGAACACTAAGCAGTTTCTCAGAAAGCTTCTTTCCAGATTTCATCGGAGGATATTTCCTTTTTCACCATAGCTCTCTATGGGCTTCCAAATATCACTTTTCCAATTCCACAAGAACTGTCTTAGCGAAAGGCTTCTTGAGGGGAAAGCTGTAACTCTGTGAGATGATTTCACAGAACACAAAGAAGTTTCTCAGAAAGCTTCTTTCTCTTTTGTTATCGGAGGATATTTCCTTTGGCACTATAGTCTTCAAAGGGATCCGAAATATCTGTTCTCAGATTCCACAGAAATAAGGCTGGCAAAGAGATCCACGAAATACAGATGTAACTCTGTGAGATGAATTAACAGAACACTAAGCAGTTTCTCAGAAAGCTTCTTTCCAGATTTCATCTGAGGATATTTCCTTTTTCACCATAGCCCTCTATGGGCTTCCAAATATCACTTTGCCAATTTCAAAAGAACTGTCTTAGCGGACGGCTTCTTTAGGGGAAAGCTGTAACTCTGTGAGATGATTTCACAGAACACAAAGAAGTTTCTCAGAAAGCTTCTTTCTCTTTGTTATCGGAGGATATTTCCTTTGGCCCTATAGTCTTCAAAGGGATCCGAAATATGAGTTCTCAGATTCCACAGAAATAAGGCTAGCAAAGAGATCCACGAAATACAGATGTACCTCTGTGAGATGAATTAACAGAACACTAAGCAGTTTCTCAGAAAGCTTCTTTCCCGATTTCATCTGAGGATATTTCCTTTTTCACCATAGCCCTGTATGGGCTTCCAAATATCACTTTGCCAATTCCACAAGAACTGTCTTAGCGAAAGGCTTCTTGTGGGGAAAGCTGTAACTCTGTGAGATGATTTCACAGAACACAAAGAAGTTTCTCAGAAAGCTTCTTTCTCTTTGTTATCGGAGGATATTTCCTTTGGCCCTATAGTCTTCAAAGGGATGCGAAATATCTGTTCTCAGATTCCACAGAAATAAGGCTAGCAAAGAGATCCACGAAATAGAGATGTAACTCTGTGAGTGGAAGTCACACATCACAGAGCAGTTTCTCAGAAAGCTTCTTTCCAGATTTCATCTGAGGATATTTCCTTTTTCACCATAGCCCTCTATGGGCTTCCAAATATCACTTTGCAAATTCCACAAGAACTGTCTTAGCGAAAGGCTTCTTGAGGGTAAAGCTGTAACTCTGTGAGATGATTTCACGGAACACAAAGAAGTTTCTCAGAAAGCTTCTTTCTCTTTGTTATCGGAGGATATTTCCTTTGGCCCTATAGTCTTCAAAGGGATCCGAAATATCTGTTCTCAGATTCCACAGATATAAGGGTAGCAAAGAGATCCACGAAATACAGATGTAACTCTGTGAGATGAATTACAAGAACACTAAGCAGTTTCTCAGAAAGCTTCTTTCCAGATTTCATCTGAGGATATTTCCTTTTTCACCATAGCCCTCTATGGGCTTCCAAATATCACTTTGCCAATTCCACAAGAACTGTCTTAGCGAAAGGCTTCTTGAGGGGAAAGCTGTAACTCTGTAAGATGAATTCACAGAACACGAAGAAGTTTCTCAGAAAGCTTCTTTCTCTTTGTTATCGTAGGATATTTCCTTTGGCCCTATAGTCTTCAAAGGGATCTGAAATATCTGTTCTCAGATTCCACAGAAATAAGGCTAGCAAAGAGATCCACGAAATACAGATGTAACTCTGTGAGTGGAAGTCACACAACACAGAGAAGTTTCACAGAAAGCTTCTTTCCAGATTTCATCTGAGGATATTTCCTTTTTGACCATAGCCCTCTATGGGCTTCCAAATATCACTTTGCCAATTCCACAAGAACTGTCTTAGCGGACGGCTTCTATAGGGGAAAGCTGTAACTCTGTGAGATGATTTCACAGAACACAAAGAAGTTTCTCAGAAAGCTTCTTTCTCTTTGTTATCGGAGGATATTTCCTTTGGCCCAATAGTCTTCAAAGGGATCCGAAATATGAGTTCTCAGATTCCACAGAAATAAGGCTAGCAAAGAGATCCACGAAATACAGAGGTAACTCTGTGAGATGAATTAACAGAACACTAAGCAGTTTCTCAGAAAGCTTGTATCCAGATTTCATCTGAGGATATTTCCTTTTTCACCATAGCCCTCTATGGGCTTCCAAATATCACTTTGCCAATTCCACAAGAACTATCTTAGCGAAAGGCTTCTTGAGGAGAAAGCTGTAACTCTGTGAGATGATTTCAGAGAACACAAAGAAGTTTCTCAGAAAGCTTCTTTCTCTTTGTTATCTGAGGATACTTCCTTTGGCCCTATAGTCTTCAAAGGGATCCGAAATATCTGTTCTTAGATTCCACAGAAATAAGGCTAGCAAAGAGATCCATGAAACACAGAAGTAACTCTGTGAGATGAATTAACAGAACACTAAGCAGTTTCTCAGAAAGCTTCTTTCCAGATTTCATCTGAGGATATTTCCTTTTTCACCATAGCCCTCTATGGGCTTCCAAATATCACTTTGCCAATTCCACAAGAACTGTCTTAGCGAAAGGCTTCTTGAGGGGAAAGCTGTAACTCTGTGAGATGATTTCACAGAACACAAAGGAGTTTCTCAGAAAGCTTCTTTCTCTTTGTTATCGGAGGATATTTCCTTTGGCCCTATAGTCTTCAAAGGGATCCGAAATATCTGTTCTTAGATTCCACAGAAATAAGGCTAGCAAAGAGATCCTCGAAATACAGATGTAACTCTGGGAGATGAATTAACAGAACACTAAGCAGTTTCTCAGAAAGCTTCTTTCCAGATTTCATCTGAGGATATTTCCTTTTTCACCATAGCCCTCTAAGGGCTTCCAAATATCACTTTGCCAATTCCACAAGAACTGTCTTAGCGAAAGGCTTCTTCAGGGGAAAGCTGTAACTCTGTGAGATGATTTCAGA
Source organism: Macaca mulatta (assembly GCF_049350105.2). NCBI lineage: Eukaryota > Metazoa > Chordata > Mammalia > Primates > Cercopithecidae > Macaca > Macaca mulatta. The sequence continues at coordinate 51,703,152 of NC_133409.1, read as the reverse complement.
GAACACAAAGAAGTTTCTCAGAAAGCTTCTTTCTCTTTGTTATCGGAGAATATTTCCTTTGGCCCTATAGTCTTCAAAGGGATCCGAAATATGAGTTCTCAGATTCCACAGTAATAAGGCTAGCAAAGAGATCCACGAAATACAGATGTAACTCTGTGAGATGAATAACAGAACACTAAGCAGTTTCTCAGAAAGCTTCTTTCCAGATTTCATCTGAGGATATTTCCTTTTTCACCATAGCCCTCTATGGGCTTCCAAATATCACTTTGCCAATTCCACAAGAACTGTCTTAGTGAAAGGCTTCTTGAGGGGAAAGCTGTAACTCTGTGAGATGATTTCACAGAACACAAAGAAGTTTCTCAGAAAGCTTCTTTCTCTTTGTTATCGGAGGATATTTCCTTAGGCCCTATAGTCTTCAAAGGGATCCGAAATATCTGTTCTCAGATTCCACAGAAATAAGGCTAGCAAAGAGATCCACGAAATACAGATGTAACTCTGTGAGATGAATTACCAGAACACTAAGCAGTTTCTCAGAAAGCTTCTTTCCAGATTTCATTTGAGGATATTTCCTTTTTCACCATAGCTCTCCATGGGCTTCCAAATATCACTTTGCCAATTCCACAAGAACTGTCTTAGCGAAAGGCTTCTTGAGGGGAAAGCTGTAACTCTGTGAGATGAATTCACAGAACACGAAGAAGTTTCTCAGAAAGCTTCTTTCTCTTTGGTATCGTAGGATATTTCCTTTGGCCCTATAGTCTTCAAAGGGATCCGAAATATCTGTTCTCACATTCCACAGAAATAAGGCTAACAAAGAGATCCACGAAATACAGATGTAACTCTGTGAGTGGAAGTCAGACATCACAGAGCAGTTTCTCAGAAAGCTTCTTTCCAGGTTTCATCTGAGGATATTTCCTTTTTCACCATAGACCTCTATGGGCTTCCAAATATCACTTTGCCAATTTCAAAAGAACTGTCTTAGCAGACGGCTTCTTTAGGGGAAAGCTGTAACTCTGTGAGATGATTTCACAGAACACAAAGAAGTTTCTCAGAAAGCTTCTTTCTCTTTGTTATCAGAGGATATTTCCTTTGGCCCTAGAGTCTTCAAAGGGATCCGAAATATCTGTTCTCAGATTCCACAGAAATAAGGCTAGGAAAGAGATCCACGAAATACAGATGTAACTCTGTGAGATGCATTAACAGATCACTAAGCAGTTTCTCAGAAAGCTTCTTTCCAGATTTCATCTGAGGATATTTCCTTTTTCACCATAGCCCTCTATGGGCTTCCAAATATCACTTTGCCAATTTCAAAAGAACTGTCTTAGCGAAAGGCTTCTTTAGGGGAAAGCTGTAACTCTGTGAGATGATTTCACAGAACACAAAGAAGTTTCTCAGAAAGCTTCTTTCTCTTTGTTATCGGAGGATATTTCTTTTGGCCCTATAGTCTTCAAAGGGATCCGAAATATGAGCTCTCAGATTCCACAGAAATAAGGCTAGCAAAGAGATCCACGAAATACAGATGTACCTCTGTGAGATGAATTAACAGAACACTAAGCAGTTTCTCAGAAAGCTTCTTTCCAGATTTCATCTGAGGATATTTCCTTTTTCACCATAGCCCTGTATGGGCTTCCAAATATCACTTTGCCAATTCCACAAGAACTGTCTTAGCGAAAGGCTTCTTGAGGGAAAAGCTGTGACTCTGTGAGATGATTTCACAGAACACAAAGAAGTTTCTCAGAAAGCTTCTTTCTCTTTGTTATCGGAGGATATTTCCTTTGGCCCTATAGTCTTCAAAGGGATGCGAAATATCTGTTCTCAGATTCCACAGAAATAAGGCTAGCAAAGAGATCCACGAAATAGAGATGTAACTCTGTGAGTGGAAGTCACACATCACAGAGCAGTTTCTCATAAAGCTTCTTTCCAGATTTCATCTGAGGATATTTCCTTTTTCACCATAGCCCTCTATGGGCTTCCAAATATCACTTTGCCAATTCCACAAGAACTGTCTTAGCGAAAGGCTTCTTAAGGGGAAAGCTGTAACTCTGTGAGATGATTTCACAGAACACAAAGAAGTTTCTCAGAAAGCTTCTTTCTCTTTTGTTATTGGAGGATATTTCCTTTGGCACTATAGTCTTCAAAGGGATCCGAAATATCTGTTCTCAGATTCCACAGAAATAAGGCTAGCAAAGAGATCCTCGAAATACAGTTGTAACTCTGTGAGAAGAATTAACAGAACACTAAGCAGTTTCTCAGAAAGCTTCTTTCCAGATTTCATCTGAGGATATTTCCTTTTTCACCATAGCCCTCTAGGGGTTCCAAATATCACTTTGCCAATTCAACAAGAACTGTCTTAGCGAAAGGCTTCTTGAGGGGAAAGCTGTAACTCTGTGAGATGATTTCACAGAACACAAAGAAGTTTCTCAGAAAGCTTCTTTCTCTTTGTTATCGGATAATATTTCCTTTGGCCCTACAGCCTTCAAAGGGATCCTAAATATGAGTTCTCAGATTCCACAGAAATAAGGCTAGCAAAGAGATCCACGAAATACCGATGTAACTCTGTGAGATGAATTAACAGAACACTAAGCAGTTTCTCAGAAAGCTTGTAACCAGATTTCATCTGAGGATATGTCCTTTTTCACCATAGCCCTCTATGGGCTTCCAAATATCACTTTGCCAATTCCACAAGAACGGTCTTAGCAAAAGGCTTCTTGAGGGGAAAGCTGTAACTCTGTGAGATGATTTCACAGAACACAAGGAAGTTTCTCAGAAAGCTTCTTTCTCTTTGTTATCGTAGGATATTTCCTTTGGCCCAAGAGTCTTCAAAGGGATCCGAAATATCTGTTCTCAGATTCCACAGAAATAAGGCTAGCAAAGAGATCCACGAAATACAGATGTAACTCTGTGAGATGAATTAACAGAACACTAAGCAGTTTCTCAGAAAGCTACTTTCCAGATTTCATCTGAGGATATTTCCTTTTTCACCATAGCTTTCTATGGGCTTCCAAATATCACTTTTCCAATTCCACAAGAACTGTCTTAGCGAAAGGCTTCTTGAGGGGAAAGCTGTAACTCTGTGAGATGATTTCACAGAACACAAAGAAGTTTCTCAGAAAGCTTCTTTCTCTTTTGTTATCGGAGGATATTTCCTTTGGCACTATAGTCTTCAAAGGGATCCGAAATATCTGTTCTCAGATTCCACAGAAATAAGGCTGGCAAAGAGATCCACGAAATACAGATGTAACTCTGGGAGTGGAAGTCACACATCACAGAGCAGTTTCTCAGAAAGCTTCTTTCCAGATTTCATCTGAGGATATTTCCTTTTTCACCATAGCCCTCTATGGGCTTCCAAATATCACTTTGCAAATTCCTCAAGAACTGTCTTAGCGAAAGGCTTCTTGAGGGGAAAGCTGTAACTCTGTGAGATGATTTCACAGAACACAAAGAAGTTTCTCAGAAAGCTTCTTTCTCTTTGTTATCGGAGGATATTTCCTTTGGCCCTATAGTCTTCAAAGGGATCCGAAATATGAGTTCTCAAATTCCACAGAAATAAGGCTAGCAAAGAGATCCACGAAATACAGATGTACCTCTGTGAGATGAATTAACAGAACACTAAGCAGTTTCTCAGAAAGCTTCTTTCCAGATTTCATCTGAGGATATTTCCTTTTTCACCATAGCCCTGTATGGGCTTCCAAATATCACTTTGCCAATTCCACAAGAACTGTCTTAGCGAAAGGCTTCTTGAGGGGAAAGCTGTAACTCTGTGAGATGATTTCACAGAACACAAAGAACGTTCTCAGAAAGCTTCTTTCTCTTTGTTATCGGAGGATATTTCCTTTGGCCCTATAGTCTTCAAAGGGATGCGAAATATCTGTTCTCAGATTCCACAGAAATAAGGCTAGCAAAGAGATCCACGAAATAGAGATGTAACTCTGTGAGTGGAAGTCACACATCACAGAGCAGTTTCTCAGAAAGCTTCTTTCCAGATTTCATCTGAGGATATTTCCTTTTTCACCATAGCCCTCTATGGGCTTCCAAATATCACTTTGCCAATTCCACAAGAACTGTCTTAGCGAAAGGCTTCTTAAGGGGAAAGCTGTAACTCTGTGAGATGATTTCACAGAACACAAAGAAGTTTCTCAGAAAGCTTCTTTCTCTTTGTTATCGGAGGATATTTCCTTTGGCCCTATAGTCTTCAAAGGGATCCGAAATATGAGTTCTCAGATTCCACAGAAATAAGGCTAGCAAAGACATCCACGAAATACAGAGGTAACTCTGTGAGATGAATTAACAGAACACTAAGCAGTTTCGCAGAAAGCTTGTATCCAGATTTCATCTGAGGATATTTCCTTTTTCACCATAGGCCTCTATGGGCTTCCAAATATCACTTTGCCAATTCCACAAGAACTATCTTAGCGAAAGGCTTCTTGAGGAGAAAGCTGTAACTCTGTGAGATGATTTCACAGAACACAAAGAAGTTTCTCAGAAAGCTTCTTTCTCTTTGTTATCGGAGGGTATTTCCTTTGGCCCTATAGTCTTCAAAGGGATCCGAAATATCTGTTCTCCGATTCCACAGAAATAAGGCTAGGAAAGAGATCCACGAAATACAGATGTAACTCTGTGAGATGAGTTAACAGAACACTAAGCAGTTTCTCAGAAAGCTTCTTTCCAGATTTCATCTGAGGATATTTCCTTTTTCACCATAGCCCTCTATGGGCTTCCAAATATCACTTTGCCAATTCCACAAGAACTGTCTTAGCGAAAGGCTTCTTAAGGGGAAAGCTGTAACTCTGTGAGATGATTTCACAGAACACAAAGAAGTTTCTCAGAAAGCTTCTTTCTCTTTGTTATCGGAGGATATTTCCTTTGGCCCTATAGTCTTCAAAGGGATCCGAAATATGAGTTCTCAGATTCCACAGAAATAAGGCTAGCAAAGACATCCACGAAATACAGAGGTAACTCTGTGAGATGAATTAACAGAACACTAAGCAGTTTCGCAGAAAGCTTGTATCCAGATTTCATCTGAGGATATTTCCTTTTTCACCATAGGCCTCTATGGGCTTCCAAATATCACTTTGCCAATTCCACAAGAACTATCTTAGCGAAAGGCTTCTTGAGGAGAAAGCTGTAACTCTGTGAGATGATTTCACAGAACACAAAGAAGTTTCTCAGAAAGCTTCTTTCTCTTTGTTATCGGAGGGTATTTCCTTTGGCCCTATAGTCTTCAAAGGGATCCGAAATATCTGTTCTCCGATTCCACAGAAATAAGGCTAGGAAAGAGATCCACGAAATACAGATGTAACTCTGTGAGATGAGTTAACAGAACACTAAGCAGTTTCTCAGAAAGCTTCTTTCCAGATTTCATCTGAGGATATTTCCTTTTTCACCATAGCCCTCTATGGGCTTCCAAATATCACTTTGCCAATTCCACAAGAACTGTCTTAGCGAAAGGCTTCTTAAGGGGAAAGCTGTAACTCTGTGAGATGATTTCACAGAACACAAAGAAGTTTCTCAGAAAGCTTCTTTCTCTTTTGTTATTGGAGGATATTTCCTTTGGCACTATAGTCTTCAAAGGGATCCGAAATATCTGTTCTCAGATTCCACAGAAATAAGGCTAGCAAAGAGATCCTCGAAATACAGTTGCAACTCTGTGAGAAGAATTAACAGAACACTAAGCAGTTTCTCAGAAAGCTTCTTTCCAGATTTCATCTGAGGATATTTCCTTTTTCACCATAGCCCTCTAGGGGTTCCAAATATCACTTTGCCAATTCAACAAAAACTGTCTTAGCGAAAGGCTTCTTGAGGGGAAAGCTGTAACTCTGTGAGATGATTTCACAGAACACAAAGAAGTTTCTCAGAAAGCTTCTTTCTCTTTGTTATCGGATAATATTTCCTTTGGCCCTACAGCCTTCAAAGGGATCCTAAATATGAGTTCTCAGATTCCACAGAAATAAGGCTAGCAAAGAGATCCACGAAATACCGATGTAACTCTGTGAGATGAATTAACAGAACACTAAGCAGTTTCTCAGAAAGCTTGTAACCAGATTTCATCTGAGGATATGTCCTTTTTCACCATAGCCCTCTATGGGCTTCCAAATATCACTTTGCCAATTCCACAAGAACGGTCTTAGCAAAAGGCTTCTTGAGGGGAAAGCTGTAACTCTGTGAGATGATTTCACAGAACACAAGGAAGTTTCTCAGAAAGCTTCTTTCTCTTTGTTATCGTAGGATATTTCCTTTGGCCCAAGAGTCTTCAAAGGGATCCGAAATATCTGTTCTCAGATTCCACAGAAATAAGGCTAGCAAAGAGATCCACGAAATACAGATGTAACTCTGTGAGATGAATTAACAGAACACTAAGCAGTTTCTCAGAAAGCTACTTTCCAGATTTCATCTGAGGATATTTCCTTTTTCACCATAGCTTTCTATGGGCTTCCAAATATCACTTTTCCAATTCCACAAGAACTGTCTTAGCGAAAGGCTTCTTGAGGGGAAAGCTGTAACTCTGTGAGATGATTTCACAGAACACAAAGAAGTTTCTCAGAAAGCTTCTTTCTCTTTTGTTATCGGAGGATATTTCCTTTGGCACTATAGTCTTCAAAGGGATCCGAAATATCTGTTCTCAGATTCCACAGAAATAAGGCTGGCAAAGAGATCCACGAAATACAGATGTAACTCTGGGAGTGGAAGTCACACATCACAGAGCAGTTTCTCAGAAAGCTTCTTTCCAGATTTCATCTGAGGATATTTCCTTTTTCACCATAGCCCTCTATGGGCTTCCAAATATCACTTTGCAAATTCCTCAAGAACTGTCTTAGCGAAAGGCTTCTTGAGGGGAAAGCTGTAACTCTGTGAGATGATTTCACAGAACACAAAGAAGTTTCTCAGAAAGCTTCTTTCTCTTTGTTATCGGAGGATATTTCCTTTGGCCCTATAGTCTTCAAAGGGATCCGAAATATGAGTTCTCAAATTCCACAGAAATAAGGCTAGCAAAGAGATCCACGAAATACAGATGTACCTCTGTGAGATGAATTAACAGAACACTAAGCAGTTTCTCAGAAAGCTTCTTTCCAGATTTCATCTGAGGATATTTCCTTTTTCACCATAGCCCTGTATGGGCTTCCAAATATCACTTTGCCAATTCCACAAGAACTGTCTTAGCGAAAGGCTTCTTGAGGGGAAAGCTGTAACTCTGTGAGATGATTTCACAGAACACAAAGAACGTTCTCAGAAAGCTTCTTTCTCTTTGTTATCGGAGGATATTTCCTTTGGCCCTATAGTCTTCAAAGGGATGCGAAATATCTGTTCTCAGATTCCACAGAAATAAGGCTAGCAAAGAGATCCACGAAATAGAGATGTAACTCTGTGAGTGGAAGTCACACATCACAGAGCAGTTTCTCAGAAAGCTTCTTTCCAGATTTCATCTGAGGATATTTCCTTTTTCACCATAGCCCTCTATGGGCTTCCAAATATCACTTTGCCAATTCCACAAGAACTGTCTTAGCGAAAGGCTTCTTAAGGGGAAAGCTGTAACTCTGTGAGATGATTTCACAGAACACAAAGAAGTTTCTCAGAAAGCTTCTTTCTCTTTGTTATCGGAGGATATTTCCTTTGGCCCTATAGTCTTCAAAGGGATCCGAAATATGAGTTCTCAGATTCCACAGAAATAAGGCTAGCAAAGACATCCACGAAATACAGAGGTAACTCTGTGAGATGAATTAACAGAACACTAAGCAGTTTCGCAGAAAGCTTGTATCCAGATTTCATCTGAGGATATTTCCTTTTTCACCATAGGCCTCTATGGGCTTCCAAATATCACTTTGCCAATTCCACAAGAACTATCTTAGCGAAAGGCTTCTTGAGGAGAAAGCTGTAACTCTGTGAGATGATTTCACAGAACACAAAGAAGTTTCTCAGAAAGCTTCTTTCTCTTTGTTATCGGAGGGTATTTCCTTTGGCCCTATAGTCTTCAAAGGGATCCGAAATATCTGTTCTCCGATTCCACAGAAATAAGGCTAGGAAAGAGATCCACGAAATACAGATGTAACTCTGTGAGATGAGTTAACAGAACACTAAGCAGTTTCTCAGAAAGCTTCTTTCCAGATTTCATCTGAGGATATTTCCTTTTTCACCATAGCCCTCTATGGGCTTCCAAATATCACTTTGCCAATTCCACAAGAACTGTCTTAGCGAAAGGCTTCTTGAGGGGAAAGCTGTAACTTTGTGAGATGATTTCACAGAACACAAAGAAGTTTCTCAGAAAGCTTCTTTCTCTTTGTTATCGGAGGATATTTCCTTTGGCCCTATAGTCTTCAAAGGGATCCGAAATATCTGTTCTCAGATTCCACAGAAATAAGGCTAGCAAAGAGATCCACGAAATACACATGTAACTCTGTGAGTGGAAGTCACACATCACAGAGCAGTTTCTCAGAAAGCTTCTTTCCAGATTTCATCTGAGGATATTTCCTTTTTCAACATAGCCCTCTATGGGCTTCCAAATATCACTTTGCCAATTCCACAAGAACTGTCTTAGCAAAAGGCTTCTTGAGGGGAAAGCTGTAACTCTGTGAGATGATTTCACAGAACACAAAGAAGTTTCTCAGAATGCTTCTTTCTCTTTGTTATCGGAGGATATTTCCTTTGGCCCTATAGTCTTCAAAGGGATCCGAAATATCTGTTCTCAGATTCCACAGAAATAAGGCTAGCAAAGAGATCCACGAAATACAGAGGTAACTCTGTGAGATGAATTACCAGAACACTAAGCAGTTTCTCAGAAAGCTTCTTTCCAGATTTCATCTGAGGATATTTCCTTTTTCACCATAGCCCTCTATGGGCTTCCAAATATCACTTTGCCAATTCCACAAGAACTGTCTTAGCGAAAGTCTTCTTGAGGGGAAAGCTGTAACTCTGTGAGATGATTTCACAGAACACAAAGAAGTTTCTCAGAAAGCTTCTTTATCTTTTGTTATCGGAGGATATTTCCTTTGGCACTATAGTCTTCAAAGGGATCCGAAATATCTGTTCTCAGATTCCACAGAAATAAGGCTACCAAAGAGATCCTCGAAATACAGATGTAACTCTGTGAGATTAATTAACAGAACACTAAGCAGTTTCTCAGAAAGCTTCTTTCCAGATTTCATCTGAGGATATTTCCTTTTTCACCATAGCCCTCTATGGGCTTCCAAATATCACTTTGCCAATTCCACAAGAACTGTCTTAGCGAAAGTCTTCTTGAGGGGAAAGCTGTAACTCTGTGAGATGATTTCAGAGCACACAAAGAAATTTCTCAGAGAGCTTCTTTCTCTTTGTTATCGGAGGATATTTCCTTTGGCCCTATAGTCCTCAAAGGGATCGGAAATATCTGTTCTCAGATTCCACAGAAATAAGGCTAGCAAAGAGATCCACGAAATACAGATGTAACTCTGTGAGTGGAAGTCACACATCACAGAGCAGTTTCTCAGAAAGCTTCATTCCAGATTTCATCTGAGGATATTTCCTTTTTCACCATAGCCCTCTATGGGCTTCCAAATAACACTTTGCCAATTCCACAAGAACTGTCTTAGCGAAAGGCTTCTTGAGGGGAAAGCTGTAACTCTGTGAGATGATTTCACAGAACACAAAGGAGTTTCGCAGAAACCTTCTTTCTCTTTGTTATCGGAGGATATTTCCTTTGGCCCTATAGTCTTCAAAGGGATGCGAAATATCTGTTCTCAGATTCCACAGAAATAAGGTTAGCAAAGAGATCCACGAAATGCAGATGTAACACTGTGAGATGAATTAACAGAACACTAAGCAGTTTCTCATAAAGCTTCTTTCCAGATTTCATCTGAGGATATTTCCTTTTTCACCATAGCCCTCTATGAGCTTCCAAATATCACTTGCGAATTCCACAAGAACTGTCTTAGCAAAAGGCTTCTTGAGGGGAAAGCTGTAACTCTGTCAGATGATTTCACAGAACACAAAGAAGTTTCTCAGAAAGCTTCTTTCTCTTTGTTATCGGAGGATATTTCCTTTGGCCCTATAGTCTTCAAAGTGATCCGAAATATCTGTTCTCAGATTCCACAGAAATAAGGCTAGCAAAGAGATCCACGAAACACAGATGTAACTCTGTCAGTGGAAGTCACACATCACAGAGCAGTTTCTCAGAAAGCTTCTTTCCAGATTTCATCTGAGGATATTTCCTTTTTCACCATAGCCCTCCATGGGCTTCCAAATACCACTTGGCCAATTTCACAAGAACTGTCATAGCGAAAGGCTTCTTGAGGGGAAAGCTGTAACTCTGTGAGATGATTTCACAGAACACAAGGAAGTTTCTCAGAAAGCTTCTTTCTCTTTGTTATCGTAGGATATTTCCTTTGGCCCAAGAGTCTTCAAAGGGATCCGAAATATCTGTTCTCAGATTCCACAGAAATAAGGCTAGCAAAGAGATCCACGAAATACAGATGTAACTCTGTGAGATGAATTAACAGAACACTAAGCAGTTTCTCAGAAAGCTTCTTTCCAGATTTCATCTGAGGATATTTCCTTTTTCACCATAGCTTTCTATGGGCTTCCAAATATCACTTTTCCAATTCCACAAGAACTGTCTTAGCGAAAGGCTTCTTGAGGGGAAAGCTGTAACTCTGTGAGATGATTTCACAGAACACAAAGAAGTTTCTCAGAAAGCTTCTTTCTCTTTTGTTATCGGAGGATATTTCCTTTGGCACTATAGTCTTCAAAGGGATCCGAAATATCTGTTCTCAGATTCCACAGAAATAAGGCTGGCAAAGAGATCCACGAAATACAGATGTAACTCTGGGAGTGGAAGTCACACATCACAGAGCAGTTTCTCAGAAAGCTTCTTTCCAGATTTCATCTGAGGATATTTCCTTTTTCACCATAGCCCTCTATGGGCTTCCAAATATCACTTTGCCAATTCCTCAAGAACTGTCTTAGCGAAAGGCTTCTTGAGGGGAAAGCTGTAACTCTGTGAGATGATTTCACAGAACACAAAGAAGTTTCTCAGAAAGCTTCTTTCTCTTTGTTATTGGAGGATATTTCCTTTGGCCCTATAGTCTTCAAAGGGATCCGAAATATGAGTTCTCAGATTCCACAGAAATAAGGCTAGCAAAGAGATCCACGAAATACAGATGTACCTCTGTGAGATGAATTAACAGAACACTAAGCAGTTTCTCAGAAAGCTTCTTTCCAGATTTCATCTGAGGATATTTCCTTTTTCACCATAGCGCTGTATGGGCTTCCAAATATCACTTTGCCAATTCCACAAGAACTGTCTTAGCGAAAGGCTTCTTGAGGGGAAAGCTGTAACTCTGTGAGATGATTTCACAGAACACAAAGAACGTTCTCAGAAAGCTTCTTTCTCTTTGTTATCGGAGGATATTTCCTTTGGCCCTATAGTCTTCAAAGGGATGCGAAATATCTGTTCTCAGATTCCACAGAAATAAGGCTAGCAAAGAGATCCACGAAATAGAGATGTAACTCTGTGAGTGGAAGTCACACATCACAGAGCAGTTTCTCAGAAAGCTTCTTTCCAGATTTCATCTGAGGATATTTCCTTTTTCACCATAGCCCTCTATGAGCTTCCAAATATCACTTTGCCAATTCCACAAGAACTGTCTTAGCGAAAGGCTTCTTAAGGGGAAAGCTGTAACTCTGTGAGATGATTTCACAGAACACAAAGAAGTTTCTCAGAAAGCTTCTTTCTCTTTGTTATCGGAGGATATTTCCTTTGGCCCTATAGTCTTCAAAGGGATCCGAAATATGAGTTCTCAGATTCCACAGAAATAAGGCTAGCAAAGACATCCACGAAATACAGAGGTAACTCTGTGAGATGAATTAACAGAACACTAAGCAGTTTCGCAGAAAGCTTGTATCCAGATTTCATCTGAGGATATTTCCTTTTTCACCATAGGCCTCTATGGGCTTCCAAATATCACTTTGCCAATTCCACAAGAACTATCTTAGCGAAAGGCTTCTTGAGGAGAAAGCTGTAACTCTGTGAGATGATTTCACAGAACACAAAGAAGTTTCTCAGAAAGCTTCTTTCTCTTTGTTATCGGAGGGTATTTCCTTTGGCCCTATAGTCTTCAAAGGGATCCGAAATATCTGTTCTCCGATTCCACAGAAATAAGGCTAGGAAAGAGATCCACGAAATACAGATGTAACTCTGTGAGATGAGTTAACAGAACACTAAGCAGTTTCTCAGAAAGCTTCTTTCCAGATTTCATCTGAGGATATTTCCTTTTTCACCATAGCCCTCTATGGGCTTCCAAATATCACTTTGCCAATTCCACAAGAACTGTCTTAGCGAAAGGCTTCTTGAGGGGAAAGCTGTAACTTTGTGAGATGATTTCACAGAACACAAAGAAGTTTCTCAGAAAGCTTCTTTCTCTTTGTTATCGGAGGATATTTCCTTTGGCCCTATAGTCTTCAAAGGGATCCGAAATATCTGTTCTCAGATTCCACAGAAATAAGGCTAGCAAAGAGATCCACGAAATACACATGTAACTCTGTGAGTGGAAGTCACACATCACAGAGCAGTTTCTCAGAAAGCTTCTTTCCAGATTTCATCTGAGGATATTTCCTTTTTCACCATAGCCCTCTATGGGCTTCCAAATATCACTTTGCCAATTCCACAAGAACTGTCTTAGCAAAAGGCTTCTTGAGGGGAAAGCTGTAACTCTGTGAGATGATTTCACAGAACACAAGGAAGTTTCTCAGAATGCTTCTTTCTCTTTGTTATCGGAGGATATTTCCTTTGGCCCTATAGTCTTCAAAGGGATCCGAAATATCTGTTCTCAGATTCCACAGAAATAAGGCTAGCAAAGAGATCCACGAAATACAGATGTAACTCTTTGAGATGAATTACCAGAACACTAAGCAGTTTCTCAGAAAGCTTCTTTCCAGATTTCATCTGAGGATATTTCCTTTTTCACCATAGCCCTCTATGGGCTTCCAAATATCACTTTGCCAATTCCACAAGAACTGTCTTAACGAAAGTCTTCTTGAGGGGAAAGCTGTAACTCTGTGAGATGATTTCACAGAACACAAAGAAGTTTCTCAGAAAGCTTCTTTATCTTTTGTTATCGGAGGATATTTCCTTTGGCACTATAGTCTTCAAAGGGATCCGAAATATCTGTTCTCAGATTCCACAGAAATAAGGCTAGCAAAGAGATCCTCGAAATACAGATGTAACTCTGTGAGATGAATTAACAGAACACTAAGCAGTTTCTCAGAAAGCTTCTTTCCAGATTTCATCTGAGGATATTTCCTTTTTCACCATAGCCCTCTATGGGCTTCCAAATATCACTTTGCCAATTCCACAAGAACTGTCTTAGCGAAAGTCTTCTTGAGGGGAAAGCTGTAACTCTGTGAGATGATTTCAGAGAACACAAAGAAATTTCTCAGAGAGCTTCTTTCTCTTTGTTATCGGAGGATATTTCCTTTGGCCCTATAGTCTTCAAAGGGATGCTAAATATCTGTTCTCAGATTCCACAGAAATAAGGCTAGCAAAGAGATCCACGAAATACAGATGTAACTCTGTGAGTGGAAGTCACACATCACAGAGCAGTTTCTCAGAAAGCTTCTTTCCAGATTTCATCTGAGGATATTTCCTTTTTCACAATAGCCCTCTATGGGCTTCCAAATATCACTTTGCCAATTCCACAAGAACTGTCTTAGCGAAAGGCTTCTTGAGGGGAAAGCTGTAACTCTGTGAGATGATTTCACAGAACACAAAGAAGTTTCTCAGAAAGCTTCTTTCTCTTTGTTATCGGAGGATATTTCCTTTGGCCCTATAGTCTTCAAAGGGATCCGAAATATGAGTTCTCAGATTCCACAGAAATAAGGCTAGCAAAGACATCCACGAAATACAGAGGTAACTCTGTGAGATGAATTAACAGAATACTAAGCAGTTTCGCAGAAAGCTTGTATCCAGATTTCATCTGAGGATATTTCCTTTTTCACCATAGGCCTCTATGGGCTTCCAAATATCACTTTGCCAATTCCACAAGAACTATCTTAGCGAAAGGCTTCTTGAGGAGAAAGCTGTAACTCTGTGAGATGATTTCACAGAACACAAAGAAGTTTCTCAGAAAGCTTCTTTCTCTTTGTTATCGGAGGGTATTTCCTTTGGCCCTATAGTCTTCAAAGGGATCCGAAATATCTGTTCTCCGATTCCACAGAAATAAGGCTAGGAAAGAGATCCACGAAATACAGATGTAACTCTGTGAGATGAGTTAACAGAACACTAAGCAGTTTCTCAGAAAGCTTCTTTCCAGATTTCATCTGAGGATATTTCCTTTTTCACCATAGCCCTCTATGGGCTTCCAAATATCACTTTGCCAATTCCACAAGAACTGTCTTAGCGAAAGGCTTCTTGAGGGGAAAGCTGTAACTTTGTGAGATGATTTCACAGAACACAAAGAAGTTTCTCAGAAAGCTTCTTTCTCTTTGTTATCGGAGGGTATTTCCTTTGGCCCTATAGTCTTCAAAGGGATCCGAAATATCTGTTCTCAGATTCCACAGAAATAAGGCTAGCAAAGAGATCCACGAAATACACATGTAACTCTGTGAGTGGAAGTCACACATCACAGAGCAGTTTCTCAGAAAGCTTCTTTCCAGATTTCATCTGAGGATATTTCCTTTTTCACCATAGCCCTCTATGGGCTTCCAAATATCACTTTGCCAATTCCACAAGAACTGTCTTAGCAAAAGGCTACTTGAGGGGAAAGCTGTAACTCTGTGAGATGATTTCACAGAACACAAAGAAGTTTCTCAGAATGCTTCTTTCTCTTTGTTATCGGAGGATATTTCCTTTGGCCCTATAGTCTTCAAAGGGATGCGAAATATCTGCTCTCAGATTCCACAGAAATAAGGTTAGCAAAGACATCCACGAAATGCAGATGTAACACTGTGAGATGAATTAACAGAACACTAAGCAGTTTCTCATAAAGCTTCTTTCCAGATTTCATCTGAGGATATTTCCTTTTTCACCATAGCCCTCTATGAGCTTCCAAATATCACTTGCCAATTCCACAAGAACTGTCTTAGCAAAAGGCTTCTTGAGGGGAAAGCTGTAACTCTGTCAGATGATTTCACAGAACACAAAGAAGTTTCTCAGAAAGCTTCTTTCTCTTTGTTATCGGAGGATATTTCCTTTGGCCCTATAGTCTTCAAAGTGATCCGAAATATCTGTTCTCAGATTCCACAGAAATAAGGCTAGCAAAGAGATCCACGAAATACAGATGTAACTCTGTCAGTGGAAGTCACACATCACAGAGCAGTTTCTCAGAAAGCTTCTTTCCAGATTTCATCTGAGGATATTTCCTTTTTCACCATAGCCCTCCATGGGCTTCCAAATACCACTTGGCCAATTTCACAAGAACTGTCATAGCGAAAGGCTTCTTGAGGGGAAAGCTGTAACTCTGTGAGATGATTTCACAGAACACAAAGAAGTTTCTCAGAAAGCTTCTTTATCTTTTGTTATCGGAGGATATTTCCTTTGGCACTATAGTCTTCAAAGGCATCCGAAATATCTGTTCTCAGATTCCACAGAAATAAGGCTAGCAAAGAGATCCTCGAAATACAGATGTAACTCTGTGAGATTAATTAACAGAACACTAAGCAGTTTCTCAGAAAGCTTCTTTCCAGATTTCATCTGAGGATATTTCCTTTTTCACCATAGCCCTCTATGGGCTTCCAAATATCACTTTGCCAATTCCACAAGAACTGTCTTAGCGAAAGTCTTCTTGAGAGGAAAGCTGTAACTCTGTGAGATGATTTCAGAGAACACAAAGAAATTTCTCAGAGAGCTTCTTTCTCTTTGTTATCGGAGGATATTTCCTTTGGCCCTATAGTCTTCAAAGGGATGCGAAATATCTGTTCTCAGATTCCACAGAAATAAGGCTAGCAAAGAGATCCACGAAATACACATGTAACTCTGTGAGTGGAAGTCACACATCACAGAGCAGTTTCTCAGAAAGCTTCTTTCCAGATTTCATCTGAGGATATTTCCTTTTTCACCATAGCCCTCTATGGGCTTCCAAATATCACTTTGCCAATTCCACAAGAACTGTCTTAGCAAAAGGCTACTTGAGGGGAAAGCTGTAACTCTGTGAGATGATTTCACAGAACACAAAGAAGTTTCTCAGAATGCTTCTTTCTCTTTGTTATCGGAGGATATTTCCTTTGGCCCTATAGTCTTCAAAGGGATCCGAAATATCTGTTCTCAGATTCCACAGAAATAAGGCTAGCAAAGAGATCCACGAAATACAGATGTAACTCTGTGAGATGAATTACCAGAACACTAAGCAGTTTCTCAGAAAGCTTCTTTCCAGATTTCATCTGAGGATATTTCCTTTTTCACCATAGCCCTCTATGGGCTTCCAAATATCACTTTGCCAATTCCACAAGAACTGTCTTAGCGAAAGTCTTCTTGAGGGGAAAACTGTAACTCTGTGAGATGATTTCAGAGAACACAAAGAAATTTCTCAGAGAGCTTCTTTCTCCTTGTTATCGGAGGATATTTCCTTTGGCCCTATAGTCCTCAAAGGGATCGGAAATATCTGTTCTCAGATTCCACAGAAATAAGGCTAGCAAAGAGATCCACGAAATACAGATGTAACTCTGTGAGTGGAAGTCACACATCACAGAGCAGTTTCTCAGAAAGCTTCATTCCAGATTTCATCTGAGGATATTTCCTTTTTCACCATAGCCCTCTATGGGCTTCCAAATAACACTTTGCCAATTCCACAAGAACTGTCTTAGCGAAAGGCTTCTTGAGGGGAAAGCTGTAACTCTGTGAGATGATTTCACAGAACACAAAGGAGTTTCTCAGAAACCTTCTTTCTCTTTGTTATCGGAGGATATTTCCTTTGGCCCTATAGTCTTCAAAGGGATGCGAAATATCTGTTCTCAGATTCCACAGAAATAAGGTTAGCAAAGAGATCCACGAAATGCAGATGTAACACTGTGAGATGAATTAACAGAACACTAAGCAGTTTCTCATAAAGCTTCTTTCCAGATTTCATCTGAGGATATTTCCTTTTTCACCATAGCCCTCTATGAGCTTCCAAATATCACTTGCCAATTCCACAAGAACTGTCTTAGCAAAAGGCTTCTTGAGGGGAAAGCTGTAACTCTGTCAGATGATTTCACAGAACACAAAGAAGTTTCTCAGAAAGCTTCTTTCTCTTTGTTATCGGAGGATATTTCCTTTGGCCCTATAGTCTTCAAAGTGATCCGAAATATCTGTTCTCAGATTCCACAGAAATAAGGCTAGCAAAGAGATCCACGAAACACAGATGTAACTCTGTCAGTGGAAGTCACACATCACAGAGCAGTTTCTCAGAAAGCTTCTTTCCAGATTTCATCTGAGGATATTTCCTTTTTCACCATAGCCCTCCATGGGCTTCCAAATACCACTTGGCCAATTTCACAAGAACTGTCATAGCGAAAGGCTTCTTGAGGGGAAAGCTGTAACTCTGTGAGATGATTTCACAGAACACAAAGAAGTTTCTCAGAAAGCTTCTTTATCTTTTGTTATCGGAGGATATTTCCTTTGGCACTATAGTCTTCAAAGGGATCCGAAATATCTGTTCTCAGATTCCACAGAAATAAGGCTAGCAAAGAGATCCTCGAAATACAGATGTAATTCTGTGAGATTAATTAACAGAACACTAAGCAGTTTCTCAGAAAGCTTCTTTCCAGATTTCATCTGAGGATATTTCCTTTTTCACCATAGCCCTCTATGGGCTTCCAAATATCACTTTGCCAATTCCACAAGAACTGTCTTAGCGAAAGTCTTCTTGAGGGGAAAGCTGTAACTCTGTGAGATGATTTCAGAGAACACAAAGAAATTTCTCAGAGAGCTTCTTTCTCTTTGTTATCGGAGGATATTTCCTTTGGCCCTATAGTCCTCAAAGGGATCGGAAATATCTGTTCTCAGATTCCACAGAAATAAGGCTAGCAAAGAGATCCACGAAATACAGATGTAACTCTGTGAGTGGAAGTCACACATCACAGAGCAGTTTCTCAGAAAGCTTCATTCCAGATTTCATCTGAGGATATTTCCTTTTTCACCATAGCCCTCTATGGGCTTCCAAATAACTCTTTGCCAATTCCACAAGAACTGTCTTAGCGAAAGGCTTCTTGAGGGGAAAGCTGTAACTCTGTGAGATGATTTCACAGAACACAAAGGAGTTTCTCAGAAACCTTCTTTCTCTTTGTTATCGGAGGATATTTCCTTTGGCCCTAGAGTCTTCAAAGGGATGCGAAATATCTGTTCTCAGATTCCACAGAAATAAGGTTAGCAAACACATCCACGAAATGCAGACGTAACACTGTGAGATGAATTAACAGAACACTAAGCAGTTTCTCATAAAGCTTCTTTCCAGATTTCATCTGAGGATATTTCCTTTTTCACCATAGCCCTCTATGAGCTTCCAAATATCACTTGCCAATTCCACAAGAACTGTCTTAGCAAAAGGCTTCTTGAGGGGAAAGCTGTAACTCTGTCAGATGATTTCACAGAACACAAAGAAGTTTCTCAGAAAGCTTCTTTCTCTTTGTTATCGGAGGATATTTCCTTTGGCCCTATAGTCTTCAAAGTGATCCGAAATATCTGTTCTCAGATTCCACAGAAATAAGGCTAGCAAAGAGATCCACGAAATACAGATGTAACTCTGTCAGTGGAAGTCACACATCACAGAGCAGTTTCTCAGAAAGCTTCTTTGCAGATTTCATCTGAGGATATTTCCTTTTTCACCATAGCCCTCCATGGGCTTCCAAATACCACTTTGCCAATTTCACAAGAACTGTCATAGCGAAAGGCTTCTTGAGGGGAAAGCTGTAACTCTGTGAGATGATTTCACAGAACACAAAGAAGTTTCTCAGAAAGCTTCTTTCTCTTTGTTATCGGAGGATATTTCCTTTGGCCCTATAGTCTTCAAAGGGATCCGAAATATCTGTTCTCAGATTCCACAGAAATAAGGCAAGCAAAGAGATCCACGAAATACAGATGTAACTCTGTGAGATGAATTACAAGAACACTAAGCAGTTTCTCAGAAAGCTTCTTTCCAGATTTCATCTGAGGATATTTCCTTTTTCACCATAGCCCTCTATGGGCTTCCAAATATCACTTTGCCTATTCCACAAGAACTGTCTTAGCGAAAGGCTTCTTGAGGGGAAAGCTGTAACTCTGTAAGATGAATTCACAGAACACGAAGAAGTTTCTCAGAAAGCTTCTTTCTCTTTGTTATCGTAGGATATTTCCTTTGGCCGTATAGTCTTCAAAGGGATCCGAAATATCTGTTCTCAGATTCCACAGAAATGAGGCTAGCAAAGAGATCCACGAAATACAGATGTAACTCTGTGAGTGGAAGTCACACATCACAGAGAAGTTTCTCAGAAAGCTTCTTTCCAGATTTCATCTGAGGATATTTCCTTTTTCACCATAGCCCTCTATGGGCTTCCAAATATCACTTTGCCAATTTCAAAAGAACTGTCTTAGCGGACGGCTTCTTGAGGGGAAAGCTGTAACTCTGTGAGATGATTTCACAGAACACAAAGAAGTTTCTCAGAAAGCTTCTTTCTCTTTGTTATCGGAGGATATTTCCTTTGGCCCTATAGTCTTCAAAGGGATCCGAAATATCTGTTCTCAGATTCCACAGAAATAAGGCTAGCAAAGAGATCCACGAAATACAGATGTAACTCTGTGAGTGGAAGTCACACATCACAGAGCAGTTTCTCAGAAAGCTTCTTTCCAGGTTTCATCTGAGGATATTTTCTTTTTCACCATAGCCCTCTATGGGCTTCCAAATATCACTTTGCCAATTTCAAAAGAACTGTCTTAGCAGGCGGCTTCTTTAGGGGAAAGCTGTAACTCTATGAGATGATTTCACAGAACACAAAGAAGTTTCTCAGAAAGCTTCTTTCTCTTTGTTATCAGAGGATATTTCCTTTGGCCCTAGAGTCTTCAAAGTGATCCGAAATATCTGTTCTCAGATTCCACAGAAATAAGGCTAGCAAAGAGATCCACGAAATACAGATGTAACTCTGTGAGATGAATTAACAGAACACTAAGCAGTTTCTCAGAAAGCTTCTTTCCAGATTTCATCTGAGGATATTTCCTTTTTCACCATAGCTCTCTATGGGCTTCCAAATATCACTTTTCCAATTCCACAAGAACTCTCTTAGCGAAAGGCTTCTTGAGGAGAAAGCTGTAACTCTGTGAGATGATTTCACAGAACACAAAGAAGTTTCTCAGAAAGCTTCTTTCTCTTAGTTATCGGAGGATATTTCCTTTGGCCCTATAGTCTTCAAAGGGATCCGAAATATCTGTTCTCCGATTCCACAGAAATAAGGCTAGGAAAGAGATCCACGAAATACAGATGTAACTCTGTGAGATGAATTAACAGAACACTAAGCAGTTTCTCAGAAAGCTTCTTTCCAGATTTCATCTGAGGATATTTCCTTTTTGACCATAGCCCTCTATGGGCTTCCAAATATCACTTTGCCAATTCCACAAGAACTGTTTTAGCGAAAGGCTTCTTGAGGGGAAAGCTGTAAGTCTGTGAGATGATTTCACAGACACAAAGAAGTTTCTCAGAAAGCTTCTTTCTCTTTGTTATCGGAGAATATTTCATTTGGCCCTATAGTCTTCAAAGGGATCCGAAATATCTGTTCTCAGATTCCACAGAAATAAGGCTAGCAAAGAGATCCACGAAATACAGATGTAACTCTCTGAGTGGAAGTCACACATCACAGAGCAGTTTCTCAGAAAGCTTCTTTCCAGATTTCATCTGAGGATATTTCCTTTTTCACCATAGCCCTCTATGGGCTTCCAAATATCACTTTGCCAATTCCACAAGAACTGTCTTAGCAAAAGGCTTCTTGAGGGGAAAGCTGTAACTCTGTGAGATGATTTCACAGAACACAATGAAGTTTCTCAGAAAGCTTCTTTCTCTTTGTTATCGGAGGATATTTCCTTTGGCCCTATAGTCTTCAAAGGGATCTGAAATATCTGTTCTCAGATTCCACAGAAATAAGGCTAGCAAAGAGATCCACGAAATACAGATGTAACTCTGTGAGATGAATTACCAGAACACTAAGCAGTTTCTCAGAAAGCTTCTTTCCAGATTTCATCTGAGGATATTTCCTTTTTCACCATAGCCCTCTATGGGCTTCCAAATATCACTTTGCCAATTCCACAAGAACTGTCTTAGCAAAAGGCTTCTTGAGGGGAAAGCTGTAACTCTGTGAGATGAATTCACAGAACATGAAGAAGTTTCTCAGAAAGCTTCTTTCTCTTTGTTATCGTAGGATATTTCCTTTGGCACTATAGTCTTCAAAGGGATCCGAAATATCTGTTCTCAGATTCCACAGAAATAAAGCTAGCAAAGAGATCCTCGAAATACAGATGTAACTCTGTGAGATGAATTAACAGAACACTAAGCAGTTTCTCAGAAAGCTTCTTTCCAGATTTCATCTGAGTATATTTCCTTTTTCACCATAGCCCTCTATGGGCTTCCGAATATCACTTTGCCAATTCCACAAGAACTGTCTTAGCGAAAGGCTTCTTGAGGGGAAAGCTGTAACTCTGTGAGATGATTTCACAGAACGCAAAGGAGTTCCTCAGAAAGCTTCTTTCTCTTTGTTATCGGAGGATATTTTCTTTGGCCCTATAGTCTTCAAAGGGATCCGAAATATGAGTTCTCAGATTCCACAGAAATAAGGCTAGCAATGAGATCCACGAAATACAGATGTACCTCTGTGAGATGAATTAACAGAACACTAAGCAGTTTCTCAGAAAGCTTCTTTCCAGATTTCATCTGAGGATATTTCCTTTTTCACCATAGCCCCCTATGGGCTTCCAAATATCACTTTGCCAATTCCACAAGAACTGTCTTAGCGAAAGGCTTCTTGAGGGGAAAGCTGTAACTCTGTGAGATGTATTCACAGAATACGAAGAAGTTTCTCAGAAAGCTTCTTTCTCTTTGTTATCGGAGGATATTTCCTTTGGCCCTATAGTCTTCAAAGGGATCCGAAATATCTGTTCTCAGATTCCACAGAAATAAGGCTAGCAAAGAGATCCACGAAATACAGATGTAACTCTGTGAGTGGAAGTCACACATCACAGAGAAGTTTCTCAGAAAGCTTCTTTCCAGATTTCATCTGAGGATATTTCCTTTTTCACCATAGCCCTCTATGGGCTTCCAAATATCAGTTTGCCAATTTCAAAAGAACTGTCTTAGCGGACGGCTTCTTTAGGGGAAAGCTGTAACTCTGTGAGATGATTTCACAGAACACAAAGAAGTTTCTCAGAAAGCTTCTTTCTCTTTGTTATCGGAGGATATTTCCTTTGGAACTATAGTCTTCAAAGGGATCCGAAATATGAGTTCTCAGATTCCACAGAAATAAGGCTAGCAAAGAGATCCACGAAATACAGATGTACTTCTGTGAGATGAATTAACAGAACACTAAGCAGTTTCTCAGAAAGCTTCTTTCCAGATTTCATCTGAGGATATTTCCTTTTTCACCATAGCCCTGTATGGGCTTCCAAATATCACTTTGCCAATTCCACAAGAACTGTCTTAGCGGAAGGCTTCTGGAGGGGAAAGCTGTAACTCTGTGAGATGATTTCACAGAACACAAAGAAGTTTCTCAGAAAGCTTCTTTCTCTTTGTTATCGGAGGATATTTCCTTTGTCCCTATAGTCTTCAAAGGAATGCGAAATATCTGTTCTCAGATTCCACAGAAATAAGGCTAGCAAAGAGATCCACGAAATAGAGATGTAACTCTGTGAGTGGAAGTCACACATCACAGAGCAGTTTCTCAGAAAGCTTCTTTCCAGATTTCATCTGAGGATATTTCCTTTTTCACCATAGCCCTCTATGGGCTTCCAAATATCACTTTGCCAATTCCACAAGAACTGTCTTAGCGAAAGGCTTCTTAAGGGGAAAGCTGTAACTCTGTGAGATGATTTCACAGAACACAAAGAAGTTTCTCAGAAAGCTTCTTTCTCTTTTGTTATCGGAGGATATTTCCTTTGGCACTATAGTCTTCAAAGGGATCCGAAATATCTGTTCTCAGATTCCACAGAAATAAGGCTAGCAAAGAGATCCTCGAAATACAGTTGTAACTCTGTGAGATGAATTAACAGAACACTAAGCAGTTTCTCAGAAAGCTTCTTTCCAGATTTCATCTGAGGATATTTCCTTTTTCACCATAGCCCTCTAGGGGTTCCAAATATCACTTTGCCAATTCCACAACAACTGTCTTAGCGAAAGGCTTCTTGAGGGGAAAGCTGTAACTCTGTGAGATGATTTCACAGAACACAAAGAAGTTTCTCAGAAAGCTTCTTTCTCTTTGTTATCGGAGAATATTTCCTTTGGCCCTATAGCCTTCAAAGGGATCCGAAATATGAGTTCTCAGATTCCACAGAAATAAGGCTAGCAAAGAGATCCACGAAATACCGATGTAACTCTGTGAGATGAATTAACAGAACACTAAGCAGTTTCTCAGAAAGCTTGTATCCAGATTTCATCTGAGGATATGTCCTTTTTCACCATAGCCCTCTATGTGCTTCCAAATATCACTTTGCCAATTCCACAAGAACTGTCTTAGCAAAAGGCTTCTTGAGGGGAAAGCTGTAACTCTGTGAGATGATTTCACAGAACACAAGGAAGTTTCTCAGAAAGCTTCTTTCTCTTTGTTATCGTAGGATATTTCCTTTGGCCCTAGAGTCTTCAAAGGGATCCGAAATATCTGTTCTCAGATTCCACAGAAATAAGGCTAGCAAAGAGATCCACGAAATACAGATGTAACTCTGTGAGATGAATTAACAGAACACTAAGCAGTTTCTCAGAAAGCTTCTTTCCAGATTTCATCTGAGGATATTTCCTTTTTCACCATAGCTCTCTAGGGGCTTCCAAATATCACTTTTACAATTTCACAAGAACTGTCTTAGCGAAAGGCTTCTTGAGGGGAAAGCTGTAACTCTGTGAGATGATTTCACAGAACACAAAGAAGTTTCTCAGAAAGCTTCTTTCTCTTTTGTTATCGGAGGATATTTCCTTTGGCCCTATAGTCTTCAAAGGGATCAGAAATATCTGTTCTCAGATTCCACAGAAATAAGGCTAGCAAAGAGATCCTCGAAATACAGATGTAACTCTGTGAGATGCATTAACAGAACACTAAGCAGTTTCTCAGAAAGCTTGTATCCAGATTTCATCTGAGGATATTTCCTTTTTCACCATAGCCCTCTATGGGCTTCCAAATATCACTTTGCCAATTCCACAAGAACTGTCTTAGCGAAAGGCATCTTGAGGGGAAAGCTGTAACTCTGTGAGATGATTTCACAGAAGACAAAGAAGTTTCTCAGAAAGCTTCTTTCTCTTTGTTATCGGAGGATATTTCCTTTGGCCCTATAGTCTTCAAAGAGATCCAAGATATCTGTTCTCAGATTCCACAGAAATAAGGCTAGAAAAGAGATACACCAAATACAGATGTAACTCTGTGAGATGAATTAACAGAACACTAAGCAGTTTCTCAGAAAGCTTCTTTCCACATTTCATCTGAGGATATTTCGTTTTTCACCATAGCCCTCTATGGGCTTCCAAATATCACTTTGCCAATTCCACAAGAACTGTCTTACCGAAAGGCGTCTTGAGGGGAAAGCTGTAACTCTGTGAGATGATTTCACAGACACCAAGAAGTTTCTCAGAAAGCTTCTTTCTCTTTGTTATCGGAGAATATTTCATTTGGCCCTATAGTCTTCAAAGGGATTCGAAATATCAGTTCTCAGATTCCACAGAAATAAGGCTAGCAAAGAGATCCACGAAATACAGATGTAACTCTGTGAGATGAATTAACAGAACACTAAGCAGTTTCTCAGAAAGCTTCTTTCCAGATTTCATCTGAGGATATTTCCTTTTTCACCATAGCCCTCTCTGGGCTTCCAAATATCACTTTGCCAATTCCACAAGAACTGTCTTAGCGAAAGTCTTCTTGAGGGGAAAGCTGTAACTCTGTGAGATGATTTCAGAGAACACAAAGAAGTTTCTCAGAGAGCTTCTTTCTCTTTGTTATCGGAGGATATTTCCTTTGGCGCTATAGTCTTCAAAGGGATCCGAAATATCTGTTCTCAGATTCCACAGAAATAAGGCTAGCAAAGAGATCCACGAAATACAGATGTAACTCTGGGAGTGGAAGTCACACATCACAGAGCAGTTTCTCAGAAAGCTTCTTTCCAGATTTCATCTGAGGATATTTCCTTTTTCACCATAGCCCTCTATGGGCTTCCAAATATCACTTTGCCAATTCCACAAGAACTGTCTTAGCGAAAGTCTTCTTGAGGGGAAAGCTGTAACTCTGTGAGAAGATTTCACAGAACACAAAGGAGTTTCTCACAAAGCTTCTTTCTCTTTGTTATCGGAGGATATTTCCTTTGGCCCTATAGTCTTCAAAGGGATGCGAAATATCTGTTCTCAGATTCCACAGAAATAAGCTTAGCAAAGAGATCCACGAAATGCAGATGTAACACTGTGAGATGAATTAACAGAACACTAAGCAGTTTCTCAGAAAGCTTCTTTCCAGATTTCATCTGAGGATATTTCCTTTTTCACCATAGCCCTCTAGGGGTTCCAAATATTACTTTGCCAATTCAACAAGAACTGTCTTAGCGAAAGGCTTCTCGAGGGGAAAGCTGTAACTCTGTGAGATGATTTCACAGAACACAAAGAAGTTTCTCAGAAAGCTTCTTTCTCTTTGTTATCGGAGAATATTTCCTTTGGCCCTATAGCCTTTAAAGGGATCCGAAATATGAGTTCTCAGATTCCACAGAAATAAGGCTAGCAATGAGATCCACGAAATACCGATGTAACTCTGTGAGATGAATTAACAGAACACTAAGCAGTTTCTCAGAAAGCTTGTATCCAGATTTCATCTGAGGATATGTCCTTTTTCACCATAGCCCTCTATGTGCTTCCAAATATCACTTTGCCAATTCCGCAAGAACTGTCTTAGCAAAAGGCTTCTTGAGGGGAAAGCTGTAACTCTGTGAGATGATTTCACAGAACACAAGGAAGTTTCTCAGAAAGCTTCTTTCTCTTTGTTATCGTAGGATATTTCCTTTGGCCCTATAGTCTTCAAAGGGATGCGAAATATCTGTTCTCAGATTCCACAGAAATAAGGTTAGCAAAGAGATCCACGAAATGCAGATGTAACACTGTGAGATGAATTAACAGAACACTAAGCAGTTTCTCAGAAAGCTTCTTTCCAGATTTCATCTGAGGATATTTCCTTTTTCACCATAGCCCTCTATGAGCTTCCAAATATCACTTGCCAATTCCACAAGAACTGTCTTAGAAAAAGGCTTCTTGAGGGGAAAGCTGTAACTCTGTGAGATGATTTCACAGAACACAAAGAAGTTTCTCAGAAAGCTTCTTTCTCTTTGTTATCGGAGGATATTTCCTTTGGCCCTATAGTCTTCAAAGGGATCCGAAATATCTGTTCTCAGATTCCACAGAAATGAGGCTAGCAAAGAGATCCACGAAATACAGATGTAACTCTGTCAGTGGAAGTCACACATCACAGAGCAGTTTCTCAGAAAGCTTCTTTCCAGATTTCATCTGAGGATATTTCCTTTTTCACCATAGCCCTCTATGGGCTTCCAAACATCACTTTGCCAATTTCAAAAGAACTGTCTTAGCGGACGGCTTCTTGAGGGGAAAGCTGTAACTCTGTGAGATGATTTCACAGAACACAAAGAAGTTTCTCAGAAAGCTTCTTTCTCTTTATTATCGGAGAATATTTCCTTTGGCCCTATAGCCTTCAAAGGGATCCGAAATATGAGTTCTCAGATTCCACAGAAATAAGGCTAGCAAAGAGATCCAGGAAATACAGATGTAACTCTGTGAGATGAATTAACAGAACACTAAGCAGTTTCTCAGAAAGCTTGTATCCAGATGTCATCTGAGGATATGTCCTTTTTCACCATAGCCCTCTATGGGCTTCCAAATATCACTTTGCCAATTCCACAAGAACTATTTTAGCAAAAGGCTTCTTGAGGAGAAAGCTGTAACTCTGTGAGATGATTTCCCAGAACACAAAGAAGCTTCTCAGAAAGCTTCTTTCTCTTTGTTATCGGAGGATATTTAATTTGGCCCTATAGTCTTCAAAGAGATCCAAAATATCTGTTCTCAGATTCCACAGAAATAAGGCTAGAAAAGAGATCCACGAAATACAGATGTAACTCTGTGAGATGAATTAACAGAACACTAAGCAGTTTCTCAGAAAGCTTCTTTCCAGATTTCATCTGAGGATATTTCCTTTTTCACCATAGCCCTCTATGGGCTTCCAAATATCACTTTGCCAATTCCACAAGAACTGTCTCAGCGAAAGGCGTCTTGAGGGGAAAGCTGTAACTCTGTGAGATGATTTCAGAGAACACAAAGAAGTTTTTCTGAGAGCTTCTTTCTCTTTGTTATCGGAGGATATTTCCTTTGGCCCTATAGTCTTCAAAGGGATCCGAAATATGTGTTCTCAGATTCCACAGAAATAAGGCTAGCAAAGAGATCCACGAAACACAGATGTAACTCTGTGAGTGGAAGTCACACATCACAGAGCAGTTTCTCAGAAAGCTTCTTTCCAGATTTCATCTGAGGATATTTCCTTTTTCACCATAGCCCTCTATGGGCTTCCAAATATCACTTTGCCACTTCCACAAGAACTGTCTTAGCGAAAGGCTTCTTGAGGGGAAAGCTGTAACTCTGTGAGATGATTTCACAGACACCAGGAAGTTTCGCAGAAAGCTTCTTTCTCTTTGTTATCGGAGAATATTTCATTTGGCCCTATAGTCTTCAAAGGGATTCGAAATATCAGTTCTCAGATTCCACAGAAATAAGGCTAGCAAAGAGATCCACGAAATACAGATGTAACTCTGTGAGATGAATTAACAGAACACTAAGCAGTTTCTCAGAAAGCTTCTTTCCAGATTTCATCTGAGGATATTTCCTTTTTCACCATAGCCCTCTATGGGCTTCCAAATATCACTTTGCCAATTCCACAAGAACTGTCTTAGCGAAAGTCTTCTTGAGGGGAAAGCTGTAACTCTGTGAGATGATTTCAGAGAACACAAAAAAGTTTTTCAGAGAGCTTCTTTCTCTTTGTTATCGGAGGATATTTCCTTTGGCCCTATAGTCTTCAAAGGGATCCGAAATATCTGTTCTCAGATTCCACAGAAATAAGGCTACCAAAGAGATCCACGAAATACAGATGTAACTCTGTGAGTGGAAGTCACACATCACAGAGCAGTTTCTCAGAAAGCTTCTTTCCAGATTTCATCTGAGGATATTTCCTTTTTCACCATAGCCCTCTATGGGCTTCCAAATATCACTTTGCCAATTCCACAAGAACTGTCTTAGCGAAAGGCTTCTTGAGGGGAAAGCTGTAACTCTGTGAGATAATTTCACAGAACACAAAGGAGTTTCTCAGAAAGCTTCTTTCTCTTTGTTATTGGAGGATATTTCCATTGGCCCTATAGTCTTCTAAGGGATCCGAAATATCTGTTCTCAGATTCCACAGAAATAAGGCTGGCAAAGAGATCCACGAAATACAGATGTAACTCTGGGAGTGGAAGTCACACATCACAGAGCAGTTTCTCAGAAAGCTTCTTTCCAGATTTCATCTGAGGATATTGCCTTTTTCACCATAGCCCTCTATGGGCTTCCAAATATCACTTTGCCAATTCCACAAGAACTGTCTTAGCGAAAGAGTTCTTGAGGGGAAAGCTGTAACTCTGTGAGAAGATTTCACAGAACACAAAGGAGTTTCTCACAAAGCTTCTTTCTCTTTGTTATCGGAGGATATTTCCTTTGGCCCTATAGTCTTCAAAGGGATGCGAAATATCTGTTCTCAGAT
This sequence comes from Macaca mulatta, assembly GCF_049350105.2. Classification (NCBI taxonomy): domain Eukaryota; kingdom Metazoa; phylum Chordata; class Mammalia; order Primates; family Cercopithecidae; genus Macaca; species Macaca mulatta. The sequence goes on along the minus strand of NC_133409.1, from coordinate 51,674,238 downwards.
TCCACAGAAATGAGCTTAGCAAAGAGATCCACGAAATGCAGATGTAATACTGTGAGATGAATTAACAGAACACTAAGCAGTTTCTCAGAAAGCTTCTTTCCAGATTTCATCTGAGGATATTTCCTTTTTCACCATAGCCCTCTAGGGTTTCCAAATATCACTTTGCCAATTCAACAAGAACTGTCTTAGCGAAAGGCTTCTTGAGGGGAAAGCTGTAACTCTGTGAGATGATTTCACAGAACACAAAGAAGTTTCTCAGAGAGCTTCTTTCTCTTTGTTATCGGAGGATATTTCCTTTGGCGCTATAGTCTTCAAAGGGATCCGAAATATCTGTTCTCAGATTCCACAGAAATAAGGCTAGCAAAGAGATCCACGAAATACAGATGTAACTCTGGGAGTGGAAGTCACACATCACAGAGCAGTTTCTCAGAAAGCTTCTTTCCAGATTTCATCTGAGGATATTTCCTTTTTCACCATAGCCCTCTATGGGCTTCCAAATATCACTTTGCCAATTCCACAAGAACTGTCTTAGCGAAAGTCTTCTTGAGGGGAAAGCTGTAACTCTGTGAGAAGATTTCACAGAACACAAAGGAGTTTCTCACAAAGCTTCTTTCTCTTTGTTATCGGAGGATATTTCCTTTGGCCCTATAGTCTTCAAAGGGATGCGAAATATCTGTTCTCAGATTCCACAGAAATAAGCTTAGCAAAGAGATCCACGTAATGCAGATGTAACACTGTGAGATGAATTAACAGAACACTAAGCAGTTTCTCAGAAAGCTTCTTTCCAGATTTCATCTGAGGATATTCCCTTTTTCACCATAGCCCTCTAGGGGTTCCAAATATCACTTTGCCAATTCCACAAGAACTGTCTTAGCGAAAGGCTTCTTTAGGGGAAAGCTGTAACTCTGTGAGATGATTTCACAGAACACAAAGAAGTTTCTCAGAAAGCTTCTTTCTCTTTGTTATCGGAGAATATTTCCTTTGGCCCTATAGCCTTCAAAGGGATCCGAAATATGAGTTCTCAGATTCCACAGAAATAAGGCTAGCAAAGAGATCCACGAAATACCGATGTAACTCTGTGAGATGAATTAACAGAACACTAAGCAGTTTCTCAGAAAGCTTGTATCCAGATTTCATCTGAGGATATGTCCTTTTTCACCATAGCCCTCTATGTGCTTCCAAATATCACTTTGCCAATTCCACAAGAACTGTCTTAGCAAAAGGCTTCTTGAGGGGAAAGCTGTAACTCTGTGAGATGATTTCACAGAACACAAGGAAGTTTCTCAGAAAGCTTCTTTCTCTTTGTTATCATAGGATATTTCCTTTGGCCCTAGAGTCTTCAAAGGGATGCGAAATATCTGTTCTCAGATTCCACAGAAATAAGGCTAGCAAAGAGATCCACGAAATACAGATGTAACTCTGGGAGTGGAAGTCACACATCACAGAGCAGTTTCTCAGAAAGCTTCTTTCCAGATTTCATCTGAGGATATTTCCTTTTTCACCATAGCCCTCTATGGGCTTCCAAATATCACTTTGCCAATTCCACAAGAACTGTCTTAGCGAAAGTCTTCTTGAGGGGAAAGCTGTAACTCTGTGAGAAGATTTCACAGAACACAAAGGAGTTTCTCACAAAGCTTCTTTCTCTTTATTATCGGAGGATATTTCCTTTGGCCCTATAGTCTTCAAAGGGATGCGAAATATCTGTTCTCAGATTCCACAGAAATAAGCTTAGCAAAGAGATCCACGAAATGCAGATGTAACACTGTGAGATGAATTAACAGAACACTAAGCAGTTTCTCAGAAAGCTTCTTTCCAGATTTCATCTGAGGATATTTCCTTTTTCACCATAGCCCTCTAAGGGTTCCAAATATCACTTTGCCAATTCAACAAGAACTGTCTTAGCGAAAGGCTTCTTGAGGGGAAAGCTGTAACTCTGTGAGATGATTTCACAGAACACAAAGGAGTTTCTCGGAAAGCTTCTTTCTCTTTGTTATCGGAGGATATTTCCTTTGGCCCTATAGTCTTCAAAGGGATGCGAAATATCTGTTCTCACATTCCACAGAAATAAGGTTAGCAAAGAGATCCACGAAATGCAGATGTAACACTGTGAGATGAATTAACAGAACACTAAGCAGTTTCTCAGAAAGATTCTTTCCAGATTTCATCTGAGGATATTTCCTTTTTCACCATAGCCCTATATGAGCTTCCAAATATCACTTTGCCAATTCCACAAGAACTGTCTTAGAAAAAGGCTTCTTGAGGGGAAAGCTGTAACTCTGTGAGATGATTTCACAGAACACAAAGAAGTTTCTCAGAAAGCTTCTTTCTCTTTGTTATCGGAGGATATTTCCTTTGGCCCTATAGTCTTCTAAGGGATCCGAAATATCTGTTCTCAGATTCCACAGAAATGAGGCTAGCAAAGAGATCCACGAAATACAGATGTAACTCTGTCAGTGGAAGTCACACATCACAGAGCAGTTTCTCAGAAAGCTTCTTTCCAGATTTCATATGAGGATATTTCCTTTTTCACCATAGCCCTCCATGGGCTTCCAAATACCACTTGGCCAATTTCACAAGAACTGTCTTAGCGAAAGGCTTCTTGAGGGGAAAGCTGTAACTCTGTGAGATGATTTCACAGAACACAAAGAAGTTTCTCAGAAAGCTGCTTTCTCTTTGTTATCGGAGGATATTTCCTTTGGCCCTATTGTCTTCAAAGGGATCCGAAATATCTGTTCTTAGATTCCACAGAAATAAGGATGGCAAAGAGATCCACGAAATACAGATGTAACTCTGTGAGATGAATTAACAGAACACTAAGCAGTTTCTCAGAAAGCTTCTTTCCAGATTTCATCTGAGGATATTTCCTTTTTCACCATAGCCCTCTAAGGGCTTCCAAATATCACTTTGCCAATTTCAAAAGAACTGTCTTAGCGGACGGCTTCTTGAGGGGAAAGCTGTAACTCTGTGAGATGATTTCACAGAACACAAAGAAGTTTCTCAGAAAGCTTCTTTCTCTTTGTTATCGGAGAATATTTCCTTTGGCCCTATAGCCTTCAAAGGCATTCGAAATATGAGTTCTCAGATTCCACAGAAATAAGGCTAGCAAAGAGATCCAGGAAATACAGATGTAACTCTGTGAGATGAATTAACAGAACACTAAGCAGTTTCTCAGAAAGCTTGTATCTAGATTTCATCTGAGGATATGTCCTTTTTCACCATAGCCCTCTATGGGCTTCCAAATATCACTTTGCCAATTCCACAAGAACTATTTTAGCGAAAGGCTTCTTGAGGAGAAAGCTGTAACTCTGTGAGATGATTTCACAGAACACAAAGAAGTTTCTCAGAAAGCTTCTTTCTCTTTGTTATCGGAGGATATTTAATTTGGCCCTATAGTCTTCAAAGAGACCCAAAATATCTGTTCTCAGATTCCACAGAAATAAGGCTAGAAAAGAGATACACCAAATACAGATGTAACTCTGTGAGATGAATTAACAGAACACTAAGCAGTTTCTCAGAAAGCTTCTTTCCAGATTTCATCTGAGGATATTTCCTTTTTCACCATAGCCCTCTAAGGGCTTCCAAATATCACTTTGCCAATTCCACAAGAACTGTCTCAGCGAAAGGCGTCTTGAGGGGAAAGCTGTAACTCTGTGAGATGATTTCAGAGAACACAAAGAAGTTTTTCAGAGAGCTTCTTTCTCTTTGTTATCGGAGGATATTTCCTTTGGCCCTATAGTCTTCAAAGGGATCCGAAATATCTGTTCTCAGATTCCACAGAAATAAGGCTAGCAAAGAGATCCACGAAACACAGATGTAACTCTGTGAGTGGAAGTCACACATCACAGAGCAGTTTCTCAGAAAGCTTCTTTCCAGATTTCATCTGAGGATATTTCCTTTTTCACCATAGCCCTCTATGGGCTTCCAAATATCACTTTGCCAATTCCACAAGAACTGTCTTAGCGAAAGGCTTCTTGAGGGGAAAGCTGTAACTCTGTGAGATGATTTCACAGACACCAAGAAGTTTCTCAGAAAGCTTCTTTCTCTTTGTTATCGGAGAATATTTCATTTGGCCCTATAGTCTTCAAAGGGATTCGAAATATCAGTTCTAAGATTCCACAGAAATAAGGCTAGCAAAGAGATCCACGAAATACAGATGTAACTCTGTGAGATGAATTAACAGAACACTAAGCAGTTTCTCAGAAAGCTTCTTTCCAGATTTCATCTGAGGATATTTCCTTTTTCACCAGAGCCCTCTATGGGCCTCCAAATATCACTGTGCCAATTTCACAAGAACTGTCTTAGCGAAAGGCTTCTTGAGGGGAAAGCTGTAACTCTGTGAGATGATTTCACAGAACACAAAGAAGTTTGTCAGAAAGCTTCCTTCTCTTTGTTATCGGAGGATATTTCCTTTGGCCCTGTAGTCTTCAAAGGGATCCGAAATATGAGTTCTCAGATTCCACAGAAATAAGGCTAGCAAAGAGATCCATGAAATACAGATGTAACTCTGTGAGATGAATTAACAGAACACTAAGCAGTTTCTCAGAAAGCTTCTTTCCAAATTTCATCTGAGGATATTTCCTTTTTCACCATAGCCCTCTATGGGCTTCCAAATTTCACTTTGCCAATTCCACAAGAACTGTCTTAGCGAAAGGCTTCTTTAGGGGAAAGCTGTAACTCTGTGAGATGATTTCACAGACACAAAGAAGTTTCTCAGAAAGCTTCTTTCTCTTTGTTATCGGAGAATATTTCATTTGGCCCTATAGTCTTCAAAGGGATCCGAAATATCTGTTCTCAGATTCCCCAGAAATAAGGCTAGCAAAGAGATCCACGAAATACAGATGTAACTCTGTGAGATGAATTAACAGAACACTAAGCAGTTTCTCAGAAAGCTTCTTTCCAGATTTCATCTGAGGATATTTCCTTTTTCACCATAGCCGTCTAAGGGCTTCCAAATATCACTTTGCCAATTCCACAAGAACTGTCTTAGCGAAAGGCTTCTTGAGGGGAAAGCTGTAACTCTGTGAGATGATTTCACAGAACACAAAGAAGTTTCTCAGAAAGCTTCTTTCTCTTTGTTATCGGAGGATATTTCCTTTGGCCCTATAGTCTTCAAAGGGATCCGAAATATCTGTTCTCAGATTCCACAGAAATAAGGCTAGCAAAGAGATCCACGAAATACCAATGTAACTCTGTGAGATGAAATAACAGAACACTAAGCAGTTTCTCAGAAAGCTTCTTTCCAGATTTCATCTGAGGATATTTCCTTTTTCACCATAGCCCTCTATGGGCTTCCAAATATCACTTTGCCAATTCCACAAGAACTGTCTCAGCGAAAGTCTTCTTGAGGGGAAAGCTGTAACTCTGTGAGATGATTTCAGAGAACACAAAGAAGTTTCTCAGAGAGCTTCTTTCTCTTTGTTATCGGAGGATATTTCCTTTGGCCCTATAGTCTTCAAAGGCATCCGAAATATCTGTTCTCAGATTCCACAGAAATAAGGCTAGCAAAGAGATCCACGAAATACAGATGTAACTCTGTGAGTGGAAGTCACACATCACAGAGCAGTTTCTCAGAAAGCTTCTTTCCAGATTTCATCTGAGGATATTTCCTTTTTCACCATAGCCCTCTATGGGCTTCCAAATATCACTTTGCCAATTCCACAAGAACTGTCTTAGCGAAAGGCTTCTTGAGGGGAAAGCTGTAACTCTGTGAGATGATTTCACAGAACACAAAGAAGTTTCTCAGAAAGCTTCTTTCTCTTTGTTATTGGAGAATATTTCCTTTGGCCCTATAGTCTTCAAAGGGATCCGAAATATGAGTTCTCAGATTCCACAGATATAAGGCTAGCAAAGAGATCCACGAAATACAGATGTAACTCTGTGAGATGAATAACAGAACACTAAGCAGTTTCTCAGAAAGCTTCTTTCCAGATTTCATCTGAGGATATTTCCTTTTTCACCATAGCCCTCTATGGGCTTCCAAATATCACTTTGCCAATTCCACAAGAACTGTCTTAGCGAAAGGCTTCTTGAGGGGAAAGCTGTAACTGTGTGAGATGATTTCACAGAACACAAAGAAGTTTCTCAGAAAGCTTCTTTCTCTTTGTTATCGGAGGATATTTCCTTTGGCCCTATAGTCTTCAAAGGGATCCGAAATATCTGTTCTCAGATTCCACAGAAATAAGGCTAGCAAAGAGATCCACGAAATACAGATGTAACTCTGTGAGATGAATTAACAGAACACTAAGCAGTTTCTCAGAAAGCTTCTTTCCAGATTTCATCTGAGGATATTTCCTTTTTCACCATAGCCCTCTATGGGCTTCCAAATATCACTTTGCCAATTCCACAAGAACTGTCTTAGCGAAAGGCTTCTTGAGGGGAAAGCTGTAACTCTGTGAGATGATTTCACAGACACAAAGAAGTTTCTCAGAAAGCTTCTTTCTCTTTGTTATCGGAGAATATTTCATTTGGCCCTATAGTCTTCAAAGGGATCCGAAATATGAGATCTCAGATTCCACAGAAATAAGGCTAGCAAAGAGATCCACGAAATACAGATGTAACTCTGTGAGTGGAAGTCACACATCACAGAGCAGTTTCTCAGAAAGCTTCTTTCCAGATTTCATCTGAGGATATTTCCTTTTTCACCATAGCCCTCTATGGGCTTCCAAATATCACTTTGCCAATTCCACCAGAACTGTCTTAGCGAAAGTTTTCTTGAGGCGAAAGCTGTAACTCTGTGAGATGATTTCACAGAACACAAAGAAGTTTTTCAGAGAGCTTCTTTCTCTTTGTTATCGGAGGATATTTCCTTTGACCCTATAGTCTTCAAAGGGATCCGAAATATCTGTTCTCAGATTCCAAAGAAATAAGGCTACTAAAGAGATCCTCGAAATACAGATGTAACTCTGTGAGATGAATTAACAGAACACTAAGCAGTTTCTCAGAAAGCTTCTTTCCAGATTTCATCTGAGGATATTTCCTTTTTCACCATAGCCCTCTATGGGCTTCCAAATATCACTTTTCCAATTCGACAAGAACTGTCTTAGCGAAAGGCTTCTTGAGGGGAAAGCTGTAACTCTGTGAGATGATTTCACAGAACACAAAGAAGTTTCTCAGAAAGCTTCTTTCTCTTTGTTATCGGAGAGTATTTCCTTTGGCCCTATAGTCTTCAAAGGGATCCGAAATATGAGTTCTCAGATTCCACAGATATAAGGCTAGCAAAGAGATCCACGAAATACAGATGTAACTCTGTGAGATGAATAACAGAACACTAAGCAGTTTCTCAGAAAGCTTCTTTCCAGATTTCATCTGAGGATATTTCCTTTTTCACCATAGCCCTCTATGGGCTTCCAAATATCACTTTGCCAATTCCACAAGAACTGTCTTAGCGAAAGGCTTCTTGAGGGGAAAGCTGTAACTCTGTGAGATGATTTCACAGAACACAAAGAAGTTTCTCAGAAAGCTTCTTTCTCTTTGTTATCGGAGGATATTTCCTTTGGCCCTATAGTCTTCAAAGGGATCCGAAATATCTGTTCTCAGATTCCACAGAAATAAGGCTAGCAAAGAGATCCACGAAATACAGATGTAACTCTGTGAGGTGAATTACCAGAACACTAAGCAGTTTCTCAGAAAGCTTCTTTCCAGATTTCATCTGAGGATATTTCCTTTTTCACCATAGCCCTCTATGGGCTTCCAAATATCACTTTTCCAAATCCACAAGAACTGTCTTAGCGAAAGGCTTCTTGAGGGGAAAGCTGTAACTCTGTGAGATGATTTCACAGACACAAAGAAGTTTCTCAGAAAGCTTCTTTCTCTTTGTTATCGGAGAATATTTCATTTGGCCCTATAGTCTTCAAAGGGATCCGAAATATGAGTTCTCAGATTCCACAGAAATAAGGCTAGCAAAGAGTTCCACAAAATACAGATGTAACTCTGTGAGATGAATTAACAGAACACTAAGCAGTTTCTCAGAAAGCTTCTTTCCAGATTTCATCTGAGGATATTTCCTTTTTCACCATAGCCCTCTAAGGGATTCCAAATATCACTTTGGCAATTCCACAAGAACTGTCTTAGCGAAAGGCTTCTTGAGGGGAAAGCTGTAACTCTGTGAGATGATTTCACAGAACACAAAGAAGTTTCTCAGAAAGCTTCTTTCTCTTTGTTATCGGAGGATATTTCCTTTGGCCCTATAGTCTTCAAAGGGATCCGAAATATCTGTTCTCAGATTCCACAGAAATAAGGCTAGCAAAGAGATCCACGAAATACAGATGTAACTCTGTGAGTGGAAGTCACACATCACAGAGCAGTTTCTCAGAAAGCTTCTTTCCAGATTTCATCTGAGGATATTTCCTTTTTCACCATAGCCCTCTATGGGCTTCCAAATAACACTTTGCCAATTCCACAAGAACTGTCTTAGCGAAAGGCTTCTTCAGGGGAAAGCTGTAACTCTGTGAGATGATTTCACAGAACACAAAGGAGTTTCTCAGAAAGCTTCTTTCTCTTTGTTATCTTAGGATATTTCCTTTGGCCCTATAGTCTTCAAAGGGATGCGAAATATCTGTTCTCAGATTCCACAGAAATAAGGTTAGCAAAGAGATCCACGAAATGCAGATGTAACACTGTGAGATGAATTAACAGAACACTAAGCAGTTTCTCAGAAAGCTTCTTTCCAGATTTCATCTGAGGATATTTCCTTTTTCACCGTAGCCCTCTAGGAGCTTGCAAATATCACTTGCCAATTCCACAAGAACTGTCTTAGCAAAAGGCTTCTTGAGCGGAAAGCTGTAACTCTGTGAGATGATTTCACAGAACACAAAGAAGTTTCTCAGAAAGCTTCTTTCTCTTTGTTATCGGAGGATATTTCCTTTGGCCCTATAGTCTTCAAAGGGATCCGAAATATCTGTTCTCAGATTCCACAGAAATAAGACTAGCAAAGAGATCCACGAAATACAGATGTAACTCTGTCAGTGGAAGTCACACATCACAGAGCAGTTTCTCAGAAAGCTTCTTTCCAGATTTCATCTGAGGATATTTCCTTTTTCACCATAGCCCTCCATGGGCTTCCAAATACCACTTGGCCAATTTCACAAGAACTGTCTTAGCGAAAGGCTTCTTGAGGGGAAAGCTGTAACTCTGTGAGATGATTTCACAGAACACAAAGAAGTTTCTCAGAAAGCTTCTTTCTCTTTGTTATCGGAGGATATTTCCTTTGGCCCTATAGTCTTCAAAGGGATCCGAAATATCTGTTCTCAGATTCCACAGAAATAATCCTGGCAAAGAGATCCACGAAATACAGATGTAACACTGTGAGATGAATTAACAGAACACTAAGCAGTTTCTCAGAAAGCTTCTTTCCAGATTTCATCTGAGGATATTTCCTTTTTCACCATAGCCCTCTATGGGCTTCCAAATATCACTTTGCAAATTCCTCAAGAACTGTCTTAGCGAAAGGCTTCTTGAGGGGAGAGCTGTAACTCTGTGAGATGATTTCACAGAACACAAAGAAGTTTCTCAGAAAGCTTCTTTCTCTTTGTTATCGGAGAATATTTCCTTTGGCCCTATAGTCTTCAAAGGGATCCGAAATATCTGTTCTCAGATTCCACAGAAATAAGGCTAGCAAAGAGATCCACGAAATACAGATGTAACTCTGTGAGATGAATTACCAGAACACTAAGCAGTTTCTCATAAAGCTTCTTTCCAGATTTCATCTGAGTCTATTTCCTTTTTCAACATAGCCCTCTATGGGCTTCCAAATATCACTTTGCCAATTCCACAAGAACTGTCTTAGCGAAAGGCTTCTTGAAGGGAAAGCTGTAACTCTGTGAGATGAATTCACAGAACACGAAGAAGTTTCTCAGAAAGCTTCTTTCTCTTCGTTATCGTAGGATATTTCCTTTGGCCCTATAGTCTTCAAAGGGATCCGAAATATCTGTTCTCAGATTCCACAGAAATAAGGCTAGCAAAGAGATCCACGAAATACAGATGTAACTCTGTGAGTGGAAGTCACACATCACAGAGAAGTTTCTCAGAAAGCTTCTTTCCAGATTTCATCTGAGGATATTTCCTTTTTCACCATAGCCCTCTATGGGCTTCCAAATATCACTTTGCGAATTTCAAAAGAACGGTCTTAGCGGACGGCTTCTTTAGGCGAAAGCTGTAACTCTGTGAGATGATTTCACAGAACACAAAGAAGTTGCTCAGAAAGCTTCTTTCTCTTTGTTATCGGAGGATATTTCCTTTGGCCTTTTAGTCTTCAAAGGGATCCGAAATATGAGTTCTCATATTCCACAGAAATAAGGCTAGCAAAGAGATTCACGAAATACAGAGGTAACTCTGTGAGATGAATTAACAGAACACTAAGCAGTTTCTCAGAAAGCTTCTTTCCAGATTTCATCTGAGGATATTTCCTTTTTCAACATAGCCCTCTGTAGGGCTTCCAAATATCACTTTGCCAATTCCACAAGAACTGTCTTAGCGAAAGTCTTCTTGAGGGGAAAGATGTAAATCTGTGAGATGATTTCACAGAACACAAAGAAGTTTCTCAGAGAGCTTCTTTCTCTTTGTTATCGGAGGATATTTCCTTTGGCCCAATAGTCTTCAAAGGGATGCGAAATATCTGTTCTCAGATTCCACAGAAATAATGCTAGCAAAGAGAACCACGAAATACAGATGTAACTCTGTGAGTGGAAGTCACACATCACAGAGCAGTTTCTCAGAAAGCTTCTTTCCAGATTTCATCTGAGGATATTTCCTTTTTCACCATAGCCCTCTATGGGCTTCCAAATATCACTTTGCCAATTCCACAAGAACTGTCTTAGCGAAAGGCTTCTTGAGGGGAAAGCTGTAACTCTGTGAGATGATTTCACAGAACACAAAGAAGTTTCTCAGAAAGCTTCTGTCTCTTTGTTATTGGAGGATATTTCCTTTGCCCTATAGTCTTCAAAGGTATCCGAAATATCTGTTCTCAGATTCCACAGAAATAAGGCTAGCAAAGAGATCCTCGAAATACAGTTGTAACTCTGTGAGATGAATTAACAGAACACTAAGCAGTTTCTCAGAAAGCTTGTATCCAGATTTCATCTGAGGATATGTCCTTTTTCACCATAGCCCTCTATGTGCTTCCAAATATCACTTTGCCAATTCCACAAGAACTGTCTTAGCGAAAGGCTTCTTGAGGGGAAAGCTGTAACTCTGTGAGATGATTTCACAGAACACAAAGAAGTTTCTCAGAAAGCTTCTTTCTCTTTGTTATCGGAGGATATTTCCTTTGGCCCTATAGTCTTCAAAGGGATCCGAAATATCTGTTCTCAGATTCCACAGAAATAAGGCTAGCAAGAGATCCACGAAATACAGATGTAACTCTGTGAGATGAATTACCAGAACACTAAGCATTTTCTCAGAAAGCTTCTTTCCAGATTTCATCTGAGGATATTTCCTTTTTCACCATAGCCCTCTAGGGGCTTCCAAATATCACATTGCCAATTCCACAAGAACTGTCTTAGCGAAAAGATTCTTGAGGGGAAAGCTGTAACTCTGTGAGATGAATTCACAGAACACGAAGAAGTTTCTCAGAAAGCTTCTTTCTCTTTGTTATCGTAGGATATTTCCTTTGGCCCTATAGTCTTCAAAGGGATCCGAAATATCTGTTCGCAGATTCCACAGGAATAAGGCTAGCAAAGAGATCCACGAAATACAGATGTAACTCTGTGAGATGAATTAACAGAACACTAAGCAGTTTCTCAGAAAGCTTCTTTCCAGATTTCATCTGAGGATATTTCCTTTTTCACCATAGCTCTCTATGGGCTTCAAATATCACTTTTCCAATTCCACAAGAACTGTCTTAGCGAAAGGCTTCTTGAGGGGAAAGCTGTAACTCTGAGAGATGATTTCACAGAACACAAAGAAGTTTCTCAGAAAACTTCTTTCTCTTTTGTTATCGGAGGATATTTCCTTTGGCACTATAGTCTTCAAAGGGATCCGAAATATCTGTTCTCAGATTCCACAGAAATAAGGCTAGCAAAGAGATCCTCGAAATACAGATGTAACTCTGTGAGATGAATTAACAGAACACTAAGCAGTTTCTCAGAAAGGTTCTTTCAAGATTTCATCTGAGGATATTTCCTTTTTCACCATAGCCCTCTATGGGCTTCCAAATATCACTTTGCCAATTCCACAAGAACTGTCTTAGCGAAAGTCTTCTTGAGGGGAAAGCTGTAACTCTGTGAGATGATTTCAGAGAACACAAAGAAGTTTCTCAGAGAGCTTCTTTGTCTTTGTTATCGGAGGATATTTCCTTTGGCCCTATAGTCTTCAAAGGGATCCGAAATATCTGTTCTCAGATTCCACAGAATTAAGGCTACCAAAGAGATCCACGAAATACAGATGTAACTCTGTGAGTGGAAGTCACACATCACAGAGAAGTTTCTCAGAAAGCTTCTTTCCAGATTTCATCTGAGGATATTTCCTTTTTCACCATAGCCCTCTATGGGCTTCCAAATATCACTTTGCCAATTTCAAAAGAACTGTCTTAGCGGACGGCTTCTTTAGGGGAAAGCTGTAATTCTGTGAGATGATTTCACAGAACACAGAGAAGTTTCTCAGAAAGCTTCTTTCTCTTTGTTATCAGAGGATATTTCCTTTGGCCCTATAGTCTTCAAAGGGATCCGAAATATGAGTTCTCAGATTCCACAGAAATAAGGGAGCAAAGAGATCCACGAAATACAGAGGTAAATCTGTGAGATGAATTAACAGAACACTAAGCAGTTTCTCAGAAAGCTTGTATCCAGATTTCATCTGAGGATATTTCCTTTTTCAGCATAGCCCTCTATGGGCTTCCAAATATCACTTTGCCAATTCCACAAGAACTATCTTAGCGAAAGGCTTCTTGAGGAGAAAGCTGTAACTCTGTGAGATGATTTCACAGAACACAAAGAAGTTTCTCAGAAAGCTTCTTTCTCTTTGTTATCGGAGGATATTTCCTTTGGCCCTATAGTCTTCAAAGGGATCCGAAATATCTGTTCTCAGATTCCACAGAAATAAGGCTAGCAAAGAGATCCACTAAATACAGATGTAACTCTGTCAGTGGAAGTCACACATCACAGAGTAGTTTCTCAGAAAGCTTCTTTCCAGATTTTATCTGAGGATATTTCCTTTTTCACCATAGCCCTCCATGGGCTTCCAAATACCACTTGGCCAATTTCACAAGAACTGTCTTAGCGAAAGGCTTCTTGAGGGGAAAGCTGTAACTCTGTGAGATGATTTCACAGAACACAATGAAGTTTCTCAGAAAGCTTCTTTCTCTTTGTTATCGGAGGATACTTCCTTTGGCCCTATAGTCTTCTTAGGGATCCGAAATATCTGTTCTCAGATTCCACAGAAATAAGGATGGCAAAGAGATCCACGAAATACAGATGTAACTCTGTGAGATGAATTAACAGAACACTAAGCAGTTTCTCACAAAGCTTCCTTCCAGATTTCATCTGAGGATATTTCCTTTTTCACCATAGCCCTCTATGGGCTTCCAAATATCACTTTGCCAATTTCAAAAGAACTGTCTTAGCGGACGGCTTCTTTAGGGGAAAGCTGTAACTCTGTGAGATGATTTCACAGAACACAAAGAAGTTTCTCAGAAAGCTTCTTTCTCTTTGTTATCGGAGTATATTTCCTTTGGCCCTATAGCCTTCAAAGGGATCCGAAATATGAGTTCTCAGATTCCACAGAAATAAGGAGAGCAAAGAGATCCTCGAAATACCGATGTAACTCTGTGAGATGAATTAACAGAACACTAAGCAGTTTCTCAGAAAGCTTGTATCCAGATTTCATCTGAGGATATGTCCTTTTTCACCATAGCCCTCTAGGGGCTTCCAAATATCACTTTGCCAATTCCACAAGAACTATTTTAGCGAAAGGCTTCTTGAGGAGAAAGCTGTAACTCTGTGAGATGATTTCACAGAACACAAAGAAGGTTCTCAGAAAGCTTCTTTCTCTTTGTTATCGGAGGATATTTCCTTTGGCCCTATAGTCTTCAAAGAGATCCAAAATATCTGTTCTCAGATTCCACAGAAATAAGGCTAGAAAAGAGATCCACGAAATACAGATGTAACTCTGGGAGATGAATTAACAGAACACTAAGCAGTTTCTCAGAAAGCTTCTTTCCAGATTTCATCTGAGGATATTTCCTTTTTCACCATAGCCCTCTATGGGCTTCCAAATATCACTTTGCCAATTCCACAAGAACTGTCTTAGCGAAAGGCGTCTTGAGGGGAAAGCTGTAACTCTGTGACATGATTTCACAGACACCAAGAAGTTTCTCAGAAAGCTTCTTTCTCTTTGTTATCGGAGAATATTTCATTTGGCCCTATAGTCTTCAAAGGGATTCGAAATATCAGTTCTCAGATTCCACAGAAATAAGGCTAGCAAGAGATCCACGAAATACAGATGTAACTCTGTGAGATGAATTAACAGAACACTAAGCAGTTTCTCAGAAAGCTTCTTTCCAGATTTCATCTGAGGATATTTCCTTTTTCACCATAGCCCTCTATGGGCCTCCAAATATCACTGTGCCAATTTCACAAGAACTGTCTTAGCGAAAGGCTTCTTGAGGGGAAAGCTGTAACTCTGTGAGACGATTTCACAGAACACAAAGAAGTTTGTCAGAAAGCTTCTTTCTCTTTGTTATCGGAGGATATTTCCTTCGGCCCTGTAGTCTTCAAAGGGATCCGAAATATCTGTTCTCAGATTCCACAGAAATAAGGCTAGCCAAGAGATCCACGAAATACAGATGTAACTCTGTGAGTGCAAGTCACACGTCACAGAGCAGTTTCTCAGAAAGCTTCTTTCCAGATTTCATCTGAGGATATTTCCTTTTTCACCATAGCCCTCTATGGGCTTCCAAATATCACTTTGCCAATTCCACAAGTACTGTCTTAGCGAAAGGCTTCTTGCGGGGAAAGCTGTAACTCTGTGAGATGATTTCACAGAACACAAAGAAGTTTCTCAGAAAGCTTCTTTCTCTTTGTTATCGGAGGATATTTCCTTTGGCCCTATAGTCTTCAAAGGGATCCGAAATATCTGTTCTCAGATTCCACAGAAATAAGGCTGGCAAAGAGATCCACGAAATACAGATGTAACTCTGTGAGATGAATTAACAGAACACTAAGCATTTTCTCAGAAAGCTTCTTTCCAGATTTCATCTGAGGATATTTCCTTTTTCACCATAGCCCTCTATGGGCTTCCAAATATCACTTTGCCAATTTCACAAGAACTGTCTTAGCGAAAGGCTTCTTGAGGGGAAAGCTGTAACTCTGTGAGATGATTTCACAGAACACAAAGAAGTTTGTCAGAAAGCTTCTTTCTCTTTGTTATCGGAGGATATTTCCTTTGGCCCTGTAGTCTTCAAAGGGATCCGAAATATCTGTTCTCAGATTCCACAGAAATAAGGCTGGCAAAGAGATCCACGAAATACAGATGTAACTCTGGGGATGAATTAACAGAACACTAAGCAGTTTCTCAGAATGCTTCTTTCCAGATTTCATCTGAGGATATTTCCTTTTTCTCCATAGCCCTTTATGGGCTTCCAAATATCACTTTACCAATTCCACAACAACTGTCTTAGCGAAAGGCTTGTTGAGGGGAAAGCTGTAACTCTGTGAGATGATTTCACAGAACACAAAGAAGTTTCTCAGAAAGCTTCTTTCTCTTTGTTATCAGAGGATATTTCCTTTGGCCCTATAGTCTTCAAAGGGATGCAAAATATCTGTTCTCAGATTCCACAGAAATAAGGTTAGCAAAGAGATCCACGAAATGCAGATGTAACACTGTGAGATGAATTAACAGAACACTAAGCAGTTTCTCAGAAAGCTTCTTTCTCTTTGTTATCGGACGATATTTCCATTGGCCCTATAGTCTTCAAAGGGATCCGAAATATCTGTTCTCAGATTCCACAGAAATAAGGCTAACAAAGAGATCCACGAAATACAGATGTAACTCGGTCAGTGGAAGTCACCCATCACAGAGCAGTTCCTCAGAAAGCTTCTTTGCAGATTTCATCTGAGGATATTTCCTTTTTCGCCATAGCCCTCCATGGGCTTCCAGATACCACTTGGCCAGTTTCACAAGAACTGTCTTAGCGAAAGGCTTCTTGAGGGGAAAGCTGTAACTCTGTGAGATGATTTCACAGAACACAAAGAAGTTTCTCAGAAAGCTTCTTTCTCTTTGTTATCGGAGGATATTTCCTTTGGCCCTGTAGTCTTCAAAGGGATCCGAAATATCTTTTCTCAGATTCCACAGAAATAAGGCTAGCAAAGACATCCACGAGATACAGATGTAACTCTGTCAGTGGAAGTCACACATCACAGAGCAGTTTCTCAGAAAGCTTCTTTCCAGATTTCATCTGAGGATATTTCCTTTTTCACCATAGCCCTCCATGGGCTTCCAGATACCACTTGGCCAATTTCACAAGAACTGTCTTAGAGAAAGGCTTCTTGAGGGGAAAGCTGTAACTCTGTGAGATGATTTCACAGAACACAAAGAAGTTTCTCAGAAAGCTTCTTTCTCTTTGTTATCGGAGGATATTTCCTTTGGCCCTATAGTCTTCAAATGGATCCGAAATATCTGTTCTCAGATTCCACAGAAATAAGGCTAGCAAAGTGATCCACGAAATACAGATGTAACTCTGTGAGTGGAAGTCACACATCACAGAGCAGTTTCTCAGAAAGCTTCTTTCCAGATTTCATCTGAGGATATTTCCTTTTTCACCATAGCCCTCTATGGGCTTCCAAATATCACTTTGCCAATTCCACAAGTACTGTCTTAGCGAAAGGCTTCTTGAGGGGAAAGCTGTAACTCTGTGAGATGATTTCACAGAACACAAAGAAGTTTCTCAGAAAGCTTCTTTCTCTTTGTTATCGGAGGATATTTCCTTTGGCCCTATAGTCTTAAAAGGGATCCGAAATATCTGTTCTCAGATTCCACAGAAATAAGACTGGCAAAGAGATCCACGAAATACAGATGTAACTCTGTGAGATGAATTAACAGAACACTAAGCAGTTTCTCAGAAAGCTTCTTTCCAGATTTCATCTGAGGATATTTCCTTTTTCACCATAGCCCTCTATGGGCTTCCAAATATCACTTTGCCAATTTCACAAGAACTGTCTTAGCGAAAGGCTTCTTGAGGGGAAAGCTGTAACTCTGTGAGATGATTTCACAGAACACAAAGAAGTTTGTCAGAAAGCTTCTTTCTCTTTGTTATCGGAGGATATTTCCTTTGGCCCTGTAGTCTTCAAAGGGATCCGAAATATCTGTTCTCAGATTCCACAGAAATAAGGCTGGCAAAGAGATCCACGAAATACAGATGTAACTCTGGGGATGAATTAACAGAACACTAAGCAGTTTCTCAGAATGCTTCTTTCCAGATTTCATCTGAGGATATTTCCTTTATCACCATAGCCCTCTATGAGCTTCCAAATATCACTTGCCAATTCAACGAGAACTGTCTTAGCGAAAGGCTTCTTGAGGGGAAAGGTGTAACTCTGTGAGATGATTTCACAGAACACAAAGAAGTTTCTCAGAAAGCTTCTTTCTCTTTGTTATCGGAGAATATTTCCATTGGCCCTATAGTCTTCAAAGGGATCCGAAATATCTGTTCTCAGATTCCACAGAAATAAGGCTAGCAAAGAGATCCACGAAATGCAGATGAAACACTGTGAGATGAATTAACAGAACACTAAGCAGTTTCTCAGAAAGCTTCTTTCCAGATTTCATCTGAGGATATTTCCTTTTTCACCATAGTCCTCTATGAGCTTCCAAATATCACTTGCCAATTCCACAAGAACTGTCTTAGCAAAAGGCTTCTTGAGGGGAAAGCTGTAACTCTGTGAGATGATTTCACAGAACACAAAGAAGTTTCTCAGAAAGCTTCTTTCTCTTTGTTATCGGAGGATATTTCCATTGGCCCTATAGTCTTCAAAGGGATCCGAAATATCTGTTCTCAGATTCCACAGAAATAAGGCTGGCAAAGAGATCCACGAAATACAGATGTAAATCTGTCAGTGGAAGTCACACATCACAGAGCAGTGTCTCAGAAAGCTTCTTTCCAGATTTCATCTGAGGATATTTCCTTTTTCACCCTAGCCCTCCATGGGCTTCCAGATACCACTTGGCCAATTCCACAAGAACTGTCTTAGCGAAAGGCTTCTTGAGGGGAAAGCTGTAACTCTGTGAGATGAATTCACAGAACACGAAGCAGTTTCTCAGAAAGCTTCTTTCTCTTTGTTATCGTAGGATATTTCCTTTGGCCCTATAGTCTTCAAAGGGATCCGAAATATCTGTTCTCAGATTCCACAGAAATAAGGCTAGCAAAGAGATCCACGAAATACAGATGTAACTCTGTGAGTGGAAGTCACACATCACAGAGAAGTTTCTCAGAAAGCTTCTTTCCAGATTTCATCTGAGGATATTTCCTTTTTCACCATAGCCCTCTATGGGCTTCCAAATATCACTTTGCCAATTTCAAAAGAACTGCCTTAGCGGACGGCTTCTTTAGGGGAAAGCTGTAACTCTGTGAGATGATTTCACAGAACACAAAGAAGTTTCTCAGAAAGCTTCTTTCTCTTTGTTATCGGAGGATATTTCCTTCGGCCCTATAGTCTTCAAAGGGATCCGAAATATGAGTTCTCAGATTCCACAGAAATAAGGCTAGCGAAGAGATCCACGAAATACAGAGGTAACTCTGTGAGATGAATTAACAGAACACTAAGCAGTTTCTCAGAAAGCTTGTATCCAGATTTCATCTGAGGATATTTCCTTTTTCAACATAGCCCTCTATGGGCTTCCAAATATCACTTTGCCAATTCCACAAGAACTATCTTAGCGAAAGGCTTCTTGAGGAGAAAGCTGTAACTCTGTGAGGTGATTTCACAGAACACAAAGAAGTTTCTCAGAAAGCTTCTTTCTCTTTGTTATCGGAGGATATTTCCTTTGGCCCTATAGTCTTCAAAGGGATCCAAAATATCTGTTCTCAGATTCCACAGAAATAAGGCTCCGAAAGAGATCCACGAAATACAGATGTAACTCTGTGAGATGAATTAACAGAACACTAAGCAGTTTCTCAGAAAGCTTCTTTCCAGATTTCATCTGAGGATATTTCCTTTTTCACCATAGCCCTCTATGGGCTTCCAAATATCACTTTGCCAATTCCACAAGAACTGTCTTAGCGAAAGGCTTCTTGAGGGGAAAGCTGTAACTCTGTGAGATGATTTCACAGAACACAAAGAAGTTTCTCAGACAGCTTCTTCCTCTTTGTTACCGGAGGATATTTCCTTTGGCCCTATAGTCTTCAAAGGGATGCGAAATATCTGTTCTCAGATTCCACAGAAATAAGGCTAGCAAAGAGATCCACGAAATACAGATGTAACTCTGTGAGTGGAAGTCACACATCACAGAGCAGTTTCTCAGAAAGCTTCTTTACAGATTTCATCTGAGGATATTTCGTTTTTCACCATAGCCCTCTATGGGCTTCCAAATATCACTTTGCCAATTCCACAAGAACTGTCTTAGCGAAAGGCTTCTTGAGGGGAAAGCTGTAACTCTGTGAGATGATTTCACAGAACAAAAAGAAGTTTCTCAGAAAGCTTCTTTCTCTTTGTTATCGGAGGATATTTCCTTTGGCCCTATAGTCTTCAAAGGGATCCGAAATATCTGTTCTCAGATTCCACAGAAATAAGGCTAGCAAAGAGATCCACGAAATACCGATGTAACTCTGTGAGATGAATTAACAGAACACTAAGCAGTTTCTCAGAAAGCTTCTTTCCAGATTTCATCTGAGGATATTTCCTTTTTCACCACAGCCCTCTATGGGCTTCCAAATATCACTTTGCCAATTCCACAACAACTGTCTTAGCGAAAGGCTTCTTGAGGGGAAAGCTGTAACTCTGTGAGATGATTTCACAGAACACAAAGAAGTTTCTCAGAAAGCTTCTTTCTCTTTGTTATCGGAGGATATTTCCTTTGGCCCTATAGTCTTCAAAGGGATGCGAAATATCTGTTCTCAGATTCCACAGAAATAAGGTTAGCAAAGAGATCCACGAAATGCAGATGTAACACTGTGAGATGAATTAACAGAACACTAAGCAGTTTCTCAGAAAGCTTCTTTCCAGATTTCACCTGAGGATATTTCCTTTTTCACCATAGCCCTCTATGAGCTTCCAAATATCACTTGCCAATTCCACAAGAACTGTCTTAGCAAAAGGCTTCTTGAGGGGAAAGCTGTAACTCTGTGAGATGATTTCACAGAACACAAAGAAGTTTCTCAGAAAGCTTCTTTCTCTTTGTTATCGGAGGATATTTCCATTGGCCCTATAGTCTTCAAAGGGATCCGAAATATCTGTTCTCAGATTCCACAGAAATAAGGCTAGCAAAGAGATCCACGAAATACAGATGTAAATCTGTCAGTGGAAGTCACACATCACAGAGCAGTGTCTCAGAAAGCTTCTTTCCAGATTTCATCTGAGGATATTTCCTTTTTCACCATAGCCCTCCATGGGCTTCCAGATACCACTTGGCCAATTTCACAAGAACTGTCTTAGCGAAAGGCTTCTTGAGGGGAAAGCTGTAACTCTGTGAGATGATTTCACAGAACACAAAGAAGTTTCTCAGAAAGCTTCTTTCTCTTTGTTATCGGAGGATATTTCCTTTGGCCCTATAGTCTTCAAAGGGATCCGAAATATCTGTTCTCAGATTCCACAGAAATGAGGCTAGCAAAGAGATCCACGAAATACAGATGTAACTCTGTGAGTGGAAGTCACACATCACAGAGAAGTTTCTCAGAAAGCTTCTTTCCAGATTTCATCTGAGGATATTTCCTTTTTCACCATAGCCCTCTATGGGCTTCCAAATATCACTTTGCCAATTCCACAAGAACTGTCTTAGCGAAAGGCTTCTTGAGGGGAAAGCTGTAACTCTGTGAGATGATTTCACAGAACACAAAGAAGTTTCTCAGAAAGCTTCTTTCTCTTTGTTATCGGGGGATATTTCCTTTGGCCCTATAGTCTTCAAAGGGATCCGAAATATCTGTTCTCAGATTCCACAGAAATAAGGCTGGCAAAGAGATCCACGAAATACAGATGTAACTCTGTGAGATGAATTAACAGAACACTAAGCAGTTTCTCAGAAAGCTTCTTTCCAGATTTCATCTGAGGATATTTCCTTTTTCACCATAGCCCTCTATGAGCTTCCAAATATCACTTTGCCAATTTCACAAGAACTGTCTTAGCGAAAGGCTTCTTGAGGGGAAAGCTGTAACTCTGTGAGATGATTTCACAGAACCCAAAGAAGTTTCTCAGAAAGCTTCTTTCTCTTTGTTATCGGAGGATATTTCCTTTGGCCCTATAGTCTTCAAAGGGATCCGAAATATCTGTTCTCAGATTCCACAGAAATAAGGATGGCAAAGAGATCCACGAAATACAGATGTAACTCTGTGAGATGAATTAACAGAACACTAAGCAGTTTCTCAGAAAGCTTCTTTCCAGATTTCATCTGAGGATATTTCCTTTTTCACCATAGCCCTCTATGGGCTTCCAAATATCACTTTGCCAATTCCACAAGAACTGTCTTAGCGAAAGGCTTCTTGAGGGGAAAGCTGTAACTCTGTTAGATGAATTCACAGAACACGAAGAAGTTTCTCAGAAAGCTTCTTTCTCTTTGTTATCGTAGGATATTTCCTTTGGCCCTATAGTCTTCAAAGGGATCCGAAATATCTGTTCTCAGATTCCACAGAAATAAGGCTAGCAAAGAGATCCACGAAATACAGATGTAACTCTGTGAGTGGAAGTCACACATCACAGAGAAGTTTCTCAGAAAGCTTCTTTCCAGATTTCATCTGAGGATATTTCCTTTTTCACCATAGCCCTCTATGGGCTTCCAAATATCACTTTGCCAATTTCAAAAGAACTGCCTTAGCGGACGGCTTCTTTAGGGGAAAGCTGTAACTCTGTGAGATGATTTCACAGAACACAAAGAAGTTTCTCAGAAAGCTTCTTTCTCTTTGTTATCGGAGGATATTTCCTTTGGCCCTATAGTCTTCAAAGGGATCCGAAATATGAGTTCTCAGATTCCACAGAAATAAGGCTAGCGAAGAGATCCACGAAATACAGAGGTAACTCTGTGAGATGAATTAACAGAACACTAAGCAGTTTCTCAGAAAGCTTGTATCCAGATTTCATCTGAGGATATTTCCTTTTTCAACATAGCCCTCAAAGGGCTTCCAAATATCACTTTGCCAATTCCACAAGAACTATCGTAGCGAAAGGCTTCTTGAGGAGAAAGCTGTAACTCTGTGAGATGATTTCACAGAACACAAAGAAGTTTCTCAGAAAGCTTCTTTCTCTTTGTTATCGGAGGATATTTCCTTTGGCCCTATAGTCTTCAAAGGGATCCAAAATATTTGTTCTCAGATTCCACAGAAATAAGGCTCCGAAAGAGATCCACGAAATACAGATGTAACTCTGTGAGATGAATTAACAGAACACTAAGCAGTTTCTCAGAAAGCTTCTTTCCAGATTTCATCTGAGGATATTTCCTTTTTCACCATAGCCCTCTATGGGCTTCCAAATATCACTTTGCCAATTCCACAAGAACTGTCTTAGCGAAAGGCTTCTTGAGGGGAAAGCTGTAACTCTGTGAGATGATTTCACAGAACACAAAGAAGTTTCTCAGACAGCTTCTTTCTCTTTGTTACCGGAGGATATTTCCTTTGGCCCTATAGTCTTCAAAGGGATGCGAAATATCTGTTCTCAGATTCCACAGAAATAAGGCTAGCAAAGAGATCCACGAAATACCGATGTAACTCTGTGAGATGAATTAACAGAACACTAAGCAGTTTCTCAGAAAGCTTCTTTCCAGATTTCATCTGAGGATATTTCCTTTTTCACCACAGCCCTCTATGGGCTTCCAAATATCACTTTGCCAATTCCACAACAACTGTCTTAGCGAAAGGCTTCTTGAGGGGAAAGCTGTAACTCTGTGAGAGGATTTCACAGAACACAAAGAAGTTTCTCAGAAAGCTTCTTTCTCTTTGTTATCGGAGGATATTTCCTTTGGCCCTATAGTCTTCAAAGGGATGCGAAATATCTGTTCTCAGATTCCACAGAAATAAGGTTAGTAAAGAGATCCACGAAATGCAGATGTAACACTGTGAGATGAATTAACAGAACACTAAGCAGTTTCTCAGAAAGCTTCTTTCCAGATTTCACCTGAGGATATTTCCTTTTTCACCATAGCCCTCTATGAGCTTCCAAATATCACTTGCCAATTCCACAAGAACTGTCTTAGCAAAAGGCTTCTTGAGGGGAAAGCTGTAACTCTGTGAGATGATTTCACAGAACACAAAGAAGTTTCTCAGAAAGCTTCTTTCTCTTTGTTATCGGAGGATATTTCCATTGGCCCTATAGTCTTCAAAGGGATCCGAAATATCTGTTCTCAGATTCCACAGAAATAAGGCTAGCAAAGAGATCCACGAAATACAGATGTAAATCTGTCAGTGGAAGTCACACATCACAGAGCAGTTTCTCAGAAAGCTTCTTTCCAGATTTCATCTGAGGATATTTCCTTTTTCACCATAGCCCTCCATGGGCTTCCAGATACCACTTGGCCAATTTCACAAGAACTGTCTTAGCGAAAGGCTTCTTGAGGGGAAAGCTGTAACTCTGTGAGATGATTTCACAGAACACAAAGAAGTTTCTCAGAAAGCTTCTTTCTCTTTGTTATCGGAGGATATTTCCTTTGGCCCTATAGTCTTCAAAGGGATCCGAAATATCTGTTCTCAGATTCCACAGAAATGAGGCTAGCAAAGAGATCCACGAAATACAGATGTAACTCTGTGAGTGGAAGTCACACATCACAGAGAAGTTTCTCAGAAAGCTTCTTTCCAGATTTCATCTGAGGATATTTCCTTTTTCACCATAGCCCTCTATGGGCTTCCAAATATCACTTTGCCAATTCCACAAGAACTGTCTTAGCGAAAGGCTTCTTGAGGGGAAAGCTGTAACTCTGTGAGATGATTTCACAGAACACAAAGAAGTTTCTCAGAAAGCTTCTTTCTCTTTGTTATCGGAGGATATTTCCTTTGGCCCTATAGTCTTCAAAGGGATCCGAAATATCTGTTCTCAGATTCCACAGAAATAACGCTGGCAAAGAGATCCACGAAATACAGATGTAACTCTGTGAGATGAATTAACAGAACACTAAGCAGTTTCTCAGAAAGCTTCTTTCCAGATTTCATCTGAGGATATTTCCTTTTTCACCATAGACCTCTATGGGCTTCCAAATATCACTTTGCCAATTTCACAAGAACTGTCTTAGCGAAAGGGTTCTTGAGGGGAAAGCTGTAACTCTGTGAGATGATTTCACAGAACACAAAGAAGTTTCTCAGAAAGCTTCTTTCTCTTTGTTATCGGAGGATATTTCCTTTGGCCCTATATTCTTCAAAGGGATCCGAAATATCTGTTCTCAGATTCCACAGAAATAAGGATGGCAAAGAGATCCACGAAATACAGATGTAACTCTGTGAGATGAATTAACAGAACACTAAGCAGTTTCTCAGAAAGCTTCTTTCCAGATTTCATCTGAGGATATTTCGTTTTTCACCATAGCCCTCTACGGGCTTCCAAATATCACTTTGCAAATTCCTCAAGAACTGTCTTAGCGAAACGCTTCTTGAGTGGAAAGCTGTAACTCTGTGAGATGATTTCACAGAACACAAAGAAGTTTCTCAGAAAGCTTCTTTCTCTTTGTTATCGGAGGATATTTCCTTTGGCCCTATAGTCTTCAAAGGGATCCGAAATATCTGTTCTGAGATTCCACAGAAATAAGGCTAGCAAAGAGATCCACGAAATACAGATGTAACTCTGTGAGATGAATTACCAGAACACTAAGCAGTTTCTCAGAATGTTTCTTTCCAGATTTCACCTGAGGATATTTCCTTTTTCACCATAGCCCTCTATGGGCTTCCAAATATCACTTTGCCAATTCCACAAGAACTGTCTTAGCGAAAGGCTTCTTGAGGGGAAAGCTGTAACTCTGTTAGATGAATTCACAGAACACGAAGAAGTTTCTCAGAAAGCTTCTTTCTCTTTGTTATCGTAGGATATTTCCTTTGGCCCTATAGTCTTCAAAGGGATCCGAAATATCTGTTCTCAGATTCCACAGAAATAAGTCTAGCAAAGAGATCCACGAAATACAGATGTAACTCTGTGAGTGGAAGTCACACATCACAGAGAAGTTTCTCAGAAAGCTTCTTTCCAGATTTCATCTGAGGATATTTCCTTTTTCACCATAGCCCTCTATGGGCTTCCAAATATCACTTTGCCAATTTCAAAAGAACAGCCTTAGCGGACGGCTTCTTTAGGGGAAAGCTGTAACTCTGTGAGATGATTTCACAGAACACAAAGAAGTTTCTCAGAAAGCTTCTTTCTCTTTGTTATCGGAGGATATTTCCTTTGGCCCTATAGTCTTCAAAGGGATCCGAAATATGAGTTCTCAGATTCCACAGAAATAAGGCTAGCGAAGAGATCCACGAAATACAGAGGTAACTCTGTGAGATGAATTAACAGAACACTAAGCAGTTTCTCAGAAAGCTTGTATCCAGATTTCATCTGAGGATATTTCCTTTTTCAACATAGCCCTCTATGGGCTTCCAAATATCACTTTGCCAATTCCACAAGAACTATCGTAGCGAAAGGCTTCTTGAGGAGAAAGCTGTAACTCTGTGAGATGATTTCACAGAACACAAAGAAGTTTCTCAGAAAGCTTATTTCTCTTTGTTATCGGAGGATATTTCCTTTGGCCCTATAGTCTTCAAAGGGATCCAAAATATTTGTTCTCAGATTCCACAGAAATAAGGCTCCGAAAGAGATCCACGAAATACAGATGTAACTCTGTGAGATGAATTAACAGAACACTAAGCAGTTTCTCAGAAAGCTTCTTTCCAGATTTCATCTGAGGATATTTCCTTTTTCACCATAGCCCTCTATGGGCTTCCAAATATCACTTTGCCAATTCCACAAGAACTGTCTTAGCGAAAGGCTTCTGGAGGGGAAAGCTGTAACTCTGTGAGATGATTTCACAGAACACAAAGAAGTTTCTCAGACAGCTTCTTTCTCTTTGTTACCGGAGGATATTTCCTTTGGCCCTATAGTCATCAAAGGGATGCGAAATATCTGTTCTCAGATTCCACAGAAATAAGGCTAGCAAAGAGATCCACGAAATACAGATGTAACTCTGTGAGTGGAAGTAACACATCACAGAGCAGTTTCTCAGAAAGCTTCTTTACAGATTTCATCTGAGGATATTTCGTTTTTCACCATAGCCCTCTATGGGCTTCCAAATATCACTTTGCCAATTCCACAAGAACTGTCTTAGCGAAAGGCTTCTGGAGGGGAAAGCTGTAACTCTGTGAGATGATTTCACAGAACACAAAGAAGTTTCTCAGAAAGCTTCTTTCTCTTTGTTATCGGGGGATATTTCCTTTGGCCCTATAGTCTTCAAAGGGATCCGAAATATCTGTTCTCAGATTCCACAGAAATAAGGCTGGCAAAGAGATCCACGAAATACAGATGTAACTCTGTGAGATGAATTAACAGAACACTAAGCAGTTTCTCAGAAAGCTTCTTTCCAGATTTCATCTGAGGATATTTCCTTTTTCACCATAGCCCTCTATGAGCTTCCAAATATCACTTTGCCAATTTCACAAGAACTGTCTTAGCGAAAGGCTTCTTGAGGGGAAAGCTGTAACTCTGTGAGATGATTTCACAGAACCCAAAGAAGTTTCTCAGAAAGCTTCTTTCTCTTTGTTATCGGAGGATATTTCCTTTGGCCCTATAGTCTTCAAAGGGATCCGAAATATCTGTTCTCAGATTCCACAGAAATAAGGATGGCAAAGAGATCCACGAAATACAGATGTAACTCTGTGAGATGAATTAACAGAACACTAAGCAGTTTCTCAGAAAGCTTCTTTCCAGATTTCATCTGAGGATATTTCCTTTTTCACCATAGCCCTCTATGGGCTTCCAAATATCACTTTGCCAATTCCACAAGAACTGTCTTAGCGAAAGGCTTCTTGAGGGGAAAGCTGTAACTCTGTTAGATGAATTCACAGAACACGAAGAAGTTTCTCAGAAAGCTTCTTTCTCTTTGTTATCGTAGGATATTTCCTTTGGCCCTATAGTCTTCAAAGGGATCCGAAATATCTGTTCTCAGATTCCACAGAAATAAGGCTAGCAAAGAGATCCACGAAATACAGATGTAACTCTGTGAGTGGAAGTCACACATCACAGAGATGTTTCTCAGAAAGCTTCTTTCCAGATTTCATCTGAGGATATTTCCTTTTTCACCATAGCCCTCTATGGGCTTCCAAATATCACTTTGCCAATTTCAAAAGAACTGCCTTAGCGGACGGCTTCTTTAGGGGAAAGCTGTAACTCTGTGAGATGATTTCACAGAACACAAAGAAGTTTCTCAGAAAGCTTCTTTCTCTTTGTTATCGGAGGATATTTCCTTTGGCCCTATAGTCTTCAAAGGGATCCGAAATATGAGTTCTCAGATTCCACAGAAATAAGGCTAGCGAAGAGATCCACGAAATACAGAGGTAACTCTGTGAGATGAATTAACAGAACACTAAGCAGTTTCTCAGAAAGCTTGTATCCAGATTTCATCTGAGGATATTTCCTTTTTCAACATAGCCCTCAAAGGGCTTCCAAATATCACTTTGCCAATTCCACAAGAACTGTCTTAGCGAAAGGCTTCTTGAGGGGAAAGCTGTAACTCTGTGAGATGATTTCACAGAACACAAAGAAGTTTCTCAGACAGCTTCTTTCTCTTTGTTACCGGAGGATATTTCCTTTGGCCCTATAGTCTTCAAAGGGATGCGAAATATCTGTTCTCAGATTCCACAGAAATAAGGCTAGCAAAGAGATCCACGAAATACCGATGTAACTCTGTGAGATGAATTAACAGAACACTAAGCAGTTTCTCAGAAAGCTTCTTTCCAGATTTCATCTGAGGATATTTCCTTTTTCACCACAGCCCTCTATGGGCTTCCAAATATCACTTTGCCAATTCCACAACAACTGTCTTAGCGAAAGGCTTCTTGAGGGGAAAGCTGTAACTCTGTGAGAGGATTTCACAGAACACAAAGAAGTTTCTCAGAAAGCTTCTTTCTCTTTGTTATCGGAGGATATTTCCTTTGGCCCTATAGTCTTCAAAGGGATGCGAAATATCTGTTCTCAGATTCCACAGAAATAAGGTTAGTAAAGAGATCCACGAAATGCAGATGTAACACTGTGAGATGAATTAACAGAACACTAAGCAGTTTCTCAGAAAGCTTCTTTCCAGATTTCACCTGAGGATATTTCCTTTTTCACCATAGCCCTCTATGAGCTTCCAAATATCACTTGCCAATTCCACAAGAACTGTCTTAGCAAAAGGCTTCTTGAGGGGAAAGCTGTAACTCTGTGAGATGATTTCACAGAACACAAAGAAGTTTCTCAGAAAGCTTCTTTCTCTTTGTTATCGGAGGATATTTCCATTGGCCCTATAGTCTTCAAAGGGATCCGAAATATCTGTTCTCAGATTCCACAGAAATAAGGCTAGCAAAGAGATCCACGAAATACAGATGTAAATCTGTCAGTGGAAGTCACACATCACAGAGCAGTTTCTCAGAAAGCTTCTTTCCAGATTTCATCTGAGGATATTTCCTTTTTCACCATAGCCCTCCATGGGCTTCCAGATACCACTTGGCCAATTTCACAAGAACTGTCTTAGCGAAAGGCTTCTTGAGGGGAAAGCTGTAACTCTGTGAGATGATTTCACAGAACACAAAGAAGTTTCTCAGAAAGCTTCTTTCTCTTTGTTATCGGAGGATATTTCCTTTGGCCCTATAGTCTTCAAAGGGATCCGAAATATCTGTTCTCAGATTCCACAGAAATGAGGCTAGCAAAGAGATCCACGAAATACAGATGTAACTCTGTGAGTGGAAGTCACACATCACAGAGAAGTTTCTCAGAAAGCTTCTTTCCAGATTTCATCTGAGGATATTTCCTTTTTCACCATAGCCCTCTATGGGCTTCCAAATATCACTTTGCCAATTCCACAAGAACTGTCTTAGCGAAAGGCTTCTTGAGGGGAAAGCTGTAACTCTGTGAGATGATTTCACAGAACACAAAGAAGTTTCTCAGAAAGCTTCTTTCTCTTTGTTATCGGAGGATATTTCCTTTGGCCCTATAGTCTTCAAAGGGATCCGAAATATCTGTTCTCAGATTCCACAGAAATAACGCTGGCAAAGAGATCCACGAAATACAGATGTAACTCTGTGAGATGAATTAACAGAACACTAAGCAGTTTCTCAGAAAGCTTCTTTCCAGATTTCATCTGAGGATATTTCCTTTTTCACCATAGACCTCTATGGGCTTCCAAATATCACTTTGCCAATTTCACAAGAACTGTCTTAGCGAAAGGGTTCTTGAGGGGAAAGCTGTAACTCTGTGAGATGATTTCACAGAACACAAAGAAGTTTCTCAGAAAGCTTCTTTCTCTTTGTTATCGGAGGATATTTCCTTTGGCCCTATATTCTTCAAAGGGATCCGAAATATCTGTTCTCAGATTCCACAGAAATAAGGATGGCAAAGAGATCCACGAAATACAGATGTAACTCTGTGAGATGAATTAACAGAACACTAAGCAGTTTCTCAGAAAGCTTCTTTCCAGATTTCATCTGAGGATATTTCGTTTTTCACCATAGCCCTCTACGGGCTTCCAAATATCACTTTGCAAATTCCTCAAGAACTGTCTTAGCGAAACGCTTCTTGAGTGGAAAGCTGTAACTCTGTGAGATGATTTCACAGAACACAAAGAAGTTTCTCAGAAAGCTTCTTTCTCTTTGTTATCGGAGGATATTTCCTTTGGCCCTATAGTCTTCAAAGGGATCCGAAATATCTGTTCTGAGATTCCACAGAAATAAGGCTAGCAAAGAGATCCACGAAATACAGATGTAACTCTGTGAGATGAATTACCAGAACACTAAGCAGTTTCTCAGAATGTTTCTTTCCAGATTTCACCTGAGGATATTTCCTTTTTCACCATAGCCCTCTATGGGCTTCCAAATATCACTTTGCCAATTCCACAAGAACTGTCTTAGCGAAAGGCTTCTTGAGGGGAAAGCTGTAACTCTGTTAGATGAATTCACAGAACACGAAGAAGTTTCTCAGAAAGCTTCTTTCTCTTTGTTATCGTAGGATATTTCCTTTGGCCCTATAGTCTTCAAAGGGATCCGAAATATCTGTTCTCAGATTCCACAGAAATAAGTCTAGCAAAGAGATCCACGAAATACAGATGTAACTCTGTGAGTGGAAGTCACACATCACAGAGAAGTTTCTCAGAAAGCTTCTTTCCAGATTTCATCTGAGGATATTTCCTTTTTCACCATAGCCCTCTATGGGCTTCCAAATATCACTTTGCCAATTTCAAAAGAACAGCCTTAGCGGACGGCTTCTTTAGGGGAAAGCTGTAACTCTGTGAGATGATTTCACAGAACACAAAGAAGTTTCTCAGAAAGCTTCTTTCTCTTTGTTATCGGAGGATATTTCCTTTGGCCCTATAGTCTTCAAAGGGATCCGAAATATGAGTTCTCAGATTCCACAGAAATAAGGCTAGCGAAGAGATCCACGAAATACAGAGGTAACTCTGTGAGATGAATTAACAGAACACTAAGCAGTTTCTCAGAAAGCTTGTATCCAGATTTCATCTGAGGATATTTCCTTTTTCAACATAGCCCTCTATGGGCTTCCAAATATCACTTTGCCAATTCCACAAGAACTATCGTAGCGAAAGGCTACTTGAGGAGAAAGCTGTAACTCTGTGAGATGATTTCACAGAACACAAAGAAGTTTCTCAGAAAGCTTCTTTCTCTTTGTTATCGGAGGATATTTCCTTTGGCCCTATAGTCTTCAAAGGGATCCAAAATATTTGTTCTCAGATTCCACAGAAATAAGGCTCCGAAAGAGATCCACGAAATACAGATGTAACTCTGTGAGATGAATTAACAGAACACTAAGCAGTTTCTCAGAAAGCTTCTTTCCAGATTTCATCTGAGGATATTTCCTTTTTCACCATAGCCCTCTATGGGCTTCCAAATATCACTTTGCCAATTCCACAAGAACTGTCTTAGCGAAAGGCTTCTGGAGGGGAAAGCTGTAACTCTGTGAGATGATTTCACAGAACACAAAGAAGTTTCTCAGACAGCTTCTTTCTCTTTGTTACCGGAGGATATTTCCTTTGGCCCTATAGTCTTCAAAGGGATGCGAAATATCTGTTCTCAGATTCCACAGAAATAAGGCTAGCAAAGAGATCCACGAAATACAGATGTAACTCTGTGAGTGGAAGTCACACATCACAGAGCAGTTTCTCAGAAAGCTTCTTTACAGATTTCATCTGAGGATATTTCGTTTTTCACCATAGCCCTCTATGGGCTTCCAAATATCACTTTGCCAATTCCACAAGAACTGTCTTAGCGAAAGGCTTCTTGAGGGGAAAGCTGTAACTCTGTGAGATGATTTCACAGAACACAAAGAAGTTTCTCAGAAAGCTTCTTTCTCTTTGTTATCGGAGGATATTTCCTTTGGCCCTATAGTCTTCAAAGGGA
The DNA here is from genome assembly GCF_049350105.2 of Macaca mulatta. Classification (NCBI taxonomy): domain Eukaryota; kingdom Metazoa; phylum Chordata; class Mammalia; order Primates; family Cercopithecidae; genus Macaca; species Macaca mulatta. The sequence continues at coordinate 51,642,554 of NC_133409.1, read as the reverse complement.
TCCGAAATATCTGTTCTCAGATTCCACAGAAATAAGGCTAGCAAAGAGATCCTCGAAATACAGATGTAACTCTGTGAGATGAATTACCAGAACACTAAGCAGTTTCTCAGAAAGCTTCTTTCCAGATTTCATCTGAGGATATTTCCTTTTTCACCATAGCCCTCTAGGGGTTCCAAATATCACTTTGCCAATTCAACAAGAACTGTCTTAGCGAAAGGCTTCTTGAGGGGAAAGCTGTAACTCTGTGAGATGATTTCACAGAACACAAAGAAGTTTCTCAGAAAGCTTCTTTCTCTTTGTTATCTGAGAATATTTCCTTTGGCCCTATAGCCTTCAAAGGGATCCGAAATATGAGTTCTCAGATTCCACAGAAATAAGGCTAGCAAAGAGATCCACGAAATACCGATGTAAATCTGTGAGATGAATTAACAGAACACTAAGCAGTTTCTCAGAAAGCTTCTTTCCAGATTTCATCTGAGGATATTTCCTTTTTCACCATAGCCCTCTAAGGGCTTCCAAATATCACTTTGCCAATTCCACAACAACTGTCTTAGCGAAAGGCTTCTTGAGGGGAAAGCTGTAACTCTGTGAGATGATTTCACAGAACACAAAGAAGTTTCTCAGAAAGCTTCTTTCTCTTTTTTATCGGAGGATATTTCCTTTGGCCCTATAGTCTTCAAAGGGATGCGAAATATCTGTTCTCAGATTCCACAGAAATAAGGTTAGCAAAGAGATCCACGAAATGCAGATGTAACACTGTGAGATGAATTAACAGAACACTAAGCAGTTTCTCAGAAAGCTTCTTTCCAGATTTCATCTGAGGATTTTTCCTTTTTCACCATAGTCCTCTATGAGCTTCCAAATATCACTTGCCAATTCCACAAGAACTGTCTTAGCAAAAGGCTTCTTAAGGGGAAAGCTGTAACTCTGTGAGATGATTTCACAGAACACAAAGAAGTTTCTCAGAAAGCTTCTTTCTCTTTGTTATCGGAGGATATTTCCATTGGCCCTATAGTCTTCAAAGGGATCCGAAATATCTGTTCTCAGATTCCACAGAAATAAGGCTGGCAAAGAGATCCACGAAATACAGATGTAAATCTGTCAGTGGAAGTCACACATCAGAGAGCAGTGTCTCAGAAAGCTTCTTTCCAGATTTCATCTGAGGATATTTCCTTTTTCACCATAGCCCTCCATGGGCTTCCAGATACCACTTGGCCAATTTCACAAGAACTGTCTTAGCGAAAGGCTTCTTGAGGGGAAAGCTGTAACTCTGTGAGATGGTTTCACAGAACACAAAGAAGTTTCTCAGAAAGCTTCTTTCTCTTTGTTATCGGAGGATATTTCCTTTGGCCCTATAGTCTTCAAAGGGATATGAAATATCTGTTCTCAGATTCCACAGAAATAAGGCTAGCAAAGAGATCTACGAAATACAGATGTAACTCTGTGAGTGGAAGTCACACATCACAGAGCAGTTTCTCACAAAGCTTCTTTCCAGATTTCATCTGAGGATATTTCCTTTTTCACCATAGCCCTCTATGGGCTTCCAAATATCACTTTGCCAATTCCACAAGAACTGTCTTAGCGAAAGGCTTCTTGAGGGGAAAGCTGTAACTCTGTGAGATGATTTCACAGAACACAAAGAAGTTTCTCAGAAAGCTTCTTTCTCTTTGTTATCGGAAGATATTTCCTTTGGCCCTATAGTCTTCAAAGGGATCCGAAATATCTGTTCTCAGATTCCACAGAAATAAGGCTAGCAAAGAGATCCACGAAATACAGATGTAACTCTGGAGATGAATTACCAGAACACTAAGCAGTTTCTCAGAAAGCTTCTTTCCAGATTTCATCTGAGGATATTTCCTTTTTCACCATAGCCCTCTAGGGGTTCCAAATATCATTTTGCCAATTCAACAAGAACTGTCTTAGCGAAAGGCTTCTTGAGGGGAAAGCTGTAACTCTGTGAGATGATTTCACAGAACACAAAGAAGTTTCTCAGAAAGCTTCTTTCTCTTTGTTATCGGAGAATATTTCCTTTGGCCCTGTAGCCTTCAAAGGGATCCGAAATATGAGTTCTCAGATTCCACAGAAATAAGGCTAGCAAAGAGATCCACGAAATACCGATGTAACTCTGTGAGATGAATTAACAGAACACTAAGCAGTTTCTCAGAAAGCTTCTTTCCAGATTTCATCTGAGGATATTTCCTTTTTCACCATAGCCCTCTATTTGTTTCCAAATATCACTTTGCCAATTCCACAACAACTGTCTTAGCGAAAGGCTTCTTGAGGGGAAAGCTGTAACTCTGTGAGATGATTTCACAGAACACCAAGAAGTTTCTCAGAAAGCTTCTTTCTCTTTGTTATCGGAGGATATTTCCTTTGGCCCTATAGTCTTCAAAGGGATCCGAAATATCTGTTCTCAGATTCCACAGAAATAAGGCTAGCAAAGAGATCCACGAAATACAGATGTAACTCTGTGAGTGGAAGTCACACATCACAGAGCAGTTTCTCAGAAATCTTCTTTCCAGATTTCATCTGAGGATATTTCCTTTTTCACCATAGCCCTCTATGGGCTTCCAAATATTACTTTGCCAATTTCAAAAGAACAGTCTCAGCGAAAGGCTTCTTTAGGGGAAAGCTGTAACTATGTGAGATGATTTCTCAGAACACAAAGAAGATTCTCAGAAAGCTTCTTTCTCTTTGTTATCGGAGAATATTTCCTTTGGCCCTATAGTCTTCAAAGGGCTACGAAATATCAGTTCTCAGATTCCACAGAAATAAGGCTAGCAAAGAGATCCACGAAATACAGATGTAACTCTGTGAGTGAATTAACAGAACACTAAGCAGTTTCTCAGAAAGCTTCTTTCCAGATTTCATCTGAGGATATTTCCTTTTTCACCATAGCCCTCTATGGGCTTCCAAATATCACTTTGCCAATTCCACAAGAACTGTCTTAGCGAAAGGCTTCTTGAGGGGAAAGCTGTAACTCTGTGAGATGATTTCACAGAACACAAAGAAGTTTCTCAGAGTGCTTCTTTCTCTTTGTTATCGGAGGATATTTCCTTTGGCCCTATAGTCTTCAAAGGGATATGAAATATCTGTTCTCAGATTCCACAGAAATAAGGCTAGCAAAGAGATCCACGAAATACAGATGTAACTCTGTGAGTGGAAGTCACACATCACAGAGCAGTTTCTCACAAAGCTTCTTTCCAGATTTCATCTGAGGATATTTCCTTTTTCACCATAGCCCTCTATGGGCTTCCAAATATCACTTTGCCAATTCCACAAGAACTATCTTAGCGGAAGGCTTCTTGAGGAGAAAGCTGTAACTCTGTGTGATGATTTCACAGAACTCAAAGAAGTTTCTCAGAAAGCTTCTTTCTCTTTGTTATCGGAAGATATTTCCTTTGGCCCTATAGTCTTCAAAGGGATCCGAAATATCTGTTCTCAGATTCCACAGAAATAAGGCTAGAAAAGAGATCTACGAAATACAGATGTACCTCTGTCAGATGAATTACCAGAACACTAAGCAGTTTCTCAGAAAGCTTCTTTCCAGATTTCATCTGAGGATATTTCCTTTTTCACCATAGCCCTCTATGGGCTTCCAAATATCACTTTGCCAATTCCACAAGAACTGTCTTAGCGAAAGGCTTCTTGAGGGGAAAGCTGTAACTCTGTGAGATGATTTCACAGAACACAAAGAAGTTTCTCAGAAAGCTTCTTTCTCTTTTGTTATCGGAGGATATTTCCTTTGGCACTATAGTCTTCAAAGGTATCCGAAATATCTGTTCTCAGATTCTACAGAAATAAGGCTAGCAAAGAGATCCTCGAAATACAGATGTAACTCTGTGAGATGAATTACCAGAACACTAAGCAGTTTCTCAGAAAGCTTCTTTCCAGATTTCATCTGAGGATATTTCCTTTTTCACCATAGCCCTCTAGGGGTTCCAAATATCACTTTGCCAATTCAACAAGAACTGTCTTAGCGAAAGGCTTCTTGAGGGGAAAGCTGTAACTCTGTGAGATGATTTCACAGAACACAAAGAAGTTTCTCAGAAAGCTTCTTTCTCTTTGTTATCGGAGAATATTTCCTTTGGCCCTGTAGCCTTCAAAGGGATCCGAAATATGAGTTCTCAGATTCCACAGAAATAAGGCTAGCAAAGAGATCCACGAAATACCGATGTAACTCTGTGAGATGAATTAACAGAACACTAAGCAGTTTCTCAGAAAACTTCTTTCCAGATTTCATCTGAGGATATTTCCTTTTTCACCATAGCCCTCTATTTGTTTCCAAATATCACTTTGCCAATTCCACAACAACTGTCTTAGCGAAAGGCTTCTTGAGGGGAAAGCTGTAACTCTGTGAGATGATTTCACAGAACACCAAGAAGTTTCTCAGAAAGCTTCTTTCTCTTTGTTATCGGAGGATATTTCCTTTGGCCCTATAGTCTTCAAAGGGATCCGAAATATCTGTTCTCAGATTCCACAGAAATAAGGCTAGCAAAGAGATCCACGAAATACAGATGTAACTCTGTGAGTGGAAGTCACACATCACAGAGCAGTTTCTCAGAAAGCTTCTTTCCAGATTTCATCTGAGGATATTTCCTTTTTCACCATAGCCCTCTATGGGCTTCCAAATATTACTTTGCCAATTTCAAAAGAACAGTCTCAGCGAAAGGCTTCTTTAGGGGAAAGCTGTAACTATGTGAGATGATTTCTCAGAACACAAAGAAGATTCTCAGAAAGCTTCTTTCTCTTTGTTATCGGAGAATATTTCCTTTGGCCCTATAGTCTTCAAAGGGCTCCGAAATATCAGTTCTCAGATTCCACAGAAATAAGGCTAGCAAAGAGATCCACGAAATACAGATGTAACTCTGTGAGTGAATTAACAGAACACTAAGCAGTTTCTCAGAAAGCTTCTTTCCAGATTTCATCTGAGGATATTTCCTTTTTCACCATAGCCCTCTATGGGCTTCCAAATATCACTTTGCCAATTCCACAAGAACTGTCTTAGCGAAAGGCTTCTTGAGGGGAAAGCTGTAACTCTGTGAGATGATTTCACAGAACACAAAGAAGTTTCTCAGAGTGCTTCTTTCTCTTTGTTATCGGAGGATATTTCCTTTGGCCCTATAGTCTTCAAAGGGATATGAAATATCTGTTCTCAGATTCCACAGAAATAAGGCTAGCAAAGAGATCCACGAAATACAGATGTAACTCTGTGAGTGGAAGTCACACATCACAGAGCAGTTTCTCACAAAGCTTCTTTCCAGATTTCATCTGAGGATATTTCCTTTTTCACCATAGCCCTCTATGGGCTTCCAAATATCACTTTGCCAATTCCACAAGAACTATCTTAGCGGAAGGCTTCTTGAGGAGAAAGCTGTAACTCTGTGTGATGATTTCACAGAACTCAAAGAAGTTTCTCAGAAAGCTTCTTTCTCTTTGTTATCGGAAGATATTTCCTTTGGCCCTATAGTCTTCAAAGGGATCCGAAATATCTGTTCTCAGATTCCACAGAAATAAGGCTAGAAAAGAGATCTACGAAATACAGATGTACCTCTGTCAGATGAATTACCAGAACACTAAGCAGTTTCTCAGAAAGCTTCTTTCCAGATTTCATCTGAGGATATTTCCTTTTTCACCATAGCCCTCTAAGGGCTTCCAAATATCATTTTGCCAATTCCACAACAACTGTCTTAGCGAAAGGCTTCTTGAGGGGAAAGCTGTAACTCTGTGAGATGATTTCACAGAACACAAAGAAGTTTCTCAGAAAGCTTCTTTCTCTTTGTTATCGGAGGATATTTCCTTTGGCCCTATAGTCTTCAAAGGGATGCGAAATATCTGTTCTCAGATTCCACAGAAATAAGGTTAGCAAAGAGATCCACGAAATGCAGATGTAACACTGTGAGATGAATTAACAGAACACTAAGCAGTTTCTCAGAAAGCTTCTTTCCAGATTTCATCTGAGGATATTTCCTTTTTCACCATAGCCCTCTATGAGCTTCCAAATATCACTTGCCAATTCCACAAGAACTGTCTTAGCAAAAGGCTTCTTGAGGGGAAAGCTGTAACTCTGTGAGATGATTTCACAGAACACAAAGAAGTTTCTCAGAAAGCTTCTTTCTCTTTGTTATCGGAGGATATTTCCATTGGCCCTATAGTCTTCAAAGGGATCCGAAATATCTGTTCTCAGATTCCACAGAAATAAGGCTAGCAAAGAGATCCACGAAATACAGATGTAAATCTGTCAGTGGAAGTCACACATCACAGAGCAGTGTCTCAGAAAGCTTCTTTCCAGATTTCATCTGAGGATATTTCCTTTTTCACCATAGCCCTCCATGGGCTTCCAGATAACACTTGGCCAATTTCACAAGAACTGTCTTAGCGAAAGGCTTCTTGAGGGGAAAGCTGTAACTCTGTGAGATGATTTCACAGAACCCAAAGAATTTTCTCAGAAAGCTTCTTTCTCTTTGTTATCGGAGGATATTTCCTTTGGACCTATAGTCTTCAAAGGGATAAGAAATATCTGTTCTCAGAATCCACAGAAATAAGGCTAGCAAAGAGATCCACGAAATACAGATGTAACACTGTGAGTGGAAGTCACACATCACAGAGAAGTTTCTCAGAAAGCTTCTTTCCAGATTTCATCTGAGGATATTTCCTTTTTCACCATAGCCCTCTACGGGCTTCCAAATATCACTTTGCCAATTCCACAAGAACTGTCTTAGCGAAAGGCTTCTTGAGGGGAAAGCTGTAACTCTGTGAGATGATTTCACAGAACACAAAGAAGTTTCTCAGAAAGCTTCTTTCTCTTTGTTATCGGAGGATATTTCCTTCGGCCCTATAGTCTTCAAAGGGATCCGAAATATCTGTTCTCAGATTCCACAGAAATAAGGCTGGCAAAGAGATCCACGAAATACAGATGTAACTCTGTGAGATGAATTAACAGAACACTAAGCAGTTTCTCAGAAAGCTTCTTTCCAGATTTCATCTGAGGATATTTCCTTTTTCACCATAGACCTCTATGGGCTTCCAAATATCACTTTGCCAATTTCACAAGAACTGTCTTAGCGAAAGGCTTCTTGAGGGGATAGTTGTAACTCTGTGAGATGATTTCACAGAACACAAAGAAGTTTGTCAGAAAGCTTCTTTCTCTTTGTTATCAGAGGATATTTCCTTTGGCACTATAGTTTTCAAAGGGATCTGAAATATCTGTTCTTAGATTCCACAGAAATAAGGCTAGCAAAGAGATCCACGAAATACAGATGTAACTCTGGGGATGAATTAACGGAACACTAAGCAGTTTCTCAGAATGCTTCTTTCCAGATTTCATCTGAGGATATTTCCTTTTTCACCATAGCCCTCTATGGGCTTCCAAATATCACTTTGCCAATTCCACAACAACTGTCTTAGCGAAAGGCTTCTTGAGGGGAAAGCTGTAACACTGTGAGATGATTTCACAGAACACAAAGAAGTTTCTCAGAAAGCTTCTTTCTCTTTGTTATGGGAGGATATTTCCTTTGGCCCTATAATCTTCAAAGGGATCCGAAATATCTGTTCTCAGATTCCACAGAAATAAGGCTAGCAAAGAGATCCACGAAATACAGATGTAACTCTGTGAGTGGAAGTCACACATCACAGAGCAGTTTCTCAGAAAGCTTCTTTCCAGATTTCATCTGAGGATATTTCCTTTTTCACCATAGCCCTCTATGGGCTTCCAAATATCACTTTGCCAATTCCACAAGAACTGTCTTAGCGAAAGGCTTCTTGAGGGGAAAGCTGTAACTCTGTGAGATGATTTCACAGAACACAAATAAGTTTCTCAGAGTGCTTCTTTCTCTTTGTTATCGGAGGATATTTCCTTTGGCCCTATAGTCTTCAAAGGGATATGAAATATCTGTTCTCAGATTCCACAGAAATAAGGCTAGCAAAGAGATCCACGAAATACAGATGTAACTCTGTGAGTGGAAGTCACACATCACAGAGCAGTTTCTCACAAAGCTTCTTTCCAGATTTCATCTGAGGATATTTCCTTTTTCACCATAGCCCTCTATGAGCTTCCAAATATCACATTGCCAATTCCACAAGAACTATCTTAGCGGAAGGCTTCTTGAGGAGAAAGCTGTAACTCTGTGTGATGATTTCACAGAACTCAAAGAAGTTTCTCAGAAAGCTTCTTTCTCTTTGTTATCGGAGGATATTTCATTTGGCCCTATAGTCTTCAAAGGGATCCGAAATATCTGTTCTCAGATTCCACAGAAATAGGGCTAGAAAAGAGATCTACGAAATACAGATGTACCTCTGTCAGATGAATTAACAGAACACTAAGCAGTTTTTCAGAAAGCTTCTTTCCAGATTTCATCTGAGGATATTTCGTTTTTCACCATAGCCCTCTATGGGCTTCCAAATATCACTTTGCCAATTCCACAAGAACTGTCTTAGCGAAAGGCTTCTTGAGGGGAAAGCTGTAACTCTGTGAGATGATTTCACAGAACACCAAGAAGTTTCTCAGAAAGCTTCTTTCTCTTTGTTATCGGAGGATATTTCCTTTGGCCCTATAGTCTTCAAAGGGATCCGAAATATCTGTTCTCAGATTACACAGAAATAAGGCTAGCAAAGAGATCCACGAAATACAGATGTAACTCTGTGAGATGAATTACGAGAACACTAAGCAGTTTCTCAGAAAGCTTCTTTCCAGATTTCATCTGAGGATATTTCCTTTTTCACCATAGCCCTCTATGGGCTTCCAAATATCACTTCGCCAATTCCACAAGAACTGTCTTAGCGAAAGGCTACTTGAGGGGAAAGCTGTAACTCTGTGAGATGATTTCACAGAACACAAAGAAGTTTCTCAGAAAGCTTCTTTCTCTTTTGTTATCGGAGGATATTTCCTTTGGCACTATAGTCTTCAAAGGGATCCGAAATATCTGTTCTCAGATTCCACAGAAATAAGGCTAGCAAAGAGATCCTCGAAATACAGATGTAACTCTGTGAGATGAATTACCAGAACACTAAGCACTTTCTCAGAAAGCTTCTTTCCAGATTTCATCTGAGGATATTTCCTTTTTCACCATAGCCCTCTAGGGGTTCCAAATATCACTTTGCCAATTCAACAAGAACTGTCTTAGCGAAAGGCTTCTTGAGGGGAAAGCTGTAACTCTGTGAGATGATTTCACAGAACACAAAGAAGTTTCTCAGAAAGCTTCTTTCTCTTTGTTATCGGAGAATATTTCCTTTGGCCCTGTAGCCTTCAAAGGGATCCGAAATATGAGTTCTCAGATTCCACAGAAATAAGGGTAGCAATGAGATCCACGAAATACCGATGTAACTCTGTGAGATGAATTAACAGAACACTAAGCAGTTTCTCAGAAAGCTTCTTTCCAGATTTCATCTGAGGATATTTCCTTTTTCACCATGGCCCTCTATTGGTTTCCAAATATCACTTTGCCAATTCCACAACAACTGTCTTAGCGAAAGGCTTCTTGAGGGGAAAGCTGTAACTCTGTGAGATGATTTCACAGAACACAAAGAAGTTTCTCAGAAAGCTTCTTTCTCTTTGTTATCGGAGGATATTTCCTTTGGCCCTATAGTCTTCAAAGGGCTTGCGAAATATCTGTTCTCAGATTCCACAGAAATAAGGTTAGCAAAGAGATCCACGAAATGCAGATGTAACACTGTGAGATGAATTAACAGAACACTAAGCAGTTTCTCAGAAAGCTTCTTTCCAGATTTCATCTGAGGATATTTCCTTTTTCACCATAGCCCTCTATGAGCTTCCAAATATCACTTGCCAATTCCACAAGAACTGTCTTAGCAAAAGGCTTCTTGAGGGGAAAGCTGTAACTCTGTGAGATGATTTCACAGAACACAAAGAAGTTTCTCAGAAAGCTTCTTTCTCTTTGTTATCGGAGGATATTTCCATTGGCCCTATAGTCTTCAAAGGGATCCGAAATATCTGTTCTCAGATTCCACAGAACTAAGGCTAGCACAGAGATCCACGAAATACAGATGTAACTCTGTGAGTGGAAGTCACACATCACAGAGCAGTTTCTCACAAAGCTTCTTTCCAGATTTCATCTGAGGATATTTCCTTTTTCACCATAGCCCTCTATGGGCTTCCAAATATCACTTTGCCAATTCCACAAGAACTGTCTTAGCGAAAGGCTTCTTGAGGGGAAAGCTGTAACTCTGTGAGATGACTTCACAGAACACAAAGAAGTTTCTCAGAAAGCTTCTTTCTCTTTGTTATCGGAGGATATTTCCTTTGGCCCTATAGTCTTCAAAGGGATCCGAAATATCTGTTCTCAGATTCCACAGAAATAAGGCTAGAATAGGGATCCACGAAATACAGATGTAACTCTGTGAGATGAATTAAGAGAACACTAAGCAGTTTCTCAGAAAGCTTCTTTCCAGATTTCATCTGAGGATATTTCCTTTTTCACCGTAGCCCTCTAAGGGATTCCAAATATAACTTTGCCAATTCCACAAGAACTGTCTTAGCGAAAGGCTTCTTGAGGGAAAAGCTGTATCTCTGTGACATGATTTCACAGACACAAAGAAGTTTCTCAGAAAGCTTCTTTCTCTTTGTTATCGGAGAATATTTCATTTGGCCCTATAGTCTTCAAAGGGATCCGAAATATCAGTTCTCAGATTCCACAGAAATAAGGCTAGCAAAGAGATCCACGAAATACAGATGTAACTCTGTGAGATGAATTAACAGAACACTAAGCAGTTTCTCAGAAAGCTTCTTTCCAGATTTCATCTGTGGATATTTCCTTTTTCACCATAGCCCTCTATGGGCTTCCAAATATCACTTTGCCAATTCCACAAGAACTATCTTAGCGAAAGTCTTCTTGAGGGGAAAGCTGTAACTCTATGAGATGATTTCAGAGATAACAAAGAAGTTTCTCAGAGAGCTTCTTTCTCTTTGTTATCGGAGGATATTTCCTTTGGCCCTATAGTCTTCAAAGGGATCCGAAATATCTGTTCTCAGATTCCACAGAAATAAGGCTAGCAAAGAGATCCACGAAATACAGATGTAACTCTGTGAGTGGAAGTCACACATCACAGAGGAGTTTCTCAGAAAGCTTCTTTCCAGATTTCATCTGAGGATATTTCCTTTTTCACCATAGCCCCCTGTGGGCTTCCAAATATCACTTTGCCTATTCAGAAGAACTGTCTTAGCGAAAGGCTTCTTGAGGGGAAAGCTGTAACTCTGTGAGATGATTTCACAGAAGACAAAGAAGTTTCTCAGAGAGCTTCTTTCTCTTTGTTATCGGAGGATATTTCCTCTGGCCCTACAGTCTTCAAAGGGATCCGAAATATCTGTTCTCAGATTCCACAGAAATAAGGCTAGAAAAGGGATCCACGAAATACAGATGTAACTCTCTGAGATGAATTAACAGAACACTAAGCAGTTTCTCAGAAAGCTTCTTTCCAGATTTCATCTGAGGATATTTCCTTTTTCACCATAGCCGTCTATGGGCTTCCAAATATCACTTTGCCAATTTCACAAGAACTGTCTTAGCGAAAGGCTTCTTGAGGGGAAAGCTGTAACTCTGTGAGATGATTTCACAGAACACAAAGAAGTTTGTCAGAAAGCTTCTTTCTCTTTGTTATCAGAGGATATTTCCTTTGGCACTATATTTTTCAAAGGGATCCGAAATATCTGTTGTTAGATTCCACAGAAATAAGGCTAGCAAAGAGATCCACGAAATACAGATGTAACTCTGGGGATGAATTAACGGAACACTAAGCAGTTTCTCAGAATGCTTCTTTCCAGATTTCATCTGAGGATATTTCCTTTTTCACCATAGCCCTCTATGGGCTTCCAAATATCACTTTGCCAATTCCACAACAACTGTCTTAGCGAAATGCTTCTTGAGGGGAAAGCTGTAACACTGTGAGATGATTTCACAGAACACAAAGAAGTTTCTCAGAAGGCTTCTTTCTCTTTGTTATCGGAGGATATTTCCATTGCCCCTATAGTCTTCAAAGGGATCCCAAATATCTGTTCTCAGATTCCACAGAAATAAGGCTGGCAAAGAGATCCTCGAAATACAGATGTAACTCTGTGAGACGAATTAACAGAACACTAGGCAGTTTCTCAGAAAGCTTCTTTCCAGATTTCATCTGAGGATATGTCCTTTTTCACCATAGCCCTCTATGGGCTTCCAAATATTACTTTGCCAATTTCAAAAGAACTGTCTTAGCGAAAGGCTTCTTGAGGGGAAAGCTGTAACTCTGTGAGATGATTTCACAGAACACAAAGAAGTTTCTCATAGAGCTTCTTTCTCTTTGTTATCGGAGGATATTTCCTTTGTCCCTATAGTCTTCAAAGGGATCCGAAATATCTGTTCTCAGATTCCACAGAAATAAGGCTAGCAAAGAGATCCACGAAATACAGATGTAACACTGTGAGTGGAAGTCACACATCACAGAGCAGTTTCTCAGAAAGCTTCTTTCCAGATTTCATCTGAGGATATTTCCTTTTTCACCATGGCCCTCTATTGGTTTCCAAATATCACTTTGCCAATTCCACAACAACTGTCTTAGCGAAAGGCTTCTTGAGGGGAAAGCTGTAACTCTGTGAGATGATTTCACAGAACACAAAGAAGTTTCTCAGAAAGCTTCTTTCTCTTTGTTATCGGAGGATATTTCCTTTGGCCCTATAGTCTTCAAAGGGCTTGCGAAATATCTGTTCTCAGATTCCACAGAAATAAGGTTAGCAAAGAGATCCACGAAATGCAGATGTAACACTGTGAGATGAATTAACAGAACACTAAGCAGTTTCTCAGAAAGCTTCTTTCCAGATTTCATCTGAGGATATTTCCTTTTTCACCATAGCCCTCTATGAGCTTCCAAATATCACTTGCCAATTCCACAAGAACTGTCTTAGCAAAAGGCTTCTTGAGGGGAAAGCTGTAACTCTGTGAGATGATTTCACAGAACACAAAGAAGTTTCTCAGAAAGCTTCTTTCTCTTTGTTATCGGAGGATATTTCCATTGGCCCTATAGTCTTCAAAGGGATCCGAAATATCTGTTCTCAGATTCCACAGAACTAAGGCTAGCACAGAGATCCACGAAATACAGATGTAACTCTGTGAGTGGAAGTCACACATCACAGAGCAGTTTCTCACAAAGCTTCTTTCCAGATTTCATCTGAGGATATTTCCTTTTTCACCATAGCCCTCTATGGGCTTCCAAATATCACTTTGCCAATTCCACAAGAACTGTCTTAGCGAAAGGCTTCTTGAGGGGAAAGCTGTAACTCTGTGAGATGACTTCACAGAACACAAAGAAGTTTCTCAGAAAGCTTCTTTCTCTTTGTTATCGGAGGATATTTCCTTTGGCCCTATAGTCTTCAAAGGGATCCGAAATATCTGTTCTCAGATTCCACAGAAATAAGGCTAGAATAGGGATCCACGAAATACAGATGTAACTCTGTGAGATGAATTAAGAGAACACTAAGCAGTTTCTCAGAAAGCTTCTTTCCAGATTTCATCTGAGGATATTTCCTTTTTCACCGTAGCCCTCTAAGGGATTCCAAATATAACTTTGCCAATTCCACAAGAACTGTCTTAGCGAAAGGCTTCTTGAGGGAAAAGCTGTATCTCTGTGACATGATTTCACAGACACAAAGAAGTTTCTCAGAAAGCTTCTTTCTCTTTGTTATCGGAGAATATTTCATTTGGCCCTATAGTCTTCAAAGGGATCCGAAATATCAGTTCTCAGATTCCACAGAAATAAGGCTAGCAAAGAGATCCACGAAATACAGATGTAACTCTGTGAGATGAATTAACAGAACACTAAGCAGTTTCTCAGAAAGCTTCTTTCCAGATTTCATCTGTGGATATTTCCTTTTTCACCATAGCCCTCTATGGGCTTCCAAATATCACTTTGCCAATTCCACAAGAACTATCTTAGCGAAAGTCTTCTTGAGGGGAAAGCTGTAACTCTATGAGATGATTTCAGAGATAACAAAGAAGTTTCTCAGAGAGCTTCTTTCTCTTTGTTATCGGAGGATATTTCCTTTGGCCCTATAGTCTTCAAAGGGATCCGAAATATCTGTTCTCAGATTCCACAGAAATAAGGCTAGCAAAGAGATCCACGAAATACAGATGTAACTCTGTGAGTGGAAGTCACACATCACAGAGGAGTTTCTCAGAAAGCTTCTTTCCAGATTTCATCTGAGGATATTTCCTTTTTCACCATAGCCCCCTGTGGGCTTCCAAATATCACTTTGCCTATTCAGAAGAACTGTCTTAGCGAAAGGCTTCTTGAGGGGAAAGCTGTAACTCTGTGAGATGATTTCACAGAAGACAAAGAAGTTTCTCAGAGAGCTTCTTTCTCTTTGTTATCGGAGGATATTTCCTCTGGCCCTACAGTCTTCAAAGGGATCCGAAATATCTGTTCTCAGATTCCACAGAAATAAGGCTAGAAAAGGGATCCACGAAATACAGATGTAACTCTCTGAGATGAATTAACAGAACACTAAGCAGTTTCTCAGAAAGCTTCTTTCCAGATTTCATCTGAGGATATTTCCTTTTTCACCATAGCCGTCTATGGGCTTCCAAATATCACTTTGCCAATTTCACAAGAACTGTCTTAGCGAAAGGCTTCTTGAGGGGAAAGCTGTAACTCTGTGAGATGATTTCACAGAACACAAAGAAGTTTGTCAGAAAGCTTCTTTCTCTTTGTTATCAGAGGATATTTCCTTTGGCACTATATTTTTCAAAGGGATCCGAAATATCTGTTGTTAGATTCCACAGAAATAAGGCTAGCAAAGAGATCCACGAAATACAGATGTAACTCTGGGGATGAATTAACGGAACACTAAGCAGTTTCTCAGAATGCTTCTTTCCAGATTTCATCTGAGGATATTTCCTTTTTCACCATAGCCCTCTATGGGCTTCCAAATATCACTTTGCCAATTCCACAACAACTGTCTTAGCGAAATGCTTCTTGAGGGGAAAGCTGTAACACTGTGAGATGATTTCACAGAACACAAAGAAGTTTCTCAGAAGGCTTCTTTCTCTTTGTTATCGGAGGATATTTCCATTGCCCCTATAGTCTTCAAAGGGATCCCAAATATCTGTTCTCAGATTCCACAGAAATAAGGCTGGCAAAGAGATCCTCGAAATACAGATGTAACTCTGTGAGACGAATTAACAGAACACTAGGCAGTTTCTCAGAAAGCTTCTTTCCAGATTTCATCTGAGGATATGTCCTTTTTCACCATAGCCCTCTATGGGCTTCCAAATATTACTTTGCCAATTTCAAAAGAACTGTCTTAGCGAAAGGCTTCTTGAGGGGAAAGCTGTAACTCTGTGAGATGATTTCACAGAACACAAAGAAGTTTCTCATAGAGCTTCTTTCTCTTTGTTATCGGAGGATATTTCCTTTGTCCCTATAGTCTTCAAAGGGATCCGAAATATCTGTTCTCAGATTCCACAGAAATAAGGCTAGCAAAGAGATCCACGAAATACAGATGTAACACTGTGAGTGGAAGTCACACATCACAGAGCAGTTTCTCAGAAAGCTTCTTTCCAGATTTCATCTGAGGATATTTCCTTTTTCACCATAGCCCTCTATGGGCTTCCAAATATCACTTTGCCAATTCCACAAGAACTGTCTTAGCGAAAGGCTTCTTGAGGGGAAAGCTGTAACTCTGTGAGATGATTTCACAGACACAAAGATGTTTCTCAGAAAGCTTCTTTCTCTTTGTTATCGGAGGATATTTCCTTTGGCCCTATAGTCTTCAAAGGGATGCGAAATATCTGTTCTCAGATTCCACAGAAATAAGGGTAGCAAAGAGATCCACGAAATACAGATGTAACTCTGTGAGATGAATTAACAGAACACTAAGCAGTTTCTCAGAGAGCTTCTTTCCAGATTTCATCTGAGGATATTTCCTTTTTCACCAAAGCCCTCTATGAGCTTCCAAATATCACTTTGCCAATTCCACAAGAACTGTCTTAGCAAAAGGCTTCTTGAGGGGAAAGCTGTAACTCCGTGAGATGATTTCACAGAACACAAAGAAGTTTCTCAGAGAGCTTCTTTCTCTTTGTTATCGGAGGATATTTCCTTTGGCCCTATATTCTTCAAAGGGATCCGAAATATCTGTTCTCAGATTCCACAGAAATAAGGCTAGCAAAGAGATCCACGAAATACAGATGTAACTCTGTGAGTGGAAGTCACACATCACAGAGCAGTTTCTCAGAAAGCTTCTTTCCAGATTTCATCTGAGGATATTTCCTTTTTCACCATAGCCCTCTATGGGCTTCCAAATATCACTTTGCCAATTGCACAAGAACTGTCTTAGCGAAAGGCTTCTTGAGGGGAAAGCTGTAATTCTGTGTGATGATTTCACAGAACACAAAGAAGTTTCTCAGAAAGCTTCTTTCTCTTTGTTATCGGAGGATATTTCCTTTGGCCCTATAGTCTTCAAAGGGATCCGAAATATCTGTTCTCAGATTCCACAGAAATAAGGCTAGCAAAGAGATCCTCGAAATACAGATGTAACTCTGTGAGATGAATTAACAGAACACTAAGCAGTTTCTCAGAAAGCTTCTTTCCAGATTTCATCTGAGGATATTTCCTTTTTCACCATAGCCCTCTAAGGGCTTCCAAATATCACTTTTCCAATTCTACAAGAACTGTCTTAGCGAAAGGCTTCCTGAGGGGAAAGCTGTAACTCTGTGAGATGATTTCACAGAACACAAAGAAGTTTCTCAGAAAGCTTCTTTCTCTTTGTTATCGGAGAATATTTCCTTTGGCCCTATAGTCTTCAAAGGGATCCGAAATATGAGTTCTCAGATTCCACAGAAATAAGGCTAGCAAAGAGATCCACGATATACAGATGTAACTCTGTGATATGAATTACAGAACACTAAGCAGTTTCTCGGAAAGCTTCTTTCCAGATTTCATCTGAGGATATTTCCTTTTTCACCATAGCCCTCTATGGGCTTCCAAATATCACTTTGCCAATTCCACAAGAACTGTCTTAGCGAAAGGCTTCTTGAGGGGAAAGCTGTATCTCTGTGAGATGATTTCACAGAACACATAGAAGTTTCTCAGAGAGCTTCTTTCTCTTTGTTATCGGAGGATATTTCCTTTGGCCCTATAGTCTTCAAAGGGATCCGAAATATCTGTTCTCAGATTCCACAGAAATAAGGCTAGCAAAGAGATCCACGAAATACAGATGTAACTCTGTGAGTGGAAGTCACACATCACAGAGCAGTTTCTCAGAAAGCTTCTTTCCAGATTTCATCTGAGGATATTTCCTTTTTCACCATAGCCCTCTATGGGCTTCCAAATATTACTTTGCTAATTTCAAAAGAACTGTCTTAGCGAAAGGCTTCTTTAGGGGAAAGCTGTAACTCTGTGAGATGATTTCACAGAACACAAAGAAGTTTCTCAGAAAGCTTCTTTCTCTTTGTTATCTTAGGATATTTCCTTTGGCCCTATAATTTTCAAAGGGATCCGAAATATCTGTTCTCAGATTCCACAGAAATAAGGCTAGCAAAGAGATCCTCGAAATACAGATGTAACTCTGTGAGATGAATTAACAGAACACTAAGCAGTTTCTCAGAAAGCTTCTTTCCAGATTTCATCTGAGGATATTTCCTTTTTCACCATAGCTCTCTATGGGCTTCCCAATATCTCTTTGCAATTCCACAAGAACTATCTTAGCGAAAGGCTTCTTGAGGGAAAGCTGTAACTCTGTGACATGATTTCACAGAACACAAAGAAGTTTCTCAGAAAGCTTCTTTCTCTTTGTTATCGGAGGATATTTCCTTTGGCCCTATAGTCTTCAAAGGGATCCGAAATATCTGTTCTCAGATTCCACAGAAATAAGGCTAGCAAAGAGATCCACGAAATACAGATGTAACTCTGTGAGTGGAAGTCACACGTCACAGAGCAGTTTCTCAGAAAGCTTCTTTCCAGATTTCATCTGAGGATATTTCCTTTTTCACCATAGCCCTCTATGGGCTTCCAAATATCACTTTGCCAATTGCACAAGAAATGTCTTAGCGAAAGGCTTCTTGAGGGGAAAGCTGTAACTCTGTGTGATGATTTCACAGAACACAAAGAAGTTTCTCAGAAAGCTTCTTTCTCTTTGTTATCGGAGCATATTTCCTTTGGCCCTATAGTCTTCAAAGGGATCCGAAATATCTGATCTCAGATTCCACAGAAATAAGGCTAGCAAAGAGATCCTCGAAAGACAGATGTAACTCTGTGAGATGAATTAACAGAACACTAAGCAGTTTCTCAGAAAGCTTCTTTCCAGATTTCATCTGAGGATATTTCCTTTTTCACCCTAGCCCTCTAAGGGCTTCCAAATATCACTTTTCCAATTCCACAAGAACTGTCTTAGCGAAAGGCTTCTTGAGGGGAAAGCTGTAACTCTGTGAGATGATTTCACAGAACACAAAGAAGTTTTTCAGAAAGCTTCTTTCTCTTTGTTATCGGAGGATATTTCCTTTGGCCCTATAGTCTCCAAAGGGATCCGAAATATCTGTTCTCAGATTCCACAGAAATAAGGCTAGCAAAGAGATCCACGAAATACAGATGTAACTCTGTGAGATGAATTACCAGAACACTAAGCAGTTTCTCAGAAAGCTTCTTTCCAGATTTCATCTGAGGATATTTCCTTTTTCACCGTAGCCCTCTATGGGCTTCCAAATATCACTTTGCCAATTCCACAAGAACTGTATTAGCGAAAGGGTTCTTGAGGGGAAAGCTGTAACTCTGTGAGATGATTTCACAGAACACAAAGAAGTTTCTCAGAAAGCTTCTTTCTCTTTGTTATCGGAGGATATTTCCTTTGGCCCTATAGTCTTCAAAGGGATCCGAAATATCTGTTCTCAGATTCCACAGATATAAGGCCTGCAAAGAGATCCTCGAAATACAGATGTAACTCCGTGACATGAATTAACAGAACACTAAGCAGTTTCTCAGAAAGCTTCTTTCCAGATTTCATCTGAGGATATTTCCTTTTTCACCATAGCCCTCTATGGGCTTCCAAATATCACTTTGCCAATTCCACAAGAACTGTCTTAGCGAAAGGCTTCTTGAGGGGAAAGCTGTAACTCTGTGAGATGATTTCACAGAACACAAAGAAGTTTCTCAGAAAGCTTCTTTCTCTTTGTTATCGGAGGATATTTCCTTTGGCCCTATAGTCTTCAAAGGGATCCGAAATATCTGTTCTCAGATTCCACAGAAATAAGGCTAGAAAAGAGATCCACGAAATACAGATGTAACTCTGTGAGATGAATTAACAGAACACTAAGCAGTTTCTCAGAAAGCTTCTTTCCAGATTTCATCTGAGGATATTTCCTTTTTCACCATAGCCCTCTATGGGCTTCCAAATATCACTTTGCCAATTCCACAAGAACTGTCTTAGCGAAAGGCTTCTTGAGGGGAAAGCTGTAACTCTGTGAGATGATTTCACAGACACAAAGATGTTTCTCAGAAAGCTTCTTTCTCTTTGTTATCGGAGGATATTTCCTTTGGCCCTATAGTCTTCAAAGGGATGCGAAATATCTGTTCTCAGATTCCACAGAAATAAGGGTAGCAAAGAGATCCACGAAATACAGATGTAACTCTGTGAGATGAATTAACAGAACACTAAGCAGTTTCTCAGAAAGCTTCTTTCCAGATTTCATCTGAGGATATTTCCTTTTTCACCAAAGCCCTCTATGAGCTTCCAAATATCACTTTGCCAATTCCACAAGAACTGTCTTAGCAAAAGGCTTCTTGAGGGGAAAGCTGTAACTCCGTGAGATGATTTCACAGAACACAAAGAAGTTTCTCAGAGAGCTTCTTTCTCTTTGTTATCGGAGGATATTTCCTTTGGCCCTATATTCTTCAAAGGGATCCGAAATATCTGTTCTCAGATTCCACGGAAATAAGGCTAGCAAAGAGATCCACGAAATACAGATGTAACTCTGTGAGTGGAAGTCACACATCACAGAGCAGTTTCTCAGAAAGCTTCTTTCCAGATTTCATCTGAGGATATTTCCTTTTTCACCATAGCCCTCTATGGGCTTCCAAATATCACTTTGCCAATTGCACAAGAACTGTCTTAGCGAAAGGCTTCTTGAGGGGAAAGCTGTAACTCTGTGTGATGATTTCACAGAACACAAAGAAGTTTCTAAGAAAGCTTCTTTCGCTTTGTTATCGGAGGATATTTCCTTTGGCCCTATAGTCTTCAAAGGGATCCGAAATATCTGTTCTCAGATTCCACAGAAATAAGGCTAGCAAAGAGATCCTCGAAATACAGATGTAACTCTGTGAGATGAATTAACAGAACACTAAGCAGTTTCTCAGAAAACTTCTTTCCAGATTTCATCTGAGGATATTTCCTTTTTCACCATAGCCCTCTAAGGGCTTCCAAATATCACTTTTCCAATTCTACAAGAACTGTCTTAGCGAAAGGCTTCCTGAGGGGAAAGCTGTAACTCTGTGAGATGATTTCACAGAACACAAAGAAGTTTCTCAGAAAGCTTCTTTCTCTTTGTTATCGGAGGATATTTCCTTTGGCCCTATAGTCTTCAAAGGGATCCGAAATATGAGTTCTCAGATTCCACAGAAATAAGGCTAGCAAAGAGATCCACGAAATACAGATGTAATTCTGTGATATGAATTACAGAACACTAAGCAGTTTCTCGGAAAGCTTCTTTCCAGATTTCATCTGAGGATATTTCCTTTTTCACCATAGCCCTCTATGGGCTTCCAAATATCACTTTGCCAATTCCACAAGAACTGTCTTAGCGAAAGGCTTCTTGAAGGGAAAGCTGTAACTCTGTGAGATGATTTCACAGAACACAGAGAAGTTCCTCAGAGAGCTTCTTTCTCTTTGTTATCGGAGGATATTTCCTTTGGCCCTATAGTCTTCAAAGGGATCCGAAATATCTGTTCTCAGATTCCACAGAAATAAGGCTAGCAAAGAGATCCACGAAATACAGATGTAACTCTGTGAGTGGAAGTCACACATCACAGAGCAGTTTCTCAGAAAGCTTCTTTCCAGATTTCATCTGAGGATATTTCCTTTTTCACCATAGCCCTCTATGGGCTTCCAAATATCACTTTGCCAATTCCACAAGAACTGTCTTAGCAAAAGGCTTCTTTAGGGGAAAGCTGTAACTCTGTGAGATGATTTCATGGAACACAAAGAAGTTTCTCCGAAACCTTCTTTCTCTTTGTTATCGGAGGATATTTCCTTTGGCCCTATAGTCTTCAAAGGGATCCGAAATATCTGCTCTCAGATTCCATAGAAATAAGGCTAGCAAAGAGATCCACGAAATACAGATGTAAATCTGTGAGATGAATTACCAGAACACTAAGCAGTTTCTCAGAAAGCTTCTTTCCAGATTTCATCTGAGGATATTTCCTTTTTCACCATAGCCCTCTATGGGCTTCCAAATATCACTTTGCCAATTCCACAACAACTGTCTTAGCGAAAGGCTTCTTGAGGGGAAAGCTGTAACTCTGTGAGATGATTTCACAGAACCCCAAGAAGTTTCTCAGAAAGCTTCTTTCTCTTTGTTATCGGAGGATATTTCCTTTGGACCTATAGTCTTCAAAGGGATCCGAAATATCTGTTCTCAGATTCCACAGAAATAAGGCTAGCAAAGAGATCCACGAAATACAGATGTAACTCTGTGAGTGGAAGTCACACATCACAGAGCAGTTTCTCAGAAAGCTTCTTTCCAGATTTCATCAGAGGATATTTCCTTTTTCACCATAGCCCTCTATGGGCTTCCAAATATCACTTTGCCAATTCCACAAGAACTGTCTTAGCGAAAGGCTTCTTGAGGGGAAAGCTGTAACTCTGTGAGATGACTTCACAGAACACAAAGAAGTTTCTCAGAAAGCTTCTTTCTCTTTGTTATCGGAGGATATTTCCTTTGGCCCTATAGTCTTCAAAGGGATCCGAAATATCTGTTCTCAGATTCCACAGAAATAAGGCTAGAAAAGGGATCCACGAAATACAGATGTAACTCTGTGAGATGAATTAAGAGAACACTAAGCAGTTTCTGAGAAAGCTTCTTTCCAGATTTCATCTGAGGATATTTCCTTTTTCACCATAGCCCTCTAAGGGATTCCAAATATCACTTTGCCAATTCCACAAGAACTGTCTTAGCGAAAGGCTTCTTGAGGGGAAAGCTGTATCTCTGTGAGATGATTTCACAGACACAAAGAAGTTTCTCAGAAAGCTTCTTTCTCTTTGTTATCGGAGAATATTTCATTAGGCCCTATAGTCTTCAAAGGGATCCGAAATATCAGTTCTCAGATTCCACAGAAATAAGGCTAGCAAAGAGATCCACGAAATACAGATGTAACTCTGTGAGATGAATTAACAGAACACTAAGCAGTTTCTCAGAAAGCTTCTTTCCAGATTTCATCTGAGGATATTTCCTTTTTCACCATAGCCCTCTATGGGCTTCCAAATATCACTTTGCCAATTCCACAAGAACTATCTTAGCGAAAGTCTTCTTGAGGGGAAAGCTGTAACTCTATGAGATGATTTCAGAGATAACAAAGAAGTTTCTCAGAGAGCTTCTTTCTCTTTGTTATCGGAGGATATTTCCTTTGGCCCTATAGTCTTCAAAGGGATCCGAAATATCTGTTCTCAGATTCCACAGAAATAAGGCTAGCAAAGAGATCCACGAAATACAGATGTAACTCTGTGAGTGGAAGTCACACATCACAGAGCAGTTTCTCAGAAAGCTTCTTTCCAGATTTCATCTGAGGATATTTCCTTTTTCACCATAGCCCCCTGTGGGCTTCCAAATATCACTTTGCCTATTCAGAAGAACTGTCTTAGCGAAAGGCTTCTTGAGGGGAAAGCTGTAACTCTGTGAGATGATTTCACAGAAGACAAAGAAGTTTCTCAGAGAGCTTCTTTCTCTTTGTTATCGGAGGATATTTCCTCTGGCCCTACAGTCTTCAAAGGGATCCGAAATATCTGTTCTCAGATTCCACAGAAATAAGGCTAGAAAAGGGATCCACGAAATACAGATGTAACTCTCTGAGATGAATTAACAGAACACTAAGCAGTTTCTCAGAAAGCTTCTTTCCAGATTTCATCTGAGGATATTTCCTTTTTCACCATAGCCCTCTATGGGCTTCCAAATATCACTTTGCCAATTTCACAAGAACTGTCTTAGCGAAAGGCTTCTTGAGGGGAAAGCTATAACTCTGTGAGATGATTTCACAGAACACAAAGAAGTTTGTCAGAAAGCTTCTTTCTCTTTGTTATCAGAGGATATTTCCTTTGGCACTATATTTTTAAAAGGGATCCGAAATATCTGTTGTTAGATTCCACAGAAATAAGGCTAGCAAAGGGATCCACGAAATACAGATGTAACTCTGGGGATGAATTAACGGAACACTAAGCAGTTTCTCAGAATGCTTCTTTCCAGATTTCATCTGAGGATATTTCCTTTTTCACCATAGCCCTCTATGGGCTTCCAAATATCACTTTGCCAATTCCACAACAACTGTCTTAGCGAAATGCTTCTTGAGGGGAAAGCTGTAACACTGTGAGATGATTTCACAGAACACAAAGAAGTTTCTCAGAAGGCTTCTTTCTCTTTGTTATCGGAGGATATTTCCATTGCCCCTATAGTCTTCAAAGGGATCCCAAATATCTGTTCTCAGATTCCACAGAAATAAGGCTGGCAAAGAGATCCTCGAAATACAGATGTAACTCTGTGAGACGAATTAACAGAACACTAGGCAGTTTCTCAGAAAGCTTCTTTCCAGATTTCATCTGAGGATATTTCCTTTTTCACCAAAGCCCTCTATGAGCTTCCAAATATCACTTTGCCAATTCCACAAGAACTGTCTTAGCAAAAGGCTTCTTGAGGGGAAAGCTGTAACTCCGTGAGATGATTTCACAGAACACAAAGAAGTTTCTCAGAGAGCTTCTTTCTCTTTGTTATCGGAGGATATTTCCTTTGGCCCTATATTCTTCAAAGCGATCCGAAATATCTGTTCTCAGATTCCACGGAAATAAGGCTAGCAAAGAGATCCACGAAATACAGATGTAACTCTGTGAGTGGAAGTCACACATCACAGAGCAGTTTCTCAGAAAGCTTCTTTCCAGATTTCATCTGAGGATATTTCCTTTTTCACCATAGCCCTCTATGGGCTTCCAAATATCACTTTGCCAATTCCACAACAACTGTCTTAGCGAAAGGCTTCTTGAGGGGAAAGCTGTAACTCTGTGTGATGATTTCACAGAACACAAAGAAGTTTCTCAGAAAGCTTCTTTCTCTTTGTTATCGGAGGATATTTCCTTTGGCCCTATAGTCTTCAAAGGGATCCGAAATATCTGTTCTCAGATTCCACAGAAATAAGGCTAACAAAGAGATCCTCGAAATACAGATGTAACTCTGTGAGATGAATTAACAGAACACTAAGCAGTTTCTCAGAAAGCTTCTTTCCAGATTTCATCTGAGGATATTTCCTTTTTCACCATAGCCCTCTAAGGGCTTCCAAATATCACTTTTCCAATTCCACAAGAACTGTCTTAGCGAAAGGCTTCCTGAGGGGAAAGCTGTAACTCTGTGAGATGATTTCACAGAACACAAAGAAGTTTTTCAGAAAGCTTCTTTCTCTTTGTTATCGGAGAATATTTCCTTTGGCCCTATAGTCTTCAAAGGGATCCGAAATATGAGTTCTCAGATTCCACAGAAATAAGGCTAGCAAAGAGATCCACGAAATACAGATGTAACTCTGTGATATGAATTACAGAACACTAAGCAGTTTCTCGGAAAGCTTCTTTCCAGATTTCATCTGAGGATATTTCCTTTTTCACCATAGCCCTCTATGGGCTTCCAAATATCACTTTGCCAATTCCACAAGAACTGTCTTAGCGAAAGGCTTCTTGAGGGGAAAGCTGTAACTCTGTGAGATGATTTCACAGAACACATAGAAGTTTCTCAGAGAGCTTCTTTCTCTTTGTTATCGGAGGATATTTCCTTTGGCCCTATACTCTTCAAAGGGATCCGAAATATCTGTTCTCAGATTCCACAGAAATAAGGCTAGCAAAGAGATCCACGAAATACAGATGTAACTCTGTGAGTGGAAGTCACACATCACAGAGCAGTTTCTCAGAAAGCTTCTTTCCAGATTTCATCTGAGGATATTTCCTTTTTCACCATAGCCCTCTATGGGCTTCCAAATATTACTTTGCCAATTTCAAAAGAACTGTCTTAGCGAAAGGCTTCTTTAGGGGAAAGCTGTAACTCTGTGAGATGATTTCACAGAACACAAAGAAGTTTCTCAGAAAGCTTCTTTCTCTTTGTTATCTTAGGATATTTCCTTTGGCCCTATAATCTTCAAAGGGATCCGAAATATCTGTTCTCAGATTCCACAGAAATAAGGCTAGCAAAGAGATCCTCGAAATACAGATGTAACTCTGTGAGATGAATTAACAGAACACTAAGCAGTTTCTCAGAAAGCTTCTTTCCAGATTTCATCTGAGGATATTTCCTTTTTCACCATAGCTCTCTATGGGCTTCCCAATATCACTTTGCAATTCCACAAGAACTATCTTAGCGAAAGGCTTCTTGAGGGAAAGCTGTAACTCTGTGACATGATTTCACAGAACACAAAGAAGTTTCTCAGAAAGCTTCTTTCTCTTTGTTATCGGAGGATATTTCCTTTGGCCCTATAGTCTTCAAAGGGATCCGAAATATCTGTTCTCAGATTCCACAGAAATAAGGCTAGCAAAGAGATCCACGAAATACAGATGTAACTCTGTGAGTGGAAGTCACACGTCACAGAACAGTTTCTCAGAAAGCTTCTTTCCAGATTTCATCTGAGGATATTTCCTTTTTCACCATAGCCCTCTATGGGCTTCCAAATATCACTTTGCCAATTGCACAAGAACTGTCTTAGCGAAAGGCTTCTTGAGGGGAAAGCTGTAACTCTGTGTGATGATTTCACAGAACACAAAGAAGTTTCTCAGAAAGCTTCTTTCTCTTTGTTATCGGAGGATATTTCCTTTGGCCCTATAGTCTTCAAAGGGATCCGAAATATCTGTTCTCAGATTCCACAGAAATAAGGCTAGCAAAGAGATCCTCGAAATACAGATGTAACTCTGTGAGATGAATTAACAGAACACTAAGCAGTTTCTCAGAAAGCTTCTTTCCAGATTTCATCTGAGGATATTTCCTTTTTCACCATAGCCCTCTAAGGGCTTCCAAATATCACTTTTCCAATTCTACAAGAACTGTCTTAGCGAAAGGCTTCCTGAGGGGAAAGCTGTAACTCTGTGACATGATTTCACAGAACACAAAGAAGTTTCTCAGAAAGCTTCTTTCTCTTTGTTATCGGAGAATATTTCCTTTGGCCCTATAGTCTTCAAAGGGATCCGAAATATGAGTTCTCAGATTCCACAGAAATAAGGCTAGCAAAGAGATCCACGAAATACAGATGTAACTCTGTGATATGAATTACAGAACACTAAGCAGTTTCTCGGAAAGCTTCTTTCCAGATTTCATCTGAGGATATTTCCTTTTTCACCGTAGCCCTCTATGGGCTTCCAAATATCACTTTGCCAATTCCACAAGAACTGTCTTAGCGAAAGGCTTCTTGAGGGGAAAGCTGTAACTCTGTGAGATGATTTCACAGAACACGTAGAAGTTTCTCAGAGAGCTTCTTTCTCTTTGTTATCGGAGGATATTTCCTTTGGCCCTATAGTCTTCAAAGGGATCCGAAATATCTGTTCTCAGATTCCACAGAAATAAGGCTAGCAAAGAGATCCACGAAATACAGATGTAACTCTGTGAGTGGAAGTCACACATCACAGAGCAGTTTCTCAGAAAGCTTCTTTCCAGATTTCATCTGAGGATATTTCCTTTTTCACCATAGCCCTCTATGGGCTTCCAAATATTACTTTGCCAATTTCAAAAGAACTGTCTTAGCGAAAGGCTTCTTTAGGGGAAAGCTGTAACTCTGTGAGATGATTTCACAGAACACAAAGAAGTTTCTCAGAAAGCTTCTTTCTCTTTGTTATCTTAGGATATTTCCTTTGGCCCTATAATTTTCAAAGGGATCCGAAATATCTGTTCTCAGATTCCACAGAAATAAGGCTAGCAAAGAGATCCTCGAAATACAGATGTAACTCTGTGAGATGAATTAACAGAACACTAAGCAGTTTCTCAGAAAGCTTCTTTCCAGATTTCATCTGAGGATATTTCCTTTTTCACCATAGCTCTCTATGGGCTTCCCAATATCACTTTGCAATTCCACAAGAACTATCTTAGCGAAAGGCTTCTTGAGGGAAAGCTGTAACTCTGTGACATGATTTCACAGAACACAAAGAAGTTTCTCAGAAAGCTTCTTTCTCTTTGTTATCGGAGCATATTTCCTTTGGCCCTATAGTCTTCAAAGGGATCCGAAATATCTGATCTCAGATTCCACAGAAATAAGGCTAGCAAAGAGATCCTCGAAAGACAGATGTAACTCTGTGAGATGAATTAACAGAACACTAAGCAGTTTCTCAGAAAGCTTCTTTCCAGATTTCATCTGAGGATATTTCCTTTTTCACCATAGCCCTCTAAGGGCTTCCAAATATCACTTTTCCAATTCCACAAGAACTGTCTTAGCGAAAGGCTTCTTTAGGGGAAAGCTGTAACTCTGTGAGATGATTTCACAGAACACAAAGAAGTTTTTCAGAAAGCTTCTTTCTCTTTGTTATCGGAGGATATTTCCTTTGGCCCTATAGTCTCCAAAGGGATCCGAAATATCTGTTTTCAGATTCCACAGAAATAAGGCTAGCAAAGAGATCCACGAAATACACATGTAACTCTGTGAGATGAATTACCAGAACACTAAGCAGTTTCTCAGAAAGCTTCTTTCCAGATTTCATCTGAGGATATTTCCTTTTTCACCGTAGCCCTCTATGGGCTTCCAAATATCACTTTGCCAATTCCACAAGAACTGTATTAGCGAAAGGGTTCTGGAGGGGAAAGCTGTAACTCTGTGAGATGATTTCACAGAACACAAAGAAGTTTCTAAGAAAGCTTCTTTCTCTTTGTTATCGGAGGATATTTCCTTTGGCCCTATAGTCTTCAAAGGGATCCGAAATATCTGTTCTCAGATTCCACAGATATAAGGCCTGCAAAGAGATCCTCGAAATACAGATGTAACTCCGTGACATGAATTAACAGAACACTAAGCAGTTTCTCAGAAAGCTTCTTTCCAGATTTCATCTGAGGATATTTCCTTTTTCACCATAGCCCTCTATGGGCTTCCAAATATCACTTTGCCAATTCCACAAGAACTGTCTTAGTGAAAGGCTTCTTGAGGGGAAAGCTGTAACTCTGTGAGATGACTTCACAGAACACAAAAAAGTTTCTCAGAAAGCTTCTTTCTCTTTGTTATCGGAGGATATTTCCTTTGGCCCTATAGTCTTCAAAGGGATCCGAAATATCTGTTCTCAGATTCCACAGAAATAAGGCTAGAAAAGGGATCCACGAAATACAGATGTAACTCTGTGAGATGAATTAAGAGAACACTAAGCAGTTTCTCAGAAAGCTTCTTTCCAGATTTCATCTGAGGATATTTCCTTTTTCACCATAGCCCTCTAAGGGATTCCAAATATCACTTTGCCAATTCCACAAGAACTGTCTTAGCGAAAGGCTTCTTGAGGGGAAAGCTGTATCTCTGTGAGATGATTTCACAGACACAAAGAAGTTTCTCAGAAAGCTTCTTTCTCTTTGTTATCGGAGAATATTTCATTTGGCCCTATAGTCTTCAAAGGGATCCGAAATATCAGTTCTCAGATTCCACAGAAATAAGGCTAGCAAAGAGATCCACGAAATACAGATGTAACTCTGTGAGATGAATTAACAGAACACTAAGCAGTATCTCAGAAAGCTTCTTTCCAGATTTCATCTGAGGATATTTCCTTTTTCACCATAGCCCTCTATGGGCTTCCAAATATCACTTTGCCAATTCCACAAGAACTGTCTTAGTGAAAGGCTTCTTGAGGGGAAAGCTGTAACTCTGTGAGATGACTTCACAGAACACAAAAAAGTTTCTCAGAAAGCTTCTTTCTCTTTGTTATCGGAGGATATTTCCTTTGGCCCTATAGTCTTCAAAGGGATCCGAAATATCTGTTCTCAGATTCCACAGAAATAAGGCTAGAAAAGGGATCCACGAAATACAGATGTAACTCTGTGAGATGAATTAAGAGAACACTAAGCAGTTTCTCAGAAAGCTTCTTTCCAGATTTCATCTGAGGATATTTCCTTTTTCACCATAGCCCTCTAAGGGATTCCAAATATCACTTTGCCAATTCCACAAGAACTGTCTTAGCGAAAGGCTTCTTGAGGGGAAAGCTGTATCTCTGTGAGATGATTTCAAAGACACAAAGAAGTTTCTCAGAAAGCTTCTTTCTCTTTGTTATCGGAGAATATTTCATTTGGCCCTATAGTCTTCAAAGGGATCCGAAATATCAGTTCTCAGATTCCACAGAAATAAGGCTAGCAAAGAGATCCACGAAATACAGATGTAACTCTGTGAGATGAATTAACAGAACACTAAGCAGTATCTCAGAAAGCTTCTTTCCAGATTTCATCTGAGGATATTTCCTTTTTCACCATAGCCCTCTATGGGCTTCCAAATATCACTTTGCCAATTCCACAAGAACTATCTTAGCGAAAGTCTTCTTGAGGGGAAACCTGTAACTCTATGAGATGATTTCAGAGATAACAAAGAAGTTTCTCAGAAAGCTTCTTTCTCTTTCTTATCGGAGGATATTTCCTTTGGCCCTATAGTCTTCAAAGGGATCCGAAATATCTGTTCTCAGATTAGACAGAAATAAGGCTAGCAAAGAGATCCACGAAATACAGATGTAACTCTGTGAGTGGAAGTCACACATCACAGAGCAGTTTCTCAGAAAGCTTCTTTCCAGATTTCATCTGAGGATGTTTCCTTTTTCACCATAGCCCCCTGTGGGCTTCCAAATATCACTTTGCCTATTCAGAAGAACTGTCTTAGCGAAAGGCTTCTTGAGGGGAAAGCTGTAACTCTGTGAGATGATTTCACAGAAGACAAAGAAGTTTCTCAGAGAGCTTCTTTCTCTTTGTTATCGGAGGTTATTTCCTCTGGCCCTACAGTCTTCAAAGGGATCCGAAATATCTGTTCTCAGATTCCACAGAAATAAGGCTAGAAAAGGGATCCACGAAATACAGATGCAACTCTCTGAGATGAATTAACAGAACACTAAGCAGTTTCTCAGAAAGCTTCTTTCCAGATTTCATCTGAGGATATTTCCTTTTTCACCATAGCCCTCTATGGGCTTCCAAATATCACTTTGCCAATTTCACAAGAACTGTCTTAGCGAAAGGCTTCTTGAGGGGAAAGCTGAAACTCTGTGAGATGATTTCACAGAACACAAAGAAGTTTGTCAGAAAGCTTCTTTCTCTTTGTTATCAGAGGATATTTCCTTTGGCACTATATTTTTCAAAGGGATCCGAAATATCTGTTGTTAGATTCCACAGAAATAAGGCTAGCAAAGAGATCCACGAAATACAGATGTAACTCTGGGGATGAATTAACGGAACACTAAGCAGTTTCTCAGAATGCTTCTTTCCAGATTTCATCTGAGGATATTTCCTTTTTCACCATAGCCGTCTATGGGCTTCCAAATATCACTTTGCCAATTCCGCAACAACTGTCTTAGCGAAATGCTTCTTGAGGGGAAAGCTGTAACACTGTGAGATGATTTCACAGAACACAAAGAAGTTTCTCAGAAGGCTTCTTTCTCTTTGTTATCGGAGGATATTTCCATTGCCCCTATAGTCTTCAAAGGGATCCCAAATATCTGTTCTCAGATTCCACAGAAATAAGTCTGGCAAAGAGATCCTCGAAATACAGATGTAACTCTGTGAGACGAATTAACAGAACACTAGGCAGTTTCTCAGAAAGCTTCTTTCCAGATTTCATCTGAGGATATGTCCTTTTTCACCATAGCCCTCTACGGGCTTCCAAATATTACTTTGCCAATTTCAAAAGAACTGTCTTAGCGAAAGGCTTCTTTAGGGGAAAGCTGTAACTATGTGAGATGATTTCTCAGAACACATAGAAGTTTCTCAGAAAGCTTCTTTCTCTTTGTTATCGGAGAATATTTCCTTTGGCCCTATAGTCTTCAAAGGGATCCGAAATATCAGTTCTCAGATTCCACAGAAATAAGGCTAGCAAAGAGATCCACGAAATACAGATGTAACTCTGTGAGTGAATTAACAGAACACTAAGCAGTTTCTCAGAAAGCTTCTTTCCAGATTTCATCTGAGGATATTTCCTTTTTCACCATAGCCCTCTATGGGCTTCCAAATATCACTTTGCCAATTCCACAAGAACTATCTTAGCGGAAGACTTCTTGAGGAGAAAGCTGTAACTCTGTGTGATGATTTCACAGAACACAAAGAAGTTTCTCAGAAAGCTTCTTTCTCTTTGTTATAGGAGGATATTTCCTTTGGCCCTATAGTCTTCAAAGGGATCCGAAATATCTGTTCTCAGATTCCACAGAAATAAGGCTAGAAAAGAGATCTACGAAATACAGATGTACCTATGTGAGATGAATTAACAGAACACTAAGCAGTTTCTCAGAAAGCTTCTTTCGAGATTTCATCTGAGGATATTTCCTTTTTCACCATAGCCCTCTATGGGCTTCGAAATATCACTTTGCCTATTCAGAAGAACTGTCTTAGCGAAAGGCTTCTTGAGGGGAAAGCTGTAACTCTGTGAGATGATTTCACAGAACACAAAGAAGTTTCTCATAGAGCTTCTTTCTCTTTGTTATCGGAGGATATTTCCTTTGTCCCTATAGTCTTCAAAGGGATCCGAAATATCTGTTCTCAGATTCCACAGAAATAAGGCTAGCAAAGAGATCCACGAAATACAGATGTAACTCTGTGAGTGGAAGTCACACATCACATAGCAGTTTCTCAGAAAGCTTCTTTCCAGATTTCATCTGAGGATATTTCCTTTTTCACCATAGCCCTCTATGGGCTTCCAAATATCACTTTGCCAATTCCACAAGAACTGTCTTAGCGAAAGGCTTCTTGAGGGGAAAGCTGTAACTTTGTGAGATGATTTCACAGACACAAAGATGTTTCTCAGAAAGCTTCTTTCTCTTTGTTATCGGAGGATATTTCCTTTGGCCCTATAGTCTTCAAAGGGATCCGAAATATCTGTTCTCAGATTCCACAGAAATAAGGCTAGCAAAGAGATCCTCGAAATACAAATGTAACTCTGTGAGATGAATTAACAGAACACTAAGCAGTTTCTCAGAAAGCTTCTTTCCAGATTTCATCTGAGGATATTTCCTTTTTCACCATAGCCCTCTATGGACTTCCAAATATCACTTTTCCAATTCTACAAGAACTGTCTTAGCGAAAGGCTTCCTGAGGGGAAAGCTGTAACTCTGTGAGATGATTTCACAGAACACAAAGAAGTTTCTCAGAAAGCTTCTTTCTCTTTGTTATCTTAGGATATTTCCTTTGGCCCTATAATCTTCAAAGGGATCCGAAATATCTGTTCTCAGATTCCACAGAAATAAGGCTAGCAAAGAGATCCTCGAAATACAGATGTAACTCTGTGAGATGAATTAACAGAACACTAAGCAGTTTCTCAGAAAGCTTCTTTCCAGATTTCATCTGAGGATATTTCCTTTTTCACCATAGCTCTCTATGGGCTTCCCAATATCACTTTGCAATTCCACAAGAACTATCTTAGCGAAAGGCTTCTTGAGGGAAAGCTGTAACTCTGTGACATGATTTCACAGAACACAAAGAAGTTTCTCAGAAAGCTTCTTTCTCTTTGTTATCTGAGGATATTTCCTTTGGCCCTATAGTCTTCAAAGGGATCCGAAATATCTGTTCTCAGATTCCACAGAAATAAGGCTAGCAAAGAGATCCACGAAATACAGATGTAACTCTGTGAGTGGAAGTCACACGTCACAGAGCAGTTTCTCAGAAAGCTTCTTTCCAGATTTCATCTGAGGATATTTCCTTTTTCACCATAGCCCTCTATGGGCTTCCAAATATCACTTTGCCAATTGCACAAGAACTGTCTTAGCGAAAGGCTTCTTGAGGGGAAAGCTGTAACTCTGTGTGATGATTTCACAGAACACAAAGAAGTTTCTCAGAAAGCTTCTTTCTCTTTGTTATCGGAGCATATTTCCTTTGGCCCTATAGTCTTCAAAGGGATCCGAAATATCTGATCTCAGATTCCACAGAAATAAGGCTAGCAAAGAGATCCTCGAAATACAGATGTAACTCTGTGAGATGAATTAACAGAACACTAAGCAGTTTCTCAGAAAGCTTCTTTCCAGATT
This sequence comes from Macaca mulatta, assembly GCF_049350105.2. Taxonomy (NCBI): domain Eukaryota; kingdom Metazoa; phylum Chordata; class Mammalia; order Primates; family Cercopithecidae; genus Macaca; species Macaca mulatta. The sequence continues at coordinate 51,609,193 of NC_133409.1, read as the reverse complement.
TCATCTGAGGATATTTCCTTTTTCACCATAGCCCTCTAAGGGCTTCCAAATATCACTTTTCCAATTCCACAAGAACTGTCTTAGCGAAAGGCTTCTTGAGGGGAAAGCTGTAACTCAGTGAGATGATTTCAGAGAACACAAAGAGGTTTTTCAGAAAGCTTCTTTCTCTTTGTTATCGGAGGATATTTCCTTTGGCCCTATAGTCTCCAAAGGGATCCGAAATATCTGTTCTCAGATTCCACAGAAATAAGGCTAGCAAAGAGATCCACGAAATACAGATGTAACTCTGTGAGATGAATTACCAGAACACTAAGCAGTTTCTCAGAAAGCTTCTTTCCAGATTTCATCTGAGGATATTTCCTTTTTCACCGTAGCCCTCTATGGGCTTCCAAATATCACTTTGCCAATTCCACAAGAACTGTATTAGCGAAAGGGTTCTTGAGGGGAAAGCTATAACTCTGTGTGATGATTTCACAGAACACAAAGAAGTTTCTCAGAAAGCTTCTTTCTCTTTGTTATCGGAGGATATTTCCTTTGGCCCTATAGTCTTCAAAGGGATCCGAAATATCTGTTCTCAGATTCCACAGATATAAGGCCTGCAAAGAGATCCTCGAAATACAGATGTAACTCCGTGACATGAATTAACAGAACACTAAGCAGTTTCTCAGAAAGCTTCTTTCCAGATTTCATCTGAGGATATTTCCTTTTTCACCATAGCCCTCTATGGGCTTCCAAATATCACTTTGCCAATTCCACAAGAACTGCCTTAGCGAAAGGCTTCTTGAGGGGAAAGCTGTAACTCTGTGAGATGATTTCACAGAACACAAAGAAGTTTCTCAGAAAGCTTCTTTCTCTTTGTTATCGGAGGATATTTCCTTTGGCCCTATAGTCTTCAAAGGGATGCGAAATATCTGTTCTCAGATTCCACAGAAATAAGGGTAGCAAAGAGATCCACGAAATACAGATGTAACTCTGTGAGATGAATTAACAGAACACTAAGCAGTTTCTCAGAAAGCTTCTTTCCAGATTTCATCTGAGGATATTTCCTTTTTCACCAAAGCCCTCTATGAGCTTCCAAATATCACTTTGCCAATTCCACAAGAACTGTCTTAGCAAAAGGCTTCTTGAGGGGAAAGCTGTAACTCCGTGAGATGATTTCACAGAACACAAAGAAGTTTCTCAGAGAGCTTCTTTCTCTTTGTTATCGGAGGATATTTCCTTTGGCCCTATATTCTTCAAAGGGATCCGAAATATCTGTTCTCAGATTCCACGGAAATAAGGCTAGCAAAGAGATCCACGAAATACAGATGTAACTCTGTGAGTGGAAGTCACACATCACAGAGCAATTTCTCAGAAAGCTTCTTTCCAGATTTCATCTGAGGATATTTCCTTTTTCACCATAGCCCTCTATGGGCTTCCAAATATCACTTTGCCAATTGCACAAGAACTGTCTTAGCGAAAGGCTTCTTGAGGGGAAAGCTGTAACTCTGTGTGATGATTTCACAGAACACAAAGAAGTTTCTCAGAAAGCTTCTTTCTCTTTGTTATCGGAGGATATTTCCTTTGGCCCTATAGTCTTAAAAGGGATCCGAAATATCTGTTCTCAGATTCCACAGAAATAAGGCTAGCAAAGAGATCCTCGAAATACAGATGTAACTCTGTGAGATGAATTAACAGAACACTAAGCAGTTTCTCAGAAAGCTTCTTTCCAGATTTCATCTGAGGATATTTCCTTTTTCACCATAGCCCTCTAAGGGCTTCCAAATATCACTTTTCCAATTCTACAAGAACTGTCTTAGCGAAAGGCTTCCTGAGGGGTAAGCTGTAACTCTGTGAGATGATTTCACAGAACACAAAGAAGTTTCTCAGAAAGCTTCTTTCTCTTTGTTATCGGAGAATATTTCCTTTGGCCCTATAGTCTTCAAAGGGATCCGAAATATGAGTTCTCAGATTCCACAGAAATAAGGCTAGCAAAGAGATCCACGAAATACAGATGTAACTCTGTGATATGAATTACAGAACACTAAGCAGTTTCTCGGAAAGCTTCTTTCCAGATTTCATCTGAGGATATTTCCTTTTTCACCATAGCCCTCTATGGGCTTCCAAATATCACTTTGCCAATTCCACAAGAACTGTCTTAGCGAAAGGCTTCTTGAGGGGAAAGCTGTAACTCTGTGAGATGATTTCACAGAACACATAGAAGTTTCTCAGAGAGCTTCTTTCTCTTTGTTATCGGAGGATATTTCCTTTGGCCCTATAGTCTTCAAAGGGATCCGAAATATCTGTTCTCAGATTCCACAGAAATAAGGCTAGCAAAGAGATCCACGAAATACAGATGTAACTCTGTGAGTGGAAGTCACACATCACAGAGCAGTTTCTCAGAAAGCTTCTTTCCAGATTTCATCTGAGGATATTTCCTTTTTCACCATAGCCCTCTATGGGCTTCCAAATATTACTTTGCCAATTTCAAAAGAACTGTCTTAGCGAAAGGCTTCTTTAGGGGAAAGCTGTAACTCTGTGAGATGATTTCACAGAACACAAAGAAGTTTCTCAGAAAGCTTCTTTCTCTTTGTTATCTTAGGATATTTCCTTTGGCCCTATAATCTTCAAAGGGATCCGAAATATCTGTTCTCAGATTCCACAGAAAAAAGGCTAGCAAAGAGATCCTCGAAATACAGATGTAACTCTGTGAGATGAATTAACAGAACACTAAGCAGTTTCTCAGAAAGCTTCTTTCCAGATTTCATCTGAGGATATTTCCTTTTTCACCATAGCTCTCTATGGGCTTCCCAATATCACTTTGCAATTCCACAAGAACTATCTTAGCGAAAGGCTTCTTGAGGGAAAGCTGTAACTCTGTGACATGATTTCACAGAACACAAAGAAGTTTCTCAGAAAGCTTCTTTCTCTTTGTTATCGGAGGATATTTCCTTTGACCCTATAGTCTTCAAAGGGATCCGAAATATCTGTTCTCAGATTCCACAGAAATAAGGCTAGCAAAGAGATCCACGAAATACAGATGTAACTCTGTGAGTGGAAGTCACACGTCACAGAGCAGTTTCTCAGAAAGCTTCTTTCCAGATTTCATCTGAGGATATTTCCTTTTTCACCATAGCCCTCTATGGGCTTCCAAATATCACTTTGCCAATTGCACAAGAACTGTCTTAGCGAAAGACTTCTTGAGGGGAAAGCTGTAACTCTGTGTGATGATTTCACAGAACACAAAGAAGTTTCTCAGAAAGCTTCTTTCTCTTTGTTATCGGAGCATATTTCCTTTAGCCCTATAGTCTTCAAAGGGATCCGAAATATCTGATCTCAGATTCCACAGAAATAAGGCTAGCAAAGAGATCCTCGAAAGACAGATGTAACTCTGTGAGATGAATTAACAGAACACTAAGCAGTTTCTCAGAAAGCTTCTTTCCAGATTTCATCTGAGGATATTTCCTTTTTCACCATAGCCCTCTAAGGGCTTCCAAATATCACTTTTCCAATTCCACAAGAACTGTCTTAGCGAAAGGCTTCTTGAGGGGAAAGCTGTAACTCTGTGAGATGATTTCACAGAACACAAAGAAGTTTTTCAGAAAGCTTCTTTCTCTTTGTTATCGGAGGATATTTCCTTTGGCCCTATAGTCTCCAAAGGGATCCGAAATATCTGTTCTCAGATTCCACAGAAATAAGGCTAGCAAAGAGATCCACGAAATACAGATGTAACTCTGTGAGATGAATTACCAGAACACTAAGCAGTTTCTCAGAAAGCTTCTTTCCAGATTTCATCTGAGGATATTTCCTTTTTCACCATTGCCCTCTATGGGCTTCCAAATATCACTTTGCCAATTCCACAAGAACTGTCTTAGCGAAAGGCTTCTTGAGGGGAAAGCTGTAACTCTGTGAGATGATTTCACAGAACACAAAGAAGTTTCTCAGAAAGCTTCTTTCTCTTTGTTATCGGAGGATATTTCCTTTGGCCCTATATTCTTCAAAGGGATCCGAAATATCTGTTCTCAGATTCCACAGAAATAAGGCTAGAAAAGAGATCCACGAAATACAGATGTAACTCTGTGAGATGAATTAACAGAACACTAAGCAGTTTCTCAGAAAGCTTCTTTCCAGATTTCATCTGAGGATATTTCCTTTTTCACCATAGCCCTCTATGGGCTTCCAAATATCACTTTGCCAATTCCACAAGAACTGTCTTAGCGAAAGGCTTCTTGAGGGGAAAGCTGTAACTCTGTGAGATGATTTCACAGACACAAAGATGTTTCTCAGAAAGCTTCTTTCTCTTTGTTATCGGAGGATATTTCCTTTGGCCCTATAGTCTTCAAAGGGATGCGAAATATCTGTTCTCAGATTCCACAGAAATAAGGGTAGCAAAGAGATCCACGAAATACAGATGTAACTCTGTGAGATGAATTAACAGAACACTAAGCAGTTTCTCAGAAAGCTTCTTTCCAGATTTCATCTGAGGATATTTCCTTTTTCACCAAAGCCCTCTATGAGCTTCCAAATATCACTTTGCCAATTCCACAAGAACTGTCTTAGCAAAAGGCTTCTTGAGGGGAAAGCTGTAACTCCGTGAGATGATTTCACAGAACACAAAGAAGTTTCTCAGAGAGCTTCTTTCTCTTTGTTATCGGAGGATATTTCCTTTGGCCCTATATTCTTCAAAGGGATCCGAAATATCTGTTCTCAGATTCCACGGAAATAAGGCTAGCAAAGAGATCCACGAAATACAGATGTAACTCTGTGAGTGGAAGTCACACATCACAGAGCAGTTTCTCAGAAAGCTTCTTTCCAGATTTCATCTGAGGATATTTCCTTTTTCACCATAGCCCTCTATGGGCTTCCAAATATCACTTTGCCAATTCCACAACAACTGTCTTAGCGAAAGGCTTCTTGAGGGGAAAGCTGTAACTCTGTGTGATGATTTCACAGAACACAAAGAAGTTTCTCAGAAAGCTTCTTTCGCTTTGTTATCGGAGGATACTTCCTTTGGCCCTATAGTCTTCAAAGGGATCCGAAATATCTGTTCTCAGATTCCACAGAAATAAGGCTAGCAAAGAGATCCTCGAAATAGAGAAGTAACTCTGTGAGATGAATTAACAGAACACTAAGCAGTTTCTCAGAAAGCTTCTTTCCAGATTTCATCTGAGGATATTTCCTTTTTCACCATAGCCCTCTAAGGGCTTCCAAATATCACTTTTCCAATTCTACAAGAACTGTCTTAGCGAAAGGCTTCCTGAGGGGAAAGCTGAAACTCTGTGAGATGATTTCACAGAACACAAAGAAGTTTCTCAGAAAGCTTCTTTCTCTTTGTTATCGGAGAATATTTCCTTTGGCCCTATAGTCTTCAAAGGGATCCGAAATATGAGTTCTCAGATTCCACAGAAATAAGGCTAGCAAAGAGATCCACGAAATACAGATGTAACTCTGTGATATGAATTACAGAACACTAAGCAGTTTCTCGGAAAGCTTCTTTCCAGATTTCATCTGAGGATATTTCCTTTTTCACCATAGCCCTCTATGGGCTTCCAAATATCACTTTGCCAATTCCACAAGAACTGTCTTAGCGAAAGGCTTCTTGAAGGGAAAGCTGTAACTCTGTGAGATGATTTCACAGAACACATAGAAGTTCCTCAGAGAGCTTCTTTCTCTTTGTTATCGGAGGATATTTCCTTTGGCCCTATAGTCTTCAAAGGGATCCGAAATATCTGTTCTCAGATTCCACAGAAATAAGGCTAGCAAAGAGATCCACGAAATACAGATGTAACTCTGTGAGTGGAAGTCACACATCACAGAGCAGTTTCTCAGAAAGCTTCTTTCCAGATTTCATCTGAGGATATTTCCTTTTTCACCATAGCCCTCTATGGGCTTCCAAATATCACTTTGCCAATTCCACAAGAACTGTCTTAGCAAAAGGCTTCTTTAGGGGAAAGCTGTAACTCTGTGAGATGATTTCATAGAACACAAAGAAGTTTCTCAGAAACCTTCTTTCTCTTTGTTATCGGAGGATATTTCCTTTGGCCCTATAGTCTTCAAAGGGATCCGAAATATCTGCTCTCAGATTCCATAGAAATAAGGCTAGCAAAGAGATCCACGAAATACAGATGTAAATCTGTGAGATGAATTACCAGAACACTAAGCAGTTTCTCAGAAAGCTTCTTTCCAGATTTCATCTGAGGATATTTCCTTTTTCACCATAGCCCTCTATGGGCTTCCAAATATCACTTTGCCAATTCCACAACAACTGTCTTAGCGAAAGGCTTCTTGAGGGGAAAGCTGTAACTCTGTGAGATGATTTCACAGAACCCAAAGAAGTTTCTCAGAAAGCTTCTTTCTCTTTGTTATCGGAGGATATTTCCTTTGGACCTATAGTCTTCAAAGGGATCCGAAATATCTGTTCTCAGATTCCACAGAAATAAGGCTAGCAAAGAGATCCACGAAATACAGATGTAACTCTGTGAGTGGAAGTCACACATCACAGAGCAGTTTCTCAGAAAGCTTCTTTCCAGATTTCATCTGAGGATATTTCCTTTTTCACCATAGCCCTCTATGGGCTTCCAAATATCACTTTGCCAATTCCACAAGAACTGTCTTAGCGAAAGGCTTCTTGAGGGGAAAGCTGTAACTCTGTGAGATGACTTCACAGAACACAAAGAAGTTTCTCAGAAAGCTTCTTTCTCTTTGTTATCGGAGGATATTTCCTTTGGCCCTATAGTCTTCAAAGGGATCCGAAATATCTGTTCTCAGATTCCACAGAAATAAGGCTAGAAAAGGGATCCACGAAATACAGATGTAACTCTGTGAGATGAATTAAGAGAACACTAAGCAGTTTCTCAGAAAGCTTCTTTCCAGATTTCATCTGAGGATATTTCCTTTTTCACCATAGCCCTCTAAGGGATTCCAAATATCACTTTGTCAATTCCACAAGAACTGTCTTAGCGAAAGGCTTCTTGAGGGGAAAGCTGTATCTCTGTGAGATGATTTCACAGACACAAAGAAGTTTCTCAGAAAGCTTCTTTCTCCTTGTTATCGGAGAATATTTCATTTGGCCCTATAGTCTTCAAAGGGATCCGAAATATCAGTTCTCAGATTCCACAGAAATAAGGCTAGCAAAGAGATCCACGAAATACAGATGTAACTCTGTGAGATGAATTAACAGAACACTAAGCAGTTTCTCAGAAAGCTTCTTTCCAGATTTCATCTGAGGATATTTCCTTTTTCAACATAGCCCTCTATGGGCTTCCAAATATCACTTTGCCAATTCCACAAGAACTATCTTAGCGAAAGTCTTCTTGAGGGGAAAGCTGTAACTCTATGAGATGATTTCAGAGATAACAAAGAAGTTTCTCAGAGAGCTTCTTTCTCTTTGTTATCGGAGGATATTTCCTTTGGCCCTATAGTCTTCAAAGGGATCCGAAATATCTGTTCTCAGATTCCACAGAAATAAGGCTAGCAAAGAGATCCACGAAATACAGATGTAACTCTGTGAGTGGAAGTCACACATCACAGAGCAGTTTCTCAGAAAGCTTCTTTCCAGATTTCATCTGAGGATATTTCCTTTTTCACCATAGCCCCCTGTGGGCTTCCAAATATCACTTTGCCTATTCAGAAGAACTGTCTTAGCGAAAGGCTTCTTGAGGGGAAAGCTGTAACTCTGTGAGATGATTTCACAGAAGACAAAGAAGTTTCTCAGAGAGCTTCTTTCTCTTTGTTATCGGAGGTTATTTCCTCTGGCCCTACAGTCTTCAAAGGGATCCGAAATATCTGTTCTCAGATTCCACAGAAATAAGGCTAGAAAAGGGATCCACGAAATACAGATGTAACTCTCTGAGATGAATTAACAGAACACTAAGCAGTTTCTCAGAAAGCTTCTTTCCAGATTTCATCTGAGGATATTTCCTTTTTCACCATAGCCCTCTATGGGCTTCCAAATATCACTTTGCCAATTTCACAAGAACTGTCTTAGCGAAAGGCTTCTTGAGGGGAAAGCTGTAACTCTGTGAGATGATTTCACAGAACACAAAGAAGTTTGTCAGAAAGCTTCTTTCTCTTTCTTATCAGAGGATATTTCCTTTGGCACTATATTTTTCAAAGGGATCCGAAATATCTGTTGTTAGATTCCACAGAAATAAGGCTAGCAAAGAGATCCACGAAATACAGATGTAACTCTGGGGATGAATTAACGGAACACTAAGCAGTTTCTCAGAATGCTTCTTTCCAGATTTCATCTGAGGATATTTCCTTTTTCACCATAGCCCTCTATGGGCTTCCAAATATCACTTTGCCAATTCCACAACAACTGTCTTAGCGAAATGCTTCTTGAGGGGAAAGCTGTAACACTGTGAGATGATTTCACAGAACACAAAGAAGTTTCTCAGAAGGCTTCTTTCTCTTTGTTATCGGAGGATATTTCCATTGCCCCTATAGCCTTCAAAGGGATCCCAAATATCTGTTCTCAGATTCCACAGAAATAAGTCTGGCAAAGAGATCCTCGAAATACAGATGTAACTCTGTGAGACGAATTAACAGAACACTAGGCAGTTTCTCAGAAAGCTTCTTTCCAGATTTCATCTGAGGATATGTCCTTTTTCACCATAGCCCTCTACGGGCTTCCAAATATTACTTTGCCAATTTCAAAAGAACTGTCTTAGCGAAAGGCTTCTTTAGGGGAAAGCTGTAACTCTGTGAGATGATTTCACAGAACACAAAGAAGTTTCTCATAGAGCTTCTTTCTCTTTGTTATCGGAGAATATTTCCTTTGTCCCTATAGTCTTCAAAGGGATCCGAAATATCTGTTCTCAGATTCCACAGAAATAAGGCTAGCAAAGAGATCCACGAAATACAGATGTAACTCTGTGAGTGGAAGTCACACATCACATAGCAGTTTCTCAGAAAGCTTCTTTCCAGATTTCATCTGAGGATATTTCCTTTTTCACCATAGCCCTCTATGGGCTTCCAAATATCACTTTGCCAATTCCACAAGAACTGTCTTAGCGAAAGGCTTCTTGAGGGGAAAGCTGTAACTCTGTGAGATGATTTCATAGACACAAAGATGTTTCTCAGAAAGCTTCTTTCTCTTTGTTATCGGAGGATATTTCCTTTGGCCCTATAGTCTTCAAAGGGATGCGAAATATCTGTTCTCAGATTCCACAGAAATAAGGGTAGCAAAGAGATCCACGAAATACAGATGTAACTCTGTGAGATGAATTAACAGAACACTAAGCAGTTTCTCAGAAAGCTTCTTTCCAGATTTCATCTGAGGATATTTCCTTTTTCACCAAAGCCCTCTATGAGCTTCCAAATATCACTTTGCCAATTCCACAAGAACTGTCTTAGCAAAAGGCTTCTTGAGGGGAAAGCTGTAACTCCGTGAGATGATTTCACAGAACACAAAGAAGTTTCTCAGAGAGCTTCTTTCTCTTTGTTATCGGAGGATATTTCCTTTGGCCCTATATTCTTCAAAGGGATCCGAAATATCTGTTCTCAGATTCCACGGAAATAAGGCTAGCAAAGAGATCCACGAAATACAGATGTAACTCTGTGAGTGGAAGTCACACATCACAGAGCAGTTTCTCAGAAAGCTTCTTTCCAGATTTCATCTGAGGATATTTCCTTTTTCACCATAGCCCTCTAAGGGCTTCCAAATATCACTTTGCCAATTGCACAAGAACTGTCTTAGCGAAAGGCTTCTTGAGGGGAAAGCTGTAACTCTGTGTGATGATTTCACAGAACACAAAGAAGTTTCTCAGAAAGCTTCTTTCTCTTTGTTATCGGAGGATATTTCCTTTGGCCCTATAGTCTTCAAAGGGATCCGAAATATCTGTTCTCAGATTCCACAGAAATAAGGCTAGCAAAGAGATCCTCGAAATACAGATGTAACTTTGTAAGATGAATTAACAGAACACTAAGCAGTTTCTCAGAAAGCTTCTTTCCAGATTTCATCTGAGGATATTTCCTTTTTCACCATAGCCCTCTAAGGGCTTCCAAATATCACTTTTCCAATTCTACAAGAACTGTCTTAGCGAAAGGCTTCCTGAGGGGAAAGCTGTAACTCTGTGAGATGATTTCACAGAACACAAAGAAGTTTCTCAGAAAGCTTCTTTCTCTTTGTTATCGGAGAATATTTCCTTTGGCCCTATAGTCTTCAAAGGGATCCGAAATATGAGTTCTCAGATTCCACAGAAATAAGGCTAGCAAAGAGATCCACGAAATACAGATGTAACTCTGTGATATGAATTACAGAACACTAAGCAGTTTCTCGGAAAGCTTCTTTCCAGATTTCATCTGAGGATATTTCCTTTTTCACCATAGCCCTCTATGGGCTTCCAAATATCACTTTGCCAATTCCACAAGAACTGTCTTAGCGAAAGGCTTCTTGAGGGGAAAGCTGTAACTCTGTGAGATGATTTCACAGAACACAAAGAAGTTTCTCAGAGAGCTTCTTTCTCTTTGTTATCGGAGGATATATCCTTTGGCCCTATAGTCTTCAAAGGGATCCGAAATATCTGTTCTCAGATTCCACAGAAATAAGGCTAGCAAAGAGATCCACGAAATACAGATGTAACTCTGTGAGTGGAAGTCACACATCACAGAGCAGTTTCTCAGAAAGCTTCTTTCCAGATTTCATCTGAGGATATTTCCTTTTTCACCATAGCCCTCTATGGGCTTCCAAATATTACTTTGCCAATTTCAAAAGAACTGTCTTAGCGAAAGGCTTCTTTAGGGGAAAGCTGTAACTCTGTGAGATGATTTCACAGAACACAAAGAAGTTTCTCAGAAAGCTTCTTTCTCTTTGTTATCTTAGGATATTTCCTATGGCCCTATAATCTTCAAAGGGATCCGAAATATCTGTTCTCAGATTCCACAGAAATAAGGCTAGCAAAGAGATCCTCGAAATACAGATGTAACTCTGTGAGATGAATTAACAGAACACTAAGCAGTTTCTCAGAAAGCTTCTTTCCAGATTTCATCTGAGGATATTTCCTTTTTCACCATAGCTCTCTATGGGCTTCCCAATATCACTTTGCAATTCCACAAGAACTATCTTAGCGAAAGGCTTCTTGAGGGAAAGCTGTAACTCTGTGACATGATTTCACAGAACACAAAGAAGTTTCTCAGAAAGCTTCTTTCTCTTTGTTATCGGAGGATATTTCCTTTGGCCCTATAGTCTTCAAAGGGATCCGAAATATCTGTTCTCAGATTCCACAGAAATAAGGCTAGCAAAGAGATCCACGAAATACAGATGTAACTCTGTGAGTGGAAGTCACACGTCACAGAGCAGTTTCTCAGAAAGCTTCTTTCCAGATTTCATCTGAGGATATTTCCTTTTTCACCATAGCCCTCTATGGGCTTCCAAATATCACTTTGCCAATTGCACAAGAACTGTCTTAGCGAAAGGCTTCTTGAGGGGAAAGCTGTAACGCTGTGTGATGATTTCACAGAACACAAAGAAGTTTCTCAGAAAGCTTCTTTCTCTTTGTTATCGGAGCATATTTCCTTTGGCCCTATAGTCTTCAAAGGGATCCGAAATATCTGATCTCAGATTCCACAGAAATAAGGCTAGCAAAGAGATCCTCGAAATACAGATGTAACTCTGTGAGATGAATTAACAGAACACTAAGCAGTTTCTCAGAAAGCTTCTTTCCAGATTTCATCTGAGGATATTTCCTTTTTCACCATAGCCCTCTAAGGGCTTCCAAATATCACTTTTCCAATTCCACAAGAACTGTCTTAGCGAAAGGCTTCTTGAGGGGAAAGCTGTAACTCAGTGAGATGATTTCAGAGAACACAAAGAAGTTTTTCAGAAAGCTTCTTTCTCTTTGTTATCGGAGGATATTTCCTTTGGCCCTATAGTCTCCAAAGGGATCCGAAATATCTGTTCTCAGATTCCACAGAAATAAGGCTAGCAAAGAGATCCACGAAATACAGATGTAACTCTGTGAGATGAATTACCAGAACACTAAGCAGTTTCTCAGAAAGCTTCTTTCCAGATTTCATCTGAGGATATTTCCTTTTTCACCGTAGCCCTCTAGGGGCTTCCAAATATCACTTTGCCAATTCCACAAGCACTGTATTAGCGAAAGGGTTCTTGAGGGGAAAGCTATAACTCTGTGTGATGATTTCACAGAACACAAAGAAGTTTCTCAGAAAGCTTCTTTCTCTTTGTTATCGGAGGATATTTCCTTTGGCCCTATAGTCTTCAAAGGGATCCGAAATATCTGTTCTCAGATTCCACAGATATAAGGCCTGCAAAGAGATCCTCGAAATACAGATGTAACTCCGTGACATGAATTAACAGAACACTAAGCAGTTTCTCAGAAAGCTTCTTTCCAGATTTCATCTGAGGATATTTCCTTTTTCACCATAGCCCTCTATGGGCTTCCAAATATCACTTTGCCAATTCCACAAGAACTTTCTTAGCGAAAGGCTTCTTGAGGGGAAAGCTGTAACTCTGTGAGATGATTTCACAGAACACAAAGAAGTTTCTCAGAAAGCTTCTTTCTCTTTGTTATCGGAGGATATTTCCTTTGGCCCTATAGTCTTCAAAGGGATCCGAAATATCTGTTCTCAGATTCCACAGAAATAAGGCTAGCAAAGAGATCCTCGAAATACAGATGTAACTCTGTGAGATGAATTAACAGAACACTAAGCAGTTTCTCAGAAAGCTTCTTTCCAGATTTCATCTGAGGATATTTCCTTTTTCACCATATCTCTCTATGGGCTTCCCAATATCACTTTGCCAATTCCACAAGAACTATCTTAGCGAAAGGCTTCTTGAGGGGAAAGCTGTAACTCTGTGAGATGATTTCACAGAACACAAAGAAGTTTCTCAGAAAGCTTCTTTCTCTTTGTTATCGGAGGATATTTCCTTTGGCCCTATAGTCTCCAAAGGGATCCGAAATATCTGTTCTCAGATTCCACAGAAATAAGGCTGGCAAAGACATCCATGAAATACAGATGTAATTCTGTGAGATGATTTAACAGAACACTAAGCAGTTTCTCAGGAAGCTTCTTTCCAGATGTCATCTGAGGATATTTCCTTTTTCACCATAGCCCTCTATTGGCTACCAAATATCACTTTGCCAATTCCACAAGAACTGTCTTAGCGAAAGTCTTCTTGAGCGGAAAGCTGTAACTCTGTGAGATGATTTCACAGAACACAAAGAAGTTTTTCAGAAAGCTTCTTTCTCTTTGTTATCGGAGGATATTTCCTTTGGCCCTATAGTCTCCAAAGGGATCCGAAATATCTGTTCTCAGATTCCACAGAAATAAGGGTAGCAAAGAGTTCCACGAAATACAGATCTAACTCTGTGAGATGAATTACCAGAACACTAAGCAGTTTCTCAGAAAGCTTCTTTCCAGATTTCATCTGAGGATATTTCCTTTTTCACCATAGCCCTCTATGGGCTTCCAAATATCACTTTGCCAATTCCAAAAGAACTGTCTTAGCGAAAGGCTTCTTGAGGGGAAAGCTGTAACTCTGTAAGATGATTTCACAGAACACAAAGAAGTTTCTCAGAAAGCTTCTTTCTCATTGTTATCGGAGGATATTTCCTTTGGCCCTATAGTCTTCAAAGGGATCCGAAATATCTGTTCTCAGATTCCACAGATATAAGGCTTGCAAAGAGATCCTCGAAATACAAATGTAACTCCGTGAGATGGATTAACAGAACACTAAGCAGTTTCTCAGAAAGCTTCTTTCCAGATTTCATCTGAGGATATTTCCTTTTTCACCGTAGCCCTCTATGGGCTTCCAAATATCACTTTGCCAATTCCACAAGAACTGTCTTAGCGAAAGTCTTCTTGAGGGGAAAGCTGTAACTCTGTGAGATGACTTCAGAGAACACAAAGAAGTTTATCAGAGAGCTTCTTTCTCTTTGTTATCGGAGGATATTTCCTTTGGCCCTATAGTCTTCAAAGGGATCCGAAATATCTGTTCTCAGATTCCACAGAAATAAGGCTAGCAAAGAGATCCACGAAATACAGATGTAACTCTGGGGATGAATTAACTGAACACTAAGCAGTTTCTCACAATGCTTCTTTCCAGATTTCATCTGAGGATATTTCCTTTTTCACCATAGCCGTCTATGGGCTTCCAAATATCACTTTGCCAATTCCACAACAACTGTCTTAGCGAAAGGCTTCTTGAGGGGAAAGCTGTAACTCTGTGAGATGATTTCACAGAACACAAAGAAGTTTCTCAGAAAGCTTCTTTCTCTTTGTTATCGGAGGATATTTCCTTTGGCCCTATAGTCTTCAAAGGGATGCGAAATATCTGTTCTCAGATTCCACAGAAATAAGGCTAGCAAAGAGATCCACGAAATACAAATGTAACTCTGTGAGATGAATTAACAGAACACTAAGCAGTTTCTCAGAAAGCTTCTTTCCAGATTTCATCTGAGGATATTTCCTTTTTCACCATAGCCCTCTATGAGCTTCCAAATATCACTTTGCCAATTCCAAAAGAACTGTCTTAGCAAAAGGCTTCTTGAGGGGAAAGCTGTAACTCCGTGAGATGATTTCACAGAACACAAAGAAGTTTCTCAGAAAGCTTCTTTCTCTTTGTTATCGGAGGATATTTCCTTTGGCCCTATAGTCTTCAAAGGGATCCGAAATATCTGTTCTCAGATTCCACAGAAATAAGGCTAGCAAAGAGATCCACGAAATAGAGATGTAACTCTGTGAGTGGAAGTCACACATCACAGAGCAGTTTCTCAGAAAGCTTCTTTCCAGATTTCATCTGAGGATATTTCCTTTTTCACCATAGCCCTCTATGGGCTTCCAAATATCACTTTGCCAATTGCACAAGAACTGTCTTAGCGAAAGGCTTCTTGAGGGGAAAGCTGTAACTCTGTGTGATGATTTCACAGAACACAAAGAAGTTTCTCAGAAAGCTTCTTTCTCTTTGTTATTGGAGAATATTTCCTTTGGCCCTATAGTCTTCAAAGGGATCCGAAATATCAGTTCTCAGATTCCACAGAAATAAGGCTAGCAAAGAGATCCACGAAATACAGATGTAACTCTGTGATATGAATAACAGAATACTAAGCAGTTTCTCAGAAAGCTTCTTTCCAGATTTCATCTGAGGATATTTCCTTTTTCACCATAGCCCTCTACGGGCTTCCAAATATCACTTTGCCAATTCCACAAGAACTGTCTTAGCGAAAGGCTTCTTGAGGGGAGAGCTGCAACTCTGTGAGATGATTTCACAGAACACAAAGAAGTTTCTCAGAGTGCTTCTTTCTCTTTGTTATCGGAGGATATTTCCTTTGGTCCTATAGTCTTCAAAGGGATCCGAAATATCTGTTCTCAGATTCCACAGAAATAAGGCTAGCAAAGAGATCCTCGAAATACAGATGTAACTCTGTGAGATGAATTAACAGAACACTAAGCAGTTTCTCAGAAAGCTTCTTTCCAGATTTCATCTGAGGATATTTCTTTTTTCACCATAGCCCTCTATGGGCTTCCAAATATCACTTTGCCAATTCCACAAGAACTGTCTTAGCGAAAGGCTTCTTGAGGGGAAAGCTGTAACTCTGTGAGATGATTTCACAGAACACAAAGAAGTTTTTCAGAAAGCTTCTTTCTCTTTGTTATCGGAAGATATTTCCTGTGGCCCTATAGTCTCCAAAGGGATCCGAAATATCTGTGCTCAGATTCCACAGAAATAAGGCTAGCAAAGAGATCCACGAAATAGAGATGTAACTCTGTGAGTGGAAGTCACACATCACAGAGCAGTTTCTCACAAAGCTTCTTTCCAGATTTCATCTGAGGATATTTCTTTTTTCTCCATAGCCCTCTATGGGCTTCCAAATATTACTTTGCCAATTTCAAAAGGACGGTCTTTACGAAAGGCTTCTTTAGGGGAAAGCTGTAACACTGTGAGATGATTTCACAGACACAAAGAAGTTTCTCAGAAAGCTTCTTTCTCTTTGTTATCGGAGGATATTTCCTTTGGCCCTATAGTCTTCAAAGGGATCCGAAATATCTGTTCTCAGATTCCACAGAAATAAGGCTAGCAAAGACATCCATGAAATACAGATGTAACTCTGTGAGATGAATTAACAGAACACTAAGCAGTTTCTCAGAAAGCTTCTTTCCAGATGTCATCTGAGGATATTTCCTTTTTCACCCTAGCCCTCTATGGGCTTCCAAATATCACATTGCCAATTCCACAAGAACTGTCTTAGCGAAAGGCTTCTTGAGGGGAAAGCTGTAACTCTGTGAGATGATTTCACAGAACACAAAGAAGTTTTTCAGAAAGCTTCTTTCTCTTTGTTATCGGAAGATATTTCCTTTGGCCCTATAGTCTCCAAAGGGATCCGAAATATCTGTTCTCAGATTCCACAGAAATAAGGCTAGCAAAGAGATCCACGAAATACAGATGTAACTCTGTGATATGAATAACAGAACACTAAGCAGTTTCTCAGAAAGCTTCTTTCCAGATTTCATCTGAGGATATTTCCTTTTTCACCATAGCCCTCTATGGGCTTCCAAATATCACTTTGCCAATTCCACAAGAACTGTCGTAGCGAAAGGCTTCTTGAGGGGAAAGCTGTAACTCTGTGAGATGATTTCACAGAACACAAAGAAGTTTCTCAGAAAGCTTCTTTCTCTTTGTTATCGGAGGATATTTCCTTTGGCCCTATAGTCTTCAAAGGGATGCGAAATATCTGTTCTCAGATTCCACAGAAATAAGGCTGGCAAAGACATCCATGAAATACAGATGTAACTCTGTGAGATGAATTAACAGAACACTAAGCAGTTTCTCAGAAAGCTTCTTTCCAGATGTCATCTGTGGATATTTCCTTTTTCACCATAGCCCTCTATGGGCTTCCAAATATCACTTTGCCAATTCCACAAGAACTGCCTTAGCGAAAGGCTTCTTGAGGGGAAAGCTCTCACTCTGTGAGATGATTTCACAGAACACAAAGAAGTTTTTCAGAAAGCTTCTTTCTCTTTGTTATCGGAGGATATTTCCTTTGGCCCTATAGTCTCCAAAGGGATCCGAAATATCTGTTCTCAGATTCCACAGAAATAAGGGTAGCAAAGAGATCCACGAAATACAGATGTAACTCTGTGAGATGAATTAACAGAACACTAAGCAGTTTCTCAGAAAGCTTCTTTCCAGATTTCATCCGAGGATATTTACTTTTTCACCATAGCCCTCTATGGGCTTCCAAATATCACTTTGCCAATTCCACAAGAACTGTCTTAGCGAAAGGCTTCTTGAGGGGAAAGCTGTAACTCTATGAGATGATTTCCCAGAACACAAAGAAGTTTCTCAGAAAGCTTCTTTCTCTTTGTTATCGGAGGATATTTCCTTTGGCCCTATAGTCTTCAAAGGGATCCGAAATATCTGTTCTCAGATTCCACAGATGTAAGGCCTGCAAAGAGATCCTCGAAATACAGATGTAACTCCGTGAGATGGATTAACAGAACACTAAGCAGTTTCTCAAAAAGCTTCTTTCCAGATTTCATCTGAGGATATTTCCTTTTTCACCTTCGCCCTCTATGGGCTTCCAAATATCACTTTGCCAATTCCAGAAGAACTGTGTTAGCGAAAGGCTTCTGGAGGGGAAAGCTGTAACTCTGTGAGATGATTTCACAGAACACAAAGAAGTTTCTCAGAAAGCTTCTTTCTCTTTGTTATTGGAGAATATTTCCTTTGGCCCTATAGTCTTCAAAGGGATCCGAAATATCTGTTCTCAGAATCCACAGAAATAAGGCTAGCAAAGAGATCCACGAAATAGAGATGTAACTCTGTGAGTGGAAGTCACACATCACAGAGCAGTTTCTCACAAAGCTTCTTTCCAGATTTCATCTGAGGATATTTCCTTTTTCACCATAGCCCTCTATGGGCTTCCAAATATTACTTTGCCAATTTCAAAAGGACTGTCTTAGCGAAAGGCTTCTTTAGGGGAAAGCTGTAACACTGTGAGATGATTTCACAGAACACAAAGAAGTTTCTCAGAAAGCTTCTTTCTCTTTGTTATCGGAGGATATTTCCTTTGGCCCTATAGTCTTCAAAGGGATCCGAAATGTCTGTTCTCAGATTCCAGAGAAATAAGGCTAGCAAAGAGATCCACGAAATACAGATGTAACTCTGTGAGATGAATTAACAGAACACTAAGCAGTTTCTCAGAAAGCTTCTTTCCAGATTTCATCTGAGGATATTTCCTTTTTCACCATAGCCCTCTATGGGCTTCCAAATATCACTTTGCCAATTCCACAAAAACTGTCTTAGGGAAAGCTTCTTGAGGGGAAAGCTGTAACTCTGTGAGATGATTTCACAGAACACAATGAAGATTTTCAGAAAGCTTCTTTCTCTTTGTTATCGGAGGATATTTCCTTTGGCCCTATAGTCTTCAAAGGGATCCGAAATATCTGTTCTCAGATTCCACAGAAATAAGGCTAGCAAAGATATCCACGAAATACAGATGTAACTCTGTGAGATGAATTACCAGAACACTAAGCAGTTTCTCAGAAAGCTTCTTTCCAGATTTCATCTGAGGATATTTCCTTTTTCACCATAGCCCTCTATGGGCTTCCAAATATCACTTTGCCAATTCCACAAGAACTGTCTTAGCGAAAGGCTTCTTGAGGGGAAAGCTGTAACTCTGTGAGATGATTTCACAGAACACAAAGAAGTTTCTCAGAAAGCTTCTTTCTCTTTGTTATCGGAGAATATTTCCTTTGGCCCTATAGTCTTCAAAGGGATCCGAAATATAAGTTCTCAGATTCCACAGAAATAAGGCTAGCAAAGAGATCCACGAAATACAGATGTAACTCTTTGATATGAATAACAGAACACTAAGCAGTTTCTCAGAAAGCTTCTTTCCAGATTTCATCTGAGGATATTTCCTTTTTCACCATAGCCCTCTATGGGCTTCCAAATATCACTTTGCCAATTCCACAAGAACTGTCTTAGCGAAAGGCTTCTTGAGGGGAAAGCTGTAACTCTGTGAGATGATTTCACAGAACACAAAGAAGTTTCTCAGAGAGCTTCTTTCTCTTTGTTATCGGAGGATATTTCCTTTGGCCCTATAGTCTTCAAAGGGATCCGAAATATCTGTTCTCAGATTCCACAGAAATAAGGCTAGCAAAGAAATCCACGAAATACAGATGTAACTCTGTGAGTGGAAGTCACACATCACAGAGCAGTTTCTCAGAAAGCTTCTTTCCAGATTTCATCTGAGGATATTTCCTTTTTCACCATAGCCCTCTATGGGCTTCCAAATATTACTTTGCCAATTTCAAAAGAACTGTCTTAGCGAAAGGCTTCTTTAGGGGAAAGCTGTAACTCTGTGAGATGATTTCACAGAACACAAAGAAGTTTCTCAGAAAGCTTCTTTCTCTTTGTTATCTTAGGATATTTCCTTTGGCCCTATAGTCTTCAAAGGGATCCGAAATATCTGTTCTCAGATTCCACAGAAATAAGGCTAGCAAAGAGATCCTCGAAATACATATGTAACTCTGTGAGATGAATTAACAGAACACTAAGCAGTTTCTCAGGAAGCTTCTTTCCAGATTTCATCTGAGGATATTTCCTTTTTCACCATAGCTCTCTATGGGCTTCCCAATATCACTTTGCCAATTCCACAAGAACTGTCTTAGCGAAAGGCTTCTTGAGGGGAAAGCTGTAACTCCGTGAGATGATTTCACAGAACACAAAGAAGTTTCTCAGAAAGCTTCTTTCTCTTTGTTATCGGAGGATATTTCCTTTGGCCCTATTGTCTTCAAAGGGATGCGAAATATCTGTTCTCAGATTCCACAGAAATAAGGCTGGCAAAGACATCCATGAAATACAGATGTAACTCTGTGAGATGAATTAACAGAACACTAAGCATTTTCTCAGAAAGCTTCTTTCCAGATGTCATCTGTGGATATTTCCTTTTTCACCATAGTCCTCTATGGGCTTCCAAATATCACTTTGCCAATTCCACAAGAACTGTCTTAGCGAAAGGCTTCTTCAGGGGAAAGCTGTAACTCTGTGAGATGATTTCACAGAACACAAAGAAGTTTTTCAGAAAGCTTCTTTCTCTTTGTTATCGGAGGATATTTCCTTAAGCCCTATAGTCTCCAAAGGGATCCGAAATATCTGTTCTCAGATTCCACAGAAATAAGGGTAGCAAAGAGATCCACGAAATACAGATGTAACTCTGTGAGATGAATTACCAGAACACTAAGCAGTTTCTCGGAAAGCTTCTTTCCAGATTTCATCTGAGGATATTTCCTTTTTCACCATAGCCCTCTATGGGCTTCCAAATATCACTTTGCCAATTCCACAAGAACTGTCTTAGCGAAAGGCTTCTTGAGGGAAAGCTGTAACTCTGTGAGATGATTTCACAGAACACAAAGAAGTTTCTCAGAAAGCTTCCTCCTCTTTGTTATTGGAGAATATGTCCTTTGGCCCTATAGTCTTCAAAGGGATCCGAAATATCTGTTCTCAGATTCCACAGAAATAAGGCTAGCAAAGAGATCCACGAAATAGAGATCTAACTCTGTGAGTGGAAGTCACACATCACAGAGCAGTTTCTCACAAAGCTTCTTTCCAGATTTCATCTGAGGATATTTCCTTTTTCACCATAGCCCTCTATGGGCTTCCAAATATTACTTTGCCAATTTCAAAAGAACTGTCTTAGCGAAAGGCTTCTTTAGGGGAACGCTGTAACTCTGTGAGATGATTTCACAGAACACAAAGAAGTTTCTCAGAAAGCTTCTTTCTCTTTGTTATCGGAGGATATTTCCTTTGGCCCTATAGTCTTCAAAGGGATCCGAAATATGTGTTCTCAGATTTCACAGAAATAAGGCTAGTAAAGAGATCCGCCAAATACAGATGTAACTCTGTGAGATGAATTAACAGAACACTAAGCAGTTTCTCAGAAAGCTTCTTTCCAGATTTCATCTGAGGATATTTCCTTTTTCACCACAACCCTCTATGGGCTTCCAAATATCACTTTGCCAATTCCACAAGAACTGTCTTAGGGAAAGGCTTCTTGAGGGGAAAGCTGTAACTCTGTGAGATGATTTCACAGAACACAAAGAAGTTTTTCAGAAAGCTTCTTTCTCTTTGTTATCGGAGGATATTTCCTTTGGCCCTATATTCTTCAAAGGTATCCGAAATATCTGTTCTCAGATTCCACAGAAATAAGGCTAGCAAAGAGATCCACGAAATACAGATGTAACTCTGTGAGTGGAAGTCACACATCACAGAGCAGTTTCTCAGAAAGCTTCTTTCCAGATTTCATCTGAGGATATTTCCTTTTTCACCATAGCCCTCTATGGGCTTCCAAATATTACTTTGCCAATTTCAAAAGAACTGTATTAGCGAAAGGCTTCTTTAGGGGAAAGCTTTAACTCTGTGAGATGATTTCACAGAACACAAAGAAGTTTCTCAGAAAGCTTCTTTCTCTTTGTTATCTTAGGATATTTCCTTTGGCCCTATAGTCTTCAAAGGGATCCGAAATATCTGTTCTCAGATTCCACAGAAATAAGGCTAGCAAAGAGATCCACGAAATACAGATGTAACTCTGTGAGATGAATTAACAGAACACTAAGCAGTTTCTCAGAAAGCTTCTTTCCAGATTTCATCTGAGGATATTTCCTTTTTCACCATAGCTCTCTATGGGCTTCCAAATATCACTTTGCCAATTCCACAAGAACTATCTTAGCGAAAGGCTTCTTGAGGGGAAAGCTGTAACTCTGTGAGATGATTTCACAGAACACAAAGAAGTTTCTCAGAAAGCTTCTTTCTCTTTGTTATTGGAGAATATTTCCTTTGGCCCTATAGTCTTCAAAGGGATCCGAAATATCTGTTCTCAGATCCCACAGAAATAAGGCTAGCAAAGAGATCCACGAAATACAGATGTAACTCTGTGAGATGAATTAACAGAACACTAAGCAGTTTCTCAGAAAGCTTCTTTCCAGATTTCATCTGAGGATATTTCCTTTTTCACCATAGCCCTCTATGTGCTTCCAAATATCACTTTGCCAATTCCACAAGAACTGTCTTAGCGAAAGGCTTCTTGAGGGGAAAGCTGTAACTCTGTGAGATGACTTCAGAGAACACAAAGAAGATTATCAGAGAGCTTCTTTCTCTTTGTTATCGGAGGATATTTCCTTTGGCCCTATAGTCTTCAAAGGGATCCGAAATATCTGTTCTCAGATTCCACAGAAATAAGGCTAACAAAGAGATCCTCGAAATACAGATGTAACTCTGTGAGATGAATTAACAGAACACTAAGCAGTTTCTCAGAAAGCTTCTTTCCAGATTTCATCTGAGGATATTTCCTTTTTCACCATAGCTCTCTATGGGCTTCCCAATATCACTTTGCCAATTCCACAAGAACTATCTTAGCGAAAGGCTTCTTGAGGGGAAAGCTGTAACTCTGTGAGATGATTTCACGGAACACAAAGAAGTTTCTCAGAAAGCTTCTTTCTCTTTGTTATCGGAGGATATTTCCTTTGGCCCTATAGTCTTCAAAGGGATCCGAAATATCTGTTCTCAGATTCCACAGATATAAGGCTTGCAAAGAGATCCTCGAAATACAGATGTAACTCCGTGAAGTGGATTAACAGAACACTAAGCAGTTTCTCAGAAAGCTTCTTTCCAGATTTCATCTGAGGATATTTCCTTTTTCACCATAGCCCTCTATGGGCTTCCAAATATCACTTTGCCAATTCCACAAGAACTGTCTTAGCGAAAGGCTTCTTGAGGGGAAAGCTGTAACTCTGTGAGATAATTACACAGAACACAAAGAAGTTTCTCAGACAGCTTCTTTCTCTTTGTTTTAGGAGGATATTTCCTTTGGCCCTATAGTCTTCAAAGGGATCCGAAATATGAGTTCTCAGATTCCACAGAAATAAGGCTAGCGAAGAGATCCACGAAATACAGAGGTAACTCTGTGAGATGAATTAACAGAACACTAAGCAGTTTCTCAGAAAGCTTGTATCCAGATTTCATCTGAGGATATTTCCTTTTTCAACATAGCCCTCTATGGGCTTCCAAATATCACTTTGCCAATTCCAGAAGAACTATCTTAGCGAAAGGCTTCTTGAGGAGAAAGCTGTAACTCTGTGAGATGATTTCACAGAACACAAAGAAGTTTCTCAGAAAGCTTCTTTCTCTTTGTTATCGGAGGATATTTCCTTTGGCCCTATAGTCTTCAAAGGGATGCGAAATATCTGTTCTCAGATTCCACAGAAATAAGGCTAGCAAAGAGATCCACGAAATACATATGTAACTCTGTGAGTGGAAGTCACACATCACAGAGCAGTTTCTCACAAAGCTTCTTTCCAGATTTCATCTGAGGATATTTCCTTTTTCACCGTAGCCCTCTATGGGCTTCCAAATATCACTTCGCCAATTTCCAAAGAACTGTCTTAGCGAAAGGCTTCTTTAGCGGAAAGCTGTAACTCTGTGAGATGATTTCACAGAACACAAAGAAGTTTCTCAGAAAGCTTCTTTCTCTTTGTTATTGGAGGATATTTCCTTTGGCCCTATAGTCTTCAAAGGGATCCGAAATATCTGTTCTCAGATTCCACAGAAATAAGGCTGGCAAAGAGATCCACGAAATACAGATGTAACTCTGTGACATGAATTAATAGAACACTAAGCAGTTTCTCAGAAAGCTTCTTTCCAGATTTCATCTGAGGATATTTCCTTTTTCACCATAGCCCTCTATGGGCTTCCAAATATCACTTTGCCAATTCCACAAGAACTGTCTTAGCAAAAGGCTTCTTTAGGGGAAAGCTGTAACTCTGTGAGATGATTTCATAGAACACAAAGAAGTTTCTCAGAAACCTTCTTTCTCTTTGTTATCGGAGGATATTTCCTTTGGCCCTATATTCTTCAAAGGGATCCGAAATATCTGCTCTCAGATTCCATAGAAATAAGGCTAGCAAAGAGATCCACGAAATACAGATGTAACTCTGTGAGATCAATTACCAGAACACTAAGCAGTTTCTCAGAAAGCTTCTTTCCAGATTTCATCTGAGGATATTTCCTTTTTCACCATAGCCCTCTAAGGGCTTCCAAATATCACTTTGCCAATTCCACAAGAACTGTCTTAGCGAAAGGCTTCTTGAGGGGAAAGCTGTAACTCTGTGAGATGACTTCACAGAACACAAAGAAGTTTCTCAGAAAGCTTCTTTCTCTTTGTTATCGGAGGATATTTCCTTTGGCCCTATAGTCTTCAAAGGGATGCGAAATATCTGTTCTCAGATTCCACAGAAATAAGGCTAGAAAAGGGATCCACGAAATACAGATGTAACTCTGTGAGATGAATTAAGAGAACACTAAGCAGTTTCTCAGAAAGCTTCTTTCCAGATTTCATCTGAGGATATTTCCTTTTTCACCATAGCCCTCTAAGGGATTCCAAATATCACTTTGCCAATTCCACAAGAACTGTCTTAGCGTAAGGCTTCTTGAGGGGAAAGCTGTAACTCTGTGAGATGATTTCACAGACACAAAGAAGTTTCTCAGAAAGCTTCTTTCTCTTTGTTATCGGAGAATATTTCATTTGGCCCTATAGTCTTCAAAGGGATCCGAAATATCAGTTCTCAGATTCCACAGAAATAAGGCTAGCAAAGAGATCCACGAAATACAGATGTAACTCTGTGAGATGAATTAACAGAACACTAAGCAGTTTCTCAGAAAGCTTCTTTCCAGATTTCATCTGAGGATATTTCCTTTTTCACTATAGCCCTCTATGGGCTTCCAAATATCACTTTGCCAATTCCACAAGAACTGTCTTAGCGAAAGGCTTCTTGAGGGGAAAGCTGTAACTCTGTGAGATGATTTCACAGAACACAAAGAAGTTTCTCATAGAGCTTCTTTCTCTTTGTTATCGGAGGATATTTCCTTTGTCCCTATAGTCTTCAAAGGGATCCGAAATATCTGTTCTCAGATTCCACAGAAATAAGGCTAGCAAAGAGATCCACGAAATACAGATGTAACTCTGTGAGTGGAAGTCACACATCACATAGCAGTTTCTCAGAAAGCTTCTTTCCAGATTTCATCTGAGGATATTTCCTTTTTCACCATAGCCCTCTATGGGCTTCCAAATATCACTTTGCCAATTCCACAACAACTGTCTTAGCGAAAGGCTTCTTGAGGGGAAAGCTGTAACTCTGTGAGATGATTTCACAGAACACAAAGAAGTTTCTCAGAAAGCTTCTTTCTCTTTGTTATCGGAGGATATTTCCTTTGGCCCTATAGTCTTCAAAGGGATCCGAAATATCTGTTCTCAGATTCCACAGAAATAAGGCTAGAAAAGAGATCCACGAAATACAGATGTAACTCTGTGAGATGAATTAACAGAACACTAAGCAGTTTCTCGGAAAGCTTCTTTCCAGATTTCATCTGAGGATATTTCCTTTTTCACCATAGCCCTCTATGGGCTTCCAAATATCACTTTGCCAATTCCACAACAACTGTCTTAGCGAAAGGCTTCTTGAGGGGAAAGCTGTAACTCTGTGAGATGATTTCACAGAACACATAGAAGTTTCTCAGAGAGCTTCTTTCTCTTTGTTATCGGAGGATATTTCCTTTGGCCCTATAGTCTTCAAAGGGATCCGAAATATCTGTTCTCAGATTCCACAGAAATAAGGCTAGCAAAGAGATCCACGAAATACAGATGTAACTCTGTGAGTGGAAGTCACACATCACAGCGCAGTTTCTCAGAAAGCTTCTTTCCAGATTTCATCTGAGGATATTTCCTTTTTCACCATAGCCCTCTATGGGCTTCCAAATATTACTTTGCCAATTTCAAAAGAACTGTCTTAGCGAAAGGCTTCTTGAGGGGAAAGCTGTAACTCTGTGAGATGATTTCACAGAACACAAAGAAGTTTCTCAGAAAGCTTCTTTCTCTTTGTTATCTTAGGATATTTCCTTTGGCCCTATAGTCTTCAAAGGGATCCGAAATATCTGTTCTCAGATTCCACAGAAATAAGGCTAGCAAAGAGATCCTCGAAATACAGATGTAACTCTGTGAGATGAATTAACAGAACACTAAGCAGTTTCTCAGAAAGCTTCTTTCCAGATTTCATCTGAGGATATTTCCTTTTTCACCATAGCTCTCTATGGGCTTCCCAATATCACTTTGCAATTCCACAAGAACTATCTTAGCGAAAGGCTTTTTGAGGGAAAGCTGTAACTCTGTGACATGATTTCACAGAACACAAAGAAGTTTCTCAGAAAGCTTCTTTCTCTTTGTTATCGGAGGATATTTCCTTTGGCCCTATAGTCTTCAAAGGGATCCGAAATATCTGTTCTCAGATTCCACAGAAATAAGGCTAGCAAAGAGATCCACGAAATACAGATGTAACTCTGTGAGTGGAAGTCACACGTCACAGAGCAGTTTCTCAGAAAGCTTCTTTCCAGATTTCATCTGAGGATATTTCCTTTTTCACCATAGCCCTCTATGGGCTTCCAAATATCACTTTGCCAATTGCACAAGAACTGTCTTAGCGAAAGGCTTCTTGAGGGGAAAGCTGTAACTCTGTGTGATGATTTCACAGAACACAAAGAAGTTTCTCAGAAAGCTTCTTTCTCTTTGTTATCGGAGCATATTTCCTTTGGCCCTATAGTCTTCAAAGGGATCCGAAATATCTGATCTCAGATTCCACAGAAATAAGGCTAGCAAAGAGATCCTCGAAATACAGATGTAACTCTGTGAGATGAATTAACAGAACCCTAAGCAGTTTCTCAGAAAGCTTCTTTCCAGATTTCATCTGAGGATATTTCCTTTTTCACCATAGCCCTCTAAGGGCTTCCAAATATCACTTTTCCAATTCCACAAGAACTGTCTTAGCGAAAGGCTTCTTGAGGGGAAAGCTGTAACTCTGTGAGATGATTTCACAGAACACAAAGAAGTTTTTCAGAAAGCTTCTTTCTCTTTGTTATCGGAGGATATTTCCTTTGGCCCTATAGTCTCCAAAGGGATCCGAAATATCTGTTCTCAGATTCCACAGAAATAAGGCTAGCAAAGAGATCCACGAAATACAGATGTAACTCTGTGAGATGAATTACCAGAACACTAAGCAGTTTCTCAGAAAGCTTCTTTCCAGATTTCATCTGAGGATATTTCCTTTTTCACCGTAGCCCTCTATGGGCTTCCAAATATCACTTTGCCAATTCCACAAGAACTGTATTAGCGAAAGGCTTCTTGAGGGGAAAGCTGTAACTCTGTGAGATGATTTCACAGAACACAAAGAAGTTTCTCAGAAAGCTTCTTTCTCTTTGTTATCGGAGGATATTTCCTTTGGCCCTATAGTCTTCAAAGGGATCCGAAATATCTGTTCTCAGATTGCACAGATATAAGGCCTGCAAAGAGATCCTCGAAATACAGATGTAACTCCGTGACATGAATTAACAGAACACTAAGCAGTTTCTCAGAAAGCTTCTTTCCAGATTTCATCTGAGGATATTTCCTTTTTCACCATAGCCCTCTAAGGGCTTCCAAATATCACTTTGCCAATTCCACAAGAACTGTCTTAGCGAAAGACTTCTTGAGGGGAAAGCTGTAACTCTGTGAGATGATTTCACAAAACACAAAGAAGTTTCTCAGAAAGCTTCTTTCTCTTTGTTATCGGAGGATATTTCCTTTGTCCCTATAGTCTTCAAAGGGATCCGAAATATCTGTTCTCAGATTCCAGAGAAATAAGGCTAGCAAAGAATTCCAAGAAATAGAGATGTAACTCTGTGAGTGGAAGTCACACATCACAGAGCAGTTTCTCAGAAAGCTTCTTTCTCTTTGTTATCGGAGGATATTTCCTTTGGCCCTATAGTCTTCAAAGGGATCCGAAATATGAGTTCTCAGATTCCACAGAAATAAGGCTAGCAAAGAGATCCACGATATACAGATGTAACTCAGTGAGATGAATAACAGAACACTAAGCAGTTTCTCAGAAAGCGTCTTTCCAGATTTCATCTGAGGATATTTCCTTTTTCACCATAGCCCTCTAGGGGTTTCAAATATCACTTTGCCAATTCCACAAGAACTGTGTTAGCGAAAGGCTTCTTGAGGGGAAAGCTGTTACTCTGTGAGATGATTTCACAGAACACAAAGAAGTTTCTCAGAGAGCTTCTTTATCTTTGTTATCGGAGGATATTTCCTTTGGCCCTATAGACTTCAAAGGCATCCGAAATATCTGTTCTCAGATTCCACAGAAATAAGGCTAGCAAAGAGATCTACGAAATACAGATGTAACTCTGTGAGTGGAAGTCACACATCACAGAGCAGTTCCTCTGAGGTTATTTCCTTTTTCACCATAGCCCTCTATGGGCTTCCAAATATTACTTTGCCAATTTCAAAAGAACTGTCTTAGCGAAAGGCTTCTTGAGGGGAAAGCTGTAACTCTGTGAGATGATTTCACAGAACACAAAGAAGTTTCTCAGAAAGCTTCTTTCTCTTTGTTATCGGAGGATATTTCCTTTGGCCCTATAGTCTCCAAAGGGATCCGAAATATCTGTTCTCAGATTCCACAGAAATAAGGCTAGCAAAGAGATCCACGAAATACAGATGTAACTCTGTGAGTGGAAGTCACACATCACAGAGAAGTTTCTCAGAAAGCTTCTTTCCAGATTTCATCTGAGGATATTTCCTTTTTCACCATAGCCCTCTACGGGCTTCCAAATATCACTTTGCCAATTCCACAAGAACTGTCTTAGCGAAAGGCTTCTTGAGGGGAAAGCTGTAACTCTGTGAGATGATTTCACAGAACACAAAGAAGTTTCTCAGAAAGCTTCTTTCTCTTTGTTATCGGAGGATATTTCCTTTGGCCCTATAGTCTTCAAAGGGATCCGAAATATCTGTTCTCAGATTCCACAGAAATAAGGCTGGCAAAGAGATCCACGAAATACAGATGTAACTCTGTGAGATGAATTAACAGAACACTAAGCAGTTTCTCAGATAGCTTCTTTCCAGATTTCATCTGAGGATATTTCCTTTTTCACCATAGACCTCTATGGGCTTCCAAATATCACTTTGCCAATTTCACAAGAACTGTCTTAGCGAAAGGCTTCTTGAGGGGAAAGCTGTAACTCTGTGAGATGATTTCACAGAACACAAAGAAGTTTGTCAGAAAGCTTCTTTCTCTTTTTTATCAGAGGATATTTCCTTTGGCACTATAGTTTTCAAAGGGATCTGAAATATCTGTTCTTAGATTCCACAGAAATAAGGCTAGCAAAGAGATCCACGAAACACAGATGTAACTCTGGGTATGAATTAACGGAACACTAAGCAGTTTCTCAGAATGCTTCTTTCCAGATTTCATCTGAGGATATTTCCTTTTTCACCATAGCCCTCTATGGGCTTCCAAATATCACTTTGCCAATTCCACAACAACTGTCTTAGCGAAAGGCTTCTTGAGGGGAAAGCTGTAACACTGTGAGATGATTTCACAGAACACAAAGAAGTTTCTCAGAAAGCTTCTTTCTCTTTGTTATCGGAGGATATTTCCTTTGGCCCTATAGTCTTCAAAGGGATCCGAAATATCTGTTCTCAGATTCCACAGAAATAAGGCTAGCAAAGAGATCCACGAAATAGAGATGTAACTCTGTGAGTGGAAGTCACACATCACAGAGCAGTTTCTCAGAAAGCTTCTTTCCAGATTTCATCTGAGGATATTTCCTTTTTCACCATAGCCCTCTATGGGCTTCCAAATATTACTTTGCCAATTTCAAAAGAACTGTCTTAGCGAAAGGCTTCTTTAGGGGAAAGCTGTAACTATGTGAGATGATTTCTCAGAACACAAGGAAGTTTCTCAGAAAGCTTCTTTCTCTTTGTTATCGAAGAATATTTCCTTTGGCCCTATAGTCTTCAAAGGGATCCGAAATATCAGTTCTCAGATTCCACAGAAATAAGGCTAGCAAAGAGATCCACGAAATACAGATGTAACTCTGTGAGTGAATTAACAGAACACTAAGCAGTTTCTCAGAAAGCTTCTTTCCAGATTTCATCTGAGGATATTTCCTTTTTCACCATAGCCCTCTATGGGCTTCCAAATATCACTTTGGCAATTCCGCAAGAACTGTCTTAGCGAAAGGCTTCTTGAGGGGAAAGCGGTAACTCTGCGAGATGATTTCACAGAACACAAATAAGTTTCTCAGAGAGCTTCTTTCTCTTTGTTATCGGAGGATATTTCCTTTGGCCCTATAGTCTTCAAAGGGATCTGAAATATCTGTTCTCAGATTCCACAGAAATAAGGCTAGCAAAGAGATCCACGAAATACAGGTGTAACTCTGTGAGTGGAAGTCACACATCACAGAGCAGTTTCTCACAAAACTTCTTTCCAGATTTCATCTGAGGATATTTCCTTTTTCACCGTAGCCCTCTATGGGCTTCCAAATATCACTTTGCCAATTCCACAAGAACTATCTTAGCGGAAGGATTCTTGAAGAGAAAGCTGTAACTCTGTGTGATGATTTCACAGAACACAAAGAAGTTTCTCAGAAAGCTTCTTTCTCTTTGTTATCGGAGGATATTTCCTCTGGCCCTACAGTCTTCAAAGGGATCCGAAATATCTGTTCTCAGATTCCACAGAAATAAGGCTGGCAAAGAGATCCACGAAACACAGATGTAACTCTGTGAGATGAATTAACAGAACACTAAGCAGTTTCTCAGAAAGCTTCTTTCCAGATTTCATCTGAGGATATTTCCTTTTTCACCATAGCCCTCTATGGGCTTCCAAATATCACTTTTCCAATTTCACAAGAACTGTCTTAGGGAAAGGCTTCTTGACGGGAAAGCTGTAACTCTGTGAGATGATTTCACATAACACAAAGAAGTTTGTCAGAAAGCTTCTTACTCTTTGTTATCAGAGGATATTTCCTTTGGTCCTATAGTCTACAAAGGGATCCGAAATATCTGTTCTCAGATTCCACAGAAATAAGGCTAGCAAAGAGATCCACGAAATACAGATGTAACTCTGGGGATGAATTAACAGAACTCTAAGCAGTTTCTCAGAATGCTTCTTTCCAGATTTCATCTGAGGATATTTCCTTTTTCACCATAGCCCTCTATGGGCTTCCAAATATCACTTTGCCAATTCCACAACAACTGTCTTAGCGAAAGGCTTCTTGAGGGGAAAGCTGTAACTCTGTGAGATGATTTCACAGAACACAAAGAAGTTTCTCAGAAAGCTTCTTTCTCTTTGTTATCGGAGGATATTTCCTTTGGCCCTATAGTCTTCAAAGGGATGCGAAATATCTGTTCTCAGATTCCACAGAAATAAGGCTAGCAAAGAGATCCACGAAATACATATGTAACTCTATGAGTGGAAGTCACACATCACAGAGCAGTTTCTCACAAAGCTTCTTTCCAGATTTCATCTGAGGATATTTCCTTTTTCACCGTAGCCCTCTATGGGCTTCCAAATATCACTTTGCCAATTTCCAAAGAACTGTCTTAGCGAAAAGCTTCTTTAGCGGAAAGCTGTAACTCTGTGAGATGATTTCACAGAACACAAAGAAGTTTCTCAGAAAGCTTCTTTCTCTTTGTTATTGGAGGATATTTCCTTTGGCCCTATAGTCTTCAAAGGGATCCGAAATATCTGTTCTCAGATTCCACAGAAATAAGGCTGGCAAAGAGATCCACGAAATACAGATGTAACTCTGTGAGATGAATTAATAGAACACTAAGCAGTTTCTCAGAAAGCTTCTTTCCAGATTTCATCTGAGGATATTTCCTTTTTCACCATAGCCCTCTATGGGCTTCCAAATATCACTTTGCCAATTCCACAAGAACTGTCTTAGCAAAAGGCTTCTTTAGGGGAAAGCTGTAACTCTGTGAGATGATTTCATAGAACACAAAGAAGTTTCTCAGAAACCTTCTTTCTCTTTGTTATCGGAGGATATTTCCTTTGGCCCTATATTCTTCAAAGGGATCCGAAATATCTGCTCTCAGATTCCATAGAAATAAGGCTAGCAAAGAGATCCACGAAATACAGATGTAACTCTGTGAGATCAATTACCAGAACACTAAGCAGTTTCTCAGAAAGCTTCTTTCCAGATTTCATCTGAGGATATTTCCTTTTTCACCATAGCCCTCTAAGGGCTTCCAAATATCACTTTGCCAATTCCACAAGAACTGTCTTAGCGAAAGGCTTCTTGAGGGGAAAGCTGTAACTCTGTGAGATGACTTCACAGAACACAAAGAAGTTTCTCAGAAAGCTTCTTTCTCTTTGTTATCGGAGGATATTTCCTTTGGCCCTATAGTCTTCAAAGGGATCCGAAATATCTGTTCTCAGATTCCACAGAAATAAGGCTAGAAAAGGGATCCACGAAATACAGATGTAACTCTGTGAGATGAATTAAGAGAACACTAAGCAGTTTCTCAGAAAGCTTCTTTCCAGATTTCATCTGAGGATATTTCCTTTTTCACCATAGCCCTCTAAGGGATTCCAAATATCACTTTGCCAATTCCACAAGAACTGTCTTAGCGTAAGGCTTCTTGAGGGGAAAGCTGTAACTCTGTGAGATGATTTCACAGACACAAAGAAGTTTCTCAGAAAGCTTCTTTCTCTTTGTTATCGGAGAATATTTCATTTGGCCCTATAGTCTTCAAAGGGATCCGAAATATCAGTTCTCAGATTCCACAGAAATAAGGCTAGCAAAGAGATCCACGAAATACAGATGTAACTCTGTGAGATGAATTAACAGAACACTAAGCAGTTTCTCAGAAAGCTTCTTTCCAGATTTCATCTGAGGATATTTCCTTTTTCACCATAGCCCTCTATGGGCTTCCAAATATCACTTTGCCAATTCCACAAGAACTGTCTTAGCGAAAGTCTTCTTGAGGGGAAAGCTGTAACTCTATGAGATGATTTCAGAGATAACAAAGAAGTTTCTCAGAGAGCTTCTTTCTCTTTGTTATCGGAGGATATTTCCTTTGGCCCTATAGTCTTCAAAGGGATCCGAAATATCTGTTCTCAGATTCCACAGAAATAAGGCTAGCAAAGAGATCCACGAAATACAGATGTAACTCTGTGAGTGGAAGTCACACATCACAGAGCAGTTTCTCAGAAAGCTTCTTTCCAGATTTCATCTGAGGATATTTCCTTTTTCACCATAGCCCTCTGTGGGCTTCCAAATATCACTTTGCCAATTCCAAAAGAACTGTCTTAGCGAAAGGCTTCTTGAGGGGAAAGCTGTAACTCTGTGAGATGATTTCACAGAAGACAAAGAAGTTTCTCAGAGAGCTTCTTTCTCTTTGTTATCGGAGGATATTTCCTCTGGCCCTACAGTCTTCAAAGAGATCCGAAATATCTGTTCTCAGATTCCACAGAAATAAGGCTAGAAAAGGGATCCACGAAATACAGATGTAACTCTCTGAGATGAATTAACAGAACACTAAGCAGTTTCTCAGAAAGCTTCTTTCCAGATTTCATCTGAGGATATTTCCTTTTTCACCATAGCCCTCTATGGGCTTCCAAATATCACTTTGCCAATTTCACAAGAACTGTCTTAGCGAAAGGCTTCTTGAGGGGAAAGCTGTAACTCTGTGAGATGATTTCACAGAACACAAAGAAGTTAATCAGAAAGCTTCTTTCTCTTTGTTATCGGAGGATATTTCCTTTGGCCCTATAGTCTTCAAAGGGATCCGAAATATCTGTTCTCAGATTCCACAGAAATAAGGCTAGAAAAGAGATCCACGAAATACAGATGTAACTCTGTGAGATGAATTAACAGAACACTAAGCAGTTTCTCAGAAAGCTTCTTTCCAGATTTCATCTGAGGATATTTCCTTTTTCACCATAGCCCTCTATGGCTTCCAAATATCACTTTGCCAATTCCACAAGAACTGTCTTAGCGAAAGGCTTCTTGAGGGGAAAGCTGTAACTCTGTGAGATGATTTCACAGAACACAAAGATGTTTCTCAGAAAGCTTCTTTCTCTTTGTTATCGGAGGATATTTCCTTTGGCCCTATAGTCTTCAAAGGGATCCGAAATATCTGTTTTCAGATTCCACAGAAATAAGGCTAGCAAAGAGATCCTCGAAATACAGATGTAACTCTGTGAGATGAATTAACAGAACACTAAGCAGTTTCTCAGAAAGCTTCTTTCCAGATTTCATCTGAGGATATTTCCTTTTTCACCATAGCCCTCTAAGGGCTTCCAAATATCACTTTTCCAATTCCACAAGAACTGTCTTAGCGAAAGGCTTCTTGAGGGGAAAGCTGTAACTCTGTGAGATGATTTCACAGAACACAAAGAAGTTTCTCAGAAAGCTTCTTTCTCTTTGTTATCTTAGGATATTTCCTTTGGCCCTATAGTCTTCAAAGGGATCCGAAATATCTGTTCTCAGATTCCACAGAAATAAGGCTAGCAAAGAGATCCTCGAAATACAGATGTAACTCTGTGAGATGAATTAACAGAACACTAAGCAGTTTCTCAGAAAGCTTCTTTCCAGATTTCATCTGAGGATATTTCCTTTTTCACCATAGCTCTCTATGGGCTTCCCAATATCACTTTGCAATTCCGCAAGAACTATCTTAGCGAAAGGCTTCTTGAGGGAAAGCTGTAACTCTGTGACATGATTTCACAGAACACAAATAAGTTTCTCAGAAAGCTTCTTTCTCTTTGTTATCGGAGGATATTTCCTTTGGCCCTATAGTCTTCAAAGGGATCCGAAATATCTGTTCTCAGATTCCACAGAAATAAGGCTAGCAAAGAGATCCACGAAATACAGATGTAACTCTGTGAGTGGAAGTCACACGTCACAGAGCAGTTTCTCAGAAAGCTTCTTTCCAGATTTCATCTGAGGATATTTCCTTTTTCACCATAGCCCTCTATGGGCTTCCAAATATCACTTTGCCAATTCCACAAGAACTGTCTTAGCAAAAGGCTTCTTTAGGGGAAAGCTGTAACTCTGTGAGATGATTTCATAGAACACAAAGAAGTTTCTCAGAAACCTTCTTTCTCTTTGTTATCGGAGGATATTTCCTTTGGCCCTATATTCTTCAAAGGGATCCGAAATATCTGCTCTCAGATTCCATAGAAATAAGGCTAGCAAAGAGATCCACGAAATACAGATGTAACTCTGTGAGATCAATTACCAGAACACTAAGCAGTTTCTCAGAAAGCTTCTTTCCAGATTTCATCTGAGGATATTTCCTTTTTCACCATAGCCCTCTAAGGGCTTCCAAATATCACTTTGCCAATTCCACAAGAACTGTCTTAGCGAAAGGCTTCTTGAGGGGAAAGCTGTAACTCTGTGAGATGACTTCACAGAACACAAAGAAGTTTCTCAGAAAGCTTCTTTCTCTTTGTTATCGGAGGATATTTCCTTTGGCCCTATAGTCTTCAAAGGGATCCGAAATATCTGTTCTCAGATTCCACAGAAATAAGGCTAGAAAAGGGATCCACGAAATACAGATGTAACTCTGTGAGATGAATTAAGAGAACACTAAGCAGTTTCTCAGAAAGCTTCTTTCCAGATTTCATCTGAGGATATTTCCTTTTTCACCATAGCCCTCTAAGGGATTCCAAATATCACTTTGCCAATTCCACAAGAACTGTCTTAGCGTAAGGCTTCTTGAGGGGAAAGCTGTAACTCTGTGAGATGATTTCACAGACACAAAGAAGTTTCTCAGAAAGCTTCTTTCTCTTTGTTATCGGAGAATATTTCATTTGGCCCTATAGTCTTCAAAGGGATCCGAAATATCAGTTCTCAGATTCCACAGAAATAAGGCTAGCAAAGAGATCCACGAAATACAGATGTAACTCTGTGAGATGAATTAACAGAACACTAAGCAGTTTCTCAGAAAGCTTCTTTCCAGATTTCATCTGAGGATATTTCCTTTTTCACCATAGCCCTCTATGGGCTTCCAAATATCACTTTGCCAATTCCACAAGAACTGTCTTAGCGAAAGTCTTCTTGAGGGGAAAGCTGTAACTCTATGAGATGATTTCAGAGATAACAAAGAAGTTTCTCAGAGAGCTTCTTTCTCTTTGTTATCGGAGGATATTTCCTTTGGCCCTATAGTCTTCAAAGGGATCCGAAATATCTGTTCTCAGATTCCACAGAAACAAGGCTAGCAAAGAGATCCACGAAATACAGATGTAACTCTGTGAGTGGAAGTCACACATCACAGAGCAGTTTCTCAGAAAGCTTCTTTCCAGATTTCATCTGAGGATATTTCCTTTTTCACCATAGCCCTCTGTGGGCTTCCAAATATCACTTTGCCAATTCCAAAAGAACTGTCTTAGCGAAAGGCTTCTTGAGGGGAAAGCTGTAACTCTGTGAGATGATTTCACAGAAGACAAAGAAGTTTCTCAGAGAGCTTCTTTCTCTTTGTTATCGGAGGATATTTCCTCTGGCCCTACAGTCTTCAAAGGGATCCGAAATATCTGTTCTCAGATTCCACAGAAATAAGGCTAGAAAAGGGATCCACGAAATACAGATGTAACTCTCTGAGATGAATTAACAGAACACTAAGCAGTTTCTCAGAAAGCTTCTTTCCAGATTTCATCTGAGGATATTTCCTTTTTCACCATAGCCCTCTATGGGCTTCCAAATATCACTTTGCCAATTTCACAAGAACTGTCTTAGCGAAAGGCTTCTTGAGGGGAAAGCTGTAACTCTGTGAGATGATTTCACAGAACACAAAGAAGTTTGTCAGAAAGCTTCTTTCTCTTTGTTAACAGAGGATATTTCCTTTGGCACTATATTTTTCAAAGGGATCCGAAATATCTGTTGTTAGATTCCACAGAAATAAGGCTAGCAAAGAGATCCACGAAATACAGATGTAACTCTGGGGATGAATTAACGGAACACTAAGCAGTTTCTCAGAATGCTTCTTTCCAGATTTCATCTGAGGATATTTCCTTTTTCACCATAGCCCTCTATGGGCTTCCAAATATCACTTTGCCAATTGCACAACAACTGTCTTAGCGAAATGCTTCTTGAGGGGAAAGCTGTAACACTGTGAGATGATTTCACAGAACACAAAGAAGTTTCTCAGAAAGCTTCTTTCTCTTTGTTATCGGAGGATATTTCCATTGCCCCTATAGTCTTCAAAGGGATCCCAAATATCTGTTCTCAGATTCCACAGAAATAAGGCTGGCAAAGAGATCCTCGAAATACAGATGTAACTCTGTGAGACGAATTAACAGAACACTAGGCAGTTTCTCAGAAAGCTTCTTTCCAGATTTCATCTGTGGATATGTCCTTTTTCACCATAGCCCTCTATGGGCTTCCAAATATCACTTTGCCAATTCCACAAGAACTGTCTTAGCGAAAGGCTTCTTGAGGGGAAAGCTGTAACTCTGTGAGATGATTTCACAGAACACAAAGAAGTTTCTCATAGAGCTTCTTTCTCTTTGTTATCGGAGGATATTTCCTTTGTCCCTATAGTCTTCAAAGGGATCCGAAATATCTGTTCTCAGATTCCACAGAAATAAGGCTAGCAAAGAGATCCCCGAAATACAGATGTAACTCTGTGAGTGGAAGTCACACATCACATAGCAGTTTCTCAGAAAGCTTCTTTCCAGATTTATTCTGAGGATATTTCCTTTTTCACCATAGCCCTCTATGGGCTTCCAAATATCACTTTGCCAATTCCACAACAACTGTCTTAGCGAAAGGCTTCTTGAGGGGAAAGCTGTAACTCTGTGAGATGATTTCACAGAACACAAAGAAGTTTCTCAGAAAGCTTCTTTCTCTTTGTTATCGGAGGATAATTCCTTTGGCCCTATAGTCTTCAAAGGGATCCGAAATATCTGTTCTCAGATTCCACAGAAATAAGGCTAGAAAAGAGATCCACGAAATACAGATGTAACTCTGTGAGATGAATTAACAGAACACTAAGCAGTTTCTCAGAAAGCTTCTTTCCAGATTTCATCTGAGGATATTTCCTTTTTCACCATAGCCCTCTATGGCTTCCAAATATCACTTTGCCAATTCCACAAGAACTGTCTTAGCGAAAGGCTTCTTGAGGGGAAAGCTGTAACTCTGTGAGATGATTTCACAGACACAAAGATGTTTCTCAGAAAGCTTCTTTCTCTTTGTTATCGGAGGATATTTCCTTTGGCCCTATAGTCTTCAAAGGGATGCGAAATATCTGTTCTCAGATTCCACAGAAATAAGGGTAGCAAAGAGATCCACGAAATACAGATGTAACTCTGTGAGATGAATTAACAGAACACTAAGCAGTTTCTCAGAAAGCTTCTTTCCAGATTTCATCTGAGGATATTTCCTTTTTCACCAAAGCCCTCTATGAGCTTCCAAATATCACTTTGCCAATTCCACAAGAACTGTCTTAGCAAAAGGCTTCTTGAGGGGAAAGCTGTAACTCCGTGAGATGATTTCACAGAACACAAAGAAGTTTCTCAGAGAGCTTCTTTCTCTTTGTTATCGGAGGATATTTCCTTTGGCCCTATATTCTTCAAAGGGATCCGAAATATCTGTTCTCAGATTCCACAGAAATAAGGCTAGCAAAGAGATCCACGAAATACAGATGTAACCCTGTGAGTGGAAGTCACACATCACAGAGCAGTTTCTCAGAAAGCTTCTTTCCAGATTTCATCTGAGGATATTTCCTTTTTCACCATAGCCCTCTATGGGCTTCCAAATATCACTTTGCCAATTGCACAAGAACTGTCTTAGCGAAAGGCTTCTTGAGGGGAAAGCTGTAACTCTGTGTGATGATTTCACAGAACACAAAGAAGTTTCTCAGAAAGCTTCTTTCTCTTTGTTATCGGAGGATATTTCCTTTGGCCCTATAGTCTTCAAAGGGATCCGAAATATCTGTTTTCAGATTCCACAGAAATAAGGCTAGCAAAGAGATCCTCGAAATACAGATGTAACTCTGTGAGATGAATTAACAGAACACTAAGCAGTTTCTCAGAAAGCTTCTTTCCAGATTTCATCTGAGGATATTTCCTTTTTCACCATAGCCCTCTAAGGGCTTCCAAATATCACTTTTCCAATTCTACAAGAACTGTCTTAGCGAAAGGCTTCCTGAGGGGAAAGCTGTAACTCTGTGAGATGATTTCACAGAACTCAAAGAAGTTTCTCAGAAAGCTTCTTTCTCTTTGTTATCGGAGAATATTTCCTTTGGCCCTATAGTCTTCAAAGGGATCCGAAATATGAGTTCTCAGATTCCACAGAAATAAGGCTAGCAAAGAGATCCACGAAATACAGATGTAACTCTGTGATATGAATTACAGAACACTAAGCAGTTTCTCGGAAAGCTTCTTTCCAGATTTCATCTGAGGATATTTCCTTTTTCACCATAGCCCTCTATGGGCTTCCAAATATCACTTTGCCAATTCCACAACAACTGTCTTAGCGAAAGGCTTCTTGAGGGGAAAGCTGTAACTCTGTGAGATGATTTCACAGAACACATAGAAGTTTCTCAGATAGCTTCTTTCTCTTTGTTATCGGAGGATATTTCCTTTGGCCCTATAGTCTTCAAAGGGATCCGAAATATCTGTTCTCAGATTCCACAGAAATAAGGCTAGCAAAGAGATCCACGAAATACAGATGTAACTCTGTGAGTGGAAGTCACACATCACAGAGCAGTTTCTCAGAAAGCTTCTTTCCAGATTTCATCTGAGGATATTTCCTTTTTCACCATAGCCCTCTATGGGCTTCCAAATATTACTTTGCCAATTTCAAAAGAACTGTCTTAGCGAAAGGCTTCTTTAGGGGAAAGCTGTAACTCTGTGAGATGATTTCACAGAACACAAAGAAGTTTCTCAGAAAGCTTCTTTCTCTTTGTTATCTTAGGATATTTCCTTTGGCCCTATAGTCTTCAAAGGGATCCGAAATATCTGTTCTCAGATTCCACAGAAATAAGGCTAGCAAAGAGATCCTCGAAATACAGATGTAACTCTGTGAGATGAATTAACAGAACACTAAGCAGTTTCTCAGAAAGCTTCTTTCCAGATTTCATCTGAGGATATTTCCTTTTTCACCATAGCTCTCTATGGGCTTCCCAATATCACTTTGCAATTCCGCAAGAACTATCTTAGCGAAAGGCTTCTTGAGGGAAAGCTGTAACTCTGTGACATGATTTCACAGAACACAAATAAGTTTCTCAGAAAGCTTCTTTCTCTTTGTTATCGGAGGATATTTCCTTTGGCCCTATAGTCTTCAAAGGGATCCGAAATATCTGTTCTCAGATTCCACAGAAATAAGGCTAGCAAAGAGATCCACGAAATACAGATGTAACTCTGTGAGTGGAAGTCACACGTCACAGAGCAGTTTCTCAGAAAGCTTCTTTCCAGATTTCATCTGAGGATATTTCCTTTTTCACCATAGCCCTCTATGGGCTTCCAAATATCACTTTGCCAATTGCACAAGAACTGTCTTAGCGAAAGGCTTCTTGAGGGGAAAGCTGTAACTCTGTGTGATGATTTCACAGAACACAAAGAAGTTTCTCAGAAAGCTTCTTTCTCTTTGTTATCGGAGCATATTTCCTTTGGCCCTATAGTCTTCAAAGGGATCCGAAATATCTGATCTCAGATTCCACAGAAATAAGGCTAGCAAAGAGATCCTCGAAATACAGATGTAACTCTGTGAGATGAATTAACAGAACACTAAGCAGTTTCTCAGAAAGCTTCTTTCCAGATTTCATCTGAGGATATTTCCTTTTTCACCATAGCCCTCTAAGGGCTTCCAAATATCACTTTTCCAATTCCACAAGAACTGTCTTAGCGAAAGGCTTCCTGAGGGGAAAGCTGTAACTCTGTGAGATGATTTCACAGAACTCAAAGAAGTTTCTCAGAAAGCTTCTTTCTCTTTGTTATCGGAGAATATTTCCTTTGGCCCTATAGTCTTCAAAGGGATCCGAAATATGAGTTCTCAGATTCCACAGAAATAAGGCTAGCAAAGAGATCCACGAAATACAGATGTAACTCTGTGATATGAATTACAGAACACTAAGCAGTTTCTCGGAAAGCTTCTTTCCAGATTTCATCTGAGGATATTTCCTTTTTCACCATAGCCCTCTATGGGCTTCCAAATATCACTTTGCCAATTCCACAACAACTGTCTTAGCGAAAGGCTTCTTGAGGGGAAAGCTGTAACTCTGTGAGATGATTTCACAGAACACATAGAAGTTTCTCAGAGAGCTTCTTTCTCTTTGTTATCGGAGGATATTTCCTTTGGCCCTATAGTCTTCAAAGGGATCCGAAATATCTGTTCTCAGATTCCACAGAAATAAGGCTAGCAAAGAGATCCACGAAATACAGATGTAACTCTGTGAGTGGAAGTCACACATCACAGAGCAGTTTCTCAGAAAGCTTCTTTCCAGATTTCATCTGAGGATATTTCCTTTTTCACCATAGCCCTCTATGGGCTTCCAAATATTACTTTGCCAATTTCAAAAGAACTGTCTTAGCGAAAGGCTTCCTTAGGGGAAAGCTGTAACTCTGTGAGATGATTTCACAGAACACAAAGAAGTTTCTCAGAAAGCTTCTTTCTCTTTGTTATCTTAGGATATTTCCTTTGGCCCTATAGTCTTCAAAGGGATCCGAAATATCTGTTCTCAGATTCCACAGAAATAAGGCTAGCAAAGAGATCCTCGAAATACAGATGTAACTCTGTGAGATGAATTAACAGAACACTAAGCAGTTTCTCAGAAAGCTTCTTTCCAGATTTCATCTGAGGATATTTCCTTTTTCACCATAGCTCTCTATGGGCTTCCCAATATCACTTTGCAATTCCGCAAGAACTATCTTAGCGAAAGGCTTCTTGAGGGAAAGCTGTAACTCTGTGACATGATTTCACAGAACACAAATAAGTTTCTCAGAAAGCTTCTTTCTCTTTGTTATCGGAGGATATTTCCTTTGGCCCTATAGTCTTCAAAGGGATCCGAAATATCTGTTCTCAGATTCCACAGAAATAAGGCTAGCAAAGAGATCCACGAAATACAGATGTAACTATGTGAGTGGAAGTCACACGTCACAGAGCAGTTTCTCAGAAAGCTTCTTTCCAGATTTCATCTGAGGATATTTCCTTTTTCACCATAGCCCTCTATGGGCTTCCAAATATCACTTTGCCAATTGCACAAGAACTGTCTTAGCGAAAGGCTTCTTGAGGGGAAAGCTGTAACTCTGTGTGATGATTTCACAGAACACAAAGAAGTTTCTCAGAAAGCTTCTTTCTCTTTGTTATCGGAGCATATTTCCTTTGGCCCTATAGTCTTCAAAGGGATCCGAAATATCTGATCTCAGATTCCACAGAAATAAGGCTAGCAAAGAGATCCTCGAAATACAGATGTAACTCTGTGAGATGAATTAACAGAACACTAAGCAGTTTCTCAGAAAGCTTCTTTCCAGCTTTCATCTGAGGATATTTCCTTTTTCACCATAGCCCTCTAAGGGCTTCCAAATATCACTTTTCCAATTCCACAAGAACTGTCTTAGCGAAAGGCTTCTTGAGGGGAAAGCTGTAACTCTGTGAGATGATTTCACAGAACACAAAGAAGTTTTTCAGAAAGCTTCTTTCTCTTTGTTA
This sequence comes from Macaca mulatta, assembly GCF_049350105.2. Taxonomy (NCBI): domain Eukaryota; kingdom Metazoa; phylum Chordata; class Mammalia; order Primates; family Cercopithecidae; genus Macaca; species Macaca mulatta. The sequence goes on along the minus strand of NC_133409.1, from coordinate 51,566,724 downwards.
TCGGAGGATATTTCCTTTGGCCCTATAGTCTCCAAAGGGATCCGAAATATCTGTTCTCAGATTCCACAGAAATAAGGCTAGCAAAGAGATCCACGAAATACAGATGTAACTCTGTGAGATGAATTACCAGAATACTAAGCAGTTTCTCAGAAAGCTTCTTTCCAGATTTCATCTGAGGATATTTCCTTTTTCACCGTAGCCCTCTATGGGCTTCCAAATATCACTTTGCCAATTCCACAAGAACTGTATTAGCGAAAGGGTTCTTGAGGGGAAAGCTGTAACTCTGTGAGATGATTTCACAGAACACAAAGAAGTTTCTCAGAAAGCTTCTTTCTCTTTGTTATCGGAGAATATTTCCTTTGTCCCTATAGTCTTCAAAGGTATCCGAAATATCTGTTCTCAGATTCCACAGAAATAAGGCTAGCAAAGAATTCCAAGAAATAGAGATGTAACTCTGTGAGTGGAAGTCACACATCACAGAGCAGTTTCTCAGAAAGCTTCTTTCTCTTTGTTATCGGAGGATATTTCCTTTGGCCCTATAGTCTTCAAAGGGATCCGAAATATGAGTTCTCAGATTCCACAGAAATAAGGCTAGCAAAGAGATCCACGATATACAGATGTAACTCAGTGAGATGAATAACAGAACACTAAGCAGTTTCTCAGAAAGCGTCTTTCCAGATTTCATCTGAGGATATTTCCTTTTTCACCATAGCCCTCTAGGGGTTTCAAATATCACTTTGCCAATTCCACAAGAACTGTGTTAGCGAAAGGCTTCTTGAGGGGAAAGCTGTTACTCTGTGAGATGATTTCACAGAACACAAAGAAGTTTCTCAGAGAGCTTCTTTCTCTTTGTTATCGGTGGATATTTCCTTTGGCCCTATAGACTTCAAAGGCATCCGAAATATCTGTTCTCAGATTCCACAGAAATAAGGCTAGCAAAGAGATCCACGAAATACAGATGTAACTCTGTGAGTGGAAGTCACACATCGCAGAGCAGTTCCTCTGAGGTTATTTCCTTTTTCACCATAGCCCTCTATGGGCTTCCAAATATTACTTTGCCAATTTCAAAAGAACTGTCTTAGCGAAAGGCTTCTTGAGGGGAAAGCTGTAACTCTGTGAGATGATTTCACAGAACACAAAGAAGTTTCTCAGAAAGCTTCTTTCTCTTTGTTATCGGAGGATATTTCCTTTGGCCCTATAGTCTCCAAAGGGATCCGAAATATCTGTTCTCAGATTCCACAGAAATAAGGGTAGCAAAGAGATCCACGAAATACAGATGTAACTCTGTGAGATGAATTACCAGAACACTAAGCAGTTTCTCAGAAAGCTTCTTTCCAGATTTCATCTGAGGATATTTCCTTTTTCACCATAGCCCTCTATGGGCTTCCAAATATCACTTTGGCAATTCCGCAAGAACTGTCTTAGCGAAAGGCTTCTTGAGGGGAAAGCGGTAACTCTGCGAGATGATTTCACAGAACACAAATAAGTTTCTCAGAGAGCTTCTTTCTCTTTGTTATCGGAGGATATTTCCTTTGGCCCTATAGTCTTCAAAGGGATCTGAAATATCTGTTCTCAGATTCCACAGAAATAAGGCTAGCAAAGAGATCCACGAAATACAGGTGTAACTCTGTGAGTGGAAGTCACACATCACAGAGCAGTTTCTCACAAAACTTCTTTCCAGATTTCATCTGAGGATATTTCCTTTTTCACCGTAGCCCTCTATGGGCTTCCAAATATCACTTTGCCAATTCCACAAGAACTATCTTAGCGGAAGGATTCTTGAAGAGAAAGCTGTAACTCTGTGTGATGATTTCACAGAACACAAAGAAGTTTCTCAGAAAGCTTCTTTCTCTTTGTTATCGGAGGATATTTCCTCTGGCCCTACAGTCTTCAAAGGGATCCGAAATATCTGTTCTCAGATTCCACAGAAATAAGGCTGGCAAAGAGATCCACGAAACACAGATGTAACTCTGTGAGATGAATTAACAGAACACTAAGCAGTTTCTCAGAAAGCTTCTTTCCAGATTTCATCTGAGGATATTTCCTTTTTCACCATAGCCCTCTATGGGCTTCCAAATATCACTTTTCCAATTTCACAAGAACTGTCTTAGGGAAAGGCTTCTTGACGGGAAAGCTGTAACTCTGTGAGATGATTTCACATAACACAAAGAAGTTTGTCAGAAAGCTTCTTACTCTTTGTTATCAGAGGATATTTCCTTTGGTCCTATAGTCTACAAAGGGATCCGAAATATCTGTTCTCAGATTCCACAGAAATAAGGCTAGCAAAGAGATCCACGAAATACAGATGTAACTCTGGGGATGAATTAACAGAACTCTAAGCAGTTTCTCAGAATGCTTCTTTCCAGATTTCATCTGAGGATATTTCCTTTTTCACCATAGCCCTCTATGGGCTTCCAAATATCACTTTGCCAATTCCACAACAACTGTCTTAGCGAAAGGCTTCTTGAGGGGAAAGCTGTAACTCTGTGAGATGATTTCACAGAACACAAAGAAGTTTCTCAGAAAGCTTCTTTCTCTTTGTTATCGGAGGATATTTCCTTTGGCCCTATAGTCTTCAAAGGGATGCGAAATATCTGTTCTCAGATTCCACAGAAATAAGGCTAGCAAAGAGATCCACGAAATACATATGTAACTCTATGAGTGGAAGTCACACATCACAGAGCAGTTTCTCACAAAGCTTCTTTCCAGATTTCATCTGAGGATATTTCCTTTTTCACCGTAGCCCTCTATGGGCTTCCAAATATCACTTTGCCAATTTCCAAAGAACTGTCTTAGCGAAAAGCTTCTTTAGCGGAAAGCTGTAACTCTGTGAGATGATTTCACAGAACACAAAGAAGTTTCTCAGAAAGCTTCTTTCTCTTTGTTATTGGAGGATATTTCCTTTGGCCCTATAGTCTTCAAAGGGATCCGAAATATCTGTTCTCAGATTCCACAGAAATAAGGCTGGCAAAGAGATCCACGAAATACAGATGTAACTCTGTGAGATGAATTAATAGAACACTAAGCAGTTTCTCAGAAAGCTTCTTTCCAGATTTCATCTGAGGATATTTCCTTTTTCACCATAGCCCTCTATGGGCTTCCAAATATCACTTTGCCAATTCCACAAGAACTGTCTTAGCAAAAGGCTTCTTTAGGGGAAAGCTGTAACTCTGTGAGATGATTTCATAGAACACAAAGAAGTTTCTCAGAAACCTTCTTTCTCTTTGTTATCGGAGGATATTTCCTTTGGCCCTATATTCTTCAAAGGGATCCGAAATATCTGCTCTCAGATTCCATAGAAATAAGGCTAGCAAAGAGATCCACGAAATACAGATGTAACTCTGTGAGATCAATTACCAGAACACTAAGCAGTTTCTCAGAAAGCTTCTTTCCAGATTTCATCTGAGGATATTTCCTTTTTCACCATAGCCCTCTAAGGGCTTCCAAATATCACTTTGCCAATTCCACAAGAACTGTCTTAGCGAAAGGCTTCTTGAGGGGAAAGCTGTAACTCTGTGAGATGACTTCACAGAACACAAAGAAGTTTCTCAGAAAGCTTCTTTCTCTTTGTTATCGGAGGATATTTCCTTTGGCCCTATAGTCTTCAAAGGGATCCGAAATATCTGTTCTCAGATTCCACAGAAATAAGGCTAGAAAAGGGATCCACGAAATACAGATGTAACTCTGTGAGATGAATTAAGAGAACACTAAGCAGTTTCTCAGAAAGCTTCTTTCCAGATTTCATCTGAGGATATTTCCTTTTTCACCATAGCCCTCTAAGGGATTCCAAATATCACTTTGCCAATTCCACAAGAACTGTCTTAGCGTAAGGCTTCTTGAGGGGAAAGCTGTAACTCTGTGAGATGATTTCACAGACACAAAGAAGTTTCTCAGAAAGCTTCTTTCTCTTTGTTATCGGAGAATATTTCATTTGGCCCTATAGTCTTCAAAGGGATCCGAAATATCAGTTCTCAGATTCCACAGAAATAAGGCTAGCAAAGAGATCCACGAAATACAGATGTAACTCTGTGAGATGAATTAACAGAACACTAAGCAGTTTCTCAGAAAGCTTCTTTCCAGATTTCATCTGAGGATATTTCCTTTTTCACCATAGCCCTCTATGGGCTTCCAAATATCACTTTGCCAATTCCACAAGAACTGTCTTAGCGAAAGTCTTCTTGAGGGGAAAGCTGTAACTCTATGAGATGATTTCAGAGATAACAAAGAAGTTTCTCAGAGAGCTTCTTTCTCTTTGTTATCGGAGGATATTTCCTTTGGCCCTATAGTCTTCAAAGGGATCCGAAATATCTGTTCTCAGATTCCACAGAAATAAGGCTAGCAAAGAGATCCACGAAATACAGATGTAACTCTGTGAGTGGAAGTCACACATCACAGAGCAGTTTCTCAGAAAGCTTCTTTCCAGATTTCATCTGAGGATATTTCCTTTTTCACCATAGCCCTCTGTGGGCTTCCAAATATCACTTTGCCAATTCCAAAAGAACTGTCTTAGCGAAAGGCTTCTTGAGGGGAAAGCTGTAACTCTGTGAGATGATTTCACAGAAGACAAAGAAGTTTCTCAGAGAGCTTCTTTCTCTTTGTTATCGGAGGATATTTCCTCTGGCCCTACAGTCTTCAAAGAGATCCGAAATATCTGTTCTCAGATTCCACAGAAATAAGGCTAGAAAAGGGATCCACGAAATACAGATGTAACTCTCTGAGATGAATTAACAGAACACTAAGCAGTTTCTCAGAAAGCTTCTTTCCAGATTTCATCTGAGGATATTTCCTTTTTCACCATAGCCCTCTATGGGCTTCCAAATATCACTTTGCCAATTTCACAAGAACTGTCTTAGCGAAAGGCTTCTTGAGGGGAAAGCTGTAACTCTGTGAGATGATTTCACAGAACACAAAGAAGTTAATCAGAAAGCTTCTTTCTCTTTGTTATCGGAGGATATTTCCTTTGGCCCTATAGTCTTCAAAGGGATCCGAAATATCTGTTCTCAGATTCCACAGAAATAAGGCTAGAAAAGAGATCCACGAAATACAGATGTAACTCTGTGAGATGAATTAACAGAACACTAAGCAGTTTCTCAGAAAGCTTCTTTCCAGATTTCATCTGAGGATATTTCCTTTTTCACCATAGCCCTCTATGGCTTCCAAATATCACTTTGCCAATTCCACAAGAACTGTCTTAGCGAAAGGCTTCTTGAGGGGAAAGCTGTAACTCTGTGAGATGATTTCACAGACACAAAGATGTTTCTCAGAAAGCTTCTTTCTCTTTGTTATCGGAGGATATTTCCTTTGGCCCTATAGTCTTCAAAGGGATGCGAAATATCTGTTCTCAGATTCCACAGAAATAAGGGTAGCAAAGAGATCCACGAAATACAGATGTAACTCTGTGAGATGAATTAACAGAACACTAAGCAGTTTCTCAGAAAGCTTCTTTCCAGATTTCATCTGAGGATATTTCCTTTTTCACCAAAGCCCTCTATGAGCTTCCAAATATCACTTTGCCTATTCCACAAGAACTGTCTTAGCAAAAGGCTTCTTGAGGGGAAAGCTGTAACTCCGTGAGATGATTTCACAGAACACAAAGAAGTTTCTCAGAGAGCTTCTTTCTCTTTGTTATCGGAGGATATTTCCTTTGGCCCTATATTCTTCAAAGGGATCCGAAATATCTGTTCTCAGATTCCACAGAAATAAGGCTAGCAAAGAGATCCACGAAATACAGATGTAACCCTGTGAGTGGAAGTCACACATCACAGAGCAGTTTCTCAGAAAGCTTCTTTCCAGATTTCATCTGAGGATATTTCCTTTTTCACCATAGCCCTCTATGGGCTTCCAAATATCACTTTGCCAATTGCACAAGAACTGTCTTAGCGAAAGGCTTCTTGAGGGGAAAGCTGTAACTCTGTGTGATGATTTCACAGAACACAAAGAAGTTTCTCAGAAAGCTTCTTTCTCTTTGTTATCGGAGGATATTTCCTTTGGCCCTATAGTCTTCAAAGGGATCCGAAATATCTGTTTTCAGATTCCACAGAAATAAGGCTAGCAAAGAGATCCTCGAAATACAGATGTAACTCTGTGAGATGAATTAACAGAACACTAAGCAGTTTCTCAGAAAGCTTCTTTCCAGATTTCATCTGAGGATATTTCCTTTTTCACCATAGCCCTCTAAGGGCTTCCAAATATCACTTTTCCAATTCCACAAGAACTGTCTTAGCGAAAGGCTTCTTGAGGGGAAAGCTGTAACTCTGTGAGATGATTTCACAGAACACAAAGAAGTTTCTCAGAAAGCTTCTTTCTCTTTGTTATCTTAGGATATTTCCTTTGGCCCTATAGTCTTCAAAGGGATCCGAAATATCTGTTCTCAGATTCCACAGAAATAAGGCTAGCAAAGAGATCCTCGAAATACAGATGTAACTCTGTGAGATGAATTAACAGAACACTAAGCAGTTTCTCAGAAAGCTTCTTTCCAGATTTCATCTGAGGATATTTCCTTTTTCACCATAGCTCTCTATGGGCTTCCCAATATCACTTTGCAATTCCGCAAGAACTATCTTAGCGAAAGGCTTCTTGAGGGAAAGCTGTAACTCTGTGACATGATTTCACAGAACACAAATAAGTTTCTCAGAAAGCTTCTTTCTCTTTGTTATCGGAGGATATTTCCTTTGGCCCTATAGTCTTCAAAGGGATCCGAAATATCTGTTCTCAGATTCCACAGAAATAAGGCTAGCAAAGAGATCCACGAAATACAGATGTAACTCTGTGAGTGGAAGTCACACGTCACAGAGCAGTTTCTCAGAAAGCTTCTTTCCAGATTTCATCTGAGGATATTTCCTTTTTCACCATAGCCCTCTATGGGCTTCCAAATATCACTTTGCCAATTCCACAAGAACTGTCTTAGCAAAAGGCTTCTTTAGGGGAAAGCTGTAACTCTGTGAGATGATTTCATAGAACACAAAGAAGTTTCTCAGAAACCTTCTTTCTCTTTGTTATCGGAGGATATTTCCTTTGGCCCTATATTCTTCAAAGGGATCCGAAATATCTGCTCTCAGATTCCATAGAAATAAGGCTAGCAAAGAGATCCACGAAATACAGATGTAACTCTGTGAGATCAATTACCAGAACACTAAGCAGTTTCTCAGAAAGCTTCTTTCCAGATTTCATCTGAGGATATTTCCTTTTTCACCATAGCCCTCTAAGGGCTTCCAAATATCACTTTGCCAATTCCACAAGAACTGTCTTAGCGAAAGGCTTCTTGAGGGGAAAGCTGTAACTCTGTGAGATGACTTCACAGAACACAAAGAAGTTTCTCAGAAAGCTTCTTTCTCTTTGTTATCGGAGGATATTTCCTTTGGCCCTATAGTCTTCAAAGGGATCCGAAATATCTGTTCTCAGATTCCACAGAAATAAGGCTAGAAAAGGGATCCACGAAATACAGATGTAACTCTGTGAGATGAATTAAGAGAACACTAAGCAGTTTCTCAGAAAGCTTCTTTCCAGATTTCATCTGAGGATATTTCCTTTTTCACCATAGCCCTCTAAGGGATTCCAAATATCACTTTGCCAATTCCACAAGAACTGTCTTAGCGTAAGGCTTCTTGAGGGGAAAGCTGTAACTCTGTGAGATGATTTCACAGACACAAAGAAGTTTCTCAGAAAGCTTCTTTCTCTTTGTTATCGGAGAATATTTCATTTGGCCCTATAGTCTTCAAAGGGATCCGAAATATCAGTTCTCAGATTCCACAGAAATAAGGCTAGCAAAGAGATCCACGAAATACAGATGTAACTCTGTGAGATGAATTAACAGAACACTAAGCAGTTTCTCAGAAAGCTTCTTTCCAGATTTCATCTGAGGATATTTCCTTTTTCACCATAGCCCTCTATGGGCTTCCAAATATCACTTTGCCAATTCCACAAGAACTGTCTTAGCGAAAGTCTTCTTGAGGGGAAAGCTGTAACTCTATGAGATGATTTCAGAGATAACAAAGAAGTTTCTCAGAGAGCTTCTTTCTCTTTGTTATCGGAGGATATTTCCTTTGGCCCTATAGTCTTCAAAGGGATCCGAAATATCTGTTCTCAGATTCCACAGAAACAAGGCTAGCAAAGAGATCCACGAAATACAGATGTAACTCTGTGAGTGGAAGTCACACATCACAGAGCAGTTTCTCAGAAAGCTTCTTTCCAGATTTCATCTGAGGATATTTCCTTTTTCACCATAGCCCTCTGTGGGCTTCCAAATATCACTTTGCCAATTCCAAAAGAACTGTCTTAGCGAAAGGCTTCTTGAGGGGAAAGCTGTAACTCTGTGAGATGATTTCACAGAAGACAAAGAAGTTTCTCAGAGAGCTTCTTTCTCTTTGTTATCGGAGGATATTTCCTCTGGCCCTACAGTCTTCAAAGGGATCCGAAATATCTGTTCTCAGATTCCACAGAAATAAGGCTAGAAAAGGGATCCACGAAATACAGATGTAACTCTCTGAGATGAATTAACAGAACACTAAGCAGTTTCTCAGAAAGCTTCTTTCCAGATTTCATCTGAGGATATTTCCTTTTTCACCATAGCCCTCTATGGGCTTCCAAATATCACTTTGCCAATTGCACAAGAACTGTCTTAGCGAAAGGCTTCTTGAGGGGAAAGCTGTAACTCTGTGAGATGATTTCACAGAACACAAAGAAGTTTGTCAGAAAGCTTCTTTCTCTTTGTTAACAGAGGATATTTCCTTTGGCACTATATTTTTCAAAGGGATCCGAAATATCTGTTGTTAGATTCCACAGAAATAAGGCTAGCAAAGAGATCCACGAAATACAGATGTAACTCTGGGGATGAATTAACGGAACACTAAGCAGTTTCTCAGAATGCTTCTTTCCAGATTTCATCTGAGGATATTTCCTTTTTCACCATAGCCCTCTATGGGCTTCCAAATATCACTTTGCCAATTGCACAACAACTGTCTTAGCGAAATGCTTCTTGAGGGGAAAGCTGTAACACTGTGAGATGATTTCACAGAACACAAAGAAGTTTCTCAGAAAGCTTCTTTCTCTTTGTTATCGGAGGATATTTCCATTGCCCCTATAGTCTTCAAAGGGATCCCAAATATCTGTTCTCAGATTCCACAGAAATAAGGCTGGCAAAGAGATCCTCGAAATACAGATGTAACTCTGTGAGACGAATTAACAGAACACTAGGCAGTTTCTCAGAAAGCTTCTTTCCAGATTTCATCTGAGGATATGTCCTTTTTCACCATAGCCCTCTATGGGCTTCCAAATATCACTTTGCCAATTCCACAAGAACTGTCTTAGCGAAAGGCTTCTTGAGGGGAAAGCTGTAACTCTGTGAGATGATTTCACAGAACACAAAGAAGTTTCTCATAGAGCTTCTTTCTCTTTGTTATCGGAGGATATTTCCTTTGTCCCTATAGTCTTCAAATGGATCCGAAATATCTGTTCTCAGATTCCACAGAAATAAGGCTAGCAAAGAGATCCCCGAAATACAGATGTAACTCTGTGAGTGGAAGTCACACATCACATAGCAGTTTCTCAGAAAGCTTCTTTCCAGATTTATTCTGAGGATATTTCCTTTTTCACCATAGCCCTCTATGGGCTTCCAAATATCACTTTGCCAATTCCACAACAACTGTCTTAGCGAAAGGCTTCTTGAGGGGAAAGCTGTAACTCTGTGAGATGATTTCACAGAACACAAAGAAGTTTCTCAGAAAGCTTCTTTCTCTTTGTTATCGGAGGATAATTCCTTTGGCCCTATAGTCTTCAAAGGGATCCGAAATATCTGTTCTCAGATTCCACAGAAATAAGGCTAGAAAAGAGATCCACGAAATACAGATGTAACTCTGTGAGATGAATTAACAGAACACTAAGCAGTTTCTCAGAAAGCTTCTTTCCAGATTTCATCTGAGGATATTTCCTTTTTCACCATAGCCCTCTATGGCTTCCAAATATCACTTTGCCAATTCCACAAGAACTGTCTTAGCGAAAGGCTTCTTGAGGGGAAAGCTGTAACTCTGTGAGATGATTTCACAGACACAAAGATGTTTCTCAGAAAGCTTCTTTCTCTTTGTTATCGGAGGATATTTCCTTTGGCCCTATAGTCTTCAAAGGGATGCGAAATATCTGTTCTCAGATTCCACAGAAATAAGGGTAGCAAAGAGATCCACGAAATACAGATGTAACTCTGTGAGATGAATTAACAGAACACTAAGCAGTTTCTCAGAAAGCTTCTTTCCAGATTTCATCTGAGGATATTTCCTTTTTCACCAAAGCCCTCTATGAGCTTCCAAATATCACTTTGCCAATTCCACAAGAACTGTCTTAGCAAAAGGCTTCTTGAGGGGAAAGCTGTAACTCCGTGAGATGATTTCACAGAACACAAAGAAGTTTCTCAGAGAGCTTCTTTCTCTTTGTTATCGGAGGATATTTCCTTTGGCCCTATATTCTTCAAAGGGATCCGAAATATCTGTTCTCAGATTCCACAGAAATAAGGCTAGCAAAGAGATCCACGAAATACAGATGTAACCCTGTGAGTGGAAGTCACACATCACAGAGCAGTTTCTCAGAAAGCTTCTTTCCAGATTTCATCTGAGGATATTTCCTTTTTCACCATAGCCCTCTATGGGCTTCCAAATATCACTTTGCCAATTGCACAAGAACTGTCTTAGCGAAAGGCTTCTTGAGGGGAAAGCTGTAACTCTGTGTGATGATTTCACAGAACACAAAGAAGTTTCTCAGAAAGCTTCTTTCTCTTTGTTATCGGAGGATATTTCCTTTGGCCCTATAGTCTTCAAAGGGATCCGAAATATCTGTTTTCAGATTCCACAGAAATAAGGCTAGCAAAGAGATCCTCGAAATACAGATGTAACTCTGTGAGATGAATTAACAGAACACTAAGCAGTTTCTCAGAAAGCTTCTTTCCAGATTTCATCTGAGGATATTTCCTTTTTCACCATAGCCCTCTAAGGGCTTCCAAATATCACTTTTCCAATTCTACAAGAACTGTCTTAGCGAAAGGCTTCCTGAGGGGAAAGCTGTAACTCTGTGAGATGATTTCACAGAACTCAAAGAAGTTTCTCAGAAAGCTTCTTTCTCTTTGTTATCGGAGAATATTTCCTTTGGCCCTATAGTCTTCAAAGGGATCCGAAATATGAGTTCTCAGATTCCACAGAAATAAGGCTAGCAAAGAGATCCACGAAATACAGATGTAACTCTGTGATATGAATTACAGAACACTAAGCAGTTTCTCGGAAAGCTTCTTTCCAGATTTCATCTGAGGATATTTCCTTTTTCACCATAGCCCTCTATGGGCTTCCAAATATCACTTTGCCAATTCCACAACAACTGTCTTAGCGAAAGGCTTCTTGAGGGGAAAGCTGTAACTCTGTGAGATGATTTCACAGAACACATAGAAGTTTCTCAGATAGCTTCTTTCTCTTTGTTATCGGAGGATATTTCCTTTGGCCCTATAGTCTTCAAAGGGATCCGAAATATCTGTTCTCAGATTCCACAGAAATAAGGCTAGCAAAGAGATCCACGAAATACAGATGTAACTCTGTGAGTGGAAGTCACACATCACAGAGCAGTTTCTCAGAAAGCTTCTTTCCAGATTTCATCTGAGGATATTTCCTTTTTCACCATAGCCCTCTATGGGCTTCCAAATATTACTTTGCCAATTTCAAAAGAACTGTCTTAGCGAAAGGCTTCTTTAGGGGAAAGCTGTAACTCTGTGAGATGATTTCACAGAACACAAAGAAGTTTCTCAGAAAGCTTCTTTCTCTTTGTTATCTTAGGATATTTCCTTTGGCCCTATAGTCTTCAAAGGGATCCGAAATATCTGTTCTCAGATTCCACAGAAATAAGGCTAGCAAAGAGATCCTCGAAATACAGATGTAACTCTGTGAGATGAATTAACAGAACACTAAGCAGTTTCTCAGAAAGCTTCTTTCCAGATTTCATCTGAGGATATTTCCTTTTTCACCATAGCTCTCTATGGGCTTCCCAATATCACTTTGCAATTCCGCAAGAACTATCTTAGCGAAAGGCTTCTTGAGGGAAAGCTGTAACTCTGTGACATGATTTCACAGAACACAAATAAGTTTCTCAGAAAGCTTCTTTCTCTTTGTTATCGGAGGATATTTCCTTTGGCCCTATAGTCTTCAAAGGGATCCGAAATATCTGTTCTCAGATTCCACAGAAATAAGGCTAGCAAAGAGATCCACGAAATACAGATGTAACTCTGTGAGTGGAAGTCACACGTCACAGAGCAGTTTCTCAGAAAGCTTCTTTCCAGATTTCATCTGAGGATATTTCCTTTTTCACCATAGCCCTCTATGGGCTTCCAAATATCACTTTGCCAATTGCACAAGAACTGTCTTAGCGAAAGGCTTCTTGAGGGGAAAGCTGTAACTCTGTGTGATGATTTCACAGAACACAAAGAAGTTTCTCAGAAAGCTTCTTTCTCTTTGTTATCGGAGCATATTTCCTTTGGCCCTATAGTCTTCAAAGGGATCCGAAATATCTGATCTCAGATTCCACAGAAATAAGGCTAGCAAAGAGATCCTCGAAATACAGATGTAACTCTGTGAGATGAATTAACAGAACACTAAGCAGTTTCTCAGAAAGCTTCTTTCCAGATTTCATCTGAGGATATTTCCTTTTTCACCATAGCCCTCTAAGGGCTTCCAAATATCACTTTTCCAATTCCACAAGAACTGTCTTAGCGAAAGGCTTCCTGAGGGGAAAGCTGTAACTCTGTGAGATGATTTCACAGAACTCAAAGAAGTTTCTCAGAAAGCTTCTTTCTCTTTGTTATCGGAGAATATTTCCTTTGGCCCTATAGTCTTCAAAGGGATCCGAAATATGAGTTCTCAGATTCCACAGAAATAAGGCTAGCAAAGAGATCCACGAAATACAGATGTAACTCTGTGATATGAATTACAGAACACTAAGCAGTTTCTCGGAAAGCTTCTTTCCAGATTTCATCTGAGGATATTTCCTTTTTCACCATAGCCCTCTATGGGCTTCCAAATATCACTTTGCCAATTCCACAACAACTGTCTTAGCGAAAGGCTTCTTGAGGGGAAAGCTGTAACTCTGTGAGATGATTTCACAGAACACATAGAAGTTTCTCAGAGAGCTTCTTTCTCTTTGTTATCGGAGGATATTTCCTTTGGCCCTATAGTCTTCAAAGGGATCCGAAATATCTGTTCTCAGATTCCACAGAAATAAGGCTAGCAAAGAGATCCACGAAATACAGATGTAACTCTGTGAGTGGAAGTCACACATCACAGAGCAGTTTCTCAGAAAGCTTCTTTCCAGATTTCATCTGAGGATATTTCCTTTTTCACCATAGCCCTCTATGGGCTTCCAAATATTACTTTGCCAATTTCAAAAGAACTGTCTTAGCGAAAGGCTTCCTTAGGGGAAAGCTGTAACTCTGTGAGATGATTTCACAGAACACAAAGAAGTTTCTCAGAAAGCTTCTTTCTCTTTGTTATCTTAGGATATTTCCTTTGGCCCTATAGTCTTCAAAGGGATCCGAAATATCTGTTCTCAGATTCCACAGAAATAAGGCTAGCAAAGAGATCCTCGAAATACAGATGTAACTCTGTGAGATGAATTAACAGAACACTAAGCAGTTTCTCAGAAAGCTTCTTTCCAGATTTCATCTGAGGATATTTCCTTTTTCACCATAGCTCTCTATGGGCTTCCCAATATCACTTTGCAATTCCGCAAGAACTATCTTAGCGAAAGGCTTCTTGAGGGAAAGCTGTAACTCTGTGACATGATTTCACAGAACACAAATAAGTTTCTCAGAAAGCTTCTTTCTCTTTGTTATCGGAGGATATTTCCTTTGGCACTATAGTCTTCAAAGGGATCCGAAATATCTGTTCTCAGATTCCACAGAAATAAGGCTAGCAAAGAGATCCACGAAATACAGATGTAACTATGTGAGTGGAAGTCACACGTCACAGAGCAGTTTCTCAGAAAGCTTCTTTCCAGATTTCATCTGAGGATATTTCCTTTTTCACCATAGCCCTCTATGGGCTTCCAAATATCACTTTGCCAATTGCACAAGAACTGTCTTAGCGAAAGGCTTCTTGAGGGGAAAGCTGTAACTCTGTGTGATGATTTCACAGAACACAAAGAAGTTTCTCAGAAAGCTTCTTTCTCTTTGTTATCGGAGCATATTTCCTTTGGCCCTATAGTCTTCAAAGGGATCCGAAATATCTGATCTCAGATTCCACAGAAATAAGGCTAGCAAAGAGATCCTCGAAATACAGATGTAACTCTGTGAGATGAATTAACAGAACACTAAGCAGTTTCTCAGAAAGCTTCTTTCCAGCTTTCATCTGAGGATATTTCCTTTTTCACCATAGCCCTCTAAGGGCTTCCAAATATCACTTTTCCAATTCCACAAGAACTGTCTTAGCGAAAGGCTTCTTGAGGGGAAAGCTGTAACTCTGTGAGATGATTTCACAGAACACAAAGAAGTTTTTCAGAAAGCTTCTTTCTCTTTGTTATCGGAGGATATTTCCTTTGGCCCTATAGTCTCCAAAGGGATCCGAAATATCTGTTCTCAGATTCCACAGAAATAAGGCTAGCAAAGAGATCCACGAAATACAGATGTAACTCTGTGAGATGAATTACCAGAATACTAAGCAGTTTCTCAGAAAGCTTCTTTCCAGATTTCATCTGAGGATATTTCCTTTTTCACCGTAGCCCTCTATGGGCTTCCAAATATCACTTTGCCAATTCCACAAGAACTGTATTAGCGAAAGGGTTCTTGAGGGGAAAGCTGTAACTCTGTGAGATGATTTCACAGAACACAAAGAAGTTTCTCAGAAAGCTTCTTTCTCTTTGTTATCGGAGAATATTTCCTTTGTCCCTATAGTCTTCAAAGGGATCCGAAATATCTGTTCTCAGATTCCACAGAAATAAGGCTAGCAAAGAATTCCAAGAAATAGAGATGTAACTCTGTGAGTGGAAGTCACACATCACAGAGCAGTTTCTCAGAAAGCTTCTTTCTCTTTGTTATCGGAGGATATTTCCTTTGGCCCTATAGTCTTCAAAGGGATCCGAAATATGAGTTCTCAGATTCCACAGAAATAAGGCTAGCAAAGAGATCCACGATATACAGATGTAACTCAGTGAGATGAATAACAGAACACTAAGCAGTTTCTCAGAAAGCGTCTTTCCAGATTTCATCTGAGGATATTTCCTTTTTCACCATAGCCCTCTAGGGGTTTCAAATATCACTTTGCCAATTCCACAAGAACTGTGTTAGCGAAAGGCTTCTTGAGGGGAAAGCTGTTACTCTGTGAGATGATTTCACAGAACACAAAGAAGTTTCTCAGAGAGCTTCTTTCTCTTTGTTATCGGTGGATATTTCCTTTGGCCCTATAGACTTCAAAGGCATCCGAAATATCTGTTCTCAGATTCCACAGAAATAAGGCTAGCAAAGAGATCCACGAAATACAGATGTAACTCTGTGAGTGGAAGTCACACATCGCAGAGCAGTTCCTCTGAGGTTATTTCCTTTTTCACCATAGCCCTCTATGGGCTTCCAAATATTACTTTGCCAATTTCAAAAGAACTGTCTTAGCGAAAGGCTTCTTGAGGGGAAAGCTGTAACTCTGTGAGATGATTTCACAGAACACAAAGAAGTTTCTCAGAAAGCTTCTTTCTCTTTGTTATCGGAGGATATTTCCTTTGGCCCTATAGTCTCCAAAGGGATCCGAAATATCTGTTCTCAGATTCCACAGAAATAAGGGTAGCAAAGAGATCCACGAAATACAGATGTAACTCTGTGAGATGAATTACCAGAACACTAAGCAGTTTCTCAGAAAGCTTCTTTCCAGATTTCATCTGAGGATATTTCCTTTTTCTCCATAGCCCTCTATGGGCATCCAAATATCACTTTGCCAATTCCACAAGAACTGTCTTAGCTAAAGGCTTATTGAGGGGAAAGCTGTAACTCTGTGAGATGATTTCACGGAACACAAAGAAGTTTCTCAGAAAGCTTCTTTCTCTTTGTTATCAGAGGATATTTCCTTTGGCCCTATAGTCTTCAAAGGGATCCGAAATATCTGTTCTCAGATTCCACAGATATAAGGCCTGCAAAGAGATCCTCGAAATACAGATGTAACTCCGTGAGATGGATTAACAGAACACTAAGCAGTTTCTCAGAAAGCTTCTTTCCATATTTCATCTGAGGATATTTCCTTTTTCACCATAGCACTCTATGGGCTTCCAAATATCACTTTGCCAATTCCACAAGAACTGTCTTAGCGAAAGGCTTCTTGAGGGGAAAGCTGTAACTCTGTGAGATGATTTCACAGAACACAAAGAAGTTTCTCAGAGAGCTTCTTTCTCTTTGTTATCGGAGGATATTTCCTTTGGCCCTATAGTCTTCAAAGGGATCCGAAATATCTGTTCTCAGATTCCACAGAAATAAGGCTAGCAAAGAGATCCACGAAATACAGATGTAACTCTGTGAGTGGAAGTCACACATCACAGAGCAGTTTCTCAGAAAGCTTCTTTCCAGATTTCATCTGAGGATATTTCCTTTTTCACCATAGCCCTCTATGGGCTTCCAAATATTACTTTGCCAATTTCAAAAGAACTGTCTTAGCGAAAGGCTTCTTTAGGGGAAAGCTGTAACTCTGTGAGATGATTTCACAGAACACAAAGAAGTTTCTCAGAAAGCTTCTTTCTCTTTGTTATCTTAGGATGTTTCATTTGGCCCTATAGTCTTCAAAGGGATCCGAAATATCTGTTCTCAGATTCCACAGAAATAAGGCTAGCAAAGAGATCCTCGAAATACAGATGTAACTCTGTGAGATGAATTAACAGAACACTAAGCAGTTTCTCAGAAAGCTTCTTTCCAGATTTCATCTGAGGATATTTCCTTTTTCACCATAGCTCTCTATGGGCTTCCCAATATCACTTTGCCAATTCCACAAGAACTATCTTAGCGAAAGGCTTCTTGAGGGGAAAGCTGTAACTCTGTGAGATGATTTCACAGAACACAAAGAAGTTTCTCAGAAAGCTTCTTTCTCTTTGTTATCGGAGGATATTTCCTTTGGCCCTATAGTCTCCAAGGGGATCCGAAATATCTGTTCTCAGATTCCACAGAAATAAGGCTGGTAAAGACATCCATGAAATACAGATGTAATTCTGTGAGATGATTTAACAGAACACTAAGCAGTTTCTCAGGAAGCTTCTTTCCAGATGTCATCTGAGGATATTTCCTTTTTCACCATAGCCCTCTATTGGCTACCAAATATCACTTTGCCAATTCCACAAGAACTGTCTTAGCGAAAGTCTTCTTGAGGGGAAAGCTGTAACTCTGTGAGATGATTTCACAGAACACAAAGAAGTTTTTCAGAAAGCTTCTTTCTCTTTGTTATCGGAGGGTATTTCCTTTGGCCCTATAGTCTCCAAAGGGATCCGAAATATCTGTTCTCAGATTCCACAGAAATAAGGGTAGCAAAGAGATCCACGAAATAGAGATCTAACTCTGTGAGATGAATTACCAGAACACTAAGCAGTTTCTCAGAAAGCTTCTTTCCAGATTTCATCTGAGGATATTTCCTTTTTCACCATAGCCCTCTATGGGCTTCCAAATATCACTTTGCCAATTCCACAAGAACTGTCTTAGGGAAAGGCTTCTTGAGGGGAAAGCTGTAACTCTGTAAGATGATTTCACAGAACACAAAGAAGTTTCTCAGAAAGCTTCTTTCTCATTGTTATCGGAGGATATTTCCTTTGGCCCTATAGTCTTCAAAGGGATCCGAAATATCTGTTCTCAGATTCCACAGATATAAGGCTTGCAAAGAGATCCTCGAAATACAAATGTAACACCGTGAGATGGATTAACAGAACACTAAGCAGTTTCTCAGAGAGCTTCTTTCCAGATTTCATCTGAGGATATTTCCTTTTTCACCATAGCCCTCTATGGGCTTCCAAATATCACTTTGCCAATTCCACAAGAACTGTCTTAGCGAAAGGCTTCTTGAGGGGAAAGCTGTAACTCTGTGAGATGATTTCACAGAACACAAAGAAGTTTCTCAGAAATCTTCTTTCTCTTTGTTATTGGAGAATATTTCCTTTGGCCCTATAGTCTTCAAAGGGATCCGAAATATAAGTTCTCAGATTCCACAGAAATAAGGCTAGCAAAGAGATCCACGAAATACAGATGTAACTCTGTGATATGAATAACAGAACACTAAGCAGTTTCTCAGAAAGCTTCTTTCCAGATTTCATCTGAGGATATTTCCTTTTTCACCATAGCCCTCTATGGGCTTCCAAATATCACTTTGCCAATTCCACAAGAACTGTCTTAGCGAAAGGCTTCTTGAGGGGAAAGCTGTAACTCTGTGAGATGATTTCACAGAACACAAAGAAGTTTCTAAGAGAGCTTCTTTCTCTTTGTTATCGGAGGATATTTCCTTTGGCCCTATAGTCTTCAAAGGGATCCGAAATATCTCTTCTCAGATTCTACAGAAATAAGGCTAGCAAAGAGATCCACGAAATACATATGTAACTCTGTGAGTGGAAGTCACACATCACAGAGCAGTTTCTCAGAAAGCTTCTTTCCAGATTTCATCTGAGGATATTTCCTTTTTCACCATAGCCCTCTATGTGCTTCCAAATATCACTTTGCCAATTCCACAAGAACTGTCTTAGCGAAAGTCTTCTTGAGGGGAAAGCTGTAACTCTGTGAGATGACTTCAGAGAACACAAAGAAGTTTATCAGAGAGCTTCTTTCTCTTTGTTATCGGAGGATATTTCCTTTGGCCCTATAGTCTTCAAAGGGATCCGAAATATCTGTTCTCAGATTCCACAGAAATAAGGCTAGCAAAGAGATCCACGAAATACAGATGTAACTCTGGGGATGAATTAACTGAACACTAAGCAGTTTCTCAGAATGCTTCTTTCCAGATTTCATCTGAAGATATTTCCTTTTTCACCATAGCCGTCTATGGGCTTCCAAATATCACTTTGCCAATTCCACAACAACTGTCTTAGCGAAAGGCTTCTTGAGGGGAAAGCTGTAACTCTGTGAGATGATTTCACAGAACACAAAGAAGTTTCTCAGAAAGCTTCTTTCTCTTTGTTATCGGAGGATATTTCCTTTGGCCCTATAGTCTTCAAAGGGATGCGAAATATCTGTTCTCAGATTCCACAGAAATAAGGCTAGCAAAGAGATCCACGAAATACAAATGTAACTCTGTGAGATGAATTAACAGAACACTAAGCAGTTTCTCAGAAAGCTTCTTTCCAGATTTCATCTGAGGATATTTCCTTTTTCACCATAGCCCTCTATGAGCTTCCAAATATCACTTTGCCAATTCCAAAAGAACTGTCTTAGCAAAAGGCTTCTTGAGGGGAAAGCTGTAACTCCGTGAGGTGATTTCACAGAACACAAGGAAGTTTCTCAGAAAGCTTCTTTCTCTTTGTTATCGGAGGATATTTCCTTTGGCCCTATATTCTTCAAAGGGATCCGAAATATCTGTTCTCAGATTCCACAGAAATAAGGCTAGCAAAGAGATCCACGAAATACAGATGTAACTCTGTGAGTGGAAGTCACACATCACAGAGCAGTTTCTCAGAAAGCTTCTTTCCAGATTTCATCTGAGGATATTTCCTTTTTCACCATAGCCCTCTATGGGCTTCCAAATATCACTTTGCCAATTGCACAAGAACTGTCTTAGCGAAAGGCTTCTTGAGGGGAAAGCTGTAACTCTGTGTGATGATTTCACAGAACACAAAGAAGTTTCTCAGAAAGCTTCTTTCTCTTTGTTATTGGAGAATATTTCCTTTGGCCCTATAGTCTTCAAAGGGATCCGAAATATCAGTTCTCAGATTCCACAGAAATAAGGCTAGCAAAGAGATCCACGAAATACAGATGTGACTCTGTGATATGAATAACAGAACACTAAGCAGTTTCTCAGAAAGCTTCTTTCCAGATTTCATCTGAGTATATTTCCTTTTTCACCATAGCCCTCTACGGGCTTCCAAATATCACTTTGCCAATTCCACAAGAACTGTCTTAGCGAAAGGCTTCTTGAGCGGAAAACTGTAACTCTGTGAGATGATTTCACAGAACACAAAGAAGTTTCTCAGAGTGCTTCTTTCTCTTTGTTATCGGAGGATATTTCCTTTGGTCCTATAGTCTTCAAAGGGATCCGAAATATCTGTTCTCACATTCCACAGAAATAAGGCTAGCAAAGAGATCCACAAAATACAGATGTAACTCTGTGAGTGGAAGTCACACATCACAGAGCAGTTTCTCAGAAAGCTTCTTTCCAGATTTCATCTGAGGATATTTCCTTTTTCACCATAGCCCTCTATGGGCTTCCAAATATTACTTTGCCAATTTCAAAAGTACTGTCTTAGTGAAAGGCTTCTTTAGGGGAAAGCTGTAACTCTGTGAGATGATTTCACAGAACACAAAGAAGTTTCTCAGAAAGCTTCTTTCTCTTTGTTATCTTAGGATATTTCATTTGGCCCTATAGTCTTCAAAGGGATCCGAAATATCTGTTCTCAGATTCCACAGAAATAAGGCTAGCAAAGAGATCCTCGAAATACAGATGTAACTCTGTGAGATGAATTAACAGAACACTAAGCAGTTTCTCAGAAAGCTTCTTTCCAGATTTCATCTGAGGATATTTCCTTTTTCACCATAGCCCTCTATGGGCTTCCAAATATCACTTTGCCAATTCCACAAGAACTGTCTTAGCAAAAGGCTTCTTGAGGGGAAAGCTGTAACTCTGTGAGATGATTTCACAGAATACAAAGAAGTTTCTCAGAAAGCTTCTTTCTCTTTGTTATCGGAGAATATTTCCTTTGGCCCTATAGTCTTCAAAGGGATCCGAAATATGAGTTCTCGGATTCCACAGAAATAAGGCTAGCAAAGAGATCCACGAAATACAGATGTAACTCTGTGAGATGAATTAACAGAACACTAAGCAGTTTCTCCGAAAGCTTCTTTCCAGATTTCATCTGAGGATATTTCCTTTTTCACCATAGCCCTCTATGCGCCTCCAAATATCACTTTGCCAATTCCACAAGAACTATCTTAGGGAAAGGCTTCTTGAGGGGAAAGCTGTAACTCTGTGAGATGATTTCACAGAACACAAAGAAGTTTCTCAGAAAGCTTCTTTCTCTTTGTTATCGGAGGATATTTCCTTTGGCCCTATAGTCTTCAAAGGGATCCGAAATATCTGTTCTCAGATTCCACAGAAATAAGGCTGGCAAAGACATCCATGAAATACAGATGTAACTCTGTGAGATGAATTAACAGAACACTAAGCAGTTTCTCAGAAAGCTTCTTTCCGGATGTCATCTGTGGATATTTCCTTTTTCACCCTAGCCCTCTATGGGCTTCCAAATATCACTTTGCCAATTCCACAAGAACTGTCTTAGCGAAAGGCTTCTTGAGGGGAAAGCTGTAACTCTGTGAGATGATTTCACAGAACACAAAGAAGTTTTTCAGAAAGCTTCTTTCTCTTTGTTATCGGAAGATATTTCCTTTGGCCCTATAGTCTCCAAAGGGATCCGAAATATCTGTGCTCAGATTCCACAGAAATAAGGCTAGCAAAGAGATCCACGAAATACAGATGTAACTCTGTGAGATGAATTACCAGAACACTAAGCAGTTTCTCAGAAAGCTTCTTTCCAGATTTCATCTGAGGATATTTCCTTTTTCACCATAGCCCTCTAAGGGCTTCCAAATATCACTTTGCCAATTCCACAAGAACTGTCTTAGCGAAAGGCTTCTTGAGGGGAAAGCTGTAACTCTTTGAGATGATTTCACAGAACACAAAGAAGTTTCTCAGAAAGCTTCTTTCTCTTTGTTATCGGAGGATATTTCCTTTGGCCCTATAGTCTTCAAAGGGATGCGAAATATCTGTTCTCAGATTCCACAGAAATAAGGCTGGCAAAGACATCCATGAAATGCAGATGTAACTCTGTGAGATGAATTAACAGAACACTAAGCAGTTTCTCAGAAAGCTTCTTTCCAGATGTCATCTGTGGATATTTCCTTTTTCACCATAGTCCTCTATGAGCTTCCAAATATCACTTTGCCAATTCCACAAGAACTGCCTTAGCGAAAGTCTTCTTGAGGGGAAAGCTCTCACTCTGTGAGACGATTTCACAGAACACCAAGCAGTTTTTCAGAAAGCTTCTTTCTCTTTGTTATCGGAGGATATTTCCTTTGGCCCTATAGTCTCCAAAGGGATCCGAAATATCTGTTCTCAGATTCCACAGAAATAAGGGTAGCAAAGAGATCCACGAAATACAGATGTAACTCTGTGAGATGAATTACCAGAACACTAAGCAGTTTCTCAGAAAGCTTCTTTCCAGATTTCATCTGAGGATATTTCCTTTTTCACCATAGCCCTCTATGGGCTTCCAAATATCACTTTGCCAATTCCACAAGAACTGTCTTAGCGAAAGGCTTCTTGAGGGGAAAGCTGTAACTCTGTGAGATGATTTCCCAGAACACAAAGAAGTTTCTCAGAAAGCTTCTTTCTCTTTGTTATCGGAGGATATTTCCTTTGGCCCTATAGTCTTCAAAGGGATCCGAAATATCTGTTCTCAGATTCCACAGATATAAGGCCTGCAAAGAGATCCTCGAAATACAGATGTAACACCGTGAGATGGATGAACAGAACACTAAGCAGTTTCTCAGAAAGCTTCTTTCCAGATTTCATCTGAGGATATTTCCTTTTTCACCATCGCCCTCTATGGGCTTCCAAATATCACTTTGCCAATTCCCCAAGAACTGTCTTAGCGAAAGGCTTCTGGAGGGGAAAGCTGTAACTCTGTGAGATGATTTCAGGGAACACAAAGAAGTTTCTCAGAAAGCTTCTTTCTCTTTGTTATAGGAGAATATTTCCTTTGGCCCTATAGTCTTCAAAGGGATCCGAAATATCTGTTCTCAGATTCCACAGAAATAAGGCTAGCAAAGAGATCCACGAAATAGAGATGTAACTCTGTGAGTGGAAGTCACACATCACAGAGCAGTTTCTCACAAAGCTTCTTTCCAGATTTCATCTGAGGATATTTCCTTTTTCTCCATAGCCCTCTATGGGCTTCCAAATATTACTTTGCCAATTACAAAAGGACGGTCTTAGCGAAAGGCTTCTTTAGGGGAAAGCTGTAACACTGTGAGATGATTTCACAGACACAAAGAAGTTTCTCAGAAAGCTTCCTTCTCTTTGTTATCGGAGGATATTTCCTTTGGCCCTATAGTCTTCAAAGGGATCCGAAATATCTGTTCTCAGATTCCACAGAAATAAGGCTAGCAAAGACATCCATGAAATACAGATGTAACTCTGTGAGATGAATTAACAGAACACTAAGCAGTTTCTCAGAAAGCTTCTTTCCAGATGTCATCTGAGGATATTTCCTTTTTCACCCTAGCCCTCTATGGGCTTCCAAATATCACTTTGCCAATTCCACAAGAACTGTCTTAACGAAAGGCTTCTTGAGGGGAAAGCTGTAACTCTGTGAGATGATTTCACAGAACACAAAGAAGTTTTTCAGAAAGCTTCTTTCTCTTTGTTATCGGAAGATATTTCCTTTGGCCCTATAGTCTCCAAAGGGATCCGAAATATCTGTTCTCAGATTCCACAGAAATAAGGCTAGCAAAGAGATCCACGAAATACAGATGTAACTCTGTGATATGAATTAACAGAACACTAAGCAGTTTCTCAGAAAGCTTCTTTCCAGATTTCATCTGAGGATATTTCCTTTTTCACCATAGCCCTCTATGGGCTTCCAAATATCACTTTGCCAATTCCACAAGAACTGTCGTAGCGAAAGGCTTCTTGAAGGGAAAGCTGTAACTCTGTGAGATGATTTCACAGAACACAAAGAAGTTTCTCAGAAAGCTTCTTTCTCTTTGTTATCGGAGGATATTTCCTTTGGCCCTATAGTCTTCAAAGGGATGCGAAATATCTGTTCTCAGATTCCACAGAAATAAGGCTGGCAAAGACATCCATGAAATACAGATGTAACTCTGTGAGATGAATTAACAGAACACTAAGCAGTTTCTCAGAAAGCTTCTTTCCAGATGTCATCTGTGGATATTTCCTTTTTCACCATAGCCCTCTATGGGCTTCCAAATATCACTTTGCCAATTCCACAAGAACTGCCTTAGCGAAAGGCTTCTTGAGGGGAAAGCTCTCACTCTGTGAGATGATTTCACAGAACACAAAGAAGTTTTTCAGAAAGCTTCTTTCTCTTTGTTATCGGAGGATATTTCCTTTGGCCCTATAGTCTCCAAAGGGATCCGAAATATCTGTTCTCAGATTCCACAGAAATAAGGGTAGCAAACAGATCCACGAAATACAGATGTAACTCTGTGAGATGAATTAACAGAACACTAAGCAGTTTCTCAGAAAGCTTCTTTCCAGATTTCATCTGAGGATATTTACTTTTTCACAATAGCCCTCTAAGTGCTTCCAAATATCACTTTGCCAATTCCACAAGAACTGTCTTAGCGAAAGGCTTCTTGAGGGGAAAGCTGTAACTCTGTGAGATGATTTCCCAGAACACAAAGAAGTTTCTCAGAAAGCTTCTTTCTCTTTGTTATCGGAGGATATTTCCTTTGGCCCTATAGTCTTCAAAGGGATCCGAAATATCTGTTCTCAGATTCCACAGATGTAAGGCCTGCAAAGAGATCCTCGAAATACAGATGTAACTCCGTGAGATTGATTAACAGAACACTAAGCAGTTTCTCAAAAAGCTTCTTTCCAGATTTCATCTGAGGATATTTCCTTTTTCACCTTCGCCCTCTATGGGCTTCCAAATATCACTTTGCCAATTCCACAAGAACTGTCTTAGCGAAAGGCTTCTGGAGGGGAAAGCTGTAACTCTGTGAGATGATTTCACAGAACACAAAGAAGTTTCTCAGAAAGCTTCTTTCTCTTTGTTATTGGAGAATATTTCCTTTGGCCCTATAGTCTTCAAAGGGATCCGAAATATCTGTTCTCAGAATCCACAGAAATAAGGCTAGCAAAGAGATCCACGAAATAGAGATGTAACTCTGTGAGTGGAAGTCACACATCACAGAGAAGTTTCTCACAAAGCTTCTTTCCAGATTTCATCTGAGGATATTTCCTTTTTCACCATAGCCCTCTATGGGCTTCCAAATATTACTTTGCCAATTTCAAAAGGACTGTCTTAGCGAAAGGCTTCTTTAGGGGAAAGCTGTAACACTGTGAGATGATTTCACAGAACACAAAGAAGTTTCTCAGAAAGCTTCTTTCTCTTTGTTATTGGAGAATATTTCCTTTGGCCCTATAGTCTTCAAAGGGATCCGAAATATCTGTTCTCAGATTCCACAGAAATAAGGCTAGCAAAGATATCCACGAAATACAGATGTAACTCTGTGAGATGAATTACCAGAACACTAAGCAGTTTCTCAGAAAGCTTCTTTCCAGATTTCATCTGAGGATATTTCCTTTTTCACCGTAGCCCTCTATGGGCTTCCAAATATCACTTTGCCAATTCCACAAGAACTGTCTTAGCGAAAGGCTTCTTGAGGGGAAAGCTGTAACTCTGTGAGATGATTTCACAGAACACAAAGAAGTTTCTCAGAAAGCTTCTTTCTCTTTGTTATCGGAGAATATTTCCTTTGGCCCTATAGTCTTCAAAGGGATCCGAAATATAAGTTCTCAGATTCCACAGAAATAAGGCTAGCAAAGAGATCCACGAAATGCAGATGTAACTCTTTGATATGAATAACAGAACACTAAGCAGTTTCTCAGAAAGCTTCTTTCCAGATTTCATCTGAGGATATTTCCTTTTTCACCATAGCCCTCTATGGGCTTCCAAATATCACTTTGCCAATTCCACAAGAACTGTCTTAGCGAAAGGCTTCTTGAGGGGAAAACTGTAACTCTGTGAGATGATTTCACAGAACACAAAGAAGTTTCTCAGAGAGCTTCTTTCTCTTTGTTATCGGAGGATATTTCCTTTGGCTCTATAGTCTTCAAAGGGATCCGAAATATCTGTTCTCAGATTCCACAGAAATAAGGCTAGCAAAGAAATCCACGAAATACAGATGTAACTCTGTGAGTGGAAGTCACACATCACAGAGCAGTTTCTCAGAAAGCTTCTTTCCAGATTTCATCTGAGGATATTTCGTTTTTCACCATAGCCCTCTATGGGCTTCCAAATATTACTTTGCCAATTTCAAAAGAACTGTCTTAGCGAAAGGCTTCTTTAGGGGAAAGCTGTAACTCTGTGAGATGATTTCACAGAACACAAAGAAGTTTCTCAGAAAGCTTCTTTCTCTTTGTTATCTTAGGATATTTCCTTTGGCCCTATAGTCTTCAAAGGGATCCGAAATATCTGTTCTCAGATTCCACAGAAATAAGGCTAGCAAAGAGATCCTCGAAATACATATGTAACTCTGTGAGATGAATTAACAGAACACTAAGCAGTTTCTCAGGAAGCTTCTTTCCAGATGTCATCTGTGGATGTTTCCTTTTTCACCATAGTCCTCTATGGGCTTACAAATATCACTTTGCCAATTCCACAAGAACTGTCTTAGCGAAAGGCTTCTTGAGGGGAAAGCTGTAACTCTGTGAGATGATTTCACAGAACACAAAGAAGTTTTTCAGAAAGCTTCTTTCTCTTTGTTATCGGAGGATATTTCCTTAAGCCCTATAGTCTCCAAAGGGATCCGAAATATCTGTTCTCAGATTCCACAGAAATAAGGGTAGCAAAGAGATCCACGAAATACAGATGTAACTCTGTGAGATGAATTACCAGAACACTAAGCAGTTTCTCAGAAAGCTTCTTTCCAGATTTCATCTGAGGATATTTCCTTTTTCACCATAGCCCTCTATGGGCTTCCAAATATCACTTTGCCAATTCCACAAGAACTGTCTTAGCGAAAGGCTTCTTGAGGGGAAAGCTGTAACTCTGTAAGATGATTTCACAGAACACAAAGAAGATTCTCAGAAAGCTTCTTTCTCTTTGTTATCGGAGGATATTTCCTTTGGCCCTATAGTCTTCAAAGGGATCCGAAATATCTGTTCTCAGATTCCACAGATATAAGGCCTGCAAAGATATCCTCGAAATACAGATGTAACTCCGTGAGATGGATTAACGGAACACTAAGCAGTTTCTCAGAAAGCTTCTTTCCAGATTTCATCTGAGGATATTTCCTTTTTCACCATAGCCCTCTATGGGCTTCCAAATATCACTTTGCCAATTCCACAAAAACTGTCTTAGCGAAAGTCTTCTTGAGGGGAAAGCTGTAACTCTGTGAGATGACTTCAGAGAACACAAAGAAGTTTATCAGAGAGCTTCTTTCTCTTTGTTATCGGAGGATATTTCCTTTGGCCCTATAGTCTTCAAAGGGATCCGAAATATCTGTTCTCAGATTCCACAGAAATAAGGCCTGCAAAGAGATCCACGAAATACAGATGTAACTCTGTGAGTGGAAGTCACACATCACAGAGCAGTTTCTCAGAAAGCTTCTTTCCAGATTTCATCCGAGGATATTTCCTTTTTCACCATAGCCCTCTATGGGCTTCCAAATATTACTTTGCCAATTTCAAAAGAATTGTCTTAGCGAAAGGCTTCTTTAGGGGAAAGCTGTAACTCTGTGAGATGATTTCACAGAACACAAAGAAGTTTCTCAGAAAGCTTCTTTCTCTTTGTTATCTTAGGATATTTCCTTTGGCCCTATAGTCTTCAAAGGGATCCGAAATATCTGTTCTCAGATTCCACAGAAATAAGGCTAGCAAAGAGGTCCTCGAAATACAGATGTAACTCTGTGAGATGAATTAACAGAACACTAAGCAGTTTCTCAGAAAGCTTCTTTCCACATTTCATCTGATGATATTTCCTTTTTCACAATAGCTCTCTATGGGCTTCCCAATATCACTTTGCCAATTCCACAAGAACTATCTTAGCGAAAGGCTTCTTGAGGGGAAAGCTGTAACTCTGTGAGATGATTTCACAGAACACAAAGAAGTTTCTCAGAAAGCTTCTTTCTCTTTGTTATCGGAGGATATTTCCTGTGGCCCTATAGTCTTCAAAGGGATGCGAAATATCTGTTCTCAGATTCCACAGAAATAAGGCTGGCAAAGACATCCATGAAATACAGATGTAATTCTGTGAGATGATTTAACAGAACACTAAGCAGTTTCTCAGGAAGCTTCTTTCCAGATGTCATCTGTGGATATTTCCTTTTTCACCATAGTCCTCCATGGGCTTACAAATATCACTTTGCCAATTCCACAAGAACTGTCTTAGCGAAAGGCTTCTTGAGGGGAAAGCTGTAACTCTGTGAGATGATTTCACAGAACACAAAGAAGTTTTTCAGAAAGCTTCTTTCTCTTTGTTATCGGAGGATATTTCCTTAAGCCCTATAGTCTCCAAAGGGATCCGAAATATCTGTTCTCAGATTCCACAGAAATAAGGGTAGCAAAGAGATCCACGAAATACATATGTAACTCTGTGAGATGAATTACCAGAACACTAAGCAGTTTCTCAGAAAGCTTCTTTCCAGATTTCATCTGAGGATATTTCCTTTTTCACCATAGCCCTCTATGGGCTTCCAAATATCACTTTGCAAATTCCACAAGAACTGTCTTAGCGAAAGGCTTCTTGAGGGGAAAGCTGTAACTCTGTGAGATGATTTCACAGAACACAAAGAAGTTTCTCAGAAAGCTTCTTTCTCTTTGTTATCGGAGGATATTTCCTTTGGCCCTATAGTCTTCAAAGGGATCCGAAATATCTGTTCTCAGATTCCACAGATATAAGGCCTGCAAAGATATCCTCGAAATACAGATGTAACTCCGTGAGATGGATTAACGGAACACTAAGCAGTTTCTCAGAAAGCTTCTTTCCAGATTTCATCTGAGGATATTTCCTTTTTCACCATAGCCCTCTATGGGCTTCCAAATATCACTTTGCCAATTCCACAAAAACTGTCTTAGCGAAAGTCTTCTTGAGGGGAAAGCTGTAACTCTGTGAGATGACTTCAGAGAACACAAAGAAGTTTATCAGAGAGCTTCTTTCTCTTTGTTATCGGAGGATATTTCCTTTGGCCCTATAGTCTTCAAAGGGATCCGAAATATCTGTTCTCAGATTCCACAGAAATAAGGCTAGCAAAGAGATCCACGAAATACAGAGGTAACTCTGTGAGTGGAAGTCACACATCACAGAGCAGTTTCTCAGAAAGCTTCTTTCCAGATTTCATCTGAGGATATTTCCTTTTTCACCATAGCCCTCTATGGGCTTCCAAATATCACTTTGCCAATTCCACAAGAACTGTCTTAGCGAAAGGCTTCTTGAGGGGAAAGCTGTAACTCTGTGAGATGATTTCACATAACACAAAGAAGTTTGTCAGAAAGCTTCTTTCTCTTTGTTATCGGAGGATATTTCCTTTGGCCCTATAGTCTTCAAAGGGATCCGAAATATCTGTTCTCATATTCCACAGAAATAAGGCTAGCAAAGAGATCCACGAAATACAGATGTAACTCTGGGGATGAATTAACTGAACACTAAGCAGTTTCTCAGAATGCTTCTTTCCAGATTTCATCTGAGGATATTTCCTTTTTCACCATAGCCGTCTATGGGCTTCCAAATATCACTTTGCCAATTCCACAAGAACTGTCTTAGCGAAAGGCTTCTTGAGGGGAAAGCTCTAACTCTGTGAGATGATTTCACAGAACACAAAGAAGTTTCTCAGAAAGCTTCTTTCTCTTTGTTATCGGAGGATATTTCCTTTGGCCCTATAGTTTTCAAAAGGATGCGAAATATCTGTTCTCAGATTCCACAGAAATAAGGCTGGCAAAGACATCCATGAAATACAGATGTAACTCTGTGAGATGAATTAACAGAACTCTAAGCAGTTTCTCAGAAAGCTTCTTTCCAGATGTCATCTGTGGATATTTCCTTTTTCACCATAGCCCTCTATGGGCTTCCAAATATCACTTTGCCAATTCCACAAGAACTGCCTTAGCGAAAGGCTTCTTGAGGGGAAAGCTCTCACTCTGTGAGACGATTTCACAGAACACCAAGCAGTTTTTCAGAAAGCTTCTTTCTCTTTGTTATCGGAGGATATTTCCTTTGGCCCTATAGTCTCCAAAGGGATCCGAAATATCTGTTCTCAGATTCCACAGAAATAAGGGTAGCAAAGAGATCCACGAAATACAGATGTAACTCTGTGAGATGAATTACCAGAACACTAAGCAGTTTCTCAGAAAGCTTCTTTCCAGATTTCATCTGAGGATATTTCCTTTTTCACCATAGCCCTCTATGGGCTTCCAAATATCACTTTGCCAATTCCACAAGAACTGTCTTAGCGAAAGGCTTCTTGAGGGGAAAGCTGTAACTCTGTGAGATGATTTCCCAGAACACAAAGAAGTTTCTCAGAAAGCTTCTTTCTCTTTGTTATCGGAGGATATTTCCTTTGGCCCTATAGTCTTCAAAGGGATCCGAAATATCTGTTCTCAGATTCCACAGATATAAGGCCTGCAAAGAGATCCTCGAAATACAGATGTAACACCGTGAGATGGATGAACAGAACACTAAGCAGTTTCTCAGAAAGCTTCTTTCCAGATTTCATCTGAGGATATTTCCTTTTTCACCATCGCCCTCTATGGGCTTCCAAATATCACTTTGCCAATTCCCCAAGAACTGTCTTAGCGAAAGGCTTCTGGAGGGGAAAGCTGTAACTCTGTGGGATGATTTCAGGGAACACAAAGAAGTTTCTCAGAAAGCTTCTTTCTCTTTGTTATAGGAGAATATTTCCTTTGGCCCTATAGTCTTCAAAGGGATCCGAAATATCTGTTCTCAGATTCCACAGAAATAAGGCTAGCAAAGAGATCCACGAAATAGAGATGTAACTCTGTGAGTGGAAGTCACACATCACAGAGCAGTTTCTCACAAAGCTTCTTTCCAGATTTCATCTGAGGATATTTCCTTTTTCTCCATAGCCCTCTATGGGCTTCCAAATATTACTTTGCCAATTACAAAAGGACGGTCTTAGCGAAAGGCTTCTTTAGGGGAAAGCTGTAACACTGTGAGATGATTTCACAGACACAAAGAAGTTTCTCAGAAAGCTTCCTTCTCTTTGTTATCGGAGGATATTTCCTTTGGCCCTATAGTCTTCAAAGGGATCCGAAATATCTGTTCTCAGATTCCACAGAAATAAGGCTAGCAAAGACATCCATGAAATACAGATGTAACTCTGTGAGATGAATTAACAGAACACTAAGCAGTTTCTCAGAAAGCTTCTTTCCAGATGTCATCTGAGGATATTTCCTTTTTCACCCTAGCCCTCTATGGGCTTCCAAATATCACTTTGCCAATTCCACAAGAACTGTCTTAACGAAAGGCTTCTTGAGGGGAAAGCTGTAACTCTGTGAGATGATTTCACAGAACACAAAGAAGTTTTTCAGAAAGCTTCTTTCTCTTTGTTATCGGAAGATATTTCCTTTGGCCCTATAGTCTCCAAAGGGATCCGAAATATCTGTTCTCAGATTCCACAGAAATAAGGCTAGCAAAGAGATCCACGAAATACAGATGTAACTCTGTGATATGAATTAACAGAACACTAAGCAGTTTCTCAGAAAGCTTCTTTCCAGATTTCATCTGAGGATATTTCCTTTTTCACCATAGCCCTCTATGGGCTTCCAAATATCACTTTGCCAATTCCACAAGAACTGTCGTAGCGAAAGGCTTCTTGAGGGGAAAGCTGTAACTCTGTGAGATGATTTCACAGAACACAAAGAAGTTTCTCAGAAAGCTTCTTTCTCTTTGTTATCGGAGGATATTTCCTTTGGCCCTATAGTCTTCAAAGGGATGCGAAATATCTGTTCTCAGATTCCACAGAAATAAGGCTGGCAAAGACATCCATGAAATACAGATGTAACTCTGTGAGATGAATTAACAGAACACTAAGCAGTTTCTCAGAAAGCTTCTTTCCAGATGTCATCTGTGGATATTTCCTTTTTCACCATAGCCCTCTATGGGCTTCCAAATATCACTTTGCCAATTCCACAAGAACTGCCTTAGCGAAAGGCTTCTTGAGGGGAAAGCTCTCACTCTGTGAGATGATTTCACAGAACACAAAGAAGTTTTTCAGAAAGCTTCTTTCTCTTTGTTATCGGAGGATATTTCCTTTGGCCCTATAGTCTCCAAAGGGATCCGAAATATCTGTTCTCAGATTCCACAGAAATAAGGGTAGCAAACAGATCCACGAAATACAGATGTAACTCTGTGAGATGAATTAACAGAACACTAAGCAGTTTCTCAGAAAGCTTCTTTCCAGATTTCATCTGAGGATATTTACTTTTTCACAATAGCCCTCTAAGTGCTTCCAAATATCACTTTGCCAATTCCACAAGAACTGTCTTAGCGAAAGGCTTCTTGAGGGGAAAGCTGTAACTCTGTGAGATGATTTCCCAGAACACAAAGAAGTTTCTCAGAAAGCTTCTTTCTCTTTGTTATCGGAGGATATTTCCTTTGGCCCTATAGTCTTCAAAGGGATCCGAAATATCTGTTCTCAGATTCCACAGATGTAAGGCCTGCAAAGAGATCCTCGAAATACAGATGTAACTCCGTGAGATTGATTAACAGAACACTAAGCAGTTTCTCAAAAAGCTTCTTTCCAGATTTCATCTGAGGATATTTCCTTTTTCACCTTCGCCCTCTATGGGCTTCCAAATATCACTTTGCCAATTCCACAAGAACTGTCTTAGCGAAAGGCTTCTGGAGGGGAAAGCTGTAACTCTGTGAGATGATTTCACAGAACACAAAGAAGTTTCTCAGAAAGCTTCTTTCTCTTTGTTATTGGAGAATATTTCCTTTGGCCCTATAGTCTTCAAAGGGATCCGAAATATCTGTTCTCAGAATCCACAGAAATAAGGCTAGCAAAGAGATCCACGAAATAGAGATGTAACTCTGTGAGTGGAAGTCACACATCACAGAGAAGTTTCTCACAAAGCTTCTTTCCAGATTTCATCTGAGGATATTTCCTTTTTCACCATAGCCCTCTATGGGCTTCCAAATATTACTTTGCCAATTTCAAAAGGACTGTCTTAGCGAAAGGCTTCTTTAGGGGAAAGCTGTAACACTGTGAGATGATTTCACAGAACACAAAGAAGTTTCTCAGAAAGCTTCTTTCTCTTTGTTATTGGAGAATATTTCCTTTGGCCCTATAGTCTTCAAAGGGATCCGAAATATCTGTTCTCAGATTCCACAGAAATAAGGCTAGCAAAGATATCCACGAAATACAGATGTAACTCTGTGAGATGAATTACCAGAACACTAAGCAGTTTCTCAGAAAGCTTCTTTCCAGATTTCATCTGAGGATATTTCCTTTTTCACCGTAGCCCTCTATGGGCTTCCAAATATCACTTTACCAATTCCACAAGAACTGTCTTAGCGAAAGGCTTCTTGAGGGGAAAGCTGTAACTCTGTGAGATGATTTCACAGAACACAAAGAAGTTTCTCAGAAAGCTTCTTTCTCTTTGTTATCGGAGAAT
This sequence comes from Macaca mulatta, assembly GCF_049350105.2. Lineage (NCBI taxonomy): Eukaryota > Metazoa > Chordata > Mammalia > Primates > Cercopithecidae > Macaca > Macaca mulatta. The sequence continues at coordinate 51,533,179 of NC_133409.1, read as the reverse complement.
ATTTCCTTTGGCCCTATAGTCTTCAAAGGGATCCGAAATATAAGTTCTCAGATTCCACAGAAATAAGGCTAGCAAAGAGATCCACGAAATGCAGATGTAACTCTTTGATATGAATAACAGAACACTAAGCAGTTTCTCAAAAAGCTTCTTTCCAGATTTCATCTGAGGATATTTCCTTTTTCACCATAGCCCTCTATGGGCTTCCAAATATTACTTTGCCAATTACAAAAGGACGGTCTTAGCGAAAGGCTTCTTTAGGGGAAAGCTGTAACACTGTGAGATGATTTCACAGACACAAAGAAGTTTCTCAGAAAGCTTCCTTCTCTTTGTTATCGGAGGATATTTCCTTTGGCCCTATAGTCTTCAAAGGGATCCGAAATATCTGTTCTCAGATTCCACAGAAATAAGGCTAGCAAAGACATCCATGAAATACAGATGTAACTCTGTGAGATGAATTAACAGAACACTAAGCAGTTTCTCAGAAAGCTTCTTTCCAGATGTCATCTGAGGATATTTCCTTTTTCACCCTAGCCCTCTATGGGCTTCCAAATATCACTTTGCCAATTCCACAAGAACTGTCTTAACGAAAGGCTTCTTGAGGGGAAAGCTGTAACTCTGTGAGATGATTTCACAGAACACAAAGAAGTTTTTCAGAAAGCTTCTTTCTCTTTGTTATCGGAAGATATTTCCTTTGGCCCTATAGTCTCCAAAGGGATCCGAAATATCTGTTCTCAGATTCCACAGAAATAAGGCTAGCAAAGAGATCCACGAAATACAGATGTAACTCTGTGATATGAATTAACAGAACACTAAGCAGTTTCTCAGAAAGCTTCTTTCCAGATTTCATCTGAGGATATTTCCTTTTTCACCATAGCCCTCTATGGGCTTCCAAATATCACTTTGCCAATTCCACAAGAACTGTCGTAGCGAAAGGCTTCTTGAGGGGAAAGCTGTAACTCTGTGAGATGATTTCACAGAACACAAAGAAGTTTCTCAGAAAGCTTCTTTCTCTTTGTTATCGGAGGATATTTCCTTTGGCCCTATAGTCTTCAAAGGGATGCGAAATATCTGTTCTCAGATTCCACAGAAATAAGGCTGGCAAAGACATCCATGAAATACAGATGTAACTCTGTGAGATGAATTAACAGAACACTAAGCAGTTTCTCAGAAAGCTTCTTTCCAGATGTCATCTGTGGATATTTCCTTTTTCACCATAGCCCTCTATGGGCTTCCAAATATCACTTTGCCAATTCCACAAGAACTGCCTTAGCGAAAGGCTTCTTGAGGGGAAAGCTCTCACTCTGTGAGATGATTTCACAGAACACAAAGAAGTTTTTCAGAAAGCTTCTTTCTCTTTGTTATCGGAGGATATTTCCTTTGGCCCTATAGTCTCCAAAGGGATCCGAAATATCTGTTCTCAGATTCCACAGAAATAAGGGTAGCAAACAGATCCACGAAATACAGATGTAACTCTGTGAGATGAATTAACAGAACACTAAGCAGTTTCTCAGAAAGCTTCTTTCCAGATTTCATCTGAGGATATTTACTTTTTCACAATAGCCCTCTAAGTGCTTCCAAATATCACTTTGCCAATTCCACAAGAACTGTCTTAGCGAAAGGCTTCTTGAGGGGAAAGCTGTAACTCTGTGAGATGATTTCCCAGAACACAAAGAAGTTTCTCAGAAAGCTTCTTTCTCTTTGTTATCGGAGGATATTTCCTTTGGCCCTATAGTCTTCAAAGGGATCCGAAATATCTGTTCTCAGATTCCACAGATGTAAGGCCTGCAAAGAGATCCTCGAAATACAGATGTAACTCCGTGAGATTGATTAACAGAACACTAAGCAGTTTCTCAAAAAGCTTCTTTCCAGATTTCATCTGAGGATATTTCCTTTTTCACCTTCGCCCTCTATGGGCTTCCAAATATCACTTTGCCAATTCCACAAGAACTGTCTTAGCGAAAGGCTTCTGGAGGGGAAAGCTGTAACTCTGTGAGATGATTTCACAGAACACAAAGAAGTTTCTCAGAAAGCTTCTTTCTCTTTGTTATTGGAGAATATTTCCTTTGGCCCTATAGTCTTCAAAGGGATCCGAAATATCTGTTCTCAGAATCCACAGAAATAAGGCTAGCAAAGAGATCCACGAAATAGAGATGTAACTCTGTGAGTGGAAGTCACACATCACAGAGAAGTTTCTCACAAAGCTTCTTTCCAGATTTCATCTGAGGATATTTCCTTTTTCACCATAGCCCTCTATGGGCTTCCAAATATTACTTTGCCAATTTCAAAAGGACTGTCTTAGCGAAAGGCTTCTTTAGGGGAAAGCTGTAACACTGTGAGATGATTTCACAGAACACAAAGAAGTTTCTCAGAAAGCTTCTTTCTCTTTGTTATTGGAGAATATTTCCTTTGGCCCTATAGTCTTCAAAGGGATCCGAAATATCTGTTCTCAGATTCCACAGAAATAAGGCTAGCAAAGATATCCACGAAATACAGATGTAACTCTGTGAGATGAATTACCAGAACACTAAGCAGTTTCTCAGAAAGCTTCTTTCCAGATTTCATCTGAGGATATTTCCTTTTTCACCGTAGCCCTCTATGGGCTTCCAAATATCACTTTACCAATTCCACAAGAACTGTCTTAGCGAAAGGCTTCTTGAGGGGAAAGCTGTAACTCTGTGAGATGATTTCACAGAACACAAAGAAGTTTCTCAGAAAGCTTCTTTCTCTTTGTTATCGGAGAATATTTCCTTTGGCCCTATAGTCTTCAAAGGGATCCGAAATATAAGTTCTCAGATTCCACAGAAATAAGGCTAGCAAAGAGATCCACGAAATGCAGATGTAACTCTTTGATATGAATAACAGAACACTAAGCAGTTTCTCAAAAAGCTTCTTTCCAGATTTCATCTGAGGATATTTCCTTTTTCACCATAGCCCTCTATGGGCTTCCAAATATCACTTTGCCAATTCCACAAGAACTGTCTTAGCGAAAGGCTTCTTGAGGGGAAAACTGTAACTCTGTGAGATGATTTCACAGAACACAAAGAAGTTTCTCAGAGAGCTTCTTTCTCTTTGTTATCGGAGGATATTTCCTTTGGCTCTATAGTCTTCAAAGGGATCCGAAATATCTGTTCTCAGATTCCACAGAAATAAGGCTAGCAAAGAAATCCACGAAATACAGATGTAACTCTGTGAGTGGAAGTCACACATCACAGAGCAGTTTCTCAGAAAGCTTCTTTCCAGATTTCATCTGAGGATATTTCGTTTTTCACCATAGCCCTCTATGGGCTTCCAAATATTACTTTGCCAATTTCAAAAGAACTGTCTTAGCGAAAGGCTTCTTTAGGGGAAAGCTGTAACTCTGTGAGATGATTTCACAGAACACAAAGAAGTTTCTCAGAAAGCTTCTTTCTCTTTGTTATCTTAGGATATTTCCTTTGGCCCTATAGTCTTCAAAGGGATCCGAAATATCTGTTCTCAGATTCCACAGAAATAAGGCTAGCAAAGAGATCCTCGAAATACATATGTAACTCTGTGAGATGAATTAACAGAACACTAAGCAGTTTCTCAGGAAGCTTCTTTCCAGATGTCATCTGTGGATGTTTCCTTTTTCACCATAGTCCTCTATGGGCTTACAAATATCACTTTGCCAATTCCACAAGAACTGTCTTAGCGAAAGGCTTCTTGAGGGGAAAGCTGTAACTCTGTGAGATGATTTCACAGAACACAAAGAAGTTTTTCAGAAAGCTTCTTTCTCTTTGTTATCGGAGGATATTTCCTTAAGCCCTATAGTCTCCAAAGGGATCCGAAATATCTGTTCTCAGATTCCACAGAAATAAGGGTAGCAAAGAGATCCACGAAATACAGATGTAACTCTGTGAGATGAATTACCAGAACACTAAGCAGTTTCTCAGAAAGCTTCTTTCCAGATTTCATCTGAGGATATTTCCTTTTTCACCATAGCCCTCTATGGGCTTCCAAATATCACTTTGCCAATTCCACAAGAACTGTCTTAGCGAAAGGCTTCTTGAGGGGAAAGCTGTAACTCTGTGAGATGATTTCACAGAACACAAAGAAGATTCTCAGAAAGCTTCTTTCTCTTTGTTATCGGAGGATATTTCCTTTGGCCCTATAGTCTTCAAAGGGATCCGAAATATCTGTTCTCAGATTCCACAGATATAAGGCCTGCAAAGATATCCTCGAAATACAGATGTAACTCCGTGAGATGGATTAACGGAACACTAAGCAGTTTCTCAGAAAGCTTCTTTCCAGATTTCATCTGAGGATATTTCCTTTTTCACCATAGCCCTCTATGGGCTTCCAAATATCACTTTGCCAATTCCACAAAAACTGTCTTAGCGAAAGTCTTCTTGAGGGGAAAGCTGTAACTCTGTGAGATGACTTCAGAGAACACAAAGAAGTTTATCAGAGAGCTTCTTTCTCTTTGTTATCGGAGGATATTTCCTTTGGCCCTATAGTCTTCAAAGGGATCCGAAATATCTGTTCTCAGATTCCACAGAAATAAGGCCTGCAAAGAGATCCACGAAATACAGATGTAACTCTGTGAGTGGAAGTCACACATCACAGAGCAGTTTCTCAGAAAGCTTCTTTCCAGATTTCATCTGAGGATATTTCCTTTTTCACCATAGCCCTCTATGGGCTTCCAAATATTACTTTGCCAATTTCAAAAGAATTGTCTTAGCGAAAGGCTTCTTTAGGGGAAAGCTGTAACTCTGTGAGATGATTTCACAGAACACAAAGAAGTTTCTCAGAAAGCTTCTTTCTCTTTGTTATCTTAGGATATTTCCTTTGGCCCTATAGTCTTCAAAGGGATCCGAAATATCTGTTCTCAGATTCCACAGAAATAAGGCTAGCAAAGAGGTCCTCGAAATACAGATGTAACTCTGTGAGATGAATTAACAGAACACTAAGCAGTTTCTCAGAAAGCTTCTTTCCACATTTCATCTGATGATATTTCCTTTTTCACAATAGCTCTCTATGGGCTTCCCAATATCACTTTGCCAATTCCACAAGAACTATCTTAGCGAAAGGCTTCTTGAGGGGAAAGCTGTAACTCTGTGAGATGATTTCACAGAACACAAAGAAGTTTCTCAGAAAGCTTCTTTCTCTTTGTTATCGGAGGATATTTCCTGTGGCCCTATAGTCTTCAAAGGGATGCGAAATATCTGTTCTCAGATTCCACAGAAATAAGGCTGGCAAAGACATCCATGAAATACAGATGTAATTCTGTGAGATGATTTAACAGAACACTAAGCAGTTTCTCAGGAAGCTTCTTTCCAGATGTCATCTGTGGATATTTCCTTTTTCACCATAGTCCTCCATGGGCTTACAAATATCACTTTGCCAATTCCACAAGAACTGTCTTAGCGAAAGGCTTCTTGAGGGGAAAGCTGTAACTCTGTGAGATGATTTCACATAACACAAAGAAGTTTGTCAGAAAGCTTCTTTCTCTTTGTTATCGGAGGATATTTCCTTTGGCCCTATAGTCTTCAAAGGGATCCGAAATATCTGTTCTCATATTCCACAGAAATAAGGCTAGCAAAGAGATCCACGAAATACAGATGTAACTCTGGGGATGAATTAACTGAACACTAAGCAGTTTCTCAGAATGCTTCTTTCCAGATTTCATCTGAGGATATTTCCTTTTTCACCATAGCCGTCTATGGGCTTCCAAATATCACTTTGCCAATTCCACAAGAACTGTCTTAGCGAAAGGCTTCTTGAGGGGAAAGCTCTAACTCTGTGAGATGATTTCACAGAACACAAAGAAGTTTCTCAGAAAGCTTCTTTCTCTTTGTTATCGGAGGATATTTCCTTTGGCCCTATAGTTTTCAAAAGGATGCGAAATATCTGTTCTCAGATTCCACAGAAATAAGGATGGCAAAGACATCCATGAAATACAGATGTAACTCTGTGAGATGAATTAACAGAACTCTAAGCAGTTTCTCAGAAAGCTTCTTTCCAGATGTCATCTGTGGATATTTAGTTTTTCACCATAGCCCTCTATGGGCTTCCAAATATCACTTTGCCAATTCCACAAGAACTGCCTTAGCGAAAGGCTTCTTGAGGGGAAAGCTCTCACTCTGTGAGATGATTTCACAGAAGACAAAGAAGTTTTTCAGAAAGCTTCTTTCTCTTTGTTATCGGAGGATATTTCCTTTGGCCCTATAGTCTCCAAAGGGATCCGAAATATCTGTTCTCAGATTCCACAGATGTAAGGCCTGCAAAGAGATCCTCGAAATACAGATGTAACTCCGTGAGATGGATTAACAGAACACTAAGCAGTTTCTCAGAAAGCTTCTTTCCAGATTTCATCTGAGGATATTTCCTTTTTCACCTTCGCCCTCTATGGGCTTCCAAATATCACTTTGCCAATTCCACAAGAACTGTCTTAGCGAAAGGCTTCTGGAGGGGAAAGCTGTAACTCTGTGAGATGATTTCACAGAACACAAAGAAGTTTCTCAGAAAGCTTCTTTCTCTTTGTTATCATAGGATATTTCCTTTGGCCCTATAGTCTTCAAAGGGATCCGAAATATCTGTTCTCAGATTCCACAGATATAAGGCTTGCAAAGAGATCCTCGAAATACAGATGTAACTCCGTGAGATGGATTAACAGAACACTAAGCAGTTTCTCAGAAAGCTTCTTTCCAGATTTCATCTGAGGATATTTCCTTTTTCACCATAGCCCTCTATGGGCTTCCAAATATCACTTTGCCAATTCCACAAGAACTGTCTCAGCAAAAGGCTTCTTGAGGGGAAAGCTGTAACTCTGTGAGATGATTTCACAGAACACAAAGAAGTTTCTCAGAAAGCTTCTTTCTCTTTTTTACTGGAGAATATTTCCTTTGGCCCTATAGTCTTCAAAGGGATCCGAAATATCAGTTCTCAGATTCCACAGAAATAAGGCTAGCAAAGAGATCCACGAAATACAGATGTAACTCTGTGATATGAATAACAGAACACTAAGCAGTATCTCAGAAAGGTTCTTTCCAGATTTCATCTGAGTATATTTCCTTTTTCACCATAGCCCTCTATGGGCTTCCAAATATCACTTTGCCAATTCCACAAGAACTGTCTTAGCGAAAGGCTTCTTGAGGGGAAAGCTGTAACTCTGTGAGATGATTTCACAGAACACAAAGAAGTTTCTCAGAGAGCTTCTTTCTCTTTGTTATCGGAGGATATTTCCTTTGGCCCTATAGTCTTCAAAGGGATCCGAAATATCTGTTCTCAGATTCCACAGAAATAAGGCTAGCAAAGAGATCCACGAAATACAGATGTAACTCTGTGAGTGGAAGTCACACATCACAGAGCAGTTTCTCAGAAAGCTTCTTTCCAGATTTCATCTGAGGATATTTCCTTTTTCAACATAGCCCTCTATGGGCTTCCAAATATTACTTTGCCAATTTCAAAAGAATTGTCTTAGCGAAAGGCTTCTTTAGGGGAAAGCTGTAACTCTGTGAGATGATTTCACAGAACACAAAGAAGTTTCTCAGAAAGCTTCTTTCTCTTTGTTATCTTAGGATATTTCCTTTGGCCCTATAGTCTTCAAAGGGATCCGAAATATCTGTTCTCAGATTCCACAGAAATAAGGCTAGCAAAGAGGTCCTCGAAATACAGATGTAACTCTGTGAGATGAATTAACAGAACACTAAGCAGTTTCTCAGAAAGCTTCTTTCCACATTTCATCTGATGATATTTCCTTTTTCACAATAGCTCTCTATGGGCTTCCCAATATCACTTTGCCAATTCCACAAGAACTATCTTAGCGAAAGGCTTCTTGAGGGGAAAGCTGTAACTCTGTGAGATGATTTCACAGAACACAAAGAAGTTTCTCAGAAAGCTTCTTTCTCTTTGTTATCGGAGGATATTTCCTGTGGCCCTATAGTCTTCAAAGGGATGCGAAATATCTGTTCTCAGATTCCACAGAAATAAGGCTGGCAAAGACATCCATGAAATACAGATGTAATTCTGTGAGATGATTTAACAGAACACTAAGCAGTTTCTCAGAAAGCTTCTTTCCAGATGTCATCTGAGGATATTTCCTTTTTCACAATAGCCCTCTATGGGCTTCCAAATATCACTTTGCCAATTCCACAAGAACTGTCTTAGCGAAAGGCTTCTTGAGGGGAAAGCTGTAACTCTGTGAGATGATTTCACAGAACACAAAGAAGTTTTTCAGAAAGCTTCTTTCTCTTTGTTATCGGAGGATATTTCCTATGGCCCTATAGTCTCCAAAGGGATCCGAAATATCTATTCTCACATTCCACAGAAATAAGGGTAGCAAAGAGATTCACGAAATACAGATCTAACTCTGTGAGATGAATTACCAGAACACTAAGCAGTTTCTCAGAAAGCTTCTTTCCAGATTTCATCTGAGGATATTTCCTTTTTCACCATAGCCCTCTACGGGCTTCCAAATATCACTTTGCCAATTCCACAAGAACTGTCTTAGCGAAAGGCTTCTTGAGGGGAAAGCTGTAACTCTGTGAGATGATTTCACAGAACACAAAGAAGTTTCTCAGAAAGCTTCTTTCTCTTTGTTATCGGAGGATATTTCCTTTGGCCCTATAGTCTTCAAAGGGATCCGAAATATCTGTTCTCAGATTCCACAGATATAAGGCTTCCAAAGAGATCCTCGAAATACAGATGTAACTCCGTGAGATGAATTAACAGAACACTAAGCAGTTTCTCAGAAAGCTTCTTTCCAGATTTCATCTGAGGATATTTCCTTTTTCACCATAGCCCTCTATGGGCTTCCAAATATCACTTTGCCAATTCCACAAGAACTGTCTTAGCGAAAGGCTTCTTCAGGGGAAAGCTGTAAGTCTGTGAGATGACTTCAGAGAACACAAAGAAGTTTATCAGAGAGCTTCTTTCTCTTTGTTATCGGAGGATATTTCCTTTGGCCCTATAGTCTTCAAAGGGATCCGAAATATCTGTTCTCAGATTCCACAGATATAAGGCTTCCAAAGAGATCCTCCAAATACAGATGTAACTCCGTGAGATGAATTAACAGAACACTAAGCAGTTTCTCAGAAAGCTTCTTTCCAGATTTCATCTGAGGATATTTCCTTTTTCACCATAGCCCTCTATGTGCTTCCAAATATCACTTTGCCAATTCCACAAGAATTGTCTTAGCGAAAGGCTTCTTGAGGGGAAAGCTGTAACTCTGTGAGATGACTTCAGAGAACACAAAGAAGTTTATCAGAGAGCTTCTTTCTCTTTGCTATCGGAGGATATTTCCTTTGGCCCTATAGTCTTCAAAGGGATCCGAAATATCTGTTCTCAGATTCCACAGAAATAAGGCTAGCAAAGAGATCCTCGAAATACAGATGTAACTCTGTGAGATGAATTAACAGAACACTAAGCAGTTTCTCAGAAAGCTTCTTTCCAGATTTCATCTGAGGATATTTCCTTTTTCACCATAGCTCTCTATGGGCTTCCCAATATCACTTTGCCAATTCCACAAGAACTATCTTAGCGAAAGGCTTCTTGAGGGGAAAGCTGTAACTCTGTGAGATGATTTCACGGAACACAAAGAAGTTTCTCAGAAAGCTTCTTTCTCTTTGTTATCCGAGGATATTTCCTTTGGCCCTATAGTCTTCAAAGGGATCCGAAATATCTGTTCTCAGATTCCACAGATATAAGGCTTGCAAAGAGATCCTCGAAATACAGATGTAACTCCGTGAGATGGATTAACAGAACACTAAGCAGTTTCTCAGAAAGCTTCTTTCCAGATTTCATCTGAGGATATTTCCTTTTTCACCATAGCCCTCTATGGGCTTCCAAATATCACTTTGCCAATTCCACAAGAACTGTCTTAGCGAAAGGCTTCTTGAGGCGAAAGCTGTAACTCTGTGAGATGATTTCACATAACACAAAGAAGTTTGTCAGAAAGCTTCTTTCTCTTTGTTATCGGAGGATATTTCCTTTGGCCCTATAGTCTTCAAATGGATCCGAATTATCTGTTCTCATATTCCACAGAAATAAGGCTAGCAAAGAGATCCACGAAATACAGATGTAACTCTGGGGATGAATTAACTGAACACTAAGCAGTTTCTCAGAATGCTTCTTTCCAGATTTCATCTGAGGATATTTCCTTTTTCACCATAGCCGTCTATGGGCTTCCAAATATCACTTTGCCTATTCCATAAGAACTGTCTTAGCGAAAGGCTTCTTGAGGGGAAAGCTGTAACTCTGTGAGATGATTTCACAGAACACAAAGAAGTTTCTCAGAAAGCTTCTTTCTCTTTGTTATCGGAGGATATTTCCTTTGGCCCTATAGTCTTCAAAGGGATCCGAAATATCTGTTCTCAGATTCCACAGAAATAAGGCTGGCAAAGACATCCATGAAATACAGATGTAACTCTGTGAGATGAATTAACAGAACACTAAGCAGTTTCTCAGAAAGCTTCTTTCCGGATGTCATCTGTGGATATTTCCTTTTTCACCCTAGCCCTCTATGGGCTTCCAAATATCACTTTGCCAATTCCACAAGAACTGTCTTAGCGAAAGGCTTCTTGAGGGGAAAGCTGTAACTCTGTGAGATGATTTCACAGAACACAAAGAAGTTTTTCAGAAAGCTTCTTTCTCTTTGTTATCGGAAGATATTTCCTTTGGCCCTATAGTCTCCAAAGGGATCCGAAATATCTGTGCTCAGATTCCACAGAAATAAGGCTAGCAAAGAGATCCACGAAATACAGATGTAACTCTGTGAGATGAATTACCAGAACACTAAGCAGTTTCTCAGAAAGCTTCTTTCCAGATTTCATCTGAGGATATTTCCTTTTTCACCATAGCCCTCTAAGGGCTTCCAAATATCACTTTGCCAATTCCACAAGAACTGTCTTAGCGAAAGGCTTCTTGAGGGGAAAGCTGTAACTCTTTGAGATGATTTCACAGAACACAAAGAAGTTTCTCAGAAAGCTTCTTTCTCTTTGTTATCGGAGGATATTTCCTTTGGCCCTATAGTCTTCAAAGGGATGCGAAATATCTGTTCTCAGATTCCACAGAAATAAGGCTGGCAAAGACATCCATGAAATGCAGATGTAACTCTGTGAGATGAATTAACAGAACACTAAGCAGTTTCTCAGAAAGCTTCTTTCCAGATGTCATCTGCGGATATTTCCTTTTTCACCATAGCCCTCTATGGGCTTCCAAATATCACTTTGCCAATTCCACAAGAACTGTCTTAGCGAAAGGCTTCTTGAGGGGAAAGCTGTAACTCTGTGAGATGATTTCACATAACACAAAGAAGTTTGTCAGAAACCTTCTTTCTCTTTGTTATCGGAGGATATTTCCTTTGGCCCTATAGTCTTCAAAGGGATCCGAAATATCTGTTCTCATATTCCACAGAAATAAGGCTAGCAAAGAGATCCACGAAATACAGATGTAACTCTGGGGATGAATTAACTGAACACTAAGCAGTTTCTCAGAATGCTTCTTTCCAGATTTCATCTGAGGATATTTCCTTTTTCACCATAGCCGTCTATGGGCTTCCAAATATCACTTTGCCAATTCCACAAGAACTGTCTTAGCGAAAGGCTTCTTGAGGGGAAAGCTGTAACTCTGTGAGATGATTTCACAGAACACAAAGAAGTTTCTCAGAAAGCTTCTTTCTCTTTGTTATCGGAGGATATTTCCTTTGGCCCTATAGTTTTCAAAAGGATGCGAAATATCTGTTCTCAGATTCCACAGAAATAAGGCTGGCAAAGACATCCATGAAATACAGATGTAACTCTGTGAGATGAATTAACAGAACTCTAAGCAGTTTCTCAGAAAGCTTCTTTCCAGATGTCATCTGTGGATATTTCCTTTTTCACCATAGCCCTCTATGGGCTTCCAAATATCACTTTGCCAATTCCACAAGAACTGCCTTAGCGAAAGGCTTCTTGAGGGGAAAGCTCTCACTCTGTGAGATGATTTCACAGAACACAAAGAAGTTTTTCAGAAAGCTTCTTTCTCTTTGTTATCGGAGGATATTTCCTTTGGCCCTATAGTCTCCAAAGGGATCCGAAATATCTGTTCTCAGATTCCACAGAAATAAGGGTAGCAAAGAGATCCACGAAATACAGATGTAACTCTGTGAGATGAATTAACAGAACACTAAGCAGTTTCTCAGAAAGCTTCTTTCCAGATTTCATCTGAGGATATTTACTTTTTCACCATAGCCCTCTATGTGCTTCCAAATATCACTTTGCCAATTCCACAAGAACTGTCTTAGCGAAAGGCTTCTTGAGGGGAAAGCTGTAACTCTGTGAGATGATTTCCCAGAACACAAAGAAGTTTCTCAGAAAGCTTCTTTCTCTTTGTTATCGGAGGATATTTCCTTTGGCCCTATAGTCTTCAAAGGGATCCGAAATATCTGTTCTCAGATTCCACAGATGTAAGGCCTGCAAAGAGATCCTCGAAATACAGATGTAACTCCGTGAGATGGATTAACAGAACACTAAGCAGTTTCTCAGAAAGCTTCTTTCCAGATTTCATCTGAGGATATTTCCTTTTTCACCTTCGCCCTCTATGGGCTTCCAAATATCACTTTGCCAATTCCACAAGAACTGTCTTAGCGAAAGGCTTCTGGAGGGGAAAGCTGTAACTCTGTGAGATGATTTCACAGAACACAAAGAAGTTTCTCAGAAAGCTTCTTTCTCTTTGTTATCAGAGGATATTTCCTTTGGCCCTATAGTCTTCAAAGGGATCCGAAATATCTGTTCTCAGATTCCACAGAAATAAGGGTAGCAAAGAGATCCACGAAATACAGATGTAACTCTGTGAGATGAATTACCAGAACACTAAGCAGTTTCTCAGAAAGCTTCTTTCCAGATTTCATCTGAGGATATTTCCTTTTTCACCATAGCCCTCTATGGGCTTCCAAATATCACTTTGCCAATTCCACAAGAACAGTCTTAGCGAAAGGCTTCTTGAGGGGAAAGCTGTAACTCTGTGAGATGATTTCACAGAACACAAAGAAGTTTCTCAGAAAGCTTCTTTCTCTTTGTTATCGGAGGATATTTCCTTTGGCCCTATAGTCTTCAAAGGGATCCGAAATATCTGTTCTCAGATTCCACAGATATAAGGCCTGCAAAGATATCCTCGAAATACAGATGTAACTCCGTGAGATGGATTAACGGAACACTAAGCAGTTTCTCAGAAAGCTTCTTTCCAGATTTCATCTGAGGATATTTCCTTTTTCACCATAGCCCTCTATGGGCTTCCAAATATCACTTTGCCAATTCCACAAAAACTGTCTTAGCGAAAGTCTTCTTGAGGGGAAAGCTGTAACTCTGTGAGATGACTTCAGAGAACACAAAGAAGTTTATCAGAGAGCTTCTTTCTCTTTGTTATCGGAGGATATTTCCTTTGGCCCTATAGTCTTCAAAGGGATCCGAAATATCTGTTCTCAGATTCCACAGAAATAAGGCTAGCAAAGAGATCCACGAAATACAGATGTAACTCTGTGAGTGGAAGTCACACATCACAGAGCAGTTTCTCAGAAAGCTTCTTTCCAGATTTCATCTGAGGATATTTCCTTTTTCACCATAGCCCTCTATGGGCTTCCAAATATCACTTTGCCAATTCCACAAGAACTGTCTTAGCGAAAGGCTTCTTGAGGGGAAAGCTGTAACTCTGTGAGATGATTTCACAGAACACAAAGAAGTTTTTCAGAAAGCTTCTTTCTCTTTGTTATCGGAGGATATTTCCTTTGGCCCTATAGTCTTCAAAGGGATCCGAAATATCTGTTCTCATATTCCACAGAAATAAGGCTAGCAAAGAGATCCACGAAATACAGATGTAACTCTGGGGATGAATTAACTGAACACTAAGCAGTTTCTCAGAATGCTTCTTTCCAGATTTCATCTGAGGATATTTCCTTTTTCACCATAGCCGTCTATGGGCTTCCAAATATCACTTTGCCAATTCCACAAGAACTGTCTTAGCGAAAGGCTTCTTGAGGGGAAAGCTGTAACTCTGTGAGATGATTTCACAGAACACAAAGAAGTTTCTCAGAAAGCTTCTTTCTCTTTGTTATCGGAGGATATTTCCTTTGGCCCTATAGTTTTCAAAAGGATGCGAAATATCTGCTCTCAGATTCCACAGAAATAAGGCTGGCAAAGACATCCATGAAATACAGATGTAACTCTGTGAGATGAATTAACAGAACTCTAAGCAGTTTCTCAGAAAGCTTCTTTCCAGATGTCATCTGTGGATATTTCCTTTTTCACCATAGCCCTCTATGGGCTTCCAAATATCACTTTGCCAATTCCACAAGAACTGCCTTAGCGAAAGGCTTCTTGAGGGGAAAGCTCTCACTCTGTGAGATGATTTCACAGAACACAAAGAAGTTTTTCAGAAAGCTTCTTTCTCTTTGTTATCGGAGGATATTTCCTTTGGCCCTATAGTCTCCAAAGGGATCTGAAATATCTGTTCTCAGATTCCACAGAAATAAGGGTAGCAAAGAGATCCACGAAATACAGATGTAACTCTGTGAGATGAATTAACAGAACACTAAGCAGTTTCTCAGAAAGCTTCTTTCCAGATTTCATCTGAGGATATTTACTTTTTCACCATAGCCCTCTATGTGCTTCCAAATATCACTTTGCCAATTCCACAAGAACTGTCTTAGCGAAAGGCTTCTTGAGGGGAAAGCTGTAACTCTGTGAGATGATTTCCCAGAACACAAAGAAGTTTCTCAGAAAGCTTCTTTCTCTTTGTTATCGGAGGATATTTCCTTTGGCCCTATAGTCTTCAAAGGGATCCGAAATATCTGTTCTCAGATTCCACAGATGTAAGGCCTGCAAAGAGATCCTCGAAATACAGATGTAACTCCGTGAGATGGATTAACAGAACACTAAGCAGTTTCTCAGAAAGCTTCTTTCCAGATTTCATCTGAGGATATTTCCTTTTTCACCTTCGCCCTCTATGGGCTTCCAAATATCACTTTGCCAATTCCACAAGAACTGTCTTAGCGAAAGGCTTCTGGAGGGGAAAGCTGTAACTCTGTGAGATGATTTCACAGAACACAAAGAAGTTTCTCAGAAAGCTTCTTTCTCTTTGTTATCAGAGGATATTTCCTTTGGCCCTATAGTCTTCAAAGGGATCCGAAATATCTGTTCTCAGATTCCACAGATATAAGGCTTGCAAAGAGATCCTCGAAATACAGATGTAACTCCGTGAGATGGATTAACAGAACACTAAGCAGTTTCTCAGAAAGCTTCTTTCCAGATTTCATCTGAGGATATTTCCTTTTTCACCATAGCCCTCTATGGGATTCCAAATATCACTTTGCCAATTCCACAAGAACTGTCTCAGCAAAAGGCTTCTTGAGGGGAAAGCTGTAACTCTGTGAGATGATTTCACAGAACACAAAGAAGTTTCTCAGAAAGCTTCTTTCTCTTTGTTACTGGAGAATATTTCCTTTGGCCCTATAGTCTTCAAAGGGATCCGAAATATCAGTTCTCAGATTCCACAGAAATAAGGCTAGCAAAGAGATCCACGAAATACAGATGTAACTCTGTGATATGAATAACAGAACACTAAGCAGTATCTCAGAAAGGTTCTTTCCAGATTTCATCTGAGTATATTTCCTTTTTCACCATAGCCCTCTATGGGCTTCCAAATATCACTTTGCCAATTCCACAAGAACTGTCTTAGCGAAAGGCTTCTTGAGGGGAAAGCTGTAACTCTGTGAGATGATTTCACAGAACACAAAGAAGTTTCTCAGAGAGCTTCTTTCTCTTTGTTATCGGAGGATATTTCCTTTGGCCCTATAGTCTTCAAAGGGATCCGAAATATCTGTTCTCAGATTCCACAGAAATAAGGCTAGCAAAGAGATCCACGAAATACAGATGTAACTCTGTGAGTGGAAGTCACACATCACAGAGCAGTTTCTCAGAAAGCTTCTTTCCAGATTTCATCTGAGGATATTTCCTTTTTCAACATAGCCCTCTATGGGCTTCCAAATATTACTTTGCCAATTTCAAAAGAATTGTC
Source organism: Macaca mulatta (assembly GCF_049350105.2). Classification (NCBI taxonomy): domain Eukaryota; kingdom Metazoa; phylum Chordata; class Mammalia; order Primates; family Cercopithecidae; genus Macaca; species Macaca mulatta. Next base: position 51,517,171 of record NC_133409.1, on the reverse strand, counting down.
TTAGCGAAAGGCTTCTTTAGGGGAAAGCTGTAACTCTGTGAGATGATTTCACAGAACACAAAGAAGTTTCTCAGAAAGCTTCTTTCTCTTTGTTATCTTAGGATATTTCCTTTGGCCCTATAGTCTTCAAAGGGATCCGAAATATCTGTTCTCAGATTCCACAGAAATAAGGCTAGCAAAGAGGTCCTCGAAATACAGATGTAACTCTGTGAGATGAATTAACAGAACACTAAGCAGTTTCTCAGAAAGCTTCTTTCCACATTTCATCTGATGATATTTCCTTTTTCACAATAGCTCTCTATGGGCTTCCCAATATCACTTTGCCAATTCCACAAGAACTATCTTAGCGAAAGGCTTCTGGAGGGGAAAGCTGTAACTCTGTGAGATGATTTCACAGAACACAAAGAAGTTTCTCAGAAAGCTTCTTTCTCTTTGTTATCGGAGGATATTTCCTGTGGCCCTATAGTCTTCAAAGGGATGCGAAATATCTGTTCTCAGATTCCACAGAAATAAGGCTGGCAAAGACATCCATGAAATACAGATGTAATTCTGTGAGATGATTTAACAGAACACTAAGCAGTTTCTCAGAAAGCTTCTTTCCAGATGTCATCTGAGGATATTTCCTTTTTCACAATAGCCCTCTATGGGCTTCCAAATATCACTTTGCCAATTCCACAAGAACTGTCTTAGCGAAAGGCTTCTTGAGGGGAAAGCTGTAACTCTGTGAGATGATTTCACAGAACACAAAGAAGTTTTTCAGAAAGCTTCTTTCTCTTTGTTATCGGAGGATATTTCCTATGGCCCTATAGTCTCCAAAGGGATCCGAAATATCTACTCTCACATTCCACAGAAATAAGGGTAGCAAAGAGATTCACGAAATACAGATCTAACTCTGTGAGATGAATTACCAGAACACTAAGCAGTTTCTCAGAAAGCTTCTTTCCAGATTTCATCTGAGGATATTTCCTTTTTCACCATAGCCCTCTATGGGCTTCCAAATATCACTTTGCCAATTCCACAAGAACTGTCTTAGCGAAAGGCTTCTTGAGGGGAAAGCTGTAACTCTGTGAGATGATTTCACAGAACACAAAGAAGTTTCTCAGAAAGCTTCTTTCTCTTTGTTATCGGAGGATATTTCCTTTGGCCCTATAGTCTTCAAAGGGATCCGAAATATCTGTTCTCAGATTCCACAGATATAAGGCTTCCAAAGAGATCCTCGAAATACAGATGTAACTCCGTGAGATGAATTAACAGAACACTAAGCAGTTTCTCAGAAAGCTTCTTTCCAGATTTCATCTGAGGATATTTCCTTTTTCACCGTAGCCCTCTATGGGCTTCCAAATATCACTTTGCCAATTCCACAAGAACTGTCTTAGCGAAAGGCTTCTTCAGGGGAAAGCTGTAACTCTGTGAGATGACTTCAGAGAACACAAAGAAGTTTATCAGAGAGCTTCTTTCTCTTTGTTATCGGAGGATATTTCCTTTGGCCCTATAGTCTTCAAAGGGATCCGAAATATCTGTTCTCAGATTCCACAGATATAAGGCTTCCAAAGAGATCCTCGAAATACAGATGTAACTCCGTGAGATGAATTAACAGAACACTAAGAAGTTTCTCAGAAAGCTTCTTTCCAGATTTCATCTGAGGATATTTCCTTTTTCACCATAGCCCTCTATGTGCTTCCAAATATCACTTTGCCAATTCCACAAGAATTGTCTTAGCGAAAGGCTTCTTGAGGGGAAAGCTGTAACTCTGTGAGATGACTTCAGAGAACACAAAGAAGTTTATCAGAGAGCTTCTTTCTCTTTGCTATCGGAGGATATTTCCTTTGGCCCTATAGTCTTCAAAGGGATCCGAAATATCTGTTCTCAGATTCCACAGAAATAAGGCTAGCAAAGAGATCCTCGAAATACAGATGTAACTCTGTGAGATGAATTAACAGAACACTAAGCAGTTTCTCAGAAAGCTTCTTTCCAGATTTCATCTGAGGATATTTCCTTTTTCACCATAGCTCTCTATGGGCTTCCCAATATCACTTTGCCAATTCCACAAGAACTATCTTAGCGAAAGGCTTCTTGAGGGGAAAGCTGTAACTCTGTGAGATGATTTCACGGAACACAAAGAAGTTTCTCAAAAAGCTTCTTTCTCTTTGTTATCGGAGGATATTTCCTTTGGCCCTATAGTCTTCAAAGGGATCCGAAATATCTGTTCTCAGATTCCACAGATATAAGGCTTGCAAAGAGATCCTCGAAATACAGATGTAACTCCGTGAGATGGATTAACAGAACACTAAGCAGTTTCTCAGAAAGCTTCTTTCCAGATTTCATCTGAGGATATTTCCTTTTTCACCATAGCCCTCTATGGGCTTCCAAATATCACTTTTCCAATTCCACAAGAACTGTCTTAGCGAAAGGCTTCTTGAGGGGAAAGCTGTAACTCTGTGAGATGATTTCCCAGAACACAAAGAAGTTTCTCAGAAAGCTTCTTTCTCTTTGTTATTGGAGAATATTTCCTTTGGCCCTATAGTCTTCAAAGGGATCCGAAATATCAGTTCTCAGATTCCACAGAAATAAGGCTAGCAAAGAGATCCACGAAATACAGATGTAACTCTGTGAGATGAATTAACAGAACACTAAGCAGTTTCTCAGAAAGCTTCTTTCCAGATTTCATCTGAGGATATTTCCTTTTTCACCATAGCCCTCTATGTGCTTCCAAATATCACTTTGCCAATTCCACAAGAACTGTCTTAGCGAAAGTCTTCTTGAGGGGAAAGCTGTAACTCTGTGAGATGACTTCAGAGAACACAAAGAAGTTTATCAGAGAGCTTCTTTCTCTTTGTTATCGGAGGATATTTCCTTTGGCCCTATAGTCTTCAAAGGGATCCGAAATATCTGTTCTCAGATTCCACAGAAATAAGGCTAGCAAAGAGATCCACGAAATACAGATGTAACTCTGTGAGTGGAAGTCACACATCACAGAGCAGTTTCTCAGAAAGCTTCTTTCCAGATTTCATCTGAGGATATTTCCTTTTTCACCATTGCCCTCTATGGGCTTCCAAATATCACTTTGCCAATTCCACAAGAACTGTCTTAGCGAAAGGCTTCTTGAGGCGAAAGCTGTAACTCTGTGAGATGATTTCACATAACACAAAGAAGTTTGTCAGAAAGCTTCTTTCTCTTTGTTATCGTAGGATATTTCCTTTGGCCCTATAGTCTTCAAAGGGATCCGAAATATCTGTTCTCATATTCCACAGAAATAAGGCTAGCAAAGAGATCCACGAAATACAGATGTAACTCTGGGGATGAATTAACTGAACACTAAGCAGTTTCTCAGAATGCTTCTTTCCAGATTTCATCTGAGGATATTTCCTTTTTCACCATAGCCGTCTATGGGCTTCCAAATATCACTTTGCCTATTCCATAAGAACTGTCTTAGCGAAAGGCTTCTTGAGGGGAAAGCTGTAACTCTGTGAGATGATTTCACAGAACACAAAGAAGTTTCTCAGAAAGCTTCTTTCTCTTTGTTATCGGAGGATATTTCCTTTGGCCCTATAGTCTTCAAAGGGATCCGAAATATCTGTTCTCAGATTCCACAGAAATAAGGCTGGCAAAGACATCCATGAAATACAGATGTAACTCTGTGAGATGAATTAACAGAACACTAAGCAGTTTCTCAGAAAGCTTCTTTCCGGATGTCATCTGTGGATATTTCCTTTTTCACCCTAGCCCTCTATGGGCTTCCAAATATCACTTTGCCAATTCCACAAGAACTGTCTTAGCGAAAGGCTTCTTGAGGGGAAAGCTGTAACTCTGTGAGATGATTTCACAGAACACAAAGAAGTTTTTCAGAAAGCTTCTTTCTCTTTGTTATCGGAAGATATTTCCTTTGGCCCTATAGTCTCCAAAGGGATCCGAAATATCTGTGCTCAGATTCCACAGAAATAAGGCTAGCAAAGAGATCCACGAAATACAGATGTAACTCTGTGAGATGAATTACCAGAACACTAAGCAGTTTCTCAGAAAGCTTCTTTCCAGATTTCATCTGAGGATATTTCCTTTTTCACCATAGCCCTCTAAGGGCTTCCAAATATCACTTTGCCAATTCCACAAGAACTGTCTTAGCGAAAGGCTTCTTGAGGGGAAAGCTGTAACTCTTTGAGATGATTTCACAGAACACAAAGAAGTTTCTCAGAAAGCTTCTTTCTCTTTGTTATCGGAGGATATTTCCTTTGGCCCTATAGTCTTCAAAGGGATGCGAAATATCTGTTCTCAGATTCCACAGAAATAAGGCTGGCAAAGACATCCATGAAATGCAGATGTAACTCTGTGAGATGAATTAACAGAACACTAAGCAGTTTCTCAGAAAGCTTCTTTCCAGATGTCATCTGTGGATATTTCCTTTTTCACCATAGCCCTCTATGAGCTTCCAAATATCACTTTGACAATTCCACAAGAACTGCCTTAGCGAAAGGCTTCTTGAGGGGAAAGCTCTCACTCTGTGAGATGATTTCACAGAACACCAAGCAGTTTTTCAGAAAGCTTCTTTCTCTTTGTTATCGGAGGATATTTCCTTTGGCCCTATAGTCTCCAAAGGGATCCGAAATATCTGTTCTCAGATTCCACAGAAATAAGGGTAGCAAAGAGATCCACGAAATACAGATGTAACTCTGTGAGATGAATTACCAGAACACTAAGCAGTTTCTCAGAAAGCTTCTTTCCAGATTTCATTTGAGGATATTTCCTTTTTCACCATAGCCCTCTATGGGCTTCCAAATATCACTTTGCCAATTCCACAAGAACTGTCTTAGCGAAAGGCTTCTTGAGGGGAAAGCTGTAACTCTGTGAGATGATTTCACAGAACACAAAGAAGTTTCTCAGAAAGCTTCTTTCTCTTTGTTATCGGAGGATATTTCCTTTGGCCCTATAGTCTTCAAAGGGATCCGAAATATCTGTTCTCAGATTCCACAGATATAAGGCCTGCAAAGAGATCCTCGAAATACAGATGTAACACCGTGAGATGGATGAACAGAACACTAAGCAGTTTCTCAGAAAGCTTCTTTCCAGATTTCATCTGAGGATATTTCCTTTTTCACCATCGCCCTCTATGGGCTTCCAAATATCACTTTGCCAATTCCCCAAGAACTGTCTTAGCGAAAGGCTTCTGGAGGGGAAAGCTGTAACTCTGTGAGATGATTTCAGGGAACACAAAGAAGTTTCTCAGAAATCTTCTTTCTCTTTGTTATAGGAGAATATTTCCTTTGGCCCTATAGTCTTCAAAGGGATCCGAAATATCTGTTCTCAGATTCCACAGAAATAAGGCTAGCAAAGAGATCCACGAAATAGAGATGTAACTCTGTGAGTGGAAGTCACACATCACAGAGCAGTTTCTCACAAAGCTTCTTTCCAGATTTCATCTGAGGATATTTCCTTTTTCTCCATAGCCCTTATGGGCTTCCAAATATTACTTTGCCAATTTCAAAAGGACGGTCTTAGCGAAAGGCTTCTTTAGGGGAAAGCTGTAACACTGTGAGATGATTTCACAGACACAAAGAAGTTTCTCAGAAAGCTTCTTTCTCTTTGTTATCGGAGGATATTTCCTTTGGCCCTATAGTCTTCAAAGGGATCCGAAATATCTGTTCTCAGATTCCACAGAAATAAGGCTAGCAAAGACATCCATGAAATACAGATGTAACTCTGTGAGATGAATTAACAGAACACTAAGCAGTTTCTCAGAAAGCTTCTTTCCAGATGTCATCTGAGGATATTTCCTTTTTCACCCTAGCCCTCTATGGGCTTCCAAATATCACTTTGCCAATTCCACAAGAACTGTCTAAGCGAAAGGCTTCTTGAGGGGAAAGCTGTAACTCTGTGAGATGATTTCACAGAACACAAAGAAGTTTTTCAGAAAGCTTCTTTCTCTTTGTTATCGGAAGATATTTCCTTTGGCAATATAGTCTCCAAAGGGATCCGAAATATCTGTTCTCAGATTCCACAGAAATAAGGCTAGCAAAGAGATCCACGAAATACAGATGTAACTCTGTGATATGAATTAACAGAACACTAAGCAGTTTCTCAGAAAGCTTCTTTCCAGATTTCATCTGAGGATATTTCCTTTTTCACCATAGCCCTCTATGGGCTTCCAAATATCACTTTGCCAATTCCACAAGAACTGTCGTAGCGAAAGGCTTCTTGAGGGGAAAGCTGTAACTCTGTGAGATGATTTCACAGAACACAAAGAAGTTTCTCAGAAAGCTTCTTTCTCTTTGTTATCGGAGGATATTTCCTTTGGCCCTATAGTCTTCAAAGGGATGCGAAATATCTGTTCTCAGATTCCACAGAAATAAGGCTGGCAAAGACATCCATGAAATACAGATGTAACTCTGTGAGATGAATTAACAGAACACTAAGCAGTTTCTCAGAAAGCTTCTTTCCAGATGTCATCTGTGGATATTTCCTTTTTCACCATAGCCCTCTATGGGCTTCCAAATATCACTTTGCCAATTCCACAAGAACTGCCTTAGCGAAAGGCTTCTTGAGGGGAAAGCTCTCACTCTGTGAGATGATTTCACAGAAGACAAAGAAGTTTTTCAGAAAGCTTCTTTCTCTTTGTTATCGGAGGATATTTCCTTTGGCCCTATAGTCTCCAAAGGGATCCGAAATATCTGTTCTCAGATTCCACAGAAATAAGGGTAGCAAAGAGATCCACGAAATACAGATGTAACTCTGTGAGATGAATTAACAGAACACTAAGCAGTTTCTCAGAAAGCTTCTTTCCAGATTTCATCTGAGGATATTTACTTTTTCACCATAGCCCTCTAAGTGCTTCCAAATATCACTTTGCCAATTCCACAAGAACTGTCTTAGCGAAAGGCTTCTTGAGGGGAAAGCTGTAACTCTGTGAGATGATTTCCCAGAACACAAAGAAGTTTCTCAGAAAGCTTCTTTCTCTTTGTTATCGGAGGATATTTCCTTTGGCCCTATAGTCTTCAAAGGGATCCGAAATATCTGTTCTCAGATTCCACAGATGTAAGGCCTGCAAAGAGATCCTCCAAATACAGATGTAACTCCGTGAGATTGATTAACAGAACACTAAGCAGTTTCTCAAAAAGCTTCTTTCCAGATTTCATCTGAGGATATTTCCTTTTTCACCTTCGCCCTCTATGGGCTTCCAAATATCACTTTGCCAATTCCACAAGAACTGTCTTAGCGAAAGGCTTCTGGAGGGGAAAGCTGTAACTCTGTGAGATGATTTCACAGAACACAAAGAAGTTTCTCAGAAAGCTTCTTTCTCTTTGTTATTGGAGAATATTTCCTTTGGCCCTATAGTCTTCAAAGGGATCCGAAATATCTGTTCTCAGAATCCACAGAAATAAGGCTAGCAAAGAGATCCACGAAATAGAGATGTAACTCTGTGAGTGGAAGTCACACATCACAGAGCAGTTTCTCACAAAGCTTCTTTCCAGATTTCATCTGAGGATATTTCCTTTTTCACCATAGCCCTCTATGGGCTTCCAAATATTACTTTGCCAATTTCAAAAGGACTGTCTTAGCGAAAGGCTTCTTTAGGGGAAAGCTGTAACACTGTGAGATGATTTCACAGAACACAAAGAAGTTTCTCAGAAAGCTTCTTTCTCTTTGTTATTGGAGAATATTTCCTTTGGCCCTATAGTCTTCAAAGGGATCCGAAATATCTGTTCTCAGATTCCACAGAAATAAGGCTAGCAAAGATATCCACGAAATACAGATGTAACTCTGTGAGATGAATTACCAGAACACTAAGCAGTTTCTCAGAAAGCTTCTTTCCAGATTTCATCTGAGGATATTTCCTTTTTCACCGTAGCCCTCTATGGGCTTCCAAATATCACTTTGCCAATTCCACAAGAACTGTCTTAGCGAAAGGCTTCTTCAGGGGAAAGCTGTAACTCTGTGAGATGACTTCAGAGAACACAAAGAAGTTTATCAGAGAGCTTCTTTCTCTTTGTTATCGGAGGATATTTCCTTTGGCCCTATAGTCTTCAAAGGGATCCGAAATATCTGTTCTCAGATTCCACAGATATAAGGCTTCCAAAGAGATCCTCGAAATACAGATGTAACTCCGTGAGATGAATTAACAGAACACTAAGAAGTTTCTCAGAAAGCTTCTTTCCAGATTTCATCTGAGGATATTTCCTTTTTCACCATAGCCCTCTATGTGCTTCCAAATATCACTTTGCCAATTCCACAAGAATTGTCTTAGCGAAAGGCTTCTTGAGGGGAAAGCTGTAACTCTGTGAGATGACTTCAGAGAACACAAAGAAGTTTATCAGAGAGCTTCTTTCTCTTTGCTATCGGAGGATATTTCCTTTGGCCCTATAGTCTTCAAAGGGATCCGAAATATCTGTTCTCAGATTCCACAGAAATAAGGCTAGCAAAGAGATCCTCGAAATACAGATGTAACTCTGTGAGATGAATTAACAGAACACTAAGCAGTTTCTCAGAAAGCTTCTTTCCAGATTTCATCTGAGGATATTTCCTTTTTCACCATAGCTCTCTATGGGCTTCCCAATATCACTTTGCCAATTCCACAAGAACTATCTTAGCGAAAGGCTTCTTGAGGGGAAAGCTGTAACTCTGTGAGATGATTTCACGGAACACAAAGAAGTTTCTCAAAAAGCTTCTTTCTCTTTGTTATCGGAGGATATTTCCTTTGGCCCTATAGTCTTCAAAGGGATCCGAAATATCTGTTCTCAGATTCCACAGATATAAGGCTTGCAAAGAGATCCTCGAAATACAGATGTAACTCCGTGAGATGGATTAACAGAACACTAAGCAGTTTCTCAGAAAGCTTCTTTCCAGATTTCATCTGAGGATATTTCCTTTTTCACCATAGCCCTCTATGGGCTTCCAAATATCACTTTTCCAATTCCACAAGAACTGTCTTAGCGAAAGGCTTCTTGAGGGGAAAGCTGTAACTCTGTGAGATGATTTCCCAGAACACAAAGAAGTTTCTCAGAAAGCTTCTTTCTCTTTGTTATTGGAGAATATTTCCTTTGGCCCTATAGTCTTCAAAGGGATCCGAAATATCAGTTCTCAGATTCCACAGAAATAAGGCTAGCAAAGAGATCCACGAAATACAGATGTAACTCTGTGAGATGAATTAACAGAACACTAAGCAGTTTCTCAGAAAGCTTCTTTCCAGATTTCATCTGAGGATATTTCCTTTTTCACCATAGCCCTCTATGTGCTTCCAAATATCACTTTGCCAATTCCACAAGAACTGTCTTAGCGAAAGTCTTCTTGAGGGGAAAGCTGTAACTCTGTGAGATGACTTCAGAGAACACAAAGAAGTTTATCAGAGAGCTTCTTTCTCTTTGTTATCGGAGGATATTTCCTTTGGCCCTATAGTCTTCAAAGGGATCCGAAATATCTGTTCTCAGATTCCACAGAAATAAGGCTAGCAAAGAGATCCACGAAATACAGATGTAACTCTGTGAGTGGAAGTCACACATCACAGAGCAGTTTCTCAGAAAGCTTCTTTCCAGATTTCATCTGAGGATATTTCCTTTTTCACCATTGCCCTCTATGGGCTTCCAAATATCACTTTGCCAATTCCACAAGAACTGTCTTAGCGAAAGGCTTCTTGAGGCGAAAGCTGTAACTCTGTGAGATGATTTCACATAACACAAAGAAGTTTGTCAGAAAGCTTCTTTCTCTTTGTTATCGGAGGATATTTCCTTTGGCCCTATAGTCTTCAAAGGGATCCGAAATATCTGTTCTCATATTCCACAGAAATAAGGCTAGCAAAGAGATCCACGAAATACAGATGTAACTCTGGGGATGAATTAACTGAACACTAAGCAGTTTCTCAGAATGCTTCTTTCCAGATTTCATCTGAGGATATTTCCTTTTTCACCATAGCCGTCTATGGGCTTCCAAATATCACTTTGCCTATTCCATAAGAACTGTCTTAGCGAAAGGCTTCTTGAGGGGAAAGCTGTAACTCTGTGAGATGATTTCACAGAACACAAAGAAGTTTCTCAGAAAGCTTCTTTCTCTTTGTTATCGGAGGATATTTCCTTTGGCCCTATAGTCTTCAAAGGGATCCGAAATATCTGTTCTCAGATTCCACAGAAATAAGGCTGGCAAAGACATCCATGAAATACAGATGTAACTCTGTGAGATGAATTAACAGAACACTAAGCAGTTTCTCAGAAAGCTTCTTTCCGGATGTCATCTGTGGATATTTCCTTTTTCACCCTAGCCCTCTATGGGCTTCCAAATATCACTTTGCCAATTCCACAAGAACTGTCTTAGCGAAAGGCTTCTTGAGGGGAAAGCTGTAACTCTGTGAGATGATTTCACAGAACACAAAGAAGTTTTTCAGAAAGCTTCTTTCTCTTTGTTATCGGAAGATATTTCCTTTGGCCCTATAGTCTCCAAAGGGATCCGAAATATCTGTGCTCAGATTCCACAGAAATAAGGCTAGCAAAGAGATCCACGAAATACAGATGTAACTCTGTGAGATGAATTACCAGAACACTAAGCAGTTTCTCAGAAAGCTTCTTTCCAGATTTCATCTGAGGATATTTCCTTTTTCACCATAGCCCTCTAAGGGCTTCCAAATATCACTTTGCCAATTCCACAAGAACTGTCTTAGCGAAAGGCTTCTTGAGGGGAAAGCTGTAACTCTTTGAGATGATTTCACAGAACACAAAGAAGTTTCTCAGAAAGCTTCTTTCTCTTTGTTATCGGAGGATATTTCCTTTGGCCCTATAGTCTTCAAAGGGATGCGAAATATCTGTTCTCAGATTCCACAGAAATAAGGCTGGCAAAGACATCCATGAAATGCAGATGTAACTCTGTGAGATGAATTAACAGAACACTAAGCAGTTTCTCAGAAAGCTTCTTTCCAGATGTCATCTGTGGATATTTCCTTTTTCACCATAGCCCTCTATGAGCTTCCAAATATCACTTTGACAATTCCACAAGAACTGCCTTAGCGAAAGGCTTCTTGAGGGGAAAGCTCTCACTCTGTGAGATGATTTCACAGAACACCAAGCAGTTTTTCAGAAAGCTTCTTTCTCTTTGTTATCGGAGGATATTTCCTTTGGCCCTATAGTCTCCAAAGGGATCCGAAATATCTGTTCTCAGATTCCACAGAAATAAGGGTAGCAAAGAGATCCACGAAATACAGATGTAACTCTGTGAGATGAATTACCAGAACACTAAGCAGTTTCTCAGAAAGCTTCTTTCCAGATTTCATTTGAGGATATTTCCTTTTTCACCATAGCCCTCTATGGGCTTCCAAATATCACTTTGCCAATTCCACAAGAACTGTCTTAGCGAAAGGCTTCTTGAGGGGAAAGCTGTAACTCTGTGAGATGATTTCACAGAACACAAAGAAGTTTCTCAGAAAGCTTCTTTCTCTTTGTTATCGGAGGATATTTCCTTTGGCCCTATAGTCTTCAAAGGGATCCGAAATATCTGTTCTCAGATTCCACAGATATAAGGCCTGCAAAGAGATCCTCGAAATACAGATGTAACACCGTGAGATGGATGAACAGAACACTAAGCAGTTTCTCAGAAAGCTTCTTTCCAGATTTCATCTGAGGATATTTCCTTTTTCACCATCGCCCTCTATGGGCTTCCAAATATCACTTTGCCAATTCCCCAAGAACTGTCTTAGCGAAAGGCTTCTGGAGGGGAAAGCTGTAACTCTGTGAGATGATTTCAGGGAACACAAAGAAGTTTCTCAGAAATCTTCTTTCTCTTTGTTATAGGAGAATATTTCCTTTGGCCCTATAGTCTTCAAAGGGATCCGAAATATCTGTTCTCAGATTCCACAGAAATAAGGCTAGCAAAGAGATCCACGAAATAGAGATGTAACTCTGTGAGTGGAAGTCACACATCACAGAGCAGTTTCTCACAAAGCTTCTTTCCAGATTTCATCTGAGGATATTTCCTTTTTCTCCATAGCCCTTATGGGCTTCCAAATATTACTTTGCCAATTTCAAAAGGACGGTCTTAGCGAAAGGCTTCTTTAGGGGAAAGCTGTAACACTGTGAGATGATTTCACAGACACAAAGAAGTTTCTCAGAAAGCTTCTTTCTCTTTGTTATCGGAGGATATTTCCTTTGGCCCTATAGTCTTCAAAGGGATCCGAAATATCTGTTCTCAGATTCCACAGAAATAAGGCTAGCAAAGACATCCATGAAATACAGATGTAACTCTGTGAGATGAATTAACAGAACACTAAGCAGTTTCTCAGAAAGCTTCTTTCCAGATGTCATCTGAGGATATTTCCTTTTTCACCCTAGCCCTCTATGGGCTTCCAAATATCACTTTGCCAATTCCACAAGAACTGTCTAAGCGAAAGGCTTCTTGAGGGGAAAGCTGTAACTCTGTGAGATGATTTCACAGAACACAAAGAAGTTTTTCAGAAAGCTTCTTTCTCTTTGTTATCGGAAGATATTTCCTTTGGCAATATAGTCTCCAAAGGGATCCGAAATATCTGTTCTCAGATTCCACAGAAATAAGGCTAGCAAAGAGATCCACGAAATACAGATGTAACTCTGTGATATGAATTAACAGAACACTAAGCAGTTTCTCAGAAAGCTTCTTTCCAGATTTCATCTGAGGATATTTCCTTTTTCACCATAGCCCTCTATGGGCTTCCAAATATCACTTTGCCAATTCCACAAGAACTGTCGTAGCGAAAGGCTTCTTGAGGGGAAAGCTGTAACTCTGTGAGATGATTTCACAGAACACAAAGAAGTTTCTCAGAAAGCTTCTTTCTCTTTGTTATCGGAGGATATTTCCTTTGGCCCTATAGTCTTCAAAGGGATGCGAAATATCTGTTCTCAGATTCCACAGAAATAAGGCTGGCAAAGACATCCATGAAATACAGATGTAACTCTGTGAGATGAATTAACAGAACACTAAGCAGTTTCTCAGAAAGCTTCTTTCCAGATGTCATCTGTGGATATTTCCTTTTTCACCATAGCCCTCTATGGGCTTCCAAATATCACTTTGCCAATTCCACAAGAACTGCCTTAGCGAAAGGCTTCTTGAGGGGAAAGCTCTCACTCTGTGAGATGATTTCACAGAAGACAAATAAGTTTTTCAGAAAGCTTCTTTCTCTTTGTTATCGGAGGATATTTCCTTTGGCCCTATAGTCTCCAAAGGGATCCGAAATATCTGTTCTCAGATTCCACAGAAATAAGGGTAGCAAAGAGATCCACGAAATACAGATGTAACTCTGTGAGATGAATTAACAGAACACTAAGCAGTTTCTCAGAAAGCTTCTTTCCAGATTTCATCTGAGGATATTTACTTTTTCACCATAGCCCTCTAAGTGCTTCCAAATATCACTTTGCCAATTCCACAAGAACTGTCTTAGCGAAAGGCTTCTTGAGGGGAAAGCTGTAACTCTGTGAGATGATTTCCCAGAACACAAAGAAGTTTCTCAGAAAGCTTCTTTCTCTTTGTTATCGGAGGATATTTCCTTTGGCCCTATAGTCTTCAAAGGGATCCGAAATATCTGTTCTCAGATTCCACAGATGTAAGGCCTGCAAAGAGATCCTCCAAATACAGATGTAACTCCGTGAGATTGATTAACAGAACACTAAGCAGTTTCTCAAAAAGCTTCTTTCCAGATTTCATCTGAGGATATTTCCTTTTTCACCTTCGCCCTCTATGGGCTTCCAAATATCACTTTGCCAATTCCACAAGAACTGTCTTAGCGAAAGGCTTCTGGAGGGGAAAGCTGTAACTCTGTGAGATGATTTCACAGAACACAAAGAAGTTTCTCAGAAAGCTTCTTTCTCTTTGTTATTGGAGAATATTTCCTTTGGCCCTATAGTCTTCAAAGGGATCCGAAATATCTGTTCTCAGAATCCACAGAAATAAGGCTAGCAAAGAGATCCACGAAATAGAGATGTAACTCTGTGAGTGGAAGTCACACATCACAGAGCAGTTTCTCACAAAGCTTCTTTCCAGATTTCATCTGAGGATATTTCCTTTTTCACCATAGCCCTCTATGGGCTTCCAAATATTACTTTGCCAATTTCAAAAGGACTGTCTTAGCGAAAGGCTTCTTTAGGGGAAAGCTGTAACACTGTGAGATGATTTCACAGAACACAAAGAAGTTTCTCAGAAAGCTTCTTTCTCTTTGTTATTGGAGAATATTTCCTTTGGCCCTATAGTCTTCAAAGGGATCCGAAATATCTGTTCTCAGATTCCACAGAAATAAGGCTAGCAAAGATATCCACGAAATACAGATGTAACTCTGTGAGATGAATTACCAGAACACTAAGCAGTTTCTCAGAAAGCTTCTTTCCAGATTTCATCTGAGGATATTTCCTTTTTCACCGTAGCCCTCTATGGGCTTCCAAATATCACTTTGCCAATTCCACAAGAACTGTCTTAGCGAAAGGCTTCTTGAGGGGAAAGCTGTAACTCTGTGAGATGATTTCACAGAACACAAAGAAGTTTCTCAGAAAGCTTCTTTCTCTTTGTTATCGGAGAATATTTCCTTTGGCCCTATAGTCTTCAAAGGGATCCGAAATATAAGTTCTCAGATTCCACAGAAATAAGGCTAGCAAAGAGATCCACGAAATACAGATGTAACTCCTTGATATGAATAACAGAACACTAAGCAGTTTCTCAGAAAGCTTCTTTCCAGATTTCATCTGAGGATATTTCCTTTTTCACCATAGCCCTCTATGGGCTTCCAAATATCACTTTGCCAATTCCACAAGAACTGTCTTAGCGAAAGGCTTCTTGAGGGGAAAGCTGTAACTCTGTGAGATGATTTCACAGAACACAAAGAAGTTTCTCAGAGAGCTTCTTTCTCTTTGTTATCGGAGGATATTTCCTTTGGCCCTATAGTCTTCAAAGGGATCCGAAATATCTGTTCTCAGATTCCACAGAAATAAGGCTAGCAAAGAAATCCAAGAAATACAGATGTAACTCTGTGAGTGGAAGTCACACATCACAGAGCAGTTTCTCAGAAAGCTTCTTTCCAGATTTCATCTGAGGATATTTCCTTTTTCACCATAGCCCTCTATGGGCTTCCAAATATTACTTTGCCAATTTCAAAAGAACTGTCTTAGCGAAAGGCTTCTTTAGGGGAAAGCTGTAACTCTGTGAAATGATTTCACAGAACACAAAGAAGTTTCTCAGAAAGCTTCTTTCTCTTTGTTATCTTAGGATATTTCCTTTGGCCCTATAGTCT
This sequence comes from Macaca mulatta, assembly GCF_049350105.2. NCBI lineage: Eukaryota > Metazoa > Chordata > Mammalia > Primates > Cercopithecidae > Macaca > Macaca mulatta. The sequence goes on along the minus strand of NC_133409.1, from coordinate 51,501,960 downwards.
TCAAAGGGATCCGAAATATCTGTTCTCAGATTCCACAGAAATAAGGCTAGCAAAGAGATCCTCGAAATACATATGTAACTCTGTGAGATGAATTAACAGAACACTAAGCAGTTTCTCAGGAAGCTTCTTTCCAGATGTCATCTGTGGATATTTCCTTTTTCACCATAGTCCTCTATGGGCTTACAAATATCACTTTGCCAATTCCACAAGAACTGTCTTAGCGAAAGGCTTCTTGAGGGGAAAGCTGTAACTCTGTGAGATGATTTCACAGAACACAAAGAAGTTTTTCAGAAAGCTTCTTTCTCTTTGTTATCGGAGGATATTTCCTTAAGCCCTATAGTCTCCAAAAGGATCCGAAATATCTGTTCTCAGATTCCACAGAAATAAGGGTAGCAAAGAGATCCACGAAATACAGATGTAACTCTGTGAGATGAATTACCAGAAAACTAAGCAGTTTCTCAGAAAGCTTCTTTCCAGATTTCATCTGAGGATATTTCCTTTTTCACCATAGCCCTCTATGGGCTTCCAAATATCACTTTGCCAATTCCACAAGAACTGTCTTAGCGAAAGGCTTCTTGAGGGGAAAGCTGTAACTCTTTGAGATGATTTCACGGAACACAAAGAAGTTTCTCAGAAAGCTTCTTTCTCTTTGTTATCGGAGGATATTTCCTTTGGCCCTATAGTCTTCAAAGGGATCCGAAATATCTGTTCTCAGATTCCACAGAAATAAGGCTGGCAAAGACATCCATGAAATGCAGATGTAACTCTGTGAGATGAATTAACAGAACACTAAGCAGTTTCTCAGAAAGCTTCTTTCCAGATGTCATCTGTGGATATTTCCTTTTTCACCATAGCCCTCTATGAGCTTCCAAATATCACTTTGACAATTCCACAAGAACTGCCTTAGCGAAAGGCTTCTTGAGGGGAAAGCTCTCACTCTGTGAGATGATTTCACAGAACACCAAGCAGTTTTTCAGAAAGCTTCTTTCTCTTTGTTATCGGAGGATATTTCCTTTGGCCCTATAGTCTCCAAAGGGATCCGAAATATCTGTTCTCAGATTCCACAGAAATAAGGGTAGCAAAGAGATCCACGAAATACAGATGTAACTCTGTGAGATGAATTACCAGAACACTAAGCAGTTTCTCAGAAAGCTTCTTTCCAGATTTCATCTGAGGATATTTCCTTTTTCACCATAGCCCTCTATGGGCTTCCAAATATCACTTTGCCAATTCCACAAGAACTGTCTTAGCGAAAGGCTTCTTGAGGGGAAAGCTGTAACTCTGTGAGATGATTTCATGGAACACAAAGAAGTTTCTCAGAAAGCTTCTTTCTCTTTGTTATCGGAGGATATTTCCTTTGGCCCTATAGTCTTCAAAGGGATCCGAAATATCTGTTCTCAGATTCCACAGATATAAGGCCTGCAAAGAGATCCTCGAAATACAGATGTAACACCGTGAGATGGATGAACAGAACACTAAGCAGTTTCTCAGAAAGCCTCTTTCCAGATTTCATCTGAGGATATTTCCTTTTTCACCATCGCCCTCTATGGGCTTCCAAATATCACTTTGCCAATTCCCCAAGAACTGTCTTAGCGAAAGGCTTCTGGAGGGGAAAGCTGTAACTCTGTGAGATGATTTCAGGGAACACAAAGAAGTTTCTCAGAAAGCTTCTTTCTCTTTGTTATAGGAGAATATTTCCTTTGGCCCTATAGTCTTCAAAGGGATCCGAAATATCTGTTCTCAGATTCCACAGAAATAAGGCTAGCAAAGAGATCCACGAAATAGAGATGTAACTCTGTGAGTGGAAGTCACACATCACAGAGCAGTTTCTCACAAAGCTTCTTTCCAGATTTCATCTGAGGTTATTTCCTTTTTCTCCATAGCCCTCTATGGGCTTCCAAATATTACTTTTCCAATTTCAAAAGGACGGTCTTAGCGAAAGGCTTCTTTAGGGGAAAGCTGTAACACTGTGAGATGATTTCACAGACACAAAGAAGTTTCTCAGAAAGCTTCTTTCTCTTTGTTATCGGAGGATATTTCCTTTGGCCTTATAGTCTTCAAAGGGATCCGAAATATCTGTTCTCAGATTCCACAGAAATAAGGCTAGCAAAGACATCCATGAAATACAGATGTAACTCTGTGAGATGAATTAACAGAACACTAAGCAGTTTCTCAGAAAGCTTCTTTCCAGATGTCATCTGAGGATATTTCCTTTTTCACCCTAGCCCTCTATGGGCTTCCAAATATCACTTTGCCAATTCCACAAGAACTGTCTAAGCGAAAGGCTTCTTGAGGGGAAAGCTGTAACTCTGTGAGATGATTTCACAGAACACAAAGAAGTTTTTCAGAAAGCTTCTTTCTCTTTGTTATCGGAAGATATTTCCTTTGGCCCTACAGTCTCCAAAGGGATCCGAAATATCTGTTCTCAGATTCCACAGAAATAAGGCTAGCAAAGAGATCCACGAAATACAGATGTAACTCTGTGATATGAATTAACAGAACACTAAGCAGTTTCTCAGAAAGCTTCTTTCCAGATGTCATCTGAGGATATTTCCTTTTTCACCCTAGCCCTCTATGGGCTTCCAAATATCACTTTGACAATTCCACAAGAACTGTCTAAGCGAAAGGCTTCTTGAGGGGAAAGCTGTAACTCTGTGAGATGATTTCACAGAACACAAAGAAGTTTTTCAGAAAGCTTCTTTCTCTTTGTTATCGGAAGATATTTCCTTTGGCAATATAGTCTCCAAAGGGATCCGAAATATCTGTTCTCAGATTCCACAGAAATAAGGCTAGCAAAGAGATCCACGAAATACAGATGTAACTCTGTGATATGAATTAACAGAACACTAAGCAGTTTCTCAGAAAGCTTCTTTCCAGATTTCATCTGAGGATATTTCCTTTTTCACCATAGCCCTCTATGGGCTTCCAAATATCACTTTGCCAATTCCACAAGAACTGTCGTAGCGAAAGGCTTCTTGAGGGGAAAGCTGTAACTCTGTGAGATGATTTCACAGAACACAAAGAAGTTTCTCAGAAAGCTTCTTTCTCTTTGTTATCGGAGGATATTTCCTTTGGCCCTATAGTCTTCAAAGGGATGCGAAATATCTGTTCTCAGATTCCACAGAAATAAGGCTGGCAAAGACATCCATGAAATACAGATGTAACTCTGTGAGATGAATTAACAGAACACTAAGCAGTTTCTCAGAAAGCTTCTTTCCAGATGTCATCTGTGGATATTTCCTTTTTCACCATAGCCCTCTATGGGCTTCCAAATATCACTTTGCCAATTCCACAAGAACTGCCTTAGCGAAAGGCTTCTTGAGGGGAAAGCTCTCACTCTGTGAGATGATTTCACAGAAGACAAAGAAGTTTTTCAGAAAGCTTCTTTCTCTTTGTTATCGGAGGATATTTCCTTTGGCCCTATAGTCTCCAAAGGGATCCGAAATATCTGTTCTCAGATTCCACAGAAATAAGGGTAGCAAAGAGATCCACGAAATACAGATGTAACTCTGTGAGATGAATTAACAGAACACTAAGCAGTTTCTCAGAAAGCTTCTTTCCAGATTTCATCTGAGGATATTTACTTTTTCACCATAGCCCTCTAAGTGCTTCCAAATATCACTTTGCCAATTCCACAAGAACTGTCTTAGCGAAAGGCTTCTCCAGGGGAAAGCTGTAACTCTGTGAGTTGATTTCCCAGAACACAAAGAAGTTTCTCAGAAAGCTTCTTTCTCTTTGTTATCGGAGGATATTTCCTTTGACCCTATAGTCTTCAAAGGGTTCCGAAATATCTGTTCTCAGATTCCACAGATGTAAGGCCTGCAAAGAGATCCTCGAAATACAGATGTAACTCCGTGAGATTGATTAACAGAACACTAAGCAGTTTCTCAGAAAGCTTCTTTCCAGATTTCATCTGAGGATATTTCCTTTTTCACCTTCGCCCTCTATGGGCTTCCAAATATCACTTTGCCAATTCCACAAGAACTGTCTTAGCGAAAGGCTTCTGGAGGGGAAAGCTGTAACTCTGTGAGATGATTTCACAGAACACAAAGAAGTTTCTCAGAGAGCTTCTTTCTCTTTGTTATTGGAGAATATTTCCTTTGGCCCTATAGTCTTCAAAGGGATCCGAAATATCTTTTCTCAGAATCCACAGAAATAAGGCTAGCAAAGAGATCCACGAAATAGAGATGTAACTCTGTGAGTGGAAGTCACACATCACAGAGCAGTTTCTCACAAAGCTTCTTTCCAGATTTCATCTGAGGATATTTCCTTTTTCACCATAGCCCTCTATGGGCTTCCAAATATTACTTTGCCAATTTCAAAAGGACTGTCTTAGCGAAAGGCTTCTTTAGGGGAAAGCTGTAACACTGTGAGATGATTTCACAGAACACAAAGAAGTTTCTCAGAAAGCTTCTTTCTCTTTGTTATTGGAGAATATTTCCTTTGGCCCTATAGTCTTCAAAGGGATCCGAAATATCTGTTCTCAGATTCCACAGAAATAAGGCTAGCAAAGATATCCACGAAATACAGATGTAACTCTGTGAGATGAATTACCAGAACACTAAGCAGTTTCTCAGAAAGCTTCTTTCCAGATTTCATCTGAGGATATTTCCTTTTTCACCGTATCCCTCTATGGGCTTCCAAATATCACTTTGCCAATTCCACAAGAACTGTCTTAGCGAAAGGCTTCTTGAGGGGAAAGCTGTAACTCTGTGAGATGATTTCACAGAACACAAAGAAGTTTCTCAGAAAGCTTCTTTCTCTTTGTTATCGGAGAATATTTCCTTTGGCCCTATAGTCTTCAAAGGGATCCGAAATATAAGTTCTCAGATTCCACAGAAATAAGGCTAGCAAAGAGATCCACGAAATACAGATGTAACTCTTTGATATGAATAACAGAACACTAAGCAGTTTCTCAGAAAGCTTCTTTCCAGATTTCATCTGAGGATATTTCCTTTTTCACCATAGCCCTCTATGGGCTTCCAAATATCACTTTGCCAATTCCACAAGAACTGTCTTAGCGAAAGGCTTCTTGAGGGGAAAGCTGTAACTCTGTGAGATGATTTCACAGAACACAAAGAAGTTTCTCAGAGAGCTTCTTTCTCTTTGTTATCGGAGGATATTTCCTTTGGCCCTATAGTCTTCAAAGGGATCCGAAATATCTGTTCTCAGATTCCACAGAAATAAGGCTAGCAAAGAAATCCACGAAATACAGATGTAACTCTGTGAGTGGAAGTCACACATCACAGAGCAGTTTCTCAGAAAGCTTCTTTCCAGATTTCATCTGAGGATATTTCCTTTTTCACCATAGCCCTCTATGGGCTTCCAAATATTACTTTGCCAATTTCAAAAGAACTGTCTTAGCGAAAGGCTTCTTTAGGGGAAAGCTGTAACTCTGTGAGATGATTTCACAGAACACAAAGAAGTTTCTCAGAAAGCTTCTTTCTCTTTGTTATCTTAGGATATTTCCTTTGGCCCTATAGTCTTCAAAGGGATCCGAAATATCTGTTCTCAGATTCCACAGAAATAAGGCTAGCAAAGAGATCCTCGAAATACATATGTAACTCTGTGAGATGAATTAACAGAACACTAAGCAGTTTCTCAGGAAGCTTCTTTCCAGATGTCATCTGTGGATATTTCCTTTTTCACCATAGTCCTCTATGGGCTTACAAATATCACTTTGCCAATTCCACAAGAACTGTCTTAGCGAAAGGCTTCTTGAGGGGAAAGCTGTAACTCTGTGAGATGATTTCACAGAACACAAAGAAGTTTTTCAGAAAGCTTCTTTCTCTTTGTTATCGGAGGATATTTCCTTAAGCCCTATAGTCTCCAAAGGGATCCGAAATATCTGTTCTCAGATTCCACAGAAATAAGGGTAGCAAAGAGATCCACGAAATACAGATGTAACTCTGTGAGATGAATTACCAGAACACTAAGCAGTTTCTCAGAAAGCTTCTTTCCAGATTTCATCTGAGGATATTTCCTTTTTCACCATAGCCCTCTATGGGCTTCCAAATATCACTTTGCCAATTCCACAAGAACTGTCTTAGCGAAAGGCTTCTTGAGGGGAAAGCTGTAACTCTGTGAGATGATTTCACAGAACACAAAGAAGTTTCTCAGAAAGCTTCTTTCTCTTTGTTATCGGAGGATATTTCCTTTGGCCCTATAGTCTTCAAAGGGATCCGAAATATCTGTTCTCAGATTCCACAGATATAAGGCCTGCAAAGATATACTCGAAATACAGATGTAACTCCATGAGATGGATTAACGGAACACTAAGCAGTTTCTCAGAAAGCTTCTTTCCAGATTTCATCTGAGGATATTTCCTTTTTCACCATAGCCCTCTATGGGCTTCCAAATATCACTTTGCCAATTCCACAAAAACTGTCTTAGCGAAAGTCTTCTTGAGGGGAAAGCTGTAACTCTGTGAGATGACTTCAGAGAACACAAAGAAGTTTATCAGAGAGCTTCTTTCTCTTTGTTATCGGAGGATATTTCCTTTGGCCCTACAGTCTTCAAAGGGATCCGAAATATCTGTTCTCAGATTCCACAGAAATAAGGCTAGCAAAGAGATCCACGAAATACAGATGTAACTCTGTGAGTGGAAGTCACACATCACAGAGCCGTTTCTCAGAAAGCTTCTTTCCAGATTTCATCTGAGGATATTTCCTTTTTCACCATAGCCCTCTAAGGGCTTCCAAATATCACTTTGCCAATTCCACAAGAACTGTCTTAGCGAAAGGCTTCTTGAGGGGAAAGCTGTAACTCTGTGAGATGATTTCACATAACACAAAGAAGTTTGTCAGAAAGCTTCTTTCTCTTTGTTATCGGAGGATATTTCCTTTGGCCCTATAGTCTTCAAAGGGATCCGAAATATCTGTTCTCATATTCCACAGAAATAAGGCTAGCAAAGAGATCCACGAAATACAGATGTAACTCTGGGGATGAATTAACTGAACACTAAGCAGTTTCTCAGAATGCTTCTTTCCAGATTTCATCTGAGGATATTTCCTTTTTCACCATAGCCGTCTATGGGCTTCCAAATATCACTTTGCCAATTCCACAAGAACTGTCTTAGCGAAAGGCTTCTTGAGGGGAAAGCTGTAACTCTGTGAGATGATTTCACAGAACACAAAGAAGTTTCTCAGAAAGCTTCTTTCTCTTTGTTATCGGAGGATATTTCCTTTGGCCCTATAGTTTTCAAAAGGATGCGAAATATCTGTTCTCAGATTCCACAGAAATAAGGCTGGCAAAGACATCCATGAAATACAGATGTAACTCTGTGAGATGAATTAACAGAACTCTAAGCAGTTTCTCAGAAAGCTTCTTTCCAATTGTCATCTGTGGATATTTCCTTTTTCACCATAGCCCTCTATGGGCTTCCAAATATCACTTTGCCAATTCCACAAGAACTGCCTTAGCGAAAGGCTTCTTGAGGGGAAAGCTCTCACTCTGTGAGATGATTTCACAGAACACAAAGAAGTTTTTCAGAAAGCTTCTTTCTCTTTGTTATCGGAGGATATTTCCTTTGGCCCTATAGTCTCCAAAGGGATCCGAAATATCTGTTCTCAGATTCCACAGAAATAAGGGTAGCAAAGAGATCCACGAAATACAGATGTAACTCTGTGAGATGAATTAACAGAACACTAAGCAGTTTCTCAGAAAGCTTCTTTCCAGATTTCATCTGAGGATATTTACTTTTTCCCCATAGCCCTCTATGAGCTTCCAAATATCACTTTGCCAATTCCACAAGAACTGTCTTAGCGAAAGGCTTCTTGAGGGGAAAGCTGTAACTCTGTGAGATGATTTCCCAGAACACAAAGAAGTTTCTCAGAAAGCTTCTTTCTCTTTGTTATCGGAGGATATTTCCTTTGGCCCTATAGTCTTCAAAGGGATCCGAAATATCTGTTCTCAGATTCCACAGATGTAAGGCCTGCAAAGAGATCCTCGAAATACAGATGTAACTCCGTGAGATGGATTAACAGAACACTAAGCAGTTTCTCAGAAAGCTTCTTTCCAGATTTCATCTGAGGATATTTCCTTTTTCACCTTCGCCCTCTATGGGCTTCCAAATATCACTTTGCCAATTCCACAAGAACAGTCTTAGCGAAAGGCTTCTGGAGGGGAAAGCTGTAACTCTGTGAGATGATTTCACAGAACACAAAGAAGTTTCTTAGAAAGCTTCTTTCTCTTTGTTATCAGAGGATATTTCCTTTGGCCCTATAGTCTTCAAAGGGATCCGAAATATCTGTTCTCAGATTCCACAGATATAAGGCTTGCAAAGAGATCCTCGAAATACAGATGTAACTCCGTGAGATGGATTAACAGAACACTAAGCAGTTTCTCAGAAAGCTTCTTTCCAGATTTCTTCTGAGGATATTTCCTTTTTCACCATAGCCCTCTATGGGCTTCCAAATATCACTTTGCCAATTCCACAAGAACTGTCTCAGCAAAAGGCTTCTTGAGGGGAAAGCTGTAACTCTGTGAGATGATTTCACAGAACACAAAGAAGTTTCTCAGAAAGCTTCTTTCTCTTTGTTATTGGAGAATATTTCCTTTGGCCCTATAGTCTTCAAAGGGATCCGAAATATCAGTTCTCAGATTCCACAGAAATAAGGCTAGCAAAGAGATCCACGAAATACAGATGTAACTCTGTGATATGAATAACAGAACACTAAGCAGTATCTCAGAAAGGTTCTTTCCAGATTTCATCTGAGTATATTTCCTTTTTCACCATAGCCCTCTATGGGCTTCCAAATATCACTTTGCCAATTCCACAAGAACTGTCTTAGCGAAAGGCTTCTTGAGGGGAAAGCTGTAACTCTGTGAGATGATTTCACAGAACACAAAGAAGTTTCTCAGAGAGCTTCTTTCTCTTTGTTATCGGAGGATATTTCCTTTGGCCCTATAGTCTTCAAAGGGATCCGAAATATCTGTTCTCAGATTCCACAGAAATAAGGCTAGCAAAGAGATCCACGAAATACAGATGTAACTCTGTGAGTGGAAGTCACACATCACAGAGCAGTTTCTCAGAAAGCTTCTTTCCAGATTTCATCTGAGGATATTTCCTTTTTCAACATAGCCCTCTATGGGCTTCCAAATATTACTTTGCCAATTTCAAGAGAATTGTCTTAGCGAAAGTCTTCTTGAGGGGAAAGCTGTAACTCTGTGAGATGACTTCAGAGAACACAAAGAAGTTTATCAGAGAGCTTCTTTCTCTTTGTTATCGGAGGATATTTCCTTTGGCCCTACAGTCTTCAAAGGGATCCGAAATATCTGTTCTCAGATTCCACAGAAATAAGGCTAGCAAAGAGATCCACGAAATACAGATGTAACTCTGTGAGTGGAAGTCACACATCACAGAGCCGTTTCTCAGAAAGCTTCTTTCCAGATTTCATCTGAGGATATTTCCTTTTTCACCATAGCCCTCTAAGGGCTTCCAAATATCACTTTGCCAATTCCACAAGAACTGTCTTAGCGAAAGGCTTCTTGAGGGGAAAGCTGTAACTCTGTGAGATGATTTCACATAACACAAAGAAGTTTGTCAGAAAGCTTCTTTCTCTTTGTTATCGGAGGATATTTCCTTTGGCCCTATAGTCTTCAAAGGGATCCGAAATATCTGTTCTCATATTCCACAGAAATAAGGCTAGCAAAGAGATCCACGAAATACAGATGTAACTCTGGGGATGAATTAACTGAACACTAAGCAGTTTCTCAGAATGCTTCTTTCCAGATTTCATCTGAGGATATTTCCTTTTTCACCATAGCCGTCTATGGGCTTCCAAATATCACTTTGCCAATTCCACAAGAACTGTCTTAGCGAAAGGCTTCTTGAGGGGAAAGCTGTAACTCTGTGAGATGATTTCACAGAACACAAAGAAGTTTCTCAGAAAGCTTCTTTCTCTTTGTTATCGGAGGATATTTCCTTTGGCCCTATAGTTTTCAAAAGGATGCGAAATATCTGTTCTCAGATTCCACAGAAATAAGGCTAGTAAAGAGATCCGCCAAATACAGATGTAACTCTGTGAGATGAATTAACAGAACACTAAGCAGTTTCTCAGAAAGCTTCTTTCCAGATTTCATCTGAGGATATTTCCTTTTTCACCATAACCCTCTATGGGCTTCCAAATATCACTTTGCCAATTCCACAAGAACTGTCTTAGGGAAAGGCTTCTTGAGGGGAAAGCTGTAACTCTGTGAGATGATTTCACAGAACACAAAGAAGTTTTTCAGAAAGCTTCTTTCTCTTTGTTATCGGAGGATATTTCCTTTGGCCCTATATTCTTCAAAGGGATCCGAAATATCTGCTCTCAGATTCCACAGAAATAAGGCTAGCAAAGAGATCCACGAAATACAGATGTAACTCTGTGAGTGGAAGTCACACATCACAGAGCAGTTTCTCAGAAAGCTTCTTTCCAGATTTCATCTGAGGATATTTACTTTTTCACCATAGCCCTCTATGTGCTTCCAAATATCACTTTGCCAATTCCACAAGAACTGTCTTAGCGAAAGGCTTCTTGAGGGGAAAGCTGTAACTCTGTGAGATGATTTCCCAGAACACAAAGAAGTTTCTCAGAAAGCTTCTTTCTCTTTGTTATCGGAGGATATTTCCTTTGGCCCTATAGTCTTCAAAGGGATCCGAAATATCTGTTCTCAGATTCCACAGATGTAAGGCCTGCAAAGAGATCCTCGAAATACAGATGTAACTCCGTGAGATGGATTAACAGAACACTAAGCAGTTTCTCAGAAAGCTTCTTTCCAGATTTCATCTGAGGATATTTCCTTTTTCACCTTCGCCCTCTATGGGCTTCCAAATATCACTTTGCCAATTCCACAAGAACAGTCTTAGCGAAAGGCTTCTGGAGGGGAAAGCTGTAACTCTGTGAGATGATTTCACAGAACACAAAGAAGTTTCTTAGAAAGCTTCTTTCTCTTTGTTATCAGAGGATATTTCCTTTGGCCCTATAGTCTTCAAAGGGATCCGAAATATCTGTTCTCAGATTCCACAGATATAAGGCTTGCAAAGAGATCCTCGAAATACAGATGTAACTCCGTGAGATGGATTAACAGAACACTAAGCAGTTTCTCAGAAAGCTTCTTTCCAGATTTCTTCTGAGGATATTTCCTTTTTCACCATAGCCCTCTATGGGCTTCCAAATATCACTTTGCCAATTCCACAAGAACTGTCTCAGCAAAAGGCTTCTTGAGGGGAAAGCTGTAACTCTGTGAGATGATTTCACAGAACACAAAGAAGTTTCTCAGAAAGCTTCTTTCTCTTTGTTATTGGAGAATATTTCCTTTGGCCCTATAGTCTTCAAAGGGATCCGAAATATCAGTTCTCAGATTCCACAGAAATAAGGCTAGCAAAGAGATCCACGAAATACAGATGTAACTCTGTGATATGAATAACAGAACACTAAGCAGTATCTCAGAAAGGTTCTTTCCAGATTTCATCTGAGTATATTTCCTTTTTCACCATAGCCCTCTATGGGCTTCCAAATATCACTTTGCCAATTCCACAAGAACTGTCTTAGCGAAAGGCTTCTTGAGGGGAAAGCTGTAACTCTGTGAGATGATTTCACAGAACACAAAGAAGTTTCTCAGAGAGCTTCTTTCTCTTTGTTATCGGAGGATATTTCCTTTGGCCCTATAGTCTTCAAAGGGATCCGAAATATCTGTTCTCAGATTCCACAGAAATAAGGCTAGCAAAGAGATCCACGAAATACAGATGTAACTCTGTGAGTGGAAGTCACACATCACAGAGCAGTTTCTCAGAAAGCTTCTTTCCAGATTTCATCTGAGGATATTTCCTTTTTCAACATAGCCCTCTATGGGCTTCCAAATATTACTTTGCCAATTTCAAGAGAATTGTCTTAGCGAAAGGCTTCTTTAGGGGAAAGCTGTAACTCTGTGAGATGACTTCAGAGAACACAAAGAAGTTTATCAGAGAGCTTCTTTCTCTTTGCTATCGGAGGATATTTCCTTTGGCCCTATAGTCTTCAAAGGGATCCGAAATATATGTTCTCAGATTCCACAGAAATAAGGCTAGCAAAGAGATCCTCGAAATACAGATGTAACTCTGTGAGATGAATTAACAGAACACTAAGCAGTTTCTCAGAAAGCTTCTTTCCAGATTTCATCTGAGGATATTTCCTTTTTCACCATAGCTCTCTATGGGCTTCCCAATATCACTTTGCCAATTCCACAAGAACTATCTTAGCGAAAGGCTTCTTGAGGGGAAAGCTGTAACTCTGTGAGATGATTTCACGGAACACAAAGAAGTTTCTCAGAAAGCTTCTTTCTCTTTGTTATCGGAGGATATTTCCTTTGGCCCTATAGTCTTCAAAGGGATCTGAAATATCTGTTCTCAGATTCCACAGATATAAGGCTTGCAAAGAGATCCTCGAAATACAGATGTAACTCCGTGAGATGGATTAACAGAACACTAAGCAGTTTCTCAGAAAGCTTCTTTCCAGATTTCATCTGAGGATATTTCCTTTTTCACCATAGCCCTCTATGGGCTTCCAAATATCACTTTGCCAATTCCACAAGAACTGTCTTAGCGAAAGGCTTCTTGAGGGGAAAGCTGTAACTCTGTGAGATGATTTCCCAGAACACAAAGAAGTTTCTCAGAAAGCTTCTTTCTCTTTGTTATTGGAGAATATTTCCTTTGGCCCTATAGTCTTCAAAGGGATCCGAAATATCAGTTCTCAGATTCCACAGAAATAAGGCTAGCAAAGAGATCCACGAAATACAGATGTAACTCTGTGAGATGAATTAACAGAACACTAAGCAGTTTCTCAGAAAGCTTCTTTCCAGATTTCATCTGAGGATATTTCCTTTTTCACCATAGCCCTCTATGTGCTTCCAAATATCACTTTGCCAATTCCACAAGAACTGTCTTAGCGAAAGTCTTCTTGAGGGGAAAGCTGTAACTCTGTGAGATGACTTCAGAGAACACAAAGAAGTTTATCAGAGAGCTTCTTTCTCTTTGTTATCGGAGGATATTTCCTTTGGCCCTATAGTCTTCAAAGGGATCCGAAATATCTGTTCTCAGATTCCACAGAAATAAGGCTAGCAAAGAGATCCACGAAATACAGATGTAACTCTGTGAGTGGAAGTCACACATCACAGAGCAGTTTCTCAGAAAGCTTCTTTCCAGATTTCATCTGAGGATATTTCCTTTTTCACCTTCGCCCTCTATGGGCTTCCAAATATCACTTTGCCAATTCCACAAGAACTGTCTTAGCGAAAGGCTTCTTGAGGGGAAAGCTGTAACTCTGTGAGATGATTTCACAGAACACAAAGAAGTTTGTCAGAAAGCTTCTTTCTCTTTGTTATCGGAGGATATTTCCTTTGGCCCTATAGTCTTCAAAGGGATCCGAAATATCTGTTCTCATATTCCACAGAAATAAGGCTAGCAAAGAGATCCACGAAATACAGATGTAACTCTGGGGATGAATTAACTGAACACTAAGCAGTTTCTCAGAATGCTTCTTTCCAGATTTCATCTGAGGATATTTCCTTTTTCACCATAGCCGTCTATGGGCTTCCAAATATCACTTTGCCAATTCCATAAGAACTGTCTTAGCGAAAGGCTTCTTGAGGGGAAAGCTGTAACTCTGTGAGATGATTTCACAGAACACAAAGAAGTTTCTCAGAAAGCTTCTTTCTCTTTGTTATCGGAGGATATTTCCTTAGGCCCTATAGTCTTCAAAGGGATGCGAAATATCTGTTCTCAGATTCCACAGAAATAAGGCTGGCAAAGACATCCATGAAATACAGATGTAACTCTGTGAGATGAATTAACAGAACACTAAGCAGTTTCTCAGAAAGCTTCTTTCCAGATGTCATCTGAGGATATTTCCTTTTTCACCATAGCCCTCTATGTGCTTCCAAATATCACTTTGCCAATTCCACAGAAACTGTCTTAGCGAAAGGCTTCTTGAGGGGAAAGCTGTAACTCTGTGAGATGATTTCCCAGAACACAAAGAAGTTTCTCAGAAAGCTTCTTTCTCTTTGTTATCGGAGGATATTTCCTTTGGCCCTATAGTCTTCAAAGGGATCCGAAATATCTGTTCTCAGATTCCACAGTTGTAAGGCCTGCAAAGAGATCCTCGAAATACAGATGTAACTCCGTGAGATGGATTAACAGAACACTAAGCAGTTTCTCAGAAAGCTTCTTTCCAGATTTCATCTGAGGATATTTCCTTTTTCACCTTCGCCCTCTATGGGCTTCCAAATATCACTTTGCCAATTCCACAAGAACTGTCTTAGCGAAAGGCTTCTGGAGGGGAAAGCTGTAACTCTGTGAGATGATTTCACAGAACACAAAGAAGTTTCTCAGAAAGCTTCTTTCTCTTTGTTATTGGAGAATATTTCCTTTGGCCCTATAGTCTTCAAAGGGATCCGAAATATCTGTTCTCAGAATCCACAGAAATAAGGCTAGCAAAGAGATCCACGAAATAGAGATGTAACTCTGTGAGTGGAAGTCACACATCACAGAGCAGTTTCTCACAAAGCTTCTTTCCAGATTTCATCTGAGGATATTTCCTTTTTCACCATAGCCCTCTATGGGCTTCCAAATATTACTTTGCCAATTTCAAAAGGACTGTCTTAGGGAAAGGCTTCTTTAGGGGAAAGCTGTAACACTCTGAGATGATTTCAAAGAACACAAAGAAGTTTCTCAGAAAGCTTCTTTCTCTTTGTTATCGGAGGATATTTCCTTTGGCCCTATAGTCTTCAAAGGGACCCGAAATGTCTGTTCTCAGATTCCAGAGAAATAAGGCTAGCAAAGAGATCCACGAAATACAGATGTAACTCTGTGAGATGAATTAACAGAACACTAAGCAGTTTCTCAGAAAGCTTCTTTCCAGATTTCATCTGAGGATATTTCCTTTTTCACCATAGCCCTCTATGGGCTTCCAAATATCACTTTGCCAATTCCACAAAAACTGTCTTAGGGAAAGGCTTCTTGAGGGGAAAGCTGTAACTCTGTGAGATGATTTCACAGAACACAAAGAAGTTTCTCAGAAAGCTTCTTTCTCTTTGTTATCGGAGAATATTTCCTTTGGCCCTATAGTCTTCAAAGGGATCCGAAATATAAGTTCTCAGATTCCACAGAAATAAGGCTAGCAAAGAGATCCACGAAATACAGATGTAACTCTTTGATATGAATAACAGAACACTAAGCAGTTTCTCAGAAAGCTTCTTTCCAGATTTCATCTGAGGATATTTCCTTTTTCACCATAGCCCTCTATGGGCTTCCAAATATCACTTTGCCAATTCCACAAGAACTGTCTTAGCGAAAGGCTTCTTGAGGGGAAAGCTGTAACTCTGTGAGATGATTTCACAGAACACAAAGAAGTTTCTCAGAGAGCTTCTTTCTCTTTGTTATCGGAGGATATTTCCTTTGGCCCTATAGTCTTCAAAGGGATCCGAAATATCTGTTCTCAGATTCCACAGAAATAAGGCTAGCAAAGAAATCCACGAAATACAGATGTAACTCTGTGAGTGGAAGTCACACATCACAGAGCAGTTTCTCAGAAAGCTTCTTTCCAGATTTCATCTGAGGATATTTCCTTTTTCACCATAGCCCTCTATGGGCTTCCAAATATTACTTTGCCAATTTCAAAAGAACTGTCTTAGCGAAAGGCTTCTTTAGGGGAAAGCTGTAACTCTGTGAGATGATTTCACAGAACACAAAGAAGTTTCTCAGAAAGCTTCTTTCTCTTTGTTATCTTAGGATATTTCCTTTGGCCCTATAGTCTTCAAAGGGATCCGAAATATCTGTTCTCAGATTCCACAGAAATAAGGCTAGCAAAGAGATCCTCGAAATACATATGTAACTCTGTGAGATGAATTAACAGAACACTAAGCAGTTTCTCAGGAAGCTTCTTTCCAGATGTCATCTGTGGATATTTCCTTTTTCACCATAGTCCTCTATGGGCTTACAAATATCACTTTGCCAATTCCACAAGAACTGTCTTAGCGAAAGGCTTCTTGAGGGGAAAGCTGTAACTCTGTGAGATGATTTCACAGAACACAAAGAAGTTTTTCAGAAAGCTTCTTTCTCTTTGTTATCGGAGGATATTTCCTTAAGCCCTATAGTCTCCAAAGGGATCCGAAATATCTGTTCTCAGATTCCACAGAAATAAGGGTAGCAAAGAGATCCACGAAATACAGATGTAACTCTGTGAGATGAATTACCAGAACACTAAGCAGTTTCTCAGAAAGCTTCTTTCCAGATTTCATCTGAGGATATTTCCTTTTTCACCATAGCCCTCTATGGGCTTCCAAATATCACTTTGCCAATTCCACAAGAACTGTCTTAGCGAAAGGCTTCTTGAGGGGAAAGCTGTAACTCTGTGAGATGATTTCACAGAACACAAAGAAGTTTCTCAGAAAGCTTCTTTCTCTTTGTTATCGGAGGATATTTCCTTTGGCCCTATAGTCTTCAAAGGGATCCGAAATATCTGTTCTCAGATTCCACAGATATAAGGCCTGCAAAGATATACTCGAAATACAGATGTAACTCCATGAGATGGATTAACGGAACACTAAGCAGTTTCTCAGAAAGCTTCTTTCCAGATTTCATCTGAGGATATTTCCTTTTTCACCATAGCCCTCTATGGGCTTCCAAATATCACTTTGCCAATTCCACAAAAACTGTCTTAGCGAAAGTCTTCTTGAGGGGAAAGCTGTAACTCTGTGAGATGACTTCAGAGAACACAAAGAAGTTTATCAGAGAGCTTCTTTCTCTTTGTTATCGGAGGATATTTCCTTTGGCCCTACAGTCTTCAAAGGGATCCGAAATATCTGTTCTCAGATTCCACAGAAATAAGGCTAGCAAAGAGATCCACGAAATACAGATGTAACTCTGTGAGTGGAAGTCACACATCACAGAGCCGTTTCTCAGAAAGCTTCTTTCCAGATTTCATCTGAGGATATTTCCTTTTTCACCATAGCCCTCTAAGGGCTTCCAAATATCACTTTGCCAATTCCACAAGAACTGTCTTAGCGAAAGGCTTCTTGAGGGGAAAGCTGTAACTCTGTGAGATGATTTCACATAACACAAAGAAGTTTGTCAGAAAGCTTCTTTCTCTTTGTTATCGGAGGATATTTCCTTTGGCCCTATAGTCTTCAAAGGGATCCGAAATATCTGTTCTCATATTCCACAGAAATAAGGCTAGCAAAGAGATCCACGAAATACAGATGTAACTCTGGGGATGAATTAACTGAACACTAAGCAGTTTCTCAGAATGCTTCTTTCCAGATTTCATCTGAGGATATTTCCTTTTTCACCATAGCCGTCTATGGGCTTCCAAATATCACTTTGCCAATTCCACAAGAACTGTCTTAGCGAAAGGCTTCTTGAGGGGAAAGCTGTAACTCTGTGAGATGATTTCACAGAACACAAAGAAGTTTCTCAGAAAGCTTCTTTCTCTTTGTTATCGGAGGATATTTCCTTTGGCCCTATAGTTTTCAAAAGGATGCGAAATATCTGTTCTCAGATTCCACAGAAATAAGGCTGGCAAAGACATCCATGAAATACAGATGTAACTCTGTGAGATGAATTAACAGAACACTAAGCAGTTTCTCAGAAAGCTTCTTTCCAATTGTCATCTGTGGATATTTCCTTTTTCACCATAGCCCTCTATGGGCTTCCAAATATCACTTTGCCAATTCCACAAGAACTGCCTTAGCGAAAGGCTTCTTGAGGGGAAAGCTCTCACTCTGTGAGATGATTTCACAGAACACAAAGAAGTTTTTCAGAAAGCTTCTTTCTCTTTGTTATCGGAGGATATTTCCTTTGGCCCTATAGTCTCCAAAGGGATCCGAAATATCTGTTCTCAGATTCCACAGAAATAAGGGTAGCAAAGAGATCCACGAAATACAGATGTAACTCTGTGAGATGAATTAACAGAACACTAAGCAGTTTCTCAGAAAGCTTCTTTCCAGATTTCATCTGAGGATATTTACTTTTTCACCATAGCCCTCTATGAGCTTCCAAATATCACTTTGCCAATTCCACAAGAACTGTCTTAGCGAAAGGCTTCTTGAGGGGAAAGCTGTAACTCTGTGAGATGATTTCCCAGAACACAAAGAAGTTTCTCAGAAAGCTTCTTTCTCTTTGTTATCGGAGGATATTTCCTTTGGCCCTATAGTCTTCAAAGGGATCCGAAATATCTGTTCTCAGATTCCACAGATGTAAGGCCTGCAAAGAGATCCTCGAAATACAGATGTAACTCCGTGAGATGGATTAACAGAACACTAAGCAGTTTCTCAGAAAGCTTCTTTCCAGATTTCATCTGAGGATATTTCCTTTTTCACCTTCGCCCTCTATGGGCTTCCAAATATCACTTTGCCAATTCCACAAGAACTGTCTTAGCGAAAGGCTTCTGGAGGGGAAAGCTGTAACTCTGTGAGATGATTTCACAGAACACAAAGAAGTTTCTTAGAAAGCTTCTTTCTCTTTGTTATCAGAGGATATTTCCTTTGGCCCTATAGTCTTCAAAGGGATCCGAAATATCTGTTCTCAGATTCCACAGATATAAGGCTTGCAAAGAGATCCTCGAAATACAGATGTAACTCCGTGAGATGGATTAACAGAACACTAAGCAGTTTCTCAGAAAGCTTCTTTCCAGATTTCTTCTGAGGATATTTCCTTTTTCACCATAGCCCTCTATGGGCTTCCAAATATCACTTTGCCAATTCCACAAGAACTGTCTCAGCAAAAGGCTTCTTGAGGGGAAAGCTGTAACTCTGTGAGATGATTTCACAGAACACAAAGAAGTTTCTCAGAAAGCTTCTTTCTCTTTGTTATTGGAGAATATTTCCTTTGGCCCTATAGTCTTCAAAGGGATCCGAAATATCAGTTCTCAGATTCCACAGAAATAAGGCTAGCAAAGAGATCCACGAAATACAGATGTAACTCTGTGATATGAATAACAGAACACTAAGCAGTATCTCAGAAAGGTTCTTTCCAGATTTCATCTGAGTATATTTCCTTTTTCACCATAGCCCTCTATGGGCTTCCAAATATCACTTTGCCAATTCCACAAGAACTGTCTTAGCGAAAGGCTTCTTGAGGGGAAAGCTGTAACTCTGTGAGATGATTTCACAGAACACAAAGAAGTTTCTCAGAGAGCTTCTTTCTCTTTGTTATCGGAGGATATTTCCTTTGGCCCTATAGTCTTCAAAGGGATCCGAAATATCTGTTCTCAGATTCCACAGAAATAAGGCTAGCAAAGAGATCCACGAAATACAGATGTAACTCTGTGAGTGGAAGTCACACATCACAGAGCAGTTTCTCAGAAAGCTTCTTTCCAGATTTCATCTGAGGATATTTCCTTTTTCAACATAGCCCTCTATGGGCTTCCAAATATTACTTTGCCAATTTCAAGAGAATTGTCTTAGCGAAAGGCTTCTTTAGGGGAAAGCTGTAACTCTGTGAGATGACTTCAGAGAACACAAAGAAGTTTATCAGAGAGCTTCTTTCTCTTTGCTATCGGAGGATATTTCCTTTGGCCCTATAGTCTTCAAAGGGATCCGAAATATATGTTCTCAGATTCCACAGAAATAAGGCTAGCAAAGAGATCCTCGAAATACAGATGTAACTCTGTGAGATGAATTAACAGAACACTAAGCAGTTTCTCAGAAAGCTTCTTTCCAGATTTCATCTGAGGATATTTCCTTTTTCACCATAGCTCTCTATGGGCTTCCCAATATCACTTTGCCAATTCCACAAGAACTATCTTAGCGAAAGTCTTCTTGAGGGGAAAGCTGTAACTCTGTGAGATGATTTCACGGAACACAAAGAAGTTTCTCAGAAAGCTTCTTTCTCTTTGTTATCGGAGGATATTTCCTTTGGCCCTATAGTCTTCAAAGGGATCTGAAATATCTGTTCTCAGATTCCACAGATATAAGGCTTGCAAAGAGATCCTCGAAATACAGATGTAACTCCGTGAGATGGATTAACAGAACACTAAGCAGTTTCTCAGAAAGCTTCTTTCCAGATTTCATCTGAGGATATTTCCTTTTTCACCATAGCCCTCTATGGGCTTCCAAATATCACTTTGCCAATTCCACAAGAACTGTCTTAGCGAAAGGCTTCTTGAGGGGAAAGCTGTAACTCTGTGAGATGATTTCCCAGAACACAAAGAAGTTTCTCAGAAAGCTTCTTTCTCTTTGTTATTGGAGAATATTTCCTTTGGCCCTATAGTCTTCAAAGGGATCCGAAATATCAGTTCTCAGATTCCACAGAAATAAGGCTAGCAAAGAGATCCACGAAATACAGATGTAACTCTGTGAGATGAATTAACAGAACACTAAGCAGTTTCTCAGAAAGCTTCTTTCCAGATTTCATCTGAGGATATTTCCTTTTTCACCATAGCCCTCTATGTGCTTCCAAATATCACTTTGCCAATTCCACAAGAACTGTCTTAGCGAAAGTCTTCTTGAGGGGAAAGCTGTAACTCTGTGAGATGACTTCAGAGAACACAAAGAAGTTTATCAGAGAGCTTCTTTCTCTTTGTTATCGGAGGATATTTCCTTTGGCCCTATAGTCTTCAAAGGGATCCGAAATATCTGTTCTCAGATTCCACAGAAATAAGGCTAGCAAAGAGATCCACGAAATACAGATGTAACTCTGTGAGTGGAAGTCACACATCACAGAGCAGTTTCTCAGAAAGCTTCTTTCCAGATTTCATCTGAGGATATTTCCTTTTTCACCTTCGCCCTCTATGGGCTTCCAAATATCACTTTGCCAATTCCACAAGAACTGTCTTAGCGAAAGGCTTCTTGAGGGGAAAGCTGTAACTCTGTGAGATGATTTCACAGAACACAAAGAAGTTTGTCAGAAAGCTTCTTTCTCTTTGTTATCGGAGGATATTTCCTTTGGCCCTATAGTCTTCAAAGGGATCCGAAATATCTGTTCTCATATTCCACAGAAATAAGGCTAGCAAAGAGATCCACGAAATACAGATGTAACTCTGGGGATGAATTAACTGAACACTAAGCAGTTTCTCAGAATGCTTCTTTCCAGATTTCATCTGAGGATATTTCCTTTTTCACCATAGCCGTCTATGGGCTTCCAAATATCACTTTGCCAATTCCATAAGAACTGTCTTAGCGAAAGGCTTCTTGAGGGGAAAGCTGTAACTCTGTGAGATGATTTCACAGAACACAAAGAAGTTTCTCAGAAAGCTTCTTTCTCTTTGTTATCGGAGGATATTTCCTTAGGCCCTATAGTCTTCAAAGGGATGCGAAATATCTGTTCTCAGATTCCACAGAAATAAGGCTGGCAAAGACATCCATGAAATACAGATGTAACTCTGTGAGATGAATTAACAGAACACTAAGCAGTTTCTCAGAAAGCTTCTTTCCAGATGTCATCTGAGGATATTTCCTTTTTCACCATAGCCCTCTATGTGCTTCCAAATATCACTTTGCCAATTCCACAGAAACTGTCTTAGCGAAAGGCTTCTTGAGGGGAAAGCTGTAACTCTGTGAGATGATTTCCCAGAACACAAAGAAGTTTCTCAGAAAGCTTCTTTCTCTTTGTTATCGGAGGATATTTCCTTTGGCCCTATAGTCTTCAAAGGGATCCGAAATATCTGTTCTCAGATTCCACAGTTTTAAGGCCTGCAAAGAGATCCTCGAAATACAGATGTAACTCCGTGAGATGGATTAACAGAACACTAAGCAGTTTCTCAGAAAGCTTCTTTCCAGATTTCATCTGAGGATATTTCCTTTTTCACCTTCGCCCTCTATGGGCTTCCAAATATCACTTTGCCAATTCCACAAGAACTGTCTTAGCGAAAGGCTTCTGGAGGGGAAAGCTGTAACTCTGTGAGATGATTTCACAGAACACAAAGAAGTTTCTCAGAAAGCTTCTTTCTCTTTGTTATTGGAGAATATTTCCTTTGGCCCTATAGTCTTCAAAGGGATCCGAAATATCTGTTCTCAGAATCCACAGAAATAAGGCTAGCAAAGAGATCCACGAAATAGAGATGTAACTCTGTGAGTGGAAGTCACACATCACAGAGCAGTTTCTCACAAAGCTTCTTTCCAGATTTCATCTGAGGATATTTCCTTTTTCACCATAGCCCTCTATGGGCTTCCAAATATTACTTTGCCAATTTCAAAAGGACTGTCTTAGGGAAAGGCTTCTTTAGGGGAAAGCTGTAACACTCTGAGATGATTTCAAAGAACACAAAGAAGTTTCTCAGAAAGCTTCTTTCTCTTTGTTATCGGAGGATATTTCCTTTGGCCCTATAGTCTTCAAAGGGATCCGAAATGTCTGTTCTCAGATTCCAGAGAAATAAGGCTAGCAAAGAGATCCACGAAATACAGATGTAACTCTGTGAGATGAATTAACAGAACACTAAGCAGTTTCTCAGAAAGCTTCTTTCCAGATTTCATCTGAGGATATTTCCTTTTTCACCATAGCCCTCTATGGGCTTCCAAATATCACTTTGCCAATTCCACAAAAACTGTCTTAGGGAAAGGCTTCTTGAGGGGAAAGCTGTAACTCTGTGAGATGATTTCACAGAACACAAAGAAGTTTTTCAGAAAGCTTCTTTCTCTTTGTTATCGGAGGATATTTCCTTTGGCCCTATAGTCTTCAAAGGGATCCGAAATATCTGTTCTCAGATTCCACAGAAATAAGGCTAGCAAAGAGATCCACGAAATACAGATGTAACTCTGTGAGATGAATTACCAGAACACTAAGCAGTTTCTCAGAAAGCTTCTTTCCAGATTTCATCTGAGGATATTTCCTTTTTCACCATAGCCCTCTATGGGCTTCCAAATATCACTTTGCCAATTCCACAAGAACTGTCTTAGCGAAAGGCTTCTTGAGGGGAAAGCTGTAACTCTGTGAGATGATTTCACAGAACACAAAGAAGTTTCTCAGAAAGCTTCTTTCTCTTTGTTATTGGAGAATATGTCCTTTGGCCCTATAGTCTTCAAAGGGTTCCGAAATATCTGTTCTCAGATTCCACAGAAATAAGGCTAGCAAAGAGATCCACGAAATAGTGATCTAACTCTGTGAGTGGAAGTCACACATCACAGAGCAGTTTCTCACAAAGCTTCTTTCCAGATTTCATCTGAGGATATTTCCTTTTTCACCATAGCCCTCTATGGGCTTCCAAATATTACTTTGCCAATTTCAAAAGAACTGTCTTAGCGAAAGGCTTCTTTAGGGGAAAGCTGTAACTCTGTGAGATGATTTCACAGAACACAAAGAAGTTTCTCAGAAAGCTTCTTTCTCTTTGTTATCGGAGGATATTACCTTTGGCCCTATAGTCTTCAAAGGGATCCGAAATATCTGTTCTCAGATTCCACAGAAATAAGGCTAGTAAAGAGATCCGCCAAATACAGATGTAACTCTGTGAGATGAATTAACAGAACACTAAGCAGTTTCTCAGAAAGCTTCTTTCCAGATTTCATCTGAGGATATTTCCTTTTTCACCATAACCCTCTATGGGCTTCCAAATATCACTTTGCCAATTCCACAAGAACTGTCTTAGGGAAAGGCTTCTTGAGGGGAAAGCTGTAACTCTGTGAGATGATTTCACAGAACACAAAGAAGTTTTTCAGAAAGCTTCTTTCTCTTTGTTATCGGAGGATATTTCCTTTGGCCCTATATTCTTCAAAGGGATCCGAAATATCTGCTCTCAGATTCCACAGAAATAAGGCTAGCAAAGAGATCCACGAAATACAGATGTAACTCTGTGAGTGGAAGTCACACATCACAGAGCAGTTTCTCAGAAAGCTTCTTTCCAGATTTCATCTGAGGATATTTACTTTTTCACCATAGCCCTCTATGTGCTTCCAAATATCACTTTGCCAATTCCACAAGAACTGTCTTAGCGAAAGGCTTCTTGAGGGGAAAGCTGTAACTCTGTGAGATGATTTCCCAGAACACAAAGAAGTTTCTCAGAAAGCTTCTTTCTCTTTGTTATCGGAGGATATTTCCTTTGGCCCTATAGTCTTCAAAGGGATCCGAAATATCTGTTCTCAGATTCCACAGATGTAAGGCCTGCAAAGAGATCCTCGAAATACAGATGTAACTCCGTGAGATGGATTAACAGAACACTAAGCAGTTTCTCAGAAAGCTTCTTTCCAGATTTCATCTGAGGATATTTCCTTTTTCACCTTCGCCCTCTATGGGCTTCCAAATATCACTTTGCCAATTCCACAAGAACTGTCTTAGCGAAAGGCTTCTTGAGGGGAAAGCTGTAACTCTGTGAGATGATTTCACAGAACACAAAGAAGTTTCTCAGAAAGCTTCTTTCTCTTTGTTATCGGAGGATATTTCCTTTGGCCCTATAGTCTTCAAAGGGATCCGAAATATCTGTTCTCAGATTCCACAGATATAAGGCTTGCAAAGAGATCCTCGAAATACAGATGTAACTCCGTGAGATGGATTAACAGAACACTAAGCAGTTTCTCAGAAAGCTTCTTTCCAGATTTCATCTGAGGATATTTCCTTTTTCACCATAGCCCTCTATGGGCTTCCAAATATCACTTTGCCAATTCCACAAGAACTGTCTCAGCAAAAGGCTTCTTGAGGGGAAAGCTGTAACTATGTGAGATGATTTCACAGAACACAAAGAAGTTTCTCAGAAAGCTTCTTTCTCTTTGTTATTGGAGAATATTTCCTTTGGCCCTATAGTCTTCAAAGGGATCCGAAATATCAGTTCTCAGATTCCACAGAAATAAGGCTAGCAAAGAGATCCACGAAATACAGATGTAACTCTGTGATATGAATAACAGAACACTAAGCAGTATCTCAGAAAGGTTCTTTCCAGATTTCATCTGAGTATATTTCCTTTTTCACCATAGCCCTCTATGGGCTTCCAAATATCACTTTGCCAATTCCACAAGAACTGTCTTAGCGAAAGGCTTCTTGAGGGGAAAGCTGTAACTCTGTGAGATGATTTCACAGAACACAAAGAAGTTTCTCAGAGAGCTGCTTTCTCTTTGTTATCGGAGGATATTTCCTTTGGCCCTATAGTCTTCAAAGGGATCCGAAATATCTGTTCTCAGATTCCACAGAAATAAGGCTAGCAAAGAGATCCACGAAATACAGATGTAACTCTGTGAGTGGAAGTCACACATCACAGAGCAGTTTCTCAGAAAGCTTCTTTCCAGATTTCATCTGAGGATATTTCCTTTTTCAACATAGCCCTCTATGGGCTTCCAAATATTACTTTGCCAATTTCAAGAGAATTGTCTTAGCGAAAGGCTTCTTTAGGGGAAAGCTGTAACTCTGTGAGATGACTTCAGAGAACACAAAGAAGTTTATCAGAGAGCTTCTTTCTCTTTGCTATCGGAGGATATTTCCTTTGGCCCTATAGTCTTCAAAGGGATCCGAAATATCTGTTCTCAGATTCCACAGAAATAAGGCTAGCAAAGAGATCCTCGAAATACAGATGTAACTCTGTGAGATGAATTAACAGAACACTAAGCAGTTTCTCAGAAAGCTTCTTTCCAGATTTCATCTGAGGATATTTCCTTTTTCACCATAGCTCTCTATGGGCTTCCCAATATCACTTTGCCAATTCCACAAGAACTATCTTAGCGAAAGGCTTCTTGAGGGGAAAGCTGTAACTCTGTGAGATGATTTCACGGAACACAAAGAAGTTTCTCAGAAAGCTTCTTTCTCTTTGTTATCGGAGGATATTTCCTTTGGCCCTATAGTCTTCAAAGGGATCCGAAATATCTGTTCTCAGATTCCACAGATATAAGGCTTGCAAAGAGATCCTCGAAATACAGATGTAACTCCGTGAGATGGATTAACAGAACACTAAGCAGTTTCTCAGAAAGCTTCTTTCCAGATTTCATCTGAGGATATTTCCTTTTTCACCATAGCCCTCTATGGGCTTCCAAATATCACTTTGCCAATTCCACAAGAACTGTCTTAGCGAAAGGCTTCTTGAGGGGAAAGCTGTAACTCTGTGAGATGATTTCCCAGAACACAAAGAAGTTTCTCAGAAAGCTTCTTTCTCTTTGTTATTGGAGAATATTTCCTTTGGCCCTATAGTCTTCAAAGGGATCCGAAATATCAGTTCTCAGATTCCACAGAAATAAGGCTAGCAAAGAGATCCACGAAATACAGATGTAACTCTGTGAGATGAATTAACAGAACACTAAGCAGTTTCTCAGAAAGCTTCTTTCCAGATTTCATCTGAGGATATTTCCTTTTTCACCATAGCCCTCTATGTGCTTCCAAATATCACTTTGCCAATTCCACAAGAACTGTCTTAGCGAAAGTCTTCTTGAGGGGAAAGCTGTAACTCTGTGAGATGACTTCAGAGAACACAAAGAAGTTTATCAGAGAGCTTCTTTCTCTTTGTTATCGGAGGATATTTCCTTTGGCCCTATAGTCTTCAAAGGGATCCGAAATATCTGTTCTCAGATTCCACAGAAATAAGGCTAGCAAAGAGATCCACGAAATACAGATGTAACTCTGTGAGTGGAAGTCACACATCACAGAGCAGTTTCTCAGAAAGCTTCTTTCCAGATTTCATCTGAGGATATTTCCTTTTTCACCATAGCCCTCTATGGGCTTCCAAATATCACTTTGCCAATTCCACAAGAACTGTCTTAGCGAAAGGCTTCTTGAGGGGAAAGCTGTAACTCTGTGAGATGATTTCACAGAACACAAAGAAGTTTGTCAGAAAGCTTCTTTCTCTTTGTTATCGGAGGATATTTCCTTTGGCCCTATAGTCTTCAAAGGGATCCGAAATATCTGTTCTCATATTCCACAGAAATAAGGCTAGCAAAGAGATCCACGAAATACAGATGTAACTCTGGGGATGAATTAACTGAACACTAAGCAGTTTCTCAGAATGCTCCTTTCCAGATTTCATCTGAGGATATTTCCTTTTTCACCATAGCCGTCTATGGGCTTCCAAATATCCCTTTGCCAATTCCATAAGAACTGTCTTAGCGAAAGGCTTCTTGAGGGGAAAGCTGTAACTCTGTGAGATGATTTCACAGAACACAAAGAAGTTTCTCAGAAAGCTTCTTTCTCTTTGTTATCGGAGGATATTTCCTTTGGCCCTATAGTCTTCAAAGGGATGCGAAATATCTGTTCTCAGATTCCACAGAAATAAGGCTGGCAAAGACATCCATGAAATACAGATGTAACTCTGTGAGATGAATTAACAGAACACTAAGCAGTTTCTCAGAAAGCTTCTTTCCAGATGTCATCTGAGGATATTTACTTTTTCACCATAGCCCTCTATGTGCTTCCAAATATCACTTTGCCAATTCCACAAGAACTGTCTTAGCGAAAGGCTTCTTGAGGGGAAAGCTGTAACTCTGTGAGATGATTTCCCAGAACACAAAGAAGTTTCTCAGAAAGCTTCTTTCTCTTTGTTATCGGAGGATATTTCCTTTGGCCCTATAGTCTTCAAAGGGATCCGAAATATCTGTTCTCAGATTCCACAGAAATAAGGCTAGCAAAGATATCCATGAAATACAGATGTAACTCTGTGAGATGAATTACCAGAACACTAAGCAGTTTCTCAGAAAGCTTCTTTCCAGATTTCATCTGAGGATATTTCCTTTTTCACCATAGCCCTCTATGGGCTTCCAAATATCACTTTGCCAATTCCACAAGAACTGTCTTAGCGAAAGGCTTCTTGAGGGGAAAGCTGTAACTCTGTGAGATGATTTCACAGAACACAAAGAAGTTTCTCAGAAAGCTTCTTTCTCTTTGTTATTGGAGAATATGTCCTTTGGCCCTATAGTCTTCAAAGGGTTCCGAAATATCTGTTCTCAGATTCCACAGAAATAAGGCTAGCAAAGAGATCCACGAAATAGTGATCTAACTCTGTGAGTGGAAGTCACACATCACAGAGCAGTTTCTCACAAAGCTTCTTTCCAGATTTCATCTGAGGATATTTCCTTTTTCACCATAGCCCTCTATGGGCTTCCAAATATTACTTTGCCAATTTCAAAAGAACTGTCTTAGCGAAAGGCTTCTTTAGGGGAAAGCTGTAACTCTGTGAGATGATTTCACAGAACACAAAGAAGTTTCTCAGAAAGCTTCTTTCTCTTTGTTATCGGAGGATATTTCCTTTGGCCCTATAGTCTTCAAAGGGATGCGAAATATCTGTTTTCAGACTCCACAGAAATAAGGCTGGCAAAGACATCCATGAAATACAGATGTAACTCTGTGAGATGAATTAACAGAACACTAAGCAGTTTCTCAGAAAGCTTCTTTCCAGGTGTCATCTGTGGATATTTCCTTTTTCACCCTAGTCCTCTATGGGCTTCCAAATATCACTTTGCCAATTCCACAAGAACTGTCTTAGCGAAAGGCTTCTTGAGGGGAAAGCTGTAACTCTGTGAGATGATTTCACAGAACACAAAGAAGTTTTTCAGAAAGCTTCTTTCTCTTTGTTATCGGAGGATATTTCCTTTGGCCCTATAGTCTCCAAAGGGATCCGAAATATCTGTTCTCAGATTCCACAGAAATAAGGGTAGCAAAGAGATCCACGAAATACAGATGTAACTCTGTGAGATGAATTACCAGAACACTAAGCAGTTTCTCAGAAAGCTTCTTTCCAGATTTCATCTGAGGATATTTCCTTTTTCACCATAGCCGCTTATATGGGCTTCCAAACATCACTTTGCCAATTCCACAAGAACTGTCTTAGCGAAAGGCTTCTTGAGGGGAAAGCTGTAACTCTGTGAGATGATTTCACAGAACACAAAGAAGTTTCTCAGAAAGCTTCTTTCTCTTTGTTATCGGAGGATATTTCCTTTGCCCCTATAGTCTTCAAAGGGATCCGAAATATCTGTTCTCAGATTCCACAGATATAAGGCCTGCAAAGAGATCCTCGAAATACAGATGTAACTCCGTGAGATGGATTAACGGAACACTAAGCAGTTTCTCAGAAAGCTTCTTTCCAGATTTCATCTGAGGATATTTCCTTTTTCACCATAGCCCTCTATGGGCTTCCAAATATCACTTTGCCAATTCCACAAAAACTGTCTTAGCGAAAGGCTTCTTGAGGGGAAAGCTGTAACTCTGTGAGATGATTTCACAGAACACAAAGAAGTTTCTCAGAAAGCTTCTTTCTCTTTGTTATTGGAGAATATGTCCTTTGGCCCTATAGTCTTCAAAGGGATCCGAAATATCTGTTCTCAGATTCCACAGAAATAAGGCTAGCAAAGAGATCCACGAAATAGTGATCTAACTCTGTGAGTGGAAGTCACACATCACAGAGCAGTTTCTCACAAAGCTTCTTTCCAGATTTCATCTGAGGATATTTCCTTTTTCACCATAGCCCTCTATGGGCTTCCAAATATTACTTTGCCAATTTCAAAAGAACTGTCTTAGCGAAAGGCTTCTTTAGGGGAAAGCTGTAACTCTGTGAGATGATTTCACAGAACACAAAGAAGTTTCTCAGAAAGCTTCTTTCTCTTTGTTATCGGAGGATATTTCCTTTGGCCCTATAGTCTTCAAAGGAATCCGAAATATCTGTTCTCAGATTCCACAGAAATAAGGCTAGTAAAGAGATCCGCCAAATACAGATGTAACTCTGTGAGATGAATTAACAGAACACTAAGCAGTTTCTCAGAAAGCTTCTTTCCAGATTTCATCTGAGGATATTTCCTTTTTCACCATAACCCTCTATGGGCTTCCAAATATCACTTTGCCAATTCCACAAGAACTGTCTTAGGGAAAGGCTTCTTGAGGGGAAAGCTGTAACTCTGTGAGATGATTTCACAGAACACAAAGAAGTTTTTCAGAAAGCTTCTTTCTCTTTGTTATCGGAGGATATTTCCTTTGGCCCTATATTCTTCAAAGGGATCCGAAATATCTGTTCTCAGATTCCACAGAAATAAGGCTAGCAAAGAGATCCACGAAATACAGATGTAACTCTGTGAGTGGAAGTCACACATCACAGAGCAGTTTCTCAGAAAGCTTCTTTCCAGATTTCATCTGAGGATATTTCCTTTTTCACCATAGCCCTCTATGGGCTTCCAAATATTACTTTGCCAATTTCAAAAGAACTGTATTAGCGAAAGGCTTCTTTAGGGGAAAGCTGTAACTCTGTGAGATGATTTCACAGAACACAAAGAAGTTTCTCAGAAAGCTTCTGTCTCTTTTTTATCTTAGGATATTTCCTTTGGCCCTATAGTCTTCAAAGGGATCCGAAATATCTGTTCTCAGATTCCACAGAAATAAGGCTAGCAAAGAGATCCTCGAAATACAGATGTAACTCTGTGAGATGAATTAACAGAACACTAAGCAGTTTCTCAGAAAGCTTCTTTCCAGATTTCATCTGAGGATATTTCCTTTTTCACCATAGCTCTCTATGGGCTTCCAAATATCACTTTGCCAATTCCACAAGAACTATCTTAGCGAAAGGCTTCTTGCGGGGAAAGCTGTAACTCCGTGAGATGATTTCACAGAACACAAAGAAGTTTCTCAGAAAGCTTCTTTCTCTTTGTTATCGGAGGATATTTCCTTTGGCCCTATAGTCTTCAAAGGGATGCGAAATATCTGTTCTCAGATTCCACAGAAATAATGCTGGCAAAGACATCCATGAAATACAGATGTAACTCTGTGAGATGAATTAACAGAACACTAAGCAGTTTCTCAGAAAGCTTCTTTCCAGATGTCATCTGTGGATATTTCCTTTTTCACCATAGCCCTCTATGGGCTTCCAAATATCACTTTGCCAATTCCACAAGAACTGTCTTAGCGAAAGGCTTCTTGAGGGGAAAGCTGTAACTCTGTGAGATGATTTCACAGAACACAAAGAAGTTTTTAAGACAGCTTCTTTCTCTTTCTTATCGGAGGATATTTCCTTTGGCCCTATAGTCTCCAAAAGGATCCGAAATATCTGTTCTCAGATTCCACAGAAATAAGGCTAGCAAAGAGATCCACGAAATACAGATGTAACTCTGTGAGATGAATTCCCAGAACACTGAGCAGTTTCTCAGAAAGCTTCTTTCCAGATTTCATCTGAGGATATTTCCTTTTTCACCATAGCCCTCTATGGACTTCCAAATATCCCTTTGCCAATTCCACAAGAACTGTCTTAGCTAAAGGATTCTTGAGGGGAAAGCTGTAACTCTGTGAGATGATTTCACAGAACACAAAGAAGTTTCTCAGAAAGCTTCTTTCTCTTTGTTATTGGAGAATATTTCCTTTGGCCCTATAGTCTTCAAAGGGATCCGAAATATCAGTTCTCAGATTCCACAGAAATAAGGCTAGCAAAGAGATCCACGAAATACAGATGTAACTCTGTGATATGAATAACAGAACACTAAGCAGTATCTCAGAAAGCTTCTTTCCAGATTTCATCTGAGTATATTTCCTTTTTCACCATAGCCCTCTATGGGCTTCCAAATATCACTTTGCCAATTCCACAAGAACTGTCTTAGCGAAAGGCTTCTTGAGGGGAAAGCTGTAACTCTGTGAGATGATTTCACAGAACACAAAGAAGTTTCTCAGAGAGCTTCTTTCTCTTTGTTATCGGAGGATATTTCCTTTGGCCCTATAGTCTTCAAACTGATCCGAAATATCTGTTCTCAGATTCCACAGAAATAAGGCTAGCAAAGAGATCCACGAAATACAGATGTAACTCTGTGAGTGGAAGTCACACATCACAGAGCTGTTTCTCAGAAAGCTTCTTTGCAGATTTCATCTGAGGATATTTCCTTTTTCAACATAGCCCTCTATGGGCTTCCAAATATTACTTTGCCAATTTCAAAAGAATTGTCGTAGCGAAAGGCTTCTTTAGGGGAAAGCTGTAACTCTGTGAGATGATTTCACAGAACACAAAGAAGTTTCTCAGAAAGCTTCTTTCTCTTTGTTATCTTAGGATATTTCCTTTGGCCCTATAGTCTTCAAAGGGATCCGAAATATCTGTTCTCAGATTCCACAGAAATAAGGCTAGCAAAGAGGTCCTCGAAATACAGATGTAACTCTGTGAGATGAATTAACAGAACACTAAGCAGTTTCTCAGAAAGCTTCTTTCCACATTTCATCTGATGATATTTCCTTTTTCACAATAGCTCTCTAAGGGCTTCCCAATATCACTTTGCCAATTCCACAAGAACTATATTAGCGAAAGGCTTCTTGAGGAGAAAGCTGTAACTCTGTGAGATGATTTCACAGAACACAAAGAAGTTTCTCAGAAAGCTTCTTTCTCTTTGTTATCGGAGGATATTTCCTGTGGCCCTATAGTCTTCAAAGGGATGCGAAATATCTGTTCTCAGATTCCACAGAAATAAGGCTGGCAAAGACATCCATGAAATACAGATGTAATTCTGTGAGATGATTTAACAGATCACTAAGCAGTTTCTCAGAAAACTTCTTTCCAGATTTCATCTGAGGATATTTCCTTTTTCACCATAGCCCTCTATGGGCTTCCAAATATCACCTTGCCAATTCCACAAGAACTGTCTTAGCGAAAGGCTTCTTGAGGGGAAAGCTGTAACTCTGTGAGATGATTTCACAGAACACAAAGAAGTTTTTCAGAAAGCTTCTTTCTCTTTGTTATCGGAGGATATTTCCTATGGCCCTATAGTCTCCAAAGGGATCCGAAATATCTATTCTCACATTCCACAGAAATAAGGGTAGCAAAGAGATCCACGAAATACAGATCTAACTCTGTGAGATGAATTACCAGAACACTAAGCAGTTTCTCAGAAAGCTTCTTTCCAGATTTCATCTGAGGATATTTCCTTTTTCACCATAGCCCTCTATGGGCTTCCAAATATCACTTTGCCAATTCCACAAGAACTGTCTTAGCGAGGGGCTTCTTGAGGGGAAAGCTGTAACTCTGTGAGATGATTTCACAGAACACAAAGAAGTTTCTCAGAAAGCTTCTTTCTCTTTGTTATCGGAGGATATTTCCTTTGGCCCTATAGTCTTCAAAGGGATCCGAAATATCTGTTCTCAGATTCCACAGATATAAGGCTTGCAAAGAGATCCTCGAAATACAGATGTAACTCCGTGAGATGAATTAACAGAACACTAAGCAGTTTCTCAGAAAGCTTCTTTCCAGATTTCATCTGAGGATATTTCCTTTTTCACCATAGCCCTCTATGGGCTTCCAAATATCACTTTGCCAATTCCACAAGAACTGTCTTAGCGAAAGTCTTCTTGAGGGGAAAGCTGTAACTCTGTGAGATGATTTCACAGAACACAAAGAAGTTTCTCAGAAAGCTTCTTTCTCTTTATTATTGGAGAATATTTCGTTTGGCCCTATAGTCTTCAAAGGGATCCGAAATATCAGTTCTCAGATTCCACAGAAATAAGGCTAGCAAAGAGATCCACGAAATACAGATGTAACTCTGTGAGATGAATTAACAGAACACTAAGCAGTTTCTCAGAAAGCTTCTTTCCAGATTTCATCTGAGGATATTTCCTTTTTCACCATAGCCCTCTATGTGCTTCCAAATATCACTTTGCCAATTCCACAAGAACTGTCTTAGCGAAAGGCTTCTAGAGGGGAAAGCTGTAACTCTGTGAGATGACTTCAGAGAACACAAAGAAGTTTATCAGAGAGCTTCTTTCTCTTTGTTATCGGAGGATATTTCCTTTGGCCCTATAGTCTTCAAAGGGATCCGAAATATCTGTTCTCAGATTCCACAGAAATAAGGCTAGCAAAGAGATCCTCGAAATACAGATGTAACTCTGGGGATGAATTAACTGAACACTAAGCAGTTTCTCAGAATGCTTCTTTCCAGATTTCATCTGAGGATATTTCCTTTTTCACCATAGCCGTCTATGGGCTTCCAAATATCACTTTGCCAATTCCACAAGAACTGTCTTAGCGAAAGGCTTCTTGAGGGGAAAGCTGTAACTCTGTGAGATGATTTCACAGAACACAAAGAAGTTTCTCAGAAAGCTTCTTTCTCTTTGTTATCGGAGGATATTTCCTTTGGCCCTATAGTTTTCAAAAGGATGCGAAATATCTGTTCTCAGATTCCACAGAAATAAGGCTGGCAAAGACATCCATGAAATACAGATGTAACTCTGTGAGATGAATTAACAGAACACTAAGCAGTTTCTCAGAAAGCTTCTTTCCAGATGTCATCTGTGGATATTTCCTTTTTCACCATAGCCCTCTATGGGCTTCCAAATATCACTTTGCCAATTCCACAAGAACTGCCTTAGCGAAAGGCTTCTTGAGGGGAAAGCTCTCACTCTGTGAGATGATTTCACAGAACACAAAGAAGTTTTTCAGAAAGCTTCTTTCTCTTTGTTATCGGAGGATATTTCCTTTGGCCCTATAGTCTCCAAAGGGATCCGAAATATCTGTTCTCAGATTCCACAGAAATAAGGGTAGCAAAGAGATCCACGAAATACAGATGTAACTCTGTGAGATGAATTAACAGAACACTAAGCAGTTTCTCAGAAAGCTTCTTTCCAGATTTCATCTGAGGATATTTACTTTTTCACCATAGCCCTCTAAGTGCTTCCAAATATCACTTTGCCAATTCCACAAGAACTGTCTTAGCGAAAGGCTTCTTGAGTGGAAAGCTGTAACTCTGTGAGATGATTTCCCAGAACACAAAGAAGTTTCTCAGAAAGCTTCTTTCTCTTTGTTATCGGAGGATATTTCCTTTGGCCCTATAGTCTTCAAAGGGATCCGAAATATCTGTTCTCAGATTCCACAGATGTAAGGCCTGCAAAGAGATCCTCGAAATACAGATGTAACTCCGTGAGATGGATTAACAGAACACTAAGCAGTTTCTCAGAAAGCTTCTTTCCAGATTTCATCTGAGGATATTTCCTTTTTCACCTTCGCCCTCTATGGGCTTCCAAATATCACTTTGCCAATTCCACAAGAACTGTCTTAGCGAAAGGCTTCTGGAGGGGAAAGCTGTAACTCTGTGAGATGATTTCACAGAACACAAAGAAGTTTCTCAGAAAGCTTCTTTCTCTTTGTTATCAGAGGATATTTCCTTTGGCCCTATAGTCTTCAAAGGGATCCGAAATATCTGTTCTCAGATTCCACAGATATAAGGCTTGCAAAGAGATCCTCGAAATACAGATGTAACTCCGTGAGATGGATTAACAGAACACTAAGCAGTTTCTCAGAAAGCTTCTTTCCAGATTTCATCTGAGGATATTTCCTTTTTCACCATAGCCCTCTATGGGCTTCCAAATATCACTTTGCCAATTCCACAAGAACTGTCTCAGCAAAAGGCTTCTTGAGGGGAAAGCTGTAACTCTGTGAGATGATTTCACAGAACACAAAGAAGTTTCTCAGAAAGCTTCTTTCTCTTTGTTATTGGAGAATATTTCCTTTGGCCCTATAGTCTTCAAAGGGATCCGAAATATCAGTTCTGAGATTCCACAGAAATAAGGCTAGCAAAGAGATCCACGAAATACAGATGTAACTCTGTGATATGAATAACAGAACACTAAGCAGTATCTCAGAAAGGTTCTTTCCAGATTTCATCTGAGTATATTTCCTTTTTCACCATAGCCCTCGATGGGCTTCCAAATATCACTTTGCCAATTCCACAAGAACTGTCTTAGCGAATGGCTTCTTGAGGGGAAAGCTGTAACTCTGTGAGATGATTTCACAGAACACAAAGAAGTTTCTCAGAGAGCTTCTTTCTCTTTGTTATCGGAGGATATTTCCTTTGGCCCTATAGTCTTCAAAGGGATCCGAAATATCTGTTCTCAGATTCCACAGAAATAAGGCTAGCAAAGAGATCCACGAAATACAGATGTAACTCTGTGAGTGGAAGTCACACATCACAGAGCAGTTTCTCAGAAAGCTTCTTTCCAGATTTCATCTGAGGATATTTCTTTTTTCAACATAGCCCTCTATGGGCTTCCAAATATTACTTTGCCAATTTCAAGAGAATTGTCTTAGCGAAAGGCTTCTTGAGGGGAAAGCTGTAACTCTGTGAGATGACTTCAGAGAACACAAAGAAGTTTATCAGAGAGCTTCTTTCTCTTTGCTATCGGAGGATATTTCCTTTGGCCCTATAGTCTTCAAAGGGATCCGAAATATCTGTTCTCAGATTCCACAGAAATAAGGGTAGCAAAGAGATCCTCGAAATACAGATGTAACTCTGTGAGATGAATTAACAGAACACTAAGCAGTTTCTCAGAAAGCTTCTTTCCAGATTTCATCTGAGGATAT
Source organism: Macaca mulatta (assembly GCF_049350105.2). Taxonomy (NCBI): domain Eukaryota; kingdom Metazoa; phylum Chordata; class Mammalia; order Primates; family Cercopithecidae; genus Macaca; species Macaca mulatta. The sequence goes on along the minus strand of NC_133409.1, from coordinate 51,465,808 downwards.
TTCCTTTTTCACCATAGCTCTCTATGGGCTTCCCAATATCACTTTGCCAATTCCACAAGAACTATCTTAGCGAAAGGCTTCTTGAGGGGAAAGCTGTAACTCTGTGAGATGATTTCACGGAACACAAAGAAGTTTCTCAGAAAGCTTCTTTCTCTTTGTTATCGGAGGATATTTCCTTTGGCCCTATAGTCTTCAAAGGGATCCGAAATATCTGTTCTCAGATTCCACAGATATAAGGCTTGCAAAGAGATCCTCGAAATACAGATGTAACTCCGTGAGATGGATTAACAGAACACTAAGCAGTTTCTCAGAAAGCTTCTTTCCAGATTTCATCTGAGGACATTTCCTTTTTCACCATAGCCCTCTATGGGCTTCCAAATATCACTTTGCCAATTCCACAAGAACTGTCTTAGCGAAAGGCTTCTTGAGGGGAAAGCTGTAACTCTGTGAGATGATTTCCCAGAACACAAAGAAGTTTCTCAGAAAGCTTCTTTCTCTTTGTTATTGGAGAATATTTCCTTTGGCCCTATAGTCTTCAAAGGGATCCGAAATATCAGTTCTCAGATTCCACAGAAATAAGGCTAGCAAAGAGATCCACGAAATACAGATGTAACTCTGTGAGATGAATTAACAGAACACTAAGCAGTTTCTCAGAAAGCTTCTTTCCAGATTTCATCTGAGGATATTTCCTTTTTCACCATAGCCCTCTATGTGCTTCCAAATATCACTTTGCCAATTCCACAAGAACTGTCTTAGCGAAAGTCTTCTTGAGGGGAAAGCTGTAACTCTGTGAGATGACTTCAGAGAACACAAAGAAGTTTATCAGAGAGCTTCTTTCTCTTTGTTATCGGAGGATATTTCCTTTGGCCCTATAGTCTTCAAAGGGATCCGAAATATCTGTTCTCAGATTTCACAGAAATAAGGCTAGCAAAGAGATCCACGAAATACAGATGTAACTCTGTGAGTGGAAGTCACACATCACAGAGCAGTTTCTCAGAAAGCTTCTTTCCAGATTTCATCTGAGGATATTTCCTTTTTCACCATAGCCCTCTATGGGCTTCCAAATATCACTTTGCCAATTCCACAAGAACTGTCTTAGCGAAAGGCTTCTTGAGGGGAAAACTGTAACTCTGTGAGATGATTTCACATAACACAAAGAAGTTTGTCAGAAAGCTTCTTTCTCTTTGTTATCGGAGGATATTTCCTTTGGCCCTATAGTCTTCAAAGGGATCCGAAATATCTGTTCTCATATTCCACAGAAATAAGGCTAGCAAAGAGATCCACGAAATACAGATGTAACTCTGGGGATGAATTAACTGAACACTAAGCAGTTTCTCAGAATGCTTCTTTCCAGATTTCATCTGAGGATATTTCCTTTTTCACCATAGCCGTCTATGGGCTTCCAAATATCACTTTGCCAATTCCATAAGAACTGTCTTAGCGAAAGGCTTCTTGAGGGGAAAGCTGTAACTCTGTGAGATGATTTCACAGAACACAAAGAAGTTTCTCAGAAAGCTTCTTTCTCTTTGTTATCGGAGGATATTTCCTTTGGCCCTATAGTCTTCAAAGGGATGCGAAATATCTGTTCTCAGATTCCACAGAAATAAGGCTGGCAAAGACATCCATGAAATACAGATGTAACTCTGTGAGATGAATTAACAGAACACTAAGCAGTTTCTCAGAAAGCTTCTTTCCAGATGTCATCTGAGGATATTTACTTTTTCACCATAGCCCTCTATGTGCTTCCAAATATCACTTTGCCAATTCCACAAGAACTGTCTTAGCGAAAGGCTTCTTGAGGGGAAAGCTGTAACTCTGTGAGATGATTTCCCAGAACACAAAGAAGTTTCTCAGAAAGCTTCTTTCTCTTTGTTATCGGAGGATATTTCCTTTGGCCCTATAGTCTTCAAAGGGATCCGAAATATCTGTTCTCAGATTCCACAGATGTAAGGCCTGCAAAGAGATCCTCGAAATACAGATGTAACTCCGTGAGATGGATTAACAGAACACTAAGCAGTTTCTCAGAAAGCTTCTTTCCAGATTTCATCTGAGGATATTTCCTTTTTCACCTTCGCCCTCTATGGGCTTCCAAATATCACTTTGCCATTTCCACAAGAACTGTCTTAGCGAAAGGCTTCTGGAGGGGAAAGCTGTAACTCTGTGAGATGATTTCACAGAACACAAAGAAGTTTCTCAGAAAGCTTCTTTCTCTTTGTTATTGGAGAATATTTCCTTTGGCCCTATAGTCTTCAAAGGGATCCGAAATATCTGTTCTCAGATTCCACAGAAATAAGGCTAGCAAAGAGATCCACGAAATAGAGATGTAACTCTGTGAGTGGAAGTCACACATCACAGAGCAGTTTCTCACAAAGCTTCTTTCCAGATTTCATCTGAGGATATTTCCTTTTTCACCATAGCCCTCTATGGGCTTCCAAATATTACTTTGTCAATTTCAAAAGGACTGTCTTAGCGAAAGGCTTCTTTAGGGGAAAGCTGTAACACTCTGAGATGATTTCAAAGAACACAAAGAAGTTTCTCAGAAAGCTTCTTTCTCTTTGTTATCGGAGGATATTTCCTTTGGCCCTATAGTCTTCAAAGGGATCCGAAATGTCTGTTCTCAGATTCCAGAGAAATAAGGCTAGCAAAGAGATCCACGAAATACAGATGTAACTCTGTGAGATGAATTAACAGAACACTAAGCAGTTTCTCAGAAAGCTTCTTTCCAGATTTCATCTGAGGATATTTCCTTTTTCACCATAGCCCTCTATGGGCTTCCAAATATCACTTTGCCAATTCCACAAAAACTGTCTTAGGGAAAGGCTTCTTGAGGGGAAAGCTGTAACTCTGTGAGATGATTTCACAGAACACAAAGAAGTTTTTCAGAAAGCTTCTTTCTCTTTGTTATCGGAGGATATTTCCTTTGGCCCTATAGTCTTCAAAGGGATCCGAAATATCTGTTCTCAGATTCCACAGAAATAAGGCTAGCAAAGATATCCACGAAATACAGATGTAACTCTGTGAGATGAATTACCAGAACACTAAGCAGTTTCTCAGAAAGCTTCTTTCCAGATTTCATCTGAGGATATTTCCTTTTTCACCATAGCCCTCTATGGGCTTCCAAATATCACTTTGCCAATTCCACAAGAACTGTCTTAGCGAAAGGCTTCTTGAGGGGAAAGCTGTAACTCTGTGAGATGATTTCACAGAACACAAAGAAGTTTCTCAGAGAGCTTCTTTCTCTTTGTTATCGGAGGATATTTCCTTTGGCCCTATAGTCTTCAAAGGGATCCGAAATATCTGTTCTCAGATTCCACAGAAATAAGGCTAGCAAAGAGATCCACGAAATACAGATGTAACTCTGTGAGTGGAAGTCACACATCACAGAGCAGTTTCTCAGAAAGCTTCTTTCCAGATTTCATCTGAGGATATTTCCTTTTTCACCATAGCCCTCTATGGGCTTCCAAATATTACTTTGCCAATTTCACAAGAACTGTCTTAGCGAAAGGCTTCTTTAGGGGAAAGCTGTAACTCTGTGAGATGATTTCACAGAACACAAAGAAGTTTCTCAGAAAGCTTCTTTCTCTTTGTTATCTTAGGATATTTCCTTTGGCCCTATAGTCTTCAAAGGGATCCGAAATATCTGTTCTCAGATTCCACAGAAATAAGGCTAGCAAAGAGATCCTCGAAATACATATGTAACTCTGTGAGATGAATTAACAGAACACTAAGCAGTTTCTCAGGAAGCTTCTTTCCAGATTTCATCTGAGGATATTTCCTTTTTCACCATAGCTCTCTATGGGCTTCCCAATATCACTTTGCCAATTCCACAAGAACTATCTTAGCGAAAGGCTTCTTGAGGGGAAAGCTGTAACTCTGTGAGATGATTTCACAGAACACAAAGAAGTTTCTCAGAAAGCTTCTTTCTCTTTGTTATCGGAGGATATTTCCTTTGGCCCTATAGTCTTCAAAGGGATGCGAAATATCTGTTCTCAGATTCCACAGAAATAAGGCTGGCAAAGACATCCATGAAATACAGATGTAACTCTGTGAGATGAATAAACAGAACACTAAGCAGTTTCTCAGAAAGCTTCTTTCCAGGTGTCATCTGTGGATATTTCCTTTTTCACCCTAGTCCTCTATGGGCTTCCAAATATCACTTTGCCAATTCCACAAGAACTGTCTTAGCGAAAGGCTTCTTGAGGGGAAAGCTGTAACTCTGTGAGATGATTTCACAGAACACAAAGAAGTTTTTCAGAAAGCTTCTTTCTCTTTGTTATCGGAGGATATTTCCTTTGGCCCTATAGTCTCCAAAGGGATCCGAAATATCTGTTCTCAGATTCCACAGAAATAAGGGAAGCAAAGAGATCCACGAAATACAGATGTAACTCTGTGAGATGAATTACCAGAACACTAAGCAGTTTCTCAGAAAGCTTCTTTCCAGATTTCATCTGAGGATATTTCCTTTTTCACCATAGCCCTCTATGGGCTTCCAAATATCACTTTGCCAATTCCACAAGAACTGTCTTAGCGAAAGGCTTCTTGAGGGGAAAGCTGTAACTCTGTGAGATGATTTCACAGAACACAAAGAAGTTTCTCAGAAAGCTTCTTTCTCTTTGTTATCGGAGGATATTTCCTTTGCCCCTATAGTCTTCAAAGAGATCCGAAATATCTGTTCTCAGATTCCACAGATATGAGGCCTGCAAAGAGATCCTCGAAATACAGATGTAACTCCGTGAGATGGATTAATGGAACACTAAGCAGTTTCTCAGAAAGCTTCTTTCCAGATTTCATCTGAGGATATTTCCTTTTTCACCATAGCCCTCTAGGGGCTTCCAAATATCACTTTGCCAATTCCACAAAAACTGTCTTAGCGAAAGGCTTCTTGAGGGGAAAGCTGTAACTCTGTGAGATGATTTCACAGAACACAAAGAAGTTTCTCAGAAAGCTTCTTTCTCTTTGTTATTGGAGAATATGTCCTTTGGCCCTATAGTCTTCAAAGGGTTCCGAAATATCTGTTCTCAGATTCCACAGAAATAAGGCTAGCAAAGAGATCCACGAAATAGTGATCTAACTCTGTGAGTGGAAGTCACACATCACAGAGCAGTTTCTCACAAAGCTTCTTTCCAGATTTCATCTGAGGATATTTCCTTTTTCACCATAGCCCTCTATGGGCTTCCAAATATTACTTTGCCAATTTCAAAAGAACTGTCTTAGCGAAAGGCTTCTTTAGGGGAAAGCTGTAACTCTGTGAGATGATTTCACAGAACACAAAGAAGTTTCTCAGAAAGCTTCTTTCTCTTTGTTATCGGAGGATATTTCCTTTGGCCCTATAGTCTTCAAAGGGATCCGAAATATCTGTTCTCAGATTCCACAGAAATAAGGCTAGTAAAGAGATCCGCCAAATACAGATGTAACTCTGTGAGATGAATTAACAGAACACTAAGCAGTTTCTCAGAAAGCTTCTTTCCAGATTTCATCTGAGGATATTTCCTTTTTCACCATAACCCTCTATGGGCTTCCAAATATCACTTTGCCAATTCCACAAGAACTGTCTTAGGGAAAGGCTTCTTGAGGGGAAAGCTGTAACTCTGTGAGATGATTTCACAGAACACAAAGAAGTTTTTCAGAAAGCTTCTTTCTCTTTGTTATCGGAGGATATTTCCTTTGGCCCTATATTCTTAAAATGGATCCGAAATATCTGTTCTCAGATTCCACAGAAATAAGGCTAGCAAAGAGATCCACGAAATACAGATGTAACTCTGTGAGTGGAAGTCACACATCACAGAGCAGTTTCTCAGAAAGCTTCTTTCCAGATTTCATCTGAGGATATTTCCTTTTTCACCATAGCCCTCTATGGGCTTCCAAATATTACTTTGCCAATTTCAAAACAAGTGTATTAGCGAAAGGCTTCTTTAGGGGAAAGCTGTAACTCTGTGAGATGATTTCACAGAACACAAAGAAGTTTCTCAGAGAGCTTCTTTCTTTTTTTATCTTAGGATATTTCCTTTTGCCCTATAGTCTTCAAAGGGATCCGAAATATCTGTTCTCAGATTCCGCAGAAATAAGGCTAGCAAAGAGATCCTCGAAATACAGATGTAACTCTGTGAGGTGAATTAACAGAACACTAAGCAGTTTCTCAGAAAGCTTCTTTCCAGATTTCATCTGAGGATATTTCCTTTTTCACCATAGCTCTCTATGGGCTTCCAAATATCACTTTGCCAATTCCACAAGAACTATCTTAGCGAAAGGCTTCTTGCGGGGAAAGCTGTAACTCCGTGAGATGATTTCACAGAACACAAAGAAGTTTCTCAGAAAGCTTCTTTCTCTTTGTTATCGGAGGATATTTCCTTTGGCCCTATAGTCTTCAAAGGGATGCGAAATATCTGTTCTCAGATTCCACAGAAATAAGGCTGGCAAAGACATCCATGAAATACAGATTTAACTCTGTGAGATGAATTAACAGAACACTAAGCAGTTTCTCAGAAAGCTTCTTTCCAGATGTCATCTGTGGATATTTCCTTTTTCACCATAGAACTCTATGGGCTTCCAAATATCACTTTGCCAATTCCACAAGAACTGTCTTAGCGAAAGGCTTCTTGAGGGGAAAGCTGTAACTCTGTGAGATGATTTCACAGAACACAAAGAAGTTTTTAAGACAGCTTCTTTCTCTTTGTTATCGGAGGATATTTCCTTTGGCCCTATAGTCTCCAAAGGGATCCGAAATATCTGTTCTCAGATTCCACAGAAATAAGGCTAGCAAAGAGATCCACGAAATACAGATGTAACTCTGTGAGATGAATTCCCAGAACACTGAGCAGTTTCTCAGAAAGCTTCTTTCCAGATTTCATCTGAGGATATTTCCTTTTTCACCATAGCCCTCTATGGACTTCCAAATATCCCTTTGCCAATTCCACAAGAACTGTCTTAGCTAAAGGATTCTTGAGGGGAAAGCTGTAACTCTGTGAGATGATTTCACAGAACACAAAGAAGTTTCTCAGAAAGCTTCTTTCTCTTTGTTATTGGAGAATATTTCCTTTGGCCCTATAGTCTTCAAAGGGATCCGAAATATCAGTTCTCAGATTCCACAGAAATAAGGCTAGCAAAGAGATCCACGAAATACAGATGTAACTCTGTGATATGAATAACAGAACACTAAGCAGTATCTCAGAAAGCTTCTTTCCAGATTTCATCTGAGTATATTTCCTTTTTCACCATAGCCCTCTATGGGCTTCCAAATATCACTTTGCCAATTCCACAAGAACTGTCTTAGCGAAAGGCTTCTTGAGGGGAAAGCTGTAACTCTGTGAGATGATTTCACAGAACACAAAGAAGTTTCTCAGAGAGCTTCTTTCTCTTTGTTATCGGAGGATATTTCCTTTGGCCCTATAGTCTTCAAAGGGATCCGAAATATCTGTTCTCAGATTCCACAGAAATAAGGCTAGCAAAGAGATCCACGAAATACAGATGTAACTCTGTGAGTGGAAGTCACACATCACAGAGCAGTTTCTCAGAAAGCTTCTTTGCAGATTTCATCTGAGGATATTTCCTTTTTCAACATAGCCCTCTATGGGCTTCCAAATATTACTTTGCCAATTTCAAAAGAATTGTCTTAGCGAAAGGCTTCTTTAGGGGAAAGCTGTAACTCTGTGAGATGATTTCACAGAACACAAAGAAGTTTCTCAGAAAGCTTCTTTCTCTTTGTTATCTTAGGATATTTCCTTTGGCCCTATAGTCTTCAAAGGGATCCGAAATATCTGTTCTCAGATTCCACAGAAATAAGGCTAGCAAAGAGGTCCTCGAAATACAGATGTAACTCTGTGAGATGAATTAACAGAACACTAAGCAGTTTCTCAGAAAGCTTCTTTCCACATTTCATCTGATGATATTTCCTTTTTCACAATAGCTCTCTAAGGGCTTCCCAATATCACTTTGCCAATTCCACAAGAACTATCTTAGCGAAAGGCTTCTTGAGGAGAAAGCTGTAACTCTGTGAGATGATTTCACAGAACACAAAGAAGTTTCTCAGAAAGCTTCTTTCTCTTTGTTATCGGAGGATATTTCCTGTGGCCCTATAGTCTTCAAAGGGATGCGAAATATCTGTTCTCAGATTCCACAGAAATAAGGCTGGCAAAGACATCCATGAAATACAGATGTAATTCTGTGAGATGATTTAACAGATCACTAAGCAGTTTCTCAGAAAACTTCTTTCCAGATTTCATCTGAGGATATTTCCTTTTTCACCATAGCCCTCTATGGGCTTCCAAATATCACCTTGCCAATTCCACAAGAACTGTCTTAGCGAAAGGCTTCTTGAGGGGAAAGCTGTAACTCTGTGAGATGATTTCACAGAACACAAAGAAGTTTTTCAGAAAGCTTCTTTCTCTTTGTTATCGGAGGATATTTCCTATGGCCCTATAGTCTCCAAAGGGATCCGAAATATCTATTCTCACATTCCACAGAAATAAGGGTAGCAAAGAGATCCACGAAATACAGATCTAACTCTGTGAGATGAATTACCAGAACACTAAGCAGTTTCTCAGAAAGCTTCTTTCCAGATTTCATCTGAGGATATTTCCTTTTTCACCATAGCCCTCTATGGGCTTCCAAATATCACTTTGCCAATTCCACAAGAACTGTCTTAGCGAAAGGCTTCTTGAGGCGAAAGCTGTAACTCTGTGAGATGACTTCAGAGAACACAAAGAAGTTTATCAGAGAGCTTCTTTCTCTTTGTTATCGGAGGATATTTCCTTTGGCCCTATAGTCTTCAAAGGGATCCGAAATATCTGTTCTCAGATTCCACAGAAATAAGGCTAGCAAAGAGATCCTCGAAATACAGATGTAACTCGGTGAGATGAATTAACAGAACACTAAGCAGTTTCTCAGAAAGCTTCTTTCCAGATTTCATCTGAGGATATTTCCTTTTTCACCATAGCTCTCTATGGGCTTCCCAATATCACTTTGCCAATTCCACAAGAACTGTTTTAGTGAAAGGCTTCTTGAGGGGAAAGCTGTAACTCTGTGAGATGATTTCACAGAACACAAAGAAGTTTCTCAGAAAGCTTCTTTCTCTTTGTTATTGGAGAATATTTCCTTTGGCCCTATAGTCTTCAAAGGGATCCGAAATATCAGTTCTCAGATTCCACAGAAATAAGGCTAGCAAAGAGATCCACGAAATACAGATGTAACTCTGTGAGATGAATTAACAGAACACTAAGCAGTTTCTCAGAAAGCTTCTTTCCAGATTTCATCTGAGGATATTTCCTTTTTCACCATAGCCCTCTATGTGCTTCCAAATATCACTTTGCCAATTCCACAAGAACTGTCTTAGCGAAAGTCTTCTTGAGGGGAAAGCTGTAACTCTGTGAGATGACTTCAGAGAACACAAAGAAGTTTATCAGAGAGCTTCTTTCTCTTGGTTATCGGAGGATATTTCCTTTGGCCCTATAGTCTTCAAAGGGATCCGAAATATCTGTTCTCAGATTCCACAGAAATAAGGCTAGCAAAGAGATCCACGAAATACAGATGTAACTCTGTGAGTGGAAGTCACACATCACAGAGCAGTTTCTCAGAAAGCTTCTTTCCAGATTTCATCTGAGGATATTTCCTTTTTCACCATAGCCCTCTATGGGCTTCCCAATATCACTTTGCCAATTCCACAAGAACTGTCTTAGTGAAAGGCTTCTTGAGGGGAAAGCTGTAACTCTGTGAGATGATTTCACAGAACACAAAGAAGTTTCTCAGAAAGCTTCTTTCTCTTTGTTATTGGAGAATATTTCCTTTGGCCCTATAGTCTTCAAAGGGATGCGAAATATCTGTTCTCAGATTCCACAGAAATAAGGCTGGCAAAGACATCCATGAAATACAGATGTAACTCTGTGAGATGAATTAACAGAACACTAAGCAGTTTCTCAGAAAGCTTCTTTCCAGATGTCATCTGTGGATATTTCCTTTTTCACCATAGCCCTCTATGGGCTTCCAAATATCACTTTGGCAATTCCACAAGAACTGTCTTAGCGAAAGGCTTCTTGAGGGGAAAGCTGTAACTCTGTGAGATGATTTCACAGAACACAAAGAAGTTTTTCAGACAGCTTCTTTCTCTTTGTTATCGGAGGATATTTCCTTTGGCCCTATAGCCTCCAAAGGGATCCGAAATATCTGTTCTCAGATTCCACAGAAATAAGGCTAGCAAAGAGATCCAGGAAATACAGATGTAACTCTGTGAGATGAATTCCCAGAACACTAAGCAGTTTCTCAGAAAGCTTCTTTCCAGATTTCATCTGAGGATATTTCCTTTTTCACCATAGCCCTCTATGGGGTTCCAAATATTACTTTGCCAATTTCAAAAGAACTGTCTTAGCGAAAGGCTTCTTTAGGGGAAAGCTGTAACTCTGTGAGATGATTTCACAGAACACAAAGAAGTTTCTCAGAAAGCTTCTTTCTCTTTGTTATCGGAGGATATTTCCTTTGGCCCTATAGTCTTCAAAGGGATCCGAAATATCTGTTCTCAGATTCCACAGAAATAAGGCTAGTAATGAGATCCGCCAAATACAGATGTAACTCTGTGAGATGAATTAACAGAACACTAAGCAGTTTCTCAGAAAGCTTCTCTCCAGATTTCATCTGAGGATATTTCCTATTTCTCCATAACCCTCTATGGGCTTCCAAATATCACTTTGCCAATTCCACAAGAACTGTCTTAGGGAAAGGCTTCTTGAGGGGAAAGCTGTAACTCTGTGAGATGATTTCACAGAACACAAAGAAGTTTTTCAGAAAGCTTCTTTCTCTTTGTTATCGGAGGATATTTCCTTTGGCCCTATATTCTTCAAAGGGATCCGAAATATCTGCTCTCAGATTCCACAGAAATAAGGCTAGCAAAGAGATCCACGAAATACAGATGTAACTCTGTGAGTGGAAGTCACACATCACAGAGCAGTTTCTCAGAAAGCTTCTTTCCAGATTTCATCTGAGGATATTTCCTTTTTCACCATAGCCCTCTATGGGCTTCCAAATATTACTTTGCCAATTTCACAAGAACTGTCTTAGCGAAAGGCTTCTTTAGGGGAAAGCTGTAACTCTGTGAGATGATTTCACAGAACACAAAGAAGTTTCTCAGAAAGCTTCTTTCTCTTTGTTATCTTAGGATATTTCCTTTGGCCCTATAGTCTTCAAAGGGATCCGAAATATCTGTTCTCAGATTCCACAGAAATAAGGCTAGCAAAGAGATCCTCGAAATACATATGTAACACTGTGAGATGAATTAACAGAACACTAAGCAGTTTCTCAGGAAGCTTCTTTCCAGATTTCATCTGAGGATATTTCCTTTTTCACCATAGCTCTCTATGGGCTTCCCAATATCACTTTGTCAATTCCACAAGAACTATCTTAGCGAAAGGCTTCTTGAGGGGAAAGCTGTAACTCTGTGAGATGATTTCACAGAACACAAAGAAGTTTCTCAGAAAGCTTCTTTCTCTTTGTTATCGGAGGATATTTCCTTTGGCCCTATAGTCTTCAAAGGGATGCGAAATATCTGTTTTCAGATTCCACAGAAATAAGGCTGGGAAAGACATCCATGAAATACAGATGTAACTCTGTGAGATGAATTAACAGAACACTAAGCAGTTTCTCAGAAAGCTTCTTTCCAGGTGTCATCTGTGGATATTTCCTTTTTCACCCTAGTCCTCTATGGGCTTCCAAATATCACTTTGCCAATTCCACAAGAACTGTCTTAGCGAAAGGCTTCTTGAGGGGAAAGCTGTAACTCTGTGAGATGATTTCACAGAACACAAAGAAGTTTCTCAGAAAGCTTCTTTCTCTTTGTTATCGGAGGATATTTCCTTTGGCCCTATAGTCTTCAAAGGGATCCGAAATATCTGTTCTCAGATTCCACAGATATAAGGCCTGCCAAGAGATCCTCGAAATACAGATGAAACTCCGTGAGATGGATTAACGGAACACTAAGCAGTTTCTCAGAAAGCTTCTTTCCAGATTTCATCTGAGGATATTTCCTTTTTCACCATAGCCCTCTATGGGCTTCCAAATATCACTTTGCCAATTCCACAAAAACTGTCTTAGCGAAAGGCTTCTTGAGGGGAAAGCTGTAACTCTGTGAGATGATTTCACAGAACACAAAGAAGTTTCTCAGAAAGCTTCTTTCTCTTTGTTATTGGAGAATATGTCCTTTGGCCCTATAGTCTTCAAAGGGATCCGAAATATCTGTTCTCAGATTCCACAGAAATAAGGCTAGCAAAGAGATCCACGAAATAGTGATCTAACTCTGTGAGTGGAAGTCACACATCACAGAGCAGTTTCTCACAAAGCTTCTTTCCAGATTTCATCTGAGGATATTTCCTTTTTCACCATAGCCCTCTATGGGCTTCCAAATATTACTTTGCCAATTTCAAAAGAACTGTCTTAGCGAAAGGCTTCTTTAGGGGAAAGCTGTAACTCTGTGAGATGATTTCACAGAACACAAAGAAGTTTCTCAGAAAGCTTCTTTCTCTTTGTTATCGGAGGATATTTCCTTTGGCCCTATAGTCTTCAAACGGATCCGAAATATCTGTTCTCAGATTCCACAGAAATAAGGCTAGTAAAGAGATCCGCCAAATACAGATGTAACTCTGTGAGATGAATTAACAGAACACTAAGCAGTTTCTCAGAAAGCTTCTTTCCAGATTTCATCTGAGGATATTTCCTTTTTCACCATAACCCTCTATGGGCTTCCAAATATCACTTTGCCAATTCCACAAGAACTGTCTTAGGGAAAGGCTTCTTGAGGGGAAAGCTGTAACTCTGTGAGATGATTTCACAGAACACAAAGAAGTTTTTCAGAAAGCTTCTTTCTCTTTGTTATCGGAGGATATTTCCTTTGGCCCTATATTCTTCAAAGGGATCCGAAATATCTGCTCTCAGATTCCACAGAAATAAGGCTAGCAAAGAGATCCACGAAATACAGATGTAACTCTGTGAGTGGAAGTCACACATCACAGAGCAGCTTCTCAGAAAGCTTCTTTCCAGATTTCATCTGAGGATATTTCCTTTTTCACCATAGCCCTCTATGGGCTTCCAAATATTACTTTGCCAATTTCAAAAGAACTGTATTAGCGAAAGGCTTCTTTAGGGGAAAGCTGTAACTCTGTGAGATTATTTCACAGAACACAAAGAAGTTTCTCAGAAAGCTTCTTTCTCTTTTTTATCTTAGGATATTTCCTTTGGCCCTATAGTCTTCAAAGGGATCCGAAATATCTGTTCTCAGATTCCACAGAAATAAGGCTAGCAAAGAGATCCTCGAAATACAGATGTAACTCTGTGAGATGAATTAACAGAACACTAAGCAGTTTCTCAGAAAGCTTCTTTCCAGATTTCATCTGAGGATATTTCCTTTTTCACCATAGCTCTCTATGGGCTTCCAAATATCACTTTGCCAATTCCACAAGAACTATCTTAGCGAAAGGCTTCTTGCGGGGAAAGCTGTAACTCCGTGAGATGATTTCACAGAACACAAAGAAGTTTCTCAGAAAGCTTCTTTCTCTTTGTTATCGGAGGATATTTCCTTTGGCCCTATAGTCTTCAAAGGGATGCGAAATATCTGTTCTCAGATTCCACAGAAATAAGGCTGGCAAAGACATCCATGAAATACAGATGTAACTCTGTGAGATGAATTAACAGAACACTAAGCAGTTTCTCAGAAAGCTTCTTTCCAGATGTCATCTGTGGATATTTCCTTTTTCACCATAGCCCTCTTTGGGCTTCCAAATATCACTTTGCCAATTCCACAAGAACTGTCTTAGCGAAAGGCTTCTTGAGGGGAAAGCTGTAACTCTGTGAGATGATTTCACAGAACACAAAGAAGTTTTTAAGAAAGCTTCTTTCTCTTTGTTATCGAAGGATATTTCCTTTGGCCCTATAGTCTCCAAAGGAATCCGAAATATCTGTTCTCAGATTCCACAGAAATAAGGCTAGCAAAGAGATCCACGAAATACAGATGTAACTCTCTGAGATGAATTCCCAGAACACTGAGCAGTTTCTCAGAAAGCTTCTTTCCAGATTTCATCTGAGGATATTTCCTTTTTCACCATAGCCCTCTATGGACTTCCAAATATCCCTTTGCCAATTCCACAAGAACTGTCTTAGCTAAAGGATTCTTGAGGGGAAATCTGTAACTCTGTGAGATGATTTCACAGAACACAAAGAAGTTTCTCAGAAAGCTTCTTTCTCTTTGTTATTGGAGAATATTTCCTTTGGCCCTATAGTCTTCAAAGGGATCCGAAATATCAGTTCTCAGATTCCACAGAAATAAGGCTAGCAAAGAGATCCACGAAATACAGATGTAACTCTGTGATATGAATAACAGAACACTAAGCAGTATCTCAGAAAGCTTCTTTCCAGATTTCATCTGAGTATATTTCCTTTTTCACCATAGCCCTCTATGGGCTTCCAAATATCACTTTGCCAATTCCACAAGAACTGTCTTAGCGAACGGCTTCTTGAGGGGAAAGCTGTAACTCTGTGAGATGATTTCACAGAACACAAAGAAGTTTCTCAGAGAGCTTCTTTCTCTTTGTTATCGGAGGATATTTCCTTTGTCCCTATAGTCTTCAAAGGGATCCGAAATATCTGTTCTCAGATTCCACAGAAATAAGGCTAGCAAAGAGATCCTCGAAATACAGATGTAACTCTGTGAGATGAATTAACAGAACACTAAGCAGTTTCTCAGAAAGCTTCTTTCCAGATTTCATCTGAGGATATTTCCTTTTTCACCATAGCCCTCTATGTGCTTCAAAATATCACTTTGCCAATTCCACAAGAACTGTCTTAGCGAAAGGCTTCTTGAGGGGAAAGCTGTAACTCTGTGAGATGATTTCACAGAACACAAAGAAGTTTCTCAGAAAGCTTCTTTCTCTTTGTTATCGGAGAATATTTCCTTTGGCCCTATAGTCTTCAAAGGGATCCGAATTATGAGTTCTCAGATTCCACAGAAATAAGGCTAGCAAAGAGATCCACGAAATACAGATGTAACTCTGTGAGATGAATTAACAGAACACTAAGCAGTTTCTCAGAAAGCTTCTTCCCAGATTTCATCTGAGGATATTCCCTTTTTCACCATAGCCCTCTATGGGCTTCCAAATAATACTTTGCCAATTCCACAAGAACTGTCTCAGCGAAAGGCTTCTTAAGGGGAAAGCTGTAACTCTGTGAGATGATTTCACAGAACACAAAGAAGTTTCTCAGAAAGATTCTTTCTCTTTGTTATGGGAGGATATTTCCTTTGGCCCTATAGTCTTCAAAGGGATCCGAAATATCTGTTCTCATATTCCACAGAAATAAGGGTAGCAAAGAGATCCACGAAATACAGATGTAACTCTGTGAGTGGAAGTCACACATCACAGAGCAGCTTCTCAGAAAGCTTCTTTCCAGATTTCATCTGAGGATATTTCCTTTTTCACCATAGCCCTCTATGGGCTTCCAAATATTACTTTGCCAATTTCAAAAGAACTGTATTAGCGAAAGGCTTCTTTAGGGGAAAGCTGTAACTCTGTGAGATTATTTCACAGAACACAAAGAAGTTTCTCAGAAAGCTTCTTTCTCTTTTTTATCTTAGGATATTTCCTTTGGCCCTATAGTCTTCAAAGGGATCCGAAATATCTGTTCTCAGATTCCACAGAAATAAGGCTAGCAAAGAGATCCTCGAAATACAGATGTAACTCTGTGAGATGAATTAACAGAACACTAAGCAGTTTCTCAGAAAGCTTCTTTCCAGATTTCATCTGAGGATATTTCCTTTTTCACCATAGCTCTCTATGGGCTTCCAAATATCACTTTGCCAATTCCACAAGAACTATCTTAGCGAAAGGCTTCTTGCGGGGAAAGCTGTAACTCCGTGAGATGATTTCACAGAACACAAAGAAGTTTCTCAGAAAGCTTCTTTCTCTTTGTTATCGGAGGATATTTCCTTTGGCCCTATAGTCTTCAAAGGGATGCGAAATATCTGTTCTCAGATTCCACAGAAATAAGGCTGGCAAAGACATCCATGAAATACAGATGTAACTCTGTGAGATGAATTAACAGAACACTAAGCAGTTTCTCAGAAAGCTTCTTTCCAGATGTCATCTGTGGATATTTCCTTTTTCACCATAGCCCTCTTTGGGCTTCCAAATATCACTTTGCCAATTCCACAAGAACTGTCTTAGCGAAAGGCTTCTTGAGGGGAAAGCTGTAACTCTGTGAGATGATTTCACAGAACACAAAGAAGTTTTTAAGAAAGCTTCTTTCTCTTTGTTATCGAAGGATATTTCCTTTGGCCCTATAGTCTCCAAAGGAATCCGAAATATCTGTTCTCAGATTCCACAGAAATAAGGCTAGCAAAGAGATCCACGAAATACAGATGTAACTCTCTGAGATGAATTCCCAGAACACTGAGCAGTTTCTCAGAAAGCTTCTTTCCAGATTTCATCTGAGGATATTTCCTTTTTCACCATAGCCCTCTATGGACTTCCAAATATCCCTTTGCCAATTCCACAAGAACTGTCTTAGCTAAAGGATTCTTGAGGGGAAATCTGTAACTCTGTGAGATGATTTCACAGAACACAAAGAAGTTTCTCAGAAAGCTTCTTTCTCTTTGTTATTGGAGAATATTTCCTTTGGCCCTATAGTCTTCAAAGGGATCCGAAATATCAGTTCTCAGATTCCACAGAAATAAGGCTAGCAAAGAGATCCACGAAATACAGATGTAACTCTGTGATATGAATAACAGAACACTAAGCAGTATCTCAGAAAGCTTCTTTCCAGATTTCATCTGAGTATATTTCCTTTTTCACCATAGCCCTCTATGGGCTTCCAAATATCACTTTGCCAATTCCACAAGAACTGTCTTAGCGAACGGCTTCTTGAGGGGAAAGCTGTAACTCTGTGAGATGATTTCACAGAACACAAAGAAGTTTCTCAGAGAGCTTCTTTCTCTTTGTTATCGGAGGATATTTCCTTTGTCCCTATAGTCTTCAAAGGGATCCGAAATATCTGTTCTCAGATTCCACAGAAATAAGGCTAGCAAAGAGATCCTCGAAATACAGATGTAACTCTGTGAGATGAATTAACAGAACACTAAGCAGTTTCTCAGAAAGCTTCTTTCCAGATTTCATCTGAGGATATTTCCTTTTTCACCATAGCCCTCTATGTGCTTCAAAATATCACTTTGCCAATTCCACAAGAACTGTCTTAGCGAAAGGCTTCTTGAGGGGAAAGCTGTAACTCTGTGAGATGATTTCACAGAACACAAAGAAGTTTCTCAGAAAGCTTCTTTCTCTTTGTTATCGGAGAATATTTCCTTTGGCCCTATAGTCTTCAAAGGGATCCGAATTATGAGTTCTCAGATTCCACAGAAATAAGGCTAGCAAAGAGATCCACGAAATACAGATGTAACTCTGTGAGATGAATTAACAGAACACTAAGCAGTTTCTCAGAAAGCTTCTTCCCAGATTTCATCTGAGGATATTCCCTTTTTCACCATAGCCCTCTATGGGCTTCCAAATAATACTTTGCCAATTCCACAAGAACTGTCTCAGCGAAAGGCTTCTTAAGGGGAAAGCTGTAACTCTGTGAGATGATTTCACAGAACACAAAGAAGTTTCTCAGAAAGATTCTTTCTCTTTGTTATGGGAGGATATTTCCTTTGGCCCTATAGTCTTCAAAGGGATCCGAAATATCTGTTCTCATATTCCACAGAAATAAGGGTAGCAAAGAGATCCACGAAATACAGATGTAACTCTGTGACTGGAAGTCACACATCACAGAGCAGTTTCTCAGAAAGCTTCTTTCCAGATTTCATCTGAGGATATTTCCTTTTTCACCATAGCCCTCTAAGGGCTTCCAAATATCACTTTGCCAATTCCACAAGAACTGTCTTAGCGAAAGGCTTCTTGAGGGGAAAGCTGTAACTCTCTGAGATGATTTCACAGAACACAAAGAAGATTCTCAGAAAGCTTCTTTCTCTTTGTTATCGGAGGATATTTCCTTTGGCCCTATAGTCTTCAAAGGGATCCGAAATATCTGTTCTCAGATTCCACAGAAATAAGGCTAGCAAAGAGATCCACGAAATACAGATGTAACTCGGTGAGATGAATTAACAGAACACTAAGCAGTTTCTCAGAAAGCTTCTTTCCAGATTTCATCAGAGGATATTTCCTTTTTCACCATAGCCCTCTATGGGCTTCCAAATATCACTTTGCCAATTCCACAAGAACTGTCTTAGCGAAAGGTTTCTTGAGGGGAAAGCTGTAACTCTGTGAGATGATTTCACAGAACACAAAGAAGTTTCTCAGAAAGCTTCTTTCTCTTTGTTATGGGAGGATATTTCCTTTGGCACTATAGTCTTCAAAGGGATCCGAAATATCTGTTCTCACATTCCACAGAAATAAGGCTAGCAAAGAGATCCTCGAAATACAGATGTAACTCTGTGAGATGAATTAACAGAACACTAAGCAGTTTCTCAGAAAGCTTATTTCCAGATTTCATCTGAGGATATTTCCTTTTTCACCATAGCCTTCTAGGGGATCCAAATATCACTTTGCCAATTCCACAAGAACTGTCTTAGCGAAAGGCTTCTTGAGGGGAAAGCTGTAACTCTGTGAGATGATTTCACAGAACACAAAGAAGTTTCTCAGAAAGTTTCTTTCTCTTTGTTATCGGAGAATATTTCCTTTGGCCCTATAGTCTTCAAAGGGATACGAAATATGAGTTCTCAGATTCCACAGAAATAAGGCTAGCAAAGAGATCCACGAAATACAGATGTAACTCTGTGAGATGAATTAACAAAACACTAAGCAGTTTCTCAGAAAGCTTCTTTACAGATTTCATCTGAGGATATTCCCTTTTTCACCCTAGCCCTGTATGGGCTTCCAAATATCACTTTGCCAATTCCACAAGAACTGTCTTAGCGAAAGGCTTCTTGAGGGGAAAGCTGTAACTCTGTGAGATGATTTCACAGAACACAAAGAAGTTTCTCAGAGAGCTTCTTTCTCTTTGTTATCGGAGGATATTTCCTTTGGCCCTATAGTCTTCAAAGAGATCCGAAATATCTGTTCTCAGACTCCACAGAAATAAGGCTAGCAAAGAGATCCTCGAAATACAGATGTAACTCTGTGAGATGAATTAACAGAACACTAAGCAGTTTCTCAGAAAGCTTCTTTCCAGATTTCATCTGAGGATATTTCCTTTTTCAAAATAGCCCTCTATGGGCTTCCAAATATAACTTTGCCAATTCCACAAGAACTGTCTTAGCGAAAGGCTTCTTGAGGGGAAAGCTGTAAATCTGTGAGATGATTTCACAGAACACAAAGAAGATTCTCAGAAAGGTTCTTTCTCTTTGTTATCGGAGGATATTTCCTTTGGCCCTATAGTCTTCAAAGGGATCCGAAATATCTGTTCTCAGATTCCACAGAAATAAGGCTAGCAAAGAGATCCACGAAATACAGATGTAACTCTGTGAGATGAATTAACAGAACACTAAGCAGTTTCTCAGAAAGCTTCTTTCCAGATTTCATCTGAGGATATTTCCTTTTTCACCATAGCCCTCTATGGGCTTCCAAATATCACTTTGCCAATTCCACAAGAACTGTCTTAGCGAAAGGTTTCTTGAGGGGAAAGCTGTAACTCTGTGAGATGATTTCACAGAACACAAAGAAGTTTCTCAGAAAGCTTCTTTCTCTTTGTTATGGGAGGATATTTCCTTTGGCACTATAGTCTTCAAAGGGATCCGAAATATCTGTTCTCAGATTCCACAGAAATAAGGCTAGCAAAGAGATCCTCGAAATACAGATGTAACTCTGTGAGATGAATTAACAGAACACTAAGCAGTTTTAAGAAAGCTTCTTTCCAGATTTCATCTGAGGATATTTCCTTTTTCACCATAGCCCTCTATGGGCTTCCAAATATCACTTTGCAAATTCCAAAAGAACTGTCTTAGCGAAAGGCTTCTTGAGGGGAAAGCTGTAACTCTGTGAGATGATTTCACAGAACACAAAGAAGTTTCTCAGAAAGCTTCTTTCTCTTTGTTATCGGAGGATATTTCCTTTGGTCCTATAGTCTTCTAAGGGATCCGAAATATCTGTTCTCATAATCCACAGAAATAAGGCTGGCAAAGAGATCCACGAGATACAGATGTAACTCTGTGAGATGAATTAACAGAACACTAAGCAGTTTCTCAGAAAGCTTCCTTCCATATTTCATCTGAGGATATTTCCTTTTTCACCATACCCCTCTATGGGCTTCCAAATATCACTTTGCCAATTCCACAAGAACTGTCTTAGCGAAAGGCTTCTTGAGGGGAAAGCTGTAACTCTGTGAGATGATTTCACAGAACACAAAGAAGTTTCTCAGAATGCTTCTTTCTCTTTGTTATCGGAGGATATTTCCTTTGGCCCTATAGTCTTCAAAGGGATCCGAAATATCTGTTCTCAGATTCCACAGAAATAAGGCTAGCAAAGAGATCCTCGAAATACAGATGTAACTCTGTGAGATGAATTAACAGAACACTAAGCAGTTTCTCAGAAAGCTTCTTTCCAGATTTCATCTGAGGATATTTCCTTTTTCACCATAGCCCTCTATGGGCTTCCAAATATCACTTTGCCAATTTCAAAAGAACTGTCTTAGCGAAAGGCTTCTTCAGGGTAAAGCTGTAACTCTGTGAGATGATTTCACAGAACACAAAGAAGTTTCTCAGAAAGCTTCTTTCTCTTTGTTATCGGAGGATATTTTCTTTGGCCCTATAGTCTTCAAAGGGATCCGAACTATCTGTTCTCAGATTCCACAGAAATAAGGCTAGCAAAGAGATCCTCGAAATACAGATGTAACTCTGTGAGATGAATTAACAGAACACTAAGCAGTTTCTCAGAAAGCTTCTTTCCAGATTTCTTCTGAGGATATTTCATTTTTCACCATAGCCCTCTATGGGCTTCCAAATATCACTTTGCCAGTTCCACAAGAACTGTCTCAGCGAAAGGCTTCTTGAGGGGAAAGCTGTAACTCTGTGAGATGATTTCACAGAACACAAAGAAGTTTCTCAGAAAGCTTCTTTCTCTTTGTTATCGGAGGATATTTCCTTTAGCCCTATAGTCTTCAAAGGGATCCGAAATATCTGTTCTCAGATTCCACAGAAATAAGGCTAGCAAAGAGAGCCACGAAATACAGATGTAACTCTGTGAGATGAATTAACAGAACACTAAGCAGTTTCTCAGAAAGCTTCTTTCCAGATTTCATCTGAGGATATTTCCTTTTTCACCATAGCCCTCTATGGGCTTTCAAATATCACTTTGCCAATTCCAAAAGAACTGTCTTAGCGAAAGGCTTCTTGAGGGGAAAGCTGTAACTCTGTGAGATGATTTCACAGAACACAAAGAAGTTTCTCAGAAAGCTTCTTTCTCTTTGTTATCGGAGGAAATTTCCTTTGGTCCTATAGTCTTCAAAGGGATCCGAAATATCTGTTCTCAGATTCCACAGAAATAAGGCTAGCAAAGAGATCCTCGAAATACAGATGTAACTCTGTGAGATGAATTAACAGAACACTAAGCAGTTTCTCAGAAAGCTTCTTTCCAGATTTCATCTGAGGATATTTCGTTTTTCACCATAGCCCTCTATGGGCTTCCAAATATCACTTTGACAATTCCACAAGAACTGTCTCAGCGAAAGGCTTCTTGAGGGGAAAGCTGTAACTCTGTGAGATGATTTCACAGAACACAAAGAAGTTTCTCAGAAAGCTTCTTTCTCTTTGTTATCGGAGGATATTTCCTTTGGACCTATAGTCTTCAAAGGGATCCGAAATATCTGTTCTCAGATTCCACAGAAATAAGGCTAGCAAAGAGATCCACGAAATACAGATGTAACTCTGTGAGATGAATTAACAGAACACTAAGCAGTTTCTCAGAAAGCTTCTTTCCAGATTTCATCTGAGGATATTTCCTTTTTCACCATAGCCCTCTATGGGCTTCCAAATATCACTTTGCCAATTCCACAAGAACTGTCTTAGCGAAAGGCTTCTTGAGGGGAAAGCTGTAACTCTGTGAGATGATTTCACAGAACACAAAGAAGTTTCTCAGAGAGCTTCTTTCTCTTTGTTATCGGAGGATATTTCCTTTGGCCCTATAGCCTTCAAAGGGATCCGAAATATCTGTTCTCAGATTCCACAGAAATAAGGCTAGCAAAGAGATCCACGAAATACAGATGTAACTCTGTGAGTGGAAGTCACACATCGCAGAGCAGTTTCTCAGAAAGCTTCTTTCCAGATTTCATCTGGGGATATTTTCTTTTTCACCATAGCCCTCTATGGGCTTCCAAATATCACTTTGCCAATATCAAAAGAACTGTCTTAGCGAAAGGCTTCTTTAGGTGAACGCTGTAACTCTGTGGGATGATTTCACAGAACACAAAGAAGTTTCTCAGAACGCTTCTTTCTCTTTGTAATCTGAGGATATTTCCTTTGTCCCTATAGTCTTCAAAGGGATCCGAACTATCTGTTCTCAGATTCCACAGAAATAGGGCTAGCAAAGAGATCCCCGAAATACAGATGTAACTCTGGGAGACTAATTAACAGAACACTAAGCAGTTGCTCAGAAAGCTTATTTCCAGATTTCATCTGAGGATATTTCCTTTTTCACCATAGCCCTCTAGGGGTTCCAAATATCACTTTGCCAATTCCACAAGAACTATCATAGCGAAAGGCTTCTTGAGCGGAAAGCTGTAACTCTGTGAGATGATTTCACAGAACACAAAGAAGTTTCTCAGAAAGCTTCTTTCTCTTTGTATTCGGAGGATATTTCCTTTGGCAATATAGTCTTCAAAGGGATCCGAAATATCTGTTCTCAGATTCTACAGAAATAAGGCTAGCAAAGAGATCCTCGAAATACAAATGTAACTCTGTGAGATGAATTAACAGAACACTAAGCAGTTTCTCAGAAAGCTTCTTTCCAGATTTCATCTGAGGATATTTCCTTTTTCATCATAGCCCTCTATGGGATTCCAAATATCACTTTGCCAATTCCACAAGAACTGTCTTAGAGAAAGGCTTCTTGAGGGGAAAGCTGTAACTCTGTGAGATGATTTCACAGACACAAAGAAGTTTCTCAGAAAGCTTCTTTCTCTTTGTTATCGGAGGATATTTCATTTGGCCCTATAGTCTTCTAAGGAATCCGAGATATCAGTTCTCAGATTCCACAGAAATGAGGCTAGCAAAGAGATCCACGAAATACAGATGTATCTCTGTGAGATGAGTTAACAGAACACTAAGCAGTTTCTCAGAAAGCTTCTTTCCAGATTTCATCTGAGGATATTTCCTTTTTCACCATAGCCCTCTATGGGCTTCCAAATATCACTTTGCCAATTCCACAAGAACTATCTTAGCGAAAGGCTTCTTGAGGGGAAAGCTGTAACTTTGTGAGATGATTTCACAGAACATAAAGAAGTTTCTCAGAATGCTTCTTTCCCTTTGTTATCGGAGGATATTTCCTTTGGCCCTATAGTCTTCAAAGGGATCCGAAATATCTGTTCTCAGATTCCACAGAAATAAGGCTAGCAAAGAGATCCTCGAAATACAGATGTAACTCTGTGAGATGAATTAACAGAACACTAAGCAGTTTCTCAGAAAGCTTCTTTGCAGATTTCATCTGAGGATATTTCCTTTTTCACCATAGCCCTCTATGGGCTTCCAAATATCACTTTGCCAATTCCACAAGAACTATCTTAGCGAAAGGCTTCTTGAGGGGAAAGCTGTAACTCTGTGAGATGATTTCACAGAACACAAAGAAGTTTCTCAGAAAGCTTCTTTCTCTTTGTTATCGGAGGATATTTCCTTTGGTCCTATAGTCTTCAAAGGGATCCGAAATATCTGTTCTCAGATTCCACAGAATTAAGGCTGGCAAAGAGATCCACGAGATACAGATGGAACTCTGTGAGATGAATTAACAGAACACTAAGCAGTTTCTCAGAAAGCTTCTTTCCAGATTTCATCTGAGGATATTTCCTTTTTCACCATAGCCCTCTATGGGCTTCAAAAAATATAACTTTGCCAATTCAACAAGAACTGTCTTAGCGAAAGGCTTCTTGAGGGGAAAGCTGTAACTCTGTGAGATGATTTCACAGAACACAAAGAAGTTTCTCAGAAAGCTTCTTTCTCTTTGTTATCGGAGGATATTTCCTTTGGCCCTATAGTCTTCAAAGGGATCCGAAATATCTGTTCTCAGATTCTACAGAAATAAGGCTAGCAAAGAGATACACGAAATACAGATGTAACTCTGTGAGATGAATTAACAGAACACTAAGTAGTTTCTCAGAAAGCTTCTTTCCAGATTTCATCTGAGGATATTTCCTTTTTCACCATAGCCCTCTATGGGCTTCCAAATATCACTTTGCAAATTCCACAAGAACTGTCTTAGCGAAAGGCTTCTTGAGAGGAAAGCTGTAACTCTGTGAGATGATTTCACAGAACACAAAGAAGTTTCTCAGAAAGCTTCTTTCTCTTTGTTATGGGAGGATATTTCCGTTGGCACTATAGTCTTCAAAGGGATCCGAAATATCTGTTCTCAGATTCCACAGAAATAAGGCTAGCAAAGAGATCCTCGAAATACAGATGTAACTCTGTGAGATGAATTAACAGAACACTAAGCAGTTTCTCAGAAAGCTTCTTTCCAGATTTCATCTGAGGATATTTCCTTTTTCACCACAGCCCTCTATGGGCTTCCAAATATCACTTTGCCAATTCCACAAGAACTATCTTAGCGAAAGGCTTCTTTAGGGGAAAGCTGTAACTCTGTGAGATGATTTCACAGAACACAAAGAAGTTTCCCAGAAAGCTTCTTTCTCTTTGTTATCGGAGGATATTTCCTTTGGCCCTATAGTCTTCAAAGGGATCCGAAATATCTGTTCTCAGATTCCACAGAAATAAGGCTGGCAAAGAGATCCACGAAACACAGATGTAACTCTGTGAGATGAATTAACAAAACACTAAGCAGTTTCTCAGAAAGCTTCTTTCCAGATTTCATCTGAGGATATTTCCTTTTTCACCATAGCCCTCTATGGGCTTCCAAATATCACTTTGCAAATTCCACAAGAACTGTCTTAGTGAAAGGCTTCTTGAGGAGAAAGCTGTAACTCTGTGAGATGATTTCACAGAACACAAAGAAGTTTCTCAGAAAGCTTCTTTCTCTTTGTTATGGGAGGATATTTCCTTTGGCACTATAGTCTTCAAAGGGATCCGAAATATCTGTTCTCAGATTCCACAGAAATAAGGCTAGCAAAGAGATCCTCGAAATACAGATGTAACTCTGTGAGATGAATTAACAGAACACTAAGCAGTTTCTCAGAAAGCTTCTTTCCACATTTCATCTGAGGATATTTCCTTTTTCACCATAGCCCTCTAGGGGTTCCAAATATCACTTTGCCAATTCCACAAGAACTGTCTTAGCGAAAGGCTTCTTGAAGGGAAAGCTGTTACTCTGTGAGATGATTTCACAGAACACAAAGAAGTTTCTCAGAGAACTTCTTTCTCTTTTTTATCGGAGGATATTTCCTTTGGCCCTATAGTCTTCAAAGGGATCCGAAATATCTTTTCTCAGATTCCACAGAAATAAGGCTAGCAAAGAGATCCACGAAATACAGATGTAACTCTGTGAGTGGAAGTCACACATCACAGAGCATTTTCTCAGAAAGCTTCTTTCCAGATTTCATCTGAGGATATTTCCTTTTTCACCATAGCCCTCTATGGGCTTCCAAATATCACATTGCCAATTCCACAAGAACTATCTTAGCGAAAGGCTTCTTGAGGGGAAAGCTGTAACTCTGTGAGATGATTTCACAGAACACAAAGAAGTTTCTCAGAATGCTTCTTTCTCTTTGTTATCGGAGGATATTTCCTTTGGCCCTATAGTCTTCAAAGGGATCCGAAATATCTGTTCTCAGATTCCACAGAAATAAGGCTAGCAAAGAGATCCACGAAATACAGATGTAACTCTGTGAGATGAATTAACAGAACACTAAGCAGTTTCTCAGAAAGCTTCTTTCCAGATTTCATCTGAGGATATTTCCTTTTTCACCATAGCCCTCTATGGGCTTCCAAATATCACTTTGCAAATTCCACAAGAACTGTCTTAGCGAAAGGCTTCTTGAGGGGAAAGCTGTAACTCTGTGAGATGATTTCACAGAACACAAAGAAGTTTCTCAGAAATCTTCTTTCTCTTTGTTATCGGAGGATATTTCCTTTGGCCCTATAGTCTTCAAAGGGATCCGAAATATCTGTTCTCAGATTCCACAGAAATAAGGCTAGCAAAGAGATCCTCGAAATACAGATGTAACTCTGTGAGATGAATTAACAGAACACTAAGCAGTTTCTCAGAAAGCTTCTTTCCAGATTTCATCTGAGGATATTTCCTTTTTAACCATAGCCCTCTATGGGCTTCCAAATATCACTTTGCCAATTCCACAAGAACTGTCTTAGCGACAGGCTTCTTGAGGGGAAAGCTGTAACTCTGTGAGATGATTTCACAGAACACAAAGAAGTTTCTCAGAAAGCTTCTTTCTCTTTGTTATCGGAGGATATTTCCTTTGGTCCTATAGTCTTCAAAGGGATCCGAAATATCTGTTCTCAGATTCCACAGAAATAAGGCTAGCAAAGAGATCCACGAAATACAGATGTAACTCTGTGAGATGAATTAACAGAACACTAAGCAGTTTCTCAGAAAGCTTCTTTCCAGATTTCATCTGAGGATATTTCCTTTTTCACCATAGACCTCTATGGGCTTCCAAATATCACTTTGCCAATTCCACAAGAACTATCTTAGCGAAAGGCTTCTTGAGGGAAAGCTGTAACTCTGTGAGATGATTTCACAGAACACAAAGAAGTTTCTCAGAAAGCTTCTTTCTCTTTGTTATCGGAGGATATTTCCTTTGGCCCTATAGTCTTCAAAGGGATCCGAAATATCTGTTCTCAGATTCCACAGAAATAAGTCTGGCAAAGAGATCCACGAAATACAGATGTAACTCTGTGAGATGAATTATCAGAACACTAAGCAGTTTCTCAGAAAGCTTCTTTCCAGATTTCATCTGAGGATATTTCCTTTTTCACCATAGCCCTCTAGGGGTTCCAAACATCACTTTGCCAATTCCACAAGAACTGTCTTAGCGAAAGGCTTCTTGAGGGAAAGCTGTAACTCTGTGAGATGATTTCACAGAACACAAAGAAGTTTCTCAGAAAGCTTCTTTCTCTTTGTTATCGGAGAATATTTCCTTTGGTCCTATAGTCTTCAAAGGGATCCGAAATATGAGTTCTCAGATTCCACAGAAATAAGGCTAGCAAAGAGATCCACGAAATACAGATGTAACTCTCTGAGATGAATTAACAGAACACTAAGCAGTTTCTCAGAAAGCTTCTTTCCAGATTTCATCTGAGGATATTCCCTTTTTCACCATAGCCCTCTATGGGCTTCCAAATATCACTTTGCCAATTCCACAAGAACTGTCTTAGCGAAAGGCTTCTTGCGGGGAAAGCTGTAACTCCGTGAGATGATTTCACAGAATACAAAGAAGTTTCTCAGAGAACTTCTTTCTCTTTTCTATCGGAGGATATTTCCTTTGGCCCTATAGTCTTCAAAGGGATCCGAAATATCTGTTCTCAGATTCCACAGAAATAAGGCTAGCAAAGAGATCCACGAAATACAGATGTAACTCTGTGAGTGGAAGTCACACATCACAGAGCATTTTCTCAGAAAGCTTCTTTCCAGATTTCATCTGAGGATATTTCCTTTTTCACCATAGCCCTCTATGGGCTTCCAAATATCACTTTGCCAATTCCACAAGAACTCTCTTAGCGAAAGGTTTCTTGAGGGGAAAGCTGTAACTCTGTGAGATGATTTCACAGAACACAAAGAAGTTTCTCAGAAAGCTTCTTTCTCTTTGTTATGGGAGGATATTTCCTTTGGCACTATAGTCTTCAAAGGGATCCGAAATATCTGTTCTCAGATTCCACAGAAATAACGCTAGCAAAGAGATCCTCGAAATACAGATGTAACTCTGTGAGATGAATTAACAGAACACTCAGCAGTTTCTCAGAAAGCTTCTTTCCAGATTTCATCTGAGGATATTTCCTTTTTCACCATAGCCCTCTAGGGGATCCAAATATCACTTTGCCAATTCCACAAGAACTGTCTTAGCGAAAGGCTTCTTGAGGGGAAAGCTGTAACTCTGTGAGATGATTTCACAGAACACAAAGAAGTTTCTCAGAAAGTTTCTTTCTCTTTGTTATCGGAGAATATTTCCTTTGGCCCTATAGTCTTCAAAGGGATCCGAAATATGAGTTCTCAGATTCCACAGAAATAAGGCTAGCAAAGAGATCCACGAAATACAGATGTAACTCTGTGACATGAATTAACAGAACACTAAGCAGTTTCTCAGAAAGCTTCTTTCCAGATTTCATCTGAGGATATTCCCTTTTTCACCATAGCCCTCTATGGGCTTCCAAATATCACTTTGCCAATTCCACAAGAACTGTCTTAGCGAAAGGCTTCTTGAGGGGAAAGCTGTAATTCTGTGCGATGATTTCACAGAACACAAAGAAGTTTCTCAGAAACCTTCTTTCTCTTTGTTATCGGAGGATATTTCCTTTGGCCCTATAGTCTTCAAAGGGATCCGAAATATCTGTTCTCAGATTCCACAGAAATAAGGCTAGCAAAGAGATCCACGAAATACAGATGTAACTCTGTGAGATGAATTAACAGAACACTAAGCAGTTTTTCAGAAAGCTTCTTTCCAGATTTCATCTGAGGATATTTCCTTTTTCACCATAGCCCTCTATGGGCTTCCAAATATCACTTTGCAAATTCCACAAGAACTGTCTTAGCGAAAGGCTTCTTGAGAGGAAAGCTGTAACTCTGTGTGATGATTTCACAGAACACAAAGAAGTTTCTCAGAAAGCTTCTTTCTCTTTGTTATGGGAGGATATTTCCTTTGGCACTATAGTCTTCAAAGGGATCCGAAATATCTGTTCTCAGATTCCACAGAAATAAGGCTAGCAAAGAGATCCTCGAAATACAGATGTAACTCTGTGAGATGAATTAACAGAACACTAAGCAGTTTCTCAGAAAGCTTCTTTCCAGATTTCATCTGAGGATATTTCCTTTTTCACCACAGCCCTCTATGGGCTTCCAAATATCACTTTGCCAATTCCACAAGAACTATCTTAGCGAAAGGCTTCTTTAGGGGAAAGCTGTAACTCTGTGAGATGATTTCACAGAACACAAAGAAGTTTCCCAGAAAGCTTCTTTCTCTTTGTTATCGGAGGATATTTCCTTTGGCCCTATAGTCTTCAAAGGGATCCGAAATATCTGTTCTCAGATTCCACAGAAATAAGGCTGGCAAAGAGATCCACGAAACACATATGTAACTCTGTGAGATGAATTAACAGAACACTAAGCAGTTTCTCAGAAAGCTTCTTTCCAGATTTCATCTGAGGATATTTCCTTTTTCACCATAGCCCTCTATGGGCTTCCAAATATCACTTTGCAAATTCCACAAGAACTGTCTTAGTGAAAGGCTTCTTGAGGGGAAAGCTGTAACTCTGTGAGATGATTTCACAGAACACAAAGAAGTTTCTCAGAAAGCTTCTTTCTCTTTGTTATGGGAGGATATTTCCTTTGGCACTATAGTCTTCAAAGGGATCCGAAATATCTGTTCTCAGATTCCACAGAAATAAGGCTAGCAAAGATATCCTCGAAATACAGATGTAACTCTGTGAGATGAATTAACAGAACACTAAGCAGTTTCTCAGAAAGCTTCTTTCCACATTTCATCTGAGGATATTTCCTTTTTCACCATAGCCCTCTAGTGGTTCCAAATATCACTTTGCCAATTCCACAAGAACTGTCTTAGCGAAAGGCTTCTTGAAGGGAAAGCTGTTACTCTGTGAGATGATTTCACAGAACACAAAGAAGTTTCTCAGAGAACTTCTTTCTCTTTTTTATCGGAGGATATTTCCTTTGGCCCTATAGTCTTCAAAGGGATCCGAAATATCTTTTCTCAGATTCCACAGAAATAAGGCTAGCAAAGAGATCCACGAAATACAGATGTAACTCTGTGAGTGGAAGTCACACATCACAGAGCATTTTCTCAGAAAGCTTCTTTCCAGATTTCATCTGAGGATATTTCCTTTTTCACCATAGCCCTCTATGGGCTTCCAAATATCACATTGCCAATTCCACAAGAACTATCTTAGCGAAAGGCTTCTTGAGGGGAAAGCTGGAACTCTGTGAGATGATTTCACAGAACACAAAGAAGTTTCTCAGAATGCTTCTTTCTCTTTGTTATCGGAGGATATTTCCTTTGGCCCTATAGTCTTCAAAGGGATCCGAAATATCTGTTCTCAGATTCCACAGAAATAAGGCTAGCAAAGAGATCCACGAAATACAGATGTAACTCTGTGAGATGAATTAACAGAACACTAAGCAGTTTCTCAGAAAGCTTCTTTCCAGATTTCATCTGAGGATATTTCCTTTTTCACCATAGCCCTCTATGGGCTTCCAAATATCACTTTGCAAATTCCACAAGAACTGTCTTAGCGAAAGGCTTCTTGAGGGGAAAGCTGTAACTCTGTGAGATGATTTCACAGAACACAAAGAAGTTTCTCAGAAATCTTCTTTCTCTTTGTTATCGGAGGATATTTCCTTTGGCCCTATAGTCTTCAAAGGGATCCGAAATATCTGTTCTCAGATTCCACAGAAATAAGGCTAGCAAAGAGATCCTCGAAATACAGATGTAACTCTGTGAGATGAATTAACAGAACACTAAGCAGTTTCTCAGAAAGCTTCTTTCCAGATTTCATCTGAGGATATTTCCTTTTTAACCATAGCCCTCTATGGGCTTCCAAATATCACTTTGCCAATTCCACAAGAACTGTCTTAGCGACAGGCTTCTTGAGGGGAAAGCTCTAACTCTGTGAGATGATTTCACAGAACACAAAGAAGTTTCTCAGAAAGCTTCTTTCTCTTTGTTATCGGAGGATATTTCCTTTGGTCCTATAGTCTTCAAAGGGATCCGAAATATCTGTTCTCAGATTCCACAGAAATAAGGCTAGCAAAGAGATCCACGAAATACAGATGTAACTCTGTGAGATGAATTAACAGAACACTAAGCAGTTTCTCAGAAAGCTTCTTTCCAGATTTCATCTGAGGATATTTCCTTTTTCACCATAGACCTCTATGGGCTTCCAAATATCACTTTGCCAATTCCACAAGAACTATCTTAGCGAAAGGCTTCTTGAGGTAAAGCTGTAACTCTGTGAGATGATTTCACAGAACACAAAGAAGTTTCTCAGAAAGCTTCTTTCTCTTTGTTATCGGAGGATATTTCCTTTGGCCCTATAGTCTTCAAAGGGATCCGAAATATCTGTTCTCAGATTCCACAGAAATAAGTCTGGCAAAGAGATCCACGAAATACAGATGTAACTCTGTGAGATGAATTATCAGAACACTAAGCAGTTTCTCAGAAAGCTTCTTTCCAGATTTCATCTGAGGATATTTCCTTTTTCACCATAGCCCTCTAGGGGTTCCAAATATCACTTTCCCAATTCCACAAGAACTGTCTTAGCAAAAGGCTTCTTGAGGGAAAGCTGTAACTCTGTGAGATGATTTCACAGAACACAAAGAAGTTTCTCAGAAAGCTTCTTTCTCTTTGTTATCGGAGAATATTTCCTTTGGTCCTATAGTCTTCAAAGGGATCCGAAATATGAGTTCTCAGATTCCACAGAAATAAGGCTAGCAAAGAGATCCACGAAATACAGATGTAACTCTCTGAGATGAATTAACAGAACACTAAGCAGTTTCTCAGAAAGCTTCTTTCCAGATTTCATCTGAGGATATTCCCTTTTTCACCATAGCCCTCTATGGGCTTCCAAATATCACTTTGCCAATTCCACAAGAACTGTCTTAGCGAAAGGCTTCTTGAGGGGAAAGCTGTAACTCTGTGAGATGATTTCACAGAATACAAAGAAGTTTCTCAGAGAACTTCTTTCTCTTTTCTATCGGAGGATATTTCCTTTGGCCCTATAGTCTTCAAAGGGATCCGAAATATCTGTTCTCAGATTCCACAGAAATAAGGCTAGCAAAGAGATCCACGAAATACAGATGTAACTCTGTGAGTGGAAGTCACACATCACAGAGCATTTTCTCAGAAAGCTTCTTTCCAGATTTCATCTGAGGATATTTCCTTTTTCACCATAGCCCTCTATGGGCTTCCAAATATCACTTTGCCAATTCCACAAGAACTCTCTTAGCGAAAGGTTTCTTGAGGGGAAAGCTGTAACTCTGTGAGATGATTTCACAGAACACAAAGAAGTTTCTCAGAAAGCTTCTTTCTCTTTGTTATGGGAGGATATTTCCTTTGGCACCATAGTCTTCAAAGGGATCCGAAATATCTGTTCTCAGATTCCACAGAAATAACGCTAGCAAAGAGATCCTCGAAATACAGATGTAACTCTGTGAGATGAATTAACAGAACACTCAGCAGTTTCTCAGAAAGCTTCTTTCCAGATTTCATCTGAGGATATTTCCTTTTTCACCATAGCCCTCTAGGGGATCCAAATATCACTTTGCCAATTCCACAAGAACTGTCTTAGCGAAAGGCTTCTTGAGGGGAAAGCTGTAACTCTGTGAGATGATTTCACAGAACACAAAGAAGTTTCTCAGAAAGTTTCTTTCTCTTTGTTATCGGAGAATATTTCCTTTGGCCCTATAGTCTTCAAAGGGATCCGAAATATGAGTTCTCAGATTCCACAGAAATAAGGCTAGCAAAGAGATCCACGAAATACAGATGTAACTCTGTGACATGAATTAACAGAACACTAAGCAGTTTCTCAGAAAGCTTCTTTCCAGATTTCATCTGAGGATATTCCCTTTTTCACCATAGCCCTCTATGGGCTTCCAAATATCACTTTGCCAATTCCACAAGAACTGTCTTAGCGAAAGGCTTCTTGAGGGGAAAGCTGTAATTCTGTGCGATGATTTCACAGAACACAAAGAAGTTTCTCAGAAAGCTTCTTTCTCTTTGTTATCGGAGGATATTTCCTTTGGCCCTATAGTCTTCAAAGGGATCCGAAATATCTGTTCTCAGATTCCACAGAAATAAGGCTAGCAAAGAGTTCCTCGAAATACAGATGTAACTCTGTGAGATGAATTAACAGAACACTAAGCAGTTTCTCAGAAAGCTTCTTTCCAGATTTCATCTGAGGATATTTCCTTTTTCACCATAGCCCTCTATGGGCTTCCAAATATCAGTTTGCCAATTTCACAAGAACTGTCTTAGCGAAAGGCTTCTTGAGGGGAAAGCTGTAACTCTGTGAGATGATTTCACAGAACACAAAGAAGTTTCTCAGAAAGCTTCTTTTTCTTTGTTATCGGAGGCTATTTCCTTTGGCCCTATAGTCTTCAAAGGGATCCGAAATATCTGTTCTCAGATTCCACAGAAATAAGGCTAGCAAAGAGATCCTCAAAATACAGATGTAACTCTGTGAGATGAGTTAACAGAACACTAAGCAGTTTCTCAGGAAGCTTCTTTCCAGATTTCATCTGAGGATATTTCCTTTTTCACCATAGCCTTCTAGGGGATCCAAATATCACTTTGCGAATTCCACAAGAACTGTCTTAGCGAAAGGCTTATTGAGGGGAAAGCTGTAACTCTGTGAGATGATTTCAAAGAACACAAAGAAGTTTCTCAGAAAGCTTCTTTCTCTTTGTTATTGGAGGATATTTTCTTTGGCCCTATAGTCTACAAAGGGATCCGAAATATCTCTTCTCAGATTCCACAAAAATAAGGCTAGCAAAGAGATACTCGAAATACAGATGTAACTCTGTGAGATGAATTAACAGAACACTAAGCAGTTTCTCAGAAAGCTTCTTTCCAGATTTCATCTGAGGATATTTCCTTTTTCACCATAGCCCTCAATGGGCTTCAAAATATCACTTTGCCAATTCCACAAGAACTGTCTTAGCGAAAGGCTTCTTGAGGGGAAAGCTGTAACTCTGTGAGATGATTTCACAGAACACAAAGAAGTTTCTCAGAAAGCTTCTTTCTCTTTGTTATCGGAGAATATTTCCTTTGGCCCTATAGTCTTCAAAGGGATCCGAAATATGAGTTCTCAGATTCCACAGAAATAAGGCTAGCAAAGAGATCCACGAAATACAGATGTAACTCTGTGAGATGAATTAACAGAACACTAAGAAGTTTCTCAGAAAGCTTCTTTCCAGATTTCATCTGAGTATATTCCCTTTTTCACCATAGCCCTCTATGGGCTTCCAAATATCACTTTGCCAATTCCACAAGAACTGTCTCAGCGAAAGGCTTCTTAAGCGGAAAGCTGTAACTCTGTGAGATGATTTCACAGAACACAAAGAAGTTTCTCAGAGAGCTTCTTTCTCTTTGTTATCGGAGGATATTTCCTTTGGCCCTATAGTCTTCAAAGGGATCTGAAATATCTGTTCTCAGATTCCACAGAAATAAGGCTAGCAAAGAGATCCACGAAATACAGATGTAACTCTGTGACTGGAAGTCACACATCAAAGAGCAGTTTCTCAGAAAGCTTCTTTCCAGATTTCTTCTGAGGATATTTCCTTTTTCACCATAGCCCTCTATGGGCTTCCAAATATCACTTTGCCAATTCCACAAGAACTGTCTTAGCAAAAGGTTTCTTGAGGGGAAAGCTGTAACTCTGTGAGATGGTTTCACAGAACACAAAGAAGTTTCTCAGAAAGCTTCTATCTCTTTGTTGTGGGAGGATATTTCCTTTGGCACTATAGTCTTCAAAGGGATCCGAAATATCTGTTCTCAGATTCCACAGAAATAAGGCTAGCAAAGAGATCCTCGAAATACAGATATAACTCTGTGAAATGAATTAACAGAACACTAAGCAGTTTCTCAGTAAGCTTCTTTCCAGATTTCATCTGAGGACATTTTCTTTTTCACCATAGCCTTCTAGGGGATCCAAATATCACTTTGCCAATTCCACAAGAACTGTCTTAGCGAAAGGCTTCTTGAGGTGAAAGCTGTAACTCTGTGAGATGATTTCACAGAACACAAAGAAGTTTCTCAGAGAGCTTCTTTCTCTTTTTTATCGGAGGATATTTCCTTTGGCCCTATAGTCTTCAAAGGGATCCGAAATATCTGTTCTCAGATTCCACAGAAATAAGGCTAGCAAAGAGATCCACGAAATACAGATGTAACTCTGTGAGATGAATTAACAGAACACTAAGCAGTTTCTCAGAAAGCTTCTTTCCAGATTTCATCTGAGGATATTTCCTTTTTCACCATAGCCCACTTTGGGCTTCCAAATATCACCTTGCCAATTCCACAAGAACTGTCTTAGCGAAAGGCTTCTTGAGGGGAAAGCTGTAACTCTGTGAGATGATTTCACAGAACACAAAGAAGTTTCTCAGAAAGCTTCTTTCTCTTTGTTATCGGAGTATATTTCCTTTGGCCCTATAGCCTTCAAAGGGATCCGAAATATCTCTTCTCAGATTCCACAGAAATAAGGCTGGCAAAGAGATCCACGAAATACAGATGTAACTCTGTGAGATGAATTAACAGAACACTAAGCAGTTTCTCAGAAATCTTCTTTCCAGATTTTATCTGAGGATATTTCCTTTTTCACCATAGCCCTCTATGGGCTTCCATATATCACTTTGCCAATTCCACAAGAACTGTCTTAGCGAAAGGCTTCTTGAGGGGAAAGCTGTAACTCTGTGAGACGATTTCACAGAACACAAAGAAGTTTCTCAGAAAGCTTCTTTCTCTTTGTTATGGGAGGGTATTTCCTTTGGCACTATAGTCTTCAAAGGGATCCGAAATATCTGTTCTCAGATTCCACAGAAATAAGGCTAGCAAAGAGATCCTCGAAATACAGATGTAACTCTGTGAGATGAATTAACAGAACACTAAGCAGTTTCTCAGAAAGCTTCTTTCCAGATTTCATCTGAGGATATTTCCTTTTTCACCATAGCCCTCTAGGGGATCCAAATATCACTTTGCCAATTCCACAAGAACTGTCTCAGCGAAAGGCTTCTTGAGGGGAAAGCTGTAACTCTGTGAGATGATTTCACAGAACACAAAGAACTTTCTCAGAAAGTTTCGTTCTCTTTGTTATCGGAGAATATTACCTTTGGCCCTAGAGTCTTCATAGGGATCCGAAATATGAGTTCTCAGATTCCACAGAAATAAGGCTAGCAAAGAGATCCACGAAATACAGATGTAACTCTGTGAGATGAATTAACAGAACACTAAGCAGTTTCTCAGAAAGCTTCTTTCCAGATTTCATCTGAGGATATTCCCTTTTTCACCATAGCCCTCTATGGGCTTCCAAATATCACTTTGCCAATTCCACAAGAACTGTCTTAGCGAAAGGCTTCTTGAGGGGAAAGCTGTAACTCTGTGAGATGATTTCACAGAACACAAAGAAGTTTCTCAGAGAGCTTCTTTCTCTTTGTTATCGGAGGATATTTCCTTTGGCCCTATAGTCTTCAAAGGGATCCGAAATATCTGTTCTCAGATTCCACAGAAATAAGGCTAGCAAAGAGATCCACGAAATACAGATGTAACTCTGTGACTGGAAGTCACACATCACAGAGCAGTTTCTCAGAAAGCTTCTTTCCAGATTTCATCTGAGGATATTTCCTTTTTCACCATAGCCCTCTATGGGCTTCCAAATATCACTTTGCCAATTTCAAAGAACTGTCTTAGCGAAAGGCTTCTTGCGGGGAAAGCTGTAACTCTGTGAGATGATTTCACAGAATACAAAGAAGTTTCTCAGAGAACTTCTTTCTCTTTTCTATCGGAGGATATTTCCTTTGGCCCTATAGTCTTCTAAGGGATCTGAAATATCTGTTCTCAGATTCCATAGAAATAAGGCTAGCAAAGAGTTCCTCGAAATACAGATGTAACTCTGTGAGATGAATTAACAGAACACTAAGCAGTTTCTCAGAAAGCTTCTTTCGAGATTTCATCTGAGGATATTTCGTTTTTCACCATAGCCCTCTATGGGCTTCCAAATATCACTTTGCCAATTCCACAGGAACTATCTTAGCGAAAGTCTTCTTCAGGGGAAGCTGTAACTCTGTGAGATGATTTCAGAGAACACAAAGAAGTTTCTCAGAGAGCTTCTTTCTCTTTGTTATCGGAGGATATTTCCTTTGGCCCTATAGTCTTCAAAGGGATCTGAAATATCTGTTCTCAGATTCCACAGAAATAAGGCTAGCAAAGAGATCCACGAAATACAGATATAACTCTGTGAGATGAATTAACAGAACACTAAGCAGTTTCTCAGAAAGCTTCTTTCCAGATTTCATCTGAGGATATTTCCTTTTTCACCATAGCCCTCTATGGGCTTCCAATTATCACTTTGCCAATTCCACAAGAACTCTCTTAGCGAAAGGTTTCTTTAGGGGAAAGCTGTAACTCTGTGAGATGATTTCACAGAACACAAAGAAGTTTCTCAGAAAGCTTCTTTCTCTTTGTTATCGGAGGATATTTCCTTTCTCCCTATAGTCTTCATAGTGATCCGAAACATCTGTTCTCAGATTCCACAGAAATAAGGCAAGCAAAGAGATCCTCGAAATACAGATGTAACTCTGTGAGATGAGTTAACAGAACACTAAGCAGTTTTTCAGAAAGCTTCTTTTCAGAATTCATCTGAGGATATTTCCTTTTTCACCATAGACCTCTATGGGCTTCCAAATATCACTTTGCCAATTCCACAAGAACTGTCTTAGCGAAAGGCTTATTGAGGGGAAAGCTGTAACTCTGTGAGATGATTTCACAGAACAATAAGAAGTTTCTCAGAAAGCTTCTTTCTCTTTGTTATCGGAGGATCTTTTCTTTGGCCCTATAGTCTTCAAAGGGATCCGAAATATCTGTTCTCAGATTCCAAGAAATAAGGCTAGCAAAGAGATCCTCGAAATACAGATGTAACCCTGTGAGATGAATTAACAGAACACTAAGCAGTTTCTCAGAAAGCTTCTTTCCAGATTTCATCTGAGGATATTTCCTTTTTCACCATAGCCCTCTATGGGCTTCCAAATATCACTTTGCCAATTCCACAAGAACTGTCTTAGCGAAAGGCTTCTTGAGGGGAAAGCTGTAACTCTGTGAGATGATTTCACAGAACACAAAGAAATTTCTCAGAAAGCTTCTTTCTCTTTGTTATCGGAGAATATTTCTTTTGGCCCTATAGTCTTCAAAGGGGTCCGAGATATCAGTTCTTAGATTCCACAGAAATAAGTCTAGCAAAGAGTTCCACGAAATACATATGCACCTCTGTGAGATGAATTAACAGAACACTAAGCAGTTTCTCAGAAAGCTTCTTTCCAGATTTCATCTGAGGATATTTCCTTTTTCACCATAGCCCTCTATGGGCTTCCAAATATCACTTTGCCAATTCCACAGGAACTATCTTAGCGAAAGTCTTCTTGAGGGGAAAGCTGTAACTCTGTGAGATGATTTCAGAGAACACAAAGAAGTTTCTCAGAGAGCTTCTTTCTCTTTGTTATCGGAGGATATTTCCTTTGGCCCTATAGTCTTCAAAGGGATCCGAAATATCTGTTCTCAGATTCCACAGAAACAAGGCTAGCAAAGAGATCCACGAAATACAGATGTAACTCTGTGAGATGAATTAACAGAACACTAAGCAGTTTCTCAGAAAGCTTCTTTCCAGATTTCATCTGAGGATATTTCCTTTTTCACCATAGCCCTCTATGTGCTGCAAAATATCACTTTGCCAATTCCACAAGAACTGTCTTAGCGAAAGGCATCTTGAGGGGAAAGCTGTAACTCTGTGAGATGATTTCACAGAACACAAAGAAGTTTCTCAGAAAGCTTCTTTCTCTTTGTTATCGGAGGATATTTCCTTTGGCCCTATAGTCTTCAAAGGTATCCGAAATTGCTGTTCTCATATTCCACAGAAATAAGGCCAGCAAAGAGATCCACGAAATACAGATGTAACTCTGTGACTGGAAGTCACACATCACAGAGCAGTTTCTCAGAAAGCTTCTTTCCAGATTTCATCTGAGGATATTTCCTTTTTCACCATAGCCCTCTATGGGCTTCCAAATATCACTTTGCCAATTCCACAAGAACTGTCTTAGCGAAACGCTTCTTTAGGGGAAAGCTGTAACTCTGTGAGATGATTTCACAGAACACAAAGAAGTTTCTCAGAAAGCTTCTTTCTCTTTGTTATCGGAGGATATTTCCTTTGGCCCTATACTCTTCAAAGGGATCCGAAATATCTGTTCTCAGATTCCACAGAAATAAGGCTGGCAAAGAGATCCACGAAATACAGATGTAACTCTGTGAGATGAATTAACAGAACACTAAGCAGTTTCTCAGAAAGCTTCTTTCCAGATTTCATCTGAGGATATTCCCTTGTTCACCATAGCCCTCTATGGGCTTCCAAATATCACTTTGCCAATTCCACAAGAACTGTCTTAGCGAAAGGCTTCTTGAGGGGAAAGCTGTAACTCTGTGAGATGATTTCACAGAACACAAAGAAGTTTCTCAGAGAGCTTCTTTCTCTTTGTTATCGGAGGATATTTCCTTTGGCCCTATAGTCTTCAAAGGGATCCGAAATATCTGTTCTGAGATTCCACAGAAATAAGGCTAGCAAAGAGATCCACGAAATAGAGATGTAACTCTGTGAGTGGAAGTCACACATCACAGAGCAGTTTCTCAGAAAGCTTCTTTCCAGATTTCATCTGGGGATATTTCCTTTTTCACCATAGCCTTCTATGGGCTTCCAAATATCACTTTGCCAATTTCAAAAGAACTGTCTTAGCGACAGGCTTCTTTAGGGGAAAGCTGTAACTCTGTGAGATGATTTCACAGAACACAAAGAAGTTTCTCAGAACGCTTCTTTCTCTTTGTTATCGGAGGATATTTCCTTTGGCCCTGTAGTCTTCAAAGGGATGCGAAATATCTGTTCTCAGATTCCACAGAAATAAGGCTAGCAAAGAGATCCACGAAATACAGATGTAACTCTGTGAGTGGAAGTCACACAGCACAGAGCAGTTTCTCAGATAGCTTCTTTCCAGATGTCATCTGAGGATATTTCCTTTTTCACCGTAGCCCTCTATGGGCTTCCAAATATCACTTTGCCAATTCCACAAGAGCTGTCTTAGCTATAGGCTTCTTGAGGCGAAAGCTGTAACTCTGTGAGATGATTTCACAGAACACAAAGAAGTTTCTCAGAAAGCTTCTTTCTCTTTGTTATCGGAGGATATTTCCTTTGGTCCTATAGTCTTCAAAGGGATCCGAAATATCTGTTCTCAGATTCCACAGAAATAAGGCTGGCAAAGAGATCCACGAAATACAGATGTAACTCTGTGAGATGAATTAACAGAACACTAAGCAGTTTCTCAGAAAGATTCTTTCCAGATTTCATCTGAGGATATTTCCTTTTTCACCATAGCCCTCTAAGGGCTTCCAAATATCACTTTGCCAATTCCACAAGAACTGTCTTAGCGAAAGGCTTCTTGAGGGGAAAGCTGTAACTCTGTGAGATGATTTCACAGAACACAAAGAAGTTTCTCAGAAAGCTTCTTTCTCTTTGTTATCGGAGAATATTTCTTTTGGCCCTATAGTCTTCACAGGGATCCGAGTTATCAGTTCTTAGATTCCACAGAAATAAGTCTAGTAAAGAGATCCACGAAATACATATGCATCACTGTGAGATGAATTAACAGAACACTAAGCAGTTTCTCAGAAAGCTTCTTTCGAGATTTCATCTGAGGATATTTCCTTTTTCACCATAGCCCTCTATGGGCTTAGAAATATCACTTTGCAAATTCCACAAGAACTGTCTTAGTGAAAGGCTTCTTGAGGGGAAAGCTGTAACTCTGTGAGATGATTTCACAGAACACAAAGAAGTTTCTCAGAAAGCTTCTTTCTCTTTGTTATGGGAGGATATTTCCTTTGGCACTATAGTCTTCAAAGGGATCCGAAATATCTGTTCTCAGATTCCACAGAAATAAGGCTAGCAAAGATATCCTCGAAATACAGATGTAACTCTGTGAGATGAATTAACAGAACACTAAGCAGTTTCTCAGAAAGCTTCTTTCCACATTTCATCTGAGGATATTTCCTTTTTCACCATAGCCCTCTAGGGGTTCCAAATATCACTTTGCCAATTCCACAAGAACTGTCTTAGCGAAAGGCTTCTTGAAGGGAAAGCTGTTACTCTGTGAGATGATTTCACAGAACACAAAGAAGTTTCTCAGAGAACTTCTTTCTCTTTTTTATCGGAGGATATTTCCTTTGGCCCTATAGTCTTC
Source organism: Macaca mulatta (assembly GCF_049350105.2). Lineage (NCBI taxonomy): Eukaryota > Metazoa > Chordata > Mammalia > Primates > Cercopithecidae > Macaca > Macaca mulatta. Next base: position 51,424,478 of record NC_133409.1, on the reverse strand, counting down.
AAAGGGATCCGAAATATCTTTTCTCAGATTCCACAGAAATAAGGCTAGCAAAGAGATCCACGAAATACAGATGTAACTCTGTGAGTGGAAGTCACACATCACAGAGCATTTTCTCAGAAAGCTTCTTTCCAGATTTCATCTGAGGATATTTCCTTTTTCACCATAGCCCTCTATGGGCTTCCAAATATCACATTGCCAATTCCACAAGAACTATCTTAGCGAAAGGCTTCTTGAGGGGAAAGCTGGAACTCTGTGAGATGATTTCACAGAACACAAAGAAGTTTCTCAGAATGCTTCTTTCTCTTTGTTATCGGAGGATATTTCCTTTGGCCCTATAGTCTTCAAAGGGATCCGAAATATCTGTTCTCAGATTCCACAGAAATAAGGCTAGCAAAGAGATCCACGAAATACAGATGTAACTCTGTGAGATGAATTAACAGAACACTAAGCAGTTTCTCAGAAAGCTTCTTTCCAGATTTCATCTGAGGATATTTCCTTTTTCACCATAGCCCTCTATGGGCTTCCAAATATCACTTTGCAAATTCCACAAGAACTGTCTTAGCGAAAGGCTTCTTGAGGGGAAAGCTGTAACTCTGTGAGATGATTTCACAGAACACAAAGAAGTTTCTCAGAAATCTTCTTTCTCTTTGTTATCGGAGGATATTTCCTTTGGCCCTATAGTCTTCAAAGGGATCCGAAATATCTGTTCTCAGATTCCACAGAAATAAGGCTAGCAAAGAGATCCTCGAAATACAGATGTAACTCTGTGAGATGAATTAACAGAACACTAAGCAGTTTCTCAGAAAGCTTCTTTCCATATTTCATCTGAGGATATTTCCTTTTTAACCATAGCCCTCTATGGGCTTCCAAATATCACTTTGCCAATTCCACAAGAACTGTCTTAGCGACAGGCTTCTTGAGGGGAAAGCTGTAACTCTGTGAGATGATTTCACAGAACACAAAGAAGTTTCTCAGAAAGCTTCTTTCTCTTTGTTATCGGAGGATATTTCCTTTGGTCCTATAGTCTTCAAAGGGATCCGAAATATCTGTTCTCAGATTCCACAGAAATAAGGCTAGCAAAGAGATCCACGAAATACAGATGTAACTCTGTGAGATGAATTAACAGAACACTAAGCAGTTTCTCAGAAAGCTTCTTTCCAGATTTCATCTGAGGATATTTCCTTTTTCACCATAGACCTCTATGGGCTTCCAAATATCACTTTGCCAATTCCACAAGAACTATCTCAGCGAAAGGCTTCTTGAGGTAAAGCTGTAACTCTGTGAGATGATTTCACAGAACACAAAGAAGTTTCTCAGAAAGCTTCTTTCTCTTTGTTATCGGAGGATATTTCCTTTGGCCCTATAGTCTTCAAAGGGATCCGAAACATCTGTTCTCAGATTCCACAGAAATAAGTCTGGCAAAGAGATCCACGAAATACAGATGTAACTCTGTGAGATGAATTATCAGAACACTAAGCAGTTTCTCAGAAAGCTTCTTTCCAGATTTCATCTGAGGATATTTCCTTTTTCACCATAGCCCTCTAGGGGTTCCAAATATCACTTTGCCAATTCCACAAGAACTGTCTTAGCGAAAGGCTTCTTGAGGGAAAGCTGTAACTCTGTGAGATGATTTCACAGAACACAAAGAAGTTTCTCAGAAAGCTTCTTTCTCTTTGTTATCGGAGAATATTTCCTTTGGTCCTATAGTCTTCAAAGGGATCCGAAATATGAGTTCTCAGATTCCACAGAAATAAGGCTAGCAAAGAGATCCACGAAATACAGATGTAACTCTCTGAGATGAATTAACAGAACACTAAGCAGTTTCTCAGAAAGCTTCTTTCCAGATTTCATCTGAGGATATTCCCTTTTTCACCATAGCCCTCTATGGGCTTCCAAATATCACTTTGCTAATTCCACAAGAACTGTCTTAGCGAAAGGCTTCTTGAGGGGAAAGCTGTAACTCTGTGAGATGATTTCACAGAATACAAAGAAGTTTCTCAGAGAACTTCTTTCTCTTTTCTATCGGAGGATATTTCCTTTGGCCCTATAGTCTTCAAAGGGATCCGAAATATCTGTTCTCAGATTCCACAGAAATAAGGCTAGCAAAGAGATCCACGAAATACAGATGTAACTCTGTGAGTGGAAGTCACACATCACAGAGCATTTTCTCAGAAAGCTTCTTTCCAGATTTCATCTGAGGATATTTCCTTTTTCACCATAGCCCTCTATGGGCTTCCAAATATCACTTTGCCAATTCCACAAGAACTCTCTTAGCGAAAGGTTTCTTGAGGGGAAAGCTGTAACTCTGTGAGATGATTTCACAGAACACAAAGAAGTTTCTCAGAAAGCTTCTTTCTCTTTGTTATGGGAGGATATTTCCTTTGGCACCATAGTCTTCAAAGGGATCCGAAATATCTGTTCTCAGATTCCACAGAAATAACGCTAGCAAAGAGATCCTCGAAATACAGATGTAACTCTGTGAGATGAATTAACAGAACACTCAGCAGTTTCTCAGAAAGCTTCTTTCCAGATTTCATCTGAGGATATTTCCTTTTTCACCATAGCCCTCTAGGGGATCCAAATATCACTTTGCCAATTCCACAAGAACTGTCTTAGCGAAAGGCTTCTTGACGGGAAAGCTGTAACTCTGTGAGATGATTTCACAGAACACAAAGAAGTTTCTCAGAAAGTTTCTTTCTCTTTGTTATCGGAGAATATTTCCTTTGGCCCTATAGTCTTCAAAGGGATCCGAAATATGAGTTCTCAGATTCCACAGAAATAAGGCTAGCAAAGAGATCCACGAAATACAGATGCAACTCTGTGACATGAATTAACAGAACACTAAGCAGTTTCTCAGAAAGCTTCTTTCCAGATTTCATCTGAGGATATTCCCTTTTTCACCATAGCCCTCTATGGGCTTCCAAATATCACTTTGCCAATTCCACAAGAACTGTCTTAGCGAAAGGCTTCTTGAGGGGAAAGCTGTAATTCTGTGCGATGATTTCACAGAACACAAAGAAGTTTCTCAGAAAGCTTCTTTCTCTTTGTTATCGGAGGATATTTCCTTTGGCCCTATGGTCTTCAAAGGGATCCGAAATATCTGTTCTCAGATTCCACAGAAATAAGGCTAGCAAAGAGTTCCTCGAAATACAGATGTAACTCTGTGAGATGAATTAACAGAACACTAAGCAGTTTCTCAGAAAGCTTCTTTCCAGATTTCATCTGAGGATATTTCCTTTTTCACCATAGCCCTCTATGGGCTTCCAAATATCAGTTTGCCAATTTCACAAGAACTGTCTTAGCGAAAGGCTTCTTGAGGGGAAAGCTGTAACTCTGTGAGATGATTTCACAGAACACAAAGAAGTTTCTCAGAAAGCTTCTTTTTCTTTGTTATCGGAGGCTATTTCCTTTGGCCCTATAGTCTTCAAAGGGATCCGAAATATCTGTTCTCAGATTCCACAGAAATAAGGCTAGCAAAGAGATCCTCAAAATACAGATGTAACTCTGTGAGATGAGTTAACAGAACACTAAGCAGTTTCTCAGGAAGCTTCTTTCCAGATTTCATCTGAGGATATTTCCTTTTTCACCATAGCCTTCTAGGGGATCCAAATATCACTTTGCCAATTCCACAAGAACTGTCTTAGCGAAAGGCTTATTGAGGGGAAAGCTGTAACTCTGTGAGATGATTTCACAGAACACAAAGAAGTTTCTCAGAAAGCTTCTTTCTCTTTGTTATTGGAGGATATTTTCTTTGGCCCTATAGTCTACAAAGGGATCCGAAATATCTCTTCTCAGATTCCACAAAAATAAGGCTAGCAAAGAGATACTCGAAATACAGATGTAACTCTGTGAGATGAATTAACAGAACACTAAGCAGTTTCTCAGAAAGCTTCTTTCCAGATTTCATCTGAGGATATTTCCTTTTTCACCATAGCCCTCTATGGGCTTCAAAATATCACTTTGCCAATTCCACAAGAACTGTCTTAGCGAAAGGCTTCTTGAGGGGAAAGCTGTAACTCTGTGAGATGATTTCACAGAACACAAAGAAGTTTCTCAGAAAGCATCTTTCTCTTTGTTATCGGAGAATATTTCCTTTGGCCCTATAGTCTTCAAAGGGATCCGAAATATGAGTTCTCAGATTCCACAGAAATAAGGCTAGCAAAGAGATCCACGAAATACAGATGTAACTCTGTGAGATGAATTAACAGAACACTAAGAAGTTTCTCAGAAAGCTTCTTTCCAGATTTCATCTGAGTATATTCCCTTTTTCACCATAGCCCTCTATGGGCTTCCAAATATCACTTTGCCAATTCCACAAGAACTGTCTCAGCGAAAGGCTTCTTAAGCGGAAAGCTGTAACTCTGTGAGATGATTTCACAGAACACAAAGAAGTTTCTCAGAGAGCTTCTTTCTCTTTGTTATCGGAGGATATTTCCTTTGGCCCTATAGTCTTCAAAGGGATCTGAAATATCTGTTCTCAGATTCCACAGAAATAAGGCTAGCAAAGAGATCCACGAAATACAGATGTAACTCTGTGACTGGAAGTCACACATCAAAGAGCAGTTTCTCAGAAAGCTTCTTTCCAGATTTCTTCTGAGGATATTTCCTTTTTCACCATAGCCCTCTATGGGCTTCCAAATATCACTTTGCCAATTCCACAAGAACTGTCTTAGCGAAAGGTTTCTTGAGGGGAAAGCTGTAACTCTGTGAGATGGTTTCACAGAACACAAAGAAGTTTCTCAGAAAGCTTCTATCTCTTTGTTGTGGGAGGATATTTCCTTTGGCACTATAGTCTTCAAAGGGATCCGAAATATCTGTTCTCAGATTCCACAGAAATAAGGCTAGCAAAGAGATCCTCGAAATACAGATATAACTCTGTGAAATGAATTAACAGAACACTAAGCAGTTTCTCAGTAAGCTTCTTTCCAGATTTCATCTGAGGACATTTTCTTTTTCACCATAGCCTTCTAGGGGATCCAAATATCACTTTGCCAATTCCACAAGAACTGTCTTAGCGAAAGGCTTCTTGAGGTGAAAGCTGTAACTCTGTGAGATGATTTCACAGAACACAAAGAAGTTTCTCAGAGAGCTTCTTTCTCTTTTTTATCGGAGGATATTTCCTTTGGCCCTATAGTCTTCAAAGGGATCCGAAATATCTGTTCTCAGATTCCACAGAAATAAGGCTAGCAAAGAGATCCACGAAATACAGATGTAACTCTGTGAGATGAATTAACAGAACACTAAGCAGTTTCTCAGAAAGCTTCTTTCCAGATTTCATCTGAGGATATTTCCTTTTTCACCATAGCCCACTTTGGGCTTCCAAATATCACCTTGCCAATTCCACAAGAACTGTCTTAGCGAAAGGCTTCTTGAGGGGAAAGCTGTAACTCTGTGAGATGATTTCACAGAACACAAAGAAGTTTCTCAGAAAGCTTCTTTCTCTTTGTTATCGGAGTATATTTCCTTTGGCCCTATAGCTTTCAAAGGGATCCGAAATATCTCTTCTCAGATTCCACAGAAATAAGGCTGGCAAAGACATCCACGAAATACAGATGTAACTCTGTGAGATGAATTAACAGAACACTAAGCAGTTTCTCAGAAATCTTCTTTCCAGATTTTATCTGAGGATATTTCCTTTTTCACCATAGCCCTCTATGGGCTTCCATATATCACTTTGCCAATTCCACAAGAACTGTCTTAGCGAAAGGCTTCTTGAGGGGAAAGCTGTAACTCTGTGAGACGATTTCACAGAACACAAAGAAGTTTCTCAGAAAGCTTCTTTCTCTTTGTTATGGGAGGGTATTTCCTTTGGCACTATAGTCTTCAAAGGGATCCGAAATATCTGTTCTCAGATTCCACAGAAATAAGGCTAGCAAAGAGATCCTCGAAATACAGATGTAACTCTGTGAGATGAATTAACAGAACACTAAGCAGTTTCTCAGAAAGCTTCTTTCCAGATTTCATCTGAGGATATTTCCTTTTTCACCATAGCCCTCTAGGGGATCCAAATATCACTTTGCCAATTCCACAAGAACTGTCTCAGCGAAAGGCTTCTTGAGGGGAAAGCTGTAACTCTGTGAGATGATTTCACAGAACACAAAGAACTTTCTCAGAAAGTTTCTTTCTCTTTGTTATCGGAGAATATTACCTTTGGCCCTAGAGTCTTCATAGGGATCCGAAATATGAGTTCTCAGATTCCACAGAAATAAGGCTAGCAAAGAGATCCACGAAATACAGATGTAACTCTGTGAGATGAATTAACAGAACACTAAGCAGTTTCTCAGAAAGCTTCTTTCCAGATTTCATCTGAGGATATTCCCTTTTTCACCATAGCCCTCTATGGGCTTCCAAATATCACTTTGCCAATTCCACAAGAACTGTCTTAGCGAAAGGCTTCTTGAGGGGAAAGCTGTAACTCTGTGAGATGATTTCACAGAACACAAAGAAGTTTCTCAGAGAGCTTCTTTCTCTTTGTTATCGGAGGATATTTCCTTTGGCCCTATAGTCTTCAAAGGGATCCGAAATATCTGTTCTCAGATTCCACAGAAATAAGGCTAGCAAAGAGATCCACGAAATACAGATGTAACTCTGTGACTGGAAGTCACACATCACAGAGCAGTTTCTCAGAAAGCTTCTTTCCAGATTTCATCTGAGGATATTTCCTTTTTCACCATAGCCCTCTATGGGCTTCCAAATATCACTTTGCCAATTTCAAAGAACTGTCTTAGCGAAAGGCTTCTGGCGGGGAAAGCTGTAACTCTGTGAGATGATTTCACAGAATACAAAGAAGTTTCTCAGAGAACTTCTTTCTCTTTTCTATCGGAGGATATTTCCTTTGGCCCTATAGTCTTCTAAGGGATCTGAAATATCTGTTCTCAGATTCCATAGAAATAAGGCTAGCAAAGAGTTCCTCGAAATACAGATGTAACTCTGTGAGATGAATTAACAGAACACTAAGCAGTTTCTCAGAAAGCTTCTTTCGAGATTTCATCTGAGGATATTTCGTTTTTCACCATAGCCCTCTATGGGCTTCCAAATATCACTTTGCCAATTCCACAGGAACTATCTTAGCGAAAGTCTTCTTCAGGGGAAGCTGTAACTCTGTGAGATGATTTCAGAGAACACAAAGAAGTTTCTCAGAGAGCTTCTTTCTCTTTGTTATCGGAGGATATTTCCTTTGGCCCTATAGTCTTCAAAGGGATCTGAAATATCTGTTCTCAGATTCCACAGAAATAAGGCTAGCAAAGAGATCCACGAAATACAGATATAACTCTGTGAGATGAATTAACAGAACACTAAGCAGTTTCTCAGAAAGCTTCTTTCCAGATTTCATCTGAGGATATTTCCTTTTTCACCATAGCCCTCTATGGGCTTCCAATTATCACTTTGCCAATTCCACAAGAACTCTCTTAGCGAAAGGTTTCTTTAGGGGAAAGCTGTAACTCTGTGAGATGATTTCACAGAACACAAAGAAGTTTCTCAGAAAGCTTCTTTCTCTTTGTTATCGGAGGATATTTCCTTTCTCCCTATAGTCTTCATAGTGATCCGAAACATCTGTTCTCAGATTCCACAGAAATAAGGCAAGGAAAGAGATCCTCGAAATACAGATGTAACTCTGTGAGATGAGTTAACAGAACACTAAGCAGTTTTTCAGAAAGCTTCTTTTCAGAATTCATCTGAGGATATTTCCTTTTTCACCATAGACCTCTATGGGCTTCCAAATATCACTTTGCCAATTCCACAAGAACTGTCTTAGCGAAAGGCTTATTGAGGGGAAAGCTGTAACTCTGTGAGATGATTTCACAGAACAATAAGAAGTTTCTTAGAAAGCTTCTTTCTCTTTGTTATCGGAGGATCTTTTCTTTGGCCCTATAGTCTTCAAAGGGATCCGAAATATCTGTTCTCAGATTCCAAGAAATAAGGCTAGCAAAGAGATCCTCGAAATACAGATGTAACCCTGTGAGATGAATTAACAGAACACTAAGCAGTTTCTCAGAAAGCTTCTTTCCAGATTTCATCTGAGGATATTTCCTTTTTCACCATAGCCCTCTATGGGCTTCCAAATATCACTTTGCCAATTCCACAAGAACTGTCTTAGCGAAAGGCTTCTTGAGGGGAAAGCTGTAACTCTGTGAGATGATTTCACAGAACACAAAGAAATTTCTCAGAAAGCTTCTTTCTCTTTGTTATCGGAGAATATTTCTTTTGGCCCTATAGACTTCAAAGGGGTCCGAGATATCAGTTCTTAGATTCCACAGAAATAAGTCTAGCAAAGAGTTCCACGAAATACATATGCACCTCTGTGAGATGAATTAACAGAACACTAAGCAGTTTCTCAGAAAGCTTCTTTCCAGATTTCATCTGAGGATATTTCCTTTTTCACCATAGCCCTCTATGGGCTTCCAAATATCACTTTGCCAATTCCACAGGAACTATCTTAGCGAAAGTCTTCTTGAGGGGAAAGCTGTAACTCTGTGAGATGATTTCAGAGAACACAAAGAAGTTTCTCAGAGAGCTTCTTTCTCTTTGTTATCGGAGGATATTTCCTTTGGCCCTATAGTCTTCAAAGGGATCCGAAATATCTGTTCTCAGATTCCACAGAAACAAGGCTAGCAAAGAGATCCACGAAATACAGATGTAACTCTGTGAGATGAATTAACAGAACACTAAGCAGTTTCTCAGAAAGCTTCTTTCCAGGTTTCATCTGAGGATATTTCCTTTTTCACCATAGCCCTCTATGTGCTGCAAAATATCACTTTGCCAATTCCACAAGAACTGTCTTAGCGAAAGGCATCTTGAGGGGAAAGCTGTAACTCTGTGAGATGATTTCACAGAACACAAAGAAGTTTCTCAGAAAGCTTCTTTCTCTTTGTTATCGGAGGATATTTCCTTTGGCCCTATAGTCTTCAAAGTTATCCGAAATTGCTGTTCTCATATTCCACAGAAATAAGGCCAGCAAAGAGATCCACGAAATACAGATGTAACTCTGTGACTGGAAGTCACACATCACAGAGCAGTTTCTCAGAAAGCTTCTTTCCAGATTTCATCTGAGGATATTTCCTTTTTCACCATAGCCCTCTATGGGCTTCCAAATATCACTTTGCCAATTCCACAAGAACTGTCTTAGCGAAAGGCTTCTTTAGGGGAAAGCTGTAACTCTGTGAGATGATTTCACAGAACACAAAGAAGTTTCTCAGAAAGCTTCTTTCTCTTTGTTATCGGAGGATATTTCCTTTGGCCCTATAGTCTTCTAAGGGATCTGAAATATCTGTTCTCAGATTCCATAGAAATAAGGCTAGCAAAGAGTTCCTCGAAATACAGATGTAACTCTGTGAGATGAATTAACAGAACACTAAGCAGTTTCTCAGAAAGCTTCTTTCCAGATTTCATCTGAGGATATTTCCTTTTTCACCATAGCCCTCTATGGGCTTCCAAATATCACTTTGCTAATTTCACAAGAACTATCTTAGCGAAAGGCTTCTTGAGGGGAAAGCTGTAACTCTGTGAGATGATTTCACAGAACACAAAGAAGTTTCTCAGAAAGCTTCTTTCTCTTTGTTACCGGAGAATATTTCATTTGGCCCTATAGTCTTCAAAGGGATCCGAGATATCAGTTCTTAGATTCCACAGAAATAAGTCTAGCAAAGAGATCCACGAAATACATATGCATCTCTGTGAGATGAATTAACAGAACACTAAGCAGTTTCTCAGAAAGCTTCTTTCGAGATTTCATCTGAGGATATTTCGTTTTTCACCATAGCCCTCTATGGGCTTCCAAATATCACTTTGCCAATTCCACAGGAACTATCTTAGCGAAAGTCTTCTTGAGGGGAAGCTGTAACTCTGTGAGATGATTTCAGAGAACACAAAGAAGTTTCTCAGAGAGCTTCTTTCTCTTTGTTATCGGAGGATATTTCCTTTGGCCCTATAGTCTTCAAAGGGATCTGAAATATCTGTTCTCAGATTCCACAGAAATAAGGCTAGCAAAGAGATCCACGAAATACAGATATAACTCTGTGAGATGAATTAACAGAACACTAAGCAGTTTCTCAGAAAGCTTCTTTCCAGATTTCATCTGAGGATATTTCCTTTTTCACCATAGCCCTCTATGGGCTTCCAATTATCACTTTGCCAATTCCACAAGAACTCTCTTAGCGAAAGGTTTCTTTAGGGGAAAGCTGTAACTCTGTGAGATGATTTCACAGAACACAAAGAAGTTTCTCAGAAAGCTTCTTTCTCTTTGTTATCGGAGGATATTTCCTTTCTCCCTATAGTCTTCATAGTGATCCGAAACATCTGTTCTCAGATTCCACAGAAATAAGGCAAGCAAAGAGATCCTCGAAATACAGATGTAACTCTGTGAGATGAGTTAACAGAACACTAAGCAGTTTTTCAGAAAGCTTCTTTTCAGAATTCATCTGAGGATATTTCCTTTTTCACCATAGACCTCTATGGGCTTCCAAATATCACTTTGCCAATTCCACAAGAACTGTCTTAGCGAAAGGCTTTTTGATGGGAAAGCTGTAACTCTGTGAGATGATTTCACAGAACACTAAGAAGTTTCTTAGAAAGCTTCTTTCTCTTTGTTATCGGAGGATCTTTTCTTTGGCCCTATAGTCTTCAAAGGGATCCGAAATATCTGTTCTCAGATTCCAAGAAATAAGGCTAGCAAAGAGATCCTCGAAATACAGATGTAACCCTGTGAGATGAATTAACAGAACACTAAGCAGTTTCTCAGAAAGCTTCTTTCCAGATTTCATCTGAGGATATTTCCTTTTTCAACATAGCCCTCTATGGGCTTCCAAATATCACTTTGCCAATTCCACAAGAACTGTCTTAGCGAAAGGCTTCTTGAGGGGAAAGCTGTAACTCTGTGAGATGATTTCACAGAACACAAAGAAATTTCTCAGAAAGCTTCTTTCTCTTTGTTATCGGAGAATATTTCTTTTGGCCCTATAGTCTTCAAAGGGGTCCGAGATATCAATTCTTAGATTCCACAGAAATAAGTCTAGCAAAGAGTTCCACGAAATACATATGCACCTCTGTGAGATGAATTAACAGAACACTAAGCAGTTTCTCAGAAAGCTTCTTTCCAGATTTCATCTGAGGATATTTCCTTTTTCACCATAGCCCTCTATGGGCTTCCAAATATCACTTTGCCAATTCCACAGGAACTATCTTAGCGAAAGTCTTCTTGAGGGGAAAGCTGTAACTCTGTGAGATTATTTCAGAGAACACAAAGAAGTTTCTCAGAGAGCTTCTTTCTCTTTGTTATCGGAGGATATTTCCTTTGGCCCTATAGTCTTCAAAGGGATCCGAAATATCTGTTCTCAGATTCCACAGAAACAAGGCTAGCAAAGAGATCCACGAAATACAGATGTAACTCTGTGAGATGAATTAACAGAACACTAAGCAGTTTCTCAGAAAGCTTCTTTCCAGATTTCATCTGAGGATATTTCCTTTTTCACCATAGCTCTCTATGTGCTGCAAAATATCACTTTGCCAATTCCACAAGAACTGTCTTAGCGAAAGGCATCTTGAGGGGAAATCTGTAACTCTGTGAGATGATTTCACAGAACACAAGGAAGTTTCTCAGAAAGCTTCTTTCTCTTTGTTATCGGAGGATATTTCCTTTGGCCCTATAGTCTTCAGAGGTATCCGAAATTGCTGTTCTCATATTCCACAGAAATAAGGCCAGCAAAGAGATCCACGAAATACAGATGTAACTCTGTGACTGGAAGTCACACATCACAGAGCAGTTTCTCAGAAAGCTTCTTTCCAGATTTCATCTGAGGATATTTCCTTTTTCACCATAGCCCTCTATGGGCTTCCAAATATCACTTTGCCAATTCCACAAGAACTGTCTTAGCGAAACGCTTCTTTAGGGGAAAGCTGTAACTCTGTGAGATGATTTCACAGAACACAAAGAAGTTTCTCAGAAAGCTTCTTTCTCTTTGTTATCGGAGGATATTTCCTTTGGCCCTATACTCTTCAAAGGGATCCGAAATATCTGTTCTCAGATTCCACAGAAATAAGGCTGGCAAAGAGATCCACGAAATACAGATGTAACTCTGTGAGATGAATTAACAGAACACTAAGCAGTTTCTCAGAAAGCTTCTTTCCAGATTTCATCTGAGGATATTCCCTTGTTCACCATAGCCCTCTATGGGCTTCCAAATATCACTTTGCCAATTCCACAAGAACTGTCTTAGCGAAAGGCTTCTTGAGGGGAAAGCTGTAACTCTGTGAGATGATTTCACAGAACACAAAGAAGTTTCTCAGAGAGCTTCTTTCTCTTTGTTATCGGAGGATATTTCCTTTGGCCCTATAGTCTTCAAAGGGATCCGAAATATCTGTTCTGAGATTCCACAGAAATAAGGCTAGCAAAGAGATCCACGAAATAGAGATGTAACTCTGTGAGTGGAAGTCACACATCACAGAGCAGTTTCTCAGAAAGCTTCTTTCCAGATTTCATCTGGGGATATTTCCTTTTTCACCATAGCCTTCTATGGGCTTCCAAATATCACTTTGCCAATTTCAAAAGAACTGTCTTAGCGACAGGCTTCTTTAGGGGAAAGCTGTAACTCTGTGAGATGATTTCACAGAACACAAAGAAGTTTCTCAGAACGCTTCTTTCTCTTTGTTATCGGAGGATATTTCCTTTGGCCCTGTAGTCTTCAAAGGGATGCGAAATATCTGTTCTCAGTTTCCACAGAAATAAGGCTAGCAAAGAGATCCACGAAATACAGATGTAACTCTGTGAGTGGAAGTCACACAGCACAGAGCAGTTTCTCAGATAGCTTCTTTCCAGATGTCATCTGAGGATATTTCCTTTTTCACCGTAGCCCTCTATGGGCTTCCAAATATCACTTTGCCAATTCCACAAGAGCTGTCTTAGCGAAAGGCTTCTTGAGGCGAAAGCTGTAACTCTGTGAGATGATTTCACAGAACACAAAGAAGTTTCTCAGAAAGCTTCTTTCTCTTTGTTATCGGAGGATATTTCCTTTGGCCCTATAGTCTTCAAAGGGATCCGAAATATCTGTTCTCAGATTCCACAGAAATAAGGCTGGCAAAGAGATCCACGAAATACAGATGTAACTCTGTGAGATGAATTAACAGAACACTAAGCAGTTTCTCAGAAAGATTCTTTCCAGATTTCATCTGAGGATATTTCCTTTTTCACCATAGCCCTCTAAGGGCTTCCAAATATCACTTTGCCAATTCCACAAGAACTGTCTTAGCGAAAGGCTTCTTGAGGGGAAAGCTGTAACTCTGTGAGATGATTTCACAGAACACAAAGAAGTTTCTCAGAAAGCTTCTTTCTCTTTGTTATCGGAGAATATTTCTTTTGGCCCTATAGTCTTCACAGGGATCCGAGATATCAGTTCTTAGATTCCACAGAAATAAGTCTAGTAAAGAGATCCACGAAATACATATGCATCACTGTGAGATGAATTAACAGAACACTAAGCAGTTTCTCAGAAAGCTTCTTTCGAGATTTCATCTGAGGATATTTCCTTTTTCACCATAGCCCTCTATGGGCTTCCAAATATCACTTTGCCAATTCCACAGGAACTATCTTAGCGAAAGTCTTCCTGATGTGAAAGCTGTAACTCTGTGAGACGATTTCAGAGAACACAAAGAAGTTTCTCAGAGAGCTTCTTTTTCTTTGTTATCGGAGGATATTTCCTTTGGCCCTATAGTCTTCAAAGGGATCCGAAATATCTGTTCTCAGATTCCACAGAAATAAGGCTAGCAAAGAGATAGACGAAATACAGATGTAACTCTGTGAGTGGAAGTCACACATCACAGAGCAGTTTCTCAGAAAGCTTCTTTCCAGATATCATCTGAGGATATTTCCTTTTTCACCATAGCCCTCTATGGGCTTCCAAATATCACTTTACAAATTCCACAAGAACTGTCTTAGCAAAAGGCTTCTTGAGGCGAAAGCTGTAACTCTGTGAGATGATTTCACAGAACACAAAGAAGTTTCTCAGAAAGCTTCTTTCTCTTTGTTATCGGAGGATATTTCCTTTGTCCCTATAGTCTTCATAGGGATCCAAAACATCTGTTCTCAGATTCCACAGAAATAAGGCTAGGAAAGAGATCCTCGAAATACAGATGTAACTCTGTGATTTTAATTAACAGAACACTAAGCAGTTTCTCAGAAAGCTTCTTTCCAGATTTCATCTGAGGATATTTCCTTTTTCACCATAGCCCTCTATGTGCTGCAAAATATCACTTTGCCAATTCCACAAGAACTGTCTTAGCAAAAGGCATCTTGAGGGGAAAGCTGTAACTCTGTGAGATGATTTCACAGAACACAAAGAAGTTTCTCAGAAAGCTTCTTTCTCTTTGTTATCGGAGGATATTTCCTTTGGCCCTATAGTCTTCAAAGGTATCCGAAATTGCTGTTCTCATATTCCACAGAAATAAGGCCAGCAAAGAGATCCACGAAATACAGATGTAACTCTGTGACTGGAAGTCACACATCACAGAGCAGTTTCTCAGAAAGCTTCTTTCCAAATTTCATCTGAGGATATTTCCTTTTTCACCATAGCCCTCTATGGGCTTCCAAATATCACTTTGCCAATTTCAAAAGAACTGTCTTAGCGAAAGGCTTCTTTAGGGTAAAGCTGTAACTCTGTGAGATGATTTCACAGAACACAAAGAAGTTTCTCAGAAAGCTTCTTTCTCTTTGTTATGGGAGGATATTTCCTTTGGCCCTATAGTCTTCAAAGGGATCCGAAATATCTGTTCTCAGATTCCACAGAAAGAAGGCTAGCAAAGAGATACTCGAAATACAGATGTAACTCTGTGAGATGAATTACCAGAACACTAAGCAGTTTCTCAGAAAGCTTCTTTCCAGATTTCATCTGAGGATATTTCATTTTTCACCATAGCCCTCTATGGGCTTCCAAATATCACTTTGCCAATTCCACAAGAACTGTCTCAGCGAAAGGCTTCTTGAGGGGAAAGCTGTAACTCTGTGAGATGATTTCACAGAACACAAAGTAGTTTCTCAGAAAGCTTCTTTCTCTTTGTTATCGGAGGATATTTCCTTTGGCCCTATAGACTTCAAAGGGATCCGAAATATCTGTTCTCAGATTCCACAGAAATAAGGCTGGCAAAGAGATCCACGAAATACAGATATAACTCTGTGAGATGAATTAACAGAACACTAAGCAGTTTCTCAGAAAGCTTCTTTCCAGATTTCATCTGAGGATATTTCCTTTTTCACCATAGCCCTCTAGGGATTCCAAATATCACTTTGCCAATTCCACAAGAACGGTCTTAGCGAAAGGTTTCTTGAGGGGAATGCTGTAACTCTGTGAGATGATTTCACAGAACACAAAGAAGTTTCTCAGAAAGCTTCTTTCTCTTTGTTATCGGAGAATATTTCATTTGGCCCTATAGTCTTCAAAGGGATCCGAAATATGAGTTCTCAGATTCCACAGAAATAAGGCTAGCAAAGAGATCCACGAAATACAGATGTAACTCTCTGAGATGAATTAACAGAACACCAAGCAGTTTGTCAGGAAGCTTCTTTCCAGATTTCATCTGAGGATATTCCCTTTTTCACCATAGCCCTCTAAGGGCTTCCAAATATCACTTTGCCAATTCCACAAGAACTGTCTTAGCGAACGGCTTCATGAGGGGAAAGCTGTAACTCTGTGAGATGATTTCACAGAACACAAAGAAGTTTCTCAGAGAACTTCTTTCTCTTTTTTATCGGAGGATATTTACTTTGGCCCTATAGTCTTCAAAGGAATCCGAAATATCTTTTCTCAGATTCCACAGAAATAAGGCTAGCAAAGAGATCCACGAAATACAGATGTAACTCTTTGAGTGGAAGTCACACATCACAGAGCATTTTCTCAGAAAGCTTCTTTCCAGCTTTCATCTGAGGATATTTCCTTTTTCACCATAGCCCTCTATGGGCTTCCAAATATCACTTTGCAAATTTCAAAAGAACTGTCTTAACGAAAGGCTTCTTTAGGGGAAAGCTGTAACTCTGTGAGATGATTTCACAGAACACAAAGAAGTTTCTCAGAAAGCTTCTTTCTCTTTGTTATCGGAGGAAATTTCCTTTGGCCCTATTGTCTTCAAAGGGATCCGAAATATGAGTTCTCAGATTCCACAGAAATAAGGCTAGCAAAGAGATCCTCGAAATACAGATGTAACTCTGTGAGATGAATTAACAGAACACTAAGCAGTTTCTCAGAAAGCTTCTTTCCAGATTTCATCTGAGGATATTTCCTTTTTCACCATAGCCCTCTATGGGCTTCCAAATATCACTTTGCCAATTCCACAAGAACTGTCTTAGTGCAAGGCTTCTTGAGGGGAAAGCTGTAACTCTGTGAGATGATTTCACAGAACACAAAGAAGTTTCTCAGAAAGCTTCTTTCTCTTTGTTATCGGAGGATATTTCCTTTGGCCCTATAGTCTTCAAAGGGATCCGAAATATCTGTTCTCAGATTCCACAGAAATAAGGCTAGCAAAGAGATCCACGAAATACAGATGTAACTCTGTGAGATGAATTAACAGAACACTAAGCAGTTTCTCAGAAAGCTTCTTTCCAGATTTCATCTGAGGATATTTCCTTTTTCACCATAGCCCTCTATGGGCTTCAAAATATCACTTTGCCAATTCCACAAGAACTGTCTTAGCGAAAGTCTTCTTGAGGGGAAAGCTGTAACTCTGTGAGATGATTTCACAGAACACAAAGAAGTTTCTCAGAAAGCTTCTTTCTCTTTGTTATCGGAGGATATTTCCTTTGGCCCTATAGTCTTCAAAGGGATCCGAAATATCTGTTCTCAGATTCCACAGAAATAAGGCTAGCAAAGAGATCCACGAAATACAGATGTAACTCTCTGAGATGAATTAACAGAACACTAAGCAGTTTCTCAGAAAGCTTCTTTCCAGATTTCATCTGAGGATATTTCCTTTTTCACCATAGCCCTCTATGGGCTTCCAAATATCACTTTGCCAATTCCACAGGAACTATCTTAGAGAAAGTCTTCCTGATGGGAAAGCTGTAACTCTGTGAGACGATTTCAGAGAACACAAAGAAGTTTCTCAGAGAGCTTCTTTCTCTTTGTTATCGGAGGATATTTCCTTTGGCCCTATAGTCTTCAAAGGGATCCGAAATATGTGTTCTCAGATTCCACAGAAATAAGGCTAGCAAAGAGATAGACGAAATACAGATGTAACTCTGTGAGTGGAAGTCACACATCACAGAGCAGTTTCTCAGAAAGCATCTTTCCAGATTTCATCTGAGGATATTTCCTTTTTCACCATAGCCCTCTATGGGCTTCCAAATATCACTTTACAAATTCCACAAGAACTGTCTTAGCGAAAGGCTTCTTGAGGGGAAAGCTGTAACTCTGTGAGATGATTTCACAGAACACAAAGAAGTTTCTCAGAAAGCTTCTTTCTCTTTGTTATCGGAGGATATTTCCTTTGTCCCTATAGTCTTCATTGGGATCCGAAACATCTGTTCTCAGATTCCACAGAAATAAGGCTAGCAAAGAGATCCTCGAAATACAGATGTAACTCTGTGATTTTAATTAACAGAACACTACGCAGTTTCTCAGAAAGCTTCTTTCCAGATTTCATCTGAGGATATTTCCTTTTTCACCATAGCCCTCTAAGGGCTTCCAAATATCACTTTGCCAATTCCACAAGAACTGTCTTAGCGAAAGGCTTCTTGAGGGGAAAGCTGTAATTCTGTGCGATGATTTCACAGAACACAAAGAAGTTTCTCAGAAAGCTTCTTTTTCTTTGTTATCGGAGGATATTTCCTTTGGCCCTATAGTCTTCAAAGGGATCCGAAATATCTGTTCTCAGATTCCACAGAAATAAGGCTAGCAAAGAGATCCTCGAAATACAGATGTAACTCTGTGAGATGAGTTAACAGAACACTAAGCAGTTTCTCAGAAAGCTTCTTTTCAGAATTCATCTGAGGATATTTCCTTTTTCACCATTGACCTCTATGGGTTTCCAAATATCACTTTGCCAATTCCACAAGAACTGTCTTAGCGAAAGGCTTCTTGAGGGGAAAGCTGTAACTCTGTGAGATGATTTCACAGAACACAAAGAAGTTTCTCAGAAAGCTTCTTGCTCTTTGTTATCGGAGGATATTTTCTTTGGCCCTATAGTCTTCAAAGGGATCCGAAATATCTGTTCTCAGATTCCACAGAAATGAGGCTAGCAAAGAGATCCTCGAAATACAGATGTAACTCTGTGAGATGAATTAACAGAACACTAAGCAGTTTCTCAGAAAGCTTCTTTCCAGATTTCATCTGAGGATATTTCCTTTTTCACCATAGCCGTCTATGGGCTTCCAAATATCACTTTGCCAATTCCACAAGAACTGTCTTAGCGAAAGGCTTCTTGAGGGGAAAGCTGTAACTCTGTGAGATGATTTCACAGAACACAAAGAAGTTTCTCAGAAAGCTTCTTTCTCTTTGTTATCGGAGAATATTTCATTTGGCCCTGTAGTCTTCAAAGGGATCCGAGATATCAGTTCTTAGATTCCACAGAAATAAGTCTAGCAAAGAGATCCACGAAATACATATGCATCTCTGTGAGATGAATTAACAGAACACTAAGCAGTTTCTCAGAAAGCTTCTTTCGAGATTTCATCTGAGGATATTTCCTTTTTCACCATAGCCCTCTATGGGCTTCCAAATATCACTTTGCCAATTCCACAGGAACGATCGTAGCAAAAGTCTTCTTGAGGGGAAAGCTGTAACTCTGTGAGATGATTTCAGAGAACACAAAGAAGTTTCTCAGAGAGCTTCTTTTTCTTTGTTATCGGAGGATATTTCCTTTGGCCCTATAGTCTTCAAAGGGATCCGAAATATCTGTTCTCAGATTCCACAGAAATAAGGCTAGCAAATAGTTCCTCGAAATACAGATGTAACTCTGTGAGATGAATTAACAGAACACTAAGCAGTTTCTCAGAAAGCTTCTTTCCAGATTTCATCTGAGGATATTTCCTTTTTAACCATAGCCCACTAAGGGCTTCCAAATATCACTTTGCCAATTCCACAAGAACTGTCTTAGCGAAAGGCTTCTTGAGGGGAAAGCTGTAATTCTGTGCGATGATTTCACAGAACACAAAGAAGTTTCTCAGAAAGCTTCTTTTTCATTGTTATCGGAGGACATTTCCTTTGGCCCTATAGTCTTCAAAGGGATCCGAAATATCTGTTCTCAGATTCCACAGAAACAAGGCTAGCAAAGAGATCCACGAAATACAGATGTAACTCTGTGAGATGAATTAACAGAACACTAAGCAGTTTCTCAGAAAGCTTCTTTCCAGATTTCATCTGAGGATATTTCCTTTTTCACCATAGCTCTCTAGGTGCTGCAAAATATCACTTTGCCAATTCCACAAGAACTGTCTTAGCGAAAGGCATCTTGAGGGGAAAGCTGTAACTCTGTGAGATGATTTCACAGAACACAAGGAAGTTTCTCAGAAAGCTTCTTTCTCTTTGTTATCGGAGGATATTTCCTTTGGCCCTATAGTCTTCAAAGGTATCCGAAATTGCTGTTCTCATATTCCACAGAAATAAGGCCAGCAAAGAGATCCACGAAATACAGATGTAACTCTGTGACTGGAAGTCACACATCACAGAGCAGTTTCTCAGAAAGCTTCTTTCCAGATTTCATCTGAGGATATTTCCTTTTTCACCATAGCCCTCTATGGGCTTCCAAATATCACTTTGCCAATTCCACAAGAACTGTCTTAGCGAAACGCTTCTTTAGGGGAAAGCTGTAACTCTGTGAGATGATTTCACAGAACACAAAGAAGTTTCTCAGAAAGCTTCTTTCTCTTTGTTATCGGAGGATATTTCCTTTGGCCCTATACTCTTCAAAGGGATCCGAAATATCTGTTCTCAGATTCCACAGAAATAAGGCTGGCAAAGAGATCCACGAAATACAGATGTAACTCTGTGAGATGAATTAACAGAACACTAAGCAGTTTCTCAGAAAGCTTCTTTCCAGATTTCATTTGAGGATATTCCCTTGTTCACCATAGCCCTCTATGGGCTTCCAAATATCACTTTGCCAATTCCACAAGAACTGTCTTAGCGAAAGGCTTCTTGAGGGGAAAGCTGTAACTCTGTGAGATGATTTCACAGAACACAAAGAAGTTTCTCAGAGAGCTTCTTTCTCTTTGTTATCGGAGGATATTTCCTTTGGCCCTATAGTCTTCAAAGGGATCCGAAATATCTGTTCTGAGATTCCACAGAAATAAGGCTAGCAAAGAGATCCACGAAATAGAGATGTAACTCTGTGAGTGGAAGTCACACATCACAGAGCAGTTTCTCAGAAAGCTTCTTTCCAGATTTCATCTGGGGATATTTCCTTTTTCACCATAGCCTTCTATGGGCTTCCAAATATCACTTTGCCAATTTCAAAAGAATTGTCTTAGCGACAGGCTTCTTTAGGGGAAAGCTGTAACTCTGTGAGATGATTTCACAGAACACAAAGAAGTTTCTCAGAATGCTTCTTTCTCTTTGTTATCGGAGGATATTTCCTTTGGCCCTGTAGTCTTCAAAGGGATGCGAAATATCTGTTCTCAGATTCCACAGAAATAAGGCTAGCAAAGAGATCCACGAAATACAGATGTAACTCTGTGAGTGGAAGTCACACAGCACAGAGCAGTTTCTCAGATAGCTTCTTTCCAGATGTCATCTGAGGATATTTCCTTTTTCACCGTAGCCCTCTATGGGCTTCCAAATATCACTTTGCCAATTCCACAAGAGCTGTCTTAGCGAAAGGCTTCTTGAGGCGAAAGCTGTAACTCTGTGAGATGATTTCACAGAACACAAAGAAGTTTCTCAGAAAGCTTCTTTCTCTTTGTTATCGGAGGATATTTCCTTTGGCCCTATAGTCTTCAAAGGGATCCGAAATATCTGTTCTCAGATTCCACAGAAATAAGGCTGGCAAAGAGATCCACGAAATACAGATGTAACTCTGTGAGATGAATTAACAGAACACTAAGCAGTTTCTCAGAAAGATTCTTTCCAGATTTCATCTGAGGATATTTCCTTTTTCACCATAGCCCTCTAAGGGCTTCCAAATATCACTTTGCCAATTCCACAAGAACTGTCTTAGCGAAAGGCTTCTTGAGGGGAAAGCTGTAACTCTGTGAGATGATTTCACAGAACACAAAGAAGTTTCTCAGAAAGCTTCTTTCTCTTTGTTATCGGAGAATATTTCTTTTGGCCCTATAGTCTTCACAGGGATCCGAGATATCAGTTCTTAGATTCCACAGAAATAAGTCTAGTAAAGAGATCCACGAAATACATATGCATCACTGTGAGATGAATTAACAGAACACTAAGCAGTTTCTCAGAAAGCTTCTTTCGAGATTTCATCTGAGGATATTTCCTTTTTCACCATAGCCCTCTATGGGCTTCCAAATATCACTTTGCCAATTCCACAGGAACTATCTTAGCGAAAGTCTTCCTGATGTGAAAGCTGTAACTCTGTGAGACGATTTCAGAGAACACAAAGAAGTTTCTCAGAGAGCTTCTTTTTCTTTGTTATCGGAGGATATTTCCTTTGGCCCTATAGTCTTCAAAGGGATCCGAAATATCTGTTCTCAGATTCCACAGAAATAAGGCTAGCAAAGAGATAGACGAAATACAGATGTAACTCTGTGAGTGGAAGTCACACATCACAGAGCAGTTTCTCAGAAAGCTTCTTTCCAGATATCATCTGAGGATATTTCCTTTTTCACCATAGCCCTCTATGGGCTTCCAAATATCACTTTACAAATTCCACAAGAACTGTCTTAGCAAAAGGCTTCTTGAGGCGAAAGCTGTAACTCTGTGAGATGATTTCACAGAACACAAAGAAGTTTCTCAGAAAGCTTCTTTCTCTTTGTTATCGGAGGATATTTCCTTTGTCCCTATAGTCTTCATAGGGATCCAAAACATCTGTTCTCAGATTCCACAGAAATAAGGCTAGGAAAGAGATCCTCGAAATACAGATGTAACTCTGTGATTTTAATTAACAGAACACTAAGCAGTTTCTCAGAAAGCTTCTTTCCAGATTTCATCTGAGGATATTTCCTTTTTCACCATAGCCCTCTATGTGCTGCAAAATATCACTTTGCCAATTCCACAAGAACTGTCTTAGCAAAAGGCATCTTGAGGGGAAAGCTGTAACTCTGTGAGATGATTTCACAGAACACAAAGAAGTTTCTTAGAAAGCTTCTTTCTCTTTGTTATCGGAGGATATTTCCTTTGGCCCTATAGTCTTCAAAGGTATCCGAAATTGCTGTTCTCATATTCCACAGAAATAAGGCCAGCAAAGAGATCCACGAAATACAGATGTAACTCTGTGACTGGAAGTCACACATCACAGAGCAGTTTCTCAGAAAGCTTCTTTCCAAATTTCATCTGAGGATATTTCCTTTTTCACCATAGCCCTCTATGGGCTTCCAAATATCACTTTGCCAATTTCAAAAGAACTGTCTTAGCGAAAGGCTTCTTTAGGGTAAAGCTGTAACTCTGTGAGATGATTTCACAGAACACAAAGAAGTTTCTCAGAAAGCTTCTTTCTCTTTGTTATGGGAGGATATTTCCTTTGGCCCTATAGTCTTCAAAGGGATCCGAAATATCTGTTCTCAGATTCCACAGAAAGAAGGCTAGCAAAGAGATACTCGAAATACAGATGTAACTCTGTGAGATGAATTACCAGAACACTAAGCAGTTTCTCAGAAAGCTTCTTTCCAGATTTCATCTGAGGATATTTCATTTTTCACCATAGCCCTCTATGGGCTTCCAAATATCACTTTGCCAATTCCACAAGAACTGTCTCAGCGAAAGGCTTCTTGAGGGGAAAGCTGTAACTCTGTGAGATGATTTCACAGAACACAAAGTAGTTTCTCAGAAAGCTTCTTTCTCTTTGTTATCGGAGGATATTTCCTTTGGCCCTATAGACTTCAAAGGGATCCGAAATATCTGTTCTCAGATTCCACAGAAATAAGGCTGGCAAAGAGATCCACGAAATACAGATATAACTCTGTGAGATGAATTAACAGAACACTAAGCAGTTTCTCAGAAAGCTTCTTTCCAGATTTCATCTGAGGATATTTCCTTTTTCACCATAGCCCTCTAGGGATTCCAAATATCACTTTGCCAATTCCACAAGAACGGTCTTAGCGAAAGGTTTCTTGAGGGGAATGCTGTAACTCTGTGAGATGATTTCACAGAACACAAAGAAGTTTCTCAGAAAGCTTCTTTCTCTTTGTTATCGGAGAATATTTCATTTGGCCCTATAGTCTTCAAAGGGATCCGAAATATGAGTTCTCAGATTCCACAGAAATAAGGCTAGCAAAGAGATCCACGAAATACAGATGTAACTCTCTGAGATGAATTAACAGAACACCAAGCAGTTTGTCAGGAAGCTTCTTTCCAGATTTCATCTGAGGATATTCCCTTTTTCACCATAGCCCTCTAAGGGCTTCCAAATATCACTTTGCCAATTCCACAAGAACTGTCTTAGCGAACGGCTTCATGAGGGGAAAGCTGTAACTCTGTGAGATGATTTCACAGAACACAAAGAAGTTTCTCAGAGAACTTCTTTCTCTTTTTTATCGGAGGATATTTACTTTGGCCCTATAGTCTTCAAAGGAATCCGAAATATCTTTTCTCAGATTCCACAGAAATAAGGCTAGCAAAGAGATCCACGAAATACAGATGTAACTCTTTGAGTGGAAGTCACACATCACAGAGCATTTTCTCAGAAAGCTTCTTTCCAGCTTTCATCTGAGGATATTTCCTTTTTCACCATAGCCCTCTATGGGCTTCCAAATATCACTTTGCAAATTTCAAAAGAACTGTCTTAACGAAAGGCTTCTTTAGGGGAAAGCTGTAACTCTGTGAGATGATTTCACAGAACACAAAGAAGTTTCTCAGAAAGCTTCTTTCTCTTTGTTATCGGAGGAAATTTCCTTTGGCCCTATTGTCTTCAAAGGGATCCGAAATATGAGTTCTCAGATTCCACAGAAATAAGGCTAGCAAAGAGATCCTCGAAATACAGATGTAACTCTGTGAGATGAATTAACAGAACACTAAGCAGTTTCTCAGAAAGCTTCTTTCCAGATTTCATCTGAGGATATTTCCTTTTTCACCATAGCCCTCTATGGGCTTCCAAATATCACTTTGCCAATTCCACAAGAACTGTCTTAGTGCAAGGCTTCTTGAGGAGAAAGCTGTAACTCTGTGAGATGATTTCACAGAACACAAAGAAGTTTCTCAGAAAGCTTCTTTCTCTTTGTTATCGGAGGATATTTCCTTTGGCCCTATAGTCTTCAAAGGGATCCGAAATATCTGTTCTCAGATTCCACAGAAATAAGGCTAGCAAAGAGATCCACGAAATACAGATGTAACTCTGTGAGATGAATTAACAGAACACTAAGCAGTTTCTCAGAAAGCTTCTTTCCAGATTTCATCTGAGGATATTTCCTTTTTCACCATAGCCCTCTATGGGCTTCAAAATATCACTTTGCCAATTCCACAAGAACTGTCTTAGCGAAAGGCTTCTTGAGGGGAAAGCTGTAACTCTGTGAGATGATTTCACAGAACACAAAGAAGTTTCTCAGAAAGCTTCTTTCTCTTTGTTATCGGAGGATATTTCCTTTGGCCCTATAGTCTTCAAAGGGATCCGAAATATCTGTTCTCAGATTCCACAGAAATAAGGCTAGCAAAGAGATCCACGAAATACAGATGTAACTCTCTGAGATGAATTAACAGAACACTAAGCAGTTTCTCAGAAAGCTTCTTTCCAGATTTCATCTGAGGATATTTCCTTTTTCACCATAGCCCTCTATGGGCTTCCAAATATCACTTTGCCAATTCCACAGGAACTATCTTAGAGAAAGTCTTCCTGATGGGAAAGCTGTAACTCTGTGAGACGATTTCAGAGAACACAAAGAAGTTTCTCAGAGAGCTTCTTTCTCTTTGTTATCGGAGGATATTTCCTTTGGCCCTATAGTCTTCAAAGGGATCCGAAATATGTGTTCTCAGATTCCACAGAAATAAGGCTAGCAAAGAGATAGACGAAATACAGATGTAACTCTGTGAGTGGAAGTCACACATCACAGAGCAGTTTCTCAGAAAGCATCTTTCCAGATTTCATCTGAGGATATTTCCTTTTTCACCATAGCCCTCTATGGGCTTCCAAATATCACTTTACAAATTCCACAAGAACTGTCTTAGCGAAAGGCTTCTTGAGGGGAAAGCTGTAACTCTGTGAGATGATTTCACAGAACACAAAGAAGTTTCTCAGAAAGCTTCTTTCTCTTTGTTATCGGAGGATATTTCCTTTGTCCCTATAGTCTTCATTGGGATCCGAAACATCTGTTCTCAGATTCCACAGAAATAAGGCTAGCAAAGAGATCCTCGAAATACAGATGTAACTCTGTGATTTTAATTAACAGAACACTACGCAGTTTCTCAGAAAGCTTCTTTCCAGATTTCATCTGAGGATATTTCCTTTTTCACCATAGCCCTCTAAGGGCTTCCAAATATCACTTTGCCAATTCCACAAGAACTGTCTTAGCGAAAGGCTTCTTGAGGGGAAAGCTGTAATTCTGTGCGATGATTTCACAGAACACAAAGAAGTTTCTCAGAAAGCTTCTTTTTCTTTGTTATCGGAGGATATTTCCTTTGGCCCTATAGTCTTCAAAGGGATCCGAAATATCTGTTCTCAGATTCCACAGAAATAAGGCTAGCAAAGAGATCCTCGAAATACAGATGTAACTCTGTGAGATGAGTTAACAGAACACTAAGCAGTTTCTCAGAAAGCTTCTTTTCAGAATTCATCTGAGGATATTTCCTTTTTCACCATTGACCTCTATGGGTTTCCAAATATCACTTTGCCAATTCCACAAGAACTGTCTTAGCGAAAGGCTTCTTGAGGGGAAAGCTGTAACTCTGTGAGATGATTTCACAGAACACAAAGAAGTTTCTCAGAAAGCTTCTTGCTCTTTGTTATCGGAGGATATTTTCTTTAGCCCTATAGTCTTCAAAGGGATAAGAAATATCTGTTCTCAGATTCCACAGAAATAAGGCTAGCAAAGAGATCCTCGAAATACAGATGTAACTCTGTGAGATGAATTAACAGAACACTAAGCAGTTTCTCAGAAAGCTTCTTTCCAGATTTCATCTGAGGATATTTCCTTTTTCACCATAGCCCTCTATGGGCTTCCAAATATCACTTTGCCAATTCCACAAGAACTGCCTTAGCGAAAGGCTTCTTGAGGGGAAAGCTGTAACTCTGTGAGATGATTTCACAGAACACAAAGAAGTTTCTCAGAAAGCTTCTTTCTCTTTGTTATCGGAGAATATTTCATTTGGCCCTGTAGTCTTCAAAGGGATCCGAGATATCAGTTCTTAGATTCCACAGAAATAAGTCTAGCAAAGAGATCCACGAAATACATATGCATCTCTGTGAGATGAATTAACAGAACACTAAGCAGTTTCTCAGGAAGCTTCTTTCGAGATTTCATCTGAGGATATTTCCTTTTTCACCATAGCCCTCTATGGGCTTCCAAATATCACTTTGCCAATTCCACAAGAACTGTCTTAGCGAAAGTCTTCTTGAGGGGAAAGCTGTAACTCTGTGAGATGATTTCAGAGAACACAAAGAAGTTTCTCAGAGAGCTTCTTTCTCTTTGATATCGGAGGATATTTCCTTTGGCCCTATAGTCTTCAAAGGGATCCGAAATATCTGTTCTCAGATTCCACAGAAATAAGGCTAGCAAAGAGATAGACGAAATACAGATGTAACTCTGTGAGTGGAAGTCACACATCACAGAGCAGTTTCTCAGAAAGCTTCCTTCCAGATATCATCTGAGGATATTTCCTTTTTCACCATAGCCCTCTATGGGCTTCCAAATATCACTTTGCAAATTACACAAGAACTGTCTTAGCGAAAGGCTTCTTGAGGCGAAAGCTGTAACTCTGTGAGATGATTTCACAGAACACAAAGAAGTTTCTCAGAAAGCTTCTTTCTCTTTGTTATCGGAGGATATTTCCTTTGGCCCTATAGTCTTCAAAGGGATCCGAAATATCTGTTCTCAGATTCCACAGAAATAAGGCTGGCAAAGAGATCCACGAAATACAAGTGTAACTCTGTGAGATGAATTAACAGAACACTAAGCAGTTTCTCAGAAAGCTTCTTTCCAGATTTCATCTGAGGATATTTCCTTTTTCACCTTAGCCCTTTATGGGCTTCCAAATATCACTTTGCCAATTCCACAAGAACTGTCTTAGCGAAAGGCTTCTTGAGGGGAAAGCTGTAACTCTGTGAGACGATTTCAGAAAACACAAAGAAGTTTCTCAGAAAGCTTCTTTCTCTTTGTTATCGGAGGATATTTCCTTTGGCCCTATAGTCTTCAAAGGGATCCGAAATATCTTTTCTCAGATTCCACAGAAATAAGGCTGGCAAAGAGATCCACCAAATACAGATGTAACTCGGTGAGATGAATTAACAGAACACTAAGCAGTTTCTCAGAAAGCTTCTTTCCAGATTTCATCTGAGGATATTTCCTTTTTCACCATAGACCTCTATGGGCTTCCAAATATCACTTTGCCAATTCCACAAGAACTGTCTTAGCGAAAGGCTTCTTGAGGGGAAAGCTGTAACTCTGTGAGATGATTTCACAGAACACTAAGAAGTTTCTCAGAAATCTTCTTTCTCTTTGTTATCGGAGGATACTTCCTTTGGCCCTGCAGTCTTCAAAGGGATGCGAAATATCTGTTCTCAGATTCCACAGAAATAAGGCTAGCAAAGAGATCCACGAAATACAGATGTAACTCTGTGAGATGAATTAACAGAACACTAAGCAGTTTCTCAGAAAGCTTCTTTCCACATTTCATCTGAGGATATTTCCTTTTTCACCATAGCCCTCTATGGGCTTCCAAATATCACTTTGCCAATTCCACAAGAACTGTCTTAGGGAAAGGCTTCTTGAGGGTAAGCTGGAACTCTGTGAGATGAATTCACAGAACACAAAGAAGTTTCTCAGAAAGCTTCTTTCTCTTTGTTATGGGAGGATATTTCCTTTGGCACTATAGTCTTCAAAGGGATCCGAAATATCTGTTCTCAGATTCCACAGAAATAAGGCTAGTAAAGAGATCCTCGAAATACAGATGTAACTCTGTGAGATGAATTAACAGAACACTAAGCAGTTTCTCAGAAAGCTTCTTTCCAGATTTCATCTGAGGATATTTCCTTTTTCACCATAGCCCTCTAGGCGTTCCAAATATCACTTTGCCAATTCCACAAGAACTGTCTTAGCGAAAGGTTTCTTGAGGGGAAAGCTGTAACTCTGTGAGTTGATTTCACAGAACACAAAGAAGTTTCTCAGAAAGCTTCTTTCTCTTTGTTATCGGAGGATATTTCCTTTGGCCCTATAGTCTTCAAAGGGATCCGAAATATCTGTTCTCAGATTCCACAGAAATAAGGCTGGCAGAGAGATCAACGAAATACAGATGTAACTCTGTGAGATGAATTAACAGAACACTAAGCAGTTTCTCACAAAGCTTCTTTCCAGATTTCATCTGAGGATATTTCCTTTTTTACCATAGCCCTCTATGGGCTTCCAAATATCACTTTGCCAATTACACAAGAACTGTCTTAGCGAAAGGCTTCTTGAAGGGACAGCTGTAACTCTGTGAGATGATTTCACAGAACACAAAGAAGTCTCTCAGAAAGCTTCTTTCTCTTTGTTATCGGAGGATATTTCCTTTGGCCCTATAGTCTTCAAAGGGATCCGAAATATCTGTTCTCAGATTCCACAGAAATAAGGCTAGCAAAGAGATCCACGAAATACAGATGTAACTCTGTGAGTGTAAGTCACACATCACAGAGCAGTTTCTCAGAAAGCTTCTTTCCAGATTTCATCTGAGGATATTTCCTTTTTCACCATAGCCCTCTATGGGCTTCCAAATATCACTTTGCCAATTTAAAAAGAACTGTCTTAGCGAAAGTCTTCTTTAGGGGAAAGCTGTAACTCTGTGAGATGATTTCACAGAACACAAAGAAGTTTCACAGAAAGCTTCTTTGTCTTTGTTATCGGAGGATATTTCCTTTGGCCCTATAGTCTTCAAAGGGATCCGAAATATCTGTTCTCAGATTCCACAGAAATAAGGCTGGCAAAGAGATCCACGAAATACAGATGTAACTCTCTGAGATGAATTAACAGAACACTAAGCAGTTTCTCAGAAAGCTTCTTTCCAGATTTCATCTGAGGATATTTCCTTTTTCACCATAGCCCTCTATGGGCTTCCAAATATCACTTTGCCAATTCCACAAGAACTGTCTTAGCGAAAGGTTTCTTGAGGGGAAAGCTGTAACTCTGTGAGATGATTTCACAGAACACAAAGAAGTTTCTCAGAAAGCTTCTTTCTCTTTGTTATGGGAGGATATTTCCTTTGGCACTATAGTCTTCAAAGGGATCCGAAATATCTGTTCTCAGATTCCACAGAAATAAGGCTAGCAAAGAGATCCTCGAAATACAGATGTAACTCTGTGAGATGAATTAACAGAACACTAAGCAGTTTCTCAGAAAGCTTCTTTCCAGATTTCATCTGAGGATATTTCCTTTTTCAACATAGCCCTCTATGGGCTTCCAAATATCACTTTGCCAATTCCCCAAGAACTGTCTTAGCGAAAGGGTTCTTGAGGGGAAAGCTGTAACTCTGTGAGATGATTTCACAGAACACAAAGAAGTTTCTCGGAAAGCTTCTTTCTCTTTGTTAGCGGAGGATATTTCCTTTGGCCCTATAGTCTTCAAAGGGATCCGAAATATCTTTTCTCAGATTCCACAGAAATAAGGCTAGCAAAGAGATCCTCGAAAACAGATGTAACTCTGTGAGATGAATTAACAGAACACTAAGCAGTTTCTCAGAAAGCTTCTTTCCAGATTTCATCTGAGGATATTTCCTTTTTCACCATAGCCCTCTATGGGCTTCCAAATATCACTTTGCCAATTCCACAAGAACTATCTTAGCGAAAGGCTTCTTGAGGGGAAAGCTGTAACTCTGTGAGATGATTTCACAGAACACAAAGAAGTTTCTCCGAAGGCTTCTTTCTCTTTGTTATCGGAGGATATTTCCTTTGGCCCTATAGTCTTCAAAGGGATCCGGTATATCTGTTCTCAGATTCCACAGAAATAAGGCTGGCAGAGAGATCCACGAAATACAGATGTAACTCTGTGAGATGAATTAACAGAACACTAAGCAGTTTCTCACAAAGCTTCTTTCCAGATTTCATCTGAGGATATTTCCTTTTTCACCATAGCCCTCTATGGGCTTCCAAATATCACTTTGCGAATTACACAAGAACTGTCTTAGCGAAAGGCTTCTTGAAGGGACAGCTGTAACTCTGTGAGATGATTTCACAGAACACAAAGAAGTCTCTCAGAAAGCTTCTTTCTCTTTGTTATCGGAGGATATTTCCTTTGGCCCTATAGTCTTCAAAGGGATCCGAAATATCTGTTCTCAGATTCCACAGAAATAAGGTTAGCAAAGAGATCCACGAAATACAGATGTAACTCTGTGAGTGTAAGTCACACATCACAGAGCAGTTTCTCAGAAAGCTTCTTTCCAGATTTCATCTGAGGATATTTCCTTTTTCACCATAGCCCTCTATGGGCTTCCAAATATCACTTTGCCAATTTAAAAAGAACTGTCTTAGCGAAAGTCTTCTTTAAGGGAAAGCTGTAACTCTGTGAGATGATTTCACAGAACACAAAGAAGTTTCTCAGAAAGCTTCTTTCTCTTTTTTATGGGAGGATATTTCCTTTGGCACTATAGTCTTCTAGGGATCCGAAATATCTGTTCTCAGATTCCACAGAAATAAGGCTAGCAAAGAGATCCTCGAAATACAGATGTAACTCTGTGAGATGAATTAACAGAACACTAAGCAGTTTCTCAGAAAGCTTCTTTCCAGATTTCATCTGAGGATATTTCCTTTTTCAACATAGCCCTCTAGGGGTTCCAAATATCACTTTGCCAATTCCACAAGAACTGTCTTAGCGAAAGGTTTCTTGAGGGGAAAGCTGAAACTCTGTGAGATGATTTCACAGAACACAAAGAAGTTTCTCAGAAAGCTTCCTTCTCTTTGTTATCGGAGGATATTTCCTTTGGCCCTATAGTCTTCAAAGGGATCCGAATTATCTGTTCTCAGATTCCACGGAAATAAGGCTAGCAAAGAGATCCTCGAAATACAGATGTAACTCTGTGAGATGAATTAACAGAACACTAAGCAGTTTCTCAGAAAGCTTCTTTCCAGATTTCATCTGAGGATATTTCCTTTTTCACCATAGCCCTCTATGGGCTTCCAAATATCACTTTGCCAATTCCACAAGAACTGTCTTAGCGAAAGGCTTCTTGAGGGGAAAGCTGTAACTCTGTGAGATGATTTCACAGAACACAAAGAAGTTTCTCAGAAAGCTTCTTTCTCTTTGTTATCGGAGGATATTTCCTTTGGCCCTATATTCTTCAAAGGGATCCGAAATATCTTTTCTCAGATTCCACAGAAATAAGGCTAGCAAAGAGATCCTCGAAAACAGATGTAACTCTGTGAGATGAATTAACAGAACACTAAGCAGTTTCTCAGAAAGCTTCTTTCCAGATTTCATCTGAGGATATTTCCTTTTTCACCATAGCCCTCTAAGGGCTTCCAAATATCACTTTGCCAATTCCACAAGAACTATCTTAGCGAAAGGCTTCTTGAGGGGAAAGCTGAAACTCTGTGAGATGATTTCACAGAACACAAAGAAGTTTCTCAGAAGGCTTCTTTCTCTTTGTTATCGGAGGATATTTCCTTTGGCCCTATAGTCTTCAAAGGGATCCGAAATATCTGTTCTCAGATTCCACAGAAATAAGGCTAGCAAAGAGATCCTCGTAATACAGATGTAACTCTGTGAGATGAATTAACAGAACACTAAGCAGTTTCTCAGAAAGCTTCTTTCCAGATTTCATCTGAGGATATTTCCTTTTTCACCATAGCCCTCTTTGGGCTTCCAAATATCACTTTGCCAATTCCACAAGAACTGTCTTAGCGAAAGTCTTGTTGAGGGGAAAGCTGTATCTCTGTGAGATGATTTCACAGAACAGGAAGAAGTTTCTCAGAGAGCTTCTTTCTCTTTGTTATCGGAGGATATTTCCTTTGGCCCTATAGTCTTCAAAGGGATCCGAAATATCTGTTCTGAGATTCCACAGAAATAACGCTAGCAAAGAGATCCACGAAATACAGATGTAACTCTGTGAGTGGAAGTCACACATCACAGAGCAGTTTTTCAGAAAGCTTCTTTCCAGATTTCATCTGAGGATATTTCCTTTTTCACCATAGCCCTCTATGGGCTTCCAAATATCACTTTGCCAATTTCACAAGAACTGTCTCAGCGAAAGGCTTCTTGAGGGGAAAGCTGTAACTCTGTGAGATGATTTCACAGAACACAAAGAAGTTTCTCAGAAAGCTTCTTTCTCTTTGGTATCGGAGGATATTTCTTTTGGCCCTATAGTCTTCAAAGGGATCCGAAATATCTGTTCTCAGATTCCACAGAAATAAGGCTGGCAAAGAGATCCACGAAATACAGATGTAACTCTGTGAGATGAATTAACAGAACACTAAGCAGTTTCTCAGAAAGCTTCTTTCCAGATTTCATCTGAGGATATTTCCTTTTTCACCATAGCCCTCTATGGGCTTCCAAATATCACTTTGCCAATTCCACAAGAACTGTCTTAGGGAAAGGCTTCTTTAGCGGAAAGCTGTAACTCTGTGAGATGATTTCACAGAAAACAAAGAAGTTTCTCAGAAAGCTTTTTTCTCTTTGTTATCGGGGGATATTTCCTTTGGCCCTATAGTCTTCAAAGGGATCCGAAATATCAGTTCTCAGATTCCACAGAAATAAGGCTAGCAAAGAGATCCACGAAATACAGATGTAACTCTGTGAGATGAATTAACAAAACACTAAGCAGTTTCTCAGAAAGCTTCTTTCCAGATTTCATCTGAGGATATTTCCTCTTTCTCCCTAGCCCTCTATGGGCTTCCAAATATCACTTTGCCAATTCCACAAGAACTGTCTTAGCGAAAGGCTTCTTGAGGGGAAAGCTGTAACTCTGTGAGATGATTTCAGAGAACACAAAGAAGTTTCTCAGAGAGCTTCTTTCTCTTTGCTATCACAGGATATTTCCTTTGGCCCTATAGTCTTCAAAGGGATCCGAAATATCTGTTCTCAGATTCCACAGAAATAAGGCTAGCAAAGAGATCCACGAAATACAGATGTAACTCTGTGAGTGGAAGGCACACATCACAGAGCAGTTTCTCAGAAAGCTTCTTTCCAGATTTCATCTGAGGATATTTCCTTTTTCACCATAGCCCTCTATGGGCTTCCAAATATCACTTTGCCAATTTCACAAGAACTGTCTTAGCGAAAGGCTTCTTTAAGGGAAAGCTGTAACTCTGTGACACGATTTCACAGAACACAAAGAAGTTTCTCAGAAAGCTTCTTTCTCTTTGTTATCGGAGGATATTTCCTTTGGCCCTATAGTCTTCAAAGGGATCCGAAATATCTGTTCTCAGATTCCACAGATATAAGGCCTGCAAAGAGATCCTCGAAATACAGATGTAACTCTGTGAGATGAATTAACAGAACTCTAAGCAGTTTGTCAGGAAGCTTCTTTCCAGATTTCATCTGAGGATATTTCCTTTTTCACCATAGCCCTCTATGGGCTTCCAAATATCACTTTGCCAATTCCACAAGAACTATCTTAGCGAAAGGTTTCTTGAGGGGAAAGCTGTAACTCTGTGAGATGATTTCACAGAATATAAAGAAGTTTCTCAGAAAGCTTCTTTCTCTTTGTTATCGGAGGATATTTCTTCTGGCCCTATAGTCTTCACAGGGATCCGAAATATCTGTTCTCAGATTCCACAGAAATAAGGCTGTCAAAGAGAACCACGAAATACAGATGTAACTCTGTGAGATGAATTAACAGAACACTAAGCAGTTTCTCAGAAAGCTTCTTTCCAGATTTCATCTGAGGATATTTCCTTTTTCACCATAGCCCTCTATGGGCTTCCAAATATCACTTTGCCAATTCCACAAGAACTGTCTTAGCGAAAGTCTTGTTGAGGGGAAAGCTGTATCTCTGTGAGATGATTTCACAGAACACAAAGAAGTTTCTCAGAGAGCTTCTTTCTCTTTCTTATCGGAGGATATTTCCTTTGGCCCTATAGTCTTCAAAGGGATCCGAAATATCTGTTCTCAGATTCCACAGAAATAAGGCTAGCAAAGAGATCTACGAAATACAGATGTAATTCTGTGAGATGAATTAACAGAACACTAAGCAGTTTCTCAGAAAGCTTCTTTCCAGATTTCATCTGAGGATATTTCCTTTTTCACCATAGCCCTCTATGGGCTTCCAAATATCACTTTGCCAATTCCAAAAGAACTGTCTTAGCTAAAGGCTTCTTGAGGGGAAAGCTGTAACTCTGTGAGATGATTTCACAGAACACAAAGAAGTTTCTAAGAAAGCTTCTTTCTCTTTGTTATCGGAGGATATTTCCTTTGGCCCTATAGTCTTCAAAGGGATCCGAAATATCTGTTCTCAGATTCCACAGAAATAAGGCTGGCAAAGAGATCCTCGAAAACAGATGTAACTCTGTGAGATGAATTAACAGAACACTAAGCAGTTTCTCAGAAAGCTTCTTTCCAGATTTCATCTGAGGATATTTCCTTTTTCACCATAGCCCTCTATGGGCTTCCAAATATCACTTTGCCAATTCCACAAGAACTGTCTTAGCGAAAGTCTTGTTGAGGGGAAAGCTGTATCTCTGTGAGATGATTTCACAGAACACAAAGAAGTTTCTCAGAGAGCTTCTTTCTCTTTCTTATCGGAGGATATTTCCTTTGGCCCTATAGTCTTCAAAGGGATCCGAAATATCTGTTCTCAGATTCCACAGAAATAAGGCTAGCAAAGAGATCCACGAAATACAGATGTAACTCTGTGAGTGGAAGTCACACTTCACAGAGCAGTTTCTCATAAAGCTTCTTTCCAGATTTCATCTGAGGATATTTCCTTTTTCACCATAGCCCTCTATGGGCTTCCAAATATCACTTTGCCAATTTCACAAGAATTGTCTTAGCGAAAGGCTTCTTTAAGGGAAAGCTGTAACTCTGTGACACGATTTCACAGAACACAAAGAAGTTTCTCAGAAAGCTTCTTTGTCTTTGTTATCGGAGGATATTTCCTTTGGCCCTATAGTCTTCAAAGGGATCCGAAATATCTGTTCTCAGATTCCACAGATATAAGGCCTGCAAAGAGATCCTCGAAATACAGATGTAACTCTGTGAGATGAATTAACAGAACACTACGCAGTTTGTCAGGAAGCTTCTTACCAGATTTCATCTGAGGATATTTCCTTTTTCACCATAGCCCTCTATGGGCTTCCAAATATCACTTTGCCAATTCCACAAGAACTATCTTAGCGAAAGGCTTCTTGAGGGGAAAGCTGTAACTCTGTGAGATGATTTCACAGAACACAAAGAAGTTTCTCAGAAAGCTTCTTTCTCTTTGTTAGCGGAGGATATTTCCTTTGGCCCTATAGTCTTCAAAGGGATCCGGTATATCTGTTCTCAGATTCCACAGAAATAAGGCTGGCAGAGAGATCCACGAAATACAGATGTAACTCTGTGAGATGAATTAACAGAACACTAAGCAGTTTCTCACAAAGCTTCTTTCCAGATTTCATCTGAGGATATTTCCTTTTTCACCATAGCCCTCTATGGGCTTCCAAATATCACTTTGCGAATTACACAAGAACTGTCTTAGCGAAAGGCTTCTTGAAGGGACAGCTGTAACTCTGTGAGATGATTTCACAGAACACAAAGAAGTCTCTCAGAAAGCTTCTTTCTCTTTGTTATCGGAGGATATTTCCTTTGGCCCTATAGTCTTCAAAGGGATCCGAAATATCTGTTCTCAGATTCCACAGAAATAAGGCTAGCAAAGAGATCCACGAAATACAGATGTAACTCTGTGAGTGTAAGTCACACATCACAGAGCAGTTTCTCAGAAAGCTTCTTTCCAGATTTCATCTGAGGATATTTCCTTTTTCACCATAGCCCTCTATGGGCTTCCAAATATCACTTTGCCAATTTAAAAAGAACTGTCTTAGCGAAAGTCTTCTTTAAGGGAAAGCTGTAACTCTGTGAGATGATTTCACAGAACACAAAGAAGTTTCTCAGAAAGCTTCTTTCTCTTTGTTATGGGAGGATATTTCCTTTGGCACTATAGTCTTCAAAGGGATCCGAAATATCTGTTCTCAGATTCCACAGAAATAAGGCTAGCAAAGAGATCCTCGAAATACAGATGTAACTCTGTGAGATGAATTAACAGAACACTAAGCAGTTTCTCAGAAAGCTTCTTTCCAGATTTCATCTGAGGATATTTCCTTTTTCAACATAGCCCTCTAGGGGTTCCAAATATCACTTTGCCAATTCCACAAGAACTGTCTTAGCGAAAGGTTTCTTGAGGGGAAAGCTGAAACTCTGTGAGATGATTTCACAGAACACAAAGAAGTTTCTCAGAAAGCTTCCTTCTCTTTGTTATCGGAGGATATTTCCTTTGGCCCTATAGTCTTCAAAGGGATCCGAATTATCTGTTCTCAGATTCCACGGAAATAAGGCTAGCAAAGAGATCCTCGAAATACAGATGTAACTCTGTGAGATGAATTAACAGAACACTAAGCAGTTTCTCAGAAAGCTTCTTTCCAGATTTCATCTGAGGATATTTCCTTTTTCACCATAGCCCTCTATGGGCTTCCAAATATCACTTTGCCAATTTAAAAAGAACTGTCTTAGCGAAAGTCTTCTTTAGGGGAAAGCTGTAACTCTGTGAGATGATTTCACAGAACACAAAGAAGTTTCTCAGAAAGCTTCTTTGTCTTTGTTATCGGAGCATATTTCCTTTGGCCCTATAGTCTTCAAAGGGATCCGAAATATCTGTTCTCAGATTCCACAGAAATAAGGCTAGCAAAGAGATCCACGAAATACAGATGTAACTCTGTGAGATGAATTAACAGAACACTAAGCAGTTTCTCAGAAAGCTTCTTTCCAGATTTCATCTGAGGATATTTCCTTTTTCACCATAGCCCTCTATGGGCTTCCAAATATCACTTTGCCAATGCCACCAGAACTGTCTTAGCGAAAGGCTTCTTGAGGGGACAGCTCTAACTCTGTGAGATGATTTCACCGAACACAAAGTAGTTTCTCAGAAAGCTTCTTTCTCTTTGTTATCAGAGGATATTTCCTTTGGCCCTATAGTCTTCAATGGGATCCGAAATATCTGTTCTCAGATTCCACAGAAATAAGGCTAGCAAAGAGATCAACGAAATACAGATGTAACTCTGTGAGATGAATTAACAGAACACTAAGCAGTTTCTCAGAAAGCTTCTTTCCAGATTTCATCTGATTATATTTCCTTTTTCACCATAGCCCTCTATGGGGTTCCAAATATCACTTTGCCAATTCCACAAGAACTGTCTTAGCGAAAGGCTTCTTGAGGGGAAAGCTGTAACTCTGTGAGATGATTTCAGAGAAAACAAAGAAGTTTCTCAGACAGCTTCCTTCTCTTTGTTATCGGAGGATATTTCCTTTGGCCCTATAGTCTTCCACGGGATCCGAAATATCTGTTCTCAGATTCCACAGAAATAAGGCTAGCAAAGAGATCCACGAAATACAGATGTAACTCTGTGAGTGGAAGTCACACATCACAGAGTTGTTTCTCAGAAAGCTTCTTTCCAAATTTCATCTGAGGATATTTCCTTTTTCACCATAGCCCTCTATGGGCTCCCAAATATCACTTTGCCAATTTCACAAGAACTGTCTTAGCGAAAGGCTTCTTGAGGGGAAAGCTGTAACTCTCTGAGATGATTTCACAGAACACAAAGAAGTTTCTCAGAAAGCTTCTTTCTCTTTGTTATCGGAGGATATTTCCTTTGGCCCTATAGTCTTCAAAGGGATCCGAAATATCTGTTCTCAGATTCCACAGAAATAAGGCTAGCAAAGAGATCCTCGAAATACAGATGTAACTCTGTGAGATGAATTAACAGAACACAAAGCAGTTTCTCAGAAAGCTTCTTTCCAGATTTAATCTGAGGATATTTCCTTTTTCACCATAGCCCTCTATGGACTTCCAAATATCACTTTGCCAATTCCACAAGAACTATCTTAGCGAAAGGCTTCTTCAGGGGAAACTGTAATTCTGTGAGATGATTTCACAGAACACAAAGAAGTTTCTCAGAAAGCTTCTTTCTCTTTGTTAGCGGAGGATATTTCCTTTGGCCCTATAGTCTTCAAAGGGATCCGAAATATCTGTTCTCAGATTCCACAGAAATAAGACTGGCA
Organism: Macaca mulatta; assembly: GCF_049350105.2. NCBI lineage: Eukaryota > Metazoa > Chordata > Mammalia > Primates > Cercopithecidae > Macaca > Macaca mulatta. The sequence goes on along the minus strand of NC_133409.1, from coordinate 51,386,035 downwards.
AAGAGATCCACGAAATACAGATGTAACTCTGTGAGATGAATTAACAGAACACTAAGCAGTTTCTCAGAAAGCTTCTTTCCAGATTTCATCTGAGGATATTTCCTTTTTCACCATAGCCCTCTATGGGCTTCCAAATATCACTTTGCCAATTCCACAAGATCTATCTTAGCGAAAGGCTTCTTGAGGGGAAAGCTGTAACTCTGTGAGATGATTTCACAGAACACAAAGAAGTTTCTCAGAACGCTTCTTTCTCTTTGTTATCGGAGGATATTTCCTTTGGCCCTATAGTCTTCAAAGGGATCCGAAATATCTGTTCTCAGATTCCACAGAAATAAGGCTAGCAAATAGTTCCTCGAAATACAGATGTAACTCTGTGAGATGAATTAACAGAACACTAAGCAGTTTCTCAGAAAGCTTCTTTCCAGATTTCATCTGAGGATATTTCCTTTTTAACCATAGCCCACTAAGGGCTTCCAAATATCACTTTGCCAATTCCACAAGAACTGTCTTAGCGAAAGGCTTCTTGAGGGGAAAGCTGTAATTCTGTGCGATGATTTCACAGAACACAAAGAAGTTTCTCAGAAAGCTTCTTTTTCATTGTTATCGGAGGACATTTCCTTTGGCCCTATAGTCTTCAAAGGGATCCGAATTATCTGTTCTCAGATTCCACAGAAATAAGGCTAGCAAAGAGATCCTCGAAATACAGATGTAACTCTGTGAGATGAGTTAACAGAACACTAAGCAGTTTCTCAGAAAGCTTCTTTTCAGAATTCATCTGAGGATATTTCCTTTTTCACCATAGACCTCTATGGGTTTCCAAATATCACTTTGCCAATTCCACAAGAACTGTCTTAGCGAAAGACTTCTTGAGGGGAAAGCTGTAACTCTGTGAGAGGATTTCACAGAACACAAAGAAGTTTCTCAGAAAGCTTCTTTCTCTTTGTTATCGGAGGATATTTTCTTTGGCCCTATAGTCTTCAAAGGGATAAGAAATATCTGTTCTCAGATTCCACAGAAATAAGGCTAGCAAAGAGATCCTCGAAATACAGATGTAACTCTGTGAGATGAATTAACAGAACACTAAGCAGTTTCTCAGAAAGCTTCTTTCCAGATTTCATCTGAGGATATTTCCTTTTTCACCATAGCCCTCTATGGGCTTCCAAATATCACTTTGCCAATTCCACAAGAACTGTCTTAGCGAAAGGCTTCTTGAGGGGAAAGCTGTAACTCTGTGAGATGATTTCACAGAACACAAAGAAGTTTCTCAGAAAGCTTCTTTCTCTTTGTTATCGGAGAATATTTCATTTGGCCCTGTAGTCTTCAAAGGGATCCGAGATATCAGTTCTTAGATTCCACAGAAATAAGTCTAGCAAAGAGATCCACGAAATACATATGCATCTCTGTGAGATGAATTAACAGAACACTAAGCAGTTTCTCAGGAAGCTTCTTTCGAGATTTCATCTGAGGATATTTCCTTTTTCACCATAGCCCTCTATGGGCTTCCAAATATCACTTTGCCAATTCCACAAGAACTGTCTTAGCGAAAGGCTTCTTGAGGGGAAAGCTGTAACTCTGTGAGATGATTTCAGAGAACACAAAGAAGTTTCTCAGAGAGCTTCTTTCTCTTTGATATCGGAGGATATTTCCTTTGGCCCTATATTCTTCAAAGGGATCCGAAATATCTGTTCTCAGATTCCACAGAAATAAGGCTAGCAAAGAGATAGACGAAATACAGATGTAACTCTGTGAGTGGAAGTCACACATCACAGAGCAGTTTCTCAGAAAGCTTCCTTCCAGATATCATCTGAGGATATTTCCTTTTTCACCATAGCCCTCTATGGGCTTCCAAATATCACTTTGCAAATTACACAAGAACTGTCTTAGCGAAAGGCTTCTTGAGGCGAAAGCTGTAACTCTGTGAGATGATTTCACAGAACACAAAGAAGTTTCTCAGAAAGCTTCTTTCTCTTTGTTATCGGAGGATATTTCCTTTGGCCCTATAGTCTTCAAAGGGATCCGAAATATCTGTTCTCAGATTCCACAGAAATAAGGCTGGCAAAGAGATCCACGAAATACAAGTGTAACTCTGTGAGATGAATTAACAGAACACTAAGCAGTTTCTCAGAAAGCTTCTTTCCAGATTTCATCTGAGGATATTTCCTTTTTCACCTTAGCCCTTTATGGGCTTCCAAATATCACTTTGCCAATTCCACAAGAACTGTCTTAGCGAAAGGCTTCTTGAGGGGAAAGCTGTAACTCTGTGAGACGATTTCAGAAAACACAAAGAAGTTTCTCAGAAAGCTTCTTTCTCTTTGTTATCGGAGGATATTTCCTTTGGCCCTATAGTCTTCAAAGGGATCCGAAATATCTGTTCTCAGATTCCACAGAAATAAGGCTGGCAAAGAGATCCACCAAATACAGATGTAACTCGGTGAGATGAATTAACAGAACACTAAGCAGTTTCTCAGAAAGCTTCTTTCCAGATTTCATCTGAGGATATTTCCTTTTTCACCATAGACCTCTATGGGCTTCCAAATATCACTTTGCCAATTCCACAAGAACTGTCTTAGCGAAAGGCTTCTTGAGGGGAAAGCTGTAACTCTGTGAGATGATTTCACAGAACACTAAGAAGTTTCTCAGAAATCTTCTTTCTCTTTGTTATCGGAGGATACTTCCTTTGGCCCTGCAGTCTTCAAAGGGATGCGAAATATCTGTTCTCAGATTCCACAGAAATAAGGCTAGCAAAGAGATCCACGAAATACAGATGTAACTCTGTGAGATGAATTAACAGAACACTAAGCAGTTTCTCAGAAAGCTTCTTTCCACATTTCATCTGAGGATATTTCCTTTTTCACCATAGCCCTCTATGGGCTTCCAAATATCACTTTGCCAATTCCACAAGAACTGTCTTAGGGAAAGGCTTCTTGAGGGTAAGCTGGAACTCTGTGAGATGAATTCACAGAACACAAAGAAGTTTCTCAGAAAGCTTCTTTCTCTTTGTTATGGGAGGATATTTCCTTTGGCACTATAGTCTTCAAAGGGATCCGAAATATCTGTTCTCAGATTCCACAGAAATAAGGCTAGTAAAGAGATCCTCGAAATACAGATGTAACTCTGTGAGATGAATTAACAGAACACTAAGCAGTTTCTCAGAAAGCTTCTTTCCAGATTTCATCTGAGGATATTTCCTTTTTCACCATAGCCCTCTAGGGGTTCCAAATATCACTTTGCCAATTCCACAAGAACTGTCTTAGCGAAAGTTTTCTTGAGGGGAAAGCTGTAACTCTGTGAGTTGATTTCACAGAACACAAAGAAGTTTCTCAGAAAGATTCTTTCTCTTTGTTATCGGAGAATATTTCCTTTGGCCCTATAGTCTTCAAAGGGATCCGAAATATCAGTTCTCAGATTCCACAGAAATAAGGCCATGAAAGAGATCAACGAAATACAGATGTAACTCTGTGAGATGAATTAACAGAACACTAAGCAGTTTCTCAGAAAGCTTCTTTCCAGATTTCATCTGAGGATATTTCCTTTATCACCATATCCCTGTATAGGGCTTCCAAATATCACTTTGCCAATTCCACAAGAACTGTCTTAGCGAAAGTCTTCTTGAGGGGAAAGATGTAACTCTGTGAGATGATTTCACAGAACACAAAGAAGTTTCTCAGAGAGCTTCTTTCTCTTTGTTATCGGAGGATATTTCCTTTGGCCCTATAGTCTTCAAAGGGATGCAAAATATCTGTTCTCAGATTCCACAGAAATAAGGCTAGCAAAGAGAACCACGAAATACAGATGTAACTCTGTGAGTGGAAGTCACACATCACAGAGCAGTTTCTCAGAAAGCTTCTTTCCAGATTTCATCTGAGGATATTTCCTTTTTCACCATAGCCCTCTATGGGCTTCCAAATATCACTTTGCCAATTTCACAAGAACTGTCTTAGCGAAAGGCTTCTTTAGGGGAAAGCTGTAACTCTGTGAGATGATTTCACAGAACACAAAGAAGTTTCTCAGAAAGCTTCTTTCTCTTTGTTATCGGAGGATATTTCCTTTGGCCCTATAGTCTTCAAAGGGATCCGAAATATCTGTTCTCAGATTCCACGGAAATAAGGCTAGCAAAGAGATCCTCGAAATACAGATGTAACTCTGTGAGATGAATTAACAGAACACTAAGCAGTTTCTCAGAAAGCTTCTTTCCAGATTTCATCTGAGGATATTTCCTTTTTCAACATAGCCCTCTATGGGCTTCCAAATATCACTTTGCCAATTCCACAAGAACTGTCTTAGCGAAAGGCTTCTTGAGGGGAAAGCTGTAACTCTGTGAGATGATTTCACAGAACACAAAGAAGTTTCTCAGAAAGCTTTTTTCTCTTTGTTAGCGGAGGATATTTCCTTTGGCCCTATAGTCTTCAAAGGGATCCGAAATATCTTTTCTCAGATTCCACAGAAATAAGGCTAGCAAAGAGATCCTCGAAAACAGATGTAACTCTGTGAGATGAATTAACAGAACACTAAGCAGTTTCTCAGAAAGCTTCTTTCCAGATTTCATCTGAGGATATTTCCTTTTTCACCATAGCCCTCTATGGGCTTCCAAATATCACTTTGCCAATTCCACAAGAACTATCTTAGCGAAAGGCTTCTTGAGGGGAAAGCTGTAACTCTGTGAGATGATTTCACAGAACACAAAGAAGTTTCTCCGAAGGCTTCTTTCTCTTTGTTATCGGACGATATTTCCTTTGGCCCTATAAGGGATCCGAAATATCTGTTCTCAGATTCCACAGAAATAAGGCTAGCAAAGAGATCCACGAAATACAGATGTAACTCTGTGAGTGGAAGTCACACATCACAGAGCAGTTTCTCAGAAAGCTTCTTTCCAGATTTCATCTGAGGATATTTCCTTTTTCACCATAGCCCTCTATGGGCTTCCAAATATCACTTTGCCAATTTCACAAGAACTGTCTTAGCGAAAGTCTTCTTTAGGGGAAAGCTGTAACTCTGTGAGATGATTTCACAGAACACAAAGAATTTTCTCAGAAAGCTTCTTTCTCTTTGTTTTCGGAGGATATTTCCTTTGGCCCTATAGTCTTCAAAGGGATCCGAAATATCTGTTCTCAGATTCCACAGAAATAAGGCTAGCAAAGAGATCTACGAAATACAGATGTAATTCTGTGAGATGAATTAACAGAACACTAAGCAGTTTCTCAGAAAGCTTCTTTCCAGATTTCATCTGAGGATATTTCCTTTTTCACCATAGCCCTCTATGGGCTTCCAAATATCACTTTGCCAATTCCACAAGAACTGTCTTAGCGAAAGTCTTGTTGAGGGGAAAGCTGTATCTCTGTGAGATGATTTCACAGAACACAAAGAAGTTTCTCAGAGAGCTTCTTTCTCTTTCTTATCGGAGGATATTTCCTTTGGCCCTATAGTCTTCAAAGGGATCCGAAATATCTGTTCTCAGATTCCACAGAAATAAGGCTAGCAAAGAGATCCACGAAATACAGATGTAACTCTGTGAGTGGAAGTCACACTTCACAGAGCAGTTTCTCAGAAAGCTTCTTTCCAGATTTCATCTGAGGATATTTCCTTTTTCACCATAGCCCTCTATGGGCTTCCTAATATCACTTTGCCAATTTCACAAGAACTGTCTTAGCGAAAGGCTTCTTTAAGGGAAAGCTGTAACTCTGTGACACGATTTCACAGAACACAAAGAAGTTTCTCAGAAAGCTTCTTTGTCTTTGTTATCGGAGGATATTTCCTTTGGCCCTATAGTCTTCAAAGGGATCCGAAATATCTGTTCTCAAATTCCACAGATATAAGGCCTGCAAAGAGATCCTCGAAATACAGATGTAACTCTGTGAGATGAATTAACAGAACACTAAGCAGTTTGTCAGGAAGCTTCTTTCCAGATTTCATCTGAGGATATTTCCTTTTTCACCATAGCCCTCTATGGGCTTCCAAATATCACTTTGCCAATTCCACAAGAACTATCTTAGCGAAAGGCTTCTTGAGGGGAAAGCTGTAACTCTGTGAGATGATTTCACAGAACACAAAGAAGTTTCTCAGAAAGCTTCTTTCTCTTTGTTATCGGAGGATATTTCCTTTGGCCCTATAGTCTTCAAAGGGATCCGAAATATCTGTTCTCAGATTCCACAGAAATAAGGCTGGCAGAGAGATCAACGAAATACAGATGTAACTCTGTGAGATGAATTAACAGAACACTAAGCAGTTTCTCACAAAGCTTCTTTCCAGATTTCATCTGAGGATATTTCCTTTTTCACCATAGCCCTCTATGGGCTTCCAAATATCACTTTGCCAATTACACAAGAACTGTCTTAGCGAAAGGCTTCTTGAAGGGACAGCTGTAACTCTGTGAGATGATTTCACAGAACACAAAGAAGTCTCTCAGAAAGCTTCTTTCTCTTTGTTATCGGAGGATATTTCCTTTGGCCCTATAGTCTTCAAAGGGATCCGAAATATCTGTTCTCAGATTCCACAGAAATAAGGCTAGCAAAGAGATCCACGAAATACAGATGTAACTCTGTGAGTGTAAGTCACACATCACAGAGCAGTTTCTCAGAAAGCTTCTTTCCAGATTTCATCTGAGGATATTTCCTTTTTCACCATAGCCCTCTATGGGCTTCCAAATATCACTTTGCCAATTTAAAAAGAACTGTCTTAGCGAAAGTCTTCTTTAGGGGAAAGCTGTAACTCTGTGAGATGATTTCACAGAACACAAAGAAGTTTCACAGAAAGCTTCTTTGTCTTTGTTATCGGAGGATATTTCCTTTGGCCCTATAGTCTTCAAAGGGATCCGAAATATCTGTTCTCAGATTCCACAGAAATAAGGCTGGCAAAGAGATCCACGAAATACAGATGTAACTCTCTGAGATGAATTAACAGAACACTAAGCAGTTTCTCAGAAAGCTTCTTTCCAGATTTCATCTGAGGATATTTCCTTTTTCACCATAGCCCTCTATGGGCTTCCAAATATCACTTTGCCAATTCCACAAGAACTGTCTTAGCGAAAGGTTTCTTGAGGGGAAAGCTGTAACTCTGTGAGATGATTTCACAGAACACAAAGAAGTTTCTCAGAAAGCTTCTTTCTCTTTGTTATGGGAGGATATTTCCTTTGGCACTATAGTCTTCAAAGGGATCCGAAATATCTGTTCTCAGATTCCACAGAAATAAGGCTAGCAAAGAGATCCTCGAAATACAGATGTAACTCTGTGAGATGAATTAACAGAACACTAAGCAGTTTCTCAGAAAGCTTCTTTCCAGATTTCATCTGAGGATATTTCCTTTTTCAACATAGCCCTCTATGGGCTTCCAAATATCACTTTGCCAATTCCACAAGAACTGTCTTAGCGAAAGGGTTCTTGAGGGGAAAGCTGTAACTCTGTGAGATGATTTCACAGAACACAAAGAAGTTTCTCGGAAAGCTTCTTTCTCTTTGTTAGCGGAGGATATTTCCTTTGGCCCTATAGTCTTCAAAGGGATCCGAAATATCTTTTCTCAGATTCCACAGAAATAAGGCTAGCAAAGAGATCCTCGAAAACAGATGTAACTCTGTGAGATGAATTAACAGAACACTAAGCAGTTTCTCAGAAAGCTTCTTTCCAGATTTCATCTGAGGATATTTCCTTTTTCACCATAGCCCTCTATGGGCTTCCAAATATCACTTTGCCAATTCCACAAGAACTATCTTAGCGAAAGGCTTCTTGAGGGGAAAGCTGTAACTCTGTGAGATGATTTCACAGAACACAAAGAAGTTTCTCCGAAGGCTTCTTTCTCTTTGTTATCGGAGGATATTTCCTTTGTCCCTATAGTCTTCAAAGGGATCCGAAATATCTGTTCTCAGATTCCACCGAAACAAGGCTAGCAAAGAGATCCTCGTAATACAGATGTAACTCTGTGAGATGAATTAACAGAACACTACGTAGTTTGTCAGGAAGCTTCTTTCCAGATTTCATCTGAGGATATTTCCTTTTTCACCATAGCCCTCTATGGGCTTCCAAATATCACTTTGCCAATTCCACAAGAACTATCTTAGCGAAAGGCTTCTTGAGGGGAAAGCTGTAACTCTGTGAGATGATTTCACAGAACACAAAGAAGTTTCTCAGAAAGCTTCTTTCTCTTTGTTAGCGGAGGATATTTCCTTTGGCCCTATAGTCTTCAAAGGGATCCGGTATATCTGTTCTCAGATTCCACAGAAATAAGGCTGGCAGAGAGATCCACGAAATACAGATGTAACTCTGTGAGATGAATTAACAGAACACTAAGCAGTTTCTCACAAAGCTTCTTTCCAGATTTCATCTGAGGATATTTCCTTTTTCACCATAGCCCTCTATGGGCTTCCAAATATCACTTTGCGAATTACACAAGAACTGTCTTAGCGAAAGGCTTCTTGAAGGGACAGCTGTAACTCTGTGAGATGATTTCACAGAACACAAAGAAGTCTCTCAGAAAGCTTCTTTCTCTTTGTTATCGGAGGATATTTCCTTTGGCCCTATAGTCTTCAAAGGGATCCGAAATATCTGTTCTCAGATTCCACAGAAATAAGGTTAGCAAAGAGATCCACGAAATACAGATGTAACTCTGTGAGTGTAAGTCACACATCACAGAGCAGTTTCTCAGAAAGCTTCTTTCCAGATTTCATCTGAGGATATTTCCTTTTTCACCATAGCCCTCTATGGGCTTCCAAATATCACTTTGCCAATTTAAAAAGAACTGTCTTAGCGAAAGTCTTCTTTAAGGGAAAGCTGTAACTCTGTGAGATGATTTCACAGAACACAAAGAAGTTTCTCAGAAAGCTTCTTTCTCTTTTTTATGGGAGGATATTTCCTTTGGCACTATAGTCTTCTAGGGATCCGAAATATCTGTTCTCAGATTCCACAGAAATAAGGCTAGCAAAGAGATCCTCGAAATACAGATGTAACTCTGTGAGATGAATTAACAGAACACTAAGCAGTTTCTCAGAAAGCTTCTTTCCAGATTTCATCTGAGGATATTTCCTTTTTCAACATAGCCCTCTAGGGGTTCCAAATATCACTTTGCCAATTCCACAAGAACTGTCTTAGCGAAAGGTTTCTTGAGGGGAAAGCTGAAACTCTGTGAGATGATTTCACAGAACACAAAGAAGTTTCTCAGAAAGCTTCCTTCTCTTTGTTATCGGAGGATATTTCCTTTGGCCCTATAGTCTTCAAAGGGATCCGAATTATCTGTTCTCAGATTCCACGGAAATAAGGCTAGCAAAGAGATCCTCGAAATACAGATGTAACTCTGTGAGATGAATTAACAGAACACTAAGCAGTTTCTCAGAAAGCTTCTTTCCAGATTTCATCTGAGGATATTTCCTTTTTCACCATAGCCCTCTATGGGCTTCCAAATATCACTTTGCCAATTCCACAAGAACTGTCTTAGCGAAAGGCTTCTTGAGGGGAAAGCTGTAACTCTGTGAGATGATTTCACAGAACACAAAGAAGTTTCTCAGAAAGCTTCTTTCTCTTTGTTATCGGAGGATATTTCCTTTGGCCCTATATTCTTCAAAGGGATCCGAAATATCTTTTCTCAGATTCCACAGAAATAAGGCTAGCAAAGAGATCCTCGAAAACAGATGTAACTCTGTGAGATGAATTAACAGAACACTAAGCAGTTTCTCAGAAAGCTTCTTTCCAGATTTCATCTGAGGATATTTCCTTTTTCACCATAGCCCTCTAAGGGCTTCCAAATATCACTTTGCCAATTCCACAAGAACTATCTTAGCGAAAGGCTTCTTGAGGGGAAAGCTGAAACTCTGTGAGATGATTTCACAGAACACAAAGAAGTTTCTCAGAAGGCTTCTTTCTCTTTGTTATCGGAGGATATTTCCTTTGGCCCTATAGTCTTCAAAGGGATCCGAAATATCTGTTCTCAGATTCCACAGAAATAAGGCTAGCAAAGAGATCCTCGTAATACAGATGTAACTCTGTGAGATGAATTAACAGAACACTAAGCAGTTTCTCAGAAAGCTTCTTTCCAGATTTCATCTGAGGATATTTCCTTTTTCACCATAGCCCTCTTTGGGCTTCCAAATATCACTTTGCCAATTCCACAAGAACTGTCTTAGCGAAAGTCTTGTTGAGGGGAAAGCTGTATCTCTGTGAGATGATTTCACAGAACAGGAAGAAGTTTCTCAGAGAGCTTCTTTCTCTTTGTTATCGGAGGATATTTCCTTTGGCCCTATAGTCTTCAAAGGGATCCGAAATATCTGTTCTGAGATTCCACAGAAATAACGCTAGCAAAGAGATCCACGAAATACAGATGTAACTCTGTGAGTGGAAGTCACACATCACAGAGCAGTTTTTCAGAAAGCTTCTTTCCAGATTTCATCTGAGGATATTTCCTTTTTCACCATAGCCCTCTATGGGCTTCCAAATATCACTTTGCCAATTTCACAAGAACTGTCTCAGCGAAAGGCTTCTTGAGGGGAAAGCTGTAACTCTGTGAGATGATTTCACAGAACACAAAGAAGTTTCTCAGAAAGCTACTTTCTCTTTGGTATCGGAGGATATTTCTTTTGGCCCTATAGTCTTCAAAGGGATCCGAAATATCTGTTCTCAGATTCCACAGAAATAAGGCTGGCAAAGAGATCCACGAAATACAGATGTAACTCTGTGAGATGAATTAACAGAACACTAAGCAGTTTCTCAGAAAGCTTCTTTCCAGATTTCATCTGAGGATATTTCCTTTTTCACCATAGCCCTCTATGGGCTTCCAAATATCACTTTGCCAATTCCACAAGAACTGTCTTAGGGAAAGGCTTCTTTAGCGGAAAGCTGTAACTCTGTGAGATGATTTCACAGAACACAAAGAAGTTTCTCAGAAAGCTTTTTTCTCTTTGTTATCGGGGGATATTTCCTTTGGCCCTATAGTCTTCAAAGGGATCCGAAATATCAGTTCTCAGATTCCACAGAAATAAGGCTAGCAAAGAGATCCACGAAATACAGATGTAACTCTGTGAGATGAATTAACAAAACACTAAGCAGTTTCTCAGAAAGCTTCTTTCCAGATTTCATCTGAGGATATTTCCTCTTTCTCCCTAGCCCTCTATGGGCTTCCAAATATCACTTTGCCAATTCCACAAGAACTGTCTTAGCGAAAGGCTTCTTGAGGGGAAAGCTGTAACTCTGTGAGATGATTTCAGAGAACACAAAGAAGTTTCTCAGAGAGCTTCTTTCTCTTTGTTATCACAGGATATTTCCTTTGGCCCTATAGTCTTCAAAGGGATCCGAAATATCTGTTCTCAGATTCCACAGAAATAAGGCTAGCAAAGAGATCCACGAAATACAGATGTAACTCTGTGAGTGGAAGGCACACATCACAGAGCAGTTTCTCAGAAAGCTTCTTTCCAGATTTCATCTGAGGATATTTCCTTTTTCACCATAGCCCTCTATGGGCTTCCAAATATCACTTTGCCAATTTCACAAGAACTGTCTTAGCGAAAGGCTTCTTTAAGGGAAAGCTGTAACTCTGTGACACGATTTCACAGAACACAAAGAAGTTTCTCAGAAAGCTTCTTTCTCTTTGTTATCGGAGGATATTTCCTTTGGCCCTATAGTCTTCAAAGGGATCCGAAATATCTGTTCTCAGATTCCACAGATATAAGGCCTGCAAAGAGATCCTCGAAATACAGATGTAACTCTGTGAGATGAATTAACAGAACTCTAAGCAGTTTGTCAGGAAGCTTCTTTCCAGATTTCATCTGAGGATATTTCCTTTTTCACCATAGCCCTCTATGGGCTTCCAAATATCACTTTGCCAATTCCACAAGAACTATCTTAGCGAAAGGTTTCTTGAGGGGAAAGCTGTAACTCTGTGAGATGATTTCACAGAATATAAAGAAGTTTCTCAGAAAGCTTCTTTCTCTTTGTTATCGGAGGATATTTCTTCTGGCCCTATAGTCTTCACAGGGATCCGAAATATCTGTTCTCAGATTCCACAGAAATAAGGCTGTCAAAGAGAACCACGAAATACAGATGTAACTCTGTGAGATGAATTAACAGAACACTAAGCAGTTTCTCAGAAAGCTTCTTTCCAGATTTCATCTGAGGATATTTCCTTTTTCACCATAGCCCTCTATGGGCTTCCAAATATCACTTTGCCAATTCCACAAGAACTGTCTTAGCGAAAGTCTTGTTGAGGGGAAAGCTGTATCTCTGTGAGATGATTTCACAGAACACAAAGAAGTTTCTCAGAGAGCTTCTTTCTCTTTCTTATCGGAGGATATTTCCTTTGGCCCTATAGTCTTCAAAGGGATCCGAAATATCTGTTCTCAGATTCCACAGAAATAAGGCTAGCAAAGAGATCTACGAAATACAGATGTAATTCTGTGAGATGAATTAACAGAACACAAAGCAGTTTCTCAGAAAGCTTCTTTCCAGATTTAATCTGAGGATATTTCCTTTTTCACCATAGCCCTCTATGGACTTCCAAATATCACTTTGCCAATTCCACAAGAACTATCTTAGCGAAAGGCTTCTTCAGGGGAAACTGTAATTCTGTGAGATGATTTCACAGAACACAAAGAAGTTTCTCAGAAAGCTTCTTTCTCTTTGTTAGCGGAGGATATTTCCTTTGGCCCTATAGTCTTCAAAGGGATCCGAAATATCTGTTCTCAGATTCCACAGAAATAAGACTGGCAAAGAGATCCACGAAATACAGATGTAACTCTGTGAGATGAATTAACAGAACACTAAGCAGTTTCTCAGAAAGCTTCTTTCCAGATTTCATCTGAGGATATTTCCTTTTTCACCATAGCCCTCTATGGGCTTCCAAATATCACTTTGCCAATTCCACAAGAACTGTCTTAGCGAAAGGCTTGTTGAGGGGAAAGCTGTAACTCTGTGAGATGATTTCACAGAACACAAAAAGTTTCTCAGAAAGCTTCTTTCTCTTTGTTATGGGAGGATATTTCCTTTGGCCCTATAATCTTCAATGGGATCCGAAATATCTGTTCTCAGATTCCACAGAAATAAGGCTAGCAAAGAGATCCACGAAATACAGATGTAACCCTGTGAGATGAATTAACAGAACACTAAGCAGTTTCTCAGAAAGCTTCTTTCCAGATTTCATCTGAGGATATTTACTTTTTCACCATAGCCCTCTATGGGCTTCCAAATATCACTTTGCCAATTCCACAAGAACTGTCTTAGCGATAGGCTTCTTGAGGGGAAAGCTGTAACTCTGTGAGATGATTTCACAGAAGACAAAGAAGTTTCTCAGAAAGCTTCTTTCTCTTTGTTATCGGAGGATATTTCCTTTGGCCCTATAGTCTTCAAAGGGATCCGAAATATCTGTTCTCAGATTCCACAGAAATAAGGCTAGCAAAGAGATCCACGAAATACAGATGTAACTCTGTGAGTGGAAGTCACACATCACAGAGCAGTTTCTCAGAAAGCTTCCTTCCTGATTTCATCTGAGGATATTTCCTTTTTCACCATAGCCCTCTATGGGCTTCCAAATATCCCTTTGCCAATTCCACAAGAACTGTCTTAGTGAAAGGCTTCTTTAGGGGAAAGCTGTAACTCTGTGAGATGATTTCACAGAACACAAAGAAGTTTCTCAGAAAGCTTCTTTGTCTTTGTTATCGGACGATATTTCCTTTGGCCCTATAGTCTTCAAAGGGATCCGAAATATCTGTTTTCAGATTACACAGAAATAAGGCTAGCAAAGAGATCCTCGAAATACAGATGTAACTCTGTGAGATGAATTAACAGAACACAAAGCAGTTTCTCAGAAAGCTTCTTTCCAGATTTAATCTGAGGATATTTCCTTTTTCACCATAGCCCTCTATGGACTTCCAAATATCACTTTGCCAATTCCACAAGAACTATCTTAGCGAAAGGCTTCTTGAGGGGAAACTGTAATTCTGTGAGATGATTTCACAGAACACAAAGAAGTTTCTCAGAAAGCTTCTTTCTCTTTGTTAGCGGAGGATATTTCCTTTGGCCCTATAGTCTTCAAAGGGATCCGAAATATCTGTTCTCAAATTACACAGAAATAAGGCTAGCAAAGAGATCCACGAAATACAGATGTAACTCTGTGAGATGAATTAACAGAACTCAAAGCAGTTTCTCAGAAAGCTTCTTTCCAGATTTCATCTGAGGATATTTCCTTTTTCACCATAGCCCTCTATGAGCTTCCAAATATCACTTTGCCAATTCCACAAGAACTATCTTAGCGAAAGGCTTCTTGAGGGGAAAGCTGTATCTCTGTGAGATGATTACACAGAACACAAAGAAGTTTCTCAGAACGCTTCTTTCTCTTTGTTAGCGGAGGATATTTCCTTTGGCCCTATAGTCTTCAAAGGGATCCGAAATATCTGTTCTCAGATTCCAGAGAAATAAGGCTAGCAAAGAGGTCCTCGAAATACAGGTGTAACTCTGTGAGATGAATTAACAGAACGCTAAGCAGTTTCTCAGAAAGCTTCTTTCCAGATTTCATCTGAGGATATTTCCTTTTTCACCATAGCCCTCTATGGGCTTCCAAATATCACTTTGCCAATTCCACAAGAACTGTCTTAGCGAAAGGTTTCTTGAGGGGAAAGCTGTAACTCTGTGAGATGATTTCACAGAACACAAAGAAGTTTCTCAGAACGCTTCTTTCTCTTTGTTAGCGGAGGATATTTCCTTTGGCCCTATAGTCTTCAAAGGGATCCGAAATATCTGTTCTCAGATTCCAGAGAAATAAGGCTAGCAAAGAGGTCCTCGAAATACAGGTGTAACTCTGTGAGATGAATTAACAGAACGCTAAGCAGTTTCTCAGAAGGCTTATTTCCAGATTTCATCTGAGGATATTTCCTTTTTCAACATAGCCCTCTATAGGGCTTCCAAATATCACTTTGCCAATTCCACAAGAACTGTCTTAGCGAAAGTCTTCTTCAGGGGAAAGATGTACCTCTGTGAGATGATTTCACAGAACACAAAGAAGTTTCTCAGAGAGCTTCTTTCTCTTTGTTATCGGAGGATAATTCCTTTGGCCCTATAGTCTTCAAAGGGATCCGAAATATCTGTTCTCAGATTCCACAGAAATAAGGATAGCAAAGAGATCCTCGAAATACAGATGTAACTCTGTGAAATGAATTAACAGAACACTAAGCAGTTTCTCAGAAAGCTTCTTTCCAGATTTCATCTGAGGATATTTCCTTTTTCACCATAGCCCTCTATGGGCTTCCAAATATCACTTTGCCAATTCAGCAAGAACTGTCTTAGCGAAAGGCTTCTTGAGGGGAAAGCTGTAACTCTGTGAGTTGATTTCACAGAACACAAAGAAGTTTCTCAGAAAGCTTCTTTCTCTTTGTTAGCGGAGGATATTTCCTTTGGCCCTATAGTCTTCAAAGGGATCCGAAATATCTGTTCTCAGATTCCACAGAAATAAGACTGGCAAAGAGATCCACGAAATACAGATGTAACTCTGTGAGATGAATTAACAGAACACTAAGCAGTTTCTCAGAAAGCTTCTTTCCAGATTTCATCTGAGGATATTTCCTTTTTCACCATAGCCATCTATGGGCTTCCAAATATCACTTTGCCAATTCCACAAGAACTGTCTTAGCGAAAGGCTTGTTGAGGGGAAAGCTGTAACTCTGTGAGATGATTTCACAGAACACAAAAAGTTTCTCAGAAAGCTTCTTTCTCTTTGTTATGGGAGGATATTTCCTTTGGCCCTATAGTCTTCAAAGGGATCCGAAATATCTGTTCTCAGATTCCACAGAAATAAGGCTAGCAAAGAGATCCACGAAATACAGATGTAACCCTGTGAGATGAATTAACAGAACACTAAGCAGTTTCTCAGAAATCTTCTTTCCAGATTTCATCTGAGGATATTTACTTTTTCACCATAGCCCTCTATGGGCTTCCAAATATCACTTTGCCAATTCCACAAGAACTGTCTTAGCGAAAGGCTTCTTGAGGGGAAAGCTGTAACTCTGTGAGATGATTTCACAGAAGACAAAGAAGTTTCTCAGAAAGCTTCTTTCTCTTTGTTATCGGAGGATATTTCCTTTGGCCCTATAGTCTTCAAAGGGATCCGAAATATCTGTTCTCAGATTCCACAGAAATAAGGCTAGCAAAGAGATCCACGAAATATAGATGTAACTCTGTGAGTGGAAGTCACACATCACAGAGCAGTTTCTCAGAAAGCTTCTTTCCTGATTTCATCTGAGGATATTTCCTTTTTCACCATGGCCCTCTATGGGCTTCCAAATATCCCTTTGCCAATTCCACAAGAACTGTCTTAGTGAAAGGCTTCTTTAGGGGAAAGCTGTAACTGTGTGAGATGATTTCACAGAACACAAAGAAGTTTCTCAGAAAGCTTCTTTGTCTTTGTTATCGGACGATATTTCCTTTGGCCCTATAGTCTTCAAAGGGATCCGAAATATCTGTTCTCAAATTACACAGAAATAAAGCTAGCAAAGAGATCCACGAAATACAGATGTAACTCTGTGAGATGAATTAACAGAACTCAAAGCAGTTTCTCAGAAAGCTTCTTTCCAGATTTCATCTGAGGATATTTCCTTTTTCACCATAGCCCTCTATGAGCTTCCAAATATCACTTTGCCAATTCCACAAGAACTATCTTAGCGAAAGGCTTCTTGAGGGGAAAGCTGTATCTCTGTGAGATGATTACACAGAACACAAAGAAGTTTCTCAGAACGCTTCTTTCTCGTTGTTAGCGGAGGATATTTCCTTTGGCCCTATAGTCTTCAAAGGGATCCGAAATATCTGTTCTCAGATTCCAGAGAAATAAGGCTAGCAAAGAGGTCCTCGAAATACAGGTGTAACTCTGTGAGATGAATTAACAGAACGCTAAGCAGTTTCTCAGAAAGCTTCTTTCCAGATTTCATCTGAGGATATTTCCTTTTTCACCATAGCCCTCTATGGGCTTCCAAATATCACTTTGCCAATTCCACAAGAACTGTCTTAGCGAAAGGTTTCTTGAGGGGAAAGCTGTAACTCTGTGAGATGATTTCACAGAACACAAAGAAGTTTCTCAGAACGCTTCTTTCTCTTTGTTAGCGGAGGATATTTCCTTTGGCCCTATAGTCTTCAAAGGGATCCGAAATATATGTTCTCAGATTCCAGAGAAATAAGGCTAGCAAAGAGGTCCTCGAAATACAGGTGTAACTCTGTGAGATGAATTAACAGAACGCTAAGCAGTTTCTCAGAAGGTTTATTTCCAGATTTCTTCTGAGGATATTTCCTTTTTCAACATAGCCCTCTATAGGGCTTCCAAATATCACTTTGCCAATTCCACAAGAACTGTCTTAGCGAAAGTCTTCTTCAGGGGAAAGATGTACCTCTGTGAGATGATTTCACAGAACACAAAGAAGTTTCTCAGAGAGCTTCTTTCTCTTTGTTATCGGAGGATAATTCCTTTGGCCCTATAGTCTTCAAAGGGATCCGAAATATCTGTTCTCAGATTCCACAGAAATAAGGATAGCAAAGAGATCCTCGAAATACAGATGTAACTCTGTGAGATGAATTAACAGAACACTAAGCAGTTTCTCAGAAAGCTTCTTTCCAGATTTCATCTGAGGATATTTCCTTTTTCACCATAGCCCTCTATGGGCTTCCAAATATCACTTTGCCAATTCAGCAAGAACTGTCTTAGCGAAAGGCTTCTTGAGGGGAAAGCTGTAACTCTGTGAGTTGATTTCACAGAACACAAAGAAGTTTCTCAGAAAGCTTCTTTCTCTTCGTTATCGGAGGATATTTCCTTTGGCCCTATAGTCTTCAAAGGGATCCGAAATATCAGTTCTCAGATTCCACAGAAATAAGGTTGCCAAAGAGATCCACGAAATACAGATGTAACTCTGTGAGATAAATTAACAGAACACTAAGCAGTTTCTCAGAAAGCTTCTTTCCAGATTTCATCTGAGGATATTTCCTTTTTCACCATAGCCCTCTATGGGCTTCCAAATATCACTTTGCCAATTCCACAAGAAGTGTCTTAGCGAAAGGCTTCTTGAGAGGAAAGATGTAACTCTGTGAGATGATTTCACAGAACACAAAGAAGTTTCTCAGAGAGCTTCTTTCTCTTTGTTATCGGAGGATATTTCCTTTGGCCCTATAGTCTTCAAAGGGATGCGAAATATCAGTTCTCAGATTCCACAGAAATAAGCCTAGCAAAGAGATCCACGAAATACAGATGTAACTCTGTGAGATGAATTAACAAAACACTAAGCAGTTTCTCAGAAAGCTTTTTTCCAGATTTCATCTGAGGATATTTCCTCTTTCTCCCTAGCCCTCTATGGGCTTCCAAATATCACTTTGCCAATTCCACAAGAACTGTCTTAGCGAAAGGCTTCTTGAGGGGAAAGCTGTAACTCTGTGAGATGATTTCAGAGAACACAAAGAAGTTTCTCAGAGAGCTTCTTTCTCTTTGTTATTGCAGGATATTTCCTTTGGCCCTATAGTCTTCAAAGGGATCCGAAATATCTGTTCTCAGATTCCACAGAAATAAGGCTAGCAAAGAGATCCACGAAATACAGATGTAACTCTGTGAGTGGAAGTCACACATCACAGAGCAGTTTCTCAGAAAGCTCCTTTCCTGATTTCATCTGAGGATATTTCCTTTTTCACCATGGCCCTCTATGGGCTTCCAAATATCCCTTTGCCAATTCCACAAGAACTGTCTTAGTGAAAGGCTTCTTTAGGGGAAAGCTGTAACTGTGTGAGATGATTTCACAGAACACAAAGAAGTTTCTCAGAAAGCTTCTTTGTCTTTGTTATCGGACGATATTTCCTTTGGCCCTATAGTCTTCAAAGGGATCCGAAATATCTGTTCTCAAATTACACAGAAATAAAGCTAGCAAAGAGATCCACGAAATACAGATGTAACTCTGTGAGATGAATTAACAGAACTCAAAGCAGTTTCTCAGAAAGCTTCTTTCCAGATTTCATCTGAGGATATTTCCTTTTTCACCATAGCCCTCTATGAGCTTCCAAATATCACTTTGCCAATTCCACAAGAACTATCTTAGCGAAAGGCTTCTTGAGGGGAAAGCTGTATCTCTGTGAGATGATTACACAGAACACAAAGAAGTTTCTCAGAACGCTTCTTTCTCTTTGTTAGCGGAGGATATTTCCTTTGGCCCTATAGTCTTCAAAGGGATCCGAAATATCTGTTCTCAGATTCCAGAGAAATAAGGCTAGCAAAGAGGTCCTCGAAATACAGGTGTAACTCTGTGAGATGAATTAACAGAACGCTAAGCAGTTTCTCAGAAAGCTTCTTTCCAGATTTCATCTGAGGATATTTCCTTTTTCACCATAGCCCTCTATGGGCTTCCAAATATCACTTTGCCAATTCCACAAGAACTGTCTTAGCGAAAGGTTTCTTGAGGGGAAAGCTGTAACTCTGTGAGATGATTTCACAGAACACAAAGAAGTTTCTCAGAACGCTTCTTTCTCTTTGTTAGCGGAGGATATTTCCTTTGGCCCTATAGTCTTCAAAGGGATCCGAAATATCTGTTCTCAGATTCCAGAGAAATAAGGCTAGCAAAGAGGTCCTCGAAATACAGGTGTAACTCTGTGAGATGAATTAACAGAACGCTAAGCAGTTTCTCAGAAGGCTTATTTCCAGATTTCATCTGAGGATATTTCCTTTTTCAACATAGCCCTCTATAGGGCTTCCAAATATCACTTTGCCAATTCCACAAGAACTGTCTTAGCGAAAGTCTTCTTCAGGGGAAAGATGTACCTCTGTGAGATGATTTCACAGAACACAAAGAAGTTTCTCAGAGAGCTTCTTTCTCTTTGTTATCGGAGGATAATTCCTTTGGCCCTATAGTCTTCAAAGGGATCCGAAATATCTGTTCTCAGATTCCACAGAAATAAGGATAGCAAAGAGATCCTCGAAATACAGATGTAACTCTGTGAAATGAATTAACAGAACACTAAGCAGTTTCTCAGAAAGCTTCTTTCCAGATTTCATCTGAGGATATTTCCTTTTTCACCATAGCCCTCTATGGGCTTCCAAATATCACTTTGCCAATTCAGCAAGAACTGTCTTAGCGAAAGGCTTCTTGAGGGGAAAGCTGTAACTCTGTGAGTTGATTTCACAGAACACAAAGAAGTTTCTCAGAAAGCTTCTTTCTCTTTGTTAGCGGAGGATATTTCCTTTGGCCCTATAGTCTTCAAAGGGATCCGAAATATCTGTTCTCAGATTCCACAGAAATAAGACTGGCAAAGAGATCCACGAAATACAGATGTAACTCTGTGAGATGAATTAACAGAACACTAAGCAGTTTCTCAGAAAGCTTCTTTCCAGATTTCATCTGAGGATATTTCCTTTTTCACCATAGCCCTCTATGGGCTTCCAAATATCACTTTGCCAATTCCACAAGAACTGTCTTAGCGAAAGGCTTGTTGAGGGGAAAGCTGTAACTCTGTGAGATGATTTCACAGAACACAAAAAGTTTCTCAGAAAGCTTCTTTCTCTTTGTTATGGGAGGATATTTCCTTTGGCCCTATAGTCTTCAAAGGGATCCGAAATATCTGTTCTCAGATTCCACAGAAATAAGGCTAGCAAAGAGATCCACGAAATACAGATGTAACCCTGTGAGATGAATTAACAGAACACTAAGCAGTTTCTCAGAAATCTTCTTTCCAGATTTCATCTGAGGATATTTACTTTTTCACCATAGCCCTCTATGGGCTTCCAAATATCACTTTGCCAATTCCACAAGAACTGTCTTAGCGAAAGGCTTCTTGAGGGGAAAGCTGTAACTCTGTGAGATGATTTCACAGAAGACAAAGAAGTTTCTCAGAAAGCTTCTTTCTCTTTGTTATCGGAGGATATTTCCTTTGGCCCTATAGTCTTCAAAGGGATCCGAAATATCTGTTCTCAGATTCCACAGAAATAAGGCTAGCAAAGAGATCCACGAAATATAGATGTAACTCTGTGAGTGGAAGTCACACATCACAGAGCAGTTTCTCAGAAAGCTTCTTTCCTGATTTCATCTGAGGATATTTCCTTTTTCACCATGGCCCTCTATGGGCTTCCAAATATCCCTTTGCCAATTCCACAAGAACTGTCTTAGTGAAAGGCTTCTTTAGGGGAAAGCTGTAACTGTGTGAGATGATTTCACAGAACACAAAGAAGTTTCTCAGAAAGCTTCTTTGTCTTTGTTATCGGACGATATTTCCTTTGGCCCTATAGTCTTCAAAGGGATCCGAAATATCTGTTCTCAAATTACACAGAAATAAAGCTAGCAAAGAGATCCACGAAATACAGATGTAACTCTGTGAGATGAATTAACAGAACTCAAAGCAGTTTCTCAGAAAGCTTCTTTCCAGATTTCATCTGAGGATATTTCCTTTTTCACCATAGCCCTCTATGAGCTTCCAAATATCACTTTGCCAATTCCACAAGAACTATCTTAGCGAAAGGCTTCTTGAGGGGAAAGCTGTATCTCTGTGAGATGATTACACAGAACACAAAGAAGTTTCTCAGAACGCTTCTTTCTCGTTGTTAGCGGAGGATATTTCCTTTGGCCCTATAGTCTTCAAAGGGATCCGAAATATCTGTTCTCAGATTCCAGAGAAATAAGGCTAGCAAAGAGGTCCTCGAAATACAGGTGTAACTCTGTGAGATGAATTAACAGAACGCTAAGCAGTTTCTCAGAAAGCTTCTTTCCAGATTTCATCTGAGGATATTTCCTTTTTCACCATAGCCCTCTATGGGCTTCCAAATATCACTTTGCCAATTCCACAAGAACTGTCTTAGCGAAAGGTTTCTTGAGGGGAAAGCTGTAACTCTGTGAGATGATTTCACAGAACACAAAGAAGTTTCTCAGAACGCTTCTTTCTCTTTGTTAGCGGAGGATATTTCCTTTGGCCCTATAGTCTTCAAAGGGATCCGAAATATCTGTTCTCAGATTCCAGAGAAATAAGGCTAGCAAAGAGGTCCTCGAAATACAGGTGTAACTCTGTGAGATGAATTAACAGAACGCTAAGCAGTTTCTCAGAAGGTTTATTTCCAGATTTCTTCGGAGGATATTTCCTTTTTCAACATAGCCCTCTATAGGGCTTCCAAATATCACTTTGCCAATTCCACAAGAACTGTCTTAGCGAAAGTCTTCTTCAGGGGAAAGATGTACCTCTGTGAGATGATTTCACAGAACACAAAGAAGTTTCTCAGAGAGCTTCTTTCTCTTTGTTATCGGAGGATAATTCCTTTGGCCCTATAGTCTTCAAAGGGATCCGAAATATCTGTTCTCAGATTCCACAGAAATAAGGATAGCAAAGAGATCCTCGAAATACAGATGTAACTCTGTGAGATGAATTAACAGAACACTAAGCAGTTTCTCAGAAAGCTTCTTTCCAGATTTCATCTGAGGATATTTCCTTTTTCACCATAGCCCTCTATGGGCTTCCAAATATCACTTTGCCAATTCAGCAAGAACTGTCTTAGCGAAAGGCTTCTTGAGGGGAAAGCTGTAACTCTGTGAGTTGATTTCACAGAACACAAAGAAGTTTCTCAGAAAGCTTCTTTCTCTTCGTTATGGGAGGATATTTCCTTTGGCCCTATAGTCTTCAAAGGGATCCGAAATATCAGTTCTCAGATTCCACAGAAATAAGGTTGCCAAAGAGATCCACGAAATACAGATGTAACTCTGTGAGATAAATTAACAGAACACTAAGCAGTTTCTCAGAAAGCTTCTTTCCAGATTTCATCTGAGGATATTTCCTTTTTCACCATAGCCCTCTATGGGCTTCCAAATATCACTTTGCCAATTCCACAAGAAGTGTCTTAGCGAAAGGCTTCTTGAGAGGAAAGATGTAACTCTGTGAGATGATTTCACAGAACACAAAGAAGTTTCTCAGAGAGCTTCTTTCTCTTTGTTATCGGAGGATATTTCCTTTGGCCCTATAGTCTTCAAAGGGATGCGAAATATCAGTTCTCAGATTCCACAGAAATAAGCCTAGCAAAGAGATCCACGAAATACAGATGTAACTCTGTGAGATGAATTAACAAAACACTAAGCAGTTTCTCAGAAAGCTTTTTTCCAGATTTCATCTGAGGATATTTCCTCTTTCTCCCTAGCCCTCTATGGGCTTCCAAATATCACTTTGCCAATTCCACAAGAACTGTCTTAGCGAAAGGCTTCTTGAGGGGAAAGCTGTAACTCTGTGAGATGATTTCAGAGAACACAAAGAAGTTTCTCAGAGAGCTTCTTTCTCTTTGTTATTGCAGGATATTTCCTTTGGCCCTATAGTCTTCAAAGGGATCCGAAATATCTGTTCTCAGATTCCACAGAAATAAGGCTAGCAAAGAGATCCACGAAATACAGATGTAACTCTGTGAGTGGAAGTCACACATCACAGAGCAGTTTCTCAGAAAGCTCCTTTCCTGATTTCATCTGAGGATATTTCCTTTTTCACCATGGCCCTCTATGGGCTTCCAAATATCCCTTTGCCAATTCCACAAGAACTGTCTTAGTGAAAGGCTTCTTTAGGGGAAAGCTGTAACTGTGTGAGATGATTTCACAGAACACAAAGAAGTTTCTCAGAAAGCTTCTTTGTCTTTGTTATCGGACGATATTTCCTTTGGCCCTATAGTCTTCAAAGGGATCCGAAATATCTGTTCTCAAATTACACAGAAATAAAGCTAGCAAAGAGATCCACGAAATACAGATGTAACTCTGTGAGATGAATTAACAGAACTCAAAGCAGTTTCTCAGAAAGCTTCTTTCCAGATTTCATCTGAGGATATTTCCTTTTTCACCATAGCCCTCTATGAGCTTCCAAATATCACTTTGCCAATTCCACAAGAACTATCTTAGCGAAAGGCTTCTTGAGGGGAAAGCTGTATCTCTGTGAGATGATTACACAGAACACAAAGAAGTTTCTCAGAACGCTTCTTTCTCTTTGTTAGCGGAGGATATTTCCTTTGGCCCTATAGTCTTCAAAGGGATCCGAAATATCTGTTCTCAGATTCCAGAGAAATAAGGCTAGCAAAGAGGTCCTCGAAATACAGGTGTAACTCTGTGAGATGAATTAACAGAACGCTAAGCAGTTTCTCAGAAAGCTTCTTTCCAGATTTCATCTGAGGATATTTCCTTTTTCACCATAGCCCTCTATGGGCTTCCAAATATCACTTTGCCAATTCCACAAGAACTGTCTTAGCGAAAGGTTTCTTGAGGGGAAAGCTGTAACTCTGTGAGATGATTTCACAGAACACAAAGAAGTTTCTCAGAACGCTTCTTTCTCTTTGTTAGCGGAGGATATTTCCTTTGGCCCTATAGTCTTCAAAGGGATCCGAAATATCTGTTCTCAGATTCCAGAGAAATAAGGCTAGCAAAGAGGTCCTCGAAATACAGGTGTAACTCTGTGAGATGAATTAACAGAACGCTAAGCAGTTTCTGAGAAGGCTTATTTCCAGATTTCTTCTGAGGATATTTCCTTTTTCAACATAGCCCTCTATAGGGCTTCCAAATATCACTTTGCCAATTCCACAAGAACTGTCTTAGCGAAAGTCTTCTTCAGGGGAAAGATGTACCTCTGTGAGATGATTTCACAGAACACAAAGAAGTTTCTCAGAGAGCTTCTTTCTCTTTGTTATCGGAGGATAATTCCTTTGGCCCTATAGTCTTCAAAGGGATCCGAAATATCTGTTCTCAGATTCCACAGAAATAAGGATAGCAAAGAGATCCTCGAAATACAGATGTAACTCTGTGAGATGAATTAACAGAACACTAAGCAGTTTCTCAGAAAGCTTCTTTCCAGATTTCATCTGAGGATATTTCCTTTTTCACCATAGCCCTCTATGGGCTTCCAAATATCACTTTGCCAATTCAGCAAGAACTGTCTTAGCGAAAGGCTTCTTGAGGGGAAAGCTGTAACTCTGTGAGTTGATTTCACAGAACACAAAGAAGTTTCTCAGAAAGCTTCTTTCTCTTCGTTATCGGAGGATATTTCCTTTGGCCCTATAGTCTTCAAAGGGATCCGAAATATCAGTTCTCAGATTCCACAGAAATAAGGTTGCCAAAGAGATCCACGAAATACAGATGTAACTCTGTGAGATAAATTAACAGAACACTAAGCAGTTTCTCAGAAAGCTTCTTTCCAGATTTCATCTGAGGATATTTCCTTTTTCACCATAGCCCTCTATGGGCTTCCAAATATCACTTTGCCAATTCCACAAGAAGTGTCTTAGCGAAAGGCTTCTTGAGAGGAAAGATGTAACTCTGTGAGATGATTTCACAGAACACAAAGAAGTTTCTCAGAGAGCTTCTTTCTCTTTGTTATCGGAGGATATTTCCTTTGGCCCTATAGTCTTCAAAGGGATGCGAAATATCAGTTCTCAGATTCCACAGAAATAAGGCTAGCAAAGAGATCCACGAAATACAGATGTAACTCTGTGAGATGAATTAACAAAACACTAAGCAGTTTCTCAGAAAGCTTCTTTCCAGATTTCATCTGAGGATATTTCCTCTTTCTCCCTAGCCCTCTATGGGCTTCCAAATATCACTTTGCCAATTCCACAAGAACTGTCTTAGCGAAAGGCTTCTTGAGGGGAAAGCTGTAACTCTGTGAGATGATTTCAGAGAACACAAAGAAGTTTCTCAGAGAGCTTCTTTCTCTTTGTTATCGCAGGATATTTCCTTTGACCCTATAGTCTTCAAAGGGATCCGAAATATCTGTTCTCAGATTCCACAGAAATAAGGCTAGCAAAGAGATCCACGAAATACAGATGTAACTCTGTGAGATGAATTAACAGAACACTAAGCAGTTTCTCAGAAAGCTTCTTTCCAGATTTCATCTGAGGATATTTCCTTTTTCACCATAGCCCTCTATGGGCTTCCAAATATCATTTTGCCAATTCCACAAGAACTGTCTTAGCGAAAGGCTTCTTGAGGGGAAAGCTGTAACTCTGTGAGATGATTTCAGAGAAAACAAAGAAGTTTCTCAGACAGCTTCCTTCTCTTTGTTATCGGAGGATATTTCCTTTGGCCCTATAGTCTTCCACGGGATCCGAAATATCTGTTCTCAGATTCCACAGAAATAAGGCTAGCAAAGAGATCCACGAAATACAGATGTAACTCTGTGAGTGGAAGTCACACATCACAGAGTAGTTTCTCAGAAAGCTTCTTTCCAAATTTCATCTGAGGATATTTCCTTTTTCACCATAGCCCTCTATGGGCTCCCAAATATCACTTTGCCAATTTCACAAGAACTGTCTTAGCGAAAGGCTTCTTGAGGGGAAAGCTGTAACTCTCTGAGATGATTTCACAGAACACAAAGAAGTTTCTCAGAAAGCTTCTTTCTCTTTGTTATCGGAGGATATTTCCTTTGGCCCTATAGTCTTCAAAGGGATCCGAAATATCTGTTCTCAGATTCCACAGAAATAAGGCTAGCAAAGAGATCCTCGAAATACAGATGTAACTCTGTGAGATGAATTAACAGAACACAAAGCAGTTTCTCAGAAAGCTTCTTTCCAGATTTAATCTGAGGATATTTCCTTTTTCACCATAGCCCTCTATGGACTTCCAAATATCACTTTGCCAATTCCACAAGAACTATCTTAGCGAAAGGCTTCTTGAGGGGAAACTGTAATTCTGTGAGATGATTTCACAGAACACAAAGAAGTTTCTCAGAAAGCTTCTTTCTCTTTGTTAGCGGAGGATATTTCCTTTGGCCCTATAGTCTTCAAAGGGATCCGAAATATCTGTTCTCAGATTCCACAGAAATAAGGCTAGCAAAGAGATCCACGAAATACAGATGTAACTCTGTGAGTGGAAGTCACACATCACAGAGCAGTTTCTCAGAAAGCTTCCTTCCTGATTTCATCTGAGGATATTTCCTTTTTCACCATAGCCCTCTATGGGCTTCCAAATATCCCTTTGCCAATTCCACAAGAACTGTCTTAGTGAAAGGCTTCTTTAGGGGAAAGCTGTAACTCTGTGAGATGATTTCACAGAACACAAAGAAGTTTCTCAGAAAGCTTCTTTGTCTTTGTTATCGGACGATATTTCCTTTGGCCCTATAGTCTTCAAAGGGATCCGAAATATCTGTTCTCAGATTACACAGAAATAAGGCTAGCAAAGAGATCCTCGAAATACAGATGTAACTCTGTGAGATGAATTAACAGAACACAAAGCAGTTTCTCAGAAAGCTTCTTTCCAGATTTAATCTGAGGATATTTCCTTTTTCACCATAGCCCTCTATGGACTTCCAAATATCACTTTGCCAATTCCACAAGAACTATCTTAGCGAAAGGCTTCTTGAGGGGAAACTGTAATTCTGTGAGATGATTTCACAGAACACAAAGAAGTTTCTCAGAAAGCTTCTTTCTCTTTGTTAGCGGAGGATATTTCCTTTGGCCCTATAGTCTTCAAAGGGATCCGAAATATCTGTTCTCAGATTCCACAGAAATAAGACTGCCAAAGAGATCCACGAAATACAGATGTAACTCTGTGAGATGAATTAACAGAACACTAAGCAGTTTCTCAGAAAGCTTCTTTCCAGATTTCATCTGAGGATATTTCCTTTTTCACCATAGCCCTCTATGGGCTTCCAAATATCACTTTGCCAATTCCACAAGAACTGTCTTAGCGAAAGGCTTGTTGAGGGGAAAGCTGTAACTCTGTGAGATGATTTCACAGAACACAAAAAGTTTCTCAGAAAGCTTCTTTCTCTTTGTTATGGGAGGATATTTCCTTTGGCCCTATAGTCTTCAAAGGGATCCGAAATATCTGTTCTCAGATTCCACAGAAATAAGGCTAGCAAAGAGATCCACGAAATACAGATGTAACCCTGTGAGATGAATTAACAGAACACTAAGCAGTTTCTCAGAAATCTTCTTTCCAGATTTCATCTGAGGATATTTACTTTTTCACCATAGCCCTCTATGGGCTTCCAAATATCACTTTGCCAATTCCACAAGAACTGTCTTAGCGAAAGGCTTCTTGAGGGGAAAGCTGTAACTCTGTGAGATGATTTCACAGAAGACAAAGAAGTTTCTCAGAAAGCTTCTTTCTCTTTGTTATCGGAGGATATTTCCTTTGGCCCTATAGTCTTCAAAGGGACCCGAAATATCTGTTCTCAGATTCCACAGAAATAAGGCTAGCAAAGAGATCCACGAAATACAGATGTAACTCTGTGAGTGGAAGTCACACATCACAGAGCAGTTTCTCAGAAAGCTTCTTTCCTGATTTCATCTGAGGATATTTCCTTTTTCACCATAGCCCTCTATGGGCTTCCAAATATCCCTTTGCCAATTCCACAAGAACTGTCTTAGTGAAAGGCTTCTTGAGGGGAAAGCTGTAACTGTGTGAGATGATTTCACAGAACACAAAGAAGTTTCTCAGAAAGCTTCTTTGTCTTTGTTATCGGACGATATTTCCTTTGGCCCTATAGTCTTCAAAGGGATCCGAAATATCTGTTCTCAAATTACACAGAAATAAGGCTAGCAAAGAGATCCACGAAATACAGATGTAACTCTGTGAGATGAATTAACAGAACTCAAAGCAGTTTCTCAGAAAGCTTCTTTCCAGATTTCATCTGAGGATATTTCCTTTTTCACCATAGCCCTCTATGAGCTTCCAAATATCACTTTGCCAATTCCACAAGAACTATCTTAGCCAAAGGCTTCTTGAGGGGAAAGCTGTATCTCTGTGAGATGATTACACAGAACACAAAGAAGTTTCTCAGAACGCTTCTTTCTCTTTGTTAGCGGAGGATATTTCCTTTGGCCCTATAGTCTTCAAAGGGATCCGAAATATCTGTTCTCAGATTCCAGAGAAATAAGGCTAGCAAAGAGGTCCTCGAAATACAGGTGTAACTCTGTGAGATGAATTAACAGAACGCTAAGCAGTTTCTCAGAAAGCTTCTTTCCAGATTTCATCTGAGGATATTTCCTTTTTCGCCATAGCCCTCTATGGGCTTCCAAATATCACTTTGCCAATTCCACAAGAACTGTCTTAGCGAAGGGTTTCTTGAGGGGAAAGCTGTAACTCTGTGAGATGATTTCACAGAACACAAAGAAGTTTCTCAGAATGCTTCTTTCTCTTTGTTAGCGGAGGATATTTCCTTTGGCCCTATAGTCTTCAAAGGGATCCGAAATATCTGTTCTCAGATTCCAGAGAAATAAGGCTAGCAAAGAGGTCCTCGAAATACAGGTGTAACTCTGTGAGATGAATTAACAGAACGCTAAGCAGTTTCTCAGAAGGCTTATTTCCAGATTTCATCTGAGGATATTTCCTTTTTCAACATAGCCCTCTATAGGGCTTCCAAATATCACTTTGCCAATTCCACAAGAACTGTCTTAGCGAAAGTCTTCTTCAGGGGAAAGATGTACCTCTGTGAGATGATTTCACAGAACACAAAGAAGTTTCTCAGAGAGCTTCTTTCTCTTTGTTATCGGAGGATAATTCCTTTGGCCCTATAGTCTTCAAAGGGATCCGAAATATCTGTTCTCAGATTCCACAGAAATAAGGATAGCAAAGAGATCCTCGAAATACAGATGTAACTCTGTGAGATGAATTAACAGAACACTAAGCAGTTTCTCAGAAAGCTTCTTTCCAGATTTCATCTGAGGATATTTCCTTTTTCACCATAGCCCTCTATGGGCTTCCAAATATCACTTTGCCAATTCAGCAAGAACTGTCTTAGCGAAAGGCTTCTTGAGGGGAAAGCTGTAACTCTGTGAGATGATTTCACAGAACACAAAGAAGTTTCTCAGAAAGCTTCTTTCTCTTTGTTATCGGAGGATATTTCCTTTGGCCCTATAGTCTTCAAAGGGATCCGAAATATCAGTTCTCAGATTCCACAGAAATAAGGCTGCCAAAGAGATCCACGAAATACAGATGTAACTCTGTGAGATAAATTAACAGAACACTAAGCAGTTTCTCAGAAAGCTTCTTTCCAGATTTCATCTGAGGATATTTCCTTTTTCACCATAGCCCTCTATGGGCTTCCAAATATCACTTTGCCAATTCCACAAGAACTGTCTTAGCGAAAGGCTTCTTGAGAGGAAAGATGTAACTCTGCGAGATGATTTCACAGAACACAAAGAAGTTTCTCAGAGAGCTTCTTTCTCTTTGTTATCGGAGGATATTTCCTTTGGCCCTATAGTCTTCAAAGGGATGCGAAATATCTGTTCTCAGATTCCACAGAAATAAGGCTAGCAAAGAGAACCACGAAATACAGATGTAACTCTGTGAGTGGAAGTCACACATCACAGAGCAGTTTCTCAGAAAGCTTATTTCCAGATTTCATCTGAGGATATTTCCTTTTTCACCGTAGCCCTCTATGGGCTTCCAAATATCACTTTGCCAATTTCACAAGAACTGTCTTAGCGAAAGGCTTCTTGAGGGGAAAGCTGTAACTCTGTGAGATGATTTCACAGAACACAAAGAAGTTTCTCAGAAAGCTTGTTTCTCTTTGTTATCGGAGTATATTTCCTTTGGCCCTATAGTCTTCAAAGGGATCCGAAATATCTGTTCTCAGATTCCACAGAACTAAGGCTAGCAAAGAGATCCTCGAAATACAGATGTAACTCTGTGAGATGAATTAACAGAACACTAAGCAGTTTCTCAGAAAGCTTCTTTCCAGATTTCATCTGAGGATATTTCCTTTTTCACCATAGCCCTCTATGGGCTTCCAAATATCACTTTGCCAATTCCACAAGAACTGTCTTAGCGAAAGGCTTCTTGAGGGGAAAGCTGTAAATCTGTGAGATGATTTCACAGAACACAAAGAAGTTTTTCAGAAAGCTTCTTTCTCTTTGTTACCGGAGGATATTTCCTTTGGCCCTATAGTCTTCAAAGGGATCCTAAATATCTGTTCTCAGATTCCAGAGAAATAAGGCTAGCAAAGAGATCCTCGAAAATAGATGTAACTCTGTGAGATGAATTAACAGAACACTAAGCAGTTTCTCAGAAAGCTTCTTTCCAGATTTCATCTGAGGATATTTCCTTTTTCACCATAGCCCTCTATCGGCTTCCAAATATCACTTTGCCAATTCCACAAGAACTGTCTTAGCGAAAGGCTTCTTGAGGGGAAAGCTGTAACTCTGTGAGATGATTTCACAGAACACAAAGAAGTTTCTCAGAAAGCTTCTTTCTCTTTGTTATCGGAGGATATTTCCTTTGTCCCTATAGTCTTCAAAGGGATCCGAAATATCTGTTCTCAGATTCCACAGAAATAAGGCTAGCAAAGAGATCCACGAAATACAGATGTAACTCTGTGAGATGAATTAACAGAACACTAAGCAGTTTCTCAGAAAGCTTCTTTCCAGATTTCATCTGAGGATATTTCCTTTTTCACCATAGCCCTCTATGGGCTTCCAAATATCACAATGCCAATTCCACAAGAATTGTCTTAGCGAATGGCTTCTTGAGGGGAAAGGTGTAACTCTGTGAGATGATTTCACAGAACACAAAGAAGTTTCTCAGAAAGCTTCTTTCTCTTTGTTATCGGAGGATATTTCCTTTGGCCCTATAGCCTTCAAAGGGATCCGAAATATCTGTTCTCAGATTCCACAGAAATAAGGCTAGCAAAAAGATCCACGAAATATAGATGTAACTCTGTGAGATGCCTTAACAGAACACTAAGCCGTTTTTCAGAAAGCTTCTTTCCAGATTTCATCTGAGGCTATTTCCTTTTTCACCATAGCCCTCTATGGTATTCCAAATATCACTTTGCCAATTCCACAAGAACTGTCTTAGCGAAAGGCTTCTTTAGGGGAAAGCTGTAACTCTGTGAGATGATTTCACAGAACACAAAGAAGTTTCTCAGAAAGCTTCTTTGTTTTGTTATCGGATGATATTTCCTTTGGCCCTATAGTCTTCAAAGGGATCCGAAATATCTGTTCTCAGATTCCACAGAAATAAGGCTAGCAAAGAGATCCTCGAAAAACAGATGTAACTCTGTGAGATGAATTAACAGAACACAAAGCAGATTCTCAGAAAGCTTCTTTCCAGATTTCATCTGAGGATATTTCCTTTTTCACCATAGACCTCTATGGGCTTCCAAATATCACTTTGCCAATTCCACAAGAACTATCTTAGCGAAAGGCTTCTTGAGGGGAAAGCTGGAACTCTGTGAGGTGATTTCACAGAACACAAAGAAGTTTCTCAGAAATCTTCTTTCTCTTTGTTATCGGAGGATATTTCCTTTGGCCCTATAGTCTTCAAAGGGATCCGAAATATCTGTTCTCAGATTCCACAGAAATAAGGCTAGCAAAGAGATCCACGAAATACAGATGTAACACTGTGAGAGAATTAACAGAACACTAAGCAGTTTCTCAGAAAGCTTCTTTCCAGATTTCATCTGAGGATTTTTCCTTTTTCACCATAGCCCTCTATGGGCTTCCAAATATCACTTTGCCAATTTCACAAGAACTGTCTTAGCGAAAGGCTTCTTGAGGGGAAAGCTGTAACTCTGTGAGATGATTTCACAGAACACAAAGAAGTTTCTCAGAAAGCTTCTTTCTCTTTGTTATCAGAGGATATTTCCTTTGGCCCTATAGTCTTCAAAGGGATCCGAAATATCTGTTCTCAGATTCCACAGAAATAAGGCTAGCCAAGAGATCCAGGAAATACACATGTAACTCTCTGAGATGAATTAACAGAACACTAAGCAGTTTCTCAGAAAGCTTCTTTCCAGATTTCATCTGAGGATATTTCCTTTTTCACCATAGCCCTCTATGGGCTTCCAAATATCACTTTGCCAATTCCACAAGAACTGTCTTAGCGAAAGGCTTCTTCAGGGGAAAGCTGTAACTCTGTGAGATGATTTCACAGAACACAAAGAACTTTCTCAGAAAGCTTCTTTCTCTTTGTTATCGGAGGATATTTCCTTTGGCCCTATAGTTTTCAAAGGGATCCGAAATATCTGTTCTCAGATTCCACAGAAATAAGGCTAGCAAAGAGATCCACGAAATACAGATGTAACTCTGTGATCTGAATTAACAGAACACTAAGCAGTTTCTCAGAAAGCTTCTTTCCAGAATTCAACTGAGGATATTTCCTTTTTCACCATAGCCCTCTATGGGCTTCCAAATATCACTTTGCCAATTCCACAAGAACTGTCTTAGCGAAAGGCTTCTTGAGGGGAAAGCTGTAACTCTGTGAGATGATTTCACAGAACACAAAGAAGTTTCTCAGAAAGCTTCTTTCTCTTTGTTATCGGAGGATGTTTCCATTGGCCCTATAGTCTTCAAAGGGATCCGAAATATCTGTTCTCAGATTCCACAGAAATAAGGCTAGCCAAGAGATCCAGGAAATACACACGTAACTCTCTGAGATGAATTAACAGAATACTTAGCAGTTTCTCAGAAAGCTTCTTTCCAGATTTCATCTGAGGATATTTCCTTTTTCACCATAGCCCTCTATGGGCTTCCAAATATCACATTGCCAATTCCACAAGAACTGTCTTAGCGAAAGGCTTCTTGAGGGGAAAGCTGTAACTCTGTGAGATGATTTCAAGGAACACAAGGAAGGTTCTCAGAAACCTTCTTTCTCTTTGTTATCGGAGGATATTTCCTTTGGCCCTATAGGCTTCAAAGGGATCCGAAATATCTGTTCTCAGATTCCACAGAAATAAGGCTAGCAAAGAGATCCACGAAATACAGATGTAACTCTGTGAGTGGAAGTTACACATCACAGAGAAGTCTCAGAAAGCCTCTTTCCAGATTTCATCTGAGGATATTTCCTTTTTCACCATAGCCCTCTATGGGCTTCCAAATATCACATTGCCAATTCTACAAGAACTGTCTTAGCGAAAGGCTTCTTGAGGGGAAAGCTGTAACTCTGTGAGATGATTTCACAGAAGACAAAGAAGTTTCTCAGAAAGCTACTTTCTCTTTGTTATCGGAGGATATTTCCTTTGGCCCTATAGACTTCAAAGGGATCCGAAATATCTGTTCTCAGATTCCACAGAAATAAGGCAAGCCAAGAGATCCAGGAAATACAGATGTAACTATGTGAGTGGAAGTCACACATAACAGAGCAGTTTCTCAGAAAGCTTCTTTCCAGATTTCATCTGAGGATATTTCCTTTTGCACCATAGCCCTCTATGGGCTTCCAAATATCACTTTGCCATTTCCACAAGAACTGTCTTAGCGAAAGGCTTCTTGAGGGGAAAGCTGTAACTCTGTGAGATGATTTCACAGAACACAAAGAAGTTTATCAGAAACCTTTCTCTTTGTTATCGGAGGATATTTCCTTTGGCCCTATAGTCTTCAAAGGGATCCGAAATATCTGTTCTCAGATTCCACAGAAATAAGGCTAGCCAAGAGATCCAGGAAATACACATGTAACTCTCTGAGATGAATTAACAGAACACTAAGCAGTTTCTCAGAAAGCCTCTTTCCAGATTTCATCTGAGGATATTTCCTTTTTCACCATAGCCCTCTATGGGCTTCCAAATATCACTTTGCCAATTCCACAAGAACTGTCTTAGCGAAAGGCTTCTTGAGGGGAAAGCTGTAACTCTGTGAGATGATTTCACAGAACACAAAGAAGTTTCTCAGAAAGCATCTTTCTCTTTGTTATCGGAGGATATTTCCTTCGTCCCTGTAGTCTTCAAAGGGATCCGGAATATCTGTTCTCAGATTCCACAGAAATAAGGCTAGCAAAGAGATCCACGAAAATCAGATGTAACTCTGTGAGATGAATTAACAGAACACAAAGCAGTTTCTCAGGAAGCTTCTTTCCAGATTTCATCTGAGGATATTTCCTTTTTCACCATAGCCCCCTATGGGCTTCCAAATATCACTTTGCCAATTCCACAAGAACTGTCTTAGCGAAAGGCTTCTTGAGGGGAAAGCTGTAACTCTGTGAGATGATTTCACAGAACACAAAGAAGTTTCTCAGAAAGCTTCTTTCTGTTTGTTATCAGAGGATATTTCCTTTGGCCCTGTAGTCTTCAAAGGAATCCGAAATATCTGTTCTCAGATTCCACAGAAATAAGGACAGGAAAGTGATCCACGATATACTGTTGTAACTCTGTGAGATGAATTAACAGAACACTAAGCAGTTTTTCAGAAAGCTTCTTTCCAGATTTCATCTGAGGATATTTCCTATTTCACCATAGCCCTCTATGGGCTTCCAAATATCACTTTGCCAATTCCACAAGAACTGTCTTAGCGAAAGGCTTCTTGAGGGGAAAGCTGTAACTCTGTGAGATGATTTCACAGAACACAAAGAAGTTTCTCAGAAAGCTTCTTTCTCTTTGTTATCGGAGGATGTTTCCTTTGGCCCTATAGTCTTCAAAGGGATCCGAAATATCTGTTCTCAGATTCCACAGAAATAAGGCTAGCCAAGAGATCCAGGAAATACACACGTAACTCTCTGAGATGAATTAACAGAACACTTAGCAGTTTCTCAGAAAGCTTCTTTCCAGATTTCATCTGAGGATATTTCCTTTTTCACCATAGCCCTCTATGGGCTTCCAAATATCACATTGCCAATTCCACAAGAACTGTCTTAGCGAAAGGCTTCTTGAGGGGAAAGCTGTAACTCTGTGAGATGATTTCACAGAACACAAAGAAGTTTCTCAGGAAGCTTCTTTCTCTTTGTTATCGGAGGATATTTCCTTTGGCCCTATAGACTTCAAAGGGATCCGAAATATCTTTTCTCAGATTCCACAGAAATAAGGCAAGCCAAGAGATCCAGGAAATACAGATGTAACTCTGTGAGTGGAAGTAACACATCACAGAGCAGTTTCTCAGAAAGCTTCTTTCCAGATTTCATCTGAGGATATTTCCTTTTTCACCATAGCCCTCTATGGGCTTCCAAATATCACAATGCCAATTCCACAAGAATTGTCTTAGCGAAAGGCTTCTTGAGGGGAAAGGTGGAACTCTGTGAGATGATTTCACAGAACACAAAGTAGTTTCTCAGAAAGCTTCTTTCTCTTTGTTATCGGAGGATATTTCCTTTGGCCCTATAGCTTTCAAAGGGATCCGAAATATCTGTTCTCAGATTCCACAGAAATAAGGCTAGCAAAAAGATCCACGAAATATAGATGTAACTCTGTGAGATGCCTTAACAGAACACTAAGCCGTTTCTCAGAAAGCTTCTTTCCAGATTTCATCTGAGGATATTTCCTTTTTCACCATAGCCCTCTATGGTCTTCCAAATATCAATTTGCCAATTCCACAAGAACTGTCTTAGCGAAAGGCTTCTTTAGGGGAAAGATGTAACTCTGTGAGATGATTTCACAGAACACAAAGAAGTTTCTCAGAAAGCTTCTTTGTTTTGTTATCGGAGGATATTTCCTTTGGCCCTATAGTCTTCAAAGGGATCCGAAATATCTGTTCTCAGATTCCACAGAAATAAGGCTAGCAAAGAGATCCTCGAAAAACAGATGTAACTCTGTGAGATGAATTAACAGAACACAAAGCAGATTCTCAGAAAGCTTCTTTCCAGATTTCATCTAAGGATATTTCCTTTTTCACCATAGACCTCTATGGGCTTCCAAATATCACTTTGCCAATTCCACAAGAACTATCTTAGCGAAAGGCTTCTTGAGGGGAAAGCTGGAACTCTGTGAGATGATTTCACAGAACACAAAGAAGTTTCTCAGAAATCTTCTTTCTCTTTGTTATCGGAGGATATTTCCTTTGGCCCTATAGTCTTCAAAGGGATCCGAAATATCTGTTCTCAGATTCCACAGAAATAAGGCTAGCAAAGAGATCCACGAAATACAGATGTAACACTGTGAGATGAATTAACAGAACACTAAGCAGTTTCTCAGAAAGCTTCTTTCCAGATTTCATCTGAGGATATTTCCTTTTTCACCATAGCCCTCTATGGGCTTCCAAATATCACTTTGCCAATTTCACAAGAACTGTCTTAGCGAAAGGCTTCTTGAGGGGAAAGCTGTAACTCTGTGAGATGATTTCACAGAACACAAAGAAGTTTCTCAGAAAGCTTCTTTCTCTTTGTTATCAGAGGATATTTCCTTTGGCCCTATAGTCTTCAAAGGGATCCGAAATATCTGTTCTCAGATTCCACAGAAATAAGGCTAGCCAAGAGATCCAGGAAATACACATGTAATTCTCTGAGATGAATTAACAGAACACTAAGCAGTTTCTCAGAAAGCTTCTTTCCAGATTTCATCTGAGGATATTTCCTTTTTCACCATAGCCCTCTATGGGCTTCCAAATATCACTTTGCCAATTCCACAAGAACTGTCTTAGCGAAAGGCTTCTTGAGGGGAAAGCTGTAACTCTGTGAGATGATTTCAGAGAACACAAAGAAGTTTCTCAGAAAGCTTCTTTCTCTTTGTTATCGGAGGATATTTCCTTTGGCCCTATAGTCTTCAAAGGGATCCGAAATATCTGTTCTCAGATTCCACAGAAATAAGGCTAGCAAAGAGATCCACGAAATACAGATGTAACTCTGTGAGATGAATTAACAGAACACTAAGCAGTTTCTCAGAAAGCTTCTTTCCAGATTTCAACTGAGGATATTTCCTTTTTCACCCTAGCCCTCTATGGGCTTCCAAATATCACTTTGCCAATTCCACAAGAACTGTCTTAGCGAAAGGCTTCTTGAGGGGAAAGCTGTAACTCTGTGAGATGATTTCACAGAAGAGAAAGAAGTTTCTCAGAAAGCTACTTTCTCTTTGTTATCGGAGGATATTTCCTTTGGCCCTATAGACTTCAAAGGGATCCGAAATATCTGTTCTCAGATTCCACAGAAATAAGGCAAGCCAAGAGATCCAGGAAATACAGATGTAACTCTGTGAGTGGAAGTAACACATCACAGAGCAGTTTCTCAGAAAGCTTCTTTCCAGATTTCATCTGAGGATATTTCCTTTTGCACCATAGCCCTCTATGGGCTTCCAAATATCACAATGCCAATTCCACAAGAACTGTCTTAGCGAAAGGCTTCTTGAGGGGAAAGGTGTAACTCTGTGAGATGATTTCACAGAACACAAAGAAGTTTCTCAGAAAGCTTCTTTCTCTTTGTTATCGGAGGATATTTCCTTTGGCCCTAGCGCCTTCAAAGAGATCCGAAATATCTGTTCTCAGATTCCACAGAAATAAGGCTAGCAAAGAGATCCACGAAATACAGATGTAACTCTGTGAGATGCCTTAACAGAACACTAAGCCGTTTCTCAGAAAGCTTCTTTCCAGATTTCATCTGAGGATATTTCCTTTTTCACCATGGCCCTCTATGGGCTTCCAAATATCAATTTGCCAATTCCACAAGAACTGTCTTAGCGAAAGGCTTCTTTAGGGGAAAGCTATAACTCTGTGAGAGGATTTCACAGAACACAAAAAAGTTTCTCAGAATGCTTCTTTGTCTTTGTTATCGGAGGATATTTCCTTTGGCCCTATAGTCTTCAAAGGGATCCGAAATATCTGTTCTCAGATTCCACAGAAATAAGGCTAGGAAAGAGATCCTCGAAATACATATGTAACTCTGTGAGATGAATTAACAGAACACAAAGCAGTTTCTCAGAAAGCTTCTTTCCAGATTTCATCAGAGGATATTTCCTTTTTCACCATAGACCTCTAAGGGCTTCCAAATATCACTTTGCCAATTCCACAAGAACTAGCTTAGCGAAAGGCTTCTTGAGGGGAAAGCTGTAACTCTGTGAGATGATTTCACAGAACACAAAGAAGTTTCTCAGAAAGCTTCTTTCTCTTTGTTATCGGAGGATATTTCCTTTGGCCCTACAGTCTTCAAAGGGATCCGAAATATCTGCTCTCAGATTCCACAGAAATAAGGCTAGCCAAGAGATCCAGGAAATACACATGTAACTCTCTGAGATGAATTAACAGAACACTAAGCAATTTCTCAGAAAGCTTCTTTCCAGATTTCATCTGAGGATATTTCCTTTTTCACCATAGCCCTCTCTGGGCTTCCAAATATCACTTTGCCAATTCCACAAGAACTGTCTTAGCGAAAGGCTTCTTGATGGGTAAGCTGTAACTCTGTGAGATGATTTCACAGAACACAAAGAAGTTTCTCAGAAAGCTTCTTTCTCATTGTTATCGGAGGATATTTCCTTTGGCCCTATAGTGTTCAAAGGGATCCGAAATATCTGTTCTCAGATTCCACAGAAAGAAGGCTACCAAAGAGATCCACGAAATGCAGATGTAACTCTGTGAGGTGAATTAACAGAACACTAAGCAGTTTCTCAGAAAGCTTCTTTCCAGATTTCATCTGAGGATATTTCCTTTTTCACCACAGCTCTATGGGATTCCAAATATCACTTTGCCAATTCCACAAGAACTGTCTTAGCGAAAGGCTTCTTGAGGGGAAAGCTGTAACTCTGTGAGATAATTTCACAGAACACAAAGAAGTTTCTCAGAAAGCTTCTTTCTCTTTTTTATCGGAGGATATTTCCTTTGGCCCTATAGTCTTCAATGGGATCCTAAATATCTGTTCTCAGATTCCACAGAAATAAGGCTAGCAAAGAGATCCACGAAATAAAGATGTAACTCTATGAGTGGAAGTCACACATCACAGAGCAGGTTCTCAGAAAGCTTCTTTCCAGATTTCATCTGAGGATATTTCCTTTTTCACCATAGCCCTCTATGGGCTTCCAAATATCACTTTGCCAATTCCACAAGAACTGTCTTAGCGAAAGGCTTCTTGAGGGGAAAGCTGTAACTCTGTGAGATGATTTCACAGAACACAAAGAAGTTTCTCAGAAAGCTTCTTTCTCTATGTTATCGGAGGATATTTCCTTTGGCCGTATAGTCTTCAAAGGGATCCGAAATATCTGTTCTCAGATTCCACAGAAATAAGGCCAGCAAAGTGATCCACGATATACTGTTGTAACTCTGTGTGATGAATTAACAGAACACTAAGCAGTTTCTCAGAAAGCTTCTTTCCAGATTTCATCTGAGGATATTTCCTTTTTCACCGTAGCCCTCTATGGGCTTCCAAATATCACTTTGCCAATTTCACAAGAACTGTCTTGGCGAAAGGCTTCTTGAGGGGAAAGCTGTAACTCTGTGAGATGATTTCACAGAACACAAAGAGGTTCTCAGAAATCTTCTATCTCTTTGTTATCGGAGGATATTTCCTTTGGCCCTATAGTCTTCAAAGGGATCCGAAATATCTGTTCTCAGATTCCACAGAAATAAGGCTAGCAAAGAGATCCACGAAATACAGATGTAACTCTGTGAGATGAATTAACAGAACACTAAGCAGTTTCTCAGAAAGCTTCTTTCCAGATTTCATCTGAGGATATTTCCTTTTTCACCATAGCCCTCTATGGGCTTCCAAATATCACTTTGCCAATTCCACAAGAACTGTCTTAGCGAAAGGCTTCTTGAGGGGAAAGCTGTAACTCTGTGAGATGATTTCACAGAACACAAAGAAGTTTCTCAGAAAGCTTCTTTCTCTTTTTTAAGGGAGGATATTTCCTTTGGCCCTGTAGTCTTCAAAGGGATCCGAAATATCTGTTCTCAGATTCCACAGAAATAAGGCTAGCCAAGAGATCCAGGAAATACACATGTAACTCTCTGAGATGAATTAACAGAACACTAAGCAGTTTCTCAGAAAGCTTCTTTCCAGATTTCATCTGAGGATATTTCCTTTTTCACCATAGCCCTCTATGGGCTTCCAAATATCACTTTGCCAATTCCACAAGAACTGTCTTAGCGAAAGGCTTCTTGAGGGGAAAGCTGTAACTCTGTGAGATGATTTCACAGAACACAAAGAAGCCTCTCAGAAAGCTTCTTTCTCTTTGTTATCGGAGGATATTTCCTTTGGCCCTATAGTCTTCAAAGGGATCCGAAATATCTGTTCTCAGATTCCACAGAAATAAGGCTAGCCAAGAGATCCAGGAAATACACATGTAACTCTCAGAGATGAATTAACAGAACACTAAGCAGTTTCTCAGAAAGCTTCTTTCCAGATTTCATCTGAGGATATTTCCTTTTTCACCCTAGCCCTTTATGGGCTTCCAAATATCACTTTGCCAATTCCACAAGAACTGTCTTAGCGAGAGGCTTCTTGAGGGGAAAACTGGAACTCTGTGAGATGACTTCACAGAACACAAAGAAGTTTCTCAGAAAGCTTCTTTCTCTTTGTTATCGGAGGATATTACATTTAGTCCAGTAGTCTTCAAAGGGATCCGAAATATCTGTTCTCAGATTCCACAGAAATAAGACTAGCCAAGAGATCCACGAAATGCAGATGTAACTGGCTGAGATGAGTTAACAGAACACTAAGCAGTTTCTCAGAAAGCTTCTTTCCAGATTGCATCTGAGGATATTTCCTTTTTCACCATAGCCCTCTATGGGCTTCAAATATCACTTTGCCAATTCCACAAGAACTGTCTTAGCGAAAGGCTTCTTGAGGGGAAAGCTGTAACTCTCTGAGATGATTTCACAGAACACGAAGAAGTTCCTCAGAAAGCTTCCTTCTCTTTGTTATCGGAGGATATTTCCTTTGGCCCTATAGTCTTCAAAGGGATCCGAAATATCTGTTCTCAGATTCCACAGATATAAGGCTAGCCAAGAGATCCACGAAATACAGATGTAACTCTGTGAGGTGAATTAACAGAACACTAAGCAGTTTCTCAGAAAGCTTCTTTCCAGATTTCATCTGAGGATATTTCTTTTTTCACCATAGCTCAATGGGCTTCCAAATATCACTTTGCCAATTCCACAAGAACTGTCTTAGCGAAAGGCTTCTTGAGGGGAATGCTGTAACTCTGTGAGATGATTTCACAGAACACAAAGAAGTTTCTCAGAAAGGTTCTTTCTCTTTGTTATCGGAGGATATTTCCTTTGGCCCTATAGTCTTCAAAGGGATCCGAAATATCTGCTCTCAGATTCCACAGAAATAAGGCAAGCAAAGAGATCCACGAAATACAGATGTAACTCTATGAGTGGAAGTCACACATCACAGAACAGTTTCTCAGAAAGCTTCTTTCCAGATTTCATCTGAGGATATTTCCTTTTTCACCATAGCCCTCTATGGGCTTCCAAATATCACTTTGCCAATTCCACAAGAACTGTCTTAGCGAAAGGCTTCTTGAGGGGAAAGCTGTAACTCTGTGAGATGATTTCAGAGAACACAAAGAAGTTTCTCAGAAAGCTTCTTTCTCTTTGTTATCGGAGGATATTTCCTTTGGCCCTATAGTCTTCAAAGGGATCCGAAATATCTGTTCTCAGATTCCACAGAAATAAGACTAGCAAAGAGATCCACGAAATACAGATGTAACTCTGTGAGATGAATTAACAGAACACTAAGCAGTTTCTCAGAAAGCTTCTTTCCAGATTTCAACTGAGGATATTTCCTTTTTCACCCTAGCCCTCTATGGGCTTCCAAATATCACTTTGCCAATTCCACAAGAACTGTCTTAGCGAAAGGCTTCTTGAGGGGAAAGCTGTAACTCTGTGAGATGATTTCACAGAAGACAAAGAAGTTTCTCAGAAAGCTACTTTCTCTTTGTTATCGGAGGATATTTCCTTTGGCCCTATAGACTTCAAAGGGATCCGAAATATCTGTTCTCAGATTCCACAGAAATAAGGCAAGCCAAGAGATCCAGGAAATACAGATGTAACTCTGAGAGTGGAAGTAACACATCACAGAGCAGTTTCTCAGAAAGCTTCTTTCCAGATTTCATCTGAGGATATTTCCTTTTGCACCATAGCCCTCTATGGGCTTCCAAATATCACAATGCCAATTCCACAAGAACTGTCTTAGCGAAAGGCTTCTTGAGGGGAAAGGTGTAACTCTGTGAGATGATTTCACAGAACACAAAGAAGTTTCTCAGAAAGCTTCTTTCTCTTTGTTATCGGAGGATATTTCCTTTGGCCCTAGCGCCTTCAAAGAGATCCGAAATATCTGTTCTCAGATTCCACAGAAATAAGGCTAGCAAAGAGATCCACGAAATACAGATGTAACTCTGTGAGATGCCTTAACAGAACACTAAGCCGTTTCTCAGAAAGCTTCTTTCCAGATTTCAACTGAGGATATTTCCTTTTTCACCATGGCCCTCTATGGGCTTCCAAATATCAATTTGCAAATTCCACAAGAACTGTCTTAGCGAAAGGCTTCTTTAGGGGAAAGCTATAACTCTGTGAGATGATTTCACAGAACACAAAAAAGTTTCTCAGAATGCTTCTTTGTCTTTGTTATCGGAGGATATTTCCTTTGGCCCTATAGTCTTCAAAGGGATCCGAAATATCTGTTCTCAGATTCCACAGAAATAAGGCTGGGAAAGAGGTCCTCGAAATACATATGTAACTCTGTGAGATGAATTAACAGAACACAAAGCAGTTTCTCAGAAAGCTTCTTTCCAGATTTCATCAGAGGATATTTCCTTTTTCACCATAGACCTCTAAGGGCTTCCAAATATCACTTTGCCAATTCCACAAGAACTAGCTTAGCGAAAGGCTTCTTGAGGGGAAAGCTGTAACTCTGTGAGATGATTTCACAGAACACAAAGAAGTTTCTCAGAAAGCTTCTTTCTCTTTGTTATCGGAGGATATTTCCTTTGGCCCTACAGTCTTCAAAGGGATCCGAAATATCTGCTCTCAGATTCCACAGAAATAAGGCTAGCCAAGAGATCCAGGAAATACACATGTAACTCTCTGAGATGAATTAACAGAACACTAAGCAATTTCTCAGAAAGCTTCTTTCCAGATTTCATCTGAGGATATTTCCTTTTTCACCATAGCCCTCTCTGGGCTTCCAAATATCACTTTGCCAATTCCACAAGAACTGTCTTAGCGAAAGGCTTCTTGATGGGTAAGCTGTAACTCTGTGAGATGATTTCACAGAACACAAAGAAGTTTCTCAGAAAGCTTCTTTCTCATTGTTATCGGAGGATATTTCCTTTGGCCCTATAGTGTTCAAAGGGATCCGAAATATCTGTTCTCAGATTCCACAGAAATAAGGCTACCAAAGAGATCCACGAAATGCAGATGTAACTCTGTGAGGTGAATTAACAGAACACTAAGCAGTTTCTCAGAAAGCTTCTTTCCAGATTTCATCTGAGGATATTTCCTTTTTCACCACAGCTCTATGGGATTCCAAATATCACTTTGCCAATTCCACAAGAACTGTCTTAGCGAAAGGCTTCTTGAGGGGAAAGCTGTAACTCTGTGAGATAATTTCACAGAACACAAAGAAGTTTCTCAGAAAGCTTCTTTCTCTTTTTTATCGGAGGATATTTCCTTTGGCCCTATAGTCTTCAATGGGATCCTAAATATCTGTTCTCAGATTCCACAGAAATAAGGCTAGCAAAGAGATCCACGAAATAAAGATGTAACTCTATGAGTGGAAGTCACACATCACAGAGCAGGTTCTCAGAAAGCTTCTTTCCAGATTGCATCTGAGGATATTTCCTTTTTCACCATAGCCCTCTATGGGCTTCCAAATATCACTTTGCCAATTCCACAAGAACTGTCTTAGCGAAAGGCTTCTTGAGGGGAAAGCTGTAACTCTGTGAGATGATTTCACAGAACACAAAGAAGTTTCTCAGAAAGCTTCTTTCTCTATGTTATCGGAGGATATTTCCTTTGGCCCTATAGTCTTCAAAGGGATCCGAAATATCTGTTCTCAGATTCCACAGAAATAAGACTAGCCAAGAGATCCACGAAATGCAGATGTAACTGGCTGAGATGAGTTAACAGAACACTAAGCAGTTTCTCAGAAAGATTCTTTCCAGATTGCATCTGAGGATATTTCCTTTTTCACCATAGCCCTCTATGGGCTTCAAATATCACTTTGCCA
Source organism: Macaca mulatta (assembly GCF_049350105.2). NCBI lineage: Eukaryota > Metazoa > Chordata > Mammalia > Primates > Cercopithecidae > Macaca > Macaca mulatta. Next base: position 51,341,331 of record NC_133409.1, on the reverse strand, counting down.
ATTCCACAAGAACTGTCTTAGCGAAAGGCTTCTTGAGGGGAAAGCTGTAACTCTCTGAGATGATTTCACAGAACACGAAGAAGTTCCTCAGAAAGCTTCCTTCTCTTTGTTATCGGAGGATATTTCCTTTGGCCCTATAGTCTTCAAAGGGATCCGAAATATCTGTTCTCAGATTCCACAGATATAAGGCTAGCCAAGAGATCCACGAAATACAGATGTAACTCTGTGAGGTGAATTAACAGAACACTAAGCAGTTTCTCAGAAAGCTTCTTTCCAGATTTCATCTGAGGATATTTCTTTTTTCACCATAGCTCAATGGGCTTCCAAATATCACTTTGCCAATTCCACAAGAACTGTCTTAGCGAAAGGCTTCTTGAGGGGAATGCTGTAACTCTGTGAGATGATTTCACAGAACACAAAGAAGTTTCTCAGAAAGATTCTTTCTCTTTGTTATCGGAGGATATTTCCTTTGGCCCTATAGTCTTCAAAGGGATCCGAAATATCTGCTCTCAGATTCCACAGAAATAAGGCAAGCAAAGAGATCCACGAAATACAGATGTAACTCTATGAGTGGAAGTCAAACATCACAGAACAGTTTCTCAGAAAGCTTCTTTCCAGATTTCATCTGAGGATATTTCCTTTTTCACCATAGCCCTCTATGGGCTTCCAAATATCACTTTGCCAATTCCACAAGAACTGTCTTAGCGAAAGGCTTCTTGAGGGGAAAGCTGTAACTCTGTGAGATGATTTCAGAGAACACAAAGAAGTTTCTCAGAAAGCTTCTTTCTCTTTGTTATCGGAGGATATTTCCTTTGGCCCTATAGTCTTCAAAGGGATCCGAAATATCTGTTCTCAGATTCCACAGAAATAAGGCTAGCAAAGAGATCCACGAAATACAGATGTAACTCTGTGAGATGAATTAACAGAACACTAAGCAGTTTCTCAGAAAGCTTCTTTCCAGATTTCAACTGAGGATATTTCCTTTTTCACCCTAGCCCTCTATGGGCTTCCAAATATCACTTTGCCAATTCCACAAGAACTGTCTTAGCGAAAGGCTTCTTGAGGGGAAAGCTGTAACTCTGTGAGATGATTTCACAGAAGACAAAGAAGTTTCTCAGAAAGCTACTTTCTCTTTGTTATCGGAGGATATTTCCTTTGGCCCTATAGACTTCAAAGGGATCCGAAATATCTGTTCTCAGATTCCACAGAAATAAGGCAAGCCAAGAGATCCAGGAAATACAGATGTAACTCTGTGAGTGGAAGTAACACATCACAGAGCAGTTTCTCAGAAAGCTTCTTTCCAGATTTCATCTGAGGATATTTCCTTTTGCACCATAGCCCTCTATGGGCTTCCAAATATCACAATGCCAATTCCACAAGAACTGTCTTAGCGAAAGGCTTCTTGAGGGGAAAGGTGTAACTCTGTGAGATGATTTCACAGAACACAAAGAAGTTTCTCAGAAAGCTTCTTTCTCTTTGTTATCGGAGGATATTTCCTTTGGCCCTAGCGCCTTCAAAGAGATCCGAAATATCTGTTCTCAGATTCCACAGAAATAAGGCTAGCAAAGAGATCCACGAAATACAGATGTAACTCTGTGAGATGCCTTAACAGAACACTAAGCCGTTTCTCAGAAAGCTTCTTTCCAGATTTCAACTGAGGATATTTCCTTTTTCACCATGGCCCTCTATGGGCTTCCAAATATCAATTTGCCAATTCCACAAGAACTGTCTTAGCGAAAGGCTTCTTTAGGGGAAAGCTATAACTCTGTGAGATGATTTCACAGAACACAAAAAAGTTTCTCAGAATGCTTCTTTGTCTTTGTTATCGGAGGATATTTCCTTTGGCCCTATAGTCTTCAAAGGGATCCGAAATATCTGTTCTCAGATTCCACAGAAATAAGGCTGGGAAAGAGATCCTCGAAATACATATGTAACTCTGTGAGATGAATTAACAGAACACAAAGCAGTTTCTCAGAAAGCTTCTTTCCAGATTTCATCAGAGGATATTTCCTTTTTCACCATAGACCTCTAAGGGCTTCCAAATATCACTTTGCCAATTCCACAAGAACTAGCTTAGCGAAAGGCTTCTTGAGGGGAAAGCTGTAACTCTGTGAGATGATTTCACAGAACACAAAGAAGTTTCTCAGAAAGCTTCTTTCTCTTTGTTATCGGAGGATATTTCCTTTGGCCCTACAGTCTTCAAAGGGATCCGAAATATCTGCTCTCAGATTCCACAGAAATAAGGCTAGCCAAGAGATCCAGGAAATACACATGTAACTCTCTGAGATGAATTAACAGAACACTAAGCAATTTCTCAGAAAGCTTCTTTCCAGATTTCATCTGAGGATATTTCCTTTTTCACCATAGCCCTCTCTGGGCTTCCAAATATCACTTTGCCAATTCCACAAGAACTGTCTTAGCGAAAGGCTTCTTGATGGGTAAGCTGTAACTCTGTGAGATGATTTCACAGAACACAAAGAAGTTTCTCAGAAAGCTTCTTTCTCATTGTTATCGGAGGATATTTCCTTTGGCCCTATAGTGTTCAAAGGGATCCGAAATATCTGTTCTCAGATTCCACAGAAATAAGGCTACCAAAGAGATCCACGAAATGCAGATGTAACTCTGTGAGGTGAATTAACAGAACACTAAGCAGTTTCTCAGAAAGCTTCTTTCCAGATTTCATCTGAGGATATTTCCTTTTTCACCTCAGCTCTATGGGATTCCAAATATCACTTTGCCAATTCCACAAGAACTGTCTTAGCGAAAGGCTTCTTGAGGGGAAAGCTGTAACTCTGTGAGATAATTTCACAGAACACAAAGAAGTTTCTCAGAAAGCTTCTTTCTCTTTTTTATCGGAGGATATTTCCTTTGGCCCTATAGTCTTCAATGGGATCCTAAATATCTGTTCTCAGATTCCACAGAAATAAGGCTAGCAAAGAGATCCACGAAATAAAGATGTAACTCTATGAGTGGAAGTCACACATCACAGAGCAGGTTCTCAGAAAGCTTCTTTCCAGATTGCATCTGAGGATATTTCCTTTTTCACCATAGCCCTCTATGGGCTTCCAAATATCACTTTGCCAATTCCACAAGAACTGTCTTAGCGAAAGGCTTCTTGAGGGGAAAGCTGTAACTCTGTGAGATGATTTCACAGAACACAAAGAAGTTTCTCAGAAAGCTTCTTTCTCTATGTTATCGGAGGATATTTCCTTTGGCCGTATAGTCTTCAAAGGGATCCGAAATATCTGTTCTCAGATTCCACAGAAATAAGGCCAGCAAAGTGATCCACGATATACTGTTGTAACTCTGTGTGATGAATTAACAGAACACTAAGCAGTTTCTCAGAAAGCTTCTTTCCAGATTTCATCTGAGGATATTTCCTTTTTCACCGTAGCCCTCTATGGGCTTCCAAATATCACTTTGCCAATTTCACAAGAACTGTCTTGGCGAAAGGCTTCTTGAGGGGAAAGCTGTAACTCTGTGAGATGATTTCACAGAACACAAAGAGGTTCTCAGAAATCTTCTTTCTCTTTGTTATCGGAGGATATTTCCTTTGGCCCTATAGACTTCAAAGGGATCCGAAATATCTGTTCTCAAATTCCACAGCAATAAGGCTAGCAAAGAGATCCACGAAATACAGATGTAACTCTGTGAGTGGAAGTCACACATCACAGAGCAGTTTCTCAGAAAGCTTCTTTCCAGATTTCATCTGAGGATATTTCCTTTTTCACCATAGCCCTCTATGGGCTTCCAAATATCACTTTGCCAATTCCACAAGAACTGTCTTAGCGAAAGGCTTCTTGAGGGGAAAGCTGTAACTCTGTGAAATGATTTCACAGAACACAAAGAAGTTTCTCAGAAATCTTCTTTCTCTTTGTTATGGGAGGATATTTCCTTTGGCCCTATAGTCTTCAAAGGGATCCGAAATATCTGTTCTCAGATTCCACAGAAATAAGGCTAGCAAAGAGATCCACGAAATACAGATGTAACTCTGTGAGATGAATTAACAGAACACTAAGCAGTTTCTCAGAAAGCTTCTTTCCAGATTTCATCTGAGGATATTTCCTTTTTCACCATAGCCCTCTATGGGCTTCCAAATATCACTTTGCCAATTCCACAAGAACTGTCTTAGCGAAAGGCTTCTTGAGGGGAAAGCTGTAACTCTGTGAGATGATTTCACAGAACACAAAGAAGTTTCTCAGAAAGCTTCTTTCTCTTTTTTAAGGGAGGATATTTCCTTTGGCCCTGTAGTCTTCAAAGGGATCCGAAATATCTGTTCTCAGATTCCACAGAAATAAGGCTAGCCAAGAGATCCAGGAAATACACATGTAACTCTCTGAGATGAATTAACAGAACACTAAGCAGTTTCTCAGAAAGCTTCTTTCCAGATTTCATCTGAGGATATTTCCTTTTTCACCATAGCCCTCTATGGGCTTCCAAATATCACTTTGCCAATTCCACAAGAACTGTCTTAGCGAAAGGCTTCTTGAGGGGAAAGCTGTAACTCTGTGAGATGATTTCACAGAACACAAAGAAGCCTCTCAGAAAGCTTCTTTCTCTTTGTTATCGGAGGATATTTCCTTTGGCCCTATAGTCTTCAAAGGGATCCGAAATATCTGTTCTCAGATTCCACAGAAATAAGGCTAGCCAAGAGATCCAGGAAATACACATGTAACTCTCAGAGATGAATTAACAGAACACTAAGCAGTTTCTCAGAAAGCTTCTTTCCAGATTTCATCTGAGGATATTTCCTTTTTCACCCTAGCCCTTTATGGGCTTCCAAATATCACTTTGCCAATTCCACAAGAACTGTCTTAGCGAAAGGCTTCTTGAGGGGAAAACTGGAACTCTGTGAGATGACTTCACAGAACACAAAGAAGTTTCTCAGAAAGCTTCTTTCTCTTTGTTATCGGAGGATATTACATTTAGTCCAGTAGTCTTCAAAGGGATCCGAAATATCTGTTCTCAGATTCCACAGAAATAAGACTAGCCAAGAGATCCACGAAATGCAGATGTAACTGGCTGAGATGAGTTAACAGAACACTAAGCAGTTTCTCAGAAAGCTTCTTTCCAGATTGCATCTGAGGATATTTCCTTTTTCACCATAGCCCTCTATGGGCTTCAAATATCACTTTGCCAATTCCACAAGAACTGTCTTAGCGAAAGGCTTCTTGAGGGGAAAGCTGTAACTCTCTGAGATGATTTCACAGAACACGAAGAAGTTCCTCAGAAAGCTTCCTTCTCTTTGTTATCGGAGGATATTTCCTTTGGCCCTATAGTCTTCAAAGGGATCCGAAATATCTGTTCTCAGATTCCACAGATATAAGGCTAGCCAAGAGATCCACGAAATACAGATGTAACTCTGTGAGGTGAATTAACAGAACACTAAGCAGTTTCTCAGAAAGCTTCTTTCCAGATTTCATCTGAGGATATTTCTTTTTTCACCATAGCTCAATGGGCTTCCAAATATCACTTTGCCAATTCCACAGGAACTGTCTTAGCGAAAGGCTTCTTGAGGGGAATGCTGTAACTCTGTGAGATGATTTCACAGAACACAAAGAAGTTTCTCAGAAAGATTCTTTCTCTTTGTTATCGGAGGATATTTCCTTTGGCCCTATAGTCTTCAAAGGGATCCGAAATATCTGCTCTCAGATTCCACAGAAATAAGGCAAGCAAAGAGATCCACGAAATACAGATGTAACTCTATGAGTGGAAGTCACACATCACAGAACAGTTTCTCAGAAAGCTTCTTTCCAGATTTCATCTGAGGATATTTCCTTTTTCACCATAGCCCTCTATGGGCTTCCAAATATCACTTTGCCAATTCCACAAGAACTGTCTTAGCGAAAGGCTTCTTGAGGGGAAAGCTGTAACTCTGTGAGATGATTTCACAGAACACAAAGAAGTTTCTCAGAAAGCTTCTTTCTCTTTGTTATCGGAGGATATTTCCTTTGGCCCTATAGTCTTCAAAGGGATCCGAAATATCTGTTCTCAGATTCCACAGAAATAAGGCTAGCCAAGAGATCCAGGAAATACACATGTAACTCTCTGAGATGAATTAACAGAACACTAAGCAGTTTCTCAGAAAGCTTCTTTCCAGATTTCATCTGAGGATATTTCCTCTTTCACCACAGCCCTCTAGGGGTTTCCAAATATCACTTTGCCATTTCCACAAGAACTGTCTTAGCGAAAGGCTTCTTGAGGGGAAAGCTGTAACTCTGTGAGATGATTTCACAGAACACAAAGAAGTCTCTCAGAAAGCTTCTTTCTCTTTGTTATCGGAGGATATTTCCTTTGGCCCTATAGTCTTCAAAGGGATCCGAAATATCTGGTCTCAGATTCCACAAAAATTAGGCTAGCCAAGAGATCCAGGAAATACACATGTAACTCTCTGAGATGAATTAACAGAACACTAAGCAGTTTCTCAGAAAGCTTCTTTCCAGATTTCATCTGAGGATATTTCCTTTTTCACCATAGCCCTCTATGGGCTTCCAAACATCACTTTGCCAATTCCACAAGAACTGTCTTAGCGAAAGGCTTCTTGAGGGGAAAGCTGGAACTCTGTGAGATGATTTCACAGAACACAAAGAAGTTTCTCAGAAAGCTTCTTTCTCTTTGTTATCGGAGGATATTACATTTAGCCCAATAGTCTTCAAAGGGATCCGAAATATCTGTTCTCAGATTCCACAGAAATAAGGCTAGCCAAGAGATCCATGAAATACAGATGTAACTCGCTGAGATGAGTTAACAGAACACTAAGCAGTTTCTCAGAAAGCTTCTTTCCAGATTGCATCTGAGGATATTTCCTTTTTCACCATAGCCCTCTATGGGCTTCAAATATCACTTTGCCAATTCCACAAGAACTGTCTTAGCGAAAGGCTTCTTGAGGGGAAAGCAGTAACTCTCTGAGATGATTTCACAGAACACAAAGAAGTTCCTCAGAAAGCTTCTTTCTCTTTGTTATCGGAGGATATTTCCTTTGGCCCTATAGTCTTCAAAGGGATCCGAAATATCTGTTCTCAGATTCCACAGATATAAGGCTAGCGAAGAGATCCACGAAATACAGATGTAACTCGCTGAGACGTATTAACAGAACACTAAGCAGTTTCTCAGAAAGCTTCTTTCCAGATTTCATCTGAGGATATTTCCTTTTTCACCATAGCCCTCTATGGGCTTCAAATATCACTTTGCCAATTCCACAAGAACTGTCTTAGCCAAAGGCTTCTTGAGGGGAAAGCAGTTACTCTGTGAGATGATTTCACAGAACACAAAGAAGTTTCTCAGAAAGCTTCTTTCTCTTTGTTATCGGAGGATATTTCCTTTGGCCCTATAGTCTTCAAAGGGATCCGAAATATCTGTTCTCAGATTCCACAGAAATAAGGCTAGCAAAGAGATCCACGAAATACAGATGTAACTCTGTGAGGTGAATTAACAGAACACTAAGCAGTTTCTCAGAAAGCTTCTTTCCAGATTTCATCTGAGGATATTTCTTTTTTCACCATAGCTCTATGGGCTTCCAAATATCACTTTGCCAATTCCACAAGAACTGTCTTAGCGAAAGGCTTCTTGAGGCGAAAGCTGTAACTCTGTGAGATGATTTCACAGAACACAAAGAAGTTTCTCAGAAAGCTTCTTTCTCTTTGTTATCGGAGGATATTTCCTTTGGCCCTATAATCTTCAAAGGGATCCGAAATATCTGCTCTCAGATTCCACAGAAATAAGGCAAGCAAAGAGATCCAAGAAATACAGATGTAACTCTATGAGTGGAAGTCACACATCACAGAGCAGTTTCTCAGAAAGCTTCTTTCCAGATTTCATCTGAGGATATTTCCTTTTTCACCATAGCCCTCTATGGGCTTCCAGATATCACTTTCCCAATTCCACAAGAACTGTCTTAGCGAAAGGCTTCTTGAGGGGAAAGCTGTAACTCTGTGAGATGATTTCACAGAACACAAAGAAGTTTCTCAGAAAGCTTCTTTCTCTTTGTTATCGGAGGAAATTTCCTTTGGCCCTATAGTCTTCAAAGGGATCCGAAATATCTGTTCTCAGATTCCACAGAAATAAGGCTAGCCAAGAGATCCACGAAATACAGATGTAACTCTGTGAGTGGAAGTAACACATCACAGAGCAGTTTCTCAGAAACCTTCTTTCCAGATTTCATCTGAGGATATTTCCTTTTTCACCATAGCCCTCTATGGGCTTCCAAATATCACATTGCCAATTCCACAAGAACTGTCTTAGCGAAAGGCTTCTTGAGGGGAAAGCTGTAACTCTGTGAGATGATTTCACAGAACACAAAGAAGTTTCTCAGAAAGCTTCTTTCTCTTTGTTATCGGAGGATATTTCCTTTGGCGCTATAGTCTTTAAAGGGATCCGAAATATCTGTTCTCAGATTCCACAGAAACAAGGCTAGCAAAGAGATCCACGAAATACAGATGTACCTATGTGAGATAACTTAACAGAACACTAAGCCGTTTCTCAGAAAGCCTCTTTCCAGATTTCATCTGAGGATATTTCCTTTTTCACCATAGCCCTCTATGCGCTTCCAAATATCACTTTGCCAATTCCACAAGAACTGTCTTAGCGAAAGGCTTCTTGAGGCTAAAGCTGTAACTCTGTGAGATGATTTCACAGAACACAAAGAAGTTTCTTAGAAAGCTTCTTTCTCTTTGTTATCGGAGGATATTACATTTGGCCCAATAGTCTTCAAAGGGATCCGAAATATCTGTTCTCAGATTCCACAGAAATAAGGCTAGCCAAGAGATCCAGGAAATACACATGTAACTCTCTGAGATGAATTAACAGAACACTAAGCAGTTTCTCAGAAAGCTTCTTTCCAGATTTCATCTGAGGATATTTCCTTTTTCACCATAGCCCTCTACGGGCTTCCAAATATCACTTTGCCAATTCCACAAGAACTGTCTTAGCGAAAGGCTCCTTGAGGGGAAAGCTGTAACTCTGTGAGATGATTTCACAGAACACAAAGAAGTTTCTCAGAAAGCTTCCTTCTCTTTGTTATCGGAGGATATTTCCTTTGGCCCTATAGTCTTCCAAGGGATCCGAAATATCTGTTCTCAGATTCCACAGAAATAAGGCTAGCAAAGTGATCCACGAAATACAGATGTAACTCTGTGAGATGAATTAACAGAACACTAAGCAGTTTCTCAGAAAGCTTCTTTGCAGATTTAATCTGAGGATATTTCCTTTTTCACCATAGCCCTCTAAGGGCTTCCAAATATCACTTTGCCAATTCCACAAGAAATGTCTTAGCGAAAGGCTTCTTGAGGGGAAAGCTCTAACTCTGTGAGATGATTTCACAGAACACAAAGAAGTTTCTTAGAAAGCTTCTTTCTCTTTGTTATCGGAGGATATTAAATTTGGCCCAATATTCTTCAAAGGGTTCCGAAATATCTGTTCTCAGATTCCACAGAATTAAGGCTAGCCAAGAGATCCAGGAAATACCCATGTAAATCTCTGAGATGAATTAACAGAACACTAAGCAGTTTCTCAGAAAGCTTCTTTCCAGATTTCATCTGAGGATATTTCCTTTTTCACCATAGCCCTCTATGGGCTTCCAAATATCACTTTGCCAATTCCACAAGAACTGTCTTAGCGAAAGGCTTCTTGAGGGGAAAGCTGTAACTCTGTGAGATGACTTCACAGAACACAAAGAAGTTTCTCAGAAAGCTTCTTTCTCTTTGTTATCGGAGGATATTTCCTTTGGCCATATAGTCTTCAAAGGGATCCGAAATATCTGTTCTCAGATTCCACAGAAATAAGGCTAGCAAAGAGATCCACGAAATACAGATGTAACTCTATGAGTGGAAGTCACACATCACAGAGCAGTTTCTCAGAAAGCTTCTTTCCAGATTTCATCTGAGGATATTTCCTTTTTCACCATAGCCCTCTATGGGCTTCCAGATATCACTTTGCCAATTCCACAATAACTGTCTTAGCGAAAGGCTTCTTGAGGGGAAAGCTGTAACTCTGTGAGATGATTTCACAGAACACAAAGAAGTTTCTCAGAAAGCTTCTCTATCTTTGTTATCGGAGGATATTACCTTTGGCCCTATAGTCTTCAAAGGGATCCGAAATATCTGTTCTCAGATTCCACAGATATAAGGCTTGCAAAGAGATCCACGAAACACAGAAATAACTCTGTGAGATGAATTAACAGAACACTAAGCACTTTCTCAGAAAGATTCTTTCCAGATTTCATCTGAGGATATTTCCTTTTTCACCATCGCCCTCTATGGGCTTCCAAATATCACTTTACCAATTCCAGAAGAACTGTCTTAGCAAAAGTCTTCTTGAGGGGAAAGCTCTAACTCTGTGAGATGATTTCACAGAACACAAAGAAGTTTCTCAGAAAGCTTCTTTCTTTTTGTTATCGGAGGATATTTCCTTTGGCCTATACTCTTCAAAGGGATCCGAAATATATGTTCTCAGATTCCACAGAAATAAGGCTAGCCAAGAGATCCACGAAATACAGATGTAACTCTGTGAGTGGAAGTAACACATCACAGAGCAGTTTCTCAGAAACCTTCTTTCCAGATTTCATCTGAGGATATTTCCTTTTTCACCATAGCCCTCTATGGGCTTCCAAATATCACATTGCCAATTCCACAAGAACTGTCTTAGCGAAAGGCTTCTTGAGGGGAAAGCTGAAACTCTGTGAGATGATTTCACAGTACACAAAGAAGTTTCTCAGAAAGCTTCTTTGTCTTTGTTATCGGAGTATATTTCCTTTGGCCCTATAGCCTTCAAAGGGATCCGAAATATCTGTTCTCAGATTCCACAGAAATAAGGCTAGCAAAGAGATACACGAAACACAGATGTAACTCTCTGAGATGAATTAACAGAACACTAAGCAGTTTCTCAGAAAGCTTCTTTCCAGATTTCATCTGGGGATATTTCCTTTTTCACCATAGCCCTCTATGGGCTTCAAATATCACTTTGCCAATTCCACAAGAACTGTCTTAGCCAAAGGCTTCTTGAGGGGAAAGCAGTTACTCTGTGAGATGATTTCACAGAACACAAAGAAGTTTCTCAGAAAGCTTCTTTCTCTTTGTTATCGGAGGATATTTCCTTTGGCCCTATAGTCTTCAAAGGGATCCGAAATATCTGTTCTCAGATTCCACAGAAATAAGGCTAGCAAAGAGATCCACGAAATACAGATGTAACTCTGTGAGGTGAATTAACAGAACACTAAGCAGTTTCTCAGAAAGCTTCTTTCCAGATTTCATCTGAGGATATTTCTTTTTTCACCATAGCTCTATGGGCTTCCAAATATCACTTTGCCAATTCCACAAGAACTGTCTTAGCGAAAGGCTTCTTGAGGCGAAAGCTGTAACTCTGTGAGATGATTTCACAGAACACAAAGAAGTTTCTCAGAAAGCTTCTTTCTCTTTGTTATCGGAGGATATTTCCTTTGGCCCTATAATCTTCAAAGGGATCCGAAATATCTGCTCTCAGATTCCACAGAAATAAGGCAAGCAAAGAGATCCAAGAAATACAGATGTAACTCTATGAGTGGAAGTCACACATCACAGAGCAGTTTCTCAGAAAGCTTCTTTCCAGATTTCATCTGAGGATATTTCCTTTTTCACCATAGCCCTCTATGGGCTTCCAGATATCACTTTCCCAATTCCACAAGAACTGTCTTAGCGAAAGGCTTCTTGAGGGGAAAGCTGTAACTCTGTGAGATGATTTCACAGAACACAAAGAAGTTTCTCAGAAAGCTTCTTTCTCTTTGTTATCGGAGGAAATTTCCTTTGGCCCTATAGTCTTCAAAGGGATCCGAAATATCTGTTCTCAGATTCCACAGAAATAAGGCTAGCCAAGAGATCCACGAAATACAGATGTAACTCTGTGAGTGGAAGTAACACATCACAGAGCAGTTTCTCAGAAAGCTTCTTTCCAGATTTCATCTGAGGATATTTCCTTTTTCACCATAGCCCTCTATGGGCTTCCAAATATCACATTGCCAATTCCACAAGAACTGTCTTAGCGAAAGGCTTCTTGAGGGGAAAGCTGTAACTCTGTGAGATGATTTCACAGAACACAAAGAAGTTTCTCAGAAAGCTTCTTTCTCTTTGTTATCGGAGGATATTTCCTTTGGCGCTATAGTCTTTAAAGGGATCCGAAATATCTGTTCTCAGATTCCACAGAAACAAGGCTAGCAAAGAGATCCACGAAATACAGATGTACCTATGTGAGATAACTTAACAGAACACTAAGCCGTTTCTCAGAAAGCCTCTTTCCAGATTTCATCTGAGGATATTTCCTTTTTCACCATAGCCCTCTATGCGCTTCCAAATATCACTTTGCCAATTCCACAAGAACTGTCTTAGCGAAAGGCTTCTTGAGGCTAAAGCTGTAACTCTGTGAGATGATTTCACAGAACACAAAGAAGTTTCTTAGAAAGCTTCTTTCTCTTTGTTATCGGAGGATATTACATTTGGCCCAATAGTCTTCAAAGGGATCCGAAATATCTGTTCTCAGATTCCACAGAAATAAGGCTAGCCAAGAGATCCAGGAAATACACATGTAACTCTCTGAGATGAATTAACAGAACACTAAGCAGTTTCTCAGAAAGCTTCTTTCCAGATTTCATCTGAGGATATTTCCTTTTTCACCATAGCCCTCTACGGGCTTCCAAATATCACTTTGCCAATTCCACAAGAACTGTCTTAGCGAAAGGCTCCTTGAGGGGAAAGCTGTAACTCTGTGAGATGATTTCACAGAACACAAAGAAGTTTCTCAGAAAGCTTCCTTCTCTTTGTTATCGGAGGATATTTCCTTTGGCCCTATAGTCTTCCAAGGGATCCGAAATATCTGTTCTCAGATTCCACAGAAATAAGGCTAGCAAAGTGATCCACGAAATACAGATGTAACTCTGTGAGATGAATTAACAGAACACTAAGCAGTTTCTCAGAAAGCTTCTTTGCAGATTTAATCTGAGGATATTTCCTTTTTCACCATAGCCCTCTAAGGGCTTCCAAATATCACTTTGCCAATTCCACAAGAAATGTCTTAGCGAAAGGCTTCTTGAGGGGAAAGCTCTAACTCTGTGAGATGATTTCACAGAACACAAAGAAGTTTCTTAGAAAGCTTCTTTCTCTTTGTTATCGGAGGATATTAAATTTGGCCCAATATTCTTCAAAGGGTTCCGAAATATCTGTTCTCAGATTCCACAGAATTAAGGCTAGCCAAGAGATCCAGGAAATACCCATGTAAATCTCTGAGATGAATTAACAGAACACTAAGCAGTTTCTCAGAAAGCTTCTTTCCAGATTTCATCTGAGGATATTTCCTTTTTCACCATAGCCCTCTATGGGCTTCCAAATATCACTTTGCCAATTCCACAAGAACTGTCTTAGCGAAAGGCTTCTTGAGGGGAAAGCTGTAACTCTGTGAGATGACTTCACAGAACACAAAGAAGTTTCTCAGAAAGCTTCTTTCTCTTTGTTATCGGAGGATATTTCCTTTGGCCATATAGTCTTCAAAGGGATCCGAAATATCTGTTCTCAGATTCCACAGAAATAAGGCTAGCAAAGAGATCCACGAAATACAGATGTAACTCTATGAGTGGAAGTCACACATCACAGAGCAGTTTCTCAGAAAGCTTCTTTCCAGATTTCATCTGAGGATATTTCCTTTTTCACCATAGCCCTCTAAGGGCTTCCAGATATCACTTTGCCAATTCCACAATAACTGTCTTAGCGAAAGGCTTCTTGAGGGGAAAGCTGTAACTCTGTGAGATGATTTCACAGAACACAAAGAAGTTTCTCAGAAAGCTTCTCTATCTTTGTTATCGGAGGATATTACCTTTGGCCCTATAGTCTTCAAAGGGATCCGAAATATCTGTTCTCAGATTCCACAGATATAAGGCTTGCAAAGAGATCCACGAAACACAGAAATAACTCTGTGAGATGAATTAACAGAACACTAAGCACTTTCTCAGAAAGATTCTTTCCAGATTTCATCTGAGGATATTTCCTTTTTCACCATCGCCCTCTATGGGCTTCCAAATATCACTTTACCAATTCCAGAAGAACTGTCTTAGCAAAAGTCTTCTTGAGGGGAAAGCTCTAACTCTGTGAGATGATTTCACAGAACACAAAGAAGTTTCTCAGAAAGCTTCTTTCTTTTTGTTATCGGAGGATATTTCCTTTGGCCTATACTCTTCAAAGGGATCCGAAATATATGTTCTCAGATTCCACAGAAATAAGGCTAGCCAAGAGATCCACGAAATACAGATGTAACTCTGTGAGTGGAAGTAACACATCACAGAGCAGTTTCTCAGAAACCTTCTTTCCAGATTTCATCTGAGGATATTTCCTTTTTCACCATAGCCCTCTATGGGCTTCCAAATATCACATTGCCAATTCCACAAGAACTGTCTTAGCGAAAGGCTTCTTGAGGGGAAAGCTGAAACTCTGTGAGATGATTTCACAGTACACAAAGAAGTTTCTCAGAAAGCTTCTTTGTCTTTGTTATCGGAGTATATTTCCTTTGGCCCTATAGCCTTCAAAGGGATCCGAAATATCTGTTCTCAGATTCCACAGAAATAAGGCTAGCAAAGAGATACACGAAACACAGATGTAACTCTCTGAGATGAATTAACAGAACACTAAGCAGTTTCTCAGAAAGCTTCTTTCCAGATTTCATCTGGGGATATTTCCTTTTTCACTATAGCCCTCTATGGGCTTCCAAATATCACTTTGCCAATTCCACAAGAACTGTCTTAGCGAAAGGCTTCTTGAGGGGAAAGCTGTAACTCTGTGAGATGATTTCACAGAACACAAAGAAGTTTCTCAGAAAGCTTCTTTCTCTTTGTTATCGGAGGATATTTCCTTTGGCGCTATAGTCTTTAAAGGGATCCGAAATATCTGTTCTCAGATTCCACAGAAACAAGGCTAGCAAAGAGATCCACGAAATACAGATATAACTATGTGAGATAAATTAAGAGAACACTAAGCCGTTTCTCAGAAAGCTTCTTTCCAGATTTCATCTGAGGATATTTCCTTTTTCACCATAGCCCTCTAAGGGCTTCCAAATATCACTTTGCCAATTCCACAAGAACTGTCTTAGTGAAAGGCTTCTTGAGGGGAAAGCTGTAACTCTGTGAGATGATTTCACAGAACACAAAGAAGTTTCTTAGAAAGCTTCTTTCTCTTTGTTATCGGAGGATATTACATTTGGCCCTATAGTCTTCAAAGGGATCCGAAATATCTATTCTCAGATTCCACAGAAATAAGGCTAGCCAAGAGATCGAGGAAATACACATGTAACTCTCTGAGATGAATTACAGAACACTAAGCAGTTTCTCAAAAGCGTCTTTCCAGATTTCATCTGAGGATATTTCCTTTTTCACCGTAGCCCTCTATGGGCTTCCAAATATCACTTAGCCAATTCCACAAGAACTGTCTTAGCGAAAGGCTTCTTGAGGGGAAAGCTGTAACTCTGTGAGATGATTTCACAGAACACAAAGAAGTTTCTCAGAAAGCTTCTTTCTCTTTGTTATCGGAGGATATTTCCTTTGGCCCTATAGTCTTCAAAGGGATCCGAAATATCTGTTCTCAGATTCCACAGAAATAAGGCTAGCAAAGTGATCCACGAAATACAGATGTAACTCTGTGAGATGAATTAACAGAACACTAAGCAGTTTCTCAGAAAGCTTCTTTCCAGATTTAATCTGAGGATATTTCCTTTTTCACCATAGCCCTCTAAGGGCTTCCAAATATCACTTTGCCAATTCCACAAGAAATGTCTTAGCGAAAGGCTTCTTGAGGGGAAAGCTCTAACTCTGTGAGATGATTTCACAGAACACAAAGAAGTTTCTTAGAAAGCTTCTTTCTCTTTGTTATCGGAGGATATTACATTTGGCCCAATATTCTTCAAAGGGATCCGAAATATCTGTTCTCAGATTCCACAGAAATAAGGCTAGCCTAGAGATCCAGGAAATACAGATGTAACTCTGTGAGATGAATTAACAGAACACTAAGCACTTTCTCAGAAAGCTTCTTTCCAGATTTCATATGAGGATATTTCCTTTTTCACCATAGCTCTATGGGCTTCCAAATATCACTTTACCAATTCCACAAGAACTGTCTTAGCGAAAGGCTTCTTGAGGGGAAAGCTGTAACTCTGTGAGATGACTTCACAGAACACAAAGAAGTTTCTCAGAAAGCTTCTTTCTCTTTGTTATCGGAGGATATTTCCTTTGGCCCTATAGTCTTCAAAGGGATCCGAAATATCTGTTCTCAGATTCCACAGAAATAAGGCTAGCAAAGAGATCCACGAAATACAGATGTAACTCTATGAGTGGAAGTCACACATCACAGAGCAGTTTCTCAGAAAGCTTCTTTCCAGATTTCATCTGAGGATATTTCCTTTTTCACCATAGCCCTCTATGGGCTTCCAGATATCACTTTGCCAATTCCACAATAACTGTCTTAGCGAAAGGCTTCTTGAGGGGAAAGCTGTAACTCTGTGAGATGATTTCACAGAACACAAAGAAGTTTCTCAGAAAGCTTCTTTATCTTTGTTATCGGAGGATATTACCTTTGGCCCTATAGTCTTCAAAGGGATCCGAAATATCTGTTCTCAGATTCCACAGATATAAGGCTTGCAAAGAGATCCACGAAACACAGAAATAACTCTGTGAGATGAATTAACAGAACACTAAGCAGTTTCTCAGAAAGCTTCTTTCCAGATTTCATCTGAGGATATTTCCTTTTTCACCATCGCCCTCTATGGGCTTCCAAATATCACTTTACCAATTCCAGAAGAACTGTCTTAGCAAAAGGCTTCTTGAGGGGAAAGCTCTAACTCTGTGAGATGATTTCACAGAACACAAAGAAGTTTCTCAGAAAGCTTCTTTCTTTTTGTTATCGGAGGATATTTCCTTTGGCCTATACTCTTCAAAGGGATCCGAAATATATGTTCTCAGATTCCACAGAAATAAGGCTAGCCAAGAGATCCACGAAATACAGATGTAACTCTGTGAGTGGAAGTAACACATCACAGAGCAGTTTCTCAGAAACCTTCTTTCCAGATTTCATCTGAGGATATTTCCTTTTTCACCATAGCCCTCTATGGGCTTCCAAATATCACATTGCCAATTCCACAAGAACTGTCTTAGCGAAAGGCTTCTTGAGGGGAAAGCTGAAACTCTGTGAGATGATTTCACAGTACACAAAGAAGTTTCTCAGAAAGCTTCTTTGTCTTTGTTATCGGAGTACATTTCCTTTGGCCCTATAGCCTTCAAAGGGATCCGAAATATCTGTTCTCAGATTCCACAGAAATAAGGCTAGCAAAGAGATACACGAAACACAGATGTAACTCTCTGAGATGAATTAACAGAACACTAAGCAGTTTCTCAGAAAGCTTCTTTCCAGATTTCATCTGGGGATATTTCCTTTTTCACTATAGCCCTCTATGGGCTTCCAAATATCACTTTGCCAATTCCACAAGAACTGTCTTAGCGAAAGGCTTCTTGAGGGGAAAGCTGTATCTCTGTGAGATGATTTCACAGAACACAAAGAAGTTTCTCAGAAAGCTTCTTTCTCTTTGTTATCGGAGGATATTTCCTTTGGCGCTATAGTCTTTAAAGGGATCCGAAATATCTGTTCTCAGATTCCACAGAAACAAGGCTAGCAAAGAGATCCACGAAATACAGATATAACTATGTGAGATAAATTAAGAGAACACTAAGCCGTTTCTCAGAAAGCTTCTTTCCAGATTTCATCTGAGGATATTTCCTTTTTCACCATAGCCCTCTAAGGGCTTCCAAATATCACTTTGCCAATTACACAAGAACTGTCTTAGTGAAAGGCTTCTTGAGGGGAAAGCTGTAACTCTGTGCGATGATTTCACAGAACACAAAGAAGTTTCTTAGAAAGCTTCTTTCTCTTTGTTATCGGAGGATATTACATTTGGCCCTATAGTCTTCAAAGGGATCCGAAATATCTGTTCTCAGATTCCACAGAAATAAGGCTAGCCAAGAGATCGAGGAAATACACATGTAACTCTCTGAGATGAATTACAGAACACTAAGCAGTTTCTCAAAAGCGTCTTTCCAGATTTCATCTGAGGATATTTCCTTTTTCACCGTAGCCCTCTATGGGCTTCCAAATATCACTTAGCCAATTCCACAAGAACTGTCTTAGCGAAAGGCTTCTTGAGGGGAAAGCTGTAACTCTGTGAGATGATTTCACAGAACACAAAGAAGTTTCTCAGAAAGCTTCTTTCTCTTTGTTATCGGAGGATATTTCCTTTGGCCCTATAGTCTTCCAAGGGATCCGAAATATCTGTTCTCAGATTCCACAGAAATAAGGCTAGCAAAGTGATTAACGAAATACAGATGTAACTCTGTGAGATGAATTAACAGAACACTAAGCAGTTTCTCAGAAAGCTTCTTTCCAGATTTAATCTGAGGATATTTCCTTTTTCACCATAGCCCTCTAAGGGCTTCCAAATATCACTTTGCCAATTCCACAAGAAATGTCTTAGCGAAAGGCTTCTTGAGGGGAAAGCTCTAACTCTGTGAGATGATTTCACAGAACACAAAGAAGTTTCTTAGAAAGCTTCTTTCTCTTTGTTATCGGAGGATATTACATTTGGCCCAATATTCTCCAAAGGGATCCGAAATATCTGTTCTCAGAATCCACAGAAATAAGGCTAGCCTAGAGATCCAGGAAATACACATGTAACTCTCTGAGATGAATTAACAGAACACTAAGCACTTTCTCAGAAAGCTTCTTTCCAGATTTCATATGAGGATATTTCCTTTTTCACCATAGCTCTATGGGCTTCCAAATATCACTTTACCAATTCCACAAGAACTGTCTTAGCGAAAGGCTTCTTGAGGGGAAAGCTGTAACTCTGTGAGATGACTTCACAGAACACAAAGAAGTTTCTCAGAAAGCTTCTTTGTCTTTGTTATCGGAGGATATTTCCTTTGGCCCTATAGTCTTCAAAGGGATCCGAAATATCTGTTCTCAGATTCCACACAAATAAGGCTAGCAAAGAGATCCACGAAATACAGATGTAACTCTATGAGTGGAAGTCACACATCACAGAGCAGTTTCTCAGAAAGCTTCTTTCCAGATTTCATCTGAGGATATTTCCTTTTTCACCATAGCCCTCTATGGGCTTCCAGATATCACTTTGCCAATTACACAAGAACTGTCTTAGCGAAAGGATTCTTGAAGGGAAAGCTGTAACTCTGTGAGATGATTTCACAGAACACAAAGAGGTTTCTCAGAAAGCTTCTTTCTCTTTGTTATCGGAGGATATTTCCTTTGGCCCTATAGTCTTCCAAGGGATCCGAAATATCTGTTCTCAGATTCCACAGAAATAAGGCTAGCAAAGTGATCCACGAAATACAGATGTAACTCTGTGAGATGAATTAACAGAACACTAAGCAGTTTCTCAGAAAGCTTCTTTCCAGATTTAATCTGAGGATATTTCCTTTTTCACCATAGCCCTCTAAGGGCTTCCAAATATCACTTTGCCAATTCCACAAGAAATGTCTTAACGAAAGGCTTCTTGAGGGGAAAGCTCTAACTCTGTGAGATGATTTCACAGAACACAAAGAAGTTTCTTAGAAAGCTTCTTTCTCTTTGTTATCGGAGGATATTACATTTGGCCCAATAGTCTTCAAAGGGATCCGAAATATCTGTTCTCAGATTCCACAGAAATAAGGCTAGCCTAGAGATCCAGGAAATACACATGTAACTCTCTGAGATGAATTAACAGAACACTAAGCAGTTTCTCAGAAAGCTTCTTTCCAGATTTCATCTGGGGATATTTCCTTTTTCACTATAGCCCTCTATGGGCTTGCAAATATCACTTTGCCAATTCCACAAGAACTGTCTTAGCGAAAGGCTTCTTGAGGGGAAAGCTGTAACTCTGTGAGATGATTTCACAGAACACAAAGAAGTTTTTCAGAAAGCTTCTTTATCTTTGTTCTCGGATGATATTTCCTTTGGCCCTATAGTCTTTAAAGGGATCCGAAATATCTGTTCTCAGATTCCACAGAAACAAGGCTAGCAAAGAGATCCACGAAATACAGATATAACTATGTGAGATAACTTAACAGAACACTAAGCCGTTTCTCAGAAAGCTTCTTTCCAGATTTCATCTGAGGATATTTCCTTTTTCACCATAGCCCTCTATGGGCTTCCAAATATCACTTTGCCAATTCCACAAGAACTGTCTTAGCGAAAGGCTTCTTGAGGGGAAAGCTGTAACTCTGTGAGATGATTTCACAGAACACAAAGAAGTTTCTTAGAAAGCTTCCTTCTCTTTGTTATCGGAGGATATTAAATTTGGCCCAAGAGACTTCAAAGGGATCCGAAATATCTGTTCTCAGATTCCACAGATATAAGGCTAGCCAAGAGATCCAGGGAATACACATGTAACTCTCTGAGATGAATTAACAGAACACTAAGCAGTTCCTCAGAAAGCTTCTTTCCAGTTTTCATCTGAGGATATTTCCTTTTTCACCATAGCCCTCTATGGGCTTCCAAATATCACTTTGCCAATTCAACAAGAACTGTCTTAGCGAAAGGCTTCTTGAGGGGAAAGCTGTAACTCTGTGAGATGATTTCACAGAACACAAAGAAGTTTCTCAGAAAGCTTCTTTCTCTTTGTTATCGGAGGATATTTCCTTTGGCCCTATAGTCTTCAAAGGGATCCGAAATATCTGTTCTCAGATTCCACAGAAATAAGGCTAGCAAGGAGATCCACGAAATACAGAAATAACTCTGTGAGATGAATTAACAGAACACTACGCAGTTTCTCAGAAAGCCTCTTTCCAGATTTCATCTGAGGATATTTTCTTTTTCACCATAGCCCTCTATGGGCTTCCAAATATCACTTTGCCAATTCCACAAGAACTGTCTTAGCGAAAGACTTCTTGAGGGGAATGCTCTAACACTGTGAGATGATTTCACAGAACACAAAGAAGTTTCTCAGAAAGCTTCTTTCTCTTTGTTATCGGAGGTTATTTCCTATGGCCCTATAGTCTTCAAAGGGATCCGAAATATCTGTTCTCAGATTCCACAGAAATAAGGCTAGCAAACAGATCCACGAAATACAGATGTAACTCTGTGAGGTGAATTAACAGAACACTAAGCAGTTTCTCAGAAAGCTTCTTTCCAGATTTCATCTGAGGATATTTCCTTTTTCACCATAGCCCTCTATGGGCTTCCAAATATCACTTTGCCAGTTCCAGAAGAACTGTCTTAGCGAAAGGGTTCTTGAGGGGAAAGCTCTAACTCTGTGAGATGATTTCACAGAACACAAAGAAGTTTCTCAGAAAGCTTCTTTCTCTTTGTTATCGGAGGATATTTCCTTTGGTCCTATAGTCTTCAAAGGGATCCGAAATATCTGTTCTCAGATTCCACAGAAATAAGGCTAGCAAAGAGATCCATGAAATACAGATGTAACTCTGTGAGATGAATTAACAGAACACTAAGCAGTTTCTCAGAAAGCTTCTTTCCAGATTTCATCTGAGGATATTTCCTTTTTCACCATAGCCCTCTATGGGCTTCCAAATATCACTTTGCCAATTCCACAAGAACTGTCTTAGCGATAGGCTTCTTGAGGGGAAAACTCTAACTCCGTGAGATGATTTCACAGAACACAAAGTAGTTTCTCAGTAAGCTTCTTTCTCTTTGTTATCGGAGGATATTTCCTTTGGCCCTATAGTCTTCAAAGGGATCCGAAATATCTGTTCTCAAATTCCACAGAAAAAGGCTAGCAAAGAGATCCACGAAATACAGAAATAACTCTGTGAGATGAATTAACAGAACACTAAGCAGGTTCTCAGAAAGCTTCTTTCCAGATTTCATCTGAGGATATTTCCTTTTTCACCATAGCCCACTAAGGGTTTCCAAATATCACTTTGCCAATTCCACAAGAACAGTCTTAGCGAAATGCTTCTTGAGGGGATAGCTCTTTCTCTGTGAGATGATTTCACAGAACGCAAAGAAGTTTCTCAGATAGCTTCTTTCTCTTTGTAATCAGAGGATATTTCCTTTGACCCTATAGTCTTCAAAGGGATCCGAAATATCTGTTCTCAGATTCCACAGAAATAAGGCTAGCAAAGAGATCCACGAAATGTAGATGTAACTCTGTGAGGTGAATTAACAGAACACTAAGCAGTTTCTCAGAAAGCTTCTTTCCAGATTTCAACTGAGGATATTTCCTTTTTCACCATAGCCCTCTATGGGCTTCCAAATATCACTTTGCCAATTCCACAAGAACTGTCTTAGCGAAAGGCTTCTTGAGCGGAAAGCTCTAACTCTGTGAGATGATTTCACAGAACACAAAGAAGTTTCTCAGAAAGCTTCTTTATCTTTGTTATCGGAGGATATTACCTTTGGCCCTATAGTCTTCAAAGGGATCCGAAATATCTGTTCTCAGATTCCACAGATATAAAGCTAGCAAAGAGATCCACGAAATACAGAAATAACTCTGTGAGATGAATTAACAGAACACTAAGCAGTTTCTCAGAAAGCTTCTTTCCAGATTTCATCTGAGGATATTTCCTTTTTCACCATCGCCCTCTATGGGCTTCCAAATATCACTTTACCATTTCCAGAAGAACTGTCTTAGCAAAAGGCTTCTTGAGGGGAAAGCTCTAACTCTGTGAGATGATTTCACAGAACACAAAGAAGTTTCTGAGAAAGCTTCTTTCTTTTTCTTATCGGAGGATATTTCCTTTGGCCTATAGTCTTCAAAGGGATCCGAAATATCTGTTCTCAGATTCCACAGAAATAAGGCTAGCCAAGAGATCCACGAAATACAGATGTAACTCTGTGAGATGAATTAACAGAACACTAAGCAGTTTCTCAGAAAGCTTCTTTCCAGATTTCATCTGAGGATATTTCCTTTTTCACCATAGCCCTCTAAGGGTTTCCAAATATCACTTTGCCAATTCCACAAGAACTGTCTTAGTGAAATGCTTCTTGAGGGGAAAGCTGTAACTCTGTGAGATGATTTCACAGAACACAAAGAAGTTTCTCAGAAAGCTTCTTTCTCTTTGTTATCGGAGGATATTTCCTTTGGCCCTATAGTCTTCAAAGGGATCCGAAATATCTGTTCTCAGATTCCACAGAAATAAGGCTAGCAAAGAGATCCACGAAATATAGATGTAACTCTGTGAGGTGAATTAACAGAACACTAAGCAGTTTCTCAGAAAGCTTCTTTCCAGATTTCATCTGAGGATATTTCCTTTTTCACCATAGCCCTCTAAGGATTTCCAAATATCACGTTGCCAATTCCACAAGAACTGTCTTAGCGAAAGGCTTCTTGAGGGGAAAGCTCTAACTCTGAGAGATGATTTCACAGAACACAAAGAAGTTTCTCAGAAAGCTTCTTTCTCTTTGTTATCGGAGGATATTTCCTTTGGCCCTATAGTCTTCAAAGGGATCCGAAATATCTGTTCTCAGATTCCACAGAAATAAGGCTAGCAAGGAGATCCACGAAATACAGAAATAACTCTCTGAGATGAATTAACAGAACACTAAGCAGTTTCTCAGAAAGCTTCTTTCCAGATTTCATCTGAGGATATTTCCTTTTTCACCATAGCCCTCTATGGGCTTCCAAATATCACTTTGCCAATTCCACAAGAACTGTCTTAGCGAAAGGCTTCTTGAGGGGAATGCTCTAACTCTGTGAGATGATTTCACAGAACACAAAGAAGGTTCTCAGAAAGCTTCTTTCTCTTTGTTATCGGAGGATATTTCCTTTGGCCCTATAGTCTCCAAAGGGATCCGAAATATCTGTTCTCAGATTCCACAGAAATAAGGCTAGCAAGGAGATCCACGAAATACAGATATAACTCTCTGAGATGAATTAACAGAACACTAAGCAGTTTCTCAGAAAGCTTCTTTCCAGATTTCATCTGAGGATATTTCCTTTTTCACCATAGCCCTCTATGGGCTTCCAAATATCACTTTGCCAATTCCACAAGAACTGTCTTAGCGAAAGGCTTCTTGAGGGGAAAGCTCTAACTCTGTGAGATGATTTCACAGAACACAAAGAAGTTTCTCAGAAAGCTTCTTTATCTTTGTTATCGGAGGATATTTCCTTTGGCCCTATAGTCTTCAAAGGGATCCGAAATATCTGTTCTCAGATTCCACAGATATAAGGCTAGCAAAGAGATCCACGAAATACAGAAATAACTCTGTGAGATGAATTAACAGAACACTAAGCAGTTTCTCAGAAAGCTTCTTTCCAGATTTCATCTGAGGATAATTCCTTTTTCACCATCGCCCTCTATGGGCTTCCAAATATCACTTTACCAATTCCAGAAGAACTGTCTTAGCAAAAGGCTTCTTGAGGGGAAAGCTCTAACTCTGTGAGATGATTTCACAGAACACAAAGAAGTTTCTCAGAAAGCTTCTTTCCTTTTCTTATCGGAGGATATTTCCTTTGGCCTATAGTCTTCCAAGGGATCCGAAATATCTGTTCTCAGATTCCACAGAAATAAGGCTAGCCAAGAGATCCACGAAATACAGATGTAACTCTGTGAGATGAATTAACAGAACACTAAGCAGTTTCTCAGAAAGCTTCTTTCCAGATTTCATCTGAGGATATTTCCTTTTTCACCATAGCCCTCTAAGGGTTTCCAAATATCACTTTGCCTATTCCACAAGAACTGTCTTAGTGAAATGCTTCTTTAGGGGAAAGCTGTAACTCTGTGAGATGATTTCACAGAACACAAAGAAGTTTCTCAGAAAGCTTCTTTCTCTTTGTTATCGGAGGATATTTCCTTTGGCCCTATAGTCTTCAAAGGGATCCGAAATATCTGTTCTCAGATTCCACAGAAATAAGGCTAGCAAAGAGATCCACGAAATATAGATGTAACTCTGTGAGGTGAATTAACAGAACACTAAGCAGTTTCTCAGAAAGCTTCTTTCCAGATTTCATCTGAGGATATTTCCTTTTTCACCATAGCCCTCTAAGGATTTCCAAATATCACGTTGCCAATTCCACAAGAACTGTCTTAGCGAAAGGCTTCTTGAGGGGAAAGCTCTAACTCTGTGAGATGATTTCACAGAACACAAAGAAGTTTCTCAGAAAGCTTCTTTCTCTTTGTTATCGGAGGATATTTCCTTTGGCCCTATAGTCTTCAAAGGGATCCGAAATATCTGTTCCCAGATTCCACAGAAATAAGGCTAGCAAGGAGATCCACGAAATACAGAAATAACTCTCTGAGATGAATTAACAGAACACTAAGCAGTTTCTCAGAAAGCTTCTTTCCAGATTTCATCTGAGGATATTTCCTTTTTCACCATAGCCCTCTATGGGCTTCCAAATATCACTTTGCCAATTCCACAAGAACTGTCTTAGCGAAAGGCTTCTTGAGGGGAATGCTCTAACTCTGTGAGATGATTTCACAGAACACAAAGAAGTTTCTCAGAAAGCTTCTTTCTCTTTGTTATCGGAGGATATTTCCTTTGGCCCTATAGTCTCCAAAGGGATCCGAAATATCTGTTCTCAGATTCCACAGAAATAAGGCTAGCAAGGAGATCCACGAAATACAGATATAACTCTCTGAGATGAATTAACAGAACACTAAGCAGTTTCTCAGAAAGCTTCTTTCCAGATTTCATCTGAGGATATTTCCTTTTTCACCATAGCCCTCTATGGGCTTCCAAATATCACTTTGCCAATTCCACAAGAACTGTCTTAGCGAAAGGCTTCTTGAGGGGAAAGCTCTAACTCTGTGAGATGATTTCACAGAACACAAAGAAGTTTCTCAGAAAGCTTCTTTATCTTTGTTATCGGAGGATATTACCGTTGGCCCTATAGTCTTCAAAGGGATCCGAAATATCTGTTCTCAGATTCCACAGATATAAGGCTAGCAAAGAGATCCACGAAATACAGAAATAACTCTGTGAGATGAATTAACAGAACACTAAGCAGTTTCTCAGAAAGCTTCTTTCCAGATTTCATGTGAGGATATTTCCTTTTTCACCATCGCCCTCTATGGGCTTCCAAATATCACTTTACCAATTCCAGAAGAACTGTCTTAGTAAAAGGCTTCTTGAGGGGAAAGCTCTAACTCTGTGAGATGATTTCACAGAACACAAAGAAGTTTCTCAGAAAGCTTCTTTCTTTTTCTTATCGGAGGATATTTCCTTTGGCCTATAGTCTTCAAAGGGATCCGAAATATCTGTTCTCAGATTCCACAGAAATAAGGCCAGCCAAGAGATCCACGAAATACAGATGTAACTCTGTGAGATGAATTAACAGAACACTAAGCAGTTTCTCAGAAAGCTTCTTTCCAGATTTCATCTGAGGATATTTCCTTTTTCACCATAGCCCTCGATGGGCTTCCAAATATCACTTTGCCAATTCCACAAGAACTGTCTTAGTGAAATGCTTCTTGAGGGGAAAGCTGTAACTCTGTGAGATGATTTCACAGAACACAAAGAAGTTTCTCAGAAAGCTTCTTTCTCTTTGTTATCGGAGGATATTTCCTTTGGCCCTATAGTCTCCAAAGGGATCCGAAATATCTGTTCTCAGATTCCACAGAAATAAGGCTAGCAAAGAGATCCACGAAATATAGATGTAACTCTGTGAGGTGAATTAACAGAACACTAAGCAGTTTCTCAGAAAGCTTCTTTCCAGATTTCATCTGAGGATATTTCCTTTTTCACCATAGCCCTCTAAGGATTTCCAAATATCACGTTGCCAATTCCACAAGAACTGTCTTAGCGAAAGGCTTCTTGAGGGGAAAGCTCTAACTCTGTGAGATGATTTCACAGAACACAAAGAAGTTTCTCAGAAAGCTTCTTTCTCTTTGTTATAGGAGGATATTTCCTTTGGCCCTATAGTCTTCAAAGGGATCCGAAATATCTGTTCTCAGATTCCACAGAAATAAGGCTAGCAAGGAGATCCACGAAATACAGAAATAACTCTCTGAGATGAATTAACAGAACACTAAGCAGTTTCTCAGAAAGCTTCTTTCCAGATTTCATCTGAGGATATTTCCTTTTTCACCATAGCCCTCTATGGGCTTCCAAATATCACTTTGCCAATTCCACAAGAACTGTCTTAGCGAAAGGCTTCTTGAGGGGAAAGCTCTAACTCTGTGAGATGATTTCACAGATCACAAAGAAGTTTCTCAGAAAGCTTCTTTCTCTTTGTTATCGGAGGATATTACCTTTGGCCCTATAGTCTTCAAAGGGATCCGAAATATCTGTTCTCAGATTCCACAGATATAAGGCTAGCAAAGAGATCCACGAAATACAGAAATAACTCTGTGAGATGAATTAACAGAACACTAACCAGTTTCTCAGAAAGCTTCTTTCCAGATTTCATCTGAAGATATTTCCTTTTTCACCATCGCCCTCTATGGGCTTCCAAATATCACTTTACCAATTCCAGAAGAACTGTCTTAGCAAAAGGCTTCTTGAGGGGAAAGCTCTAACTCTGTGAGATGATTTCACAGAACACAAAGAAGTTTCTCAGAAAGCTTCTTTCTTTTTCTTATCGGAGGATATTTCCTTTGGCCTATAGTCTTCAAAGGGATCCGAAATATCTGTTCTCAGATTCCACAGAAATAAGGGTAGCCAAGAGATCCACTTAATACAGATGTAACTCTGTGAGATGAATTAACAGAACACTAAGCAGTTTCTCAGAAAGCTTCTTTCCAGATTTCATCTGAGGATATTTCCTTTTTCACCATAGCCCTCTAAGGGTTTCCAAATATCACTTTGCCAATTCCACAAGAACTGTCTTAGTGAAATGCTTCTTTAGGGGAAAGCTGTAACTCTGTGAGATGATTTCACAGAACACAAAGAAGTTTCTCAGAAAGCTTCTTTCTCTTTGTTATCGGAGGATATTTCCTTTGGCCCTATAGTCTTCAAAGGGATCCGAAATATCTGTTCTGAGATTCCACAGAAATAAGGCTAGCAAAGAGATCCACGAAATATAGATGTAACTCTGTGAGGTGAATTAACAGAACACTAAGCAGTTTCTCAGAAAGCTTCTTTCCAGATTTCATCTGAGGATATTTCCTTTTTCACCATAGCCCTCTAAGGATTTCCAAATATCACGTTGCCAATTCCACAAGAACTGTCTTAGCGAAAGGCTTCTTGAGGGGAAAGCTCTAACTCTGTGAGATGATTTCACAGATCACAAAGAAGTTTCTCAGAAAGCTTCTTTCTCTTTGTTATCGGAGGATATTACCTTTGGCCCTATAGTCTTCAAAGGGATCCGAAATATCTGTTCTCAGATTCCACAGATATAAGGCTAGCAAAGAGATCCACGAAATACAGAAATAACTCTGTGAGATGAATTAACAGAACACTAACCAGTTTCTCAGAAAGCTTCTTTCCAGATTTCATCTGAGGATATTTCCTTTTTCACCATCGCCCTCTATGGGCTTCCAAATATCACTTTACCAATTCCAGAAGAACTGTCTTAGCAAAAGGCTTCTTGAGGGGAAAGCTCTAACTCTGTGAGATGATTTCACAGAACACAAAGAAGTTTCTCAGAAAGCTTCTTTCTTTTTCTTATCGGAGGATATTTCCTTTGGCCTATAGTCTTCAAAGGGATCCGAAATATCTGTTCTCAGATTCCACAGAAATAAGGGTAGCCAAGAGATCCACTTAACACAGATGTAACTCTGTGAGATGAATTAACAGAACACTAAGCAGTTTCTCAGAAAGCTTCTTTCCAGATTTCATCTGAGGATATTTCCTTTTTCACCATAGCCCTCTAAGGGTTTCCAAATATCACTTTGCCAATTCCACAAGAACTGTCTTAGTGAAATGCTTCTTGAGGGGAAAGCTGTAACTCTGTGAGATGATTTCACAGAACACAAAGAAGTTTCTCAGAAAGCTTCTTTCTCTTTGTTATCGGAGGATATTTCCTTTGGCCCTATAGTCTTCAAAGGGATCCGAAATATCTGTTCTGAGATTCCACAGAAATAAGGCTAGCAAAGAGATCCACGAAATATAGATGTAACTCTGTGAGGTGAATTAACAGAACACTAAGCAGTTTCTCAGAAAGCTTCTTTCCAGATTTCATCTGAGGATATTTCCTTTTTCACCATAGCCCTCTAAGGATTTCCAAATATCACGTTGCCAATTCCACAAGAACTGTCTTAGCGAAAGGCTTCTTGAGGGGAAAGCTCTAACTCTGTGAGATGATTTCACAGAACACAAAGAAGTTTCTCAGAAAGCTTCTTTCTCTTTGTTATCGGAGGATATTTCCTTTGGCCCTATAGTCTTCAAAGGTATCCGAAATATCTGTTCTCAGATTCCACAGAAATAAGGCTAGCAAGGAGATCCACGAAATACAGAAATAACTCTCTGAGATGAATTAACAGAACACTAAGCAGTTTCTCAGAAAGCTTCTTTCCAGATTTCATCTGAGGATATTTCCTTTTTCACCATAGCCCTCTATGGGCTTCCAAATATCACTTTGCCAATTCCACAAGAACTGTCTTAGCGAAAGGCTTCTTGAGGGGAAAGCTCTAACTCTGTGAGATGATTTCACAGAACACAAAGAAGTTTCTCAGAAAGCTTCTTTATCTTTGTTATCGGAGGATATTACCGTTGGCCCTATAGTCTTCAAAGGGATCCGAAATATCTGTTCTCAGATTCCACAGATATAAGGCTAGCAAAGAGATCCACGAAATACAGAAATAACTCTGTGAGATGAATTAACAGAACACTAAGCAGTTTCTCAGAAAGTTTCTTTCCAGATTTCATGTGAGGATATTTCCTTTTTCACCATCGCCCTCTATGGGCTTCCAAATATCACTTTACCAATTCCAGAAGAACTGTCTTAGTAAAAGGCTTCTTGAGCGGAAAGCTCTAACTCTGTGAGATGATTTCACAGAACACAAAGAAGTTTCTCAGAAAGCTTCTTTCTTTTTCTTATCGGAGGATATTTCCTTTGGCCTATAGTCTTCAAAGGGATCCGAAATATCTGTTCTCAGATTCCACAGAAATAAGGCCAGCCAAGAGATCCACGAAATACAGATGTAACTCTGTGAGATGAATTAACAGAACACTAAGCAGTTTCTCAGAAAGCTTCTTTCCAGATTTCATCTGAGGATATTTCCTTTTTCACCATAGCCCTCGATGGTCTTCCAAATATCACTTTGCCAATTCCACAAGAACTGTCTTAGTGAAATGCTTCTTGAGGGGAAAGCTGTAACTCTGTGAGATGATTTCACAGAACACAAAGAAGTTTCTCAGAAAGCTTCTTTCTCTTTGTTATCGGAGGATATTTCCTTTGGCCCTATAGTCTTCAAAGGGATCCGAAATATCTGTTCTCAGATTCCACAGAAATAAGGCTAGCAAAGAGATCCACGAAACACAGATGTAACTCTGTGAGATGAATTAACAGAACACTAAGCAGTTTCTCAGAAAGCTTCTTTCCAGATTTCATCTGAGGATATTTCCTTTTTCACCATAGCCCTCTATGGGCTTCCAAATATCCCTTTGCCAATTCCACAAGAACTGTCTTAGCGAAAGGCTTCTTGAGGGGAAAGCTGTAACTCTGTGAGATGATTTCACAGAACACAAAGAAGTTTATCAGAAAGCTTCTTTCTCTTTGTTATCGGAGGATATTTCCTTTGGCCCTATAGTCTTCAAAGGGATCCGAAATATCTGTTCTCAGATTCCACAGAAATAAGGCTAGCAAAGTGATCCACGAAATACAGAAATAACTCTGTGAGATGAATTAACAGAACACTAAGCAGTTTCTCAGAAAGCTTCTTTCCAGATTTCATCTGAGAATATTTCCTTTTTCACCATAGCCCTCTATGGGCTTCCAAATATCACTTTGCCAATTCCAAAAGAACTGCCTTAGCGAAAGGCTTCTTGAGGGGAAAGCTCTAACTCTGTGAGATGATTTCACAGAACACAAAGAAGTTTCTCAGAAAGCTTCTTTCTCTTTTTTATCGGAGGATATTTCCTTTGGAACTATAGTCTTCAAAGGGATCCGAAATATCTGTTCTCAGATTCCACAGAAATAAGGCTAGCAAAGAGATCCACGAAATACAGATGTAACTCTGTGAGATGAATTTACAGAACACTAAGCAGTTTCTCAGAAAGCTTCTTTCCAGATTTCATCTGAGGATATTTCCTTTTTCACCATAGCCCTCTATTGGCTTCCAAATATCCCTTTGCCAATTCCACAAGAACTGTCTTAGCGAAAGGCTTCTTGAGGGGAAAGCTGTAACTCTGTGAGATGATTTCACAGAACACAAAGAAGTTTCTCAGAAACCTTCTTTCTCTTTGTTATCGGAGGATATTTCCTTTGGCCCTATAGTCTTCAAAGGGATCCGAAATATCTGTTCTCAGATTCCACAGAAATAAGGCTAGCAAAGAGATCCACGAAATACAGATGTAACTCTGTGAGATGAATTAACAGAACACTAAGCAGTTTCTCAGAAAGCTTCTTTCCAGATTTCATCTGAGGATATTTCCTTTTTCACCATAGCCCTCTATGGGCTTCCAAATATCAATTTGCCAATTCCACAAGAACTGTCTTAGCGAAAGGCTTCTTGAGGGGAAAGCTGTAACTCTGTGAGATGATTTCACAGAACACAAAGAAGTTTCTCAGAAAGCTTCTTTATCTTTGTTATCGGAGGATATTACCGTTGGCCCTATAGTCTTCAAAGGGATCCGAAATATCTGTTCTCAGATTCCACAGATATAAGGCTAGCAAAGAGATCCACGAAATACAGAAATAACTCTGTGAGATGAATTAACAGAACACTAAGCAGTTTCTCAGAAAGCTTCTTTCCAGATTTCATGTGAGGATATTTCCTTTTTCACCACCGCCCTCTATGGGCTTCCAAATATCACTTTACCAATTCCAGAAGAACTGTCTTAGTAAAAGGCTTCTTGAGGGGAAAGCTCTAACTCTGTGAGATGATTTCACAGAACACAAAGAAGTTTCTCAGAAAGCTTCTTTCTTTTTCTTATCGGAGGATATTTCCTTTGGCCTATAGTCTTCAAAGGGATCCGAAATATCTGTTCTCAGATTCCACAGAAATAAGGCCAGCCAAGAGATCCACGAAATACAGATGTAACTCTGTGAGATGAATTAACAGAACACTAAGCAGTTTCTCAGAAAGCTTCTTTCCAGATTTCATCTGAGGATATTTCCTTTTTCACCATAGCCCTCGATGGGCTTCCAAATATCACTTTGCCAATTCCACAAGAACTGTCTTAGTGAAATGCTTCTTGAGGGGAAAGCTGTAACTCTGTGAGATGATTTCACAGAACACAAAGAAGTTTCTCAGAAAGCTTCTTTCTCTTTGTTATCGGAGGATATTTCCTTTGGCCCTATAGTCTTCAAAGGGATCCGAAATATCTGTTCTCAGATTCCACAGAAATAAGGGTAGCAAAGAGATCCACGAAACACAGATGTAACTCTGTGAGATGAATTAACAGAACACTAAGCAGTTTCTCAGAAAGCTTCTTTCCAGATTTCATCTGAGGATATTTCCTTTTTCACCATAGCCCTCTATGGGCTTCCAAATATCCCTTTGCCAATTCCACAAGAACTGTCTTAGCGAAAGGCTTCTTGAGGGGAAAGCTGTAACTCTGTGAGATGATTTCACAGAACACAAAGAAGTTTATCAGAAAGCTTCTTTCTCTTTGTTATCGGAGGATATTTCCTTTGGCCCTATAGTCTTCAAAGGGATCCGAAATATCTGTTCTCAGATTCCACAGAAATAAGGCTAGCAAAGAGATCCACGAAATACAGAAATAACTCTGTGAGATGAATTAACAGAACACTAAGCAGTTTCTCAGAAAGCTTCTTTCCAGATTTCATCTGAGCATATTTCCTTTTTCACCATAGCCCTCTATGGGCTTCCAAATATCACTTTGCCAATTCCAAAAGAACTGCCTTAGCGAAAGGCTTCTTGAGGGGAAAGCTCTAACTCTGTGAGATGATTTCACAGAACACAAAGAAGTTTCTCAGAAAGCTTCTTTCTCTTTTTTATCGGAGGATATTTCCTTTGGAACTATAGTCTTCAAAGGGATCCGAAATATCTGTTCTCAGATTCCACAGAAATAAGGCTAGCAAAGAGATCCACGAAATACAGATGTAACTCTGTGAGATGAATTAACAGAACACTAAGCAGTTTCTCAGAAAGCTTCTTTCCAGATTTCATCTGAGGATATTTCCTTTTTCACCATAGCCCTCTATGGGCTTCCAAATATCCCTTTGCCAATTCCACAAGAACTGTCTTAGCGAAAGGCTTCTTGAGGGGAAAGCTGTAACTCTGTGAGATGATTTCACAGAACACAAAGAAGTTTCTCAGAAACCTTCTTTCTCTTTGTTATCGGAGGATATTTCCTTTGGCCCTATAGTCTTCAAAGGGATCCGAAATATCTGTTCTCAGATTCCACAGAAATAAGGCTAGCAAAGAGATCCACGAAATACAGATGTAACTCTGTGAGATGAATTAACAGAACACTAAGCAGTTTCTCAGAAAGCTTCTTTCCAGATTTCATCTGAGGATATTTCCTTTTTCACCATAGCCCTCTATGGGCTTCCAAATATCAATTTGCCAATTCCACAAGAACTGTCTTATCGAAAGGCTTCTTGAGGGGAAAGCTGTAACTCTGTGAGATGATTTCACAGAACACAAAGAAGTTTCTCAGAAAGCTTCTTTCTCTTTGTTATCGGAGGATATTTCCTTTGGCCCTATAGTCTTCAATGGGATCCGAAATATCTGTTCTCAAATTCAATAGAAAAAGGCTAGCAAAGAGATCCACGAAATACAGAAATAACTCTGTGAGATGAATTAACAGAACACTAAGCAGGTTCTCAGAAAGCTTCTTTCCAGATTTCATCTGAGGATTTTTCCTTTTTCACCATAGCCCGCTAAGGGTTTCCAAATATCACTTTGCCAATTCCACAAGAACTGTCTTAGCGAAATGCTTCTTGAGGGGATAGCTCTTTCTCTGTGAGATGATATCACAGAACACAAAGAAGTTTCTCAGAAAGCTTCTTTCTCTTTGTTATCAGAGGATATTTCCTTTGGCCCTATAGTCTTCAAAGGGATCCGAAATATCTGTTCTCAGATTCCACAGAAATAAGGCTAGCGAAGAGATCCACGAAATGTAGATGTAACTCTGTGAGGTGAATTAACAGAACACTAAGCAGTTTCTCAGAAAGCTTCTTTCCAGATTTCATCTGAGGATATTTCCTTTTTCACCATAGCCCTCTATGGGCTTCCAAATATCACTTTGCCAATTCCACAAGAACTGTCTTAGCGAAAGGCTTCTTGTGGGGAAAGCTGTAACTCTGTGAGATGATTTCACAGAACACAAAGAAGTTTCTCAGAAAGCTTCTTTCTCTTTGTTATCGGAGGATATTTCCTTTGGCCCTTTAGTCTTCAAATGGATCCGAAATATCTGTTCTCAGATTCCACAGAAATAAGGCTAGGCAAGAGATCCAGGAAATACACATGTAACTCTCTGAGATGAATTAACAGAACACTAAGCAGTTTCTCAGAAAGCTTCTTTCCAGATTTCATCTGAGGATATTTCCTTTTTCACCATAGCCCTCTAAGGGCTTCCAAGTATCACTTTGCCAATTCCACTAGAACTGTCTTAGCGAAAGGCTTCTTGAGGGGAAAACTGTAACTCTGTGAGATGATTTCACAGTACACAAAGAAGTTTCTCAGAAAGCTTCTTTCTCTTTGTTATCGGAGGATATTTCCTTTGGCCCTGTAGTCTTAAAAGGGATTCGAAATATCTGTTCTCAGATTCCACAGAAATAAGGCTACCAAAGAGATCCACGAAATACAGATGTAACTCTGTGAGATGAATTAACAGAACACTAAGCAGTTTCTCAGAAAGCTTCTTTCCAGATTTCATCTGAGGATATTTCCTTTTTCACCCTAGCCCTTTATGGGCTTCCAAATATCACTTTGCCAATTCCACAAGAACTGTCTTAGCGAAAGGCTTCTTGAGGGGAAAGCTGTATCTCTGTGAGATGATTTCACAGAACACAAAGAAGTTTCTCAGAAAGCTTCTTTCTCTTTGTTTCGGAGGATAATTCCTTTGGCCCTATAGTCTTCAAAGGGATGCGAAATATCTCTTCTCAGATTCCACAGAAATGAGGCTAGCAATGAGATCCACGAAATACAGATGTAACTCTGTGAGTGGAAGTCACACATCCCAGAGCAGTCTCTCAGAAATCTTCTTTCCAGATTTCATCTGAGGATATTTCCTTTATCACCATAGCCCTCTATGGGCTTACAAATATCACTTTGCAAATTCCACAAGAGGTGTCTTAGCGAAAGGCTTCATGAGGGGAAAGCTGTAACTCTGTGAGATGATATCACAGAACACAAAGAAGTTTCTCAGAAAGCTTCTTTCTCCTTGTTATCGGAGGATATTTCCTTTGGCCCTATAGTCTTCAAAGGGATCCGATATATCTGTTTTCAGATTCCACAGAAGTAAGGTTAGCAAAGAGATACACTAAATACAGAAATAACTCTGTGAGATAAATTAACAGGACACTAAGCAGTTTCTCAGAAAGCTTCTTTCCAGATTTCATCTGAGGATATTTCCTTTTTCACCATAGCCCTCTATGGGCTTCCAAATATCACTTTGCCAATTCCACAAGAACTGACTTAGGAAAAGGCTTCATGAGGGGAAAGCTGTAACTCTGTGAGATGATGTCACAGAACACAAAGAAGTTTCTCAGAAAGCTTCTTTCTCTTTGTTATCGGAGGATATTTAATTTGGCCCTATAGTCTTCCAAGGGATCCGAAATATCTGTTCTCAGATTCCACAGAAATAAGGCTAGCAAAGAGATCAACGAAATAACACATGCAACTCTGTGAGATTAATTAACAGAACACAAAGCGGTTTCTCAGAAAGCTTCTCTCCAGATTTCCTCTGAGGATATTTCCTTTTTCACCATAGCCCTCTATGGGCTTCCAAATATCACTTTGCCAATTCCACAAGAACTGTCTTAGCTAAAGTCTTCTTGAGGGTAAAGCTGTAAATCTGTGAAATGATTTCACAGAACACAAAGAAGTTTCTCAGAAAGATTCTTTCTCTTTGTTATCGGAGCATATTTCCTTTAGCCCTATAGTCTTCAAAGGGATCCAAAATATCTGTTCTCAGATTCCACAGAAATAAGGCTAGCAAAGAGATCCACGAAATACAGAAATAACTCTGTGAGATGAATTAACAGAACACTAAGCTGTTTCTCAGAAAGCCTCTTTCCCGATTTCGTCTGAGGATATTTCCTTTTTCACCATAGCCCTCTATGGGCTTCCAAATATCACTTTGCCAATTACACTAGAACTGTCTTAGCGAAAGGCTTCTTGAGGGGAAAGCTGTAACTCTGTGAGATGATTTCACAGAACACAAAGAAGTTTCTCAGAAAGCTTCTTTCTCTTTGTTATCGGAGGATATTTCCTTTGGCCCTATAGTCTTCAAAGGGATCCGAAATATCTGTTCTCAGATTCCACAGAAATAAGGCTAGCAAAGAGATCCACGAAATAAAGATGTAACTCTGTGAGATGAATTAACAGAAAACAAAGCAGTTTCTCAGAAAGCTTCATTCCAGATTTCATCAGATGATATTTCCTTTTTCACCATAGCTCTCTCTGGGCTTAAAAATATCACTTTGCCAATTCCACAAGAACTGTCATAGCGAAAGGCTTCTTGAGGGGAAAGCTGTAACTTTGTGAGATGATTTCATATAACACAAAGAAGTTTCTCAGAAAGCTTCTTTCTCTTTGTTATCGGAGGATATTTCCTTTGGCCCTATAGTCTTCAAAGGGATCCGAAATATCTGTTCTCAGATTCCACAGAAATAAGGCAAGCAAAGAGATCCACGAAATAGAGAGGTAACTCTGTGAGTGGAAGTCACACATCACAGAGCAGATTCTCAGAAAGCTTCCTTCCAGATTTCACCTGTGGATATTTCCTTTTTCACCATAGCCCTCTATGGGCTTCCAAATATCACTTTGCCGATTCCACAAGAACTGTCTTAGGGAAAGGCTTCTTCAGGGGAAAGCTGTAACTCTGTGAGATGATTTCACAGAACACAAAGTAGTTTCTCAGAAAGCTTCTTTCTCTTCGTTATCGGAGGATATTTCCTTTGGCCCTATAGTCTTCAAAGGGATCCGAAATATCTGTTCTGAGATTCCAAAGAAATAAGGCTAGCAAAAAGATCCACGAAATACAGATGTACCTCTGTGAGTTTAAGTCACACATCACAGAGCAGTTTCTCAGAAAGCTTCTTTCCAGATTTCATCTGAGGATATTTCCTTTATCACCATAGCCCTCTATGGGCTTCCAAATAACACTTTGCCAATTCCACAAGAACTGTCTTAGCGAAGGCTTCATGAGGGGAAACCTGTAACCCTGTGAGATGATTTCACAGAACACAAAGAAGTTTCTCAGAAAGCTTCTTTCTCTTTGTTATCGGAGGATATTTCCTTTGGCCCTATAGTCTTCAAAGGGATCCGATATATCTGTTCTCAGATTCCACAGAAATAAGGCTAGCAAAGAGATCCACTAAATACAGAAATAACTCTGTGAGATGAATTAACAGGACACTAAGCAGTTTCTCAGAAAGCTTCTTTCCAGATTTCTCTGAGGATATTTCCTTTTTCAACATAGCCCTCTATGGGCTTCCAAATATCACTTTGCCAATTCCACAAGAACTGTCTTGGCGAAAGGCTTCTTGAGGGGAATGCTGTAACTCTGTGAGATGATTTCGCAGAACACAAAGAAGTTTCTCAGAAAGCTTCTTTCTCTTTGTCATCGGAGGATATTTCCTTTGGCCATATAGTCTTCAAGAGGATTCAAAATTTCTGTTCTCAGATTCCACAGAAATAAGGCTAGTCAAGAAATCCACGAAATACAGATGTAACTCTGTGAGATGAATTAACAGAACACTAAGCCGTTGCTCAGAAAGCTTCTTTCAGATTTCATCTGAGAATATTTCCTTTTTCACCAGAGCCCTCTATGGGCTTCCAAATATCACTTTGCCAATTCCACAAGAACTGTCTTAGCGAAAGGCTTCTTGAGGGGAAAGCTGTAACTCTGTGAGATGATTTCACAGAACACAAAGAAGTTTCTCAGAAAGCTTCTTTCTCTTTGTTATCGGAGGATATTTCCTTTGGCCCTATGGTCTTCAAGGGGATCCGAAATATGTGTTCTCAGATTCCACAGTAATAAGGCTAGCAAAGACATCCACGAAATACAGATATAACTCTGTGAGATGAATTAACAGAACACAAAGCAGTTTCTCAGAAAGCTTCATTCCAGATTTCATCTGAGGATATTTCCTTTTTCACCATAGCCCTCTATGGGCTTCCAAATATCACTTTGCCAATTCCACAAGAACTGTCTTAGCGAAAGGCTTCTTTAGGGGAAAGCTGTAACTCTGTTAGATGATTTCACAGAACAAAAAGAAGTTTCTCAGAAAGCTTCTTTCTCTTTGTTATCGGAGGATATTTCCTTTGGCCCTATATCTTCAAAGGGATCCGAAATATCTGTTCTCAGATTCCACAGAAATAAGACTAGCAATGAGATCCACGAAATACAGATGTAACTCTGTGAGTGGAAGTCACACATCACAGAGCAGTTTCTCAGAAAGCTTCGTTCCAGATTTCATCTTAGGATATTTCCTTTTTCACCATAGCCCTCTATGGGCTTCCAAATATCACTTTGCCAATTCCACAAGAACTGTCTTAGCGAAAGGCTTCTTGAGGGGAAAGCTGTTACTCTGTGAGATGATTTCACAGAACACAAAGAAGTTTCTCAGAAAGCTTCTTTCTCTTTGTTATCGGAGGATATTTCCTTTGACCCTATAGTCTTCAATGGATTCCGAAATATCTGTTCTCAGATTCCACAGAAATAAGGCTAGCAAAGAGATCCACGAAATACACATGTAACTATGTGTGATGAATGAACAGAACACAAAGCAGTTTCTCAGAAAGCTTCATTCCAGATTTCATCTGAGCATATTTCCTCTTTCAACATAGCCCTCTATGGGCTTCCAAATATCACTTTGGCAATTCCACAAGAATTGTCTTAGGAAAAGGCTTCTTGAGGGGAAAGCTGTAACTCTGTGACATAATTTCACAGAACACAAAGAAGTTTCTCAGAAAGCTTCATTCTCTTTGTTATCGGAGGATATTTCCTTTGGCCCTATAGTCTTCAAAGGGATCCGAAATATCTGTTCTCAGATTCCACAGAAATAAGGCTAGCAAAGAGATCCACGAAATACACATGTAACTCTGTGAGTTGAATTAACAGAACACTAAGCAGTTTCTCAGAAAGCTTCTTTCCAGATTTCATCTGAGGATATTTCCTTTTTCACCATAGCCCTCTATGGACTTTAAATATGACTTTGCCAATTCACAAGAACTGTCTTAGGAAAAGGATTTTTGACGGGAAAGATGTAACTCTGTGAGATGATTTCACAGAACACAAAGAAGTTTATCAGAAAGCTTCTTTCTCTTTGTTATCGGAGGATATTTCCTTTGGCCCTATAGTCTTCAAAGGGATCCGAAATATCTGTTCTCAGATTCCACAGAAATAAGGCCAGTCAAGAGATCCACGAAATACAGATGTAACTCTGTGAGATGAATGAACAGAACACAAAGCAGTTTCTCAGGAAATTTCCTTCCAGATTTCATCTGAGGATATTTCCTTTTTCACCACAGCCCTCTATGGGCTTCCAAATATCACTTTGCCAATTCCACAAGAACTGTCTTAGCGAAAGTCTTCTTGAGGGGAAAGCTGTAACTCTGTTAGATGATTTCACAGAACACAAAGAAGTTTCTCAGAAAGCTTCTTTCTCTTTGTCATCGGAGGATATTTCCTTTGGCCCTATAGTCTTCAAAGGGATCCGAAATATTTGTTCTCAGATTCCACAGAAATAAGGCTAGCCAAGAAATCCACGAAATACAGATGTAACTCTGTGAGATGAATTAACAGAACACTAAGCCGTTTCTCAGAAAGCTTCTTTCCAGATTTCATCTGAGGATATTTCCTTTTTCACCATAGCCCTCTATGAGCTTCCAAAGATCACTTTGCCAATTCCACAAGAACTTTCTTAGCGAAAGGACTCTTGAGGGGAAAGCTGTAACTCTGTGAGATGATTTCACAGAACACAAAGAAGTTTCTCAGAAAGCTTCTTTCTCTTTTTTATCGGAGGATATTTCTTTTGGCCCTATAGTCTTCAAAGGGATCCGAAATATCTGTTCTCAGATTCCACAGAAATACGGATAGCAAAAAGACCCACGAAATACAGATGTAACTCTGTGAGATGAATTAACAGAACACTAAGCAGTTTCTCAGAAAGCTTCTTTCCAGATTTCATCAGAGGATATTTCCTTTTTCACCATAGCCCTCTATGGGCTTCCAAATATCACTTTGCCAATTCCACAAGAACTGTCTTAGCGAAAGGCTTCTTGAGGGAAAAGCTGTAACTCTGTGAGATGATTACACAGAACACAAAGAAGTTTCTGAGAAAGCTTCTTTCTCTTTGTTATCGGAGGATATTTCCTTGGCCCTATAGTCTTCAAAGGGATCCGAAATATCTGTTCTCAGATTCCACAGAAATAAGGCTAGCAAAGAGATCCACGAAATAGAGATGTAACTCTGTGTGTGGAAGTCACACATCACAGAGCAGTTTCTCAGAAAGCTTCTTTCCAGATTTCATCTGAGGATATTTCCTTTTTCACCATAGCCCTCT
This sequence comes from Macaca mulatta, assembly GCF_049350105.2. NCBI lineage: Eukaryota > Metazoa > Chordata > Mammalia > Primates > Cercopithecidae > Macaca > Macaca mulatta. The sequence goes on along the minus strand of NC_133409.1, from coordinate 51,300,582 downwards.
ATGGGCTTCCAAATATCACTTTGCAAATTCCACAAGAACTGTCTTAGCGAAAGGCTTCTTGAGGCGAAAGCTGTAACTCTGTGAGATGATTTCACAGAACACAAAAAAGTTTCTCAGAAAGCTTCTTTCTCTTTGTTATCGGAGGATATTTCCTTTGGCCCTATAGTCTTCAAAGGGATCCGAAATATCTGTTCTCAGATTCCACAGAAATAAGGCTAGCAAAGAGACCCACGAAATACAGATGTAACTCTGTGAGATGAATTAACAGAACACTAAGCAGTTTCTCACAAAGCTTCTTTCTAGATTTCATCTGAGGATATTTCCTTTTTCACCATAGCCCTCTATGGGCTCCCAAATATCACTTTGCCAATTCCACAAGAACTGTCTTAGCGAAACGCTTCTTGAGGGGAAAGCTGTAACTCTGTGAGATGATTTCACAGAACACAAAGAAGATTCTCAGAAAGCTTCTTTCTCTTTGTTATCGGAGGATATTTTCTTTGGCCCTATAGTCTTCAAAGGGATCCGAAATATCTGTTCACAGATTCCACAGGAATAAGGCTAGCAAAGAGACCCACGAAATACAGATGTAACTCTGTGAGATGAATTAACAGAACACTAAGCAGTTTCTCAGAAAGCTTCTTTCCAGATTTCATCTGAGGATATTTCCTTTTTCACCATAGCCCTCTATGGGCTTCCAAATATCACTTTGCCAATTCCACAAGAACTGTCTTAGCGAATGGCTTCATGGGGGGAAAGCTGTAACTCTGTGAGGTGATTTCACAGAACACAAAGAAGTTTCTCAGAAAGCTTCTTTATCTTCGTTATCGGAGGATATTTCCTTTGGCCCTATAGTCTTCAAAGGGATCCGAAATATCTGTTCTCAGATTCCACAGAAATAAGGCTAAAAAAGAGATCCACGAAATACAGAAATAACTCTGTGAGATGAGTTAACAGAACACTAAGCAGGTTCTCAGAAAGCTTCTTTCCAGATTTCATCTGAGGATATTTCCTTTTTCACCATAGCCCTCTATGGGCTTACAAATATCACTTTGCCAATTCCACAAGAACTGTCTTAGCGAAAGGCTTCTTGAGGCGAAAGCTGTAACTCTGTGAGATGATTTCACAGAACACAAAGAAGTTTCTCAGAAAGCTTCTTTCTCTTTGTTATCGGAGGATATTTCCTTTGGCCCTATAGTCTTCAAAGGGATCCGAAATATCTGTTCTCAGATTCCACAGAAATAAGGCTAGCAAGGAGACCCACGAAATACAGATGTAACTCTGTGAGATGAATTAACAGAACACTAAGCAGTTTCTCAGAAAGCTTCTTTCCAGATTTCATCTGAGGATATTTCCTTTTTCACCCTAGCCCTCTAGGGGCTTCCAAAGATCACTTTGCCAATTCCACAAGAACTGTCTTAGCGAAACGCTTCTTGAGGGGAAAGCTGTAACTCTGTGAGATGATTTCCAGAACACAAAGAAGTTTCTCAGAAAGCTTCTTTCTTTTTGTTATCGGAGGATATTTTCTTTGGCCCTATAGTCTTCAAAGGGATCCGAAATATCTGTTCACAGATTCCACAGGAATAAGGCTAGCAAAGAGACCCACGAAATACTGATGTAACTCTGTGAGATGAATTAATAGAACACTAAGCAGTTTCTCAGAAAGCTTCTTTCCAGATTTCATCTGAGGATATTTCCTTTTTCACCATAGCCGTCTATGGGCTTCCAAATATCACTTTGCCAATTCCACAAGAACTGTCTTAGCGAATGGCTTCTTGGGGGGAAAGCTGTAACTCTGTGAGGTGATTTCACAGAACACAAAGAAGTTTCTCAGAAAGCTTCTTTATCTTCGTTATCGGAGGATATTTCCTTTGGCCCTATAGTCTTCAAAGGGATCCGAAATATCTGTTCTCAGATTCCACAGAAATAAGGCTAGCAAAGAGATCCACGAAATACAGGTATATCTCTGTGAGTGGAAGTCACACGTCACAGAGCAGTTTCTCAGAAAGCTTCTTTCCAGATTTCATCTGAGGATATTTCCTTTTTCACCATAGCCCTCTATGAGCTTCCAAATATCACTTTGCCAATTCCACAAGAACTGTCTTAGCGAAAGGCTTCTTGAGGGGAAAGCTGTAACTCTGTGAGATGATTTCACAGAACACAAAGAAGTTTCTCAGAAAGTTTCTTTCTCTTTGTTATCGGAGTATATTTCCTTTGGCCCTATAGTCTTCAAAGGGATCCGAAATATCTGTTCTCAGATTCCACAGAAATAATGCTAGCAAAGAGATCCACGAAATACAGATGTAACTCTGTGATTGGAAGTCACACATCACAGAGCAGTTTCTCAGAAAGATTCTTTCCAGATTTCATCTGAGGATATTTCCTTTTTCACCATAGCCCTCTATGGGCTTCCAAATATCACTTTGCCAATTCCACAAGAACTGTCTTAGCAAAAGGCTTCTTGAGGGGAAAGCTGTAACTCTGTGAGATGATTTCACAGAACACAAAGAAGTGTCTCAGAAAGCTTCTTTCTCTTTGTTATCGGAGGATATTACCTTTGGCCCTATAGTCTTCAAAGGGATCCGAAATATCTGTTCTCAGATTCCACAGAAATAAGGCTAGCAAAGGGATCCACGAAATACCGATGTAACTCTATGAGATGAATTAACAGAACACAAAGCAGTTTATCAGAAAGCTTCATTCCAGATTTCATCTGAGGATATTTCCTTTTTCACCATAGCCCTCTAAGGGCTTACAAATATCACTTTGCGAATTCCACAAGAACTGTCTTAGCGAAAGGCTTCTTGAGGGGAAAGCTGTAACTTTGTGAGATGATTTCATATAACACAAAGAGGTTTCTCAGAAAGCTTCTTTCTCTTTGTTATCGGAGGATATTTCCTTTGGCCCTATAGTCTTCAAAGGGATCCGAAATATCTGTTCTCAGATTCCACAGAAATAAGGCTAGCAAAGAGATTCACGAAATACAGGTGTAACTCTGTGAGTGGAAGTCACATGTCACAGAGCAGTTTCTCAGAAACCTTCTTTCCAGATTTCATCTGAGGATATTTCCTATTTCACCATAGCCCTCTTTGAGCTTCCAAATATCACTTTGCCAATTCCACAAGAACTGTCGTAGCGAAAGGCTTCTTGAGGGGAAAGCTGTAACTCTGTGAGATGATTTCACAGAACACAAAGAAGTTTCTCAGAAAGCTTCTTTCTTTTTGTTATTGGAGGATATTTCCTTTGGCCCTATATCCTCAAAGGGATCCGAAATATCTGTTCTCAGATTCCACAGAAATAAGGCTAGCAATGAGATCCACGAAATACAGATGTAACTCTGTGAGTGGAAGTCACACACCACAGAGCTGTTTCTCAGAAAGCTTCGTTCCAGATTTCATCTTAGGATATTTCCTTTTTCACCATAGCCCTCTATGGGCTTCCAAATATCACTTTGCCAATTCCACAAGAACTGTCTTAGCGAAAGGCTTCCTGAGGGGAAAGCTGTTTCTCTGTGAGATGATTTCACAGAAGACAAAGAAGTTTCTCAGAATGATTCTTTCTCTTTGTTATCGGAGGATATTTCCTTTGGCCCTATAGTCTTCAAAGGATTCCGAAATATCTGTTCTCAGATTCCACAGAAATAAGGCTAGCAAAGAGATCCACGAAATACAAATGTATCTCTGTGTGATGAATGAGCAGAACACAAAGCAGTTTCTCAGAAACCTTCATTCCAGATTTCATCTGAGCATATTTCCTCTTTCAACATAGCCCTCTATGGGCTTCCAAATATCACTTTGGAAATTCCAGAAGAATTGTCTTAGGAAAAGGCTTCTTGAGGGGAAAGCAGTAACTCTGTGACATAATTTCACAGAACACAAAGAAGTTTCTCAGAAAGCTTCACTCTCTTTGTTATCGCAGGATATTTCCTTTGGCCCTATAGTCTTCAAAGGGCTCCGAAATATCTGTTCTCAGATTCCACAGAAATAAGGCTAGCAAAGAGATCCACGAAATACAGATGTAACTCTGTGAGATGAATTAACAGAACACTAAGCAGTTTCTCAGAAAGCTTCTTTCCAGATTTCATCTGAGGATATTTCCTTTTTCACCATAGCCCGCTATGGACTTCCAAATATCACTTTGCCAATTCACAAGAACTGTCTTAGGAAAAGGATTTTTGAGGGGAAAGATGTAACTCTGTGAGATGATTTCACAGAACACAAAGAAGTTTCTCAGAAAGCTTGTTTCTCTTTGTTATCGGAGGATATTTCCTTTGGCCCTATAGTCTTCAAAGGGATCCGAAATATCTGTTCTCAGATTCCACAGAAATAAGGCCAGTCAAGAGATCCACGAAATACCGATGTAACTCTGTGAGATGAATTAATAGAACACAAAGCAGTTTCTCAGAAAGCTTCAATCCAGATTTCATCTGAGGATATTTCCTTTTTCACCATAGCCCTCTATGGGCTTCCAAATATCACTTTGCCAATTCCACAAGAACTGTCTTAGCGAAAGGCTTCTTGAGGGGAAAGCTGTAACTTTGTGAGATGATTTCACATAACACAAAGAAGTTTCTCAGAAAGCTTCTTTCTCTTTGTTATCGGAGGATATTTCCTTTGGCCCTATAGTCTTCAAGGGATCCGAAATATCTGTTCTCAGATTCCACAGAAATAAGGCCAGTCAAGAGATCCACGAAATACAGATGTAACTCTGTGAGATGAATGAACAGAACACAAAGCAGTTTCTCAGGAAATTTCCTTCCAGATTTCATCTGAGGATATTTCCTTTTTCACCACAGCCCTCTATGGGCTTCCAAATATCACTTTGCCAATTCCACAAGAACTGTCTTAGCGAAAGTCTTCTTGAGGGGAAAGCTGTAACTCTGTTAGATGATTTCACAGAACACAAAGAAGTTTGTCAGAAAACTTCTTTCTCTTTGTCATCGGAGGATATTTCCTTTGGCCCTATAGTCTTCAAAGGGATCCGAAATATTTGTTCTCAGATTCCACAGAAATAAGGCTAGCCAGGAAATCCACGAAATACAGATGTAACTCTGTGAGATGAATTAACAGAACACTAAGCCGTTTCTCAGAAAGCTTCTTTCCAGATTTCATCTGAGGATATTTCCTTTTTCACCATAGCCCTCTATGAGCTTCCAAATATCACTTTGCCAATTCCACAAGAACTTTCTTAGCGAAAGGACTCTTGAGGGGAAAGCTGTAACTCTGTGAGATGATTTCACAGAACACAAAGAAGTTTCTCAGAAAGCTTCCTTCTCTTTTTTATCGGAGGATATTTCTTTTGGCCCTATAGTCTTCAAAGGGATCCGAAATATCTGTTCTCAGATTCCACAGAAATACGGATAGCAAAAAGACCCACGAAACACAGATGTAACTCTGTGAGATGAATTAACAGAACACTAAGCAGTTTCTCAGAAAGCTTCTTTCCAGATTTCATCAGAGGATATTTCCTTTTTCACCATAGCCCTCTATGGGCTTCCAAATATCACTTTGCCAATTCCACAAGAACTGTCTTAGCGAAAGGCTTCTTGAGGGGAAAGCTGTAACTCTGTGAGATGATTACACAGAACACAAAGAAGTTTCTGAGAAAGCTTCTTTCTCTTTGTTATCGGAGGATATTTCCTTGGCCCTATAGTCTTCAAAGGGATCCGAAATATCTGTTCTCAGATTCCACAGAAATAAGGCTAGCAAAGAGATCCACGAAATACAGATGTAACTCTGTGTGTGGAAGTCACACATCACAGAGCAGTTTCTCAGAAAGCTTCTTTCCAGATTTCATCTGAGGATATTTCCTTTTTCACCATAGCCCTCTATGGGCTTCCAAATATCACTTTGCCAATTCCACAAGAACTGTCTTAGCGAAACGCTTCTTGAGGGGAAAGCTGTAACTCTGTGAGATGATTTCACAGAACACAAAGAAGATTCTCAGAAAGCTTCTTTCTCTTTGTTATCGGAGGATATTTTCTTTGGCCCTATAGTCTTCAAAGGGATCCGAAATATCTGTTCACAGATTCCACAGGAATAAGGCTAGGAAAGAGACCCACGAAAAACAGATGTAACTCTGTGAGATGAATTAACAGAACACTAAGCAGTTTCTCAGAAAGCTTCTTTCCAGATTTCATCTGAGGATATTTCCTTTTTCACCATAGCCCTCTATGGGCTTCCAAATATCACTTTGCCAATTCCACAAGAACTATCTTAGCGAATGGCTTCATGGGGGGAAAGCTGTAACTCTGTGAGGTGATTTCACAGAACACAAAGAAGTTTCTCAGAAAGCTTCTTTATCTTCGTTATCGGAGGATATTTCCTTTGGCCCTATAGTCTTCAAAGGGATCCGAAATATCTGTTCTCAGATTCCACAGAAATAAGGCTAAAAAAGAGATCCACGAAATACAGAAATAACTCTGTGAGATGAGTTAACAGAACACTAAGCAGGTTCTCAGAAAGCTTCTTTCCAGATTTCATCTGAGGATATTTCCTTTTTCACCATAGCCCTCTATGGGCTTACAAATATCACTTTGCCAATTCCACAAGAACTGTCTTAGCGAAAGGCTTCTTGAGGCGAAAGCTGTAACTCTGTGAGATGATTTCACAGAACACAAAGAAGTTTCTCAGAAAGCTTCTTTCTCTTTGTTATCGGAGGATATTTCCTTTGGCCCTATAGTCTTCAAAGGGATCCGAAATATCTGTTCTCAGATTCCACAGAAATAAGGCTAGCAAGGAGACCCACGAAATACAGATGTAACTCTGTGAGATGAATTAACAGAACACTAAGCAGTTTCTCAGAAAGCTTCTTTCCAGATTTCATCTGAGGATATTTCCTTTTTCACCCTAGCCCTCTATGGGCTTCCAAAGATCACTTTGCCAGTTCCACAAGAACTGTCTTAGCGAAACGCTTCTTGAGGGCAAAGCTGTAACTCTGTGAGATGATTTCCAGAACACAAAGAAGTTTCTCAGAAAGCTTCTTTCTTTTTGTTATCTTAGGATATTTTCTTTGGCCCTATAGTCTTCAAAGGGATCCGAAATATCTGTTCACAGATTCCACAGGAATAAGGCTAGCAAAGAGACCCACGAAATACTGATGTAACTCTGTGAGATGAATTAATAGAACACTAAGCAGTTTCTCAGAAAGCTTCTTTCCAGATTTCATCTGAGGATATTTCCTTTTTCACCATAGCCGTCTATGGGCTTCCAAATATCACTTTGCCAATTCCACAAGAACTGTCTTAGCGAATGGCTTCTTGGGGGGAAAGCTGTAACTCTGTGAGGTGATTTCACAGAACACAAAGAAGTTTCTCAGAAAGCTTCTTTATCTTCGTTATCGGAGGATATTTCCTTTGGCCCTATAGTCTTCAAAGGGATCCGAAATATCTGTTCTCAGATTCCACAGAAATAAGGCTAGCAAAGAGATCCACGAAATACAGGTATATCTCTGTGAGTGGAAGTCACACGTCACAGAGCAGTTTCTCAGAAAGCTTCTTTCCAGATTTCATCTGAGGATATTTCCTTTTTCACCATAGCCCTCTATGAGCTTCCAAATATCACTTTGCCAATTCCACAAGAACTGTCTTAGCGAAAGGCTTCTTGAGGGGAAAGCTGTAACTCTGTGAGATGATTTCACAGAACACAAAGAAGTTTCTCAGAAAGTTTCTTTCTCTTTGTTATCGGAGTATATTTCCTTTGGCCCTATAGTCTTCAAAGGGATCCGAAATATCTGTTCTCAGATTCCACAGAAATAATGCTAGCAAAGAGATCCACGAAATACAGATGTAACTCTGTGATTGGAAGTCACACATCACAGAGCAGTTTCTCAGAAAGATTCTTTCCAGATTTCATCTGAGGATATTTCCTTTTTCACCATAGCCCTCTATGGGCTTCCAAATATCACTTTGCCAATTCCACAAGAACTGTCTTAGCAAAAGGCTTCTTGAGGGGAAAGCTGTAACTCTGTGAGATGATTTCACAGAACACAAAGAAGTGTCTCAGAAAGCTTCTTTCTCTTTGTTATCGGAGGATATTTCCTTTGGCCCTATAGTCTTCAAAGGGATCCGAAATATCTGTTCTCAGATTCCACAGAAATAAGGCTAGCAAAGGGATCCACGAAATACCGATGTAACTCTATGAGATGAATTAACAGAACACAAAGCAGTTTATCAGAAAGCTTCATTCCAGATTTCATCTGAGGATATTTCCTTTTTCACCATAGCCCTCTAAGGGCTTACAAATATCACTTTGCGAATTCCACAAGAACTGTCTTAGCGAAAGGCTTCTTGAGGGGAAAGCTGTAACTTTGTGAGATGATTTCATATAACACAAAGAGGTTTCTCAGAAAGCTTCTTTCTCTTTGTTATCGGAGGATATTTCCTTTGGCCCTATAGTCTTCAAAGGGATCCGAAATATCTGTTCTCAGATTCCACAGAAATAAGGCTAGCAAAGAGATTCACGAAATACAGGTGTAACTCTGTGAGTGGAAGTCACATGTCACAGAGCAGTTTCTCAGAAACCTTCTTTCCAGATTTCATCTGAGGATATTTCCTATTTCACCATAGCCCTCTTTGAGCTTCCAAATATCACTTTGCCAATTCCACAAGAACTGTCGTAGCGAAAGGCTTCTTGAGGGGAAAGCTGTAACTCTGTGAGATGATTTCACAGAACACAAAGAAGTTTCTCAGAAAGCTTCTTTCTTTTTGTTATTGGAGGATATTTCCTTTGGCCCTATATCCTCAAAGGGATCCGAAATATCTGTTCTCAGATTCCACAGAAATAAGGCTAGCAATGAGATCCACGAAATACAGATGTAACTCTGTGAGTGGAAGTCACACATCACAGAGCAGTTTCTCAGAAAGCTTCGTTTCAGATTTCATCTTAGGATATTTCCTTTTTCACCATAGCCCTCTATGGGCTTCCAAATATCACTTTGCCAATTCCACAAGAACTGTCTTAGCGAAAGGCTTCTTGAGGGGAAAGCTGTTTCTCTGTGAGATGATTTCACAGAAGACAAAGAAGTTTCTCAGAATGCTTCTTTCTCTTTGTTATCGGAGGATATTTCCTTTGGCCCTATAGTCTTCAAAGGATTCCGAAATATCTGTTCTCAGATTCCACAGAAATAAGGCTAGCAAAGAGATCCACGAAATACAAATGTATCTCTGTGTGATGAATGAACAGAACACAAAGCAGTTTCTCAGAAACCTTCATTCCAGATTTCATCTGAGCATATTTCCTCTTTCAACATAGCCCTCTATGGGCTTCCAAATATCACTTTGGAAATTCTAGAAGAATTGTCTTAGGAAAAGGCTTCTTGAGGGGAAAGCTGTAACTCTGTGACATAATTTCACAGAACACAAAGAAGTTTCTCAGAAAGCTTCATTCTCTTTGTTATCGCAGGATATTTCCTTTGGCCCTATATTCTTCAAAGGGCTCCGAAATATCTGTTCTCAGATTCCACAGAAATAAGGCTAGCAAAGAGATCCACGAAATACACATGTAACTCTGTGAGATGAATTAACAGAACACTAAGCAGTTTCTCAGAAAGCTTCTTTCCAGATTTCATCTGAGGATATTTCCTTTTTCACCATAGCCCGCTATGGACTTCCAAATATCACTTTGCCAATTCACAAGAACTGTCTTAGGAAAAGGATTTTTGAGGGGAAAGATGTAACTCTGTGAGATGATTTCACAGAACACAAAGAAGTTTCTCAGAAAGCTTGTTTCTCTTTGTTATCGGAGGATATTTCCTTTGGCCCTATAGTCTTCAAAGGGATCCGAAATATCTGTTCTCAGATTCCACAGAAATAAGGCCAGTCAAGAGATCCACGAAATACCGATGTAACTCTGTGAGATGAATTAATAGAACACAAAGCAGTTTCTCAGAAAGCTTCAATCCAGATTTCATCTGAGGATATTTCCTTTTTCACCATAGCCCTCTATGGGCTTCCAAATATCACTTTGCCAATTCCACAAGAACTGTCTTAGCGAAAGGCTTCTTGAGGGGAAAGCTGTAACTTTGTGAGATGATTTCACATAACACAAAGAAGTTTCTCAGAGAGCTTCTTTCTCTTTTTTATCGGAGGATATTTCTTTTGGCCCTATAGTCTTCAAAGGGATCCGAAATATCTGTTCTCAGATTCCACAGAAATACGGATAGCAAAGAGACCCACGAAATACAGATGTAACTCTGTGAGATGAATTAACAGAACACTAAGCAGTTTCTCAGAAAGCTTCTATCCAGATTTCATCTGAGGATATTTCCTTTTTCACCATAGCCCTCTATGGGCTTCCAAATATCACTTTGCCAATTCCATAAGAACTGTCTTAGCGAAAGGCTTCTTGAGGGGAAAGCTGTAACTCTGTGAGATGATTACACAGAACACAAAGAAGTTTCTCAGAAAGCTTCTTTCTCTTTGTTATCGGAGGATATTTCCTTTGGCCCTATAGTCTTCAAAGGGATCCGAAATATTTGTTCTCAGATTCCACAGAAATAAGGCTAGCAAAGAGATCCACGAAATACAGATGTAACTCTGTGTGTGGAAGTCACACATCACAGAGCAGTTTCTCAGAAAGCTTCTTTCCAGATTTCATCTGAGGATATTTCCTTTTTCACCATAGCCCTCTATGGGCTTCCAAATATCACTTTGCCAATTCCACAAGAACTGTCTTAGCGAAAGGCTTCTTGAGGCGAAAGCTGTAACTCTGTGAGATGATTTCACAGAACACAAAGAAGTTTCTCAGAAAGCTTCTTTCTCTTTTTTATCGGAGGATATTTCCTTTGGCCCTATAGTCTTCAAAGGGATCCGAAATATCTGTTCTCAGATTCCACAGAAATAAGGCTAGCAAAGAGACCCACGAAATACAGATGTAACTCTGTGAGATGAATTAACAGAACACTAAGCAGTTTCTCTGAAAGCTTCTTTCCAGATTTCATCTGAGGATATTTTCTTTTTCACCATAGCCCTCTATGGGCTTCCGAATATCACTTTGCCAATTCCACAAGAACTGTCTTAGCGAAACGCTTCTTGAGGGGAAAGCTGTAACTCTGTGAGATGATTTCACAGAACACAAAGAAGTTTCTCAGAAAGCTTCTTTCTCTTTGTTATCGGAGGATATTTTCTTTGGCCCTATAGTCTTCAAAGGGATCCGAAATATCTGTTCACAGATTCCACAGGAATAAGGCTAGCAAAGAGACCCACGAAATACAGATGTAACTCTGTGAGATGAATTAACAGAACACTAAGCAGTTTCTCAGAAAGCTTCTTTCCAGATTTCATCTGAGGATATTTCCTTTTTCTCCATAGCCCTCTATTGGCTTCCAAATATCACTTTGCCAATTCCAGAAGAACTGTCTTAGCGAAAGGCTTCATGGGGGGAAAGCTGTAACTCTGTGAGGTGATTTCACAGAACACAAAGAAGTTTCTCAGAAATCTTCTTTGTCTTCGTTATCGGAGGATATTTCCTTTGGCCCTATAGTCTTCAAAGGGATCCGAAATATCTGTTCTCAGCTTCCACTCAAATAAGGCTAAAAAAGAGATCCACGAAATACAGAAATAACTCTGTGAGATGAGTTAACAGAACACTAAGCAGGTTCTCAGAAAGCTTCTTTCCAGATTTCATCTGAGGATATTTCCTTTTTCACTGTAGCCCTCTAAGGGCTTCCAAATATCACTTTGCCAATTCCACAAGAACTGTCTTAGCGAAAGGCTTCTTGAGGCGAAAGCTGTAACTCTGTGAGATGATTTCACAGAACACAAAGAAGTTTCTCAGAAAGCTTCTTTCTCTTTGTTATCGGAGGATATTTCCTCTGGCCCTATAGTCTTCAAAGGGATCCGAAGTATCTGTTCTCAGATTCCACAGAAATAATTATAGCAAAGAGAACCACGAAATACAGATGTAACTCTGTGAGATGAATTAACAGAAAACTAAGCAGTTTCTCAGAAAGCTTCTTTCCAGATTTCATCTGAGGATATTTCCTTTTTCACCATAGCCCTCTGTGGGATTCCAAATATCACTTTGCCAATTCCACAAGAACTGTCTTAGCGAAAGGCTTCTTGAGGGGAAAGCTGTAACTCTGTGAGATGATTTCACAGAACACAAAGAAGTTTCTCAGAAAGCTTCTTTCATTTCGTTATCGGAGGATATTTCCTTTGGCCCTATAGTCTTCAAAGGGATCCGAAATATCTGTTCTCAGATTCCACAGAAATAAGTCTAAAAAAGAGATCCACGAAATACAGAAATAACTCTGTGAGATGAGTTAACAGAACACTAAGCAGATTCTCAGAAAGCTTCTTTCCAGATTTCATCTGAGGATATTTCCTTTTTCACCATAGCCCTCCAAGGGCTTCGAAATATCACTTTGCCAATTCCACAAGAACTGTCTTAGCGAAAGGCTTCTTGAGGCAAAAGCTGTAACTCTATGAGATGATTTCACAGAACACAAAGAAGTTTCTCAGAAAGCTTCTTTCTCTTTGTTATCGGAGGATATTTCCTTTGGCCCTATAGTCTTCAAAGGGATCCGAAATATCTGTTCTCAGATTACACAGAAATAAGGCTAGCAAAGAGATCCACGAAATACCGATGTAACTCTGTGAGATGAATTAATAGAACACAAAGCAGTTTCTCAGAAACCTTCATTCCAGATTTCATCTGAGGATATTTCCTTTTTCACCATAGCCCTCTAAGGGCTTACAAATATCACTTGGCCAATTCCACAAGAACTGTCTTAGCGAAAGGCTTCTTGAGGGGAAAGCTGTAACTCTGTGAGATGATTTCACAGAACACAAAGAAGTTTCTCAGAAAGCTTCTTTCTCTTTGTTATCGGAGGATATTTTCTTTGGCCCTATAGTCTTCAAAGGGATCCGAAATATCTGTTCACAGATTCCACAGGAATAAGGCTAGCAAAGAGACCCACGAAATACAGATGTAACTCTGTGATTTGAATTAACAGAACACTAAGCAGTTTCTCAGAAAGCTTCTTTCCAGATTTCATCTGAGGATATTTCCTTTTTCACCATAGCCCTCTATGGGCTTCCAAATATCACTTTGCCAATTCCACAAGAACTGTCTTAGCGAAAGGCTTCTTGGGGGGAAAGCTGTAACTCTGTGAGGTGATTTCACAGAACACAAAGAAGTTTCTCAGAAAGCTTCTTTATCTTCGTTATCGGAGGATATTTCCTTTGGCCCTATAGTCTTCAAAGGGATCCGAAATATCTGTTCTCAGATTCCACAGAAATAAGTCTAAAAAAGAGTTCCACGAAATACAGAAATAACTCTGTGAGATGAGTTAACAGAACACTAAGCAGGTTCTCAGAAAGCTTCTTTCCAGATTTCATCTGAGGATATTTCCTTTTTCACCATAGCCCTCTACGGGCTTCCAAATATCACTTTGCAAATTCCACAAGAACTGTCTTAGCGAAAGGCTTCTTGAGGCGAAAGCTGTAACTCTGTGAGATGATTTCACAGAACACAAAGAAGTTTCTCAGAAAGCTTCTTTCTCTTTGTTATCGGAGGATATTTCCTTTGGCCCTATAGTCTTCAAAGGAATCCGAAATATCTGTTCTCAGATTCCACAGAAATAAGGCTAGCAAAGAGATCCACGAAATACAGATGTAACTCTGTGAGTGGAAGTCACACATCACAGAGCAGTTTCTCAGAAAGCTTCTTTCCAGATTTCACCTGAGGATATTTCCTCTTTCACCATAGCCCTCTGCTGGTTCCAAATATCACTTTGCCAATTCCACAAGAACTGCCTTAGCGAAAGGCTTCCTTAGGGGAAAGCTGTAACTCTGTGAGATGATTTCACAGAATACAAAGAAGTTTCTCAGAAACCTTCTTTTTCTTTGTTATCGGAGGATATTTCCTTTGGCCCTATAGTCTTCAAAGGGATCCGAAATACCTGTTCTCAGATTCCACAGAAATAAGGCTAGCAAAGAGATCCTCGAAATACAGATATAACTCTGTGAGATGAATTAACAGAACCCTAAGCAGTTTCTCAGAAATCTTCTTTCCAGATTTCATCTGAGGATATTTCCTTTTTCACCATAGTCTTCTATGGGCTTCAAAATATCACTTTCCAATTCCACAAGAACTGTCTTAGCGAAGGGCTTCTTAAGGGGAGAGCTGTAACTCTGTGAGATGATTTCACAGAACACAAAGAAGTTTCTCAGAAAGCTTCTTTCTCTTTGTTATCGGAGGATATTTCCTTTGGCCCTATAGTCTTCAAAGGGATCCGAAATAACTGTTCTCAGATTCCACAGAAATTAGGCAAGCAAAGATATCCACGAAATACAGATGTAACTCTGTGAGATGAATTAACAGAACACTAAGCACTTTCTCAGAAAGCTTCTTTCCAGATTTAATCTGAGGATATTTCCTTTTTCACCATAGCCCTCTATGGGCTTCCAAATATCCCTTTGCCAATTCCACAAGAACTGTGTTAGCGAAAGACTACTTGAGGGGGAAGCTGTAACTCTCTGAGATGATTTCACAGAACACAAAGAAGTTTCTCAGAAAGCTTCTTTCTCTTTGTGATCGTAGGATATTTCCTTTGGCCCTATAGTCTTCAAAGGGATCCGAAATATCTGTTCTCAGATTCCACAGAAATAAGGCTAGCAAAGAGATCCACGAAATACAGATGTAACTCTGTGAGATGAATTAACAGAACACTAAGCAGTTTCTCAGAAAGCTTCTTTCCAGATTTCATCTGAGGATATTTTCTTTTTCACCCTAGTCCTCTATGGGCTTCCAAATATCACATTGCCAATTCCACAAGAACTGTCTTAGCGAAAGGCTTCCTTAGGGGAAAGCTGTAACTCTGTGAGATGATTTCACAGAACATAAAGAAGTTTCTCAGAAACCTTCTTTTTCTTTGTTATCGGAGGATATTTCCTATGGCCCTATAGTCTTCAAAGGGATCCGAAATATCTGTCTCAGATTCCACAGAAATAAGGCTAGGAAAGGGATCCTCGAAATACAGATATAACTCTGTGAGATGAATTAAAAGAACACTAAGCAGTTTCTCAGAAAGCTTCTTTCCAGATTTCATCTGAGGATATTTTCTTTTTCACCATAGCCCTCTATGGGCTTCCAAATATCACTTTGCCAATTCCACAAGAACTGTCTTAGTGAAAGGCTTCTTGAGGGGAAAGCTGTAACTCTATGAGATGATTTCACAGAACACAAAGAATTTTCTCAGAAAGCTTCTTTCTCTTTTTATCGGAGGATATTTCCTTTGGCCTTATAGTCTTCAAAGGGATCCGAAATATCGGTTCTCAGATTCCACAGAAATAAGGCCAGCAAAGAGATCCACGGAATACAGGTGTAACTCTGTGAGTGGAAGTCACACATCACAGAGCAGTTTCTCAGAAAGCTTCTTTCCAGATTTCATCTGAGGATATTCCCTTTTTCACCATAGCCTTCTAAGGGCTTCGAAATAGCACTTTCCAATTCCACAAGAACTGTCTTAGCGAAGGGCTTCTTAAGGGGAGAGCTGTAATTCTGTGAGATGATTTCACAGAACACAAAGAAGTTTCTCAGAAAGCTTCTTTCTCTTTGTTATCGGAGGATATTTCCTTTGGCCCTATAGTCTTCAAAGGGATCCGAAATATCTGTTCTCAGATTCCACAGAAATAAGGCTAGCAAAGAGATCCACGAAATACAGATGTAACTCTGTGAGATGAATTAACAGAACACTAAGCAGTTTCTCAGAAAGCTTCTTTCCAGATTTCATCTGAGGATATTTCCTTTTTCACCATAGCCCTCTATGGGCTTCCAAATATCCCTTTGCCAATTCCACAAGAACTGTGTTAGCGAAAGGATTCTTGAGGGGGAAGCTGTAACTCTGTGAGATGACTTCACAGAACACAAAGAAGTTTCCCAGAAAGCTTCTTTCTCTTTGTTATCAGAGGATATTTCCTTTGGCCCTATAGTCTTCAAAGGGATCGGAAATATCGGTTCTCAGATTCCACAGAAATAAGGCCAGCAAAGAGATCCACGGAATACAGGTGTAACTCTGTGAGTGGAAGTCAAACATCACAGAGCAGTTTCTCAGAAAGCTTCTTTCCAGATTTCACCTGAGGATATTTCCTCTTTCACCATAGCCCTCTGCTGGTTCCAAATATCACTTTGCCAATTCCACAAGAACTGCCTTAGCGAAAGGCTTCCTTAGGGGAAAGCTGTAACTCTGTGAGATGATTTCACAGAATACAAAGAAGTTTCTCAGAAACCTTCTTTTTCTTTGTTATCGGAGGATATTTCCTTTGGCCCTATAGTCTTCAAAGGGATCCGAAATACCTGTTCTCAGATTCCACAGAAATAAGGCTAGCAAAGAGATCCTCGAAATACAGATATAACTCTGTGAGATGAATTAAAAGAACCCTAAGCAGTTTCTCAGAAATCTTCTTTCCAGATTTCATCTGAGGATATTTCCTTTTTCACCATAGCCCTCTATGGACTTCCAAATATCACTTTGCCAATTCCACAAGAACTATCTTAGCGAAAGGCTTCTTGAGGGGAAACTGTAATTCTGTGAGATGATTTCACAGAACACAAAGAAGTTTCTCAGAAAGCTTCTTTCTCTTTGTTATCGGAGGATATTTCCTTTGGCCCTATAGTCTTCAAAGGGATCCGAAATAACTGTTCTCAGATTCCACAGAAATTAGGCAAGCAAAGATATCCACGAAATACAGATGTAACTCTGTGAGATGAATTAACAGAACACTAAGCACTTTCTCAGAAAGCTTCTTTCCAGATTTAATCTGAGGATATTTCCTTTTTCACCATAGCCCTCTATGGGCTTCCAAATATCCCTTTGCCAATTCCACAAGAACTGTGTTAGCGAAAGACTACTTGAGGGGGAAGCTGTAACTCTGTGAGATGATTTCACAGAACACAAAGAAGTTTCTCAGAAAGCTTCTTTCTCTTTGTGATCGTAGGATATTTCCTTTGGCCTATAGTCTTCAAAGGGATCCGAAATATCTGTTCTCAGATTCCACAGAAATAAGGCTAGCAAAGAGATCCACGAAATACAGATGTAACTCTGTGAGATGAATTAACAGAACACTAAGCAGTTTCTCAGAAAGCTTCTTTCCAGATTTCATCTGAGGATATTTTCTTTTTCACCCTAGTCCTCTATGGGCTTCCAAATATCACATTGCCAATTCCACAAGAACTGTCTTAGCGAAAGGCTTCCTTAGGGGAAAGCTGTAACTCTGTGAGATGATTTCACAGAACACAAAGAAGTTTCTCAGAAACCTTCTTTTTCTTTGTTATCGGAGGATATTTCCTATGGCCCTATAGTCTTCAAAGGGATCCGAAATATCTGTCTCAGATTCCACAGAAATAAGGCTAGCAAAGAGATCCTCGAAATACAGATATAACTCTGTGAGATGAATTAAAAGAACACTAAGCAGTTTCTCAGAAAGCTTCTTTCCAGATTTCATCTGAGGATATTTTCTTTTTCACCATAGCCCTCTATGGGCTTCCAAATATCACTTTGCCAATTCCACAAGAACTGTCTTAGTGAAAGGCTTCTTGAGGGGAAAGCTGTAACTCTATGAGATGATTTCACAGAACACAAAGAATTTTCTCAGAAAGCTTCTTTCTCTTTTTATCGGAGTATATTTCCTTTGGCATTATAGTCTTCAAAGGGATCCGAAATATCGGTTCTCAGATTCCACAGAAATAAGGCCAGCAAAGAGATCCACGGAATACAGGTGTAACTCTGTGAGTGAAAGTCACACATCACAGAGCAGTTTCTCAGAAAGCTTCTTTCCAGATTTCATCTGAGGATATTCCCTTTTTCACCATAGCCTTCTATGGGCTTCGAAATAGCACTTTCCAATTCCACAAGAACTGTCTTAGCGAAGGGCTTCTTAAGGGGAGAGCTGTAATTCTGTGAGATGATTTCACAGAACACAAAGAAGTTTCTCAGAAAGCTTCTTTCTCTTTGTTATCGGAGGATATTTCCTTTGGCCCTATAGTCTTCAAAGGGATCCGAAATATCTGTTCTCAGATTCCACAGAAATAAGGCTAGCAAAGAGATCCACGAAATACAGATGTAACTCTGTGAGATGAATTAACAGAACACTAAGCAGTTTCTCAGAAAGCTTCTTTCCAGATTTCATCTGAGGATATTTCCTTTTTCACCATAGCCCTCTATGGGCTTCCAAATATCCCTTTGCCAATTCCACAAGAACTGTGTTAGCGAAAGGATTCTTGAGGGGGAAGCTGTAACTCTGTGAGATGACTTCACAGAACACAAAGAAGTTTCCCAGAAAGCTTCTTTCTCTTTGTTATCAGAGGATATTTCCTTTGGCCCTATAGTCTTCAAAGGGATCGGAAATATCGGTTCTCAGATTCCACAGAAATAAGGCCAGCAAAGAGATCCACGGAATACAGGTGTAACTCTGTGAGTGGAAGTCACACATCACAGAGCAGTTTCTCAGAAAGCTTCTTTCCAGATTTCATCTGAGGATATTTCATTTTTCACCCTAGCCCTCTATGGGCTTCCAAATATCACATTGCCAATTCCACAAGAACTGTCTTAGCGAAAGGCTTCCTTAGGGGAAAGCTGTAACTCTGTGAGATGATTTCACAGAATACAAAGAAGTTTTTCAGAAACCTTCTTTTTCTTTGTTATCGGAGGATATTTCCTTTGGCCCTATAGTATTCAAAGGGATCCGAAATATCTGTTCTCAGATTCCACAGAAATAAGGCTAGCAAAGAGATCCTCGAAATACAGATATAACTCTGTGAGATGAATTAAAAGAACACTAAGCAGTTTCTCAGAAAGCTTCTTTCCAGATTTCATCTGAGGATATTTTCTTTTTCACCATAGCCCTCTATGGGCTTCCAAATATCACTTTGCCAATTCCACAAGAACTGTCTTAGCGAAAGGCTTCTTGAGCGGACAGCTGTAACTCTGTGAGATGATTTCACAGAACACAAAGAAGTTTCTCAGAAAGCTTCTTTCTCTTTGTTATCGGAGGATATTTCCTTTGGCCCTATAGTCTTCAAAGGGATCCGAAATATCTGTTCTCAGATTCCACAGAAATAAGGCTAGCAAAGAGATCCTCGAAATACAGATATAACTCTGTGAGATGAATTAACAGAACCCTAAGCAGTTTCTCAGAAAGCTTCTTTCCAGATTTCATCTGAGGATATTTCCTTATTCACCATAGCCTTCTATGGGCTGCAAAATATCACTTTCCAATTCCACAAGAACTGTCTTAGCGAAGGGCTTCTTAAGAGGAAAGCTGTAACTCTGTGAGATGATTTCACAGAACACAAAGAAGTTTCTCAGAAAGCTTCTTTCTCTTTTTTATCGGAGGATATTTCCTTTGGCCCTATAGTCTTCAAAGGGATCCGAAATATCTGTTCTCAGATTCCACAGAAATAAGGCTAGCAAAGAGATGCACGAAATACAGATGTAACTTTGTGAGATGAATTAACAGAACACTAAGCAGTTTCTCAGAAAGCTTCTTTCCAGATTTCATCTGAGGATATTTCCTCTTTCACCATAGCCCTCTGGGGGTTCCAAATATCACTGTGCCAATTCCACAAGAACTGTCTTAGCGAAAGGCTTCTTGAGGGGAAAGCTATAACTCTGTGAGATGATTTCACAGAACACAAAGAAGTCTCTCTGAAAGCTTCTTCCTCTTTGTTATCGGAGGATATTTCCTATGGCCCTATAGTCTTCAAAGGGATCCGAAATATCTGTTCTCAGATTCCACAGAAATAAGGCTAGCAAAGAGATCCTCGAAATACAGATATAACTCTGTGAGATGAATTAACAGAACGCTAAGCAGTTTCTCAGAAAGCTTCTTTCCAGATTTCATCTGAGGATATTTCCTTTTTCACCATAGCCCTCTATGGGCTTCCAAATATCACTTTGCCAATTCCACAAGAACTGCCTTAGCGAAAGTCTTCTTGAGGGGAAATCTGTAACTCTGTGATATGATTTCACAGAACACAAAGAAGTTTCTCAGAAAGCTTCTTTCTCTTTGTTATCGGAGGATATTTCCTTTGGCCCTATAGTCTTCAAAGGGATCCGAAATATCTGTTGTCAGATTCCACAGAAATAAGGCTAGCAAAGAGATCCACGAAATACAGATGTAACTCTGTGAGATGAATTAACAGAACACTAAGCAGTTTCTCAGAAAGCTTCTTTCCAGATTTCATCTGAGGATATTTTCTTTTTCACCCTAGCCCTCTATGGGCTTCCAAATATCACATTGCCAATTCCACAAGAAATGTCTTAGCGAAAGGCTTCCTTAGGGGAAAGCTGTAACTCTGTGAGATGATTTCACAGAACACAAAGAAGTTTCTCAGAAACCTTCTTTTTCTTTGTTATCGGAGGATATTTCCTATGGCCCTATAGTCTTCAAAGGGATCCGAAATATCTGTTCTCAGATTCCACAGAAATAAGGCTAGCAAAGAGATCCACGAAATACAGATATAACTCTGTGAGATGAATTAAAAGAACACTAAGCAGTTTCTCAGAAAGCTTCTTTCCAGATTTCATCTGAGGATATTTTCTTTTTCACCATAGCCCTCTATGGGCTTCCAAATATCACTTTGTCAATTCCACAAGAACTGTCTTAGCGAAAGGCTCCTTGAGGGGAAAGCTGTAACTCTGTGAGATGATTTCACAGAACACAAAGAAGTTTCTCAGAAATCTTCTTTCTCTTTGTTGTCGGAGGATATTTCCTTTGGCCCTATAGTCTTCAAAGGGATCCGAAATATCTGTTCTCAGATTCCACAGAAATAAGGCTAGCAAAGAGATCCTCGTAATACAGATAAAACTCTGTGAGATGAATTAACAGAACACTAAGGAGTTTCTCAGAAATCTTCTTTCCAGATTTCATCTGAGGATATTTCCTTTTTCACCATAGCCCTCTATGGGCTTCCAAATATCACTTTGCCAATTCCACAAGAACTGTCTTAGTGAAAGGCTTCTTGAGGGGAAAGCTGTAACTCTGTGAGATGATTTCACAGAACACAAAGAATTTTCTCAGAAAGCTTCTTTCTCTTTTTATCGGAGGATATTTCCTTTGGCCTTATAGTCTTCAAAGGGATCCGAAATATCGGTTCTCAGATTCCACATAAATAAGGCCAGCAAAGAGATCCACGGAATACAGGTGTAACTCTGTGAGTGGAAGTCATACATCACAGAGCAGTTTCTCAGAAAGCTTCTTTCCAGATTTCATCTGAGGATATTTCCTTTTTCACTATAGCCTTCTAAGGGCGTCCAAATATCACTTTGCCAATTCCACAAGAACTGTCTTAGCGAAAGGCTTCTTGAGGGGAAAGCTGTGACTCTGTGAGATGATTTCACAGAACACAAAGAAGTTACTCAGAAAGCTTCTTTCTCTTTGTTATCGGAGGATATTTCCTTTGGCCCTATAGTCTTCAAAGGGATGCGAAATATCTGTTCTCAGATTCCACAGAAATAAGGCTAGCAAAGATATCCTCGAAATACAGATATAACTCTGTGAGATGAATTAACAGAACACTAAGCAGTTTCTCAGAAAGCTTCTTTACAGATTTAATCCGAGGATATTTCCTTTTTCACCATAGCCCTCTATGGGCTTCCAAATATCACTTTGCCAATTCCACAAGAATTGTCTTAGCGAAAGGCTTCTTGAGGGGAAAGCTGTAACTCTGTGAGATGATTTCACAGAACACAAAGAAGTTTCTCAGAAAGCTTCTTTCTCTTTGTTATCGGTGGATATTTCCGTTGGCCGTATAGTCTTCAAAGGGATCCGAAATATCTGTTCTCAGATTCCACAGAAATAAGGCTAGCAAAGAGATCCACGAAAAACAGATGTAACTCTGTGAGTGGAAGTCACACATCACAGAGCAGTTTCTCAGAAAGCTTCTTTCCAGATTTCATCTGAGGATATTTCCTCTTTCACCATAGCCCTCTGGCGGTTCCAAATATCACTTTGCCAATTCCACAAGAACTGTCTTAGCGAAAGGCTTCTTGAGGGGAAAGCTGTAACTCTGTGAGATGATTTCACAGAACACAAAGAAGTTTCTCAGAAAGCTTCTTTCTCTTTGTTATCGGAGGATATTTCCTTTGGCCCCATAGTCTTCAAAAGGGATCCAAAATATCTGTTCTCAGATTCCACAGAAATATGGCTAGAAAAGAGATCCAAAAAATACAGATGTAAGTCTGTGAGTGGAAGTCACACATCACAGAGCAGTTTCTCAGAAAGCTTCTTTCCAGATGTCATCTGAGGACATTTCCTTTTTCACCATAGCCCTCTATGGGCTTCCAAATATCACTTTGCCAATTCCACAAGAACTGTCTTAGCGAAAGGCTTCTTGAGGGGAAAGCTGTAACTCTGTGATATGATTTCACAGAACACAAAGAAGTTTCTCAGAAAGCTTCCTTCTCTATGTTATCGGAGGATATTTCCTTTGGCCCTATAGTCTTCAAAGGGATCCGAAATATCTGTTCTGAGATTCCACAGAAATAAGGCTAGCAAAGAGATGCACGAAATACAGATGTAACTCTGTGAGATGAATTAACAGAACACTAAGCAGTTTCTCAGAAAGCTTCTTTCCAGATGTCATCTGAGGATATTTCTTTTTTCACCATAGACCTTTATGGGCTTCCAAATATCACTTTGCCAATTCCACAAGAACTGTCTTAGCGAAAGTCTTCTTGAGGGGAAAGCTGTAACTCTGTGATATGATTTCACAGAACACAAAGAAGTTCCTCAGAAAGCTTCTTTCTCTTTGTTATCGGAGGATATTTCCTTTGGCCCTATAGTCTTCAAAGGGATCCGAAATATCTGTTCTCAGATTCCACAGAAAAAAGGCTAGCAAAGAGATCCACGAAATACAGATGTAACTCTGTGAGATGAATTAACAGAACCCTAAGCAGTTTCTCAGAAAGCTTCTTTCCAGATTTCATCTGAGGATATTACCTTTTTCACCATAGCCCTCTATGGGCTTCCAAATATCACTTTGCCAATTCCACAAGAACTGTGTTAGCGAAAGGCTTCTTTTGGGGGAAGCTGTAACTCTGTGAGATGATTTCACAGAACACAAAGAAGTTTCTCAGAAACCTTCTTTCTCTTTGTTATCGCAGGATATTTCCTTTGGCCCTATAGTCTTCAAAGGGATCCGAAATATCTGTTCTCAGATTCCACAGAAATAAGGCTAGCAAAGAGATACTCGAAATACAGATATAACTCTGTGAGATGAATTAAAAGAACACTAAGCAGTTTCTCAGAAAACTTCTTTCCAGATTTCATCTGAGGATATTTTCTTTTTCACCATAGCCCTCTATGGGCTTCCAAATATCACTTTGTCAATTCCACAAGAACTGTCTCAGCGAAAGGCTTCTTGAGGGGACAGCTGTAACTCTGTGAGATGATTTCACAGAACACAAAGAAGTTTCTCAGAAAGCTTCTCTCTCTTTGTTATCGGAGGATATTTCCTTTGCCCTATAGTCTTCAAAGGGATCCGAAATATCTGTTCTCAGATTCCACAGAAACAAGGCTAGCAAAGAGATCCACGAAATACAGATGTAACTTTGTGAGATGAATTAACAGAACACTAAGCAGTTTCTCAGAAGCTTCTTTCCAGATTTCATCTGAGGATATTTCCTTTTTCACCATAGCCCTCTATGGGCTTCCAAATATCACTTGGCCAATTCCACAAGAACTGTGTTAGCGAAAGGCTTCTTGAGGGGGAAGCTGTAACTCTGTGAGATGATTTCACAGAACACAAAGAAGTTTCTCAGAAAGCTTCTTTCTGTTTGTTATCGGAGGATATTTCCTTTGGCCCTATAGTCTTCAAAGGGATCCGAAATATCTGTTCTCAGATTCCACAGAAATAAGGCTAGCAAAGAGATACTCGAAATACAGATATAACTCTGTGAGATGAATTAACAGAACACTAAGCAGTTTCTCAGAAAGCTTCTTTCCAGATTTCATCTGAGGATATTTCCTTTTTCACCATAGCCCTCTATGGGCTTCCAAATATCACTTTGCCAATTCCACAAGAACTGTCTTAGCGAAAGTCTTCTTGAGGGGAAAGCTGTAACTCTGTGATATGATTTCACAGAACACAAAGAAGTTTCTCAGTAAGCTTCTGTCTCTTTGTTATCCGAGGATATTTCCTTTGGCCCTATAGTCTTCAAAGGGATCCGAAATATCTATTCTCAGATTCCACAGAAATAAGGCTAGCAAAGAGATCCTCGAAATACAGATATAACTCTGTGAGATGAATTAACAGAACCCTAAGCAGTTTCTCAGAAAGCTTCTTTCCAGATTTCATCTGAGGATATTTCCTTTTTCACCATAGCCTTCTATGGGCTTCAAAATATCACTTTCCAATTCCATAAGAACTGTCTTAGCGAAGGGCTTCTTAAGGGGAAAGCTGTAACTCTGTGAGATGATTTCACAGAACACAAAGAAGTTTCTCAGAAAGCTTCTTTCTCTTTGTTATCGGAGGATATTTCCCTTGGCCCTATAGTCTTCAAAGGGATCCGAAATATCTGTTCTCAGATTCCACAGAAATAAGACTTGCAAAGAGATCCACGAAATACAGATGTAACTTTGTCAGATGAATTAACAGAACACTAAGCAGTTTCTCAGAAGCTTCTTTCCAGATTTCATCTGAGGATATTTCCTTTTTCACCATAGCCCTCTATGGGCTTCCAAATATCACTTGACCAATTCCACAAGAACTGTGTTAGCGAAAGGCTTCTTGAGGGGGAAGCTGTAACTCTGTGAGATGATTTCACAGAACACAAAGAAGTTTCTCAGAAAGCTTCTTTCTCTTGGTTGTCGGAGGATATTTCCTTTGGCCCTATAGTCTTCAAAGGGATCCGAAATATCTGTTCTCAGATTCCACAGAAATAAGGCTAGCAAAGAGATCCACGAAATACAGATGTAACTCTGTGAGATGAATTAACAGAACACTAAGCAGTTTCTCAGAAAGCTTCTTTCCAGATTTCATCTGAGGATATTTTCTTTTTCACCCTAGCCCTCTATGGGCTTCCAAATATCACATTGCCATTTCCACAAGAACTGTCTTAGCGAAAGGCTTCCTTAGGGGAAAGCTGTAACTCTGTGAGATGATTTCACAGAACACAAAGAAGTTTCTCAGAAACCTTCTTTTTCTTTGTTATCGGAGGATATTTCCTATGGCCCTATAGTCTTCAAAGGGATCCGAAATATCTGTTCTCAGATTCCACAGAAATAAGGCTAGCAAAGAGATCCACGAAATACAGATATAACTCTGTGAGATGAATTAAAAGAACACTAGGCAGTTTCTCAGAAAGCTTCTTTCCAGATTTCATCTGAGGATATTTTCTTTTTCACCATAGCCCTCTATGGGCTTCCAAATATCACTTTTTCAATTCCACAAGAACTGTCTTAGCGAAAGGCACCTTGAGGGGAAAGCTGTAACTCTGTGAGATGATTTCACAGAACACAAAGAAGTTTCTCAGAAACCTTCTTTCTCTTTGTTATCGGAGGATATTTCCTTTGGCCCTATAGTCTTCAAAGGGATCCGAAATATCTGTTCTCAGATTCCACAGAAATAAGGCTAGCAAAGAGATCCTCGAAATACAGATAAAACTCTGTGAGATGAATTAACAGAACACTAAGGAGTTTCTCAGAAAGCTTCTTTCCAGATTTCATCTGATGATATTTCCTTTTTCACCATAGCCCTCGATGGGCTTCCAAATATCACTTTGCCAATTCCACAAGAACTGTCTTAGTGAAAGGCTTCTTGAGGGGAAAGCTGTAACTCTGTGAGATGATTTCACAGAACACAAAGAATTTTCTCAGAAAGCTTCTTTCTCTTTTTATCGGAGGATATTTCCTTTGGCCTTATAGTCTTCAAAGGGATCCGAAATATCTGTTCTCAGATTCCACAGAAGTAAGGCTAGCAAAGAGATCCACGAAAAACAGACGTAACTCTGTGAGTGGAAGTCACACATCACAGAGCAGTTTCTCAGAAAGCTTCTTTCCAGATTTCATCTGAGGATATTTCCTCTTTCACCATAGCCCTCTGGGGGTTCCAAATATCACTTTGCCAATTCCACAAGAACTGTCTTAGCGAAAGGCATCTTCAGGTGAAAGCTGTAACTCTGTGAGATGATTTCACAGAACACAAAGAAGTTTCTCTGAAAGCTTCTTTCTCATTGTTATCGGAGGATATTTCCTATGGCCCTATAGTCTTCAAAGGGATCCGAAATATCTGTTCTCAGATTCCACAGAAATAAGGCAGGCAATGAGATCCTAGAAATCCAGATATAACTCTGTGAGATGAATTAACAGAACACTAAGCAGTTTCTCAGAAAGCTTCTTTCCAGATTTCATCTGAGGATATTTCCTTTTTCACCATAGCCTTCTATGGGCTTCCAAATATCACTTTGCCAATTCCACAAGAACTGTCTTAGCGAAGGGCTTCTTAAGGGGAAAGCTGTAACTCTGTGAGATGATTTCAGAGAACACAAAAAAGTTTCTCAGAAAGCTTCTTTCTCTTTGTTATCGGAGGATATGTCCTTTGGCAATATAGTCTTCAAAGGGATCCGAAATATCTATTCTCAGATTCCACAGAAATAAGGCTAGCAAAGAGATCCACGAAATACAGATGTAACTCTGTGAGATGAATTAACAGAACACTAAGCAGTTTCTCAGAAAGCTTCTTTCCAGATTTCATCTGAGGATATTTTCTTTTTCACCCTTGCCCTCTATGGGCTTCCAAATATCACATTGCCAATTCCACAAGAACTGTCTTAGCGAAAGGCTTCCTTAGGGGAAAGCTGTAACTCTGTGAGATGATTTCACAGAACACAAAGAAGTTTCTCAGAAACCTTCTTTTTCTTTGTTATCGGAGGATATTTGCTTTGGCCCTATAGTCTTCAAAGGGATCCGAAATATCTGTTCTCAGATTCCACAGAAATAAGGCTAGCAAAGAGATCCTCGAAATAGAGATATAACTCTGTGAGATGAATTAAAAGAACACTAAGCAGTTTCTCAGAAAGCTTCTTTCCAGATTTCATCTGAGGATATTTTCTTTTTCACCATAGCCCTCGATGGGCTTCCAAATATCACTTTGCCAATTCCACAAGAACTGTCTTAGTGAAAGGCTTCTTGAGGGGAAAGCTGTAACTCTGTGAGATGATTTCACAGAACACAAAGAATTTTCTCAGAAAGCTTCTTTCTCTTTTTATCGGAGGATATTTCCTTTGGCCTTATAGTCTTCAAAGGGATCCGAAATATCTGTTCTCAGATTCCACAGAAGTAAGGCTAGCAAAGAGATCCACGAAAAACAGATGTAACTCTGTGAGTGGAAGTCACACATCACAGAGCAGTTTCTCAGAAAGCTTCTTTCCAGATTTCATCTGAGGATATTTCCTCTTTCACCATAGCCCTCTGGGGGTTCCAAATATCACTTTGCCAATTCCACAAGAACTGTCTTAGCGAAAGGCTTCTTCAGGTGAAAGCTGTAACTCTGTGAGATGATTTCACAGAACACAAAGAAGTTTCTCTGAAAGCTTCTTTCTCTTTGTTATCGGAGGATATTTCCTATGGCCCTATAGTCTTCAAAGGGATCCGAAATATCTGTTCTCAGATTCCACAGAAATAAGGCAGGCAATGAGATCCTAGAAATCCAGATATAACTCTGTGAGATGAATTAACAGAACACTAAGCAGTTTCTCAGAAAGCTTCTTTCCAGATTTCATCTGAGGATATTTCCTTTTTCACCATAGCCTTCTATGGGCTTCCAAATATCACTTTGCCAATTCCACAAGAACTGTCTTAGCGAAGGGCTTCTTAAGGGGAAAGCTGTAACTCTGTGAGATGATTTCACAGAACACAAAGAAGTTTCTCAGAAAGCTTCTTTCTCTTTGTTATCGGAGGATATGTCCTTTGGCAATATAGTCTTCAAAGGGATCCGAAATATCTGTTCTCAGATTCCACAGAAATAAGGCTAGCAAAGAGATCCACGAAATACAGATGTAACTCTGTGAGATGAATTAACAGAACACTAAGCAGTTTCTCAGAAAGCTTCTTTCCAGATTTCATCTGAGGATATTTTCTTTTTCACCCTTGCCCTCTATGGGCTTCCAAATATCACATTGCCAATTCCACAAGAACTGTCTTAGCGAAAGGCTTCCTTAGGGGAAAGCTGTAACTCTGTGAGATGATTTCACAGAACACAAAGAAGTTTCTCAGAAACCTTCTTTTTCTTTGTTATCGGAGGATATTTGCTTTGGCCCTATAGTCTTCAAAGGGATCCGAAATATCTGTTCTCAGATTCCACAGAAATAAGGCTAGCAAAGAGATCCTCGAAATAGAGATATAACTCTGTGAGATGAATTAAAAGAACACTAACCAGTTTCTCAGAAAGCTTCTTTCCAGATTTCATCTGAGGATATTTTCTTTTTCACCATAGCCCTCTATGGGCTTCCAAATATCACTTTGTCAATTCCACAAGAACTGTCTTAGCGAAAGGCTTCTTGAGGGGAAAGCTGTAACTCTGTGAGATGATTTCACAGAACACAAAGAAGTTTCTCAGTAACCTTCTTTTTCTTTGTTATCGGAGGATATTTACTTTGGCCCTATAGTCTTCAAAGGGATCCGAAATATCTGTTCTCAGATTCCACAGAAATAAGGCTAGCAAAGAGATCCTCGAAATACAGAAATAACTCTTTGAGATGAATTAACAGAACACTAAGCAGTTTCTCAGAAAGCTTCTTTCCAGATTTCATCTGAGGATATTTCCTTTTTCACCATAGCACTCTAGGGGCTTCCAAATATCACTTTGCCAATTCCACAAGAACTGTCTTAGTGAAAGGCTTCTTTAGGGGAAAGCTGTAACTCTGTGAGATGATTTCACAGAACACAAAGAATTTTCTCAGAAAGCTTCTTTCTCTTTTTATCGGAGGATATTTCCTTTGGCCTTATAGTCTTCAAAGGGATCCGAAATATCGGTTCTCAGATTCCACAGAAATAAGGCCAGCAAAGAGATCCACGGAATACGATTGTAACTCTGTGAGTGGAAGTCACACATCACAGAGCAGTTTCTCAGAAAGCTTCTTTCCAGATTTCATCTGAGGATATTTCCTTTTTCACTATAGCCCTCTAAGGGCGTCCAAATACAACTTTGCCAATTCCACAAGAACTGTATTAGCGAAAGGCTTCTTGAGGGGAAAGCTGTAACTCTGTGAGATGATTTCACAGAACACAAAGAAGTTTCTCAGAAAGCTTCTTTCTCTTTGTTATCGGAGGATATTTCCTTTGGCCCTATAGTCTTCAAAGGGATCCGAAATATCTGTTCTCAGATTCCACAGAAATAAGGTTAGCAAAGAGATCCTCGAAATACAGATATAACTCTGTGAGATGAATTAACAGAACACTATGCAGTTTCTCGGAAAGCTTCTTTAAAGATTTCATCTGAGGATATTTCCTTTTTCACCATAGCCTTCTATGGGCTTCCAAATATCACTTTGCCAATTCCACAAGAACTGTCTTAGCGAAGGGCTTCTTAAGGGGAAAGCTGTAACTCTGTGAGATGATTTCACAGAACACAAAGAAGTTTCTCAGAAAGCTTCTTTCTCTTTGTTATCGGAGGATATTTCTTTTGGCCCTATATTCTTCAAAGGGATCCGAAATATCGGTTCTCAGATTCCACACAAATAAGGCTAGCAAAGAGATCCACGAAATACAGATGTAACTCTGTGAGATGAATTAACAGAACACTAAGCCGTTTCTCAGAAAGCTTCTTTCCAGATTTCATCTGAGGATATTTCCTTTTTCACCGTAGCCCTCTATGGGCTTCCAAATATCACTTTGCCAATTCCACAAGAACTGTCTTAGCGAAAGGCTTCTTGAGGGGAAACCTGTAACTCTGTGAGATGATTTCACAGAACACAAAGAAGTTTCTCAGAAAGCTTCTTTCTCTTTGTTATCGGAGGATATTTCCTTTGGCCCTATAGTCTTCAAAGGGATCCGAAATATCTGTTCTCAGATTCCACAGAAATAAGGCTAGCAAAGAGATACTCGAAATACAGATGTAATTCTTTGAGATGAATTAACAGAACACTAAGCAGTTTATCAGAAAGCTTCTTTCCAGATTTCATCTGAGGATATTTCCTTTTTCACCATAGCCCTCTATGGGCTTCCAAATATCACTTTGCCAATTCCACAAGAACTGTCTTAGCGAAAGTCTTCTTGAGGGGAAAGCTGTAACTCTGTGATATGATTTCACAGAACACAAAGAAGTTCCTCAGAAAGCTTCTTTCTCTTTGTTATCGGAGGATATTTCCTTTGGCCCTATAGTCTTCAAAGGGATCCGAAATATCTGTTCTCAGATTCCACAGAAATGAGGCTAGCAGAGAGATCCACGAAATACAGATGTAACTCTGTGAGTGGAAGTCACACATCACAGAGAAGTTTCTCAGAAAGCTTCTTTCCAGATTTCATCTGAGGATATTTCCTTTTTCACCCTAGCCTTCTATGGGCTTCCAAATATCACATTGCCAATTCCACAAGAACTGTCTTAGCGAAAGGCTTCCTTAGGGGAAAGCTGTAACTCTGTGAGATGATTTCACAGAATACAAAGAAGTTTCTCAGAAACCTTCTTTTTCTTTGTTATCGGAGGATATTTCCTTTGGCCCTATAGTCTTCAAAGGGATACGAAATATCTGTTCTCAGATTCCACAGAAATAAGGCTAGCAAAGAGATCCTCGAAATACAGATATAACTCTGTGAGATGAATTAAAAGAACACTAAGCAGTTTCTCAGAAAGCTTCTTTCCAGATTTCATCTGAGGATATTTTCTTTTTCACCATAGCCCTCTATGGGCTTCCAAATATCACTTTGTCAATTCCACAAGAACTGTCTTAGCGAAAGGCTTCTTGAGGGGACAGCTGTAACTCTGTGAGATGATTTCACAGAACACAAAGAAGTTTCTCAGAAAGCATCTTTCTCTTTGTTATCGGAGGATATTTCCTTTGGCCCTATAGTCTTCAAAGGGATCCGAAATATCTGTTCTCAGATTCCACAGAAATAAGGCTAGCAAAGAGATCCTCGAAATACAGATATAACACTGTGAGATGAATTAACAGAACACTAAGCAGTTTCTCAGAAAGCTTCTTTCCCGATTTCGTCTGAGGATATTTCCTTTTTCACCGTAGTCCTCTATGGGCTTAAAAATATCACTTTCCAATTCCACAAGAACTGTCTTAGCGAAGGGCTTCTTAAGGGGAAAGCTGTAACTCTGTGAGATGATTTCACAGAACACAAAGAAGTTTCTCAGAAAGCTTCTTTCTCTTTGTTATCGGAGGATATTTCCTTTGGCCCTATAGTCTTCAAAGGGATCCGAAATATCTGTTCTCAGATTCCACACAAATAAGGCTAGCAAAGAGATCCACGAAATACAGATGTAACTCTGTGAGATGAATTAACAGAACACTAAGCAGTTTCTCAGAAAGCTTCTTTCCAGATTTCATCTGAGGATATTTCCTTTTTCACCATAGCCCTCTATGGGCTTCCAATTATCACTTTGCAAATTCCACAAGAACTGTGTTAGCGAAAGGCTTCTTGAGGGGGAAGCTGTAACTCTGTGAGATGATTTCACAGAACACAAAGAAGTTTCTCAGAAAGCTTCTTTCTCTTTGTTATCGGAGGATATTTCCTTTGGCCCTATAGTCTTCAAAGGGATCCGAAATATCTGTTCTCAGATTCCACAGAAATAAGGCTAGCAAAGAGATACTCGAAATACAGCTATAACTCTGTGAGATGAATTAACAGAACACTAAGCAGTTTCTCAGAAAGCTTCTTTCCAGATTTCATCTGAGGACATTTCCTTTTTCACCATAGCCCTCTAAGGGCTTCCAAATATCACTTTGCCAATTCCACAAGAACTGTCTTAGCGAAAGGCTTCTTGAGGGGAAAGCTGTAACTCTGTGATATGATTTCACAGAACACAAAGAAGTTTCTCAGAAAGCTTCTTTCTCTTTGTTATCAGAGGATATTTCCTTTGGCAATATAGTCTTCAAAGGGATCTGAAATATCTGTTCTCAGATTCCACAGAAATAAGGCTAGCAAAGAGATCCACGAAATACTGTTGTAACTCTGTGAGATGAATTAACAGAACACTAAGCAGTTTCTCAGAAAGCTTCTTTCCAGATTTCATCTGAGGATATTTTCTTTTTCACCCTAGCCCTCTATGAGCTTCCAAATATCACATTGCCAATTCCACAAGAACTGTCTTAGCGAAAGGCTTCCTTAGGGGAAAGATGTAACTCTGTGAGATGATTTCACAGAACACAAAGAAGTTTCTCAGAAACCTTCTTTTTCTTTGTTATCGGAGGATATTTCCTTTGGCCCTATAGTCTTCAAAGGGATCCGAAATATCTGTTCTCAGATTCCACAGAAATAAGGCTAGCAAAGAGATCCTCGAAATACAGATATAACTCTGTGAGATGAATTAAAAGAACACTAAGCAGTTTCTCAGAAAGCTTCTTTCCAGATTTCATCTGAGGATATTTTCTTTTTCACCATAGCCCTCTATGGGCTTCCAAATATCACTTTGTCAATTCCACAAGAACTCTCTTAGCGAAAGGCTTCTTGAGGGGAAAGCTGTAACTCTGTGAGATGATTTCACAGAACACAAAGAATTTTCTCAGAAAGCTTCTTTCTCTTTTTATCGGAGGATATTTCCTTTGGCCTTATAGTCTTCAAAGGGATCCGAAATATCGGTTCTCAGATTCCACAGAAATAAGTCCAGCAAAGAGATCCACGGAATACAATTGTAACTCTGTGAGTGGAAGTCACACATCACAGAGCAGTTTCTCAGAAAGCTTCTTTCCAGATTTCATTTGAGGATATTTCCTTTTTCACTATAGCCCTCTAAGGGCGTCCAAATATCACTTTGCCAATTCCACAAGAACTGTATTAGCGAAAGGCTTCTTGAGGGTAAAGCTGTAACTCTGTGAGATGATTTCACAGAACACAAAGAAGTTTCTCAGAAAGCTTCTTTCTCTTTGTTATCGGAGGATATTTCCTTTGGCCCTATAGTCTTCAAAGGGATCCGAAATATCTGTTCTCAGATTCCACAGAAATAAGGCTAGCAAAGAGACCCTCGAAATACAGATATAACTCTGTGAGATGAATTAACAGAACACTAAGCAGTTTCTCAGAAAGCTTCTTTCCAGATTTCATCTGAGGCTATTTCCTTTTTCACCATAGCCTTCTATGGGCTTCAAAATATCACTTTCCAATTCCACAAGAACTGTCTTAGCGAAGGACTTCTTAAGGGGAAAGCTGTAACTCTGTGAGATGATTTCACAGAACACAAAGAAGTTTCTCAGAAAGCTTCTTTCTCTTTGTTATCGGAGGATATTTCCTTTGGCCCTATAGTCTTCAAAGGGATGAGAAATATCTGTTCTCAGATTCCACACAAATAAGGCTAGCAAAGAGATCCACGAAATACAGATGTAACTCTGTGAGATGAATTAACAGAACACTAAGCAGTTTCTCAGAAAGCTTCTTTCCAGATTTCATCTGAGGATGTTTCCTTTTTTACCATAGCCCTCTATGGGCTTCCAAATATCACTTTGCCAATTCCACAAGAACTGTCTTAGCGAAAGGCTTCTTGAGGGGGAAGCTGTAACTCTGTGAGATGATTTCACAGGACACAAAGAAGTTTCTCAGAAAGCTTCTTTCTCTTTGTTATCGGAGGATATTTCCTTTGGCCCTATAGTCTTCAAAGGGATCCGAAATATCTGTTCTCAGATTCCACAGAAATAAGGCTAGCAAAGAGATACTCGAAATACAGATATAACTCTCTGAGATGAATTAACAGAACACTAAGCAGTTTCTCAGAAAGCTTCTTTCCAGATTTCATCTGAGGACATTTCCTTTTTCACCGTAGCCGTCTATGGGCTTCCAAATATCACTTTGCCAATTCCACAAGAACTGTCTTAGCGAAAGGCTTCTTGAGGGGAAAGCTGTACCTCTGTGATATGATTTCACAGAACACAAAGAAGTTTCTCAGAAAGCTTCTTTCTCTTTGTTATCGGAGGATATTTCCTTTGGCAATATAGTCTTCAAAGGGATCCGAAATATCTGTTCTCAGATTCCACAGAAATAAGGCTAGCAAAGAGATCAACGAAATACAGATGTAACTCTGTGAGATGAATTAACAGAACACTAAGCAGTTTCTCAGAAAGCTTCTTTCCAGATTTCATCTGAGGATATTTTCTTTTTCACCCTAGCCCTCTATGGGCTTCCAAATATCACATTGCCAATTCCACAAGAACTGTCTTAGCGAAAGGCTTCCTTAGGGGAAAGCTGTAAGTCTGTGAGATGATTTCAGAGAACACAAAGAAGTTTCTCAGAAACCTTCTTTTTCTTTGTTATCAGAGGATATTTCCTTTGGCCCTATAGTCTTCAAAGGGATGCGAAATATCTGTTCTCAGATTCCACAGAAATAAGGCTAGCAAAGAGATCCTCGAAATACAGATATAACTCTGTGAGATGAATTAAAAGAACACTAAGCAGTTTCTCAGAAAGCTTCTTTCCAGATTTCATCTGAGGATATTTTCTTTTTCACCATAGCCCTCTATGGAATTCCAAATATCACTTTGCCAATTCCACAAGAACTGTTTTAGCGAAAGGCTTCTTGAGCGGAAAGCTGTAACTCTGTGAGATGATTTCACAGAACACAAAGAAGTTTCTCAGAAAGCTTCTTTCTCTTTGTTATCCGAGGATATTTCCTTTGGCCCTATAGTCTTCAAAGGGATCCGAAATATCTGTTCTCAGATTCCTCAGAAATAAGGCTAGCAAAGAGATACACGAAATACAGATATAGCTCTGTGAGTGGAAGTCACACATCACAGAGCAGTTTCTCAGAAAGCTTCTTTGCAGATTTCATCTGAGGATTTTTCCTTTTTCACCGTAGCCCTCTATGGGCTTCCAAACATCACTTTGCAATTCCACAAGAACTGTCTTAGCGAAAGGCTTCTTGAGGGGAAAGCTGTAACTCTGTGAGATGATTTCACAGAACACGAAGAAGTTTCTCAGAAAGCTTCTTTCTCTTTGTTAACGGAGGATATTTCCTTTGGCCTTATAGTCTTCAAAGGGATCCGAAGTATCTGTTCTCAGATTCCACAGAAATAAGGCTAGCAAAGAGATCCACGAAATACAGATGTAACTCTGTGAGATGAATTAACAGAACACTAAGCCGTTTCTCAGAAAGCTTCTTTCCAGATGTCATCTGAGGATATTTCCTTTTTCACCGTAGCCCTCTATGGGCTTCCAAATATCACTCTGCCAATTCCACAAGAACTGTCTTAGCGAAAGTCTTCTTGAGGGGAAAGCTGTAACTCTGTGATATGATTTCACAGAACACAAAGAAGTTCCTCAGAAAGCTTCTTTTTCTTTGTTATCGGAGGATATTTCCTTTCGCCTTATAGTCTTCAAAGGGATCCGAAATATCTGTTCTCAGATTCCACAGAAATAAGGCTAGCAAAGAGATCCTCGAAATACAGATGTAACTCTGTGAGATGAATTAACAGAACACTAAGCAGTTTCTCAGAAAGCTTCTTTCCAGATTTCATCTGAGGATATTTCCTTTTTCACCATAGCCCTCTATGGGCTTCCAAATATCACTTTGCCAATTCCACAAGAACTGTGTTAGCAAAAGGCTTCTTGAGGGGGAAGCTGTAACTCTGTGAGATGATTTCACAGAACACAAAGAAGTTTCTCAGAAAGCTTCTTTCTCTTTGTTATCGGAGAATATTTCCTTTGGCCCTATAGTCTTCCAAGGGATCCGAAATATCTGTTCTCAGATTCCACAGAAATAAGGCTAGCAAAGAGATCCACGAAATACAGATATAACTCTGTGAGATGAATTAAAAGAACACTAGGCAGTTTCTCAGAAAGCTTCTTTCCAGATTTCATCTGAGGATATTTTCTTTTTCACCATAGCCCTCTACGGGCTTCCAAATATCACTTTTTCGATTCCACAAGAACTGTCTTAGCGAAAGGCTCCTTGAGGGGAAAGCTGTAACTCTGTGAGATGATTTCACAGAACACAAAGAAGTTTCTCAGAAACCTTCTTTCTCTTTGTTATCGGAGGATATTTCCTTTGGCCCTATAGTCTTCAAAGGGATCCGAAATATCTGTTCTCAGATTCCACAGAAATAAGGCTAGCAAAGAGATCCTCGAAATACAGATAAAACTCTGTGAGATGAATTAACAGAACACTAAGGAGTTTCTCAGAAAGCTTCTTTCCAGATTTCATCTGATGATATTTCCTTTTTCACCATAGCCCTCGATGGGCTTCCAAATATCACTTTGCCAATTCCACAAGAACTGTCTTAGTGAAAGGCTTCTTGAGGGGAAAGCTGTAACTCTGTGAGATGATTTCACAGAACACAAAGAATTTTCTCAGAAAGCTTCTTTCTCTTTTTATCGGAGGATATTTCCTTTGGCCTTATAGTCTTCAAAGGGATCCGAAATATCTGTTCTCAGATTCCACAGAAATAAGGCTAGCAAAGAGATCCACGAAATACAGATGTAACTCTGTGAGTGGAAGTCACACATCCCAGAGCAGTTTCTCAGAAAGCTTCTTTCCAGATTTCATCTGAGAATATTTCCTTTTTCACCATAGCCCTCTATGGGCTTCCAAATATCACTTTGCCAATTCCACAAGAAGTGTCTTTGCGAAAGGCTACTTGAGGGGAAAGCTGTAACTCTGTGAGATGATTTCACAGAACACAAAGAAGTTTCTCAGAAAGCTTCTTTCTCTTTGTTATCGGAGGATATTTCCTGTGGCCCCATAGTCTTCGAAAGGGATCCAAAATATCTGTTCTCAGATTCCACAGAAATATGGCTAGAAAAGAGATCCACGAAATACAGATGTAACTCTGTTAGTGGAAATCACACATCACAGAGCAGTTTCTCAGAAAGCTTCTTTCCAGATGTCATCTGAGGATATTTCCTTTTTCACCGTAGCGCTCTATGGGCTTCCAAATATCACTTTGCCAATTCCACAAGAACTGTCTTAGCGAAAGGCTTCTTGAGGGGAAAGCTGTAACTCTGTGAGATGATTTCACAGAACACAAAGAAGTTTCTCAGAAAGCTTCTTTCTCTTTGATATCGGAGGTTATTTCCTTTGGCTCCATAGTCTTCAACGGGATACGAAACATCTGTTCTCTGATTCCACAGAAATAAGGCTAGCAAAGAGATCCACGAAATACTGTTGTAACTCTGTGAGATGAATTAACAGAACACTAAGCAGTTTCTCAGAAAGCTTCCTTCCAGATTTCATCTGAGGATATTTTCTTTTTCACCCTAGCCCTCTATGAGCTTCCAAATATCACATTGCCAATTCCACAAGAACTGTCTTATCGAAAGGCTTCCTTAGGGGAAAGCTGTAACTCTGTGAGATGATTTCACAGAACACAAAGAAGTTTCTCAGAAACCTTCTTTTTCTTTGTTATCGGAGGATATTTCCTTTGGCCCTATAGTCTTCAAAGGGATCCGAAATATCTGTTCTCAGATTCCACAGAAATAAGGCTAGCAAAGAGATCCTCGAAATACAGATATAACTCTGTGAGATGAATTAACAGAACACTAAGCAGTTTCTCCGAAAGCTTCTTTCCAGATAACATCTGAGGATATTTCTTTTTCACCGTAGCCCTCTATGGGCTTCCAAATATCACTTTGCCAATTCCACAAGAACTGTCTTAGC
The DNA here is from genome assembly GCF_049350105.2 of Macaca mulatta. Lineage (NCBI taxonomy): Eukaryota > Metazoa > Chordata > Mammalia > Primates > Cercopithecidae > Macaca > Macaca mulatta. The sequence goes on along the minus strand of NC_133409.1, from coordinate 51,262,840 downwards.
GAAAGGCTTCTTGAGGGGAAAGCTGTAACTCTGTGAGATGATTTCACAGAACACAAAGAAGTTTCTCAGAAAGCTTGTATCTCTTGGTTGTCGGAGGATATTTCCTTTGGCCCTATAGTCTTCAAAGGGATCCGTCATATCTCTTCTCAGATTGCACAGAAATAAGGCTAGCAAAGAGATCCACGAAATACAGATGTAAGTCTGTGAGTGGAAGTCACACATCACAGAGCAGTTTCTCAGAAAGTTTCTTTCCAGATTTCATCTGAGGCTGTTTCCTTTTTCACCATTGCCCCCTAAGGGCTTCCAAATATCACTTTGCCAATTCCACAAGAACTATCTTAGCGAAAGGCTTCTTGAGAGGAAAGCTGAAACTCTGTGAGATGATTTCACAGAACACAAAGAAGTTGCTCAGAAAGCTTCTTTCTCTTTGTTATCGGAGGATATTTCCTTTGGCCCTATAGTCTTCAAAGGGATCCGAAATATCTATCCTCAGATTCCACAGAAAAAAGGCTAGCCAAGAGATCCACGAAATACAGATGTAGCTCTGTGAGATGAATTAACAGAACACTAAGCAGTTTCTCAGAAAGCTTCTTTCCAGATTTCATCTGAGGATATTTCCTTTTTCACCATAGCCCCCTAAGGGCTTCCAAATATCACTTTGCCAATTCCACAAGAACTATCTTAGCGAAAGGCTTCTTGAGAGGAAAGCTGAAACTCTGTGAGATGATTTCACAGAACACAAAGAAGTTGCTCAGAAAGCTTCTTTCTCTATGTTATCGGAGGATATTTCCTTTGGCCCAATAGTCTTCAAAGGGATCCGAAATATCTGTTCTCAGATTCCACAGAAATAAGGCTAGCAAAGAGATTCACGAAATACAGATGTAACTCTGTGAGATAAATTAACAGAACACTAAGCAGTTTCTCAGAAAGCTTCTTTCCAGATTTCATCTGAGGATATTTCCTTTTTCACCATAGCCCTCTATGGGCTTCCAAATATCACTTTGCCAATTCCACAAGAACTGTCTTAGCGAAAGGCTTCTTGAGGGGGAAGCTGTAACTCTGTGAGATGATTTCACAGAACACAAAGAAGTTTCTCAGAAAGCTTCTTTCTCTTTGTTATCGGAGGATATTTCCTTTGGCCCTATAGTCTTCAAAGGGATCCGAAATATCTGTTCTCAGATTCCACAGAAATAAGGCTAGCAAAGAGATACTCGAAATACAGATATAACTCTCTGAGATGAATTAACAGAACACTAAGCAGTTTCTCAGAAAGCTTCTTTCCAGATTTCATCTGAGGACATTTCCTTTTTCACCATAGCCCTCTATGGGCTTCCAAATATCACTTTGCCAATTCCACAAGAACTGTCTTAGCGAAAGGCTTCTTGAGGGGAAAGCTGTAACTCTGTGATATGATTTCACAGAACACAAAGAAGTTTCTCAGAAAGCTTCTTTCTCTTTGTTATCGGAGGATATTTCCTTTGGCAATATAGTCTTCAAAGGGATCCGAAATATCTGTTCTCAGATTCCACAGAAATAAGGCTAGCAAAGAGATCCACGAAATACAGATGTAACTCTGTGAGATGAATTAACAGAACACTAAGCAGTTTCTCAGAAAGCTTCTTTCCAGATTTCATCTGAGGATATTTTCTTTTTCACCCTAGCCCTCTATGGGCTTCCAAATATCACATTGCCAATTCCACAAGAACTGTCTTAGCGAAAGGCTTCCTTAGGGGAAAGCTGTAAGTCTGTGAGATGATTTCACAGAACACAAAGAAGTTTCTCAGAAACCTTCTTTTTCTTTGTTATCGGAGGATATTTCCTTTGGCCCTATAGTCTTCAAAGGGATCCGAAATATCTGTTCTCAGATTCCACAGAAATAAGGCTAGCAAAGAGATCCTCGAAATACAGATATAACTCTGTGAGATGAATTAAAAGAACACTAAGCAGTTTCTCAGAAAGCTTCTTTCCAGATTTCATCTGAGGATATTTTCTTTTTCACCATAGCCCTCTATGGAATTCCAAATATCACTTTGCCAATTCCACAAGAACTGTTTTAGCGAAAGGCTTCTTGAGTGGAAAGCTGTAACTCTGTGAGATGATTTCACAGAACACAAAGAAGTTTCTCAGAAAGCTTCTTTCTCTTTGTTATCCGAGGATATTTCCTTTGGCCCTATAGTCTTCAAAGGGATCCGAAATATCTGTTCTCAGATTCCACAGAAATAAGGCTAGCAAAGAGATACACGAAATACAGATGTAACTCTGTGAGTGGAAGTCACACATCACAGAGCAGTTTCTCAGAAAGCTTCTTTGCAGATTTCATCTGAGGATTTTTCCTTTTTCACCGTAGCCCTCTATGGGCTTCCAAACATCACTTTGCAATTCCACAAGAACTGTCTTAGCGAAAGGCTTCTTGAATCGCTTCTCGGCCTTTTGGCTAAGATCAAGTGAAAGGCTTCTTGAGGGGAAAGCTGTAACTCTGTGAGATGATTTCACAGAACACGAAGAAGTTTCTCAGAAAGCTTCTTTCTCTTTGTTAACGGAGGATATTTCCTTTTGCCTTATAGTCTTCAAAGGGATCCGAAGTATCTGTTCTCAGATTCCACAGAAATAAGGCTAGCAAAGAGATCCACGAAATACAGATGTAACTCTGTGACATGAATTAACAGAACACAAAGCCGTTTCTCAGAAAGCTTCTTTCCAGATGTCATCTGAGGATATTTCCTTTTCACCATAGCCCTCTATGGGCTTCCAAATATCACTTTGCCAATTCCACAAGAACTGTCTTAGCGAAAGTCTTCTTGAGGGGAAAGCTGTAACTCTGTGATATGATTTCACAGAACACAAAGAAGTTCCTCAGAAAGCTTCTTTCTCTTTGTTATCGGAGGATATTTCCTTTGGCCCTATAGTCTTCAAAGGGATCCGAAATATCTGTTCTCAGATTCCACAGAAATAAGACTAGCAAAGAGATCCACGAAATACAGATGTAACTCTGTGAGTTGAATTAACAGAACCCTAAGCAGTTTCTCAGAAAGCTTCTTTCCAGATTTCATCTGAGGATATTTCCTTTTTCACCCTAGCCGTCTATGGGCTTCCAAATATCACATTGCCAATTCCACAAGGACTGTCTTAGCGAAAGGCTTCCTTAGGGGAAAGCTGTAACTCTGTGAGATGATTTCACAGAATACAAAGAAGTTTCTCAGAAACCTTCTTTTTCTTTGTTATCGGAGGATATTTCCTTTGGCCCTACAGTCTTCAAAGGGATCCGAAATATCTGTTCTCAGATTCCACAGAAATACGGCTAGCAAAGAGATCCACGAAATACAGATGTAATTCTGTGAGTGGAAGTCACACGTCACAGAGCAGTTTCTCAGAAAGCTTCATTCCAGATTTCATCTGAGGCTATTTCCTTTTTCACCATTGCCCTCTATGGGCTTCCAAATATCACTTTGCCAATTCCACAAGAACTGTCTTAGCGAAAGGCTTCTTGAGGGGAAAGCTGTAACTCTGTGAGATTATTTCACAGAACACAAGGAAGTTTCTCAGAAAGCTTCTTTCTCTTTGTTATCGGAGGATATTTCCTCTGGCCCTATAGTCTTCAAAGGGATCAGAAATATCTGTTCTCAGATTCCTCAGAAAAAAGTCTAGTCAAGAGATCCACGAAATACAGATGTAACTCTGTGAGGGGAAGTCACACATCACAGAGCAGTTTCTCAGAAAGCTTCTTTCCAGATTTCATCTGAGGATATTTCCTTTTTCACCATAGCCCTCTAGGGGCTTCCAAATATCACTTTGCCAATTCCACAAGAACTGTCTTAGCGAAAGGCTTCTTGAGGGGAAAGCTGAAACTCTGTGAGATGATTTCACAGAACACAAAGAAGTTGCTCAGAAAGCTTCTTTCTCTTTGTTATCGTAATACATTTCCTTTGGCCCTATAGTCTTCAAAGGGATCCGAAATATCTGTTCTCAGATTCCACAGAAATAAGGCTAGCCAAGAGATCCACGAAATACAGATGTAACTCTGTGAGATGAATTAACAGAACACTAAGCAGTTACTCAGAAAGCTTCTTTCCAGATTTCATCTGAGGATATTTCCTTTTTCACCATAGCCGTCTATGGGCTTCCAAATATCACTTTGCCAATTCCACAAGAACTGTCTTAGCGAAAGGCTTCTTGAGGGGAAAGCTGGAACTCTGTGAGATGATTTCACAGAACACAAAGAAGTTTCTCAGAATGCTTCTTTCTCTTTGTTATCGGAGGATATTTCCTTTGGTCCTATAGTCTTCATAGGGATCCGAAATATCTGTTCTCAGATTCCACAGAAATAAGGCTAGCAAAGAGATCCATGAATTACAGAAATAACTGTGTGAGATGAATTAACAGAACACTAAGCAGTTTCTCAGAAAGCTTCTTTCCAGATTTCATCTGAGGATATTTCCTTTTTCACCATAGCCCTCTATGGGCTTCCAAATATCACTTTGCCAATTCCACAAGAACTGTCTTAGCGAAAGTCTTCTTGAGGGGAAAGCTGTAACTCTGTGATATGATTTCACAGAACACAAAGAAGTTCCTCAGAAAGCTTCTTTCTCTTTGTTATCGGAGGATATTTCCTTTGGCCCTATAGTCTTCAAAGGGATCCGAAATATCTGTTCTCAGATTCCACAGAAATAAGACTAGCAAAGAGATCCACGAAATACAGATGTAACTCTGTGAGTTGAATTAACAGAACCCTAAGCAGTTTCTCAGAAAGCTTCTTTCCAGATTTCATCTGAGGATATTTCCTTTTTCACCCTAGCCGTCTATGGGCTTTCAAATATCACATTGCCAATTCCACAAGGACTGTCTTAGCGAAAGGCTTCCTTAGGGGAAAGCTGTAACTCTGTGAGATGATTTCACAGAATACAAAGAAGTTTCTCAGAAACCTTCTTTTTCTTTGTTATCGGAGGATATTTCCTTTGGCCCTACAGTCTTCAAAGGGATCCGAAATATCTGTTCTCAGATTCCACAGAAATACGGCTAGCAAAGAGATCCACGAAATACAGATGTAATTCTGTGAGTGGAGGTCACACGTCACAGAGCAGTTTCTCAGAAAGCTTCATTCCAGATTTCATCTGAGGCTATTTCCTTTTTCACCATTGCCCTCTATGGGCTTCCAAATATCACTTTGCCAATTCCACAAGAACTGTCTTAGCGAAAGGCTTCTTGAGGGGAAAGCTGTAACTCTGTGAGATTATTTCACAGAACACAAGGAAGTTTCTCAGAAAGCTTCTTTCTCTTTGTTATCGGAGGATATTTCCTCTGGCCCTATAGTCTTCAAAGGGATCAGAAATATCTGTTCTCAGATTCCTCAGAAAAAAGTCTAGTCAAGAGATCCACGAAATACAGATGTAACTCTGGGAGGGGAAGTCACACATCACAGAGCAGTTTCTCAGAAAGCTTCTTTCCAGATTTCATCTGAGGATATTTCCTTTTTCACCATAGCCCTATAGGGGCTTCCAAATATCACTTTGCCAATTCCACAAGAACTGTCTTAGCGAAAGGCTTCTTGAGGGGAAAGCTGAAACTCTGTGAGATGATTTCACAGAACACAAAGAAGTTGCTCAGAAAGCTTCTTTCTCTTTGTTATCGTAATACATTTCCTTTGGCCCTATAGTCTTCAAAGGGATCCGAAATATCTGTTCTCAGATTCCACAGAAATAAGGCTAGCCAAGAGATCCACGAAATACAGATGTAACTCTGTGAGATGAATTAACAGAACACTAAGCAGTTACTCAGAAAGCTTCTTTCCAGATTTCATCTGAGGATATTTCCTTTTTCACCATAGCCGTCTATGGGCTTCCAAATATCACTTTGCCAATTCCACAAGAACTGTCTTAGCGAAAGGCTTCTTGAGGGGAAAGCTGGAACTCTGTGAGATGATTTCACAGAACACAAAGAAGTTTCTCAGAATGCTTCTTTCTCTTTGTTATCGGAGGATATTTCCTTTGGTCCTATAGTCTTCATAGGGATCCGAAATATCTGTTCTCAGATTCCACAGAAATAAGGCTAGCAAAGAGATCCATGAATTACAGAAATAACTGTGTGAGATGAATTAACAGAACACTAAGCAGTTTCTCAGAAAGCTTCTTTCCAGATTTCATCTGAGGATATTTCCTTTTTCACCATAGCCCTCTAGGGGCCTCCAAATATCACTTTGCCAATTCCACAAGAACTGTCTTAGCGAAAGGATTCTTGAGGGGAAAGCTGTAACTCTGTGAGATGATTTCACAGAACACAAAGAAGTTTCTCAGAAACCTTCTTTCTCTTTGCTATCGGACGATATTTCCTTTGGCCCTATAGTCTCGAAAGGCATCCGAAATATCTGTTCTCAGATTCCACAGAAATAAGGCTAGCAAAGAGATCCACGAAATACAGATGTAACTCTGTGAGATGACTTAACAGAACACTAAGCAGTTTCTCAGAAAGCTTCTTTCCAGATTTCATCTGAGGATATTTCCTTTTTCACCATAGCCCTCTATGGGCTTCCAAATATCACTTTGCCAATTCCACAAGAAGTGTCTTAGCGAAAGGCTTCTTGAGGGGAAAGCTGTAACTCTGTGAGCTGATTTCACAGAACACAAAGAAGTTTCTCAGAAAGCTTCTTTCTCTTTGTTATCGGAGGATATTTCCTTAGGCCCTATAGTCTTCATAGGGATCCGAAATATCTGTACTCAGATTACACAGAAATAAGGCTAGCCAAGAGATCCAAGAAATACAGATATAACTCTGTGAGATGAATTAACAGAACACAAAGCAGTTTCTCAGAAAGCTTCTTTCCAGATGTCATCTGAGGATATTTCCTTTTCACCATAGCCCTCTATGGGCTTCCAAATATCACTTTGCCAATTCCACAAGAACTGTTTTAGCGAAAGTCTTCTTGAGGGGAAAGCTGTAACTCTGTGAGATGATTTCACAGAACACAAAGAAGTTCCTCAGAAAGCTTCTTTCTCTTTGTTATCGGAGGATATTTCCTTTGGCCCTATAGTCTTCAAAGGGATCCGAAATATCTGTTCTCAGATTCCACAGAAATAAGACTAGCAAAGAGATCCACGAAATACAGATGTAACTCTGTGAGTTGAATTAACAGAACCCTAAGCAGTTTCTCAGAAAGCTTCTTTCCAGATTTCATCTGAGGATATTTCCTTTTTCACCCTAGCCGTCTATGGGCTTTCAAATATCACATTGCCAATTCCACAAGGACTGTCTTAGCGAAAGGCTTCCTTAGGGGAAAGCTGTAACTCTGTGAGATGATTTCACAGAATACAAAGAAGTTTCTCAGAAACCTTCTTTTTCTTTGTTATCGGAGGATATTTCCTTTGGCCCTACAGTCTTCAAAGGGATCCGAAATATCTGTTCTCAGATTCCACAGAAATACGGCTAGCAAAGAGATCCACGAAATACAGATGTAATTCTGTGAGTGGAAGTCACACGTCACAGAGCAGTTTCTCAGAAAGCTTCATTCCAGATTTCATCTGAGGCTATTTCCTTTTTCACCATTGCCTTCAATGGGCTTCCAAATATCACTTTGCCAATTCCACAAGAACTGTCTTAGCGAAAGGCTTCTTGAGGGGAAAGCTGTAACTCTGTGAGATTATTTCACAGAACACAAGGAAGTTTCTCAGAAAGCTTCTTTCTCTTTGTTATCGGAGGATATTTCCTCTGGCCCTATAGTCTTCAAAGGGATCAGAAATATCTGTTCTCAGATTCCTCAGAAAAAAGTCTAGTCAAGAGATACACGAAATACAGATGTAACTCTGTGAGGGGAAGTCACACATCACAGAGCAGTTTCTCAGAAAGCTTCTTTCCAGATTTCATCTGAGGATATTTCCTTTTTCACCATAGCCCTCTAGGGGCTTCCAAATATCACTTTGCCAATTCCACAAGAACTGTCTTAGCGAAAGGCTTCTTGAGGGGAAAGCTGAAACTCTGTGAGATGATTTCACAGAACACAAAGAAGTTGCTCAGAAAGCTTCTTTCTCTTTGTTATCGTAATACATTTCCTTTGGCCCTATAGTCTTCAAAGGGATCCGAAATATCTGTTCTCAGATTCCACAGAAATAAGGCTAGCCAAGAGATCCACGAAATACAGATGTAACTCTGTGAGATGAATTAACAGAACACTAAGCAGTTACTCAGAAAGCTTCTTTCCAGATTTCATCTGAGGATATTTCCTTTTTCACCATAGCCGTCTATGGGCTTCCAAATATCACTTTGCCAATTCCACAAGAACTGTCTTAGCGAAAGGCTTCTTGAGGGGAAAGCTGGAACTCTGTGAGATGATTTCACAGAACACAAAGAAGTTTCTCAGAATGCTTCTTTCTCTTTGTTATCGGAGGATATTTCCTTTGGTCCTATAGTCTTCATAGGGATCCGAAATATCTGTTCTCAGATTCCACAGAAATAAGGCTAGCAAAGAGATCCATGAATTACAGAAATAACTGTGTGAGATGAATTAACAGAACACTAAGCAGTTTCTCAGAAAGCTTCTTTCCAGATTTCATCTGAGGATATTTCCTTTTTCACCATAGCCCTCTAGGGGCCTCCAAATATCACTTTGCCAATTCCACAAGAACTGTCTTAGCGAAAGGATTCTTGAGGGGAAAGCTGTAACTCTGTGAGATGATTTCACAGAACACAAAGAAGTTTCTCAGAAACCTTCTTTCTCTTTGCTATCGGACGATATTTCCTTTGGCCCTATAGTCTCGAAAGGCATCCGAAATATCTGTTCTCAGATTCCACAGAAATAAGGCTAGCAAAGAGATCCACGAAATACAGATGTAACTCTGTGAGATGAATTAACAGAACACTAAGCAGTTTCTCAGAAAGCTTCTTTCCAGATTTCATCTGAGGATATTTCCTTTTTCACCATAGCCCTCTATGGGCTTCCAAATATCACTTTGCCAATTCCACAAGAAGTGTCTTAGCGAAAGGCTTCTTGAGGGGAAAGCTGTAACTCTGTGAGCTGATTTCACAGAACACAAAGAAGTTTCTCAGAAAGCTTCTTTCTCTTTGTTATCGGAGGATATTTCCTTAGGCCCTATAGTCTTCATAGGGATCCGAAATATCTGTACTCAGATTACACAGAAATAAGGCTAGCCAAGAGATCCAAGAAATACAGATATAACTCTGTGAGATGAATTAACAGAACACAAAGCAGTTTCTCAGAAAGCATCTTTCCAGATTTCATCTGAGGATATTTCCTTTTTCACCCTAGCCCTCTAAGGGCTTCCTAATATCACTTTGCCAATTCCACAAGAACTGTCTTAGCGAAAGGCTTCTTGATGGAGAAGCTGTAACTCTGTGAGATGATTTCACAGAACACAAAGAAGTTTCTCAGAAAGCTTCTTTCTGTTTGTTATCGGAGGATATTTCCTTTGGCCCTATAGTCTTCAAAGGGATCCGAAATATCTCTTCTCAGATTCCACAGAAATATGGCTAGCCAAGAGATCCACGAAATACAGATGTAACTCTGTGAGATGAATTACAGAACACTAAGCAGTTACTCAGAAATCTTCTTTCCAGATTTCATCTGAGGATATTTCCTTTTTCACCATAGCCCTCTATGGGCTTCCAAATATCACTTTGCCAATTCCACAAGAACTGGCTTAGCGAAAGGCTTCTTGAGGGGAAAGCTGTAACTCTGTGAGATTATTTCACAGAACACAAAGAAGTTTCTCAGAAAGCTTCTTTCTCTTTGTTATCGGAGGATATTTCCTTTGGCACTATAGTCTTCAAAGGGATCCGAAATATCTGTTCTCAGATTCCACAGAAATAAGGCTAGCAAAGAGATCCACGAAATAGAGAAATAACACTGTGAGATGAATTAACAGAACTCTAAGCAGTTTGTCAGAAAGCTTCTTTCCAGATTTCATCTGAGGATATTTCCTTTTTCACCATTGCCCTCTATGGGCTTCCAAATATCACTTTTCCAATTCCACAAGAACTGTCTTAGCGACAGGCTTCTTGAGGGGAAAGCTGAAACTCTGTGAGATGATTTCACAGAACACAAAGAAGTTTCTCAGAAAGCTTGTTTCTCTTTGTTATCGGAGGATACTTCCTTTGGCCCTATAGTCTTCACAGGGATCCGAAATATCTGTTCTCAGATTCCACAGAAATAAGGCTAGCAAAGAGATCCCCGAAATACAGATGTAACTCTGTGAGATGATTTAACAGAACCCTAAGCAGTTTCTCAGAAAGCTTCTTTCCAGATTTCATCTGAAGATATTTCCTTTTTCACCATAGTCCTCTACGGGCTTCCAAATATCACTTTGATAATTCCACAAGAACTGTCTTAGCGAAAGGCTTCTTGAGGGGAAAGCTGTAACTCTGTGAGACGATTTCACAGAACACAAAGAAGTTTCTCAGAATGTTTCTTTCTCTTTGTTATCGGAGAATATTTCCTTTGACCCTATACTCTTCAAAGGGATCCGAAATATCTGTTCTCAGATTCCATAAAAATAAGGCTAGGAAAGAGATCCACGAAATACAGATGTAACTCTGTGAGTGGAAGTCCCACATCACAGAGCAGTTTCTCAGAAAGCTTCTTTCCAGTTTTCATCTGAGGCTATTTCCTTTTTCAACATTGCCCTCTATGGACTTCCAAATATCACTTTGCGAATTCCACAAGAACCGTCTTAGCGAAAGGCTTCTTGAAGGGAAAGCTGTAACTCTGTGAGATGATTTCACAGAACACAAAGAAGTTTATCAGAAAGCTTCTTTCTCTTTGTTATCGGAGGATATTTCCTTTGGCCCTATAGTCTTCAAAGGGATCGGAAATATCTGTTCTCAGATTCCACAGAAATAAGGCTAGCAAAGAGATCCACGAAATACAGATGTTACTCTGTGAGTGGAAGTCACACACCACAGAGCAGTTTCTCACAAAGCTTCATTCCAGATTTCATCTGAGGATATTTCCTTTTTCACCGTAGCCCTCTATAGGCTTCCAAATATCACTTTGCCAATTCCACAAGAACTGTCTTAGCGAAAGGCTTCTTGAGGGGAAAGCTGAAACTCTGTGAGATGATTTCACAGAACACAAAGAAGTTGCTCAGAAAGCTTCTTTCTCTTTGTTATCGGAGTATATTTCCTTTGGCCCTATAGTCTTCAAAGTGATCTGAAATATCTGTTCTCGGATGCCACAGAAATAAAGCTAGCAAAGAGATCCGCGAAATACAGATGTAACTCTGTGAGATGAATTAACAGAACACTAAACAGTTTCTCAGAAAACTTCTTTCCAGATTTCATCTGAGGATATTTACTTTTTCACCAAAGCCCTCTATGGGCTTCCAAATATCGCTTTGCCAATTCCACAAGAACTGTCTTAGCGAAAGGCTTCTTGAGGGGAAAGTTGAAACTCTGTGAGATGAATTCACAGAACACAAAGAAGTTTCTCAGAAAGCTTCTTTCTCTTGGTTGTCGGAGGATATTTCCTTTGGCCCTATAGTCTTCAAAGGGATCCGAAATATCTGTTCTCAGATTCCACAGAAATTAGGGTAGCCAAGAGAAACACGAAATACAGATGTAACTCTCTGAGATCAATTAACAGAACTCTAAGCAGTTTCTCAGAAAGCTTCTTTCCAGATGTCATCTGAGGATATTTCCTTTTTCACCATAGCCTTCTATGGGCTTCCAAATATCACTTTGCCAATTCCACAAGAACTGTCTTGGCGAAAGGCTTCTTGATGGGAAAGCTGTAACTCTGTGAGATGATTTCCCCGAACACAAAGAAGTTTCTCAGAAAGCTGCTTTCTCTTTGTTATCAGAGAATATTTCCTTGGGCCCTATAGTCTTCAAAGGGATCCGAAATATCTGTTCTCAGATTCCACAGAAATAAGGCTAGCAAAGAGATTCACGAAATACAGATGTAACTCTGTGAATGGAAGTCACACATCACAGACCAGTTTCTCAGAAAGCTTCTTTCCAAATTTCATCTGAGGATATTTCCTTTTTCACCACAGCCCTCTATGGGCTTCCAAATATCACTTTGCCAATTCCACAAGAACTGTCTTAGCGAAAGGTTTCTTGAGGGGAAAGCTGAAACTCTGTGAGGTGCTTTCACAGAACACAAAGAAGTTTCTCAGAAAGCTTCATTCTCTTTGTGATCAGAGGATATTTCCTTTGGCCCTATAGTCTTCAAAGGGATCCGAAATATCTGTTCTCAGATTCCACAGAAATAAGGCTAGCAAAGAGATCCACGAAATACAGATGTAACTCTGTGAGATGAATTAACAGAACACTAAGCAGTTTCTCAGAAAGCTTCTTTCCAGATTTCATCTGAGGATATTTCCTTCTTCACAATAGCCCTCTATGGGCTTCCAAATATCACTTTGCCAATTCCACAAGAACTGTCTTAGCGAAAGGCTTGTTGAGGGGAAAGCTGTAACTCTGTGAGACGATTTCACAGAACACAAAGAAGTTTCTCAGAATGTTTCTTTCTCTTTGTTATCGGAGGATATTTCCTTTCGCCCTACAGTCTTCAAAGGGATCCGAAATATCTGTTCTCAGATTCCACATAAATAAGGCTAGCAAAGAGATCCAGGAAATACAGATGTAACTCTGTGAGTGTAAGTCACACATCACAGAGCAGTTTCTCAGAAACCTTCTTTCCAGATTTCATCTGAGGATATTTCCTTTTTCACCATAGCCCCCTAAGGGCTTCCAAATATCACTTTGCCAATTCCACAAGAACTATCTTAGCGAAAGGCTTCTTGAGAGGAAAGCTGAAACTCTGTGAGATGATTTCACATAAAACAAAGAAGTTGCTCAGAAAGCTTCTTTTTCTATGTTATCGGAGGATATTTCCTTTGGCCCTATAGTCTTCAAAGGGATCCGAAATATCTGTTCTCAGATTCCACAGAAATAAGGATAGCACAGAGATCCACGAAATACAGATGTAACTCTGTGAGATGAATTAACAGAACACTAAGCAGTTTCTCAGAAAGCTTCTTTCCAGATTTCATCTGAGGATATTTACTTTTTCACCGTGGCCCTCTATGGGCTTCCAAATATCACTTTCCCAATTCCACAAGAACTGTCTTAGCGAAAGGCTTCTTGAGGGGACAGCTGTAACTCTGTGTGATGATTTCACAGAACACAAAGAAGTTTCTCAGAAAGCTTCTTTCTCTTTGTTATTGGAGGATATTTCCTTTGGCCCTATAGTATTCAAAGGGATCGGAAATATCTGTTCTCAGATTCCACAGAAATAAGGCTCGCAAAGAGATCCACGAAATACAGATGTAACTCTGTGAGTGGAAGTCACACATCACAGAGCAGTTTCTCAGAAAGCTTCTTTCCAGTTTTCATCTGAGGATATTTCCTTTTTCAACGTAGCCCTCTGTGGGCTTCCAAATATCACTTTGCCAATTCCACAAGAACTGTCTTAGCGAAAGGCTTCTTTAGGGGAAAGCTGTAACTCTGGGAGATGATTTCACAGAACACGAAGAAGTTTCTCAGAAAGCTTCTTTCTCTTTGTTATCGGAGGATATTTCCTTTGGCCCCATAGTCTTCAAAGGGATCCGAAATATCTGTTCTCAGATTCCACAGAATTATGGCTAGCAAAGAGATCCACGAAATACAGATGTAATTCTGTGAGTGGAAGTCACACATCACAGAGCAGTTTCTCAGAAAGCTTCATTCCAGATTTCATCTGAGGATATTTCCTTTTTCACCGTAGCCCTCTATGGGCTTCCAAATATCACTTTGCCAATTCCACAAGAACTGTCTTAGCGAAAGGCTTCTTGAGGGGAAAGCTGTAACTCTGTGAGATGATTTCACAGAACACAAAGAAGTTTCTCAGAAAGCTTCCTTCTCTTGGTTGTCGGAGGATATTTCCTTTGGCCCTATAGTCTTCAAAGGGATCCGACATATCTGTTCTCAGATTCCACAGAAATAAGGCTAGCAAAGAGATCCACGAAATACAGATGTAACTCTGTGAGTGGAAGTCCCACATCACAGAGCAGTGTCTCAGAAAGCTTCTTTCCAGATTTCATCTGAGGCTGTTTCCTTTTTCACCATAGCCCTCTATGGGCTTCCAAATATCCCTTTGCCAATTCCACAAGAACTGTCTTAGCGAAACGCTTCTTGAGGGGAAAGCTGTAACACTGTGAGATGATTTCACAGAACACAAAGAAGTTTCTCAGAAAGCTTCTTCCTCTTTGTTATCGGAGGATATTTCCTTTGGCCCTATAGTCTTCAAAGGGATCCGAAATATCTGTTCTCAGATTCCACAGAAAAAAGACCAGCCAAGAGATCCACGAAATACAGATGTAACTCTGTGAGATGAATTAACAGAACACTAAGCAGTTTCTCAGAAAGCTTCTTTCCAGATTTCATCTAAGGATATTTCCTTTTTCACCAAAGCCCTCTAAGGGCTTCCAAATATCACTTTGCCAATTCCACAAGAACTGTCTTAGCGAAAGGCTTCTTGAGGGGAAAGCTGAAACTCTGTGAGATGATTTCAGAGAACACAAAGAAGTTGCTCAGAAAGCTTCTTTCTCTTTGTTATCGGAGGATATTTCCTTTGGCCCTATAGTCTTCAAAGGGATCTGAAATATCTGTTCTCGGATGCCACAGAAATAAAGCTAGCAAAGAGATCCGCGAAATACAGATGTAACTCTGTGAGATGAATTAACAGAACACTAAGCAGTTTCTCAGAAAGCTTCTTTCCAGATTTCATCTGAGGATATTTACTTTTTCACCAAAGCCCTCTATGGGCTTCCAAATATCACTTTGCCAATTCCACAAGAGCTGTCTTAGCGAAAGGCTTCTTGAGGGGAAAGCTGAAACTCTGTGAGATGATTTCACAGAACACAAAGAAGTTTCTCAGTTAGCTTCTTTCTCTTGGTTGTCGGAGGATATTTCCTTTGGCCCTATAGTCTTCAAAGGGATCCGAAATATCTGTTCTCAGATTCCACAGAAATTAGGGTAGCCAAGAGATCCACGAAATACAGATGTAACTCTCTGAGATCAATTAACAGAACTCTAAGCAGTTTCTCAGAAAGCTTCTTTCCAGATGTCATGTGAGGATATTTCCTTTTTCACCATAGCCTTCTATGGGCTTCCAAATATCACGTTGCCAATTCCACAAGAACTGTCTTAGCGAAAGGCTTTTTGATGGGAAAGCTGTAACTCTGTGAGATGATTTCCCCGAACACAAAGAAGTTTCTCAGAAAGCTGCTTTCTCTTTGTTATCAGAGAATATTTCCTTGGGCCCTATAGTCTTCAAAGGGATCCGAAATATCTGTTCTCAGATTCCACAGAAATAAGGCTAGCCAAGAGATCCACGAAATACAGATGTAACTCTGTGAGTTGAATTAACAGAACACTAAGCAGTTTCTCAGAAAGCTTCTTTCCAGATTTCATCTGAGGATATTTCCTTCTTCACAATAGCCCTCTATGGGCTTCCAAATATCACTTTGCCAATTCCACAAGAACTGTCTTAGCGAAAGGCTTGTTGAGGGGAAAGCTGTAACTCTGTGAGACGATTTCACAGAACACAAAGAAGTTTCTCAGAATGTTTCTTTCTCTTTGTTATCGGAGGATATTTCCTTTCGCCCTATAGTCTTCAAAGAGATCCGAAATATCTGTTCTCAGATTCCACATAAATAAGGCTAGCAAAGAGATCCAGGAAATACAGATGTAACTCTGTGAGTGTAAGTCACACATCACAGAGCAGTTTCTCAGAAACCTTCTTTCCAGATTTCATCTGAGGATATTTCCTTTTTCACCATAGCGCTCTATGTGCTTCCAAATATCACTTTGCCAATTCCACAAGAACTCTCTTAGCTAAAGACTACTTGAGGGGAAAGCATTAACTCTCTGAGATGATTTCACAGAACACAAAGAAGTTTCTCAGAAAGCTTCTTTCTCTTTGTTATCGGAGGATATTTCCTTTGGCCCTATAGTCTTCAAAGGGATCCGAAATATCTATTCTCAGATACCACAGAAATAAGGCTAGCAAAGAGATTCACGAAATACAGATGTAACTCTGTGAGATGAATTAACAGAACACTAAGCAGTTTCTCAGAAAGCTTCTTTCCAGATTTCATCTGAGGATATTTCCTTTTTCACCATAGCCCTTTATGGGCTTCCAAATATCACTTTGCCAATTCACAAGAACTGTCGTAGCGAAAGGCTTCTTGAGGGGAAAGCTGTAACTCTGTGAAATGATTTCCCCGAACACAAAGAAGTTTTTCAGAAAGCTGCTTTCTCTTTGTTATCAGAGGATATTTCCTTGGGCCCTATAGTCTTCAAAGGGATCCGAAATATCTGTTCTCAGATTTCACAGAAATAAGGCTAGCAAAGAGATCCACGAAATACAGATGTAACTCTGCCAGATGATTTAACAGAACACTAAGCAGTTTCACAGAAATCTTCTTTCCAGATTTCATCTGAGGATATTTCCTTTTTCACAATAGCCCTCTATGGGCTTCCAAATATCACTTTGCCAATTCCATAAGAACTGTCTTAGCGAAAGGCTTCTTGAGGGGAAAGCTGTAACTCTGTGAGATAATTTCACAGAACACAAAGAAGTTTCTCAGAAAGCTTCTTTCTGTTTGTTATCGGAGGCTATTTCCTTTGGCCCTATAGTCTTCAAAGGGATACGAAATATCTGTTCTAAGATTCCACAGAAATAAGGCTAGCAAAGAGATCCACGAAATACAGATGTAACTCTGTGAGATGAATTAACAGAACCCTAAGCAGTTTCTCAGAAAGCTTCTTTCCAGATTTCATCTGAGGATATTTCCTTCTTCACCATATCCCTCTAGGGGCTTCCAAATATCACTTTGCCAATTCCATAAGAACTGTCTTAGCGAAAGGCTTCTTGAGGGGAAAGCTGTAACTCTGTGAGTCGATTTCACAGAACACAAAGAAGTTTCTCAGAAAGCTTCTTTCTGTTTGTTATCTGAGGATATTTCCTTTGGCCCTATAGTCTTCAAAGGGATCCGTAATATCTGTTCTCAGATTCCACAGAAATAAGGCTAGCAAAGAGATCCACGAAATACAGATATAACTCTGTGAGATGAATTAACAGAACACTAAGCAGTTTCTCAGAAAGCTTCTTTCCAGATTTCATCTGAGGATATTTCCTTCTTCACCTTAGCCCTCTATGGGCTTCCAAATATCACTTTGCCAATTCCACAAGAACTGTCTTAGCGAAAGGCTTCTTGAGGGGAAAGCTGTAACTCTGTGAGATGATTTCACAGAACGCAAAGAAGTTTCTCAGAAAGCTTCTTTCTCTTTGTTATCGGAAGATATTTCCTTTGGCCCTATAGCCTTCAAAGGGATCCGAAATATCTGTTCTCAGATTCCACAGAAATAAGGCTAGCAAAGAGATCCACGAAATACAGATGTAACTCTGTGAGTGGAAGTCACATATCACAGAACAGTTTCTCAGAAAGCTTCTTTCTAGATGTCATCTGAGGATATTTCCTTTTTCACTATAGCCCTCTATGGGCTTCCAAATATCACTTTGCCAATTCCACGAGAAATGTCTTAGCGTAAGGTTTCTTTAGGGGAAAGCTGTAACTCTGTGAGATGATTTCACAGAACACAAAGAAGTTTCTCAGAAAGCGTCTTTCTCTTTGTGTCGGAGGATATTTCCTTTGGCCCTATAGTCTTCAAAGGCATCCGAAATATCTGTTCTCCGATACCACAGAAATAAGGCTAGCAAAGAGATCCACGAAATACAGATATAACTCTGTGAGATGAATTAACAGAACACAAAGCAGTTTCTGAGAAAACTTCTTTCCAGATTTCATCTCAGGATATTTTCGATTTCACCATAGCCCTCTATGGGCTTCCAAATATCAGTTTGCCAATTCCACAAGAACTGTCTTAGCGAAAGTCTTCTTGAGGGGAAAGCTGTAATTCTGTGAGATGATTTCACAGAACACAAAGAAGTTTCTCAGAAAGCTTCTTTCTCTTTGTTATCGGAGGACTTTTCCTTTGGCCCTATAGTCTTCTAAGATATCCGAAATATCTGTTCTCAGATTCCACAGAAATAAGGCTAGCCAAGAGATCCACGAAATACAGATGTAACCCTTTGAGTGGAAGTCACACATCAGAGATCAGTTTCTCAGAAAGCTTCTTTCCAGATTTTATCTGAGGATATTTCCTTTTTCACCATCGCCCTCTATGGGCTTCCAAATATCACTTTGGCAATTCCACAAGAACTGTCTTAGCGAAAGGCTTCTTGAGGGGAAAGCTGTAACTCTGTGAGATGATTTCACAGAACACAAAGAAGTTTCTCAGAAAGCTTCTTTCTCTTTGTTATCGGAGGACTTTTCCTTTGACCCTATAGTCTTCTAAGATATAAGAAATATCTGTTCTAGGATTCCACAGAAATAAGGCTAGCAAAGAGATCCAGGAAATACTGTTGTAAGTCTGTGAGATGAATTAACAGTACGCTAAGTAGTTTCTCAGAAAGCTTCTTTCCAGATTTCATCTGAGGATATTTCCTTTTTCACCATAGCCCTCTATGGGCTTCCAAATATCACTTTGCCAATTCCACAAGAACTGTCTTAGCGAAAGGCTTCTTGAGGGGAAAGCTGTAACTCTGAGAGACGATTTCACAGAACACAAAGAAGTTTCTCAGAAAGTTTCTTTCTCTTTGTTATCGGAGGATATTTCCTTTGGCCCAATAGTCTTCAAAGGGATCCGAAATATCTGTTCTCAGATTCCAGAGAAATAAGGCTAGCAAAGAGATCCACGAAATACAGATGTAACTCTGTGAGTGGAAGTCACACATCACAGAGCAGTTTCTCAGAAATCTTCTTTCCAGATTTCATCTGAGGATATTTCCTTTTTCACCATAGCCCTCTATGGGTTTCCAAATATCACTTTGCCAATTCCACAAGAACTGTCTTAGCGAAAGGCTTCTTGAGGGGAAAGCTGTAACTCGGTGAGATGATTTCACAGAACACAAAGAAGTTTGTCAGAAAGCTTCTTTATCTTTATTATCGGAGGATATTTCCTTTGGCCCTATAGTCTTCAAAGCGATCCGAAATATCTGTTCTCAGATTCCACAGAAATACGGCTAGCAAAGAGATCCACGAAATACAGATGTAACTCTGTGAGTGGAAGTCACACTTCACAGAGCAGTTTCTCAGAAAGCTTCTTTCCAGATTTCATCTGAGGATATTTCCTTTTTCACCATAGCCCTCTAAGGGCTTCCAAATATCACTTTGCCAATTCCACAAGAACTGTCTTAGCGAAAGGCTTCTTGAGGGGAAAGCTGTAACTCTGTGAGATGATTTCACAGAACACAAAGAAGTTTGTCAGAAAGCTTCTTTATCTTTATTATCGGAGGATATTTCCTTTGGCCCTATAGTCTTCAAAGGGATCCGAAATATCTGTTCTCAGATTCCACAGAAATAAGGCTAGAAAAGAGATCCACGAAATACAGATGTAACTCTGTGAGTGGAAGTCACAAATCACAGAGCAGTTTCTCAGAAAGCTTCTTTCCAGATTTCATCTGAGGATATTTCCTTTTTCATAATAGCCCTCTATGGGCTTCCAAATATCACTTTGACAATTACACAAGAAGTGTCTTATCGAAAGGCTTCTTGAGGGGAAAGCTGTAATTCTGTGAGATGATTTCACAGAACACAAAGAAGTTTCTCAGAAAGCTTCTTTCTCTTTGTTATCGGAGTATATTTCCTTTGGCCCGATAGTCTTCAAAGCAATCCGAAATATCTGTTCTCAGATTCCACAGAAATACGGCTAGCAAAGAGATCCACGAAATACAGATGTAACTGTGTGAGTGGAAGTCACACATCACAGAGCAGTTTCTCAGAAAGCTTCTTTCCAGATTTCATCTGAGGATATTTCCTTTTTCACCATAGCCCTCTATGGGCTTCCAAATATCACTTTTCCAATTCCACAAGAACTGTCTTAGCGAAAGGCTTCTTGAGGGGAAAGCTGTAACTCGGTGAGATGATTTCACAGAACACAAAGAAGTTTCTCAGAAAGCTTCTTTCTCTTTGTTATCGGAGGACTTTTACTTTGACCCTATAGTCTTCTAAGATATAAGAAATATGAGTTCTCAGATTCCACAAAAATAAGGCTAGCAAAGAAATCCACGAAATACAGATGTAACTCTGTGAGTGGAAGTCACAAATCACAGAGCAGTTTCTCAGAAAGCTTCTTTCCAGATTTCATCTGAGGATATTTCCTTTTTCATAATAGCCCTCTATGGGCTTCCAAATATCACTTTGACAATTACACAAGAAGTGTCTTATCGAAAGGCTTCTTGAGGTTAAAGCTGTAACTCTGTGAGATGATTTCACAGAACACAAAGAAGTTTCTCAGAAAGCTTCTTTCTCTTTGTTATCGGAGTATATTTCCTTTGGCCCGATAGTCTTCAAAGCAATCCGAAATATCTGTTCTCAGATTCCACAGAAATACGGCTAGCAAAGAGATCCACGAAATACAGATGTAACTGTGTGAGTGGAAGTCACACTTCACAGAGCAGTTTCTCAGAAAGCTTCTTTCCAGATTTCATCTGAGGATATTTCCTTTTTCACCATAGCCCTCTATGGGCTTCCAAATATCACTTTGCCAATTCCACAAGAACTGTCTTAGCGAAAGGCTTCTTGAGGGGAAAGCTGTAACTCTGTGAGATGATTTCACAGAACACAAAGAAGTTTCTCAGAAAGCTTCTTTCTCTTTGTTATCGGAGGACTTTTCCTTTGACCCTATAGTCTTCTAAGATATAAGAAATATGAGTTCTCAGATTCCACAGAAATAAGGCTAGCAAAGAAATCCACGAAATACAGATGTAACTCTGTGAGTGGAAGTCACACATCACAGAGCAGTTTCTCAGAAAGCTTCTTTCCAGATTTCATCTGAGGATATTTCCTTTTTCACCATAGCCCTCTATGGGCTTCCAAATATCACTTTGCCAATTCCACAAGAACTGTCTTAGCGAAAAGCTTCTTGAGGGGAAAGCTGTAACTCTTTGAGATGATTTCACAGAACACAAAGAAGTTTCTCAGAAACCTTCTTTCTCCTTGTTATCGGAAGATATTTCCTTTGGGACTTTAGTCTTCAAGGGATCCGAAATATCTGTTCTCAGATTCCACAGAAATAAGGCTAGCAAAGAGAGCCACGAAATACAGATGTAACACTGTGAGTGGAAGTCACACATCACAGAGCAGTTTCTCAGAAAGCTTCTTTCCAGATGTCATCTGAGGATATTTCCTTTTTCACCATAGCCCTCTAAGGGCTTCCAAATATCACTTTGCCAATTCCACAAGAAATGTCTTAGGGAAAGGCTTCTTGAGGGGAAAGCTGAAACTCTGTGAGATGATTTCACAGAACACAAAGAAGTTTCTCAGAAAACTTCTTTCTCTTTGTTATCGGAGGATATTCCCTTTGGCCCTATAGTCCTCAAAGGGATCCGAAATATCTGTTCTCAGATTCCACAGAAATAAGGCTAGCCAAGAGATCCATGAAATACAGATGTAACTCTGTGAGATGAACTAACAGAACACTAAGCAGTTTCTCAGAAAGCTTCTGTTCAGATTTCATCTGAGGATATTTCCTTTTTCACCATAGCCCTCTATGGGCTTCCAAATATCACTTTCCCAATTCCACAAGAACTGTCTTAGAGAAAGGCTTCTTGAGGGGAAAGCTGTAACTCTGTGAGATGATTTCACAGAACACAAAGGAGTTTCTCAGAAAGCTTCTTTCTCTTTGTTATCGGAGGACATTTCCTTTGGCCCTATAGTCTTCAAAGGGATCCTAAATATCTGTTTTCAGATTCCACAGAAATAAGGCTACCCAAGAGATCCACGAAATGCAGATGTAACTCTGTGAGATGAATTAACAGAACACTAAGCAGTTTCTCAGAAAGCTTCTTTCCAGATTTCATCTAAGGATATTTACTTTTTCACCATAGCCCTCTAAGGGCTTCCAAATATCACTTTGCCAATTCCACAAGAACAGTCTTAGCGAAAGTCTTCTTGAGGGGAAAGCTGTAACTCTGAGAGATGATTTCACAGAACACAAAGAAGTTTCTCAGAAAGCTTCTTTCTCTTTGTTATCGGAGGATATTTCCTTTGGCCCTACAGTCTTCAAAGGGATCCGAAATATCTGTTCTCAGATTCCACAGAAATAAGGCTAGCAAAGAGATTCACGAAATACAGATGTAACTCTGTGAATGGAAGTCACACATCACAGACCAGTTTCTCAGAAAGCTTCTTTCCAGATTTCATCAGAGAATATTTCCTTTTTCAACATAGCCCTCTATGGACTTCCAAATATCACTTTGCCAATTCCACAAAAACTGTCTTAGCGAAAGGCTTCTTGAGGGGAAAGCTGTAACTCTGTGAGATGAATTAACAGAACACAAAGAAGTTTCTCAGAAAGTTTCTTTCTCTTTGTTATCGGAGGATATTTCCTTTGGCCCTATAGCCTCCAAGGGATCCCAAATATCTGTTCTCAGATTCCACGGAAATAAGGCTAGCAAAGAGATTCATGAAATACAGATGTAACTCTGTGATTGGATGACATACATCACACAGCAGTTTCTCAGAAAGCTTCTTTCTAGATTTCATCTGAGGATATTTCCTTTTTCACAATAGCCCTCTATGGGCTTCCAAATATCACTTTGCCAATTCCACAAGAATTGTCTTAGCGAAAGGCTTCCTGAGGTGAAAGCTGTAACTTTGTGAGATGATTTCACAGAACACAAAGAAGTTTCTCAGAAAGCTTCTTTCTCTTTGTTATCGGAGGCTATTTCCATTGGCCCTATAGTCTTAAAAGGGATCCGAAGTATCTGTTTTCAGATTCCACAGAAATAAGGCTAACCAAGAGATCCACGAAATACTGATGTAACTCTGTCAGATGAATTAACGGAACACCAAGCAGTTTCTCAGAAAGCTTCTTTCCAGATTTCATCTGAGGATATTTCCTTTTTCGCCATAGCCCTCTATGGGTTTCCAAATATCACTTTGCCAATTCCACAAGAAATGTCTTAGCGAAAGGCTTCTTGAGGGGACAGCTGTAACTCTGTGAGATGATTTTACAGAACACAAAGAAGTTTCTCAGAAAGCTTCTTTCTCTTTGTTATCGGAGGATATTTCCTTTGGGCCTATAGTCTTCAAAGGGATCCGAAATATCTGTTCTCAGATTCCACAGAAATAAGGCTAGCAAGGAGATCCACGAAATACTGTTGTAAGTCTGTGATATGAATTTACAGAACACTCAGCAGTTTCTCAGAAAGCTTCTGTCCAGGTTTCATCTGAGGATATTTCTTTTTTCACCATAGCCCTCTATGGGCTTCCAAATATCACT
Organism: Macaca mulatta; assembly: GCF_049350105.2. Lineage (NCBI taxonomy): Eukaryota > Metazoa > Chordata > Mammalia > Primates > Cercopithecidae > Macaca > Macaca mulatta. Next base: position 51,239,506 of record NC_133409.1, on the reverse strand, counting down.
TTGCCAATTCCACAAGAAATGTCTTAGCAAAAGGCTTCTTGAGGGGAAAGCTGTAACTCTGTGAGATGATTTCACAGACAACAAAGAAGTTTCTCAGAAAGCTTCTTTCTCTTTGTTATATGAGGATATTTCCTTTGGCACTATACTCTTCAAAGGGATCCGAAATATCTGTTCTCAGATTCCACAGAAATAAGGCTAGCCAAGAGATCCACGAAATACAGATGTAACCCTGTGAGATGAATTAACAGAACACTAAGCAGTTTCTCAGAAAGCTTGTTTCCAGATTTCATCTGAGGATATTTCCTTTTTCACCATACCCCTCTATGGGCTTCCAAATATCACTTTGCCAATTCCACAAGAACTGTCTTAGCGAAATGCTTCTTGAGGGAAAGCTGTAACTCTGTGAGATGATTTCACAGAACACAAAGAAGTTTCTCAGAAAGCTTCTTTCTCTTTGTTATCGGAGGATATTTCCTTTGGCCCTATAGTGTTCAAAGGGATCCTAAATATCTGTTCTCAGAGACCACAGAAATAAGGCTAGCAAAGAGATCCACGAAATACAGATGTAACTCTGTGAGATGAATTAAAAGAAAACTAAGCAGTTTCTCAGAAAGTTTCTTTCCAGATTTCATCTGAGGATATTTCCTTTTTCACCATAGCCCTCTATGGCCTTCCAAGTATCACTTTGCCAATTCCACAAGAACTGTCTTAGCGAAAGTCTTCTTGAGGGGAAAGCTGTAACTCTGTGAGATGATTTCACCGAACATAAAGAAGTTTCTCAGAAAGCTTCTTTCTCTTTGTTATCGGAGTATATTTCCTTTGGCCCTATAGTCTTCAAAGGGATCCGAAATATCTGTTCTCAGATTCCACAGAAATAAGGCTAGCAAAGAGATCCACGAAATACTGTTGTAAGTCTGTGATATGAATTAACAGAACGCTCAGCAATATCTCAGAAAGCTTCTGTCCAGGTTTTTCTGAGGATATTTCTATTTTCACCATAGCCCTCTATGGGCTTCCAAATATCACTTTGCCTATTCCACAAGAACTCTCTTAGCAAAAGGCTTCTTGAGGGGAAAGCTGTAACTCTGTGAGATGATTTCACAGAACACAAAGAAGTTTCTCAGAAAGCTTCTTTCTCTTTGTTATATGAGAATATTTCCTTTGGCCCTATAGTCTTCAAAGGGATCTGAAATATCTGTTCTCAGATTCCACAGAAATAAGGCTAGCCAAGAGATTCACGAAATACAGATGTAACTCTGTGAGACTAATTAACAGAACACTAAGCAGTTTCTCAGAAAGCTTCTTTCCAGATTTCATCTGAGGATATTTCCTTTTTCACCGTAGCCCTCTATGGGTTCCAAATATCACTTTGCCAATTCCACAAGAACTGTCTTAGCGAAAGGCTTCTTGAGGGGAAAGCTGTACCTCTTTGAGATGATTTCACCGAACGCAAAGAAGTTTCTCAGAAAGCTTCTTTCTCTTTGTTATCGGAGGATATTTCCTTTGGCCCTATAGTCTTCAAAGGGATCCGGAATATCTGTTCTCAGATTCCACAGATATAAGGCTAGCCAAGAGATACACGAAATACAGATGTAACTCTGTGACTGGAAGTCACACATAACAGAGCAGTTTCTCAGAAAACTTCTTTCCAGATGTCATCAGAGGATATTTCCTTTTTCACCATAGCCCTCTATGGGCTTCCAATGATCACTTTGCCAATTGCACAAGAACTGTCTTAGCGAAAGGCTTCCTGAGGGGAAAGCTGTAACTCTGTGAGATGATTTCACAGAACTCAAAGAAGTTTCTCAGAAAGCTTCTTTCTCTTTGTTATCGGAGGATATTTCCTTTGGCCCTATAGTCTTCAAAGGGATCCGAAATATCTGTTCTCAGATTCCACAGAAATAAGGCTAGCCAAGAGATCCAAGAAATACAGATGTAACTCGGTGGATGAATTAACAGAACACTAAGCAGTTTCTCAGAGAGCTTCTTTCCAGATTTCATCTGAGGATATTTCCTTTTTTACCATAGCCCACTATGGGCTTCCAAATATCACTTTGCCAATTCCACAAGAAGTGTCTTAGCGAAAGACTTCTTGAGGAGGAAGCTGTAACTCTGTGAGATGATTTCACAGAACACAAAGAAGTTTCTCAGAAAGCTTCTTTCTCTTTGTTATATGAGGATATTTCCTTTGGCCCTATAGTCTTCAAAGGGATCCGAAATATCTGTTCTGAGATTCCACAGAAATAAGGCTAGCCAAGAGATACACGAAATACAGATGTAACTCTGTGAGTGGAAGTCGCACATCACAGAGCAGTTTCTCAGAAAACTTCTTTCAGATGTCATCTGAGGATATGTCCCTTTTCACCGTAGCCCTCTATGGGCTTCCAAATATCACTTTGCCAATTCCACAAGAACTGTCTTAGCGAAAGGCTTCTTGAGGGGAAAGCTGTAACTCTGTGAGATGATTTCACAGAACACAAAGAAGTTTCTCAGAAAGCTTCTTTCTCTTTGTTATCGGAGGATATTTCCTTTGGCCCTATAGTCTTCAAAGGGATCCGAAATATCTGTTCTCAGATTCCACAGAAATAAGGCTAGCCAAGAGATCCATGAAATACAGATGTAACTCTGTTAGATGAATTAACAGAACACTAAGCAGTTACTCAGAAAGCTTCTTTCCAGATTTCATCTGAGGACATTTCCTTTTTCACCATAGCCCTCTATGGGCTTCCAAATATCACTTTGCCAATTCCACAAGAACTGTCTTAGCGAAAGGCTTCTTGAGGGGAAAGCTGGAACTCTGTGAGATGATTTCACAGAACACAAAGAAGTTTCTCAGAAAGCTTCCTTCTCTTTGTTATCGGAGGATATTTCCTTTGGCCCTATAGATTTCATAGGGATCCGAAATATCTGTTCTCAGATTCCACAGAAATAAGGCTAGCAAAGAGATCCACGAATTACAGAAATAACTGTGTGAGATGAATTAACAGAACACTAAGCAGTTTCTCAGAAAGCTTCTTTCCAGATTTCATCTGAGGATATTTCCTTCTTCACCATAGCCCTATAGGGGCTTCCAAATATCACTTTGCCAATTCCACAAGAACTGTCTTAGCGAAAGGATTCTTGAGGGGAAAGCTGTAACTCTGTGAGATGATTCCACAGAACACAAAGAAGTTTCTCAGAAAGATTCTTTCTCTTTGTTATCGGAGGATATTTCCTTTGGCCCTATAGTCTTCCAAGGGATCCGAAATATCTGTTCTCAGATTCCACAGAAATAAGGCTAGCCAAGAGATCCACGAATTACAGATGTAACTCTGTGAGATGAATTAACAGAACACTAAGCAGTTTCTCAGAAAGCTTCTTTCCAGATTTCATCTGAGGATATTTCCTTTTTCACCATAGCCCTCTATGGGCTTCCAAATATCACTTTGCCAATTCCACAAGAACTGTCTTAGTGAAAGGCTTCTTGAGGGGAAAGCTGTAACTCTGTGAGATGATTTCACAGAACACAAAGAAGTTTCTCATAAAGCTTCTTTCTCTTTGTTATCGGAGGATATTTCCTTTGGCCCTATAGTCTTCAAAGGGATCCGAAATATCTGTTCTCAGATTCCACAGAAATAAGGCTAGCAAAGAGATCCACGAAATACAGAAATAACTCTGTGAGATGAATTAACAGAACACTAAGCAGTTTCTCAGAAAGCTTCTTTCCAGGTTTCATCTGAGGATATTTCCTTTTTCACCGTAGCCCTCTATGGGCTTCCAAATATCACTTTGCCAATTCCACAAGAACTGTCTTAGCGAAAGGCTTCTTGAGGAGAAAGCTGTAACTCTGTGAGATGATTTCACAGAACACAAAGAAGTTTCTCAGAAAGCTTCTTTCTCTTTGCTATCGGAGGATATTTCCTTTGGCCCTATAGTTTCCAAAGGGATCCGAAATATCTGTTCTCAGATTCCACAGAAATAAGGCTAGCAAAGAGATCCACAAAATACAGATGTAACTCTGTGAGATGAATTAACAGAACACTAAGCAGTTTCTCAGCAAGCTTCTTTCCAGATTTCATCTGAGGATATTTCCTTTTTCACCATAGCCCTCTATGAGCTTCCAAATATAACTTTGCCAATTCCACAAGAAGTGTCTGAGCGAAAGGCTTCTTGAGGGGAAATCTGTAACTCTGTGAGATGATTTCACAGAACACAAAGAAGTTTCTCAGAAAGCTTCTTTCTCTTTGTTATCGGAGGATATTTCCTTAAGCCCTATAGTCTTCAAAGGGATCCGAAATATCTGTTCCTAGATTCCACAGAAATAAGGCTAGCCAAGAGATCCACGAAATACAGATGTAAATCTGTGAGATGAATTAACAGAAGAGTAAGCAGTTTCTCAGAAAGCTTCTTTCCAGATTTCATCTGAGGATATTTCTTTTGTCACCATAGCCCTCTATGGGCTTCCAAATATCACTTTGGCAATTCCACAAGAACTGTCTTAGCGAAAGGCTGCTTGAGGGGAAAGCTGTAACTCTGTGAGATGAGTTCACAGAACACAAAGAAGTTTCTCAGAAAGCTTCTTTCTCTTTGTTATCGGAGGATATTTCCTTTGGCCATGTAGTCTTCAAAGGGATCCGAAATATCTGTTCTCAGATTCCACAGAAATAAGGCTAGCAAAGAGATCCACGAAATACAGATGTAAATCTGTGAGATGAATTAACAGAAGAGTAAGCAGTTTCTCAGAAAGCTTCTTTCCAGATTTCATCTGAGGATATTTCCTTTTTTACCATAGCCCACTATGGGCTTCCAAATATCACTTTGCCAATTCCACAAGAAGTGTCTTAGCGAAAGACTTCTTGAGGAGAAAGCTGTAACTCTGTGAGATGATTTCACAGAACACAAAGAAGTTTCTCAGAAAGCTTCTTTTTCTTTGTTATATGAGGATATTTCCTTCGCCCCTATAGTCTTCAAAGGGATCCGTAATATCTGTTCTGAGATTCCACAGAAATAAGGCTAGCCAAGAGATACACGAAATACAGATGTAACTCTGTGAGTGGAAGTCACACATCACAGAGCAGTTTCTCAGAAAACTTCTTTCCAGATGTCATCTGAGGATATGTCCCTTTTCACCATAGCCCTCTATGGGCTTCCAAATATCACTTTGCCAATTCCACAAGAACTGTCTTAGCGAAAGGCTTCTTGAGGGGAAAGCTGTAACTCTGTGAGATGATTTCACAGAACACAAAGAAGTTTCTCAGAAAGCTTCTTTCTCTTTGTTATCGGAGGATATTTCCTTTGGCCCTATAGTCTTCAAAGGGATCCGAAATATCTGTTCTCAGATTCCACAGAAATAAGGCTAGCCAAGAGATCCATGAAATACAGATGTAACTCTGTTAGATGAATTAACAGAACACTAAGCAGTTACTCAGAAAGCTTCTTTCCAGATTTCATCTGAGGACATTTCCTTTTTCACCATAGCCCTCTATGGGCTTCCAAATATCACTTTGCCAATTCCACAAGAACTGTCTTAGCGAAAGGCTTCTTGAGGGGAAAGCTGGAACTCTGTGAGATGATTTCACAGAACACAAAGAAGTTTCTCAGAAAGCTTCCTTCTCTTTGTTATTGGAGGATATTTCCTTTGGCCCTATAGTCTTCATAGGGATCCGAAATATCTGTTCTCAGATTCCACAGAAATAAGGCTAGCAAAGAGATACACGAACTACAGAAATAACTGTGTGAGATGAATTAACAGAACACTAAGCAGTTTCTCAGAAAGCTTCTTTCCAGATTTCATCAGAGGATATTTCCTTTTTCACCATAGCCCTATAGGGGCTTCCAAATATCACTTTGCCAATTCCACAAGAACTGTCTTAGCGAAAGGATTCTTGAGGGGAAACCTGTAACTCTGTGAGATGATTTCACAGAACACAAAGAAGTTTCTCAGAAAGCTTCTTTCTCTTTGTTATCGGAGGATATTTCCTTTGGCCCTGTAGTCTTCAAAGGGATCCGAAATATCTGTTCTCAGATTCCACAGAAATAAGGCTAGCCAAGAGATCCACGAAATACAGATGTAACTCTGTGAGATGAATTAACAGAACACTAAGCAGTTTCTCAGAAAGCTTCTTTCCAGATTTCATCTGAGGATATTTCCTTTTTCACCATAGCCCTCTATGGGCTTCCAAATATCACTTTGCCAATTCCACAAGAACTGTCTTAGTGAAAGGCTTCTTGAGGGGAAAGCTGCAACTCTGTGAGATGATTTCACAGAACACAAAGAAGTTTCTCAGAAAGCTTCTTTCTCTTTGTTATCGGAGGATATTTCCTTTGGCCCTATAGTCTTCAAAGGGATCGGAAATATCTGTTCTCAGATTCCACAGAAATAAGGTTAGCCAAGAGATCCACGAAATACAGATGTAACTCTGTGAGTGGAAGTCACACATCACAGAGCAGTTTCTCAGAAAGGTTCTTTCCAGATTTCAACTGAGGATATTTCCTTTTTCACCATAGCCCTCTATGGGCTTCCAAATATCACTTTTTCAATTCCACAAGAACTGTCTTAGAGATAGGCTTCTTGAGGGGAAAGCTGTAACTCTGTGAGATGATTTCACAGAACACAAAGAAGTTTCTCAGAAAGCTTCTTTCTCTTTGTTATCGGAGGATATTTCCTTTGGCCCCATAATCTTCAAAGGGATCCGAAATATCTGTTCTGAGATTCCACAGAGATAAGGCTAGCAAAGAGATCCACGAAATAGAGATGTAACCCTGTGAGTGGAAGTCACACATGACAGAGCAGTTTCTCTGAAAGCTTCTTTCCAGATTTCATCTGAGGTTGTTTCCTTTTTCACCATAGCCCTCTATGGGCTTCCAAATATCACTTTGCCAATTCCACAAGAACTGTCTTAGCGAAAGGCTTCTTGAGGGGAAAGCTGTAACTCTGTGAGATGATTTCACAGAACACAAAGAAGTTTCTCAGAAAGCTTCTTTCTCTTTGTTATCGGAGGATATTTCCTTTGGCCCTATAGTCTTCAAAGGGATCCGAAATATCTGTTCTCAGAATCCACAGAAATAAGGCTAGCGAAGAGATCCAAGAAATACAGATGTAACTCGGTGGATGAATTAACAGAACACTAAGCAGTTTCTCAGATAGCTTCTTTCCAGATTTCATCTGAGGATATTTCCTTTTTCACCATAGCCCTATAGGGGCTTCCAAATATCACTTTGCCAATTCCACAAGAACTGTCTTAGCGAAAGGCTTCTTGAGGGGAAAGCTGTAACTCTGTGAGATGATTTCACAGAACACAAAGAAGTTTCTCAGAAAGCTTCTTTCTCTTTGTTATCGGAGGATATTTCCTTTGGCCCTATAGTCTTCAAAGGGATCCGAAATATCTGTTCTCAGATTCCACAGAAATAAGGCTAGCCAAGAGATCCACGAAATACAGATGTAACTCTGGGAGATGAATTAACAGAACACTAAGCAGTTTCTCAGAAAGCTTCTTTCCAGATTTCATCTGAGGATATTTCCTTTTTCACCATAGCCCTCTATGGGCTTCTAAATATCACTTTGCCAATTCCACAAGAACTGTCTTAGTGAAAGGCTTCCTGAGGGGAAAGCTGTAACTCTGTGAGATGATTTCACAGAACAGAAAGAAGTTTCTCAGAAAGCTTCTTTCTGTTTGTTATCGGAGGATATTTCCTTTGGCCCTATAGTCTTCAATGGGATCCGAAATATCTGTTCTCAGATTCCACAGAAATAAGGCTAGCAAAGAGATCCACGAAATACAGAAATAACTCTGTGAGATGAATTAACAGAACACTAAGCAGTTTCTCAGAAAGCTTCTTTCCAGGTTTCATCTGAGGATAATTCCTTTTTCACCGTAGCCCTCTATGGGCTTCCAAATATCACTTTGCCAATTCCACAAGAACTGTCTTAGCGAAAGGCTTCTTGAGGAGAAAGCTGTAACTCTGTGAGATGATTTCACAGAACACAAAGAAGTTTCTCAGAAAGCTTCTTTCTCTTTGCTATCGGAGGATATTTCCTTTGGCCCTATAGTCTCCAAAGGGATCCGAAATATCTGTTCTCAGATTCCACAGAAATAAGGCTAGCCAAGAGATCCACGAAATACAGATGTAACTCTGTGAGATGAATTAACAGAACACTAAGCAGTTTCTCAGAAAGCTTCTTTCCAGATTTCATCTGAGGATATTTCCTTTTTCACCATAGCCCTCTATGAGCTTCCAAATATCACTTTGCCAATTCCACAAGAAGTGTCTGAGCGAAAGGCTTCTTGAGGGGAAAGCTGTAACTCTGTGAGATGATTTCACAGAACACAAAGAAGTTTCTCAGAAAGCTTCTTTCTCTTTGTTATCGGAGGATATTTCCTTTGGCCCTATAGTCTTCAAAGGAATCGGAAATATCTGTTCTCAGATTCCACAGAAATAAGGCTAGCCAAGAGATCCACGAAATACAGATGTAACTCTGTGAGTGGAAGTCACACATCACAGAGCAGTTTCTTAGAAAGGTTCTTTCCAGATTTCATCTGAGGATATTTCCTTTTTCACCATAGCCCTCTATGGGCTTCCAAATATCACTTTTTCAATTCCACAAGAACTGTCTTAGTGATAGGCTTCTTGAGGGGAAAGCTGTAACTCTGTGAGATGATTTCACAGAACACAAAGAAGTTTCTCAGAAAGCTTCTTTCTCTTTGTTGTCGGAGGATATTTCCTTAGGCCCCATAATCTTCAAAGGGATCCGAAATATCTGTTCTGAGATTCCACAGAGATAAGGCTAGCAAAGAGATCCACGAAATAGAGATGTAACCCTGTGAGTGGAAGTCACACATGACAGAGCAGTTTCTCTGAAAGCTTCTTTCCAGATTTCATCTGAGGATATTTCCTTTTTCACCATAGCCCTCTATGGGCTTCCAAATATCACTTTGCCAATTCCACAAGAACTGTCTTAGCGAAAGGCTTCTTGAGGGGAAAGCTGTAACTCTTTTGAGATGATTTCACAGAACACAAAGAAGTTTCTCAGAAAGCTTCTTTCTCTTTGTTATCAGAGGATATTTCCTTTGGCCCTATAGTCTTCAAAGGGATCCGAAATATCTGTTCTCAGATTTCACAGAAATAAGGCTAGCGAAGAGATCCACGAAATACAGATGTAACTCTGTGAGTGGAAGTCACACATCACAGAGCAGTTTCTCAGAAAGCTTCTTTCCAGATTTCATCTGAGGATATTTCCTTTTTCACCATAGCCCTCTAAGGGCTTCCAAATATCACTTTGCCAATTCCACAAGAACTGTCTTAGCGAAAGGCTTCTTGAGGGGAAAGCTGAAACTCTGTGAGATGATTTCACAGAACACAAAGAAGTTTCTCAGAAAGCTTCTTTCTCTTTGTTATCGGAGGATATTTCCTTTGGCCCTATAGTCTTCAAAGGGATCCGAAATATCTGTTCTCAGATTCCACAGAAATAAGGCTAGCAAAGAGATCCACGAAATGCAGATGTAACACTGTGAGATGAATTAACAGAACACTAAGCAGTTTCTCAGAAAGCTTCCTTCCACATTTCATCTGAGGATATTTCCTTTTTCACCATAGCCCTCTATGGGCTTCCAAATATCACTTTGCCAATTCCACAAGAACTATCTTGGTGAAAGTCTTCTTGAGGGGAAAGCTGTAACTCTGTGAGATGATTTCACAGAACACAAAGAAGTTTCTCAGAACGCTTCTTTCTCTTTGTTATCGGAGGATATTTCCATTGGCCCTCTAGTCTTCAAAGGGATCCGAAATATCTGTTCTCAGATTCCACAGAAATAAGGCTATCAAAGATATCCACGAAATACAGATATAACTCTCTGAGTGGAATACCCACATGACAGAGCAGTTTCTCAGAAAGCTTCTTTCCAGATTTCATCCGAGGATATTTCCTTTTTCAACATAGCCCTCTATGGGCTTCCAAATATCACTTTGCCAATTCCACAAGAAGTGTCTTAGCGAAAGGCTTCTTGAGGGGAAAGCTGTAACTCTGTGGGATGATTTCACAGAACACAAAGAAGTTTCTCAGAAAGCTTCTTTCTCTTTGTTATCGGAGGATATTTCCTTTGGCCCTATAGTCTTCAAAGGGATCCGAAATATCTGTTCTCAGATTCCACAGAAATAAGGCTAGCAAAGAGATCCAAGAAATACAGATGTAACTCTGTGAGATGAATTAACAGAACACTAAGCAGTTTCACAGAAAGCTTGTTTCCAGATTTCATCTGAGGATATTTCCTTTTTCACAATAGCCCTCTATGGGTTTCCAAATATCAATTTGCCAATTCCACAAGAACTGTCTTAGCGAAAGGCTTCTTGAGGGGAAAGATGTAACTCTGTGAGATGATTTCACAGAACACAAAGAAGTTTCTCAGAAAGCTTCTTTCTCTTTGTTATCGGAGGATATTTCCATTGGCCCTATAGTCTTCAAAGGGATCCGAAATATCTGTTCTCATATTCCACAGAAATAAGGCTAGCAAAGAGATCCATGAAATACAGATGTAACTCTGTGAGTGGAAGTCACACATCACAGATCAGTTTCTCAGAAAGCTTTTTTAAAGATTTCATCTGATAATATTTTCTTTTTCACCGTAGCCCTCTATAGGCTTCCAAATATCACTTTGCCAAATCCACAAGAACTGTCTTAGGGAAAGGCTTCCTACGGGGAAAGCTGTAACTCTGTGAGATGATTTCACAGAACACAAAGGAGTTTCTCAGAAAACTTCTTTCTCTTTGTTGTCGGAGGATATTTCCTTTGGCCCTATCGTCTTCAAAGGGATCCGAAATATCTGTTCTCAGATTCCACAGAAATAAGGCTAGCAAAGGGATCCACGAATTACAGATTAAACTCTGTGAGATGAATTAACAAAACACTAAGCAGTTTCTTAGAAAGCTTCTTTCCAGATTTCAGTTGAGGATATTTCCTTTTCCACCATAGCCCTCTAGGGGTTCCAAATATCTCTTTAGGAATTCCACAAGAACTGTCTTAGCGAAAGGCTTCTTGAGGGGAAAGCTGTAACTCTGAGAGATTATTTCACAACACAAAGGAGTTTCTCAGAAAGCTTCTTACTCTTTGTTATCAGAGGATATTTACTTTGGCCCTGTAGTCTTCAAAGGGATCCGAAATATCTGTTCTCAGATTCCACAGAAATAAGGCTAGCAAAGAGATCCTCCAAATACAGTTTTAACTCTGTGAGTGGAAGTGACAATCACAGATCAGTTTCTCAGAAAGCTTCTTTCCAGATTTCATCTGAGGATATTTCCTTTTTCACCATAGCCCTCTAGAGGCTTCCAAATATCACTTTGCCAAATCCACAAGAACACTCTTAGTGAAAGGCTTCTTGAGGGGAAAGCTGTAACTCTGTGAGATGATTTCACAGAACACAAAGAAGTTTTTCAGAAAGCTTCTTTCTCTTTGTTATGGGAGGATATTTCCTTTGGCCCTAAAGTCTTCAAAGGGATCCGAAATAACTGTTCTCAGATTCCACAGAAATATGGCTAGCAAAGTGATCCACGAAATACAGATGTAACACTGTGAGATAAATTAACAGAACACTAAGCAATTTCTCAGAAAGCTTAATTCCAGATTTCATCTGAGGATATTTCCTTTTCCACCATAGCCCTCTATGGGCTTCCAAATATCACTTTCCCAATTCCAAAAGAACTGTCTTGGCGAAAAGCTTCTTGAGGGGAAAGCTGTAACTCTGTGAGATGATTTCACAGGGCACAAAGAAGTTTCTCAGAAAGCTTCTTTCTCTTTGTTATTGGAGGATATTTCCTTTGGCCCTATAGTCTTCAAAGGGAGCCGAAATATCTGTTCTCATTCCACAGAAATAATGATAGCAAAGAGATCCACGAAATAACAGATGTAACTCGGTGAGGGGAAGACACTCATGACAGAGCAGTTTCTCACAAAGCTTCTTTACAAATTTCTTTTGAGGATATTTCCTGTTTCAACATAGCCCTCTATGGGCTTCCAAATATCACTTTGCCAATTCGACAAGAACTGTGTTAGCGATAGGCTTCTTGAGGGGAAAGCTGTAACTCTGTGAGTTGATTTCACAGAACACAAAGGAGTTTCTCAGAAAGCTTCTTTCTCTTTGTTATCGGAGGATATTTTATTTGGCTCTATAGTCTTCAAAGGGATCCGAAATATATGTTCTCCGATTCCACAGAAATAAGGCTGGCAAAGAGATCCACGAAATACTGTTGTAACTCTGTGAGATGAATTAACAGAACACTAAGCAGTTTCTCAGAAAGCTTCTTTCCAGATTTCATCTGAGGATATTTCCTTTTTCACCATAGCCCTCTATGGGCTTCCAAATATAACATTGCCAATTACACAAGAACTGTTTTAGCGAAAAGCTTCTTGAGGGGAAAGCTGTAACTCTGTGAGATGATTTCACAGAACACAAAGAAGTTTCTCATAAAGCTTCTTTCTCTTGGTTATCGAAGGATATTTCCTTTGCCAATATAGTCTTCAAAGGGACCCGAAATATCTGTTCTCAGATTCCGCAGAAATAAGGCTAGCAAAGAGATCCACGAAATACAGATGTAAATCTGTGAGATGAATTAACAGAACACTAAGCAGTTTCTCAGAAATCTTCTTTCCAGATTTCATCTGAGGATATTTCCTTTTTCACCTGAGCCCTATAACGGCCTCTAAATATCACTTTGCCAATTCCACAAGAACTGTCTTAGCAAAAGGCTTCTTGAGGGGAAAGCTGTAACTCTGTGAGATGATTTCACAGAGCACAAAGAAGTTTCTCAGAAAGCTTCTTTCTCTTTGTTATCGGAGGATATTTTCTTTGGCCCTATAGTCTTCAAAGGGATCCGAATTATCTGTTCTCACATTCCACGGAAATAAGGCTAGCAAAGAGATCCACGAAATACACATGCAACTCTGTGAGATGTATTAACAGAACACTAAGCAGTTTCTCAGAAAACTTCTTTCCAGATTTCGTCTGAGGATACTTCCTTTTTCACCATAGCCCTCTATGGGCTTCCAAATATCACTTTACCAATTCCACAAGAACTGTCTTAGCGAAAAGCTTCTTGAGGGGAAAGCTGTAACTCTGTGATATGATTTCACAGAACACAAAGAAGTTTCTCAGAAAGCTTCTCTCTCTTTTTTATAGGAGGATATTTCCTTTGGCCCTGTAGTCTTCAAATGTATCCCAAATATCTGTTCTCAGATTCCACAGAGGTAAGGCTAGCAACGAGATCCAAGAAATACACATGTAACTCTGTGAGGGGAAGTCACACATCACAGAGCAGTTTCTCAGAAAGCTTCTTTCCAGATTTCATCTGAGGATATTTCCTCTTTCACCATAGCCCCCTATGGGCTTCCAAATATCACTTTGCAAATTCCACAAGAACTGTCTTAGCGAAAGGCTTCTTGAGGGGAAAGCTGTAACTCTGTGAGCTGATTTCACAGAACACAAAGAAGTTTCTCAGAAAGATTCTTTCTCTTTGTTATCGGAGGATACTTCCTTTGGCCCCATTGGCTTCAAAGGGATCCGAAATATCTGTTCTCAGATACCACAGAAATAAGGCTTGCAGAGATCCACGAAATACAGATGTAAATCTGTGAGATGAATTAACAGAACACTAACCAGTTTCTCAGAAATCTTCTTTCCATATTTCATCTGAGGATATTTCCTTTTTCACCCTAGCCCTCTATGGGCTTCCAAGTATCACTTTGCCAAATCCACAAGAACTGTCTTAGCGAAAGGTTTGTTGAGGGGAAAGCTGTAACTCTGTGAGATGATTTCACAGAACACAAAGAAGATTCTCAGAAAGCTTCTTTCTCTTTTTTATCGGAGGATATTTCCTTTGGCCCTATAGCCTTCAAAAGGATCCGAAATATCTGTTCTCAGATTCCACAGAAATACGGCTAGCAAAGAGATCCACGAAATACAGATGTAACACTGTGAGTGGAAGTCACACATCACAGAGCAGTTTCTCAGAAAGCTTCTTTCCAGATTTCATCTGAGGATATTTCCTTTTTCAACATAGCTCTCTATGGGCTTCCCAATATCACTTTGCCAATTCCACAAGAACTGTCTTAGCAAAAGTCTTCTTTAGGGGAAAGCTGTAACTCTGTTAGATGGTTTCAGAGAACACAAAGAAGTTTCTCAGAAAGCTTCTTTCTCTTTGTTATCGGAGGACTTTTCCTTTGGCCCTATAGTCTTCTAAGGGATCCGAAATATCTGTTCTCAGATTCCACAGAAATAATGCTAGCAAAGACATCCACGACATACAGATGTAACTCTGTGAGTGGAAGACACACTTCACAGAGCAGTTTCTCAGAAAGCTTCTTTCCAGATTTCATCTGAGGATATTTCCTTTTTCACCATAGCCCTCTATGGGCTTCCAAATATCACTTTGCCAATTCCACAAGAACTGTCTTAGCGAAAGGCTTCTTGAGGGGAAAGCTGTAACTCTGCGAGATGATTTCACAGAACACAAAGAAGTTTCTCAGAAAACTTCTTTCTCTTTGTTATCAGAGGATATTTCCTTTGGCCCTATAGTCTTCAAAGGGATCCGAAATATCTGTTCTCAGATTCCACAGAAATAAGGCTAGCAAAGAGATCCACGAAATACAGATGTAAGTCTGTGAGAGGAATTAACAGAACACTAAGCAGTTTCTCAGACATCTTCTTTACTGATTTCATCTCAGGATGTTTCCTTTTTCACCAGAGCCCTCTAATTTCCTCTAAATATCAGTTTGCCAATTCCACAAGAACTGTCTTAGCGAAAGGCTTCTTGAGGGGAAAGCTGTAACTCTGTGAGATGATTTCACAGAACAGAAAGAAATTTCTCAGAAAGCTTCTTTCTCTTTGTTATCGGAGGATATTTCCTTTGGCCCTATAGTCTTCAAAGGGATCCGAAATATCTGTTCTCAGATTCCACAGAAATAAGGGTAGCAAAGAGCTCCACGATATACAGATGTAACTCTGTGAGTGGAAGTCACACATCACAGAGCAGTTTCTCAGAAAGCTTCTTTCCAGATTTCATCTGAGGATATTTCCTTTTTCAACATAGCTTTCTATGTGCTTCCCAATATCACTTTGCCAATTCCACAAGAACTGTCTTAGCAAAAGGCTTCTTTACGGGAAAGCTGTAACTCTGTGCGATGATTTCACAGAACACAGAGAAGTTTCTCAGAAAGCTTCTTTGTCTTTGTTATCGGAGGATATTTCCTTTGGCCCTATATTCTTCAAAGGGATCCGAAATATCTGTTCTCAGATTCCACAAAAATAAGGCTAGCAAAGAGATCCACGATATACAGATGAAACTCTGTGAGTGGAAGTCACACATCACAGAGCAGTTTCTCAGAAGCTTCTTTCAAGATTTCATCTCAGGATATTTCCTTTTTCACCGTAGCCCTCTATGGGCTTCCAAGTATCACTTTGCCAATTCCACAAGAACTGTCTTAGCGAAAGGTTTGCTGAGGGGAATGCTGTAACTCTGTGAGATGATTTCACAGAACACAAAGAAGTTTCTCAGAAAGGTTCTTTCTCTTTGTTATCGGAGAATATTTCCTTTGGCCCTATAGTCATCAAAGGGATCCGAAATATCTGTTCTCAGATTCCACAGAAATAAGGCTAGCAAAGAGAGCCACGAAATACAGATGTAACTCTGTGAGTGGAAGTCACACATCACAGAGCAGTTTCTCAGAAAGCTTCTTTCCAGATTTCATCTGAGGATATTTCCTTTTTCACCGTAGCCCTCCATGAGCTTCCAAATATCACTTTGCCAATTCCACAAGAACTGTCTTAGCGAAAGGCTTCTTGAGGGGAAAGCTATAACTCTGTGAGATGATTGCACAGAACACAAAGAAGTTTCTCAGAACGCTTCTTTCTCTTTGTTATCGGAGGATATTTCCTGTGGTCCTATAGTCTTCAAAGGGATCCGAAATATCTGTTCTCTGATTCCACAGAAATAAGGTTAGCAAAGAGACCCACGAAATACTGTTGTAACTCAGTGAGATGAATTAACAGCACACTAAGCAGGTTCTCAGAAAGCTTCTTCCATATTTCATCTGAGGATATTTCCTTTTTCACCATATCCCTCTATTGGCTTCCAAATACCACTTTGCCATTTCGACAAGAACTGTCTTAGCGAAAGGCTTCAAGAGGGGAGAGCTGTAACTCTGTGAGTTGATTTCACAGAACACAAAGAAGTTTCTCAGAAAGTTTTTTCTCTTTGTTATCGGAGGATATTTCCTTTGGCCCTATAGTCTTCAAAGGTATCCGAAATATCTGTTCTCTGATTCCACAGAAATAATGTTATCAAAGAGATCCACGAAATACAGATGTACCTCTGTGAGGGGAAGTCACACATGACAGAGCAGTTTCTCAGAAAGCTTCTTTCCAGATTTCATCTGAGGATATTTCCTTTTTCACCATAGCCCTCTATGGGCTTCCAAGTATCACTTTGCCAATTCCACAAGAACTGTCTTAGCGAAAGGTTTCCTGAGGGGAAAGCTGTAACTCTGTGAGATGATTTCACAGAACACAAAGAAGTTTCTCAGAAAGCTTCTTTCTCTTTGGTATCGGAGGATATTCCCTTTGGCCCTATAGTCTTCAAAGGGATCTGAAATATCTGTTCTCAGATTCCACAGAAATAAGGCTAGCAAAGAGATCCACGAAATACAGATGTAACTCTGAGAGTTGAATTAACAGAACTCTAAGCAGTTTCTCAGAAAGGTTCTTTCCAGATTTCATCTTAGTATATTTCCTTTTTCACCATAGCCCCCTATGGGCTTCCAAATATCACTTTGCCAATAGCACAAGAGATGTCTTAGCGAAAGGCTTTACAAGGGGAAAGCTGTAACTCTGTGAGTTGATTTCACAGAACACAAAAAAGTTTCTCAGAAAGCTTCTTTCTCTTTGTTGTCGGAGGATATTTCCTTTGGCCCTATAGTCATCAAAGGGATCCGAAATATCTGTTCTGAGATTCCACAGACATAAGGCTAGCAAAGAGATCCAAGAAATACAGAGGTAACACTGTGAGTGGAAGTCACACATCACAGAGCAGTTTCTCAGAAAGCTTCTTTCCAGATTTCATCTGAGGATATTTCCTTTTTCACCATAACCCTCCATGGGCTTCCAAATATCACTTTGCCAATTCCACAAGAACTGTCTTAGCGAAATTCTTCTTTAGGGGAAAGCTGTAACTCTGTGAGATGATTTCACAGAACACAAAGAAGTTTCTCAGAAAGCTTCTTTCTCTTTGTTATCGGAGGATTTTTCCTTTGGCCCTATAGTCTTCAAAGGGATCCGAAATATCTATTCTCAGATTCCACAGAAATAAGGCTAGGAAAGAGATCCACGAAATACAGATGTAACTCTGTGAGTGGAAGTCACATATCACAGAGCAGTTTCTCAGAAAGCTTCTTTCAAGATTTCATCTGAGGATAGTTGCTTTTTCACCATAGCCATTTATGGGCTTCCAAATATCTCTTTGCCAATTGCACAAGAACTGTCTTAGCGAAAGGCTTCTTGAGGGGAAAGCTGTAACTCTGTGAGATGATTTCACAGAACACAAAGAAGTTTCTCAGAAAGGTTCTTTCTCTTTGTTATCGGAGAATATTTCCTTTGGCCCTATAGTCATCAAAGGGATCCGAAATATCTGTTCTCAGATTCCACAGAAATAAGGCTAGCAAAGAGAGCCACGAAATACAGATGTAACTCTGTGAGAGGAAGTGACACATCGCAGAGCAGTTTCTCAGAAAGCTTCTTTCCAGATTTCATCTGAGGATATTTCCTTTTTCACCATAGCCCTCTATGGGCTTCCAAATATCACTTTGCCAATTCCACAAGAACTGTCTTAGCGAAAGGCTTCTAGAGGGGAAAGCTGTAACTCTGTGAGATCATTTCACAGAACACAAAGAAGTTTCTCAGAAAGCTTCTTTGTCTTTGTTATCGGAGGATATTTCCTTTGGCCCTATAGTCTTCAAAGGGATCCGAAATATCGGTTCTCAGATTACACAGAAATAAGGCTAGAAAAGAGATACACGAAAAACAGATGTAACTCTGTGTGTGGAAGTCACACATCACAGAGTAGTTTCTCAGATAGCTTCTTTCCAGATTTCATCTGAGGATATTTCCTTTTTCACCATAGCTCTCTATGGGCTTGCAAATATCCCTTGGCCAATTCCACAAGAACTGTCCTAGCGAATGGCTTAGAGAGCGGAAAGCTGAAACTCTGTGAGATGATTTCACAGAACACAAAGAAGTTTCTCAGGAAGCTTCTTTTCTTTGTTATCGGAGGATATTTCCTTTGGCCCTATAGTCTTCAACGGGATCCGAAATATCTGTTCTCAGATTCCACAGAAATAAGGCTAGCAAAGAGATCCACGAAATTCAGATGTAACTCGGTGAGATGAATTAAGAGAACACTAAGCAGTTTCTCAGAAAGCTTCTTTCCAGATTTCATGTGAGGATATTTCCTTTTTCACCATAGCCCTTTATGGGCTTCCAAATATCACATTGCCAATTCCACAAGAACTGTCTTAGCGAAAGGCTTCTTGAGGGGAAAGCTGTAACTCTGTGAGATGATTTCACAGAACACAAAGAAGTTTCTCAGAAAGCATCTTTCTCTTTGTTATCGGAGGATATTTCCTTTGGCCCTATAGTCTTCAAAGGGATCCGAAATATCTGACTTCAGATTCCACAGAAATAAGGCTAGCAAAGAGATCCACGAAATACAGATGTAACTCTGTGAGTGGAAGTGACACATCACAGAGCATTTTTTCAGAAAGCTTCTTTACAGATTTCATCTGAGTATATTTCCTTTTTCACCTTAGCCCTGTAGGGGCTTCCAAATATCACTTTGCCAATTCCACAAGAACTGTCTTACCGAAAGGCTTCTTGAGGGGAAAGCTGTAACTCTGTGAGATGATTTCACGGAACACAAAGAAGTTTCTCAGAAAGCTTCTTTCTCTTTGTTATCGGAGGATATTTCCTTTGGCCCTATAGTCTTCAAAGGGATCCGAAATATCTGTACTCAGATTCCACAGAAATAAAGCTAGCAAAGAGATCGAAGAAATACAGATGTAACTCTGTGAGATGAATTAACAGAAAACTAAGCAGTTTCTCAGAAATCTTCTTTCCAGATTTCATCTGAGAATATTTCCTTTTTCACCATAGCCCTCCATGGCCTTCTAAATATCACTTTGCCAATTCCACAAGGATTGTCTTAGCGAAAGGCTTCTTGAGGGGAAAGCTGTTACTCTGTGAGATGATTTCACAGAACACAAAGAAGTTTCTCAGAAAGCTTCTTTCTCTTTCTAATCGGAGCATATTTCCTTTGGCCCTATAGTCTTCAAAGGGATCCGAAATATCTGTTTTCAGATTCCACAGAAATAAGGCTAGCAAAGAGATCCACGAAATACTGTTGTAACGCTGTGAGATGAATTAACAGAAAACAAAGCAGTTTCTCAGAAAGCTTCTTTCCAGATTTCATCTGAGGTATTTCCTTTTTCACCATAGCCCTCTATGGGCTTCCAAATATCAGTTTGCCAATAACACAAGAACTGTCTTAGCAAAATTCTTCTTGAGAGGAAAGCTGTAACTCTGTGAGATGATTTCACAGAACACAAAGAACTTTCTCAGAAAGCTTCTTTCTCTTTGTTATCGGAGGATATTTCCTTTGGTCCTATAGTCTTCAAAGGGATCCGAAATATTTGTTCTCAGATTCCACAGAAATAAGGCTAGCAAAGAGATCCACGAAATGCAGATATAACTCAGTGAGCGGAAGTCACATATCACAGACCAGTTTCTCAGAAAGCTTCTTTCCAGATTTCAACTGAGGATATTTCCTTTTTCACCATAGCCCACTATGGGCTTCCAAATATCACTTTGCCAATTCCACAAGAACTGTCTTTGCGAAAGGCTTCTTGAGGGGAAAGCTGTAACTCTGTGAGATGATTTCACACAACACAAAGAAGTTTCTCTGAAAGCTTCTTTCTCATTGTTATCGGAGGATATCTCCTTTGGCCCTATAGTCTTCAAATGGATCCGAAATATCTGTTCTCAGATTCCACAGAAATAAGGCTAGCAAAGAGATCCACGAAATACAGATGTAACTCTGTGAGTGGAACTCACCCATCACAGAGCAGTTTCTCAGAAAGCTTCTTTCCAGATTTCATCTGAGGATATTTCCTTTTTCACCATAGCCCTCTATGGGCTTCCAAATATCACTTTGCCAATTCCATAAGAACTGTCTTAGCGAAAGTCTTCTTGAGGAGAAAGCTGTAACTCTGTGAGATGATTTCACAGAACACAAAGAAGTTTCTCAGAAAGCTTCCTGCCCTTGTTATCGGAGGATATTTCCTTTGGCCCTATAGACTTCACAGGGATTCGAAATATCGGTTCTCAGATTCCACAGAAATAAGGCTAGCAAAGAGATCCACGAAATACAGATGTAACTCTGTGAGTGGAAGTGACACATCACAGAGCATTTTCTCAGAAAGCTTCTTTCCAGATTTCATCTGAGGATATTTCCTTTTTCACCATAGCCCTCAAAGGGCTTCCAAATATCACTTTGCCAATACCACAAGAAATGTCTTAGCGAAAGGCTTCAAGAGGGGAGAGCTGTAAGGCTGTGAGTTGATTTCACGGAACACAAAGAAGTTTCTCAGAAAGCTTCCTTCTCTTTGTTATCAGAGGATATTTCCTTTGGCCCTATAGTCTTCAAAGGTATCCGAAATATCTGTTCTCTGATTCCACAGAAATAATGTTATCAAAGAGATCCACGAAATACAGATGTAACTCTGTGAGGGGAAGTCACACATGACAGAGCAGTTTCTCAGAAAGCTTCTTTCCAGATTTCATCTGAGGATATTTCCTTTTTCACCAAAGCCCTCTATGGGCTTCCAAATATCACATTGCCAATTCCACAAGAACTGTCTTAGCGAAAGTCTTCTTGAGGGGAAAGCTATAACTCTGTGAGATGATTGCAGAGAACACAAAGAAGTTTCTCAGAAAGCTTCTGTCTCATTGTTATCGGAGGATATTTCCTTTGGCCCTATAGTCTTCAAAGGGATCCGAAATATCTGTTCTCAGATTCCACAGAAATAAGGCTAGCAAAGAGATCCACGAAATACACATGTAACTCTGTGAGTGGAAGTGACACATCACAGCGCAGTTTCTCAGAAAGCTTCTTTCCAGATTTCATCTGAGGATATTTCCTTTTTCTCCGTAGCCCTCTATGGGCTTCCAAATATCACTTTGCCAATACCACAAGAACTGTCTTAGCGAAAGGCTTCTAGAGGGGAGAGCTGTATCTCTGTGAGTTGATTTCACAGAACACAAAGAAGTTTCTCAGAAAGCTTCTTTCTCTTTGTTATCGGAGGATATTTCCTTTGTTCCTATAGTCTTCAAAGGGATCCGAAATATTTGTTCTCAGATTCCACAGAAATAAGGCAAGCAAAGAGATCCACGAAATACTGATGTAACTCTGTGAGTGGAAGTCACACATCACAGAGCAGTTTCTCAGAAAGCTTCTTTCCAGATTTCATCTGAGGATATTTCCTTTTTCAAAATAATCCACAATGGGCTTCCAAATATCATTTCGCCAATTCCACAAGAACTGTCTTAGTGAAAGGCTTCTTGAGGGGAAAGCTGTAACACTGTGAGATGATTTCACAGAACACAGAGAAGTTTCTCAGAAAGATTCTCTGTCTTTGTTATCGGAGGATATTTCCTTTGGCCCTATAGTCTTCAAAGGGATCCGAAATATCTGTTCTCAGATTCCACAAAAATAAGGCTAGCAAAGAGATCCACGATATACAGATGAAACTCTGTGAGTGGAAGTCACACATCACAGAGCAGTTTCTCAGAAGCTTCTTTCAAGATTTCATCTCAGGATATTTCCTTTTTCACCGTAGCCCTCTATGGGCTTCCAAGTATCACTTTGCCAATTCCACAAGAACTGTCTTAGCGAAAGGTTTGCTGAGGGGAAAGCTGTAACGCTGTGAGATGATTTCACAGAACACAAAGAAGTTTCTCAGAAAGGTTCTTTCTCTTTGTTATCGGAGAATATTTCCTTTGGCCCTATAGTCATCAAAGGGATCCGAAATATCTGTTCTCAGATTCCACAGAAATAAGGCTAGCAAAGAGAGCCACGAAATACAGATGTAACTCTGTGAGTGGAAGTCACACATCACAGAGCAGTTTCTCAGAAAGCTTCTTTCCAGATTTCATCTGAGGATATTTCCTTTTTCACCGTAGCCCTCTATGGGCTTCCAAATATCACTTTGCCAATTCCACAAGAACTGTCTTTCCGAAAGGCTTGTTGAGGGGAAAGCTGTAACTCTGTGAGATGATTTCACAGAACACAAAGAAGTTTCTCAGAAAGCTTCTTTCTCTTTGTTATCAGAGAATATTTCCTTTGGCCCACTAGTCTTCAAAGGGTTCCGAAATATCTGTTTTCAGATTCCACAGAAATAAGGCTGGCAAAGAGATCCACGAAATACTGTTGTAACTCTGTGAGATGAATTAAGAGAACACTAAGCAGTTTCTCAGAAAGCTTCTTTCCAGATTTCATCTGAGGTTATTTCCTTTTTCACCATAGCCCTCTATGGGCTTCCAAATATCACATTGCCAATTACACAAGAACTGTTTTAGCGAAAAGCTTCTGAAGGGGGAAGCTGTAACTCAGTGAGATGATTTCACAGAACACAAAGAAGTTTCTCAAAAAGCTTCTTTCTCTTGGTTATCGGAGGATATTTCCTTTGGCCCTATAGTCTTCAAAGGGATCCGAAATATCTGTTCTCAGATTCCACAGAAATAAGGCTGGCAAAGAGATCCACGAAATACTGTTGTAACTCTGTGAGATGAATTAACAGAACACTAAGCAGTTTCTCAGAAAGCTTCTTTCCAGATTTCATCTGAGGATATTTCCTTTTTCACCATAGCCCTCTATGGGCTTCCAAATATCACATTGCCAATTACACAAGGACTGTTTTAGCGAAAAGCTTCTTGAGGGGAAAGCTGCAACTCTGTGAGATGATTTCACAGAACACAAAGAAGTTTCTCAGAAAGCTTCTTTCTCTTGGTTATCGGAGGATATTTCCTTTGCCCCTATAGTCTTCAAAGGGATCCAAAATATCTGTTCTCAGATTCCACAGAAATAAGGCTAGCAACGAGATCCACGAAATAAAGATGTAACTCTGTGAGAGGAAGTGACACATCACAGAGCAGTTTCTCAGAAAGCTTCTTTCCAGATTTCATCTGAGGATACTTCCTTTTTCACCATAGCCCTCCATGAGCTTCCAAATATCACTTTGCCAATTCCACAAGAACTGTCTTAGCGAAAGGCTTCTTGAGGGGAAAGCTATAACTCTGTGAGATGATTGCACAGAACACAAAGAAGTTTCTCAGAAAGCTTCTTTCTCTTTGTTATCGGAGGATATTTCCTGTGGTCCTATAGTCTTCAAAGGGATCCGAAATATCTGTTCTCTGATTCCACAGAAATAAGGTTAGCAAAGAGACGCACGAAATACTGTTGTAACTCAGTGAGATGAATTAACAGCACACTAAGCAGGTTCTCAGAAAGCTTCTTCCATATTTCATCTGAGGATATTTCCTTTTTCACCATACCCCTCTATTGGCTTCCAAATACCACTTTGCCATTTCGACAAGAACTTTCTTAGCGAAAGCCTTCTTGAGGGGAAAGCTATATCTCTGTGAGATGATTTCACAGAACACAAAGAAGTTTCTCAGAAAGCTTCTTTCTCTTTGTTATCAGAGGATATTTCCTTTGGCCCTATATTCTTCAAAGGGATCCGAAATATCTGTTCTCAGATTCCGCAGAAATAAGGCTAGCAAAGAGATCCACGAAATACAGATGTAACTCTGTGAGTGGAAGTGACACATCACAGAGCAGTTTCTCAGAAAGCTTCTTTCCAGATTTCATCTGAGGATATTTCCTTTTTCACCATAGCCCTCAAAGGGCTTCCAAATATCACTTTGCCAATACCACAAGAACTGTCTTAGCGAAAGGCTTCAAGAGGGGAGAGCTGTAACTCTGTGAGTTGATTTCACAGAACACAAAGAAGTTTCTCAGAAAGCTTCTTTCTCTTTGTTATCGGAGGATATTTCCTTTGGCCCTATAGTCTTCAAAGGTATCCGAAATATCTGTTCTCTGATTCCACAGAAATAATGTTATCAAAGAGATCCACGAAATACAGATGTAACTCTGTGAGGGGAAGTCACACATGACAGAGCAGTTTCTCAGAAAGCTTCTTTCCAGATTTCATCTGAGGATATTTCCTTTTTCACCATAGCCCTCTATGGGCTTCCAAGTATCACTTTGCCAATTCCACAAGAACTGTCTTAGCGAAAGGTTTGCTGAGGGGAAAGCTGTAACTCTGTGAGATGATTTCACAGAACACAAAGAAGTTTCTCAGAAAGCTTCTTTCTCTTTGTTATCGGAGGATATTCCCTTTGGCCCTATAGTCTTCAAAGGGATCCGAAATATCTGTTCTCAGATTCCACAGAAATAAGGCTAGCAAAGAGATCCACGAAATACAGATGTAACTCTGTGAGTTGAATTAACAGAACACTAAGCAGTTTCTCAGAAAGGTTCTTTCCAGATTTCATCTGAGTATATTTCCTTTTTCACCATAGCCCCCTATGGGCTTCCAAATATCACTTTGCCAATAGCACAAGAGATGTCTTAGCGAAAGGCTTTACGAGGGGAAAGCTGTAACTCTGTGAGTTGATTTCACAGAACACAAAGAAGTTTCTCAGAAAGCTTCTTTCTCCTTGTTATCGGAGGATATTTCCTTTGGCCCTATAGACTTCAAAGGGATCAGAAATATCGGTTCTCAGATTCCACAGAAATAAGGCTAGCAAAGAGATCCACGAAATACAGATGTAACTCTGGAGTGGAAATCACACATCACAGAGCAGTTTCTCAGAAAGCTTCTTTACAGATTTCTTCTGAGTATAGTTCCTTTTTCACCATAGCCCTCTAAGGGCTTCCAAATATCACTTTGCCAATTCCATAAGCACTGTCTTAGCGAAAGGCTTCTTGAGAGGAGAGCTGTAACTCTGTGAGATGATCTCACAGAACACAAAGAAGTTTCTCAGAAAGCTTCTTTCTCTTTGTTATCGGAGGATATTTTCTTTGGCCCTATAGTCTTCAAAGGGATCCGAAATATCTGTTCTCAGATTCCACAGAAATAAGGCTAGCAACGAGATCCACGAAATACAGATGTGACTCTGTGAGAGGAAGTGACACATCACAGAGCAGTTTCTCAGAAAGCTTCTTTCCAGATTTCATCTGAGGATATTTCCTTTTTCACCGTAGCCCTCTATGGGCTTCCAAATATCACTTTGCCAATTCCACATTAACTGTCTTAGCGAAAGGCTTCTTAAGGGGAAAGTATAACTCTGTGAGATGATTGCACAGAACACAAAGAAGTTTCTCAGAAAGCTTCTTTCTCTTTCTAATCGGAGGATATTTCCTTTGGCCCTATAGTCTTCAAAGGGATCCGAAATATCTGTTCTCAGATTCCACAGAAATAAGGCTGGCAAAGAGATCCATGAAATACTGTTGTAACTCTGTGAGATGAATTAACAGAAGACTAAGCAGTTTCTCAGAAAGCTTCTTTCCAGATTTCATCTGAGGATATTTCCTTTTTCACCATAGCCCTCTATGGGCTTCCAAATATCACTCTGCCAATTCCACATTAACTGTCTTAGCGAAAGGCTTCTTAAGGGGAAAGTATAACTCTGTGAGATGATTGCACAGAACACAAAGAAGTTTCTCAGAAAGCTTCTTTCTCTTTGTTATCGGAGGATATTTCCTATGGCCCTATAGTCTTCAAATGGATCCGAAATATCTGTTCTCTGATTCCACAGAAATAAGGCGAGCAAAGAGACCCACGAAATACTGTTGTAACTCAGTGAGATGAATTAACAGCACACTAAGCAGGTTCTCAGAAAGCTTCTTCCATATTTCATCTGAGGATATTTCCTTTTTCACCATAGCCCTCTATGGGCTTCCAAATATCACTTTGCCAATTCCACAAGAACTGTCTTAGCGAAAGGCTTCTTGAGGGGAAAGCTGTAACTCTCTGAGATGATTGCACAGAACACAAGGAAGTTTCTCAGAAATCTTCTATCTCTTTGTTATCGGAGGATATTTCCTTTGGCCCTGTAGTCTTCAAAGGGATCCGAAATATCTGTTCTCAGATTCCACAGAAATAAGGCTAGCATAGAGATCCACGAAATACAGATGTAACTCTGTGAGTGGAAGTCACACATCAAAGAGCAGTTTCTCAGAAAGCTTCTTTCCAATTTTCATCTGAGGATATTTCCTTTTTCACCGTAGCCCTCTGAGGGCTTCCAAATATCACTTTGCGAATTCCTCAAGAACTGTCTTAGCGAAAGGCTTCTTGAAGGGAAAGCTGTAACTCTGTGAGATGATTTCACAGAACACAAAGAAGTTTCTCAGAAAGCTTCTTTCTGTTTTATATCGGAGGATATTTCATTTGGCCCTATAGTCTTCAAAGGAATCCGAAATATCTGTTATCAGATTACACAGAAATAAGGCTAGCAAGGAGATACACGAAATACAGATGTAACTCTGTGAGTGGAAGTCACAGATCACAAAACAGTTTCTCAGATAGCTTCTTTCCAGATTTCATCTGAGGATATTTCCTTTTTCACCATAGCCCTCTATGGGCTTCCAAATATCCCTTTGCCAATTCCACAAGAACTGTCCTAGCGAATGGCTTAGTGAGCGGAAAGCTGAAACTCTGTGAGATGATTTCACAGAACACAAAGAAGTTTCTCAGGAAGCTTCTTTTCTTTGTTATCGGAGGATATTTCCTTTGGCCCTATAGTCTTCAACGGGATCCGAAATATCTGTTCTCAGATTCCACAGAAATAAGGCTAGCAAAGAGATCCACGAAATTCAGATGTAACTCGGTGAGATGAATTAACAGAACACTAAGCAGTTTCTCAGAAAGCTTCTTTCCAGATTTCATCTGAGGATATTTCCTTTTTCACCATAGCCCTCTATGGGCTTCCAAATATCACATTGCCAATTACACAAGAACTGTTTTAGCGAAAAGCTTCTGGAGGGGAAAGCTGTAACTCTGTGAGATGATTTCACAGAACACAAAGAAGTTTCTCAGAAAGCTTCTTTCCAGATTTCATGTGAGGATATTTCCTTTTTCACCATTGCCCTCTATGGGCTTCCAAATATCACTTTGCAAATTCCACAAGAACTGTCTTAGCGAAAGGCTTCTTGAGGGGAAAGCTGTAACTCTGTGAGATGATTGCACAGAACACAAGGAAGTTTCTCAGAAATCTTCTTTCTCTTTGTTATCGGAGGATATTTCCTTTGGCCCTATAGTCTTCAAAGGGATCCGAAATATCTGTACTCAGATTCCACAGAAATAAGGCTAGCAAAGAGATCCACGAAATACAGAAGTAACTCTGTGAGTGGAAGTCACACATCAAAGAGCAGTTTCTCAGAAAGCTTCTTTCCAATTTTCATCTGAGGATATTTCCTTTTTCACCGTAGCCCTCTAAGGGCTTCCAAATATCACTTTGCGAATTCCACAAGAACTGTCTTAGCGAAAGGCTTCTTGAAGGGAAAGCTGTAACTCTGTGAGATGATTTCACAGAACACAAAGAAGTTTCTCAGAGAGCTTCTTTCTCTTTGTTATCGGAGGATATTTCCTTTGGCCCTACAGTCTTTAAAGGGATCCGAAATATCTGTTCCCAGATTCCACAGAAATAAGGCTAGCAAAGAGATCCACGAAATACAGATGTAACTCTGTGAATGGAAGTCACACATCACAGAGCAGTTTGTCAGAAAGCTTCTTTCCAAATTTCATCTGTGGATATTTCCGTTTTCACCATAGCCCTCTATGGGCTTCCAATTATCACTTTCCAATTCCACAAGAACTGTCTTAGCGAAAGGCTTCTTGAGGGGAAAGCTGTAACTCTGTGAGATGATTTCACAGAACACAAAGAAGTTTCTCAGAAAGCTTCATTTTCTTTGTTATCGGAGAATACTTCCTTTGGCCCTATAGTCTTCAAAGGGATCCGAAATATCTGTTCTCAGATTCCACAGAAATAAGGCTAGCAAAGAGATCCACGAAATACAGATGCAACTCTGTGAGATGAATTAACGGGACACTAAGCAGTTTCTCAGAAAGCTTCTTTCCAGTTTTCATCTGAGGATATTTCCTTTTTCACCATAGCCCTCTATGGGCTTCCAAATATCACTTTGCCAATTCCACAAGAACTGTCTTAGCGAAAGGCTTCTTTAGGGGAAAGCTGTAACTCTGTGAGATGATTTCACAGAACACAAAGAAGTTTCTCAGAAAGCTTCTTTCTCTTTTTTATCTGAGGCTATTTCCTTGTCCCTATAGTCTTCAAAGGGATCCGAAATATCCGTTCTCAGATTCCACAGAAATAAGGCTAGCAAAGAGATACAAGAAATACAGATGTAACTCTGTGAGTGGAAGTCACACATCACAGAGCAGTTTCTCAGAAAGCTTCTTTCAAGATTTCATCAGAGGATATTTCCTTTTTCAGCATAGCCCTCTATGGGCTTCCAAATATCACTTTGCCAATTACACAAGAACTGTCTTAGCGAAAGGCTTTTTGAGGGGAAAGCTGTAACTCTGTTAGATGATTTCACAGAACACAAGGAAGATTCTCAGAAAGCTTCTTTCTCTTTCTTATCGGAGGATTTTTCCTTTGGCCCTATAGTCTTCTAAGGGATTCGATATATCTGTTCAAAGATTCCACAGAAATAAGGCTAGCAAAGAGATCCACGAAATACAGATGTAACTCTGTGAGATGAATTAACACAACACTAAGCAGTTTCTCACAAAGCTTCTTTCCAGATTTCATCTGAGGATATTTCCTTTTTCACCTTAGCGCTCTATGGGCTTCCAAATATTACTTTGCCAATTCCACAAGAACTGTCTTAGCAAAAGGCTTCTTGAGGGGAAAGCTGTAACTCTTTGAGATGATTTCACAGAACACAAAGAAGTTTCTCAGAAAGCTTCTTTCTCTTTGTTATCGGAGGATATTTCCTTAGGCCCTATAGTCTTCAAAGGGATCCGAAATATCTGTTCTCAGATTCCACAGAAATAAGGCTAGCAAAGAGATCCACGAAATACAGATGATACTCAGTGAGTGGTAGTCACACATCACAGAGCAGTTTCTCAGAAAGCTTCTTTCCAGATTTCATCTGAGGATATTTCCTTTCTCACCATAGCCCTCTATGTTTTTCCAAATATCACTTTGCCAATTCCACAAGAACTGTCTTAGAGAAAGGCTACTTCAGGGGAAAGCTGTAATTCTGTGAGATGATTTCACAGAACACAAAGAAGTTTCTCAGAAAGCTTCTTTCTCTTTGTTATCGGAGATTATTTCCTTTGGCCCTATAGTCTTCAAAGGCATCTGAAATATCTCTTCTCAGATTCCACAGAAATAAGGCTAGCAAAGAGATCCACGAAATACAGATGTAACTCTGTGACATGAATTAACAGAACACTAAGCAGTTTCTCAGAAAGCTTCTTTCCAGATTTCATCTGAGGATATTTCCTTTTTCACCATAGCCCTCTATAGGCTTCCAAATATCACTTTGCCAATTCCACAAGAACTGTCTTAGCGAAAGGCTTCTTGAGGGGAAAGCTGTAACTCTGTGAGATGATTTCACAGAACACAAAGAAGTTTCTCAGAAAGCTTCTTTCTCTTTGTTATCGGAGGATATTTCCTTTGGACCTATAGTCTTCAAAGGGATCCGAAATATCTTTTCTCAGATTCCACAGAAATAAGGCTAGGAAAGAGATCCACGAAATACAGATGTAACTCTGTGAGTGGAAGTCACACATCACAGAGCAGTTTCTCAGAAAGCTTCTTTCCAGATTTCATCTGAGGATATTTCCTTTTTCACCATAGCCTTCTAAGGGCTTCCAAATATCACTTTGCCAATTCCACAAGAACTGTCTTAGCGAAAGGCTTCTTGAGGAGAAAGCTTTAACTCTGTGAGATAATTTCACAGAACACAAAGAAGTTTCTCAGAAAGCTTCTTTCTCTTTGTTATCGGAGGATATTTCCTTTGGCCCTATAGTCTTCAAAGGGATCCGCAATATCTGTTCTCAGATTCCACAGAAATAATGCTAGCAGAGAGATGCTCGAAATACAGATGTAACTCTCTGAGTGGAAGTCACACATCACAGAGCAGTTTCTCAGAAAGCTTCTTTCCAGATTTCATCTAAGTATATTTCCTTTTTCACCATAGCCCTCTATGGGCTTCCAAATATCACTTTGCCAATTACACAAGAACTGTCTTAGCGAAAGGCTTTTTGAGGGGAAAGCTGTAACTCTCTGAGATGATTTCAAAGAACACAAAGAAGATTCTCAGAAATCTTCTTTCTCTTTGTTATCGGAGGATATTTCCTTTGGCCCTATAGTCTTCTAAGGGATCCGAAATATCTGTTCTCAGATTCCACAGAAATGAGGCAAGCAAAGAAATCCACGAAATACAGATGTAACTCTGTGAGATGAATTAACAGAACACTAAGCAGTTTCTCAGAAAGCTTCTTTCCAGATTTCATATGAGGATATTTCCTTTTTCACCATAGCCCTCTATGGGCTTCCAAATATCACTTTGCCAGTTCCACAAGAACTGTCTTAGCGAAAGGTTTCTTGAGGGGAAAGCTGTAACTCTGTGAGATGATTTCACAGAACACAAAGAAGTTTCTCAGAAAGCTTCTTTCTCTTTGTTATCGGAGGATATTTCCTTTGGACCTATAGTCTTCAAAGGGATCCGAAATATCTGTTCTCAGATTCCACAGAAATAAGGCTAGCAAAGAAATCCACGAAATACAGATGTAACTCTGTGAGTGGAAGTCACACATTACAGAGCAGTTTCTCAGAAAGCTTCTTTCCAGATTTCATCTGAGCATATTTCCTTTTTCACCATAACCCTCTATATGGTTCCAATTATCACTTTGCCAATTCTACAAGAACTGTCTTAGCGAAAGGCTTCTTGAGGGGAAAGCTGTAACTCCGTGAGATAATTACACAGAACACAAAGAAGTTTCTCAGACAGCTTCTTTCTCTTTGTTTTAGGAGGAAATTTCCTTTGGCCCTATAGTCTTCAAAGGGATCCGAAATATCTGTTCTCAGATTCCACAGAAATAAGGCTAGCATAGAGATCCACGAAATACAGATGTAACTCTGTGAGATGAATTAACAGAATACTAAGCAGTTTCTCAGAAAGCTTCTTTCTAGATTTCATCTGAGGATATTTCCTTTTTCACCATAGCCCTCTATGGGCTTCCAAATATCACTTTGCCAATTCCACAAGAACTGTCTTTGCGAAAGGTTTCTTGAGGGGAAAGCTGTAACTCTGTGAGATGATTTCACAGAACACAAAGAAGTTTCTCAGAAAGCTTCTTTCTCTTTGTTATCTGAGGATATTTCCTTTGTACCTTTAGTCTTCAAAGGGATCCGAATTATCTGTTCTCAGGTTTCACAGAAATAAGGCTAGCAAAGGGATCCACGAAATACAGATGTAACTCTGTGAGTGGAAGTCACACATCACAGAGCAGTTTCTCAGAAAGCTTCTTTCCAGATTTCATCTGAGCATATTTCCTTTTTCACCGTAGCCCTCTATTTGCTTCCAAATATCACTTTGCCAGTACCACAAGAACTGTCTTAGCGAAAGGCTTTTTGAGGGGAAAGCTGTAACTCTGTGAGATGATTTCCCAGAACACAAAGAAGTTTCTCAGAAAGCTTCTTTCTCTTTTTAATCGGAGGATATTTCCTTTGGCCCTATAGTCTTCAAAGGGATCCGAAATATCTGTTCTCAGATTCCACAGGAATAGGGCTAGCAAAGAGATCCACGAAATACAGATGTAACTCTGTGAGTGGAAGTCACACATCACAGAGCAGTTTCTCAGAAAGCTTCCTTAAATATTTCATCTGAGGATATTTCCTTTTTCACCATAGCCCTCTATGGGCTTCCAAATATCACATTGCCAATTCCACAAGAACTGTCTTAGCGAAAGGCTTCTTGAGGGGAAAGCTGTAACTCTGAGAGATGATTTCACAGAACACTAAGAAGTTTCTCAGAAAGCTTCTTTCTCTTTGTTATCGGAGGATACTTCCTTTGGCCCTATTGTCTTCAAAGGGATCCGAAATATCTGTTCTCAGATTCCACAGAAATAAGGCTAGCAAAGAGATCCACGAAAAACAGATGCAACTCTGTGAGATGAATTAACGGGACACTAAGCAGTTTCTCAGAAAGCTTCTTTCCAGATTTCATCTGAGGATATTTCCTTTTTCACCATAGCCCTCTATGGGCTTCCAAATATCACTTTGCCAATTCCACAAGAATTGTCTTAGCGAAAGGCTTCTTTAGGGGAAAGCTGTAACTCTGTGAGATGATTTCACAGAACACAAAGAAGTTTCTCAGAAAGCTTCTTTCTCTTTTTTATCGGAGTCTATTTCCTTGTCCCTATAGTCTTCAAAGGGATCCAAAATATCCGTTCTCAGATTCCACAGAAATAAGGCTAGCAAAGAGATTCACGAAATACAGATGTAACTCTGTGAGTGGAAGTCACACATCACAGAGCAGTTTCTCAGAAAGCTTCTTTCAAGATTTCATCAGAGGATATTTCCCTTTTCAGCATAGCCCTCTATGGGCTTCCAAATATCACTTTGCCAATTACACAAGAACTGTCTTAGCGAATGGCTTTTTGAGGGGAAAGCTGTAACTCTGTGAGATGATTTCACAGAACACAAAGAAGATTCTCAGAAAGCTTCTTTCTCTTTCTTATCGGCGGATTTTTCCTTTGGCCCTATAGTCTTCTAAGGGATTCGAAATATCTGTTCAAAGATTCCACAGAAATAAGGCGAGCAAAGAGATCCACGAAATACAGATGTAACTCTGTGAGATGAATTAACAGAACACTAAGCAGTTTCTCACAAAGCTTCTTTCCAGATTTCATCTGAGGATATTTCCTTTTTCACCATAGCCCTCTATGGGCTTCCAAATATTACTTTGCCAATTCCACAAGAACTGTCTTAGCAAAAGGCTTCTTGAGGGGAAAGCTGTAACTCTGTGAGATGATTTCACAGAACACAAAGAAGTTTCTCAGAAAGCTTCTTTCTCTTTGTTATCGGAGGTTATTTCCTTAGGCCCTATAGTCTTCAAAGGGATCCGAAATATCTGTTCTTAGATTCCACAGAAATAAGGCAAGCAAAGAGATCCACGAAATACAGATGTAACTCTGTGAGTGAAGTCACACATCACAGAGCAGTTTCTCAGAAAGCTTCTTTCCAGATTTCATCTGAGGATATTTACTTTTTCACCATAGCCCTCTATGTTCTTCCAAATATCACTTTGCCAATTCCACAAGGACTGTCTTAGTGAAATGCTACCTCAGGGGAAAGCTGTAACTCTGTGAGATGATTTCACAGAACACAAAGAAGTTTCTCAGAAAGCTTCTTTCTCTTTGTTATCGGAGGATATTTCCTTTGGCCCTATAGTCTTCAAAGGGATCCGAAATATCTGCTCTCAGTTTCCACAGAAATAAGGCTAGCAAAGAGATCCACGAAATACAGATCTAAATCTGTGAGATGAATTAAGAGAACACTAAGCAGTTTCTCAGAAAGCTTCTTTCCAGATTTCATCTGAGGACATTTCCTTTTTCACCATACCCATTTATGGGCTTCCAAATATCACTTTGCAAATTCGACAAGAACTGTCTTAGCGAAAGTCTCCTTGAGAGTGAACTCTAACTCTGTGAGATGATTTCACAGAACACAAAGAAGTTCCTCAGAAAGCTTCTTTCTCTTTGTTATCGGAGGATATTTCCTTTGGTCCTATAGTCTTCAAGGGGATCCGAAATATCTGTTCTCAGATTCCACAGAAATAAGGCTAGCAAAGAGATCCACGAAATACAGATGTAACTCTGTGAGTGGAAGTCACAAATCACAGAGCAGTTTCTCAGAAAGCTTCTTTGCAGATTACATCTGAGGACATTTCCTTTTTCACCATAGCCCACTAAGGGGTTCCAAATATCACTTTGCCAATTCCACAAGAACTGTCTTAGCGAAAATCTTCTTGAGGGGAAAGCTGTAACTCTGTGAGATGATTTCACAGAACACAAAGAAGTTTCTCAGAAAGCTTCTTTCTCTTTGTTATCGGAGGATATTTCCTTTGGTCCTATAGTCTTCAAAGGGATACGAAATATCTGTTCTCAGATTCCACAGAAATAGGGCTAGCAATGAGATCCACTAATAGCAGATGTAACTCTGGAAAATGAATTAACAGAACACTAAGCAGTTTCTCAGAAAGCTTCTTTCCAGATTTCATCTGAGGATATTTCCTTTTTCACCGTAGCTCTCTAAGGGCTTCCAAATATCACTTTGCCAATTCCACAAGAACTGTCTTAGCGAAAGGCTTCTTGAGGGGAAAGCTGTAACTCTGTGAGATGATTTCACAGAACACAAAGAAGTTTCTCAGAAAGCTTCTTTCTCCTTGTTGTCGGAGGATATTTCCTTTGCCACTATAGTCTTCGAAGTAATCCGACATATCTGTTCTCAGATTCTACAGAAATAAGGCTAACAAAGAGATCCACGAAATACAGATGTAACTCTGTGAGTGGAAGTCACACATCACAGAGCAGTTTCTCAGAAAGCTTCTTTCCAGATATCATATGAGGATATTTCCTTTTTCACCATTGCCCTCTATTGGCTTCCAAATATCACTTTGCCAATTCC
This sequence comes from Macaca mulatta, assembly GCF_049350105.2. Taxonomy (NCBI): domain Eukaryota; kingdom Metazoa; phylum Chordata; class Mammalia; order Primates; family Cercopithecidae; genus Macaca; species Macaca mulatta. The sequence goes on along the minus strand of NC_133409.1, from coordinate 51,204,710 downwards.
ACAAGAACTGTCTTCTCGAAAGGCTTCTTGAGGGGAAGCCGTAACTCTGTGAGATGATTCCAAAGAACACAAAGTAGTTTCTCAGAAAGCTTCCTTCTCTTTGTTATCGGAGGATATTTCCTTTGGCCCTATAGTCTTCAAAATTATCTGAAATATCTGTTCTCAGATTCCACTGAAACAAGGCTAGCAAAGAGATCCACGAAATACAGATGTAACTCTGTGAGTGGAAGTCACATATCAGAGAGCAGTTTCTCAGGAAGCTTCTTTCCAGTTTTCATCTGAGGATATTTCCTTTTTCACCGTAGCCCTCTATGGGCTTCCAAATATCACTTTGAAAATTGAAAAAGAACTGTCTTAGCGAAAGGCTTCTTGAGGGGAAAGCTGTAACGCTGTGAGATGATTTCACAGAACAAAAAGAAGTTTCTCAGAATGCTTCTTTGTCTTTGTTATCGGAGGATATTTCCTTTGGCCCTATAGTCTTCAAAGGGATCCGAAATATCTGTTCTCAGATTCCACAGAAATAAGGCTAGTAAAGAGATCCACGAAATACAGATGTAACTCTGTGAGTGGAAGTCACACATCACAGAGCAGTTTCTCAGAAATCTTCTTTCCAGATTTCATCTGAGGATATTTCCTTTATCACCATAGCCCTCTAAGGGCTTGCAAATGACACTTTGCCAATTCCACAATAACTGTTTTAGAGAAAGGCTTCTTGAGGGGAAAGCTGTAACTCTGTGACATGATTTCACAGAACACAAAGAAGTTTCTCAGAAACTTTCTTTCTCTTTGTTATCGGAGGATATTTCCTTTGGCCCTATAGTCTTCAAAGGGATCCGAAATATCTGTTCTCAGATTCCACAGAAATAAGGCTAGCAAAGAGATACAAGAAATACAGATGTAACTCTGTGAGTGGAAGTCACACATCACAGAGCAGTTTCTCAGAAAGCTTCTTTCAAGATTTTATCTGAGGATATTTCCTTTTTCACCATAGCCCTCTATGGGCTTCCAAATATCACTTTGCCAATTCCACAAGAACTCTCTTAGCGAAAGGCTTCTTGAGGGGAAAGCTGTAACTGTGTGAGATGATTTCACAGAACACAAAGAAGCTTCTCAGAAAGTTTCTTTCTCTTTTTTATCGGAGGATATTTCCTTTGGCCGTATAGTCTTCAAAGGGATCCGAAATATCTGTTCTCAGATTCCACAGAAATAAGGCTAGCAACGAGATGAACGAAATACAGATATAACTCTGTGAGTGGAAGTCACACATCACAGAGCAGTTTCTCAGAAATCTTCTTTTCAGATTTCATCTGAGGATATTTCCTTTTTCAGCATAGCCCTCTATGGGCTTCCAAATATCAGTTTGCCAATTCCAGAAGAACTGTCTTAGTGAAAGGCTTCTTGAGGGGAAAGCTGTAACTCTGTGTGATGATTTCACAGAACACAAAGAAGTTTCTCAGATAACTTCTTTCTCTTTGTTATTGGAGGATATTTCCTTTGGCCCTATAGTCTTCAAAGGGATCCGATATATCTGTTCTCAGATTCCACAGAAATAAGGCTAGCAAATTGATCCACGAAATACAGATGTAACTCTGTGAGTGGAAGTCACACGTGACAGAGGAGTTTCTCAGAAAGCTACTTTCCAGATTTCATCAGAGCATATTTCCTTTTTCACCATAGCCCTCTTTGTGCTTCCAAATATCACTTTGCCAATTCCACAAGAACTGTCTTAGCGAAAGGCTTCTTGAGGGGAAATTTGTAACTCTGTGAGATGATTTCACAGAACACAAAGAAGTTTCTCAGAAAGCTTCTTTCTCTTTGTTATCGGAGGATAATTCCTTTGGCCCTACAGTCTTCAAAGGGATCCGAAATATCTGTTCTCAGATTCCACAGAAATAAGGCTAGCAATGAGATCCACAAAATACAGATGTAAATCTGTGAGTTGAAGTCACACATCACAGAGCACTTTCTCGGAAACCTTCTTTCCCGATTTCATCTGTGGATATTTCCTTTTTCACCGTAGCCCTCTATGGGCTTCCAAATATCATTTTGCCAACTCCACAAGAACTGTCTTACCGAAAGGCTTCTTGAGGGGAAAGCTGTAACTCTGTGAGATGATTTCACAGAACACAAAGAAGTTTCTCAGAGAGCTTCTTTCTCTTTGTTATCGGAGGATATTTCCTTTGGCCCTATAGTCTTCAAAGGGATCCGAAATATCTGTTCTCAGATTCCACAGAAATAAGGCTAGCAAAGTGATCCACGATATACTGTTGTAACTCTGTGAGATGAATTAACAGAACACTAAGCAGTTTCTCAGAAAGCTTCTTTCCAGATTTCACCTGAGGATATATCCTTTTTCACCAGAACCCTCTATGGGCTTCCAAATATCACTTTGCGAATTCCAAAAGAACTGTCTTAGCGAAAGGTTTCTTGAGGGAAAAGCTGTAACTCTGTGAGATGATTTCACAGAACACAAAGAAGTTTCTCAGAAAGCTTCTTTCTCTTTGTTATCGGAGGATATTTCCTTAGGCCCTATAGACTACACATGGATCCGAAATATCTGTTCTCAGATTTCACAGAAATAAGGCTAGCAAAGAGATCCACGAAATACAGATGTAACTCTGTGAGATGAATTAACAGAACAGAAGCAGTTTCTCAGAAAGCTTCTTTCCAGATTTCATCTGAGGATATTTCCTTTTTCAACGTAGAACTCTATGGGCTTCCAAATATCACTTTGCCAATTCCACAAGAACTGTCTTAGCGAAAGTCTTCTTGAGGGGAAAGCTGTAACTCTGTGAGATGATTTACAGAACACAAAGAAGTTTCTCAGAAAGCTTCTTTCTCTTTGTTATCGGAGGATATTTCCTTTGGCCCTATAGTCTTCAAAGGGATCCAAATTATCTGTTCTCAGATTCCACAGAAATAAGGCTAGCAAAGAGATCAACGAAATACAGATTTAACTCTGTGAGTAGAATTCACACATGACAGAGGAGTTTCTCAGAAAGCCAATTTCCAGATTTCATCTGAGGATATTTCCTTTTTAACCATAGCCCTCTATGGGCTTCCAAATATCACTTTGCCTATTCCACAAGAACAGTCTTAGCGAAAGGCTTCTTGAGGGGAAAGCTGTAACTCTCTAAGATGATTTCACAGAACACAAAGAAGTTTCTCAGAAAGCTTCTTTCTCTTCGTTATCGGAGGATATTTCCTTTGGCCCTATAGTCTTCAAAGGGATCCGAAATATCTGTTCTCAGATTCCACAGAAATAAGGCTAGCAAAGAGATCCACGAAATACAGATGTAACTCTGTGAGTGGAAGTCACAAATCACAGAGCAGTTTCTCAGAAAGCTTCTTTGCAGATTACATCTGAGGACATTTCCTTTTTCACCGTAGCCCTCTAAGGGGTTCCAAATATCACTTTGCCAATTCCACAAGAACTGTCTTAGCGAAAATCTTCTTGAGGGGAAAGCTGTAACTCTGTGAGATGATTTCACAAAACACAAAGAAGTTTCTCGGAAAGCTTCTTTCTCTTTGTTATCGGAGGATATTTCCTTTGGCCCTATAGTCTTCAAAGGGATCCGAAATATCTGTTCTCAGATTCCACAGAAATAAGGCTAGCAAAGTGATCCACGATATACTGTTGTAACTCTGTGAGATGAATTAACAGAACACTCAGCAGTTTCTCAGAAAGCTTCTTTCCAGATTTCATCTGAGGATATTTCCTTTTTAACCATAGCCTTCTATGGGCTTCCAAATATCACTTTGCCTATTCCACAACAACAGTCTTAGCGAAAGGCTTCTTGAGGGGAAAGCTGTAACTCTCTAAGATGATTTCACAGAACACAGAGAAGTTTCTAAGAAAGCTTCTTTCTCTTCGTTATCGGAGGATATTTCCTTTGGCCCTATATCTTCAAAGGGATCCGAAATATCTGTTCTCAGATCCCACAGAAATAAGGCTAGCAAAGAGATCAAAGAAATACAGATGTAACTCTGTGAGATGAATTAACAGAACACTATAGCAGTTTCTCAGAAAGCTTCTTTCCAGATTTCTTCTGAGGATATTTCCTTTTTCACCATAGCCCTCAATGGGCTTCCAAATATCACTTTGCCAATTCCACAAGAACTGTTTTAGCGAAAGGCTTCTTGAATGGAAAGCTGTAACTCTGTGAGATGATTTCACAGAACACAAAGAAGTTTCTCAGAAAGCTTCTTTCTCTTTGTTATTGGAGAATATTTCCTTTGGCCCAGTAGTCTACAAAAGGATCCGAAATATCTGTTCTCAGATTACAGAGAAATAAGTCTAGCAAAGAGATCCACGAAATAAAGATGTAACTCTGTGAGTGGAAGTCTCACATGACAGAGCAGTTTCTCAGAAAGATTCTTTCCAGGTTTCATCTGAAGATATTTCCTTTTTCTCCATAGCCCTCTATGGGCTTTAAATATCACATTGCCAATTCCACAAGAACTGTCTTAGCGAAAGGCTTCTTGAGGGGAGAGCTGTAACTCTGTGAGATGATTTCACAGAACACAAAGAAGTTTCTCAGAAAGCTTCTTTCTCGTTCTTATCGGAGGGTATTTCCTTTGGCCTACAGTATTCAAAGAGATCCGAAATATCTTTTCTCAGATTCCACAGAAATAAGGCTAGCAAAGAGATCCACGAAATACAGATGTAACTCTGTGAGGGGAAGTCACATATCACAGAGCAGTTTTTCAGAAAGCTTCTTTCCAGATTTCATCTGAGGATATTTCCTTTTTCACCATAGCCCTCTATGGGCTTCCAAATATCACTTTGAGAATTCCACAAGAACTGTCTTAGCGAAAGGCTTCTTGAGGGGAAACTGTAACTCTGTGAGATGATTTCACAGAACACAAAGAAGTTTCTCAGAAAGCTTCTTTCTCTTTGTCATCGGAGGATATTTCCTTTGACCCTATAGTCTTCAAAAGGATCCGAAATATCTGTTATCAGATTCCACAGAAATACGGCTAGCAAAGAGATACACGAAAAAGAAATGTAACTCTGTGAGATGAATTAACAGAACACTAAGCAGTTTCTCAGAAAGCTTCTTTCCAGATTTCACCTGAGGATATATCCTTTTTCACCAGAAACTTCTATGGGCTTCCAAATATCAGTTTGCAAATTCCAAAAGAACTGTCTTATCGAAAGGCTTCTTGAGGGGAAAGCTGTAACTCTGTGAGATGATTTCACAGAACACAAAGAAGTTTCTCAGAAAGCTTCTTTCTCTTTGTTATCGGAGGATATTTTCTTTGTCCCTTTAGTCTTCAAAGGGATCCGAAATATCTGTTCTCAGATTCCACAGAAATAAGGCTAGCAAAGAGATCCACGAAATACAGATGTAACTCTGTGAGTGGAAGTCACACATCACAGAGCAGTTTCTCAGAAAGCTTCTTTCCAGATTTCATCTGAGGATATTACCTTTTTCACCATAGCCCTCTATGGGCTTCCAAATATCAACTTGCCAATTCAACAAGAACTTTCTTAGCGAAAGGCTTCTTGAGGGGAAAGCTGTAACTCTGTGAGATGATTTCAGAGAACACAAAGAAGTTTCTCAGAAAGATTCTTTCTCTTTGTTATCGGAGGATATTTCCTTTGGCCCTATATTCTTCAAAGGGATCCGAAATATCTGTTCTCAGATTCCACAGAAATAAGGCTAGCAAAGAGATCCACGAAATACAGATATAACTCTGTGAGATGAATTAACAGAACACTAAGCAGTTTCTCAGAAAGCTCCTTTCCAGATTTCATCTGAGGATATTTCCTTTTTCACCATAGCCTTCTTTGTGTTTCCAAATATCACTTTGCCAATTCCAGAAGAACTGACTTAGCGAAAGTCTTCTTGAGGGGAAAGCTGTATCTCTGTGAGATGATTTCACAGAACACAAAGAAGTTTCTAGGAAAGCTTCTTTCTCTTTGTTATCGAAGGATATTCACTTTGGCCCTATAGACTTGAAAGGGATCGGAATATCTGTTCTCAGATTCCACAGAAATAAGGCTAGCAAAGAGATCCACGAAAAACAGATGTAACTCTATGAGTGGAAGTCACACATGACAGAGGAGTTTCTCATAATGCTACTTGCCAGATTTTATCTGAGGATATTTCCTTTTTCACCATAGCCCTCCATGGGCTTCCAAATATCACTTTGCCTATTCCACAAGAACTGTCTTAGCGAAAGGCTTCTTGAGGGGAAAGCAGTAACTCTGTGAGATGATTTCACAGAACAAAAAGAAGTTTCTCAGAAAGCTTCTTTCTCTTTGTTATCGGAGGATATTTCCTTTGGCCCTACAGTCTCCAAAGGGATACGAAATCTCTGTTCCAGATTCCACAGAAATAAGGCTAGCAAACACATCCACGAAATACAGATGTAACTCTGTTTGTGGAAGTCACACATCAAAGAGCAGTTTCTCAGAAAGCTTCTTTCCAGATTTCATCTGAGGATATTTCCTTTTTCAACATAGCCCTCTATGGGCTTCCAAATATCACTTTGCGAATTCCACAAGAACTGTCTTAGCGAAATGCTTCTTGAGGGGAAAGCTGTAACTCTGTGAGATGATTTCACAGAACACGAAGAAGTTTCTCAGAAAGCTTCTTTCTCTTTGTCATCGGAGGGTATTTCCTTTGGCCATATAGTCTTCAAAGGGATCCGAAATATCTGTTCCAAATTCCACAGACATAAGGCTAGCAAAGAGATCCAAGAAATACAGATGAAACTTTGTGAGATGAATTAACAGAACACTAATCAGTTTCTCAGAAAGCTTCTTTCCGGACTTCCTCTGAGGATATTTCCTTTTTCACCATAGCCCTCTATGGGCTTCCAAATATGGCTTTGCCAATTCCACAAGAACTGTCTTAGCGAAAGGCTTCTTGAGGGGAAAGCTGTAACTCTGTGAGATGATTTCACAGAACACAAAGAAGTTTCTCAGAAAGCTTCTTTCTCTTTGTTATCGGAGGATATTTCCTTTGGCCCAGTAGTCTTCAAAGGGAACCGAAATATCTGTTCTCAGATTCCACAGAAATAAGGCTAGCAAAGAGATCCACGAAATATAGATGTAACTCTGTGAGCTGAATAAACAGAACACTAAGCAGTTTCTTCTCTCTTGATTTCATCTGAGGATATTTCCTTTTTCACCATAGCCCTCCATGGTCTTCCAAATATCACTTTGCCAATTCCACAAGAACTGTCTTTGCGAAAGGCTTCTTGAGGGGAAAGCTGTAACTCTGGGAGATGATTTCACAGAACAGAGACAAGTTTCTCAGAAAGCTTCTTTCTCTTTGTTGTCGGAGGATATTTCCTTTGGCCCTATAGTCTTCAAAGGGATTCGAAATATCTGTTCTCAGATTCCACAGAAATAACGCTAGCAAAGTGATCCACGAAATGCAGATGTAACTCTGTGAGGTGAATTAACAGAACACTATGCAGTTTCTCAGAAATCTTCTTTCCAGATTTCATCTGAGGATATTTCCTTTTTCACCATAGCCCTCATTGGGCTTCCAAATATCACTTTGCCAATTCCACAAGAACTGTCTTAGCGAAAGGCTTCTTGAGGGGAAAGATGTAACTCTGTGAGGTGATTTCACAGAACACAAAGAAGTTTTTCAGGAAGCTTCTTTCTCTTTGTTATGGGAGGATATTCCCTTTGGCCCTATAGTCTTCAAAGGGATCTGAAATATCTGTTCTCAGATTCCACAGATATAAGGCTAACAAAGAGATCCACGAAATACAGATGTAACTCTGTGAGCTGAATAAACAGAACACTAAGCAGTTTCTTCTCTCCTGATTTCATCTGAGGATATTTCCTTTTTCACCATAGTCCTCCATGGGCTTCCAAATATCACTTTGCCAATTCCACAAGAACTGTCTTAGCGAAAGGCTTCTTGAGGGGAAAGCTGTAACTCTGTGAGATGATTTCACAGAACACAAAGAAGTTTCTCAGAAAGCTTCTTTCTCTTTGTTATCGGAGGATATTTCCTTTGGCCCTATAGTCTTCAAAGTGATCCGTAATATCTGTTCTCAGATTCCACAAAAATAAGGCTAGCAAACAGATCCAGGAAATACAGATGTAAATCTGTGAGTGGAAGTCACACATCACAGAGCAGTTTCTCAGAAAGCTTCTATCCAGATTTCATCTGAGGATATTTCCATTTTCACCATAGCCCTCTATGGCCTTCCAAATATCACTTTGCCAATTCCACAAGAACTGTCTTAGCGAAAGGCTTCTTGAGGGGAAAGCTGTAACTCTGTGAGATGATATCACAGTACACAAAGAAGTTTCTAAGAAAGCTTCTTTCTCTTTGTTATCGGTGGATATTTCCTTTGGCCCTATAGTCTTCAAAGGGATCCGAAATATCTGTTCTCACATTCCACAGAAATAAGGCTAGCAAAGACATCCAAGAAATACAGATGTAACTATGTGAGATGAATTAACAGAAAACTAAGCAGTTTCTCAGAAACCTTATTTCCAGATTTCATCTGAGGATATTTCCTTTTCACCATAGCCCTCTAAGGGCTTCCAAATATCACTTTGCCAATTCCACAAGAACTGTCTTAGCGAAAGGCTTCTTGAGGGGAAAGCTGTAACTCGGTGAGATGATTTCACAGAACACAAAGAAGTTTCTCAGAAAGCTTCTTTCTCTTTGTTATCGCAGGATAATTCCTTTGGCCCTATTGTCTTCAAAGGGATCCGAAATATCTGTTTTCAGATTCCACAGAAATAAGCCTAGCAAAGAGATCCACGAAATACTGTTGTAACTCTGTGAGATGAATTAACAGAGCACAAGGCAGTTTCTCAGAAAGCTTCCTTCCAGACTTCATCTGAGGATATTTCCTTTTTCACCGTAGACCTCTCTGGACTTCCAAATATCACTTTGCCAATTCCACAAAAACTGTCTTAACGAAAATCTTCTTGAGGGGAAAGCTGTAACTCTGTGAGATGATTTCACAGAACACAAATAAGTTTCTCAGAAAGCTTCTATCTCTTTGTTATCGGAGGATATTTCCATTGTCCCTGTAGTTTTCAAATGGATCCGAAATATCTGTTCTCAGATTCCACAGAAATAAGGCTAGCAAAGAGATCTACGAAATACAGATGTAACTCTGTGAGTGGAAGTCACACATCACAGAGCAGCTTCTCAGAAAGCTTCTTTCCAGATTTCATGTGAGGATATTTCCTTTTTCACCGTAGCCCTCTATGGGCTACCAAATATCACTTTGCCAATTCCACAAGAACTGTCTTAGCGAAAGGCTTTTTGAGGGGAAAGCTTTAACTCTGTGAGATGATTTCACAGAACACAAAGTAGTTTTTCAGAAAGCTTCTTTCTCTTTGTTATCGGTGGATATTTCCTTTGGCCCTATAGTCTACAAAGGGATCCGAAATATCTGTTCTCACATTCCACAGAAATAAGGCTAGCAAAGAGATGAACGAAATACTGTTGTAACTCTGTGAGATGAATTCACAGAACACTAAGCAGTTTCTCAGGAATCTTCTTTCCAGATTTCATCTGAGGATATTTCCTTTTTCACCATAGCCCTCTATAGGCTTCCAAATATCACTTTGCCAATTCCACAAGAACTGTCTTAGTGAAAGGCTTCTTGGGGGGAAAGCTGTAACTCTGAGAGATGATTTCACAGAACAAAAAGAAGATTCTCAGAAAGCTTTTTTCTCTTTGTTATTGGAGGATATTTCCTTTGGCCCTATAGTCTTCAAAGGAATCCGAAATATCTGTTCTCAAATTCCACAGAAATAAGGCTAGCAAAGAGACCCACGAAATACTGTTGTAACTCTATGAGATGAATTAACAGAACACTAAGCAGTTTCTCAGAAAGCTTCTTTCCAGATTTCATCCGAGGATATTTCCTTCTTCAACCTAGCCCTCTATGGGCTTCCAAATATCACTTTGCCAATTCCACAAGAACTGTCTTAGCGAAAGGCTTCTTCAGGGGAAAGCTGTAACTCTGTGAGATGATTTCACAGAACACAAAGAAGTTTCTCAGAAGCCTTCTTTCTCTTTGTTATTGGAGGATATTTCCTTTGGCCCTATAGTCTTTGAAGGGATCCGAAATATCTTTTCTCACATTCCACAGAAATAAGGCTAGCAAAGACATCTACGAAATACAGATGTAACTCTGTGAGTGGAAGTCACACATCACAGAGCAGCTTCTCAGAAAGCTTCTTTCCAGATTCCATCTGAGGATATTTCCTTTTTCACCATAGCCCTCTAAGGGCTTCCAAATATCACTTTGCCAATTCCACAAGAACTGTCTTAGCGAAAGGCTTCTTGAGGGGAAAGCTGTAACTCTGTGAGATGATTTCACAGAACACAAAGAAGTTTCTCAGAAAGCTTGTTTCTCTTTGTTATCGGAGGATATTTCCTTTGGGCCTATAGTCTTCAAAGGGATCCGAAATATCTGTTCTCACATTCCATAGAAATAAGGCTAGCAAAGAGATCCAGGAAATACTGTTGTAACTCTGTTAGTGGAAGACACGCATGACAGAGCAGGTTCTCAGAAAGCTATTTCCCGATTTCATCTGAGGATATTTCCTTTTTCACCATAGCCCTCTATGGGCTTGCAAATATCACTTTCCCAATTCCACAAGAACTGTGTTAGCGAAAGGCTTCTTGAGGGGAAAGCTGTAACTCTTTTAGATGATTTCACAGAACACAAAGAAGATTCTCAGAAAGCTTATTTCTCTTTGTTATCGGAGGATATTTCCTCTGGCCCTATATTCTTCAAAGGGATCCGAAATATCTGTTCTCAGATTCCACAGAAATAAGGCTAGCAAAGAGATCCACGAAATGCAGATGTAACTCTGTGAGTGGAAGTCACACATGACAGAGGAGTTTCTCAGAAAGCTACTTTGCAGATTTCTTCTGAGGATATTTCCTTTTTCACCATAGACCTCTATGGGCTTCCAAATATCACTTTGCCAATTCCACAAGAACTCTCTTAGCGAAAGGATTCTTCAGGGGAAAGCTGTAACTCTGTGAGATGATTTCACAGAACACAAAGAAGTTCCTCTGAAAGCTTCTTTCTCTTTGTTATCGGAGGATATTTCCTTTGGCCCTATAGTCTTCAAAGGGATCCGAAATATCTGTTCTCAGATTACACAGGAATAAGGCTAGCAAAGAATTCCACGAAATACAGATGTAACTCTGTGAGTGGAAGTCAATAATGACAGAGCAGTTTCTCAGAAACCTTCTTTCCAGATTCCATCTGCGGATATTTTCTTATTCAGCATTGCCCTCTACAGGCTTGCAAATATCACTTTGCCAATTCCACAAGAACTGTCTTAGCGAAAGGCTTCTTGAGGGGAAAGCTGTAACTCTGTGAGATGATTTCACAGAACACGAAGAAGTTTCTCAGAAAGCTTCTTTCTCTTTGTCATCGGAGGGTATTTCCTTTGGCCCTATAGTCTTCAAAGGGATCCGAAATATCTGTTCTCAGATTCCACAGAAATAAGGCTTGCAAAGAGATCCACGAAATACAGATATAACTCTGTGAGTGGAAGTCACATATCACAGAGCAGTTTCTCAGAAAGCTTCTTTAAAGATTTCATCTGAGGATATTTCTTTTTCACCATAGCCCTCTATAGGCTTCCAAATATCACCTTGCCAATTCCACAATAACTGACTTAGCGAAAGGCTTCTTGAGGGGAAAGATGTAACTCTGTGGGATGATTTCACAGAACACAAAGAAGGTTCTCAGAAAGCTTCTTTGTCTTTGTTTTCGGGGATATTTCCTTTGGCCCTATAATCTCCAAAGGGATCCAAAATATCTGTTCTCAAGTTTCACAGAAATAAGGCTAGCAAAGAGATCCACGAAATACAGATGTAACTCTGTGAGAGGAATTCACACATCACAGAGCAGTTTTTCAGAAAGCTTCTTTCCAGATTCCATCTGCGGATATTTCCTTTTTCACCAAAGCCCTCTATGGGCTTGCAAATATCACTTTGCCAATTCCACAAGAACTGTCTTAGCGAAAGGCTTCTTGAGGAGAAAGCTGTAACTCTGTGAGATGATTTCACAGAACACAAAGATGTTTCTCAGAAATCTTCTTTCTCTTTGTTATCGGAGGATATTTCCTTTGGCCCTATAGTCTTGAAACGGATCCGAAATATCTGTTCTCAGATTCCACAGAAATAACGCTCGCAAAGAGATGCACGAAATACAGATGTAACTCTGTGAGTGGAAGTCACACATCACAGAGCAGTTTCTCAGAAAGCTTCTTTCCAGATTTCATCTGAGGATATTTCCTTTTTCACCATAGCCCTCTATGGGCTTGCAAATGTCACTTTGCCATTTCCACAAGAACTGTGTTAGCGAAAGGCTTCTTTAGGGGTAAGCTGTAACTCTGTGAGTTAATTTCACAGAACACAAAGAAGTTTCTCAGAAAGCTTCTTTCTCTTTGTTATCGGAGGATATTTCCTTTGGCCTTATAGTCTTCAAAGGGATCAGAAATATCTGTTCTCAGATTCCACAGAAATAAGGCTAGCAAAGAGATCTACGAAATACAGATGTAACTCTGTGAGATGAATTAACAGAACACTAAGCAGTTTCTCAGAAAGCTTCTTTCCAGATTTCTTCTGAGGATATTTCCTTTTTCACCATAGCCCTCAATGGGCTTCAAATATCACTTTCCCAATTCCACAAGAACTGTCTTAGCGAAAGGCTTCTTGAGGGGAAAGCTGTACCTCTGTGAGATGATTTCACAGAACACAAAGAAGTTTCTCAGAAAGCTTCTTTCTCTTTGTTATCGGAGGATATTTCCTTTGGCCCTATCGTCTTCAAAGGGATCGGAAATATCTGTTCTCAGATTCCACAGAAATAAGGCTAGCAAAGAGATCCACGAAATACAGATGTAACGCTGTGAGATGAAAAAACAGAACACTAAGCAGTTTCTGAGAAAGCTTCTTTCCAGATTTCATCCGAGGATATTTCCTTCTTCAGCATAGCCCTCTATGGGCTTCCAAATATCACTTTGCAAATTCCACAAGAAAGGTCTTAGCGAAAGGCTTCTTGAGGGGAAAGCTGTAACTCTGTGAGATGATTTCACAGAACACAAAGAAGATTCTCAGAAAGCTTCTTTCTCTTTGTTATCGGAGGTTATTTCCTTTGGCCCTATGGTCTTCAAAGGGATCCGAAATATCTGTTCTCAGATTCCACAGAAATAAGGCTCTCAAAGAGATCCAAGAAATGCAGATGTAACTCTGTGAGATGGATTAAGGGAACACTAAGCAGTTTCTCAGAAAGCTTCTTTCCAGATTTCATCTGAGGATATTTCCTTTTTCACCATAGCCCTCTATGAGCTACCAAGTATCACTTGGCAAATTCCACAAGATTTGACTTAGCGAAAGGCTTCTTGAGGGGAAAGCTGTAACTCTGTGAGGTGATTTCACAGAACTCGAAGAAGTTTCTCAGAAAGCTTCTTTCTCTTTGTTATCGGATGATATTTGCTTTGGCCCTTTAGTCTTCAAAGGGATCCAAAATATCTGTTCTCAGATTCCACTGAAATAAGGCTAGCAAAGAGATCCACGAAATACAGATGTAACTCTGTGAGATAAATTAACAGAACACTAAGCAGTTTCTCAGAAAGCTTCTTTCCAGATTTCATCTGAGGATATTTCCTTTTTCACCTTAGCCCTCTATGGGCTTCCAAATATCACTTTGCCAATTCCACAAGAACTGTCTTAGCGAAAGGCTTCTTGAGGGGAAAGCTGTAACTCTGTGAGATGATTTCACAGAACACAAAGAAGATTCTCAGAAAGATTCTTTCTCTTTGTTATCGGAGGATATTGCCATTGGCCCTATAGCCTTCAAAGGGATCCGAAATATCTGTTCTCAGATTCCAGAGAAATAAGGCTAGCAAGATATCCACGAAATACAGATGTAACTCTGTGAGATGAATTAACAGAACACTAAGCAGTTTCTCAGAAAGCTTCTTTCCAGATTTCATCTGAGGATATTTCCTTTTTCACCATAGCCCTCTATGGGCTTGCAAATATCACTGTGCCAATTCCACAAGAACTGTCTTAGCGAAAGGCTTCTTGAGGGAAAGCTGTAACTCTGTGAGATGATTTCACAGAACACAAAGAAGTTTCTCAGGAAGCTTCTTTCTCTTTGTTATCGGAGGATATTTCCTTTGGCCCTATAGTCTTCAATGGGATCCGAAATATCTGTTCTCAGATTCCACAGAAATAAGGCTAGCAAAGAGATCCACGAAATACAGATGTAATTCTGTGAGTGGAAGTCACCCATCACAGAGCTGTTTCTCAGAAAGCTTCTTTCCAGATTCCATCTGCGGATATTTCCTTTTTCACCATAGCCCTCTATGGGCTTCCAAATATCACTTTGCCAATTCCACAAGAACTGTCTTAGCGAAAGGCTTCTTGAGGGGAAAGCTGTAACTCTCTGAGATGATTTCACAGAACACAAAGAAGTTTCTCAGAAAGTTTCTTTCTCTTTACTATCGGAGGATATTTCCTTCGGCCCTATAGTCTTCAAAGGGATCCGAAATATCTGTTCTCAGATTCCACCGAAATAAGGCTCGCAAAGAGATCCACGAAATACAGACGTAACTCTGTGAGTGGAAGTCACACATCACAGAGCAGTTTCTCAGAAAGCTTCTTTCCAGATTTCATCTGAGGATATTTCCTTTTTCACCGTAGCCCACTATGGGCTTCCAAATATCACTTTGCCAATTCCACAAGAACTGTCTTAGCGAAAGGCTTCTTGAGGGGAAAGCTGTAACTCTGTGAGATGATTTCACAGAACACAAAGAAGTTTCTCAGAAAGTTTCTTTCTCTTTACTATCGGAGGATATTTCCTTTGGCCCTATAGTCTTCAAAGGGATCCGAAATATCTGTTCTCAGATTACACCGAAATAAGGCTCGCAAAGAGATCCACGATATACAGATGTAACTCTGTGAGTGGAAGTCACACATCACAGAGCAGTTTCTCAGAAAGCTTCTTTCCAGATTTCATCTGAGGATATTTCCTTTTTCACCAGAGCCCTCTATGGGCTTCCAAATATCACTTTGCCAATTCCACAAGAACTGTTAGCGAAAGGCTTCTTGAGGGGAAAGTTGTAACTCTGTGAGATGATTTCACAGAGCACAAAGAAGTTTCTCAGAATGCTTCTTTCTCTATGTTATCGGAGGATATTTCCTTTGGCCCTATAGTCTTCAAAGGGATCCGAAGTATCTGTACTCAGATTCCACAGAAATAAGGCTGGCAAAGAGATCCACGAAATACAGATGTAACTCTGTGAGATGAATTCACAGAATACTAAGCAGTTTCTCAGAAAGCTTCTTTCCAGATTTCATCTGCGGATAATTCCGTTTTCACCATAGTCCTCTATGGGCTTCCAAATATGACTTTGCCAATTCCACAAGAACTGTCTTAGCGAAAGGCTTCTTGAGGGGAATGCTGTAACACTGTGAGATGATTTCACAGAACACAAAGTAATTTCTCAGAAAGCTTCTTTCTCTTTGTTATCGGAGGATATTTCCTTTGGCCCTATAGTCTTCAAAGGGATCCGAAATATCTGTTCTCAGATTCCACAGAAATAAGGCTAGCAAAGAGATCCACGAAATACTGTTGTAACTCTGTGAGATGAATTAACAGAACACTAAGCAGTTTCTCAGAAAGCTTCTTTCCAGATTTCATCTGAGGATATTTCCTTTTTCACCCTACCCCTCTATGGGCTTCCAAATACCACTTTGCCAATTCCACAAGAACGGTCTTAGCGAAAGGCTTCTTGAGGGGAAAGCTGTAACTCTGTGAGATGATTTCACAGAACACAAAGAAGTTTCTCAGAAAGCTTATTCCTCTTTGTTATCGGAGGATATTTCCTTTGGCCCTATAGTCTTCAAAGGGATCCGAAATATCTGTTCTCCGATTCCACAGAAATAAGGCTAGCAAAGAGATCCACGAAATGCAGATGTAACTCTATGAGTGGAAGTAACACATCACAGAGCAGTTTCTCAGAAAGCTTCTTTAAAGATTTCATCTGAGGATATTTCCTTTTCCACCAGAGCCCTCTATGGGCTTCCAAATATCACTTTGCCTTTTCCAGAAGAACTGTCTTAGAGAAAGGCTTCTTGAGGGGAAAGCTGGAACCCTGTGAGATGATTTCACAGTACACAAAGAAGTTTCTCAGAAAGCTTCTTTCTCTTTGTTATCGGAGGATATTTCCTTTGGCCCTATAGTCTTCAAAGGGATCCGAAATATCTGTTCTCAGATTCCACAGAAATAATGCTAGCAAAGAGATCACCGAAATACAGATGTAACTCTGTGAGTGGAAGTCACACATCACAGAGCAGTTTCTCAGAAAGCTTCTTTCCAGATTTCATCTGAGGATATTTCCTTTTTCACCATAGCCCTGTATGGGCTTCCAAATATCACATTGCCTATTCCACAAGAACTGTCTTAGCGAAAGGCTTGTTGAGGGGAAAGCTGTAACTCTGTGAGATGATTTCACAGAACACAAAGAAGTTTCTCAGAAAGCTTCTTTCTCTTTGTTATCGGAGGATGTTTCCTTTGCCCCTATAGTCTTCAAAGGGATCCGAAATATCTGTTCTCAAATTCCACCGAAATAAGGCTCGCAAAGAGATCCACGAAATACGGATGTAACTCTGTGAGATGTATTAACAGAACACTAAACAGTTTCTCAGAAAACTTCTTTCCAGATTTCATCTCAGGATATTTCCTTTTCACCAAAGCCGTCTTTGGGCTTCCAAATATCACCTTGCCAAATCCACAAGAACTGTCTTAGCGAAAGACTCCTTGAGGGGATAGCTGTAACTTTGTGAGATTATTTCAGAGAACACAAAGAAGTTTCTCAGAAGGCTTCTTTCTCTTTTTTATCGGAGGATATCTCCTTTGGCCCTATCTTCTACAAAGGGATCCGAAATATCTGTTCTCAGATTCCACAGAAATAAGGCTAGCAAAGAGATCCACGAAATACAGATGTAACTCTGTGACTGGAAGTCACGCATCACAGTGCAGTTTCTCAGAAAGCTTCTTTCCAGATTTCATCTGAGGATATTTCCTTTTTCACCAGAGCCCTCTATGGGCTTCCAAATATCACTTTGCCAATTCCACAAGAACTGTTAGCGAAAGGCTTCTAGAGGGGAAAGTTGTAACTCTGTGAGATGATTTCACAGAGGACAAAGAATTTTCTCAGAAAGCTTCTTTCTCAGTGTTATCGGAGGATATTTCCTTTGGCCCTATAGTCTTCAAAGGGATCCGAAGTATCTGTTCTCAGATTCCACAGAAATAAGGCTAACAAAGGGATCCACAAAATACAGATGTAACTCTGTGACAGGAAGTCACGATTCACAGAGCAGTGTCTCAGAAAGCTTCTTTCCAGATTTCATCTGACGATATTTCCTTTTTCACCGTAGCCCTCTAGGGGCTTACAAATATCACCTTGCCAATTCCACAAGAAGTGTCTTAGGGAAAGACTTCTTGAAGGGAAAGCTGTAACTCTGTGAGATGATTTCCCAGAACACAAAGAATTTTCTCAGATAGCTTCTTTCTCTTTGTTTACGGAGGATAATTCCTTTGGCCCTATAGTCTTCAAAGGGATCCGAAATATCTGTTCCCAGATTCCACAGAAATAAGGCTAGCAAAGAGATCCACGAAATACTGTTGTAACTCTGTGAGATGAATAAACAGAACACTAAGCAGTTTCTCAGAAAGCTGTTTTCCAGATTTCATATGAGGATATTTCGTTTTTCACCAGAGCCCTCTATGGGCTTCCAAATATCACTTTACCAATTACAAAAGAACTGTCTTAGCGAAAGGCTTCTTGAGGGGAAAGCTGTAACTCAGTGAGATGATTTCACAGAACACAAAGAAGTTTCTCAGAAAGCTTCTTTCTCTTTGTTACCGGAGGATATTTCCTTTGGCCCTATAGTCTTCAAAGGGATCCGAAATATCTGTTCTCGAATTCCACAGAAATAATGCTAGCAAAGAGATCACCGAAATACAGATGTAACTCTGTGAGTGGAAGTCACATATCACAGAGCAGTTTCTCAGAAAGCTTCTTTCCAGATTTCATCTGAGGATATTTCCTTTTTCACCATAGCCCTCTATGGGCTTCCAAATATCACTTTGCCAATTCCACAAGATCTGTTAGCGAAAGGCTTCTTGAGGGGAAAGTTGTAACTCTGTGAGATGATTTCACAGAACACAAAGAAGTTTCTCATAAAGCTTCTTTCTCTTTGTTATTGGAGGATATTTTCTTTGGCTCTATAGTCTTCAAAGGGATCCGAATTATCTGTTCTCAGATTCCACTGAAATAAGGCTAGCTAAGAGATCCACGAAATACAGATGTAACTCTGTGAGATGTATTAACAGAACACTAAGCAGTTTCTCAGAAAACTTCTTTCCAGATTTCAACTGAGGATATTTCCTTTTTCACCCTAGCCCTCTATGTGCTTCCAAATATCACTTTTCCAATTCCACAAGAACTGTCTTAGCGAAAAGCTTCTTGAGGGGAAAGCTGTAACTCTGTGAGATGATTTCACAGAACACATGAAGTTTCTGAAAAAGCTTCTTTCTCTTTGTTATCGGAGGATATTTCCTTTGGCCCTATAGTCATCAAAGGGATCCGAAATATCGGTTCTCAGATTCCACAGAAATAAGGCTAGCAAAGATATCCAAGACATACAGATGTAACCATGTGAGTGGAAGTCACACATCACAGAGCAGTTTCTCAGAAAGCTTCTTTCCAGATTTCATCTGAGGATATTTCCTTTTTCACCATAGCCCTCTATGGGCTTCCAAATATCACTTTGGCAATACCACAAGAACTGTCTTACCGAAAGTCTTCTTGAGGGGAAATCTGTAACTCTGTGAGATGATTTCACAGAACACAAAGAAGTTTCTCAGAAAGGTTCTTTCTCTTTGTTTTCGGAGGATATTTCCTTTGGCCCTATAGTCTTCAAAGGGATCCGAAATATCTGTTCTCAGATTGCACAGAAATAAGGCTAGCAAAGAGATCCACGAAATACAGATGTAACTCTGTGAGATGAATTAACAGAACACTAAGCAGTTTCTCAGAAATCTTCTTTCCAGATTTCATCTGAGGATATTTCCTTTTTAAGCAGAGCCCTCTATGGGCTTCCAAATATCACTTTGCCAATTCCACAAGAACGGTCTTAGCGAAAGGCTTCTTGAGGGGAAAGCTGTAACTCTGTTAGATGATTTCACAGAACACAAAGAAGTTTCTCAGAAAGCTTCTTTCTCTTTTTTATCGGAGGATATTTCCTTTGGCCCTCTAGTCTTCAAAGAGATCTGAAATATCTGTTCTCAGATTCCACAGAAATAAGGCTGAAAAAAGATCCACGAAATACAGTTGTAACTCTTTGAGATGTATTAAGAGAACACTTACCAGTTTCTCAGAAAACTTCTTACCAGATTTCATCTGAGGATATTTACTTTTTCACCATAGCCCTCTATGGGCTTCCAAATATCATTTTGCCCGTTCCACAAGTACTGTCTTAGCGAAAGGCTTCTTGAAGGGAAAGCTGTAATTCTGTGAGATGATTTCACAGAACACAAAGAAGTTTCTCAGAAAGCTTCTTTCTCTTTGTTATCAGAGGATATATCCTTTGGCCCTATAGTCTTCAAAAGGATCCGAAATATCTGTTCTCAGATTCCACCGAAATAAGGCTAGCAAAGAGATCCACGAAATACTGTTGTAACTCTGTGAGTTGAAGTCACACATCACAGAGCAGTTTGTCAGAAAGCTTCCTTCCATATTTCATCTGAGGATATTTCCTTTTTCACCATAGCTCTCTATGGGCTTCCCAATATCACTTTGCCATTTCCACAAGAAGTGTCTTAGAAAACGGCTTCTTTAGGGGAAAGCTGTAACTCTGTGAGATGATTTCACAGAACCCAAAGAAGTTTCTCAGAAAGCTTCTTTATCTTTGTTATCGGAAGATATTTCCTTTGGCCCTATAGCCTTCAAAGGGATCCGAAATATCTTTTCTCAGATTCCGCAGAAATAAAGCTAGCAAAGAGATCCACGAAATAGAGATGTAACTCTGCGAGTGGAAGTCACACATCACAGAGCAGTTTCTCAGAAAGCTTATTTCCAGATTTCATCTGAGGATATTTCCTTTTTCACCAGAGCCCTCTAAGGGCTTCTAAATATCACTTTGCCAATTCCACAAGAACTGTCTTAGCGAAAAGCTTCTTGAGGGGAAATCTGTAACACTGTGAGATGATTTCACAGAACACAAAGAAGTTTCTCAGAAAGCTTCTTGCTCTTTGTTATTGGAGGATATTTTCTTTGGCTCTATAGTCGTCAAAGGGATCGGAATTATCTGTTCCCAGATTCCACTGAAATAAGGCTAGCTAAGAGATCCACGAAATGCAGATGTAACTCTGTGAGAAGTATTAACAGAACACTAAGCAGTTTCTCAGAAAACTTCTTTCAAGATTTCATCTGAGGATATTTCCTTTTTCACCCTAGCCCTCTAAGGGCTTCCAAATATCACTGTGCCAATTCCACAAGAACTGTCTTAGCGAAAAGCTTTTTGAGGCGAAAGCTGTAACTCTGTGAGATGATTTCACAGAACACAAAGAAGTTTCTCAGAAAGCTTATTTCTCTTTGTTTTCGGAGGATATTTCCTTTGGCCCTATAGTCTTCAAAGGGATCCGAAAAATCTGTTCTCAGATTCCACAGAAATAAGGCTAGCAAAGAGATCCACGAAATACAGATGTAACTCTGTGAGATGAATTAACAGAACACTAAGCAGTTTCTCAGAAATCTTCTTTCCAGATTTCATCTGAGAATATTTCCTTTTTCACCAGAGCCCTCTAACGGCCTCTAAATATTCCTTGCCAATTCCATAAGAACTGTCTTAGCGAAAGGCTTCTTGAGGGGAAAGCTGTAACTCTGTGAGTTGATTTCACAGTACACAAAGAAGTTTCTCAGAAAGATTCTTTCTCTTTGTTATCGGAGGATATTTCCTTTGGCCCTATAGTCTTCAAAGGGATCCGAAATATCTGTTCTCAGATTCCACAGAAATAAAGCTAGCAAACAGATACACGAAATACAGACGTAACTCTGTGAGATGAATTAACAGAAAACTAAGCAGTTTCTCAGAAAGCTTCTTTCCAGATTTCATGTGAGGATATTTCCTTTTTCACCATAGCCCTCTACGGGCTTCCAAATATCACTTTGCCAAGTCCACAAGAACTGTAGTAGCGAAAGGCTTCTTGAGGGGAAAGCTGTAACTCTGTGAGATGATTTCACAGAACACAAAGAAGTTTCTCAGAAATCTTCTTTCTCTTTGTTTTCGGAGGATATTTCCTTTGGCCCTATAGTCTTCAAAGGGATCCGAAATATCTGTTCTCAGATTGCACAGAAATAAGGCTAGCAAAGAGATCCACGACATACAATTGTAACTCTGTGAGAGGAAGTCGCACATGACAGAGCAGTTTCTCAGAAAGCTTCTTTCCAGATTTCTTCTGAGGATATTTCCTTTTTCACCAGAGCCCTCTAAGGGCTTCTAAATATCACTTTGCCAATTCCACAAGAACTGTCTTAGCGAAAATCTTCTTGAGGGGAAAGCTGTAACTCTGTGAGATGATTTCACAGAGCACAAAGAAGTTTCTCAGAAAGCTTCTTTCTCTTTGTTATCGGAGGATATTTCCTTTGGCCCTATAGTCTTCAAAGGGATCCGAAATATCTGTTCTCAGATTCCACAGAAATAAGACTAGCAAAGAGATCCACGTAATACAGATGTAAATCTGTGAGATGAATTAACAGAACACTAAGCAGTCTCTCAGAAAGCTTCTTTTCAGATTTCATCTGAGGATATTTCCTTTTTCACCATAGCCCTCTATGGGCTTCCAAATATCACTTTGCCAATTCCACAAGAACGGTCTTAGCGAAAGGCTTCTTGAGGGGAAAGCTGTAACTCTGTGAGTTGATTTCACAGAACACAAAGAAGTTTCTCAGAAAGATTCTTTCTCTTTGTAATCGGAGGATACTTCCTTTGGCCCCATAGTCTTCAAAGGGATCCGAAATATCTGTTCTCAGATTCCACAGAAATAAGGCTAGCAAAGAAATCCACGAAGTACAGATGTACATCTGTGAGATAAATTAACAGAACACTATGCACTTTCTCAGAAATCTTCTTTCCATATTTCATCTGAGGATATTTCGTTTTTCACCATAGCCCTCTATGGGCTTCCAGTATCACTTTGCCAATTACACAAGAACTGTCTTAGCGAAAGGTTTGGTGAGGGGAAAGCTGTAACTCTGTGAGATGATTTTACAGAACACAAAGAAGTTTTTCAGAAAGTTTCTTTCTCTTTGTTATCGGAGGATATATCCTTTGGCCTTATAGTCTTCCAAGGGATCCAAAATATCTGTTCTCAGATTCCACAGAAATAAGGCTAGCAAAGAGATCCACGATATACAGATGTAACTGTGTGAGTGGAAGTCACACATCACAGAGCAGTTTCTCCGAAAACTTCTTTCCAGATTTCATCTGAGAATATTTCCTTTTTCAACATAGCTCTCTATGGGCTTCCCAATATCACTTTGCCAATTCCACAAGAACCGTCTTAGCAAAAGGCTTATTTAGGGGAAAGCTGTAAATCTGTGAGATGATTTCACAGAACACAAAGAAGTTTCTCAGAAATCTTCTTTCTCTTTGTTATCGGAGGATATTTCCTTTGGCCCTATAGTCTTCAAAGGGATCCGAAATATCTGTTCTCAGATTCCACAGAAATAAGGCTAGCAAAGATATCCACGACATACAGATGTAACTCTGTGAGTGGAAGTCACACATCACAGAGCTGTTTCTCAGAAAGCTTCTTTCCAGATTTCATCTGAGGATATTTCCTTTTTCACCATAGCCCTCTATGGGCTTCCAAATATCACTTTGCCAATTCCACAAGAACTGTCTTAGTGAAAGGCTTCTTGAGAGGAAAGCTGTAACTCTGTGAGATGATTTTACAGAACACAAAGAAGTTCCTCAGAAAGCTTCTTTCTCTTTGTTTTCGGAGGATATTTCCTTTGGCCCTCTAGTCTTCAAAGGGATCCGAAATATCTGTTCTCAGATTCCACAGAAATAAGGCTAACAAAGAGATCCACGAAATACAGATGTAACTCTGTGAGATGAATTAACAGAACACTAAGCAGTTTCTCAGAAATCTTCTTTCCAGATTTCATCTCAGGATATTTCCTTTTTCACTAGAGCCCTCTAAGGGCCTCTAAATATCAGTTTGCCAATTCCACAAGAACTGTCTTAGCGAAAGGTTTGTTGAGGGGAAAGATGTAACTCTGTGAGATGATTTCACAGAACACAAAGAAGTTTCTCAGAAAGCTTCTTTCTTTTTGTTATCGGAGGATATTTCCGTTGGCCCTATAGTCTTCAAAGGGATCCGAAATATCTGTTCTCAGATTCCACAGAAATAAGGCTAGCAAAGAGATCCACGAAATACAGATGTAACTCTGTGAGTGGAAGTCACACATCACAGAGCAGTTTCTCAGAAAGCTTCTTTCCAGATTTCATCTGAGGATATTTCCTTTTTCACCATAGCCCACTATGGGCTTCCAAATATCACTTTGCCAATTACACAAGAACTGTCTTAGCGAAAGGCTTCTTGAGGGGAAAGCTGTAACTCTGTGAGCTGATTTCAGAGAACACAAACAAGTTTCTCAGAAAGATTCTTTCTCTTTGTTATCGGAGGATATTTCCTTAGGCCCTGAAGTCTACAAAGGTATCTGAAATACCTTTTCTCAGACTCCGCAGAAATAAGGCTAGCAAAGAGATCCACGAAATACAGATGTAACTCTGTGAGTGGAAGTCACACATCACAGAGCAGTTTCTCAGAAAGCTTCTTTCCTGATTTCATCTGAGGATATTTCCTTTTTCACCATAGCCCTCTATAGGCTTCCAAATATCACTTTGCCAATTCCACAAGAACTGTCTTAGCGAAAGGCTTCTTGAGGGGAAAGCTGTAACTCTGTGAATTGATTTCACAGAACACAAATAACTTTCTCAGAATGATTCTTTCTCTTTGTTATTGGAGGATATTTCCTTTGGCCCTATAGTCTTCAAAGGGACCCGAAATATCTGTTCTCAGATTCCACAGAAATAAGGCTAGCAAATAGATCCACGTAATACAGATGTAAATCTGTGAGATGAATTAACAGAACACTAAGCAGTTTCTCAGAAAGGTTCTTTCCAGATTTCATCTGAGGATATTTCCTTTTTCACCATAGCCCTCTATGGGCTTCCAAGTATCACTTTGCCAATTCCACAAGAACTGTCTTAGCGAAAGGCTTCTTGAGGGAAAAGCTGTAACTCTGTGAGATGATTTCACAAAACACAAAGAAGTTTCTCAGAAAGCTTCTTTCTCTTTGTTATTGGAGGATATTTTCTTCGGCTCTATAGTCTTCAAAGGAATCCGAATTATCTGTTCTCACATTCCACGGAAATAAGGCTAGCAAAGAGGTCCACGAAATACAGATGTAACTCTGTGAGATGTATTAACAGAACAGTAAGCAGTTTCTCAGAAAACTTCTTTCCAGATTTCGTCTGAGGATATTTCCTTTTTCACCATAGCCCTCTATGGGCTTCCAAATATCACTTTGCCAATTCCACAAGGACAGTCTTAGCGAAAAGCTTCTTGAGGGGAAAGCTGTAACTCTGTGAGATGATTTCACAGAACACAAAGAAGTTTCTCAGAAAGCTTCTTTCTCTTTGTTATCAGAGGATATTTCCTTTGGCCCTATATTCTTCAAAGGGATCCGAAATATCTGTTCTCAGATTCCACAGAAATAAGGCTAGCAATGAGATCCACGAAATAAAGATGTAACTCTGTGAATGGAAGTCAGACATCACAGAGCAGTTTCTCAGAAAGCTTCTTTCCAGATTTCATCTGAGGATATTTCCTTTTTTAACATAGCTCTCTATGGGCTTCCCAATATCACTTTGCCAATTCCACAAGAACTGTCTTAGCAAAAGGCTTCTTTAGGGGAAAGCTGTAACTCTGTGAGATGATTTCACAGAACACAAAGAAGTTTCTCAGAAAGCTTCTTTCTCTTTGTTATCAGAGGATATTTCCTTTGACCCTATAGTCTTCAAAGGAATCCGAAATATCTGTTCTCAGATTCCACAGAAATAAGGCTAGCAAAGATATCCACGACATACAGATGTAACTCTGAGAGTGGAAGTCACACATCACAGAGCAGTTTCTCAGAAAGCTTCTTTCCAGATTTCATCTGAGGATATTTCCTTTTTCACCAGAGCCCTCTAAGGTCCTCTAAATATCAGTTTGCCAATTCCACAAAACTGTCTTAGCGAAAGGCTTCTTGAGGGGAAAGCTGTAACTCTGTGAGATGATTTCACAGAACACAAAGAAGTTTCTCAGAAAGCTTCTTTCTCTTTGTTATTGGAGGATATTTTCTTTGGCTCTATAGTCTTCAAAGGGATCCGAATTATCTGTTCTCAGATTCCACGGAAATAAGGCTAGCCAAGAGATCCACGAAATACAGATGGAACTCTGTGAGATGTATTAAGAGAACACTAAGCAGTTTCTCAGAAAACTTCTTTCAAGATTTCATCTGAAGATATTTCCTTTTTCACCCTAGCTCTCTATGGGCTTCCAAATATCACTTTGCCAATTCCACAAGAACTCTCTTAGCGAAAGGCTTCTTGAGGGGAAAGCTGTAACTCTGTGTGATGATTTCACAGAACACAAAGAAGTTTCTCAGAAAGCTTCTTTCTCTTTGTTATCGGTGGATATTTCCTTTTGCCCTATAGTCTTCAAAGGGATCCGAAATATCTGTTCTCAGATTCCGCAGAAATAAGGCTAGCAAAGAGATCCACGAAATACAGATGTAAACCTGTGAGATGAATTAACAGAACACTAAGCAGTTTCTGAGAAATCTTTTTCCAGATTTCATCTGAGGATATTTCCTTTTTCACCAGAGCCCTCTAAGGGCCTCTAAATATCACTTTGCCAATTCCACAAGAACTGTCTTAGCGAAAGGCTTCTTGAGGGGAAAGCTGTAACTCTGTGAGATGATTTCACAGAACACAAAGAAGTTTCTCAGAAAGCTTCTTTCTCTTTTTTATTGGAGGATATTTCCTTTGGCACTATAGTCTTCAAAGGGATTCGAAATATCTGTTCTCAGATTCCACAGAAATAAGGCTAGCAAAGAGATCCATGAAATACAGATGTAAATCAGTGAGATGAATTAACAGAACACTAAGCAGTTTCTCAGTAATCTTCTTTCCATATTTCATCTGAGGATATTTCCTTTTTAACCATAGCCCTCTATGGGCTTCCAAGTATCACTTTTCCAGTTCCACAAGAACTGTGTTAGCGAAAGGTTTGTTGAGGGGAAAGCTGTAGCTCTCTGAGATGATTTTACAGAACACAAAGAAGTTTCTCAGAAAGCTTCTTTCTCTTTGTTATTGGAGGATACTTTCTTCGGCTCTATAGTCTTCAAAGGAATCCGAATTATCTGTTCTCACATTCCACGGAAATAAGGCTACCAAAGAGGTCCACGAAATACAGATGTAACTCTGTGAGATGTAATAACAGAACACCAAGCAGTTTCTCAGAAAACTTCTTTCCAGATTTCGTCTGAGGATACTCCCTTTTTCACCAGAGCCCTCTATGGGCTTCCAAATATCACTTTGCCAATTCCACAAGAACTGTCTTAGCGAAAGACTTCTTGAGAGGAAAGCTGTAACTCTGTGAGATGATTTCACAGAACACAAAGAAGTTTCTCAGAAAGCTTCTTTCTCTTTGTTATCAGAGGATATTTCCTTTGGCCCTATAGTCTTCAAAGGGATCCGAAATATCTGTTCTCAGATTCCACAGAAATAAGGCTACTAAAGAGATCCATGAAATACAGATGTAAATCTGTGAGATGAATTAACAGAACACTAAGCAGTTTCTCAGAAATCTTCTTTCCATATTTCATCTGAGGGTATATCCTTTTTCACCATAGCCCTCTATGGGCTTCCAAGTATCACTTTGCCAATTCCACAAGAACTGTCTTAGCGAAAGGTTTGTTGACGGGAAAGTTGTAACTCTGTGAGATGATTTTACAGAACACAAAGAAGTTTCTCAGAAAGCTTCTTTCTCCTTGTTATCGGAGGATATTTCCTTTGGCCCTATAGTCTTAAAAGGGATCCGAAATATCGGATCTCAGATTCCACAGAAATAAGGCTAGCAAAGAGATCCACGAAATAAAGATGTAACTCTGCTGGTGGAAGTCACACATAACAGAGCAGTTTCTCAGAAAGCTTCTTTGCAGATTTCATCTGAGGATATTTCCTTTTTCAACATAGCTCTCTATGGGCTTCCCAATATCACTTTGCCAATTCCACAAGAACTGTCTTAGCAAAAGGCTTCTTTAGGGGAAAGCTGTAACTCTGTGACATGATTTCACAGAACACAAAGAAGTTTCTCAGAAAGCTTCTTTCTCTTTGTTATCGGAGGATATTTCCTTTGACCCTATCGTCTTCAAAGGGATCCGAATTATCTGTTCTCAGATTCCAGAGAAATAAGGCCAGCAAAGATATCCACGACATAGAGATGTAACTCTGTGAGTGAAAGTCACACATCACAGAGCAGTTTCTCAGAAAGCTTCTTTCCACATTTCATCTGAGGATATTTCCTTTTTCACCATAGTCCTCTATGGGCTTCGAAATATCACTTTGCCAATTCCACAAGAACTGTCTTAGCGAAAGGCTTCTTGAGGGGAAAGCTGTAACTCTTTGAGATGATTTCACAGAACACAAAGAAGTTTCTCAGAAAGCTTCTTTCTCTTTGTTATCGGAGGATATTTCCTTTGGCCCTATAGTCTTCAAAGGGATCCGAAATATCTGTTCTCAGTTTCCACAGAAATAAGGCTAGCAAAGAGATCCACAAAATACAGATGTAACTCTGTGAGATGAATTAACAGAACACTAAGCAGTTTCTCAGAAATCTTGTTTCCAGATTTCATCTGAGGATATTTCCTTTTTCACCAGATCCCTCTAACGGCCTCTATATATCACTTTGCCAATTCCACAAGAACTGTCTTAGCGAAAGGCTTCTTGAGGGGAAAGCTGTAACTCTGTGAGATGATTTTACAGAACACAAAGAAGTTTCTCAGAAAGCTTCTTTCTCTTTGTTATTGGAGGATATTTTCTTCGGCTCTATAGTCTTCAAAGGAATCCGAATTATCTGTTCTCACATTCCACGGAAATAAGGCTAGCAAAGAGGTCCACGAAATACAGATGTAACTCTGTGAGATGTATTAACAGAACACCAAGCAGTTTCCCAGAAAACTTCTTTCCAGATTTCGTCTGAGGATATTTCATTTTTCACCATAGCCCTCTATGGGCTTCCAAATATCACTTTGCAAATTCCACAAGAACTGTCTTAGCCAAAGGTTTCTTGAGAGGAAAACTGTAACTCTGTGAGATGATTTCACAGAACACAAAGAAGTTTCTCAGAAAGCTTCTTTCTCTTTGTTATCAGAGGATATTTCCTTTGGCCCTATAGTCTTCAAAGGGATCCGAAATATCTGTTCTCAGATTCCATAGAAATAAAGCTAGCAAAGAGATCCACGACATACAGATGTAACTCTGTGAGTGGAAGTCACACATCACAGAGCAGTTTCTCAGAAAGCTTCTTTCCAGATTTCATCTGAGGATATTTCCTTTTTCACCATAGGCCTCTAAGGGCTTCCAAATATCACTTTGCCAATTCCACAAGAACTGTCTTAGCGAAAGTCTTCTTGAGGGGAAAGCTGTAACTCTCTGTGATGATTTAACAGAACACAAAGAAGTTTCTCAGAAAGCTTCTTTGTCTTTGTTATCGGAGGATATTTCCTTTGGCCCTATAGTCTTCAAAGGGATCCGAAATATCTGTTCTCAGATTCCGCAGAAATAAGGCTAGCAAAGAGATCCACGAAATACAGATGTAAATCTGTGAGACGAATTAACAGAACACTAAGCAGTTTCTAGAAATCTTCTTTCCAGATTTCATCTCAGGATATTTCCTTTTTCACCAGAGCCCTCTAAGGGCCTCTAAATATCACTTTGCCAATTCCACAAGAAGTGTCTTAGCGAAAGGCTTCTTGAGGGGAAAGCTGTAACTCTGTGAGATGATTTCACAGAACACAAAGAAGTTTCTCAGAAAGCTTCTTTCTCTTTCTTATTGGAGGATATTTCCTTTGGCCCTATAGTCTTCAAAGGGATCCGAAATATCTGTTCTCAGATTCCACAGAAATAAGGCTAGCAAAGAGATCCACGAAATACAGCTGTAACTCTGTGAGATGAATTAACAGAACACTAAGCAGTTTCTCAGAAATCTTGTTTCCAGATTTCATCTGAGTATATTTCCTTTTTCACCAGAGCCCTCTAACGGCCTCTATATATCACTTTGCCAGTTCCACAAGAACTGTCTTAGCGAAAGGCTTCTTGAGGGGAAAGCTGTAACTCTGTGAGATGATTTCACAGAACACAAAGAAGTTTCTCAGAAAGCTTCTTTCTCTTTGTTATCGGAGGATATTTCCTTTGGCACTATAGTCTTCAAAGGGATCCGAAATATCTGTTCTCAGATTCCACGGATACAAGGCCAGCAAAGAGGTGCACGAAATACAGAAGTAACTCTGTGAGATGTATTAACAGAACACCAAGCAGTTTCTCAGAAAACTTCTTTCCAGATTTCGTCTGAGGATATTACCTTTTTCACCATAGCCCTCTATGGGCTTCCAAATATCACTTTGCCAATTCCACAAGAACTGTCTTAGCGAAAAGCTTCTTGAGGGGAAAGCTGTAACTCTGTGAGATGATTTCACAGAACACAAAGAAGTTTCTCAGAAAGCTTCTTTCTCTTTGTTATCAGAGGATATTTCCTTTGGCCCTATAGTCTTCAAAGGGATCCGAAATATCTGTTCTCAGATTCCACAGAAATAAGGCTAGCAAAGAGATCCACGAAATAAAGATGTAACTCTCTGAGTGGAAGTCACACATCACAGAGCAGTTTCTCAAAAAGCTTCTTTCCAGATTTCATCTGAGGATATTTCCTTTTTCAACATAGCTCTCTATGGGCTTCCATATATCAGTTTGCCAATTCCACAAGAACTGTCTTAGCAAAAGGCTTCTTTAGGGGAAAGCTGTAACTGTGTGAGATGATTTCACAGAAGACAAAGAAGTTTCTCAGAAAGCTTCTTTCTCTTTGTTATCGGAGGATATTTCCTTTGACCCTATAGTCTTCAAAGGGATCCGAAATATCTGCTCTCAGATTCCACAGAAATAAGGCTAGCAAAGATATCCACGACATACAGATGTAACTCTGAGAGTGGAAGTCACACATCACAGAGGAGTTTCTCAGAAAGCTTCTTTCCAGATTTCATCTGAGGATATTTCCTTTTTCACCAGAGCCCTCTAAGGGCCTCTAAATATCAGTTTGCCAATTCCACAGGAACTGTCTTAGCGAAAGGCTTCTTGAGGGGAAAGCTGTAACTCTGTGAGATGATTTCACAGAACACAAAGAAGTTTCTCAGAAAGCTTCTTTCTCTTTGTTATTGGAGGATATTTTCTTTGGCTCTATAGTCTTCAAAGGGATCCGAATTATCTGTTCTCAGATTCCACGGAAATAAGGCTAGCTAAGAGATCCACGAAATACAGATGGAACTCTGTGAGATGTATTAACAGAACACTAAGCAGTTTCTCAGAAAACTTCTTTCAAGATTTCATCTGAAGATATTTCCTTTTTCACCCTAGCTCTCTATGGGCTTTCAAATATCACTTTGCAATTCCACAAGAACTGTCTTAGCGAAAGGCTTCTTGAGGGGCAAGCTGTAACTCTGTGAGATGATTTCACAGAACACAAAGAAGTTTCTCAGAAAGCTTCTTTCTCTTTGTTATCGGAGGATATTTCCTTTGGCCCTGCAGTCTTCAAAGGTATCCGAAATAACTGTTCTCAGATTCCACAGAAATAAGGCTAGCAAAGAGATCCAAGAAATACACATGTAACTCTGTGAGGGGAAGTCACACATCACAGAGCAGTTTCTCAGAAATCTTCTTTCCAGATTTCATCTGAGGATATTTCCTTTTACACCATAGACCTCAATGGGCTTCCAAATATCACTCTACCAATTCCAAAAGAACTGTCTAAGCGAAAGGGTTCTTGAAGGGAAAGCTGTAATCTGTGAGTTGATTTCACAGAACACAAAGAAGTTTCTCAGAAAGCTTCTTTCTCTTTCTTATCAGAGGATATTTCCTTTGGCCCTATAGTCTTCAAAGGGATCCGAAATATCTGTTCTCAGATTCCACAGGAATAAGGCTAGCAAAGAGATACACGAAATACAGATGTAAATATGTGAGATGAATTAACAGAACACTAAGCAGTTTCTCAGAAATCTTCTTTCCATATTTCATCTGAGGATATTTCCTGTTTCACCAGAGCCCTCTATGGGCTTCCAAATATCACTTTGCCAATTCCACAAGAACTGTCTTACCGAAAGTCTTCTTGAGGGGAAAGCTGTAACTCTGTGAGATGATTTTACAGAACACAAAGAAGTTTCTCCGAAAGCTTCTTTCTCTTTGTTATCGGAGGATATTTCCTTTGGCCCTATAGTCTTCAAAGGGATCCGAAATATCTGATCTCAGATTCCACAGAAATAAGGCTAGCAAAGAGATCCACGAAATACAGATGTAACTCTGTGAGGGGAAGTCACACATAACAGAGCAGTTTCTCAGAAAGCTTCTTTCCAGATTTCATCTGAGGATATTTCCTTTTTCACTTTAGCTCTCTATGGGCTTCCCAATATCACTTTGCCAATTCCACAAGAACAGTCTTAGCAAAAGGCTTCTTTAGAGGAAAGCTGTAACTCTGTGAGATGATTTCACAGAAGACAAAGAAGTTTCTCAGAAAGTTTCTTTCTCTTTGTTATCGGAGGATATATCCTTTGTCCCTATAGTCTTCCCAGGGATCCAACTATCTGTACTCAGATTCCACAGAAATAAGGCTAGCAAAGAGATCCACGAAATACAAATGTAACTCTGGAAGTGGAAGTCACACATCACAAAGCAGTTTCTCCGAAAGCTTCTTTCCAGATTACATCTGAGGATATTTCCTTTTTCACCATAGCCCTCTATGGGCTTCCAAGTATCACTTTGCCAATTCCACAAGAACTGTCTTAGCGAAAGGTTTGTTGAGGGGAAAGCTGTAGCTCTGTGAGATGATTTTACAGAACACAAAGAAGTTTCTCAGAAAGCTTCCTTCTCTTTCTTATCGGAGGATATTTCCTTTGGCCCCCCAGTCTTCAAAGGAATCCGAAGTATCTGTTCTCAGATTCCACATAAATAAGGCTAGCAAAGAGATCCACAAAATACAGATGTAACTCTGTGAGTGGAAGTCACCCATCACAGAGCAGTTTCTCAGAAAGCTCTTTCCAGATTTCATCTGAGGATATTTCCTTTTTCACCATAGCCCTCTATGGGCTTCCAAATATCACTTTGCCAATTCCACAAGAACTGTCTTAGCGAAAGGCTTCTTGAGGGGAAAACTGTAACTCTGTGAGATGATTTCACAGAACATAAAGAAGTTTCTCAGAAAGCTTCTTTCTCTTTGTTAACGGAGGATATTTCCTTTGGCCCTATAGTCTTCAAAGGGATCCGAAATATCTGTTCTCAGATTCCACGGAAATAAGGCTAGCAAAGATATCCACGAAATACAGATGTAACTCTGTGAGATGTATTAACAGAACACTAGGCAGATCTCAGAAAACTTTTTTCCAGATTTCATCTGAGGATATTTCCTTTTTCACCATAGCCCTCTATGGGCTTAAAAATATCACTTTGCCAATTCCACAAGAACCGTCTTAGCGAAAGGCTTCTTGAGGGGAAAGTTGTAACTCTGTGAGATGATTTCACAGAACACAAAGAAGTTTATCAGAAAGCTTCATTCTCTTTGTTATCCGAGGATATTACCTATGGCTCTATAGTCTTCAAAGGGATCCGAAATATATGTTCTCAGATTCCACAGAAATAAGGCTAGCAAAGAGATCCACGAAATACAGAGGTAACTCTGTGAGTGGAAATCACACATCACAGAGCAGTTTCTCAGAAAGCTTCTTTCTAGATTTCATCTGAGGATATTTCCTTTTTCAACATAGCTCTCTATGGGCTTCCCAATATGACTTTGCCAACCCCAAAAGAACTGTCTTAGCAAAAGGGTTCTTTAGGGGAAAGCTGTAACTCTGTGAGATGATTTCAGAGAACACAAAGAAGTTTCGCAGAAAGCTTCCTTCTCTTTCTTATCGGAGTATATTTCCTTTGGCCCTGTATTCTTCAAAGGGATCCCAAATATCTGTTCTCAGATTCCACAGAAATAACGCTAGCAAAGATATCCAAGACATACAGATGTAACTCTGTGAGTGGAAGTCACACATCACAGAGCAGTTTCTCAGAAATCTTCTTTCTAGATTTCATCTGAGGATATTTCCTTTTTCACCATAGCCCTCTATGGGCTTCCAAGTATCACTTTGCCAATACCACAAGAACTGACTTAGCGAACGGTTTGTTGAGGTGAAAGCTGTAACTCTGTGAGATGATTTCACAGAACACAAAGAATTTTCTCAGAAAGCTTCTTTCTCTTTGTTATCGGAGGATATTTCCTTTGGCCCTATAGTCTTCAAAGGGATCCGAAATATCTGTTCTCAGATTCCACAGAAATAAGGCTATCAAAGAGATCCACGAAATACAGATGTGACTCTGTGAGATGAATTAACAGAACACTAAGCAGTCTCTCAGAAAGCTTCTTTCCAGATTTCATCTGAGGATATTTCCTTTTTCACCAGAGCCCTCTAAGGGCCTCTAAATATTACTTGCCAATTCCACAAGAACTTTCTTAGCGAAAGGCTTCTTGAGGGGAAAGGTGTAACTCTGTGAATTGATTTCACAGAACACAAAGAAGTTTCTCAGAAAGATTCTTTCTCTTTGTTATTGGAGGATATTTCCTTTGGCCCTTTAGTCTTTAAAGGGATCCGAAATATCTGTTCTCAGAATCCACAGAAATAAGGCTAGCCAAGAGATACACGAAATACAGATGTAACTCTGTGAGTGGAAGTGACACATCACAGAGCAGTTTCTCCGAAATCTTCTTTCTAGATTTCATCTGAGGATATTTCCTTTTTCACCATAGCCCTCTATGGGCTTCCAAGTATCACTTTGCCAATACCACAAGAACTGTCCCAGCGAAAGGTTTGTTGAGGTGAAAGCTGTAACTCTGTGAGATGATTTCACAGAACACAAAGAAGTTTCTCAGAAAGCTTCTTTCTCTTTGTTATTGGAGGATATTTCCTTTGGCCCTATAGTCTTCAAAGGGATCCGAAATATCTGTTCTCAGATTCCACAGAAAGAAGGCCAGCCAAGAGATCCACGAAATACAGATGTAACTCTGTGAGATGAATTAACACAACACTAAGCAGTTTCTCAGAAAGCTTCTTACCAGATTTCATCTGAGGATATTTCCTTTTTCACTTTAGCTCTCTATGGGCTTCCCAATATCACTTTGCCAATTCCACAAGAACAGTCATAGCAAAAGGCTTCTTTAGAGGAAAGCTGTAACTCTGAGAGATGATTTCACAGAACACAAAGAAGTTTCTCAGAAAGCTTCTTTCTCTTTGTTATCGGAGGATATATCCTTTGGCCCTAGAGTCTTCCCAGGGATCCAAATATCTCTACTCAGATTCCACAGCAATAAGGCTAAGCAAAGAGATCCACGAAATACAAATGTAACTCTGGAAGTGGAAGTCATACATCACAAAGCAGTTTCTCCGAAAGCTTCTTTCCAGATTTCATCTGAGGATATTTCCTTTTTCACCAGAGCCCTCAATGGGTTTCCAAATACAACTTTGCCAATTCCACAAGAACTGTCTTACCGAAAGTCTTCTTGAGGGGAAAGCTGTAACTTTGTGAGATGATTTCACAGAACACAAAGAAGTTTCTCAGAAAGCTTCTTTCTCTTTGTTATCGGAGGATATTTCCTTTGACCCTATCGTCTTCAAAGGGATCCGAAATATCTGTTCTCAGATTCCACAGAAATAAGGCTAGCAAAGATATCCACGACATACAGATGTAACTCTGTGAGTGGAAGTCACACATCACAGAGCAGTTTCTCAGAAAGCTTTTTTCCAGATTTCATCTGAGGATATTTCCTTTTTCACCATAGCCCTCTATGGGCTTTCAAATATCACTTTGCCAATTCCACAAGAACTGTCTTGGCGAAAGTCTTCTTGATGGGAAAGCTGTAACTCTGTGAGATGATTTCCCAGAACACAAAGAAGTTTCTCAGAAAGCTTCTTTCTCTTTGTTATCGGAGGATATTTCCTTTGGCCCTATAGTCTTCAAAGGGATCCGAAATATCTGTTCTCAGATTCCACAGAAAGAAGGCTAGCAAAGAGAGCCACGAAATACAGATGTAACTCTGTGAGATGTATTAACAGAACACTGAGCATATCTCAGAAAACTTCTTTCCAGATTTCATCTGAGGATATTTCCTTTTTCACCATAGCCCTCTATGGGCTTAAAAATATCACTTTCCCAATTCCACAAGAACCGTCTTAGCGAAACGCTTCTTGAGGGGAAAGATGTAACACTGTGAGATGATTTCACAGAACATAAAGAAGTTTCTCAGAAAGCTTCTTTCTCTTTGTTATCTGAAAATATTTCCTATGGCCCTATAGTCTTCAAAGGGATCCGAAATATATGTTCTCAGTTTCCACAGAAATAAGGCTAGCAAAGAGATCCACGAAATACTGTTGTAACTCTGTGAGATGAAATAACAGAACACAAAGCAGTTTCTCAGAAAGCTTTCCAGATTTCATCTGAGGATATTTCCTTTTTCAGCCTAGCCCTCTATGGGATTCCAAATATCACTTTGCCAATTCCACACGAACTGTCTTAGCGATAGGCTTCTTGAGGGAAAAGCTGTAACGCTGTGAGATGATTTCACAGAACACAAAGAAGTTTCTCAGAAAGCTTCTTTCTCTTTGTTATCGGAGGATATTTCCTTTGGCCCTGTAGTCTTCAAAGGTATCCGAAATATCTGTTCTCAGATTCCACAGAAGTAAGGCTAGCAACGAGATCCAAGAAATACACATGTAACTCTGTGAGGGGAAGTCACACATCACAGAGCAGTTTCTCAGAAAGCTTCTTTCCAGATTTCATCTGAGGATATTTCCTTTTTCACCATAGCCCCCTATGGGTTCCAAATATCACTTTGCCAATTCCACAAGAACTGTCTTAGCGAAAGGCTTCTTGAGGGGAAAGCTGTAACTCTGTGAGCTGATTTCACAGAACACGAAGAAGTTTCTCAGAAAGATTCTTTCTCTTTGTTATCGGAGGATACTTCCTTTGGCCCCTTTGTCTTCAAAGGATCCGAAATATCTGTTCTCAGATACCACAGAAATAAGGCTTGTAGAGATCCACGAAATACAGATGTAAATCTGTGAGATGAATTAACAGAACGCTAACCAGTTTCTCAGAAATCTTCTTTCCATATTTCATCTGAGGATATTTCCT
This sequence comes from Macaca mulatta, assembly GCF_049350105.2. Lineage (NCBI taxonomy): Eukaryota > Metazoa > Chordata > Mammalia > Primates > Cercopithecidae > Macaca > Macaca mulatta. The sequence goes on along the minus strand of NC_133409.1, from coordinate 51,168,120 downwards.
TTTTCACCCTAGCCCTCTATGGGCTTCCAAGTATCACTTTGCCAATTCCACAAGAACTGTCTTAGCGAAAGGTTTGTTGAGGGGAAAGCTGTAACTCTGTGAGATGATTTCACAGAACACAAAGAAGTTTCTCAGAAAGCTTCTTTCTCTTTGTTATCGGAGGATATTTCCTTTGGCCCTATAGCCTCAAAGGGATCCGAAATATCTGTTCTCAGATTCCACAGAAATACGGCTAGCAAAGAGATCCACGAAATACAGATGTAACACTGTGAGTGGAAGTCACACATCACAGAGCAGTTTCTCAGAAAGCTTCTTTCCAGATTTCATCTGAGGATATTTCCTTTTTCAACATAGCTCTCTAGGGGCTTCCAAATATCACATTGCCAATTACACAAGAAGTGTTTTAGCGAAAAGCTTCTTGAGGGGAAAGCTGTAACTCTGTGAGATGATTGCACAGAACAGAAAGAAGTTTCTCAGAAAGCTTCTTTCTCTTTGTTATTGGAGGATATTTCCTGTGGTCCTATAGTCTTCAAAGGGATCCGAAATATCAGGTCTCTGATTCCACAGAAATAAGGCTAGCAAAGAGACCCACGAAATACTGTTGTAACTCAGTGAGATGAATTAACAGCACACTAAGCAGGTTCTCAGAAAGCTTCTTCCATATTTCATCTGAGGATATTTCCTTTTTCACCATAGCCCTCTATTGGCTTCCAAATATCACTTTGCCATTTCGACAAGAACTTTCTTAGCGAAAGGCTTCTTGAGGGGAAAGCTGTATCTCTGTGAGATGATTTCACAGAACACAAATAAGTTTTTCAGAAAGCTTCTTTCTCTTTGTTATCAGAGGATATTTCCTTTGGCCCTATATTCTTCAAAGGGATCCGAGATATCTGTTCTCAGATTCCACAGAAATAAGGCTAGCAAAGAGATCCACGAAATACAGATGTAACTCTGTGAGAGGAAGTGACATATCACAGAGCAGTTTCTCAGAAAGCTTCTTTCCAGATTTCATCTGAGGATATTTCCTTTTTCACCATAGCCCTCAATGGGCTTCCAAATATCACTTTGCCAATACCACAAGAACTGTCTTAGCGAAAGGCTTCAAGAGGGGAGACCTGTAACTCTGTGAGTTGATTTCACAGAACACAAAGAAGTTTCTCAGAAAGCTTCTTTCTCTTTGTTATCGGAGGATATTTCCTTTGGCCCTATAGTCTTCAAAGATGTCCGAAATATCTGTTCTCTGATTCCACAGATATAATGTTATCAAAGAGATCCACGAAATACAGATGTAACTCTGTGAGGGGAAGTCACACATGACAGAGCAGTTTCTCAGAAAGCTACTTTCCAGATTTCATCTGAGGATATTTCCTTTTTCACCATAGCCCTCTATGGGCTTCCAAATATCACTTTGCCAATTCCACAAGAACTGTCTTATCGAAAGGCTTCTTCAGGGGAAAGCTGTAAGGCTGTGAGATGGTCTCACAGAACACAAAGAAGTTTCTCAGAAAGCTTCTTTCTCTTTGTTATCGGAGGAAATTTCCTTTGGCCCTATAGTCATCAAAGGGATCCGAAATATCTGTTCTCATATTCCCCAGAAATGAGGCTAGCAAAGAGATCCACGAAATACAGAGGTAACTCTGTGAGTGGAAGTCACACATCACAGAGCAGTTTCTCAGAAAGCTTCTTTCCAGATTTCATCTGAGGTTATTTCCTTTTTCCCCGTAGCCCTCTAAGGTCTTCCAAATATCAGTTTGCTAATTCCACAAGGACTGTCTTAGATAAGGCCTCTTGAGGAGAAAACTGTAACTCTGTGAGATGATTTCACAGAACACAAAGAAGTTTCTCAGAAAGCTTCATTCTCTTTGTTATTGGAGGATAATTCCTCTGGCCCTATAATCTTCAATGGGATCGGAAATATGTGTTCTCATATTCCATAGAAATAAGGCTAGCAAAGAGATCCACGAAAAACAGATGAAACTCTGTGAGTGGGAGACACACATCACAGAGCAGTTTCTCAGAAAGCTTCTTTCCAGATTTCACCTCAGGATATTTCCTTTTCCACCATAGCCCTCTATGGGCTTCCAAATATCACTTTGCCAATTCCACAAGAACTGTCTTAGCGAAAGGCTTCTTGAGGGGAAAGCTGTAACTCTGTGAGATGATTTCACAGAATACAAAGAAGTTTCTCAAAGAGCTTCTTTCTCTTTGTTATCGCAGGATATTTCCTTTGGCCCTATAGTCTTCAAAGGGATCCGAAATATCTGTTCTCAGATTCCACAGAAACAACGCTAGCAAAGAGATCCACGAACTATAATTGTAACTCTGTGAGATGAATTAACAGAACACTAAGCAGTTTCTCAGAAACCTTCTTTCCAGATTTCATCTGAGGATATTTCCTTTTTGAACATAGCCCTCTATGGGTTTCCAAATATCACTTTGCCACTTCCACAAGAACAGTCTTAGTGAAGGCTTCTTGAGGGGAAAGCTGTAACTCTGTGAGATAATTTCACAGAAGACAAAGACGTTTCTCAGAAAGCTTCTTTCTCTTTGTTATCGGAGGATATTTCCTTTGGCCCTATAGTCTTCAAAGGGATCCGAAATATCTGTTCTCAGATTCCACAGAAATAAGGCTAGCAAAGAGATCCACGAAATACAGATGTAACTCTGTGAGTGAAAGTCACACATCACAGAGCAGTTTCTCAGAAAGCTTCTTTCCAGATTTCATCTGAGGATATCTCCTTTTTCACCTTAGCCCTTTATGGGCTTCCAAATATCAATTTGCCAATTCCACAAGAACGGTCTTAGCGAAAGGCTTCACTAGGGGAAAGCTGTAACTTTGTGAGATGATTTCACAGAACACAAAGAAGTTTCTCAGAAAGCTTCTTTCTCTTTGTTATCGGAGGATATTTCCTTTGGCCCTATAGTCTTCAAAGGGATCCGAAATATCTGTTCTCAGATCCCACAGAAAGAAGGCCAGCAAAGAGATCCACGAAATACAGATGAAACTCTGTGAGATGAATTAACAGAACACTAAGCAGTTTCTCAGAAATCTTCTTTCCAGATTTCATCTGAGAATATTTCCTTTTTCACCATAGCCCTCCATGACCTTCCAAATATCACTTTGACAATTCCACAAGGACTGTCTTAGCGAAAGGCTTCTTGAGGGGAAAGTTGTAACTCTGTGAGAAGATTTCAGAGAACACAAAGAAGTTTCTCAGAAAGCTTCTTTCTCTTTGTTATCGGAGGATATTTCCTTGGCCATATAGTCTTCAAAGGAATCCGAAATATCTGTTCTCAGATTCCACAGAAATAAGGCTAGCAAAGAGATCCTCGAAATACAGATGTAACTCTGTGAGTGGAAGTCACACATCACAGAGCAGTTACTCATAAAGCTTCTTTGAAGATTTCATCTGAGGTTATTTCCTTTTTCACCGTAGCCCTCTATGGGCTTCCAAATATCACTTTGCCAATTCCACAAGGACTGTCTTAGCGAAAGGCCTCTTGAGGAGAAAGCTGTAACACTGTGAGATGATTTCACAGAACATAAAGAATTTTCTCAGAAAGCTTCATTCTCTTTGTTAATGGAGGATATTTCCTTTGGCCCTATAGTCTTCAAAGGGATCCGAAATATGTGTTCTCAGATTCCACAGAAATAAGGCTAGCAAAGAGATTCACGAAATACAGATGTAACTCTGTGAGATAAATTAACAGAACACTAAGCAGTTTCTCAGAAAGCTTCTTTCCAGATTTCATCTGAGGATATTTCCTTTTTTACCATAGCCCTCTATGGGCTTCCAAATATCACTTTGGCACTTCCACAAGAACTCTCTTAGCGAAAGGCTTCTTGAGGGGAAAGCTGTAACTCTGTGAGATGATTTCACAGAACACAAAGAAGTTTCTCAGAAAGCTTCTTTCTCTTTGTTATCGGAGGATATTTCCTTTGGCCTTATAGTCTTCAAAGGGACCCGAAATATCTGTTCTCAGATTCCACAGAAATAAGGCTAGCAAAGAGATCCACGAAATACAGATGTAACTCTATGATTGAAAGTCACACATCACAGAGCAGTTTCTCCGAAAGCTTCTTTCCAGATTTCATCTGAGGTTATTTCCTTTTTCACCGTAGCCTTCTATGGGCTTCCAAATATCACTTTGCCAATTCCACAAGGACTGTCTTAGAGAAACGCCTCTTGAGGAGAAAGCTGTAACTCTGTGAGATGATTTCACAGAACACAAAGAAGTTTCTCAGATAGCTTCATTCTCTTTGTTATTGTAGGATAATTCCTTTGGCCCTATAGTCTTCAAAGGGATCCGAAATATGTGTTCTCAGATTCCAGAGAAATAAGGCTAGCAAAGAAATCCACGAAATACTGTTGTAACTCTGTGAGATGAATTCACAGAACACTAAGCAGTTTCTCAGAAAGCTTCTTTCCAGATTACATCTGAGGATATTTCCTTTTTCAGCATAGCCCTCTATGGGCTTCCAAATATCACTTTGCCAATTCCACAAGAACTGTCTTAGCGAAAGGCTTCTTGAGGGGAAAGCTGTAACTCTGTGAGATGATTTCACAGAACACAAAGAAGTTTCTCAGAAAGCTTGTTTCTCTTTGCTATCGGAGGATATTTCCTTTGGCCCTATAGTCTTCAAAGGGATCCGAAATATCTGTTCTCAGATTCTCAGAAATAAGGCTAGCAAAGAGATCCACGAAATACAGATGTAACTCTGTGAGTGAAAGACGCACATCACAGAGCAGTTTCTCACAAAGCTTCTTTCCAGATTTCATCTGAGGATATCTCCTTTTTCACCTTAGCCCTCTATGGGCTTCCAAATATCACTTTGACAATTCCACAAGAACGGTCTTAGCGAAAGGCTTCTCTAGGGGAAAGCTGTAACTCTGTGAGATGATTTCACAGAACACAAAGAAGTTTCTCAGAAAGCTTCTTTCTCTTTGTTATCGGAGGATATTTCCTTTGGCCCTATAGTCTTCAAAGGGATCCGAAATATCTGTTCTCAGATTCCACAGAAATAAGGCTAGCAAAGAGATCCACGAAATACAGATGAAACTCTGTGAGATGAATTAACAGAACACTAAGCAGTTTCTCAGAAATCTTCTTTCCAGATTTCATCTGAGATATTTCCTTTTTCACCATAGCCCTCCATGGCCTTCCAAATATCACTTTGCCAATTCCACAAGGACTGTCTTACCGAAAGGCTTCTTGAGGGGAAAGTTGTAACTCTGTGAGAAGATTTCAGAGAACACAAAGAAGTTTCTCAGAAAGCTTCTTTCTCTTTGTTATCGGAGGATATTTCCTTTGGCCCTATAGTCCTCAAAGGGATCCGAAATATCTGTTCTCAGACTCCACAGAAATAAGGCTAGCAAAGAGATCCCCGAAATACAGATGTAACTCTGTGAGTGGAAGTCACACATCACAGAGCAGTTACTCATAAAGCTTCTTTGCAGATTTCATCTGAGGTTATTTCCTTTTTCACCGTAGCCCTCTATGGGCTTCCAAATATCACTTTGCCAATTCCACAAGGACTGTCTTAGCGAAAGGCCTCTTGAGGAGAAAGCTGTAACACTGTGAGATGATTTCACAGAACATAAAGAATTTCTCAGAAAGCTTCATTCTCTTTGTTAATGGAGGATATTTCCTTTGGCCCTATAGTCTTCAAAGGGATCCGAAATATGTGTTCTCAGATTCCACAGAAATAAGGCTAGCAAAGAGATCCACGAAATACAGATGTAACTCTGTGATTGGAAGTCACACATCACAGAGCAGTTTCTCAGAAAGCTTCTTTCCAGATTTCATCTGAGGTTATTTCCTTTTTCACCGTAGCCTTCTATGGGCTTCCAAATATCACTTTGCCAATTCCACAAGGACTGTCTTAGAGAAACGCCTCTTGAGGAGAAAGCTGTAACTTTGTGAGGTGATTTCACAGAACACAAAGAAGTTTCTCAGATAGCTTCATTCTCTTTGTTATTGTAGGATAATTCCTTTGGCCCTATAGTCTTCTAAGGGATCCGAAATATGTGTTCTCAGATTCCACAGAAATAAGGCTAGCAAAGACATCCACGAAATACTGTTGTAACTCTGTGAGATGAATTAACAGAACACTAAGCAGTTTCTCAGAAAGCTTCTTTCCAGATTTCATCTGAGGATATTGCCTTTTTCACCATAGCCCTCTATGGGCTTCCAAATATCACTTTGCCAATTCCACAAGAACTGTCTTAGCGAAAGGCTTCTTGAGGGGAAAGCTGTAACTCTGTGAGATGATTTCACAGAACACAAAGAAGTTTCTCAGAAAGCTTGTTTCTCTTTGCTATCGGAGGATATTTCCTTTGGCTCTATAGTCTTCAAAGGGATCCGAAATATCTGTTCTCAGATTCTCAGAAATAAGGCTAGCAAAGAGATCAACGAAATACAGAGGTAACTCTGTGAGTGAAAGACGCACATCACAGAGCAGTTTCTCACAAAGCTTCTTTCCAGATTTCATCTGAGGATATCTCGTTTTTCACCTTAGCCCTCTATGGCTTCCAAATATCACTTTGCCACTTCCACAAGAACTGTCTTAGCGAAAGGCTTCTTGAGGGGAAAGCTGTAACTCTGTGAGATGATTTCACAGAACACAAAGAAGTTTCTCAGAAAGCTTCTTTCTCTTTGTTATCGGAGGATATTTCCTTTGGCCTTATAGTCTTCAAAGGGACCCGAAATATCTGTTCTCAGATTCCACAGAAATAAGGCTAGCAAAGAGATCCACGAAATACAGATGTAACTCTGTGATTGGAAGTCATACATCACAGAGCAGTTTCTCAGAAAGCTTCTTTCCAGATTTCATCTGAGGTTATTTCCTTTTTCGCCGTAGCCTTCTATGGGCTTCCAAATATCACTTTGCCAATTCCACAAGGACTGTCTTAGAGAAACGCCTCTTGAGGAGAAAGCTGTAACTCTGTGAGATAATTTCACAGAACACAAAGAAGTTTCTCAGATAGCTTCATTCTCTTTGTTATTGTAGGATAATTCCTTTGGCCCTATAGTCTTCAAAGGGATCCGAAATATGTGTTCTCAGATTCCACAGAAATAAGGCTAGCAAAGAAATCCACGAAATACTGTTGTAACTCTGTGAGATGAATTAACAGAACACTAAGCAGTTTCTCAGAAAGCTTCTTTCCAGATTTCATTTAGGATATTGCCTTTTTCACCATAGCCCTCTATGGGCTTCCAAATATCACTTTGCCAATTCCACAAGAACTGTCTTGGCGAAAGTCTTCTTGAGGGGGAAGCTGAAACTCTGTGAGATGATTTCCCAGAACACAAAGAAGTTTCTCAGAAAGCTTCTTTCTCTTTGTTATCGGAGGATATTTCCTTTGGCCCTATAGTCTTCAAAGGGATCCGAAATATCTGTTCTCAGATTCCACAAAAAGAAGGCTAGCAAAGAGAGCCACGAAATACAGAAGTAACTCTGTGAGATGTATTAACAGAACACTGAGCATATCTCAGAAAACTTCTTTCCAGATTTCATCTGAGGATATTTCCTTTTTCACCATAGCACTCTATGGGCTTAAAAATATCACTTTCCCAATTCCACAAGAACCGTCTTAGCGAAACGCTTCTTGAGGGGAAAGATGTAACACTGTGAGATGATTTCACAGAACATAAAGAAGTTTCTCAGAAAGCTTCTTTCTCTTTGTTATCCGAAAATATTTCCTATGGCCCTATAGTCTTCAAAGGGATCCGAAATATATGTTCTCAGTTTCCACAGAAATAAGGCTAGCAAAGAGATCCACGAAATACTGTTGTAACTCTGTGAGATGAAATAACAGAACACAAAGCAGTTTCTCAGAAAGCTTTCCAGATTTCATCTGAGGATATTTCCTTTTTCAGCCTAGCCCTCTATGGGATTCCAAATATCACTTTGCCAATTCCACACGAACTGTCTTAGCGATAGGCTTCTTGAGGGAAAAGCTGTAACGCTGTGAGATGATTTCACAGAACACAAAGAAGTTTCTCAGAAAGCTTCTTTCTCTTTGTTATCGGAGGATATTTCCTTTGGCCCTGTAGTCTTCAAAGGTATCCGAAATATCTGTTCTCAGATTCCACAGAAGTAAGGCTAGCAACGAGATCCAAGAAATACACATGTAACTCTGTGAGGGGAAGTCACACATCACAGAGCAGTTTCTCAGAAAGCTTCTTTCCAGATTTCATCTGAGGATATTTCCTTTTTCACCATAGCCCCCTATGGGTTCCAAATATCACTTTGCCAATTCCACAAGAACTGTCTTAGCGAAAGGCTTCTTGAGGGGAAAGCTGTAACTCTGTGAGCTGATTTCACAGAACACAAAGAAGTTTCTCAGAAAGATTCTTTCTCTTTGTTATCGGAGGATACTTCCTTTGGCCCCTTTGTCTTCAAAGGGATCCGAAATATCTGTTCTCAGATACCACAGAAATAAGGCTTGTAGAGATCCACGAAATACAGATGTAAATCTGTGAGATGAATTAACAGAACGCTAACCAGTTTCTCAGAAATCTTCTTTCCATATTTCATCTGAGGATATTTCCTTTTTCACCCTAGCCCTCTATGGGCTTCCAAGTATCACTTTGCCAATTCCACAAGAACTGTCTTAGCGAAAGGTTTGTTGAGGGGAAAGCTGTAACTCTGTGAGATGATTTCACAGAACACAAAGAAGTTTCTCAGAAAGCTTCTTTCTCTTTGTTATCGGAGGATATTTCCTTTGGCCCTATAGCCTCAAAGGGATCCGAAATATCTGTTCTCAAATTCCACAGAAATACGGCTAGCAAAGAGATCCACGAAATACAGATGTAACACTGTGAGTGGAAGTCACACATCACAGAGCAGTTTCTCAGAACGCTTCTTTCCAGATTTCATCTGAGGATATTTCCTTTTTCAACATAGCTCTCTATGGGCTTCCAAATATCACATTGCCAATTACACAAGAACTGTTTTAGCGAAAAGCTTCTTGAGGGGAAAGCTGTAACTCTGTGAGATGATTTCACAGAACACAAAGAAGTTTCTCAGAAAGCTTCTTTCTCTTTGTTATCGGAGGATATTTCCTTTGCCCCTATAGTCTTCAAAGGGATCCGAAATATCTGTTCTCAGATTCCACAGAAATAAGGCTAGTAACGAGATCCACGAAATAAAGATGTAACTCTGTGAGAGGAAGTGACACATCACAGAGCAGTTTCTCAGAAAGCTTCTTTCCAGATTTCATCTGAGGATATTTCCTTTTTCACCATAGCCCTCTATGGGCTTCCAAATATCACTTTGCCAATTCCACAAGAACTGTCTTAGCGAAAGGCTTCTTGAGGGGAAAGCTATAACTCTGTGAGATGATTGCACAGAACAGAAAGAAGTTTCTCAGAAAGCTTCTTTCTCTTTGTTATCGGAGGATATTTCCTGTGGTCCTATAGTCTTCAAAGGGATCCGAAATATCAGCTCTCTGATTCCACAGAAATAAGGCTAGCAAAGAGACCCACGAAATACTGTTGTAACTCAGTGAGATGAATTAACAGCACACTAAGCAGGTTCTCAGAAAGCTTCTTCCATATTTCTTCTGAGGATATTTCCTTTTTCACCATAGCCCTCTATTGGCTTCCAAATATCACTTTGCCATTTCGACAAGAACTTTCTTAGCGAAAGGCTTCTTGAGGGGAAAGCTGTATCTCTCTGAGATGATTTCACAGAACACAAAGAAGTTTCTCAGAAAGCTTCTTTCTCTTTGTTATCAGAGGATATTTCCTTTGGCCCTATATTCTTCAAAGGGATCCGAGATATCTGTTCTCAGATTCCACAGAAATAAGGCTAGCAAAGAGATCCACGAAATACAGATGTAACTCTGTGAGAGGAAGTGACACATCACAGAGCAGTTTCTCAGAAAGCTTCTTTCCAGATTTCATCTGAGGATATTTCCTTTTTCACCATAGCCCTCAATGGGCTTCCAAATATCACTTTGCCAATACCACAAGAACTGTCTTAGCGAAAGGCTTCAAGAAGGGAGACCTGTAACTCTGTGAGTTGATTTCACAGAACACAAAGAAGTTTCTCAGAAAGCTTCTTTCTCTTTGTTTTCGGAGGATATTTCCTTTGGCCCTATAGTCTTCAAAGGTGTCCGAAATATCTGTTCTCTGATTCGACAAAAAGAAGGCTAGCAAAGAGAGCCACGAAATACAGAAGTAACTCTGTGAGATGTATTAACAGAACACTGAGCATATCTCAGAAAACTTCTTTCCAGATTTCATCTGAGGATATTTCCTTTTTCACCATAGCACTCTATGGGCTTAAAAATATCACTTTCCCAATTCCACAAGAACCGTCTTAGCGAAACGCTTCTTGAGGGGAAAGATGTAACACTGTGAGATGATTTCACAGAACATAAAGAAGTTTCTCAGAAAGCTTCTTTCTCTTTGTTATCCGAAAATATTTCCTATGGCCCTATAGTCTTCAAAGGGATCCGAAATATATGTTCTCAGTTTCCACAGAAATAAGGCTAGCAAAGAGATCCACGAAATACTGTTGTAACTCTGTGAGATGAAATAACAGAACACAAAGCAGTTTCTCAGAAAGCTTTCCAGATTTCATCTGAGGATATTTCCTTTTTCAGCCTAGCCCTCTATGGGATTCCAAATATCACTTTGCCAATTCCACACGAACTGTCTTAGCGATAGGCTTCTTGAGGGAAAAGCTGTAACGCTGTGAGATGATTTCACAGAACACAAAGAAGTTTCTCAGAAAGCTTCTTTCTCTTTGTTATCGGAGGATATTTCCTTTGGCCCTGTAGTCTTCAAAGGTATCCGAAATATCTGTTCTCAGATTCCACAGAAGTAAGGCTAGCAACGAGATCCAAGAAATACACATGTAACTCTGTGAGGGGAAGTCACACATCACAGAGCAGTTTCTCAGAAAGCTTCTTTCCAGATTTCATCTGAGGATATTTCCTTTTTCACCATAGCCCCCTATGGGTTCCAAATATCACTTTGCCAATTCCACAAGAACTGTCTTAGCGAAAGGCTTCTTGAGGGGAAAGCTGTAACTCTGTGAGCTGATTTCACAGAACACAAAGAAGTTTCTCAGAAAGATTCTTTCTCTTTGTTATCGGAGGATACTTCCTTTGGCCCCTTTGTCTTCAAAGGGATCCGAAATATCTGTTCTCAGATACCACAGAAATAAGGCTTGTAGAGATCCACGAAATACAGATGTAAATCTGTGAGATGAATTAACAGAACGCTAACCAGTTTCTCAGAAATCTTCTTTCCATATTTCATCTGAGGATATTTCCTTTTTCACCCTAGCCCTCTATGGGCTTCCAAGTATCACTTTGCCAATTCCACAAGAACTGTCTTAGCGAAAGGTTTGTTGAGGGGAAAGCTGTAACTCTGTGAGATGATTTCACAGAACACAAAGAAGTTTCTCAGAAAGCTTCTTTCTCTTTGTTATCGGAGGATATTTCCTTTGGCCCTATAGCCTCAAAGGGATCCGAAATATCTGTTCTCGGATTCCACAGAAATACGGCTAGCAAAGAGATCCACGAAATACAGATGTAACACTGTGAGTGGAAGTCACACATCACAGAGCAGTTTCTCAGAACGCTTCTTTCCAGATTTCATCTGAGGATATTTCCTTTTTCAACATAGCTCTCTGTGGGCTTCCAAATATCACATTGCCAATTACACAAGAACTGTTTTAGCGAAAAGCTTCTTGAGGGGAAAGCTGTAACTCTGTGAGATGATATCACAGAACACAAAGAAGTTTCTCAGAAAGCTTCTTTCTCTTTGTTATCGGAGGATATTTCCTTTGCCCCTATAGTCTTCAAAGGGATCCGAAATATCTGTTCTCAGATTCCACAGAAATAAGGCTAGTAACGAGATCCACGAAATAAAGATGTAACTCTGTGAGAGGAAGTGACACATCACAGAGCAGTTTCTCAGAAAGCTTCTTTCCAGATTTCATCTGAGGATATTTCCTTTTTCACCATAGCCCTCTATGGGCTTCCAAATATCACTTTGCCAATTCCACAAGAACTGTCTTAGCGAAAGGCTTCTTGAGGGGAAAGCTATAACTCTGTGAGATGATTGCACAGAACAGAAAGAAGTTTCTCAGAAAGCTTCTTTCTCTTTGTTATCGGAGGATATTTCCTGTGGTCCTATAGTCTTCAAACGGATCCGAAATATCAGCTCTCTGATTCCACAGAAATAAGGCTAGCAAAGAGACCCACGAAATACTGTTGTAACTCAGTGAGATGAATTAACAGCACACTAAGCAGGTTCTCAGAAAGCTTCTTCCATATTTCTTCTGAGGATATTTCCTTTTTCACCATAGCCCTCTATTGGCTTCCAAATATCACTTTGCCATTTCGACAAGAACTTTCTTAGCGAAAGGCTTCTTGAGGGGAAAGCTGTATCTCTCTGAGATGATTTCACAGAACACAAAGAAGTTTCTCAGAAAGCTTCTTTCTCTTTGTTATCAGAGGATATTTCCTTTGGCCCTATATTCTTCAAAGGGATCCGAGATATCTGTTCTCAGATTCCACAGAAATAAGGCTAGCAAAGAGATCCACGAAATACAGATGTAACTCTGTGAGAGGAAGTGACACATCACAGAGCAGTTTCTCAGAAAGCTTCTTTCCAGATTTCATCTGAGGATATTTCCTTTTTCACCATAGCCCTCAATGGGCTTCCAAATATCACTTTGCCAATACCACAAGAACTGTCTTAGCGAAAGGCTTCAAGAAGGGAGACCTGTAACTCTGTGAGTTGATTTCACAGAACACAAAGAAGTTTCTCAGAAAGCTTCTTTCTCTTTGTTTTCGGAGGATATTTCCTTTGGCCCTATAGTCTTCAAAGGTGTCCGAAATATCTGTTCTCTGATTCCACAGATATAATGTTATCAAAGAGATCCACGAAATACAGAGGTAACTCTGTGTGTGGAAGTCACACATCACAGAGTAGTTTTTCAGAAAGCTACTTTCCAGATTTCATCTGAGGATATTTCCTTTTTCACCATAGCCCTCTATGGGCTTCCAAATATCACTTTGCCAATTCCACAAGAACTGTCTTATCGAAAGGCTTCTTCAGGGGAAAGCTGTAACTCTGTGAGATGAACTCACAGAACACAAAGAAGTTTCTCAGAAAGCTTCTTTCTCTTTGTTATCGGAGGATATTTCCTTTGTCCCTATAGTCATCAAAGGGATCCGAAATATTTGTTCTCAGATTCCCCAGAAATAAGGCTAGCAAAGAGATCCACGAAATACAGAGGTAACTCTGTGTGTGGAAGTCACACATCACAGAGTAGTTTTTCAGAAAGCTTCTTTCCAGATTTCATCTGAGGATATTTCCTTTTTCACCGTATCCCTCTATGTGCTTCCAAATATCACTTTGCCAATTCCACACGAACTGTCTTAGCGAAAGTCTTCTTGAGGGGAAAGCTGTAACTCTTTGAGATGATTGCAGAGAACACAAAGAAGTTTCTCAGAAAGCTTCTTTATCATTATTATCGGAGGATATTTCCTTTGGCCCTATAGTCTTCAAATGGATCCGAAATATCTGTTCTCAGATTCCACAGAAATATGGCTAGCAAAGAGATCCACGAAATACAGATGTAACTCTGTGAGGGGAAGTGACACATCACAGCGCAGTTTCTCACAAAGCTTCTTTCCAGATTTCATCTGAGGATATTTCCTTTTTCACCATAGCCCTCTATGCGCTTCCAAATATCATTTTGCCAATTCCACAAGAACTGTCTTAGCGAAAGGATTCTTGAGGGGAAAGCTGTAACTCTGTGAGATGATTTCACAAAACACAAAGAAGTTTCTCAGAAAGCTTCTTTCTCCTTGTTATCGGAGGATATTTCCTTTGGCCCTATAGTCTTCAAAGGGATCTGAAATATCTGTTCTCTGATTCCACAGAAATAATGTTAGCAAAAAGATCCACGAAATACAGATGTAATTCTGTGAGGGAAGTCACACATCACAGAGCAGTTTCTCAGAAAGCTTCTTTCCAGATTTCATCTGAGGATATTTCCTTTTTCACATAGCCCTCTATGGGCTTCCAAATATCACTTTGCAAATTCCACAAGAACTGTCTTATCGAAAGGCTTCTTGAGGCGAAAGCTGTAAGGCTGTGAGATGGTCTCACAGAACACAAAGAAGTTTCTCAGAAAGCTTCTTTCTCTTTGTTATCGGAGGAAATTTCCTTTGGCCCTATAGTCATCAAAGGGATCCGAAATATCTGTTCTCAGATTCCCCAGAAGTGAGGCTAGCAAAGAGATCCACGAAATACAGAGGTAACTCTGTGAGTGGAAGTCACACATCACAGAGCAGTTTCTCAGAAAGCTTCTTTCCAGATTTCATCTGAGGTTATTTCCTTTTTCCCCGTAGCCCTCTAAGGTCTTCCAAATATCAGTTTGCTAATTCCACAAGGACTGTCTTAGATAAGGCCTCTTGAGGAGAAAACTCTAACTCTGTGAGATGATTTCACAGAACACAAAGAAGTTTCTCAGAAAGCTTCATTCCCTTTGTTATTGGAGGATAATTCCTCTGGCCCTATAATCTTCAATGGGATCGGAAATATGTGTTCTCATATTCCATAGAAATAAGGCTAGCAAAGAGATCCACGAAATACAGATGAAACTCTGTGAGTGGGAGACACACATCACAGAGCAGTTTCTCAGAAAGCTTCTTTCCAGATTTCACCTCAGGATATTTCCTTTTCCACCATAGCCCTCTATGGGCTTCCAAATATCACTTTGCCAATTCCACAAGAACTGTCTTAGCGAAAGGCTTCTTGAGGGGAAAGCTGTAACTCTGTGAGATGATTTCACAGAATACAAAGAAGTTTCTCAGAGAGCTTCTTTCTCTTTGTTATCGCAGGATATTTCCTTTGGCCCTATAGTCTTCAAAGGGATCCGAAATATCTGTTCTCAGATTCCACAGAAACAACGCTAGCAAAGAGATCCACGAACTATAATTGTAACTCTGTGAGATGAATTAACAGAACACTAAGCAGTTTCTCAGAAACCTTCTTTCCAGATTTCATCTGAGGATATTTCCTTTTTGAACATAGCCCTCTATGGGTTTCCAAATATCACTTTGCCACTTCCACAAGAACAGTCTTAGTGAAGGCTTCTTGAGGGGAAAGCTGTAACTCTGTGAGATAATTTCACAGAAGACAAAGACGTTTCTCAGAAAGCTTCTTTCTCTTTGTTATCGGAGGATATTTCCTTTGGCCCTATAGTCTTCAAAGGGATCCGAAATATCTGTTCTCAGATTCCACAGAAATAAGGCTAGCAAAGAGATCCACGAAATACAGATGTAACTCTGTGAGTGAAAGTCACACATCACAGAGCAGTTTCTCAGAAAGCTTCTTTCCAGATTTCATCTGAGGATATCTCCTTTTTCACCTTAGCCCTCTATGGGCTTCCAAATATCAATTTGCCAATTCCACAAGAACGGTCTTAGCGAAAGGCTTCACTAGGGGAAAGCTGTAACTTTGTGAGATGATTTCACAGAACACAAAGAATTTTCTCAGAAAGCTTCTTTCTCTTTGTTATCGGAGGATATTTCCTTTGGCCCTATAGTCTTCAAAGGGATCCGAAATATCTGTTCTCAGATCCCACAGAAAGAAGGCCAGCAAAGAGATCCACGAAATACAGATGAAACTCTGTGAGATGAATTAACAGAACACTAAGCAGTTTCTCAGAAATCTTCTTTCCAGATTTCATCTGAGAATATTTCCTTTTTCACCATAGCCCTCCATGACCTTCCAAATATCACTTTGACAATTCCACAAGGACTGTCTTAGCGAAAGGCTTCTTGAGGGGAAAGTTGTAACTCTGTGAGAAGATTTCAGAGAACACAAAGAAGTTTCTCAGAAAGCTTCTTTCTCTTTGTTATCGTAGGATATTTCCTTTGGCCATATAGTCTTCAAAGGAATCCGAAATATCTGTTCTCAGATTCCACAGAAATAAGGCTAGCAAAGAGATCCTCGAAATACAGATGTAACTCTGTGAGTGGAAGTCACACATCACAGAGCAGTTACTCATAAAGCTTCTTTGCAGATTTCATCTGAGGTTATTTCCTTTTTCACCGTAGCCCTCTATGGGCTTCCAAATATCACTTTGCCAATTCCACAAGGACTGTCTTAGCGAAAGGCCTCTTGAGGAGAAAGCTGTAACACTGTGAGATGATTTCACAGAACATAAAGAATTTTCTCAGAAAGCTTCATTCTCTTTGTTAATGGAGGATATTTCCTTTGGACCTATAGTCTTCAAAGGGATCCGAAATATGTGTTCTCAGATTCCACAGAAATAAGGCTAGCAAAGAGATTCACGAAATACAGATGTAACTCTGTGAGATAAATTAACAGAACACTAAGCAGTTTCTCAGAAAGCTTCTTTCCAGATTTCATCTGAGGATATTTCCTTTTTTACCATAGCCCTCTATGGGCTTCCAAATATCACTTTGGCACTTCCACAAGAACTCTCTTAGCGAAAGGCTTCTTGAGGGGAAAGCTGTAACTCTGTGAGATGATTTCACAGAACACAAAGAAGTTTCTCAGAAAGCTTCTTTCTCTTTGTTATCGGAGGATATTTCCTTTGGCCCTATAGTCTTCAAAGGGATCGGAAATATCTCCTCTCAGATTCCACACAAATAAGGCTAGCAAAGAGATCCACGAAATACAGATGTAACTCTGTGAGTGGAAGTCACACATCACAGAGCAGTTTCTCAGAAAGCTTCTTTCCAGATTTCATCTGAGGATATTTCCTTTTTCACCATAGCCCTCTATGGGCTTCCAAATATCCCCTTGCCAATTCCACAAGAACTGTCTTTGCGAAAGGCTTCTTGAGAGGAAAGCTGTAACTCTGTGAGATGATTTCACAGAACACAAAGAAGTTCCTTAGAAAGCTTCTTTCTCTTTGTTATCGGAGGATATTTCCTTTGGCCCAATAGTCTTCAAAGGGATCCGAAATATCTCCTCTCAGATTCCACAGAAATAAGGCTAGCAGAGAGATCCACGAAATACAGATGTATCGCTGTGAGATGAATTAACAGAACACTAAGCAGTTTCTCAGAAAGCTTCTTTCCAGATTTCATCTGAGAATATTGCCTTTTTCAACATTGCCCTCTATGGGCTTCCAAATATGACTTTGCCAATTCCACGAGAACTGTCTTTGCGAAAGTCTTCTTGAGGGGAAAGCTGTAACTCTGTGAGATGATTTCAGAGAACACAAAGAAGTTTCTCAGAAAGCCTTTTTCTCTTTGTTATCGGAGGATATTTCATTTGGCCCTATAGTCTTCATAGGGATCCGAAATATCTGTTCTCAGATTCCACAGAAATAAGGCTAGCAAAGAGATCCAAGAAATACAGAAGTAACTCTGTGAGTGGAAGTCACACATCACAGAGCAGTTTCTCAGAAAGCTTCTTTTCAGATTTCATCTGAGAATATTTCCTTTTTCACCATAGCCGTCTATGGCCTTCCAAATATCACTCTTCCAATTCCACAAGAACTGTCTTAGCGAAAGGCTTCTTGAGGGGAAAGCTGTAACTCTGTGAGATGATTTCGCAGAACACAAAGGAGTTTCTCAGAAAGCTTCTTTCTCTTTGTTATCGGAGGATATTTCCTTTGGCCCTATCGTCTTCAAAGGGATCCGAAATATCTGTTCTCATATTCCACAGAACTAAGGGTAGCAAAGTGATCCGCGAAATAGTGTTGTCTCTGTGAGATGAATTAACACAACACTAAGCAGTTTCTCAGAAAGCTTCTTTCCAGATTTCATCTGAGGATATTTCCTTTTTCACCATAGCCCTCTATGGGCTTCGAAATATCACTTTGCCAATTCCACAAGAACTGTCTTAGCGAAAGGCTTCTTGAGGGGAATGCTGTAAATCTGTGAGATGATTTCACAGAACACAAAGAAGTTTCTCAGAAAGCTTCTTTCTCTTTGTTATCGGAGGATTTTTCCTTTCCCCTATATTCTTCAAAGGGATCCGAAATATCTGTTCTGTGATTCCACAGAAATAAGGCTAGCTAAGAGATCCATGAAATACTGATGTAACTCTGTGAGTGGAAGTCACACATCACAGAGCAGTTTCTCTGAAAGGTTCTTTCCAAATTTCATTTGAGGATATTTGCTTTTTCACCGTACCCCTATATTGGCTTCCAAATATCACTTTGCCAATTCCACAAGAACTGTGTCAGCGAGAAGCTTCTTGAGGGGAAAGCTGTAACTCTGTGAGATGATTTCACAGAACACAAAGAAGTTTCTCAGAAAGCTTCTTTCTCTTTGTTATCGGAGGATATTTCCTTTCCCCTATAGTCTTCAAAGGGATCTGAAATATCTGTATTCAGATTCCACAGAAATAAGGCTAGCAAAGAGATCCACGAAATACAAATGCAACTCTGTGAGATGAATTAACAGAACATTCAGCAGTTTTTCCGAAAGCTTCTTTCCAGATTTCATCTGAGGATATTTCCTTTTTCACAATAGCCCTCTAAGGGCTTCCAAATATCACTTTGCCAATTCAACAAGAACTGTCTTAGCGAAAGGTTTCTTGAGGTGAAAGCTGTAACTCTGTGAGATGATTTCACAGAACACAAAGAAGTTCCTCTGAAAGCTTCTTTCTCTTTGTTATCCGAGGATATTTCCTTTGGGTCAATAGTCTTCAAAGGGATCCGAAATATCTGTTCTCAGATTCCACAGAAATAAGACTAGCAAAGAGATCCACGAAATACAGATGTAACTCTGAGAGTGGAAGACACACACCACAGAACAGTTTCTCAGAAAGCTTCTTTAAAGATTTCATCTGAGGATATTTCCTTTTTCACCATAGTACTCTATGGGCTTCCAAATATCACTTTGCCAATTCCACTAGAACTGTCTTAGCGAATGGCTTCTTGAGGGGAAAGCTGTAACTCTGTGAGATGATTTCAGGGAACACAAAGAAGTTTCTCAGAAACCGTCTTTCTCTTTTTTTTCGGAGGATATTTCCTTTGGCCCTATAGTCTTCAAAGGGATCCGAAATATCTGTTCTCAGATTCCACAGAAATGAGGCTAGCAAAGAGAACCAGGAAATACAGATGTAACTCTGTGAGATGAATTAACAGAACACTAAGCAGTTTCTCAGAAAGCTTCTTTCCAGATTTCATCTGAGGATATTTCCTTTTTCACCGTAGCCCTCTATGGGCTTCCAAATATCACTTTGCCAATTCCACAAGAACTCTCTTAGCGAAAGGCTTCTTGAGGGGAAAGCTGTAACTCTGTGAGATGATTCACAACACAAAGAAGTTTCTCAGAAAGCTTCTTTCTCTTTGTTATCGGAGGATATTTCCTTTGGCACTATAGTCTTCAAAGGGATCCGAAATATCTGTTCTCAGATTCCACAGAAAATAGGCTAGCACAGAGTTCCACGAAATACAGATGTAACTCTGTGAGATGAATTAACAGAACACTAAGGAGTTTCTCACAAAGCTTCTTTCCAGATTTCATCTGAGGGTATTTCCTTTTTCACCATAGCCCTGTATGGGCTTCCAAATATCACTATGCCAATTCCACAAGAACTGTCTTTGCGAAAGGCTTCTTGAGGGGAAAGCTGTATCTCTGTGAGATGATTTCACAGAACACAAAGAAGTTTCTCAGAAAGCTTCTTTCTTTTGTTATCGGAGGATATTTCCTTTGGCCCTATATTCTTCAAAGGAATCCGAAATATCTCTTCTCAGATTCCACAGAAATAAGGCTAGCAAAGAGATACACGAAACACATATAACTCTGTGAGTGTACGTCACACATCACAGAGCAGTTTCTCAGAACGCTTCTATCCAGATTTCATCTGAGGATATTTTCTTTTGCACCATAGCCCACAATGGGCTTTCAAATATCACTTTGCCAATTCCACAAGAACTGTCTTAGCGAAAGGCTTCTTGAGGGGAAAGCTGTAACTCTGTGAGATGATTTCATAGAACACAAAGAAGTTTCTCAGAAATGTTCTCTCTCTTTGTTATCGGAGGATATTTCCTTTTGCCCTATAGTCTTCAAGGGGATCCGAAATATCTGTTCTCAGATTCCACAGAAATAAGGCTCGCAAAGAGATCCACGAAATACAGATGTAACTCTGTGAGATGAATTAACAGAACACTAAGCAGTTTCTCAGAAAGCTTCTTTCCAGATTTCATCTGAAGATATTTCTTTTTCCACCATAGCTTTTTATGGGATTCCAAATATCACTTTGCCAATTCCACAAGAACTGTCTTAACGAAAGGCTTCTTGAGGGGAAAGCTGTAACTCTGTGAGATAATTTCACAAAAAACAAACAAGTTTCTCAGAAACCTTCTTTCTCTTTGTTATCGGAGGATATTACCTTTGGCCCTATAGTCTTAAACGGGATCCGAAATATCTGTTCTCAGATTCCACAGAAATAAGGCTAGCAAAAAGATCCACGAAATACAGATGTATCGCTGTGAGATGAATTAACAGAACACTATTCAGTTTCTCAGTAAGCTTCTTTCAGATTTCATCTGAGGATATTTCCTTTTTCACCACAGCCCTCTATGGGCTTCCAAATATCACTTTGCCAATTCCACAAGATCTGTCTTAGCGAGAGGCTTCTTGAGGGGAAAGCTGTAACTCTGTGAGATGATTTCACAGAACACAAAGTAGTTTCTCAGAAAGCTTCTTTCTCTTTGTAATTGGAGGATATTTGCTTTTTCGCTATAGTCTTCAGAGGGATCCGAAATATCTGTATTCAGATTCCACAGAAATAAGGCTAGCAAAGAGATCCACGAAATAGAGATGTAACTCTGTGAGATGAATTAACAGAACACTAAGCAGTTTCTCAGAAAGCTTCTTTCCAGATTTCATCTGAGGTTATTTTCTTTTTCACCATAGCCCTCTATGGGCTTCCAAATATCACTTTGCCAATTCCACAAGAACTATCTTAGCGAATGGCTTCTTGAGGGGAAAGCTGTAACTCTGTGAGATGATTTCACAGAACACAAAGAAGTTTCTCAGAAACCTTCTTTCTCTTTGTTTTCGGAGGATATTTCCTTTGGCCCTATATTCTTCAAAGGGATCCGAAATATCTGTTCTCAGATTCCACAGAAATTAGGCTAGCAAAGAGATCCAGGAAATACAGATGTAACTCTGTGAGATGAATTAACAGAACACTAACCAGTTTCTCAGAAGGCTTCTTTCCAGATTTCATGTGAGGATATTTCCTTTTTCACCCTAGCCCTCTATAGGCTTCCAAATATCACTTTGCCAATTCCACAAGAACTCTCTTAGCGAACGGCTTCTTGAGGGGAAAGCTGTAACTCTGTGAGATGATTCACAAAACAAAGAAGTTTCTCAGAAAGCTTCTTTCTCTTTGATATCGGAGGATATTTCCTTTGGCACTATAGACTTCAAAGGGATCCGAAATATCTCTTCTCAGATTCCACAGAAATAAGGGTATCAAAGAGATTCACGAAATACAATGTAACTCTGTGAGATGAATTAACAGAACACTAAGCAGTTTCTCAGAAAGCTTCTTTCCAGATTTCATCTGTGGATATTTCCTTTTTCAGCAAAGCCCTCTATGGGCTTCCAAATATCACTTTGCCAATTCCATAAGAACTGTCTTAGCGAAAGGCTTCTTGAGGGGAAACCTGTAACTCTGTGAGATGATTTCACAGAACACAAAGAAGTTTCTCAGAAAGCTTCTTCCTCTTTGTTATCGGAGGATATTTCCTTTGGCCCTATAGTCTTCAAAGGGAAGCGAAATATCTGTTCTCAGATTCCACAGAAATAGGTCTAGCAAAGAGATCCATGAAATACAGATGTAACTCTGTGAGTGGAAATCACACATCACAGAGCAGTTTCTCAGAAATCTTCTTTCCAGATTTCATCTGAGGATATTTCTTTAACACCATAGCACTCTATGGGCTTCCAAATATCATTTTGCCAATTCCACAAGAACTGTCTCTGCGAAAGGCTTCTTGAGGCGAAAGCTGTAACTCTTTGAGATGATTTCACAGAACACAAAGGAGTTTCTCAGAAAGCTTCTTTCTCTTTGTTATCGGAGGATATTTCTTTGGCCCTCTAGTCTTCAAAGGGATCCGAAATATCTGTTCTCAGATTCCACAGAAATAAGGCTAGCAAAGAGATCCACGAAATACAGATGTAACTCTGTGAGATGAATTAACACAACACTAAGCAGTTTCTCAGAAAGAATCTTTCCAGATTTCATGTGAGGATATTTCCATTTTCACATTAGCCCTCTATATGTTTCCAAATATCACTTTGCCAATTCCACAACAACTGTCTTAGCGAAAGGCTTCTTGAGGGGAAAGCTGTAACTCTGTGCGCTGATTTCACAGAACACAAAGAAAGTTCTCAGAAAGCTTCTTTCTCTTTGTTATCGGAGGATATTTCCTTTGGCCCTTTAGACTTCAAAGGGATCCGAAACACCTGTTCTCAGATTCCACAGAAATAAGGCTAACAAAGAGATCCACGAAATACAGATGTAACTCTGTGAGTGGAAGTCACACATCACAGAGCTGTTTCTCAGAAAGTTTCTTTCCATATTTCATTTGAGGATATTTGCTTTTTCACCGTAGCCCTCTATGGGCTTCCAAATATCACTTTGTCAATTCCACAAGAACTGTCTTAGCGAAAGGCTTCTTGAGGGGATAGCTGTAACTCTGTGAGCTGATTTCACAGAACACAAAGAAACTTCTCAGAAAGCTTCTTTCTCTTTGTTATCGGAGGATATTTCCTTTGGCCCTATAGGCTTCAAAGGGATCCGAAATATCTGTTCTCAGATTCCACAGAAATAAGGCTAACAAAGAGATCCACGAAATACAGATGTAACTCTGTGAGTGGAAGTCACACATCACAGAGCTGTTTCTCAGAAAGGTTCTTTCCAGATTTCATTTGAGGATAATTGCTTTTTCACCGTAGCCCTCTATGGGCTTCCAAATATCACTTTGTCAATTCCTCAAGAACTGTCTTAGCGAAAGTATTCTTGAGGGGAAAGCTGTAACTCTGTGAGATGATTTCACAGAACACAAAGAAGTTTCTCAGAAAGCTTCTTTCTCTTTGTTATCGGAGGATATTTCCTTTGGCCCTATAGTCTTCAAAGGGATCCGAAATATCTGTTCTCAGATTCCACTGAAATAAGGCTAGCAAAGATATCCACGAAATACTGTTGTAACTCTGTGAGATGAATTAACAAAACACTAAGCAGTTTCTCAGAAAGCTTCTTTCCAGATTTCATCTGAGGATATTTCCTTTTTCACCATAGCCCTCTATGGCCTTCCAAATATCACTTTGCCAATTCCACAAGAACTGTCTTAGCGAAAGGCTTCTTGAGGGGAAAGCTGTAACTCTGTGAGATGATTTCACAGAACACAAAGAAGTTCCTCAGAATGCTTCTTCCTCTTTGATATCGGAGGATATTTCCATTGGCCCTATAGACTTCAAAGGGATCCGAAATATCTGTTCTCAGATTCCACAGAAATAAGGCTAACAAAGCGATCCAAGAAATACCGATGTAACTCTGAGAGTGGAAGGCACACATCACAGAACAGTTTCTCAGAAAGCTTCTTTAAAGATTTCATCTGAGGATATTTCCTTTTTCACCACAGCCCTCTAAGGGCTTCCAAATATCACTTTGCAAATTCCACAAGAACTGTCTTAGCGAAAGGCTTCTTGAGGGGAAAGCTGTAACTCTGTGAGATGATTTCACAGAACACGAAGAAGTTTCTCAGAAAGCTTCTTTCTCTTTGTTATCGGAGGATATTTCCTTTCCCCTATAGTCTTCAAAGGGATCCGAAATATCTGTTCTCAGATTCCACAGAAATAAGGCTAGCAAAGAGATCCACGAAATACAGATGTAACACTGTGAGATGAATTAACAGAACACTAAGCAGTTTCTTAGAAACCTTCTTTCCAGATTTCATCTGAGGATATTTCCTTTTTCACAGTCGCCCTCTAAAGGCTTCCAAATATCACTTTGCCAATTCCACAAGAACTGTCTTAGCGAAAGGCTTCTTGAGGGGAAAGCTGTAACTCTGTGAGATGATTTCACAGAACACAAAGAAACTCCTCAGAAAGCTTCTTTCTCTTTGTTATCGGAGGATATTTCCTTTGGCCCTATAGTCTTCAAAGGGATCCGATATATCTCTTCTCAGATTCCACTGAAATAAGGCTAGCAAAGAGATAAACGAAATACTGTTGTAACTCTGTGAGATGAATTAACAGAACACTAAGCAGTTTCTCAGAAAGCTTCTTTCCAGATTTCATATGAGGATATTTCCTTTTTCACCATAGCCCTCTAAGGGCTTCCAAATATCACTTTGCCAATTCCACAAGAACTGTCTTAGCGAAAGGCTTCTTGAGGGGAAAGCTGTAAATCTGTGAGATGATTTCAGAGAACACAAAGAAGTTCCTCAGAAAGCTTCTTTCTCTTTGTTATCGGAGGATATTTCCATTGGCCCTATAGTCTTCAAAGGGATCCGAAATATCTGTTCTCAGATTCCACGGAAATAAGGTTTGCAAAGAGATCCACGAAATACAGATGTAACTCTGAGAGTGGAAGACACACATCACAGAACAGTTTCTTAGAAAGCTTCTTTAAAGATTTCATCTGAGGATATTTCCTTTTTCACCATCGCCCTCTAAGGGCTTCCAAATATCACTTTGCTAATTCCACAAGAACTGTCTTAGCGAAAGGCTTCTTGAGGGGAAAGCTGCAACTCTGTGAGCTGATTTCACAGAACACAAAGAAACTTCTCAGAAAGCTTCTTTCTCTTTGTTATCGGAGGATATTTCCTTTGGCCCTATAGACTTCAAAGGGATCCGAAATATCTGTTCTCAGATTCAACAGAAATAAGGCTAACAAAGAGATCCACGAAATACAGATGTAACTCTGTGAGTGGAAGTCACACATCACAGAGCTGTTTCTCAGAAAGGTTCTTTGCAGATTTCATTTGAGGATATTTGCTTTTTCACCGTAGCCCTCTATGGGCTTCCAAATATCACTCTGTCAATTCCACAAGAACTGTCTTAGCGAAAGGCTTCTTCAGGGGAAAGCTGTAACTCTGTGAGATGATTTCACAGAACACAAAGAAGTTTCTCAGAAAGCTTCTTTCTCTTTGTTATCGGAGGATATTTCCTTTGGCCCTATAGACTTAAAAGGGATCCGAAATATCTGTTCTCAGATTCCACAGAAATAAGACTAGCAAAGAGATCCACGAAATACAGATGTAACTCTGAGAGTGGAAGACACACCTCACAGAACAGTTTCTCAGAAAGCTTCTTTAAAGATTTCATCTGAGGATATTTCCTTTTTCACCATAGCCCTCTAAGGGCTTCCAAATATCACTTTGCCAATTCCACAAGAACTGTCTTAGCGAAAGGCTTCTTGAGGGGAAAGCTGTAACTCTGTGAGATGATTTCCCTGAACACAAAGAAGTTTCTCAGAAAGCTTCTTTCTCTTTGTTATCGGAGGATATTTCCTTTCGCCTGTAGTCTTCAAAGGGATCCAAAATATCTGTTCTGAGATTCCCCAGAAATAAGGCTAGCTAAGAGATCCATGAAATACTGATGTAACTCTGTGAGTGGAAGTCACACATCACAGAGCAGTTTCTCAGAAAGGTTCTTTCCAGATTTCATTTGAGGATATTTGCTTTTATACCGTAGCCCTCTATGGGCTTCCAAATATCACTTTGCCAATACCACAAGAACTGTCTTAGCGAAAAGCTTCTTGAGGGGAAAGCTGAAACTCTGTGAGATGATTTCACAGAACACAAAGAAGTTTCTCAGAAAGTTTCTTTCTCTTTCTTATCGGAGGATATTTCCTTTCCCCTATAGTCTTCAAAGGGATCCGAAATATCTGTTCTCAGATTCCACAGAAATAAGGCTAGCAAAGAGATCCACGAAATAGAGATGTAACACTGTCAGATGAATTAACAGAACACTAAGCAGTTTCTTAGAAACCTTCTTTCCAGATTTCATCTGAGGATATTTCCTTTTTCACAATCGCCCTCTAAAGGCTTCCAAATATCACTTTGCCAATTCCACAAGAACTGTCTTAGCGAAAGGCTTCTTGAGGGGAAAGCTGTAACTCTTTGAGATGATTTCACAGAACACAAAGAAACTTCTCAGAAAGCTTCTTTCTCTTTGTTATCGGAGGATATTTCCTTTGGCCCTATAGTCTTCAAAGGGATCCGTTATATCTCTTCTCAGTTTCCACTGAAATAAGGCTAGCAAAGAGATCCACGAAATACTGTTGTAACTCTGTGAGATGAATTAACAGAACACTAAGCAGTTTCTCAGAAAGCTTCTTTCCAGATTTCATCTGAGGATATTTCCTTTTTCACCATAGCCCTCTATGGGCTTCCAAATATCACTTTGCCAATTCCACAAGAACTGTCTTAGCGAAAGGCTTCTTGAGGGGAAAGCTGTAACTCTGTGAGATGATTTCACAGAACACAAAGAAGTTCCTCAGAATGCTTCTTCCTCTTTGTTATCGGAGGATATTTCCATTGGCCCTATAGACTTCAAAGGGATCCGAAATATCTGTTCTCAGATTCCACAGAAATAAGGCTAACAAAGCGATCCACGAAATACCGATGTAACTCTGAGAGTGGAAGGCACACATCACAGAACAGTTTCTCAGAAAGCTTCTTTAAAGATTTCATCTGAGGATATTTCCTTTTTCACTACAGCCCTCTAAGGGCTTCCAAATATCACTTTGCCAATTCCACAAGAACTGTCTTAGCGAAAGGCTTCTTGAGGGGAAAGCTGTAACTCTGTGAGATGATTTCACAGAACACAAAGAAGTTTCTCAGAAAGATTCTTTCTCTTTGTTATCGGAGGATATTTCCTTTCCCCTATAGTCTTCAAAGGGATCCGAAATATCTGTTCTCAGATTCCACAGAAATAAGGCTAGCAAAGAGATCCACGAAATACAGATGTAACACTGTGAGATGAATTAACAGAACACTAAGCAGTTTCTTAGAAACCTTCTTTCCAGATTTCATCTGAGGATATTTCCTTTTTCACAATCGCCCTCTAAAGGCTTCCAAATATCACTTTGCCAATTCCACAAGAACTGTCTTAGCGAAAGGCTTCTTGAGGGGAAAGCTGTAACTCTGTGAGATGATTTCACAGAACACAAAGAAACTTCTCAGAAAGCTTCTTTCTCTTTCTTATCGGAGGATATTTCCTTTGGCCCTATAGTCTTCAAAGGGATCCGATATATCTCTTCTCAGTTTCCACTGAAATAAGGCTAGCAAAGAGATCCACGAAATACTGTTGTAACTCTGTGAGATGAATTAACAGAACACTAAGCAGTTTCTCAGAAAGCTTCTTTCCAGGTTTCATCTGAGGATATTTCCTTTTTCACCATAGCCCTCTAAGGGCTTCCAAATATCACTTTGCCAATTCCACAAGAACTGTCTTAGCGAAAGGCTTCTTGAGGGGAAAGCTGTAACTCTGTGAGATGATTTCACAGAACACAAAGAAGTTCCTCAGAATGCTTCTTTCTCTTTGTTATCGGAGGATATTTCCATTGGCCGTATAGTCTTCAAAGGGATCCGAAATATCTGTTCTCAGATTCCACAGAAATAAGGCTAACAAAGAGATCCACGAAATAATTATGTAACTCTGAGAGTTGAAGACACACGTCACAGAACAGTTTCTCAGAAAGCTTCTTTAAAGATTTCATCTGAGGATATTTCCTTTTTCAAAATAGCCTTCTAAGGGCTTCCAAATATCACTTTGCCATTTCCACAAGAACTGTCTTAACGAAAGGCTTCTTGAGGGGAAAGCTGTAACTCTGTGAGATGATTTCACAGCACACAAAGAAGTTTCTCAGACAGTTTCTTTCTCTTTGTTATCGGAGGATATTGCCTTTGGCCCTATAGTCTTCAAAGCGATCCGAAATATCAGATCTCAGATTCCACAGAAATAAGGCTAGCAAAGAGATCCACGAAATACAGATGTATCTCTGTGAGATGAATCAACACAACACTAAGTAGTTTCTCAGAAAGCTTCTTTCCAGATTTCATGTGAGGATATTTCCATTTTCACCACAGCCCTCCATATGTTTCCAAATATCACTTTGCCAATTCCACAAG
The DNA here is from genome assembly GCF_049350105.2 of Macaca mulatta. Classification (NCBI taxonomy): domain Eukaryota; kingdom Metazoa; phylum Chordata; class Mammalia; order Primates; family Cercopithecidae; genus Macaca; species Macaca mulatta. The sequence continues at coordinate 51,139,994 of NC_133409.1, read as the reverse complement.
TAATGTCTTAGCGAAGTGCTATTCAAAGGGAAAGCTGTAAGTCTGTGAGAAGATTTCACAGAACACAAAGAAGTTTCTCAGAAAGCTTCTTTCTCTTTGTTATCGGAGGATATTTCCTATGGCCTTATAGTCTTCAAACGGATCCGAAATATCAGATCTCAGATTCCACAGAAATAAGGCCAGCAAAGATATCCACGAAATACAGATGTAACTCTGTGAGATGAATTAACAGAACACTAAATAGTTTCTCAGAAAGCTTCTTTCCAGATTTCATCTGAGGATATTTCCTTTTTCACCATAGCCCTCTATGTGCTTGCAAATATCACTTTGCCAATTCCACAAGAACTGTCTTAGCGAAAGGCTTCTTGAGGGGAAAGCAGTAATTCCGTGAGATGACTTCAGAGAACACAAAGAAGATTCCCAGAAAGCTTCTTTCTCGTTGTTATCGGAGGATATTTCCTTTCCCCTATAGTCTTCGAAGGGATCCGAAATATCTGTTCTCAGATTCCACTGAAATAAGGCTAGCAACGAGATCCACAAAATACTGTTGTAACTCTGTGAGATGAACTAACAGAACACTAAGCAGTTTCTCAGAAAGCTTCTTTCCAGATTTCATCTGAGGATATTTCCTTTTTCACCATAGCCCTCTATGGGCTTCCAAATATCACTTTGCCAATTCCACAAACTGTCTTAGCGAAAGGCTTCTTGAGGGGAAAGCTGTAACTCTGTGAGATGATTTCACAGAACACAAAGAAGTTCCTCAGAATGCTTCTTTCTCTTTGTTATCGGAGGATATTTCCATTGGCCCTATAGTCTTCAAAGGGATCCGAAATATCTGTTCTCAGATTCCACAGAAATAAGGCTAGCAAAGAGATCCACGAAATACAGATGTAACTCTGAGAATGGAAGACACACATCCCAGAACAGTTTCTCAGAAAGCTTCTTTAAAGATTTCATCTGAGGATATTTCCTTTTTCACCATAGCCTTCTAAGGGCTTCCAAATATCACTTTGCCAATTGCACAAGAACTGTCTTAGCGAAAGGCTTCTTGAGGGGAAAGCTGTAACTCTGTGAGATGATTTCCCAGAACACAAAGAAGTTTCTCAGAAGGCTTCTTTCTCTTTGTTATCGGAGGATATTTCCTTTGCCCTATAGTCGTCAAAGGGATCCGAAATATCAGATCTCAGATTCCACAGAAATAAGGCTAGCTAAGTGATCCACGAAATACTGATGTAACTCTGTGAGTGGAAGTCACACATCACAGAGCAGTTTCTCAGAAAGGTTCTTTCCAGATTTCATTTGAGGATATTTGCTTTTTCACCGTAGCCCTCTATGGGCTTCCAAATATCACTTTGCCAATTCCACAAGAACTGTATTAGCGAAAAGCTTCTTGAGGGGAAAGCTGTAACTCTGTGAGATAATTTCACAGAACACAAAGAAGTTTCTCAGAAAGCTTCTATCTCTTTGTTATCGGAGGATATTTCCTTTCCCCTTTAGTCTTCAAAGGGATACGAAATATCTGTTCTCAGATTCCACAGAAATAAGGCTAGCAAAGAGATCCACGAAATAAAAATGTAACTCTGTGAGATGAATTAACAGAACACTAAGCAGTTTCTCAGAAAGCTTCTTTCCAGATTTCATCTAAGGATATTTCCTTTTTCACCATAGCCCTCTAAGGGCTTCCAAACATCACTTTGCCAATTCCACAAGAACTGTCTTAGCGAAAGACTTCTTGAGGGGAAAGCTGTAACTCTGTGAGCTGATTTCACAGAACACAAAGAAACTTCTCAGAAAGCTTCTTTCTCTTTTTTATCGGAGGATATTTCCTTTGGCCCTATAGACTACAAAGGGATCCGAAATATCTGTTTTCAGATTCCACAGAAATAAGGCTAACGAAGAGATCCACGAAATACAGATGTATCTCTGTGAGTGGAAGTCACATATCATAGAACAGTTTCTCAGAAAGGTTCTTTCCAGATTTCATTTGAGGATATTTGCTTTTTCACCGTAGCCCTCTATGGGCTTCCAAATATCACTTTGCCAATTCCACAAGAACTGTCTTAGCGAAAGGCTTCTTGAGGGCAAAGCTGTAACTCTGTGTGATGATTTCACAGAACACAAAGAAGATTCTCAAAAAGCTTCTTTCTCTTTGTTATCGGAGGATATTTCCTGTGGCCCAACAGTCTTCAAAGGGATCCGAAATATCAGATCTCAGATTCCCCAGAAATAAGGCTTGCAAACATATCCACGAAATATAGATGTAACTCGGTGAGATGAATTAACAGAACACTAAGCAGTTTCTCAGAAAGCTTCTTTCCAGATTTCATCTGAGGATATTTCCTTTTTCACCTTGGACCTCTAAGGGCTTCCAAATATCATTTTGCCAATTCCACAAGAACTGTCTTAGCGAAAGGCTTCTTGAGGGGAAAGCTGTAACTCTGTGTGATGATTTCACAGAACACAAAGAAGTTTCTCAGAAAGCTTCTTTCTCTTTGTTATCGGAGGATATTTCCTTTGGCCCTATAGTCTTCGAAGGGATCCGAAATATCTGTTCTCAGATTCCACTGAAATAAGGCTAGCAAAGAGATCCACGAAATACTGTTGTAACTCTGTGATATGAATTAACAGAACACTAAGCAGTTTCTTAGAAAGCTTCTTTCCAGATTTCATCTGAGGATATTTCCTTTTTCACCATAGCCCTCTATGGGCTTCCAAATATCACTTTGTCAATTCCACAAGAACTGTCTTAGCGAAAGGCTTCTTGAGGGGAAAGCTGTAACTCTGTGAGATGATTTCACAGAACACAAAGAAGTTTCTCAGAAAGCTTCTTTCTCTTTGTTATCAGAGGATATTTCCTTTGGCCCTATAGTCTTCGAAGGGTCCGAAATATCTGTTCTCAGATTCCATTGAAATAAGGCTAGCAAAGAGATCCACGAAATACTGCTGTAACTCTGTGAGATGAATTAACAGAACACTAAGCAGTTTCTCAGAAAGCTTTTTTCCAGATTTCATCTGAGGATATTTCCTTTTTCACCATAGCCCTCTATGGGCTTCCAAATATCACTTTGTCAATTCCACAAGAACTGTCTTAGCGAAAGGCTTCTTGAGGGGAAAGCTGTAACTCTGTGAGATGATTTCACAGAACCCAAAGAAGTTCCTCAGAATGCTTCTTTCTCTTTGTTATCGGAGGATATTTCCATTGGCCCTATAGTCTTCAAAGGGATCCGAAATATCTGTTCTCAGATTCCACAGAAATAAGGCTAACAAAGAGATCCACGAAATACAGATGTAACTCTGAGAGTGGAAGACACACATCACAGAACAGTTTCTCAGAAAGCTTCTTTAAAGATTTCATCAGAGGATATTTCCTTTTTCACCATAGCTCTCTAAGGGCTTCCAAATATCACTTTGCCAATTCCACAAGAACTGTCTTAGCGAAAGGCTTCTTGAGGGGAAAGCTGTAACTCTGTGAGATGATTTCACAGAACACAAAGAAGTTTCTCAGAAAGCTTCTTTCTCTTTGTTATGGGTGGATATTTCCATTGGCCCTATAGTCTTCAAAGCGATCCGAAATATCTGTTCTCAGATTCCACAGAAATAAGGCTAGCAAAGAGATCCACGAAATACAGATGTAACTCTGACAGTGGAAGACACACATCACAGAACAGTTTCTCAGAAAGCTTCTTTCCAGATTTCTTCTGAGGATATTTCCTTTTTAACCATAACCCTCTATGGGCTTCCAAATATCCCTTTGCCAAAGCACAAGAACTGTCTTAGCGAAAGGCTTCTTGAGGGGAAAGCTGTAACTCTGTGAGATGATTTCACAGAACACAAAGAAGTTTCTCAGAAAGCTTCTTTCTCTTTGTTATCGGAGGATATTGCCTTTGGCCCTATAGTCTTCAATGGGATCCGAAATATCTGTTCTCAGATTCCACAGAAATAAGGCTAGCTAAGAGATCCACGAAATACAGATGTAACTCTGTGAGATGAATTAACAGAACACTGAGCAGTTTCTCAGAAAGCTTCTTTCCAGATTTCATCTGAGGATATTTCCTTTTTCACCATAGCCCTCTACGGTCTTCCAAATATCACTTTGTCAATTCCACAAGAACTGTCTTAGCGAAAGGCTTCTTGAGGGGAATGCTGTAACTCTGTGAGATGATTTCACAGAACACAAAGAAGTTTCTCAGAAAGTTTCTTTCTCTTTCTTATCGGAGGATATTTCCTTTCCCCTATAGTCTTCAAAGGGATCCGAAATATCTGTTCTCAGATTCCACAGAAATAAGGCTAGCAAAGAGATCCACGAAATACAGATGTAACACTGTCAGATGAATTAACAGAACACTAAGCAGTTTCTTAGAAACCTTCTTTCCAGATTTCATCTGAGGATATTTCCTTTTTCACAATCGCCCTCTAAAGGCTTCCAAATATCACTTTGCCAATTCCACAAGAACTGTCTTAGCGAAAGGCTTCTTGAGGGGAAAGCTGTAACTCTTTGAGATGATTTCACAGAACACAAAGAAACTTCTCAGAAAGCTTCTTTCTCTTTGTTATCGGAGGATATTTCCTTTGGCCCTATAGTCTTCAAAGGGATCCGTTATATCTCTTCTCAGTTTCCACTGAAATAAGGCTAGCAAAGAGATCCACGAAATACTGTTGTAACTCTGTGAGATGAATTAACAGAACACTAAGCAGTTTCTCAGAAAGCTTCTTTCCAGATTTCATCTGAGGATATTTCCTTTTTCACCATAGCCCTCTATGGGCTTCCAAATATCACTTTGCCAATTCCACAAGAACTGTCTTAGCGAAAGGCTTCTTGAGGGGAAAGCTGTAACTCTGTGAGATGATTTCACAGAACACAAAGAAGTTCCTCAGAATGCTTCTTCCTCTTTGTTATCGGAGGATATTTCCATTGGCCCTATAGACTTCAAAGGGATCCGAAATATCTGTTCTCAGATTCCACAGAAATAAGGCTAACAAAGCGATCCACGAAATACCGATGTAACTCTGAGAGTGGAAGGCACACATCACAGAACAGTTTCTCAGAAAGCTTCTTTAAAGATTTCATCTGAGGATATTTCCTTTTTCACTACAGCCCTCTAAGGGCTTCCAAATATCACTTTGCCAATTCCACAAGAACTGTCTTAGCGAAAGGCTTCTTGAGGGGAAAGCTGTAACTCTGTGAGATGATTTCACAGAACACAAAGAAGTTTCTCAGAAAGATTCTTTCTCTTTGTTATCGGAGGATATTTCCTTTCCCCTATAGTCTTCAAAGGGATCCGAAATATCTGTTCTCAGATTCCACAGAAATAAGGCTAGCAAAGAGATCCACGAAATACAGATGTAACACTGTGAGATGAATTAACAGAACACTAAGCAGTTTCTTAGAAACCTTCTTTCCAGATTTCATCTGAGGATATTTCCTTTTTCACAATCGCCCTCTAAAGGCTTCCAAATATCACTTTGCCAATTCCACAAGAACTGTCTTAGCGAAAGGCTTCTTGAGGGGAAAGCTGTAACTCTGTGAGATGATTTCACAGAACACAAAGAAACTTCTCAGAAAGCTTCTTTCTCTTTCTTATCGGAGGATATTTCCTTTGGCCCTATAGTCTTCAAAGGGATCCGATATATCTCTTCTCAGTTTCCACTGAAATAAGGCTAGCAAAGAGATCCACGAAATACTGTTGTAACTCTGTGAGATGAATTAACAGAACACTAAGCAGTTTCTCAGAAAGCTTCTTTCCAGATTTCATCTGAGGATATTTCCTTTTTCACCATAGCCCTCTAAGGGCTTCCAAATATCACTTTGCCAATTCCACAAGAACTATCTTAGCGAAAGGCTTCTTGAGGGGAAAGCTGTAACTCTGTGAGATGATTTCACAGAACACAAAGAAGTTCCTCAGAATGCTTCTTTCTCTTTGTTATCGGAGGATATTTCCATTGGCCCTATAGTCTTCAAAGGGATCCGAAATATCTGTTCTCAGATTCCACAGAAATAAGGCTAACAAAGAGATCCACGAAATAATTATGTAACTCTGAGAGTTGAAGACACACGTCACAGAACAGTTTCTCAGAAAGCTTCTTTAAAGATTTCATCTGAGGATATTTCCTTTTTCAAAATAGCCTTCTAAGGGCTTCCAAATATCACTTTGCCATTTCCACAAGAACTGTCTTAACGAAAGGCTTCTTGAGGGGAAAGCTTTAACTCTGTGAGATGATTTCACAGCACACAAAGAAGTTTCTCAGAAAGTTTCTTTCTCTTTGTTATCGGAGGATATTGCCTTTGGCCCTATAGTCTTCAAAGCGATCGGAAATATCAGATCTCAGATTCCACAGAAATAAGGCTAGCAAAGAGATCCACGAAATACAGATGTATCTCTGTGAGATGAATTAACACAACACTAAGTAGTTTCTCAGAAAGCTTCTTTCCAGATTTCATGTGAGGATATTTCCATTTTCACCACAGCCCTCCATATGTTTCCAAATATCACTTTGCCAATTCCACAAGTAATGTCTTAGCGAAGTGCTATTCAAAGGGAAAGCTGTAAGTCTGTGAGAAGATTTCACAGAACACAAAGAAGTTTCTCAGAAAGCTTCTTTCTCTTTGTTATCGGAGGATATTTCCTATGGCCTTATAGTCTTCAAACGGATCCGAAATATCAGATCTCAGATTCCACAGAAATAAGGCCAGCAAAGATATCCACGAAATACAGATGTAACTCTGTGAGATGAATTAACAGAACACTAAATAGTTTCTCAGAAAGCTTCTTTCCAGATTTCATCTGAGGATATTTCCTTTTTCACCATAGCCCTCTATGTGCTTGCAAATATCACTTTGCCAATTCCACAAGAACTGTCTTAGCGAAAGGCTTCTTGAGGGGAAAGCAGTAATTCCGTGAGATGACTTCAGAGAACACAAAGAAGATTCCCAGAAAGCTTCTTTCACGTTGTTATCGGAGGATATTTCCTTTCCCCTATAGTCTTCGAAGGGATCCGAAATATCTGTTCTCAGATTCCACAGAAATAAGGCTAGCAACGAGATCCACAAAATACTGTTGTAACTCTGTGAGATGAACTAACAGAACACTAAGCAGTTTCTCAGAAAGCTTCTTTCCAGATTTCATATGAGGATATTTCCTTTTTCACCATAGCCCTCTATGGGCTTCCAAATATCACTTTGCCAATTCCACAAACTGTCTTAGCGAAAGGCTTCTTGAGGGGAAAGCTGTAACTCTGTGAGATGATTTCACAGAACACAAAGAAGTTCCTCAGAATGCTTCTTTCTCTTTGTTATCGGAGGATATTTCCATTGGCCCTATAGTCTTCAAAGGGATCCGAAATATCTGTTCTCAGATTCCACAGAAATAAGGCTAGCAAAGAGATCCACGAAATACAGATGTAACTCTGAGAATGGAAGACACACATCCCAGAACAGTTTCTCAGAAAGCTTCTTTAAAGATTTCATCTGAGGATATTTCCTTTTTCACCATAGCCCTCTAAGGGCTTCCAAATATCACTTTGCCAATTGCACAAGAACTGTCTTAGCGAAAGGCTTCTTGAGGGGAAAGCTGTAACTCTGTGAGATGATTTCCCAGAACACAAAGAAGTTTCTCAGAAGGCTTCTTTCTCTTTGTTATCGGAGGATATTTCCTTTGCCCTATAGTCGTCAAAGGGATCCGAAATATCAGATCTCAGATTCCACAGAAATAAGGCTAGCTAAGTTATCCACGAAATACTGATGTAACTCTGTGAGTGGAAGTCACACATCACAGAGCAGTTTCTCAGAAAGGTTCTTTCCAGATTTCATTTGAGGATATTTGCTTTTTCACCGTAGCCCTCTATGGGCTTCCAAATATCACTTTGCCAATTCCACAAGAACTGTATTAGCGAAAAGCTTCTTGAGGGGAAAGCTGTAACTCTGTGAGATAATTTCACAGAACACAAAGAAGTTTCTCAGAAAGCTTCTATCTCTTTGTTATCGGAGGATATTTCCTTTCCCCTTTAGTCTTCAAAGGGATACGAAATATCTGTTCTCAGATTCCACAGAAATAAGGCTAGCAAAGAGATCCACGAAATAAAAATGTAACTCTGTGAGATGAATTAACAGAACACTAAGCAGTTTCTCAGAAAGCTTCTTTCCAGATTTCATCTAAGGATATTTCCTTTTTCACCATAGCCCTCTAAGGGCTTCCAAATATCACTTTGCCAATTCCACAAGAACTGTCTTAGCGAAAGACTTCTTGAGGGGAAAGCTGTAACACTGTGAGCTGATTTCACAGAACACAAAGAAACTTCTCAGAAAGCTTCTTTCTCTTTTTTATCGGAGGATATTTCCTTTGGCCCTATAGACTACAAAGGGATCCGAAATATCTGTTTTCAGATTCCACAGAAATAAGGCTAACGAAGAGATCCACGAAATACAGATGTATCTCTGTGAGTGGAAGTCACATATCATAGAACAGTTTCTCAGAAAGGTTCTTTCCAGATTTCATTTGAGGATATTTGCTTTTTCACCGTAGCCCTCTATGGGCTTCCAAATATCACTTTGCCAATTCCACAAGAACTGTCTTAGCGAAAGGCTTCTTGAGGGCAAAGCTGTAACTCTGTGTGATGATTTCACAGAACACAAAGAAGATTCTCAAAAAGCTTCTTTCTCTTTGTTATCGGAGGATATTTCCTGTGGCCCAACAGTCTTCAAAGGGATCCGAAATATCAGATCTCAGATTCCCCAGAAATAAGGCTTGCAAACATATCCACGAAATATAGATGTAACTCGGTGAGATGAATTAACAGAACACTAAGCAGTTTCTCAGAAAGCTTCTTTCCAGATTTCATCTGAGGATATTTCCTTTTTCACCTTGGACCTCTAAGGGCTTCCAAATATCATTTTGCCAATTCCACAAGAACTGTCTTAGCGAAAGGCTTCTTGAGGGGAAAGCTGTAACTCTGTGTGATGATTTCACAGAACACAAAGAAGTTTCTCAGAAAGCTTCTTTCTCTTTGTTATTGGAGGATATTTCCTTTGGCCCTATAGTCTTCGAAGGGATCCGAAATATCTGTTCTCAGATTCCACTGAAATAAGGCTAGCAAAGAGATCCACGAAATACTGTTGTAACTCTGTGATATGAATTAACAGAACACTAAGCAGTTTCTTAGAAAGCTTCTTTCCAGATTTCATCTGAGGATATTTCCTTTTTCACCATAGCCCTCTATGGGCTTCCAAATATCACTTTGTCAATTCCACAAGAACTGTCTTAGCGAAAGGCTTCTTGAGGGGAAAGCTGTAACTCTGTGAGATGATTTCACAGAACACAAAGAAGTTTCTCAGAAAGCTTCTTTCTCTTTGTTATCAGAGGATATTTCCTTTGGCCCTATAGTCTTCCAAGGGTCCGAAATATCTGTTCTCAGATTCCACTGAAATAAGGCTAGCAAAGAGATCCACGAAATACTGTTGTAACTCTGTGAGATGAATTAACAGAACACTAAGCAGATTCTCAGAAAGCTTTTTTCCAGATTTCATCTGAGGATATTTCCTTTTTCACCATAGCCCTCTAGGGGCTTCCAAATATCACTTTGTCAATTCCACAAGAACTGTCTTAGCGAAAGGCTTCTTGAGGGGAAAGCTGTAACTCTGTGAGATGATTTCACAGAACCCAAAGAAGTTCCTCAGAATGCTTCTTTCTCTTTGTTATCGGAGGATATTTCCATTGGCCCTATAGTCTTCAAAGGGATCCGAAATATCTGTTCTCAGATTCCACAGAAATAAGGCTAACAAAGAGATCCACGAAATACAGATGTAACTCTGAGAGTGGAAGACACACATCACAGAACAGTTTCTCAGAAAGCTTCTTTAAAGATTTCATCAGAGGATATTTCCTTTTTCACCATAGCTCTCTAAGGGCTTCCAAATATCACTTTGCCAATTCCACAAGAACTGTCTTAGCGAAAGGCTTCTTGAGGGGAAAGCTGTAACTCTGTGAGATGATTTCACAGAACACAAAGAAGTTTCTCAGAAAGCTTCTTTCTCTTTGTTATGGGTGGATATTTCCATTGGCCCTATAGTCTTCAAAGCGATCCGAAATATCTGTTCTCAGATTCCACAGAAATAAGGCTAGCAAAGAGATCCACGAAATACAGATGTAACTCTGACAGTGGAAGACACACATCACAGAACAGTTTCTCAGAAAGCTTCTTTCCAGATTTCTTCTGAGGATATTTCCTTTTTAACCATAACCCTCTATGGGCTTCCAAATATCCCTTTGCCAAAGCACAAGAACTGTCTTAGCGAAAGGCTTCTTGAGGGGAAAGCTGTAACTCTGTGAGATGATTTCACAGAACACAAAGAAGTTTCTCAGAAAGCTTCTTTCTCTTTGTTATCGGAGGATATTGCCTTTGGCCCTATAGTCTTCAATGGGATCCGAAATATCTGTTCTCAGATTCCACAGAAATAAGGCTAGCCAAGAGATCCACGAAATACAGATGTAACTCTGTGAGATGAATTAACAGAACACTGAGCAGTTTCTCAGAAAGCTTCTTTCCAGATTTCATCTGAGGATATTTCCTTTTTCACCATAGCCCTCTATGGGCTTCCAAATATCACTTTGCCAATTCCACAAGAACTGTCTTAGCGAAAGGCTTCTTGAGGGCAAAGCTGTAACTCTGTGTGATGATTTCACAGAACACAAAGAAGATTCTCAAAAAGCTTCTTTCTCTTTGTTATCGGAGGATATTTCCTGTGGCCCAACAGTCTTCAAAGGGATCCGAAATATCAGATCTCAGATTCCCCAGAAATAAGGTTTGCAAACATATCCACGAAATATAGATGTAACTCGGTGAGATGAATTAACAGAACACTAAGCAGTTTCTCAGAAAGCTTCTTTCCAGATTTCATCTGAGGATATTTCCTTTTTCACCTTGGACCTCTAAGGGCTTCCAAATATCATTTTGCCAATTCCACAAGAACTGTCTTAGCGAAAGGCTTCTTGAGGGGAAAGCTGTAACTCTGTGTGATGATTTCACAGAACACAAAGAAGTTTCTCAGAAAGCTTCTTTCTCTTTGTTATTGGAGGATATTTCCTTTGGCCCTATAGTCTTCGAAGGGATCCGAAATATCTGTTCTCAGATTCCACTGAAATAAGGCTAGCAAAGAGATCCACGAAATACTGTTGTAACTCTGTGATATGAATTAACAGAACACTAAGCAGTTTCTTAGAAAGCTTCTTTCCAGATTTCATCTGAGGATATTTCCTTTTTCACCATAGCCCTCTATGGGCTTCCAAATATCACTTTGTCAATTCCACAAGAACTGTCTTAGCGAAAGGCTTCTTGAGGGGAAAGCTGTAACTCTGTGAGATGATTTCACAGAACACAAAGAAGTTTCTCAGAAAGCTTCTTTCTCTTTGTTATCAGAGGATATTTCCTTTGGCCCTATAGTCTTCGAAGGGTCCGAAATATCTGTTCTCAGATTCCACTGAAATAAGGCTAGCAAAGAGATCCACGAAATACTGTTGTAACTCTGTGAGATGAATTAACAGAACACTAAGCAGATTCTCAGAAAGCTTTTTTCCAGATTTCATCTGAGGATATTTCCTTTTTCACCATAGCCCTCTATGGGCTTCCAAATATCACTTTGTCAATTCCACAAGAACTGTCTTAGCGAAAGGCTTCTTGAGGGGAAAGCTGTAACTCTGTGAGATGATTTCACAGAACCCAAAGAAGTTCCTCAGAATGCTTCTTTCTCTTTGTTATCGGAGGATATTTCCATTGGCCCTATAGTCTTCAAAGGGATCCGAAATATCTGTTCTCAGATTCCACAGAAATAAGGCTAACAAAGAGATCCACGAAATACAGATGTAACTCTGAGAGTGGAAGACACACATCACAGAACAGTTTCTCAGAAAGCTTCTTTAAAGATTTCATCAGAGGATATTTCCTTTTTCACCATAGCTCTCTAAGGGCTTCCAAATATCACTTTGCCAATTCCACAAGAACTGTCTTAGCGAAAGGCTTCTTGAGGGGAAAGCTGTAACTCTGTGAGATGATTTCACAGAACACAAAGAAGTTTCTCAGAAAGCTTCTTTCTCTTTGTTATGGGTGGATATTTCCATTGGCCCTATAGTCTTCAAAGCGATCCGAAATATCTGTTCTCAGATTCCACAGAAATAAGGCTAGCAAAGAGATCCACGAAATACAGATGTAACTCTGACAGTGGAAGACACACATCACAGAACAGTTTCTCAGAAAGCTTCTTTCCAGATTTCTTCTGAGGATATTTCCTTTTTTACCATAACCCTCTATGGGCTTCCAAATATCCCTTTGCCAAAGCACAAGAACTGTCTTAGCGAAAGGCTTCTTGAGGGGAAAGCTGTAACTCTGTGAGATGATTTCACAGAACACAAAGAAGTTTCTCAGAAAGCTTCTTTCTCTTTGTTATCGGAGGATATTGCCTTTGGCCCTATAGTCTTCAATGGGATCCGAAATATCTGTTCTCAGATTCCACAGAAATAAGGCTAGCCAAGAGATCCACGAAATACAGATGTAACTCTGTGAGATGAATTAACAGAACACTGAGCAGTTTCTCAGAAAGCTTCTTTCCAGATTTCATCTGAGGATATTTCCTTTTTCACCATAGCCCTCTACGGTCTTCCAAATATCACTTTGTCAATTCCACAAGAACTGTCTTAGCGAAAGGCTTCTTGAGGGGAATGCTGTAACTCTGTGAGATGATTTCACAGAACACAAAGAAGTTCCTCAGAAAGCTTCTTTCTCTTTTTTATCGGAGGATATTTCCATTGGACCTATAGTCTTCAAAGGGATGCGAAATATCTCTTCTCAGATTCCACAGAAATAAGGCTAGCAAAGAGATCCACGAAATACAGATGTAACTCTGAGAGTGGAAGACACACATCACAGAACAGTTTCTCAGAAAGCTTCTTTAAAGATTTCATCTGAGGATATTTCCTTTTTCACCATAGCCCTCTAAGGGCTTCCAAATATCACTTTGCCAATTCCACAAGAACTGTCTTAGCGAAAGGCTTCTTGAGGGGAAAGCTGCAACTCTGTAAGCTGATTTCACAGAACACAAAGAAGTTTCTCAGAAAGCTTTCTTCTCTTTCTTATCGGAGGATATTTCCATTGGCCATATAGACTTCAAAGCGATCCGAAATATCTGTTCTCAGATTCCACAGAAATAAGGCTAGCAAAGAGATCCACGAAATACAGATGTAACTCTGTGAGATGAATTAACACAACACTAAATAGTTTGTCAGAAAGCTGCTGTCCATATTTCATGTGAGGATATTTCCTTTTTCGCCATAGCCCTCTATGGGCTTCCAAATATCACTTTGCAATTCCACAAGTACTGTCTTAGCGAAAGGCTTCTCGAACTTAAAGCTGTAAATCTGTGAGATGATTTCACAGAACACAAAGAAGTTTCTCAGAAAGCTTCTTTCTCTTTGTTATCCGAGGATATTTCTTTTGGCCCTATCGTCTTCAAAGGGATACGAAATATCTGTTCTCAGATTCCACAGAAATAAGTCTAGCAAAGAGATCCACGAAATACAGATGTTACTCTGTGAGATGAATTAACAAAACACTAAGCAGTTTCTAAGAAAGCTTCTTTCCAGATTTCATCTGAGGATATTTCCTTTTCACAATAGCCCTCTAAGGGCTTCCAAATATCACTTTGCCAATTCCACAAGAACTGTCTTAGCGAAAGGCTTCTTGAGGGGAAAGCTGTAACTCTGTGAGCTGATTTCACAGAAAACAAAGAAACTTCTCAGAAAGATTCTTTCTCTTTGTTATCGGAGGATATTTCCTTTGGCCCTATAGTCTTCAAGGGATCCGAAATATCAGATCTCAGATTCCACAGAAATAAGGCTCGCAAAGATATCCACTAAATACAGTAGTAACTCTGTGAGATGAATTAACAGAACACTAAACAGTTTCTAAGAAAACTTCTTTCCAGATTTCATCTGAGGATATTTCCTTTTTCACCATAGCCCTCTATGGGCTTCCAAATATCACTTTGCCAATTCCACAAGAACTATCTTAGCGAATGGCTTCTTGAGGGGAAAGCTGTAACTCTGTGAGATGATTTCACAGAACACAAAGAAGATTCCCAGAAAGTTTCTTTCTCTTTGTTATCGGAGGATATTTCCTTTGGCCCTATAGTCTTCAAAGGGATCCGAAATATCTGTTCTCAGCTTCCACTGAAATAAGACTAGCAAAGAGATCCAAGAAATGCTTTTGTAACTCTGTGAGATTAATTAACAGAACACTAAGCAGTTTCTCAGAAAGCTTCTTTCCAGATTTCATCTGAGGATATTTCCTTTTTTACCATAGCCCTCTATGGGCTTCCAAACATTAGTTTCCCAATTCCACAAGAACTGTCTTAGCGAAAGGCTTCTTGAGGGGAAAGCTGTAACTCTGTGAGATGATTTCACAGAACACAAAGAAGTTCCTCAGGAAGCTTCTTTCTCTTTGTTATCGGAGGATATTTCCATTGCCCTATAGTCTTCAAAGGGATCCGAAATATCTGTTCTCAAATTCCACAGAAATAAGGCTAGCAAAGAGATCAACGAAATACAGATGTAACTTTGAGAGTGGAAGACACATATCACAGAACAGTTTCTCAGAAAGCTTCTTTAAAGATTTCATGTTATTATACTTCCTTTTTCACCATAGCCCTCTAAGGGCTTCCAAATATCACTTTGCCAATTCCACAAGAACTGTTTTAGCGAAAGGCTTCTTGAGGGGAAAGCTGTAATTCTGTGAGATGATTTCACAGAACACAAAGAAGATTCTCAGAAAGCTTCTTTCTCTTTGTGATCGGAGGATATTACCATTGGCGCTATAGTCTTCAAAGCGATCCGAAATATCTGTTCTCAGATTCCACAGAAATAAGGCTAGCAAAGAGATCCACGAAATACAGATGTAACTCTGTGAGATGAATTAACACAACACTAAGCAGTTTCTCAGAAAGCTTCTTTCTAGATTTCAGGTGAGGATATTTCCATTTTCACCATAGCCCTCTATATGTTTCCAAATATCACTTTGCAAATTCCACAAGTACTGTCTTATCGAAATGCTATTCGAAGGGAAAGCTGTAAATCCGTGAGATGATTTCACAGAACACAACGAATTTTCTCAGAAAGCTTCTTTATCTTTGTTATCGGAGGATATTTCCTTTGGCCCTATAGCCTTCAAAGGGATCCAAAATATCTGTTCTCAGATTCCACAGAAATAAGGCTAGCAAAGAGATCCACGAAATACAGATGTGACTCTGTGAGATGAATTAACAGAACACTAAGCAGTTTCTAAGAAAGCTTCTTTCCAGATTTCATCTGAGGATATTTCCTTTTTCACAATAGCCCTCTAAGGGCTTCCAAATATCACTTTGCCAATTCCACAAGAACTGTCTTAGCGAAAGGCTTCTTGAGGGGAAAGCTGTAACTCTGTGAGCTGATTTCACAGAACACAAAGAAACTTCTCAGAAAGCTTCTTACTCTTTGTTATCGGAGGATATTTCCTTTGGCCCTATAGTCTTCAAAGGATCCGAAATATCAGATCTCAGTTTCCACATAAATAAGGCTAGCAAAGATATCCACGAAATACAGTTTTAACTCTGTGAGATGAATTAACAGAACGCTAAACAGTTTCTCAGAAAGCTTCTTTACAGATTTCATCTGAGGATATTTCCTTTTTCACCATAGCCCTCTATGGACTTCCAAATATCACTTTGCCAATTCCAAAAGAACTGTCTTAGCGAATGGCTTCTTGAGGGGAAAGCTGTAACTCTGTGAGATGATTTCACAGAACACAAAGAAGATTCCCAGAAAGTTTCTTTCTCTTTGTTATCGGAGGATATTTCCTTTCCCCTATAGTCTTCAAAGGGATCCGAACTATCTGTTCTCAGATTCCACAGAAATAAGGCTAGCAAAGAGATTCACGAAATAAAGATGTATCGCTGTGAGATGAATTAACGGAACACGAAGCAGTTTCTCAGAAACCTTCTTTCCAGATTTCGTCTGAGAATATTTCCTTTTTCACAATAGCCCTCTAAGGGCTTCCAAATATCACTTTGCCAAGTCCACAAGAACTGTAGTAGCGAAAGGATTCTTGAGGGGAAAGCTGTAACTCTGTGAGATGATTTCACAGAACACAAAGAAACTTCTCAGAAAGCTTCTTTCTCTTTGTAATCAGAGGATATTTCCTATGGCCCTATAGTCTTCAAAGGGATCCGAAATATGTGTTCTCAGATTCCACTGAAATAAGAGTAGCAAAGAGATCCACGAAATACTGTTGTAACTCTGTGAGATGAATTAACAGAACACTAAGCAGTTTCTCAGAAAGCTTCTTTCCAGATTTCATCTGAGGATATTTCCTTTTTTACCATAGTCCCCTATGGGCTTCCAAATATCACTTTGCCAATTCCACAAGAACTGTCTTAGCGAAAGGCTTCTTGTGGGGAAAGCTGTAACTCTGTGAGATGATTTCACAGAACACAAAGAAACTTCTCAGAAAGCTTCTTTCTCCTTGTTATCGGAGGATATTTCCTTTGGCCCTATAGACTTCAAAGGATCCGAAATATCTGTTCTCAGATTCCTCAGAAATAAGGCTAACAAAGAGATCCACGAAATACAGATGTAACACTGTGAGTGGAAGTCACATATCACAGAGCAGTTTCTCAGAAAGGTTCTTTCCAGATTTCATTTGAGGATATTTGCTTTTTCACCTTAGCCCTCTATGGGCTTCCAAATATCACTTTGCCAATTCCACAAGAACTGTCTTAGCGAAAGGCTTCTTGAGGGGAAAGCTGTAACTCTGTGAGATGATTTCACAGAACACAAAAAAGTTTTTCAGAAAGCTTCTTTCTCTTTGTTATCGGAGGATATTTCCTTTGGCCCTATAGACTTGAAAGGGATCCGAAATATCAGATCTCAGATTCCACAGAAATAAGGCTAGCAAAGAGATCCACGAAATACAGATGTAACTCTGACAGTGGAAGACACACATCACAGAACAGTTTCTCAGAATGCTTCTTAAAAATTTCATCTGAGGATATTTCCTTTTTTACCATAGCCCTCTATGGGCTTCCAAATATCACTTTGCCAATTCCCCAAGAACTGTCTTAGCGAAACGCTTCTTGAGAGGAAAGCTGTAACTCTGTGAGATGATTTCACAGAACACAAAGAAGTTTCTCAGAAAGCTTCTTTCTCTTTGTTATTGGAGGCTATTGCCTTTGGCCCTTTGGTCTTCAAAGGGATCCGAAATATCTGTTCTCAGATTCCACAGAAATAAGGCTAGCAAAGAGATCCACGAAATACAGATGTAACTCTGTGAGATGAATTAACACAACACTAAGCAGTTTCTCAGAAAGCTTCTTTTCAGATTTCATTTGAGGATATTTAATTTTTCACCATAGCCCTCTATGGGCTACCAAATATCACATTGCCAATTCCACAATTACTGTCTTAGCGAAATGCTTCTAGAAGGGAAAGCTGTAAATCTGTGAGATAATTTCACAGAACACAAAGAAGTTTCTCAGAAAGGTTCTTTATCTTTGTTATCGGAGGATATTTCCTTTGGCCCTATAGTCTTCAAAGGGATCCGAAATATCTGTTCTCAGATTCCACAGAAATAAGGCTAGCAAAGAGGTCCAAGAAATAAAGATGTAACTCTGTGAGATGAATTAACAGAACACTAAGAGTTTCTCAGATATCTTCTTTCCAGATTTCATCTGAGGATATTTCCTTTTTCAGCATAGCCCTCTATGGGCTTCCAAATATCACTTTGCCAATTCCACAAGAACTATCTTAGCGAAAGGCTTCTGGAGGGGAAAGCTGTAACTCTGTGAGATGATTTCACAGAACACAAAGAAGTTTCTCAGAAAGCTTCTTTCTCTTTGTTATCGGAGGATATTTCCTTTGGCCCTATCGTCTTCAAAGGGATCCGAAATATCTGTTCTCAGATTCCACAGTAATAAGGCTAGCAAAGAGATCCACGAAATACAGGTGTAACTCTGTGAGATGAATTAACGGAACACTAAGCAGTTTCTAAGAAAGCTTCTTTCCAGATTTCATCTGAGGATATTTCCTTTTTCACAATAGCCCTCTAAGGGCTTCCAAATATCACTTTGCCAATTCCACAAGAACTGTCTTAACGAAAGGCTAATTGAGGGGAAAGCTGCAACTCTGTGAGCTGATTTCACAGAACACAAAGAAACTTCTCAGAAAGCTACTTTCTCTTTGTTATCGGAGGATATTTCCTTTGGCCCTATAGTCTTCAAAGGTATCCGAAATATCTGTTCTCAGATTCCACAGAAATATGGCTAGCAAAGAGATCCACGAAATAAAGATGTAACTCTTAGAGTGGAAGACACACATCACAGAACAGTTTCTCAGAAAGCTTCTTTCCAGATTTCTTCTGAGGATATTTCCTTTTTAACCATATCCCTCTATGGGCTTCCAAATATCCCTTTGCCAAAGCACAAGAACTGTATTAGCGAAAGGCTTCTTGAGGGGAAAGCTGTAACTCTGTGAGATGATTTCACAGAACACAAAGAAGTTTCTCAGAAAGCTTCTCTCTCTTTGTTATCGTAGGATATTGCCTTTGGCCCTATAGTCTTCAATGGGATCCGAAATATCTGTTCTCAGATTCGACAGAAATAAGGCTAGCAAAGAGATCCACGAAATACAGATGTAACTCTGTGAGATGAATTAACAGAACACTAAGCAGTTTCTCAGAAAGCTTCTTTCCAGATTTCATGTGAGGATATTTCCTTTTTCACCATAGCCCTATACGGTCTTCCAAATATCACTTTGTCAATTCCACAAGAACTGTCTTAGCGAAAGGCTTCTTGAGGGGAATGCTGTAACTCGGTGAGATGATTTCACAGAACACAAAGAAGTTCCTCAGAAAGCTTCTTTCTCTTTGTTATCGGAGGATATTTCCATTGTCCCTATAGTCTTCAAAGGGATGCGAAATATCTCTTCTCAGATTCCACAGAAATAAGGCTAGCAAAGAGATCCACGAAATACATATGTAACTCTGAGAGTGGAAGACACACATCACAGAACAGTTTCTCAGAAAGCTTCTTTAAAGATTTCATCTGAGGATATTTCCTTTTTCACCATAGCCCTCTAAGGGCTTCCAAATATCACTTTGCCAATTCCACAAGAACTGTCTTAGCGAAAGGCTTCTTGAGGGGAAAGCTGCAACTCTGTAAGCTGATTTCACAGAACACAAAGAAGTTTCTCAGAAAGCTTCTTTCTCTTTGTTATCGGAGCATATTTCCTTTGGCCCTATAGTCTTCAAAGAGAGCCAAAATATCTGTTCTCAGATTCCACAGAAATAAGGCTAGCAAAGAGATCCATGAAATGCAGATGTAACACTGTGAGATGATTTCACAGAACACAAAGGAGTTTCTCAGAAAGCTTCTTTCTCTTTGTTATCGGAGGATATTTCCTTTGTTCCTATAGTCTTCAAAGGGATCCGAAATATCTGTTCTCAGATTCCACAGAAATAAGGCTAGCAAAGAGATCCACGAAATACAGATGTAACTCTGTGAGTGGAATACACACATGACAGAGGAGTTTCTCAGAAAGCTTCTTTCCATATTTCATCTGAGGATATTTCCTTTTTCACCATAGCCCTCTATGGGCTTCCAAATATCACTTTGCCAATTCCACAAGAACTGCCTTAGTGAAAGGCTTCTTGAGGGGAAAGCTGTAACTCTGTGAGATGATTTCAGAGAACACAAAGAAACTTCTCAGAAAGCTTCTTTCTCTTTGTTATCGGAGGATGTTTCCTTTGGCCCTGTATTCTTTAAAGGGATCCGAAATATCTGTTCTCATATTCCACAGAAATAAGGCTAGCAAAGAGATCCACGAAATACAGATGTAACTCTTTGAGATGAATTAACAGAACACTAAGCAGTTTCTCAGAAAACTTCTTTACAGATTTCATCTGAGGATATTTCTTTTTTCACCATAGCCCTCTAGGGGCTTTCAAATATCACTTTGCCAATTCCAAAAGAACTGTCTTAGCCAAAGGCTTCTTGAGAGGAAAGCTGAAAATCTGACAGATGATTTCACAGAACACAAAGAAGTTTCTCAGAAATCTTCTTTCTCTTTGTTATCGGAGGATATTTACCTTGGCCCTATAGTCTTCAAAAGGATCCGAAATATCTGTCCTCAGATTCCACAGAAACAAGGCTAGCAAAGAGATACAAGAAATACAGATGTAACTCTGTGAGATGATTTCTCGGAACACAAAGAAGTTTCTCAGAAAGATTCTTTCTCTTTGTTATCGGAGGATATTACCTTTGGCCCTATAGTCTTCCAAGGGATCCGAAATATCTGTTCTCAGATTACACAGAAATAAGGCTGGCAAAGAGATCCACGAAATACAGATGTAAATCTGGGAGTGGAAGTCACACATCACAGATCAGTTTCTCTGAAGGATTCTTTCCAGATTTCATCAGAGGATATTTCCTTCTTCACCGTAGCCCTCTAAGGGCTTCCAAATATCACTTTGCAAATTCCACAAGAACGGTCTTAGCGAAAGGCTTCTTGAGAGGAAAGATGCAACTCTGTGAGATGATTTCACAGAACACAAAGAAGTTCCTCAGAAAGCTTCTTTCTCTTTGTTATCGGAGCATATTTCCTTTGGCCCTATAGTCTTCAAAGGGATCCGAAATATCTGTTCTCAGATTCCACAGAAATAAGGCTAGCAAAGAGATCCACGAAATACAGATGTAACTCTGTGAGATCAATTTACAGAACACTAAGCAGTTTCTCAGAAAGCTTCTTTCCAGATTTCATGTGAGGATATTTCCTTTTTCACCTTAGCCCTCTATGGGCTTCCAAATATCACTTTGCCAATTCCACAAGAACTGTCTTAGCGAAAGGCTTCTTGAGGGGAAAGCTGTAACTCTGTGAGATGATTTCACAGAACACAAAGAAGTTTCCCAGAAAGCTTCTTTCTCTTTGGTACCGGAGGATATTTCCTTTGGCCCTATAGTCTTCAAAGGGATCCGAAATATCTGTTCTCAGATTCCACAGAAATAAGACTAGCAAAGAGATCCACGAAATACAGATGTAACACTGTGAGATGAATTAACAGAACACTTAGCAGTTTCTCAGAAACCTTCTTTCCATATTTCATCTGAGGATAGTTCATTTCTCACCGTAGCCCTCTATGGGCTTCTAAATATCACTTTACCAATTCCACAAGAACTGTCTTAACGAATGGCTTCTTGAGGGGAAAGCTGTAACTCTGTGAGATGATTTCAGAGAACACAAAGAAGTTTCTCAGAAAGCTTTTTTCTCCTTGTTATCGGAGGATATTTCCTTTGGCCCTATAGTCTTCAAAGGGATCGGAAATATCTGTTCTCAGATTCCACAGAAATAAGGCTAGCAAAGAGATCCAGGAAATACAAAAGTAACTCTGTGAGTGGAAGTCACAAATCACAGAGCAGTTTCTCAGAAAGCTTCTTTCCAGATTTCATCAGAGGATATTTCCTTTTTCGCTATAGTCTTCAGAGGGATCCGAAATATCTGTTCTCAGATTCCACAGAAATAAGGCTAGCAAAGAGATCCAAGAAATAAAGAGGTAACTCTGTGAGATGCATTAACAGAACACTAAGCAGTTTCTCAGAAAGCTTTTTTCCAAATTTCATCTGAGGTTATTTTCTTTTTCACCATAGCCCTCTATGGGCTTCCAAATATCACTTTGTCAATTCCACAAGAACTGTCTTAGCTAAAGGCTTCTTGAGGGGAAAGCTGTAACTCTGTGAGATGATTTCACAGAAGACAAAGGAGTTTCTCAGAAAGCTTCTTTCTCTTTCATATCGGAAGATATTTCCTTTGGCCCTGTAGTCTTCAAAGGGATCCGAAATATCTGTTCTCAGATTCCACAGAAATAAGGCTAGCAAAGAGATCCACGAAATACAGATGTAACTCTGTTAGTGGAAGTCACACATCACAGAGCAGTTTCTCAGAAAGCTTCTTTTTAGATTTCATATGAGGATATTTCCTTTTTCATCTTAGCCCTCTATGGGCTAACAAATATCACTTTGCCAATTCCACAAGAACTGTCTTAGCGAAAGGCTTCTTGAGGGGAAAGCTGTAACTCTGTGAGATGATTTCTCAGAACACAAAGAAGTTTCTCAGAAAGCTTTTTTCTCTTTGTTATCGGAGGATATTTCCTGGTGACCTATAGTCTTCAAAGGGATCCGAAATATCTGTTCTCAGATTCCACAGAAATAAGGCTAGCAAAGAGATCCACGAAATACTGTTGTAACTCTGTTAGTGGAAGACACACATGACAGAGCAGTTTCTCAGAAAGGTTCTTTCCAGATTTCATCTGAGGATATTTCCTTTTTCTCCATAGCCCTCTATGGGCTTCCAAATTTCACTTTGCCAATTCCACAAGAACTGTCTTAGTGAAAGGCTTCTTGAGGGGAAAGCTGTAACTCTGTGAGATGATTTCACAGAACACAAAGAAGTTTCTCAGAAAGCTTCTTTCTCTTTGTTATTGGAGGATACTTCCTATGGCCCTATATTCTTGAAAGAGATCCGAAATATCTGTTCTCTGATTCCACAGAAATAAGGCTAGCAAAGAGTTCCACGAAATATCAGATGTAACTCAGTGAGTGGAAGACACACATGACAGAGCAGTTTCTCAGAAAGCTTCTTTCCAGATTTCATCTGAGGATATTTCCTTTTTCACCATAGCCCTCTATGGGCTTCCAAATATCACTTTGCCAATTCCACAGGAACTCTCTTAGCGAAAGGCTTCTTGAGGGGAAAGCTGTAACTCTGTGAGATGATTTCACAGAACACAAAGAAGTTTCTCAGAACGCTTCTTTCTCTTTGTTATCGGATGATATTTCCTTTGGCCCTGTAGTCTTCAAGGAATCCTAAATATCTGTTCTCAGATTCCACAGAAATAAGGCAAGCAAAGAGATCCACGAAATACAGATGTAACTCAGTGAGATGAATTAACAGAACACTAAGCAGTTTCTCAGAAAACTTCTTTCCAGATTTCATCTGAGGATATTTCTCTTTTCACCATAGCCCTCTAGGGACTTTCAAATATCACTTTGCCAATTCCACAAGAACTGTCTTAGCCAAAGGCTTCTTGAGAGGAAAGCTGTAAATCTGACAGATGATTTCACAGAACACAAAGAAGTTTCTCAGAAGTCTTCTTTCTCTTTGTTATCGGAGGATATTTCCCTTGGCCCTATAGTCTTCAAAGGGATCCGAAATATCTGTCCTCAGATTCCACAGAAATAAGGCTAGCAAAGAGATCCAAGAAATACAGATGAAACTCTGTGAGATGATTTCTCAGAACACAAAGAAGTTTCTCAGCAAGATTCTTTCTCTTTGTTATCGGAGGATATTACCTTTGGCCCTATAGTCTACCAAGGGATCCGAAATATCTGTTCTCAGATTCCACAGAAATAAGGCTAGCAAAGAGATCCACGAAATACAGATGTAACTCTGGGAGTGGAAGTCACACATCATAGAGCAGTTTCTCAGAACGATTCTTTCCAGATTTCATCTGAGGATATTTCCCTCTTCACCATAGACCTCTAAGGGCTTCCAAACATCACTTTGCAAATTACACAAGAACGGTCTTAGCGAAAGGCTTCTTCAGAGGAAAGATGTATCTCTGTGAGATGATTTCACAGAACACAAAGAAGTTCCTCAGAAAGCTTCTTTCTCTTTGTTATCGGAGCATATTTCCTTTGGCCCTATAGTCTTCAAAGGGATCCGAAATATCTGTTCTCAGATTCCACAGAAATAAGGCTAGAAAAGAGATCCACGAAATACAGATGTAACTCTGTGAGTGGAAGACGCACAACACAGAGCAGTTTCTCAGAAACCTTCTTTCCAGATTTCATATGAGGATATTTCCTTTTTCACCATAGCCCTCTATGGGCTTCCAAATATCACTTTGCCAATTCCACAAGAACTGTCTTAGCGAAAGTCTTCTTGAGTGGAAAGCTGTAACTCTGTGAGATGATTTCACAGAACATAAAGAAGTTTCTCAGAAAGCTTCTTTCTCTTTGTTATCGGAGGATATTTCCTTTGGCCCTATAGTCTTCAAAGGGATCCGAAATATCTGTTCTCAGATTCCACAGAAATAAGGCTAGCAAAGAGATCCACGTAATACAGATGTCACTCTGTGAATGGAAATCACACATCACAGAGCAGTTTCTCAGAAACCTTCTTTCCAGAATTCATCTGAGGATATTTCCTTTTTCACCATAGCCCTCTATGTGCTTCCAAGTATCACTTTGCCAATTCCACAAGAACTGTCTTACCGAAAGGCTTCCTGAGGGGAAAGCTGTAGCTCTGTGAGATGATTTCACAGAACACAAAGAAGTTTCTCAGAAAGCTTCTTTCTCTTTGTTATCGGAGGATACTTCCCTTGGCCCTATAGTCTTCAAAGGGATCCAAAATATCTGTCCTCAGGTTCCACAGAAATAAGGCTAGCAAAGAGATCCAAGAAATACAGATGTAACTCTGTGAGATGATTTCTCAGAACACCAAGAAGTTTCTCAGAAAGATTCTTTCTCTTTGTTATCGGAGGATATTACCTTTGGCCCTATAGTCTTCAAAGGGATCCGAAATATCTGTTCTCAGATTCCACAGAAATAAGGCCAGCAAAGAGATCCAAGAAATACAGATGTAACTCTGGGAGTGGAAGTCACACATCACAGAGCAGTTTCTCAGAAAGCTTCTTTCCAGATTTCATCTGAGGATATTTCCTTCTTCCCCATAGCCCTCTAAGGGCTTCCAAATATCACTTTGCAAATTCCACAAGAACTGTCTTAGCGAAAGGCTTCTTGAGGGGAAAGCTGTAACTCTGTGAGATGATTTCACAGAACACAAAGGAGTTTCTCAGAAAGCTTCTTTCTCTTTGTTATCGGAGGATATTTCCCTTGGCCCTATAGTCTTCAAAGGGATCCGAAATATCTGTTCTCAGATTCCACAGAAATACGGCTAGTTCTCAGAAAGCTTCTTTCCAAATTTCATCTGAGGATATTTCCTTTTTCACCGTAGCCCTCTATGGGCTTCAAATATCACTTTGCCAATTCCTCAAGAACTGTCTTAGAGAAAGGCTTCTTGAGGGGAAATCTGTAACTCTGTGAGATGATTTCACAGAACAAAAAGTAGATTCTCAGAAAGCTTCTTTCTCTTTGTTATCGGAGGATATTTCCTTTGCCCCTATAGTCTTCAAAGGGATCCGAAATATCTGTTCTCAGATTCCACAGAAATAAGGCTAGCCAAGAGATCCACGAAATACATATGTAACTCTGAGAGTGGAAGACACACATCACAGAACAGTTTCTCAGAAAGCTTCTTAAAATATTTCATCTGAGGATATTTCCTTTTTCACCATAGTCCTCTATGGGCTTCCAAATATCACTTTCCCAATTCCACAAGAACTGTCTTAGCGAATGGCTTCTTGACGGGAAAGCTGTAACTCTGTGAGATGATTTCAGGGAACACAAAGAAGTTTCTCAGAAACCTTCTTTCTCTTTGTTTTCGGAGGATATTTACTTTGGCCCTGTAGTCTTCAAAGGGAAGCGAAATATCTGTTCTCAGATTCCACAGAAATAGGTCTAGCAAAGAGATCCATGAAATACAGATGTAACTCTGTGAGTGGAAGTCACACATCACAGAGCAGTTTCTCAGAAATCTTCTTTCCAGATTTCATCTGAGGATATTTCTTTAACACCATAGCACTCTATGGGCTTCCAAATATCATTTTGCCAATTCCAAAAGAACTGTCTCTGCGAAAGGCTTCTTGAGGGGAAAGCTGTAACTCTGTGAGATGATTTCACAGAACACAAAGAAGTTTCTCAGAAAGGTTCTTTCTCTTTGTTATCGGAGGATATTTCTTTGGCCCCATAGTCTTCAAATGGATCCGAAATATCTGTTCTCAGATTCCACAGAAATAAGGCTAGCAAAGAGACACACGAAATACAGATGTAACTCTGTGAGATGAATTAACAGAACACTAAGCAGTTTCTCAGAAAGCTTCTTTCCAGATTTCACCTGAAGATATTTCCTTTTTTACCCTATCCCTCTATAGGCCTCCAAATATCACTTTGCCAATTCCACAAGAACTGTCTTAGTTAAAGGCTTCTTGAGGGGAAAGCTGTAACTCTGTGAGATGATTCCACAGAACACAAAGAAGTTTCTCAGAAAGCTTCTTTCTCTTTGTTATCGGAAGATATTTCCTTGGGCCCTGTAGTCATCAAAGGGATCCTAAATATCTGTTCTCCGATTCCACAGAAATAAGGCTAGCAAAGAGATCCAAGAAATACATAAGTAACTCTGTGAGTGGAAGTCACACATCACAGAGCAGTTTCTCAGAAAGCTTCTTTTCAGATTTCATCTGAGGATATTTCCTTTTTCATCATAGCCCTCTATGGCCTTCCAAATATCACTTTGCGAATTCCACAAGAACTGTCTTAGCGAAAGGCTTCTTGAGGGGAAAGCTGTAACTCTGTCAGATGATTTCACAGAACACAAAGGAGTTTCTTAGAGCGCCTCTTTCTCTTTGTTATCGGAGGATATTTCCTTTGCCCCTAGAGTCTTCAAAGGGATCGGAAATATCTCCTCTCAGATACCACACAAATAAGGCTAGCAAAGAGATCCACGAAATACAGTTGTAACTCTGTGAGTGGAAGTCACACATCACAGAGCAGTTTCTCAGAAAGCTTCTTTCCAGATTTTATATGAGTATATTTCCTTTTTCACCATAGCCCTCTAAGGGCTTCCAAATGTCACTTTGCCAATTCCACAAGAACTGTCTTAGCGAAAGGCTTCTTGAGCGGAAAGGTGTAACTCTGTGAGATGATTTCACAGAACACAAAGAAGTTTCTCAGAAAGCTTCTTTCTCTTTGTTATCGGAGGATATTTCCTTTGGCCCTATAGTCTTCAAAGGGATCCGAAATATCTGTTCTCAGATTCCACTGAAATAAGGCTAGCAAAGAGATCCACGAAATACTGTTGTAACTCTGTGAGATGAATTAACAGAACACTAAGCAGTTTCTCAGAAAGCTTCTTTCCAGATTTCATCAGAGGATATTTCCTTTTTCACCATAGCCCTCTAAGGGCTTCCAAATATCACTTTGCCAATTCCACAAGAACTGTCTTAGCGAAACGCTTCTTGAGGGGAAAGCTGTAACTCTGTGAGATGATTTCAGAGAACACAAAGAAGTTTCTCATAAAGCTTCTTTCTCTTTGTTATCGGAGGATATTTCCTTTCCCCTATAGTCTTCAAAGGGATCCGAAATATCTCTTCTCAGATTCCACAGAAATAAGGCTAGCAAAGAGATCCACGAAATACAGATGTAACACTGTGAGATGAATTAACAGAACACTAAGCAGTTTCTTAGAAACCTTCTTTCCAGATTTCATCTGAGGATATTTCCTTTTTCACCATAGCCCTCTATGGCCTTCCAAATATCACTTTGCCAATTCCACAAGAACTGTCTTAGCGAAAGGCTTCTTGAGGGGAAAGCTGTAAATCTGTGAGATGATTTCAGAGAACACAAAGAACTTCCTCAGAAAGCTTCTTTCTCTTTGTTATCTGAGGATATTTCCTTTGGCCCTATAGACTTCAAAGGGATCCGAAATATCTGTTCTCAGATTCCACAGAAATAAGGCTAACAAAGAGATCCACGAAATACAGATGTAACTCTGTGAGTGGAAGTCACACATCACAGAGCTGTTTCTCAGAACGGTTCTTTCCAGATTTCATTTGAGGATATTTGCTTTTTCACCGTAGCCCTCTATGGGCTTCCAAATATCACTCTGTCAATTCCACAAGAACTGTCTTAGCGAAAGGCTTCTTCAGGGGAAAGCTGTAACTCTTTGAGATGATTTCACAGAACACAAAGAAGTTTATCGGAAAGCTTTTTTCTCTTTGTTATCGGAGGATATTTCCTTTGGCCCTATAGACTTGAAAGTGATCCGAAATATCAGATCTCAGATTCCACAGAAATAGGACTAGCAAAGAGATCCACGAAATACAGATGTAACTCTGACAGTGGAAGACACACATCACAGAACAGTTTTACAGAAAGCTTCTTTAAAGATTGCATCTGAGGATATTTCCTTTTTCACCATAGACTTCTAAGGGCTTCCAAATATCACTTTGCCATTTCAGCAAGAACTGTCTTAACGAAAGGCTTCTTGAGGGGAAAGCTGTAACTCTGTGAGATGATTTCACAGCACACAAAGAAGTTTCTCAGAAAGCTTCTTTCTCTTTGTTATCGGAGGATATTGCCTTTGGCCCTATAGTCTTCAAAGCGATTCGAAATATCAGATCTCAGATTCCACAGAAATAAGGCTAGCAAAGAGATCCACGAAATACAGATGTAACTCTGTGAGATGAATTAACACAACACTAAGCAGTTTGTCAGAAAGCTGCTTTCCAGATTTAATGTGAGGATATTTCCTTTTTCACCATAGCCCTCTATGGGCTTCCAAATATCACTTTGCCAATTCCACAAGTACTGTCTTAGCGAAAGGCTTCTCGAAGTGAAAGCTGTAAATCTGTGAGATGATTTCACAGAACACAAAGAAGTTTCCCAGAAATCTTCTTTATCCTTGTTATCGGAGGATATTTCCTTTGGCCCTATATTCTTCAAAGGGATCCGAAATATCTATTCTCAGATTCCACAGAAATAAGGCTAGCAAAGAGATCCACGAAATACAGATGTAACTCTGTGAGATGAATTAACACAACACTAAGTAGTTTCTCAGAAAGCTTCTTTCCAGATTTCATGTGAGGATATTTCCATTTTCACCACAGCCCTCCATATGTTTCCAAATATCACTTTGCCAATTCCACAAGTAATGTCTTAGAGAAGTGCTATTCAAAGGGAAAGCTGTAAATCTGTGAGATGATTTCACAGAACACAAAGAAGTTTCTCAGAAAGCTTCTTTCTCTTTGTTATCGGAGGATATTTACTTTGGCCCTATAGTCTTCAAAGGGATCCGAAATATCTTTTCTCAAATTCCGCAGAAATAAGGCTAGCAAAGAGAACCACGAAATACAGATGTAACTCTGCGAGATGAATTAACAGAACAATAGGCAGGTTCTCAGAAATCTTCTTTCCAGATTTCATCTGAGGATATTTCCTTTTTCACCATAGCCCTCTATGGCCTTCCAAATATCACTTTGCCAATTCCACAAGAACTGTCTTAGCGAAAGCCTTCTGAGAGGAAACCTGTAACTCTGTGAGATGATTTCACAGAACACAAAGAAGTTTCTCAGAAAGATTCTTTCCTTTGTTATCGGAGGATATTTCCTTTGGCCCTATAGTCTTCAAAGGGATCCGAAATATCTGTTCTCAGATTCCACAGAAATAAGGCTAGCAAAGAGATCCACGAAATACAGATGTAACTCTGTGAGATGAATTAACAGAACACTAAGCAGTTTCTCAGAAAGCTTCTTTCCAGATTTCATCTGAGGATATTTCCTTTTTCACCGTAGCCCTCTATGGGCTTCCAAATATCACTTTGCCAGTTACACAAGAACTGTCTTAGCAAAAGGCTTCTTGACCGGAAAGCTGTAACTCTGTGAGATAATTTCACAGAACACAAAGAAGTTTCTCAGAAAGCTTCTTTCTCTTTGTTATCAGAGGATATTTCCTTTCCCCTATAGTCTTCAAAGGGATCCGAAATATCTGTTCTCAGATTCCACAGAAATAAGGCTAGCAAAGAGATCCACGAAATACACATGTAACTCTGTGAGATGAATTAACAGGACACTAAGCAGTTTCTAAGAAAGCTTCTTTCCAGATTTCATCTGAGGATATTTCCTTTTTCACAATAGCCCTCTAAGGGCTTCCAAATATCACTTTGCCAATTCCACAAGAACTGTCTTAGCGAAAGGCTACTTGAAGGGAAAGCTGTAACTCTGTGAGCTGATTTAACAGAATACAAAGAAACTTCCCAGAAAGCTTCTTTCTCTTTGTTATCGGAGGATATTTCCTTTGGCCCTATAGTCTTCAAAGGGATCCGAAATATCAGATCTCAGATTCCACAGAAATAAGGCCAGAAGATATCCATGAAATACAGATGTAACTCTGTGAGACGAATTAACAGAACACTAAGCAGTTTCTCAGAAAGCTTCTTTCCAGATTTCATCTGAGGATATTACCTTTTTCACCACAGCCCTCTATGGGCTTCCGAATATCACTTTGCCAATTCCACAAGAACTGTCTTAGCGAAAGGCTTCTTGAGGGGAAAGCTGTAACTCTGTGAGATGATTTCAGAGAACACAAAGAAGATTCCCAGAAAGCTTCTTTCTCGTTGTTATCGGAGGATATTTCCTTTCCCCCATAGTCTTCAAAGGGATCCGAAATATCTGTTTTCAGATTCCACAGAAATAAGGCTAGCAAAGAGATGCACGAAATACAGATGTAACTCTGAGAGTGGAAGACACACCTCACAGAACAGTTTCTCAGAAAGCTTCTTTAAAGATTTCATCTGAGGATATTTCCTTTTTCATCATAGCCCTCTAAGGGCTTCCAAATATCACTTTGCCAATTCCACAAGAACTGTCTTAGCGAAAGGCTTCTTGAGGGGAAAGCTGTATCTCTGTGAGATGATTTCCCAGAACACAAAGAAGTTTCTCAGAAAGCTTCTTTCTCTTTGTTATCGGAGGATATTTCCTTTCCCCAATAGTCTTCAAAGGGATCCAAAATATCTGTTCTGAGATTCCCCAGAAATAAGGCTAGCTAAGAGATCCAGGAAATACTGATGTAACTCTGTGAGTGGAAGTCACACATCACAGAGCAGTTTCTCAGAAAGGTTCTTTCCAGATTCCATTTGAGGATATTTGCTTTTTTACCGTAGCCCTCTATGGGCTTCCAAATATCACTTTGCCAATTCCACAAGAACTGTCTTAGCGAAAAGCTTCTTGAGGGGAAAGCTGTAACTCTGTGAGATGATTTCACAGAACACAAAGAAGTTTCTCAGAAAGCTTCTTTCTCTTTGTTATCGGAGGATATTTCTTTTCCCCTATAGTCTTCAAAGGGATCCGAAATATCTGTTATCAGATTCCACAGAAATAAGGCTAGCAAAGAGATCCACGAAATACATATGTAACTCTGTGAGATGAATTAAAAGAACACTAAGCAGTTTCTCAGAAAGCTTCTTTCCAGATTTCTTCTGAGGATATTTCGTTTTTCACCGTAGCCCTCTATGGGCTTCCAAATATCACATGGCCATTTCCACAAAAACTGTCTTAGCGAAAGGCTTCTTGATTGGAAAGCTGTAACTCTGTGAGATGATTTCACAGAACACAAAAAAGTTCCTCAGAATGCTTCTTTCTCTTTGTTATTGGAGGATATTTCCATTGGCCCTATAGTCTTCAAAGGGATCCGAAGTATCTGTTCTCAGATTCCACAGAAATAAGCGTAACAAAGAGATCCACGAAATACTGATGTAACTCTGAGAGTTGAAGACACACGTCACAGAACAGTTTCTCAGAAAGCTTCTTTAAAGATTTCATCTGAGGATATTTCCTTTTTCACCATAGCCTTCTAAGGGCTTCCAAATATCACTTTGCCATTTCCACAAGAACTGTCTTAACGAAAGGCTTCTTGAGGGGAAAGCTGTAACTCTGTGAGATGATTTCACAGAACACAAAGAAGTTTCTCAGAAAGCTTCTTTCTCTGTGTTATCGGAGAATATTGCCTTTGGCCCTATAGTCTTCAAAGCGATCCGAAATATCAGATCTCAGATTCCACAGAAATAAGGCTAGCAAAGAGATCCACGAAATACAGATGTAACTCTGTGAGATGAATTAACACAACACTAAGAAGATTGTCAGAAAGTTGCTTTCCAGATTTCATGTGAGGATATTTCCTTTTTCACCATAGCCCTCTGTGGGCTTCCAAATATCACTTTGCCAATTCCACAAGTACTGTCTTAGCGAAAGGCTTCTCGAAGTGAAAGCTGTAAATCTGTGAGATGATTTCACAGAACACAAAGAAGTTTCTCAGAAATCTTCTTTATCTTTGTTATCGGAGGATATTTCCTTTGGCCCTATATTCTTCAAAGGGATCCGAAATATTTATTCTCAGATTCCACAGAAATAAGGCAAGCAAAGAGATCCACGAAATACAGATGTAACTCTGTGAGATGAATTAACACAACACTAAGTAGTTTCTCAGAAAGCTTCTTTCCAGATTTCATGTGAGGATATTTCCATTTTCACCACAGCCCTCCATATGTTTCCAAATATCACTTAGCCAATTCCACAAGTAATGTCTTAGCGAAGTGCTATTCAAAGGGAAAGCTGTAAATCTGTGAGATGATTTCAGAGAACACAAAGAAGTTTCTCAGAAAGCTTCTTTCTCTTTGTTATCGGAGGATATTTCCTTTGGCCCTCTAGTCTTCAAAGGGATCCGAAATATCTGTTCTCAGATTCCACAGAAATAAGACTAGCAAAGAGATCCACGAAATACAGACGTAACTCGGTGAGATGAATTAACAGAACACTAAGCTGTTTCTCAGAAACCTTCTTTCCAGATTTCATCTGAGGATATTTCCTTTTTCACAATAGCCCTCTAAGGGCTTCGAAATATCACTTTGCCAATTCCACTAGAACTGCCTTAGCGAAAGGCTTCTTGAGGGAAAAGCTGTAACTCTGTGAGATGATTTCACAGAACACAAAGAAACTTCTCAGAAAGCTTCTTTCTCTTTGTTATCGGAGGATACTTCCTTTGGCCCTATAGTCTTCAAACGGATCCGAAATATCAGATCTCAGATTCCACAGAAATAAGGCCAGCAAAGATATCCACGAAATACAGATGTAACTCTGTGAGATGAATTAACAGAACACTAAATAGTTTCTCAGAAAGCTTCTTTCCAGATTTCATCTGAGGATATTTCCTTTTTCACCATAGCCCTCTATCGCTTGCAAATATCACTTTGCCAATTCCACAAGAACTGTCTTAGCGAAAGGCTTCTTGAGGGGAAAGCAGTAATTCCGTGAGATGATTTCAGAGAACACAAAGAAGATTCCCAGAAAGCTTCTTTCTCGTTGTTATCGGAGGATATTTCCTTTCCCCTATAGTCTTCAAAGGGATCCGAAATATCTTTTATCAGATTCCACTGAAATAAGGCTAGCAAAGAGATCCACGAAATAAAAATGTAACTCTGTGAGATGAATTAACAGAACACTAAGCAGTTTCTCAGAAAGCTTCTTTCCAGATTTCATCTGAGGATATTTCCTTTTTCACAATAGCCCTCTAAGGGCTTCCAAACATCACTTTGCCAATTCCACAAGAACTGTCTTAGAGAAAGACTTCTTGAGGGGAAAGCTGTAACTCTGTGAGCTGATTTCACAGAACACAAAGAAACTTCTCAGAAAGCTTCTTTCTCTTTTTTATCGGAGGATATTTCCTTTGGCCCTATAGATTTCAAAGGGATCCGAAATATCTGTTTTCAGATTCCACAGAAATAAGGCTAACGAAGAGATCCACGAAATACAGATGTATCTCTGTGAGAGGAAGTCACATATCATAGAGCAGTTTCTCAGAAAGGTTCTTTCCAGATTTCATTTGAGGATATTTGCTTTTTCACCGTTGCCCTCTATGGGCTTCCAAATATCACTTTGCCAATTCCACAAGAACTGTCTTAGCGAAAGGCTTCTTGAGGGCAAAGCTGTAACTCTGTGAGATGATTTCACAGAACACAAAGAAGATTCTCAGAAAGCTTCTTTCTCTTTGTTATCGGAGGATATTTCCTGTGGCCCAACAGTCTTCAAAGGGATCCGAAATATCAGATCTCAGATTCCCCAGAAATAAGGCTAGCAAAGATATCCACGAAATACAGATGTAACTCGCTGAGATGAATTAACAGAACACTAAGCAGTTTCTCAGAAAGCTTCTTTCCAGATTTCATCTGAGGATATTTCCTTTTTCACCATAGCCCTCTATGGGCTTCTAAATATCACTTTGCCAATTCCACAAGAAATGTCTTAGCGAAAGGCTTATCGAAGTGAAAGCTGTAAATCTCTGAGATGATTTCACAGAACACAAAGAAGTTTCTCAGAAATCTTCTTTATCTT
The DNA here is from genome assembly GCF_049350105.2 of Macaca mulatta. Taxonomy (NCBI): domain Eukaryota; kingdom Metazoa; phylum Chordata; class Mammalia; order Primates; family Cercopithecidae; genus Macaca; species Macaca mulatta. The sequence continues at coordinate 51,105,875 of NC_133409.1, read as the reverse complement.
TGTTGTCGGAGGATATTTCCTTTGGCCCTATAGTCTTGAAAGGGATCCGAAATATCTGTTCTCAGATTCCACAGAAATAAGGCTAGCAAAGAGATCCACGAAATACAGATGTAACTCTATGAGATGAATTTACACAACACTAAGCAGTTTCTCAGAAAGCTTCTTTCCAGATTTCAGGTGAGGATATTTCCATTTTCACCATAGCCCTCTATATGTTTCCAAATATCACTTTGCCAATTCCACAAGTACTGTCTTAGCGAAATGCTATTCGAAGGGAAAGCTGTAAATCAGTGAGATGATTTCACAGAACACAAAGAAGTTCCTCAGAAAGCTTCTTTGTCTTTGTTATCGGAGGATATTTCCATTGGCCCTATAGTCTTCAAAGGGATCCGAAATATCTGTTCTCAGATTCCACAGAAATAAGGCTAGCAAAGAGATCCACGAAATACAGATGTAACTCTGAGAGTGGAAGTCACACATCACAGAACAGTTTCTCAGAAAGCTTCTTTAAAGATTTTATCTGAGGATATTTCCTTTTTCACCGTTGCCCTCTAAGGGCTTCCAAATATCACGTTGCCAATTCCACAAGAACTGTCTTAGCGAAAGGCTTCTTGAGGGGAAAGCTGTAACTCTGTGAGCTGATTTCACAGAACACAAAGAAACTTCTCAGAGAGCTTCTTTCTCTTTGTTATCGGAGCATATTTCCTTTGGCCATATAGTCTTCGAAGGGATCCGAAATATCTGCTCTCAGATTCCACTGAAATAAGGCTAGCAAAGAGATCCACGAAATACTGTTGTAACTCTGTGAGATGAATTAACAGAACACTAAGCAGTTTCTCAGAAAACTTCTTTCCAGATTTCATCTCTGGATATTTCCTTTTTCACCATAGCCCTCTATGGGCTTCCAAATATCACTTTGCCAAATTCACAAGAACTGTCTTAGCGAAAGGCTTCTTGAGGGGAAAGCTGTAACTCTGTGAGATGATTTCACAGAACACAAAGAAGTTCCTCAGAATGCTTCTTTCTCTTTGTTATCGGAGGATATTTCCATTGGCCCTATAGTCTTCAAAGGGATCCGAAATATCTGTTCTCAGATTCCACAGAAATAAGGATAACAAAGAGATCCACGAAATACAGATGTAACTCTGTGAGATGAACTAACACAACACTAAGTAGTTTGTCAGAAAGCTGCTTTCCAGATTTCATGTGAGGATATTTCCTTTTTCACCATAGCCCTCTAAGGGCTTCCAAATATCACTTTGCCAATTCCACAAGTACTGTCTTAGCGAAAGGCTTCTCGAAGTGAAAGCTGTAAATCTGTGAGATAATTTCACAGAACACAAAGAAGTTTCTCAGAAAGCTTCTTTCTCTTTGTTATCGGAGGATATTTCCTTTGGCCCTATAGTCTTCAAATGGATCCGAAATATCTGTTCTCAGATTCCACAGAAATAAGGCTAGCAAAGAGATCCACGAAATACAGATGTGACTCTGTGAGATGGATTAACAGAACACTAAGCAGTTTCTCAGAAAGCTTCTTTCCAGATTTCATCTGAGGATATTTCCTTTTTCACAATAGCCCTCTAACGGCTTCCAAATATCTCTTTGCCAATTCCACAAGAACTGTCTTAGCGAAAGGCTTCTTGAGGGGAAAGCTGTAACTCTGTGAGCTGATTTCACAGAACACAAAGAAACTTCTCAGAAAGCTTCTTACTCTTTGTTATCGGAGGATATTTCCTTTGGCCCTATAGTCTTCAAGGGATCCGAAATATCAGATCTCAGATTCCACAGATATAAGGCTAGCAAAGATATCCACGAAATACAGTTTTAACTCTGTGAGATGAATTAACAGAACGCTAAACAGTTTCTCAGAAAGCTTCTTTCCAGATTTCATCTGAGGATATTTCCTTTTTCACCATAGCCCTCTATGGACTTCCAAATATCACTTTGCCAATTCCAGAAGAACTGTCTTAGCGAATGGCTTCTTGAGGGGAAAGCTGTAACTCTGTGAGATGATTTCACAGAACACAAAGAAGATTCCCAGAAAGTTTCTTTCTCTTTGTTATCGGATGATATTTCCTTTCCCCTATAGTCTTCAAAGGGATCCGAAATATCTGTTCTCAGATTCCACAGAAATAAGGCTAGCAAAGAGATCCACGAAATACAGATGTAACGCTGTGAGATGAATTAACAGAACACTAAGCAGTTTCTCAGAAACCTTCTTTCCAGATTGCATCTGAGGATATTTCCTTTTTCACAATAGCCCTCTAAGGGCTTCCAAATATCACTTTGCCAATTTCACAAGAACTGTCTTAGCGAAAGGCATCTTGAGGGGAAAGCTGTAACTCTGTGAGATGATTTCACAGAACACAAAGGAGTTCCTCAGAATGCTTCTTTCTCTTTGTTATCGGAGGATATTTCCACTGGCCCTATAGTCTTCAAAGGGATCCGAAATATCTGTTCTCAGATTCCACAGAAATAAGGGTAACAAAGAGATCCACGAAATACAGATGTAACTCTGAGAGTGGAAGACACACATCACAGAACAGTTTCTCAGAAAGCTTCTTTAAAGATTTCATCTGAGGATATTTCCTTTTTCACCATAGCCATCTAAGGGCTTCCAAATATCACTTTGCCAATTCCACAAGAACTGTCTTAGCGAAAGGCTTCTTGAGGGGAAAGCTGTAACTCTGTGAGATGATTTCACAGAACACAAAGAAGTTTCTCAGAAAGCTTCTTTCTCTTTGTTATCGGAGGATATTACCTTTGGCCGTATAGTCTTCAAAGCGAACTGAAATATCAGTTCTCAGATTCCACAGAAATAAGGCCAGCAAAGAGATCCACGAAATACAGATGTAACTCTGTGAGATGAATTAACACAACACTAAGTAGTGTGTCAGAAAGCTGCTTTCCAGATTTCATGTGAGGATATTTCCTTTTTCACCATAGCCCTCTATGGGCTTTCAAATATCACTTTGCCAATTCCACAAGTACTGTCTTAGCGAAAGGCTTCTCGAAGTGAAAGCTGTAAATCTGTGAGATGATTTCACAGAACACAAAGAAGTTTCCCAGAAAGCTTCTTTCTCTTTGTTATCAGGGGATATTTCCTTTGGCCCTATAGTCTTCAAAGGGATCCGAAATATCTGTTCTCAGATTCCACAGAAATAAGGCCAGCAAAGAGATTCACGAAATACAGATGTAACTCTGAGAGTGGAAGACACACATCACAGAACAGTTTCTCAGAAAGCTTCTTTAAAGATTTCATTTGAAGATATTTCATTTTCACCATAGCCCTCTAAAGGCTTCCAAATATCACTTTGCCAATTCCACAAGAACTGTCTTAGCGAAAGGCTTTTTGAGGGGAAAGGTGTAACTCTGTGAGCTGATTTCACAGAACACAAAGAAACTTCTCAGAAAGCTTCTTTCTCCTTGTTATCGGAGGATATTTCCTTTGGCCCTATAGACATCAAGGATCCGAAATATCTGTTCTCAGATTCCTCAGAAATAAGGCTAACAAAGAGATCCACGAAATACAGATGTAACACTGTGAGTGGACGTCACATATCACAGAGCAGTTTCTCAGAAATGTTCTTTCCAGATTTCATTTGAGGATATTTGCTTTTTCACCTTAGCCCTCTATGGGCTTCCAAATATCACTTTGCCAATTCCACAAGAACTGTCTTAGCGAAAGGCTTCTTGAGGGGAAAGCTTTAACTCTGTGAGATGATTTCACAGAACACAAAAAAGTTTTTCAGAAAGCTTCTTTGTCTTTGTTATCGGAGGATATTTCCTTTGCCCTATAGACTTGAAAGGGATCCGAAATATCAGATCTCAGATTCCACAGAAATAAGGCTAGCAAAGAGATACACGTAATAAAGTTGTAACTCTTAGAGTGGAAGACACACATCAAAGAACAGTTTCTCAGAAAGCTTCTTTCCAGATTTCTTCTGAGGATATTTCCTTTTTAACCATATCCCTCTATGGGCTTCCAAATATCCCTTTGCCAAACCAGAAGAACTGTCTTAGCGAAAGGCTTCTTGAGGGGAAAGCTGTAACTCTGTGAGATGATTTCACAGAACACAAAGAAGTTTCTCAGAAAGCTTCTCTCTCTTTGTTATCGGAGGATATTGCCTTTGGCCCTATAGTCTTCAATGGGATCCGAAATATCTGTTCTCAGATTCCACAGAAATAAGGCTAGCAAAGAGATCCACGAAATACAGATGTAACTCTGTGAGATGAATTAACAGAACACTAAGCAGTTTCTCAGAAAGCTTCTTTCCAGATTTCATCTGAGGATATTTCCTTTTTTACCATAGCCCTCTAAGGTCTTTCAAATATCACTTTGCCAATTCCACAAGAACTGTCTTAGCGAAAGCCTTCCTGAGGGGAATGCTGTAACTCTGTGAGATGATTTCACAGAACACAAAGAAGTTCCTCAGAAAGCTTCTTTCTCTTTGTTATCGGAGGATATTTCCATTGGCCCTATAGTCTTCAAAGGGATGAGAAATATCTCTTCTCAGATTTCACAGAAATAAGGCTAGCAAAGAGATCCACGAAATACAGATGTAACTCTGAGAGATGAATTAACACAACACTAAGCAGTTTCTCAGAAACCTTCTTTCCAGATTTCATCTGAGGATATTTCGTTTTTCACAATAGCCCTCTAAGGGCTTCCAAATATCACTTTGCCAATTCCACAAGAACTGTCTTAGCGAAAGGCTTCTTCAGGGGAAAGCTGTAACTCTGTGAGCTGATTTCACAGAACACAAAGAAACTTCTCAGAAAGCTTCTTTCTGTTTGTTATCAGAGGATATTTCCTTTGGCCCTATAGTCTTCAAAGGGATCCGAAATATCTGTTCTCAGATTCCACTGAAATAAGGCTAGCAAAGAGATCCACGAAATACTGTTGTAACTCTGTGAGATGAAATAACAGAACACTAAACAGTTTCTCAGAAAGCTTCTTTCCAGATTTCATCTGAGGATATTTCCTTTTTCACCATAGTCCTCTAAGGGCTTCCAAATATCACTTTGCCAATTCCACAAGAACTCTCTTAGCGAAAGGCTTCTTGAGGGGAAAGCTGTAACTCTGTGAGATGATTTCACAGAACACAAAGAAGTTTCTCAGAAAGCTCTTTCTCTTTGTTATCGGAGGATATTTCCATTGGCCCTATAGTCTTCAAAGGGACCCGAAATATCTGTTCTCAGATTCCACAGAAATAAGGCTAGCAAAGAGATCCACGAAATACAGATGTAACTCTGAGAGTGGAAGTCACACATCACAGAACAGTTTCTCAGAAAGCTTCTTTCCAGATTTCATCTGAGGATATTTCCTTTTTCACCATGGCCCTCTAAGGCTTCCAAATATCACTTTGCCAATTCCACAAGAACTGTCTTAGCGAAAGGCTTCTTGAGAGGAAAGCTGTAACTCTGTGAGATGATTTCACAGAACACAAAGAAATTTCTCAGAAAGCTTCTTGCTCTTTGTTATCGGAGGATATTGCCTTTGGCCCTATAGTCTTCAATGGGATCCGAAATATCTGTTCTCAGAGTCCACAGAAATAAGGCTAGCAAAGAGATCCACGAAATACAGATGTAACTCTGTGAGATGAATTAACAGAACACTAAGCAGTTTCTCAGAAAGCTTCTTTCCAGATTTCATGTGAGGATATTTCCTTTCTCACCGTAGCCCTCTATGGGCTACCAAATATCACTTTGCCAATTCCACAAGTACTGTCTTAGCGAAAGGGTTCTCGAAGTGAAACCTGTAAATCTGTGAGATAATTTCACAGAAAACAAAGAAGTTTCTCAGAAAGCTTCTTTCTGTTTGTTATCACAGGATATTTCCTTTGGCCCTATAGTCTTCAAAGGGATCCGAAATATCTGTTCTCAGATTCCACAGAAATAAGGCTAGCAAAGAGATCCACGAAATACTGTTGTAACTCTGTGAGATGAATTAACAGAACACTAAGAAGTGTCTCAGAAAGCTTCTTTCCAGATTTAATCTGAGGATATTTCCTTTTTCACAATAGCCCTCTATGGGCTTCCAAATATCACTTTGCCAATTCCACAAGAACTCTCTTAGCGAAAGGCTTTTTGAGGGGAAAGCTGTAACTCTGTGAGATGATTTCACAGAACACAGAAGTTCCTCAGAAAGCTTCTTTCTCTTTGTTATCGGAGGATATTTCCATTGGCCCCATAATCTTCAAAGGGATCCGAAATATCTGTTCTCAGATTCCACAGAAATAAGGCTAGCAAAGAGATCCTCGAAATACAGATGTAACTCTGAGAGTGGAAGTCACACATCACAGAACATTTTCTCAGAAAACTTCTTTAAAGATTTCATCTGAGGATATTTCCTTTTTCACCATAGCCCTCTATGGGTTTCCAAATATCACTTTGCCAATTCCAAAAGAACTGTCTTAGCGAAAGGCTTCTTGAGGGGAAAGCTGTAACTCTGTGAGATGATTTCACAGAACACAAAGAAGTTTCTCAGAAAGCTTCTTTCTCTTTGTTATCGGAGGATAATTCCTTTGGCCCTATAGTCTTCAAAGGGATCCCAAATATCTGTTCTCAGATTTCACTGAAATAAGGCTAGCAAAGAGATCCACGAAATACTGTTGTAACTCTGTGAGATGAAATAACAGAACACTAAGCAGTTTCACAGAAAGCTTCTTTCCAGATTACATCTGAGGATATTTCCTTTTTGACCTTAGCCCTCTATGGGCTTGCAAATATCACTTTGCCAATACCACAAGAACTGTCTTAGCGAAAGGCTTCTTGAAGGGAAAGCTGTAACTCCGTAAGATGATTTCTCAGAACACAAAGAAGTTTCTAAGAAAGATACTTTCTCTTTGTAATCAGAGGATATTTCCTTTGGCCCTATAGTCTTCAAAGGGATCCGAAATATCTGTTCTCAGATTCCACAGAAATAAGGCTAGCAAAGAGATCCACGAAATACCGTTGTAACTCGGTCAGATGAATTAACAGAATACTAAGCAGTTTCTCAGAAAGCTTCTTTCCAGATTTCATCTGAGGATATTTCCTTTTTCAACATAGCCCTCTATGGGCTTCCAAATATCACTTTGCCAATTCCACAAGAACTGTCTTAGCGAAAGGCATCTTGAGGGGAAAGCTGTAACTCAGTGAGATGATTTCACAGAACACAAAGATGTTTCTCAGAAAGCTTCTTTCTCTTTGTTATCGGAAGATATTTCCTTTAGCCCTATACTTTTCAAAGGGATCAGAAATATCTATTCTCAGATTCCACAGAAATAAGGCTAGCAAAGAGATCCACGAAATACAGATGTAACTCTGTGAGTGGAAGTCACACATCACAGAGCAGTTTCTCAGAAAGCTTCTTTCCAGATGTTATCTGAGGATATTTCCTTTTTCACCATTGCCCTCTATTAGCTTCCAAATATCACTTTGCCAATTCCACAAGATCTGTCTTAGCGAAATTCTTCTTGAGGGGAAAGCTGTAACTCTGTGAGATGATTTCAGAGAACACAAAGAAGTTTCTCAGAAAGCTTCTTTCTCATTGTAAGCGGAGATTATTTCCTTTGGCCCTCTAGTCTTCAAACGGATCCGAAATATCTGTTCTCAGATTCCACAGAAATAAGACTAGCAAAGAGATCGACGAAATACAGATGAAACTCTGTGAGTGGAAGTCACACATCACAGAGCAGTTTCTCAGAAAGCTTCTTTCCAGATTTCATCTGAGTTTGTTTCCTTTTTCACCATAGCCCTCTATGGGCTTCCAAATATCACTTTGCTAATTCCACAAAAACTGTCTTAGCGAAAGGCTTCTTGAGGGGAAAGCTGTAACTCTGTGAGACGATTTCACAGAACACAAAGAAGTTTCTCAGAAAGCTTCTTTCTCTTTGTTATCGGAGGATATTTCCTTTGGCCCTATAGTCTTCAAAGGGATCCGAAATATCTGTTCTCACATTCCACAGAAATAAGGCTAGCAAAGAGATCCAAGAAATACAGATGTAACTCTGTGAGTGGAAGTCACACATCACAGAGCAGTTTCTCAGAAAGCTTCTTTCCAGATTTTATCTGAGGATATTTCCTTTCTCACCATAGCCCTCTATGGGATTCCAAATATCACTTTGCCAATTCCTCAAGAACTGTCTTAGCGAAAGTCTTCTTGAGGACAAAGCTGTAACTCTGTGAGATGATTTCAGAGAACACAAAGAAGTTTCTCAGAAAGCTTCTTTCTCTTTGTTATCGGATGATATTTCCTTTGGCCCTATAGTCTTCAAACGGAACTGAAGTATCTGTTCTCAGATTCCACAGAAATTAGGCTAGCAAAGAGATCCATGAAATACTGTCGTAACTGTGTGAGATGAATTAACAGAACACTAACCAGTATCTGAGAAAGCTTCCTTCCAGATTTCATCTGAGGATATTTCCTTTTTCACCTTAGCCCTCTAAGGGCTTCCAAATATCACTTTGAAAATTCCACAAGAACTGTCTTAGCGAAAGGCTTCTTGAGGGGAAAGCTGTAACTCTGTGAGATGATTTCACAGAACACAAAGAAGTTTGTCAGAAAGCTTCTTTCGCTTTGTAATCCGAGGATATTTCCTTTGGCCCCGTGGTCTTCAAAGGGATCCGAAACATCTGTTCTCAGATTCCACAGAAATAAGGCTAGCAAAGTGATACAAGAAATACAGATGTAACTCTGTGAGTGGAAGTCACACATCACAGAGCAGTATCTCAGAAAGCTTCTTTCCAGATTTCATCTGAGGATATTTCCTTTTTCACCGCAGCCCTCTATGGGCTTGCAAATATCACTTTGCCAATTCCACAAGAACTGTCTTAGCGAAAGGTTTCTGAGGGGAAAGCTGTAACTCCGTGAGATGTTTTCACAGAACACAAAGAAGTTTCTCAGAAAGATACTTTCTCTTTTTAATAGGAGGATATTTTCTTTGGCCCTATAGTCTTCAAAGGGATCCGAAATATCTGTTCTCAGATTCCACAGAAATAAGGCTAGCAAAGAGATCCACGAACTACCATTGTAACTCGGTGAGATGAATTAACAGAACAGTAAGCAGTTTCTCAGAAATTTTCTTTCCAGATTACATCTGATGATATTTCCTTTTTCACCATAGCGCTCTATGGGCTTCCAAATATCGTTTTGCCAATTGCACAAGAACGGTCTTAGCGAAAGTCTTCTTGAGGGAAAAGCTGTAACTCTGTGAGATGATTTCACAGAACACAAAGAAGTTCCTCAGAAAGCTTCTTTCTCTTTGTTATCGGAGGATATTTCCATTGGCCCTATAGTCTTCAAATGGATCCGAAATATCAGGTCTCAGATTCCACAGAAATAAGGCTAGCAAAGATATCCACGAAATACAGATGTAACTCTGTGAGATGAATTAACAGAACAATAAGCAGTTTCTCAGAAAGCTTGTTTCCAGATTTCATCTGAGGATATTTCCTTTTTCACCATAGCCCGCTATGGGCTTCCAAATATCACTTTACCAATTCCACAAGAACTGTCTTAGCGAAAGGCTTCTTGAGGGAAAAGCTGTAACTCTGTGAGATGATTTCACAGAACACAAAGAAGTTCCTCAGAAAGCTTCTTTCTCTTTGTTATCGGAGGATATTTCCTTTTGCCCTATAGTCTTCAAAGTGATCCGAAATATCTGCTCTCAGATTCCACAGAAATAAGGCTAGCAAAGAGATCCAAGACACACAGATGTATATGTGAGATGAATTAACAGAACACTAAGCAGATTCTCAGAAAGCTTCTTTCCAGATTTCATCTGCGGATATTTCCTTTTTCACCATAGCCCTCTATTGGCTTGCAAATATCACTTTGCCAATTCCACAAGAACTGTCTTAGCGAAAGGCTTCTGAGGGGAAAGCTGTAACTCTGTGAGATGATTTCACAGAACACAAAGAAGTTCCTCAGAAAGCTTCTTTCTCTTTGTTATCGGAGGATATTTCCTTTGGCCCTATAGTCTTCAAAGGGATCCGAAATATCTGTTCTCACATTCCACAGAAATAAGGCTAGCAAAGAGATCCACGAAATACAGATGTAACTCTGAGAGTGGCAGACACCCATCACAGAACAGTTTCTCAGAAAGCTTCTTTAAAGATTTCATCTGAGGATATTTCCTTTTTCACCACAGGTCTCTATGGGCTTCCAAATATCACTTTGCCAATTCCACAAGAACTGTCTTAGCGAAAGGCTTGATGAGGGGAAAGCTGTAACTCTGTGAGATGATTTCACAGAACACAAAGAAGTTTCTCAGAAAGCTTGTTTCCCTTTGTTATCGGAGGATTTTTCCTTTGGCCCTATAGTCTTCAAAGGGATCCAAAGTATCTGTTCTCAGACTCCACAGGAATAAGGCTAGCAAAGAGATCAAAGAAATACAATTGGAACTCTGTGAGATGAATTCAAAGAACACTAAGCAGTTTCTCAGACAGCTTCTTTCCATATTTCGTCTGAGGATATTTCCTTTTTCACCATAGCCCTCTATGTGCTACCAAATATCACTTTGCCAATTCCACAAGAACTATCTTAGCGAAAGGCTTCTTCAGGGGAAAGCTGTAACTCTGTGAGATGATTTCACAGAACACAAAGAAGATTCTCAGAAAGCTTTTTTCTCTTTGTTATCTGAGGATATTTCCTTTGGCCCTATAGTCTTCCAAGGGATCCGAAATATTTGTTCTCAGATTCCACAGAAATAAGGCTAGGAAAGAGATCCAGGAAATACAGATGTAACTCGGTGAGATGAATTAACGAACACTAAGCAGTTTCTCAGAAAGCTTCTTTCCAGATTTTATCTGAGGATATTTCCTTTTTCACCGTAGCCCTCTATGGGCTTCCAAATATCACTTTGCCAATTGCACAAGAACTGTCTTAGCGAAAGGCTTCTGGAGGGCAAAGATGTAACTCTGTGAGATGATTTCAGAGAACACAAAGAAGTTTCTTAGAGAGCTTCTTTCTCTTTGTTATCGGATGATATTTCCTTTGGCCCTAAAGTCTTCAAACGGATCCGAAACATATGTTCTCTGATTTCAAAGAAATAAGGCTAGCAAAGAGATCCACGAAATACAGATGTAACTCTGTGAGTGGAAGTCACACATCACAGAGCAGTTTCTCTGAAAGCTTCTTTCCAGATTTCATCTGAGGATATTTCCCTTTTCACCATAGCCCTCTAGGGGCTTCCAAATATCACTTTGCCAACTCCACAAGAACTGTCTTAGGGAAAGGCTTCTTGAGGGGAAAGCTGTAACTCTGTGAGATGATTTCACAGAACACAAAGAGGTTTCTCAGAAAGCATCTTTCTCTTTGTTATTGGAGGATATTTCCTTTGGCCCTATAGTCTTCAAAGGGATCCGAAATATCTGTTCTCACATTCCACAGAAAAAAGGCTACCAATGGATCCACGAAATACAGATGTAACTCTGTGAGTGGAAGTCACACATCACAGAGCAGTTTCTCAGAAAGCTTCTTTCCAGATTTCATCTGAGGATATTTCATTTTCCACCAAAGCTGTAACTCTGTGAGATGATTTCACAGAACACAAAGAAGTTTCTCAGAAAGTTTCTTTCTCTTTGTTATCGGAGGATATTTCCTTTGGCCCTATAGTCTTCAAACTGATCCGAAATATCTGTTCTTGGATTCCACAAAAATAAGGCTAGCAAAGAGATCCACGAAATGCAGATGTAACTCTGTGAGTGGAAGTCACACATCACAGAGCAGTTTCTCAGAAAGCTTCTTTCCAGATTTCATCAGAGGATATTTCCTTTTTCAGAATAGCCCTCTATGGGCTTCCAAATATCACTTTGCCAATTCCACAAGAACTGTCTTAGGGGAAGGCTTCTTGAGGGGAAAGCTGTAACTCTGTGAGTTGATTTCACAGAACACAAAGAAGTTTCTCAGAAAGCTTCTTTCTCTTTGTTATCGGAGGATATTTCCTTTGGCCCTATAGTCTTCAAAGGGATCCGAAATATCTTTTCTCAGATTCCACAGAAATAAGGCTAGCAAAGAGATCGATGAAATACAGATGTAATTCCGTGAGTGGAAGTCACACATCACAGAGCAGTTTCTCAGAAACTGTCTTTACAGATTTCATCTGAGGATATTTCCTTTTTCTCCATAGCCCTCTATGGGCTGCCAAATATCACTTTGCCAATTCCACAAGAACTGTCTTAGCGAAAGGCTTCTTGAGGGGAAAGCTGTAACTCTGGGAGATGACTTCACAGAACACAAAGTAGTTTTTCAGAAAGCTTCTTTCTCTTTGTTATCACAGGATATTTCCTTTGGCCCTATCGACTTCAAAGGGATCCGAAATATCTGTTTTCATATTCCACAGAAATAAGGCTAGCAAAGAGATCCACGAAATATTGTTTTAACACTATGAGATGAATTTACAGAACACTAAGCAGGTTCTCAGAAAGCTTCTTTCCAGATTTCATCTGAGGATATTTCCTTTTTCACCATAGCCCTCTAAGGGCTTCAAATATCACTTTGCCAATTCCACAAGAACTGTCTTAGCGAAAGGCTTCTTGAGGGGAAAGCTGCAACTCTATGAGATTATTTCACAGAACACAAAGAAGTTTCTCAGAAAGCTTCTTTCTCTTTGTTATCTGAAGATATTTCCTTCGGCCCTATAGTCTTCAAAGGGATCCGATATATCTTTTCTCAGATTCCACAGAAATAAGGCTAGCAAACAGATCCATGAAATACAGATGTAACTCTGTGACTGGAAGTCACACATCACAGAGCAGTTTCTCAGAAAGCTTCTTCTCAGATTTCATGTGAGGATATTTCCTTTTTCAGCATAGCCCTCTATGGGCTTCCAAATATCACTTTGCCAATTCCACAAGAACTGTCTTAGTGGAAGGCTTCCTGAAGGGAAAGCTGTAACTCTGTGAGATGATTTCACAGAACACAAAGAGGTTTCTCAGAAAGCTTCTTTCTCTTTGTTATCGGAGCATATTTCCTTTTGCCTTATAGTCTTCAAAGGGATCCGAAATATCTGTTCTCACATTCCACAGAAATAAGGCTAGCAAAGAGATCGACGAAATACAGATGTAACTCTGTGAGTGGAAGTCACACATCACAGAGCAGTTTCTCAGAAAGCTTCTTTCCAGATTTCATCTGAGGATATTTCCTTTTTCACCATAGCCCTCTACGGGCTTCCAAATATCACTTTGCCAATTCCACAAGAACTGTCTTAGCGAAAGGCTTCTTGAGTGCAAAGCTGTAAGTCTGTGAGATGATTTCACAGAACACAAAGAAGTTTCTCAGGAAGCTTCTTAGTCTTTGTTATCGGAGGATATTTCCTTTGGCCCTATAGTCTTCAAAGGGATCCGAAATATCTGTTCTCACATTCCACAGAAATAAGGCTAGGAAAGAGATCCACGAAATACAGATGTAACTCTGTGAGATGAATTAACAGAACACTAAGCAGTTTCTCAGAAATCTTCTTTCGAGATTTCATCTGAGGATATTTCCTTTTTCACCATAGCCCTCTAAGGGCTTCCAAATATCACTTTGCCAATTCCACCAGAACTGTCTTAGCGAAAGGCTTCTTGAGGGGAAAGATGTAACTCTGTGAGATGATTTCACAGAACACAAAGAAGTTTCTCAGAAAGCTTCTTTCTCTTTGTTATCCGAGGATATTTCCTTTGGCCCTATAGTCTTCAAAGGGATCCGAAATATCTGTTCTCGGATTCCACAAAGATAAGGCTAGCAAAGAGATCCACGAAATGCAGATGTAACACTGTGAGTGAAAGTCACACATCACTGAGCAGTTTCTCAGAAAGCTTCTTTCCAGATTTCATCTGAGGATACTTCCTTTTTCAGCATAGCCCTCTATGGGCTTCCCAATATCACTTTGCCAATTCCACAAGAACTGTCTTAGCGAAAGGCTTCCTGAGGGGAAAGCTGTAACTCTGTGAGATGATTTCACAGAACACAAAGAAGTTTCTCAGAAAGCTTCTTTCTCTTTGTTATCGGAGGATATTTCCTTTGGAGCAATGGTCTTCAAAGGGATCCGAAATATCTCTTCTCAGATTACACAGAAATAAGGCTAGCAAAGAGATCCACGAAACACAGATGTAACACTGTGAGATGAATTAACAGAACACTAAGCAGTTTCTCAGGAATCTTCTTTCCAGATTTCATCTGAGAATATTTCCTTTTTCACCACAGCCCTCTAAGGGCTTCCAAATATCACTTTGCCAATTCCACAAGAACTGTCTTAGCGAAAGGCTTCTTGAGGGGAAAGCTGTAACTCTGTGAGATGATTTCACAGAACAAGAAGAAGTTTCTCAGAAAGCTTCTTTCTCTTTGTTATCGGAGGATATTTCCTTTGGCCCTAAGTCTTCAAAGGGATCCGAAATATCTGTTCTCAGATTCCACAAAAATAAGGCAAGTAAAGAGATCCACGAAATACAGATGTAACACTGTCAGTGGAAGTCACACATCACGGAGCAGTTTCTCAGAAAGCTTCTTTCCAGATTTCATCTGAGGATATTTCCTTTTTCACGTTAGCCTTCTATGGGCTTCCAAGTATCACTTTGCCAATTCCACAAGAACTGTCTTAGCGAAAGGCTTCTTGAGGGGAAAGTTGTAACTCTGTGAGTTGATTTCACAGAACACAAAGAAGTTTCTCAGAAAGTTTTTTTCTCTTTGTTGTCGGAGGATATTTCCTTTGGCCCTATAGTCTTCAGAGGGATCCGAAATATCTTTTCTCAGATTCCACAGAAATAAGGCTAGCAAAGACATCCATGAAATACAGATGTAACTCTGTGAGGGGAAGTCACACATCACAAAGCAGTTTCTCAGAAAGATTCTTTCCAGATTTCATCTGAGGATATTTCCTTTTTCAGCATAGCCCTCTATGGGCTCCCAAATATCACTTTGCGAATTCCACAAGAACTGTCTTAGCGAAAGGTTTCTTGAAGGGAAAGCTGTAACTCTGTGATATGATTTCACAGAACACAAAGAAGTTTCTCAGAAAGCTTCTTTCTCTTTGTTATCTGAACATATTTCCTTTGGCCCTATAATCTTCGAAGGGATCCGTAATATCTGTTCTCACATTCCACAGAAATAAGGCTAGCAAGGAGATCGACGAAATACAGATGTAACTCTGTGAGTGGAAGTCACACATCACAGAGCAGTTTCTCAGAAAGCTTCTTTCCAGATTTCATCTGAGGATATATCCTTTTTCACCATAGCCCTCTATGGGCTTCCAAATATCACTTTGCCAATTCCACAAGAACTGTCCTAGCGAAAGGCTTCTTGAGTGCTAAGCTCTAAGTCTGTGAGATGATTTCACAGAACACAAAGAAGTTTCTCAGAAAGCTTCTTAGTCTTTGTTATCGGAGGATATTTCCTTTGGCCCTATAGTCTTCAAAGGGATCCGAAATATCCGTTCTCACATTCCACAGAAATAAGGCTAGGAAAGAGATCCACGAAATACAGATGTAACTCTGTGAGATGAATTAACAGAACACTAAGCAGTTTCTCAGAAATCTTCTTTCCAGATTTCATCTGAGGATATTTCCTTTTTCACCATAGCCCTCTAAGGGCTTCCAAATATCACTTTGCCAATTCCACAAGAACTGTCTTAGCGAAAGGCTTCTTGAGGGGAAAGCTGTAACTCAGTGAGATGATTTCACAGAACACAAAGAAGTTTCTCAGAAAGCTTCTTTCTCTTTGTTATCGGAGGATATTTCCTTTGGAGCAATGGTCTTCAAAGGGATCCGAAATATCTGTTCTCAGATTCCACAGAAATAAGGCTAGCAAAGAGATCCACGAAACACAGATGTAACACTGTGAGATGAATTAACAGAACACTAAGCAGTTTCTCAGGAATCTTCTTTCCAGATTTCATCTGAGAATATTTCCTTTTTCACCATAGCCCTCTAAGGGCTTCCAAATATCACTTTGCCAATTCCACAAGAACTGTCTTAGCGAAAGGCTTCTTGAGGGGAAAGATGTAACTCTGTGAGATGATTTCACAGAACACAAAGAAGTTTCTCAGAAAGCTTCTTTCTCTTTGTTATCCGAGGATATTTCCTTTGGCCCTATAGTCTTCAAAGGGATCCGAAATATCTGTTCTCGGATTCCACAAAGATAAGGCTAGCAAAGAGATCCACGAAATGCAGATGTAACACTGTGAGTGAAAGTCACACATCACTGAGCAGTTTCTCAGAAAGCTTCTTTCCAGATTTCATCTGAGGATACTTCCTTTTTCAGCATAGCCCTCTATGGGCTTCCCAATATCACTTTGCCAATTCCACAAGAACTGTCTTAGCGAAAGGCTTCCTGAGGGGAAAGCTGTAACTCTGTGAGATGATTTCACAGAACACAAAGAAGTTTCTCAGAAAGCTTCTTTCTCTTTGTTATCGGAGGATATTTCCTTTGGAGCAATGGTCTTCAAAGGGATCCGAAATATCTCTTCTCAGATTACACAGAAATAAGGCTAGCAAAGAGATCCACGAAACACAGATGTAACACTGTGAGATGAATTAACAGAACACTAAGCAGTTTCTCAGGAATCTTCTTTCCAGATTTCATCTGAGAATATTTCCTTTTTCACCACAGCCCTCTAAGGGCTTCCAAATATCACTTTGCCAATTCCACAAGAACTGTCTTAGCGAAAGGCTTCTTGAGGGGAAAGCTGTAACTCTGTGAGATGATTTCACAGAACAAGAAGAAGTTTCTCAGAAAGCTTCTTTCTCTTTGTTATCGGAGGATATTTCCTTTGGCCCTAAGTCTTCAAAGGGATCCGAAATATCTGTTCTCAGATTCCACAAAAATAAGGCAAGTAAAGAGATCCACGAAATACAAATGTAACACTGTCAGTGGAACTCACACATCACGGAGCAGTTTCTCAGAAAGCTTCTTTCCAGATTTCATCTGAGGATATTTCCTTTTTCACCTTAGCCTTCTATGGGCTTCCAAATATCACTTTGCCAATTCCACAGGAACTGTCTTAGCGAAAGGCTTCTTGAGGGGAAAGTTGTAACTCTGTGAGTTGATTTCACAGAACAGAAAGAAGTTTCTCAGAAAGCTTTTTTCTCTTTGTTGTCGGAGGATATTTCCTTTGGCCCTATAGTCTTCAGAGGGATCCGAAATATCTTTTCTCAGATTCCACAGAAATAAGGCTAGCAAAGACATCCATGAAATACAGATGTAACTCTGTGAGGGGAAGTCACACATCACAAAGCAGTTTCTCAGAAAGATTCTTTCCAGATTTCATCTGAGGATATTTCCTTTTTCAGCATAGCCCTCTATGGGCTCCCAAATATCACTTTGCGAATTCCACAAGAACTGTCTTAGCGAAAGGTTTCTTGAAGGGAAAGCTGTAACTCTGTGATATGATTTCACAGAACACAAAGAAGTTTCTCAGAAAGCTTCTTTCTCTTTGTTATCGGAACATATTTCCTTTGGCCCTATAATCTTCGAAGGGATCCGTAATATCTGTTCTCACATTCCACAGAAATAAGGCTAGCAAGGAGATCGACGAAATACAGATGTAACTCTGTGAGTGGAAGTCACACATCACAGAGCAGTTTCTCAGAAAGCTTCTTTCCAGATTTCATCTGAGGATATATCCTTTTTCACCATAGCCCTCTATGGGCTTCCAAATATCACTTTGCCAATTCCACAAGAACTGTCCTAGCGAAAGGCTTCTTGAGTGCTAAGCTCTAAGTCTGTGAGATGATTTCACAGAACACAAAGAAGTTTCTCAGAAAGCTTCTTAGTCTTTGTTATCGGAGGATATTTCCTTTGGCCCTATAGTCTTCAAAGGGATCCGAAATATCCGTTCTCACATTCCACAGAAATAAGGCTAGGAAAGAGATCCATGAAATACAGATGTAACTCTGTGAGATGAATTAACAGAACACTAAGCAGTTTCTCAGAAATCTTCTTTCCAGATTTCATCTGAGGATATTTCCTTTTTCACCATAGCCCTCTAAGGGCTTCCAAATATCACTTTGCCAATTCCACAAGAACTGTCTTAGCGAAAGGCTTCTTGAGGGGAAAGCTGTAACTCAGTGAGATGATTTCACAGAACACAAAGAAGTTTCTCAGAAAGCTTCTTTCTCTTTGTTATCGGAGGATATTTCCTTTGGAGCAATGGTCTTCAAAGGGATCCGAAATATCTGTTCTCAGATTCCACAGAAATAAGGCTAGCAAAGAGATCCACGAAACACAGATGTAACACTGTGAGATGAATTAACAGAACACTAAGCAGTTTCTCAGGAATCTTCTTTCCAGATTTCATCTGAGAATATTTCCTTTTTCACCATAGCCCTCTAAGGGCTTCCAAATATCACTTTGCCAATTCCACAAGAACTGTCTTAGCGAAAGGCTTCTTGAGGGGAAAGCTGTAACTCTGTGAGATGATTTCACAGAACAAGAAGAAGTTTCTCAGAAAGCTTCTTTCTCTTTGTTATCGGAGGATATTTCCTTTGGCCCTAAGTCTTCAAAGGGATCCGAAATATCTGTTCTCAGATTCCACAAAAATAAGGCAAGCAAAGAGATCCACGAAATACAGATGTAACTCTGTCAGTGGAAGTCACACATCACGGAGCAGTTTCTCAGAAAGCTTCTTTCCAGATTTCATCTGAGGATATTTCCTTTTTCACCTTAGCCTTCTATGGGCTTCCAAATATCACTTTGCCAATTCCACAAGTACTGTCTTAGCGAAAGGCTTCTTGAGGGGAAAGCTGTAACTCTGTGAGTTGATTTCACAGAACACAAAGAAGTTTCTCAGAAAGCTTCCTTCTCTTTGTTTTCGGAGGATATTTCCTTTGGCCCTATAGTCTTTAAAGGGATCCGAAATATCTTTTCTCAGATTCCACAGAAATAAGGCTAGCAAAGACATCCTTGAAATTCAGATGTAACTCTGTGAGGGGAAGTCACACATCACAGAGCAGTTTCTCAGAAAGATTCTTTCCAGATTTCATCTGAGGATATTTCCTTTTTCAGCTAAGCCCTCTATGGGCTTCCAAATATCACTTTGCC
This sequence comes from Macaca mulatta, assembly GCF_049350105.2. Lineage (NCBI taxonomy): Eukaryota > Metazoa > Chordata > Mammalia > Primates > Cercopithecidae > Macaca > Macaca mulatta. The sequence continues at coordinate 51,086,872 of NC_133409.1, read as the reverse complement.
AATTCCACAAGAACTGTCTTAGCGAAAGGCTTCTTGAGTGCAAAGCTGTAAGTCTGTGAGCTGATTTCACAGAACACAAAGAAGTTTCTCAGGAAGCTTCTTAGTCTTTGTTATCGGAGGATATTTCCTTTGGCCCTATAGTCTTCAAAGGGATCCGAAATATCTGTTCTCACATTCCACAGAAATAAGGCTAGCAAAGAGATCCACGAAATACAGATGTAACTCTGTGAGATGAATTAACAGAACACTAAGCAGTTTCTCAGAAATCTTCTTTCCAGATTTCATCTGAGGATATTTCCTTTTTCACCATAGCCCTCTAAGGGCTTCCAAATATCACTTTGCCAATTCCACAAGAACTGTCTTAGCGAAAGGCTTCTTGAAGGGAAAGCTGTAACTCTGTGAGATGATTTCACAGAACACAAAGAAGTTTCTCAGAAAGCTTCTTTCTCTTTGTTATCGGAGGATATTTCCTTTGGCCCTAAGTCTTCAAAGGGATCCGAAATATCTGTTCTCAGATTCCACAAAAATAAGGCAAGCAAAGAGATCCAGGAAATACAGATGTAACTCTGTGAGTAGAAGTCACACATCACAGAGCAGTTTCTCAGAAAGCTTCTTTCCAGATTTCATCTGAGGATATTTCCTTTTTCACCTTAGCCCTCTATGGGCTTCCAAATATCACTTTGCCAATTCCACAAGAACTGTCTTAGCGAAAGGCTTCTTGAGGGGAAAGCTGTAACTCTGTGAGTTGATTTCACAGAACACAAAGAAGTTTCTCAGAAAGCTTCCTTCTCTTTGTTTTCGGAGGATATTTCCTTTGGCCCTACAGTCTTCAAAGGGATCCGAAATATCTTTTCTTAGATTCCACAGAAATAAGGCTAGCAAAGACATCCATGAAATACAGATGTAACTCTGTGAGGGGAAGTCACACATCACAGAGAAGTTTCTCAGAAAGATTCTTTCCAGATTTCATCTGAGGATATTTCCTTTTTCAGCATAGCCCTCTATGAGCTTCCAAATATCACTTTGCCAATTCCACAAGAACTATTTTAGCGGAAGGCTTCTTGAAGGGAAAGCTGTAACTCTGTGAGATGATTTCAAAGAACACAAAGAAGTTTCTCAGAAAGCTTCTTTCTCTTTGTTATCGGAGCATATTTCCTTTGGCCCTATAGTCTTCAAAGGGATCCGAAATATCTGTTCTCACATTCCAGAGAAATAAGGCTAGCAAAGAGATCGACGAAATACAGATGTAACTCAGTGAGTGGAAGTCACACATCACAGAGCAGTTTCTCAGAAAGTTTCTTTCCAGATTTCATCTGAGGATATTTCCTTTTTCAACATAGCCCTCTATGGGCTTCCAAATATCACTTTGCCAATTCCACAACAACTGTCTTAGCGAAAGGCTTCTTGAGGAGAAAGCTGTAACTATGTGAAATGATTTCACAGAACACAAAGAAGTTTCTCAGAAAGCTTCTTTCTCTTTGTTATCGGTGGATATTTCCTTTGGAGCTATGGTCTTCAAAGGGATCCGAAATATCTGTTCTCAGATTCCACAGAAATAAGGCTAGCAAAGAGATCAACGAAACACAGATGTAACTCTGTGAGATGAATTAACAGAACACTAAGCAGTTTCTCAGGAATCTTCTTTCCAGATTTCATCTGAGATTATTTCCTTTTTCACCATATCCCTCTAAGGGCTTCCAAATATCACTTTGCCAATTCCACCAAAACTGTCTTAGCGAAAGGCTTCTTGAGGGAAAAGCTGTAACTCTGTGAGATGATTTCACAGAACACAAAGAAGTTTCACAAGAAGCTTGTTAGTCTTTGTTATCGGAGGATATTTCCTTTGGCCCTATAGTCTTCCAAGGGATCCGAAATATCTGTTCTCGGATTCCACAAAAATAAGGCTAGCAAAGAGATCCACGAAATACAGAAGTAACTCTGTGAGATGAATTAACAGAACACTAAGCAGTTTCTCAGAAATCTTCTTTCCAGATTTCATCTGAGGATATTTCCTTTTTCACCATAGCCCTCTAAGGGCTTCCAAATATCACTTTGCCAATTCCACAAGAACTGTCTTAGCGAAAGGCTTCTTGAGGGGAAAGCTGTAACTCTGTGAGATGATTTCACAGAACACAAAGAAGTTTCTCAGAAAGCTTCTTTCTCTTTGTTATCGGAGGATATTTCCTTTGGAGCAATGGTCTTCAAAGGGATCCGAAATATCTGTTCTCAGATTCCACAGAAATAAGGCTAGCAAAGAGATCCACGAAACACAGATGTAACACTGTGAGATGAATTAACAGAACACTAAGCAGTTTCTCAGGAATCTTCTTTCCAGATTTCATCTGAGAATATTTCCTTTTTCACCATAGCCCTCTAAGGGCTTCCAAATATCACTTTGCCAATTCCACAAGAACTGTCTTAGCGAAAGGCTTCTTGAGGGGAAAGCTGTAACTCTGTGAGATGATTTCACAGAACAAGAAGAAGTTTCTCAGAAAGCTTCTTTCTCTTTGTTATCGGATTATATTTCCTTTGGCCCTAAGTCTTCAAAGGGATCCGAAATATCTGTTCTCAGATTCCACAAAAATAAGGCAAGCAAAGAGATCCACGAAATACAGATGTAACTCTGTCAGTGGAAGTCACACATCACGGAGCAGTTTCTCAGAAAGCTTCTTTCCAGATTTCATCTGAGGATATTTCCTTTTTCACCTTAGCCTTCTATGGGCTTCCAAATATCACTTTGCCAATTCCACAAGAACTGTCTTAGCGAAAGGCTTCTTGAGGGGAAAGCTGTAACTCTGTGAGTTGATTTCACAGAACACAAAGAAGTTTCTCAGAAAGCTTCCTTCTCTTTGTTGTCGGAGGATATTTCCTTTGGCCCTATAGTCTTCAAAGGGATCCGAAATATCTTTTCTCAGATTCCACAGAAATAAGGCTAGCAAAGACATCCATGAAATACAGATGTAACTCTGTGAGGGGAAGTCACACATCACAGAACAGTTTCTCAGAAAGATTCTTTCCAGATTTCATCTGAGGATATTTCCTTTTTCAGCAAAGCCCTCTATGGGCTTCCAAATATCACTTTGCCAATTCCACAAGAACTGTCTTAGCGAAAGGCTTCTTGAGTGCAAAGCTGTAAGTCTGTGAGCTGATTTCACAGAACACAAAGAAGTTTCTCAGGAAGCTTCTTAGTCTTTGTTATCGGAGGATATTTCCTTTGGCCCTATAGTCTTCAAAGGGATCCGAAATATCTGTTCTCACATTCCACAGAAATAAGGCTAGCAAAGAGATCCACGAAATACAGATGTAACTCTGTGAGATGAATTAACAGAACACTAACCAGTTTCTCAGAAATCTTCTTTCCAGATTTCATCTGAGGATATTTCCTTTTTCTCCATAGCCCTCTAAGGGCTTCCAAATATCACTTTACCAATTCCACAAGAACTGTCTTAGCGGAAGGCTTCTTGAAGGGAAAGCTGTAACTCTGTGAGATGATTTCACAGAACACAAAGAAGTTTCTCAGAAAGCTTCTTTCTCTTTGTTATCGGAGCATATTTCCTTTGGCCCTATAGTCTTCAAAGGGATCCGAAATATCTGTTCTCACATTCCAGAGAAATAAGGCTAGCAAAGAGATCGACGAAATACAGATGTAACTCAGTGAGTGGATGTCACACATCACAGAGCAGTTTCTCAGAAAGCTTCTTTCCAGATTTCATCTGAGGATATTTCCTTATTCACCATAGCCCTCTATGGGCTTCCAAATATCACTTTTCCAATTCCACAAGAACTGTCTTAGCGAAAGGCTTCTGGAGTGCAAAGTTGTAAGTCTGTGAGATGATTTCACAGAACACAAAGAAGTTTCTCAAGAAGCTTCTTAGTCTTTGTTATCGGAGGATATTTCCTTTGGCCCTATAGGCTTCAAAGGGATCCGAAATATCTGTTCTCAGATTCCACAGAAATAAGGCTAGCAAAGAGATCCACGAAATACAGATGTAACTCTGTGAGATGAATTAACAGAACACTAAGCAGTTTCTCAGAAATCTTCTTTCCAGATTTCATCTGAGGATATTTCCTTTTTCACCATAGCCCTCTAAGGGCTTCCAAATATCACTTTGCCAATTCCACAAGAACTGTCTTAGCGAAAGGCTTCTTGAGGGGAAAGCTGTAACTCTGTGAGATGATTTCACAGAACACAAAGAAGTTTCTCAGAAAGCTTCTTTCTCTTTGTTATCGGAGGATATTTCCTTTGGAGCAATGGTCTTCAAAGGGATCCGAAATATCTGTTCTCAGATTCCACAGAAATAAGGCTAGCAAAGAGATCCACGAAACACAGATGTAACACTGTGAGATGAATTAACAGAACACTAAGCAGTTTCTCAGGAATCTTCTTTCCAGATTTCATCTGAGAATATTTCCTTTTTCACCATAGCCCTCTAAGGGCTTCCAAATATCACTTTGCCAATTCCACAAGAACTGTCTTAGCGAAAGGCTTCTTGAGGGGAAAGCTGTAACTCTGTGAGATGATTTCACAGAACAAGAAGAAGTTTCTCAGAAAGCTTCTTTCTCTTTGTTATCGGATTATATTTCCTTTGGCCCTAAGTCTTCAAAGGGATCCGAAATATCTGTTCTCAGATTCCACAAAAATAAGGCAAGCAAAGAGATCCACGAAATACAGATGTAACTCTGTCAGTGGAAGTCACACATCACGGAGCAGTTTCTCAGAAAGCTTCTTTCCAGATTTCATCTGAGGATATTTCCTTTTTCACCTTAGCCTTCTATGGGCTTCCAAATATCACTTTGCCAATTCCACAAGAACTGTCTTAGCGAAAGGCTTCTTGAGGGGAAAGCTGTAACTCTGTGAGTTGATTTCACAGAACACAAAGAAGTTTCTCAGAAAGCTTCCTTCTCTTTGTTGTCGGAGGATATTTCCTTTGGCCCTATAGTCTTCAAAGGGATCCGAAATATCTTTTCTCAGATTCCACAGAAATAAGGCTAGCAAAGACATCCATGAAATACAGATGTAACTCTGTGAGGGGAAGTCACACATCACAGAACAGTTTCTCAGAAAGATTCTTTCCAGATTTCATCTGAGGATATTTCCTTTTTCAGCAAAGCCCTCTATGGGCTTCCAAATATCACTTTGCCAATTCCACAAGAACTGTCTTAGCGAAAGGCTTCTTGAGTGCAAAGCTGTAAGTCTGTGAGCTGATTTCACAGAACACAAAGAAGTTTCTCAGGAAGCTTCTTAGTCTTTGTTATCGGAGGATATTTCCTTTGGCCCTATAGTCTTCAAAGGGATCCGAAATATCTGTTCTCACATTCCACAGAAATAAGGCTAGCAAAGAGATCCACGAAATACAGATGTAACTCTGTGAGATGAATTAACAGAACACTAACCAGTTTCTCAGAAATCTTCTTTCCAGATTTCATCTGAGGATATTTCCTTTTTCTCCATAGCCCTCTAAGGGCTTCCAAATATCACTTTACCAATTCCACAAGAACTGTCTTAGCGGAAGGCTTCTTGAAGGGAAAGCTGTAACTCTGTGAGATGATTTCACAGAACACAAAGAAGTTTCTCAGAAAGCTTCTTTCTCTTTGTTATCGGAGCATATTTCCTTTGGCCCTATAGTCTTCAAAGGGATCCGAAATATCTGTTCTCACATTCCAGAGAAATAAGGCTAGCAAAGAGATCGACGAAATACAGATGTAACTCAGTGAGTGGATGTCACACATCACAGAGCAGTTTCTCAGAAAGCTTCTTTCCAGATTTCATCTGAGGATATTTCCTTATTCACCATAGCCCTCTATGGGCTTCCAAATATCACTTTTCCAATTCCACAAGAACTGTCTTAGCGAAAGGCTTCTGGAGTGCAAAGTTGTAAGTCTGTGAGATGATTTCACAGAACACAAAGAAGTTTCTCAAGAAGCTTCTTAGTCTTTGTTATCGGAGGATATTTCCTTTGGCCCTATAGGCTTCAAAGGGATCCGAAATATCTGTTCTCAGATTCCACAGAAATAAGGCTAGCAAAGAGATCCACGAAATACAGATGTAACTCTGTGAGATGAATTAACAGAACACTAAGCAGTTTCTCAGAAATCTTCTTTCCAGATTTCATCTGAGGATATTTCCTTTTTCACCATAGCCCTCTAAGGGCTTCCAAATATCACTTTGCCAATTCCACAAGAACTGTCTTAGCGAAAGGCTTCTTGAGGGGAAAGCTGTAACTCTGTGAGATGATTTCACAGAACACAAAGAAGTTTCTCAGAAAGCTTCTTTCTCTTTCTTATCGGAGGATATTTCCTTTGGCCCTATAGACTTCAAAGGGATCCGAAATATCTGCTCTCGGATTCCACAAAAATAAGGCTAGCAAAGAGATCCACGAAATGCAGATGTAACACTGTGAGTGGAAGTCACACATCACGGAGAAGTTTCTCAGAAAGCTTCTTTCCAGATTTCATCTGAGGATATTTCCTTTTTCAGCATAGCCCTCTATGGGCTTCCAAATATCACTTTGCCAATTCCACAACAACTGTCTTAGCGAAAGGCTTCTTGAGGAGAAAGCTGTAACTATGTGAAATGATTTCACAGAACACAAAGAAGTTTCTCAGAAAGCTTCCTTCTCTTTGTTATCGGTGGATATTTCCTTTGGAGCTATGGTCTTCAAAGGGATCCGAAATATCTGTTCTCAGATTCCACAGAAATAAGGCTAGCAAAGAGATCAACGAAACACAGATGTAACTCTGTGAGATGAATTAACAGAACACTAAGCAGTTTCTCAGGAATCTTCTTTCCAGATTTCATCTGAGAATATTTCCTTTTTCACCATAGCCCTCTAAGGGCTTCCAAATATCACTTTGCCAATTCCACCAAAACTGTCTTAGCGAAAGGCTTCTTGAGCGAAAAGCTGTAACTCTGTGAGATGATTTCACAGAACACAAAGAAGTTTCACAAGAAGCTTGTTAGTCTTTGTTATCGGAGGATATTTCCTTTGGCCCTATAGTCTTCCAAGGGATCCGAAATATCTGTTCTCGGATTCCACAAAAATAAGGCTAGCAAAGAGATCCACGAAATACAGATGTAACACTGTGAGTGGAAGTCACACATCACAAAGCAGTTTCTCAGAAAGCTTCTTTCCAGATTTCATCTGAGGATATTTCCTTTTTCACCATAGCCATCTATGGGCTTCCAAATATCACTTTGCCAATTCCACAAGAACTGTCTTAGCGAAAGGCTTCTTGAGGGGAAAGCTGTAACTCTGTGACTTGATTTCACAGAACACAAAGAAGTTTCTCAGAAAGCTTCTTTCTCTTTGTTGTCGGAGGATATTTCCTTTGGCCCTAGAGTCTTCAAAGGGATCCGAAATATCTTTTCTCAGATTCCACAGAAATAAGGCTAGAAAAGAGATCCACGAAATACAGATGTAACTCTGTGAGTGGAAGTCACACATCACAGAGAAGTTTCTCAGAAAGCTTCTTTCCAGATTTCATCTGAGGATATTTCCTTTTTCACCATAGCCCTTTATGGGTTTCCAAATATCACTTTGCCAATTCCACATGAACTGTCTTAGTGAAAGGCTTCATGAGGGGAAAGCTGTAACTCTGTGAGATAATTTCACAGAACACAGAGAAGTTTCTCAGAAAGCTTCTTTCTCTTTGTTATCGGAGTATATTTCCTTTGGCCCTATAGTCTTCAAAGGGATCCGAAATATCTGTTCTCACATTCCACAGAAATAAGGCTAGCAAAGAGATCCACGAAATACTGTTGTAACTCTGTGAGATGAATTCACACATCACAGAGCAGCTTTTCAGAAAGCTTCTTTCCAGATTTCATATGAGGATATTTCCTTTTTCACTATAGCCTTTTATGGGATTCCAAATATCACTTTGCCAATTCCACAAGAACTGTCTTAACGAAAGGCTTCTTGAGGGAAAAGCTGTAAGTCTGTGAGATGATTTCACAGAACAAAAAGGAGTTTCTCAGAAAGCTTCTTTCTCTTTGTTATCGGAGGATATTTCCTTTGGCCCTATCGTCTTCAAAGGGATCTGAAATATCTCTTCTCAGATTCCACAGAAATAAGGCTAGCAAAGAGATCCACGAAATACAGATGTAAATCTGCGACTGGAAGTCACACATCACAGAGCAGTTTCTCAGAAAGCTTCTATCCAGATTTCATCTGAGGATATTTCCTTTTTCACCACAGCCCTCTAGAGGTTCCAACTATCACTTTGCCAATTCCACAAGAACTGTCATAGCGAAAGGCTTCTTGAGGGGAAAGCTGTAACTCTGTGAGATGATTTCACAGAACACAAAGAAGTTTCTCAGAAAGCTTCTTTCTCTTTGTTATCGGAGGATATTTCCATTGGCCTATAGTCCTCAAAGTAATCTGAAATATCTGTTCTCAGATTCCACAGAAATAAGGCTAGTCAAGAGATCCATGAAATACAGATGTAACTCTATGCGTTGAAGTCACGCATCACAGAGCAGTTTCTCAGAAAGCTTCTTTCCAGATTTCATCTGAGGATATTTCCTTTTTCACCATAGCCCTCTAAGGGCTTCCAAATATCACTTTGCCAATTCCACAAGAACTGTGTTAGCGAAAGACTTCTTGAGGGGAAAGCTGTAACTCAGTGAGATGATTTCACAGAACACAAAGAAGTTTCTCAGAAAGCTTCTTTCTCTTTGTTATCGGAGGATATTTCCTTTGGCCCTAGAGTCTTCTAAGGGATCCGAAATATCTGTTCTCAGATTCCACAGAAATAAGGCTAGCAAAGAGATCCACGAAATACTGTTGTAACTCTGTGAGATGAATTCACAGAACACTAAGCAGTTTCTCAGAAAGCTTCTTTCCACATTTCATCTGAGGATATTTCCTTTTTCACCATAGCCCTCTAAGGGCTTCCAAATATCACTTTGCCAATTCCACAAGAACTGTCTTAGCGAAAGGCTTCTTGAGGTGAAAACTGTAACTCTGTGAGATGATTTCACATAACACAAAGAAGTTTCTCAGAAAGCTTCTTTCTCTTTGTTATCGGTGGATATTTCCTATGGCCCTATCAACTTCAAGGGGAACCGAAATATCTGTTTTCAGATTCAACAGAAATAAGGCTTGCAAAGAGATCCACGAAATACAGATGTAACTCTGTGAGTGGAAGTCACACATCACAGAGCAGTTTCTCAGAAAGCTTCTTTCCAGATTTCATCTGAGGATATTTCCTTTTTCACCATAGCCCTCTATGGGCTTCCAAATATCACTTTCCAATTCCACAAGAACTGTCTTAGCGAAAGACTTCTTGAGGGGAAGGCTGTAACTCTGTGAGATGATTTCACAGAACACAAAGAAGTTTCTCAGAAAGCTTCTTTCTCTTCGTTATCGGAGGATATTTCCTTTGGAGCTATGGTCTTCAAAGGGATCCGAAAAATCCGTTCTCAGATTCCACAGAAATAAGGCGAGCAAAGAGATCCACGAAACACAGATGTAATTCTGTGAGAAGAATTAACAGAACACTAAGCAGTTTCTCAGGAATCTTCTTTCCAGATTTCATCTGAGGATATTTCCTTTTTCACCATAGCCCTCTAAGGGCTTCCAAATATCACTTTGCCAATTCCACAAGAACTGTCTTAGCGAAAGGCTTCTTGAGGGGAAAGCTGTAACTCTGTGAGATGATTTCACAGAACACAAAGAAGTTTCTCAGAAAGCTTCTTTCTCTTTGTTATCGGAGGATATTTCCTTTGGCCCTAAGTCTTCAAAGGGATCCGAAATATCTGTTCTCGGATTCCACAAAAATAAGTCTAGCAAAGAGATCCACGAAATACAGATGTAACTCTGTGAGTGGAAGTCACACATCACAGAGCAGTTTCTCAGAAAGCTTCTTTCCAGATTTCATCTGAGGATATTTCCTTTTTCACCGTAGCCCTCTATGGGCTTCCAAATATCACTTTGCCAATTCCACAAGAACTGTCTTAGCGAAAGGCTTCTTGAGGGGAAAGCTGTAACTCTGTGTGTTGATTTCACAGAACACAAAGAAGTTTCTCAGAAAGCTTCTTTCTCTTTGTTTTCGGAGGATATTTCCTTATCCCTATAGTCTTCAAAGGGATCCGAAATATCTTTTCTCAGATTCCACAGAAACAACGCTAGCAAAGACATCCATGAAATACAGATGTAACTCTGTGAGGGGAAGTCACACATCACAGAGCAGTTTCTCAGAAAGATTCTTTCCAGATTTCATCTGAGGATATTTCCTTTTTCACCATAGCCCTCTATGGGCTTCCAAATATCACTTTGCCAATTCCACAAGAACTGTCTTAGCGAAAGGCTTCTTGAGGGGAAAGCTGTAACTCTGTGAGGTGATTTCACAGAACACAAAGAGGTTTCTCAGAAAGCTTCTTTCTCTTTGTTATCGGAGCATATTTCCTTTGGCCCTATAGTCTTCAAAGGGATCCGAAATATCTGTTCTCACATTCCACAGAAATAAGGCTAGCAAAGAGATCGACGAAATACAGATGTAACTCAGTGAGTGGAAGTCACACATCACAGAGCAGTTTCTCAGAAAGCTTCTTTCCAGATTTCATCTGAGGATATTTCCTTTTTCACCATAGCCCTCTATGGGCTTCCAAATATCACTTTGCCAATTCCACAAGAACTTTCTTAGCGAAAGGGTTCTTGAGGGGAAAGCTGTAACTCTGTGAGATGATTTCACAGAACACAAAGAAGTTTCTCAGAGAGCTTCTTTCTCTTTGTTATCGGAGGATATTTCCCTTGGCCCTATAGTCTTCAAAGGGATCCGTAATATCTGCTCTCAGATTCCGCAGAAAAAAGACTAGCAAAAAGTACCATAAAATACAGATGTAACTCTGTGAGATGAATTCACAGAACACTAAGCAGTTTCTCCGAAAGCTTTTTTACAGATTTCATCTGAGGATATTTCCTTTTTCACCATAGCCCTCTATGGGCTTCCAAATATCACTTTGCCAATTCTACAAGAACTGTCTTAGCGAAAGGCTTCTTGAGGGGAAAGCTGTACTCTGTGAGATGATTTCTCAGAACATAAAGAAGTTTCTCATAAAGCTTCTTTCTCTTTGTTATCGGAGGATATTTCCTTTGGCCCTATCGCCTTCAAAGGGATCTCAAATATCTGCTCTCAGATTCCATGGAAATAAGGCTAGCAAGGAGATCCACGAAATACAGATGTAACTCTGTGGGTGGAAGTCACACATCACAGAGCAGTTTCTCAGAATGCTTCTTTCCAGATTTCATCTGAGGATATTTCCTTTTTCACCATAGCCCTCAATGGGCTTCCAAATATCATTTTGCCAATTCCACAAGAACTCTCTAGGCGAAAGGCTTCATGAGGGGAAAGGTGTAACTCTGTGAGATGAAATCACAAAACACAAAAAAGTTTCTCAGAAAGCTTCTTTCTCTTTGTTATCGGAGGATATTTCCTTTGGCACTACAGTCTTCAAAGGGATCCGAAATATCTGTTCTCAGATTCCACAGAAAAAAGGCTAGAAAAGAGATCCACGAAATATAGTTGTAAATCTGTGAGATGAATTCACAGAACACTAAGCAGTTTCTCAAAAAGCTTCTTTCCAGATTTCATCTCTGGATAATTCCTTTTTCACCATAGCCCTCTAAGGGCTTCAAACATCACTTTGACAATTCCAGAAGAACTGTCTTAGCGAAAGGCTTCTTGAGGGGAAAGTTGTAACTCTGTAAGATGATTTCACAGAACACAAAGAAGTTTCTCAGAAAGCTTCTTTCTCTTTGTTATCGGAAGATGTTTCCCTTGACCCTATAGTCTTCAAAGGAATCCGAAATATCGGTTCTCATATTCCACGGAAATAAGGCTAGCAAAGAGTTCCATGAAATACAGATGTAACTCTGTGAGTTGAAGACAAACATCACACAGTAGTTTCTCAGAAAGCTTCTTTCCAGATTTCATGTGAGTATATTTCGTTTTTCACCACAGCCCTCTATGGGCTTCCAAATATCACTTTGCCAATTCCACAAGAACTGTCTTAGCGAAAGGCTTCTTGAGGGTAAACCTGAAACTCTGTGAGATGATTTCACAGAACACAAAGAAGTTTCTCAGAAAGCTTCTTTCCCTTTGTTATCGGAGGATATTTCCTTAGGCCCTATAGTCTTCAAAGGGATCCGAAATATCTGTTCTCAGATTCCACAGAAATAAGGCTAGCAAGGAGATCCACGAAATACAGATGTAACTCTGTGAGTGGAAGTCACGCATCACAGACCAGTTTCTCTGAAAGCTTCTTTCCAGATTTCACCTGAGGATATTTCCTTTTTCACCATAGCCCTCTATTTGCTTCCAAATATCACTTTGCCAATTCCACAAGAACTGTCTTAGCGAAAGGCTTCTTGAAGGGAAAGCTGTCACTCTGTGACCTGATTTCACAGAACACAAAGAAGTTTCTCAGAAAGCTTCTTTCTCTTTGCTATCGGAGGATATTTCCTTTGGCCCTATAGTCTTCAAAGAGATCCGAAATATCTGTACTCAGATTCCACAAAAATACGGCTAGCAAAGAGATCCACGAAATACAGATGTAACTCTGTGAGTGGAAGTCACACATCACAGAACAGTTTCTCAGAAAACTTCTTTCCAGATTTCATCTGAGGATATTTCCTTTTTCACCTAGCCCTCTATGGGCTTCCAAATATCACTTTGCCAATTCCACAAGAACTGTCTTAGTGAAAGGCTTCTTGAGGGGAAAGCTGTAACTCTGTGAGATGATTTCACAGAACACAAAGAAGTTTCTCAGAAAGTTGCTTTGTCTTTGTTATCGGAGGATATTACCTTTGGCACTATAGTCTTCAAAGGGTTCCGAAATATCTCTTCTCAGATTCCACAGAAATAAGGCTAGCAAAGAGATCCACGAAATACAGATGTAATCCAGTGAGATGAATTAACAGAAAAATAAGCAGTTTCTCAGAAAGCTTCTTTCCAGATTTCATCTGAGGATACTTCCTTTTTCACCATAGCCCTCTACGGGCTTCCAAATATCACTTTGACAATTCCACAAGAACTGTCTTAGCGAAAGACTTCTTGAGGGGAAAACTGTAACTCTGTGAGATGATTTCACAGAACACAAAGAAGTTTCTCAGAAAGCTTCTTTCTCTTTGTTATCGGAGGATATTTCCTTTGGCCCTATAGTCTTCAAAGGAATCCGAAATATTGGTTCTCATATTCCACAGAAATAAGGCTAGCAAAGAGTTCCATGAAATACATATGTAACTCTGTGATTTGAAGTCACACATCACAGAGTAGTTTCTCAGAAAGCTTCTTTCCAGATTTCATCTGAGTATATTTCCTTTTTCACCACAGTCCTCCATTGGCTTCCAAATCTAACTTTGCCAATTCCACAAGAACTGTTTTAGCGAAAGGCTTCTTGAGGGGAAAGCTGTAACTCTATGAGATGATTTCACAGAACACAAAGAAGTTTCTCAGAAAGCTTCTTTCTCTTTGTAATCGGAGGAAATTTCCTTTGGCCCTATAGTCTTCACAGGGATCCGAAATATCTGTTCTCAGATTCCACAGAAATAAGGCTAGCAAAGAGATCCACGAAATACAGATGTAACTCTGTGAGTGGAAGTCACACATCACAGAGCAGTTTCTCAGAAAGCTTCTTTCCAGATTTCATCTGAGGATATTTCCTTTCTCACCATAGCCCTCTAAGGGCTTCCAAATATCAATTTGCCAATTCCACAAGAACTGTTTTAGCGAAAGGCTTCTTGAGGGGAAAGCTGTAACTCTGTGAGATGATTTCACAGAACACAAAGGAGTTTCTCAGAAAGCTTCTTTCTCTTTGTTACCGGAGGATATTTCCTTTGGCCCTATAGTCTTCAAAGGGATCCGAAATATCTGTTCTCAGATTCCTCAGAAATAAGGCTAGCAAAGAGATCCACGAAATACTGTTGTAACTATGGGAGATGAATTAACAGAACACTAAGCAGTTTCTCCGAAAGCTTCTTTCCAGATTTCTTCTGAGGATATTTCCTTTTTCACCTAGCCCTCTATGGGCTTCCAAATATCACTTTGCCAATTCCACAAGAACTGTCTTAGCGAAAGGCTTCTTGAGGGGAAAGCTGTAACTCTCTGAGATGTTTTCACAGAACACAAAGAAGTTTCTCAGAAAGTTTCTTTCTCTTTGTTATCGGAGGATATTTCCTTTGGCCCTATAGTCTTCAAATGGATCCGAAATATCTGTTCTCAGATTCCACAGAAATAAGTCCAGCAAAGAGATCCACGAAATACTCATGTAACTCTGTAAGATGAATTAACAGAAAACTAAGCAGTTTCTCAGAAAGCTTCTTTCCAGATTTCTTTTGTGGATATTTCCTTTTTCACCATACCCCTCTATGGGCTACCATATATCACTTTGCCAATTTCACAAGAACTTTCTTAGCGAAAGGCTTCTTGAGGGGAAAGCTGTAACTCTGTGAGATGATTTCACAGAACACAAAGAAGTTTCTCAGAGAGCTTCTTTCTCTTTGTTATCGGAGGATATTTCCTTTGGCGCTATAGTCTTCAAAGGGTTCCGAAATATCTGTTCTCAGATTCCACAGAAATAAGGCTAGCAAAGAGATCCACAAAATACAGATGTAACTCTGTGAGTGGAAGTCACAGATCACAGAGCAGTTTCTCAGAAAGCTTCTTTCCAGATTTCATCTGAGGATATTTCCTTTTTCACCATAGCCATCTATGGGCTTCCAAATATCACTTTGCCAATTCCACAAGAACTGTCTTAGCGAAAGGCTTCTCGAGGGGAAAGCTGTAACTCTGTGAGATGATTTCACAGAACACAAAGTAGTTTCTCAGAAAGCTTCTTTCTCTTTGTTATCGGAGGATATTTCCTTTGGCCCTTTAGTCTTCAAAGGGATCTGAAATATCTGTTCTCAGTTTCCACAGAAATAAGGATAGCAAAGAGATCCACGAAATACAGATGTACCTCTGTGAGTGGAAGTCACACATCACAGAGGAGTTTCTCAGAAAGCTTCTTTCCAGATTTCATCAGAGGATATTCCCTTTTTCACCATAGCCCTCTATGGGCTTCCAAATATCAATTTGCCAATTCCTCAAGAAAGAACTGTGTTAGCGAAAGGCTTCTTGAGGGGAAAGCTGTAACTCTGTGAGGTGATTTCACAGAACACAAAGAAGTTTCTCAGAAAGCTTCTTTCTCTTTGTTATCGGAGGATATTTCCATTGGCCCTATAGTCTTCAAAGGGATCCGAAATATCTGTTCTCAGATACCACAGAAATAAGGCTAGCAAAGAGATCCACGAAATACAGATGTAACTCTGTGAGATGAATTAACAGAACACTAAGCAGTTTCTCAGAAAGTTTCTTTCTCTTTGTTATCGGAGGATATTTTCTTTGGTCCTATAGTCTTCAAAGGGATCCGAAATAGCTGTTCTCGGATTCCACAGAAATAAGGCTAGCAAAGAGATCCACGAAATACAGATGTAACTCTGTGAGTGGAAGTCACACATCACAGAGCAGTTTCACAGAAAGTTTCTTTCCAGATTTCATCTGACGATATTTCCTTTTTCACCATAGCCCTCTAAGGGCTTCCAAATATCACTTTGCCAATTCCAAAAGAACTGTCTTAGCGAAAGGCTTCTTGAGGTGAAAGGTGTAACTCTGTGAGATGATTTCACAGAACACAAAGATGTTTCTCAGAAAGATTCTTTCTCTTTCTAACCGGAGGAAATTTCCTTTGGCCCTATACTCTTCAAAGGGGTCCGAAATATCTGTTCTCAGATTCCACAGAAATCAGTCTAGCAAAGAGATCCACGAAATACAGATGCAACTCTGTGAGTGGAAGTGACATATCACAGAGCTGTTTCTCAGAAAGCTTCTTTCCAGATTTCATCTGAGGATATTTCCTTTTTCACCATAGCCCTCAATGGACTTCCAAATATCATTTTGCCAATTCCACAAGAACTCTCTTAGCGAAAGGCTTCATGAGGGGAAATGTGTAACTCTGTGAGATGAAATCACAAAACACAAAAAAGTTTCTCAGAAAGCTTCTTTCTCTTTGTTATCGGAGGATATTTCCTTTGGCACTACAGTCTTCAAAGGGATCCGAAATATCTGTTCTCAGATTCCACAGAAAAAAGGCTAGAAAAGAGATCCACGAAATATAGTTGTAAATCTGTGAGATGAATTCACAGAACACTAAGCAGTTTCTCAGAAAGCTTCTTTCCAGATTTCATCTGTGGATAATTCCTTTTTCACCATAGCCCTCTAAGGGCTTCAAACATCACTTTGACAATTCCAGAAGAACTGTCTTAGCGAAAGGCTTCTTGAGGGGAAAGCTGTAACTCTGTGAGATGATTTCACAGAACACAAAGAAGTTTCTCAGAAAGCTTCTTTCTCTTTGTTATCGGAAGATATTTCCTTTGGCCCTATAGTCTTCAAAGGAATCCGAAATATCGGTACTCATATTCCACGGAAATAAGGCTAGCAAAGAGTTCCATGAAATACAGATGTAACTCTGTGAGTTGAAGTCAAACATCACACAGTAGTTTCTCAGTAAGCTTCTTTCCAGATTTCATGTGAGTATATTTCGTTTTTCACCACAGCCCTCTATGGGCTTCCAAATATCACTTTGCCAATTCCACAAGAACTGTCTTAGCGAAAGGCTTCTTGAGGGTAAACCTGAAACTCTGTGAGATGATTTCACAGAACACAAAGAAGTTTCTCAGAAAGCTTCTTTCCCTTTGTTATCGGAGGATATTTCCTTAGGCCCTATAGTCTTCAAAGGGATCCGAAATATCTGTTCTCAGATTCCACAGAAATAAGGCTAGCAAGGAGATCCACGAAATACAGATGTAACTCTGTGAGTGGAAGTCACGCATCACAGACCAGTTTCTCTGAAAGCTTCTTTCCAGATTTCACCTGAGGATATTTCCTTTTTCACCATAGCCCTCTATTTGCTTCCAAATATCACTTTGCCAATTCCACAAGAACTGTCTTAGCGAAAGGCTTCTTGAAGGGAAAGCTGTAACTCTGTGACCTGATTTCACAGAACACAAAGAAGTTTCTCAGAAAGCTTCTTTCTCTTTGTTATCGGAGGATATTTCCTTTGGCCCTATAGTCTTCAAAGAGATCCGAAATATCTGTTCTCAGATTCCACAGAAATAAGGCTAGCAAAGACATCCACGAAATACAGATGTAACTCTGTGAGTGGAAGTCACACATCACAGAGCAGTTTCTCAGAAAACTTCTTTCCAGATTTCATCTGAGGATATTTCCTTTTTCACCTAGCCCTCTATGGGCTTCCAAATATCACTTTGCCAATTCCACAAGAACTGTCTTAGTGAAAGGCTTCTTGAGGGGAAAGCTGTAACTCTGTGAGATGATTTCACAGAACACAAAGAAGTTTCTCAGAAAGTTGCTTTGTCTTTGTTATCGGAGGATATTACCTTTGGCACTATAGTCTTCAAAGGGATCCGAAATATCTCTTCTCAGATTCCACAGAAATAAGGCTAGCAAAGAGATCCACGAAATACAGATGTAATCCAGTGAGATGAATTAACAGAAAAATAAGCAGTTTCTCAGAAAGCTTCTTTCCAGATTTCATCTGAGGATATTTCCTTTTTCACCATAGCCCTCTATGGGTTTCCAAATATCACTTTGACAATTCCACAAGAACTGTCTTAGCGAAAGACTTCTTGAGGGGAAAGCTGTAACTCTGTGAGATGATTTCACAGAACACAAAGAAGTTTCTCAGAAAGCTTCTTTCTCTTTGTTATCGGAGGATATTTCCTTTGGCCCTATAGTCTTCAAAGGAATCCGAAATATTGGTTCTCATATTCCACAGAAATAAGGCTAGCAAAGAGTTCCATGAAATACAGATGTAACTCTGTGATTTGAAGTCACACATCACAGAGTAGTTTCTCAGAAAGCTTCTTTCCAGATTTCATCTGAGTATATTTAGTTTTTCACCACAGCCCTCCATTGGCTTCCAAATCTCACTTTGCCAATTCCACAAGAACTGTTTTAGCGAAAGGCTTCTTGAGGGGAAAGCTGTAACTCTATGAGATGATTTCACAGAACACAAAGAAGTTTCTCAGAAAACTTCCTTCTCTTTGTAATCGGAGGAAATTTCCTTTGGCCCTATAGTCTTCACAGGGATCCGAAATATCTGTTCTCAGATTCCACAGAAATAAGGCTAGCAAAGAGATCCACGAAATACAGATGTAACTCTGTGAGTGGAAGTCACACATCACAGAGCAGTTTCTCAGAAAGCTTCTTTCCAGATTTCATCTGAGGATATTTCCTTTCTCACCATAGCCCTCTAAGGGCTTCCAAATATCAATTTGCCAATTCCACAAGAACTGTTTTAGCGAAAGGCTTCTTGAGGGGAAAGCTGTAACTCGGTGAGATGATTTCACAGAACACAAAGAAGTTTCTCAGAAAGCTTCTTTCTCTTTGTTATAGGAGGATATTTCCTTTGGCCCTATAGTCTTCAAAGGGTTCCGAAATATCTGTTCTCAGATTCCACAGAAATAAGGCTAGCAAAGGGATCCACGAAATACAGATGTAACTCTGTGAGTGGAAGTCACACATCACAGAGCAGTTTCTCAGAGGGCTTCTTTCCAGATTTCATCTGAGGATATTTCCTTTTTCACCATAGCCATGTATGGGCTTCCAAATATCACCTTGCCAATTCCACAAGAACAGTTTTAGCTAAAGGCTTCATGAGGGGAAAGCTGTAACTCTGTGAGATGATTTCACAGAACACAAAGAAGTTTCTCAGAAAGCTTCTTTCTCTTTATAATCGGAGGAAATTTCCTTTGGCCCTATAGTCTTCACAGGGATCCGAAATATCTGTTCTCAGATTCCACAGAAATAAGGCTAGCAAAGAGATCGGTGAAATACAGATGTATCTCTGTGAGTGGAAGTCACACATCACAGAGCAGTTTCTCAGAAAGCTTCTTTCTAGATTTCATCTGAGGATATTTCCTTTTTCATCTTAGCCCTCTATGGGCTTCCAAATATCAATTTGCCAATTCCACAAGAACTGTCTTAGCGAAAGGCTTCTTGAGGGGAAAGCTGTAACTCTGTGAGATGATTTCACAGAACACAAAAAGTCTCTCAGAAAGCTTCTTTCTCTTTGTTATCGGAGCATATTTCCTTTGGCCCTATAGTCTTCAAAGGGATCCGAAATATGTGTTCTCAGATACCACAGAAATAAGACTATCAAAGAGATCCACGAAATACAGATGTAACTCTGTGAGATGAATTAACAGAACACTAAGTAGTTTCTCAGAAAGCTTCTTTCCCTTTTTTATCGGAGGATATTTTCTTTGGCCCTATAGTCTTCAAAGGGATCTGAAATATCTGTTCTCGGATTCCACAGAAATAAGGCTAGCAAAGAGATGCATGAAATACAGATGTAACTCTGTGAGTGGAAGTCACACATCACAGAGCAGTTTCTCAGAAAGCTTCTTTCCATATTTCATCTGATGATATTTCCTTTTTCACCAGAGCCCTCTAAGGGCTTCCAAATATCACTTTGCCAATTCCACAAGAACTGTTTTAGCGAAAGGCTTCTTGAGGGGAAAGCTGTAACTCTGTGAGATGATTTCACAGAACACAAAGAAGTTTCCCACAAAGCTTCTTTCTCTTTGTTATCAGAGGTTATTTCCTTTGGCCCTATCGTCTTCAAAGGGATCCGAAATATCTCTGCTTATATTCCACACAAAAAAGACTAGCAAAGAGATCCACGAAATACTGTTGTAACTCTGTGAGGTGAATTAACAGAACACTAAGCAGTTTCTCAGAAAGCTTGTTTCCAGATTTCATCTGAGGATATATCCTTTTTCACCGTAGCCCTCTAAGGACTTCCAAATATCACTTTACCAATTCCACAAGAACTGTCTTAGCGAAAGGCTTCTTGAGGGGAAAGCTGTAACTCTGTGAGATGATTTCACAGAACAGAAAGAAGTTTCTCAGAAAGCTTCTTTCTCTTTGTTATCGGAGGATATTTCCTTTGGCCATATAGTCTTCAAAGTGATGCGAAATATCTGTTCTCACATTCCACAGAAATAAGGCTAGCAAAGAGATCCACGAAATACAGATGTATCTCTGTGAGATGAATTAACAGAACACTAAGCAGTTTCTCAGAAAGCTTCTTTCCAGATTTCCTCTGAGTATATTTCCTTTTTCACCTTAGCCCTCTATGGGCTTCCAAATATCACTTTGCCCATTCCACAAGAACTGCCTTGCCGAAAGGCTTCTTGTGGGGAAAGCTGTAACTCTGTGAGATGATTTCACAGAACACAAGGAAATTTCTCAGAAAGCTTCTTTCTCTTTGTTATCAGAGGATATGTCCTTTGGCCCTATAGACTTCAAAGGGATCCGAAATATCTGTTCTCAGATTCCACAGAAAAAAGGCTAGAAAAGAGATCCACGAAATACTGTTGTAACTCTGTGAGAAGAATTAACAGAACACTAAGCAGTTTCTCAGAAAGCTTCTTTCCAGATTTCATCTGAGGATATTTCCTTTTTCACCATAGCCCCCTATGGGCTTCCAAACATCACTTTGCCAATTCCACAAGAACTGTCTTAGTGAAAGGCTTCTTGAGGGGAAAGCTGTAACTCTGTGAGATGATTTCACTAACACAAAGAAGTTTCTCAGAAAGCTTCTTTCTCTTTGTTATCGGAGGATATTTCCTTTGGCCCTATAGTCTTCAAAGGCATCCGAAATATCTGTTCTCAGATTCCACAGAAATAAGGCTAGCAATGAGATCCACGAAATACATATGTAACTCTGTGACTGGAAATCACACATCACAGAGCAGTTTCTCAGAAAGCTTCTTTACAAATTTCATCTGAGGGTATTTCCTTTTTTACCAGATCCCTCTATGGGCTTCCAAATATCACTTTGCCAATTCCACAAGAACTGTCTTAGCGAAAGGCTTCTTGAGGGGAAAGCTGTAAGTCTGTGACATGATTTCACAGAACACAAAGAAGTATCTCAGAAAGCTTCTTTCTCTTTGTTATTGGAGGATATTTCCTTTGGACCTATAGACTTCAAAGGGATCCGAAATATCTGTTCTCAGATTCCACAGAAATAAGGCTATCAAAGAGATCCAAGAAATACACATGTATCTCTGTGAGATGAACTAACAGAACACTAAGCAGTTGCTCAGAAAGCTTCTTTCCAGATTTCCTCTGAGGATATTTCCTTTTTCACCATAGCCCTCTATGGGCGTCAAAATATCACTTTGCCAATTCCACAAGAACTGTCTTAGCGAAAGGCTTCTTGAGGGGAAAGCTGTAACTCTGTGAGATAATTTGACAGAACACAAAGAAGTTTCTCAGAAAGCTTCTTTCTCTTTGTAATCGGAGGACATTTCCTTTGGCCCTATAGTCTTCAAAGCGATCCGAAATATCTGTTCTCAGATTCCACAGAAATAAGGCTAGCAAAGAGATCCACGAAATACAGATGTAACTCTGTGAGTGGAAGTCACACATCACAGAGTAGTTTCTCAGAAAGCTTCTTTCCAGATTTCATGTGAGGATATTTCCTTTTTCACCATAGCCCTCTAAGGGCTTCCAAATATCACTTTGCCAATTCCACAAGAACTGTCTTAGTGAAAGGCTTATTGAAGGGAAAGCTGTAACTCTGTGAGATGATTACACAGAACACAAAGAAATTTCTCAGAAAGCTTCTTTCTCTTTGTTATCGGAGGTTATTTCCTTTGGCCCTATAGACTTCAAAGCGATCCGAAATATCTGTTCTCAGATTCCACAGAAATAAGGCTAGCAAAGAGATCCACGAAATACAGATGTAAATCTGTGAGTGGAAGTCACACATCACAGAGCAGTTTCTCAGAAAGCTTCTTTCCAGATTTCATCTGAGGATATTTCCTTTTTCACCATAGCCCTCTATGGGCTTCCAAATATCACTTTGCCAATTCCACAAGAACTGTCTTAGCGAAAGGCTTCTTGAGGGGAAAGCTGTCACTCTGTGAGATGATTTCACAGAACACAAAGAAGTTTCTCAGAAAGCTTCTTTCTATTTGATATCGGAGGATATTTCCATTGGCCCTATAGTCTTCAAAGGAATCCGAAATATCTATTCTCAGATTCCACAGAAATAAGGCTAGCAAAGAGATCCATGAAATACACATGTAACTCTGTGAGATGAAGTCACACATCACAGAGCAGTTTCTCAGAAAGCTTCTTTCCAGATTTCATCTGAGTATATTGCCTTTTTCACCTCAGCCCTCTATGGGCTTCCAAATAACTCTTTGCCAATTCCACAAGAACTGTCTTAGCGAAAGGCTTCTTGAGGGGAAAGCTGTAACTCTGTGAGACGATTACACAGAACACAAAGAAGTTTCTCAGAAAGCTTCTTTCTCTTTGTTACCGGAGGATATTTCCTTTGGCCCTATAGTCTTCAAAGGGATCCGAAATATCTGTTCTCAGATTCCTCAGAAATAAGGCTAGCAAAGAGATCCACGAAATACTGTTGTAACTCTGTGAGATGAATTCACAGAACACTAAGCAGTTTCTCAGAAAGCTTCTTTCCAAATTTCATGTGAGGATATTTCCTTTTTCACCATAGCCCTCTAAGGGATTCCAAATATCACTTTGCCAATTTCACAAGAACTGTCTTAGCGAAAAACTTCTTGAGGGTAAAGCTGTAACTCTGTGAGATGATTTCACATAACACAAAGAAGTTTCTCAGAAAGCTTCTTTCTCTTTGTTATCGGAGGATATTTCCTTTGGCCCTATAGTCTTCAAAGGGATCCGAAATATTTGTTCTCGGATTCCACAGAAATAAGGCTACCAAAGAGATCCACGAAATACAGATGTAACTCTATGAGTGGAAGTCACACATCACAGAGCAGTTTCTCAGAAAGTTTCTTTCCAGATTTCATCCGAGGATATTTCCTTTTTCGCCATAGCCCATTATGGGCTTCCAAATATCACTTTGCCAATTACACAAGAACTGTCTTAGCGAAAGGCTTCTTGAGGGAAAAGCTGTAACTCTGTGACATGATTTCACAGAACACAAAGAAGTTTCTCAGAAAGCTTCTTTCTCTTTGTTATCGGAGGATATTTCCTTTGGCCCTATAGTCTTCAAAGGGATCCGAAATATCTGTTCTCAGATTCCACAGAAATAAGGCTAGCAAAGAGATCCACGAAATACTGTTGTAACCCTGTGAGATGAATTAACAGAACACTAAGCAGTTCTCAGTAAGCTTCTTTCCAGATTTCATCTCAGGATATTTCCGTTTTCACGATAGCCCTCTACGGGCTTCTAAATATCACTTTGCCAATTCCCCAACAGCTGTCTTAGCGAAAGGCTTCTTGAGGGGAAAGCTGTAACTCTGTGAGATGATTTCACAGAACACAAAGAAGTTTCTCAGAAAGCTTCTTTCTCTTTGTTATCGGAGGATATTTCCTTTGGCCCTATAGTCTTCAAAGTGATACGAAATACCTGTTTTCAGATTCCACAGAAATAAGGCTAGCAAAGAGATCCACAAAATACAGATGTAACTCTGTGAGTGGAAGTCACGCATCACAGAGCAGTTTCTCAGAAAGCTTCTTTCCAGATTTCATCTGAGGATATTTCCTTTTTCACCATAGCCCTCTATGGGCTTCCAAATATCACTTTGCCAATTCCACAAGAACTGTCTTAGCGAAAGGCTTCTTGAGGGGAAAGCTGTAACTCTGTGAGATGATTTCACAGAACACAAAGAAGTTTCTCAGAAAGCTTCTTTCTCTTTGTTATCGGAGGATATTACCTTTGGCGCTATAGTCTTCAAAGGGATCCGAAATATCTGTTCTCAGATTCTACAGAAAAAAGGCTAGCAAAGAGATTCACGAAATACAGATGTAACTCTGTGAGATGAATTAACAGAACACTAAGCAGTTTCTCAGAAAGCTTCTTTCCAGATTTCATCTGAGGATATATCCTTTTTCACCGTAGCCCTCTAAGGACTTCCAAACATCACTTTGCCAATTCCACAAGAACTATCTTAGTGAAAGGCTTCTTGAGGGGAAAGCTGTAACTCTGTGAGGTGATTTCACAGAACACAAAGAGTTTCTCAGAAAGCTTCTTTCTCTTTGTTATCGGAGGATATTTCCTTTGGCCCTATAGCCTTCAAAGGCATCCGAAATATCTGTTCTCAGATTCCACAGAAATAAGGCTAGCAATGAGA
The DNA here is from genome assembly GCF_049350105.2 of Macaca mulatta. Lineage (NCBI taxonomy): Eukaryota > Metazoa > Chordata > Mammalia > Primates > Cercopithecidae > Macaca > Macaca mulatta. The sequence goes on along the minus strand of NC_133409.1, from coordinate 51,062,675 downwards.
TCCACGAAATACATATGTAACTCTGTGAGTGGAAATCACACATCACAGAGCAGTTTCTCAGAAAGCTTCTTTACAAATTTCATCTGAGGGTATTTCCTTTTTTACCAGATCCCTCTATGGGCTTCCAAATATCACTTTGCCAATTCCACAAGAACTGTCTTAGCGAAAGGCTTCTTGAGGGGAAAGCTGTAAGTCTGTGACATGATTTCACAGAACACAAAGAAGTATCTCAGAAAGCTTCTTTCTCTTTGTTATTGGAGGATATTTCCTTTGGACCTATAGTCTTCAAAGGGATCCGAAATATCTGTTCTCAGATTCCACAGAAATAAGGCTATCAAAGAGATCCAAGAAATACACATGTATCTCTGTGAGATGAATTAACAGAACACTAAGCAGTTGCTCAGAAAGCTTCTTTCCAGATTTCCTCTGAGGATATTTCCTTTTTCACCATAGCCCTCTATGGGCGTCAAAATATCACTTTGCCAATTCCTCAAGAACTGTCTTAGCGAAAGGCTTCTTGAGGGGAAAGCTGTAACTCTGTGAGATAATTTGACAGAACACAAAGAAGTTTCTCAGAAAGCTTCTTTCTCTTTGTAATCGGAGGACATTTCCTTTGGCCCTATAGTCTTCAAAGCGATCCGAAATATCTGTTCTCAGATTCCACAGAAATAAGGCTAGCAAAGAGATCCACGAAATACAGATGTAACTCTGTGAGTGGAAGTCACACATCACAGAGTAGTTTCTCAGAAAGCTTCTTTCCAGATTTCATCTGAGGATATTTCCTTTTTCACCATAGCCCTCTATGGGCTTCCAAATATCACTTTGCCAATTCCACAAGAACTGTCTTAGTGAAACGCTTATTGAGGGGAAAGCTGTAACTCTGTGAGATGATTACACAGAACACAAAGAAATTTCTCAGAAAGCTTCTTTCTCTTTGTTATCGGAGGTTATTTCCTTTGGCCCTATAGACTTCAAAGCGATCCGAAATATCTGTTCTCAGATTCCACAGAAATAAGGCTAGCAAAGAGATCCACGAAATACAGATGTAAATCTGTGAGTGGAAGTCACACATCACAGAGCAGTTTCTCAGAAAGCTTCTTTCCAGATTTCATCTGAGGATATTTCCTTTTTCACCATAGCCCTCTATGGGCTTCCAAATATCACTTTGCCAATTCCACAAGAACTGTCTTAGCGAAAGGCTTCTTGAGGGGAAAGCTGTCACTCTGTGAGATGATTTCACAGAACACAAAGAAGTTTCTCAGAAAGCTTCTTTCTATTTGATATCGGAGGATATTTCCATTGGCCCTCTAGTCTGCAAAGGAATCCGAAATATCTGTTCTCAGATTCCACAGAAATAAGGCTAGCAAAGAGATCCATGAAATACACATGTAACTCTGTGAGTTGAAGTCACACATCACAGAGCAGTTTCTCAGAAAGCTTCTTTCCAGATTTCATCTGAGTATATTGCCTTTTTCACCTCAGCCCTCTATGGGCTTCCAAATAACTCTTTGCCAATTCCACAAGAACTGTCTTAGCGAAAGGCTTCTTGAGGGGAAAGCTGTAACTCTGTGAGATGATTACACAGAACACAAAGAAGTTTCTCAGAAAGCTTCTTTCTCTTTGTTACCGGAGGATATTTCCTTTGGCCCTATAGTCTTCAAAGGGATCTGAAATATCTGTTCTCAGATTCCTCAGAAATACGGCTAGCAAAGAGATCCACGAAATACTGTTTTAACTCTGTGAGATGAATTCACAGAACACTAAGCAGTTTCTGAGAAAGCTTCTTTCCAAATTTCATCTGAGGATATTTCCTTTTTCACCGTAGCCCTCTAGGGGCTTCCAAATATCACTTTGCCAATTCCACAAGAACTGTCTTAGCGAAAGGCTTCTTGAGGGGAAAGATGTAACTCTGTGAGATGATTTCACAGAACACAAAGAAGTTTCTCAGAAAGCTTCTTTCTCTTTCTTATCATAGGATATTTCCTTTGGCCCTATAGTCTTCAAAGGGATCCGAAATATCTGTTCTCAGATTCCATAGCAATAAGGCTAGCAAAGAGAGGCAGGAAATACAGATGTAACTGTGTGAGTGGAAATCACACATCACAGAGCAGTTTCTCAGAAAGCTTCTTTCCAGATTTCATCTGAGGATATTTCCTTTTCCCCATAGCCCTCTATGGGCTTCCAAATATCACTTTGCCAATTCCACAAGAACTGTCGTAGGGAAAGGCTTATTGAGGGGAAAGCTGTAACTCTGTGAGATGATTTCACAGAACACAAAGAATTTTCTCAGAAAGCTTCTTTCTCTTTGTTATCGGAGAATATTTCCTTTGGCCCTATAGTCTTCAAAGGGATCCGAATTATCTGTTCTCAGGTCCACAGAAATAAGGCTAGCAAAGAGATCCACGAAATACAGATGTAACTCTGTGAGATGAATTAACAGAACAATAAGCAGTTTCTCAGAAAGCTTCTTTCCAGATTTCATCTGAGGATATTTCCTTTTTCACCATAGCCCTCTATGGGCTTCCAAATATCACTTTGCCAATTCCACAAGAACTGTCTTAGCGAAACGCTTCTTGAGGGGAAAGCTGTAACTCTGTGAGATGATTTCACAGAACACAAGGAAGTTTCTCAGAAAGCTTCTTTCTCTTTGTTATCGGAGGATATTTCCTTTGGCCCTATTTTCTTCTAAAGGATCCGAAATATCTGTTCTCAGATTCCACAGAAATAAGGCTAGCAAAGAGATCCACGAAATACAGATGTAACTCTGTGAGTGGAAGTCACACATCACAGAGCAGTTTCTCAGAAAGCTTCTTTCCAGATTTCATCTGAGGATATTTCCTTTTTCACCATAGCCCTGGATGGGCTTCCAAATATCACTTTGCCAATTCCACAAGAACTGTCTAGGCGAAAGGCTTCTTGAGGGGAAAGCTGTAACTCTGTGAGATTATTTCACAGAACACAAAGAAGTTTCTCAGAAAGCTTCTTTCTCTTTGTTATCGGAGGATATTTACTTTGGCCGTATAGTCTTCAAAGGGATCCGAAATATCTGTTCTCACATTCCACAGAAATAAGGCTAGCAAAGAGATCCACGAAATACAGATGCAACTCTGTCAGTGGAAGTCAAACATCACAGAGCAGTTTCTCAGAAACCTTCTTTCCAGATTTCATCTGAGGATATTTCCTTTTTCACCATAGCCCTCTAAGGGCTTCCAAATATCACTTTGCCAATTCCACAAGAACTGTCGTAGGGAAAGGCTTCTTGAGGGGAATGCTGTAACTCTGTGAGATGATTTCACAGAACACAAAGAAGATTCTCAGAAAGCTTCTTTCTCTTTGTTATCAGAGGATATTTCCTTTGGCACTATAGTCTTCAAAGGGATCCCAAATATCTGTTCTCAGATTCCACAGAAATAAGGCTAGCAAAGAGATCCACGAAATACAGATGTAACTCTGTGAGTGGAAGTCACACATCACAGAGCAGTTTCTCAGAAAACTTCTTTCCAGATTTCATTTGAGGATATTTCCTTTTTCACCATAGCCCTCTATGGGCTTCCAAATATCACTTTGCCAATTCCACAAGAACTGTCTTAGCGAAAGGATTCTTGAGGAGAAAGCTGTAAATCTGTGCGATGATTTCACAGAACACAAAGAAGTTTCTCAGAAAGCTTCTTTCTCTTTGTTATCGGAGGATATTTCCTTTGACACTATAGTCTTCAAAAGGATCCGAAATATCTGTTCTCAGATTCCACAGAAATAAGGCTAGCAAAGAGATCCACGAAATACAGATGTAACTCTGTGATGGAAGTCACACATCACAGAGCAGTTTCTCAGAAAGCTTCTTTCCAGATTTCATCTGAGGATATTTCCTTTTTCACCATAGCCATCTATGGGCTTCCAAATATCACTTTGCCAATTCCAAAAGAACTGTCTAGGCGAAAGGCTTCTTGAGGGGAAAGCTGTAACTCTGTGAGATGATTTCACAGAACACAAAGAAGTTTCTCAGAAAGCTTCTTTCTCTTTGTTATCGGAGGATATTTCCTTTGGCCCTATAGTCTTCAAAGGAATCCGAAATGTCTGTTCTCAGATTCCACAGAAATAAGGCTAGCAAAGAGATGAACGAAATACAGATGTATCTCTGTGAGTGGAAGTCACTCATCACAGAGCAGTTTCTCAGAAAGCTTCTTTCTAGATTTCATCTGAGGATATTTCCTTTTTCCCCATAGCCCTCTATGGGCTTACAAATATCACTTTACCAATTCCACAAGAAGTGTCTTAGCGAAAGGCTTTCTGAGGGGAATGCTGTAACTCTGTGAGATGATTTCACAGAACACAAAGCAGTTTCTCAGAAAGGTTCTTTCTCTCTGTTATCGGAGGATATTTCCTTTGGCCCTATAGTCTTCAAAGGGATCCGAAATATCTGTTCTCAGATTCCACAGAAATAAGGCTAGCAAAGAGATCCACGAAATACTGTTGTAACTCTATGAGTGGAAGTCACACACCACAGAGCAGATTCTCAGAATGCTTCTTTCCAGATTTCATCTGAGGATGTTTCCTTTTTCACCATAGCACTCTAAGGGCTTCCAAATATCACTTTGCCAATTCCTCAAGAACTGTCGTAGGGAAAGGCTTCTTGACGGTAAAGCTGTAACTCTGTGAGATGAATTCACAGAACACAAAGAAGATTCTCAGAAAGCTTCTTTCTCTTTGTTATCGGAGGATATTTCCTTTGGCACTATAGTCTTCAAAGGGATCCCAAATATCTGTTCTCAGATACCACAGAAATAAGGCTAGCAAAGAGATCCACGAAATACAGATGTAACTCTGTGAGTGGAAGTCACACATCACAGAGCAGTTTCTCAGAAAGCTTCTTTCCAGATTTCATCTCAGGATATTTCCTTTTTCACCATAGCCCTCTATGGGCTTCCAAATATCACTTTGCCAATTCCACAAGAACTGTCTTAGCGAAAGGCTTCTTGAGGGGAAAGCTGTAACTCTGTGACATGATTTCAAAGAACACAAAGAAGTTTCTCAGAAAGCTTCTTTCTCTTTGTTATCGGAGGATATTTCCTTTGGCCCTATAGTCTTCAAAGGGATCCGAAATATCTGTTATCAGATTCCACAGAAAAAAGGCTAGAAAAGAGATCCACGAAATACAGATGTAACTCTGTTAGCGGAAGTCATACATCACAGAGCAGTTTCTCAGAAAGGTTCTTTCCAGAGATCATCTGAGAATATTTCCTTTTTCACCATAGCCCTCTATGGGCTTCCAAATATCTCTTTGCCAATTCCACAAGAACTGTCTAAGGGAAAGGCTTCTTGAGGGGAAAGCTGTAACTCTGTGTGATGATTTCAAAGAACACAAAGAAGATTCGCAGAAAGCTTCTTTCTCTTTGTTATCGGAGGATATTTCCTTTGGCCCTATAGTCTTCAAAGGGATCCGAAATATCTGTTCTCAGATTCCACAGAAATAAGGCTAGCAAAGAGATCCACGAAATACAGATGGAACTCTGTGAGTGGAAGTCACACATCACAGAGCAGTTTCTCAGAAAGCTTCTTTCCAGATTTCATCTGAGGATATTTCCTTTTTCACCTTAGCCCTCTATGGGCTTCCAAATATCACTTTGCCAATTCCACAAGAACTGTCTTAGCAAAAGACTTCTTGAGGGGAAATCTGTAACTCTGTGAGATGATTTCACAGAACACAAAGAAGTTACTCAGAAAGCTTCTTTTTCTTTGTTATCGGAGGATATTTCCTTTGGCCCTATAGTCTTCAAAGGGATCCGAAATATCTGTTCTCAGATTCCACAGAAATAAGGCGAGCAAAGAGATCCAGGAAATACAGATGGAACTCTGTGAGTGGAAGTCACACATCACAGAGCAGTTTCTCAGAAAGCTTCTTTCCAGATTTCATCTGAGGATATTTCCTTTTTCACCGTAGCCCTCTATGGGCTTCCAAATATCACTTTGCCAATTCCACAAGAACTGTCTTAGCAAAAGACTTCTTGAGGGGAAATCTGTAACTCTGTGAGATGATTTCACAGAACACAAAGAAGTTTCTCAGAAAGCTTCTTTCTCTTTGTTATCGGAGGATATTTCCTTTGGCCCTATAGTCTTCAAAGGGATCCGAAATATCTGTTCTCAGGTCCACAGAAATAAGGCTAGCAAAGAGATCCACGAAATACAGATGTAACTTTGGGAGTGGAAGTCACACATCACTGAGCAGTTTCTCAGAAAGCTTCTTTCCAGATTTCATGTGAGGATATTTCCTTTTTCACCATAGCCCTCTATGGGCTTCCAAATATCACTTTGCCAATTCCACAAGAACTGTCTTTTTTTTTTTTTTTTTTAATTAATTTATTATTATTATACTTTAAGTTGTAGGGTACATGTGCATAACGTGCAGGTTTGTTACATATGTATACTTGTGCCATGTTGCTGTGCTGCACCCATCAACTCGTCATTTACATCAGGTATAACTCCCAATGCAATCCCTCCCCCCTCCCCCCTCCCCATGATAGGCCCCGGTGTGTGATGTTCCCCTTCCTGAGTCCGAGTGATCTCATTGTTCAGTTCCCACCTATGAGTGAGAACATGCGGTGTTTGGTTTTCTGTTCTTGTGATAGTTTGCTAAGAATGATGGATTCCAGCTGCATCCAAGTCCCTACAAAGGACTGAAACTCATCCTTTTTTATGGCTGCATAGTATTCCATGGTGTATATGTACCACATTTTCTTAATCCAATCTGTCACTGATGGACATTTGGGTTGATTCCAAGTCTTTGCTATTGTGAATAGTGCTGCAATAAACATACGTGTGCATGTGTCTTTATAGCAGCATAATTTATAATCCTTTGGGTATATACCCAGTAATGGGATGGCTGGGTCATATGGTACATCTAGTTCTAGATCCTTGAGGAATCGCCATACTGTTTTCCATAATGGTTGAACTAGTTTACAATCCCACCAACAGTGTAAAAGTGTTCCTATTTCTCCACATCCTCTCCAGCACCTGTTGTTTCCTGACTTTTTAATGATTGCCATTCTAACTGGTGTGAGATGGTATCTCATTGTGGTTTTGATTTGCATTTCTCTGATGGCCAGTGATGATGAGCATTTTTTCATGTGTCTGTTGGCTGTATGAATGTCTTCTTTTGAGAAATGTCTGTTCATATCCTTTGCCCACTTTTTGATGGGGTTGTTTGTTTTTTTCTTGTAAATTTGTTTGAGTTCTTTGTAGGTTCTGGATATTAGCCCTTTGTCAGATGAGTAGATTGCAAAAATTTTCTCCCATTCTGTAGGTTGCCTGTTCACTCTGATGGTAGTTTCTTTTGCTGTGCAGAAGCTCTTTAATTTAATGAGATCCCATTTGTCAATTTTGGCTTTTGCTGCCGTTGCTTTTGGTGTTTTAGACATGAAGTCTTTGCCCATGCCTATGTCCTGAATGGTACTACCTAGGTTTTCCTCTAGGATTTTTATGGTATTAGGTCTAACATTTAAGTCTCTAATCCATCTTGAATTAATTTTCGTATAAGGAGTAAGGAAAGGATCCAGTTTCAGCTTTCTACTTATGGCTAGCCAATTTTCCCAGCACCATTTATTAAATAGGGAATCCTTTCCCCATTTCTTGTTTCTCTCAGGTTTGTCAAAGATCAAATGGCTGTAGATGTGTGGTATTATTTCTGAGGACTCTGTTCTGTTCCATTGGTCTATATCTCTGTTTTGGTACCAGTACCATGCTGTTTTGGTTACTGTAGCCTTGTAGTATAGTTTGAAGTCAGGTAGCGTGATGCCTCCAGCTTTGTTCTTTTGACTTAGGATTGTCTTGGAGATGCGGGCTCTTTTTTGGTTCCATATGAACTTTAAAGCAGTTTTTTCCAATTCTGTGAAGAAACTCATTGGTAGCTTGATGGGGATGGCATTGAATCTATAAATTACCTTGGGCAGTATGGCCATTTTCACAATATTGATTCTTCCTATCCATGAGCATGGTATGTTCTTCCATTTGTTTGTGTCCTCTTTGATTTCACTGAGCAGTGGTTTGTAGTTCTCCTTGAAGAGGTCCTTTACATCCCTTGTAAGTTGGATTCCTAGGTATTTGATTCTCTTTGAAGCAATTGTGAATGGAAGTTCATTCCTGATTTGGCTCTCTGTTTGTCTGTTACTGGTGTATAAGAATGCTTGTGATTTTTGCACATTAATTTTGTATCCTGAGACTTTGCTGAAGTTGCTTATCAGCTTAAGGAGATTTTGGGCTGAGACAATGGGGTTTTCTAAATATACAATCATGTCATCTGCAAACAGGGACAATTTGACTTCTTCTTTTCCTAACTGAATACCCTTGATTTCTTTCTCTTGCCTGATTGCCCTAGCCAGAACTTCCAACACTATGTTGAATAGGAGTGGTGAGAGAGGGCATCCCTGTCTTGTGCCAGTTTTCAAAGGGAATTTTTCCAGTTTTTGCCCATTCAGTATGATATTGGCTGTGGGTTTGTCATAAATAGCTCTTATTATTTTGAGGTACGTTCCATCAATACCGAATTTATTGAGCGTTTTTAGCATGAAGGGCTGTTGAATTTTGTCAAAAGCCTTTTCTGCATCAATTGAGATAATCATGTGGTTCTTGTCTTTGGTTCTGTTTATATGCTGGATTATGTTTATTGATTTTCGAATGTTGAACCAGCCTTGCATCCCAGGGATGAAGCCTACTTGATCATGGTGGATAAGCTTTTTGATGTGTTGCTGAATCCGGTTTGCCAGTATTTTATTGAGGATTTTTGCATCGATGTTCATCAGGGATATTGGTCTAAAATTCTCTTTTTTTGTTGTGTCTCTGCCAGGCTTTGGTATCAGGATGATGTTGGCCTCATAAAATGAGTTAGGGAGGATTCCCTCTTTTTCTATTGATTGGAATAGTTTCAGAAGGAATGGTACCAACTCCTCTTTGTACCTCTGGTAGAATTCAGCTGTGAATCCATCTGGTCCTGGACTTTTTTTGGTTGGTAGGCTATTAATTGTTGCCTCAATTTCAGAGCCTGCTATTGGTCTATTCAGGGATTCAACTTCTTCCTGGTTTAGTCTTGGAAGAGTGTAAGTGTCCAGGAAATTATCCATTTCTTCTAGATTTTCCAGTTTATTTGCGTAGAGGTGTTTATAGTATTCTCTGATGGTAGTTTGTATTTCTGTGGGGTCGGTGGTGATATCCCCTTGATCATTTTTAATTGCGTCGATTTGATTCTTCTCTCTTTTCTTCTTTATTAGTCTGGCTAGTGGTCTGTCAATTTTGTTGATCTTTTCAAAAAACCAACTCCTGGATTCATTGATTTTTTGGAGGGTTTTTTGTGTTTCTATCTCCTTCAGTTCTGCTCTGATCTTAGTTATTTCTTGCCTTCTGCTAGCTTTCGAATGTGTTTGCTCTTGCTTCTCTAGTTCTTTTAATTGCGATGTTAGAGTGTCAATTTTACATCTTTCCTGCTTTCTCTTGTGGGCATTTAGTGCTATAAATTTCCCTCTACACACTGCTTTAAATGTGTCCCAGAGATTCTGGTATGTTGTATCTTTGTTCTCATTGGTTTCAAAGAACATCTTTATTTCTGCCTTCATTTCGTTATGTACCCAGTAGTCATTCAGGAGCAGGTTGTTCAGTTTCCATGTAGTTGAGCGGTTTTGATTGAGTTTCTTAGTCCTGAGTTCTAGTTTGATTGCACTGTGGTCTGAGAGACAGTTTGTTATAATTTCTGTTCTTGTACATTTGCTGAGGAGTGCTTTACTTCCAATTACGTGGTCAATTTTGGAGTAAGTATGATGTGGTGCTGAGAAGAATGTATATTCTGTTGATTTGGGGTGGAGAGTTCTATAGATGTCTATTAGGTCTGCTTGCTGCAGAGATGAGTTCAATTCCTGGATATCCTTGTTAACTTTCTGTCTCGTTGATCTGTCTAATGTTGACAGTGGAGTGTTGAAGTCTCCCATTATTATTGTATGGGAGTCTAAGTCTCTTTGTAAGTCTCTAAGGACTTGCTTTATGAATCTGGGTGCTCCTGTATTGGGTGCATATATATTTAGGATAGTTAGCTCTTCCTGTTGAATTGATCCCTTTACCATTATGCAATGGCCTTCTTTGTCTCTTTTGATCTTTGATGGTTTAAAGTCTGTTTTATCAGAGACTAGTATTGCAACCCCTGTTTTTTTTTGTTCTCCATTTGCTTGGTAAATCTTCCTCCATCCCTTTATTTTGAGCCTATGTATGTCTCTGCGTGTGAGATGGGTCTCCTGAATACAGCAGACTGATGGGTCTTGACTCTTTATCCAGTTTGCCAGTCTGTGTCTTTTAATTGGAGCATTTAGTCCATTTACATTTAAGGTTAATATTGTTATGTGTGAACTTGATCCTGCCATTATGATATTAACTGGTTATTTTGCTCATTAGTTGATGCAGTTTCTTCCTAGCCTCAATGGTCTTTACATTTTGGCATGTTTTTGCAATGGCTGATACCGGTTGTTCCTTTCCATGTTTAGTGCTTCCTTCAGGATCTCTTGTAAGGCAGGCCTAGTGGTGACAAAATCTCTAAGCATTTGCTTATCTGTAAAGGATTTTATTTCTCCTTCACTTATGAAACTTAGTTTGGCTGGATATGAAATTCTGGGTTTAAAATTCTTTTCTTTAAGAATGTTGAATATTGGCCCCCACTCTCTTCTGGCTTGGAGAGTTTCTGCTGAGAGATCTGCTGTTAGTCTGATGGGCTTCCCTTTGTGGGTAACCCGACCTTTCTCTCTGGCTGCCCTTAAGATTTTTTCCTTCATTTCAACTTTGGTGAATCTGGCAATTCTGTGTCTTGGAGTTGCTCTTCTCGAGGAGTATCTTTGTGGCGTTCTCTGTATTTCCTGGATTTGAATGTTGGCCTGCCCTACTAGGTTGGGGAAGTTCTCCTGGATGATATCCTGAAGAGTGTTTTCCAACTTGGTTCCATTTTCCCCCTCACTTTCAGGCACCCCAATCAGACGTAGATTTGGTCTTTTTACATAATCCCATACTTCTTGCAGGCTTTGTTCGTTTCTTTTTCTTCTTTTTTCTTTTGGTTTCTCTTCTCGCTTCATTTCATTCATTTGATCCTCAATCGCTGATACTCTTTCTTCCAGTTGATCGAGTCGGTTACTGAAGCTTGTGCATTTGTCACGTATTTCTCGTGTCATGGTTTTCATCTCTTTCATTTCGTTTAGGACCTTCTCTGCATTAATTACTCTAGCCATCAATTCTTCCACTTTTTTTTCAAGATTTTTAGTTTCTTTGCGCTGGGTACGTAATTCCTCCTTTAGCTCTGAGAAATTTGATGGACTGAAGCCTTCTTCTCTCATCTCGTCAAAGTCATTCTCCGTCCAGCTTTGATCCGTTGCTGGCGATGAGCTACGCTCCTTTGCCGGGGGAGATGTGCTCTTATTTTTTGAATTTCCAGCTTTTCTGCCCTGCTTTTTCCCCATCTTTGTGGTTTTATCTGCCTCTGGTCTTTGATGATGGTGATGTACTGATGGGGTTTTGGTGTAGGTGTCCTTCCTGTTTGATAGTTTTCCTTCTAACAGTCAGGACCCTCAGCTGTAGGTCTGTTGGAGATTGCTTGAGGTCCACTCCAGACCCTGTTTGCCTGGGTATCAGCAGCAGAGGCTGCAGAAGATAGAATATTTCTGAACAGCGAGTGTACCTGTCTGATTCTAGCTTTGGAAGCTTCCTCTCAGGGGTGTACTCCTCCCTGTGAGGTGTGGGGTGTCAGACTGCCCCTAGTGGGGGATGTCTCCCAGTTAGGCTACTCAGGGGTCAGGGACCCGCTTGAGCAGGGAGTCTGTCCCTTCTCAGATCTCAACCTCCGTGTTGGGAGATCCACTACTCTCTTCAAAGCTGTCTGACAGAGTCGTTTGCGTCTGTGCAGAGGTGTCTGTGTGTCTTAGTTTACTGTGCCCTGTCCCCAGAGGTGGAGTCTACAGAGACAGGCAGGTTTCCTTGAGCTGCTGTGAGCTCCACCCAGTTCGAGCTTCCCAGCAGCTTTGTTTACCTACTTAAGCCTCAGCAATGGCGGGCGCCCCTCCCCCAGCCTCGCTGCTGCCTTGCAGGTAGATCACAGACTGCTGCGCTAGCAACGAGGGAGGCTCCGTGGGTGTGGGACCCTCCCGGCCAGGTGTGGGATATGATCTCCTGGTGTGCCTGTTTCCTAAAGCGCAGTATTGGGGTGGGAGTTACCCGATTTTCCAGGTGTTGTGTGTCTCAGTTCCCCTGGCTAGGAAAAGGGACTCCCTTTCCCCCTTGCGCTTCCCAGGTGAGGCAATGCCTCGCCCTGCTTCAGCTCTCGCTGGTCGGGCTGCAGCAGCTGACCAGCTCCGATCGTCCGGCACTCCCCAGTGAGATGAACCCAGTACCTCAGTTGAAAATGCAGAAATCACCGGTCTTCTGTGTCGCTGGCGCTGGGAGTTGGAGACTGGAGCTGCTCCTATTCGGCCATCTTGCTCCGCCCCTGTGAACAAGAACTGACTTAGCGAAAGGCTTCTTGAGGGGAAAGCTGTAACTCTGTGAGATGATTTCACAGAACACAAAGAAGTTTCTCAGAAAGCTTCTTTCACTTTGTTATCGGAGGATATTTCCTTTGGCCCTATAGTCTTCAAAAGGATCCGAAATATCTGTTCTCAAATTTCACAGAAATAAGGCTAGCAAAGAGATCCACGAAATACAGATGTAACTCTGTGAATGGAAGTCACACATCACAGAGCAGTTTCTCAGAAAGCTTCTTTCCAGATTTCATCTGAGGATATTTCCTTTTCACCATAGCCCTCTATCGGCTTCCAAATATCACTTTGCCAATTCCACAAGAACTGTCTTAGCGAAAAGCTTCTTGAGGGGAAGGCTGTAACTCTGTGAGATGGTTTCACAGAACACAAAGAAGTTTCTCACAAAGCTTCTTTCCCTTTGTTATCGGAGGATATTTCCTTTGGCCCTATAGTCTTCAAAGGATTCCGAAATATCTGTTCTCAGATTCCACAGAAATAAGCCTAGCAAAGAGATGCACGAAATACAGATGTAACTCTGTGAGTGGAAGTCACACATCACAGAGCAGTTTCTCAGAAAGCTTCTGTCCAGATTTCATCTGAGGAAATTTCCTTTTTCACCATAGCCCTCTATGGGCTTCCAAATATCACTTTGCCAATTCCACAAGAACTGTCTTAGAGAAAGGCTTCTTGAGGGGAAATCTGTAACTCTGTGACACGATTTCAAAGAACACAAAGAAGTTTCTCAGAAAGCTTCTTTCTCTTTGTTATCGGAGGATATTTCCTTTGGCCCTGTAGCCTTCAAAGGGATCCGAAATATCTGTTCTCAGATTCAACAGAAATAAGGCTAGCAAAGAGATCCACGAAATACAGATGTAACTCTGTGAGTGGAAGTCATACATCACAGAGCAGTTTCTCAGAAAGCTTCTTTCCAGATTTCATCTGAGGATATTTCGTTTTTCAGCATGGCCCTCTATGGGCTTCCAAATATCACTTTGCCAATTCCTCAAGAACTGTCTTAGCGAAAGGCTTCTTGACGGGAAAGCTGTAACTCTGTGAGATGATTTCACAGAACACAAAGAAGTTTCTCAGAAAGCTTCTTTCTCTTTGTTATCGGAGGATATTTCCTTTGGCCCTATAGTCTTCAAAGGGATCCGAAATATCTGTTCTCAGATTCCACAGAAATAAGGCTAGCAAAGAGATCCACGAAATATAGATGTAACTCTGTGAGTGGAAGTCACACATCACAGAGCAGTTTCTCAGAAAGCTTCTTTCCAGATTTCATCTGAGGATATTTCCTTTTTCACCATAGCCCTCTAGGGGTTGCAAATATCACTTTGCCAATTCCACAAGAACAGTCTTAGCGAAAGGCTTCTTGAGGGGAAAGCTGTTACTCTGTGCGATGATTTCACAGAACACACAGAAGTTTCTCAGAATGCTTCTTTCTCTTTGTTATCGGAGGATATTTCCTTTGGCCCTATAGTCTTCAAAAGGATCCGAAATATCTGTTCTCAGATTCCACATTAATAAGGCTAGCAAAGAGATCCACGAAATACAGATGTAACTCTGTGAGTGGAAGTCACACATCACAGAGCAGTTTCTCAGAAAGCTTCTTTCCAGATTTCATCTGAGGATATTTCCTTTTTCACCATAGCCCTCTATGGGCTTCCAAATATCACTTTGCCAATTCCACAAGAACTGTCTTAGCGAAAGGCTTCTTGAGGGGAAAGCTGTAAATCTGTGAGGTGATTTCACAGAACACAAAGAAGTTTCTCAGAAAGCTTCTTTCTCTTTGTTATCCGAGGATATTTACTTTGGCCCTATAGTCTTCAAAGGGATCCGAAATATCTGTTCTCAGATTCCACAGAAATAAGGCTAGCAAAGAGATCCACGAAATACAGATGTAACTCTGTGAGATGAATCAACAGAACACTAAGCAGTTTCTCAGAAAGCTTCTTTCCAGATTTCATCTGAGGATATTTCCTTTTTCACCATAGCCCTCTAAGGGCTTCCAAATATCAATTTGCCAATTCCACAAGAACTTTGTTAGCGAAAGGCTTCTGGAGGGGAAAGCTGTCACTCTTTGAGATGAATACACAGAACACACAGAATTTTCTCAGAAAGCTTCTTTCTCTTTGTTATCTAGGATATTTCCTTTGGCCCTATAGTCTTCAAAGGGATCCGAAATATCTGTTCTCAGATTCCACATTAACAAGGCTAGCAAAGATATCCACGAAATAGAGATGTAACTCTGTGAGTGGAAGTCACACATCACAGAGCAGTTTCTCAGAAAGCTTCTTTCCAGATTTCATCTGCGGATATTTCTTTTTCACCATAGACCTCTATGGGCTTCCAAATATCACTTTGCCAATTACACAAGAACTGTCTAGGCGAAAGGCTTCTTGAGGGGAAAGCTGTAACTCTGTGAGATTATTTCACAGAACACAAAGAAGTTTCTCAGAAAGCTTCTTTCTCTTTGTTATCGGAGGATATTTCCTTTGGCCCTATAGTCTTCAAAGGGATCCGAAATATCTGTTCTCAGATTCCACAGAAATAAGGCTAGCAAAGAGATCCACCAAATACAGATGTAACTCTGTGAGTGGAAGTCACACATCACAGAGCAGTTTCTCAGAAAGCTTCTTTCCAGATTTCATCTAAGGATATTTCCTTTTTCACCATAGCCCTCTATGGGCTTCCAAATATCACTTTGCCAATTCCACAAAAACTGTCTTAGCGACAAGCTTCTTGAGGGGAAACCTGTAACTCTGTGCGATGGTTTCACAGAACACAAAGAAGTTTCTCACAAAGCTTCTTTCCCTTTGTTATCCGAGGATGTTTCCTTTGGCCCTATATTCTTCAAAGGGATTCGAAATATCTGTTCTCAGATTCCAAAGAAATAAGGCCAGCAAAGAGGTCCACGAAATACAGATGTAACTCTGTGAGATGAATTAACAGAACACTAAGCAGTTTCTCAGAAAGTTTCTTTCCAGATTTCATCTGAGGATATTTCCTTTTTCACCATAACCCTCTATGGGCTTCCAAATATCACTTTGCCAATTCCACAAGAACTGTCTTAGCGAAAGGCTTCTTGAGGGGAAAGCTGTAAATCTGTGAGGTGATTTCACAGAAGAAAAAGAAGTTTGTCAGAAAGCTTCTTTCTCTTTTTTATCCGAGGATATTTCCTTTGGCCCTATAGTCTTCAAAGGGATCCGAAATATCTGTTCTCAGATTCCACTGAAATAAGGCTAGCAAAGAGATCCACGAAATACAGATGTAACTCTGTGAAATGAATTAACAGAACACTAAGCACTTTCTCATAAAGCTTCTTTCCAGATATCATCTGAGGATATTTCCTTTTTCACCATAGCCCTCAATGGGCTTCCAAATATCACTTTGCCAATTCCACAAGAACTGTCTTAGCGAAAGGCTTCTTGAGGGGAAAGCTGTAACTCTGTGAGATGATTTCACCGAACACAAAGAAGTTTCTCAGAAAGCTTCTTTCTCTCTGTTATCGGAGGATATTTCCTTTGGCCCGATAGTCTTCAAAGGGATCCGAAATATCTGTTCTCAGATTCCACAGAAATAAGGCTAGCAAAGAGATCCACCAAATACAGATGTAACTCTGTGAGATGAATTATCAGAACACTAAGCAGTTTCTCAGAAAGCTTCTTTCCAGATTTCATCTGAGGATATTTCCTTTTTCACCATAGCCCTCTATGGGCTTCCAAATATCACTTTACCAATTCCACAAGAACTGTCTTAGCGAAAGGCTTCTTCAGGGGAAAGCTGTAACTCTGTGAGATGATTTCACAGAACACAAAGAAGTTTCTCAGAAAGCTTCTTTCTGTTTGTTATCGGAGGATATTTCCTTTGGCCCTATAGTCTTCAAAGGGTTCCGAAATATCTGTTCTCAGAATCCACAGAAATAAGGCTAGCAAAGAGATCCAGGAAATACAGAAGTAACTCTGTGAGTGGAATTCACACATCACAGAGCAGATTCTCAGAAAACTTCTTTCCAGATTTCATATGAAGATATTTCCTTCTTCACCATAGCCCTCTAAGTGCTTCCAAATATCACTTTGCCAATTCCACCAGAACTGTCTTAGCGAAAGGCTTCTTGAGGGGAAAGATGTAACTCTGTGGGATGATTTCACAGAACACAAAGAAGTTTCTCAGAAAGCTTCTTTCTCTTTTTATCAGAGGATATTTCCTTTGGCCCTATAGTCTTCAAAGGGATCCGAAATATCTGTTCTCAGATTCCACAGAAATAAGGCCAGCAAAGAGATCCACGAAATACAGATGTAACTCTGTGAGATGAATTTACAGAACACTAAGCAGTTTCTCAGAAAGCTTCTTTCCAGATTTCTTCTGAGGATATTTCCTTTTTCACCATAGCCCTCTATGGGCTTCCCAATATCACTTTGCCAATTCCACAAGAACTGTCTTAGCGAAAGACTTCTTGAGGGGAAAGCTGTAACTCTGTGAGATGATTTCACAGAACACAAAGAAGTTTCTCACAAAGATTCCTTCCCTTTGTTATCGAAGGATATTTCCTTTGGCCCTATAGTCTTCAAAGGATTCCGAAATATCTGTTCTCAGATTCCACAGAAATAAGGCTAACAAAGAGATCCACGAAATAAAGATGTAACTCTGTGAGATGAATTAACAGAACACTAAGCAGTTTTTCAGAAAGCTTCTTTCCAGATTTCATCTGAGGATATTTCCTTTTTCACCTTAGCCCTCTATGGGCTTCCATATATCACTTTGCCAATTCCACAAGAACTGTCTAGGCGAAAGGCTTCTTGAGGGGAAAGCTGTAACTCTGTGAGATTATTTCACAGAACACAAAGAAGTTTCTCAGATAGCTTCTTTCTCTTTGTTATCGGAGGATATTTCCTTTGGCCCTATAGTCTTCAAAGGGATCCGAAATATCTTTTCTCAGATTCCACAGAAATAAGGGTAGCAAAGAGGTCCACCAAATACAGATGTAACTCTGTGAGTGGAAGTCACACATCACAGAGCAGTTTCTCAGAAAGCTTCTTTCCAGATTTCATCTGAGGATATTTCCTTTTTCCCCAAAGCCCTCTATGGGCTTCCAAATATCACTTTACCAATTCCACAAATACTGTCTTAGCGAAAGGCTTTTTGAAGGGAAAGCTGTAACTCTGTGAGATGATTTCAGAGAACACAAAGAAGTTTCTCAGAAATCTTCTTTCCCTCTGTTATCGGAGGATATTTCCTTTATCCCTGTAGTCTTCAAAGGGTTCCGAAATATCTGTTCTCAGATTCCACAGAAATAAGGCTAGCAAAGAGATCCACGAAATAGATACGTAACTCTGTGAGTGGAAGTGACACATCACAGAGCAGATTCTCAGAAAGCTTCTTTCGAGATTTCATCTGAGGATATTTCCTTTTTCACCATAGCCCTCTAATGGCTTCCAAATATCACTTTGCCAATTCCACCAGAACTGTCTTAGCGAAAGGCTTCTTTAGGGGAAAGATGTAACTCTGTGAGATGATTTCACAGAACACAAAGAAGTTTCTCAGAAAGCTTCTTTCTCTTTGTTATCGGAGGATAGTTCCTTTGGCCCTATAGTCTTCAAAGGGATCCGAAATATCTGTTCTCACATTCCACAGAAATAAGGCTAGCAAAGAGATCCACGAAAATACAGATGAAACTCTGTGAGTGGAAGTCACACATCACAGAGCAGATTCTCAGAAAGCTTCTTTCCAGATTTCATCTGAGGTTATTTCCTTTATCCCCATATCCCTCTATGGGCTTCCACATATCACTTGGCAATTTCCACAAGAACTGGCTTAGCGAGCGGCTTCTTGAGGGGAAACCTGTAACTCTATGTCATGGTTTCACAGAACACAAAGAAGTTTCTCACAAAGCTTCTTTCCCTTTGTTATCGGAGGATATTTCCTTTGGCCCTATAATCTTCAAAGGATTCCGAAATATCTGTTCTCAGATTCCACAAAAATAAGGCCAGCAAAGAGATCCACGAAATACAGATGTAACTCTGCGAGTGGAAGTCACAAATCACAGAGTAGATTCTCAGAAAGCTTCTTTCCAGATTTCATCTAAGGATAATTCCTTTTTCACCATAGCCCTCTATGGGCTTCCAAATATCACTTTGCCAATTCCAAAAGAACTGTCTTAGCGAAAGGCTTCTTGAGAGGAAAGCTGTAACTCTGTGACATGATTTCAAAGAACACAAAGAAGTTTCGCAGAAAGCTTCTTTCTCTTTGTTATCGCAGGATATTACCTTTGGCCCTGTAGTCTTCAAAGGGATCCGAAATATGTGTTCTCAGATTCAACAGAAATAAGGCTAGCAAAGAGATTCACGAAATACAGATGTAACTGTGTGAGTGGAAGTCATACATCACAGAGCAGTTTCTCAGAGAGCTTCTTTCCAGATTTCATCTGAGGATATTTCGTTTTTCACCATAGCCCTCTATGGGCTTCCAAATATCACTTTGCCAATTCCACAAGAACTGTCTTAGGGAAAGGTTTCTTGACGGGAAAGCTGTAACTCTGTGAGATGATTTCACAGAACACAAGGAAGATTCTCAGAAAGCTTCTTTCTCTTTGTTATCGTAGGATATTTCCTTTGGCCCTATAGTCTTCAAAGGGATCCGAAATATCTGTTCTCAGATTCCACAGAAATAAGGCTAGCAAGGAGATCCACGAAATACAGATGTAACTCTGTGAGTGGAAGTCACACATCACAGAGCAGTTTCTCAGAAAGCTTCTTTCCAGATTTCATCTGAGGATATTTCCTTTTTTACCATAGCCCTCTAAGGGCTTCCAAATATCACTTTGCCAATTCCACAAGAACTGTCTTAGCGAAAGGCTTCTTGAGGTGAAAGCTGTAACTCTGTGAGATAATTTCACAGAACACAAAGAAGTTTCTCAGAAAGCTTCTTTCTCTTTGTTATCGGAGGATATTTCCTTTGGCCCTATAGACTTCAAAGGGATACGAAATATCTGTTATCAGATTCCACAAAAATAAGGCTAGCAAAGAGATCCACGAAATACAAATGTAACTCTGTGAGAATAATTAACAGAACAATAAGCATTTTCTCAGAAAGCTTCTTTCCAGATTTCATCTGAGGATATTTCCTTTTTCACCATAGCCCTCTATGGGCTTCCAAATATCACTTTGCCAATTCCACAAGTACAGTCTTATCGAAAGGCTTCTTGAGAGGAAAGCTGTAACTCTGTGAGGTGATTTCACAGAACACAAAGAAGTTTCTCAGAAAGCTTCTTTCTCTTTGTTATCGGAGGATATTTCCTTTGGCTCTGTAGTCTTCAAAGGGATCCGAAATATCTGTTCTCAGATTCCACAGAAATAAGGCTAGCAAAGAGATCCAGGAAATACAGATGTATCTCTGTGAGATGAATTAACAGAACACTAAGCAGTTTCTCAGAAAGCTTCTTTCCAGATTTCATCTGAGGATATTTCCTTTTTCACCATAGCCCTCTAGGGGCTTCCAAATATCACTTTGCCAATTCCACAAAAACTGTCTTAGGGAAAGGCTTCTTGACCGGAAAGCTGTAACTCTGTGAGATGATTTCACAGAACACAAAGAAGTTTCTCAGAAAGCATCTTTCTCTTTGTTATCGGAGGATATTTCCTTTGTCCCTGTAGTCTTCAAAGGGATCCGAAATATCTGTTCTCAGATTCCACAGAAATAAGGCTAGCAAAGAGATACACGAAATAAAGATGTAACTCTGTGAGTGGAAGTCACACATCACAGAGCAGTTTCTCAGAAAGCTTCTTTCCAGATTTCATCTGAGGATATTTCCTTTTTCACCATAGCCCTCTATGGGCTTCCAAATATCACTTTGCCAATTCCACAAGAACTGTCTTAGCGAAAGGCTTCTTGAGGGGAAAGCTGTAACTCTGTGCGATGATTTCGCAGCACACAAAGAAGTTTCTCAGAAAGCTTCTTTCTCTTTGTTATCGGAGGATATTTCCTTTGGCCCTATAGTCTTCAAAGGGATCCGAAATATCTGTTCTCAGATTCCACAGAAATAAGGCTAGCAAAGAGATCCACGAAATATAGATGTATCTCTGTGAGATGAATTAACAGAACACTAAGCAGTTTCTCAGAAAGCTTCTTTCCAGATTTCATCTGAGGATATTTCCTTTTTCCCCATAGCCCTCTATGGGCTTCCAAATATCACTTTACCAATTCCACAAGAAGTGTCTTAGCGAAAGGCTTTTTGAGGGAAAGCTGTAACTCTGTGAGATGATTTCACAGAACACAAAGAAGTTTCTCAGAAAGCTTCTTTCCCTCTGTTAACGGAGGATATTTCCTTTGGCCCTATAGTCTTCAAAGGGTTCCGAAATATCTGTTCTCAGATTCCACAGAAATAAGGCTAGCAAAGAGATCCACGAAATACATATATAACTCTGGGAGTGGAAGTCACACATCACAGAGCACATTCTCAGAAAGCTTCTTTCCAGATTTCATCTAAGGATATTTCCTTTTTCACCATAGCCCTCTATGGGCTTACAAATATCACATTGCCAATTCCACAAGAACTGTCTTAGCGAAAGGCTTCTTGAGAGGAAAGCTGTAACTCTGTGACATGATTACAAAGAACACCAAGAAGTTTCTCAGAAAGCTTCTTTCTCTTTGTTATCGGAGGATATTTCCTTTGGCCCTATCGTCTTCAAAGGGATCCGAAATATCTGTTCCTAGATTCCACAGAAATAAGGCTAGCAAAGAGATCCACTAAATACATATGTAACTCTGTGAGTGGAAGTCACACATCACAGAGCACATTCTCAGAAAGCTTCTTTCCAGATTTCATCTGAGGATATTTCCTTTTCCACCTTAGCCCTCTAAGGGCTTCCAAATATCACTTTGCCAATTCCACCAGAACTGTCTTAGCGAAAGGCTTCTTGAGGGGAAAGCTGTAACTCTGTGAGATGATTTCACAGAACAGAAAGAAGTTTCTCAGAAAGCTTCTTTCTCTTTGTTATCGGAGGATAGTTCCTTTGGCCCTGTAGTCTTCAAAGGGATCCGAAATATCTGTTCTCTGATTCCACAGTAATAAGGCTAGCAAAGAGATCCACGAAATACAGATGTAACTCTGTGAGTGGAAGTCACACATCACAGAGCAGTTTCTCAGAAAGCTTCTTTCCAGATTTCATCTGAGGATATTTCCTTTTTCACCATAGCCCTCTATGGGCTTCCAAATATCACTTTGCCAATTCCACAAGAACTGTCTTAGCCAAAGGCTTCTTGAGGGGGAAGCTGTAACTCTGTGAGATGATTTCACAGAACACAAAGAAGTTTCTCAGAAAGCTTCTTTCTCTTTGTTATTGGAGGATATTTCCTTTGGCCCTATAGTCTTCAAAGGGATCCGAAATCTCTGTTCTCAGATTCCACAGAAATAAGGCTAGCAAAGATCCAGGAAATACAGATGTAACTGTGTGAGTGGAAATCACACATCACAGAGCAGTTTCTCAGAAAGCTTCTTTCCAGATTTCATCTGAGGATATTTCCTTTTTCACCATAGCCCTCAATGGGCTTCCAAATATCACTTTGCAAATTCCACAAGAACTGTCTTAGCGAAAGGCTTCTTGAGGGGAAAGCTGTAACTCTGTGACATGATTTCACAGAACACAAAGAAGTTTCTCACAAAGCTTCTTTCCCTTTGTTATCGGAGGATATTTCCTTTGGCCCTATAATCTTCAAAGGATTCCGAAATATCTGTTCTCAGATTCCACAAAAATAAGGCCAGCAAAGAGATCCACGAAATACAGATGTAACTCTGTGAGTGGAAGTCACAAATCACAGAGTAGATTCTCAGAAAGCTTCTTTCCAGATTTCATCTAAGGATAATTCCTTTTTCACCATAGCCCTCTATGGGCTTCCAAATATCACTTTGCCAATTCCAAAAGAACTGTCTTAGCGAAAGGCTTCTTGAGAGGAAAGCTGTAACTCTGTGACATGATTTCAAAGAACACAAAGAAGTTTCGCAGAAAGCTTCTTTCTCTTTGTTATCGCAGGATATTACCTTTGGCCCTGTAGTCTTCAAAGGGATCCGAAATATCTGTTCTCAGATTCAACAGAAATAAGGCTAGCAAAGAGATTCACGAAATACAGATGTAACTGTGTGAGTGGAAGTCATACATCACAGAGCAGTTTCTCAGAGAGCTTCTTTCCAGATTTCATCTGAGGATATTTCGTTTTTCACCATAGCCCTCTATGGGCTTCCAAATATCACTTTGCCAATTCCACAAGAACTGTCTTAGGGAAAGGTTTCTTGACGGGAAAGCTGTAACTCTGTGAGATGATTTCACAGAACACAAGGAAGATTCTCAGAAAGCTTCATTCTCTTTGTTATCGTAGGATATTTCCTTTGGCCCTATAGTCTTCAAAGGGATCCGAAATATCTGTTCTCAGATTCCACAGAAATAAGGCTAGCAAGGAGATCCACGAAATACAGATGTAACTCTGTGAGTGGAAGTCACACATCACAGAGCAGTTTCTCAGAAAGCTTCTTTCCAGATTTCATCTGAGGATATTTCCTTTTTCACCATAGCCCTCTATGGGCTTCCAAATATCACTTTGCCAATTCCACAAGAACTGTCTTAGCGAAAGGCTTCTTGAGGGGAAAGCTGTAACTCTGTGAGATGATTTCACAGAACACAAAGAAGTTTCTCAGAAAGCTTCTTTCTCTTTGTTATCGGAGGATATTTCCTTTGGCCCTATAGACTTCAAAGGGATACGAAATATCTGTTATCAGATTCCACAAAAATAAGGCTAGCAAAGAGATCCACGAAATACAAATGTAACTCTGTGAGAATAATTAACAGAACACTAAGCATTTTCTCAGAAAGCTTCTTTCCAGATTTCATCTGAGGATATTTCCTTTTTCACCATAGCCCTCTATGGGCTTCCAAATATCACTTTGCCAATTCCACAAGTACAGTCTTATCGAAAGGCTTCTTGAGAGGAAAGCTGTAACTCTGTGAGGTGATTTCACAGAACACAAAGAAGTTTCTCAGAAAGCTTCTTTCTCTTTGTTATCGGAGGATATTTCCTTTGGCTCTGTAGTCTTCAAAGGGATCCGAAATATCTGTTCTCAGATTCCACAGAAATAAGGCTAGCAAAGAGATCCAGGAAATACAGATGTATCTCTGTGAGATGAATTAACAGAACACTAAGCAGTTTCTCAGAAAGCTTCTTTCCAGATTTCATCTGAGGATATTTCCTTTTTCACCATAGCCCTCTAGGGGCTTCCAAATATCACTTTGCCAATTCCACAAAAACTGTCTTAGGGAAAGGCTTCTTGACCGGAAAGCTGTAACTCTGTGAGATGATTTCACAGAACACAAAGAAGTTTCTCAGAAAGCATCTTTCTCTTTGTTATCGGAGGATATTTCCTTTGTCCCTGTAGTCTTCAAAGGGATCCGAAATATCTGTTCTCAGATTCCACAGAAATAAGGCTAGCAAAGAGATACACGAAATAAAGATGTAACTCTGTGAGTGGAAGTCACACATCACAGAGCAGTTTCTCAGAAAGCTTCTTTCCAGATTTCATCTGAGGATATTTCCTTTAGACCATAGCCCTCAATGGGCTTCCAAATATCACTTTGCCAATTCCACAAGAACTGTCTTAGCGAAAGGCTTCTTGAGGGGAAAGCTGTAACTCTGTGCGACGATTTCGCAGCACACAAAGAAGTTTCTCAGAAAGCTTCTTTCTCTTTGTTATCGGAGGATATTTCCTTTGGCCCTATAGTCTTCAAAGGGATCCGAAATATCTGTTCTCAGATTCCACAGAAATAAGGCTAGCAAAGAGATCCACGAAATATAGATGTATCTCTGTGAGATGAATTAACAGAACACTAAGCAGTTTCTCAGAAAGCTTCTTTCCAGATTTCATCTGAGGATATTTCCTTTTTCCCCATAGCCCTCTATGGGCTTCCAAATATCACTTTACCAATTCCACAAGAAGTGTCTTAGCGAAAGGCTTTTTGAGGGAAAGCTGTAACTCTGTGAGATGATTTCACAGAACACAAAGAAGTTTCTCAGAAAGCTTCTTTCCCTCTGTTAACGGAGGATATTTCCTTTGGCCCTATAGTCTTCAAAGGGTTCCGAAATATCTGTTCTCAGATTCCACAGAAATAAGGCTAGCAAAGAGATCCACGAAATACATATATAACTCTGGGAGTGGAAGTCACACATCACAGAGCACATTCTCAGAAAGCTTCTTTCCAGATTTCATTTAAGGATATTTCCTTTTTCACCATAGCCCTCTATGGGCTTACAAATATCACATTGCCAATTCCACAAGAACTGTCTTAGCGAAAGGCTTCTTGAGAGGAAAGCTGTAACTCTGTGACATGATTACAAAGAACACCAAGAAGTTTCTCAGAAAGCTTCTTTCTCTTTGTTATCGGAGGATATTTCCTTTGGCCCTATCGTCTTCAAAGGGATCCGAAATATCTGTTCCTAGATTCCACAGAAATAAGGCTAGCAAAGAGATCCACTAAATACATATGTAACACTGTGAGTGGAAGTCACACATCACAGAGCACATTCTCAGAAAGCTTCTTTCCAGATTTCATCTGAGGATATTTCCTTTTTCACCATAGCCCTCTAAGGGCTTCCAAATATCACTTTGCCAATTCCACCAGAACTGTCTTAGCGAAAGGCTTCTTGAGGGGAAAGCTGTAACTCTGTGAGATGATTTCACAGAACAGAAAGAAGTTTCTCAGAAAGCTTCTTTCTCTTTGTTATCGGAGGATAGTTCCTTTGGCCCTGTAGTCTTCAAAGGGATCCGAAATATCTGTTCTCTGATTCCACAGTAATAAGGCTAGCAAAGAGATCGACGAAATACAGATGTAACTCTGTGAGTGGAAGTCACACATCACAGAGCAGTTTCTCAGAAAGCTTCTTTCCAGATTTCATCTGAGGATATTTCCTTTTTCACCATAGCCCTCTATGGGCTTCCAAATATCACTTTGCCAATTCCACAAGAACTGTCTTAGCCAAAGGCTTCTTGAGGGGAAAGCTGTAACTCTGTGAGATGATTTCACAGAACACAAAGAAGTTTCTCAGAAAGCTTCTTTCTCTTTGTTATTGGAGGATATTTCCTTTGGCCCTATAGTCTTCAAAGGGATCCGAAATCTCTGTTCTCAGATTCCACAGAAATAAGGCTAGCAAAGATCCAGGAAATACAGATGTAACTGTGTGAGTGGAAATCACACATCACAGAGCAGTTTCTCAGAAAGCTTCTTACCAGATTTCATCTGAGGATATTTCCTTTTTCACCATAGCCCTCAATGGGCTTCCAAATATCACTTTGCAAATTCCACAAGAACTGTCTTAGCGAAAGGCTTCTTGAGGGGAAAGCTGTAACTCTGTGACATGATTTCACAGAACACAAAGAAGTTTCTCAGAAAGCTTCTTTCTCTTTATTATCGGAGGATATTTCCTTTGGCCCTATAGTCTTCAAAGGGATCCGAAATATCTGTTCTCAGATTCCACAGAAATAAGGCTAGCAAAGAGATCCACGAAATACAGATGTAAATCTGTGAGTGGAAGTCACACATCACAGAGCAGTTTCTCAGAAAACTCCTTTCCAGAATTCATCTGAGGATATTTCCTTTTTCCCAATAGCCCTCTATGGGCTTCCAAATATCACTTTGCCAATTCCGCAAGAACTGTCTTAGCCAAAGGCTTCTTGAGGGGAAAGCTGTAACTCTGTGAGATGATTTCACAGAACACAAAGAAGATTCTCAGAAAGCTTCTTTCTCTTTGTTATCGGAGGATATTTCCTTTGGCCCTATAGTCTTCAAAGGGATCCGAAATGTCTGTTCTCAGGTCCACAGAAATAAGGCTAGCAAAAAGATCCACGAAATAAAGATGTAACTCTGTGAGTGGAAGTCACACATGACAGAGCAGTTTCTCAGAAAGCTTCTTTTCAGATTTCATCTGAGGATATTTCGTTTTTCAACATAGCCCTCTATGGACTTCCAAATATCACGTTGCCAATTCCACAAGAACTGTCTTAGCGAAAGGCTTCTTGAGGCGAAAGCTGTAACTCTGTGAGATGATTTCACAGAACACAAAGTAGTTTCTCACAAATCTTCTTTCCCTTTGTTATCGGAGGATATTTCCTTTGGCCCTATAGTCTTCAAATGATCCGATATATCTGTTCTCAGATTCCACAGAAATAAGGCTAAAAAAGAGATCCACGAAATACAGATGTAATTCTGTGAGTGGAAGTCACACATCACAGAGCAGTTTCTCAGAAAGCTTCTTTCCAGATTTCATCTGAGGATATTTCCTTTTTCACCATAGCCCTCTACGGGCTTTCAAATATCACTTTGCCAATTCCACAAGAACTATCTTAGCGAATGGCTTCTTGAGGGGCAAGCTGTAACTCTCTGAGATGATTTCACAGAACACAAAGAAATTTCTCAGAAAGCTTCTTTCTCTTTCTTATCATAGGATATTTCCTTTGGCCCTATAGTCTTCAAAGGGATCCGAAATATCTTTTCTCAGATTCCACAGAAATAAGGCAAAAAAAGAGATCCACGAAATACAGATGTAATTCTGTGAGTGGAAGTCACACATCACAGAGCAGTTTCTCAGAAAGCTTCTTTCCAGATTTCATCTGAGGATATTTCCTTTTTCCCCATAGCCCTCTATGGGCTTCCAAATATCACTTTACCAATTCCACAAGAACTGTCTTAGCGAAAGGCTTCTGGAGGGGAAAGCTGTAACTCTGTGAGATGATTTCACAGAACACAAAGAAGTTTCTCAGAAAGCTTCTTTCCCTCTGTTAACGGAGGATATTTCCTTTGGCCCTATAGTCTTCAAAGGGTTCCGAAATATGTGTTCTCACATTCCACAGAAATAAGGCTAGCAAAGAGATCCACGAAATACATATATAACTCTGGGAGTGGAAGTCACACATCACAGAGCACATTCTCAGAAAGCTTCTTTCCAGATTTCATCTAAGGATATTTCCTTTTTCACCACAGCCCTCTATGGGCTTACAAATATCACATTGCCAATTCCACAAGAACTGTCTTAGCGAAAGGCTTCTTGAGAGGAAAGCTGTAACTCTGTGACATGATTACAAAGAACACCAAGAAGTTTCTCAGAAAGCTTCTTTCTCTTTGTTATCGGAGGATATTTCCTTTGGCCCTATCGTCTTCAAAGGGATCCGAAATATCTGTTCCTAGATTCCACAGAAATAAGGCTAGCAAAGAGATCCACCAAATACATATGTAACTCTGTGAGTGGAAGTCACACATCACAGAGCACATTCTCAGAAAGCTTCTTTCCAGATTTCATCTGAGGATATTTCCTTTTTCACCATAGCCCTCTAAGGGCTTCCAAATATCACTTTGCCAATTCCACCAGAACTGTCTTAGCGAAAGGCTTCTTGAGGGGAAAGCTGTAACTCTGTGAGATGATTTCACAGAACACAAAGAAGTTTCTCAGAAAGCTTCTTTCTCTTTGTTATCGGAGGATAGTTCCTTTGGCCCTGTAGTCTTCAAAGGGATCCGAAATATCTGTTCTCTGATTCCACAGTAATAAGGCTTGCAAAGAGATCCACGAAATACAGATGTAACTCTGTGAGTGGAAGTCACACATCACAGAGCAGTTTCTCAGAAAGCTTCTTTCCAGATTTCATCTGAGGATATTTCCTTTTTCACCATAGCCCTCTATGGGCTTCCAAATATCACTTTGCCAATTCCACAAGAACTGTCTTAGCCAAAGGCTTCTTGAGGGGAAAGATGTAACTCTGTGAGATGATTTCACAGAACACAAAGAAGTTTCTCAGAAAGCTTCTTTCTCTTTGTTATTGGAGGATATTTCCTTTGGCCCTATAGTCTTCAAAGGGATCCGAAATCTCTGTTCTCAGATTCCACAGAAATAAGGCTAGCAAAGATCCAGGAAATACAGATGTAACTCTGTGAGTGGAAGTCACACATCACAGAGCAGTCTCAGAAAGCTTCTTTCCGGATTTCATCTGAGGATATTTCCTTTTTCACCATAGCCCTCAATGGGCTTCCAAATATCACTTTGCAAATTCCACAAGAACTGTCTTAGCGAAAGGCTTCTTGAGGGGAAAGCTGTAACTCTGTGACATGATTTCACAGAACACAAAGAAGTTTCTCAGAAAGCTTCTTTCTCTTTGATATCGGAGGATATTTCCTTTGGCCCTATAGTCTTCAAAGGGATCCGAAATATCTGTTCTCAGATTCCACAGAAATAAGGCTAGCAAAGAGATCCACGAAATACAGATGTAAATCTGTGAGTGGAAGTCACACATCACAGAGCAGTTTCTCAGAAAACTCCTTTCCAGAATTCATCTGAGGATATTTCCTTTTTCCCAATAGCCCTCTATGGGCTTCCAAATATCACTTTGCCAATTCCGCAAGAACTGTCTTAGCCAAAGGCTTCTTGAGGGGAAAGCTGTAACTCTGTGAGATGATTTCACAGAACACAAAGAAGATTCTCAGAAAGCTTCTTTCTCTTTGTTATCGGAGGATATTTCCTTTGGCCCTATAGTCTTCAAAGGGATCCGAAATGTCTGTTCTCAGGTCCACAGAAATAAGGCTAGCAGAAAGATCCACGAAATAAAGATGTAACTCTGTGAGTGGAAGTCACACATGACAGAGCAGTTTCTCAGAAAGCTTCTTTTCAGATTTCATCTGAGGATATTTCGTTTTTCAACATAGCCCACTATGGACTTCCAAATATCACGTTGCCAATTCCACAAGAACTGTCTTAGCGAAAGGCTTCTTGAGGCGAAAGCTGTAACTCTGTGAGATGATTTCACAGAACACAAAGTAGTTTCTCACAAAGCTTCTTTCCCTTTGTTATCGGAGGATATTTCCTTTGGCCCTATAGTCTTCAAATGATCCGAAATATCTGTTCTCAGATTCCACAGAAATAAGGTTAACAAAGAGATCCACGAAATACAGATGTAATTCTGTGAGTGGAAGTCACACATCACAGAGCAGTTTCTCAGAAAGCTTCTTTCCAGATTTCTTCTGAGGATATTTCCTTTTTCACCACAGCCCTCTACGGGCTTTCAAATATCACTTTGCCAATTCCACAAGAACTATCTTAGCGAATGGCTTCTTGAGGGGCAAGCTGTAACTCTGTGAGATGATTTCACAGAACACAAAGAAATTTCTCAGAAAGCTTCTTTCTCTTTCTTATCATAGGATATTTCCTTTGGCCCTATAGTCTTCAAAGGGATCCGAAATATCTTTTCTCAGATTCCACAGAAATAAGGCTAGCAAAGAGATCCACGAAATACAGATGTAACTCTGTGAGTGGAAGTCACACATCACAGAGCAGTTTCTCAGAAAGCTTCTTTCCAGATTTCATCTGAGGATATTTCCTTTTTCACCATAGCCCCAAAAGGGCTTCCAAATATCACTTTGCGAATTCTACCAGAACTGTCTTAGTGAAAGGCTTCTTGAGGGGAAAGAGGTAACTCTGTGAGATGATTTCACAGAACACAAAGAAGTTTCTCAGACAGCTTCTTTCTCTTTGTTATCGGAGGATATTTCCTTTGGCCCTATAGTCTTCAAAGGGATCCGAAATATCTGTTCTCAGATTCCGGAGAAATAACGCTATCAAAGAGATCCATGAAATACAGATGTAACTCTGTGAGTGGAAGTCACACATCACAGAGCAGTTTCTCAGAAAGCTGCTTTCCAGATTTCATCTGAGGATATTTCCTTTTTCACCATAGCTCTCTATGGGCTTCCAAATATCACTTTGCCAATTCCACAAGAACTGTCTTAGCGAAAGGTTTCTTGAGGGGAAAGCTGTAACTCTGTGACATGATTACAAAGAACACAAAGAAGTTTCTGAGAACGCTTCTTTCTCTTTGTTAACGGAGGATATTTCCTTTGGCCCTATAGTCTTCAAAGGGATCCGAATTATCTGTTCTCAGATTCCACATAAATAAGGCTAGCAAAGAGTTCCACGAAATACACATGTAACTCTGTGAGTGGAAGTCACACATCACAGAGCAGTTTCTCAGAAAGCTTCTTTCCAGATTTCATCTGAGGATATTTAATTTTACACCATAGTCCTCTATGGGCTTCCAAATATCACTTTGCCAATTCCACAAGAACTGTCTTAGCGAAAGGCTTCCTGAGGGGAAAGCTGTAACTCTGTAACATGATTTCAAAGAACACAAAGAAGTTTCTCAGAAAGCTTCTTTCTCTTTGTTATCGGAGGATATTTCCTTTGGCCCTATAGTCTTCAAAGGGATCCGAAATACCTGTTCTCAGATTCCACAGAAATAAGTCTAGGAAAGAGATCCACGAAATACAGATGTAACTCTGTGAGTGGAAGTCACACACCACAGAGCAGTTTCTCAGAAATCTTCTGTCCACATTTCATCTGAGGATATTTCCTTTTTCACCATAGCCCTCTATGGGCTTCCAAATATCACTTTGCCAATTCCGCAAGAACTGTCTTAGCGAAAGGCTTCTGGAGAGGAAAGCTGTAACTCTGTGAGATGATTTCACAGAACACAAAGAAGTTTCTCAGAAAGCTTCTTTCTCTTTGTTATCGGAGGATATTTCCTTTGGCCCTATAGTCTTCAAAGGGATCCGAAATATCTGTTCTCAGATTCCACAGAGATAAGCCTAGCAGAGAGATCCACGAAATACAGCTGTAACTCTGTGAGTGGAAGTCACACATCACAGAGCAGTTTCTCAGAAAGCTTCTTTCCTGATTTCATCTGAGGATATTTCTTTTTTCAACATAGCCCACTATGGGCTTCCAAATATCACTTTGCCAGTTCCACAAGAACTGTCTTAGCGAAAGGCTTCTGGAGGGGAAAGCTGTAACTCTGTGAGATGATTTCACAGGACACAAAGAAGTTTCTCAGAAAGCTTCTTTCTCTTTGTTATCGGAGGATATTTCCTTTGGCCCTATAGTCTTCAAAGGGATCCGAAATATCTGTTCTCAGATTCCACAGAAATAAGGCTAGCAAAGAGATCCACGAAATACAGATGTAACTCTGTGAGTGGAAGTCGTACATAACAGAGCAGTTTCTCAGAAAGCTTCTTTCCAGATTTCATCTGAGGATATTTCCTTTTTCACCATTGCCCACTATGAGCTTCCAAATATCACTTTGCCAATTCCACAAGAACTGTCTTAGCGAAAGGCTTCTTGAGGGGAAAGCTGTAACTCTGTGAGGTGATTTCACAGAACACAAAGAAGTTTTTCAGAAAGCTTCTTTCTCTCTGTTATCGGAGGATATTTCCTTTGGCCCTATTGTCTTCAAATTGATACGAAATATCTGTTCTCAGATTCCACATATATAAGGCTAGCAAAGAGATCCACGAAAAACAGATGTAACTCTGTGAGTGGAAGTCACACATCACAGAGCAGTTTCTCAGAAAGCTTCTTTCCAGATTTCATGTGAGGATATTTCCTTTTTCACCATAGCCCTCTAAGGGCTTCCAAATATCACTTTGAGAAATCCACCAGAACTGTCTTAGCGAAAGGCTTCTTGAGCGGAAAGATGTAACTCTGTGAGATGATTTCACAGAACACAAAGAAGTTTCTCAGAAAGCTTCTTTCTCTTTGTTATCGGAGGATATTTCCTTTGGCCCTATAGACTTCAAAGGGATCCGAAATATCTGTTCTCAGATTCCACAAATAAGGCTAGCAAAGAGATCCACGAAATACAGATGTAACTCTGTGAGTGGAAGTCACACAACACAGAGGAGTTTCTCGAAAGCTTCTTTCCAGATTTCATCTGAGGATATTTCCTTTTTCACCATAGCCCTCTATTGGCTTCCAAATATCACTTTGCCTATTCCACAAGAACTGTCTTAGCGAAAGGCTTCTTGAAGGGAAAGCTGTAACTCTGTGAGATGATTTCACAGAACACAAAGAAGTTTCTCACAAAGCTTCTTTCTCTTTGTTATGAGAGGATATTTCCTTTGGCCCTACAGTCTTCAAAGGGATCCGAAATACCTGTTCTCAGATTCCACAGAAATAAGGCTAGCAAAGGGATCCACGATATACAGATGTAACTCTGTGAGTGGAAGTCACACATCACAGAGCATTTTCTCAGAAAGCTTCTTTCCAGATTTCATCTGAGGATATTTCCATTTTCACCATAGCCCTCTATGGTCTTCCAAATATCACTTTGCCAATTCCACAAGAACTGTCTTAGCGAAAGGCTTCTTGAGGGGAAAGCTGTAACTCCGTGAGATGATTTCACAGAACACAAAGAAGTTTCTCACAAAGCTACTTTCCCTTTGTTATCGGAGGATATTTCCTTTGCACCTATAGTCTTCAAAGGATTCCGAAATATCTGTTCTCAGATTCCACAGAAATAAGGCTAGCAAACAGATCCACGAAATACAGATGTAACACTGTGAGTGGAAGTCACACATCACAGAGCAGTTTCTCAGAAAGCTTCTTTCCAGATTTCATCTGAGGATATTTCCTTTTTCACCATAGCCCTCTATGGTCTTCCAAATATCACTTTGCTAATTCCACAAGAACTGTCTTAGCGTAAGGCTTCTTGAGGGGAAAGCTGCAACGCTGTGAGATGATTTAACAGAACACAAAGAAGTTTCTCGCAAGGCTTCTTTCCCTTTGTTAACGGAGGATATTTCCTTTGGCCCTATAGTATTCAAAGGATTCCAAAATATCTGTTCTCAGATTCCACAGAAATAAGGCTAGCAAAGAGATCCACGAAATACAGATGTAACGCTGTGAGTGGAAGTCACACATCACAGAGCAGTTTCTCAGAAAGCTTCTTTCCAGTTTTCATCTGAGGATATTTCCTTTTTCAGCATAGCCCTCTAAGGGCTTCCAATATCACTTTCCAAATTCCACAAGAACTGTCTTAGCGAAAGGCTTCTTGACGGGAAAGCTGTAACTCTGTGAGATGATTTCACAGAACACAAAGAAGATTCTCAGAAAGCTTCTTTCTCTTTGTTATCGGAGGATATTTCCTTTGGCCCTATTGTCTTCAAAGGGATCCGAAATATCTGTTTTCAGATTCCACAGAAATAAGGCTAGCAAAGAGATCCACGAAATACAGATGTAACTCTGTGAGTGGAAGTCACACATCATAGAGCAGTTTCTCAGAAAGCTTCTTGCCAGATTTCATCTGAGGATATTTCCTTTTTCACCATAGCCCTCTATGGACTTCCAAATATCACTTTGCCAATTCCACAAGAACTGTCTTAGCGAAAGGCTTCTTGAGGGGAAAGCTGTAAGTCTGTGACATGATTTCAAAGAACACAAAGAAGTTTCTCAGAAAGCTTCTTTCTCTTTGTTATCGGAGGATATTTCCTTTGGCCATATAGTCTTCAAAGGGATCCGAAATATCTGTTCTTAGATTCCACAGAAATAGGGCTAGCAAAGAGAACCACGAAATACAGATGTAACTCTGTGAGTGGACGTCATACATCACAGAGCAGTTTCTCAGAAATCTTCTTTCCAGATTTCATCTGAGGATATTTCCTTTTTCACCATAGCCCTCTATGGTCTTCCAAATATCACTTTGCGAATTCCACAAGAACTGTCTTAGCGAAAGGCTTCTTGAGGGGAAACCTGTAACTCTGGGAGATGATTTCACAGAACACAAAGATGTTTCTCACAAAGCTACTTTCCCTTTGTTATCGGAGGATATTTCCTTTGGCCCTATAGTCTTCAAAGGATTCCGAAATATCTGTTCTCAGATTCCACAGAAATAAGGCTAGCAAAGAGATCCACGAAATACAGATGTAACTCTGTGAGTGGAAGTCATACATCACAGAGCAGTTTCTCAGAAAGCTTCTTTCCAGATTTCATCTGAGGATATTTCCTTTTTCACCATAGCCCTCTATGGGCTTCCAAATATCACTTTGCCAATTCCACCAGAACTGTCTGAGCGAAAGGCTTCTTGAGGGGAAAGCTGTAACTCTGTGCGATGATTTCACAAAACACAAGAAGTTCCTCAGAAAGCTTCTTTCTCTTTGTTATCGGAGGATATTTCCTTTTGCCCTGTAGTCCTCAAAGGGATCCGAAATATCTGTTCTCACATTCCACAGAAATAAGGCTAGCAAAGAGATCCACGAAAACAGATGTAACTCTGTGAGTGGAAGTCACACATCACAGAGCTGTTTCTCAGAAAGCTTCTTTCCAGATTTCATCTGAGGATATTTCCTTTTTCACCATAGCCTGCTATGGGCTTGCAAATATCACTTTGCCAATTCCACAGGAACTGTCTTAGCGAAAGGCTTCTTGAGGGGAAAGCTGTAACTCTGTGAGATGATTTCACAGAACACAAAGAAGTTTTTTAGAAAGCTTCTTTCACTTTGTTATCGGAGGATATTTCCTTTGGCCCTATAGTCTTCAAAGGATTCCGAAATATCTGTTCTCAGATTCCACAGAAATAAGGCTAGCAAAGAGTTCCACGAAATACAGATGTAACTCTGTGAGTGGAAGTCACACATCACAGAGCAGTTTCTCAGAATGCTTCCTTCCCGATTTCATCTGAGGATATTTAATTTTTCACCATAGCCCTCTATGGGCTTCCAAATATCACTTTGCCAATTCCACAAGAACTGTCTTATCGAAAGGCTTCTTGAGGGTAAAGCTGTAACTCTGTGAGATGATTTCACAGAACACAAAGAAGTTTCTCAGAAAGCTTCTTTCTCTTTGTTATCGGAGGATATTTCCTTTGGCCCTAAAGTCTTCAAAGGGATCCGAAATATCTGTTCTCAGATTCCACAGAAATAAGGCTAGCAAAGAGATCCACGAAATACAGATGTAATTCTGTGAGTGGAAGTCATACATCACAGAGCAGTTTCTCAGAAAGCTTCTTTCCATATTTCATCTGAGGATATTTCCTTTTCACCATAGCCCTCTATGGGCTTCCAAATATCACTTTGCCAATTCCACAAGAACTGTCTTAGCGAAAGACTTCTTGAGGGGAAAGCTGTAAGTCTGTGAGATGATTTCACAGAACACAAAGAAGTTTCTCAGAAAGCTTCTTTCTCTTTCTTATCGGAGGATATTTCCTTTGGCCCTATGGTCTTCAAAGGGATCCGAAATATCTGTTCTCAGATTCCACAGAAATAAGGCTAGCAAAGAGATCAACGAAATACAGATGTAACTCTGTGAGTGGAAGTCACACATCACAGAGCAGTTTCTCAGAAAGCTTCATTCAAGATTTCATCTGAGGATATTTCCTTATTCACCATAGCCCTCTATGGGCTTCCAAATATCACTTTGCCAATTCCACAAGAACTGTCTTAGCGAAAGGCTTCTTAAGGGGAAAGCTGTAACTCTGTGAGATGATTTCACAGAACACAAAGAAGTTTCTCACAAAGCTTCTTTCTCTTTGTTATCGGAGGATATTTCCTTTGGCCCTATAGTCTTCAAAGGGATCCGAAATATCTGTTCTCAGATTCTACAGAAATAAGGCTACAAGGAGATCCATGAAATACAGATGTAACTCTGTGAGTGGAAGTCACGCATCACAGAGCAGTTTCTCAGAAAGCTTCTTTCCAGATTTCATCTGAGGATATTTCCTTTTTCACCTTAGCCCTCTATGCGCTTCCAAATATCACTTTGCCAATTCCACAAGAACTGTCTTAGCGAAAGGCTTCTTGAGGGGAAAGCTGTAACTCTGTGACATGATTTCAAAGAACACAAAGAAGTTTCTCAGAAAGCTTCTTTCTCTTTGTTATCGGAGGATATTTCCTTGTCCCTGTAGTCTTCAAAGGGATCCGAAATATCTGTTGTCAGATTCCACAGAAATAAGGCTAGCACAGAGATCCACGAAATACAGATGTAACTCTGTGAGTGGAAGTCATACATCACAGAGCAGTTTCTCCGAAAGCTTCTTTCCAGATTTCATCTGAAGATATTCCCTTTTTCACCATAGCCCTCTATGGGCTTCCAAATATCACTTTGCCAATTCCACAAGAACTGTCTTAGCGAAAGGCTTCTTGAGGGGAAAGCTGTAACTCTGTGAGATGATTTCACAGAACACAAAGAAGTTTCTCAGAAAGCTTCTTTCTCTTTGTTATCGGAGGATATTTCCTTTCGCCCTATAGTCTTCAAAGGGATCCGAAATACCTGTTCTCAGATTCTACAGAAATAAGGCTAGCAAAGGGATCGACGATATACCGATGTAACTCTGTGAGTGGAAGTCACACACCACAGAGCAGTTTCTCAGAAAGCTTCTTTCCAGATTTCATCTGAGGATATTTCCATTTTCACCATAGCCCTCTATGGGCTTCCAAATATCACTTTGCCAATACCACAAGAACTGTCTTAGCTTAAGGCTTCTTGAGGGGAAAGCTGCAACGCTGTGAGATGATTTAACAAAACACAAAGAAGTTTCTCACAAGGCTTCTTTCCCTTTGTTAACGGAGGATATTTCCTTTGGCATTATAGTCTTCAAAGGATTCCGAAATATCTGTTCTCAGATTCCACAGAAATAAGGCTAGCAAAGAGATCCACGAAATACAGATGTAACGCTGTGAGTGGAAGTCACACATCACAGAGCAGTTTCTCAGAAAGCTTCTTTCCAGTTTTCATCTGAGGATATTTCCTTTTTCAGCATAGCCCTCTAAGGGCTTCCAATATCACTTTGCCAATTCCACAAGAACTGTCTTAGCGAAAGGCTTCTTGAAGGGAAAGCTGTAACTCTGTGAGATGATTTCACAGAACACAAAGAAGATTCTCAGAAAGCTTCTTTCTCTTTGTTATCGGAGGATATTTCCTTTGGCCCTATTGTCTTCAAAGGGATCCGAAATATCTGTTTTCAGATTCCACAGAAATAAGGCTAGCAAAGAGATCCACGAAATACAGATGTAACTCTGTGAGTGGAAGTCACACATCAGAGAGCAGTTTCTCAGAAAGCTTCTTGCCAGATTTCATCTGAGGATATTTCCTTTTTCACCATAGCCCTCTATAGACTTCCAAATATCACTTTGTCAATTCCACATGAACTGTCTTAGCGAAAGGCTTCTTTAGGGGAAAGCTGTAAGTCTGTGACATGATTTCAAAGAACACAAAGAAGTTTCTCAGAAAGCTTCTTTCTCTTTGTTATCGGAGGATATTTCCTTTGGCCATATAGTCTTCAAAGGGATCCGAAATATCTGTTCTTAGATTCCACAGAAATAGGGCTAGCAAAGAGATCCACGAAATACAGATGTAACTCTGTGAGTGGAAGTCATACATCACAGAGCAGTTTCTCAGAAAGCTTCTTTCCAGATTTTATCTGAGGATATTTCCTTTTTCACCATAGCCCTCTATGGTCTTCCAAATATCACTTTGCTAATTCCACAAGAACTGTCTTAGCGAAAGGCTTCTTGAGGGGAAACCTGTAACTCTGGGAGATGATTTCACAGAACACAAAGAAGTTTCTCACAAAGCTACTTTCCCTTTGTTATCGGAGGATATTTCCTTTGGCCCTATAGTCTTCAAAGGATTCTGAAATATCTGTTCTCAGATTCCACAGAAATAAGGCTAGCAAAGTGATCCACGAAATAAAGATGTAACTCTGTGAGTGGAAATCACACATCACAGAGCAGTTTCTCAGAAAGCTTCTTTCCAGATTTCATCTGAGGATATTTCCTTTTTCACCATAGCCCGCTATGGGGTTGCAAATATCACTTTGCCAATTCCACAAGAACTGTCTTAGCGAAAAGCTTCTTGAGGGGAGAGCTGTAACTCTGTGAGGTGATTTCACAGAATACAAAGAAATTTCTCAGAAATCTTCCTTCTCTTTCTTATCACAGGATATTTCCTTTGGCCCTATAGTCTTCATAGGATTCTGAAATATCTGTTCTAAGATTCCACAGAAATAAGGCTAGCAAAGAGATCCACGAAATACAGATGTAACTCTGTGAGTGGAAGTCACACATCACAGAGCAGTTTCTCACAAAGCTTCTTTCCAGATTTCATGTGAGGATATTTCCTTTTTCACCATTGCCCTCTATGGGCTCCCAAATATCACTTTGCCAATTCCACAAGAACTGTCTTAGCGAAAGGCTTCTTGAGGGGAGAGCTGTTACTCTGTGAGATGATT
Source organism: Macaca mulatta (assembly GCF_049350105.2). Lineage (NCBI taxonomy): Eukaryota > Metazoa > Chordata > Mammalia > Primates > Cercopithecidae > Macaca > Macaca mulatta. Next base: position 51,024,074 of record NC_133409.1, on the reverse strand, counting down.
TAACAGAATACAAAGAAATTTCTCAGAAAGCTTCCTTCTCTTTCTTATCACAGGATATTTCCTTTGGCCCTATAGTCTTCAATGGATTCTGAAATATCTGTTCTCAGATTCCACAGAAATAAGGCTAGCAAAGAGATCCACGAAATAAAGATGTAACTCTGTGAGTGGAAATCACACATCACAGAGCAGTTTCTCAGAAAGCTTCTTTCCAGATTTCATCTGAGGATATTTAAATTTTCACCATAGCCCTCTATGGGCTTCCAAATATCACATTGCCAATTCCACAAGAACTGTCTTAGCAAAAGGCTTCTTGAGGGGAAAGCTGTAACTCTGTGGCATGATTTCAAAGAACACAAAGAAGTTTCTCAGAAACCTTCTTTCTCTTTGTTATCGGAGGATATTTCCATTGGCCCTGTAGTCTTCAAAGGGATCCGAAATATCTGTTTTCAGATTCCACAGAAATAAGGCTAGCAAAGAGATACACGAAATACAGATGTCACTCTGTGAGTTGAAGTCACACAACACAGAGCAGTTTCTCAGAAATCTTCTTTCCAGATTTCATCTGAGGATATTTCCTTTTTCACGATAGCCCTCTATGGGCTTCTAAATATCACTTTGCCAATTCCAAAAGAACTGTATTAGAGAAAGGCTTCTTGAGGGGAAAGCTGTAACTCTGTGAGATGATTTCACAGACACTAAGAAGTTTCTCACAAAGCTTCTTTCTCTTTGTTATCGGAGGATATTTCCTTTGGCCCTATAGTCTTTAAAGGGATCCGATATATCTGTTCTCAGATTCCACAGAAATAAGGCTAGCAAAGAGATACACGAAATACAGATGTAACTCTGTGAGTGGAAGTCACAAATCACAGAGCAGTTTCTCAGAAAGCTTCTTTCCAGATTTCGTCTGAGAATATTTCCTTTTTCACCATAGCCCTCTATGGGCATCCAAATATCACTTTGCCAATTCCACAAGAACTATCTTAGCGAAAGGTTTCTTGAGGGGAAAGCTGTAACTCTGTGAGATGATTTCACAGAACACAAAGAAGTTTCTCACAAAGCTTCTTTCCCTTTGTTATCGGAGGATATTTCCTTTGGCCCTATAGTCTTCAAAGGATTCCAAATAATCTGTTCTCAGATTCCACAGAAATAAGGCTAGCAAAGAGATCCACGAAATACAGATGTAACTCTGTGAGATGAATTTACAGAACACTACGCAGTTTCTCAGAAAGTTTCTTTCCAGGTTTCATCTGAGTATATTTCCTTTTTCACCATAGCCCTCTATGGTCTTCCAAATATCACTTTGCCAATTCCACAAGAACTGTCTTAGCGAAAGGCTTCTTGAGGGGAAAGCTGTAACTTTGTGAGATAATTTCACAGACACAAAGAAGTTTCTCACAAATCTTCTTTCTCTTTGTTATCGGAGGATATTTCCTTTGGCCCTACAGTCTATAATGGGATCCGAAATATCTGTTCTCAGATTCCACAGAAATAAGGCTAGCAAAGAGATCCACGAAATACAGATGTAACTCTGTGAGTGGAAGTCACACATCACAGAGCAGTTTCTCAGAAAGCTTCTTTCCAGATTTCATCTGAGGATATTTCCTTTTTCACCATAGCCCTCTATGAGCTTCCAAATATCACTTTGCCAATTCCACAAGAACTGTCTTAGCGAAAGGCTTCTTGAGGGAAGAGCTGTTACTCTGTGAGATGATTTCACAGAATACAAAGAAATTTCTCAGAAAGCTTCCTTCTCTTTCTTATCACAGGATATTTCCTTTGGCCCTATAGTCCTCAAAGGGATTCGAAATATCTGTTCTCAGATTCCACAGAAATAAGGCTAGCAAAGAGATCCACGAAATACAGATGTAACTCTGTGAGTGGAAGTCACGCATCACAGAGCAGTTTCTCAGAAAGCTTCTTTCCAGAATTCATCTTAGCGAAAGGCTTTTTGAGGGGAAAGCTGTAACTCTGTCAGATGATTTCACAGAACACAAAGAAGTTTCTCAGAAAGCTTCTTTCTCTTTGCTATCGGAGGATATTTCCTTTGGCCCTATAGACTTCAAAGGGATCCGAAATATCTGTTCTCACATTCCACAGAAATACGGCTAGCAAAGAGATCCACGAAATACTGTTGTAACTCTGTGAGATGAATTAACAGAACACTGAGCAGTTTCTCCGAAAGCTTCTTTCCAGATTTCATCTGAGGATAATTACTTTTTCACCATAGCCCTCTATGGGCTTCCAAATATCACTTTGCCAATTCCACAAGAACTGTCTTAGCGAAAGGCTTCTTGAGGGGAAAGCTGTAACTCTGTGAGATGATTTCACAGAACACAAAGAAGTTTCTCACAAAGCTTCTTTCTCTTTGTTATCGGAGGATACTTCCTTTGGCCCTATAGTCTTCAAAGGGATCCGAAATATCTCCTCTCAGATTCCACAGAAATAAGGCTAGGAAAGAGATCCAGGAAATACAGATGTAACTCTGTGAGTCAATGTCACACATCACAGAGCAGGTTCTCAAAAAGCTTCTTTCCAGATTTCAACTGAGGATATTTCCTTTTTCACCATAGCCCTCTATGGTCTTCGAAATATCACTTTGCTAATTCACAAGAACTGTCTTAGCGAAAGGCTTCTTGAGGGGAAAGCTGTAACTCTGTGAGATGATTTCACAGAACACAAAGAAGTTTCTCACAAAGCTTCTTTCTCTTTGCTATCGGAGGATATTTCCTTCGGCCCTATACACTTCTAAGGGATCCGAAATATCTGTTCTCACATTCCACAGAAATACGGCTAGCAAAGAGATCCACGAAATACTGTTGTAACTCTGTGAGATGAATTAACAGAACACTGAGCAGTTTATCCGAAAGCTTCTTTCCAGATTTCATCTGAGGATAATTACTTTTTCACCATAGCCCTCTATGGGCTTCCAAATATCACTTTGCCAATTCCGCAAGAACTCTCTTAGCGAAAAGCTTCTTGAGGGGAAAGCAGTAACTCTGTGAGATGATTTCACAGAACACAAAGAAGTTTCTCAGAAAGCTTCTTTCCCTTTGTTATCGTAGGATATTTCCTTTGGCCCTATAGTCTTCAAAGGGATCCGAAATATCTGTTCTCAGATTCCACAGAAATAAGGCTAGGAAAGAGATCCACGAGATACACATGTAACTGTGAGATGAATTAACAGAAAACTAAGCAGTTTCTCAGAAAGCTTCTTTCCAGATTTCATCTGAGGATATTTCCTTTTTCACCATAGGCCTCTATGGGCTTCCAAATATCACTTTGCCAATTACACAAGAACTGTCTTAGCGAAAGGCTTCTTGAGGGGGAAGCTGTAACTCTGTGAGATGATTTCACAGAATACATAGAAGTTACTCACAAAGCTTCTTTCTCTTTGTTTTCGGAGGATATTTCCTTTGGCCCTGTAGTCTTCAAAGGGATCCGAAATATCTGTTCTCAGATTCCACAGAAATAAGGCTAGAAAAGAGATCCATGAAATACACATATAACTCTGCGAGATGAATTAAGAGAAAACTAAGCAGTTTCTCAGAAAACTTCTTTCCAGATTTCATCTGAGGATATTTCCTTTTTCACCATAGACCTCTAGGGGCTTCCAAATATCACTTTGCCAATTCCACAAGAAGTGTCTTAGCGAAAGGCTTCTTGAGGGGAAAGCTGTAACCATGTGAGATGATTTCACAGAACACAAATAAGTTTCTCAGAAAGCTTCTTTCTCTTTGTTATCGGAGGATATTTCCTTTGGCCCTGTAGTCTTCAAAGGGATCCGAAATATCTGTTCTCAGATTCCACAGAAATAAGGCTTGCAAGGAGATCCAGGAAATACAGATGTAACTCTGTGAGTGGAAGTCACACATCAGAGAGCAGTTTCTCAGAAAGCTTCTTTCCAGATTTCATCTGAGCATATTTCTTTTTTCACCAAAGCCCTCGAAGGGCTTCCAAATATCACTTTGCCAATTCCACAAGAACTGTCTTAGCGAAAGTCTTCTTGAGGGGAAAGCTGTAACTCTGTGAGATGATTTCACAGAACACAATGAAGTTTTTCAGAAAGCTTCTTTCTCTTTGTTATCGGAGGATATTTCCTTTGGCCCTATAGTCTTCAGAGGGATACGAAATATCTGTTCTCAGATTCCACAGAAATAAGGCTAGCAAAGAGATCCACGAAATACAGATGTAACTCTGTGAGTGGAAGTCACACATCACAGAGCAGTTTCTCAGAAAGCTTCTTTCCAGATTTCATCTGAGGATATTTCCTTTTTCACCATAGCCCTCTAAGGGCTTCCAAATATCACTTTGCCAATTCCACAAGAACTGTCTTAGCTAAAGGCTTCTTGAGGGGAAAGCTGTAACTCGGTGAGATGATTTCAAAGAACACAAAGAAGTTTCTCAGAAAGCTTCTTTATCTTTGTTATCGGAGGATATTTCCTTTGGCCCTATACTCTTCAAAGGGATCCGAAATATCTGTTCTCAGATTTCACAGAAATAAGGCTACAAAGGGATCCACGAAATACAGATGTAATTCTGGGAGATGAATAAACAGAACACTAAGCACTTTCTCAGAAAGCTTCTTTCCAGATTTCATCTGAGGATATTTCCTTTTTAACCATAGCCCTCTATGGGCTTCCAAATATCACTTTGCCAATTCCACAAGAACTGTCTTAGCGAAAGGCTTCTTGAGGGGATAGCTGTAACTCTGTGAGATGATTTCACAGAACACAAAGAAGTTTCTCAGAAACCTTCTTTCTCTTTGTTATCGGAGGATATTTCCTTTGGCCCTATAGTCTTCAAAGGGATCCGAAATACCTGTTCTCAGATTCCACAGAAATAAGGCTAGCAAAGAGATCCACGCAATACAGATGTAACTCTGTGAGTGGAAGTCACACATCACAGAGCAGTTTCTCAGAAAGCTTCTTTCCAGATTTCATCTGAGGATATTTCCTTTTTCACCATAGCCCTCTATGGGCTTCCAAATATCACTTTGCCAATTCCTCAAGAACTGTCTTAGCTAAAGGCTTATTGAGGGGAAAGCTGTAACTCTGTGAGACGATTTCACAGAACACAAAGAAGTTTCTCAGAAAGCTTCTTTCTCTTTGTTATCGGAGGATATTTCCTTTGGCCATATAGTCTTCAAAGGGATCCGAAATATCTGTTCTCAGATTCCACAGAAATAAGGCTAGCAAAGAGATCCACGAAATACAGATGTAACTCTCTGAGTGGAAGTCACACATCACAGAGCAGTTTCTCAGAAAGCTTCTTTACAGATTTCATCTGAGGATATTTCCTTTTTCACCATAGCCCTCTAAGGGCTTCCAAATATCACTTTGCCAATTCCACAAGAACTGTCTTAGCTAAAGGCTTCTTGAGGGGAAAGCTGTAACTCTGTGAGATGATTTCACAGAACACAAAGAAGTTTCTCAGAAAGCTTCCTTCTCTTAGTTATCGGAGGATATTTCCTTTGGCCATATAGTCTTCAAAAGGATCCGAAATATCTGTTCTCACATTCCACAGAAATAAGGCTAGCAAAGAGATCCACGAAATACTGTTGTAACTCTGTGAGATGAATTAACAGAACACTAAGCAGTTTTTCAGAAAGCTTCTTTCCAGATTTCATCTGAGGATATTTCCGTTTTCACCATAGCCCACTATGGGCTTCCAAATATCACTTTGCCAATTCCAAAAGAACTGTCTTAGCCAAAGGCTTCTTGAGGGGAAAGCTGTAACTCTGTTAGACGATTTCACAGAACACAAAGAAGTTTCTCAAAAAGCTTCTTTCTCTTTGTTATCGGACGATACTTCATTTGGCCATATAGTCATCAAAGGGATCCGAAATATCTGTTCTCACATTCCACAGAAATAAGGCTAGCAAAGATATCCACGAAATACACATGAAACTCTGTGAGATGAATTAAAAGAACACTAAGCAGTTTCTCCGAAAGCTTCTTTCCAGATTTCATCTGAGGATAATTACTTTTTCACCATAGTCCTCTATGGGCTTCCAAATATCAAATTACCAATTACACAAGAACTGTCTTAGCGAAAGGATTCTTGAGTGGAAAGCTGTAACTCGGTGAGATGATTTCACAGAACACATAGAAGTTGCTCACAAAGCTTCTTTCTCTTTGTTATCGGAGGATATTTCCTTTGGCCCTGTAGTCTTCAAAGGAATCCGAAATATCTGTTCTCAGATTCCACAGAAATAAGGTTAGCAAAGTGTTCCATGAAATACAGATGTACCTCTGTGAGATGAAGTCACACATCAGAGAGTAGTTTCTCAGAAAGCTTCTTTCCAGATTTCATCTGAGGATATTTCGTTTTTCACCACAGCCCTCTATGGGCTTCCAAATATCACTTTGCCAATTCCACAAGAACTGTCTTAGCGAAAGGCTTCTTGAGGGGAAAGCTGTAACTCTGTGAGATGATTTCACAGAACACAAAGAAGTTTCTCACAAAGCTTCTTTCTCTTTGTTATCGGAGGATACTTCCTTTGGCCCTATAGTCTTCAAAGGGATCCGAAATATCTCCTCTCAGATTCCACAGAAATAAGGCTAGCAAAGAGATCCAGGAAATACAGATGTAACTCTGTGAGTGGAAGTCAAACATCACAGAGCAGTTTCTCAGAAACCTTCTATCCAGATTTCATCTGAGGATATTTCCTTTTTCACCATTGAACTCTATGGGCTTTCAAATATCACTTTGCCAATTCCACAAGAACTGTCTTAGCGAAAGGCTTCTTGAGCGGAAAGCTGTAACTCTGTGAGATGATTCCACAGAACACAAAGAAGTTTCTCAGAAAGCTTCTTTCTCTTTGTTATCGGAGGATATTTCCTTTGGCCCTATAGTCTTCAAAGGGATGCGAAATGTCTGTTCTCAGATTCCACAGAAATAAGGCAAGCAAAGAGATCCACGAAATACAGATGTAACTCTGTGAGTGGATGTCACACATCACAGAGCAGGTTCTCACAAAGCTTCTTTCCAGATTTCAACTGAGGATATTTCCTTTTTCACCATAGCCCTCTATGGGCTTCCAAATATCACTTTGACAATTCCACAAGAACTGTCTTAGCGAAAGGCTTCTTGAGGGGAAAGCTGTAACTCTGTTAGATGATTTCACAGAACACAAAGAAGTTTCTCAAAAAGCTTCTTTCTCTTTGTTATCGGACGATACTGCATTTGGCCATATAGTCATCAAAGGGATCCGAAATATCTGTTCTCACATTCCACAGAAATAAGGCTAGCAAAGAGATCTACGAAATACACATGAAACTCTGTGAGATGAATTAAAAGAACACTAAGCAGTTTCTCCGAAAGCTTCTTTCCAGATTTCATCTGAGGATAATTACTTTTTCACCATAGCCCTCTATGGGCTTCCAAATATCACTTTGCCAATTCCGCAAGAACTCTCTTAGCGAAAGGCTTCTTGAGGGGAAAGCAGTAACTCTCTGAGATGATTACACAGAACACAAAGAAGTTTCTCAGAAAGCTTCTTTCCCTTTGTTATAGTAGGATATTTCCTTTGGCCCTATAGTCTTCAAAGGGATCCGAAATATCTGTTCCCAGATCCACAGAAATAAGGCTAGCAAAGAGATCCAGGAAATACACATGTAACTCTGTGAGATGAATTAACAGAAAACTAAGCAGTTTCTCAGAAAGCTTCTTTCCAGATTTCATCTGAGGATATTTCCTTTTTCACCATAGCCCTCTATGGGCTTCCAAATATCACTTTGCCAATTACACAAGAACTGTCTTAGCGAAAGGCTTCTTGAGTGGAAAGCTGTAACTCTGTGAGATGATTTCACAGAACACATAGAAGTTGCTCACAAAGCTTCTTTCTCTTTGTTATCGGAGGATATTTCCTTTGGCCCTGTAGTCTTCAAAGGAATCCGAAATATCTGTTCTCAGATTCCACAGAAATAAGGTTAGCAAAGAGTTCCATGAAATACAGATGTAACTCTGTGAGATGAAGTCACACATCACAGAGTAGTTTCTCAGAAAGCTTCTTTCCAGATTTCATCTGAGGATATTTCGTTTTTCAACCCAGCCCTCTATGGGCTTCCAAATATCACTTTGCCAATTCCACAAGAATTGTCTTAGCGAAAGGCTTCTTCAGGGGAAAGCTGTAACTCTGTGAGATGATTTCACAGAACACAAAGAAGTTTCTCACAAAGCTTCTTTCTCTTTGTTATCGGAGGATACTTCCTTTGGCCCTATAGTCTTCAAAGGGATCCGAAATATCTCCTCTCAGATTCCACAGAAATAAGGCTAGCAAAGAGATCCAGGAAATACAGATGTAACTCTGTGAGTGGAAGTCACACATCACAGAGCAGTTTCTCAGAAACCTTCTTTCCAGATTTCATCTGAGGACATTTCCTTTTTCACCATAAAACTCTATGGGCTTTCAAATATCACTTTGCCAATTCCACAAGAACTGTCTTAGCGAAAGGCTTCTTGAGCGGAAAGCTGTAACTCTGTGAGATGATTTCACAGAACACAAAGAAGTTTCTCAGAAAACTTCTTTCTCTTTGTTATCGGAGGATATTTCCCTTGGCCCTATAGTCTTCAAAGGGATCCGAAATGTCTGTTCTCAGATTCCAAAGAAATAAGGCAAGCAAAGAGATCCACGAAATACAGATGTAACTCTGTGAGTGGATGTCACACATCACAGAGCAGGTTCTCAAAAAGCTTCTTTCCAGATTTCAACTGAGGATATTTCCTTTTTCACCATAGCCCTCTATGGGCTTCCAAATATCACTTTGCCAATTCCACAAGAACTGTCTTAGCGAAAGGCTTCTTGAGGGGATAGCTGTAACTCTCTGAGATGATTTCACAGAACACAAAGAAGTTTCTCAAAAACCTTCTTTCTCTTTGTTATCGGAGGATATTTCCTTTGGCCCTTTAGTCTTCAAACGGATCCGAAATATCTGTTCTCAGATTTCACAGAAATAAGGCTAGCAAAGGGATCCACGAAATACAGATGTAACTCTGTGAGATGAATAAACAGAACACTAAGCACTTTCTCAGAAAGCTTCTTTCCAGATTTCATCTGAGGATATTTCCTTTTTCACCTTAGACCTCTATGGGCTTCCAAATATCACTTTTCCAATTCCACAAGAACTGTCTTAGCGAAAGGTTCTTGAGAGGAAAGCTGTAACTCTGTGAGATGATTTCAGGGAACACAAAGAAGTTTCTCAGAAAGCTTCTTTCTCTTTGTTATCGGAGGATATTTCCTTTGGCCCTATAGTCTTCAAAGGGATGCGAAATATCTGTTCTCTGATTCCACAGAAATAAGGCTAGCAAAGATATCCACGAAATACAAATGTAACTCTGTGAGTGGAAGTCACACATCACAGAGCAGTTTCTCAGAAAGCTTCTTTCCAGATTTCATCTGAGGATATTTCCTTTTTCTCCCTAGCCCTCTATGGGCTTCCAAATATCACTTTGCCAATTCCACAAGAACTGTCTTAAGGAAAGGCTTCTTGACGGGAAAGCTGTAACTCTGTGAGATGATTTCACAGAACACAAAGAAGTTTCTCAAAAAGCTTCTTTCTCTTTGTTATCGGAGGATATTTCCTTTGTCCCTATAGTCTTCAAAGGATTCCGAAATATCTGTTCTGAGATTTCACAGAAATAAGGCTAGCAAAGAGTTCCACGAAATACAGAAGTAACTCTGTGAGTGGAAGTCACACATCACACAGCAGTTTCTCAGAAAGCTTCTTGCCAGATTTCATCGCAGGATATTTAATTTTTCACCGTAGCCTTCTATGGGCTTCCAAATATCACTATGCCAATTCCACAAGTACTGTCTTAGCGAAAGGCTTCTTGACGGGAAAGCTGGAACTCTGTGAAATGATTTCAAAGAACACAAAGAAGTTTTTCAGAAAGCTTCTTTCTCTTTGATATCGGAGGATATTTCCTTTGGCCCTGTAGTCTTCAAAGGGATCCGAAATATCTGTTCTCAGATTCCACAGAAGTAAGGCTAGAAAAGAGATCCACGAAATACAGATGTAACTCTGTGAGTGGAAGTCACGCATCACAGAGCAGTTTCTCAGAAAGCCTCTTTCTAGATTTCATCTGAGGATATTGCCTTTTTCACCATAGCCCTCTATGGGCTTCCAAATATCACTTTGCAATTCCACAAGAACTGACTTAGCGAAAGGCTTCTTGAGGGGAAAGCTGTACCTCTGTGAGATGATTTCACAGAACACAAAGAAGTTTCTCAGAAAGCTTCCTTCTCTTAGTTATCGGAGGATATTTCCTTTGGCCATATAGTCTTCAAAAGGATCCGAAATATCTGTTCTCACATTCCACAGAAATAAGGCTAGCAAAGAGATCCACGAAATACTCATGTAACTCTGTGAGATGAATTAACAGAACACTAAGCAGTTTCTCAGAAAACTTATTTCCAGATTTCATCTGGGTATATTTCCTTTTTCACCATAGCCCTCTATGGGCTTCCAAATATCACTTTGCCAATTCCACAAGAACTGTCTTAGCGAAAGGCTTCTTGAGGGGAAAGCTGTAACTCTGTGAGATGATTTCACAGAACACAAAGAAGTTTCTCAGAAAGCTTCTTTCTCTTTGTTATCGGAGGATATTTCCTTTGGCCCTATAGTCTTCAAAGGGATCCGAATTATCTGTTCTCAGATTCCACAGAAATAAGGCTCGCAAAGAGATCCACGAAATACAGATGTAACTCTGTGTGTGGAAGTCACACATCACAGAGCAGGTTCTCAGAAGGCCTCTTTAGAAGATTTCATCTGAGGATATTTCCTTTTTCACCATAGCCCTCTATGGGCTTCCAAATATCACTTTGCCAATTCCACAAGAACTGTCTTAGCGAAAGGCTTCTTTAGGTTAAAGCTGTAACTCTGTGAGATGATTCCACAGAACACAAGGAGGTTTCTCAGAAAGTTTCTTTCTCTTTGTTATCGGAGGATATTTCCTTTGGCCCTATAGACTTCAAAGGGATCCGAAATATCTGTTCTCACATTCCACAGATATAAGGCTAGCAAAGAGATCCACGAAATACTGTTGTAACTCTGTGAGATGAATTAACAGAACACTAAGCAGTTTTTCAGAAAGCTTCTTTCCAGATTTCATCTGAGGATATTTCCGTTTTCACCATAGCCCTCTATGGGCTTCCAAATATCACTTTGCCAATTCCAAAAGAACTGTCTTAGCGAAAGGCTTCTTGAGGGGAAAGCTGTAACTCTGTTAGACGATTTCACAGAACACAAAGAAGTTTCTCAAAAAGCTTCTTTCTCTTTGTTATCGGACGATACTTCATTTGGCCATATAGTCATCAAAGGGATCCGAAATATCTGTTCTTGGATTCCACAAAAATAAGGCTAGCAAAGAGATCCACGAAATACACATGAAACTCTGTGAGATGAATTAAAAGAACACTAAGCAGTTTCTCCGAAAGCTTCTTTCCAGATTTCATCTGAGGATAATTACTTTTTCACCATAGTCCTCTATGGGCTTCCAAATATCAAATTGCCAATTACACAAGAACTGTCTTAGCGAAAGGATTCTTGAGTGGAAAGCTGTAACTCTGTGAGATGATTTCACAGAACACATAGAAGTTGCTCACAAAGCTTCTTTCTCTTTGTTATCGGAGGATATTTCCTTTGGCCCTGTAGTCTTCAAAGGAATCCGAAATATCTGTTCTCAGATTCCACAGAAATAAGGTTAGCAAAGTGTTCCATGAAATACAGATGTACCTCTGTGAGATGAAGTCACACATCAGAGAGTAGTTTCTCAGAAAGCTTCTTTCCAGATTTCATCTGAGGATATTTCGTTTTTCACCACAGCCTTCTATGGGCTTCCAAATATCACTTTGCCAATTCCACAAGAACTGTCTTAGCGAAAGACTTCTTGAGGGGAAAGCTGTAACTCTGTGAGATGATTTCACAGAACACAAAGAAGTTTCTCACAAAGCTTCTTTCTCTTTGTTATCGGAGGATACTTCCTTTGGCCCTATAGTCTTCAAAGGGATCCGAAATATCTCCTCTCAGATTCCACAGAAATAAGGCTAGCAAAGAGATCCAGGAAATACAGATGTAACTCTGTGAGTGGAAGTCAAACATCACAGAGCAGTTTCTCAGAAACCTTCTTTCCAGATTTCATCTGAGGATATTTCCTTTTTCACCATTGAACTCTATGGGCTTTCAAATATCACTTTGCCAATTCCACAAGAACTGTCTTAGCGAAAGGCTTCTTGAGCGGAAAGCTGTAACTCTGTGAGATGATTCCACAGAACACAAAGAAGTTTCTCAGAAAGCTTCTTTCTCTTTGTTATCGGAGGATATTTCCTTTGGCCCTATAGTCTTCAAAGGGATGCGAAATGTCTGTTCTCAGATTCCACAGAAATAAGGCAAGCAAAGAGATCCACGAAATACAGATGTAACTCTGTGAGTGGATGTCACACATCACAGAGCAGGTTCTCACAAAGCTTCTTTCCAGATTTCAACTGAGGATATTTCCTTTTTCACCATAGCCCTCTATGGGCTTCCAAATATCACTTTGACAATTCCACAAGAACTGTCTTAGCGAAAGGCTTCTTGAGGGGAAAGCTGTAACTCTGTTAGATGATTTCACAGAACACAAAGAAGTTTCTCAAAAAGCTTCTTTCTCTTTGTTATCGGACGATACTGCATTTGGCCATATAGTCATCAAAGGGATCCGAAATATCTGTTCTCACATTCCACAGAAATACGGCTAGCAAAGAGATCTACGAAATACACATGAAACTCTGTGAGATGAATTAAAAGAACACTAAGCAGTTTCTCCGAAAGCTTCTTTCCAGATTTCATCTGAGGATAATTACTTTTTCACCATAGCCCTCTATGGGCTTCCAAATATCACTTTGCCAATTCCGCAAGAACTCTCTTAGCGAAAGGCTTCTTGAGGGGAAAGCAGTAACTCTCTGAGATGATTACACAGAACACAAAGAAGTTTCTCAGAAAGCTTCTTTCCCTTTGTTATAGTAGGATATTTCCTTTGGCCCTATAGTCTTCAAAGGGATCCGAAATATCTGTTCCCAGATCCACAGAAATAAGGCTAGCAAAGAGATCCAGGAAATACACATGTAACTCTGTGAGATGAATTAACAGAAAACTAAGCAGTTTCTCAGAAAGCTTCTTTCCAGATTTCTTCTGAGGATATTTCCTTTTTCACCATAGCCCTCTATGGGCTTCCAAATATCACTTTGCCAATTACACAAGAACTGTCTTAGCGAAAGGCTTCTTGAGTGGAAAGCTGTAACTCTGTGAGATGATTTCACAGAACACATAGAAGTTGCTCACAAAGCTTCTTTCTCTTTGTTATCGGAGGATATTTCCTTTGGCCCTGTAGTCTTCAAAGGAATCCGAAATATCTGTTCTCAGATTCCACAGAAATAAGGTAAGCAAAGAGTTCCATGAAATACAGATGTAACTCTGTGAGATGAAGTCACACATCACAGAGTAGTTTCTCAGAAAGCTTCTTTCCAGATTTCATCTGAGGATATTTCGTTTTTCAACCCAGCCCTCTATGGGCTTCCAAATATCACTTTGCCAATTCCACAAGAATTGTCTTAGCGAAAGGCTTCTTCAGGGGAAAGCTGTAACTCTGTGAGATGATTTCACAGAACACAAAGAAGTTTCTCACAAAGCTTCTTTCTCTTTGTTATCGGAGGATACTTCCTTTGGCCCTATAGTCTTCAAAGGGATCCGAAATATCTCCTCTCAGATTCCACAGAAATAAGGCTAGCAAAGAGATCCAGGAAATACAGATGTAACTCTGTGAGTGGAAGTCACACATCACAGAGCAGTTTCTCAGAAACCTTCTTTCCAGATTTCATTTGAGGACATTTCCTTTTTCACCATAAATCTCTATGGGCTTTCAAATATCACTTTGCCAATTCCACAAGAACTGTCTTAGCGAAAGGCTTCTTGAGCGGAAAGCTGTAACTCTGTGAGATGATTTCACAGAACACAAAGAAGTTTCTCAGAAAGCTTCTTTCTCTTTGTTATCGGAGGATATTTCCTTTGGCCCTATAGTCTTCAAAGGGATCCGAAATGTCTGTTCTCAGATTCCAAAGAAATAAGGCAAGCAAAGAGATCCACGAAATACAGATGTAACTCTGTGAGTGGATGTCACACATCACAGAGCAGGTTCTCAAAAAGCTTCTTTCCAGATTTCAACTGAGGATATTTCCTTTTTCACCATAGCCCTCTATGGGCTTCCAAATATCACTTTGCCAATTCCACAAGAACTGTCTTAGCGAAAGGCTTCTTGAGGGGATAGCTGTAACTCTCTGAGATGATTTCACAGAACACAAAGAAGTTTCTCAAAAACCTTCTTTCTCTTTGTTATCGGAGGATATTTCCTTTGGCCCTTTAGTCTTCAAAGAGATCCGAAATATCTGTTCTCAGATTTCACAGAAATAAGGCTAGCAAAGGGATCCACGAAATACAGATGTAACTCTGTGAGTGGAAGTCACACATCTCAGAGCAGTTTCTCAGAAAGCTTCTTTTCAGATTTCATCTGAGGATAATTCCTTTTTCACCATAGCCCTCTAAGGGCTTCCAAATATCAATTTGCCAATTCCACCAGAACTGTCTTAGAGAAAGGCTTATTGAGGGGAAAGATGTAACTCTGTGAGATGATTTCACAGAACACAAAGAAGTTTCTCAGAAAGCTTCTTTCTCCTTGTTATCGGAGGATAGTTCCTTTGGCCCTATAGTCTTCAAAGGGATCCGAAATATCTGTTCTCAGATTCCACAGAAGTAAGGCTGGCAAAGAGATCCACGAAATACAGATGTAACTCTGTGAGATGATTTTACAGAACACTAAGCAGTTTCTCAGAAAGCTTCTTTCCAGATTTCATCTGAGGATATTTCCTTTTTCACCATAGCCCTCTATGAGCTTCCAAATATCACTTTGCGAATTCCACAAGAACTGTCTTAGCGAAAGGCTTCTTGTGGGAAAGCTGTAACTCTGTGAGATGAATTCACAGAACCCAAAGAAGTTTCTCACAAAGCTTCTTTCCCTTTGTTATTGGAGGATATTTCCTTTGGCCTATAGTCTTCAAAGGATTCCGAAATATCTGTTCTCAGATTCCACAGAAATAAGGCTAGCAAAGAGATCAACGATATACGGATGTAACTCTGTGAGTGGAAGTCACACATCACAGAGCAGTTTCTCAGGAAACTTCTTTCCTGATATCATCTGAGGATATTTCCTTTTTCACCATAGCCCTCTTCGGGCTTCTAAATATCATTTTGCCAATTCCACAAGAACTGTCTTAGCGAAAGGCTTCTTGAGGGGAAAGCTGTAACTCTGTTAGATGATTTCACAGAACACAAAGAAGTTTCTCAGAAAGCTTCTTTCTCATTGTTGTCGGAGGATACTTCCTTTGGCCCTATAGTCTTCAAAGGGATCCGAAATATCTGTTCTCAGATTCCACAGAAATAAGGCTAGCAAAGAGAACCACGAAACACAGATGTAACTCTTTGAGTGGAAGTCACACATCACAGAGCAGCTTCTCAGAAAGCTTCTTTCCAGTCTTCATCTGAGGATATTTCCTTTTTCACCATAGCCCTCTATGGGCTTCCAAATATCACTTTGCCAATTCCACAAGAACTGTCTTAGCGAAAGGCTTCTTGAGGGGAAAGCTGTACCTCTGTGAGATGATTTCACAGAACACAAAGAAGTTTATCAGAAAGCTTCTTTCTCTTTTTTATCGGAGGATATTTCCGTTGGCCCTATGGTCTTCAAAGGGATCCGAAATATCTGTTATCAGATTCCACAGAAATAAGGCTAGCAAGGAGATCCACGAAATACAGTTGTAACTCTGTGAGTGGAAGTCACACATCACAGAGCAGTTTCTCAGAAAGCTTCTTTCCAGATTTCATCTGAGGATATTTCCTTTTTCACCATAACCCTCTATGGTCTTCCAGATATCACTTTGCCAATTCAACAAGAACTGTCTTAGCGAAAGGCTTCTTGAGGGGAAAGCTGTAACTCTGTGAGATGATTTCACAGAACACAAAGAAGATTATCAGAAAGCTTCTTTCTCTTTTTTATCGGAGGATATTTCCTTTGGCCCCATAGTCTTCAAAGGGATCCGAAATATCTGTTCTCAGGTCCACAGAAATAAGGCTAGCAAAGAGATCCACGAAATACAGATTTAACTCTGTGAGTGGAGGTCACACATCACAGAGCAGTTTCTCAGAAAGCTTCTTTCCAGATTTCATCTGAGGATATTTCTTTTTTCACCATAGCCCTCTATGGGCTTCCAAATATCACATTGCCAATTCCAAAAAAACTGTCTTAGCGAAAGGCTTCTTGAGGGGAAAGCTGTAACTCTGTGAGATGATTTCACAGAAAACAAAGAAGTTTCTCAGAAAGCTTCTTTCTCTTTATTATCGGAGGATATTTCCGTTGGCCCTATGGTCTTCAAAGGGATCCGAAATATCTGTTATGAGATTCCACAGAAATAAGGCTAGCAAGGAGATCCACGAAATACAGATGTAACTCTGTGAGTGGAAGTCACACATCACAGAGCAGTTTCTCAGAAAGCTTCTTTGCAGATTTCATCTGAGGATATTTCCTTTTTCACCATAACCCTCTATGGTCTTCCAGATATCACTTTGCCAATTCAACAAGAACTGTCTTAGCGAAAGGCTTCTTGAGGGGAAAGCTGTAACTCTGTGAGATGATTTCACAGAACACAAAGAAGATTATCACAAAGCTTCTTTCTCTTTTTTATCGGAGGATATTTCCTTTGGCCCCATAGTCTTCAAAGGGATCCGAAATATCTGTTCTCAGGTCCACAGAAATAAGGCTAGCAAAGAGATCCACGAAATACAGATTTAACTCTGTGAGTGGAGGTCACACATCACAGAGCAGTTTCTCAGAAAGCTTCTTTCCAGATTTCATCTGAGTATATTTCCTTTTTCACCATAGCCCTCTATGGGCTTCCAAATATCACTTTGCCAATTCCAAAAAAACTGTCTTAGCGAAAGGCTTCTTGAGGGGAAAGCTGTAACTTTGTGAGATGATTACACAGAAAACAAAGAAGTTTCTCAGAAAGCTTCTTTCTCTTTATTATCGGAGGATATTTCCTTTGGCCCTATAGTCTTCAAAGGGATCCGAATTATCTGTTCTCAGATTGCACAGAAATAAGGCTAGCAAAGAGATCCACGAAATACAGAAGTAACTCTGTGAGTGGAAGTCACACATCACAGATCAGTTTCTCAGAAAGCTTCTTTCCAGATTTCATCTGAGGATATTTCCTTTTTCACCATAGCCCTCTATGGGCTTCCAAATATCACTTTACCAATTAAACAAGAACTGTCTTAGCGAAAGGCTTCTAGAGGGGAAAGCTGTAATTCTGTGAGATGATTTCACAGAACACAAAGAAGTTTCTCACAAAGCTTCTTTCCCTTTGTTATCGGAGGATATTTCCTTTAGCCCTATAGTCTTCAAAGGATTCCAAAATATCTGTTCTCAGATTCCACAGAAATAAGGCTAGCAAAGAGATCCACGAAATACAGATGTAACTCTGTGAGTTGTAGTCACACATCACAGAGCAGATTCTCAGAAAGCATCTTTCCAGATTTCTTCTGAGGATATTTCCTTTTTCACCATAGCCCTCTAAGGGCTTGCAAATATCACTTTGCCAATTCCACAAGAACTGTCTTAGCGAATGGCTTCTTGAGGGGAAAGCTGTAACTCTGTGAGATGATTTCACAGAACACAAAGAAGTTTCTCAGAAAGCTTCTTTCTCTTTGTTATCGGAGGATATTTCCTTTGGAACTATAGTCTTCAAAGGTATCCGAAATATCTGTTCTCAGATTCCACAGAATGAAGGAAGCAAAGAGACACACGAAATACAGATGTAACCCTGTGAGTGGAAGTCACACATCACAGAGCAGTTTCTCAGAAAGCTTCTTTCCAGATTTCATATGAGGATATTTCCTTTTTCTCCATAGCCCTCTATGGGCTTCCAAATATCACTTTGCCAATTCCACAAGAACTGTCTTAGCGAAAGGCTTCTTGAGGGGAAAGCTGTACCTCTGTGAGATGATTTCACAGAACACAAAGAAGTTTCTCACAAAGCTTCTTTCTCTTTGTTATCGGAGGATATTTCCTTTGGCCCTATAGTCTTCAAAGGGATCTGAAATATCTGTTCTCAGATTCCACAGAAATAAGGATAGCAAAGAGATCCACGAAATACAGATGTAACTCTGTGAGTGGAAGTCACACATCACAGAGCAGTTTTTCAGAAAGCTTCTTTCCATATTTCATCTGAGGATATTTCCTTTTTGACCATAGCCCTCTGGGCTTCCAAATATCACTTTGCCAGTTCCACAAGAACTGTCTTACCGAAAGGCTTCTTGAATGGAAAACTGTAACTCTGTGAGATGATTTCACAGAACACAAAGAAATTTCTCAGAAAGCTTCTTTGTCTATCTTATCATAGGATATTTCCTTTGGCCCTATAGTCTTCAAAGGGATACGAAATATCTGTTATCAGATTCCACAGAAATAAGGCTAGCAAAGAGATGCACGAAATACAGATG
This sequence comes from Macaca mulatta, assembly GCF_049350105.2. Taxonomy (NCBI): domain Eukaryota; kingdom Metazoa; phylum Chordata; class Mammalia; order Primates; family Cercopithecidae; genus Macaca; species Macaca mulatta. The sequence goes on along the minus strand of NC_133409.1, from coordinate 51,005,490 downwards.
TAACTCTGTGAGTGGAAGTCACACATCACAAAGCAGTTTCCCAGAAAGCTTCTTTACAGATTTCATCTGAGGATATTTCCTTTTTCCCCATAGCCCTCTATGGGCTTCCAAATATCACTTTACCAATTCCACAAGAACTTTCTTAGCGAAAGGCTTCTTGAGGGGAAAACTGTAACTCTGTGAGATGATTTCACAGAACACAAAGAAGTTTCTCAGAAAGCTTCTTTCTCTCTGTTATCGGAGGATATTTCCTTTGTCCCTATGGTCTTCAAAGGGATCCGAAATATCTGTTCTCATATTCCACAGAAATAAGGCTATCAAAGAGATCCACCGAATACAGATGTAACTCTGTGAATGGAAGTCACACATCACAGAGCAGTATCTCAGAAAGCTTCTTTTCAGATTTCGTCTCAGGATATTTCCTTTTTCACCATAGCCCTCTAAGGGCTTCCAAATATCACTTTGCCAATTCCACCAGAACTGTCTTAGCGAAAGGCTTCTTGAGGGGAAAGATGTAACTCTGTGAGATGATTTCACAGAACACAAAGAAGTTTCTCAGAAAGCTTCTTTCTCCTTGTTATCGGAGGATAGTTCCTTTGGCCCTATAGTCTTCAAAGGGATCCGAAATATCTGTTCTCAGATTCCACAGAAATAAGGCTAGCAAAGAGATCCACGAAATACAGATGTAACTCTCTGAGATGATTTTACAGAACACTAAGCAGTTTCTCAGAAAGCTTCTTTCCAGATTTCATCTGAGGATATTTCCTTTTTCACCATAGCCCTCTATGGGCTTCCAAATATCAGTTTGCCAATTCCTCAAGAACTGTCTTAGCGAAAGGCTTCTTGAGGGGAAAGCTATAACTCTGCGAGATGATTTCACACAGCACAAAGAAGTTTCTCACAAAGCTTCTTTCTCTTTGTTATCGGAGGATATTTTCTTTGGCCCTATAGTCTTCAAAGGGATCCGAAATATCTGTTCTCAGATTCCACAGAAATAAGGGTAGCAAACAGATCCACGAAATACTGTTCTAACTCTGTGAGATGAATTAACAGAACACTAAGCAGTTTCTCCGAAAGCTTCTTTCCAGATTTCATCTGAGGATATTTCCTTTTTCACCATAGCCGTCTATGGTCTTCCAAATATCACTTTGCCAATTCCACAAGAACTGTCTTAGCGAAAGGCTTCTTGTGGGAAAGCTGTAACTCTGTGAGATGATTTCACAGAACACAAAGAAGTTTCTCACAAAGCTTCTTTCCCTTTGTTATCGGAGGATATTTCCTTTGGCCCTATAGTCTTCAAAGGATTCCGAAATATCTGTTCTCAGATTCCACAGAAATAAGGCTAGCAAAGAGATCAACGAAATACGGATGTAACTCTGTAAGTGGAAGTCACACATCACAGAGCAGTTTCTCAGAAAGCTTCTTTCCAGATTTCATCTGAGGATATTTCCTTTTTCACCATAGCCCTCTACGGGCTTCCAAATATCATTTTGCCAATTCCACAAGATCTGTCTTAGCGAAAGGCTTCTTGAGGGGAAAGCTGTAACGCTGTTAGATGATTTCACAGAACACAAAGAAGTTTCTCAGAAAGCTTCTTTCTCATTGTTATCGGAGGATATTTCCGTTGGCCCTATGATCTTCAAAGGGATCCGAAATATCTGTTATCAGATTCCACAGAAATAAGGCTAGCAAATAGATCCACGAAATACAGATGTAACTCTGTGAGTGGAAGTCACACATCACAGAGCAGTTTCTCAGAAAGCTTCTTTCCAGATTTCATCTGAGGATATTTCCTTTTTCACCATAGCCCTCTGTGGGCTTCCAAATATCACTTTACCAATTCCACAAGAACTGTCTTTGCGAAAGGCTTCTTGAGGGGAAAGCTGTAACTCTGTGAGATGATTTCACAGAACACAAAGAAGTTTCTCAAAAGGCTTCTTACCCTTTGTTATCGGAGGATATTTCCTTTGGCCCTATAGACTTCAAAGGATTCCGAAATATCTGTTCTCAGATTCCACAGAAATAAGGCTAGCAAAGAGATCAACGAAATACAGATGGAACTCTGTGAGTGGAAGTCACACATCACAGAGCAGTTTCTCAGAAATCTTCTTTCCAGATTTCATCTGAGGATATTTCCTTTTTCACCAAAGCCCTCTATGGGCTTCCAAATATCACTTTGCCAATTCCACAAGAACTGTCTTAGCGAAAGGCTTCTTGAGTGGAATGCTGTAACTCTGTGATATGATTTCACAGAACACAAAGAAGTTTCTCAGAAAGCTTCTTTCTCTTTGTTATCGTAGGAAATTTCCTTTGGCCCTATACTCTTCAAAGGGATCCGAAATATCTCTTCTCTGATTCCACAGAAATAAGGCTAGCAAAGAGATCCACGAAATACAGATGTAACTCTGTGAGTGGAAGTCGTACATCACAGAGCAGTTTCTCAGAAAGCTTCTTTCCAGATTTCATCTGAGGATATTTCCTTTTTCACCATAGCCGTCTATGGGCTTCCAAATATCACTTTGCCAAATCCGCAAGAACTGTCTTAGCGAAAGGCTTCTTGAGGGGAAAGCTGTAACTGTGAGATGATTTCACAGAACACAAAGAAGATTCTCAGATAGCTTCTTTCTCTTTGTTATCGGAGGATATTTCCTTTGGCCCTATAGTCTTCAAAGGGATCCGAAATATCTGATCTCAGATTCCACAGAAAGAAGGCTTGAAAAGAGATCCACGAAATACAGAGGTAACACTGTGAGTGGAAGTCACACATCACAGAGCAGTTTCTCATAAAGCTTCTTTCCAGATTTCATCTGAGGATATTTCCTTTGTCACCATAGCCCCCTATGGGCTTCCAAATATCACTTTGCCAATTCCACAAGAACTGTCTTAGCGAAAGGCTTCTTGAGGGGAAAGCTGTAACACTGTGAGATAATTTCACAGAACACTAAGAAATTTCTCAGAAATCTTCTTTCTATTTCCTAACATAGGATATTTCCTTTGGCCCTATAGTCTTCAAAGGGATCCGAAATATCTGTTCTCAGATTCCACAGAAATAAGGCTAGCAAAGAGATCCAAGAAATACAGATGTAACTCTGTGAGTGGAAGTCACACATCACAGAGCAGTTTCTCAGAAAGCTTCTTTCCAGATTTCATCTGAGGATATTTCCGTTTTCACCATAGCCCTCTATGGGCTTCCAAATATCACTTTGCCAATTCCACAGGAACTGTCTTAGCGAAAGGCTTCTTGAGGGGAATGCTGTAAATCTGAGAGATGATTTCACAGAACACAAAGAAGTTTCTCAGAAATTTTCTTTCTCTTTGTTATCGGAGGATATTTCCTTTGGCCCTATAGTCTTCAAAGGGATCTGAAATATCTGTTCTCAGATTCCACAGAAATAAGGCTAGCAAATTGATGCACGAAATACAGATGTAACTCTGTGAGTGGAAGTCACACATCACAGAGCAGTTTCTCAGAAAGCTTCTTTCCAGATTTCATCTGAGGATATTTCCTTTTTCACCATAGCCCTCTATGGGCTTCCAAATATCACTTTACCAATTCCACAAGAACTTTCTTAGCGAAAGGCTTCTTGAGGGGAAAGCTGTAACTCTGTGAGATGATTTCACAGAACACAAAGAAGTTTCTCAGAAAGCTTCTTTCTCTCTGTTATCGGAGGATATTTCCTTTGGCCCTGTGGTCTTCAAAGGGATCCGAAATATCTGTTCTCAGATTCCACAGAAATAAGGCTAGCAAAGAGATCAACGAAATACAGATGTAACTCTGTGAGTGGAAGTCACACATCACAGAGCAGTTTCTCAGAAATCTTCTTTCCAGATTTCATCTGAGGATATTTCCTTTTTCACCAAAGCCCTCTATGGGCTTCCAAATATCACTTTGCCAATTCCACAAGAACTGTCTTAGCGAAAGGCTTCTTGAGTGGAATGCTGTAACTCTGTGATATGATTTCACAGAACACAAAGAAGTTTCTCAGAAAGCTTCTTTCTCTTTGTTATCGTAGGAAATTTCCTTTGGCCCTATAGTCTTCAAAGGGATCCGAAATATCTCTTCTCTGATTCCACAGAAATAAGGCTAGCAAAGAGATCCACGAAATACAGATGTAACTCTGTGAGTGGAAGTCATACATCACAGAGCAGTTTCTCAGAAAGCTTCTTTCCAGATTTCATCTGAGGATATTTCCTTTTTCACCATAGCCGTCTATGGGCTTCCAAATATCACTTTGCCAAATCCGCAAGAACTGTCTTAGCGAAAGGCTTCTTGAGGGGAAAGCTGTAACTGTGAGATGATTTCACAGAACACAAAGAAGATTCTCAGATAGCTTCTTTCTCTTTGTTATCGGAGGATATTTCCTTTGGCCCTATAGTCTTCAAAGGGATCCGAAATATCTGATCTCAGATTCCACAGAAAGAAGGCTTGAAAAGAGATCCACGAAATACAGAGGTAACACTGTGAGTGGAAGTCACACATCACAGAGCAGTTTCTCATAAAGCTTCTTTCCAGATTTCATCTGAGGATATTTCCTTTGTCACCATAGCCCCCTATGGGCTTCCAAATATCACTTTGCCAATTCCACAAGAACTGTCTTAGCGAAAGGCTTCTTGAGGTGAAAGCTGTAACACTGTGAGATAATTTCACAGAACACTAAGAAATTTCTCAGAAATCTTCTTTCTATTTCCTAACATAGGATATTTCCTTTGGCCCTATAGTCTTCAAAGGGATCCGAAATATCTGTTCTCAGAGTCCACAGAAATAAGGCTAGCAAAGAGATCCACGAAATACAGATGTAACTCTGTGAGTGGAAGTCACACATCACAGAGCAGTTTCTCAGAAAGCTTCTTTCCAGATTTCATCTGAGGATATTTCCTTTTTCACCATAGCCCTCTATGGGCTTCCAAATATCACTTTGCCAATTCCACAGGAACTGTCTTAGCGAAAGGCTTCTTGAGGGGAATGCTGTAAATCTGAGAGATGATTTCACAGAACACAAAGAAGTTTCTCAGAAATCTTCTTTCTCTTTGTTATCGGAGGATATTTCCTTTGGCCCTATAGTCTTCAAAGGGATCTGAAATATCTGTTCTCAGATTCCACAGAAATAAGGCTAGCAAATTGATGCACGAAATACAGATGTAACTCTGTGAGTGGAAGTCACACATCACAGAGCAGTTTCTCAGAAATCTTCTTTCCAGATTTCATGTGAGGATATTTCCTTTTTCCCCATAGCCCTCTATGGGCTTCCAAATATCACTTTACCAATTCCACAAGAACTTTCTTAGCGAAAGGCTTCTTGAGGGGAAAGCTGTAACTCTGTGAGATGATTTCACAGAACACAAAGAAGTTTCTCAGAAAGCTTCTTTCTCTCTGTTATCGGAGGATATTTCCTTTGGCCCTGTGGTCTTCAAAGGGATCCGAAATATCTGTTCTCAGATTCCACAGAAATAAGGCTAGCAAAGAGATCCACGAAATACAGATGTAACTCTGTGAGTGGAAGTCACACATCACAGAGCAGTTTCTCAGAAAGCTTCTTTCCAGATTTCATCTGAGGATATTTCCTTTTTTACCATAGCCCTCTAAGGGCTTCCAAATATCAGTTTGCCAATTCCACCAGAACTGTCTTAGCGAAAGGCTTCTTGAGGGGAAAGATGTAACTCTGTGAGATGATTTCACAGAACACAAAGAAGTTTCTCAGAAAGCTTCTTTCTCCTTGTTATCGGAGTAGAGTTCCTTTGGCCCTATAGTCTTCAAAGGGATCCGAAATATCTGTTCTCAGATTCCACAGAAATAAGGCTAGCAAAGAGATCCACGAAATACAGATGTAACTCTGTGAGATGATTTTACAGAACACTAAGCAGTGTCTCAGAAAGCTTCTTTCCAAATTTCATCTGAGGATATTTCCTTTTTCACCATAGCCCTCTATGGGCTTCCAAATATCACTTTGCCAATTCCACAAGAACAGTCTTAGCGAAAGGCTTCTTGAGCGAAAAGCTGTAAAACTGTGAGATGATTTCACAGAACACAAAGAAGTTTCTCAGAAAGCTTCTTTCTCTTTGTTATCGGAGGATATTTCCTTTGGCCCTATAGTCTTCAAAGGGATCCGAAATATCTGTTCTCAGATTCCACAGAATGAAGGCTAGCAAAGAGATGCACGAAATACCGATGTAACTCTGTGAGTGGAAGTCACATATCAAAGAGCGTTTCTCAGAAAGCTTCTTTCCAGATTTCATCTGAGGATATTTCTTTTTTCACCATAGCCCTCTATGGGCTTCCAAATATCATTTTGCCAATTCCACAAGAACTGTCTTAGCGAAAGGCTTCTTGAGGGGAAAGCTGTAACTCTGTGAGATGATTTCACAGAACACAAAGAAGTTTCTCACAAAGCTTCTTTCCCTTTGTTATCGGAGATTATTTCCTTTGGCCCTATAGTCTTCAAAGGATTCCAAAATATCTGTTCTCAGATTCCACAGAAATAAGGCTAGCAAAGAGATCCACGAAATACAGATGTAACTCTGTGAGTGGTAGTCACACATCACAGAGCAGTTTCTCAGAAAGCATCTTTCCAGATTTCATCAGAGGATATTTCCTTTTTCACCATAGTCCTCTATGGGCTTGCAAATATCACTTTGCCAATTCCACAAGAACTGTCTTAGCGAATGGCTTCTTGAGGGGAAAGCTGTAACTCTGTGAGATCATTTCACAGAACACAAAGAAGTTTCTCAGAAAGCTTCTTTCTCTTTGATATCGGAGGATATTTCCTTTGGACCTATAGTCTTCAAAGGGATCCGAAATATCTGTTCTCAGATTCCACAGAATGAAGGTTGCAAAGAGAGACACGAAATACAGATGTAACTCTGTGAGTGGAAGTCACACATCACAGAGCAGTTTCTCAGAAAGCTTCTTTCCAGATTTCATGTGAAGATATTTCCTTTTTCACCATAGCCGTCTACGGGCTTCAAAATATCACTTTGCCAATTCCACAAGAACTGTCTTAGCAAAAGGCTTCTTGAGGGGAAAGCTGGAACTCTGTGAGATGATTTCACAGAACACAAAGAAGTTTCTCAGAAACCTTCTTTCACTTTGTTATTGGAGGATATTTCCTTTGGCCCTATAGTCTTCAAAGGGATCCGAAATATCTGTTCTCAGATTCCACGGAAATAAGGCTAGCAAAGACATCCAAAATTCAGATGTAACACTGTGAGTGGAAGTCACACATCACAGAGCAGTTTCTCAGAAAGCTTCTTTCCAGATTTCATGTGAAGATGTTTCCTTTTTCACCATAGCCGTCTACGGGCTTCAAAATATCACTTTGCCAATTCCACAAGAACTGTCTTAGCGAAAGGCTTCTTGAGGGAAAAGCTGTAACTCTGTGAGATGATTTCACAGAACAAAAAGAAGTTTCTCAGAAAGCTTCTTTCTCTTTGTTATCAGAGTATATTTCCTTTGGCCCTATAGTCTTCAAAGGGATCCGAAATATCTGTTCTCAGATTCCACAGAAATAAGGCTAGCAAAGAGATCCATGAAAAACAGATGTATCTCTGTGAGATGAATTAACAGAACACTAAGTTGTTTCTCAGAAAGCCTCTTTCCTGATTTCATCTGAGGATATTTCCTTTTTCACCATAGCCCTCTATGGGTTTCCAAATATCACTTTGCCAATTCCACAAGAACTGTCTTAGCGAAAGGCTTCTTGAGGGGAAAGTTGTAACTCTGTGAGATGATTTCACAGAACACAAAGAAGTTTCTCAGTTAGCTTCTTTCCAGATTTCATCTGAGGATATTTCCTTTTTCACCATAGCCCTTTAAGGGCTTACAAATATCACTTTTCCAATTCCACAAGAACTGTCTTAGGGAAAGGCTTCTTGAGGGGAATGCTGTAACTCTGTGAGTTGATTTCACAGAACACAAAGAAGTTTCTCAGAAAGCTTCTTTCTCTTTGTTATCGGAGGATATTTCCTTTGGCCTTATAGTCTTCAAAGGGATCCGCAATATCTTTTCTCAGATTCCACAGAAATAAGGCTAGCAAAGAGATCCAAGAAATACAGATGTAACTCTGTGATATGAATTAACAGAACACTAAGCAGTTTATCAAAAAGCTTCTTTCCAGATTTCATGTGAGGATACTTCCTTTTTCAACATAGCCCTCTCTGGGCTTCCAAATATCACTTTGACAATTCCACAAAAACTGTCTTAGCGAAAGGCTTCTTGAGGGGAAAGCTGTAACTCTGTGAGATGATTTCACAGAACACAAAGAAGTTTCTCAGAAACCTTCTTTGTCTTTGTTATCGGAGGATATTTCCTTTGGCCCTATAGTCTTCAAAGGGATCCGAAATATCAGTCCCAAAATTCCACAGAAATAAGGCTAGCAAAGAGATCCACGAAATACAGATGTAACTCTATGAGTGGAAGTCACAGATGACAGAGCAGTTTCTCAGAAAGCTTCTTTCCAGATTTCATGTGAGGATATTTCCTATTTCATCATAGCCCTCTAAGGGCTTCCAAATATCACTTTGCCAATTCCACAAGAACTGTCTTAGCGAAAGGCTTCTTGAGGGGAAAGCTGAAACTCTGTGAGATGATTTCACAGAACACAAAGAAGTTTCTCAGAAAGCTTCTTTCTCTTTGTTATCGGAGGATATTTCCTTTCGCCCTATAGTTCTCAAAGGGATCCGAAATATCTGTTCTCAGATTCCACAGAAATAAGGCTAGCAAAGAGAACCACGAAATACAGATGTAACTCTTTGAGATGAATTAACAGAACACTAAGCAGTTTCTCAGAAATCTTCTTTTCAGATTTCATCTGAGGATATTTCCTTTTTCACCATAGTCCTTTATGGGCTTCCAAATATCACTTAGCCAAAACCACAAGAACTGTCTTAACGAAAGGCTTCTTAACGGAAAGCTGAAACTCTGTGAGATGATTTCACAGAACACAAAGAAGTTTCTCAGAAAGCTTCTTTCTTTTTGTTATCGGAGGATATTTCCTTTGGCCCTATAGTCTTCAAAGGGATCCGAAATATCTGTTCTCAGATTCCACAGAAATAAATCAAGCAAAGTTATCCACGAAATACAGATGTAACTCTGTGAGTGGCAGTCACATATCACAGAGCCGTTTTTTACAAAGATTCTTTCCAGATTTCATGTGAGGATAGTTCATTTTTCACCATAGCCCTCTATGGGTTTCCAAATATCACTTTGCCAATTCCACAAGAACTGTCTTAGCGAAAGGCTTCTTGAGGGGAAAGCTGTAACTCTCTGAGATGATTTCACAGAACACAAAGGAGTTTCTCAGAAAGTTTGTATCTCTTTGTTATCGGAGGATATTTCCTTTGGCCCTGTAGTCTTCAAAGGGATCCGAAATATCTGTTCTCAGATTCCACAGAAATAAGGCTAGCAAAGAGATCCATGAAATACAAATGTAACTCTGTGAGTGGAAGTCGCACATCACAGAGCAGTTTCTCAGAAAGCTTCTTTCCAGATTTCATTGAGGTTATTTCCTTTTTCACCATAGCCGTCTACGGGCTTGCAAATATCACTTTGCCAATTCCATAAGAACTGTCTTAGTGAAAGGCTTCTTGAGGGGAAAGCTGTAACTCTGTGAGATGATTTCACAGAACACAAGAAAGTTTCTCAGAATCCTTCTTTCTCTTTGTTATTGGAGGATATATCCTTTGGCCCTATAGTCTTCAAAGGGATCCGAAATATCTGTTCTAAGATTCCACAGAAATAAGGCTAGCAAAGAGATCCACGAAATACAGTTGTAACTCTGTGAGTGGAAGTCACAGATGACAGAGCAGTTTCTCAGAAAGCTTCTTTCCAGATTTCATGTGAGGATATTTACTTTTTCACCATAGCCCTCTAAGGGCTTCCAAATATCACTTTGCCAATTCCACAAGAACTGTCTTAGTGAAAGGCTTCTTGAGGGGAAAGCTGTAACTCTGTGAGATGATTTCACAGAAAACAAAGAAGTTTCTCAGAAAGCTTCTTTCTCTTTGTTTTCGGAGGATATTTCCTTTCTCACTATAGTCCTCAAAGGGATCCGAAATATCTGTTCTCAGATTCCACAGAAATAAGGCTAGCAAAGAGATCCACGAAATACAGATGTAACTCTGTGAGATGAATTAACAGAACACTAAGCAGTTTCTCAGAAATCTTCTTTCCAGAATTCATCTGAGGATATTTCCTTTTTCACCATAGCCCTTTATGGGCTTCCAAATATCACTTTGCCAAAACCACAAGAACTGTCTTAGCGAAAGGCTTCTTGAGGGGAAAGCTGTAACTCTGTGAGATGATTTCACAGAACACAAAGAAGTTTCTTAGAAACCTTCTTTCGCTTTGTTATTGGAGGATATTTCCTTTGGCCCTATAGTCCTCAAAGGGATCCGAAATATCTGTTCTCAGATTCCACAGAAATAAGGCTAGCAAAGAGATCCACGAAATACAGATGTAACTCTGTGAGTGGAAGTCACACATCACAGAGCAGTTTCTCAGAAAGCTTCTTTCCAGATTTCATGTGAGGATATTTCCTTTTTCACCATAGCCCTCTATGGGCTTCCAAATATCACTTTGCCAATTCCACAAGAACTGTCTTAGCGAAAGGCTTCTTGAGGGGAAAGCTGTAACTCTGTGAGATGATTTCACAGACACAAGAAATTTCTCAGAAAGCTCTTTCTCTTTGTTATCGGAGGATATTTTCTTTGGCCCTATAGTCTTCAAAGGGATCCGAAATATCTGTTCTCAGATTCCACAGAAATAAGGCTAGCAAAGTGATCCAGGAAATACAGAGGTAACTCTGTGAGTGGAAGTCACACATAACAGAGCAGTTTTTCAGAAAGCTTCTTTGCAGATTTCATCTGAGGATATTTCTTTTTTCACCATAGCCCTCTAAGGGCTTCCAAATATCACTTTGCCAATTACACAAGAACTGTGTTAGCGAAAGGCTTCTTGAGGGGAAAGTTGTAACTCTGTGTGATGATTTCACAGAACACAAAGAAGGTTCTCAGAAAGCTTCTTTCTCTTTGTTATCGGAGGATATTTCCTTTGGCCCTATAGTCTTCAAAGGGATCCGAAATATCTGTTCTCACATTCCACAGAAAAAAGGCTAGCAAAGAGATCCACGAAATACAGATGTAACTCTGTGAGATGAATTAACAGAACACTAAGCTGTTTCTCAGAAAGCTTCTTTCCAGATTTCATCTGAGGATATTTTCTTTTTCACCATAGCCCTCTATGGGCTTCCAAATATCACTTTCCCTATGGCACAAGAACTGTCTTAGCGAAAGGCTTCTTGAGGAGAAAGCTGTAACTCTGTGAGATGATTTCAGGGAACACAAAGAAGTTTCTCAGAAAGCTTCTTTCTCTTTGTTATCGGAGGATATTTTCTTTGGCCCTATAGTCTTCAAAGGGATCCGAAATATCCGTTCTAAGATTCCACAGAAATAAGGCTAGCAAAGAGATCCACGAAATACAGATGTAACTCTGTGAGATGAATTAACAGAACACTAAACAGTTTCTCAGAAAGATTCTTTCCAGGTTTCATGTGAGTATATTTCCTTTTTCACCGTAGCCCACTATGGGCTTCCAAATATCACTTTGCCAATTCCACAAGAACTGTCTTAGCGAAAGGCTTCTTGAGGGGAAAGCTGTAACTCTGTGAGATGATTTCACAGAACACAAAGAAGTTTCTCAGAAAGCTTCTTTCACTTTTTTATGGGAAGATATTTCCCTTGTCCCTATAGTCTTCAAAGGTATCCGAAATATCTGTTCTCAGATTACACAGAAATAAGACTAGCAAAGACATCCACGAAATACTGTTGTAACTCTGTGAGATGAATTCACAAAACAGTAAGCAGTTTCTCAGAAAGCTTCTTTCCCTATTTCATCTGAGGATATTTCCTTTTTCAACATAGCCCTCTATGGGCTTCCAAATATCTCTTTGCCAATTCCCCAAGAGCTGTCATAGCGAAAGGCTTCTAGAGGGGAAAGCTGTAACTCTGTGAGATGAATTCACAGAACACAAAGAAGTTTCTCAGAAGGCTTCTTTCTCTTTGTTATCGGAGGATATTTCCTTTGGCCCTGTAGTCTTCAAAGGGATCCGAAATATCTGTTCTCTGATTCCACAGAAATAAGGCTAGCAAAGAGATCCACGAAATACAAATGTAACTCTGTGAGTGGAAGTCGCACATCACAGAGCAGTTTCTCAGAAAGCTTCTTTCCAGATTTCATCTGAGGATATTTCCTTTTTCACCGTAGCCCTCTATGGGCTTCCAAATATCACTTTGCCAATTCCACAAGAACTGTCTTAGCGAAAGGGTTCTTGAAGGGAAAGCTGTAACTCTGTGAGATGATTTCACAGAACACAAAGAAGTTTCTCAGAAAGCTTCTTTCTCTTTGTTATCGGAGGATATTTCCTTTGGCCCTATAGTCTTCAAAGGGATCCTCAATATCTGTTCTCAGATTCCACAGAAATACCGCTAGCAAAGAGATCCACGAAATACCGTTGTAACTCTGTGAGATGAATTAACAGAACACTAAGCAGTTTCTCAGAAAGCTTCTTTCCAGATTTCATCTGAGGATATTTCCTTTTTCACCATAGCCCTTTATGGTCTTCCAAATATCACTTTGCCAATTCCACAAGAACTGTCTTAGCGAAAGGCTTCTTGAGGGGAAAGCTGTAACTCTGTGAGATGATTTCACAGAACACAAAGAAGTTTCTCAGAAAGCTTCTTTCTCTTTGTTATCAGAGGATATTTCCTTTGGCCCTAAGCCTTCAAAGGGATCCGAAATATCTGTTCTCAGATTCCACAGAAATAAGGCTAGCAAAGAGATCCACGAAATACAGATGTAACTCTGTGAGATGAATTAACAGAACACTAAGCTGTTTCTCAGATAGCTTCTTTCCAGATTTCATCTGAGGATATTTCCTTTATCACCATAGACCTCTAAGGGTTTCCAAATATCACTTTGCCAATTCCAATAGAACTGTCTTAGCGAAAGACTTCTTGAGGGGAAAGCTGTAACTCTGTGAGATGATTTCACAGAACACTAAGAAGTTCCTCAGAAACCTTCTTTCTCTTTGTTTTGGAGGATATTTCCTTTGGCCCTATAGTCTTCAAAGGGATCCGAAATATCTGTTCTCAGATTCCACAGAAATAAATCAAGCAAAGTGATCCACGAAATACAGATGTAACTCTGTGAGTGGCAGTCACATATCACAGAGCAGTTTTTTACAAAGATTCTTTCCAGATTTCATGTGAGGATAGTTCATTTTTCACCATAGCCCTCTATGGGTTTCCAAATATCACTTTGCCAATTCCACAAGAACTGTCTTAGCGAAAGGCTTCTTGAGGGGAAAGCTGTAAATCTCTGAGATGATTTCACAGAACACAAAGGAGTTTCTCAGAAAGTTTGTTTCTCTTTGTTATCGGAGGATATTTCCTTTGGCCCTGTAGTCTTCAAAGGGATCCGAAATATCTGTTCTCAGATTCCACAGAAATAAGGCTAGCAAAGAGATCCATGAAATACAAATGTAACTCTGTGAGTGGAAGTCGCACATCACAGAGCAGTTTCTCAGAAAGCTTCTTTCCAGATTTCATCTGAGGATATTTACTTTTTCATCATAGCCATCTATGGGCTTCCAAATATCACTTTGCCAATTCCACAATTACAGTCTTAGCGAAAGGCTTCTTGAGGGGAAAGCTGTAACTCTGTGAGATTATTTCACAGAACACAAAGAAGTTTCCCAGAAAGCTTCTTTCTCTTTGTTATCGGAGGATATTTCCTTTGGCCCTATTATCTTCAAAGGGATCCGAAATATCTGTTCTCAGATTCCACAGAAATAAGGCTAGCAAAGAGATCTAAGAAATACAGATGTAACTCTGTGAGATGAATTAACAGAAAACTAAGCAGTTTCTCAGAACGCTTCTTTCCAGATTTCATCTGAGGATATTTCCTTTTTCACCGTAGCCCTCTATGGGCTTCCAAATATCAGTTTTCCAATTCCACAAGAACGGTCTTAGTGAAAGGCTTCTTGAGGGGAAAGCTGTAACTCTGTGAGATGATTTCACAGAACACAAAGAAGTTTGTCAGAAAGCTTCATTGTCTTTGCTATCGGAGGATATTTCCTTTGGCCCTATAGTCTTCAAAGGGATCCGAAATATCTGTTCTCAGATTCCACGGAAATAAGGCTAGCAAAGAGATCCACGAAATACAGATGTAACTCTGTGAGATGAATTAACAGAACACTAAGCAGTTTCTCAGAAAGCTTCTTTCCAGATTTCATCTGAGAATATTTCGTTTTTCACCATAGCCCTCTATAGGCCTCCAAATATCACTTTGCCAATTCCACAAGAACTGTCTTAGCGAAAAGCTTCTTGAGAGGAAAGCTGTAACTCTGTGAGATGATTTCACAGAACACAAGGAAGTTTCTCAGAAAGCTTCTTTCTCTTTGTTATTGGAGGATATTTCCTTTGGCCCTATATTCTTCAAAGGTATCCGAAATATCTGTTCTCAGATTCCACAAAAATAAGTATAGCAAAGAGATCCGTGAAATACAGATGTAACTATGTGAGTGGAAGTCACACATGACAGAGCAGTTTCTCAGAAAGCTTCTTTCCAGATTTCATCTGAGTGTATTTCCTTTTTCACCATAGACCTCGAAGGGCTTCCAACTATCACTTTGACAATTCCACAAGAACTGTCTTAGCGAAAGGCTTCTTGAGGGGAAAGCAGAAACTGTGTGAGGTGATTTCACAGAACACAAAGAAGTTTCTCAGAAAGCTTCTTTCTCTTTGTTATCGGAGAATATTTCCTTTGGCCCTATAGTCATCAAAGGGATCCGAAATATCTGTTCTCAGATTGCACAGAAATAAGGCTAGCAAAGAGATACACGAAATACTGTTGTAACACTGTGAGATGAATTAACAGAACACTAAGCAGTTTCTCAGAAAGCTTCTTTCCAAATTTCATCGGAGGATATTTCCTTATTCACCGTAGCCCTCTATGGGCTTCCAAATATCACTTTGCCAATTCCACAAGAACTGTCTTTCCGAAAGTCTTCTTGAGGGAAAAGCTCTAACTCTGTGAGATGATTTAACAGAACACAAATAAATTTCTCAGAAAGCTTCTTTCTCTTTGTTAACGGAGGATATTTCCTTTGGCCCTATAGTCTTCAAATTGATCCGAAATATCTGTTCGCAGATTCCACAGAAATAATGCTAGCAAAGAGATCCACGAAATACAGATGTAACTCTGTGAGACGAATTAACAGAACACTAAGCAGTTTCTCAGAAAGCTTCTTTCCAGATTTCATGTGAGCATATTTCCTTTTTCACCATAGCCCTCTATGGGCTTCCAAATATCACTTTGCCAATTCCACAACAACTGTCTTAGCGAAAGGCTTCTTGAGGGGAAAGCTGTAACCATGTGAGATGATTTCACAGAACACAAATAAGTTTCTCAGAAAGCTTCATTCTCTTTGTTATCGGAGGATATTTCCTTTGGCCCTATAGTCTTCAGAGGAATCTGAAATATCTGTTCTCAGATTCCACAGAAATAAGGCTAGCGAAGAGATCCACGAAATACAGATGTAACTCTGTGAGATGAATTAACAGAACACTAAGCAGTTTCTCAGAACGCTTCTTTCCAGATTTCATCTGAGTATATTTCCTTTTTCACCATAGCCCTCTAAGGGCTTCCAAATATCACTTTGCCAATTACACAAGAACTGTCTTTGCGAAAGTCTTCTTGAGGGGAAAGCTGTAACTCTGTGAGATGATTTCACAGAACACAAAGAAGTTTCTCAGAAAGCTTCTTTCTCTTTGTTATCGGAGGATATTTCCATTGGCCCTATAGCCATCAAAGGGATCCGAAATATCTGTTCTCAGATTCCATAGAAATAGGCCTAGCAAAGAGATCCACGAAATACAGATGTAACACTGTGGGTGGAAGTCACACATCACAGAGCACTTTCTCAAAAAACTTCTTTCCAGATTTCATCTGAGGATATTTACTTTTTCATCATAGCCATCTATGGGCTTCCAAATATCACTTTGCCAATTCCACAATTACAGTCTTAGCGAAAGGCTTCTTGAGGGGAAAGCTGTAACTCTGTGAGATTATTTCACAGAACACAAAGAAGTTTCCCAGAAAGCTTCTTTCTCTTTGTTATCGGAGGATATTTCCTTTGGCCCTATTATCTTCAAAGGGATCCGAAATATCTGTTCTCAGATTCCACGGAAATAAGGCTAGCAAAGAGATCCACGAAATACAGATGTAACTCTGTGAGATGAATTAACAGAACACTAAGCAGTTTCTCAGAAAGCTTCTTTCCAGATTTCATCTGAGAATATTTCCTTTTTCACCATAGCCCTCTATGGGCCTCCAAATATCACTTTGCCAATTCCACAAGAACTGTCTTAGCGAAAGGCTTCTTGAGGGGAAAGCTGTAACTCTGTGAGATGATTTCACAGAACACAAAGAAGTTTCTCAGAAAGCTTCTTTCTCTTTGTTATCGGAGGATATTTCCTTTGGCCCTATATTCTTCAAAGGTATCCGAAATATCTGTTCTCAGATTCCACAAAAATAAGTATAGCAGAGAGATCCATGAAATACAGATGTAACTATGTGTGTGGAAGTCACACATGACAGAGCAGTTTCTCAGAAAGCTTCTTTCCAGATTTCATCTGAGTGTATTTCCTTTTTCACCATAGACCTCCAAGGGCTTCCAACTATCACTTTGACAATTCCACAAGAACTGTCTTAGCGAAAGGCTTCTTGAGGGGAAAGCAGAAACTCTGTGAGGTGATTTCACAGAACACAAAGAAGTTTCTCAGAAATCTTCTTTCTCTTTGTTATCGGAGAATATTTCCTTTGGCCCTATAGTCATCAAAGGGATCCGAAATATCTTTTCTCAGATTGCACAGAAATAAGGCTAGCAAAGAGATACACGAAATACTGTTGTAACACTGTGAGATGAATTAACAGAACACTAAGCAGTTTCTCAGAAAGCTTCTTTCCAAATTTCATCGGAGGATATTTCCTTATTCACCGTAGCCCTCTATGGGCTTCCAAATATCACTTTGCCAATTCCACAAGAACTGTCTTTCCCAAAGTCTTCTTGAGGGAAAAGCTCTAACTCTGTGAGATGATTTAACAGAACACAAATAAGTTTCTCAGAAAGCTTCTTTCTCTTTGTTAACGGAGGATATTTCCTTTGGCCCTGTAGTCTTCAAATTGATCCGAAATATCTGTTCGCAGATTCCACAGAAATAAGGCTAGCAAAGAGATCCACGAAATACAGATGTAACTCTGTGAGACGAATTAACAGAACACTAAGCAGTTTCTCAGAAAGCTTCTTTCCAGATTTCATGTGAGCATATTTCCTTTTTCACCATAGCCCTCTAAGGGCTTCCAAATATCACTTTGCCAATTCCACAAGAACTGTCTTAGCGAAAGGCTTCCTGAGGGGAAAGCTGTAACTCTGTGAGATGATTTCACAGAACACAATGAAGTTTCTCAGAAAGCTTCTTTCTCTTTGTTATCGGAGGATATTTCTTTTGGAGCTACAGTCTTCAAAGGGATCCGAAATATCTCTTCTCAGATTCCACAGAAATAAGGCTAGCAAAGAGATCCACGAGATACAGATGTAACTCTCTGAGATGAATTAAGAGAACACTAAGCAGTTTCTCAGAAAGCTTTTTTCCAGATTTCATCTGAGAATATTTCGTTTTGCAACATAGCCATCTATGGGCGTCCAAATATCACTTTGCTAATTCCACAAGAACTCTCTTAGCCGAAGGCTTCTTGAGGGGAAAGCTGTAACTCTGTGAGATGATTTCACAGAACACAAAGAAGTTTCTCAGAAAGCTTCTTTCTCTTTGTTATCGGAGGATATTTCCTTTCGCACTATAATCTTCAAAGGGATCCGAAATATCTGTTCTCAGACTCCACAGAAATAAGGCTAGCAAAGAGATCCACGAAATATAGATTTCACTCTGTGATTGGAAGTCACACATGACAGAGCAAATTCTCAGAAAGCTTCTTTCCAGATTTCATCTGAGGATATTTCCTTTTTCAACATAGACCTCCAAGGGCTTCCAACTATCACTTTGACAATTCCACAAGAACTGTCTTAGCGAAAGGCTTCTTGAGGGGAAAGCTGTAACTCTGTGAGATGATTTCAGAGAACACAGAGAAGTTTCTCAGAGAGTTTCTTTCTCTTTGTTATCAGAGGATATTTCCTTTGGCCCTATTGTCTACAAAGGGATCCGAAATATCTGTTCTCAGATTCCACAGAAATAAGGCTAGCAAAGAGATCCACGAAATACAGATGTAACTCAGTGAGATGAATTAACAGAACACTAAGCAGTTTCTCAGAAAGCTTCTTTCCAGATTTCATGTGAGGATATTTCCTTTTTCACCATAGCCCTCTAAGGACTTCCAAATATCACTTTTCCAATTCCACAAGAACTGTCTTAGAGAAAGCCTTCTTGAGGGGAAAGCTGTAATTCTGTGAAATGATTTCACAGAACACAATGAAGTTTCTCAGAAAGCTTCTTTCTCTTTGTTATCGGAGGATATATCTTTTGGCCCTATAGTCTTTAAAGGGATCCGAAATATCTCTTCTCAGATTCCACAGAAATAAGGCTAGCAAAGAGATCCACGAAATACAGATGTAACTCTGTGAGTGGAAGTCACACATCACAGAGCAGTTTCTCAGAAAGCTTCTTTCAAGATTTCATCTGAGGATATTTCCTTTTTCACCATAGCCCTCTATGGGCTTCCAAATATCACTTTGCCAATTCCACAAGAACTGTCTTAGCGAAAGGCTTCTTGAGGGAAAAGCTCTAACTCTGTGAGATGATTTCAGGGAACACAAAGAAGTTTCTCAGAAAGCTTCTTTCTCTTTGTTATCGGAGGATATTTCCTTTGGCCCTATAATCTTCAAAGGGATCCGAAATATCTGTTCTCAGATTCCACAGAAATAAGACTAGCAATGAGATCCACGAAATACAGATGTAACTCTGTGAGATGAATTAACAGAACACTAAGCACTTTCTCAGAAAGCTTCTTTCCAGATTTCATCAGAGGATATTTCCTTTTTCACCATAGCCCTCTGGGCTTCCAAATATCACTTTGCCAATTCTCAAGAACTGTCTTAGCGAAAGGCTTCTTGAGGGGAAAGCTGTAACTCTGTGAGATGATTTCAGAGAACACAAAGAAGTTTCTCAGAAAGCTTCTTTCTCTTTGTTATCGGATGATATTTCCTTTGTCCCTATAGACTTCAAAGTTATCCGAAATATCTGTTCTCAGATTCCACAGAAATAAGTCTAGGAAAGAGATCCACGAAATACAGATGTCACTCTGTGAGATGAATTAACAGAACACCAAGCATTTTCTGAGAAAGGTTCTTTCCAGATTTCATCTGTGGATATTTCCTTTTTCACCATAGACCTCTATGGGCTTCCAAATATCACTTTGCCAATTCCACAAGAACTGTCTTAGCGAAAGGCTTCTTGAGGGGAAAGCAGTAACTCTGTGAGATGATTTCACAGAACACAAAGAAGTTTCTCAAAAAGCTTCTTTCTCTTTGTTATCGGAGGATATTTCCTTTGGCCCTATAGTCTTCAAAGGGATCCGAAATATCTGTTCTCAGATTCCACAGAAACAAGGCTAGCAAAGAGATCCACGAAATACAGCTGTAACTCTGTGAGATGAATTCACAGAACACTAAGCTGTTTCTCAGAAAGCTTCTTTCCAGATTTCATGTGAGGATATTTCCTTTTTCACCATAGCCCTCTACGGGCTTTCAAATATCACTTTGCCAATTCCACAAGAACTGTCTTAGCGAAAGGCTTCTTGAGGGGAAAGCTGTAACTCTATGAGATGAATTCACAGAACACAAAGAAGTTTCTCAGAAACCTCTTTCTCTTTGTTATCGGAGGATATTTCCTTTCGCCCTATAGTCTTCAAAGGGATCCGAAATATCTGTTCTCATATTACACAGAAAGAAGGCTAGCAAAGAGATACACGAAATACTGTTGTAACACTGTAAGATGAATTAACAGAACACTAAGCAGTTTCTCAGAAAGCTTCTTTCCAAATTTCATCGGAGGATATTTCCTTATTCCCATAGCCCTCTATGGGCTTCCAAATATCACTTTGCCATATTCACAAGAACTGTCTTACCGAAAGGCTTCTTGAGGGATAAGCTCTAACTCTGTGAGATGATTTCACAGAACACAAAGAAGTTTCTCAGAAAGCGTCTTTCTCTTTGTTATCGGAGGATATTTCCTTTGGCCCTATAGTCTTCAAACTGATCCGAAATATCTGTTCTCAGATTCCACAGATATAAGGCTAGCAAAGAGATCCACGAAATACAGATGTAACTCTGTGAGATGAATTAACAGAACACTGAGCAGTTTCTCAGAAAGCTTCTTTCCAGATTTCATGTGAGGATATTTCCTTTTTCACCATAGCCCTCTAAGGGCTTCCAAATATCACTTTGCCAATTCCACAAGAACTGTCTTAGCGAAAGGCTTCTTGAGGGGAAAGCTGTAACTCTGTGAGATGATTTCACAGAACACAAAGAATTTTCTCAGAAAGCTTCTTTCTCTTTGTTATCGGAGGATATTTCCTTTGGCCCTATAGTCTTCAAAGGGATCCGAAATATCTCTTCTCAGATTCCACAGAAATAAGGCTAGCAAAGAGATCCACGAGATGCAGATGTAAATCTGTGAGATGAATTAAGAGAACACTAAGCTGTTTCTCAGAAAGTTTTTTTCCAGATTTTATCTGAGGATATTTCCTTTTTCACCATAGCCCTCTAGGGGTTCCAAATATCACTTTGTTAATTCCACAACAACTGTCTTAGCCGAAGTCTTCTTGAGGGGAAAGCTGTAATTCTGTGAGATGATTTCACAGAACACAAAGAAGTTTCTCAGAAAGCTTCATTGTCTTTGTTATCGGAGGATATTTCCTTTGGCCCTATAATCTTCAAAGGGATCCGAAATATCTATTCTCAGATTCCACAGAAATAAGGCTAGCAAAGAGATCCACGAAACACAGATGTAACTCTGTGAGATGAATAAACAGAACACTAAGCAGTTTCTCAGAAAGCTTCTTTCCAGATTTCATCTGAGGATATTTCCTTTTTCACCATAGCCCTCTATGGGCTTCCTAAAATCACTATGCCAATTCCACAAGAACTGTCTTAGTGAAATGCTTCTTTAGGGGAAGCTTTAACTCTGTGAGATGATTTCACAGAACACAAAGAAGTTTCTCAGAAAGCTTCTTTCTCTTTGTTATCGGAGGATATTTCCTTTGGCCCTATAATCTTCAAAGGGATCCGAAATATCTGTTCTCAGATTCCACAGAAATAAGGCTAGCAAAGAGATCCACGATATACAGATGTAACTCTGTGATTGGAAGTCACACATGACACAGCAATTTCTCAGAAAACTTCTTTCCAGATTTCATCTGAGGATATTTCCTTTTTCACCATAGCCCTCTAAGGGCTTCCAAATATCACTTTGCCAATTCCACAGGAACTGTCTAAGCGAAAGGCTTCCTGAAGGGAAAGCTGAAACTCTGTGAGGTGATTTCACAGAACACAAAGTAGTTTCTCAGAAAGCTTCTTTCTCTTTTTATCGGAGGATATTTCCTTTGGCCCTATAGTCTTCAAAGGGATCCGAAATATCTGTTCTCAGATTCCACAGAAATAAGGCTAGCAAAGAGATCCACGAAATACAGATGTAACTCAGTGAGTGGAAGTCACACATGACAGAGCGGTTTCTCAGAAAACTTCTTTACAGATTTCAACTGAGGATATTTCCTTTTTCACCATAGCCCTCTAAGGGCTTCCAAATATCACTTTGCCAATTCCACAAGAGCTGTCTTAGCGAAAAGCTTCCTGAGGGGAAAGCTGTAACTCTGTGAGATGATTTCACAGAACACAAAGAAGTTTCTCTGAAATCTTCTTTCTCTTTGTTATCAGAGGATATTCCTTTTAGCCCTACAGTCTTCAAAGGGATCCCAAATTTCCGTTCTCAGATTCCACAGAAATAAGGCTAGCAAAGAGATCCACGAAATACAGATGTAACTCTGGGAGTGGAAGTCACAAACCACAGAGCAGTTTCTCAGAAAGCTTCTTTCCAGATTTCATCTGAGGATATTTCCTTTTTCATCATAGCCCTCTACGGGGTTCCAAATATCACTTTGCCAATTCCACAATAACTGTCTTAGCGAAAGGCTTCTTGAGGGGAAAGCTAAAACTCTGTGAGATGATTTCACAGAACACAAAGAAGTTTCTCCGAAAGCTTCTTTCTGTTTTTTGTCGGAGGATATTTCCTTTCGCCCTATTTTCTTCAAAGGGATCCAAAATATCGGTTCTCAGATTCCACAGAAATAAGGCTAGCAAAGGGATCCACGAAATACAGATATAACCCTGTAAGATGAAAAAACAGAACACTAAGTAGTTTCTCAGAAAGCTTCTTTCAAGATTTCACCTGAGGATATTTCCTCTTTCACCGTCGCCCTCTATGGGCTTCCAAATATCACTTTGCCAATTCCACAAGAACTGTCTTAGCGAAGGGCTTCTTGAGCCGAAAGCTGTAGCTCTGTGAGATGATTTCACAGAACACAAAGAAGTTTCTCAGAAAGCTTCTTTCTCTTTGTTATCGTAGGATATTTCCTTTGGCCCTATATTCTTCAAAAGGATCTGAAATATCTGTTCTCAGATTCCACAGAAATAAGGCTAACAAAGAGATCCACGAAATACAGATGGAACTCTGTGAGATGAATTAACAGAACACTAAGCAGTTTCTCAGAAAGCTTCTTTCCAGATTTCATCTGAGGATATTTCCTTTTTCACCATAGCCCTCCATGGGCTTCCAAATATCACTTTGCCAATTCCACAAGAACTGTCTTAGCGAAAGGCTTCTTGAGGGGAAAGCTGTAACTCTGTGAGATGATTTCAAAGAACACAAAGAAGTTTCTCAGAAACCTTCTTTCTCTTTGTTATCGGAGGATATTTCCTTTGGCCCTATAGTCTTCAAAGGGATCCGAAATATCTGTTCTCAGATTCCACATAAATAAGGCTAGCAAAGAGATCCACGAAATACAGATGTTACTCTGTGAGATGAAAAAACAGAACACTAAGTAGTTTCTCAGAAAGCTTCCCTCTAGATTTCATCTGAGGATATTTCCTTTTTCACCATAGCCCTCTATGGGCTTCCAAATATCACTTTGCCAATTCCACAATAACTGTCTTAGCGAAAGGCCTCTTGAGTGGAAAGCTGTAAGTCTGTGAGATGATTTCAGAGAACACAAAGAAGTTTCACAGAAAGCTTCTTTCTCTTTGTTATGGAGGATATTTCCTTAGGTCCTATAGTCTTAAAAGAGAACCGAAATATCTGTTCTCAGATTCCACAGAAGTAAGGCTAGCAAAGAGATCCACGAAATACTGTTGTAACTCCGTGAGATGAATTAACAGAACACTAAGCAGTTTCTCAGAAAGCTTCTTTCCAGATTTCATCTGAGGATATTTCATTTTTCACCATAGCCTTCTATAGGCCTCCAAATATCACTTTGCCAATTCCACAAGAACTGTCTTAGCCAAAGGCTTCTTGAGGGGAAAGCTGAAACTCTGTGAGATGATTTCACAGAACACAAACAAGTTTCTCAGAAAGCTTCTTTCTCTTTGTTATCGGAGGATATTTCCTAAGGCCCCATAGTCTTCAAAGGGATCCAAAGTATCTCTTCTCAGATTCCACAGAAATAAGGCTAGCAAAGAGATCCACGAAATACAGATGTAACTCATTGAGATGAATTAAGAGCACACTAAGCAGTTTCTCAGAAAACTTTTTTCCAGATTTCTTCTGAGGATATTTCCTTTTTCACCATTGCCCTCTAGGGGTTCCAAATATCACTTTGCTAATTCCACAAGAACTGTCTTAGCGAAAGGATTCTTGAGGGGTAAGCTGTAACTCTGTGAGATGATTTCACAGAACACAGAGCAGTTTCTCCGAAAGCTTCTTTCCAGATTTCATCTGAGGATATTTCCTTTTTCACCATAGACCTCCAAGGGCTTCCAAATATCACTTTGCCAATTCCACAAGAACTGTCTTAGCGAAAGGCTTCTTGAGGGGAAAGCTGTAACTCTGTGAGATGATTTCACAGAACACAAAGAAGTTTCTCAGAAAGCTGCTTTCTCTTTGTTATCGGAGGATATTTCCTTTGGCCCTATAGTCTTCAAAGGGATCCGAAATATCTGTTCTCAGATTCCACAGAAATAAGGCTAGCAAAGAGATCCACGAAATACAGATGAAACTCTGTGAGTGGAAGTCACACATCACAGAGCCGTTTCTCAGTAAGCTTCTTTCCAGATTTCATGTGAGGATATTTCCTTTTTCACCATAGCCGTTTAGGGGGCTTCCAAATATCACTTTGCCAATTCCACAAGAACTGTCTTAGCGAAAGGCTTCTTGAGGGGAATGCTGTAACTCTGTGAGATTATTTCACAGAACACAAAGAAGTTTCTCAGAAAGCTTCTTTCTCTTTGTTATCTGAGGATATTTCCTTTGGCCCTATAGTCTTCAAAGGGATCCGAAATATCCACAGAAATAAGGTTAGCAAAGAGATCCACGAAATACAGATGTAACTCTGTGAGATGAATTAACAGAACACTAAGCAGTTTCTCAGAAAGCTTCTTTCCAGATTTCATCTGAGGATATTTCCCTCTTCACCATAGCCCTCTATGGGCTTCCAAATATCACTTTCCCAATTCCACAAGAACTGTCTTAGCGAAAGGCTTCTTGAGGGGAAAGCTGTAACTCTGTGAGATGATTTCACAGAACACAAGACAGTTTTTCAGAAAGCTTCTTTCCCTTTGTTATCAGAGGATATTTAATTGGGCCCTATAGTCTTCAAAGGGATTCGAAATATCAGTTCTCAGATTCCACATACATACGGCTGGCAAAGAGATCCACGAAATACCGATGTAACTCTGTGAATGGAAGTCACACATCACAGAGTAGTTTCTCAGAAAGCTTCTCTCTCTTTGTTATCGGAGGATATTTCGTTTGGCCCTATAGTTCAAAGGGATACGAATTATCTGTTCTCAGATTCCACAGAAATAAGGTAGCAAAGAGATCCACGACATACAGATATAACTCTTTGAGTGGAAGTCACACATCACAGAGCAGTTTCTCAGAAAGCTTCTTTCCAGATTTCATCTGAGGAGATTTCCTTTTTCACCATAGCCCTCTATGGGCTTCCAAATATCAATTTTCCAATTCCACCAGACTTGTCTTAGCGAAAGGATTCTTGAGGGGAAAGCTGTAGTTCTGTGTGATGATTTCACAGAACACAAAGAAGTTTCTCAGAAAGCTTCTTTCTCTTTGTTATCGGAGGATATTTCCTTTGGCCCTATAATCTTCACAGGGATCCGAAATACCTGTTCTCAGATTCCACAGAAATAAGGCCAGAAGGGAGATCCACGTAATACAGATGTAACTCTGTGAGTGGAAGTCACACATCACAGAGCACTTTCTCAGAAAGCTTCTTTCCTGATTTCATCTGAGGATATTTTCTTTTTCACCATAGCCCTCTATGGGCTTCCAAATAATACTTTGCCAATTCCAGAAGAACTGTCTTAGGGAAAGGCTTCTTGAGGGGAAAGCTGTAACTCTGTGAGATGATTTCACAGAACACAAAGAAGTTTCTCAGAAACTTCTTTATCTTTGTTATCGGAGGATATTTACTTTGGCTCTGTAGTCTTCAAATGGATCTGAAATATCTGTTCTCAGATTCCATAGAAATAAGGTAGCAAATAGATGCACGAAATACAGACATAACTCTGTGAGTGGAAGTCACACATCACAGAGCACTTTCTCAGAAAGCTTCTTTCCACATTTCATCTGAGGATATTTCCTTTTTCACCATAGCCCTCATTGGGCTTCCAAATATCACTTTGCCAATTCCACAAGAACTGTCTAAGCGAAAGGCTTCTTGAGGGGAAAGCTGTAACTGTGTGAGATGATTTCACAGAACACTAAGAAGTTTCTTAGAAAGCTTCTTTCTCTTTGTTATTGGGGGATATTTCCTTTGGCCCTATAGTCTTCAAAGGGATCCGAAATATCTGTTCTCAGATTCCACAGAAATAAGGTAGCAAATAGATGCACGAAATACAGACGTAACTCTGTGAGTCGAAGTCACACATCACAGAGCACTTTCTCAGAAAGCTTCTTTCCCGATTTCTTTTGAGGATATTTCCTTTTTCACCTTAGCCCTCTATGGGTTTCCAAATATCACTTTGCCAATTCCACAAGAACTGTCTTAGCGAAAGATTTCTTGAGGGGAAAGCTGTAACTCTGTGAGATGATTTCACAGAACACAAAGAAGTTTCTCCGAAAGCTTCTTTCTCTTTGTTATCGGAAGATATTTCCTTTGGCACTATAGCCTTCAAACGGATCCGAAATATCTGTTATCATATTCTACTGAAATAAGGCTAGCAAAGAGATCCACGAAATACAGATGTAACTCTGTGAGATGAATTAACAGAACACTAAGCAGTTTATCAGAAAGCTTCTTTCCAGATTTCATATGAGGTTATTTCCTTTTTCACCATAGCCCTCCACGGGATTCCAAATATCACTTTGCCAATTCCACAAGAACTGTCTTAGCGAATGGCTTCTTGAGGGGAATGCTGTAACTCTGTGAGATGATTTCACAGAACACAAAGAAGTTTCTCCGAAAGCTTCTTTCTCTTTGTTATCGGAGGATATTTCCTTTGGCCCTATAGCCTTCAAACGGATCCGAAATATCTGTTATCATATTCCAATGAAATAAGGTTGGCAAAGAAATCGACGAAATACAGATGTAACTCTGTGAGATGAATTAACAGAACATTAAGCAGTTTCTCAGAAAGCTTCTTTCCAGATTTCAACTGAAGATAATTCCTTTTTCACCATAGCTATCTATGGGGTTCCAAATATCACTTTGCCAATTCCACAAGAACTGTCTTAGCGAAAGGCTTCTTGAGGGGAAAGCTGTAATTCTGTGAGATGATTTCACAGAACACAAAGAAGTTTCTCAGAAAGTTTCATTCTCTTTGTTATCGGAGGATATTTCCGTTGGCAATGTAGTCTTCAAAGGGATCCGAAATATCTGTTTTCAGATTCCACAGAAATAAGGCTAGCAAAGAGATCCACGAAATGCAGATGTAACTCTGTGAGATGAATTAACAGTACACGAAGCAGTTTCTCAGAAAGCTTCTTTCCCTTTTTCATCTGAGGATATTTCCTTTTTCACCATAGCCCACTATGGGTTTCCAGATATCACTTTGCCAATTCCACAAGAACTGTCTTAGCGAAAGGCTTCTTGAGGGGAAAGCTGTAACTGTGCGAGATGATTTCACAGAACACAAAGAAGTTTCTCAGAAAACTTCTTTCTCTTTGTGATTGGTGGATATTTCCTTTGGCCCTATATTCTTCAAAGGGTTCCGAAATATCTGTTCTCAGATTCCACAGAAATAAGGCTAGCAAAGAGATCCACGAAATACAGATGTAACACTGTGAGATGAATTAACAGAACACTAAGCAGTTTCTCAGAAAGCTTCTTTCCAGACTTCATCTGAGGATATTACCTTTTTCACCATAGCCCTCCAAGCGCTTCCAAATGTCACTTTGCCAATTCCACAAGAACTGCCTTAGCGAAAGGCTTCTTGAGAGGAAAGCTGTAACTCTGTGAGATGATTTCACAGAACACAAAGAAGTTTCTCAGAAAGCTTCTTTCTCCTTGTTATCGGAGGATATTTCCTTTGGCCCTGTAGTCTTCAAAGGGATCCGAAATATGTGTTCTGAGATTCCACAGAAATAAGGCTAGCAAAGAGATCGACGAAATACAGATATAACTCTGTGAGATGAATTAACAGAACACTAAGCAGTTTCTAGGAAAGTTTCTTTCCAGATTTCATCTGAGGATATTTCCTTTTTCACCTTAGCCGTCTAAGGGCTTCCATATATCACTTTGCCAATTCCACAAGAACAGTCTTAGCAAAAGGCTTCTTGAGGGGAAAGTTGTAACTCTGTGAGATGATTTCATAGAACAAAAAGAAGTTTTTCATAAAGCTTCTTTCTCTTTGTTATCGGAGGATATTTCCTATGGCCCTATAGTCTTCAAAGGGATCCGACATATCTGTTCTCAGATTCCACAGAAATAAGGCTAGCAACGAGATCCACGAAAAACAGCTGTTACTCTGTGAGATGAATTAACAGAACACTAAGCAGTTTCTCAGAAAGTTTCTTTCCAAATTTCATCTGAGGATATTTCCTTTTTCACCATTGTCCTCTATGGGCTTCCAGATATCACTTTGCCAATTCCAAAAGAACTGTCTTAGCGAAAGGCTTTTTGAGGGGAAAGCTGTAACTCTGTGAGATGATTTCACAGAACACAAAGAGGGTTCTCAGAAAGCTTCTTTCTCTTTGTTATCGGAGGATACTTCCTTTGGCCCTGTAGTCTTCAAAGGGATCCGAAATATCTGTTCTCATATTCCCCAGAAAGAAGGCTAGCAAAGAGATCCACGAAATACAGATGGAACTCTGTGAGATGAATTAACAGAACACTAAGCAGTTTCTCCGAAAGCTTTCCAGATTTCATCTGAGGATATTTCCTGTTTAAACATAGCCCTCTAAGGGCTTCCAAATATCACTTTGCCATTTCCACAAGAACTGTCTTAGCGAAAGCCTTCTTGAGGGGAAAGCTGTAACTCAGTGAGATGATTTCACAGAACACAAAGAAGTTTCTCAGAAAGCTTGTTACTCTTTGTTATCGGAGGATATTTCCTTTGGCCCTAACATCTTCAAATGGATCCGAAATATGTATTCTCAGTATCCACAGAATTAAAGATAGCAAAGAGATCCACGAAATACAGATGTAACTCTGTTAGCTGAACTAACAGAACACTAAGCAGTTTCTCAGAAAGCTTCCCTCCAGACTTCATCTGAGGATATTTCCTTTTTCACCATAGCCCTCTATGGGCTTCCAAATATCACTTTGCCAATTCCACAAGAACTGTCTTAGCGAAAGGCTTCTTGAAGGGAAAGCTGTAACTCTGTGACATGATTTCACAGAACACAAAGAAGTTTCTCAGAAAGCTTCTTTCTCTTTGTTATCGGAGGATATTTCCTTTGGCCCTATAGTCTTCAAAGGGATCCGAAATATCTGTTCTCAGATTCCACAGAAATAAGCCTACCAAAGAGATCCACGAAATACAGATGTAACTCTGTGAGATGAATTACAGAACACTAATCAGTCTCTCAGAAACTTCTTTCCAGATTTCATCTGAGGATATTTCCTTTTTCACTTTAGCTCTCTATGGGCTTCCAAATATCACTTTGCCAATTCCACAAGAACTGTCTTAGCGAAAGGCTTCTTGAGAGGAAATCTGTAACTCTGTGAGATGATTTCACAGAACACAAAGAAGTTTCTCAGAAAGCTTCTTTCTCTTTGTTACCGGTGGATATTTCCTTTGGCCCTATAGTCTTCAAAGGGATCCGAAATATCTGTTCTCAGATTCCACAGAAATAAGGCTAGCAAAGAGTTCCACGAAACACAGATGTAACATTGTGAGATGAATTAACAGAACACTAAGCAGTTTCTCAGAAAGCTTCTTTCCAGATTTCATCTGAGGATATTTCCTTTTTCACCATAGCCCTCTTTCGGCTTCCAAATATGACTTTGCCAATTCCACGTGACTGTCTTAGCGAAAGGCTTCATGAGATGAAAGCTGCAACTCTGTGAGATGAATTCACAGAACACAAAGAAGTTTCTCAGAGAGCTTCTTTCTCTTTGTTATCAGGGGATATTCCCTTGGGCCCTATAGTCTTCAAAGGGATCCGAAATATCTGTTCTCATATTCCACAGAAATAAGGCTAGCAAAGAGATTCACGATATACAGATGTAACTCTGAGAGTGGAAGTCACACATCACAGAGCAGTTTCTCAGAAAACTGCTTTCCAGATTTCATCTGAGGATATTTCCTTTTTCACCACAGCCCTCTATGGGCTTCCAAATATCACTTTGCCAATTCCACAAGAACTGTCTTAGCGAAAGGCTTCTTGAGGGGAAAGCTATAACTCTGTGCGATGATTTCACAGAACACAAAGAAGTTTCTCAGAAAGCTTCTTTCTCCATGTTATCGGAGGATATTTCCTTTGGCCCTATAGTCTTCAAAGGGATCCGAAATATCTGTTCTCAAACTCCACAGAAATAAGGCTGGCAAAGAGATACACGAAATACAGATGTAACTCTGTGAGATGAATTACAGAACACTAAGCAGTCTCTCACAAACTTCTTTCACTTTTTCATCTGAGGATATTTCCTTTTTCACCACAGCCCTTTATGGGCTTCCAAATATCACTTTGCCAATTGCACAGGAACTGTGTTAGCGAAAGTCTTCTTGAGGGGAAAGCTGTAACTCTGTGAGATGATTTCACAGAACACAAAGAAGTTTCTCAGAAAGCTTCTTTCTCTTTGTTATCGGAGGATATTTCCTTTGGCCCTATAGTCTTCAAAGGGATCCAAAATATCTAATTTCAGATTCCACAGAAATAAGGCTAGCAAAGAGATCCACGAAATACAGATGTAACTCTGTGAGATTAATTAACAGAACACTAAGCAGTTTCTCAGAAAGGTTCTTTCCAGATTTCATCTGAAGATATTTCCTTTTTCACCGTAGCCCCCTTTGGGCTTCCAAATATCACTTTGCCAATTGCACAAGAACTGTCTTAGCGAAAGGCTTTTTGAGGGGAAAGCTGTAACTCTGTGAGATGATTTCACAGAACACAAAGAAGTTTCTCAGAAAGCTACTTTCTCTTTTTTATCGGAGGATATTTCCTTTGGCTCTATATTCTTCTTAAGGATCCGAAATATCTGTACTCACATTCCACAGAAATAAGGCTAGCAAAGAGATCCACGAAATACAGATGGAACTCTGTGAGAAGAATTAACAGAAAACTAAGCAGTTTCTCAGAAAGCTTCTTTCCAGCTTTCATCTGAGAATATTTCCTTTTTCACCATAGCCTCTAGGGGTTCCAAATATCACTTTGCCATTTCCACAAGAACTGTCTTAGCAATAGGCTTCTTGAGGGGAAATCTGTAAATCTGTGAGATGATTTCACAGAGCACAAAGAAGTTTCTCCGAAAGCTTCTTTCACTTTGTTATTGGAGGATATTTCCTTTGGCCCTATAGTCTTCAAAGGTATCCGAAATATCTGTTCTCAAACTCCACAGAAATAAGGCTAGCAAAGAGATCCACGAAATACAGAAGGAACTCTGTGATATGAATTAACAGAACACTAAGCAGTTTCTCAGAAAGCTTTCCAGATTTCATCTGAGGATATTTCCTTTTTAACCATAGCTCTCTAAGGGCTTCCAAATATCACTTTGCCATTTCCACAAGAACTGTCTTAGCGAAAGGCTTCTTGATGGGAAAGCTGTAACTCTGTGCGATGATTTCACAGAACACAAAGAAGTTTCTCAGAATGCTTCTTTCTCTTTGTTATCGGAGGATATTTCCTTTGGCCCTATTGGCTTCAAGCGATCCAAAATATCTATTTTCAGATTCCACATAAATATGGCTAGCAAACATATCCACGAAATACAGATGTAACTCTGTGAGATGAATTAACAGAACACTAAACAGTTTCTCAGAAAGCTTCTTTCCAGATTTCATATGAGGATATTTCCTTTTTCACCATATCCTCTAGGGGTTCCAAATATCACTTTGCCAATTCCACAAGAACTGTCTTAGCGAAAGGCTTCTTGAGGGGAAAGATGTAAATCTGTGAGATGATTGCACAGAGCACAAAGGAGTTTCTCCGAAAACTTCTTTCTCTTTGTTATTGGAGGATATTTCCTTTGGCCCTCTAGTCTTCAAAGGTATCCAAAATATCTGTTCTCAAGCTCCACAGAAATAAGGCTAGCAAAGAGATCCACGAAATAGAAATGGAACTCTGTGAGATGAATTAACAGAACACTAAGCTGTTTCTCAGAAAGCTTCTCTCCAGAGTTCATCTGAGGATATTTCCTTTTTAACCAGAGCTCTCTAAGGGCTTCCAAATATCACTTTGCCATTTCCACAAGAACTGTCTTAGCGAAAGGCTTCATGAAGGGAAAGCTCTAACTCTGTGAGATGATTTCACAGAACACAAAGAAGTTTTTCCTAAAGCTTTTTTCTCTTTGTTATCGGAGGATATTTCCTTTGGCCCTATAGTCTTCAAAGGGATCCGAAATATCTGTTCTCAGATTCCACAGAAATAAGGCTAGCAGAGAGATCCACGAAATACAGATGGAACTCTGTGAGATGAATTAACAGAACACTAAGCAGTTTCTCAGAAAGCTTCTCTCCAGACTTCATCTGAGGATATTTCCTTTTTCACCGTAGCCCTCTAAGGGCTTCCAAATATCACCTTGCCAATTCCACAAGAACTGTCTTAGCGAAAGGCTTCTTGAGGGGAAAGCTGTAACTCTGTGAGATGATTTCACAGAACACAAGGAAGTTTCTCAGAAAGCTTCTTTCTGTTTGTGATAGGAGGATATTTCCTTTGGCCCCATAGTCTTCAAAGGGATCCGAAATATCTGTTCTCAGATTCCACAGAAATAAGGCTAGCAAAGAGATCCACGAAATACAGATGTAACTCTGTGAGTTGAAATACAGAACACTAAGCAGTCTCTCAGAAACTTCTTTCCAGATTTCATCTGAGGATATTTCCTTTTTCACCACAGCCCTCTATGGGCTTCCAAATATCACTTTGCCAATTGCACAAGAACTGTCTTAGCGAAAGTCTTCTTGAGGGGAAAGCTGTAACTCTGTGAGATGATTTCACAGAAAACAAAGAAGTTTCTCAGAAATCTTCTTTCTGTTTGTGATAGGAGGGTATTTCCTTTGGCCCTACAGTCTTCAAAGCGATCCGAAATATATGTTTTCAAATTCCACAGAAATAAGGTTAGCAAAGAGATCCACGAAATACAGATGTAACTCTGTGATTTGAATTAACAAAACACTAAACAGTTTCTCAGAAAGCTTCTTTCTCTTTGGGATCGGAAGATATTTCCTTTGGCCCTATAGTCTTCAAGGGGTCCGAAATATCTGTTCTCAGATTCCTCAGAAGTAAGGCTAGCAATGAGATCCACGAAATACAGATGTAACTCTGTGAGATGAATTTACAGAACACTAAGCAGTTTCTCAGATAGCTTCTTTACAGATTTCATCTGAGGAGATTTCCTTTTTCACCATAGCCTTCTATGGGCTTCCAAATATCACATCGCCAATTCCACAAGAACTGTCTTAGCGAAAGGCTTCTTGAGGGGAAAGCTGTAACTCTGTGAGATGATTTCACAGAACACAAAGAAGTTTCTCAGAAAGCTACTTTCTCTTCTTATTGGAGGATATTTCCTTTGGCCCTACAGTCTTCAAAGCGATCCGAACTACATGTTTTCAGATTCCACAGAAATAAGGTTAGCAAAGAGATCCACGAAATACAGCTGAAACTCTGTGAGATGAATTAACAGAACACTAAGCAGTTTCTCAGAAAGCTTCTTTCCCGATTTCATCTGAGGATATTTCCTTTTTCACCATAGCCCTCTATGGGCTTCCAAATATCACTTTGCCAATTCCACAAGAACTGTCTTAGCGAAAGGCTTCTTGAGGGGAAAGCTGTAACACTGTGAGATGATTTCACAGAACACAAAGAAGTTTCTCAGAAAGCTTCTTTCTGTTTGTGATAGGAGGATATTTCCTTTGGCCCTATAGTCTTCAAAGGGATCCGAAATATGTGTTCTCAGATTCCACAGAAATAAGGCTAGCAAAGAGATCCACGAAATACAGATGCGACTCTGTGAGATGAATTAACGGAACACTAAGCAGTTTCTCAGAAAGCTTCTTTCCAGATTTCATCTGAGGATATTTCCTTTTTCACCGTAGCCCTCTATGGGCTTCCAAATATCACTTTGCCAATTCCACAAGAACTGTCTTAGCAAAAGGCTTCTTGAGGGGAAATCTGTAACTCTGTGCGATGATTTCACAGAACACAAAGAAGTTTCTCAGAAATCTTCTTTCTCTTTGTTATCGGAGGATATTTCCTTTGGCCCTATAGTCTTCAAAGGGATCCAAAATATCTATTTTCAGATTCCACAGAAATAAGGCTAGCAAAGAGATCCACGAAATACAGATGTAACTCTGTGGTATGAATTAACAGAACACTAAGCAGTTTCTCACAAAGCTTCTTTCCAGATTTCATCTGAAGATATTTCCTTTTTCATCGTAGCCCTCTTTGGGCTTCCAAATGTCACTTTGCCAATTGCACAAGAACTGTCTTAGCGAAAGGCTTCTTGAGGGGAAACCTGTAACTCTGTGAGATGATTTCACAGAACACAAAGAAGTTTCTCAGAAAGCTTCTTTCTCTTTGTTATTGGAGGATATTTCCTTTGGCCCTATAGTCTTCAAAGGGATCCGAAATATCTGTTCTCAGATTCCACAGAAATAAGCCTAGCAAAGAGATCCACGAAATACAGACGTAATTCTGTGAGATGAATTACAGAACACAAAGCAGTATCTCAGAAACTTCTTTCCTGATTTCATCTGAGGATATTTCCTTTTTCACTGTAGCCCTCTATGGGCTTAGAATATCACTTTGCCAATTCCACAAGAACTGTCTTAGCGAAAGGCTTCTTGAGGGGAAACCTGTAACTCTGTGAGATGATTTCACAGAACACAAAGAAGTTTCTCATAAAGCTTCTTTCTCTTTGGTATCAGAAGATATTTCCTTTGGCCCTATAGTCTTCAAAGGGATCCGAAATATCTGTTCTCACATTCCATAGAAATGAGGCTAGCAAAGAGATCCACGAAATACAGATGTAACTCTGTGCGATGAATGAACAGAACACTAAGCATTTTCTCAGAAAGCTTCTTTCCAGATTTCATCTGAGAATATTTCCTTTTTTACCACAGCCCTCTATGGGCTTCCAAATATCACTTTGCCAATTCCACAAGAACTGTCTTAGCGAAAGGCTTCTTGAGGGGAAAGCTGTAACTCTGTGAGATGATTTCAAAGAACACAAAGAAGTTTCTCAGAACGCTTCTTTCTCTTTGTTATCGGAGGATATTTCCTTTGGCCCTATAGTCTTCAAAGGGATCCGAAATATCTGTTCTCAGATTCCACAGAAGAAAGCCTAGCAAAGAGATCCACGAAATACAGATGTAACTCTGTGAGATGAATTACAGAACACTAAGCAGTATCTCAGAGTCTTCTTTTCAGATTTCATCTGAACATATTACCTTTTTCACTGTAACCCTCTAAGGGCTTAGAATATCACATTGCCAATTCCACAAGAACTGTCTTAGCAAAAGGCTTCTTGAGGTGAAAGCTGTAACTCTGTGAGATGATTTCACAGAACACGAAGAAGTTTCTAAGAAAGCTTCTTTCTCTTTGTGATCGGAGGACATTTCCTTTGGCCCTATAGTGTTCAAAGCGATCCGAAATATATGTTTTCACATTCCACAGAAATAAGGCTAGCAAAGAGATCCACGAAATACAGATGTAACTCTGTGAGATGAATTAACAGAACACTAAGCAGTTTCTCAGAAAGCTTCTTTCCCGATTTCATCTGAGGATATTTCCTTTATCACCATAGCCCTCTGTGGGATTCCAAGTATCACTTTGCCAATTCCACAAGAACTGTCTTAGCGAAAGGCTTCTTGAGGGGAAAGGTGTAACTCTGTGAGATGATTTCACAGAACACAAGGAAGTTTCTCAGAAAGCTTCTTTCTGTTTGTGATAGGAGGATATTTCCTTTGGCCCTATATTCTTCAAAGGCATCCGAAATATCTGTTCTCAGACTCCACAGAAATAAGGCTAGCAAAGAGATCCACGAAATAAAGATGTAACTCTGTGAGATGAATTAACAGAACACTAAGCAGTTTCTCAGAAAGCTTCTTTCCAGATTTCATCTGAGGATATTTCCTTTTTCACCATAGCCCTTTAGGGGCTTCCAAATATCAGTTTGCCAATTCCACAAGAACTGTCTTAGCCAAAGGCTTCTTGAGGGGGAAGTTATAACTCTGTGATATGATTTCAGAGAACACAAAGAAGTTCCTCAGAAAGCTTCTTTCTCTTTGTGATCGGAGGACATTTCCTTTCGCCCTATAGTCATGAAGGGGATCCGAAATATCTGTTCTCAGATTCCACAGAAATAAGGCTAGCAAAGAGATCCACGAAATACAGATGTAACTCTGTTAGATGAACTAACAGAACACTAAGCAGTTTCTCAGAAAGCTTCTTTCCAGATTTCATCTGAGGATATTTCCTTTTTCACCATAGCCCTCTATGGTCTTCCAAATATCAGTTTGCCAATTCCACAAGAACTGTCTCAGCAAAAGGCTTCTTGAGGGGAAAGCTGTAACTCTGTGATATGATTTCACAGAACACAAAGAAGTTCCTCAGAAAGCTTCTTTCTCTTTGTGATCGGAGGACATTTCCTTTCGCCCTATAGTCATGAGGGGATCCGAAATATCTGTTCTCAGATTCCACAGAAATAAGGCTAGCAAAGAGATCCACGAAATACAGACGTAACTCTGTTAGATGAATTAACAGAACACTAAGCAGTTTCTCAGAAAGCTTCTTTTCAGATTTCATCTGAGGATATTTCCTTTTTCACTGTAGCCCTCTATGGGCTTAGAATATCACTTTGCCAATTCCACAAGAACTGTCTTAGTGAAAGGCTTCTTGAGTTTAAAGCTGTAACTCTGTGAGACGATTTCACAGAACACAAAGAAGTTTCTCAGAAAGCTTCTTTCTCTTTGTGATCGGAGGATATTTCCTTTGGCCCTATAGTCTTCAAAGGGATTCGAAATATCTGTTCTCAGATTCCACAGAATTAGGCTACGAAAGGGATCCACGAAATACAGATGTAACTTTGTGAGATGACTAACAGAACACTAAGCAGTTTCTCAGAAAGCTTCTCTCCAGATTTCATCTGAGAATATTTCCATTTTCACCACAGCCCTCTAAGGGCTTCCAAATATCACTTTACCAATTCCACAAGAACTGTCTTAGCGAAAGGCTTCTTGAGGGGAAAGCTGTAACTCTGTGAGATGATTTCAAAGAACACAAAGAAGTTTCTCAGAAAGCTTCTTTCTCTTTGTTATCGGAGGATATTTCCTTTGGCCCTATAGTCTTCAAAGGGATCCGAAATATCTGTTCTCAGATTCCACAGAAGAAAGCCTAGCAAAGAGATCCACGAAATACAGATGTAACTCTGTGAGATGAATTACAGAACACTAAGCAGTATCTCAGAAACTTCTTTTCAGATTTCATCTGAACATATTACCTTTTTCACTGTAACCCTCTATGGGCTTAGAATATCACTTTGCCAATTCCACAAGAACTGTCTTAGCGAAAGGCTTCTTGAGGGGAAAGCTGTAACTCTGTGAGTTGGTTTCACAGAACACAAGGAAGTTTCTCAGAAAGCTTCTTTCTGTTTGTGATGGGAGGACATTTCCTTTGTCCCCATAGTATTCAAGGGGATCCGAAATATCTGTTCCCAGATTCCACAGAAATAAATCTAGCAATGAGATCCACGAAATACAGATGTAACACTGTGAGATGAATTATCAGAACACTAAGTAGTTTCTCAGATAGCTTCTTTCCAGATTTCATCTGAGGATATTTCCTTTTTCACCATAGCCCTCTATGGGCTTCCAAATATCACTTTGCCAATTCCACAAGAACTGTCTTAGCGAAAGGCTTCTTTAGGGGAAAGCTGTAACTCTGTGCGATGATTTCACAGAACACAAAGAAGTTTCTCAGAAAGCTTCTTTCTCTTTGTTATCGGAGGATATTTCTTTGCCCCTATAGTCTTCAAAGGGATCCGAAATATCTGTTCTCAGATTCCACAGAAATAAGGGTAGCAAAGAGATCCACGAAACACAGATGTAACTCTGTTAGATGAACTAACAGAACACTAAGCAGTTTCTCAGAAAGCTTCTCTCCAGACTTCATCTGAGGATATTTCCTTTTTCACCATAGCCCTCTGTGGGCTTCCAAGTATCACTTTGCCAATTCCACAAGAACTGTCTTAGCGAAAGGCTTCTTGAGGGGAAAGCTGTAACTCTGTGAGATGATTTCACAGAACACAAGGAAGTTTCTCAGAAAGCTTCTTTCTGTTTGTGATAGGAGGATATTTCCTTTGGGCCTATAGTCTTCAAAGGGATCCGAAATATCGGTTCTCAGACTCCACAGAAATAAGGCTAACAAAGTGATCCACGAAATACAGATGTAACTCTGTAGATGAATTAACAGAACACTAAGCAGTTTCTCAGAAAGCTTCTTTCCAGATTTCATCTGAGGATATTTCCTTTTTCACCATAGCCCTTTAGGGGCTTCCAAATATCAGTTTGCCAATTCCACAAGAACTGTCTTAGCCAAAGGCTTCTTGAGGGGAAAGTTATAACTCTGTGATATGATTACAGAGAACACAAAGAAGTTCCTCAGAAAGCTTCTTTCTCTTTGTGATCGGAGGACATTTCCTTTCGCCCTATAGTCATGAAGGGGATCCGAATTATCTGTTCTCAGATTCCACAGAAATAAGGCTAGCAATGAGAACCGCGACATACTGATGTAACTCTGTGAGATGAATTAACAGAACACTAAGCAGTTTCTCAGATAGTTTCTTTCCAGTTTTCATCTGAGGAGATTTCCTTTTTCAACATAGCCCTCTATGGGCTTCCATTTATCACTTTGCCAATTCCACAAGAACTGTCTTAGCGAAAGGCTTCTTGAGGAGAAAGCTGTAACTCTGTGAGATGATTTCACAGAACACAAAGAAGTTTCGCAGAAAGCTTCTTTCTCTTTGTTATCAGAGAATATTTCCTTTGGCTCTATAGTCTTCAAAGGGATCCGAAATATCTGTTCTCAGATTCCACAGAAATAAGGCTAGCAAAGAGATCCACGAAATACAGATGTAACTCTGTTAGATGAATTAACAGAAC
Source organism: Macaca mulatta (assembly GCF_049350105.2). Lineage (NCBI taxonomy): Eukaryota > Metazoa > Chordata > Mammalia > Primates > Cercopithecidae > Macaca > Macaca mulatta. Next base: position 50,966,440 of record NC_133409.1, on the reverse strand, counting down.
ACTAAGCAGTTTCTCAGTAAGCTTCTTTTCATAATTCATCTGAGGATATTTCCTTTTTCACTGTTGCCCTCTTTGGTTTTAGAATATCACTTTGCCAATTCCACAAGAACTGTCTTAGTGAAAGGCTTCTTGAGTGGAAAGCTGTAACTCTGTGAGACGATTTCACAGAACACAAAGAAGTTTCTCAGAAAGCTTCTTTCTCTTTGTGATCGGAGGATATTTCCATTGGCCCTATAGTCTTCAAAGGGATTCGAAATATCTGTTCTCAGATTCCACAGAAATAAGGCTACGAAAGGGATCCACGAAATACAGATGTAACTTTGTGAGATGACTAACAGAACACTAAGCATTTTCTCAGAAAGCTTCTCTCCAGACTTCATCTGAGGATATTTGCTTTTTCACCATAGTCCTCTATGGGCTTCCAAATATCACTGTGCCAATTACACAAGAACTGTCTTAGCGAAAGGCTTCTTGAGGGGAAAGCTGTAACTCTGTGAGATGATTTCACAGAACACAAAGAAGTTTCTCAGAAAGCTGCTTTCTCTTTGGTATCAGAAGATATTTCCTTTGGCCCTATAGTCTTCAAAGGGATCCGAAATATCTGTTCTCACATTCCACAGAAATAAGGCTAGCAAAGAGATACACGAAATAGAGATGTAAATCTGTGCGATGAATTAACAGAACACTAAGCATTTTCTCAGAAAGCTTCTTTCCAGATTTCATCTGAGAATATTTCCTTTTTCACCACAGCCCTCTATGGGCTTCCAAATATCACTTTGCCAATTCCACAAGAACTGTCTTAGCGAAAGGCTTCTTGAGGGGAAAGCTGTAACTCTGTGAGATGATATCAAAGAACACAAAGAAGTTTCTCAGAAAGCTTCTTTCTCTTTGTTATCGGAGGATATATCCTTTGGCCCTATAGTCTTCAAAGGGATCCGAAATATCTGTTCTCAGATTCCACAGAAGAAAGCCTAGCAAAGAGATCCACGAAATACAGATGTAACTCTGTGAGATGAATTACAGAACACTAAGCAGTATCTCAGAAACTTCTTTTCAGATTTCATCTGAACATATTACCTTTTTCACTGTAACCCTCTATGGGCTTAGAATATCACTTTGACAATTCCACAAGAACTGTCTTAGCGAAAGGCTTCCTGAGGGGAAAGCTGTAACTCTGTGAGATGATTTCACAGAACACAAGGAAGCTTCTCAGAAAGCTTCTTTCTGTTTGTGATGGGAGGACATTTCCTTTGGCCCCATAGTATTCAAGGGGATCCGAAATATCTGTTCCCAGATTCCACAGAAATAAATCTAGCAATGAGATCCACGAAATACAGATGTAACACTGTGAGATGAATTATCAGAACACTAAGTAGTTTCTCAGATAGCTTCTTTCCAGATTTCATCTGAGGATATTTCCTTTTTCACCATAGCCCTCTATGGGCTTCCAAATATCACTTTGCCAATTCCACAAGAACTGTCTTAGCGAAAGACTTCTTTAGGGGAAAGCTGTAACTCTGTGCGATGATTTCACAGAACACAAAGAAGTTTCTCAGAAAGCTTCTTTCTCTTTGTTATCGGAGGATATTTCTTTGCCCCTATAGTCTTGAAAGGGATCCGAAATATCTGTTCTCAGATTCCACAGAAATAAGGCTAGCAAAGAGATCCACGAAATACAGATGTAACTCTGTTAGATGAACTAACAGAACACTAAGCAGTTTCTCAGAAAGCTTCTCTCCAGACTTCATCTGAGGATATTTGCTTTTTCACCATAGCCCTCTACGGGCTTCCAAATATCACTTTGCCAATTCCAAAAGAACTGTCTTAGCGAAAGGCTTCTTGAGGGGAAAGCTGTAACTCTGTGAGATGATTTCACAGAACACAAAGAAATTCCCCAGAAAACTTCTTTCTCTTTGTGATCGGAGGACATTTCCTTTGGCCCTACAGTGTTCAAAGGGATCCGAAATATCTCTTCTCAGATTCCACAGAAATAAGCCTAGCAAAGAGATCCACGAAATACAGATGTAACTCTGAGAGATGAATTACAGAACACTAAGCAGTCTCTCAGAAACTTCTTTCCAGATTTCATCCGAGGATATTTCCTTTTTCACTATAGCCCTCTATGGGCTTCCAAATATCACTTTGCCAATTCCACAAGAACTGTCTTAGCGAAAGGCTTCTTGAGGGGAAAGCTGTAACTCTGTGCGATGATTTCACAGAACACAAAGAAGTTCCCCAGAAAACTTCTTTCTCTTTGTGATCGGAGGACATTTCCTTTGGCCCTACAGTGTTCAAAGCGATCCGAAATATATGTTTTCAGATTCCACAGAAATAAGGTTAGCAAAGAGATCCACGAAATACAGATGTAACTCTGTGAGATGAATTAACGGAACACTAAGCAGTTTCTCAGAAAGCTTCTTTCCAGATTTCATCTGAGGATATTTCCTTTTTTACCATAGTCCTCTATGGGCCTCCAAATATCAGTTTGCCAATTCCACAAGAACTGTCTTAGCAAAAGTCTTCTTGAGGGGAAAGCTGTAATTCTGTGAGATGATTTCACAGAACACAAAGAAGTTCCTCAGAAAGATTCTTTCTCTTTGTTATCGGAGGATATTTCCTTTGGCCCCATAGTCTTCAAGGGGATCCGAAATATCTGTTCTCAGATTCCACAGAAATAAGCCTAGCAAAGAGATCCACGAAATACAGATGTAATTCTGTGAGATGAATTACAGAACACTAAGCAGTATCTCAGAAACTTCTTTCCAGATTTCATCTGAGGATATTTCCTTTTTCACTGTAGCCCTCAATGCGCTTAGAATATCACTTTGCCAATTCCACAAGAACTGTCTTAGCGAAAGGCTTCTTGAGGGTAAAGTTGTAACTCTGTGACATGATTTCACAGAACACAAAGAAGTTTCTCAGAAAGCTTCTTTCTCTTTGTAATCGGAGTATATTTCCTTTGGCCCTATAGTATTCAAAGGGACTGGAAATATCTCTTCTCAGATTCCACAGAAATAAGCCTAGCAAAGAGATCCACGAAATACAGATGTAACTCTGTGAGATGAATTACAGAACACTAAGAAGTCTCTCAGAAACTTCTTTCCAGATTTCATCTGAGGAGATTTCCTTCTTCACCACAGCCCTCTATGGGCTTCCAAATATCACTTTGCCAATTCCACAAAAACTGTCTTAGCGAAAGGCTTCTTGAGGGGAAAGCTGTAACTCTGTGAGATGATTTCACAGAACACAAAGAAGTTTCTCAGAAAGCTTCTTTCTCTTTGTGAAAGGAGGATATTTCCTTTGGCCCTATAGTCTTCAAGTGGATCCGAAATATCTGGTCTCAGATTCCACCGAAATAAGGCAAGCAATGAGATCCACGAAATACAGATGTAACTCTGTGCGATGAATTAACAGAACACTAAGCAGTTTCTCAGATAGCTTCTTTCCAGATTTCATCTGAGGATATTTCCTTTTTCACCATAGCCCTCTATGGGCTTCCAAATATCACTTTGCCAATTCCACAAGAACTGTCTTAGCGAAAGGCTTCTTGAGGGGAAACCTGTAACTCTGTGCGATGATTTCACCGAACACAAAGAAGTTTCTCAGAAAGCTTCTTTCTCTTTGTTATCGGAGGATATTTCTTTGCCCCTATAGTCTTCAAAGTGATCCGAAATATCTGTTCTCAGATTCCACAGAAATAAGGCTAGCAAAGAGATCCACGAAATACAGATGTAACTCTGTTAGATGAACTAACAGAACACTAAGCAGTTTCTCAGAAAGCTTCTCTCCAGACTTCATCTGAGGATATTTGCTTTTTCACCATAGCCCTCTACGGGCTTCCAAATATCACTTTGCCAATTCCAAAAGAACTGTCTTAGCGAAAGGCTTCTTGAGGGGAAAGCTGTAACTCTGTGAGATGATTTCACAGAAAACAAAGAAGTTTCTCAGAAAGCTTCTTTCTCTTTGTTATCGGAGGAAATTTCCTTTGGCCCTATAGTCTTCAAAGGGATCCGAAATATCTGTTCTCAGATTCCACAGAAATAAGCCTAGCAAAGAGATCCACGAAATACAGATGTAACTCTGTGAGATGAATTACAGAACACTAAGCAGTCTCTCAGAAACTTCTTTCCAGATTTCATCTGAGGATATTTCCTTTTTCACTGTAGCCCTCTATGGGCTTAGAATATCTCTTTGCCAGTTCCACAAGAACAGTCTTAGCGAAAGGCTTCTTGAGGGGAAAGCTGTAACTCTGTGAGATGATTTCACAGAACATAAGGAAGTTTCTCAGAAAGCTTCTTTCTATTTGTGATAGGAGGATATTTCCTTTAGCCCTATAGTCTTGAAAGGGATCCGAAATATCTCTTCTCAGATTCCACAGAAATAAGGCTAGCAAAGAGATCCACGAAATACAGATGTAACTTTGTGAGATGAATTAACAGAACACTAAGCAGTTTCTCAGAAAGCTTCTTTCCAGATTTCATTTGAGGTTATTTCCTTTTTCACCATAGCCCTTTATGGGCTTCCAAGTATCAGTTTGCCAATTCCACAAGAACTCTCTTCGCAAAAGGCTTCTTGAGGGGAAAGCTGTAACTCTGTGAGATGATTTCACAGAACACAAAGAAGTTTCTCAGAAAGCTTCTTTCTCTTTGTGATCGGAGGACATTTCCTTTGGCCCTATAGTATTCAAGGGGATCCGAAATATCTGTTCCCATATTCCACAGAAATAAGTCTAGCAATGAGATCCACGAAATACAGATGTAACTCTGTGAGATGAATTAACAGAACACTAAGTAGTTTCTCAGATAGCTTCTTTCCAGATTTCATCGGAGGATATTTCCTTTTTCACCATAGCCCTCTATGGGCTTCCATTTATCACTTTGCCAATTCCACAAGAACTGTCTTAGCGAAAGGCTTCTTGAGGGGAAAGATGTAACTCTGTGCCATGATTTCACAGAAAACAAAGAAGTTCCTCAGAAAGCTTCTTTCTCTTTGTGATCGGAGGACATTTCCTTTCGCCCTATAGTCATGAAGGGGATCCGAAATATCTGGTCTCAGATTCCACAGAAATAAGGCTAGCAATGAGATCCACGAAATACAGATGTAACTCTGTGAGATGAATTAACAGAACACTAAGCAGTTTCTCAGATAGCTTCTTTCCAGATTTCATCTGAGGAGATTTCCTTTTTCACCATAGCCCTCTATGGGCTTCCAAATATCACTTTGCCAATTCCACAAGAACTGTCTTATCGAAAGGCTTCTTGAGGGGAAATCTGTAACTCTGTGAGATGATTTCACAGAACACAAAGAAGTTTCTCAGAAAGCTTCTTTCTCTTTGTTATCGGAGGATATTTCCTTTGGCCCTATAGTCTTCAAAGGGATCCGAAATATCTGTTCTCCGATTCCACAGAAATAAGGGTAGCAAAGAGATCCACGAAATACAGATGTAACTCTGTGAGATGAATTACCAGAACACTAAGCAGTTTCTCAGAAAGCTTCTTTCCAGATTTCATCTGAGGATATTTCCTTTTTCACCATAGCCCTCTTTCGGCTTCCAAATATCACTTTGCCAATTGCACAAGAACTGCCTTAGCGAAAGGCTTCTTGAGGGGAAAGCTGTAACACTGTGAGATGATTTCACAGAACACAAAGAAGTTTCTCAGAAAGCTACTTTCTCTTTCTTATTGGATGATATTTCCTTTGGCCCTACAGTCTTCAAAGCGATCCGAAATCTATGTTTTCAGATTCCACAGAAATAAGGTTAGCAAACAGATCCACGAAATACAGATGTAACTTTGTGAGATGAATTAACAGAACACGAAGCAGTTTCTCAGAAGGCTTCTTTCCAGATTTCATCTGAGGATATTTCCTTTTTCACCATAGCCCTCTTTCGGCTTCCAAATATCACTTTGCCAATTGCCCAAGAACTGTCTTAGCGAAAGACTTCTTCAGGGGAAAGCAGTAACTCTGTGAGATGATTTCACAGAACACAAAGAAGTTCCCCAGAAAGCTTCTTTCTCTTTGTGATCGGAGCACATTTCCTTTGGCCCTACACTGTTCAAAGCGTTCCGTAATATATGTTTTGAGATTCCATAGAAATAAGGCTAGCAAAGAGATCCACGAAATACAGATGTAACTCTGTGAGATGAATTAACAGAACACTAAGCACTTTCTCAGAAAGCTTCTTTCCCGATTTCATCTGAGGATATTTCCTTTTTCACCATAGCCCTCTATGGGCTTCCAAATATCACTTTCCCAATTCCACAAGAACTGTCTTAGCGAAAGGCTTCTAGAGGGGAAAGCTGTAACTCTGTGAGATGATTTCACAGAACACAAGGAAGTTTCTCAGAAAGCTTCTTTCTGTTTGTGATAGGAGGATATTTCCTTTGGCCCTATAGTCTTCAAAGGGACCCGAAATATCTGTTCTCAGATTCCACAGAAATAAGCCTCGCAAAGAGATCCACGAAATACAGATGTAACTCTGTGAGATGAGTTAACAGAACACTAAGCAGTCTCTCAGAAACTTCTTTCCAGATTTCCTCTGAGGATATTTCCTTTTTCACTATAGCCCTCTATGGGCTTCCAAATATCACTTTGCCAATTCCACAAGAACTGTCTTAGCGAAAGGTTTGTTGAGAGGAAAGCTGTAACTCTGTGTGATGATTTCACCGAACACAAAGAAGTTTCTCCGAAAGCTTCTTTCTCTTTGTGATCGGAGGATATTTCCTTTGGCCCTGTAGTCCTCAAAGGGATCAGAAATATCTGTTCTCACATTCCACAGAAATGAGGCTAGCAAAGAGATCCACGAAATACAGATGTAACATTGTGAGATGAATTAACAGAACACGAAGCAGTTTCTCAGAAAGCTTCTTTACAGATTTCATCTGAGGATATTTCCTTTTTCACCATAGCCCTCTTTCGGCTTCCAAATATCACCTTGCCAAATGCAGAAGAACTGCCTTAGCGAAAGGCTTCTTGAGGGGAAAGCTGTAACTCTGTGAGATGATTTCACAGAACACAAAGAAGTTTCTCAGAAAGCTACTTTCTCTTTCTTAGTGGAGGATATCTCCTTTGGCCCTACAGTCTTCAAAGCGATCCGAAATATAGGTTTTCAGATTCCACAGAAATAAGGTTAGGAAAGAGATCCACGAAATACAGATGTAACTCTGTGAGATGAATTACAGAACACTAAGCAGTCTCTCAGAAACTTCTTTCCAGATTTCCTCTGAGGATATTTCCTTTTTCACTATTGCCCGCTATGGGCTTCCAAATATCACTTTGCCAATTCCACAAGAACTGTCTTAGCGAAAGTTTTCTTGAGAGGAAAGCTGTAACTCTGTGAGATGATTTCACAGAAAACAAAGAAGTTTCTCCGAAAGCTTCTTTCTCTTTGTGGTAGGAGGATATTTCCTTTGGCCCTATAGTCTCAAAGGGATCCGAAATATCTGTTCTCACATTCCACAGAAATGAGGCAACAAAGAGATCCACGAAATACAGATGTAACATTGTGAGATGAATTAACAGAGCTTGAAGTAGTTTCTCAGAAAGCTTCTTTCCAGATTTCATCTGAGGATATTTCCTTTTTCAGCATAGCCCTCTTCGGCTTCCAAATATCACTTTGCCAATTCCACAAGAACTGTCTTAGCGAAAGGCTTCTTGAGGGGAAAGCGGTAACTCTGTAAGATGATTTCACAGAACACAAAGAAGTTCCCCAGAAAGCTTCTTTCTCTTTCTGATCGGAGGACATTTCCTTTCGCCCTATAGTCATGAAGGGGATCCGAAATATCTGTTCTCAGATTCCACAGAAATAAGGCTAGCAATGAGATCCACGAAATACAGATGTAACATTGTGACATGAATTAACAGAACACGAAGCAGTTTCTCAGAAAGCTTCTTTCCAGATTTCATCTGAGGATATTTCCTTTTTCAGCATAGCCCTCTTCGGCTTCCAAATATCACTTTGCCAATTGCATAAGAACTGTCTTATCGAAAGGCTTCTTGAGGGGAAAGCTGTAACTCTGTGCGATGATTTCACAGAACACAAAGAAGTTTCTCAGAAAGCTTCTTTCTTTTTGTTATCGGAGGATATTTCCTTTGGCCCTATAGTCTTCAAAGGGATCCGAAATATCTGTTCTCAGATTCCACAGAAATAAGGGTAGCAAAGAGATCCACGAAATACAGATGTAACTCTGTGAGATGAATTAACAGAACACTAAGCAGTTTCTCAGAAAGCTTCTTTCCAGATTTCATCTGAGGATATTTCCTTTTTCACCATAGCCCTCTATGGGCTTCCAAATATCACTTTGCCAATTCCAAAAGAACTGTCTTAGCGAAAGGCTTCTTGAGGGGAACGGTGTAACTCAGTGACATGATTTCACAGAACACAAAGAAGTTTCTCAGAAAGCTTCTTTCTCTTTGTTATCGGAGGATATTTCCTTTGGACCTATAGTCTTCAAAGGGATCCGAAATATCTGTTCTCAGATTCCACAGAAATACGCCTAGCAAAGAGATCCACGAAATACAGATGTAACTCTGTGAGATGAATTACAGAACACGAAGCAGTCTCTCAGAAACTTCTTTCAAGATTTCATCTGAGGATATTTCCTTTTTCACTATACCCCTCTATGGGCTTCCAAATATCACTTTGTCAATTCCACAAGAACTGTTTAGCGAAAGGTTTCTTGAGAGGAAAGCTGTAACTCTGTGCGATGACTTCACAGAACACAAAGAGGTTTCTCAGAAAGCTTCTTTGTCTTTGTTATCGGAGGATATTTCCTTTGGCCCTATAGTCTTCAAAGGGATCCGAAATATCTGTTCTCAGATTCCACAGAAATAAAGGTAGCAAAGAGATCCACGAAATACAGATGTAACTCTGTGAGATGAATTAACAGAACACTAAGCAGTCTCTCAGAAACTTCTTTCAAGATTTCATCTGAGGATATTTCCTTTTTCAGCATAGCCCTCTTTCGGCTTCCAAATATCCCTTGGCCAATTGCACAAGAACTGTCTTAGCGAAAGGCTTCTTGAGGGGAAAGCTGTAACTCTTTGAGATGATTTCACAGAAAACAAAGAAGTTTCTCAGAAAGCTTCTTTCTCTTTGTTATCGGAGGAAATTTCCTTTGGCCCTATAGTCTTCAAAGGGATCCGAAATATCTGTTCTCAGATTCCACAGAAATAAGCCTAACAAAGAGATCCACGAAATACAGATGTAACTCTGTGAGATGAATTACAGAACACTAAGCAGTCTCTCAGAAACTTCTTTCCAGATTTCATCTGAGGATATTTCCTTTTTCACTGTAGCCCTCTATGGGCTTAGAATATCACTTTGCCAATTCCACAAGAACTGTCTTAGCGAAAGGCTTCTTGAGGGGAAAGCTGTAACTCTGTGAGATGATTTCACAGAACACAAGGAAGTTTCTCAGAAAGCTTCTTTCTTTTGTGATAGGAGGATATTTCCTTTGGCCCTATAGTCTTCAAAGGGATCCGAAATATCTGTTCTCAGATTCCACAGAAATAAGCCTAGCAAAGAGATCCACGAAATACAGATGTAACTCTGTGAGATGAATTACAGAACACTAAGCAGTCTCTCAGAAACTTCTTTCCAGATTTCATCTGAGGATATTTCCTTTTTCACTGTAGCCCTCTATGGGCTTAGAATATCACTTTGCCAATTCCACAAGAACTGTCTTAGTGAAAGGCTTCTTGAGGGGAAAGCTGTAACTCTGTGAGATGATTTCACAGAACATAAGGAAGTTTCTCAGAAAGCTTCTTTCTGTTTGTGATAGGAGGATATTTCCTTTAGCCCTATAGTCTTGAAAGGGATCCGAAATATCTGTTCTCAGATTCCACAGAAATAAGGTTAGCAAAGAGATCCACGAAATACAGATGTAACTCTGTGAGATGAATTAACAGAACACTAACAGTTTCTCAGAAAGCTTCTTTCCAGATTTCATTTGAGGTTATTTCCTTTTTCACCATAGCCCTTTATGGGCTTCCAAGTATCAGTTTGCCAATTCCACAAGAACTGTCTTAGCAAAAGGCTTCTTGAGGGGAAAGCTGTAACTCTGTGAGATGATTTCACAGAACACAAAGAAGTTTCTCAGAAAGCTTCTTTCTCTTTGTGATCGGAGGACATTTCCTTTGGCCCTATAGTATTCAAGGGGATCCGAAATATCTGTTCCCATATTCCACAGAAATAAGTCTAGCAATGAGATCCACGAAATACAGATGTAACTCTGTGACATGAATTAACAGAACACTAAGTAGTTTCTCAGATAGCTTCTTTCCAGATTTCATCGGAGGATATTTCCTTTTTCACCATAGCCCTCTATGGGCTTCCATTTATCACTTTGCCAATTCCACAAGAACTGTCTTAGCGAAAGGCTTCTTGAGGGGAAAGATGTAACTCTGTGCCATGATTTCACAGAAAACAAAGAAGTTCCTCAGAAAGCTTCTTTCTCTTTGTGATCGGAGGACATTTCCTTTCTCCCTATAGTCATGAAGGGGATCCGAAATATCTGGTCTCAGATTCCACAGAAATAAGGCTAGCAATGAGATCCACGAAATACAGATGTAACTCTGTGAGATAAATTAACAGAACATCTCGCAGTTTCTCAGATAGCTTCTTTCCAGATTTCATCTGAGGAGATTTCCTTTTTCACCATAGACCTCTATGGGCTTCCAAATATCACTTTGCCAATTCCACAAGAACTGTCTTATCGAAAGGCTTCTGGAGGGGAAAGCTGTAACTCTGTGAGATGATTTCACAGAACATAAAGAAGTTTCTCAGAAAGCTACTTTCTCTTTTATTGGAGGATATTTCCTTTGGCCCTAGAGTCTTCAAAGCGATCCGAAATATATGATTTCAGATTCCACAGAAATCAGGTTAGCAAAGAGATCCACGACATACAGATGGAACTCTGTGAGATGAATTAACAGAACACTAAGCAGTTTCTCAGAAAGCTTCTTTACCGATTTCATCTGAGGATATCTCCTTTTTCACCACAGCCCTCTATGGGCTTAGAATATCACTCTGCCAATTCCACAAGAACTGTCTTAGCGAAATTTTTCTTGAGAAGAAAGCTGTAACTCTGTGAGATGATTTCACAGAACACTAAGAAGTTTCTCCGAAAGCTTCTTTCTCTTTGTGATCGGAGGATATTTCCTTTGGCCCTGTAGTCTTCAAAGGGATCCGAAATATCTGTTCTCACATTCCACAGAAATGAGGCTAGCAAAGAGATCAACGAAATACAGATGTAACTCTGTGAGATAAATTAACAGAACACTAAGCAGTTTCTCAGAAAGCTTCTTTCCAGATTTCATCTGAGGATATTTCCTTTTTCACCATAGCCCTCTATGGGTTTCCAAATATCAGTTTGACATTTCCACAAGAACTGTCTTATCGAAAGGCTTCTTGAGGGGAAATCTGTAACTCTGTGACATGATTTCACAGAACACAAAGAAGTTTCTCAGAAAGCTTCTTTCTCTTTGTTATCGGAGGATATTTCCTTTGGCCCTATAGTCTTCAAAGGGATCCGAAATATCTGTTCTCCGATTCCACAGAAATAAGGGTAGCAAAGAGATCCACGAAATACAGATGTAACTCTGTGAGATGAATTACCAGAACACTAAGCAGTTTCTCAGAAAGCTTCTTTCCAGATTTCATCTGAGGATATTTCCTTTTTCACCATAGCCCTCTTCGGCTTCCAAATATCACTTTGCCAATTGCCCAAGAACTGTCTTAGCGAAAGGCTTCTTGAGGTGAAAGCAGTAACTCTGTGAGATGATTTCACAGAACACAAAGAAGTTCCCCAGAAAGCTTCTTTCTCTTTGTGATCGGAGGACATTTCCTTTGGCCCTACACTGTTCAAAGCGTTCCGAAATATATGTTTTGAGATTCCATAGAAATAAGGCTAGCAAAGTGATCCACGAAATGCAGATGTAACTCTGTGAGATGAATTAACAGAACACTAAGCACTTTCTCAGAAAGCTTCTTTCCCGATTTCATCGGAGGATATTTCCTTTTTCACCATAGCCCTCTATGGGCTTCCAAATATCACTTTCCCAATTCCACAAGAACTGTCTTAGCGAAAGGCTTCTAGAGGGGAAAGCTGTAACTCTGTGAGATGATTTCACAGAACACAAGGAAGTTTCTCAGAAAGCTTCTTTCTGTTTGTGATAGGAGGATATTTCCTTTGGCCCTATAGTCTTCAAAGGGACCCGAAATATCTGTTCTCAGATTCCACAGAAATAAGCCTAGCAAAGAAATCCACGAAATACAGATGTAACTCTGTGAGATGAATTAACAGAACACTAAGCAGTCTCTCAGAAACTTCTTTCCAGATTTCCTCTGAGGATATTTCCTTTTTCACTTTAGCCCTCTATGGGCTTCCAAATATCACTTTGCCAATTCCACAAGAACTGTCTTAGCGAAAGGTTTGTTGAGAGGAATGCTGTAACTCTGTGTGATGATTTCACCGAACACAAAGAAGTTTCTCCGAAAGCTTCCTTCTCTTTGTGATCGGAGGATATTTCCTTTGGCCCTGTAGTCCTCAAAGGGATCAGAAATATCTGTTCTCACATTCCACAGAAATGAGGCTAGCAAAGAGATCCACGAAATACAGATGTAACATTGTGAGATGAATTAACAGAACACGAAGCAGTTTCTCAGAAAGCTTCTTTACAGATTTCATCTGAGGATATTTCCTTTTTCACCAAAGCCCTCTTTCAGCTTCCAAATATCACTTTGCCAATTGCCCAAGAACTGTCTTAGCGAAAGGCTTCTTGAGGGTAAAGCTGTAACTCTGTGAGATGATTTCACAGAACACAAAGAAGTTCCCCAGAAAGCTTCTTTCTCTTTGTGATCGGAGGACATTTCCTTTGGCCCTACAGTGTTCAAAGCGATCCGAAATATATGTTTTGAGATTCCACAGAAATAAGGCTAGCAAAGAGATCCACGAAATACAGATGTAACTCTATGAGATGAATTAACAGAACACTAACCACTTTCTCAGAAAGCTTCTTTCTCTTTGTGATCGGAGGACATTTCCTTTCGCCCTATAGTCATGGAGGGGATCCGAAATATCTGTTCTCAGATTCCACAGAAATTCGGCTAGCAATGAGATTCACGAAATACACATGTAACTCTGTGAGATGAATTAACAGAACACTAAGCAGTTTCTCAGAAAGCTTCTTTCCAGATTTCATCTGAGGATATTTCCTTTCTCACCATAGCCCTCTATGGGCTTCCAAATATCACTTTGCCAATTCCACAAGAACTGTCTTAGCGAAAGGCTTCTTGAGGGGAAAGCTGTAACTCTGTGAGACGATTTCACAGAACACAAAGAAGTTCCCCAGAAAGCTTCTTTCTCTTTGTGATCGGAGGACATTTCCTTTGGCCCAACAGTGTTCAAAGCGATCCGAAATATATGTTTTCAGATTCCACAGAAATAAGGCTAGCAAAGATATCCAAGAAATACAGAGGTAACTCTGTGAGATGAATTAACAGAACACTAAGCACTTTCTCAGAAAGCTTCTTTCCCGATTTCATCTGAGGATATTTCCTTTTTCACCATAGCCCTCTATGGGCTTCCGAATATCACTTTGCCAATTCTACAAGAACTGTCTTAGCGAAAGGCTTCTTGAGGGCAACGCTGTAACTCTGTGACATGATTTCACAGAACACAAAGAAGTTTCTCAGAAAGCTTCTTTCTTTTTGTTATCGGAGGATATTTCCTTTGGCCCTATAGTCTTCAAAGGGATCCGAAATATCTGTTCTCAGATTCCACAGAAATAAGGGTAGCAAAGAGATCCACGAAATACAGATGTAACTCTGTGAGATGAATTAACAGAACACTAAGCAGTTTCTCAGAAAGCTTCTTTCCAGATTTCATCTGAGGATATTTCCTTTTTCACCATAGCCCTCTATGGGCTTCCAAATATCACTTTGCCAATTCCAAAAGAACTGTCTTAGCGAAAGGCTTCTTGAGGGGAACGGTGTAACTCAGTGACATGATTTCACAGAACACAAAGAAGTTTCTCAGAAAGCTTCTTTCTCTTTGTTATCGGAGGATATTTCCTTTGGACCTATAGTCTTCAAAGGGATCCGAAATATCTGTTCTCAGATTCCACAGAAATACGCCTAGCAAAGAGATCCACGAAATACAGATGTAACTCTGTGAGATGAATTACAGAACACGAAGCAGTCTCTCAGAAACTTCTTTCAAGATTTCATCTGAGGATATTTCCTTTTTGACTATACCCCTCTATGGGCTTCCAAATATCATTTTGTCAATTCCACAAGAACTGTTTAGCGAAAGGTTTCTTGAGAGGAAAGCTGTAAATCTGTGAGACGATTTCAGAGAACACAAAGAAATTCCCCAGAAAGCTTCGTTCTCTTTGTGATCGGAGGACATTTCCTTTGGCCCTACAGTGTTCAAAGCGATCCGAAATATATGTTTTCAGATTCCACAGAAATAAGGCTAGCAAAGAGATGCACGAAATACAGATGTAACTCTGTGAGATGAATTAAGAGAACACTAAGCACTTTCTCAGAAAGCTTCTTTCCCGATTTCATCTGAGGATATTTCCTTTTTCACCATAGCCCTCTAGGGGCTTCCAAATATCACTTTGCCAATTCCACAAGAACTGTCTTAGCGAAAGGCTTCTTGAGGGGAAAGCTGTAACTCTGTGAGATGATTTCACAGAACACAAGGAAGTTTCTCAGAAAGCTTCTTTCTGTTTGTGATAGGAGGATATTGCCTTTGGCCCTATAGTCTTCAAAGGGATCTGAAATATCTGTTCTCAGACTCCACAGAAATAAGGCTAGCAAAGAGATCCACGAAATACAGATGTAACTCTGTGAGATGAATTAACAGAACACTAAGCAGTTTCTCAGAAAGCTTCTTTCCAGATTTCATCTGAGGATATTTCCGTTTTCACCATAGCCCTCTATGGGATTCCAAATATCAGTTTGCCAATTCCACAAGAACTGTCTTAGCAAAAGGCTTTTTGAGGGGAAAGCTATAACTCTGTGATATGATTTCAGAGAACACAAAGAAGTTCCTCAGAAAGCTTCTTTCTCTTTGTGATCGGAGGACATTTCCTTTCGCCCTATAGTCATGGAGGGGATCCGAAATATCTGTTCTCAGATTCCACAGAAATTCGGCTAGCAATGAGATTCACGAAATACAGATGTAACTCTGTGAGATGAATTAACAGAACACTAAGCAGTTTCTCAGATAGCTTCTTTCCAGATTTCATCTGAGGATATTTCCTTTTTCACCACAGCCCTCTTTGGGCTTCCAAATATCACTTTGCCAATTCCACAAGAACTGTCTCTTCGAACGGCTTCTTGAGGGGAAAGCTGTAACTCTGTGCGATGACTTCAGAGAACACAAAGAAGTTTCTCAGAAAGCTTCTTTCTCTTTGTTATCGGAGGATATTTCCTTTGGCCCTATAGTCTTCAAAGGGATCCGAAATATCTGTTCTCAGATTCCACAGAAATAAAGGTAGCAAAGAGATCCACGAAATACAGATGTAACTCTGTGAGATGAATTAACAGAACACTAAGCAGTTTCTCAGAAAGCTTCTTTCCAGATTTCATCTGAGGATATTTCCTTTTTCACCATAGCCCTCTATGGGCTTCCAAATATCACTTTGCTAATTCCACAAGAACTGTCTTAGCGAAAGGCTTCTTGAGGGGAAAGCTGTAACTCTGTGAGATGATTTCACAGAACACAAAGAAGTTTCTCCGAAAGCTTCTTTCTCTTTGTTATCGGAGGATATTTCTTTGGCCCTATAGTCTTCAAAGGGATCCGAAATATCTGTTCTCAGAATCCACAGAAATAAGCCTAGCAAAGAGATCCACGAAATACAGATGTAACTCTGTGAGATGAATTACAGAACACTAAGCAGTCTCTCAGTAACTTCTTTCAAGATTTCATCTGAGGATATTTCCTTTTTCAGCATAGCCCTCTTTCGGCTTCCAAATATCCCTTTGCCAATTGCACAAGAACTGTCTTAGCGAAAGGCTTCTTGAGGGGAAAGCTGTATATCTGTGAGATGATTTCACAGAACACAAAGAAGTTCCCCAGAAAGCTTCTTTCTCTTTGTGATCGGAGGACATTTCCTTTGGCCCTACAGTGTTCAAAGCGATCCGAAATCTATGTTTTCAGATTCCACAGAAATAAGGCTAGCAAAGATATCCAGGAAATACAGATGTAA
Organism: Macaca mulatta; assembly: GCF_049350105.2. NCBI lineage: Eukaryota > Metazoa > Chordata > Mammalia > Primates > Cercopithecidae > Macaca > Macaca mulatta. Next base: position 50,950,219 of record NC_133409.1, on the reverse strand, counting down.
CTCTGTGAGATGAATTAACAGAACACTAAGCAGTTTCTCAGAAAGCTTCTTTCCCGATTTCATCTGAGGATATTTCCTTTTTCACCATAGCCCTCTATGGGCTTCCAAATATCAGTTTGCCAATTTCACAAGAACTGTCTTAGCGAAAGGCTTCTTTAGGGGAAAGCTGTAACTCTGTGAGATGACTTCACAGAACACAAAGAAGTTTCTCAGAAAGCTTCTATGTCTTTGTGATCGGAGGATATTTCCTTTCGCCATATAGTCTTCAAAGGGATCCGAAATATCTGTTCTCAGATTCCACAGAAATAAGGCTAGCAAAGAGATTCACGAAATACAGATGTAACTCTGTGAGTGGAAGTCACACATCACAGAGCAGTTTCTCAGAAAGCTTCTGTAAAGAATTCATCTGAGAACATTTCGTTTTTCATCATAGACCTCTATGGGCTTCCAAATATCACTTTGCCAATTCCACAAGAACTGTCGTAGCGAAAGGCTTCTTGAGGGGAAAGCTGTAACTCTGTGAGACGATTTCACAGAACACAAAGCAGTTTCTCAGAAAGCTTCTTTCTCTTTGTGATCAGAGGATATTTCCTTTGTCCCTATAGTCTTCAAAGAGATCCGTAATATCGGTTCTCAGATTCCACAGAAATAAGGCTAGCAAAGAGATCCACGAAATACAGATGTAACATTGTCAGATGAATTAACAGAACACTAAGGAGTTTCTCAGAAAGCTTCTTTCCAGATATTGTCTGAGGATATTTTCTTTTTCACCATAGCCCTGTAAGGGCTTCCAAATATCACTTTGCCAATTCCCAAAGAACTGTATTAGCGAAAGGCTTCTTGAGGGGAAAGCTGTAACTCTGTGAGATGATTTCACAGAACACAAAGAAGTTTCCAGAAAGTTTCTTTCTCATTGGTATCAGAGGATATTTCCTTTGGCCCTATAGTCTTCAAAGGGATCCGAAATATCTGTTCTCAGATTCCACAGAAATAAGGCTAGCAAAGAGATCCATGAAATACAGATGTAACTCTGTGAGTGGAAGTCACACCTCACAGAGCAGTTTCTCAGAAAGCTTCTTTCCAGATTTCATCTGAGCATATTTCCTTTTTCACCATAGCCCTCTATGGGCTTCCAAATATCACTTTGCCAATTCCACAAGAACTGTCGTAGCGAAAGGATTCTTGAGGGGAAAGCTGTAACTCTGTAAGATGATTTGACAGAACACAAAGGAATTCCTCAGAAAACTTCCTTCTTTTGTTATCGGAGGATATTTCCTTTGGCCCTATCGTCTTCAAAGCGATCCGAAATATATGTTTTCAGATTCCACAGAAATAAGGCTAGAAAAGAGATCCACGAAATACAGATGTAACTCAGTGAGATGAATTAACAGAACAGTAAGCAGTTTCTCAGAAAGATTCTTTCCAGATTTCATCTGTGGATATTTCCTTTTTCAGCATAGCCCTCCAAGGACTTCCAAATATCACTTTGCCAATTCCACAAGAACTGTCTTAGCAAACTTCTTGAGTGTAAAGCTGTAACTCTGTGAGATGATTTCACAGAACACGAAGAGGTTTCTCTGAAAACTTTTTCTCTTTGTTATCGGAGGATATTTCCTTTGGCTCTATCGTCTTCAAAGGGATCCGAAATATCTGTTCTCAGATTCCACAGAAATCAGGCTAGCAAAGCGATTCACGATATACAGATGTAACTCTGAGAGTGGAAGTCACAGATCACAGAGCACTTTCTCAGAAAGCTTCTTTCCAGATTTCATCAGAGGATATTTCCTTTTTCACCATAGCCCTCTATGGGCTTCCAAATATCACTTTGCCAATTCCATAAGAACTGTCTTAGCGAAAGGTTTCTTGAGGGGAAAGCTGTAACTCTGTGAGATGATTTCACAGAACACAAAGAAGTTTCTCAGAAAGCTTTTTCCTCTTTGTGATCGGAGGATATTTCCTTTGGACCTATAGTCTTCAATGGGATCCGAAATATCTGTTCTCAGATTCCACAGAAATAAGGCTAGCAATGAGATCCACGAAATACAGATGTAACTCTGTGAGATGAATTAACAGAACACTAAGCAGTTTCTCAAATAGCTTCTTTCCAGATTTCATCTGAGGATATTTCCTTTTTCACCATAGCCCTCTATGGGCTTCCAAATATCACTTTGCCAATTCCACAAGAACTGTCTTAGCGAAAGGCTTCTTGAGGGGAAAGCTGTGACTCTGTGCGATGATTTCACAGAACACTAAGAAGTTTCTCAGAAAGCTTCTTTCTCTTTGTGATCGGAGGATATTTCCTTTGGCCCTATAGTCTTCAAAGGGATCCGAAATATCTGTTCTCAGATTCCACAAAAATAAGGCTAGCAAAGAGATCCATGAAATACAGATGTAACTCTGTGAGTGGAAGTCACACATCACAGAGCATTTTCTCAGAAAGCTTCTTGTAAGATTTCATCTGAGAATATTTCCTTTTTCAACATAGCCCTGTATGGGCTTCCAAATATCACTTTGCCAATTCCACAAGAACTGTCGTAGCGAAAGGCTTCTTGAGGGGAAAGCTGTAACTCTGTGAGATGATTTCACAGAACACAAAGAAGTTTCTCAGAAAGCTTCTTTCTCTTTTTGATCGGAGGATATTTCCTTTGTCCCTATAGTCTTCAAAGGGATCCGTAATATCTGTTCTCAGATTCCACAGAAATAAGGCTAGAAAAGACATCCACGAAATACAGATGTAACATTGTCAGATGAATTAACAGAACACTAAGGAGTTTCTCAAAAAGCTTCTTTCCAGATATCGTCTGAGGATATTTTCTTTTTCCCCATAGCCCTCTATGGGCTTCCAAATATCACTTTGCCAATTCCACAAGAACTGTCGTAGTGAAAGGCTTCTTGAGGGGAAAGCTATAACTCTGTGAGATGATTTCACAGAACACAAAGAAGTTTCTCAGAAAGCTTCTTTCTCTTTGTGATCGGAGGATATTTCCTTTGTCCCTATAGTCTTCAAAGGGATCTGTAATATCTGTTCTCAGATTCCACAGAAATAAGGCTAGCAAAGACATCCACGAAATACAGATGTAACATTGTCAGATGAATTAACAGAACACTAAGGAGTTTCTCAAAATCTTCTTTCCAGATATCGTGTGAGGATATTTTCTTTTTCCCCATAGCCCTCTATGGGCTTCCAAATATCACTTTTCCAATTCCACAAGAACTGTCTCAGCGAAAGGCTTCTTGAGGGGAAAGCTGTAACTCTGTGACATGATTTCACAAAACACAAAGAAGTTTCTCAGAAAGCTTCATTATCTTTTTATCGAAGGATATGTCCTTTGACCCTTGGGTCTTCAAAGGGATCCGAAATATCTGTTCTCAGATTCCACAGAAATAACGCTAGCAAAGGGATCCACGAAATACAGATGTAACTCTTTGAGATGAATTAACAGAACACTACGCAGTTCCTCAGAAAGCTTCTTTGCAGATTTCATCTGAGGATATTTCCTTTTTCACCATAGCCCTCTATGGGCTTCCAAATATCACTTTGCCAATTCCACAAGAACTGTCTTAGCGAAAGGCTTCTTGAGGGGAAAGCTGTAACTCTGTGAGATGATTTCACAGAACAGAAAGAAGTTTCTCCGAAAGCTTCTTTCTCTTTGTGATCTGAGGATATTTCCTTTCGCCGTATAGTCTTCAAAGGGATCCGAAATATCTGTTCTCAGATTCCACAGAAATAAGGCTAGCAAAGACATCCTGAAATACAGATGTAACTCTGTGAGTGGAAGTCACACCTCACAGAGCAGTTTCTCAGAAAGCTTCTTTCCAGATTTCATTGAGGATACTTCCTTTTTCACCATAGCCCTCAATGGGCTTCCAAATATCACTTTGCCAATTCCACAAGAACGGTCGTAGCGAAAGGATTCTTGAGGGGAAAGCTGCAACTCTGTGAGATTATTTCACAGAACACAAAGAAGTTTCTCAGAAAGCTTCTTTCTCGTTGTTATCGTAGGATGTTTCCTTTGGCCCTAGAGTCTTCAAAGGGATCCGAAATATCTGTTCTCAGATTCCACAGAAATAATGGTAGCAAAGAGATCCACGAAATATAGATGTAACTCTGTTAGTGGAAGTCACACATCACAGAGCAGTTTCTTAGAAAGCTTCTTTCCAAATTTCATCTGAGGATATTTCCTTTTTCAAAATAGCCCTCTAAGGGCTTCCAAATATCACTTTGCCAATTCCCAAAGAACTGCCTTAGCGAAAGGCTTCTTGAGGGGAAAGCTGTAACTCTGTTAGATGATTTCACAGAACCCAAAGGAGTTTCTCAGAAAACTTCCTCTTTTGTTATCGGAGGATATTTCCTTTGGCCCTATCGTCTTCAAAGCGATCCGAAATATATGTTTTCAGATTCCACAGAAATAAGGCTAGAAAATAGATCCACGAAATACAGATGTAACTCAGTGAGATGAATTAGCAGAACACTAAGCAGTTTCTCAGAAAGCTTCTTTCCCGATTTCATCTGAGGATATTTCCTCTTTCACCATAGCCCTCCAAGGGCTTCCAAATATCACTTTGCCAATTCCATAAGAACTGTCTTAGCAAACTTCTTGAGTGGAAAGCTGTAACTCTGTGAGATGATTTCACCGAACACAAAGAAGTTTCTCAGAAAGCTTCTTTCTCTTTGTTATCGGATGATATTTCCTTTGGATCTATCGTCTTCAAAGGGATCCGAAATATCTGTTCTCAGATTCCACAGAAATAAGGCTAGAAAAGAGATACACGATATACAGATGTAACTGTGTGAATGGAAGTCACACATCACAGAGCAGTTTCTCAGAAAGCTGCTTTGCAGATTTCATCTGAGGATATTTCCTTTTTCACCAAAGCCCTCTATGTTCTTCCAAATATCACTTTGCCAATTGCACAAGAACTGTCCTAGCGAAAGGCTTCTTGAGGGGAAAGCTGTCACTCTGTGAGATGATTTCACAGAACACAAAGAAGTTTCTCAGAAAATTTCTTGCTTTTTGTTATCGGAGGATATTTCCTTTGGCCCTATCATCTTCAAAGGGATCCGAATTATCTCTTCTCAGATTCCACAGAAATAAGGCAAGCAAAGATATCCACGAAATACAGATGTAACTCTGTGAGAAGAATTAACAGAACACTAAGCAGTTTCCCAGAAAGCTTCTTTCCAGATTTCATCTGAGGATATTTCCTTTTTCACCATAGCCCTCTATGGGCTTCCAAATATCACTTTGCCAATTCCACAAGAACTGTCTTAGCGAAAGGCTTCTTGAGGAGAAAGCTGTAACGCTGTGAGATTATTTCTCGGAACAGAAATAAGTTTCTCAGAAAGCTTCTTTCTCTTTTTTATTGGAGGATATCTCATTTGGCCCTATAGTCTTCAAAGGGATCCGAAATATCTCTTCTCAAATTCCAAAGAAATAAGACTAGAAAAGAGATACACGAAATACAGATGTAAATCTGTGAGATGAATTAACAGAACACTAAGCAGTTTCTCAGAAAGCTTTTTTCCAGATTTCATCTGAGGATATTTCCTTTTTCACCATAGCCCTCTATGGGATTCCAAATATCACTTTGCCAATTCCACAAGAAGAGTCTTAGCGAAAGGCTTCTTGAGGGGAAACTGTAACTCTGTGAGATGATTTCACAGAACGCAAAGAAGTTTCTCAGAAAGCTTCTTTCTCTTTGTGATCGGAGGATATTTCCTTTGGCCCTATACTCTTCAAAGGGATCCGAAATATCTGTTCTCAGATTCCACAGAAATAAGGCTAGCAAAGAGATACACGAAATACAGATGTAACTCTCTGAGATGAATTAACAGAACACTAAGCAGTTTATCAGAAAGCTTTCCAGATTTCAACTGAGGGTATTTCCTTTCTCAACATAGCCCTCTATGGGCTTCCAAATATCACTTTGCCAATTCCACAAGAACTGTCTTAGCGAAAGGCTTCTTGAGGGGAAAGCTGTAACTCTGTGAGATGATTTCACAGAACACAAAGAAGTTTCTCAGAAAGCATCTTTCTCTTTGTTATCGAAGGATATTTCCTTTGGCCCTATAGTCTTCATAGGGATCCGAAATATCTATTCTCAGATTCCACAGAAATAAGGCTAGCAAAGAGATCCACGAAATAAAGATGTAACTCTGTTAGATGAATTAAGAGAAAACTAAGCAGTTTCTCAGAAAGCTTCTCTCCAGACTTCATCTGAGGATATTTCCTATTTCACCATAGCCCTCTATGGGCTTCCAAATATCACTTTGCCAATTCCACAAGAACTGTCTTAGCGAAAGGCTTCTTGAGGGGAAACCTGTAACTCTGTGACATGATTTCACAGAACACAAAGAAGTTTCTCAGAAAGTTTCTTTCTCTTTGTGATCGGAGGATATTTCCTTTGGCCCTATTGTCTTCAAAGGGATCCGAAATATCTGTTCTCAAATTCCACAGAAATAAGGCTACCAAAGAGATCCACGAAATACAGATGTAACTCTGTTAGATGAATTAACAGAACACTAAGTAGTTTCACAGAAGGCTTCTTTCCAGAATTCATCTGAGGATATTTCCTTTTTCACCATAGCCCTCTATGGGCTTCCAAATATCACTTTGCCAATTCCCCAAGAACTGTCTTAGCGAAAGGCTTCTTGAGGGGAAAGCTGTAAATCTGTGAGATGATTTCACAGAACACAAGGAAGGTTCTCAGAAAGCTTCTTTCTCTTTTTCATTGGAGGATATTTCCTTTGGCCCTATAGTCTTCAAAGTGATCCGAAATATCTGTTCTCAAATTGCACAGAAATAAGGATAGCAAAGAGATCCACGAAATACCGATGTAACACTGTGAGAAGAATTAACAGAACACTAAGCAGTTTCCCAGAAAGCTTCTTTCCAGATTTCATCTGAGGATATTTCCTTTTTCACCATAGCCCTCTATGGGCTTCCAAATATCACTTTGCCAATTCCACAGGAACTGTCTTAGCGAAAGGCTTCTTGAGGAGAAAGCTGTAACGCTGTGAGATTATTTCTCGGAACACAAAGAAGTTTCTCAGAAAGCTTCTTTCTCTTTTTTATTGGAGGATATTTCCTTTGGCCCTATAGTCTTCAAAGGGATCCGAAATATCTCTTCTCAAATTCCACAGAAATAAGACTAGCAAAGAGATTCACGAAATACAGATGTAAATCTGTGAGATGAATTAACAGAACACTAAGCAGTTTCTCAGAAAGCTTCTTTACAGATTTCATCTGAGGATATTTCCTTTTTCACCATAGGCCTCTATGGGCTTCCAAATATCACTTTGCCAATTCCACAAGAACTGTCTTAGCGAAAGACTTCTTGAGGGGAAAGCTGTAACTCTGTGAGATGATTTCACAGAACGCAAAGAAGTTTCTCAGAAAGCTTCTTTCTCTTTGTGATCGGAGGATATTTCCTTGGCCCTATAGTCTTCAAAGGGATCCGAAATATCTGTTCTCAGATTCCACAGAAATAAGGCTAGCAAAGAGATCCACGAAATACAGATGTAACTCTCTGAGATGAATTAACAGAACACTAAGCAGTTTATCAGAAAGCTTTCCATATTTCAACCGAGGGTATTTCCTTTTTCAACATAGCCCTCTATGGGCTTCCAAATATCACTTTGCCAATTCCACAAGAACTGTCTTAGCGAAAGGCTTCTTGAGGGGAAAGCTGTAACTCTGTGAGATGATTTCACAGAATACAAAAAAGTTTCCCAGAAAGCATCTTTCTCTTTGTTATCGAAGGATATTTCCTTTGGCCCTATAGTCTTCATAGGGATTCGAAATATCTATTCTCAGATTCCACAGAAATAAGGCTAGCAAAGAGATCCACGAAATAAAGATGTAACACTGTTAGAAGAATTAACAGAAAACTAAGCAGTTTCTCAGAAAGCTTCTCTCCAGGTTCATCTGAGGATATTTCCTATTTCACCATAACCCTTTATGGGCTTCCAAATATCACTTTGCCAATTCCCCAAGAACTGTCTTAGCGAAAGGCTTCTTGAGGGGAATGCTGTAAATCTGTGAGATGATTTCAGAGAACACAAGGAAGTTTCTCAGAAAGCTTCTTTCTCTTTTTCATTGGAGGATATTTCCTTTGGCCCTATAGTCTTCAAAGTGATCCGAAATATCTGTTCTCAAATTGCACAGAAATAAGGCTAGCAAAGAGATCCACGAAATACCGATGTAACTCTGTGAGAAGAATTAACAGAACACTAAGCAGTTTCCCAGAAAGCTTCTTTCCAGATTTCATCTGAGGATATTTCCTTTTTCACCATAGCCCTCTATGGGCTTCCAAATATCACTTTGCCAATTCCACAGGAACTGTCTTAGCGAAAGGCTTCTTGAGGAGAAAGCTGTAACGCTGTGAGATTATTTCTCGGAACACAAAGAAGTTTCTCAGAAAGCTTCTTTCTCTTTTTTATTGGAGGATATTTCCTTTGGCCCAATAGTCTTCAAAGGGATCCGAAATATCTCTTCTCAAATTCCACAGAAATAAGACTAGCAAAGAGATTCACGAAATACAGATGTAAATCTGTGAGATGAATTAACGGAACACTAAGCAGTTTCTCGGAAAGCTTCTTTACAGATTTCATCTGAGGATATTTCCTTTTTCACCATAGGCCTCTATGGGCTTCCAAATATCACTTTGCCAATTCCACAAGAACTGTCTTAGCGAAAGGCTTCTTGAGGGGAAAGCTGTAACTCTGTGAGATGATTTCACAGAACGCAAAGAAGTTTCTCAGAAAGCTTCTTTCTCTTTGTGATCGGAGGATATTTCCTTGGCCCTATAGTCTTCAAAGGGATCCGAAATATCTGTTCTCAGATTCCACAGAAATAAGGCTAGCAAAGAGATCCACGAAATACAGATGTAACTCTCTGAGATGAATTAACAGAACACTAAGCAGTTTATCAGAAAGATTTCCATATTTCAACCGAGGGTATTTCCTTTTTCAAAATAGCCCTCTAAGGGCTTCCAAATATCACTTTGCCAATTCCACAAGAACTGTCTTAGCGAAAGGCTTCTTGAGGGGAAAGCTGTAACTCTGTGAGATGATTTCACAGAATACAAAAAAGTTTCCCAGAAAGCATCTTTCTCTTTGTTATCGAAGGATATTTCCTTTGGCCCTATAGTCTTCATAGGGATTCGAAATATCTATTCTCAGATTCCACAGAAATAAGGCTAGCAAAGAGATCCACGAAATAAAGATGTAACTCTGTGAGATGAATTAACAGAACACTAAGCAGTTTCTCAGAAAGCTTCTTTACAGATTTCATCTGAGGATAATTCCTTTTTCACCATAGCCCTCTATGGGCTTCCAAATATCACTTTGCCAATTCCACAAGAACTGTCTCTTCGAAAGGCTTCTTGAGGGGAATGCTGTAACTCTGTGAGATGATTTCACAGAACACAAAGAAGCTTCTCAGAAAGCTTCTTTCTCTTTGTGATCAGAGGATATTTCCTTTGGCCCTATAGTCTTCAATGGGATCTGAAATATCTGTTCTCAGTTTCCACAGAAATAAGGCTAGCAAAGATATCCACGAAATACAGATGTGACTCTTTGAGATGAATTAACAGAACACTAAGCAGTTTCTCAGAAAGCTTCTTTCCAGATTTTATCTGAGGATATTTCCTTTTTCACCGTAGCCCTCTATGGGCCTCCAAATATCACTTTGCCAATTCCAAAAGAACTGTCTTAGCGAAAGGCTTCTTGAGGGAAAAGCTGTAACTCAGTGAGATGATTTCACAGAACACAAAGAAGTTTCTCAGAAACCTTTTTCTCTTTGTCAACGGAGGATATTTCCTTTGGCCCTATAGTCCTCAAAGGAATCCGAAATATCTGTTCTCAGATTCTACAGAAAAAAGGCTAGCAAAGAGATCCACGAAATACAGATGTAACTCTGTGAGTGGAAGTCACACATCACAGAGCAGTTTCTCAGAAAGCTTCTTTCCAGATATCATCTGAGGATATATCCTTTTTCGCCATAGCCCTCTATGGGCTTCCAAATATCACTTTGCCAATTCCACAAGAACTGTCTTAGCGAAAGGCTTCATGAGGGGAAAGCTGTAACTCTGTGAGATGAATTCACAGAAAACGAAGAAGTTACTCAGAAAGCTTCTTTCTCTTTGTTATCGGAGGATATTTCCTTTGGCCCTATAGTCTTCAAAGGGATCCGAAATATCTGTTCTCAGATTCCACAGAATTAAGGCTAGCAAAGAGATCCACGAAATACAGATGTAACTCTCTGAGATGAATTAACGGAACACTAAGCAGTTTATCAGAAAGCTTTCCAGATTTCAACTGAGGGTATTTCCTTTTTCAACATAGCCCTCTATGGGCTTCCAAATATCACTTCGCCAATTCCACAAGAACTGTCTTAGCGAAAGGCTTCTTGAGGGGAAAGCTGTAACTCTGTGAGATGATTTCACAGAACACAAAGAAGATTCTCAGAAAGCATCTTTCTCTTTGTTATCGAAGGATATTTCCTTTGGCCCTATAGTCTTCATAGGGATCCGAAATATCTATTCTCAGATTCCACAGAAATAAGGCTAGCAAAGAGATCCACGAAATAAAGATGTAACTCTGTTAGATGAATTAACAGAAAACTAAGCAGTTTATCAGAAAGCTTCTCTCCAGACTTCATCTGAGGATATTTCCTATTTCAACATAGCCCTCTATGGACTTCCAAATATCACTTTGCCAATTCCACAAGAACTGTCTTAGCGAAAGGCTTCTTGAGTAGAAACCTGTAACTCTGTGACATGATTTCACAGAACACAAAGAAGTTTCTCAGAAAGTTTCTTTCTCTTTGTGATCGGAGGATATTTCCTTTGGCCCTGTTTTCTTCAAAGGGATCCGAAATATCTGTTCTCAAATTCCACAGAAATAAGGCTACCAAAGAGATCCACGAAATACAGATGTAACTCTGTTAGATGAATTAACAGAACACTAAGTAGTTTCACAGAACGCTTCTTTCCAGATTTCATCTGAGGATATTTCCTTTTTCACCATAGCCCTCTATGGGCTTCCAAATATCACTTTGCCAATTCCCCAAGAACTGTCTTAGCGAAAGGCTTCTTGAGGGGAAAGCTGTAAATCTGTGAGGTGATTTCACAGAACACAAAGAAGTTTCTCAGAAAGCTTCTTTCTCTTTTTCATTGGATGATATTTCCTTTGGCCCTATAGTCTTCAAAGTGATCCGAAATATCTGTTCTCAAATTCCACAGAAATAAGGCTAGCAAAGAGATTCACGAAATACAGATGTAATTCTGTGAGATGAATTAACAGAACACTAAGCAGTTTTTCAGAAAGCTTCTTTACAGATTTCATCTGAGGTTATTTCCTTTTTCACCGTAGCCCTCTATGGGCTTCCAAATATCACTTTGCCAATTCCACAAGAACTGTCTTAGCGAAAGGCTTCTTGAGGGGAAAGCTGTAACTCTGTGAGATGATTTCACAGAACACAAAGAATTTTCTCAGAAAGCATCTTTCTCTTTGTTATCGAAGGATATTTCCTTTGGCCCTATAGTCTTCATAGGGATCCGAAATATCTATTCTCAGATTCCACAGAAATAAGGCTAGCAAAGAGATACACGACATAAAGATGTAACTCTCTTAGATGAATTAACAGAAAACTAAGCAGTTTCTCAGAAAGCTTCTCTCCAGAATTCATCTGAGGATATTTCCTTTTTCACCTTAGCTTTCTATGGGCTTCCAAATATCTCTTTGCCAATTCCACAAGAACTGTCTTAGCGAAAGGCTTCTTGAGGGGAAAGCTGTAACTCTGTGAGATGATTTCACAGAACACAAAGAAGTTTCTCAGAAAGTTTCTTTCTCTTTAATATCGGAGGATATTACCTTTGGCCCTACCGTCTTCAAAGAGATCCGAAATATCTGTTCTCAGATTCCACAGAAATAAGGCTAGCCAAGAGATTCACGAAATACCGATGTAACTCTGTGAGATGAATTAACAGAACACTAAGCAGTTTCTCAGAAAGCTTCCTTCCAGATTGCATCTGAGGATATTTCCTTTTTCGCCACAGCCTTCTATGGCCTTCTAAATATCACTTTGCCAATTACACAAGAACTGTCTTAGCGAAAGGCTTCATGAGAGGAAAGCTGTAACTCTGTGAGATGAATTCACAGAAAACGGAGAAGATTCTCAGAAAGCTTCTTTCTCTTTGTTATCGGAGGATATTTCCTTTGGCCCTATAGTCTTCAAAGGTGTCCGAAATATCTGTTCTCAGATTCCACAGAAATAAGGCTAGCAAAGAGATCCACGATATACAGAGGTAACACTGTGAGTGGAAGTCTCACATCACAGAGCAGTTTCTCAGAAAGCTGCTTTGCAGATTTCATCTGAGGATATTTCCTTTTTCGCCATAGCCCTCTATGGGCTTCCAAAAATGACTTTGCCAATTCCACAAGAACTGTCTTAGTGAAAGGCTTCTTGAGGGGAAAGCTGTAACTCTGTGAGATGATTTCACAGAACACAAAGAAGTTTCTCAGAAAACTTCTTGCTCTTTGTTATCGGAGGATATTTCCTTTGGCCCTATCATCTTCAAAGGGATCCGAAATATCTCTTCTCAGATTCCACAGAAATAAGGCTAGCAAAGATATCCACGAAATACAGATGTAACTCTGTGAGAAGAATTAACAGAACACTAAGCAGTTTCTCAGAAAGCTTCTTTCCAGATTTCATCTGAGGATATTTCCTTTTTCACCATAGCCCTCTATGGGCTTCCAAATATCACTTTGCCAATTCCACAGGACCTGTCTTAGCGAAAGGCTTCTTCAGGGGAAAGCTGTAACTCTGTGAGATGATTTCACAGAACACAAAGAAGTTTCTCAGAAAGCTTCTTTCTCTTTGTGATCGGAGGTTATTTCCTTTTGCCCTATAGTCTTCAAAGGGATCCGAAATATCTGTTCTCACAATGCACAGAAATAAGGCTAGCAAAGAGATCCACCAAATACAGATGTAACTCTGTGAGATGAATTAACAGAACACTAAGCAGTTTCTCAGAAAGCTTCTTTCCAGATTTCATCTGAGGATATTTCCTTTTTCACCATAGCCCACTATGGGCTTCCAAATATCACATTGCCAATTCCACAAGAACTGTCTTAGCGAAAGGCTTCTTGAGGGTAAAGCTGTAACTCTGTGACATGATTTCACAGAACACAAAGAAGTTTCTCAGAAAGCTTCTTTGTCTTTGTGATCGGAGGATATTTCCTTTGGCCCTATAGTCTTCAAATGGATCTGAAATATCTGTTCGCAGATTCTACAGAAATAAGGCTACAAAGAGATCCAGGAAATACAGATGTAACTCTGTTAGATGAATTAACAGAACACTAAGCAGTTTCTCAGAAAGCTTCTTTCTCTTGATTATCGGAGGATATTTCCTTTGGCCCTATAGCCTTTAAAGGGATCCGAAATATCAGTTCTCAGATTCCACAGAAATAAGGCTAGCAAACGGATCCACGAAATACAGCTGTAACTCTGAGTGGAAGTCACACGTCACACAGCAGTTTCTCAGAAAGCTTTTATCCAGTGTTTCTGTCAGGATATTTTCTTTTCCCCCTAGCCCTCTATGGGCTTCCGAATGTCACTTTGCAAATTCCACAAGAACAGGCTTTTCGAACGGCTTCTTGAGGGGAAAGCTGTAACTCTGTGAAATGAATAAACAGAACACTAAGCAGATTTGCAGAAAGGTTCTTTCCAGTTTTCATCTGAGGATATTTCCTTTTTCACCATAGCCCTCATGGGCTTCCAAATATCACTTTGCCAATTACACAAGAACTGTCCTAGCGAAAGGCTTCTTGAGGGGAAAGCTGTAACTCTGTGAGATGATTTCACAGAACACAAAGAAGTTTCTCAGAAAACTTCTTTCTCTTTGTTATGGGAGGATATTTCCTTTGGTCCTATCGTCTTCAAAGGGATCCGAAATACCTGTTCTCAGATTCCACAGAAATAAGGCTAGCAAAGAGTTCCACGAAATACAGATGTAACATTGTGAGATGAAGTAACAGAACACTAAGCAGTTTCTCAGAAAGATTCTTTCCAGATTTTATCTGAGGATATTTCCTTTTTCACCATTGCCCTCTATGGGCTTCCAAATATCACTTTGCCAATTACCCAAGAACTGTCTTAGCGAAAGGCTGCTTGAGGGGAAAGCTGTAACTCTGTGAGATGATTTCACAGAACACAAAGAAGTTTGTCTGAAAGCTTGTTTCTCTTTGTTATCGGTGGATATTTCCTTTGGCCCTATAGTCTTCAAAGGGATCAGAAATATCTGTTCTCAGATTCTACAGAAATAAGGCTAGCAAAGAGATTCACGAAATACAGATGTAACTCTGTGAGATGAATTATCAGAACACTAAGCAGTTTCTCAGAAAGCTTCTTTCCAGATTTCATGTGAGGATATTACCTTTTTCATCATAGCCTCTAGGGGTCCCAATATCACTTTGCCAATTCCACAAGAACTGTCTTAGCGAAAGGCTTCTTGAGGGGAAAGCTGTAACTCTGTGAGATGATTTCACAGAACACAAAGAAGTTTCTCAGAAAGCTTCTTTCTCTTTTTGATCAGAGGATATTTCCTTTGGCCCTATAGTCTTCAAAGGGATCCGAAATATCTGTTCTCAGATTCCACAGAAATAAGGCTAGCAAAGAGATCCACGAAATACAGATGTAACTCTGTGAGTGGAAGTCACACATCACAGAGCAGTTTCTCAGAAAGCTTCTTTACAGATTTCATCTGAGGATATTTTCTTTTTCACCAAAGCCCTCTATGGGCTTCCAATTATCACTTTGGCAATTACACAAGAACTGTCTTAGCGAAAGGCTTCTTGAGGGGAAAGCTGTAACTCTGTGAGATGATTTCACAGATTCCAAAGAAGTATCTCAGAAAGCTTCTTTCTCATTTTTATCGGAGGATATTTCCTTTGGCCCTATAGTCTTCAAAGGGATCCGAAATATCTGTTCTCAGATTCCACAGAAATAAGCCTAGCAAAGAGGTCCACGAAATACAGATGTAACTCTGTGAGTGGAAGTCACACATCATAGAGCCGTTTCTCCGATAGTTTCTTTCCAGATTTCATCGGAGGATATTTCCTTTTTCACCATAGCCCTCTATGGGCTTCCAAATACGACTTTGCCAATTCCACAAGAACTGACTTAGTGAAAGGCTTCTTGAGGGGAAAGCTGTAACTCTGTGAGATGATTTCACAGAACACAAAGAAGATTGTCGGAAAGCTTCTTTCTCTTTGTGATCGGAGGATATTTCCTTTGGCCCTATAGTCTTCAAAGGGATCCGAAATATCTGTTCTCAGATTCTACAGAAATAAGGCTAAGAAAGGGATCCACGAAATACAGAAGTAAATTTTTGAGATGAATTAAAAGAACACTAAGCAATTTCTCAGAAAGTTTGTTTCCAAATTTCATCTGAGGATATTTCCTTTTTCAAACTACCCCTCTATGGGCTTCCAAATATCACTTTGCCAATTCCACTAGAACTGTCTTAGCGAAAGGCTTCTTGAGGGGAAAGCTGTAACTCTGTGAGATGACTTCACAGAACACAAAGAAGTTTCTCAGAAAGCTTCTTTCTGTTTGTGATAGGAGGATATTTCCTTTGGCCCTATCGTCTTCAAAGGGATCCGAAATATCTGTTCTCAGATTCCACAGAAATAAGGCTAGCAAAGAGATCCACGAAATACAGATGTAACATTGTGAGATGAATTAACAGAACACTAAGCAGTTTCTCAGAAAGATTCTTTCCAGATTTCATCTAAGGATATTTTCTTTTTCACCATAGCCTCTATGGGCTTCCAAATATAACTTTGCCAATTCCACAAGAACAGTTTTAGTGAAAGGCTTCTTGGGGGGAAAGCTGTAACTCTGTGAGATGATTTCACAGAACACAAAGAAGTTTCTCAGAAAGCTTCTTTCTCTTTGTGATCGGAGGATATCTCCTTTGGCCCTATAGTCTTCAAAGGGATCCGAAATATCTGTTCTCAGATTCCTCAGAAATAAGGCTAGGAAAGAGATCCACGAAATACAGATGTAACTCTGTGAGATGAATTAACAGAACACTAAGCAGTTTCTCAGAAAGTTTCCTTCCAGATTTCATCTGAGGGTATTTCCTTTTTCAAGATAGCCCTCTATGGGCTTCCAAATATCACTTTGCCAATTCCACAAGAACTGTCTTAGCGAAAGGCATCTTGAGGTGAAAACTGTAACTCTGTGAGATGATTTCACAGAACACAAAGAAGTTTCTCAGAAAACTTCTTTCTCTTTGTTATGGGAAGATATTTCCTTTGGCCCTGTAGTCTTCAAAGGGATCCGAAATATCTGTTCTCAGATTCCACAGAAATAAGTCTAGCAAAGATATCCACGAAATACAGATGTGACCCTGTGAGATGAATTAACAGAACACTAAGCAGTTTCTCAGAAAGATTCTTTCCAGAGTTCATCTGAGGATATTTCCTTTTTCACCATAGCCCTCTAAGGGCTTCCAAATATAACTTTGCCAATTCCACATGAACTGTCTCAGCAAAAGGCTTCTTGAGGGGAAAGCTGTAACTCTGTGAGATGATTTCACGGAACACAAAGAAGTTTCTCAGAAAGCTTCTTTCTCTTTGTGATCGGAGGATATTTCCTTTGGCCCTATAGTCTTCAAAGGGATCCGAAATATCTGTTCTCAGATTCCACAGAAATAAGGCTAGCAAAGAGATCCACGAAATACAGATGTAAATCTGTGAGTGGAAGTCACCCATCACTGAGCAGTTTCTCAGAAAGCTCCTTTCCAGATATCATCTGAGGATATATCCTTTTTCGCCATAGCCCTCTATGGGCTTCCAAATATCACTTTGACAATTCCACAAGAACTGTCTTAGCGAAAGGCTTCTTGAGGGGAAAGCTGTAACTCTTTGAGATGATTTCACAGAACACAAAGACGTTTCTCAGAAAACTTCTTTCTCTTTGTTATGGGAGGATATTTCCTTTGGCCCTATCGTCTTCAAAGGGATCCGAAATATCTGTTCTCAGATTCTACAGAAATAAGGTTAGCAAAGGGATCCACGAAATACAGATGTAACTCTGTGAGATGAATTAAGAGAACACTAAGCCGTTTCTCAGAAAGCTTCTTTCCAGATTTCATCTGAGGATATTTCCTTTTTCACCATAGCCCTCTATGGTCTTCCAAATATCACTTTGTAAATTCCACAAGAACAGGCTTAGCGAACGGCTTCTTGGGGAAAGCTGTAACTCTGTGAGATGAATTAACAGAACACTAAGCAGTTTCTCAGAAAGCTTCTTTCTCTTGATTATCGGAGGATATTTCCTTTGGCCCTATAGTCTTTAAAGGGATCCGAAATATCAGTTCTCAGATTCCACAGAAATAAGGCTAGCAAACGGATCCACGAAATACAGCTGTAACTCTGAGTGGAAGTCACACGTCACAGAGCAGTTTCTCAGAAAGCTTTTATCCAGTTTTTCTGTCAGGATATTTTCTTTTTCACCCTAGCCCTCTATGGGCTTCCGAATATCACTTTGCAAATTCCACAAGAACAAGCTTTGCGAACGGCTTCTTGAGGGGAAAGCTGTAACTCTGTGAGATGAATAAACAGAACACTAAACAGTTTCTCAGAAAGCTTCTTTCCAGTTTTTATCTGAGGATATTTCTTTTTTCACCATAGCCCTCCATGGGCTTCCAAATATCACGTTGCAAATTCCACAAGAATAGTCTTGGAGAAAAGCTTCTTGAGGGGAAAGCTGTAACTCTGTTAGATGTTTTCGAAATACACAAAAAAGTTTCTTACAAAGCTTCTTTCTCATGGTTATCGGAGGATATTTCCTTTGGCCCTGTAGTCTTCAAAGATATCCGAAATATCCGTTTTCAGATTCCACAGAAATCAGGCTAGCAAACAGATCCACGAAATAGAGCTATAACTCTGTGAGTGGAAGTCACACATCACAGAGTTGTTTCTCAGAAAGCTTCTTTCCTGTTTTCATCTGAGGACATTTTCTTTTTCACCACAGAGTTCTATGGGCTTCCAAATATCACTTTGCAAATTCCACAAGAACAGGCTTAGCGAATGGCTTCTTGAGGAGAAAGCTGTAACTCTGTGAGGTGATTTCACGGAAAACAAATCAGTTTCTCAGAAAGCTTCTTTCTCTTGTTAATCGGAGGATATTTCCTCTGGTGCTATAGTCTTCAAAGGGATCCGAAAAATCAGTTCTCAGATTCCACAGAAATAAGGCTAGCATACAGATCCAGGAAATTCAGCTGTAACTCTGTGAGTGGAAGTCTCACATCACAAAGCAGTTTCTCAGAAAGCTTCTTTCCAGTTTTTCTCTGATGATATTTTGTTTTTCACCCAAGCCCTCTATGGGCTTCCAAATATCACTTTGCGAATTCTTCAAGAACAGGCTTAGCGAGCAGCTTCTTGAGGGGAAATTTGTTACTCTGGGAGATGAATTAACAGAACACTAAGCAGATTCTTAGAAAGCTTCTTTGCAGTTTTCATTTGAGGATATTTCTTTTTTCAACATAGCCCTCCATGGGCTTCCAAATATCACGTTGCAAATTCCACAAGAACAGTCTTAGAGGAAGGCTTCTTGAGAGGAAAGCTCTAACTCTGTGAGATGATTTCACAGAACACAAAGAAGTTTCTCAGAAAGCTTCTTTCTCTTTGTTATCGGAGGATATTTCCTTTGGCCCTATAGTCTTCAAAGGGATCCGAAATATCCGTTCTCAGATGCCACAGAAATAAGGCTAGGAAACAGATCCACGAAATACAACTGTAACTCTGTAAGTGGAAGTCGCACATCACAAAGCAGTTTCTCAGAAATCTTCTCTCCAGTTTTTCTCTGAGGATATTTTCTTTTTCACCCTAGCCCTCCAAGGGCTTCCAAATATCACTTTGCAAATTCCACAAGAACAGGATTTGCGAACGGCTTCTTGAGGGGAAAGCTGTAACACTGTGACATGAATAACCAGAATACTAAACAGTTTCTCAGAAAGCTTCTTTCCAGTTTTCATCTGAGGATATTTCGTTTTTCACCATAGTCTTCCATGGGGTTCCAAATATCACGTTACAAATTCCACAAGAACAGTCTTAGCGAAAGGCTTCTGGAAGGGAAAGCTGTAACGCTGTGAGATGAATTAAGAGAACACTAAGCAGTTTCTCAGAAAGTTTCTTTTCAGTTTTCATCTGAGGATATTTCCTTTTTCACCATAGCCCTCCATGGTCTTCCAAATATCACTTTGCAAATTCCACCAGAACAGTCTTAGCGAAAGGTTTCTTGAGGGGAAACCTGTAACTCTGTGAGATGACTTCACAGAACACAAAGAATTTTCTCAGAAAGCTTCTTTCTTTTGGTTATCGGAAGATATTTCCTTTGACCCTATAGTCTTCAAAGATATCCGAAATATC
This sequence comes from Macaca mulatta, assembly GCF_049350105.2. NCBI lineage: Eukaryota > Metazoa > Chordata > Mammalia > Primates > Cercopithecidae > Macaca > Macaca mulatta. The sequence goes on along the minus strand of NC_133409.1, from coordinate 50,930,769 downwards.
CGTTCTCAGATGCGACAGAATTAAGGCTAGCAGACAGATCCAGGAAATACAGCTGTAACTCTCTGAGTGGAAGCCACACATCACAGAGCAGTTTCTCAGAAATCTTCTTTCCAGTTTTTCTCTGAGGATATTTTCTTTTTCACCTTAGACCTTTATGGGCTTCCAAATATCACTTTGCAAATTCCACAAGAACAGGCTTAGCCAACGGCTTCTTGAGGGGAAAGCTGTAACTCTGTGAGATGAATTAACAGAACACTACGCAGATTCTCAGAAAGCTTCTTTGCAGTTTTCATCTGAGGATATTTCCTTTTACACCATAGCCCTCCATGGGCTCCCAAATATGACGTTGCAAATTCCAGAAGAACAGTCTTAGCCAAAGGCTTCTTGAGGGGAAAGCTGTAACTCTGTGAGATGATTTCACAGAACACAAAGAAGTTTCTCAGAAAGCTTCTTTGTCTTTGTGATCGGAGGATATTTCCTTTGGCCCTATAGTCTTCAAAGATATCCGAAATATCTGTTCTCAGATTACACAGAAAAAAGGCTAGTAAACAGATCGACGAAATAGAGCTATAACTCTGTGAGTGGAAGTCACACATCAGAGAGCAGTTTCTCAGAAAGCTTCTTTCCTGTTTTCATCTGAGGATATTTTCCTTTTCACCACAGGCCTCTATGGGCTTCCAAATATAACTTTTCAAATTACACAAGAACAGGCTTAGCAAACGGCTTCTTGAGGGGAAAACTGTAACTCTGTGAGATTAATTAACAGAACACTAAGCAGTTTCTCAGTAAGCTTCTTTCCAGTTATCATTTGAGAATATTTCCTTTTTCACAATAGCCCTCCATGGGCTTCCATAGATCACTTTGCAAATACCACAAGAAAAGTCTTAGCGAAAGGCTTCTTGAGTGGAAAGCTGTAACTCTGTGCGATGATTTCACAGAACACAAAGAAGTTACTTAGAAAGCTTCTTTCTGTTGATTATCGGAGAATACTTCCTTTGGCCCTATAGTCTTCAAAGGTTTCCGAAATATCAATTCTCAGATTCCACAGAAATAAGGCTAGTACACAGATCCACGAAATACAGCTGTATCTCTGAGTGGAAGTCACACATCACAAAGCAGTTTCTCAGAAATCTTCTTTCCAGTTTTTCTCTCAGGATATATTCTTTTTCATCCTAGCCCTCTATGGGCTTCCAAATATCACGTTGCAAATTCCACAACAACAGTCTTAGCGAACGGCTTCTTGAGGGGAAAGCTGTAACTCTCTGAGATGAATTAACAGATCACTAAGCAGTTTCTCAGAAGGCTTCTTTCCAGTTTTCATCTGAGGATATTTCCTTTTTTACCATACCCCTCCAGGGGCTTCCAAATATCACGTTGCAAATTCCACAAGAACAATCTTAGCGAAAGGCTTCTAGAGGGGAAAGCTGTAACTCTGTGAGATGACTTAACATAACACAAAGTAGTTTCTCAGAAAACTTCTTTCTCTTGGTTATCGTAGGATATTTCCTTTGGCCCTATAGTCTTCAAAGATTTCCGAAATATGCGTTCTCAGAAGCCACAGAAATAAGGCTAGCAAACAGATCCATGAAATAGAGCCGTAAATCTGTGAGTGGAAGTCACCCATCACGAAGCCGTTTCTCAGAAAGCTTCTTTTAAGTTTTTCTCTGAGGATATTTTCTTTTTCACCACAGGCCTCTATGTGCATCCAAGTATCACTTTGCAAATTCCACAAGAACAGGCTTAGCCAACGGCTTCTTGAGGGGAAAGCTGTAACTCTGTGAGATGAATTAACAGAACACTAAGAGTTTCTCAGTAAGCTTCTTTCCAGTTTTCATCTCAGGGTATTTCCTTTTTCACCATAGCCCTCCATGGGCTTCCATATATCACATTGCAAACACCACAAGAACAGTCTTAGCGAAAGGCTTCACGAGAGGAAAGCTGTAACTCTGTGAGATGATTTCACAAAACACTAAGAAGTGTCTCAGAAAGCTTGTTTCTCTTTGTTATCGGAGGATATTTCCTTTGGCCTTTTAGTCTTCAAAGAGATCCGAAATATCAGTTCTCAGATCCCACAGATATTAGGCTAGCAAAGCGATCCATGAAATACAGCTGTAAATCTGAGAGTGGAAGTCACACATCACAAAACAATTCCTCCGGAAGTTTCTTTCCAGTTTTTCTCTGGGGATATTTTCTTTTTCACCACAGGCCTCTATGGGCTTCCAAATATCACATTGCAAATTCCACAAGAACAAGCTTAGCGAACGGTATCTTGAGGGGAAAGCTGTTACTCTGTCAGATGAATTAACAGAACATTAAGCAGTTTCTCAGAAAGCTTCTTTCCAGTTTTCATCTGAGGATATTTCCTTTTTCACCATACCTCTCCATTGGCTTCCAAATATCACTTTGCAAATTCCACAAGAACCGTCATAGTGAAAGGCTTCTTGAGGGGAAAGCTGTAAATCTGATATTTAAATTAAGAGAACACTAAGTAGATTCTCCGAAAGCTTCTTTCCAGTTTTCATCAGAGGATATTTCCTTTTTCACCATAGCCCTCCAGGGGGTTCCATGTATCACTTGGCCTATTCCACAAGACAAGTCTTAGCGATAGGCTTCTTGAGTGGAAAGCTGTAACTCTGTTAGATGATTTCTCAGAACACAAAGAAGTTCCTCAGAAAGTTTCTTTCTCCTGGTAATCGGAGGATATTTCCTCTGGCGCTATAGTTTTCAAAGGGATCCGAAATATCAGTTCTCAGATTCCACAAAAATAAGACTAGCAAACAGATCCACGAAATACAGCTGTAACTCTGTGAGTGGAAGTCACACATCACAAAGCAGTTTCTCACAAAGCTTCTTTCCAGTTTTTCTCTGAGGATATTTTCTTTTTCTCCCTAGCCCGCTATGGGCTTCCAAATATTACTTTGCAAATTCCACAAGAAGAGGCTTAGCGAACTGCTTCTTGAGGGGAAAGCTGTATCTGTGTGAGATGAATTAACAGAACACTAAGCAGTTTCTCAGAGAGCTTCTATTCAGTTTTTATCTGAGGATATTTCCTTTTTCACCATAGCCCTCCAGGGGCTTCCAAATATCACTTTGCAAATTCCACAAGAACAGTCTTAGCGAAAGGCTTCTTGAGAGGAAAGCTGTAACTCTGTGAGATGATTTCACAGAACACAAAGAAGTTTCTCAGAAAGCTTCTTTCTCTTGGTAATCAGAGGATATTTCCTCTGGTGCTATAGTTTTCAAGGGGATCCGAAATATAAGTTCTCAGATTCCACAGAAATACGGCTAGCAAACAGATCCACGAAATACAGCTGTAACTCTGTGAGTGGAAGTCACACATCATAAAGCAGTTTCTCAGAAAGCTTCTTTACAGTTTTTCTCACAGGATATTTTCTTTTTCACCGTAGCCCTCTATGGGCTTCCAAATATCACTTTGTAAATTCCACAACAACAGGCTTAGCGAAAGGCTTCTTGAGGGGAAAACTGTAACTCTTTGAGATGAATTAACAGAACACTAAGCAGTTTCTCAGAAAGCTTCTTTCTCTTTGTTATCGGAGGATATTTCGTTTGGCCCTAAAGTCTTCAAAGGGATCCGAAATATCAGTTCCCAGATTCCACAGAAATTAGGCTAGCATAGAGATCCACGAAATACAGCTGTAATTCTGTAGGTGGAAGCCACACATCACAAAGCGGTTTCTCAGAGAGCTTGTTTCCAGTTATTCTCTGAGGATATTTTCTTTTTCACCCAAGCACTCTATGGGCTTCCAAATATGACTTTGCAAATTCCTCAAGAACAGGCTTAGCGAACTGCTTCTTGAGGGGAAAGCTGTAACTCTGTGAGATGAATGAGGAGAACACTAAGCAGATTCTCAGAAAGCTTCTTTCCAGTTTTCATCTGAGGATATTTCCTTTTTCACCATAGCCCTCCATGGGATTCCAAATATGACGTAGCAAATTCCACAAGAACAGTCTTAGCGAAAGGCTTCTTTTGAGGAAAGCTGTAACTCTGTGAGATGATTTCACAGAACACAAAGAAGTTTCTCAGAAAGCTTCTTTCTCTTTGTTATCGGAGGATATTTCCTTTGGCTCTATAGTCATCCAAGGGATCCGAAATATCAGTTCTCAGATTCCACAGATATAAGGCTAGCAAAACGATCCAGGAAATACAGCTGTAACTCTGTGAGTGGAAGTCACACATCACAAAACAAATCCTCAGAAAACTTCTTTCCAGTTTTTCTCTGAGGATATTTTCTTTTTCACCACAGGCCTCTAAGGGCTTCTAAATATCACTTTGCAAATTCCACAAGAACAGGCTTAGCCAACGGCTTCTTGAGGGGAATGCTGTAACTCTGTGAGATGAATTAACAGAACACTAAGCAGTTTCTTCGAAAACTTCTTTCCAGTTTTCATCTGAGTATATTTCCTTTTTTACCATAGCCCTCCATTGGCTTCAAAGTGTCACGTTGCAAATTCCACAAGAACAGTATTAGCGAAAGGCTTCTTGTGGGGAAAGCTGTAACTCTGTGAGATGAATTAACAGAACACTAAGCAGTTTCTGAGAAATCTTCTTTTCAGTTTTCATCTGAGGATATTTCCTTTTTCACCACAGCCCTCCATGGGCTTCAAAGTGTCACGTTGCAAATTCCACAAGAACAATCTTAGCGAAAGGCTTCTTGAGAGGAAAGCTGTAACTCTGTGAGATGATTTCACAGAACACAAAGAAGTTTCTCAGAAAGCTTGTTTCTCTTGGTTATCAGAGGATATTTCCTTTGGCCTTATAGTCTTCCAAGGGATCCGAAATATCAGTTCTGAGATTCCACAGAAATAAGTCTAGCAAACAGCTCCACGAAATACAGCTGTAACTCAGTGAGTGGAAGTCACACATCACAAAGCAGTTTGACAGAAACCTTCATTCCAGTTTTTCTCTGAGGATATTTTCTTTTTCACCGTAGCCCTCTATGGGATTCCAAATAGCACTTTGTAAATTCCATAAGAACAGGCTTAGCGAACTGCTTCTTGAGGGGAAAGCTGTAACTCTGTGAGATGAATTAACAGAACACTAAGCAGATTTGCAGAAAGCTTCTTTCCAGTTTTCATCTGAGGATATTTCCTTTTTCACCATTGCCCTCCATGGGCTTCCAAATATTACGTTGCAAATTCCACAAGAACAGTCTTAGCGAAAGGCTTCTTGAGAGTAAAGCTGCAACTCTGTGACATGATTTCACAAAACACAAAGTAGTTTCTCAGAAAGCTTCTGTCTCTTCGTTATCGGAGGATATTTCCTTTGGTGCTATAATTTTCAAAGATATCTGAAATATCCGTTCTCAGATGACACAGAAATAAGGGTAGCAAACAGATCCATGAAATACAGCTGTAACTCTGTGAGTGGAAGTCACACATCACAAAGCACTTTCTCAGAAAGTTTTTTCCAGTTTTTCTCAGAGGATATTTTCCTTTTCAAAAATAGCCCTTTATGGCCTTGCAAATATAACTTTGCAAATTCCACCAGAACAAGCTAAGTCAACGGCTTCTTGAGGGGAAAGCTGTAACTATGTGAGATGATTTCACAGAACACAAAGAAGTGTCTCAGAAAGCTTGTTTCTCTTTGTTATCGGAGGATATTTCCTTTGGCCTTATAGACTTCGAAGGGATCCGAAATATCAGTTCTCAGATTCCACAGATATAAGGCTAGCAAAGCGATCCACAAAATACAGCTGTAAATCTGTGAGTGGAAGTCACACATCACAAAACAATTCCTCCGGAAGAATCTTTCCAGTTTTTCTCTGGGGATATTTTCTTTTTCACCCTAGCCCTCTATGGGCATCCAAATATTACTTTGCAAATTCCACAACAACAGGCTTAGCGAACGGCTTCTTGAGGGGAAAGCCGTAACTCTGTGAGATGAATTAAGAGAACACTAAGCAGTTTCTCAGAAATGTTCTTTCCAGTTTTCATCTGAGGGTATTTCCTTTTTCACCATAGCCCTCCATTGTCTTCCATATATCACGTTGCAAATACCACAAGAACAGTCTTACCGAAATTCTTCTCGAGAGTAAAGCTGTAACTCTATAAGATGATTTCACAGAACACAAAGAAGTTTCTCAGAAAGCTTCTTTCTCTTGGTTATCGGAGGATATTTCCTTTGGCCCTATTGTCCTCAAAGGGATCCGAAATATCATATCTCAGATTCCACAGAAATAAGGCTAGCTAACAGCTCCACGAAATACAGCTGTAACTCTGTGAGTGGAAGTCACACATCACAAAGCAGTTTGTAATAAAGCTTCTTTCCCATTTTCATCTGAGGATATTTCCTTTTTCACCATAGCCCTACATGGGCTTCCAAATATCACTTTGCAAAATCCACAAGAACAGGCTTAGCGAAAGGCTTCTGGAGGGGAATGCTGTAACTCTGTGAGGTGAATTAACAGAACACTAACCAGTTTCTCAGAAAGCTTCTTTCCAGTTTTCATCTGAGGATATTTCCTTTTTCACCATAGCCCTCCTTGGGCTTCCAAATATCACTTTGCAAATTCCACAAAAACAGTCTTAGCGAAAGGCTTCTTGAGGGGAAAGCTGTAACTCGGTGAGGTGATTTCTCAGAACACAGAGGAGTTTGTCAGAAACATTCTTTCTATTTCTTATCGTAGTATATTTCCTTTGGCCCTATAGTCATCCAAGGGATACGAAATATCAGTTCTCAGATTTCACAGATAAGACTAGGAAACAGCTCCACGAAATACAGCTGTAACTCTGTGAGTGGAAGTCACACGTCACAAAGTAGTTTCTCAGAAAGCTTCTTTCCAGTTTTTCTCTGAGGATATATTCTTTTTCACCATAGTCCTCTATGGGCTTCCAAATATCACTTTTCAAATTCCACAAGAAAAGGCTTAGTGAACGGCTTCTGGAGGGGAAAGCTGTAACTCAGTAAGATGAATTAACAGAACACTAAGCAGATTCTCAGAAAGCTTCTTTCCAGTTTTCATCTGAGAATATTTCCTTTTTCACCATAGCCCTCCATGGGCTTCCAAATATCACTTTACAAATTCCACAACACCAGGTTAAGCGAACGGCTACTTTTGGGGAAACCTGTAACTCTGTTAGATGAATTAAAAGAACACTAAGCAGTTTCACAGAAAGTTTCTTTCTAGTTTTTATCTGAGGATATATTCTTTTTACCATAGCCCTCCATGGGCTTCCAAATATCACTTTTCAAATTCCACAAGAACTGTCTTAGCGAAAGGCTTCTTGAGGGGAAAGCTGTAACTCTGTGAGATGATTTCACAGAACACAAAGAAGTTTCTCAGAAAGCTTCTTTCTCTTTGTTATCGGAGAATATTTCATTTGGCCCTGTAGTCTTCAAAGGGATCCGAGATATCAGTTCTTAGATTCCACAGAAATAAGTCTAGCAAAGAGATCCACGAAATACATATGCATCTCTGTGAGATGAATTAACAGAACACTAAGCAGTTTCTCAGGAAGCTTCTTTCGAGATTTCATCTGAGGATATTTCCTTTTTCACCATAGCCCTCTATGGGCTTCCAAATATCACTTTGCCAATTCCACAAGAACTGTCTTAGTGCAAGGCTTCTTGAGGGGAAAGCTGTAACTCTGTGAGATGATTTCACAGAACACAAAGAAGTTTCTCAGAAAGCTTCTTTCTCTTTGTTATCGGAGGATATTTCCTTTGGCCCTATAGTCTTCAAAGGGATCCGAAATATCTGTTCTCAGATTCCACAGAAATAAGGCTAGCAAGGAGATCCACGAAATACAGATGTAACTCTGTGAGTGGAAGTCACACATCACAGAGCAGTTTCTCAGAAAGCTTCTTTCCAGATTTCATCTGAGGATATTTCCTTTTTCACCATAGCCCTCTATGGGCTTCCAAATATCACTTTGCCAATTCCACAAGAACTGTCTTAGTGAAAGGCTTCTTGAGGGGAAAGCAGTAACTCTGTGAGATGATTTCACAGAACACAAAGAAGTTTCTCAGAAAGCTTCTTTCTTTTTTGTATCGGAGGATATTTCCTTTGACCCTATACTCTTCCAAGGGATCCGAAATATCAGTTCTCAGATTCCACAGAAACAAGGAAAGCAAAAAGCTACAGGAAATACAGCTGTAACTCTGTGAGTGGAAGTCACACATCACAAGGCAATTTCTCAGAAAGCTTCTTTCCAGATTTTCTCTGAGAATATGTTCTTTTTCACCGTTACCCTCTGTGGGCTTACAAATATCACTTTGCAAATTCCACAAGAACAGGCTTAGCGAATGGCTTCTTGAGGGGAAAGCTGTAACTCTGTGAGATGAATTAACAGAACGCTAAGCAGTTTCTCAGAAAGCTTCTTTCCTGTTTTCATCTGAGGATATTTTCTTTTTCACCATAGCCTTCCAAGGGCTTCCAAATATCACTTTACAAATTCCCCAAGAACAGGCTTAGCGAACGGCTTCTGGAGGGGAAAGCTGTAACTCAGTAAGATGAATTAACAGAACACTAAGCAGTTTCTCAGAAAGCTTCTTTCCAGTTTTTCTCTGACGCTATTTTCTTTTTCACCATGCCCTCTATGGTGTTCTAAATATCACTTTGCAAATTCCCAAAAAACAGGATTAGCGAACGGCTTCTGGAGGGGAATGCTGTAATTCTCTGAGATGAATTAACAGAACACTAAGCTGTTCCGTAGAAAGCTTCTTTCCACTTTTTATCCGGGGATATTTTCTTTTTCACCATACACCTCCATGGGCTTCCAAATATGACTTTGCAAATTCCACAAGAAAAGTCTTAGGGAAAGGCTTCTTGATGGCAAAACTGTAACTCTTTGAGATGATTTCCCAGAACACAAAGAAGATTCTCAGAAAGCTTCTTTCTCTTTGTTATCGGAGGATATTTCCTTTGGCCCTAGTGTTCAAAGGGATCCGAAATATCTGTTCTCAGATTCCACAGAAATAAGGCTAGCAAACAGCTCCCCTAAATGCAGATGTAACTCAGTGAGTGGAAGTCACACCTCACAAAGCAGTTTATCGGAAAAATTCTTTCCATTTATTATCTGAGGATTTTTTTTCATCATAGCCCTCTATGGGCTTCCAAATATCACTTTGCAAATTCCACAAGTACAGACTTCGCAAACGGCTTCTTGAGGAGAAAGCTGTAACTCTGTGAGATGAATTCACCGATCACACAGAAGTTTCTCACAAAGCTTCTTTCTCATTTTTATGGGAGGATATTTCCTTTTCCCATATAGTTTTCAAAGGGTTCCGAAATATGAATTCTCAGATTCCACAGAAATAAGGCTAGCAAACAGCTCCACGAATTGGAGGTGTAACTCATGGAGTGGAAGTCACACTTTACAAAGCAGTTCCTCAGAAAGCTTCTTTCCAGTTTTTATCTGAGGATAGTTTCTTATTCACCATAGCCCTCTAGGGGCCTCCAAATATCACTTTCCAAATTCCACAAGAACAGTCTTAGGGAACGGTTTCTTGAAGGGAAAGCTGTAACTCTGTGGGATGAACTAACAGAAGACAAAGCAGTTTCTCAGAAAGCTTCTTTCCGGTTTTTATCTGAGGATATTTTCTTTTTCACCATAGCCCTCCAAGGGCTTCTGAATATCACTTTGCCAATTCCACAAGAAGAGTCTTAGCGAAAGGCTTCTTGAGGGAAAAGCTGTAACTCTGTGAGATGAATTCACCGATCACAAAGAAGTTTCTCAGAAAGCTTCTTTCTCATTTTTATCGGAGGATATTTCCTTTGGCCCTTTAGTCTTCAAAAAGATCCGAATATAAGTTCTCGGATTCCACAGGAATAAGGCTAGCAAACAGCTCCAAGAAATGCAGCTCTAACTCAATGAGTGGAAGTCACACATTGCAAAGCAGTTTCTCAGAAAGCTTCTTTCCAGTTTTTATCTTAGGATATTTTCTTTTTCACCATAGCCCTCTATGGGCTTCCCAATATCACTTTGCAAATTCCACAAGACCAGTGTTAGCGAACGGCTTCTTCAGGAGAAAGCTGTAACTCTGTGAGACGAATTAAGAGATCACAAAGCAGTTTCTCAGCAAGCTTCTTTCCAGTTTTTATCTTATGATATTTTCTTTTTAACCATATCCCTCCATGGGCTTCCAAATATCACCTTGCCAATTCCACAAGAACAGTCTTAGCGAACGGCTTCTGGAAGGGAAAGCTGTAATTCTGTGAGATGAATTAACTGAACACAAAGCAGTTTCTCAGAAAGCTTCTTTCCAGTTTTTATCTGAGGATATTTTCTTTTTCACCATAGCCCTGAATCGGCTTCCAAATATCATTTTGCCAATTCCTAAGAAGAGTCTTAGGGAAGGGCTTCTTGAGGGGAAAGCTGTAAGTCTGTGAGATGAATTCACCGATCACAAAGAAGTTTCTCAGAAAGCTTCTTTCTCATTTCTTTAGGAGGATATTTCATTTGGCCCTATAGGCTTCAAAGGGATCTGAAATATGAGTTCTCAGATTCCACAGAAATATGGCTAGCAAACAGCTCCACGAAATACAGCTGTAACTCAGTGAGAGGAAGTCACATATCACAGAGCAGTTTCTCAGGAATCTTCTTTCCAGTTTTTTTCTGAGGATATTATCTTTTCCACCATATCCCTCTAAGGGCTTCCAAATATCACTTTGCAAATTCCACAGGAACAGTCTTAGCGAACGGCTTCTTGAGGGGAAAGCTGTAACTCTGTGAGATGAATTAACAGAACAGAAAGCAGTATCTCAGAAAGCTTCTTTCCAGTTTTTATCTGAGCATAGTTTCTCTCTCACCATAGCCCTCTATGGGCCTCCAAATATCACTTTGCCAATTCCACAAGAACACTCTTTGCAAACGGCTTCTTGAACGGAAAGCTGTAACTCTGTGAGATGAATTAACAGAACACAAAGCAGTTTCTCAGAAAGATTGTTTCCAGTTTTTATCTGAGGATATTTTCTTTTTAAACATACCCCTCCATGGAGTTCGAAATATCACTGTGCCAGTTCCACAAGAAGAGTGTTAGGGAAGGGCTTCTTGAGGGGAAAGTTGTAACTCTGTGAGATGAATTAAAAAAACACAAAGCAGTTTCTCAGAAAGCTTCTTTCCAGTTTTTTGATGAGGATATTTTCTTTTTCACCATATCCCTTTATGAGTTTCCATATATCACTTTGCCAATTCCAAAAAAACAGTCTTAGAGAACGGCTTCTTGAGGGGAAAGATATGACTCTGTGAGATGAATTAACAGAACACAAAGCAGTTTTCAGAAAGCTGCTTTCTAGTTTTTACCTTACGATATTTTCTTTTTCACCATAGCCCTCATTAGGCTTCCAAATATCACTTTGCCAATTCCACAAGAACAGTCTTAGTGAAAGGCTTCTTGAGGGAAAAGCTGTAACTCTGTGAGATGAATTCAGCGATCACAAACAATTTTCTCAGAAAGCTTCTTTCTCATTTTTTTGGAGGATATTTCCTTTGGCCCTATAGTCTTCAAAGAGATCCGAAATATCAGTTATCAGATTCCACAGAAATAAAGCTAGCAAACAACTCCACGAAATACAACTTTAACTCAGTGAGTGGAAGTCACACATCACAAAGCAGTTTCTCAGAAGGCTTCTTTCCCGTTTTTCTCTGAGGATATTTTCTTTTTCACCATAGCCCTCCATGGGCTTCCAAATATCACTTTCTAAATTACACAAGAACAGTCTTAGTGAAAGGCTTCCTCTGGGAAAAGCTTTAACTCTGTGAGATGAATTCACAGAACACAAAGAAGTTTCTCCGAAAGCTTCTTTCTCATTTTTATCGGAGAATATTTCCTTTGTCCCTTTAGTCTTCAAAGGGATCTGAAATATCAGTTCTCTGATTCCAAAAAAATAAGGCTAGCAATCAGCTCCATGAAACGCAGCTCCAACACAATGAGTGGAAGTAACACTTTACAAAGCAGTTTCTCAGAAAGCTTCTTTCCAGTTTTTATCTGAGGTTATTTACTTTTTCACCATAGACTTCCATGGGCATCCAAATATCACTTTGCAAATTCCAGAAGAACACTCTTAGAAACGGCTTCTTGAGGGGTAATCTGTAACCCTGTGAGATGAATTAAAAGAACACAAACCAGTTTCTCAGAAAGCTTATTTCCAGTTTTTATCTTAAGATATTTTCTTTTTCACCATAGCCCTCCATGGCCATCCAAATATCACTTTGCCAATTGCACAAGAACAGTCTTAGCGAAAGGCTTCTTGAGGGAAAAGCTGTAACTCAGGGAGATGAATTCACCAATCACAAACAAGTTTCTCAGAAAGCTTCCTTCTCATTTTTATTGGAAGATATTTCCTTTGGCCCTATAGTCTTCAAAGGGATCTGAAATATCAGTTCTCGTGTTCCACAGAAATAAGGCTACCAAACAGTTCCATGAAATACAGCTGTAACTCAGTGAGTGGAAGTCAGCATCACAAAGCGATTTCTCAGAAAGCTTCTTTCCAGTTTTTTTCTGAGGATATTTTTTTTTTCCCCATAGCCCTCTATGGGATTCCAAATACCAATTTGCAAATTCCACAATAACAGTCTTAGCGAACGGCTTTTTGAGGGGAAAGCTGAAACTCTGTGAGATGAATTAACAGAACACAAAGCAGTTTCTCAGAAAGCTTCTTTCCAGTTTTCATCTGAGTTTATTTTTTTTTTCACCATAGCCCTCCGTGGGATTCCAAATATCACTTTGCAAATTCCACAAGAACAGTCTTAACGAACGGCTTCTAGAGGGGAAAGCTGTAACTCTGTGAGATGAATTAACAGAACACAATGCAGTTTCTCAGAAAGATTCTTTCCAGTTTTTATCTGAGGATATTTACTTTTACACCATAGCTCTCCATGGCCTTCGAAAAATCACTTTGAAAATTCCACAACAACAGTCTTAGCAAACGGCTTCTCGAGAGGAAAGCTGAAACTCTGTGAGACGAATTAACAGAACACAAAGCAGTTTCTCAGAAAGCTTCTTTCCAGTTTTTATCTGAGGATATTTTCTTTTTCATCATAGCCCTCCATGGGCTTTCAAATATCACTTTGCCAATTCCTCAAGAACAGTCTTAGGGAAAGGCTTCTAGAGGGAAAACTGTAACTCTGTGAGATGAATTCACGGGTCACAAAGAAGTTTCTGAGAAACCTTGTTTCTCATTTTTATCGGACGATATTCCCTTTGGCAGTATAGTCTTCACAGGGATCCGAAATATCAGTTCTCAGATTCCACAGAAATAAGTCTAGCAAAGAGCTCCACGAAATGCAGCTCTACCTTAGTAAATGGAAGTCACATATTACAAAGCAGATTCTCAGAAATCTTCTTTCCAGTTTTTATCTGAGGATATTTTCTTTTTCACCGTAGCCCTATATGGGCTTCCAAATATCACTTTGCAAATTCCACACTACAGTCTGAGCAAACGGCTTCTTGAGGGGAAAGCCGTAATTCTGTGAGATGAATTAACAGAACACAAAGCAGTTTCTCAGAAAGCTTCTTTCTCATTTTTATCAGAGGATATTTCCTTTGGCCCTGTCTTCAAAGGGATCTGAAATATCAGCTCTCTGATTCCAAAAAAATAAGGCTAGCAATCAGCTCCATGAAAGGAAGCTCCAACACAATGAGTGGAAATCACACATTACAAAGCAGTTTCTCAGAAAGCTTCTTTCCAGTTTTTATCTGAGGATATTTTCTTTTTCACCATAGGCCTCTATGGGCATCCAAATATCACTTTGCAAATTCCAGAATAACACTCTTAGAAACGGCTTCTTGAGGGTTAATCTGTAATTCTGTGAGATGAATTAACAGAACGCAAAGCAGTTTCTCAGAAAGCTTCTTTCCAGTTTTTATCTGAGGATATTTTCTTTTTCACCGTAGCCCACCATGGGTTTCCAAATATCACTTTGCCAATTCCACAAGAACAGTCTTAGAGAAAGGCTTCTTGAGGAAAAGCTGTAACTCTGGCAGATTAATTCACTGGTCACAAAGAAGTTTCTCAGAAACCTTCATTCTCATTTTATCAGACAATATTACCTTTGGCATTATAGTCTTCACAGGGATCGAAATATCAGTTCTCAGATTCCACAGTAATAAGTCTAGCAAAGAGCTCCACGAAGTGCAACTCTACCTTAGTAAGTGGAAGTCACATATTACAAAGCAGATTCTCGGAAAACTTCTTTCCATTTTTTATCTGAGCATATTTTCCTTTTCATCATAGCCCTATATGGGCTTCTAAATATCACTTTGCAAATTCCACAATACAGTTTTACCAAACGGCTTCTTGATGGGAAAGCTGTAACTTTGTGAGATGAATTAACAGAGCACAAAGCAGATTCTCAGAAAGCTTCTTTCCTGTTTTTATCTGAGGGTATTTTCCTTTTCACCATAGCCCTCCATGGGCTTCCAAATATCACTTTCTCAATTACAAAAGAATAGTCTTAGCGAAAGGCTTCCTCTGGGAAAAGCTGTAACTCTGTGAGATGAATTAGCAGAACACAAAGCAGTTTCTCAGAAAGCTTCTTTCTCATTTTTATCAGAGGATATTTCCTTTGGCCCTGTAGTCTTCAAAGGGATCTGAAATATCAGCTCTCTGATTCCAAAAAAATAAGGCTAGCAATCAGCTCCATGAAAGGCAGCTCCAACACAATGAGTGGAAATCAGACATTACAAAGCAGTTTCTCAGAAAGCTTCTTTCCAGTTTTTATCTGAGGATATTTTCTTTTTCACCATAGGCCTCTATGGGCATCCAAATATCACTTTGCAAATTCCAGACGAACACTCTTAGAAACGGCTTCTTGAGGGTTAATCTGTAATTCTGTGAGATGAATTAACAGAACACAAAGAAGTTTCTCAGAAAGCTTCTTTACAGTTTTTATCTTAAGATATTTTCTTTTTCACCATAGCCCTCCATGGGCTTCCAAATATCACTTTTCCAATTCCAGAAGAACATTCCAAGTGAAAGGCTTCTTGAGGGAAAAGCTGTAACTCTGGGACATGAATTCACCGATCACAAGGAAGTTTCTCAGAAAGCTTCTTTCTCATTTTTATCAGAGGATATTTCCTTTGGCCCTCTAGTCTTCAAAGATACAAGAAATATCAGTTCTCAGATTCCACAGAAATAAGGCTAGCAAACAGTTCCATGAAATACAGCTGTAACACAGTGAGTGGAAGTCACACATCACATAGCAGTTTCTCAGAGAGCTTCTTTCCAGTTTTTATCTGCGGATATTTTCTTTTTCACCATAGACTTCCATGGGCTTCCAAATATCACTTTGCAAATTCCACAAGAACAGTCTTAGCGAACTGCTTCTTGAGGGAAAACTGTAACTCTCAGAGATGAATTAACAGAACACTAAGCAGTTTCTCAGAAAATTTCTCTCCAGTTTTTATTGAGGATATTTTCTTTTTCACCATAGCCCTCCTTGAGCTGCCAAATATCACTTTTCCAATTCCACAAGAACAGTCTAGAGAAAGACTTCTTTAGGGGAAAGCTGTAATTCTGTGAGATGAATTAACAAAACAAAAAGCACTTTCACAGAAAGCCTCTTTCGAGTTTTTATCTTACGATATTTTCTTTTTCACCAAAACATTCTTTGGGCTTCCAAATATCACTTTGCCAATTCCACAAGAACAGTCTAAGCGAAAATCTTGATGGAAAAGCTGTAACTCTGGGAGATTAATTCACCGATCACAAAGAAATTTCTCAGAAAGCTTCTTTCTCATTTTTATTGGAGGATATTTCCTTTGGCCCTGTAGTCTTCCAACAAATCCGAAATATCAGTTTTCATATCCCCAGAAATAAGGCTAGCAATCAGCTCCACGAAATAAAGCTGTAACTTTGTGAGTGGAAGTCACACATCACAAAGCAGTTTCTCAGAAAGCTTCTTTCCAGTTATTACCTGAGGATATTTTCTTTTTCACCATAGCCTTCCAAGGGCTTCCAAATATCACTTTGTCAATTCGACAACAACAGTCTTATTGAAAGGCTTATTGAGGGAGAAGCTGTAACTATGTACGATGAATTCACCGATCACAAAGAAGTTTCTCAGAAAGCTTTCTTCTCATTTTTATTGGAGGATATTTCCTTTGGCCCTATAGTCTTCAAAGGGATCTGAAATATGATTTCTCGTATTCCAAAGATATAAGGCTAGCAAACAGCTCCATGAAATACAGATGTAACTCAGTGAGTGGAAGTCACACATCACAAAGCAGTTTCTCACAAAGCATCTTTCCAGTTTTTATCTGAGGATATTTTCTTTTTCACCATAGCCCTCTATGGGCTTCCAAATAGCACTTTGCAAATTCCACAAGAACAGTCTTAACATACGGCCTCTTGAGTAGAAAGCTGTATCTCTGTGAGATGAATTAACAGAACACTAAGCAGTTTCTCAGAAAGCTTCTTTCCAGTTTTTATCTGAGGATATTTTCTTTTTCACTATAGCCCTCCATGGACTACCAAATATCACTTTGCCAATTCCACAAGAACAGTCTTAGCGAAAGGCTTCTCCTGGGAAAAGCTGTAATTCTGTGAGATGAATTCACCGATCACAAAGCAGTTTCTCAGAAAGCTTCTTTCTCATTTTTATCGGAGGATAGTTCCTTTTGCCCTATAGTCTTCAAAGGAATCCGAAATATCAGTTCTCAGATTCCACAGAAGTAAGGATAGCGAACAGCTCCACGAAATACAGCTGTAACTCAGTGAGTGACAGTCACACATCACAAAGCAGTTTCTCGGAAAGCTTCTTTCCAGTTTCTATCTGAGGATATTTTTTTTTCACCTTAGCCCTCTTTGGGCTTCCAAATATCACTTTGCAAATTCCACAAGAACAGTCTTAGCGAACGGCTTCTTGAGTGGAAAGCTGTAACTCTGTGAGATGAATTAAGAGAACACAAAACAGTTTCTCAGAAAGCTTCTTTCCAGTTTTTCTCTGAGGGTGTTTTCTTTTTCACCGTAGCCCTCCATGCGCTTCCAAATATCACTTTGTCAATTCCACAAGAGCAGTCTTAGCGAAAGGCTTCTTGAGGGAAAAGCTGTAACTCTGGGAGATGAATTCACCGATCACAAAGAAGTTTCTCAGAACGCTTCTTTCTCATTTTTATCAGAGGATATTTCCTTTGACCCTATAGTCTTCAAAGATACCAGAAATATCAGTTTCCAGATTCCAAAGAAAGAAGGCTAGCAAACAGTTCCGTGAAATGCAGCTGTAACTCAGTGAGTGGAAGTCACACATCACAAAGCAGTTTCTCAAAAAGCTTCTTTCCAGTTTTTACCTTAGCATATTTTCTTTTTCACCATAGCTCTCCATGGGCTTCCAAATACCACTTTGCAAATTACACAAGAGCAGTCTTAGCGAACGGCTTTTTGAGTGGAAAGCTGTAACTTTGTGAGATGAATTAGCAGAACACTAAGCAGTTTCTCAGAAAGCTTCTCTCCAGTTTTTATCTGAGGATATTTTCTTTTTCACCATAGCCCTCCTTGGGCTTCCAAATATCACTTTTCCAATTCCACAAGAACAGTCTTAGAGAAAGGCTTTCTGAGGTAAAAGCTGTAACTCTGTGAGATGAGTTAACAGAACACAAAGCAGTATCACAGAAAGCTTCTTTCCAGTTTTTATCTTACGATATTTTCTTTTTAACCAAAGCCCTCCATGGACTTCCAAATATCACTTTGCCTATTCCACAAGAACAGTCTAAGCGAAAGGCTTCTTGAGGGAAAACTGTAACTCTGGGAGATTTATTCCCCGATCACAAAGAAGTTTCTCAGAACGTTTCTTTCTCACTTTTATCGGAGGATATTTCCTTTGACCCTATAGTCTTCAAAGATACCAGAAATATCAGTTTCCAGATTCCAAAGAAAGAAGGCTAGCAAACAGTTCCATGAAATGCAGCTGTAACTCAGTGAGTGGAAGTCACACATCACAAAGCAGTTTCTCAAAAAGCTTCTTTCCAGTTTTTACCTGAGCATATATTCTTTTTCACCATAGCTCTCCATGGGCTTCCAAATACCACTTTGCAAATTACACAAGAGCAGTCTTAGCGAATGGCTTTTTGAGTGGAAAGCTGTAACTTTGTGAGATGAATTAACAGAACACTAAGCAGTTTCTCAGAAAGCTTCTCTCCAGTTTTTATCTGAGGATATTTTCTTTTTCACCATAGCCCTCCTTGGGCTTCCAAATATCACTTTTCCAATTCCACAAGAACAGTCTTAGAGAAAGGCTTTCTGAGGTAAAAGCTGTAACTCTGTGAGATGAGTTAACAGAACACAAAGCAGTATCACAGAAAGCTTCTTTCCAGTTTTTATCTTACGATATTTTCTTTTTAACCAAAGCCCTCCATGGACTTGCAAATATCACTTTGCCTATTCCACAAGAACAGTCTAAGTGAAAGGCTTCTTGAGGGAAAACTGTAACTCTGGGAGATTTATTCCCCGATCACAAAGAAGTTTCTCAGAAAACTTCTTTCCCATTTTTATCATAGGATATTTCCTTTGGCCCTATAGTCTTCAAAGAACTCCGAAATATCAGTTTTCTGATTCCCAGAAATAAGGCTAACAAACAGCTCCACGAAATACACCTGTAACTCTGTGAGTGGAAGTCTCACACCACAAAGCAGTTTCACAGAAAGCGTCTTTCCAGTTTTTATCTTACGATATTTTCTTTTTCACCAAAGCCGTCCATGGGCTTCCAAATATCCCTTTGCCAATTCCACAAGAACAGTCTAAGCGAAAGGCTTTTTGAGGGAAATCTGTAACTCTGGGAGATGAATTCACCGATCACAAAGCAGTTTCTCAGAAAGCTTCTTTCTCATTTTTATCATAGGATATTTCCTTTGGCCCTATAGTCTTCAAAGGGATCTGAAATATGAGTTCTCGTATTCCACAGAAATAAGGCTAGCAAACAGCTCCATGAAATACAGCTGTAACTCAGTGAGGAGAAGTCACACATCACAAAGCAGTTTCTCACAAAGCTTCTTTCCAGTTTTTATCTGAGGATATTTTCTTTTTCACCATAGCCCTCCATGGGCTTCCAAATATCACTTTGCCAATTCCACAAGAACAGTCTTAGCGAAAGGCTTCTCCTGGGAAAAGCTGTAACTCTCTGAGATGAATTCATCGATCACAAAGAAGTTTCTCAGAAGGCTTCCTTCACATTTTTATTGGAGGATATTTCCTTTGGCCCTATAGTCTTCAAAGGGATCTGAAATATCAGTTCTCGTATTCCACAGATAAGGCTAGGAAACAGCTCCATGAAATACAGCTGTAACTCAGTGAGTGGCAGTCACACCTCACAAAGCAGTTTCTCAGAAAGATTCTTTGAAGTTTTTATCTGAGGATATTGTCTTTTTCAAAATAGAACTCTATGGGTTTCCAAATATCACTTTGCAAATTCCACAAGAACAGGCTTAGCGAACGGCTTCTTGAGGGGAAAGCTGTAACACTGTGAGATGAATTAACAGAACACAAAGCAGTTTCTCAGAAAGCTTCTTTCCAGTTTTTATCTGAGGATATTTTCTTTTTCACCATAGCCCTCCATAGGCTTCCAAATATCACTTTGCCAATTCCTCAAGAACAGTCTTAGGAAAAGGCTTCTCCTGGGAAAAGCTGTAACTCTGTGAGATTAATTCACCAATCACAAACAAGTTTTTCAGAAAGCTTCTTTCTCATTTTTGTCAGAGGATATTTCCTTTGGCTCTACAGTCTTCAAAGGGATCCGAAATATCAATTCTCAGATTCCACAGAAATAAGGCTAGGAAATAGCTCCATGAAATACAGCTGTAACTCAGTGAGTGGAAGTCACGCATCACAAAGTAGTTTCTCAGAAAGCTTCTTTCCACTTTTTATCTGAGGATATTTTCCTTTTCACCATAGCCCTCTTAGGGTTTCCAAATATCACTTTGCCAATTCCACAAGAACAGTCTTAGCGTATGGCCTCTTGAGGAGAAAGCTCTGTCTCTGTGAGATGAATTAAGAGAACACAAAGCAGTTTCTCAGAAAGCTTCTTTCCATTTTTTATCAGAGGATATTTTCTTTTTCACCATAGCCCTCCATGGGCTTCCAAATATCACTTTGCCAATTCCACAAGAACCCTCTTAGTGGAAGGCTTCTTCAGGTAAAGCTTTTGCACTGTGAGATGAATTAACAGAACACCAAGCAGTTTCTCAGAAAGCTTCTTTCCAGCTTTTACGTGAGGATATTTCCTTTTTCACCATAGACCTCCATGGGCTTCCAAATATCGCTTTGCAAATTCCACAAGAACAGTCCTAGTGAACGGCTTCTTGAGGCGAAAGCTGTAACTCTGTGAGATGAATTAACAGACACAAAGCAGTTTCTCAGAAAGCTTCCTTCGATTTTTTATCTTATGATAATTTCTTTATCACCAAAGCCTTCCATGGGCTTCAAAATATCACTTTTCCAATTCCAAAAGAACAGTCTTAGCGGAAGGATTCTTGAGGGAAAAGCTGTACCTCTGTGAGGTGAAAAAACCGATCACAAAAAAGTTTCTCAGAAAGCTTCTTTTCATTTTTATCTGAGGATATTTCCTTTGGCCCTATAGTCTTCAAAGGGATCCGAAATATCAGTTCTCAGATTAAACAGAAATAACGCTAGCAAACAGCACCACGAAATACAGGTGGAAATCAGTGAGTGTAATTCACACATCACAAAGCAGTTTCTCAGAAGGCTTCTTTCCTGTTTTTATCTGAGGATAATTTCTTTTTCACCATAGCCCTCCATGGGCTTCCAAATATCACTTTGCCAATTCCACAAGAACAGTCTTTACGAAAGGCTCTTCAGGAAAAAACTGTAACTCTGTGAGATGAATTCACCGTTCACAAAGAAGTATCTCAGAAAGCTTCTTTCTCAATTTTATCGGACGATATTTCCTTTGGCCCTATAGTCTTCAAAGGGATAGGAAATATCAGTTCTAATATTCCACAGAAATAAGGCTTAGAAACAGCCCCACGAAATGCAGCACTAACTCAGTGAGTGGAAGTCACACATCACAAAGCAGTTTCTCAGAAAACTTCTTTCCAGTTTTTATCTGAGTATATATATTTTTTTCACCGTAGCCCTCTAAGGGCTTCCAAATATCACTTTTCAAATTCCACAAGAACAATCTTAGCGAACGGGTTCTTGAGGGGAAAGCTGTAACACTGTGAGACGAATTAACAGAACACAAAGCAGTTTCTCAGAAAGCTTCTTTTGAGTTTTTATCTTGCAATATTTTCTTTTTCACGAAAGCCCTGTATGGGCTTCCAAATATCACTTTGCCAATTCCACAGGAACAGTCTTAGCGAAAGGCTTCTGGAAGGAGAAGCTGTAACTCTGGGAGATGAATTCACCGATCACAAAGAAGTTTCTCAGAAAGCTTCTTTCTCATTTTTATCGGAGGATATTTCCTTTGGCCCTGTAGTCTTCAAAGAGATCTGAAATATCAGTTCTCACATTCCATAGAAATAAGGCTAGCAAACAGCTGCACGAAATACAACAGTAACTCAGTGAGTGGAAGTCACATATCACAAAGCAGTTTCTCAGAAAGCTTCTTTCCAGTTTTTATCTGAGGATATTTTCTTTTTCACCATAGCCTTCCATGGGGTTCCAAATATCACTTTGCAAATTCCACAAGAACAATCTCAGCAAACGGCTTCTTGAGGCAAAAGCTGTAACTCTGTGAGATGAATTAACAGAACATAAAGCTGCTTCTCAGAAAGCTTCTTTCCAGTTTTTATCTTACGATAATTTCTTTTTCACCAAAGCCCTCCATGGGCTTCCAAATATCACTTTGCAAATTCCACAAGAGCAGTCGTAGCGAAAGGCTTCATGAGGGAAAAGCTGTAACTCTGTGTGTTGAATTCACCCATCAGAAAGAAGTTTCTCAGAAAGCTTCTTTCTCTTTTTTATTGGAGGATAATTCCTTTCTCCCTATAGTCTTCAAAGGTATCCGAAATATCAGTTCTCACATTCCACAGAAATAAGGCTAGCAAACAGCAACACGAAATACAGCTGGAACTCAGTGAGTGGAAGTCACACATCACAAAGCAATTTTTAGAAAGCTTATTTCCAGTTTTTATCTGAGGATATTTTCTTTTTCACCATAGCCCTCCATGGGCTTCCAAATATCACTTTTCCAATTCCACAAGAACAGTCTTAGCGAAAGGTCTCTTGAGGGAAAAGTTGTACCTCTGTGAGATGAATAAACCGATCACAAGGAAGTTTCTCAGAAAGGTTCTTTCTCATTTTTATCGGAGGATATTTCCTTTGGCACTATCGTCTTCAAGGGGATCCGAAATATCAGTTCTCAGATTCCATAGAAATTAGGCTAACAAACAGCTCCACGAAATGCAGCTCTAACTCAGTGATTGGAAGTCACACATCACAAAACGGTTTCTCAGAAAGCTTCTTTCCAGTTTTTATCTTATGATATTTTCTTTTTCACCAAAGTCCTCCATGGGCTTCCAAATATCACTTTGCCAATTCGACAAGAACAGTCTTAGTCAAAGGCTTCTTGTGGGAAATGCTGTAACTCTGTGAGATGAATTAACAGAACACAAAGCAGTTTCTCGGAAAGCTTCTTTCCAGTTTTGATCTGAGGATATTCTTTTTCACCGTAGCCCTCCATGGGCTTCCAAATATCACTTTGCCAATTCCACAAGGACAGTCTTAGCGAAAGGCTTCTAGAGGGAAAAGCTGTAACTGTGTGAGATGAATTAACCGATCACAAAGAAGTTTCTCAGAAAGCTTCTTTCTCATTTTTATCGGAGGATGTTTCCTTTGGCCCTATAGTCTTCAAAGGGTTCCGAAATATCAGTTCTCAGATTCAACAGAAATAAGGCTAACAAACAGCTCCACGGAATGCAGCTCTAACTCAGTGAGTGGAAGTCACACATCACAAAGCAGTTTCTCAGAATGCTTCTTTCCAGTTTTTATCTGAGGATATATTTTTTTTTTCTCCTTAGCCCTCTATGGGCTTCCAAATATCACTTTGCAAATTCCACAAGAACAGTCTTAGAGACCGGCTTCTTGAAGGGAAAGCTGTAACACTGTGAGGTGAATTAACAGAACACAAAGCAGTTTCTCAGAAAGCTTCTTTCCAGTTTTTATCTGAGGATATTTTCTTTTTCACGATAGCCCTCCATAGGCTCCCAAATATCACTTTGCCAATTCCAGAAGAACAGTCTTAGCGAAAGGCTTCTTGAGGGAAAAGCTGTACGTCTGTGAGATGAATAAACTGATCACAAAAAGCTTCTCAGAATGCTTTTTTCTCATTTTTTTTTTGGAGATTTTTTCCTTTGGCACTATCGTCTTCAAAGGGATCCGAAATATCAGTTCTCAGATTCCATAGAAATTAGGCTAACAAACAGCTCCACGAAATGCAGCTCTAACTCAGTGAGTGGAAGTCACACATCACAAAGCAGTTTCTCAGAAAGCTTCTTTCCAGTTTTTATCTGAGGATATTTTCTTTTTCACCAAAGTCCTCCATGGGTTTCCAAACATCACTTTGCCAATTCGACAAGAACACTCTTAGCCAAAGGCTTCTTGGGGGAAATGCTGTAACTCTGTGAGATGAATTAACAGAACACAAAGAAGTTTCCCGGAAAGCTTCTTTCCAGTTTTGGTCTGAGGATATTTTCTTTTTCACCGTAGCCCTCCATGGGCTTCCAAATATCACTTTGCCAATTCCACAAGGACCGTCTTAGCGCAAGGCTTCTAGAGGGAAAAGCTGTAACTCTGTGAGATCAATTAACCGATCATAAAGAAGTTTCTCAGAAAGCTTCTTTCTCATTTTTATCGGAGGATATTTCCTTTGGCCCTATGATCTTCAAAGGGTTCCGAAATATCAGTTCTCAGATTCCACAGAAATAAGGCTAACAAACAGCTCCACGAAATGCAGCTGTAACTCAGTGAGTGGAAGTCACACATCACAAAGCAGTTTCTCAGAAAGCTTCTTTCCAGTTTTTATCTGAGGATATTTTTTTTTTCACCCTAGCCCTCTAAGGGCTTCCAAATATCACTTTGCAAATTCCACAAGAACTGTCTTAGCATTCGGCTTCTTTAGGGAAATATGTAACTCTGTGAGATGAATTAACAGAACACAAAGCAGTTTCTCAGAAAGCTTCTTTCCAGTCTTTTTCTGAGGATATTTTCTTTTTCAACATAGGTCTCCATGGGCTTCCAAATATCACTTTACAAATTCCACAAGAACAGTATTAGCGAACGTCTTCTTGAGGGGAAAGCTGTAACACTGTGAGACGAATTAACAGAACACAAAGCAGTTTCTCAGAAAGGTTCCTTCGAGTTTTATCTTACGATATTTTCTTTTTCACCATAGCCCTATATGGGCTTCGAAATATCACTTTGCAACTTCCAGATGAACAGTCTTAGCCAATGGCTTCTTGAGGTGAAAGCTGTAACACTGTGAGATGAATTAACAGAACACAAAGCAGTTTCTCAGAAAGCTTCTTTCGAGTTTTTATCTTACAATATTTTCTTTTTCACAAAAGCCCTGCCTGGGCTTCCAAATATCACTTTGCCAATTCCACAGGAACAGTCTTAGCGAAAGGCTTCTGGAAGGAAAAGCTGTAACTCTGGGAGATGAATTCACCGAACACAAAGAAGTTTCTCAGAAAGCTTTTTTCTCATTTTTATTGGAGGATATTTCCTTTGACCCTGTAGTCTTCAAAGAGATCCAAAATATCAGTTCTCAGATTCAACAGAAAGAAGGCTAACAAACAGCTCAATGATATGCCGCTCTAACTCAGTGAATGGAAGTCACACATCACAAAGCAGTTTCTCAGAAAGCTTCTTTCCAGTTTTTATCTGAGGATTTTTTTTTTCTCCTTAGCCCTCTATGGGCTTCCAAATATCACTTTGCAAATTCCACAAGAACAGTCTTACCAAACGTCTTCTTGATGGGAAAGCTCTACCTCTGTGAGATGAATTAGCAGAACACAAAGCACTTTCTCATAAAGCTTCTTTCCAGTTTTTATCTGAGGATATTTTCTTTTTCACCATAGCCCTCTATGGGCTTTCAAATATCACTTTGCAAATTCCACAAGAACGGTGTTAGTGAACAGCTGATTGAGGGTAAAGCTGTAATTCTATGAGATGAATTAACAGAACACAAAGCAGTTACTCAAAAAGCTTCTTTCCAGTCTTTATCTGAGGATATTTTCTTTTTCAACATAGGTCTCCATGGGCTTCCAAATATCACTTTACAAATTCCACAAGAACAGTATTAGCAAACATCTTCTTAAGGGGAAAGATGTAACTATGTGAGATGAATTAACAGAACACAAAGCAGTTTCTCAGAAAGCTTCGTTCAAGTTTTTATCTTACGATATTTTCTTTTTCACCAAAGCCCTCCATGGGCTTCCAAATATCAGCTTACAATTCCACAAGAACACTCTTAGCGATAGGCTTCCTAAGGGAAAAGCTGTAACTCTGTGAGATGAATTCACCGATCACAAAGAAGTTTCTCAGAAAGCTTCTTTGTCATTTTTATCGGAAGATATTTCCTTTAGCACTGTCGTCTTCAAGGGGATCCGAAATATCAGTTCTCAGTTACCACAGAAATAAGGCTAACAAACAGCTCCACGAAATGCAGCACTAACTCAGTGAGTGTAAGTCACACATCACAAAGCAGTTTCTCCGAAAGCTTCTTTCCAGTTTTTATCGTACGATATTTTCTTTTTCACCAAAGCCCTCCATGGGCTTCCAAATATCACTTTGCCAATTCTACAAGAACAGTCTTAGCCAAAGGCTTCTTGTGGGAAAAGCTGTAACTCTGTGAGATGAACTAACAGAACACGAAGTAGTTTCTCATAAAGCTTCTTTCCAGTTTTGATCTGAGGATATTTTCTTTTTCACCATAGCCCTCCATGGGCTTCCAAATATCACTTTGCCAATTCCACAAGAACAGTCTTAGCAAATGGCTTCTTGAGGGAAAAGCTGTAACTCTGTGAGATGAATTAACCGATCACAAAGAAGTTTCTCAGAAAGCTTCTTTCTCATTTTTATCGGAGGATATTTCCTTTGGCCCTATAGTCTTCAAAGGGATCTGAAATATCAGTTCTCAGATTCCACAGAAATAAGGCTAACAAACAGCTCCACGAAATGCAGCTCTACTCAATGAGTGGAAGTCACACATCACAAAGCAGTTTCTCAGAAAGCTTCTTTCCAGTTTTTATCTGAGGATATTTTCTTTTTCACCATAGCCCTCTATGGGCTTCCAAATATCACTTTGCAAATTCCACAAGAACAGTCTTAGCAAACGGCTGATTGAGAAGAAAGCTGTAACTCTGTGAGATGAATTAAAAGAACACAAAGCAGTTTCTCAGAAAGCTTCTTTCCAGTCTTTATCTGAGGATATTTTCTTTTTCAACATAGGTCTCCATGGGCTTCCAAATATCACTTTACAAATTCCACAAGAACAGTATTAGCGAACGGATTCTTGAGGGGAAAGCTGAAACTCTGTGCGATGAATTAACAGAACACAAAGCAGTTTCTCAGAAAGCTTCTTTCAAGTTTTATTATTATTATTATTATTATTATTATTATACTTTGAGTTCTAGGGTATATGTGCATAATGTGCAGGTTTGTTACATATGTATACTTGTTCCATGTTCATGTGCTGCAGCCATCAACTCATCAGCACCCATCAACTCGTCATTTACATCAGGTATAACTCCCAATGCAATCCCACCCCCCTTTCCCATGATAGGCGCCGGCGTGTGATGTTCCCCTTCCCGAGTCCATGGGATCTCATTGTTCAGTTCCCAACTATGAGTGAGAACATGCGGTGCTTGGTTTTCTGTTCTTGTGATAATTTGCTAATAATGCTGGTTTCCAGCTGCATTCATGTCCCTGCAAAGGACACAAACTCATCCTTTTTTATGGCTGCATAGTATTCCATGGTGTATATGTGCCACATTTTCTTAATCCAGTCTGTCACTGATGGACATTTGGGTTGATTCCAAGTCTTTGCTCTTGTGAATAGTGCAGCAATAAACATACGTGTGCATGTGTCTTTATAACAGCATGATTTATAATCCTTTGGGTATATACCCAGTAATGGGATGGATGGGTCATATGGTACATCTAGTTCTAGATCCTTGAGGAATCGCCATACTGTTTTTCATAATGTTTGAACTAGTTTACAATCCCACCAACAGTGTAAAAGTGTTCTTCTTTCTCCACATCCTCTCCAGCACCTGTTGTTTCCTGACTTTTTAATGATCGCCATTCTAACTGGTGTGAGATGGTATCTCATTGTGGTTTTGATTTGCATTTCTCTGATGGCCAGTGATGTTGAGCATTTTTTCATGTGTCTGTTGGCTGTATGAATGTCTTCTTTTGAGAAATGTCTGTTCATATCCTTTGCCCACTTTTTGATGGGGTTGTTTGTTTTTTTCTTGTAAATTTGTTTGAGTTCTTTGTAGGTTCTGGATATTAGCCCTTTGTCAGATGAGTAGATTGCAAAAATTTTCTCCCATTGTGTAGGTTGGCTGTTCACTCTGATGGTAGTTTCTTTTGCTGTGCAGAAGCTCTTTAGTTTTATTAGATCCCATTTGTCAATTTTGGCTTTTGTTGCCATTGCTTTTGGTGTTTTAGACATGAAGTCTTTGCCCATGCCTATGTGGTGAATGGTACTACCTAGGTTTTCCTCTAGGATTTTTATGGTATTAAGTCTAACATTTAAGTCTCTAATCCATCTTGAATTAATTTTCGTATAAGGAGTAAGGAAAGGATCCAGTTTCAGCTTTCTACTTATGGCTAGCCAATTTTCCCAGCACCATTTATTAAATAGGGAATCCTTTCCCCATTTCTTGTTTCTCTCAGGTGTGTCAACGATCAGATGGCTGTAGATGTGTGGTATTATTTCTGAGGACTCTGTTCTGTTCCATTGGTCTATATCTCTGTTTTGGTACCAGTACCATGCTGTTTTGGTAACTGTAGCCTTGTAGTATAGTTTGAAGTCAGGTAGCGTGATACCTCCAGCTTTCTTCTTTTGACTTAGGATTATCTTGGAGATGCGGGGTCTTTTTTGGTTCCATATGAACTTTAAAGCAGTTTTTTCCAATTCTGTGAAGAAACTCATTGGTAGCTTGATGGGGATGGCATTGAATCCATAAATAACCTTGGGCAGTATGGCCATTTTCACGATATTGATTCTTCCTATCCATGAGCATGGTATGATCTTCCATTTGTTTGTGTCCTCTTTGATTTCACTGAGCAGTGGTTTGTAGTTCTCCTTGAAGAGGTCCTTTACATCCCTTGTAAGTTGGATTCCTAGGTATTTTATTCTCTTTGAGGGAATTGTGAATGGAAGTTCATTCATGATTTGGCTCTCTGTTTGTCTGTTACTGGTGTATAAGAATGCTTGTGATTTTTGCACATTAATTATGTATCCTGAGACTTTGCTGAAGTTGCTTATCAGCTTAAGGAGATTTTCGGCTGAGACAATGGGGTTTTCTAAATACACAATCATGTCATCTGAAAGAGGGACAATTTGACTTCTTCTTTTCCTAACTGAATACCCTTGATTTCTTTCTCTTGCCTGATTGCCCTAGCCAGAACTTCCAACACTATGTTGAATAGGAGTGGTGAGAGAGAGCATCCCTGTCTTGTGCCAGTTTTCAAAGGGAATTTTTCCAGTTTTTGCCCGTTCAGTATGATGTTGGCAGTGGGTTTGTCATAAATAACTCTTATTATTATGAGGTACGTTCCATAAATACCGAATTTATTGAGCGTTTTTAGCATGAAGGGCTGTTGAATTTTGTCAAAAGACTTTTGTGCATCTATTGAGATAATCATGTGTTTCTTGTCTTTGCTTCTGTTTATATGCTGGATTATGTTTATTGATTTGTGAATGTTGAACCAGCCTTGCATCCCAGGGATGAAGCCCACTTGATCATGGTGGATAAGCTTTTTGATGTATTGCTGAATCCGGTTTGCCAGTATTTTATTGAGGATTTTTGCATCGATGTTCATCAGGGATATTGGTCTAAAATTCTCTTTTTTTGTTGTGTCTCTGCCAGGCTTTGGTATCACGATGATGTTGGCCTCATAAAATGAGTTAGGGAGGATTCCCTCTTTTTCTAATAATTGGAATAGTTTCAGAAGGAATGGTACCAGCTCCTCCTTGTACCTCTGGTAGAATTCGGCTGTGAATCCATCTGGTCCTGGACTTTTTTTGGTTGGTAGGCTATTAATTATTGCCTCAATTTCAGAGCCTGCTATTGGTCTATTCAGGGATTCAACTTCTTCCTGGTGTCGTCTTGGAAGAGTGTAAGTGTCCAGGAAATTATCCAATTCTTCTAGATTTTCCAGTTTACTTGCATAGAGGTGTTTATACTATTCTCTGATGGTAGTTTGTATTTCTGTGGGGTCGGTGGTGATATCCCCTTTATAATTTTTTATTGCGTCTATTTGATTTTTCTCTCTTTTCTTCTTTATTAGTCTTGCTAGTGGTCTGTCAATTTTGTTGATCTTTTCAAAAAACCAACACCTGGATTCATTGATTTTTGGAGGATTTTTTGTGTTTCGATCTCCTTCAGTTCTGCTCTGATCTTAGTTATTTCTTGCCTTCTGCTAGCTTTCAAATGTGTTTGCTCTTGCTTCTCTAGTTCTTTTAATTGCGATGTTAGATTGTCAATTTTAGATCTTTCCTGCTTTCTCTTGTGTGCATTTAGTGCTATACATTTCCCTCTACACACTGCTTTAAATGTGTCCCAGAGATTCTGGTATGTTGTATCTTTGTTCTCATTGGTTTCAAAGAACATCTTTATTTCTGCCTTCATTTCGTTATGTACCCAGTAGTCATTCAGGAGCAGGTTGTTCAGTTTCCATGTAGTTGAGTGGTTTTGATTGAGTTTCTTAGTCCTGAGTTCTAGTTTGATTGCACTGTGGTCTGAGAGACAGTTTGTTATAATTTCTGTTCTTGTACATTTGCTGAGGAGTGCTTTACTTCCAATTATGTGGTCAATTATGGTGTAAGTGCGATGTGGTGCTGAGAAGCATGTATATTCTGTTGATTTAGGGTGGAGAGTTCTATAGATGTCTATTAGGTCTGCTTGCTGCAGAGATGAGTTCAATTCCTGGATATCCTTGTTAACTTTCTGTCTCGTTGATCTGTCTAATGTTGACAGTGGAGTGTTGAAGTCTCCCATTATTATTGTATGGGAGTCTAAGTCTCTTTGTAAGTCTCTAAGGACTTGCTTTATGAATCTGGGTGCTCCGGTATTGGGTGCATATACATTTAGGATAGTTAGCTCTTCCTGTTGAATTGATCCCTTTACCATTATGTAATGGCCTTCTTTGTCTCTTTTGATCCTTGATGGTTTAAAGTCTGTTTTATCAGAGACTAGTATTGCAACCCCTGCTTTTTTTTGTTCTCCATTTGCTTGGTAAATCTTCCTCCATCCCTTTATTTTGAGCCTATGTATGTCTCTGCATGTGAGATGGGTCTCCTGAATACAGCAGACTGATGGGTCTTGACTCTTTATCCAGTTTGCCAGTCTGTGTCTTTTAATTGGAGCATTTAGTCCATTTACATTTAAGGTTAAGATTGTTATCTGTGAACTTGATCCTGCCATTATGATATTAACTGGTTATTTTGCTCGTTAGTTGATGCAGTTTCTTCCTAGCCTCCATGGTCTTTACATTTTGGCATGTTTTTGCAACGGCTGGTACCGGTTGTTCCTTTCCATGTTTAGTGCTTCCTTCAGGGTCTCTTGTAAGGCAGGCCTAGTGGTGACAAAATCTCTAAGCATTTGCTTATCTGTAAAGGATTTTATTTCTCGTTCACTTATGAAACTTAGTTTGGCTGGATATGAAATTCTGGGTTTAAAATTCTTTTCTTTAAGAATGTTGAATATTGGCCCCCACTCTCTTCTGGCTTGGAGAGTTTCTACCGAGAGATCTGCTGTTAGTCTGATGGGCTTCCATTTGTGAGTAACCCGACCTTTCTCTCTGGCTGCCCTTAAGATTTTTTCCTTCATTTCAACTTTGGTGAATCTGGCAATTATGTGTCTTGGAGTTGCACTTCTCGAGGAGTATCCTTGTGGCATTCTCTGTATTTCCTGGATTTGAATGTTGGCCTGCCATACTAGTTTGGGGAAGTTCTCCTGGATGATATCCTGAAGAGTGTTTTCCAACTTGGTTCCATTTTCCCCATCAATTTCAGGCACCCCAATCAGACGTAGATTTGGTCTTTTTACATAATCCCATACTTCTTGCAGGCTGTGTTCATTTCTTTTTCTTCTTTTTTCTTTTGGTTTCTCTTCTCGCTTCATTTCATTCATTTGATCCTCAATCGCTGATACTCTTTCTTCCAGTTGATCGAGTCGGTTACTGAAGCTTCTGCATTTGTCACCTATTTCTCGTGTCATGGTTTTCATCTCTTTCATTTCGTTTATGATCTTCTCTGCATGAATTACTCTAGCCATCAATTCTTCCACTATTTTTTCAAGATTTTTAGTTTCTTTGCGCTGGGTACGTAATTCTTCCTTTAGCTCTGAGAAGTTTGATGGACTGAAGCCTTCTTCTCTCATCTCGTCAAAGTCATTCTCCATCCAGCTTTGATCCGTTGCTGGTGATGAGCTGCGTTCTTTTGCCGGGGGAGATGTGCTCTTATTTTTTGAATTTCCAGCGTTTCTGCCCTGCTTTTTCCCCATCTTTGTGGTTTTATCTGCCTTTGGTCTTTGATGATGGTGACGTACTGATGGGGTTTTGGTGTAGGTGTCCTTACTGTTTGATAGTTTTCCTTCAAAGAGTCAGGACCCTCAGCTGTAGGTCTATTGGAGATTGCTTGAGGTCCACTCCAGACCCTGTTTGCCTGGGTAACAGCAGCAGAAGCTCAGTTGAAAATGCAGAAATCACCGGTCTTCTGTGTTGCTCGCGCTGGGAGTTGGAGACTGGAGCTGTTCCTAATCGGCCATCTTGCTCCACCCCCTTCTTTCGAATTTTTATCTGAGGATATTTACTTTTTCACCATTGCTCTCCATGGGCTTGCAAATATCACTTTGCAAATTCCACAAGAACAGTCTTAGCGAACGGCTTCTTGAAGGGAAAGCTGTAACTCTGAGAGATGAATTAACAGAACACAAAGCAGTTTCTCAGAAAGTTTCTTTCCAGTTTTTATCTGAAGATATTTTCTTTTTCACCAAAGCCCTCCATGGGTTTCCAGATATCACTTTGCGAATACCACAAGAAAAGTCATAGCGAAAAGCTTCTTGAGGGAAAAGCTGTAACTCTGTGAGATGAATTCACTGATCACAAAGAAGTTTCTCAGAAAGCTTCATACTCATTTTTATCGGAGGATATTTCCTTTGGCCCAATCGTCTTCAAAGGAATCGGAAATATCAGTTCTCAGACTCCAAAGAAATAAGGGTAGCAAAGAGCTGCACGAAATGCAGCTCTAATTCAGTGAGTGGAAGTCAAACATTACAAAGCAGTTTCTCAGAAAGCTTCTTTCCAGTTTTAATCTGAGGATATTTTCTTTTTCACCGTAGCGCTCTATGGGCTTCCAAATATCACTTTGCAAATTCCACAAGAACAGTCGTAGCGAATGGCTTCTTGAGGGGAAAGCTGTAACTGTGTGACATGAATTATCTGAACACAAAGCAGTTTCTCAGAAGGCTTCTTTCCAGTTTTAATCTGAGGATATTTTCTTTTTCACCATAGTCCTTCATGGGCTTCCAAATATCAGTTTACCTATTCCACAAGAACAGTCTTAGCGAAAGGCTTCTTGAGGGGAAAGCTGAAAATCTGTGAGATGAATTAACAGAACACAAACCAGTTTCTCAGAAAGCTTCTTTCGAGTTTTTATATGAGTATATTTTCTTTTTCACCATAGCTCTCCATTGGCCTCCAAATCTCACATTGCAAATTCCACAAGAACAATCTTAGCAAACGGCTTGTTGAGGGGAATGCTGAAATACTGTGAGAGGAATTAACAGAACACAAAGCAGTTTCTCAGAAAGTTTCTTTTGAGTTTTTATCTAACGATATATTTTTTTTTTACCAAAGCCCTCCATGGTCTTCCAAATATCACTTTGCAAATTCCACAAGAACAGTCTTAGCGAATGGCTTCTTGAGGGAAAAGCTGTAACTCTGTGAGATGAATTAACAGAACACAAAGCAGTTTCTCAGAAAGCTTCCTTCCAGTTTTTATCTGAGTATATTTTCTTTTTCACCGTATACCTCCATGGGCTTCCAAAGATCACTTTGCCAATTCCACAAGAACAGTCTTAACGAAAGGCTTCTTAAAGGAAAAGCTGGAACTCTGTGAGATGAATTCACCGATCACAAAGAAGTTTTTCAGAAACCTTCTTTCTCATTTTTATCGGAGGATACTTCAATTGGCCTTATAGTCTTCAAAGGGAATAGAAACAGCAGTTCTCAGATTCCACAGAATTAAGGCAAGCAAGCAGCTCCATGAAATACAGCTGTAAAGCAGTGTGTGGAAGTCACACATCACAAAGCAGTTTCTCAGAAAGCTTCTTTCCAGTTTTTATCTGAGGATATTTTCTTTTTCACCAGAGCCCTATAAGGGCTTCCAAATATCACTTTGCAAATTCCACAGGAACAGTCTTAGCGAACGGCTTCTTGAGGGGAAAGCTGTAACTCTATGAGATGAATTAACAGAACACAAATCAGTTTCTCGGAAAGCTTCTTTCCAGTTTTTATCTGAAGATATTTTCTTTTTCACCTTAGCCCTCCATGGGCTTCAAGTATCACTTTGCCAATTACACAAGAACAGTCTTAGCGAAAGGCTTCTTGAGGGAAAAGCTGTAACTCTGTGAGATGAATTCACCAATCACAAAGAAGTTTCTCAGAAAGTTTTTTCTCATTTTTATCGGAGGATATTTCCTTTGGCCCTATAGTATGCAAAGGGATCCGAAATATCCGTTCTCAGATTCCACAGAAAAAAGGCTAACAAACAGCTCCACGAAATGCAGCTCTACCTCAGTGAGGGCAAGTCTCACATCACAAAGCAGTTTCTCAGAAAACTTCTTTCCAGTTTTTATCTGAGGATATTTTTTTTTTCACCAAAGCCCTCCATGGGCTTCAAATTTCACTTTGCAAATTCCACATGAATAGTGTTAGCGAATGGCTTCTTGAGGGGAAAGCTGAAACTCTTTGAGATGAATTAACAGAACACAAAGCAGTTTCTCAGAAAGCTTCTTTCCTGTATTTATCTGAGGATATTTTCTTTTTCACCATAGCCCTCTATGGGCTTCCAAATATCACTTTGCAAATTCCACAAGAGCAGTGTTAGCGAAAGGCTTCTTGAGGAGAAAGCTGTTACTCTCTGAGATGAATTCACCGATGACAAAGAAGTTTCTCAGAAAGCTTCTTTCTCATTTTTATCGGAGGATATTTCCATTGGCCCTTTAGTCTTCAAAGTCATGGGAAATATCTGTTCTCAGATTCCACAGAAATAAGGCTAGCAAACAGCTCAATGAAATACAGCTGTAACTCAGTGAGTGGAAGTCACACATCACAAAGCAGTTTCTCAGAAAGCTTCTTTCCAATTTTTCTGTGAGGATAATTTCTTTTTCACCCAAGCCCGCTATGGACTTCCAAATACCACTTTGCAAATTCCACAAGAACAGTCTTAGCGAACAGCATCTTGAGGGGAAAGCTGTAACTCTGGGAGTTGAATTAACAGAACACAAAGCAGTTTCTCAGAAAGATTCTGTCCAGTTTTTATCTGAGGATATTTTTTCTTTTTCACCATAGCCCCGCATGGGCTTCCAAATATCACTTTGTCAATTCCACAAGAAGAGTCTTAGCGAAATTCTCCTTGAGGGAAAAGCTGTAACTCTGTGAGAAGAATTCACAGATCACTAGGAAGTTTCTCATGAAGCTTCTTTCTCATTTTTATCAGAGGATACTTCTTTTGGCCCTATAGTCTTCAAAGGAATCCGAAATATCAGTTCTCAGATTAAACAGAAATAAGGACAGCAAACAGCTCCACGAAATACAGCTGTAACTCAGTGTGTAGAAGTAACACATCACAAAGCAGTATCTCAGAAAGCTTCTTTCCAGTTTTTATCTGAGGATATTTTCATTTTCACCATAGCCATCCGTGGGCTTCCAAACATCACTTTGCCAATTCCGAAAGAACAGTATTAGCGAAAGACTTCTTGAGAGAAAAACTGTAACTCTGTGAGATGAATTCATCTGTCACAAAGAAGTTTCTCAGAAAGTTTCTTTCACATTTTTATCGGAGGATACTTCCTTCGGCCCTATAGTCTTCAAAGGGATCCGAATATCAGTTCTAAGATTCCACAGAAATAAGGCTAGCGAACAGCTCCACCAAATACACCTGTAACTCAGTGAGTGGAACTCACACATCACACAGCAGTTTCTCAGAAAATTTCTTTCCAGGTTTTATCTGAGGATATTTTCTTTTTCACCATAGCCCTCTATGGGCTTCCAAATATCACTTTGCAAATTCCACAAGAACAGTCTTAGCGAACGGCTTCTTGAGGGGAAAACTGTAACTCTGTGAGATGAATTAACAGAACACAAAGCAGTTTCTCAGAAAGCTTCCTTCCAGTTTTTATCTGAGTATATTTTCTTTTTCACCATAGCCCTCCCTGGGCTTCCAAAGATCACTTTGCCAATTCCACAAGAACAGTCTTAATGAAAGGCTTCTTGAAGGAAAAGCTGTAACTTTGTGAGATGAATTCTCCGATTACAAAGAAGTTTCTCAGTAATCTTCTTTCCCATTTTTATCAGAGGATACTTCAATTGGTCTTATAGTCTTCAAAGGGAATAGATATATCGGTTCTCAGATTCCACAGAATTAAGGCAAGCAAGCAGCTCCACGAAATACAGCTGTAACTCAGTGAGTAGAAGCCACATATCACAAAGCAGTTTCTCAAAAAGCTTCTTTCCAGTTTCTATCTGCGGATATGTTCTTTTTCACCATAGCCCACTAAGGGCTTCTAATATCACTTTGCAAATTCCACAAGAACAGTGTTAGCGAACGGCTTCTTGAGGGGAAAGCTGTAACTCTGTGAGATGAAGTAACAGAACACAAACCAGTTTCTCGGAAAGCTTCTTTCCAGTTTTGATCTGAAGATATTTTCTTTTTCACCATAGCCGTCCATGGGATTCCAAATATCACTTTGCCAATTCCGCAAAACAGTCTTAACGAAAGGCTCCTTGAGGGGAAAGCTGTAACTCTGTGAGATTAATTCACCGATCACAAAGAAGTTTCTCATAAAGATTCTTTCTCATTTTTATCGGAGGATACATTCTTGGGCCCTATAGTCTTCAAAGGGATTAGAAATATCAGTTCTCAGATTCCACAGATAAGGCCAACAAGCAGGTCCAAGAAATACAGCTGTAACTCAGTGAGTGGAAGTCACACATCACAAAGCAGTTTCTCAGAAAGCTTCTTTCCAGTTTTTATCTGAGGATATTTTCTTTTTCACCATAGCCCTTCGTGGGCTTCCAAACATCACTTTGCCAATTCCGAAAGAACAGTATTAGCGAAAGTCTTCTTGAGGGAAAAGCTGTAACTCTGTGAGATGAATTCACCTATCACAAAGTAGTTTCTCAGAAAGATTCTTTTTCATTTTTATCGGAGGATACTTCCTTCGGCTCTATAGTCTTGAAAGGGATCCGAAATATCAGTTCTCAGATTCCACAGAAATAAGGAGAAAGCATCTCCACGAAATTTAGCTGTAACTTAGTGAGTGGAAGTCACACATCACAAAGCACTTTCTCAGAAAGATTCGTTCCAGTTTTTATCTGAGGATATTTTCTTTTTCACCATAGCCCTCTATGGGCTTCAAAATATCACTTTGCAAAATCCACAAGAACAGTCTTAGAGAAAGGTCTCTTGGGGGGAAAGCTGTAACTCTGTGAGATGAATTAACAGAACACTAAGCAGTTTCTCAGAAAGCTTCTGTCCAGTTTTTATCTGAGGATATATATGCTTTTTCACCATAGACCTCCATGCGCTTCCAAATATCACCTTGCCAATTCCACAAGAACCGTCTTAGGGAAAGGGTCCTTGAGTGAAAAGCAGTAATTCTGGGAGAAGAATTCACAGATCCCAAGGAAGTTTCTCAGGAAGCTTCTTTCTCATTTTTATCGGAGGATATTTCCTTTGGCCCTATAGTCTTCAAAGGAATCTGAAATAAAAGTTCTCAGATTCCACAGAAATAACGCTAGCAAACAGCTCCACGAAATATTGCTGTAACTCAGTGAGTGGAAGTCACACATCACAAAGCAGTTTCTCAGAAATCTTCTTTTCAGTTTTTATCAAAGGATATTTTCTTTTTCACCACAGCCCTATTTGGGCTTCCAAATATCACCTTGCAAATCCACAAGAACAGTCTAAGCGAACGGCTTCTTGAGGGGAAAGCTGTAACTCTGTGAGATGAATTAACAGAACACAAAGATGTTTCTCACAAAGCTTCTCTCCGGTGGTTATCTGAGGATATTTTCTTTTTCACCATAGCCCTCCATGGGCTTCCAAAGATCACTTTGCCAATTCCACAAGAACAGTCTAAACGAAAGGCTTCTTGAAGGAAAAGCTGTAACTTTGTGAGATGAATTCTCCGATTACAAAGAAGTTTCTCAGAAATCTTCCTTCTCATTTTTATCGGAGGATACTTCAATTGGCCTTATGGGCTTCAAAAGGAATTGATATATCAGTTCTCAGATTCCACAGAATTAAGGGAAGCAAGCAGCTCCACGAAATACAGCTGTAACTCCGTGAGTGGAAGTCACACATCACAAAGCAGTTTCTCAGAAAGCTTCTTTCCAGTTTTTATCTGAGGATATTTCTTTTTCATCATACCCCTCCATGGGCTTCTAAGTATCACATTGCCAATACCAAAAGAACAGTCGTAGCGAAAGGCTTCTTGAGGTTAAAGCTGTAACTCTGTGAGATGAATTCACCAATCACAAAGAAATTTCTCAGAAAGCTTCCTTCTCATTTTTATCGGGGGATACTTCCTGTGGCCCTGTAGTCTTCAAAGGGATCCGAAATATCCGTTCTCAGATTCCACGGAAATAAGGCTAGCAAACAGTTCCACCAAATACACCTGTAACTCAGTGAGTGAAACTCACACATCACAAAGCAGTTTCTTAGAAAGCTTCTTTCCAGTTTTTATCTGAGGATATTTTCTTTTTCACCATAGCACTCCATATGCTTTCAAATATCACTTTGCAAATTCCACAAGGACAGTCTTAGCGAACGGCTTCTTGAGGGGAAAGCTGTAACTCTGTGAGATGAATTAACAGAACACAAAGCAGTTTCTCAGAAAAATTCTTTCGAGTTTTTATGTTATGATATTTTCTTTTTCATCATAGCCCTCCCTGGGCTTCCAAAAATCACTTTGCCAATTCCACAAGAACAGCCTTAGGGAAAGGCTCCTTGAGGGAAAAGCTGTACCTCTGTGAGAAGAATACACAGAACACAAAGAAGTTTCTCTGAAAGCTTCTTTCTCATTTTTATTGGAGGATATTTCCTTTGGCCCTATAATCTTCAAAGGGATCAGAAATATCAGTTGTCATATTCCACAGAAATAGGGCTAGCAAACAGCTCCTCGAAATACCGCTGTAACTCAGTGTGTGGAAGTCCCACATCACAAAGCAGTTTCTCAGAAAGCTTCTTTCCATTTTTTATCTCAGGATATTTTCTTTTTCACCATAGCCCTCTATGGGCTTCGAAATATCACTTTGCAAATTCCGTAAGAACAGTTTTAGTGAACGGATTCTTGTGCGGTAAGCTACAATTCTGTGAGATGAATTCACCAATCACAAAGAAGTTTCTCAGAAATCTTCTTTCCTATTTTTATCTGAGGATATTTCCTTTGGCCCTTTAGTCTTCACTGGGATCCGAAATCAGTTCTCAGATTCCACAGAAATAAAGATAGCAAGCAGCTCCACGAAATACAACTGTAACTCTGTGAGTGGAAGTCACACATCACAAAACAGTTTCTCAGAAAGCTTCTTTCCAGTTTTTATATGAGGATATTTTCTTTTTCACCATAGCCCTCTATGGGCTTCCAAATATCACTTTGCAAATTGCACAAGAACAGTCGTAGCGAATGGCTTCTTGAGGGGAAAGCTGTAACTCTGTGAGATGAATTAACAGAACACAAAGAAGTTTCTCAGAAAGCTTCTTTCAAGTTTTTATGTGAGAATGTTTTCTTTTTCACCATAGCCCTCCATGGGCTTCCAAATATCACTTTGCAAATTCCACAAGAACAGTCTTACCGAACGGTTTCTTGAGTGGAAAGGTGTAACACTGTGAGATGAATTGACAGAACACAAAGCAGTTTCTCAGAAAGCTTCCTTCCAGTTTTTATCTGAGGATATTTCTTTTTCATCATACCCCTCCATGGGCTTCCAAATATCACTTTGCCAATTCAACAATAACAGTCTTAGGGAAAGGCTTCCTGAGGGAAAAGCTGTAACTCTGTGAGATGAATTCACAGATCACAAAGAAGTTTCTCAGAAAGCTTCTTTCTGATCTTTATTGGAGGATATTTCCTTTGGCCCTATAGTCTTCAAAGGGATCCGAAATATCAGTTCTGAGATTCCACAGAAATGAGGCTAGCAAACAGCTCCATGAAATACAACTGTAACTCAGAGAGTGGAAGTCACACATCACAAAGCAGTTTCTCAGAAAGCTTCTTTCCAGTTTTTATCTGAGGATATTTTCTTTTTCACCATAGCACTCTATGGGCTTCCAAATATCACTTTGCAAATTCCACAAGAACACCCTTAACAAACGGCTTCTTTAGCGGAAAGATGTAACTCTGTGAGATGAATTTACAGAATACAAAGCAGTTTATCAGAAAGCTTCTTCCCAGTTTTTATCTGGGGATATTTTCTTTCTCACCATAGCCCTCCGTGGGCTTCCTTTTATCATAATTCCAATTCCACAAGAACAGTCTTAGCGAACAGCTTCTTGAGGGAAAAGCTGTAACTCTGTGAGAAGAATTCACCGATCACAAGTAAGTTTCTCAGAAAGCTTCGTTCTCATTTTTATCAGAGGATATTTCCTTTGGCCCTATAGTCTTCAAAGGGATCCGAAATATCAGTTCTCAGATTCCACAGAAATAAGACTGGCAAACAGCTTCACGAAATACAGCTGTAACTCATTGAGTGGAAGTCACAAATCACACAGCAGTTTCTCAGCAATCTTCTTTCCAGTTTTTATGTGACGATATTTTCTTTTTCACCATAGCCCTCTATGGTCTCCGAAATAACACTTTGCAACTTCCACAGGAAGAGAATTAGCGAATAGCTTCTTGAGAGGAAAGCCGTATCTCTGTGAGATGAATTAACAGAACACAAACACTTTCTCAGAAAGGTTCTTTCCAGTTTTTATCTGTGGATATTTTCTTTTTCACTATAGCCCTCCATGGGCTTCCAAATGTCAGTTTGCCAATTCCACAAGAACAGACTTAGGGAAAGGGTTCTTCAGGGAAAAGCTGTAACTCTGGAAGATTTATTCACCGATCACAAAGAAGTTTCTCAGAAAGCTTCTTTCTCATTTTTATCGCAGGATATTTTCTTTGGCCCTATAGACTTCAAAGGGATCCGAAATATCAGATCTCAGATTCCACAGAAATAAGGCTAGCAAACAGCTCCAAGAAGTACAACTGTAACTCAGTGAGTGGAAGTCACACATCAAAAAGCAGTTTCTCAGAAGCTTCTTTCCATTTTTTATCTGAGGATATTTTCTTTTTCACCTTAGCCCGCTGTGGGCTTCCAAATATCACTTTCCAAGTTCCACAAGAACAGTCTTAGTGAATGGCTTCTTGAGGGGAAAGCGGTAACTCTGTGAGATGAATTAGCAGGACACAAAGCAGGTTCACAGAAAGCTTCTTTCCAGTTTTCATCTGAGGATATTTTCTTTTTCACCATAGCCCTCCATGGGCTACAAAATATGACTTTGAAAATTCCACAAAAACAGTCTTAGGGAAAGGCTTCTTGAGGGAAAAGCTGTACGTCTGTGAGATGAATTCACCGATTACAAAGAAGTTTCTCAGATAGCTTCTTTCTCATTTTTATCAGAGGATACTTCCTTTGGCCCTATAGTCTACAAAGGAATCCGAAATATCAGTTCTCAGATTCCAAAGAAATAAGGATAGCAAGCAGCTCCACGAAATACGGCTGTAACTCAGTCAGTGGAAGTCACACATCACAAAGCAGTTTCTCAGAAAGCTTCTTTCCAGTTTTTATCTGCGGATATTTTGTTTTTCACCATAGCCCTCTAAGGGCTTCCAAATATCACTTTGCAAATTACACAAGAACAGCCTTAGCGAACGGCTTCTTGAGGGGGAAGCTGTAACTCTGTGAGATGAATTAACAGAACCCAAAGCAGTTTCTCAGAAACCTTCTTTTCAGTTTTTATCTGAGAATATATTTTCTTTTTCACCGTAGCCCTCCAAGGGCTTCCAAATATCACTTTGCCAATTCCACAAGAACAGTCTTAGGGAAAGGCTTCTGGAGGGAAACGCTGTAACTCTGTGAGATGAATTCACAAATCACAAAGAAGTTTCTCAAAAAGATTCTTTCTCATTTTTATCGCAGGAGAATTCCTTTGGCCCTCTAGTCTTCAAAGGGATCTGAAATATCAGTTCTCAGATTCCACAGAAATAAGGATAGCAAACAGCTCAAAGAATTACAGCTGTAACTCAGTGAGTGGAAGTCACACATCACAAAGCAGTTTCTCAGAAAGCTTCTTTCCAATTTTCACCTGAGAATATTTTCTTTTTCACCACAGCCCTCTATGGGCGTCCAAATATCACTTTGCCAATTCGACAAGAACAGTCTTATCGAAAGGCTTCTTGAGGGAAAAGCTGTAACTCTGTGAGATGAATTCACCGATCACAAACAAGTTTCTCAGAAAGCTTCTTTCTCATTTTTATCGGAGGATACTTCCTTTGGCCCTATTTCTTCAAAGGGATCCGAAATATCAGTTCTCAGATTCCAAAGAAATAAAGCTAGCAGACAGCTCCAAGAAATACAGCTGTAACTCAGTGAGTGGATGTCACACATCACAAAGCAGTTTGTCAGAAATCTTCTTTCCAGTTTTCATCTGAGGATATTTTCTTTTTCACCATAGCCCTCTAGGGGCTTCCAAATATCACTTTGCAAATTCCACAAGAACAGTCTTAATGAACGGCTTCTTGAGAGGAAAGCTGTAACTCTGTGAGATGAATTACCAGAACCCAAAGCAGTTTCTCAGAAACCTTCTTTTCAGTTTTTATCTGAGGATATATTTTCTTTTTCACCATAGCCCTCCAAGGGCTTCCAAATATCACTTTGCCAATTCCACAAGAACAGTCTTAGGGAAAGGCTTCTTGAGGGAAACGCTGTAACTCTGTGAGATGAATTCACAAATCACAAAGAAGTTTCTCACAAATCTTTCTCTTTGTTATCGGAGGATTTTTCCTTTGGCCCTCTAGTCTTCAAAGGGATCCGAACTATCAGCTCTCAGATTCCACAGAAATAAGGCTAGCAAAGATCTCCACGAAATACAGCTGTAATTCAGTGAGTGGAAGTCACACATCACAAAGCAATTTCTCAGAAAGCTTCTTTCCAGTTTTTATCTCAGGATATTTTCTTTTTCACCATAGCTCTCTATGGGCTTCCAAATGTCACTTTGCAAATTCTACAAGAACAGTCTTAGCGAACGGCTTCTTGAGGGGAAAGCTGTAACTCTGTGAGATGAATTATCAGAAGTCAAAGCAGTTTCTCAGAAAGTTTCTTTCAACTTTTTATGTGAGGATATTTTCTTTTTCACCGTAGCCCTCCATAGGTTTCCAAATACCTCTTTGCCAATTCCATAAGAACAGTCTTAGCGAAAGACTTGTTGAGGGAAAAGGTGTAACTCTGTGAGATGAATTAACCGTCACAAAGAAGTTTCTTAGAAAGCTTCTTTCTCATTTTTATCGGAGGATACTTCCTTTGTTCCTATATTCTTCAAAGGGACCCGAAATATCAGTTCTTAGATTCCACAGAAATAAGGCTATGAAGCAACAAAACGACATACAGCTGTAACTCATCGAGTGGAAGTCACACATCACAAAGTAGTTTCTCAGAAAGCTTCTTTCCAGTTTTTATCTGAGGATATTTTCTTTTTCACCATAGCCCTCTATGGGCTTCCAAATATCACTTTGCAATTTCCACAAGAACAGTCCTAGCCAACGGCTCCTTGAGGGTAAAACTGTAACTCTGTGAGACGAATTCCAGAACACAAAGCAGTTTCTCAGAAAGCTTCTTTTCTGTTTCTATCAGAGGATATTTTCTTTTTCATCATAGCCCTCCCTGGGCTTCCAAAAATCACTTTGCCAATTCCACAAGAACAGCCTTAGGGAAAGGCTCCTTGAGGGAAAAGCTGTACCTCTGTGAGAAGAATACACAGAACACAAAGAAGTTTCTCTGAAAGCTTCTTTCTCATTTTTATTGGAGGATATTTCCTTTGGCCCTATAATCTTCAAAGGGATCAGAAATATCAGTTGTCATATTCCACAGAAATAGGGCTAGCAAACAGCTCCTCGAAATACCGCTGTAACTCAGTGTGTGGAAGTCCCACATCACAAAGCAGTTTCTCAGAAAGCTTCTTTCCATTTTTTATCTCAGGATATTTTCTTTTTCACCATAGCCCTCTATGGGCTTCGAAATATCACTTTGCAAATTCCGTAAGAACAGTTTTAGTGAACGGCTTCTTGTGCAGTAAGCTGTAATTCTGTGAGATGAATTCACCAATCACAAAGAAGTTTCTCAGAAATCTTCTTTCCTATTTTTATCTGAGGATATTTCCTTTGGCCCTTTAGTCTTCACTGGGATCCGAAATCAGTTCTCAGATTCCACAGAAATAAAGATAGCAAGCAGCTCCACGAAATACAACTGTAACTCTGTGAGTGGAAGTCACACATCACAAAACAGTTTCTCAGAAAGCTTCTTTCCAGTTTTTATATGAGGATATTTTCTTTTTCACCATAGCCCTCTATGGGCTTCCAAATATCACTTTGCAAATTGCACAAGAACAGTCGTAGCGAATGGCTTCTTGAGGGGAAAGCTGTAACTCTGTGAGATGAATTAACAGAA
Organism: Macaca mulatta; assembly: GCF_049350105.2. Taxonomy (NCBI): domain Eukaryota; kingdom Metazoa; phylum Chordata; class Mammalia; order Primates; family Cercopithecidae; genus Macaca; species Macaca mulatta. The sequence continues at coordinate 50,886,691 of NC_133409.1, read as the reverse complement.
CACAAAGAAGTTTCTCAGAAAGCTTCTTTCAAGTTTTTATGTGAGAATGTTTTCTTTTTCACCATAGCCCTCCATGGGCTTCCAAATATCACTTTGCAAATTCCACAAGAACAGTCTTACCGAACGGTTTCTTGAGTGGAAAGGTGTAACACTGTGAGATGAATTGACAGAACACAAAGCAGTTTCTCAGAAAGCTTCTTTCCAGTTTTTATCGGAGGATAATTTCTTTTTCACCATAGCCCTCCATGGGCTTCCAATATCACTTTGCGAATTCCACAAGAACAGTCTTACCAAAATGTTTCTTGAGGGGAAAGCTGTAATTCTGTGAGAGGAATTCACAGATCACAGCGAAGTTTCTCAGACAGCTTCTTTCTCATTTTTATCAGAGGATATTTCTTTGGCCCTATAGTCTTCAAAGGGATCCGAAATATCAGTTCTCAGACTCCTCAGAAAGACGGCTAGCTAACAGTTCTATGAAATAAAACTGCAACTCATTGAATGGAAGTCACACATCACAAAGCAGTTTCTCAGAAAGCTTCTTTCCAGATTTTATCTGAGGATATTTTCTTTTTCACCATAGCCCTCTATGGGTTTCCAAATATCACTTTGCAAATTCAGCAAGAACAGTCTTAGTGAACGGCTGCTTGAGGGGAAAGCTGTAATTCTATGAGATGAATTAATAGAACACAAAGCATTTTCTCAGAAACCTTCTTTTTCATTTTTATTTGAGGATATTTCCTTTCACCCTATAGTCTTCAAAGGGATGCGAAATATCAGTTCTCAGACACCACAGAAATAAGGCTAGCAAACAGCTCCACGAAATACAGCTGTAACTCAGTGAGTGGAAGTCACACATCACAAAGCAGTTTTTTAGAAAGCTTCTTTCCAGTTTTTATGTGAGGATATTTTCTTTTTCACCATAGTCCTCAAAGAGCTTCCAAATATCACTTTGCAAATTCCCCCTGAACAGTCTTATCAAAAGACTTCTTAAAGGGAAAGCTGTAACTCTGTGATGTGAATTCACAGATCACTAAGAAGTTTCTCAGAAAGCTTCTTCCTCATTTTTACCAGAGGATATTTCCTTTGGCCCTATATTCTTCATAGGGCTCCAAAATGTCAGTTCTCAGATACCACTGAAATAAGGCTAGCAAAGACCTCGACAAAATACAGCTGTAACTCAGTGAGTGGAAGTCACACATCACAAAGCAGTTTCTCAGAAATCTTCTTTCCAAGTTTTTATCTGAGGATATTTTCTTTTTCACCGTAGTCCTCTCTGGGCTTCCAAATATCACTTTGCAAATTCCACAAGAACAGTCTAACAAAAGGCTTCTTGAGGGGAAAGCTGTAACTCTGGGAGATGAATTCACAGATCAGAAAGAAGTTTCTCAGAAAGATTCTTTCTCATTTTTATCGCAGGACATTTCTTTGGCCCTATAGTCTTCAAAGGGATTCGAAATATCAGTTGTCAGATTCCACAGATATAAAGCTAGCTAACAGTTCCATGAAATAAAGCTGCAACTCATTGAGTGGAAGTCACACATCACAAAGCAGTTTCTCAGAAATCTTCTTTCCAGTTTTATCTGACGATATTTTCTTTTTCACCAAAGCCCTCTAAGGGCTTCGAAATATCACTTTGCAAATTCCACAAGAACAGTCTTAGCGAAAGCCTTCTTGAGGGGAAATCGGAAGCTCTGTGAGAGGAATTCACAGATCACAAAGAAGTTTTTCAGAAAGCTTCTTTCAAATTTTTATTTGAGGATATTTCCTTTGACACTATTGTCTTCAGAGGGATCCGAAATATCATTTCTCTGATACCACAGAAAAAAGGCTATCAAACAGCTCTACAAAATTCAGCTGTAACTCAGTGAGTGGAAGTCACATCACAAAGCAGTTTCTCAGAAAGCTTCTTTCTACTTTTTCCCTGAAGATATTTCCTTTGTCACCGTAAGCTTTCTTGGGCAATGAATTATCACACTGTACTTTTGAAGAAAACTGTTTGCAAACTGATCAATGACCAGAAAAGTGTATCTCTGTGAGTTGCATTCACAGGTCTCAATGCAATTTCTCAGAACACTTCTTTTCAGTTTTTTTTCAAGATATTTTCTTTTTCACTGTAGCCCTCAATGCGCTCTCAAATATCACTTTTCAGATTCCACGAGAAGAGTGTTAGCAATCAGCTACATGAACAGAAAGGTGGAACCCTGTGAGATGAATGCACAGGTCACATAGAAATTTGTCAGAACCCTTCCTGTCAGTTTTTATGTGAGGATATTTCCTTTTTCACTGTAGCCCTCAATGTGTTAACAAATATCACTTTGTAGATTCCACGAGAAGAGTGTTAGCAATCAGCTACATGAACAGAAAGGTGGAACCCTGTGAGATGAATGCACAGGTCACATAGAAATTTGTCAGAACCCTTCCTGTCAGTTTTTATGTGAGGATATTTCCTTTTTCACTGTAGCCCTCAATGTGTTAACAAATATCACTTTGTAGATTCCACGAGAAGAGTGTTAGCAAACAGCTACCTGAACAGAAAGGTGGAACTCTGTGAGGTGAATGCACAGGCCACATAGAAGTTTCCCAGAACCCTTCCTTTCTCTTTTTATCGGAAGATATTTCCTTTTTCACTGTAGCCCTCAATGCGCTCCCAAATATCACTTTGCAGATTCCACGAGAAGAGTGTTAGCAAACACCTACAGGAACAGAAAGGTAGAACTCTGTGAGAGGAACTCAGAGTTCAGAAAGACAATTCTCAGAAATCGTCTTTCTCGTTTTTATCTGAGGATATTTCCTTTGTCTGTATACTCCTCCTAGTGATCCGTAATATCGGTTCTCAGATTCAACAAAAACTGAACTAGCAAACAGCTCCATGAAGTACAGCTGTAACTCAGTGAGTTGAATTCACACATCACAAAGCAGTTTCTCAGAAAGTTTCTTTCTACTATTTATCTGAAGATATATCCTTTGTCACCATCAGCTTCATTGGTCAAAGAAATATCCCACTGCAGATTTCAAGAAAACTGTGTTAGCAAACTCATCAATGAATAGAAAAGTGTAACACTGTGAGTTGCATTCACAGGTCACAATGCAGTTTCGCAGAACGTTTCTTTTAAGTTTTTGTCTGAAAATATTTCCTATTTCACTGTAGCCCTCAATGCACTCCCAAATATCACTTTGCAGATACTACGAGAATAGTGTTAGCAAACAGCTACATAAACAGAAAGGTGGAATGCTGAAGGCGAATGCACAGGTCACATAGAATTTTCTCAGAAGGTTTCTTTAAAGGTTTTTTTTTTTTTTTTTTTTTTTTTTTAGATTTGCATCATTTTATTTTATTTATTTTTTTTAATTTATTTATTATTATTATACTTTAAGTTCTAGGGTACATGTGCATAACGTACAGGTTTTTTACATATGTATACTTGTGCCATGTTGCTGTGCTGCACCCATCAACTCGTCAGCACCCATCAACTCGTCATTTACATCAGGTATAACTTCCAATGCAATCCCTCCCCCCTCCCCCCTCCCCATGATAGGCCCCGGTGTGAGATGTTCCCCTTCCTGAGTCCAAGTGATCTCACTGTTCAGTTCCCACCTATGAGTGAGAACATGCGGTGTTTGGTTTTCTGTTCTTGTGATAGTTTGCTAAGAATGATGGTTTCCAGCTGCATCCATGTCCCTACAAAGGACACAAACTCATCCTTTCTTTATGGCTGCATAGTATTCCATGGTGTATATGTGCCACATTTTCTTAATCCAGTCTGTCTCTGATGGACATTTGGGTTGATTCCAAGTCTTTGCTATTGTGAATAGTGCAGCAATAAACATACGTGTGCATGTGTCTTTATAGCAGCATAATTTATAATCCTTTGGGTATATACCCAGTAATGGGATGGCTGGGTCATATGGTACATCTAGTTCTAGATCCTTGAGGAATCGCCATACTGTTTTCCATAATGGTTGAACTAGTTTACAATCCCACCAACAGTGTAAAAGTGTTCCTATTTCTCCAAATCCTCTCCAGCACCTGTTGTTTCCTGACTGTTTAATGATTGCCATTCTAACTGGTGTGAGATGGTATCTCATTGTGGTTTTGATTTGCATTTCTCTGATGGCCAGTGATGATGAGCATTTTTTCATGTGTCTGTTGGCTGTATGAATGTTTTCTTTTGAGAAATGTCTGTTCATATCCTTTGCCCACTTTTTGATGGGGTTGTTTGTTTTTTTCTTGTAAATTTGTTTGAGTTCTTTGTAGGTTCTGGATATTAGCCCTTTGTCAGATGAGTAGATTGCAAAAATGTTCTCCCATTCTGTAGGTTGCATGTTCACTCTGATGGTAGTTTCTTTTGCTGTGCAGAAGCTCTTTAGTTTAATGAGATCCCATATGTCAATTTTGGCTTTTGCTGCCATTGCTTTTGGTGTTTTAGACATGAAGTCTTTGCCCATGCCTATGTCCTGAATGGTACTACCTAGGTTTTCCTCTAGGGTTTTTATGGTATTAGGTCTAACATTTAAGTCTCTAATCCATCTGAAATTAATTTTTGTATAAGCAGTAAGGAAAGGATCCAGTTTCAGCTTTCTACTTATGGCTAGCCAATTTTCCCAACACCATTTATGAAATAGGGAATCCTTTCCCCATTTCTTGTTTCTCTCAGGTGTGTCAAAGATCAGATAGCCGTAGATGTGGGGTATTATTTCTGAGGACTCTGTTCTGTTCCATTGGTCTATATCTCTGTTTTGGTACCAGTACCATGTTGTTTTGGTTACTGTAGCCTTGTAGTATAGTATGAAGGCAGGTAGCGTGATGCCTCCAGCTTTGTTCTTTTGACCTAGGATTGTCTTGGAGATGCGGGCTCTTTTTTGGTTCCATATGAACTTTAAAGCAGTTTTTTCCAATTCTGTGAAGAAAGTCATTGGTAGCTTGCAGGGGATGGCATTGAATCAATAAATTACCTTGGGCAGTATGGCCATTTTCACGATATTGATTCTTCCTCTCCATGAGCATGGTATGTTCTTCCATTTGTTTGTGTCCTCTTTTATTTCACTGAGCAGTGGTTTGTAGTTCTCCTTGAAGAGGTCCTTTACATCCCTTGTAAGTTGGATTCCTAGGTATCTTCTTCTCTTTGAAGCAATTGTGAATGGAAGTTCATTCCTGATTTGGCTCTGTGTTTGTCTGTTACTGGTGTATAAGAATGCTTGTGATTTTTGCACATTAATTTTGTATCCTGAGACTTTGCTGAAGTTGCTTATCAGCTTAAGGAGATTTTGGGCTGAGACAATGGGGTTTTCTAAATATACAATCATGTCCTCTGCAAACAGGAACAATTTGACTTCTTCTTGTCCTAACTGAATACCCTTGATTTCTTTCTCTTGCCTAATTGCCCTAGCCAGAACCTCAACACTATGTTGAATAGGAGTGGTGAGAGAGGGCATCCCTGTCTTGTGCAAGTTTTCAAAGGGAATTTTTCCAGTTTTTGCCCATTCAGTATGATATTGGCTGTGGGTTTGTCATAAATAGCTCTTACTATTTTGAGGTACGTTCCATCAATACCGAATTTATTGAGCGTTTTTAGCATGAAGCGCTGTTGAATTTTGTCAAAAGCCTTTTCTGCATCTACTGAGATAATCATGTGGTTCTTGTCTTTGGTTCTGTTTATATGCTGGATTATGTTTATTGATTTGCGAATGTTGAACCAGCCTTGCATCCCAGGGGTGAAGCCCACTTGATCATGGTGGATAAGCTTTTTGATGTATTGCTGAATCCGGTTTGCCAGTATTTTATTGAGGATTTTTGCATCGATGTTCATCAGGGATATTGGTCTAAAATTCTCTTTTTTTGTTGTGTCTCTGCCAGGCTTTGGTATCACGATGATGTTGGCCTCATAAAATGAGTTAGGGAGGATTCCCTCTTTTTCTATTGATTGGAATAGTTTCAGAAGGAATGGTACCAACTCCTCCTTGTACCTCTGGTAGAATTCAGCTGTGAATTCATCTGGTCCTGGATTTTTTTTGGTTGGTAGGCTATTAATTATTGCCTCAATTTCAGAGCCTGCTATTGGTCTATTCAGGGATTCAACTTCTTCCTGGTTTAGCCTTGGAAGAGTGTAAGTGTCCAGGAAATTATCCATTTCTTCTAGATTTTCCAGTTTATTTGCGTAGAGGTGTTTATAGTATTCTCTGATGGTGGTTTGTATTTCTGTGGGGTCGGTGGTGATATCCCCTTTATCATTTTTAATTGTGTCGATTTGATTCTTCTCTCTTTTCTTCTTTATTAGTCTTGCTAGTGGTCTGTCAATTTTGTTGATCTTTTCAAAAAACCAACTCCTGGATTCGTTTATTTTTTGGAGGGTTTTTTGCATCTCTATCTCCTTCAGTTCTGCCCTGATCTTAGTTATTTCTTGCCTTCTGCTAGCTTTCGAATGTGTTTACTCTTGCTTCTCTAGTTATTTTAATTGCGATGTTAGAGTGTCAATTTTAGATCTTTCCTGCTTTCTCTTGTGGGCATTTAGTGCTATAAATTTCCCTCTACACACTGCTTTAAATGTGTCCCAGAGATTCTGGTATGTTGTATCTTTGTTCTCATTGGTTTCAAAGAACATCTTTATTTCTGCCTTCATTTCGTTATGTACCCAGTAGTCATTCAGGAGCAGGTTGTTCAGTTTCCATGTAGTTGAGCGGTTTTGATTGAGTTTCTTAGTCCTGAGTTGTAGTTTGATTGCACTGTGGTCTGAGAGACAGTTTGTTATAATTTCTGTTCTTGTACATTTGCTGAGGAGTGCTTTACTTCCAATTATGTGGTCAATTTTGGAGTAAGTATGATGTGGTGCTGAGAAGAATGTCTAATCTGTTGATTTGGGATGGAGAGTTCTATAGATGTCTATTAGGTCTGCTTACTGCAGAGATGAGTTCAATTCCTGGATATCCTTGTTAACTTTCTGTCTCGTTGATCTGTCTAATGTTGACAGTGGAGTGTTGAAGTCTCCCATTATTATTGTATGGGAGTCTAAGTCTCTTTGTAAGTCTCTAAGGACTTGCTTGATGAATCTGGGTGCTCCTGTATTGGGTGCATATATATTTAGGATAGTTAGCTCTTCCTGTTGAATTGATCCCTTTACCATTATGTAATGGCCTTCTTTGTCTGTTTTGATCTTTGATGGTTTAAAGTCTGTTTTATCAGAGACTAGGATTGCAACCCCTGCTTTTTTTTTGTTCTCCATTTGCTTGGTAAATCTTCCTCCATCCCTTTATTTTGAGCCTATGTATGTCTCTGCATGTGAGATGGGTCTCCTGAATACAGCAGACTGATGGGTCTTGACTCTTTATCCAGTTTGCCAGTCTGTGTCTTTTAATTGGAGCATTTAGTCCATTTACATTTAAGGTTAAGATTGTTATGTGTGAACTTGATCCTGCCATTATGATATTAACTGGTTATTTTGCTCGTTAGTTGATGCAGTTTCTTCCTAGCCTCCATGGTCTTTACATTTTGGCATGTTTTTGCAATGGCTGGTACCGGTTGTTCCTTTCCATGTTTAGTGCTTCCTTCAGGGTCCCTTGTAAGGCAGGCCTAGTGGTGACAAAATCTCTAAGCATTTGCTTATCTGTAAAGGATTTTATTTCTCGTTCACTTATGAAACTTAGTTTGGCTGGATATGAAATTCTGGGTTGAAAATTCTTTTCTTTAAGAATGTTGAATATTGGCCCCCACTCTCTTCTGGCTTGGAGAGTTTCTGCTGAGAGATCTGCTGTTAGTCTGATGGGCTTCCCTTTGTGAGTAACCCGACCTTTCTCTCTGGCTGCCCTTAAGATTTTTTCCTTCATTTCAACTTTGGTGAATCTGGCAATTATGTGTCTTGGAGTTGCTCTTCTCGAGGAGTATCTTTGTGGCGTTCTCTGTATTTCCTGGATTTTAATGTTGGCCTGCCCTACTAGGTTGGGGAAGTTCTCCTGGATGATATCCTGAAGAGTGTTTTCCAACTTGGTTCCATCTTCCCCCTCACTTTCAGGCACCCCAATCAGAAGTAGATTTGGTCTTTTTACATAATCCCATACTTGTTGCAGGTTTTGTTCATTTCTTTTTCTTCTATTTTTTTTTGGTTTCTCTTCTCGCTTCATTTCATTCATTTGATCCTCAATCGCTGATACTCTTTCTTCCAGTTGATCGAGTCGGTTACTGAAGCTTGTGCATTTGTCACGTATTTCTCGTGTCATGGTTTTCATCTCTTTCATTTCGTTTATGACCTTGTCTGCATTAATTACTCTAGTCATCAATTCTTCCACTATTTTTTCAAGATTTTTAGTTTCTTTGCGCTGGGTACGTAATTCCTCCTTTAGCTCTGTGAAGTTTGATGGACTGAAGCCTTCTTCTCTCATCTCGTCAAAGTCATTCTCCATCCAGCTTTGATCCGTTGCTGGCAATGAGCTGCGCTCCTTTGCCGGGGGAGATGCGCTGTTATTTTTTGAATTTCCAGCTTTTCTGCCCTGCTTTTTCCCCATCTTTGTGGTTTTATCTGCCTCTGGTCTTTGATGATGGTGATATACTGATGGGGTTTTGGTGTAGGTGTCCTTCCTGTTTGATAGTTTTCCTTCTAACAGTCAGGACCCTCAGCTGTAGGTCTGTTGGAGATTGCTTGAGGTCCACTCCAGACCCTGTTTGCCTGGGTATCAGCAGCAGAGGCTGCAGAAGATAGAATATTGCTGAACAGCGAGTGTACCTGTCTGATTCTTGCTTTGGAAGCTTCCTCTCAGGGGTGTACTCCACCCTGTTAGGTGTGGGGTGTCAGACTGCCCCTAGTGGGGGATGTCTCCCAGTTAGGCTACTCAGGGATCAGGGACCCACTTGAGCAGGGAGTCTGTCCCTTCTCAGATCTCAACCTCCGTGTTGGGAGATCCACTGCTCTCTTCAAAGCTGTCAGACAGAGTCGTTTGCGTCTGCAGAGGTTTCTGCTGTTTTTGTTATTGTTTACTGTGCCCTGTCCCCAGAGGTGGAGTCTACAGAGACAGGCAGGTTTCCTTGAGCTGCTGTGAGCTCCACCCAGTTCGAGCTTCCCAGCAGCTTTGTTTACCTACTTAAGCCTCAGCAATGACGGGTGCCCCTCCCCCAACCTCGCTGCTGCCTTGCCACGATATCGCAGACTGCTGTGCTAGCAATGAGGGAGGCTCTGTGGGCGTGGGACCCTCCCGGCCAGGTGTGGGATATGATCTCCTGGTGTGCCTGTTTGCTTAAAGCGCAGTATTGGGGTGGGAGTTACCCGATTTTCCAGGTGTTGTGTGTCTCAGTTCCCCTGGCTAGGAAAAGGGATTCCCTTCCCCCTTGCACTTCCCAGGTGAGGCGATGCCTCGCCCTGCTTCAGCTCTCAATGGTCGGGCTGCAGCAGCTGACCAGCACCGATCGTCCGGCACTCCCCAGTGAGATGAACCCAGTACCTCAGTTGAAAATGCAGAAATCACTGGTCTTCTGTGTCACTCGCACTGGGAGTTGGAGACTGGAGCTGTTCCTATTCGGCCATCTTGCTTCTCTTTTAAGTTTTTGTCTGAAGATATTTCCTTTTTCACTGTAGCCCTCAATGCTCTCCCAAATATCACTTTGCAGATTCCACGAGAATAGTGTTAGCAAACAGCTACATAAACAGAAAGGTGGAACGCTGTGAGGTGAAGGCACAGGTCACATAGAAGTTTCTCAGAACACTTCCTTTCAGTTTTTATCTGAAGATATTTCCTTTTTCACTGTAGCCCACAATGAGCTCCCAAATATCACTTTGCAGATTCCAGGGAAGAGCATTAGCAACCAGCTACATGGACAGAAAGTTGGAACTCTGTGAGGTGAATGCACAGGCCACATATAAGTTTCTCAGAATGCTTCCTTTCAGTTTTTATCTGAAGTTATTTCCTTTTTCATGTAACCCTCAATGCTCTCCCAAATATCACTTTGCAGATTCCACGAGAAGAGTGTTAGCAAACACCTACAGGAACAGAAAGTTGGAACTCTGGGAGATGAACTCTGAGAACAGAAAGACATTTCTCAGAAAACTTCTTTCTCGTTTTTATCTGGGGATTTTTCCTTTGGCTGTATACTCTTTCAAGTGATCCGAAATATCAGTTCTCAGATTCAACAAAAACTAGACTAGCAAACAGCTCCATGAAGTACAGCTGTAACTCAATAAGTTGAATTCACACATCACAAAGCAGTTTCTCAGAAAGCTTCTTTCTACTTTTTACCTGAAGATATTTCCTTTGTTACAATAAGCTTCATTTGGCAATGAAATATCTCACTGCAGTTTTGGAGAAAACTGTGTTAGCAAACGCATCAATGACCAGAAAATTGTAACTCTGTGAGTTGCATTCACACGTCACAATGCAGTTTCTCAGAACGCTTCTTTTCAGTTTTATCCTGAATATATTTCCTTTTTCACTGTGGCCCTCAAAGTGCTCCCAAATATCACTTTACAGATTCCAAGAGAAGAGTGTTAGCAAACAGCTACATGAACAGAAAGCTGGAACACTGTGAGATGAATTCAGAGATCAGAAAGGCATTTCTCAGAAAACTTCTTTCTTGTTTTTATCTTGGGATATTTCCTTTGGCTTTATACTCTTCAAAGCGATCTGCAATATCAGATCTTACATTCCAAAAAAACAGGTCTAGCAAAGAGCTCCATGACATACAGCTTTAACTCAGTGAGTTGAATTCACGCATCACAAAGCAGTTTCCCAGAAAGCTTCTCTCTACTTTTTATCTGAAGATATTTCCTTTGTCACTGTAAGCTTCATTGGGCAAAGAAATATCCCATTGTAGATTTGAAGAAAACTGTGTTAGCAAACTGATCAAGGAACAGAAAAGTGTAACTCTGTGAGTTGCATTCACACGTCACAATGCAGTTTCTCAGAACGCTTCTTTTCAGTTTTATCCTGAATATATTTCCTTTTTCACTGTGGCCCTCAAAGTGCTCCCAAATATCACTTTACAGATTCCAAGAGAAGAGTGTTAGCAAACAGCTACATGAACAGAAAGCTGGAACACTGTGAGATGAATTCAGAGATCAGAAAGGCATTTCTCAGAAAACTTCTTTCTTGTTTTTATCTTGGGATATTTCCTTTGGCTTTATACTCTTCAAAGCGATCTGCAATATCAGATCTTACATTCCAAAAAAACAGGTCTAGCAAAGAGCTCCACGACATACAGCTTTAACTCAGTGAGTTGAATTCACGCATCACAAAGCAGTTTCCCAGAAAGCTTCTCTCTACTTTTTATCTGAAGATATTTCCTTTGTCACTGTAAGCTTCATTGGGCAAAGAAATATCCCATTGTAGATTTGAAGAAAACTGTGTTAGCAAACTGATCAAGGAACAGAAAAGTGTAACTCTGTGAGTTGCATTCACACGTCACAATGCAGTTTCTCAGAACGCTTCTTTTCAGTTTTATCCTGAATATATTTCCTTTTTCACTGTGGCCCTCAAAGTGCTCCCAAATATCACTTTACAGATTCCAAGAGAAGAGTGTTAGCAAACAGCTACATGAACAGAAAGCTGGAACACTGTGAGATGAATTCAGAGATCAGAAAGGCATTTCTCAGAAAACTTCTTTCTTGTTTTTATCTTGGGATATTTCCTTTGGCTTTATACTCTTCAAAGCGATCTGCAATATCAGATCTTACATTCCAAAAAAACAGGTCTAGCAAAGAGCTCCATGACATACAGCTTTAACTCAGTGAGTTGAATTCACGCATCACAAAGCAGTTTCCCAGAAAGCTTCTCTCTACTTTTTATCTGAAGATATTTCCTTTGTCACTGTAAGCTTCATTGGGCAAAGAAATATCCCATTGTAGATTTGAAGAAAACTGTGTTAGCAAACTGATCAAGGAACAGAAAAGTGTAACTCTGTGAGTTGCATTCACACGTCACAATGCAGTTTCTCAGAACGCTTCTTTTCAGTTTTATCCTGAATATATTTCCTTTTTCACTGTGGCCCTCAAAGTGCTCCCAAATATCACTTTACAGATTCCAAGAGAAGAGTGTTAGCAAACAGCTACATGAACAGAAAGCTGGAACACTGTGAGATGAATTCAGAGATCAGAAAGGCATTTCTCAGAAAACTTCTTTCTTGTTTTTATCTTGGGATATTTCCTTTGGCTTTATACTCTTCAAAGCGATCTGCAATATCAGATCTTACATTCCAAAAAAACAGGTCTAGCAAAGAGCTCCACGACATACAGCTTTAACTCAGTGAGTTGAATTCACGCATCACAAAGCAGTTTCCCAGAAAGCTTCTCTCTACTTTTTATCTGAAGATATTTCCTTTGTCACTGTAAGCTTCATTGGGCAAAGAAATATCCCATTGTAGATTTGAAGAAAACTGTGTTAGCAAACTGATCAAGGAACAGAAAAGTGTAACTCTGTGAGTTGCATTCACACGTCACAATGCAGTTTCTCAGAACGCTTCTTTTCAGTTTTATCCTGAATATATTTCCTTTTTCACTGTGGCCCTCAAAGTGCTCCCAAATATCACTTTACAGGTTCCAAGAGAAGAGTGTTAGCAAACAGCTACAGGAACAGATAGGTGGAACTCTGTGAGATGAATTCAGAGATCAGAAAGGCTTTTCTCAGAAAACTTCTTTCTTGTTGTTATCTTGGGATATTTCCTTTGGCTTTATACTCTTCAAAGCGATCCGCAATATCAGGTCTTACATTCCACAAAAACAGGTCTAGCAGAGAGCTCCACGACATACAACTTTAACTCAGTGAGTTGAATTCACACATCACAAAGCAGTTTCCCAGAAAGCTTCTCTCTACTTTTTATCTGAAGATATTTCCTTTGTCACTGTAAGCTTCATTGGGCAAAGAAATATCCCATTGTAGATTTGAAGAAAACTGTGTTAGCAAACTGATCATGGAACAGAAAAGTGTAACTCTGTGAGTTGCATTCACACGTCACAATGCAGTTTCTCAGAACGATTCTTCTCAGTTTTTATTTGAGGATATTTCCCTTTTCACTGTAGCCCTCAATGTGCTCCCAAATATCACTTTGCAGATTCCAAGAGAAGAGTGTTAACAAAAGCTACATGAACAGAAGGGTGGAGCTCTGTTAGATGAATTCAGAGATCAGAAAGACATTTCTCAGAAAACTTCTTTCTCATTTTTATCTGGGGATATTTCCTTTGGCTGTATACTCTTCAAAGTGATCCGAAATATCAGGTCTGAAATTCCACAAAAACAGGACTAGCAAACATCTCCAAGAAATGCAGCTGTAACTCAGTGAGTTGAATTCACACATCACAAAGCATTTTCTCAGAAAGCATTTTTCTACTTTTTATCTGAACATATTTCCTTGGTCACCGTAATCTTCACTGGGCAAAGAAATATCCCATTGTAGATTTGAAGAAGACTGTGTCAGCAAATTGATCAAGGAACAGAAAAGTGTAACTCTGTGAGTTACATTTACACGTAACAATGCAGTTTCTCAGAACGCTTCTTTTCAGTTTTTATCTGACGATATTTCCTCTTTCACTGTAGCCCTCCATGTGCCCCCAATTACCACTTTGCACATTGCACGAGAAGAGTATTAACAAATAGCTACCTGAACAGAAAGGGGGAACCCTGTGAGATGAATTTAGTGGTAAGAAAGACATTTCTCAGAAAAGTTCTTTCCCATTTTTATCTGGGGATAAATCCTTTGGCTGTATATTCTTCAAAGCGTTAAGAAATATCAGGTCTTACATTCTACAAAAACAAGACTACCAAACAGCTCCACGAAATACAGATGTAACTCTGTGAGTTGAATTCACACATTACAAAGCAGTTTCTCAGAATGCTTCGTTCTACTTTGTATCTGAAAGTATTTCCTTTGTCACCATAAGCTTCTTGGGCAAAGAAATATCTCATTGCAGATTTGAAGAAAACTGTGTTAGAAAAATGATCAATGCACAGAAAAGTGTAACTCTGTAAGTTGAATTCACAAGTCACAATGCAGTATCTCAGAACGCTTCTTTTCAGTTTTTATCTGACGATATTTCCTTTTTCACTGTAGTCCTCAATGTGCTCCCAAATATCACTTTGCTGATTGCACGAGAAGGGTGTTAGCAAACAGCTACATGAACAGAAAGGTGGAACTCTGTGAGATGAATTGAGAGATCAGAAAGACATTTCTCAGAAAACTTATTTCTCATTTTTATCTGGGGATATTTCCTTTGGCTGTATACTCTTCAAAGCCATCCGAAATATCAGGTCTTAGATACCACAAAAACAGGACTAGCAAACAGCTCCACGAAAAAGAGCAGTAACTCAGTGAATTGAATTCATACATCACAAAGCAGTTTCTCAGAAAGCTTCCTTCTACTTTTTATCTGAAGATATTTCCTTTGTAACCGTAAGCTTCATTGGGCAAAGAAATATCTCATTGTAGAGTTGAAGAAAACTGTGTTAGCCAACTGATCATGGAACAGAAAAGTGTAACTCTGTGAGTTGCATTCACACGTCACAATTCAGTTTCTCAGATCGCTTCTTTTCAGTTTTTTCCTGAAGATATTTCCTTTTTCACTGTAGCCCTCAATGCCTTCCCAAATATCACTTTGTGGATTCCAGGAGAAGAGTGTTAGCAAACAGCTACATGAATAGAAAGGTAGAACTCTGTGAGGTGAATTCAGAGATCAGAAAGTTATTTCTCAGAAAATTTCTTTCTTGTTTTTATCTGGGAATATTTCCTTTGGCTGTATATTCTTCAAAGCGATCCGAAATATCAGGTGTCAGATTCCACAAAAACAGGATTATGAAGCAGGTCCACAAAATACAGATGTAACTCAGTGAGTTGAACTCACACATCTAAAAACAGCTTCTCAGAAAGCTTCTTTCTACTTTTTATCTGAAGATATTTCCTTTGTCACTATAAGCTTAATTGGGCAAACAAATATCCCATTGTAGATTTGAAGAAAACTGTGTTAGCAAACTGATCAAGGAACAGAAAAGTGTAACTCTGTGAGTTGCATTCACACGTCACAATGCAGTTTCTCAGAACGCTTCTTTTCAGTTTTTACCTGAAGATATTTCCTTTTTCACTGTAGCCTTCAATGTGCTCCCAAATATCACTTAGCAGATTCCAAGAGAAGAGTGTTAGCAAACAGCTACATGAACAGAAAGCTGGAACACTGTGAGATGAATTCAGAGGTTAGGAAGACATTTCTCAGAAAACTTGTTTCTCGTTTTTATCTGGGGATATTTCCTTTGGCTGTATCCTCTTCAAAGCAATCCAAAATATAAGATCTTAGATTCCAACAAAACAGGACCAGCAAACAGCTTCACGAAATACAGATGTTACTCAGTGAGTTGAATTCACACATCACAAAACAGTTTTTCAGAAAGCTTCTTTCTACTTTTTATCTGAAGATGTTTCCTTTGTCAATGTAAGCTTTATTGGGCAAAGAAATATCCCATTGCAGATTTGAAGAAAATTGTGTTAGCAAACTGATCAATGAACAGAAAAGTGTACCTCTGTAAGTTGCACTCACATGTCACAATGCAGTTTCTCAAAATGTGTCTTTTCAGTTTTTATCTGAAGATATTTCCTTTGTCACTGTACCCCTCAATGTGCCCCCAAATATCACTTTGCAGATCCCAAGAGATGAGTGTTAGCAAAGAGCTACATGAACAGAAGGGTGGAACTCTGTGAGATGAATTCAGAGATCCAAAAGACATTTCGCAGAAAACTTCTTTCTCGTTTTTAACTGGGGATATTTTCTTTGGCTGTATACTCTTCAAAGCAATCTGAAATATCAGGTCTTGATCCACCAAAACAGGACAAGCATCAGCTCCAAGAAATACAGCTGTAACTCTGTGATTTAAATTCACATATCACAAAGAAGTTTCTCAGAAAGCTTCTTTCTAGTTTTTATCTGAAGATGTTTCCTTTGTCACCGTAAGCTTCAATGGGCAAGGAAATATCCCATTACAGATTTGTGGAAAACTGTGCTAGCAAACTGATCAATGAACAGAAAAGTGTAACTCCGTATGTTGCATTCACACGTCACAATGCAGTTTCTCAGAACGCTTCTTTTCAGTTTTTATCGGAAGATATTTCCTTTTTGACTGTAGCCTTCACTTTGCTCCAAATATCACTTTGCAGATTAAACGAGAAGAGTGTTACCAAACAGCTACATGAACAGAAAGGTGGAACTCTGTGAGATGAATTCAGAGATCAGAAAGACATTTTTCCAAAAATTTCTTTCTCGTTTTTATCTGGGGATATTTACTTTGGCTGTACACTCTTTAAAGCAATCCAAAATATCAGGTCTTAGATTCCAAAAAAACAGGACTAGCAAACAGCTCCACGAAATACAGATGTAACTCAGTGAGTTGATTTCACACATCACAAAGCAGTTTTTCAGAAAACTTCTTTCTACTTTTTATCTGAAGATGTTTCCTTTGTCACTGTAAGCTTCATTGGGCAAAGAAATATCCCATTGCAGATTTGAAGAATACTGTGTTAACAAACTGATCAAGGAACAGAAAAGTGTAACTCTGTGGGTTGCATTCAAACGTCACAATGCAGTTTCTCAGAAGGCTTCTTTTCAGTTTTTATCTGAAGATATTTCCTTTTTCACTGTAGCCATCAATATGCTCCCAAATATCACTTTTCAGATTCCATGAGAAGAGTGTTAGCAAACAGCTACATGAACAGAAAGGTGGAACTCTGTGAAATGAATTCAGAGATCAGAAAGACATTTCTCAGAAAACTTCTTTCTCATTTTTATCTGGGGATATTTCCTTTGGCTGTATACTCTTCAAAGCGATCCGAAATATCAGGTCTGAAATTCCACAAAAACAGGACTAGCAAACATCTCCACAAAATGTAGCTGTAACTCAGTGAGTTGAATTCACACATCACAAAGCAGTTTCTCAGAAAGCATTTTTCTACTTTTTATCTGAAGATGTTTCCTTTGTCACCGTAGGCTTCATTGGGCAAAGAAATATTCCATTGCAGATTTGAAGAAAACTGTGTTAGGAAACTGATCAAGGAAAAGAAAAGTGTAATTCTGGGTGTTGCTTTCATACGTCACAATGCAGTTTCTCAGAACGCTTCTTTTCAGTTTTTATCTGAAGATATTTCCTTTTTCACTGTAGCCCTCAATGTGCTCCCAAATATCACTTTGCAGATTCCAAGAGAAGAGTGTTAGCAAACAGCTATGTGAACGGAAGGGTGGAATTCTGTGAGATGAATTCGGAGATCAGAAAGACATTTCTCAGAAAACTTCTTTCTCGTTTTTATCTGGGGATATTTCCTTTTGCTGTATACTCTTCAAAGCCATCAGATACCTATCAGTTCTCAGATACCACAAATACAAAGCTAGCAAACGGCTCCAAGAAAAACAGGTGTAAGTCAGTGAGTTGAATTCACACATCACAAAGCAGTTTCTCAGAAAGATCCATTCTACTTTTTATCTGAGGATATTTCCTTTGTCACCCTAAGCTTCATTGCGCTAAGAAGTATCCGATGGCAGAATTCAAGAAAAGTGTGTTAGCAAACTGATCAATGAAGAGGAAAGTGTATCTCTGTGAGTTGCATTCACACATCACAATGCAGTTTCTCAGAACGCCTCTTTCCAATTTTTATCTGTGGACTTTTCTGTGTTCACCATAGGCCTCAATGCACTCCCAAATATCACTTTACAGATTCCACGAGAACAGTGTTAGCAAAAAGTTTCATGAAGAGAAAGGTGTCATTGTGTGAGATGAATTCACACATCACAAAGAAGTTTCTGAGAAAGCTTCTTTCTCGTTTTTATCTGAAGATATTTCCTTTGTCTTATACTCTTCAAAGCGATCCAAAATATCAGTTCTCAGATTCCACAAAAACATTGCTAGCAAACGGCTCTATGAAATACAGGTGTAATTCAGTGAGTTGAATTCACACACCACAAAGCAGATTCTCAGAGAGCTTCTTTCTAGTTTTTGTCTGAGGATCTTTCCTTTTCACCGTAGGCTTCATTGCGCTAAGAAGTACCCGAATGCAGATTTCAAGAAAACTCTGTTAGCAAACTGATCAATGAAGAAGAAAGTGTATCTCTCTGAGATGCATTCACACATCACAATGTAGTTTCTCAGAACGCTTCTTTCCAGTTTTTATCTGTGGATATTTCCTTTTTCACCATAGACCTCCATGCGCTCCCATGTATCACTTTCCAGATTCCACGAAAACAGTGTTAGCACACTGCTACAAGAAGGGAAAGGTGAATCTCTGTGTGATGAATTCACACACCAGAAAGCAAGTTCTCAGAAAGCTTCTTTGTAGTTATTATCTGAGGATACTTCCTTTTTCACCATAGGCTTCAATGCACTCTCAAATATCACTTTGCAGATTACATGAGAACAGTGTGAGCAAACTGCTTAATGAAGAATAAGTTGTAACTCTGTGAGATGAATTCATATATCACAACGAAGTTTCTCAGAAAGCTTCTTTCATTTTTTTATCTGAGGATATTTCCTTTTTCTTTACATTCTTCAAAGCGATCCGAAAAATCAGTTCTCAGATTCCACAAAAAAGGGCTGACAAACGGCTCCATGAAATACAGGTGTAACTCAGTGAATTTAAATCACACATCACAAAGCCGTTTCTCAGAAAGCTTCTTTCTAGTTTTTATCTGAGGATATTTCCTTTGTTACCCTAAGCTTCATTGCACTAAGAAGCGTCCAATTACAGATTTCCAGAAAACTGAGTTAGCAGACTGATCAATGAAGAGGAAAGTGTATCTCTGTGAGTTGTATTCACACATCCCAATGCAGTTTCCCAGAACGCATCTTTCCAGTTTTTATCTGTGGATATTTCCTTTTTCACCAGAGGCCTCAATGAGCTCCCAAATATCACTTTACAGATTCCAGGAAAAGAGTCTTGGCAAACTGCTCAGAGAAGGGAAAGGAGAATCTCTGTGTGATGGATTCACACATCAGAAAGAAAGCTCTCAGAAAGCTTCTTTCTAGTTATTATCTGAGGATACTTCCTTTTTCACCATAGGCCTCAATGCGCTCCCAAATATCACTCTGCAGATTCCACGAACACAGTGATAGCAAACTGCTTCATGAAGACTAAGTTGAAACTCTGTGAGATGAATTCACATATCAAAACGAAGTTTCTCAGAAAACTCCTTTCACGTTTTTAATCTCAGGATATTTCCTTTGTAATTATATTCTTCAAAGTGATCCGAACTATCAGTTCTCAGATACCACAAATACAAAGCTAACAAAAGGCTCCACAAAATACAGGTGTAAGTCAGTGAGTTGAATTCACACATCACAAAGCAGTTTCTCAGAACGCTTCTTTCCAGTTTTTATCTGTGGATATTTCTGTGTTCACCATTGGCCTCAATGCACTCCCAAATATCACTTTACAGATTCCACAAGAACAGTGTTAGCAAAAGGCTTCATGAAGGGAGAGGTGTCACTGTGTGAGATGAATTCACACATCACAAAGAAGTTTCTGAGAAAGCTTCTTTCTCGTTTTTATCTGAGGATATTTCCTTTGTCCTTATACTCTTAAAAGCGATCCGAAATATCAGTTCTCAGATTCCACAAAAATATTGCTAGCAAACGGATCTCCGAAATGCAGGTGTAATTCAGTGAGTTGAATTCACACATCACAAAGCAGATTCTCAGAGAGCTTCTTTCTAGTTTTTCTCTGAGGATCTTTCCTTTGTCACGGTAGGCTTCATTAAGATGAGAAGTATCGGATTGCAGATTTCAAGAAAACTCTGTTAGAAAACTGATCAATGAAGAGGAAAGTGTATCTCTGTGAGCTGCATTCACACATCACAATGCAGTTTCTCAGAATGCTTCTTTCCAGTTTTTATCTGTGGATATTTCCTTTTTCGCCATAGGCCTCCATGCGCTCCCATGTGTCACTTTCCAGATTCCACGAAAACAGTGTTAGCACACCGCTACAAGAAGGGAAAGGTGAATCTCTGTGTGATGAATTCACACACCAGAAAGCAAGTTCTCAGAAAGCTTCTTTGTAGTTATTATCTGAGGATACTTCCTTTTTCACCATAGGCCTCTTTGCGCTCCCAAATATCACTTTGCAGATTCCATGAGAACAGTGTGAGCAAACTGCTTAATGAAGAATAAGTTGTAACTCTGTGAGATGAATTCATATATCACAAAGAAGTTTCTCAGAAAGCTTCTTTCATTTTTTTATCTGAGGATATTTCCTTTGTCCTTATATTCTTCAAAGTGATCCAAAAAATCAGTTCTCAGATTCCACCATAAAGCTAGCACGCAGCTGCATGAAATACAGGTGTACCTCAGTAAAATGAAATCACACATCACAAAGCAGTTTCTTAGAAAGCTTCTTTCTAGTTTTTGTCTGACGATATTTTCTTTGTCACCCAAAGCTTCATTGCACTAAGAAGCGACCGATTACAGATTTCAAAAAAACTGTGTTAGTAAAGTGATCCATGAAGAGGATACTGTATCTCTGTGAGTTGCATTCACACATCACAACATAGTTTTCCAGAACGCATCTTTCCAGTTTTTATCTGTGGATATTTCCCTTTTCATCAGAGGCCTCAATGAGCTCCCAAATCCTCACTTTACAGATTCCACGAAAAGAGTGTTGGCAAACTGCTCAGAGAAGGGAAAGGAGAATCTCTGTGTGATGATTTCACACATCAGAAAGAAAGCTCTCAGAAAGCTTCTTTCTAGTTATTATCTGAGGATACTTCCTTTTTCACTATAGGCCTCAATGTGCTCCCAAATATCACTTTGCAGATTCCACGAATACAGTGTTAGCAAACTGCTTCTTGCAGACTAAGGTGTAACTCTGTGAGATGAATTCACATACCACAAAGAAGTTTCTCAGAAAGCTTCTTTCACTTTTTTATCTGAGGGTATTTCCTTTGTCCTTATACTCTTCAAAGCGATCCAAAATATCAGTTCTCAGATACCACAAATACAAGGCTAGCAAACGGCTCCATAAAATACAGGTGTAAGTCAGTGCATTGTATTCACACATCTCAAAGTAGTTTCTCAGAAAGCTTCTTTTTACTTTTTATCTGAGGATATTTCTTTGTCACCCTAAGCTTCATTGCGCTAAGAAGTACCCGATGGCAGATTTCAAGAAAAGTGTGTTAGCAAACTGATCAATGAAGAGGAAAGTGTATCTCTGTGAGTTGCATTCACACATCACAATGCAGTTTCTCAGAATGCTTCTTTACAGTTTTTATCTGTGGATATTTCCTTTTTCACCATAGGCCTCAATGCGCTCCCAAATATCACTTTACAGATTCCACGAGAACAGTGTTAGCAAAAGGCTTCATGAAGAGAAAGGTGTCACTGTGTGAGATGAATTCACACATCGCAAAGAAGTTTCTTAGAAAGCTTCTTTCTCGTTTTTATTTTTTTATTTTACTTTTTATTTTTTATTTTTTTTACATTTGGAAGTTTAATGCACACTGAGAATATAAAAGACTCTTGAAAAAAGTCTGTACACTCAATCAAATGACATGGTTTAAATATGAAAATATCTTTCTGTTAATATATTACTAAAATGCAATTGTTCTTTGGACAGCTTTTTTTTATTATTATTATTATACTTTCAGTTCTAGGGTACATGTGCATAACGTGCAGGTTTGTTACATATGTATACTTGAGGATCTTCCTATGGCCGTATATTCTTCAAAGTGATGTGAAATATCAGTTCTCAGATTCCACAAAAACATTGCTAGCAAATGGCTCTACGAAATACAGGTGTAATTCAGTGAGTTGAAGTCACACATCACAAAGTAGATTCTCAAAGAGCTTCTTTCTAGTTTTTCTCTGAGGATCTTTCCTTTGTCACCCTAGGCTTCATTGCACTAAGAAGTATCCGATTGCAGATTTCAAGAAAACTCTGTTAGCAAACTGATCAATGAAGAGGAAAGTGTATCTCTGTGAGCTGCATTCACACATCACAATGAAGTTTCTCAGAATGCTTCTTTCCAGTTTTTATCTGTGGATATTTCCTTTTTCACCAAAGGACTCCATGCGCTCCCATATATCACTTTCCAGATTCCACGAAAACAGTGTTAGCACACTGCTACAAGAAGGGAAGGTGAATCTCCGTGTGATGAATTCACACATCAGAAAGCAAGTTCTCAGAAAGTTTCTTTGTAGTTATTATCTGAGGATACTTCCTTTTTCACCATAGGCCTCTATGCACTCCCAAATATCACTTTGCAGATTCCATGAGAACAGTGTGAGCAAACTGCTTAATGAAGAATAAGTTGTAACTCTGTGAGATGAATTCGTATATCACAAAGAAGTTTCTCAGAAAGCTTCTTTCATTTTATTATGTGAGGATGTTTCCTTTGTCCTTATATTCTTCAAAGCGATCCGAAAAATCAGTTCTCAGATTCCACAGAAAAAGGGCTAGCAAAGAGCTCTATGAAATACAGGTGTAACTCAGAGAATTGAAATCACACATCACAAAGCAGTTTCTTAGAAAGCTTCTTTCTAGTTTTTCTCTGAGGATATTTCCTTTGTCACCCTGAGCTTCACTGCACTACGAAGCGTCTGATTACAGATTTCAAGGAAACTATGTTAGCAAACTGATCAATGAAAAGGAATGTGTATCTCTGTTAGTTGCATTCACACATCACAATGCAGTTTCCTAGAATGCATCTTTCCAGTTTTTATCTGTGAATATTTCCTTTTTCACCAGAGGACTCAATGAGCTCCCAAATATCACTTTACACATTCCACCAAAAGAGTGTTGGCAAACTTCTAAGAGAGGGAAAGGAGAATCTCTCTGTGATGAATTCACACATCAGAAAGAAAGTTGCACCTGTATTTCGTGGAGCCGTTTGCTAACCCAAATTTTGTGGGATCTGAGAACTGATATTATGGATCACTTTGAAGACTGTATGGCCAAAGGAACTATCCTCAGATAAAATGGAGAAAGAAGCTTTCTGAGAAACTTCCTTGTGATGTGTGAATGCTTCTCACAGAGCTACACATTTCTCTTCATGAAACCGTTTGCTAAGACTGTTCTCGTGGAATCTGTAATGTGATATTTGGAAGCACATTGAGGGCTATGGTGAAAAAGGAAATATCCTCAGATAAAAACTGGAAAGAAGTATTGTGAGAAACTTCCTTGTGACGTATGAATGCACCTCACAGAGTTACACCTTGCTTTTCATTGATCAGTTTGCTAACACTGTTTTCTTGAAATCTGCAATGGGATATTTCTTAAGCAATGAAGCTTACAATGACAAAGGAAATATCCTCAGATAAAAACTCGAAAGAAGCTTTCTGAGAAACTGCTTTGAGAGGTGTGAATTCAACTCACTGAGCTACACCTGTAGTTCGTGAAGCTGTTTGCTAGCCCTATTTTTGTCAAAATTGAGAACTGATATTTTGGATCGCTTGAAGACAATTCAGCCAAAGGAAATATCCTAGGATAAAAACGAGAAATAAGCTTTCTGAGAAACTCCTTGTGATGTGTGAATGCTTCTTACAGAGTTACACCTTTCTCTTCATGAAGTAGTTTACTAAGATTGTTTTCGTGGAATTGCAAGGTGAAATTTGGGAGCGCATTGAGGGCTATGGTGAAAAAGAAAATACCCTCAGATAAAAATTGGAAAGAAGCGTTGTGAGAAACTGCATTGTGACATCTGAATGCAACTCACAGAGTTACACCTTCCTTTTCGTTGATCAGTTTGCTAACACTGTTTTCTTGAAATTTGCAATGGGAGATTTCTTAGGACAATGAATTTGAAGCTGATAAATGAAATATCCTCTGATAAAAACCAGAAAGAAGCCTTCTGAGAACTTGCTTTTTGATGTTTGAATTCCTCTCACAGAGCTACACTTTCCTTTCATGGCTCAGTCTACTACCACAGACTTTGGGGAATCTGAGAAGGGATACTTTGGGTCGTATTGAGACCTAGGCTGACAAACGCCTATTTGAGGGAATATCCTCAAATAAAAAAGTGAAAGAAACTTTCTGAGAAACTGCTTTGTGATGTGTAAATTCAACTCAGTGAGTTACACATGTATTTCGCGGAGCCGCTTGCTAACCTTGTTTTTGTGGAATCTGAGAACTGATATTACAGATCATTTTGAAGACTGTACAGCCAAAGGAAATATCCTCTGACAAAATAGAGAAACAAGCTTTCTGAGAAACTGCTTTGTGATGTATGAATTCAACTCACTGAGTTACACCTGTATTTCGTGAAGCCGTTTGCTAGCCCTATTTTTTTTGGAAATTGAGAACTGATATTTCGGATCGCTTTGAAGTCTATACAGCCAAAGAAAATATCCTCAGATAAAAACGAGAAAGAATCTTTCTGAGAAACCTCCTTGTGATGTGTGAATGCTTCTCACAAAGTTACACCTTTCTCTTCATGAAGCCGTTTGCTAAGAGTGTTCTCGTGGAATCTGCAAAGTGATATTTGGGAGTGCATTGAGGGCTATGGTGTTAAAGGAAATATCCTGAGATAAAAACTGGAAAGAAGCATTGTGAGAAACTGTATTGTGACGTATGAATGCACCTCACAGAGTTGCACTTTTCTTTTCATTGATCAGTTTGTTAACATTGTTTTTTTGAAATCTGCAATGGGATATTTCTTAGGACAGTGAAGCTTACGGTGACAAAGGAAATATCCTCAGTTAAAAACCAGAAAGAAGCTTTCAGAGAAACTGCTTTTTGATGTGTGAATTCCTCTCACCGGGTTACAATTTCCTTTCATGGAGCAGTCTATTACCACTGTCCTTGGGAATCTGAGAAGGGATATTTTGGGTCACATTGAGACCTAGGCAGACAAAGGCCTATTTGAGGAAATATCCTCAAATAAAAACCTGAAAGAAACTTTCTGAGAAACTCCTTTGTGAAGCGTGAATTCATCTCACAGGGTTACACTTTTGTTTCATGTTTCATGGAGCAGTCTATTACCACTGTCTTTGGGGAATCTGAGAAGTGATACTTTGGATCACATTCAGGCCTATGCTGACAAAAGAAATATCCTCAATTAAAAACGTGAAAGATGCTTTCAGAGAAACTTCTTTGTGATATATCAATTAATCTCACAGAGTTACCACTTAATCTTCATGAAGCAGTTGACTAACACCATTTTCGTGGAATTTGCAAAGTGATATTTGGGAGCAATTTGAGGCCTATGGAGAAAAAGGAAATATCCACAGATAAAAACTGGAAAGAAGCTTTCAGAGAAACGTCATTGTGATGTGTGAATTCATATCACTGAGTTACACCTGTATTTGGAGGAGCCACTTGCTCGCCCTGTTTTTGTAGAATCTGAGAACTGATATTTTGGATCTATTTGAAAACTGTATGGCCAAAGGAAATATCCTCAGATAAAATGGAGAAAGAAGCTTTCTGAGAAACTTCTCTGTGATGTGTGAATTCCTCTCACAGAGTTACACATTTCTCTTCATGAAGCTGTTTGCTAAGACTGTTCTCATCGAATTTGCAAAGTGATATTAGGGAGTGCATATAGGGCTATGGTGAAAAAGGAAATATCCTCAGAAAAAGACTGGAAAGAAGCGTTGTGAGAAACTGCATTGTGACGTGTGAATGCATCTCACAGAGTTACACCTTCTTTTTCATTGATCAGTTTGCTAACACTGTTTTCTTGAAATCTGCAATGGGATACTTCTTAAGGCAATTAAGCTTATGGTGACAAAGGAAATATCCTGAGATAAAAACTAAAAAGAAGCTTTCTGAGCAACTGCTTTGTGATGTGTGAATTCAACTCACTGTGTTACACCTGTATTTCGTGAAGCCTTTTGCTAGCCCTATAAGTGTGGAATCTGAGAACTGGTATTTCCGATCACTTTGAAGGCTACACTGCCAAAGGTAATATCCTCAGATTAATTCAAGAAAGAAGCTTTCTGAGAAACCTCTTTGTGATGTGTGGATGCTTCTCACAGAGTTACACCTTTTTCTTCATGAAGCAGTTTGTTAAGATTGTTTTCGTGCAATCTGCGAAGTGATATTTGGGAGTGCATTGAGGGCTTTGGTGAAAAAGAAAATACCCTCAGATAAAAACTGGAAAGAAGCATTGTGAGAAACTGCATTGTGACGTGTGAATGCAACTCACAGAGTTACACTTTTCTTTTCATTGATCAGTTTGCTAACACAGTTTTCTTGAATTCTGCAATGGGAGATTCCCTAGGACAATGAAGCTTAAGGTGACAAAGGAAACATCCTCTGATAAAAACCAGAAAGAAGCCTTCTGAGTACTTTCTTTCTGATGTTGGAATTCCACTCACAGAGTTACACTTTCTTTTCATGGCTCAGTCTATTACTACTGTCTTTGGGGAATCTGAGAAGGGATACTTTGAGTCACATTGAGACCTAGGCAGACAAAGGCCTATTTGAGGAAATATGCTCAAATAAAACCTGAAAGAAACGTTCTGAGAAACTGCTTTGTGATGTGTGAATTCATCTCACAGAGTTACACTTTTGTTTCATGTTTCATTGAGCAGTGTATTACCATTGTCTTTGGGGAATCTGAGAAGGGATACTGTGGATCGCATGCAGGCCTATGCTGACAAAAAAAAATACCAATTAAAAACGTGAAAGATGCTTTCTGAGAAACTTCTTTTTGAGATATTCTATCTGACAGTGTTACAATTGAGTCTTCATGAAGCAGTTGTCTAACACTGTTTTCGTGGAATCTGCAAAGTGATATTGGGGAGCAATTTAAGGCCTATGGTGAAAAAGGAAATATCCACAGATAAAAACTGGAAAGAAGCTTTCGGAGAAACTTCATTGTGGTGTGTGAATTCATCTCACCGAGTAACACCTGTATTTAGAGGAGCCGTTTGCTAGCCATGTTTTCATGGAATCTGAGAACTAATATTTCAGAACGCTTTAAAGACTGTACTGCCAAAGGAAATATCCTCAGATAAAAACGAGAAAGATGCTTTCTGAGAAACTTCTTTGTGATGTGTGAATTCATCTCACAGAGTTACACATTTCTCTTCATGGAGCCGTTTGCAAAGACTGTTCTTGTGGAAACTGCAAAGTGATATTTGGGAGCGCATTGAGGGCTATGGTGAAAAAGGAATTATCCTCAGGTAAAAACTGGAAAGAAGCGCTGTGAGAAACTGCATTGTGATGTGCGAATCCATGTCACAGAGTTACACCTTCCTTTTCATTGACCAGTTTGCTAACACTGTTTTCTTGAAATCTGCAGTGGGATATTTCTTAAGGCAATGAAGCTTACGGAGACAAAAGAAATATCCTCAGACAAAAACTAGAAAGAAGCTTTCTAAGAAATTGCTTTGTGATGTATGAATTCAACTCACTGAGTTACACCTGTATTTCGTGAAGCCGTTTGCTAGCCCTATATTTGTGGGAAATGAGAACTGATATTTCAGAGCGCTTTGAAGTGTACACGGCCACAGAAATTATCCTCAGATAAAAACGAGAAATAAGATTTCTGAGAAACCTCCTTGTGATGTCTGAATGCTTCTCACAGAGTTATACCTTTCTCTTCATGAAGCAGTTTGCTAAGATTGTTTTTGTGGAATCTGCAAAGTGATATTTGGGAGTGCCTTGAGGGCTATGGTGATAAAGGAAATATCCTCAGATAAGAACTGGAAAGAAGCGTTGTGAGAAACTGCATTGTGACGTGTTAATGTAACTCATAGAGCTACACTTTTCTTTTCATTGTTCAGTTTGCTAACACTGTTTTCTTGAATTCTGCAATGGGAGATTTCTTAGGGCAATGAAGCTTAAGGTGACAAAGGAAATATCCTCTGATAAAAACCAGAATGAAGCTTTCTGAGAACCTGCTTTCTGTTGTGTGAATTCCTCTCACAGAGTTACACTTTCCTTTCATGGAGCAGTCTATTACCACTGTCCTTGGGGAATCTGAGAAGGGATAATTTGGGTCACATTGAGACCTAGGCAGACAAAGGCCTATTTGAGGAAATATCCTCAAATAAAAACCTGAAAGAAACTTTCTGAGAAACTCCTTTGTGATGCGTGAATTCATCTCACAGGTTACACTTTTGTTTCATGTTTCATGGAGCAGTCTATTACCACTGTCTTTGGGGAATCTGAGAAGTGATACTTTGGATCACATTCAGGCCTATGCTGACAAAGGAAATACCCTCAATTAAAAACGTGAAAGATACTTTCTGAGAAACTTCTTTGTGATATGTCAATTCATCTCACACAGTTACAACTTAATCTTCATGAAGCAGTTGGCTAACACCATTTTCGTGGAATTTGCAAAGTGATATTTGGGAGCAATTTGAGGCCTATGGAGAAAAAGGAAATATCCACAGATAAAAACTGGAAAGAAGCTTTCAGAGAAACGTCATTGTGATGTGTGAATCCATATCACTGAGTTACACCTGTATTTCGTGAAGCCGTTTGCTAGCCCTATAAGTGTGGAATCTGAGAACTGATATTTCTGATCACATTGAAGGCTACACGGCCAAAAGTAATATCCTCAGATAAAATGGAGAAAGAAGCTTTCTGAGAAACCTCTTTGTGATATGTGGATGCTTCTCACAGAGTTACACCTTTTTCTTCATGAAGCAGTTTGTTAAGATTGTTTTCATGCAATCTGCAAAGTGATATTTTGAAGTGCATTGAGGGCTATGGTGAAAAAGGAAATATCCTCAGATAAAAACTAGAAAGAACAGTTGTGAGAGATTGAATTGTGACTTGTGAATGCATTTCACAGAGTTACACCTTCCTTTTCGTTGATAAGTTTGCTAACACTGTTTTCTTGGATTCTGTAATGGGAGATTTCTTAGGGCAATGAAGCTTATGGTGACAAAGGAAATATCCTCTGATAAAAACCAGAAAGAAGCCTTCTGGGAACTTGCTTTTTGATGTGTGAATTCCTCTCACAGAGTTACACTTTCCTTTCATGGAGCAGTCTATTAGCACTGTCTATTAGGAATCTAAGACGTGATACGTTGGGTCGCATTGAGTTTAGGTTGACAAAGGCCTATTTGAGGAAATATCCTCAAATAAAAACCTGAAAGAAACTTTCTGAGAAACTACTTTGTAATGTGAAAATTCAACTCACTGAGTTACACATGTATTTCGTGGAGCCGTTTGCTAACCCAGTTTTTGTGGAATCTGAGAACCGATATTACGGATCAGTTTGAAGACTGTACTGTTAAAGGAAATATCCTCTGACAAAATAGAGAAAGAAGCTTTCTGAGAAACTTCTTTGTCATATTTGAATTCATCTCACAGTGTTACACATTGCTCTTCATGAAGCCATTTGCTAAGACTGTTCTCATGGAATCTACAAAGTGATATTTCGGAGCACATTGAAGGCAATGGTGAAAAAGGAAATATCCTCAGATAAAAACTGGAAAGAAGCGTTGTGAGAGACGTGGGAATGCAACTCACAAAGTTACACTTTCCTTTTCATTGATCAGTTTTCTAACACTGTTTTCTTGAAATCTGCAATGGGATATTACTTAGGGAAATGAAGCTTACGGTGACAAAGGAAATATCCTCAAATAAAAACTAGAAAGAAGCCTTCTGGAAACTGCCTTGTGATGTGTGAATTCAACCCACTGAGTTACATCTGTAGTTCGTGAAGCTGTTTGCTAGCCCTATTTCTGTGGAAATTGAGAACTGATATTTCGGATTGCTTTGAAGACTATACAGCCAAAGGAAATATCCTCAGATAAAAACGAGAAAGAAGCTTCCTGAGAAACCTCCTTGTGATGGGTGGATGCTTCTTACAGAGTTACACCTTTCTCTTCATGAAGCAGTTTGCTAAGATTGTTTTCGTGGAATCTGCAAAGTGACATTTGGGAGCACATTGAGGGCTATGGTGAAAAAGGAAATACCCTCAGATAAAAACTGGAAAGAAGCATTGTGAGAAAATGCACTGTGATGTGTGAATGCAACTCACAGAGTTACGCTTTTCTTTTCATTGATCAGTTTGCTAATACGGTCTTCTTGAATTCTGCAATGGGAGATTTCTTAGAGCAATGAAGCTTAAGGTGACAAAGGAAATATTCTCTGATAAAAACAGAAAGAAGCCTTCTGAGTACTTTCTTTTTGATGTGTGAATTCCTCTCACAGAGTTATACTTTCTTTTCATGGAGCAGTCTATTACCACTGTCTTTGGGGAATCTGAGAAGGGATACTTTGATTCACATTGAGACCTAGGCAGACAAAGGCCTATTTGAGGAAATATCCTCAAATAAAAACCTGAAAGAAACTTTCTGAGAAACTGCTTTGTGGTGCGTGAATTCATCTCACAGAGTTACACTTTTGTTTCATGTTTCATGGAGCAGTCTATTACCACTGTCTTTGGGGAATCTGAGAAGTGATACTTTGGATCACATTCAGGCCTATGCTGACAAAGGAAATACCCTCAATTAAAAACGTGAAAGATGCTTTCTGAGAAACTTCTTTGTGATATGTCAATTCATCTCACAGTGTTACAACTTAATCTTCATGAAGCAGTTGGATAACACCGTTTTCGTGGAATTTGCAAAGTGATATTTGGGAGCAATTTAATGCCTATGGTGAAAAAGGAAATATCCACAGATAAAAACTCTAAAGAAGCTTTCGGAGAAATGTCATTGTGATGTGTGAATTCATATCACTGAGTTACACCTTTTTTTGGAGGAGCCGCTTGTTGGCCCTGTTTTTGTGGAATCTGAGAGCTGGTATTTCGGATCACTTTGAAAACTGTACGGCTAAAGGAAATATCCTCAGATAAAATGGAGAAAGAAACTTTCTGAGAAACTTTTCTTTGATATTTGAATTCCTCTCACAGAGTAACACATTTCTCTTCATGAAGCCGTTTGTTAAGACTGTTCTCATGGTATCTGTAAAGTGATATTTGGGAGCGCATTGAGGGCTATGTTGAAAGTGGAAATATCCTCAGATAAAAACTGGAAAGTAACATTTTGAGAAACTGCATTGTGACGTGTTAATGAAACTAGCAGAGTTACATTTTTTCTTTTCTTTGATCAGTTTGCTAACACTGTTTTCTTGAAATCTGCAGTGGGAGATTTCCTAGCGCATGGAAGCTTACGGATACAAAGGAAATATCATCAGATTAATACTGGAAAGTTGCTTTCTGAGAAACTGCTTTGAGATGCGTGAATTCATCTCACAGAGGTAAACTTTCGTTATGTGGAACAGTCTATTACCACTGTCTTTGGGGAAACTGAGAAGGGATAGTTTGGATCACATTCAGGCCTATGCTGACAAAGGAAATATCCTGAATTAAAACGTGAAAGAAGGTTTCTCTCTTTCTTTCTTTCTTTCTTTCTTTCTTTCTTTCTTTCTTTCTTTCTTTCTTTCTTTCTTTCTTTCTTTCTTTCTTTCTTCCTTTTCATTATTATTATATTTTAAGTTCTAGGGTACATGTGCATAACGTGCATGTTTGTTACATGTGTATACTTGTGCCGTGTTGGTGTGCTGCACCCATCAACTCGTCAGCACCCATCAACTCGTCATTTACATCAGGTATAACTCCCAATTAAATCCCTCCCCCATCCCCCCTCCCCATGATAGGCCCCAGTGTGTGATGTTCCCCTTCCCGAGTCCAAGTGACCTCATTGTTCAGTTCCCACCTATGAGAGAGAATATGCGGTGTTTGGTTTTCTGCTCCTGTGATAGTCTGCTGAGAATGGTGGTTTCCAGCTGCATCCATGTCCCTACAGAGGACACAAACTCATCTTTTTTTTATGGCTGCATAGTATTCCATGGTGTATATGTGCCACATTTTCTTAATCCAGTCTGTCACTGATGGACATTTGGGTTGATTCCAAGTCTTTGCTATTGTGAATAGTGCCACAATAAACATACGCATGCATGTGTCTTTATAGCAGCATGATTTATAATCCTTTGGGTATATACCCAGTAATGGGATGGCTGGGTCATATGGTACATCTAGTTCTAGATCCTTGAGGAATCGCCATACTGTTTTCCATAATGGTTGAACTAGTTTACAGTCCCACCAACAGTGTAAAAGTGTTCCTATTTCTCCACATCCTCTCCAGCACCTGTTGTTTCCTGACTTTTTTAATGATCGCCATTCTAACTGGTGTGAGATGTTATCTCATTGTGGTTTTGATACAACAGCCTTGCTGCTGTCTTGCCATTAGATTGTAGACTGCTGTACTAGCAATGAGGGAGTCTCCGTGGGGGTGGGACCCTCCCGGCCCAGTGTGGGATATAATCTCCTGGTGTGCTCGTTTGTTAAGACCCCTGGTAAAGTGAATTATTGGGGTGGGAGTTACCCGATTTTACAGCTGTTGTGTGTCTCAGTTCCCCTGGCTAGGAAAAGGGATTCCCTTTCCCCTTGCGCTTCCCAGGTGAGGCGATGCCTCGCCCTGCTTCAGCTCTGCCTGGTCGGGCTGCAGAAACTGACCAGCACCGACTGTCCAGTACTCCCTAGTGAGATGAACCCAGTACCTCAGTTGAAAATGCAGAAATCACGTGTCTTCGGTGTTGCTCACACTGGGAGCTGGAGACTGGAGCTGATCCAATTCGGCCATCTTGCTGAAAGAAGCTTTCTGAGAAACTTCTTTGTGATATGTCAATTCATCTCACAGAGTTACAACTTAATCTTAATGAAGCAGCTGGCTAACACTGTTTTTGTGGAATCTGCCAAGTGATATTTGGGAGCAATTTGAGGCCTATGGTGGAAAAGGAACTATCCACACATAAAAACCGGAAAGAAGCATTCTGAGAAACGTCATTGTGATGTGTGAATTCATCTCACTGAGTTACACCAGTATTTCAAGGAGCCGCTTGCTAGGCCTGTTTCTGTGGAATCTGAGAACTGATATTTTGGATCGCTTTGAAGACTGTAAGGCCAAAGGAAATATCCTCAGATAAAATCGAGAAGGAAGCTTTCTGAGAAACTCCTTTGTGATGTGTGAAATCATCTCACAGAGTTACACATTTCTCTTCATGAAGCCGTTTGCTAAGACTGTTCTCATAGAATCTGCAAAGTGATATTTGGGAGTGCATTGAGGGCTATGGTGAAAAAGGAAATATCCTCAGATAAAAACTGGAAAGAAACATTGTGAGAAACTGCATTGTGTCATATGAATGCAACTCCTAGAGTTACACTTTTCATTTCATTGCTCAGTTTGCTAACACTGTTTTCTTGAAATCTGCAATGGGATATTTCTTAGGGCAATGAAGCTTAAGAGGACAACAGAAATATCCTCAGATAAAAACTAGAAGGAAGCTTTCTGAGAAACTCCTTTGTGATGTGTGAATTCAACTCACTGAGTTACACCTCTATTTCATGACACTGTTTGCTAATCATGTTTTTGTGGAAACTGAGAACTGATATTACGGGTCACTTTGAAGACTGTACGACCAAAGGAAATATCCTCAGATAAAATCGAGAAAGAAGCTTTCAGAGAAACTTCTATGTGATGTGTGAACTCATCTCACAGAGTTACACATTTCTTTTCATGAAGCCATTTGCTAAGACTGTTCTCGTGGAATCTATAAAGTGATATTTGGGAGCGCATTGAGGGCTATGGTGAAAATAAAATATCCTCAGATAAAAACTGGAAAGAAGCGTTTTGAGAAACTGCATTGTGACGTATGAATGCAACTCCCAGAGTTACACCTTCCTTTTCATTGATCAGTTTGCTAACACTGTTTTCTTGATATCTTCAATGGGATATTTCTTAAGGCAATGAAGCTTACGGTGACCAAGGAAATGTCCTCAGATAAAAACTAGAAAGAAGCTAACTGAGAAACTGCTTTGTGATGTGTGAATTCAACTCACTGAGTTACACCTGTATTTCATGAAGCCATTTGCTAACCGTATATCTGTGGAATCTGAGAACTGATATTTTGGATCACTATGAAGACTCAACGGCCAAAGGAAATATCCTCAGACCATAATGAGAAAGAAGCTTTCTGAGAAACCTCCTTGTGATGTGTGAATGCTTCTCACAGAGTTACACCCTTCTCTTCATGAAGCCGTTTGCTAAGACTGTCCTCGTGGAATCTATGAAGTGATATTTGGGAGCACATCGAGGGCAATGGTGAAAAAGGAAATAATCTCAGATAAAAACTGGAAAGAAGCATTGTGAGAAACTGCATTGTGATGTGTGAATGCAACTCATAGAGTTACACTTTTCTTTTCATTGATCAGTTTGCTAACACTGTTTTCTTGAAATCTGCAATGGGATATTTCTTAGGGCATTGAAGCTTACAATGACAAAGGAAATAGCCTCAGATCAAATCGAGAAAGAAGCTTTCTGAGAAAATTCTTTGTGATGTGTGAATTCACCACACACAGTTACACCTTTCTCTTCATGAGGCCGTTTGCTAAGACTGTTCTCGTGGAATCTGCAAAGTGATATTTGGGAGCGCATTGAGGGCTATGGTGAAAATGGAAATTTCCTCAGATAAAAACTAGAAAGAAGCGTTTTGGGAAACTGGATTGTGACCTGTGAATGCATCTCATAGAGTTAAACTTTTCTTTCCGTTAATCAATTTGCTAACACTGTGTTCTTGAATTCTGCAATGGGAGATTTCTTAGGGCAATGAAGCTTATGGTGACAAAGGAAATATCCTCTGATAAAAACTAGAAAGAAGCTTTCTGAGAAAATGCTTTTTGATGCCTGAATTCATCTCACAGAGTTACACTTTTGTTTCATGGATCAGTCTATTACCACTGTCTTTGGGAAATCTGAGAAGGGATACTTTGGGTCACATTCAGGCGTATGCTGACAAAGGAAATACCCTCAATTAAAAACGTGAAAGAAACTTTCTGAGAAACTTCTTTGTGATGTGTGAATTTATCTCACAGAGTTACACCTTTCTCTTCATTAAGCCGTTTGTTGAGACTGTTCTCATGGAATCCATAAAGTGATATTTGGGAACGCATTGAAGGCAATGGTGAAAAAGGAAATATCCACAGATAAAAACTGGAAAGAAGTGTTTTGAGAAACTGCATTGTGACTTGTTAATGTAACTCATTGAGCTACACTTTTCTTTTCATTGTTCAGTTTGCTAACACTGTTTTCTTGAAATCTGCAATGGGATATTTCTTAGCACATGGAAGCTTATGGTGACAAAGGAAATATCATCAAATAACAAGTGTAAAGAGGCTTTCTGAGAAATTGCTTTGTGATGCGTGAATTCATCTCACAGAGTTACACTTTCATTTCATGGAGCAGTCTATAACCACTGTCTTTGGGGAATCTGAGAAGGGGTACTTTTGATTGCATTCAGGCCTATGCTGACAAAGGAAATATCCTCAGTTAAAAACGTGAAAGAAGCTTTCTGAGAAACTTCTTTGTGATATTCATCTCACAGAGTTCCAACTTAATCTTCATGAAGCAGTTGGCTAACTCTGTTTCCATGGAATCTGCAAAGTGATATTCAGGAGCAATTTGAGGCCTATGGTGAAAAACGAAATATCCACAGATAAAAACTGGAAAGAAGCTTTCGGATAAACTGCATTGTGATGTGTGAATTCATCTCACTGAGTTACACCTGTATATGGAGGAGCCACTTGCCCGCCCTGTTTTTGTGGAATCTGAGAACAGATGTTTCGGATCGCTTTGAAGACTGTATGGCCAAAGGAAATATCCTCAGATAAAATCAAGAAAGAAGCTTTCTGAGGAACTTCTTTGTGATGTGTGAACTCATCTCACAGAGTTACACATTTCTCTTCATAAAGCCTTTTGCTAAGAATGTTCTTGTGGAATCTGCAAAGTGATATTTGGGAGTGCATTGAGGGCTATGGAGAAAAGGAAATATCCTCAGATAAAAACTGGAAAGAAGTGTTGTGTGAAACTGCATTGTGACATGTGAATCCAATTCGTAGAGTTACGCTTTTCTTTTCATTGATCAGTTTCCTAACACTGTTTTCTTGATATCTGCAATGGGATATTTCTTAAGGCAATGAAGCTTACTGTGACCAAGGTAATGTCCTCAGATAAAAACTAGAAAGAAGCTATCTGAGAAAATGCTTTGTGATGTGTGAAATCAACTCACTGAGTTACATCTGTATTTTGTGAAGCTGTTTGCTAGCCCTTTATTTGTGGAATCTGAGAACTGATATTTCGGATCGCTATGAAGACTCTACGGCCAAAGGAAATATCCTCAGATCATAATGAGAAAGAAGCTTTCTGAGAAATCTCCTTGTGATGTGTGAATTCATCTCACAGAGTTACACATTTCTCTTCATGGAGCCGTTTGCAAAGACTGTTCTTGTGGAAACTGCAAATTGATATTTGGGAGCGCATTGAAGGCAATGGTGAAAAAGGAAATATCCTCAGATAAAAACTGGAAAGAAGCATTGTGAGAAACTGCATTGTGATGTGTGAATGTAACTCATAGAGTTACACTTTTCTGCTCATTGATCAGTTTGCTAACACTGTTTTCTTGAAATCTGCAATGGGATATTTCTTAAGGCAATGAAGCTTACGATAACAAAGGAAATAGCTTCAGATAAAAACTAGAAAGAGGCTTTCTGAGAAACTACTTCGTGATGCTTGAATTCATCTCACAGAGTTACACTTTCGTTTCATGGAGCAGTCTATTGCCACTCTCTGTGGAGAATCTGAGAAAGGATACTTTGGATCGCATTCAGACCTATGCTGACAAAAGTAATATCTTCAATTAAAAAAGGGAAAGAAGCTTTCTGAGAAACTTCTTTGTGATATGTCAATTCATCTCACACAGTTACAACTTAGTCTTCATGAAGCAGTTGGCTAACACTGTTTTCGTGGAATCTGCAAACTGATATTTGGGAGCAATTTGAGGCCTATGGTGAAAAAGGAATTATCCACAGATAAAAACTGGAAAGAAGATTTCGGAGAAACGGCATTGTGATATGTGAATTCATCTCACTGAGTTACACCTGTATTTGGAGGAGCCACTTTCCAGCCCTGTTTTTGTGGAATTTGATAACTGATATTTCGGATCGCTTTGAAGACTGTAAGGCCAAAGGAAATATCCTCGCATGAAATAGAAAAGAAGCTTTCTGAGAAAATTCTTTGTGATGTGTGAATTCACCACACAGAGTTACACCTTTCTCTTCATGAAGCTGTTTTCTAAGACTGTTCTCATGGAATCTGCAAAGTGATATTTGGGAGCGCATTGAGGGCTATGGTGAAAAAGGAAATATCCTCAGAAAAAAACTGAAAAGAAGCATTCTGAGAAACTGCATTGTAACGTGTGAATGTAACTCACAGAGTTACGCTTTTCTTTTCATTGATCAGTTTGCTAACACTGTTTTCTTGAAATCTGCAATGGGATATTTCTTAAGGCAATGAAGCTTATGGTGACCAAGGAAATAGCCTCAGATAAAAATTAGAAAGAAGCTATCTGAGAACCTGCTTTGTGATGCGTGAATTCATCTCACAGAGTTCCAATTTGTTTCATGTTTCATGGAGCAGTCTATTAGCACTGTCTTTGGGGAATCTGAAAAGGGATACTTTGGATCACATTCGGGCCTATGCTGACAAAGGAAATATCATCAATTAAAAACGTGAAAGAAGCTTTCTGAGAAACTTCTTTGTGATATGTGAATTCATCTCACAGGGTTATACCTTAGTTTTCATGAAGCAGTTTGCTTACACTGTTTTCAAGGAATCTGCGAAGTGATATTTGGGAGCTCAGTGAGTCCTATGGTGAAAAAGGAAGTATCCATAGATAATAACTAGAAAGAAGCTTTCTGAGATATTGCTTTCTGATATGAGAATTTATCACACAGAAATTCACCTTTCCCTTCTTGTAGCAGTTTGCTCACACTGTTTCCATGGAATCTGCAAAGTGATATTTGGGAGCGCTTTCAGGCCTATGGTGAAAAAGGAAATATCCTCAGATAAAAACTGGAAAGAAGCATTCTGAGAAATTTCATTGTGATGTGAGAATTCAACTCACTGAGTTACACCTGTATTTCATGGAGCCATTTGCTTGCCCGGTTTTTGTGGAATCTGAGAACTGATACTTTGGATCGTCTTGAAGACTGTACGTACAAGGAAATATCCTCATATAAAATCGAGAAGAAGGTTTCTGAGAAACTCCTTTGTGATATGTGAAATCATCTCAAAGAGTTACACCTTTCTCTTCATGAAGTTGTTTGCTAAGACTGTTCTCATGGAATCTGCAAAGTGATATTTGGGAGCCCATTGAGGGCTATGGTGGAAAAGGAAATATCCTCAGATAAAAACTGGAAAGAAGTCTTGTGAGAAACTGCATTGTGACATGTGAATTCAACTCATAGAGTTACACTTTTCTTTTCATTGATGAGTTTGCTAACACTGTTTTCTTGAAATCTGCAATGGGGTACTTCTTAGCTCAATGAAGCTTAGGGTGACAAAGGAAATATCCTCAGATAAAAACTAGAAAGAAGGTTTCTGAGAAACTGCTTTGTGATATGTGAATTCCACTCACTGAGTAACACCTGAATTACATGGAGCCGTTTGCTAGCCCTGTTTTTGTGGAATCAGAGAACTAACATTTCGGATCGCCTTGAAGACTACAGGGCCAAAGGAAATATCCTCAGATAAAAACGAGAAAGAAGCTTTCTGAGAAACTTCTTTGTGATGTGTGAATTCATCTCACAGAGTTACACATTTCTCTTCATGAAACAGTTTGTTAACACTGTTTCATGGAATCTGCAAAGTGTCCTTTGGGAGCGCATTGAGGTCTATGGTGAAAAAGGTAGAATCCTCTGATAATAACTAGAAGGAAGATCTCTGAGAAATTGCTCTCTGATATGAGAATTTATCACACAGAGATTCACCTTTCCCTTCTTGTAGTAGTTTGCTAACACTGTTTCCATGGAATCAGCAAAGTGATATTTGGGGGCGCTTTGTGGCCTATGGTGAAGAAGAAAATATCCACAGATAAAAACTGGAAAGAAGCATTCTGAGAAACTGCATTGTGGGATGTGAATGCAACTCACAGAGTTACACTTTTCTCTTCATTGATCAGTTTCCTAACACAGTTTTCCTGAAATCTGCAATGGGTTACTTCTTGGCACAATGAAGCTTACAGTGACAAAGGAAATATCCTAAGATAAAAACGTGGAAGAAGCTTTCTGCGGAAATGCTTTCTGACATGTGACTTCATCTCACAGAGTTACACCACTATTTAGTGGAGCCGTTTGCTAGCACTCTTTTTGTGGCCTCTGAGAACTGATATTGCGGATGGTTTTGAAGAGTATAAGGACAAAGGAAATATCCTCAGAGAAAAATCAGAATGAAGCTTTTTGAGAAACTGCTTTGTGATGGGTGAATTCATTTCACAATTTTACACCACACTTTCATGGAGGAGATTGTTAGCACTCATTTTTTGGAATCTCAGAAGTGATATTTTGCATATCATTGAATCCCATGGTGAATAATGAAATACTCTCAGACAAAAACTGCAGAGAAGCCTTCTCAGAAACTGCTTTGTTGTGGGTGAATTCAGCTCACAGAATGACATCATTTTTTTCATTGAGAAGCTTACCAAGAGTGTTTTCGCAGAATCTGCAGTGAGACACAGAGCGGCGCTTTGAAACCACAAATATAATCAGCTCAGAGCAGAAAGAAACTTTCTAAGAAACTGTTCTGTGATGTGTGAATTCAACTCACTGCGTTACACCTGTATTTCGAGGAGCCGTTTGCTAGCCCTGTTTTTGTGGAATCTGAGAACTGATATTTCGGATCACTTTGAAGGGTGTACAGCCAAAGGAAATATTCTCAGATCAAAATGAGAAAGAAGCTTTCTGAGAAATCTCTTTGTGATTTGTGAATTCATCTCACAGAATTAGACATTTCTCTTCATGAAGCCGTTTGCTAAGCCTGTTCTTGTGGAATCTGCAAAGTGATATTTGAGAGCACATTGAGGGCTATGGTGAAAGAGGAAATATCGTCAGATAAAAACTGGAAAGAAGCGTTGTGATAAACTGCATTGTGACGTGTGAATGCAACTCACAGAGTTACACTTTTCTTTTAATTGATCAGTTTGCTAACACTGTTTTCTTGATATTTGCAGTGGGATATTTCTTAGTGCAATGAAGCTTACGGTGACAAAGGAAATATCCTCAGATAAAAACCAGAAAGAAGTTTTCTGAGAAACTGCTTTGTGATGTGTTAATTGAACTCACTGAGTTACACCTGTATTTCGTGGACCCGTTTGCTAGCCCTGTTTTTGTGGAATCTGAGAACTGATATTTCGGATCGCTTTGAAGACTATATGGCCAAAGGAAGTATCCTCAATTAAAAAGGAGAAAGAAGCTTTCTGAGAAACTTCTTTGTGATGTGTGAATTCATCTCACAGAGTTACACAGTTCTCTTCATGAAGTCATTTGCTAAGACTGTTCTCGTGGAATCTGCAAAGTGATATTTGGGAGCACATAAAGGGCTATGGTGAAAAACGAAATATCCTCAGATAAAAACTGGAAAGAAGCGGTGTGAGAAACTGCATTGTTCAGTGTGAATGCAACTCACACATTTACATTTTAATTTTCATTGATCAGTTTGATAACATTGCTTTCTTGAAATCTGCAATGGGATATTTCTTAGCGCAATGAAGCTTACAGTGACAATGGAAATATCCTCCGATAAAAACTAGAGAGAAGCTTTCTGAGAAACTGCTTTGTGATGTGTGAATTCAACTCACTGAATTACACCTGTATTTCATGGAGTCGCTTGTTAGCCCTGTTTTTGTGGAATCTGAGAACTGATATTTTGGATCACTTTGATGACTATATGGCCAAAGGAAATATCCTCAGATAAAAAGGAGAAAGAAGCTTTCTGAGAAACTTCTTTGTGATGTGTGAATTCATCTCACAGAGTTACACATTTCTCTTCATGAAGCCATTTGCTAAACTGTTATCTTGGAATCAGCAAAGTGATATTTGGGAGCACATTGAGGCCTATGGTGAAAAAGAAAGTATCCACAGATAATAAGTAGAAAGAAGCTTTCTGAGAAATTGCTTTCTGATATGAGAATTCATCACACAGAAATTTACCTTTCCCTTCTTGTAGCAGTTTGCTAACACTGTTTTCGTGGAATCTGCAAAGTGATATTTGGGAGTGCTTTGAGGCCTATGGTGAAAAAGGAAATATCCACAGATAAAAACTGGAAAGAAGCGTTCTGAGAAACTGCATTGTTACTTGTAAATGCAACTCACAGAGTTACACTTTTATCTTCATTGATCAGTTTTCTAACACAGTTTTCTTGAAATCTGCAATGCGATATTTCTTGGTGCAATGAAGCTTATGGTGACAAATGAAATATCCTCAGATAAAAACGTGAAAGAAGCTTTCAGAGAAAATGCTTTCTGATATGTGACTTCATCTCTCAGAGTTACACCACTATTTCTTGGAGCCATTTGCTAGCACTGTTTTTGTGGATTCTGAGAACTGATATTGCGGATGGGTTTGAAGAGTATAAAGACAAAGGAAATATCCTCAGAGAAAAATCGGAATGTAGCTTTCTGAGAAACTGCTTTGTGATGTGTGAATTCATTTCAAAGTGTTACACCACACTTTCATGCAGGAGTTTGTTAGCACTGATTTTGTGGAATATCAGAAGTGATATCTTGGATATCGTTGAAGCCAATGGTGAATAATGAAATATCCTCAGACAAAAAATTGCAGAGAAGCTTTCTCAGAAATTGCTTTGTTGTGGGTGAATTCAGCTCACAGAGTGACATCATTGTTTTCTTTTTTTTTTTTTTTTGGGGGGGAAATTGGTATCAGCTTTTCTATTTTTTCTTTCTTTTTATATATTTATATATTTATTTATTAATTTATTATTATTATACTTTAAGTTGTAGGGTACATGTGCATAACGTGCAGGTTTGTTACATATGTATACTTGTGACATGTTGGTGTGCTGCACCCATCAACTTGTCATTTACATCAGGTATAACTCCCAATGCAATCCCTCCCCCCTCCCCCCTCCCCATGACAGGCCCCTGTGTGTGATGTTCCCCTTCCTGAGTCCAAGTGATCTCATTGTTCAGTTCCCACCTATGAGTGAGAACATGCGGTGTTTGGTTTTCTGTTCCTGTGATAGATTGCTAAGAATGATGGTTTCCAGCTGCATCCATGTCCCTACAAAGGACACAAACTCATCCTTTTTGATGGCTGCATAGTATTCCATGGTGTATATGTGCCACATTTTCTCAATCCAATCTGTCACTGATGGACATTTGGGTTGATTCCAAGTCTTTGCTATTGTGAATAGTGCTGCAATAAACACACGAGTGCATGTGTCTTTATAGCAGCATAATTTATAATCCTTTGGGTATATACCCAGAAATGGGATGGCTCGGTCATATGGTACATCTAGTTCTAGATCCTTGAGGAATCGCCACACTGTTTTCCACAATGGTTGAACTAGTTTACAATCCCACCAACAGTGTAAAAGTGTTCCTATTTCTCCACATCCTCTCCAGCACCTGTTGTTTCCTGACATATTAATGATAGCCATTCTAACTGGTGTGAGATGGTATCTCATTGTGGTTTTGATTTGCATTTCTCTGATGGCCAGTGATGATGAGCATTTTTTCATGTGTCTGTTGGCTGTATGAATGTCTTCTTTTGAGAAATGTCTGTTCATATCCTTTGCCCACTTTTTGATGGGGTTGTTTGTTTTTTTCTTGTAAATTTGTTTGAGTTCTTTGTAGGTTCTGGATATTAGCCCTTTGTCAGATGAGTAGATTGCAAAAATTTTCTCCCATTCTGTAGGTTGCCTG
This sequence comes from Macaca mulatta, assembly GCF_049350105.2. Classification (NCBI taxonomy): domain Eukaryota; kingdom Metazoa; phylum Chordata; class Mammalia; order Primates; family Cercopithecidae; genus Macaca; species Macaca mulatta. The sequence goes on along the minus strand of NC_133409.1, from coordinate 50,844,026 downwards.
TTCACTATGATGGTAGTTTCTTTTGCTGTGCAGAAGCTCTTTAGTTTAATGAGATCCCATTTGTCAATTTTGGCTTTTGCTGCGTTGCTTTTGGTGTTTTAGACATGAAGTCTTTGCCCATGCCTATGTCCTGAATGGTACTACCTAGGTTTTCCTCTAGGATTTTTATGGTATTAGGTCTAACATTTAAGTCTCTAATCCATCTTGAATTAATTTTCGTATAAGGAGTAAGGAAAGGATCCAGTTTCAGCTTTCTACTTATGGCTAGCCAATTTTCCCAGCACCATTTATTAAATAGGGAGTCCTTTCCCCATTTCTTGTTTCTCTCAGGTTTGTCAAAGATCAGATGGCTGTAGATGTGTGGTATTATTTCTGAGGACTCTGTTCTGTTCCATTGGTCTATATGTCTGTTTTGGTACCAGTACCATGCTGTTTTGGTTACTGTAGCCTTGTAGTATAGTTTGAAGTCAGGTAGCGTGATGCCTCCAGCTTTGTTCTTTTGACTTAGGATTGTCTTGGAGATGCGGGCTCTTTTTTGGTTCCATATGAACTTTAAAGCAGTTTTTTCCAATTCTGTGAAGAAACTCATTGGTAGCTTGATGGGGATGGCATTGAATCTATAAATTACCTTGGGCAGTATGACCATTTTCACGATATTGATTCTTCCTATCCATGAGCATGGTAGGTTCTTCCATTTGTTTGTGTCCTCTTTGATTTCACTGAGCAGTGGTTTGTAGTTCTCCTTGAAGAGGTCCTTTACATCCCTTGTAAGTTGGATTCCTAGGTATTTTATTCTCTTTGAAGCAATTGTGAATGGAAGTTCATTCCTGATTTGGCTCTCTGTTTGTCTGTTACTGGTGTATAAGAATGCTTGTGATTTTTGCACATTAATTTTGTATCCGGAGACATTGCTGAAGTTGCTTATCAGCTTAAGGAGATTTTGGGCTGAGACAATGGGGTTTTCTAAATATACAATCATGTCATCTGCAAACAGGGACAGTTTGACTTCTTCTTTTCCTAACTGAATACCCTTGATTTCTTTCTCTTGCCTAATTGCCCTAACCAGAACTTCCAACACTATGTTGAATAGGAGTGGTGAGAGAGGGCATCCCTGTCTTGTGCCAGTTTTCAAAGGGAATTTTTCCAGTTTTTGCCCATTCAGTATGATATTGGCTGTGGGTTTCTCATAAATAGCTCTTATTATTTTGAGGTACATTCCATCAATACCGAATTTATTGAGCGTTTTTAGCATGAAGGGCTGTTGAATTTTGTCAAAAGCCTTTTCTGCATCTATTGAGATAATCATGTGGTTCTTGTCTTTGGTTCTGTTTATATGCTGGATTATGTTTATTGATTTGCGAATGTTGAACCAGCCTTGCATCCCAGGGATGAAGCCCACTTGATCATGGTGGATAAGCTTTTTGATGTGTTGCTGAATCCGGTTTGCCAGTATTTTATTGAGGATTTTTGCATCGATGTTCATCAGGGATATTGGTCTAAAATTCTCTTTTTTTTGTTGTGTCTCTGCCAGGCTTTGGTATCAGGATGATGTTGGCCTCATAAAATGAGTTAGGGAGGATTCCCTCTTTTTCTATTGATTGGAATAGTTTCAGAGAGAATGGTACCAACTCCTCCTTGTATCTCTGGTAGAATTCAGCTGTGAATCCATCTGGTCCTGGACTTTTTTTGGTTGGTAGGCTATTAATTATTGCCTCAATTTCAGAGCCTGCTATTGGTCCATTCAGGGATTCAACTTCTTCCTGGTTTAGTCTTGGAAGAGTGAAAGTGTCCAGGAAATTATCCATTTCTTCTAGATTTTCCAGTTTATTTGCATAGAGGTGTTTATAGTATTCTCTGATTGTAGTTTGTATTTCTGTGGGATCGGTGGTGATATCCCCTTTATCATTTTTAATTGCATCGATTTGATTCTTCTCTCTTTTCTTCTTTATTAGTCTTGCTAGTGGTCTGTCAATTTTGTTGATCTTTTCAAAAAACCAACTCCTGGATTCATTGATTTTTTGGAGAGTTTTTTTGTGTCTCTATCTCCTTCAGTTCTGCTCTGATCTTAGTTATTTCTAGCCTTCTGCTAGCTTTTGAATGTGTTTGCTCTTGCCTCTCTAGTTCTTTTAATTGCGATGTTAGAGTGTCAATTTTAGATCTTTCCTGCTTTCTCTTGTGGGCATTTAGTGTTATACATTTCCCTCTACACACTGCTTTAAATGTGTCCCAGAGATTCTGGTATGTTGTATCTTTGTTCTCATTGGTTTCAAAGAACATCTTTATTTCTGCCTTCATTTCGTTATGTACCCAGTAGTCATTCAGGAGCAGGTTGTTCAGTTTCCATGTAGTTGAGCGGTTTTGATTGAGTTTCTTAGTCCTGAGTTGTAGTTTGATTGCACTGTGGTCTGAGAGACAGTTTGTTATAATTTCTGTTCTTGTACATTTGCTGAGGAGTGCTTTACTTCCAATTACGTGGTCGATTTTGGAGTAAGTATGATGTAGTGCTGAGAAGAATGTCTATTCTGTTGATTTGGGGTGGAGAGTTCTATAGATGTCTATTAGGTCTGCTTGCTGCAGAGATGAGTTCAATTCCTGGATATCCTTGTTAACTTTCTGTCTCGTTGATCTGTCTAATGTTGACAGTGGAGTGTTGAAGTCTCCCATTATTATTGTATGGGAGTCTAAGTCTCTTTGTACGTCTCTAAGGACTTGCTTTATGAATCTGGGTGCTCCTGTATTGGGTGCATATATATTTAGGATAGTTAGCTCTTCCTGTTGAATTGATCCCTTTACCATTATGTAATGGCCTTCTTTGTCTGTTTTGATCTTTGATGGTTTAAAGTCTGTTTTATCAGAGACTAGTATTGCAACCCCCGCTTTTTTTTGTTCTCCATTTGCTTGGTAAATCTTCCTCCATCCCTTTATTTTGAGCTTATGTATGTCTCTGCGTGTGAGATGGGTCTCCTGAATACAGCAGACTGATGGGTCTTGACTCTTTATCCAGTTTGCCAGTCTGTGTCTTTTAATTGGAGCATTTAGTCCATTTACATTTAAGGTTAAGATTGTTATGTGTGAACTTGATCCTGCCATTATGATATTAGCTGGTTATTTTGCTCGTTAGTTGATGCAGTTTCTTCCTAGCCTCCATGTTCTTTACATTTTGGCATGTTTTTGCAATGGCTGGTACCTTTTGTTCCTTTCCATGTTTAGTGCTTCCTTCAGGGTCTCTTGTAAGGCAGGCCTAGTGGTGACAAAATCTCTAAGCATTTGCTTATCTGTAAAGGATTTTATTTCTCGTTCACTTATGAATCTTAGTTTGGCTGGATATGAAATTCTGGGTTTAAAATTCTTTTCTTTAAGAATGTTGAATATTGGCCCCCACTCTCTTCTGGCTTGGAGAGTTTCTGCTGAGAGATCTGCTGTTAGTCTGATGGGCTTCCCTTTGTGGGTAACCCGACCTTTCTCTCTGGCTGCCCTTAAGATTTTTTCCTTCATTTCAACTTTGGTGAATCTGGCAATTATGTGTCTTGGAGTTGCTCTTCTCGAGGAGTATCTTTGTGGCATTCTCTGTATTTCCTGGATTTGAATGTTGGCCTGCCCTACTAGGTTGGGGAAGTTCTGCTGGATGATATCCTGAAGAGTGTTTTCCAACTTGGTTCCATTTTCCCCCTCACTTTCAGGCACCCCAATCAGACGTAGATTTGGTCTTTTTACATAATCCCATACTTCTTGCAGACTTTGTTCATTTCTTTTTCTTCTTTTTTCTTTTGGTTTCTCTTCTCGCTTCATTTCATTCATTTGATCCTCAATCGCAGATACTCTTTCTTCCAGTTGATCGAGTCGGTTACTGAAGCTTGTGCATTTGTCACGTATTTCTCGTGTCATGGTTTTCATCTCTTTCATTTCGTTTATGACCTTCTCTGCATTAATTACTCTAGCCATCAATTCTTCCACTTTTTTTTCAAGATTTTTAGTTTCTTTGCACTGGGTACGTAATTCCTCCTTTAGCTCTGAGAAATTTGATGGACTGAAGCCTTCTTCTCTCATCTCGTCAAAGTCATTCTCCATCCAGCTCTGATCCATTGCTGGCGATGAGCTGTGCTCCTTTGCCGGGGGAGATGTACTCTTATTTTTTGAATTTCCAGCTTTTCTGCCCTGCTTTTTCCCCATCTTTGTGGTTTTATCTGCCTCTGGTCTTTGATGATGGTGATATACTGATGGGGTTTTGGTGTAGGTGTCCTTCCTGTTTGATAGTTTTCCTTCTAACAGTCAGGACCCTCAGCTGTAGGTCTGTTGGAGATTGCTTGAGGTCCACTCCAGACCCTGTTTGCCTGGGTATCAGCAGCAGATGTAGCAGAAGATAGAATATTTCTGAACAGCGAGTGTACCTGTCTAATTCTTGCTTTGGAAGCTTCCTCTCAGGGGGGTACTCCACCCTGTGAGGTGTGGGGTGTCAGACTGCCCCTAGTGGGGGATGTCTCCCAGTTAGGCTACTCTGGGGTCAGGGACCCACTTGAGCAGGGAGTCTGTCCCTTCTCAGATCTCAACCTCCGTGTTGGGAGATCCACTGCTCTCTTCAAAGCTGTCAGACAGAGTCGTTTGCGTCTGCAGAGGTTTCAGCTGTGTTTGTTATTGCCCTGTCCCCAGAGGTGGAGTCTACAGACACAGGCAGGTTTCCTTGAGCTGCTGTGAGCTCCACCCAGTTCTGACATCATTGTTTTCATTGAGAAGCTTGTTAAGAGTGTTTTCACAGAATCTGCAGTGAGACACAGAGCGGTGCTTTGAAACCACAAATATAATCAGCTCAGAACAGAAAGAAACTTTCTAAGAAACTGTTCTGTGATGTGTGAATTCAACTCACTGCGTTACACCTGTATTTCGAGGAGCTTTTTGTTTGTCCAGTTTTTGTGGAATCTGAGAACGGATATTTCTGATTGCTTTGAAGACTGTACGGCCAAAGGAAATACCCTCAGATAAAATCACGAAAGAAGCTTTCTGAGAAACTTCTTTGTGATGTGTGAATTCATCTCATAGAGTTACACAATTCTCTTCATGAAGCCGTTTGCTAAGCCTGTTCTCTTGGAATCTACAAAGTGATATTTGGGAGTACATTGAGCGCTATGGTGAAAAAGGAAATAACCTCAGATAAAAACTGGAAAGAAACGTTGTGAGAAACTGCATTGTGACTTGTGAATGCAACTCACAGAGTTATACTTTTCTTTTCATTGATCAGTTTGCTAACACTGTTTTCTTGAAATCTGCAATGGGTATTTCTTAGTGCAATGAAGCTTATCGTGACAAAGGAAATATCCTCACATAAAAACTAGAGAGAAGCTTTCTGAGAAACTGCTTTGTGATGTGTGAATTCAACTCACTGAATTACTCCACTATGTCATGGAGCCGTTTGCTAGTCCTGTTTTCGTGGGATCTGAGAACTGATATTTCAGATCACTTTGAAGACTATATGGCCAAAGGATATATCCTCAGATAAACACGAGAAATAAGCCTTCTGAGAAACTTCTTTGTGATATGTGAATTCATCTCATAGAGTTACACATTTCTCTTCATGAAGCCGTTTTCTAAGACTGTTCGCCTGGAATCTGCAAAGTGACATTTGGGAGCGCTTTGAGGGCTATGGTGAAAACGGAAGTATCCGCAGATAAAAACTGGAAAGAAGCATTGTGAGAAACTGCATTGTGATATGTGGATGCAGCTCACAGAGTTACACTTTTCTTTTCATTGATCAGTTTGCTAACACTGTTTTCTTGATATCTGCAATGGGATATTTCTTAGCGCAATGAAGCTTACAGTGAGAAAGGAAATATCCTCAGATAAAAACTGGAAAGAAGCTTTCTGAAAAACTGCTTGAGATATATGAATTCATCTCACAGTGTTACACTTTCCTTTCATGGAGCAGTCTATTACCACTGTTTTTGGTGAATCTGAGAAGGGATACTTTGAATCGCATTGACACCTATGCTGATAATAAATTTCCTCAATTAAAAATGTGAAAGAAGCTTTCTTGGAAACTTCTTAGTGATATATGAGTTCAACTCACAGAGTTACAACTTAGTCTTCATGAAGCAGTTTGCTAACACTGTTTTCGTGGAATCTGCAAAGTGATATTTGGGAGTGCATTGAGGCCTATGGTGAAAAAGGAAGTATCCACAGATAATAACTAGAAAGAATCTTTCTGAGAAATTGCTTTCTGATATGAGAATTCATCACACAGAGATTCACCTTTCCCTTCTTGTAACAGTTTGCTAACACTGTTTTCGTGGTATCTGCAAAGTGATATTTGGGAGGGCTTTGAGGCCTCTGGTGAAAAAGGAAATATCCACAGACAAAAACTGGAAAGAAGGGTTCTGAGAAAGTGGATTGTGATTTGTGACTTCAACTCACTGAATTACACCTGTGTTCGAGGAGCCATTTGCTAGACCTGTTTTTGTGGAGTCTGAGAACTGATATATCAGATCGGTTTGAAGTCTACATGGCCATGAGAAATATCCTCAGATAAAAACGAGAAAGAAGCTTTCTGAGAAACTTCTTTGTGATGCGTGAAATCATCTCACAGAGTTACACCTTTCTCTTCATGAAGCCATTTGCTAAGACTGTTCTCGTGGTATCTACAAAGTGATATTTGGGAGCGCATTGAGAGCTATGGTGAAAAAGGAAATATCCTCAGATAAAAACGGGAAAGAAGCGTTGTGAGAAACTGCATTGTGACGTGTGAATGCAACTCACAGCGTTACACTTTTCTTTTCATTGATCAGTTCGCTAACACTGTTCTCTTGAAATCTGCAATGGGATATTTCATAACGCAATGAAGCTTATGGTGACAAAGGAAATATCTCTACAGTCTCTACTGCTTTATGACCTGTGAATTCGTCTAACAGAGTTAGATCATTAGTTTAATTGGTCTGTTTGGTAGCATTATTTACATGTATCCTGCATTGGGATATGTGGGAAAGCATTGAGGCCTTTGTTGAAACAGGAAATATCCTCAGATATAAAGTAAGAAGAAGCCTTCTGGGAAACTGCTTTGGAATGAGTAAATTCATCTCCCAGAGATACATCATTCCTGTAATGGTGCAGATCGTAACACTGTCATTGTGGAATCTGAGAAGGGATATTTTGAATCGCAATGAAGCCAATGGTGACAAAAGAAATATAGTCAGATGATCACTACAAAATGTTTTTCTGAGAAACTGCTTTGTGATGTGTGAATTCATAGCACAGAGTTACACCATTCTTCTCATTGAGCAATGTGCTAACACTGTCATCCTGGAATCTGCAATGGGATATTCGGGAGGGCTTTAAGGCCTATGGTGAAAAATGAGATATCCTCAGATAAAATCTTTAGGAAGCTTTCTGAGAAACTGCTTGGGGATGGATCAATTCATCTCACAGAGCTATACCATTTCTGTCATAGAGCAGTGTGGTAGCACTGTTATTGTGGAGTCTGAGAAGGGATATTTTGAACCGCAATGAAGCTTATGGTAACAAAGGAAATATAGTCAGATAATCACATCAAAAATGCTTTCTGAGAAACTGTATTGTGATATGTGAATTCATCTGACAGAGTTACACCATTCTCATTGGACATTTTGTTAACAGTGTCCTCGCGGAATCCACAATGGGATACGCAGGAGTGCATTGGGGCTTCTGGGGAAAGGAAATATTCGAAGATGAATACAGGAAAGAAGCTTTCTGTGAAACTCCTCAGTGATGTGGGAAATCATCTCACAGAGTTACATCATTCTTATCATTTAGAAGTTTCCTAGCACTGGTTTTGTATAATCTGAGAAGCGATGTTTGGATCGCAATGAATCTTATGGTGACAAAGGAAATGTGCTCAGATGAAAACCAGAAAGATGCTTTCCTTGTGACGTGTGAATTCATCTCACAGAGTTACAGCATTCTTCTCATTGGGCAGTTCGCTGACACTGTCTTCACAGAATCTGCAATGGGATATTTGGGAGCGCATTAAGGCCTCTGCTGAAAAAGGAGATATCCTCAGATGAAAACTAGAAAGAAGCTTTCTGAGCAACTGCTTTGCACTGAATCAGTTCATCTCAGATTTACACCATTCCTAACATGGAGCAATTTGATAGCCCTGTGATTGTGGAATCTCAGATGGCAAAATTAATTCTCATTGAGGCCTGCTGTGACAAAGGAAAGATCCTCAGATAAAAACTAGAAAGATGTTTTCTGAGAAACAGCTTTGAGATGTGTGAATTCATCTTCCAGAAGTACACCATTCTTCTCATTGTGCAGTTTGCTAACACTGTTTTCGTGGAATCTGCAATGTGGTATTCTAGGACGCCTTAAGGCCCTTGGTGAAAAATGAAGTATCCTCAGATAAAAACCAGAAAGAATCTTTCTGAGAGACTACTTTGTAGGTATGAATTCGTTTAAAAGAGTTACACCATTATTCTCATTGAGCAATGTGCATACCGTTGTCGAGGCGGAATCTGCAATGGGATATTTGAGAGCGCATTAAGGCCTATGGTGCAAAAGGAGATATCTTCAGATAAAAACTATAAAGAAGCTTTCTGAGAAACAGCTTGGGGATGGATCAGTTCATCTCACAGAGCTACACCATTCCTGTCATGGAGTAGTTTGGCAGCACTGTGATTGTGGAGTCTGAGAAGGGATAGTTTGGATCGCAATGAAGCCTAAGGTGCAAAGGAAATATCCTCAGATAATAACTACGGAAATTCTTTCTGAGAAACTTCTTTGTGATGTGTGACTTCATCTGGGAGAGTTACACCATTCTCATTGGGCAGTTTGCTGGCACTGTCCTCGCGGAATCTGCAATGGGATATGCAGGAGCACTTTGAGGCTCATGGGGGAAAGGAAATACTCAAAGATAAATACTGGAAAGAGGTTTTCTGTGACACTCCTCGGTGACGTGGGAAATCATCTCACAGAGTTACACTGTTCTTATCATTTAGAAGTTTCATAGCACTGGTTTTCTGTAATCTGAGTAGTGATGTTTTGATCGCAGTGAAGCCTATGGTGACAAGGAAATATCCTCAGATTAAAACCAGAAATCAGCTTTCTGACAACCTGCTTTGTGATGTGTGAATTCATCTTACAGAGTTACACCATTCTTCTCAATGAGCAGTTTGCTAACACTGTTTTCGTGGAATCTGCAATGGGATATTCAGGGGCTCATTAAGGCCTAGGGTGAAAAATGAAATATCCTCAGATGAAAACTAGAAAGAAACTTTCTGAGACACTACTCTGTGAAGTGTGAATTCGTCTAACAGAGTTAGAGCATTAGTTTAATTGGGCCGTTTGCTAGTACTATTTACATGTATCCTGCATTGAGTATGCAGGAACCCATTGAGGGCTTTGTTGAAACAGGAAATATCCTCAGATATAAAGTAGGAGGAAGCTTTCCAATAAACTGCTTTGGAATGGGTAAATTCATCTCCCAGAGTTACACCATTCTTGTCATGGAGCAAATCGTAACAGTGTCATTGTGGAATCTGAGAAGGGATACTTCAATCGCAATGAAGCCTATGGTGACACAGGAAATATAGTCAGATAAGCTCTACAAAAATTCTTTCTGAAAACTGCTTTGTGATGTGTGAATTCTTCGCACAGAGTTACACCATTGTTCTCACTGAGCAACGTGCTAACACTGTCATCGCGGAATCTGCTATGGGATATTCAGGAAGGCCTGAAGGCCTATGGGGAAAAGGAGATATCCTCAGATAAAAACTATTAGGAAGCTGTCTGAGAAACTGCTTGGGGATGGATCAATTCGTCTCACAGAGCTATGCAATTCCTGTCATGGAGCAATTTGGTAGCACTGTTATTGTGGAATCTGAGAAGGGATATTTTCAATCACAATGAAGATTATGGTGACAAAGGAAATATAGTCAGGTAATCACGACAAAATGGCTTTCTGAGAAACTGTATTGCGATGTGTGAATTCATCTGACAGAGTTACACCATTCTCATTGGGCAGTTTGCTAACACTGTCCTCATGGAATCCACAATGGGATATGGGGGAGCACATTGGGGCTTCTGGGGAAAGGAAATATTCAAAGATGAATACTGGAAAGAAGCTTTCTGTGAAACTCCTCGGTGATGTGGGAAATCATCTCACAGAGTTACACCGTTCTTATCATTCAGAAGGTTCATAGCACTGGTTTTGTGTAATCTGAGAAGCGATGTTTTGGATCGCAATGAAGCCTATGTGACAAAGGAAATGTGCTCAGATGAAAACCAGAAAGATGCTTTCTGAGAAACTGCTTTGTGACGTGTGAATTCATCTCACAGAGTTACAGCATTCCTCTCATTGGGCAGTTTGCTGACACTCTCTTCACAGAATCTGCAACACGATATTCAGAAGTGCATTAAGGCCTCTGCTGAAAAAGGAGATATCCTCAGATGAAAACTAGAAAGAAGCTTTCTGAGCAACTGCTTTGGGATGGATCAATTCATCTCAGATTTACACCATTCCTAACATGGAGCAGTTTGGTAGCCCTGCGATTGTGGAATCTGAGAAGGCAAAATTAATTCTCATTGAGGCCTGCTGTGACAAAGGAAAGATCCTCAGATAAAAACTAGAAAGATGTTTTCTGAGAAACAGCTTTGAGATGTGTGAATTCATCTTCCAGAAGTACACCATTCTTCTCATTGCGCAGTTTTCTAACACTGTTTTCATGGAATCTGCAATGTGGTATTCTGGGACGCCTTAAGGCCCATGGTGAAAAATGAAATATAATGAGATAAAAACTAGAAAGAATCTTTCTGAGAGACTACTTTGTAGGTGTGAATTCATCTAAAAGAGTTACACTGTTCTTCTCATTGAGCAATGTGTTACCACTCTCGTGGCAGAATCTGCAATGGGATATTCGGGAGCACATTAAGGCCTATGGTGCAAAAGGAGATATCCTCAGATAAAAACTATACAGAAGCTTTCTGAGAAACTGCTTGGGGATGGATCAACTCATCTCACAGAGCTACACCTTTCCTGTCATGGAGCAGTTTGTTAGTACTGTTATTGTGGAGTCTGAGAAAGAATAGTTTGGATGGCAATGAAGCCTATGGTGCAAAGGAAATATCCTCAGATAGTAACTGCAGAAATGCCTTCTGAGAAACTTCTTTGTGATGTGTGACTTCATCTGAGAGAGTTACACCATTCTCATTGGGCAGTTTGCTGACTGTCCTCGCAGAATCTGCAATGGGATATGCAGGAGCCTTTTGAGGCTTATGGGGAAAGGAAATATTCAAAGATAAATACTGGAAAGATGCTTTCTGTGACACTCCTCAATGATGAGGAAAATCATCTCACAGAGTTACACCATTCTTATCATTTAGAAGTTTCATAGCACTGGTTTGTTGTAATCTGAGAAGCGATGTTTTGGATTGCAATGAAGTCTATGGTGACAAGGAAATATCCTCAGATAAAAACCAGAAAGCAGCTTTCTGACAACCTGCTTTGTGATGTGTGAATTCATCTTACATAGTTACACCATTCTTCTCAATGAGCAGTTTGCTAACACTATGTTCGTGGAATCTGCAATGGGATATTCAGGGGCGCTTTAAGGTCTATGGTGAAAAAAGGAGATATCCTCAGATAAAAACTATTAGGAAGCTTTCTAAGAAACTGCTTGGGGATGGATCAATTCATCTCACAGAGCTACACCATTCCTGTCATGGAGCAGGTTGGTAGCACTGTTATTGGGGAATCTGAGAAAGTATATTTTGAATCTCAATGAAGCTTATGATGACAAAGCAAATATAGTCAGATAATCACTTCAAAAATGCTTTCTGAGAAACTACATTGTGATGTGTGAATTCATCTGACAGAGTTACACCATTCTTGTTGGGCAGTTTGCTAACACTGTCCTCGCAGAATCCGCAATGGGATACGCAGGAGCGCATTGGGGCTTCCAGGGAAAGGAAATATTCAAAGATGAACACTGGAAAGAAGCTTTCTGTGAAACTCATCGGTGACATGGGAAATCATCTCACAGAGTTCCACCATTCTTATCATTTAGAAATTTCTTAGCATTGGTTTTGTGTAATCTGAGAAGCGATGCTTTGGATCGCAATGAAGCCTATGTGACAAAGGAAATGTGCTCAGATGAAAACCAGAAAGATGCTTTCTGAGAAACTGCTTTGTGACGTGTGAATTCATCTCACAGAGTTACAGCATTCCTCTCATTGGGCAGTTTGCTGACACTCTCTTCACAGAATCTGCAGTGGGATATTCAGGAGCACATTAAGGCCTCTGCTGAAAAAGGAGATATCCTCAGATGAAAACTAGAAAGAAGCTTTCTGAGCAACTGCTTTGGGATGGATCAATTCATCTCAGATTTACACCATTCCTAACATGGAGCAGTTTGGTAGCCCTGTGATTGTGGAATCTCAGATGGCAAAATTAGTTCTCATTGAGGCCTGCTGTGACAAAGGAAAGATCCTCAGATAAAAATTAGAAATATGTTTTCTGAAAAACAGCTTTGAGATGTGTGAATTCATCTTCCAGAAGTACACCATTCTTCTCATTGCACAGTTTGCTAACAATGTTTTCGTGGAATCTGCAATGTGGTATTCTGGGATGCCTTAAGGCCCATGGTGAAAAATGAAATATCGTCAGATAAAAGCTAGAAAGAATCTTTCTGAGAGACTACTTTGTAGGTGTGAATTCATCTAAAAGAGTTACACCATTCTTCTCATTGAGCAATGTGCTACCACTGTCGTGGCAGAATCTGCAATTGGATATTTGGGAGCGCATTAAGGCCTATGGTGCAAAAGGAGATATCCTCAGATAAAAACTATTAGGAAGCTTTCTGAGAAACTGCTTGGGGATGGATCAATTCATCTCACAGAGCTACACCATTCCTGTCATGGAGTAGTTTGGCAGCACTGTTATTTTGGAGTCTGAGAAGGGATAGTTTGGATTGCAATGAAGCCTATGGTGCAAAGGAAATATCCTCAGATAGTAACTACAGAAATGCTTTCTGAGAAACTTCTTTGTGATGTGTGACTTCATCTGAGAGAGTTACACCATTCTCATTGGGCAGTTTGCTGAAACTGTCCTCGTGGAATCTGCAATGGGATATGCAGGAGCGCTTTGAGGCTTATGGGGAAAGGAAATACTCAAAGATAAATACTGGAAAGAAGTTTTCTGTGACACTCCTCGGTGATGAGGGAAATCATCTCAGAGAGTTACACCATTCTTATCATTTAGAAGTTTCATAGCACTGGTTTGGTGTAACCTGAGAAGCGATGTTTTGGATCGTGATGAAGCCTATGGTGACAAGGAAATATCCTCAGATTAAAACCAGAAAGCAGCTTTCTGACAACCTGCTTTGTGATGTGTGAGTTCATCTTACAGAGTTACACCATTCTTCTCAATGAGCAGTTTGCTAACACTGTGTTCGTGGAATCTGCAATGGGATATTCAGGGGCACATTAAGGCCCATGGTGAAATATGAAATATCCTCAGATGAAAACTAGAAAGAAGCTTTCTGAGAGACTGCTTTGTGACATGTGAATTCTTCTAACAGAGTTAGACCATTAGTTTTTTTGGGCTGTTTGCTAGCGCTATTTACGTATAACCTGCATTGTGATATGCGGGAACGCATTAAGGCTTTTGTTGAAATAGGAAATATACTTAGATTATAAAGTTGGAAGAAGCCTTCCAAGAAATTACTTTGGGATGGGCAAATTCATCACCCAGAGTTACACCATTCTTGTCATGGAGCAGAACGTAACACTGTCATTGTGGAATCTGAGAAGGAATGTTTTGAATCACAATGAAGCCTATGGTGACAAAAGAAATATAGTCAGATAATCACCAAAAAAATTCTTTCTGAGAAACTGCTTTGTGATGTGTGAATTCATAGCACAGAGTTACACCATTCTTCTCATTGTGCAATGTGCTAACACTGTCATCCCGGAATCTGCAATGGGATATTCTGGTGCTCATTAAGGCCTATGGTGAAAAAGGAGATATCTTCAGATAAAAACTATTAGGCCGCTTTCTGAAAAACTGCTTGGGGATGGGCCAATTCATCTCACAGAGCTACACCATTTCTGTCATGGAGCAGTTTGGTAGCACTGTTATTGTGGAATCTGAGAAGGGATATTTTCAATCACAATGAAGCTTACGGTGACAAAGGAAATATAGTCAGATAATCACTTCAAAAACGCTTTCTGAGAAACTGCATTGCGATGTGTGAATTCATCTGAGAGAGTTACACCATTCTCGTTGGGCAGTTTGTTAACACTGCCCTCCCGGAATCTGCAATGGGATATGCAAGAACGCATTGGGGCTTCCGGGTAAGGAAATATTCAAAGATGAATACTGGAAAGAAGCTTTCTGTGAAACTCCTCGGTGACGTGGGAAATCATCTTACAGAGTTCCACCATTCTTATCATTTAGAAGTTTTGTAGCATAGGTGACGTGGGAAATCATCTCACAGAGTTACACCATTCTTATCATTTAGAAGTTTCATAGCACTGGTTTTGTGTAATCTGAGAAGCGATGTTTTGGATCTCCATGAAGCCTATGGTGACAAGGAAATATCCTCCGATAGAAATCAGAAAGCAGCTTTCTGAGAAACTGCTTTGTGATGTGTGAATTCATCTTGCAGAGTTACACCATTCTTCTCAATGAGCAGTTTGCTAACACTGTTTTTGTGGAATCTGCAATGGGATATTCAGGGGCATGTTAAGGCCTATGGTGAAAAATGAAATATCCTCAGATGAAAACTAGAAAGAAGCTTTCTGAGAGACTGCTTTGTGATGTGTGAATTCCTCTAACAGAGTTACACTATTAGTTTAATTGGGCTGTTTGCTAACACTATTTACATGTAACCTGCATTGAGATATGCGGGAACGCATTGAGACCTTTGTTGAAACAGGAAATATCCTCAGATATAAGCTAGAAAGAAGCCTTCCAAAAAACTGCTTTGGGATGGGTAAATTCATCTCCCAGAGTTACACCATTCTTGTCATGGAGCAGATCGTAACACTGTCATTGTGGAATCTGAGAAGGGATATTTTGAATCGCAATGAAGCCTATGGTGACAAAGGTGTCAGTCTGAGAAGGGACTGTTTGGATCCCAATGAAGCCTATGGTGCAAAGGAAATATCTTCTGATAATATATAGAAAGATGTTTTGTTAGAAACTGCTTTGTGATTTGTGAATTCATCGCACAGAGTTACACCATTCTTCTCATTGGGCAGTTTGCTAACACTTTTCTTGTGGAATCTGCCATGGGATATTCTGGAGGGCTTATGGTGAAAAAGGAAATATCCCAAGATAGAAACTGGAGAGAAGTTTTCTGAGAATCTGCTTAGGGACTTGTGAAATCATCTCACGGAAGTACACCATTCTTATCATTCAGAAGTTTCATAGCAGTGGTTTTTGGGAATCTGAGAAGGGAGATTTTGGATCGCAATGAAGCCTATGGTGACAAAGGAAATGTGCTCAGATAAAAACCAGAAAGATAGATGCTTTCTGAGAAACTGTTTTGTGACGTGTGAATTCATCTCACAGAGTTACAGCATTCTTCTCACTGGGCAGTTTGCTAACACTGTCCTTGCGGAATCCGCAATGGGATATTGTCGAGCGCATTGAAGCTTATGGTGAAAAAGGAAATATCCTAAGATAAATCCTGGAAAGAAGTTTTCTGAGAAACTGCTTGGTGACTTGTGAAAGCATCTCACAGAGTTACAACATTCTTTTCATGGAGAAGTTTCCTGGCACTGGTTTTGGGGAATCTGGGAAAGGATATTTTGGATTGCAATGAAGCCTATGCTGACAAGAAAATGTGCTCAGATGAGAACCAGAAAGATGCTCTCTGCGAAACTGCTTTTTGACTTCTGAAATGATCTCACAGAGTTACACCATTTTTTTCATGGAGAATTTTCATAGCAGTGGTTTTTGGGAATCTGAGAAGGGATATTTTGAATCTCATTGAAGGCTATGGAGACAAGAAAATGTGCTCAGATAAAAACCAGAAAGATGCTTTCTGAGAAACCGCTTTGTGATGTGTCATCTTACAGAGTTATACCATTCTTCTCATCGAGCAGTTTCCTAACAGTGTTTTGGTGGAATCTTGAATGGGATATTTTGGGGCCCCTTGAGGCCGTTGTTGAAAAAGGAAATATCCTCAGATATAAACTAGAAAGAAGGTTTCTGAGAAACTGCTTTGTGATGCGTGAATTCGTCTTACAGAGTTACATCATTCTTTTCATTGAGCAACGTCCTAACACTGTCATCACAGAATCTGCAATGGGATATGCAGGAGCACTTTGTGGCTTACGGGGGAAAGGAAATATCCAAAGATAAATACTGGAAAGAAGTTTTCTGTGAGACTCCTCGGTGACGTGTGAAATCATCTCACAGAGTTACACTATTCTTTTCATGGAAAGTTTCGTAGTTCTTTTTTTGTGGAATCTCTAAAGGGATACTTTGGATCGCAATGGTGACAAGGAAGTATCCTCAGATAAATACCAGAAAGAAGCTTTCTGAGAAACTGCTTTGTGATGTGTGAAATCTTCTCTCAGAGTTACACCATTCCTTTCATGGAGCAGTTTTTTTAACACTGTGTTCCTGGAATCAGCATTGGGATATTCGGGAACTCATTGAGACCTATGGTGATAAAGCAAATATCCTCAGGTAAAAACTGGAGAGAAGCTTTCTGAGAAACTGCTTTGTGATGGATGAATTCATCTCACAGAGTTACACCATTCTTCTCATTGAGCAGTGTGCTAACACTGTCTTCGTGGAATCTGCAATGGTATATTCAGGGGTGCATTAAGGTCTATGGTGAAAAAAATAAATCCCCGGATATAAACTAGGAAGAAGCTTTCTGAGAACTTGCTTTGTGTTCTGTGAATTCACCTAATAGAATTACATCATTACTTTAATTGAACCATTTGCTAACACTATTTATGTGGAATTTGCATTGGGATATGTGGGAGCGCATTGAGGTCTATGTTGAAAAAGGAAATATCCTCAGATATAAACTATAAAGAAGCCTTCTAAGAAACTGCTTTGGTTGGGTAAATTCATCTCACAGAATTAGGCCATTCCTGTCATGGAAAAATTTGGTAACACTGTTACTGTGGAATCTGAGACGGAAAAATTTGTTGGCATTGAAGCCTATGCTGACAAAGGAAATATCCTCAGATGAAAACTAGAAAGAAGCCTTCTGAGAAACTGCTTTGTGGTGTATGAATTCCTCTCACAGAGTCACACCATTCTTTTTCTGGAGCAGTTCGGTAGCACTGTTTTACAGGATCTGAGGAGGGACATTTTGGATGGTATTGAAGCCTATGGTGGCCACGGAACTATCCACAGGTAAAAACTAGAAAGAAACTTTCTGAGAGACTGCTGTGTGATGTGTGATTTCATCTTAGAGAGTTACACCATTCTTTCATTGAGCAGTTTGCTAACACTGTTTTCGTGAAATCTGCAATTGGATATTCGGGAGTGCATTGGGTCCTATTTCGAAATAGGAAATATCTTCAGATAAAAACTAGAAAGAATCTTTCTGAGAAACTGGTTTTTGAGGTGTTCATTCATCTCACAGATTCACCTTTCTTTTCACTGTGCAGTTTGCTAACTCTGTTTTGGCGGAATCTGCATTGGGATATTTTGGAGCACTCTGAGGCCTATGGTGAAAAAGGAAATACCCTCAGATAAAAACCAGAGAGAAGCTTTCTGAGAAATTCCTTTGTGATAGGTGAATTAATCTCACAGAGTTACACCATTCTTTTCATGGAGCAGTTTTCTAGCACTGTTCTTGTGGAATCTGAGAAAGCATATTTTGGATCGTATTGAAGTCTATAGTGACAAGACAATGTCCTCAGATAACAATCAGAAAGAACCTTTCTGAGAAACTGCTTTTTGTTATGTGCATTTATCTCAGAATTATTCCTTTCTTTTCACTGAGCAGTTTGCTAACGCTGTTTTATACAGTGTTATACAACAGATTCATCTTGTTGTACATAAGTTGAAGAACTTTTACATAAGTTGAATAAGTTGTAGAACTTATTCATCTTGCATAAATAAAATTTCATACGTCTTGAAAAACAATTCCCCATTTCTCCCTTCGATAGGCAACCTGCATTCTACTTCTAGTTTCTTTGAGTTTGACTATTTTAGCTACCTTGTATGAGTGGTATTTTATGGTAGTTGTACTTCTGTGACTGGCTTATTTCACTCAACATACCTTCAAGGTGCATTTCTGTCACATATGACAGGATTTTCTTCTTTCTTTTGGCTGAATAAAAAACATTTCATTGTATTCATTGTACGTGTATATCACATCTGCCTTATCCATTCATTTTCTGATGGACATTTAAGTTGTTTTCACATCTTGGCTATTGTGAATAATATTGCAATGAATATGAAAGTGCAGATATTTCTTCAAGATCCTGATTTCAATTCTTTTGGATAAATATACAGAAGCGGGATTGCTGGATTATATGGTAGTTCTATTTTTATCTTATAAGAAAATGCCATATGGTTTTCCATTGAGACATCCTTAGCAGATCAAAGCTATTTGAGATTCATCCTCTTGAGATCCAAGGTCTATCACTTGGTTTTGTTTCTCTGGCCACATATTTCTCTTATCAGGTCCCAAAGAAGCTCTCCATTCGTATTTTTCTATGTTCAGGTGAGATAATTTCTGAACACACATGAGATTCACTTAAAATCATCTCATAGTCTCCCAGCTCTGCTGTGGTGTCCCAAATGTGAATGCCATCAGTCTCTTTGATACTCACTGTTCTCCCATCCCTATCTTGATCCACTATTGTTTTCTGGCCAGCCTTTCAGCTTTAATTTAATCAATAGGCATTGATTGAACTCCTAGTTTATCTTGACATCTAGGTCCTCAGAGAGGTGAGGTTGATTTCTAGTTGAGCTCTTGAAATGTTCCACTTGGTTACAAATTCAATTTCTTTCCCAGAAATTCTTTCACCTTCCTAGGACACTGCCTTGAGAACAGTAGCTATAATTACAGTCATCACCTGATTTATGATACTTTACTGTCCATCTTCACTATCTCTCAATTTCTAGCCATATGTGGAATTAATGAGAATATGTTAGGAACCACTAACCCTGCATCTTGCAAGTCTTTCACGGTGGCAATAATTTATGTAGTTCTCCAAAGGATAACTTTTCATTAATTATCCTGTTTGTGAAGGACAGTTACCAACTGGCCTCTCTAAGTCTCCATTCTGACTGCCTCCCTGTAGCATTGGACCCTTTGATATCTATCAGCTCAAAACCAATGTCTAGAAATGGTTAAAATGTATTGATATTTTCCTTTTGCCCAGTCACCATGGTAAATAGAGGCAGGTTTCTTTGGAGAAAGCTAAGAAGAGAATACATTGTACAAACACATGGTTTGCCTTTGAATCCTTTGTCAAGATGACCTGTATTCCCTTCACACAAAGGGCTTGAACCTGTGGACTGGCTCTAGTCTAATTTAGTCAAGACCTATAAATTGTGAGGACTTAATATTTTTTGAATATTTATGTACCCCCAGATTTATATGTTGAAATTCTCACAGCCAAGGTGATACCATTAGGATGCGAGGACTTCAGAAGTCGATTATATCATGGGGACAGAGCCCTCAAGAATAAGATTAGTGCCCTTATAAAAGATGAGTCCCCAGTGAGACCCATCACCATGTGAGGTTAGAGTGAAATCTCTGTGTATGAAGAAGTGGGCCTGTCACCAGACACAGAATCTTTCAGCATCTTGATCTTAGACTTCTCAGTTTCTGGAACTATGTGAAACAAATTTCCATTGTTTATAAGCCATTCAGTCTGTAGTATTCTACTATAGTAGACTAAACAGGCTAAGGATGCCTGAATCTGATCTCTGTTCACAGTAACTAGAAATTATGGTTTACACAGACCAAGTAAGATTTCAGTAAGCTGCCCATTTATTTCAGTTCTAGAAAATTGATCTTAAGCATCACCATAGTTTTCTCTCTAGAAGACAATATTTTAATTCTAGCTTTCAATTCTAGAGATGCCATAATTTACAGTCATTTCCAAGGATGTTTGTTTTTCTCTGATTATTGCTCCAGCCCTGCTACCAACAATACCCATACCCTTCTTATATTTGGCTACTGAGTGGTCTCTATACTGCAAGATCAATCATTCACAACTACTTCAGGGAATCAGTTAATTTCAGTGGAAGTTTTTTCCCACTGTCATTACCTGTCTGTAGAAGTCAGCTAGTGCAGAGCTTTCCAAATATGCAAGTGCTCCCCAGCAATGTACTTTTTAATATTTTGATTAGAGAAAGAATGTCCTTTATGTCAACCTAGTTGACAAAGGTAAGAGTAGATGAGTGGCTTGCTATGATAAATCCACTCAAATGTTTTTGTCAATGGAGCCTTCAAATTTCTTTATATTAGGATTTCTGAACCTTGGTACTATTGATAATTTTGGAGCAAATTATTCTTTTCTGAGAGAGGCTGTCAAGTGCAGTATGGATGGTTTAACAGCATCTCTGGTCTTTACTCAGCAGTTCTTGTTAGTTATGAGAACCAAGAAATTGGCAAATATCACTTGAGGAGGGAGGGTAAAATTTCTCCTACTCAAGAAACACTGCTCTATATTATTGAAGGAAATGTGGTTGACTCTAGTTGTCAGACAATTATAACTGTTATAGTATTTATCTATCTAAAAATACATGTATCTTCAGCTAACACACTGGGTCCACTGTTTCTAGTAAATGTACATATATCAATAAATTTGACTTGATGCATTTTGATTTTTCCTGATCTAGTACCCTCAGAATTCCTTGCCAGCATACTTCCCACATTGTTCCAAATGCTGTTGAGAGAATCCTTCAGTTATTTCACTTTATAATCTGTCTCTCCTTGGCTTTGACTCTGAGCTCACGTCTCTTGGGTTTGCTGGTATCTGACTCAGTTATAGAACCCAGAGGCAATATGGGGTCGTAGGGCAGTTCTCAAGAAATACCAACACTCCTTTGCAAGATAACTGTTTCTAGTGAAGTGAAAGAGATATTCCATTCTCATTAAATATCCACATACTCCACTACATTTTTCAGACTCCTTCCAATTACTGTGAGCCATGTGACTAACCCTGGAAAATGTGCTTTGAAGAGAAATAGTATGTGACACTTTTTAGCTGAGGCATGTAAGAACAGGTTTGGGACCCTCTTCTTCTCTTTCTCACTGTGAAAACTCCAGTTCAGCTCTGAGGTGACTGAGCTTCAGTCAATAGATAGAAACAGAGATCCTTGCTTATTTTCATTGGACGTGTAGCAGGAGACAGAAACACACTTTTGTTAGGTTTGGTATTTCAGCACAGACCATCCTATTCTAATTAATCCAGTAAGGTCATTAGAGAGTTTTCTATTATAGGGATGGTGGCTTAATTAGATAGGAGAGATGACTTGCTTCTTCTATCAAAAGAGAGTTAGTAGGTATTTGATTCCTAAATCTACAGTTTATAATTTAAGTAAGTACTTCATCACTTGCATGTCATGAATGATCGATATTCATATTTTTGTTATTAAGGAAGTCATTACTGCAACCAACTTTAACCAGGTTAGATAAGTAATTCCAGCCATTGAAACTTGAGAGTTTGCTCCTGAAATCACTTTTCTGTAATAATTTATTTTCTACTGGTAAGATAGTAGTAAGCTTGCTGGATCTAATAGTTCTATTTTCAGTTCTTTCAGATATCGCCATAATATTTTCCATAAAGTTTGAACTAATTTACATTCCCACCAATGGTGTATGAGCATTCCCTTTTCACTGCATTCATGCAAATTTTTTTTTGACTGTTTAGTAATAGCCATTCTGATTGGTGTAACAGTGTGGTTTTAATTTGCATTTCTGTGATGAATATTTATGTTGAACATTTTTTCATGGGTTTTCGGCCACTTATATTTCTTCTTTTTTATTTATTTATTTATTTATTATTATTATACTTTAAGTTGTAGGGTATATTTCTTCTTTTGAGAAATGTCTGTTCACGTCCTTTGCCAAGTTTTTAATGAAATTGTCTGTTTTTTTCTTGTTGAGTTGTTTGAGTTTCTTGTAGACTCAGGATATTAACCCTTTGTTGGAGGCATAATTTGTCAATATTTTCTCTAATTCTGAAGGTTATCTTTTTATGCTGTTGATTATTTCTTTTGCTGTGCAGATACTTTTTAGTTTGATTAAATCCCATTTGTCTATTTTTGTTTTTGTTGTGTTTGTTTTTGCGGTCTTCATCATAAATTATTTGCCTAGGCCAAAGTCCAGAAGAGTTTTTCCTAGATTCCAGAATTTTTATAGTTTCAGGTCTTGTATTTAGTTATTTAATACTTCTTGAGTTAAGTTTTGTATATGGTGAGAGAGAGTGGTCCAGTCTCATTCTTCTTCAAGTGGCTAGCCAGTATTCCCAGCACCATTTATTGATTAGGGAGCTATTTCCCCATTGTTTATTTTTGTTGGTTTTATTGAAGATCAGTTGGTTGTAAGTATGTGGCTTTCTTTCTGGGGTCTATCTTTTTTTTTTTTTTTTTTTTGAGATGGAGTCTCACTCTGTTGCTAAGGCTGGAGTGCAGTGGTGCAGTCTTGTCTCACTGCAACCTCCGTCTCCTGGGTTCAAGCAATTCTCTGCCTCAGTCTCCTGAGTAGCTGGGATTACAAGTGCCCACCATCACAGCCAGCTAATTTATATGTTCTTAGAAGAGGCAGGGTTTCACCATCTTGGCCAGACTGGTCTTGAACTCCTGACCTCATGGTCCACATGCCTTGGCCTCCCAAAGTGCTGGGATTACAGGTGTGAGCCACCATACCTGGCCTGGGGTCTCTATTCTGTTCCATTGATCTATGTGTCTATTTTCATACCAGTAGCATGGTATTTTAGTTGCTGTAGAGTAGGAGTAAAATTGAAAGCCAGTCAAGGTAATGTCTTCAGATTTGTTCTTTTTGCTTAGGAGTACTTTGGCGATTCAGGCTATTTTTTGGTTTTATATGTACGTTAGGAAATTTTTTCTCATTCTGTGGAAAATGAGATTGATAATTTGACAGGAACTGCATTGAATCTGTAGATACACTGGGCAATATGGTCATTTGAGTGATATTGAGTCTTAACAATCTATGAGCGTGGGATGTTTTCCCATTTATTTGTGTCATCCACAATTTCTCTCATCAGCGTTTTGTAGTTCTCTTTGTGGAGATCTTTCACTTTCTTGATTAGATGTATTCGTTTGTACTTAATGTTTTATTCTGGCTGTTGTAAATGGGATTATGTTCTTGATTTGGCTCTCGGCTTGAATGTTAGTGGCAGATAGAAATGCTACGATTTTGCAAATTTATTTTGTATCTTGAGACTTCACTGAAGTTTCTAATCAGATCTGGGAATGTTCCAGAGGAGTCTTTAGGATTTTCTAGGTATATGATCATGTTGTCAGTGAATAATAATTTGACTTCTTTTCCAATCTGAATGCCTTTTATTTCTTTCTCTTGCATGATAGTTCTGGCTAGGGCTTCCACTACTATTATTGAATAGGAGTGGTGAGAATGGACATCTTTGTCTCATGTCACTTCTTAGGGGACAAGAACTGGAGCTTGCTTTCAACTTTTCCCCATTCAGTATTATGCTAACTGTGGGTTTGTTACATATGGCTCTTTTATTTTGAGATACATTCCGTCTATGCCTAGTTTGTTAAGGGTTTTTATCATGAAGGGATGTTGGATTTTATCAAATGCTGTTCTGTGTCTATTGAGATGATCATATGGTTTTATAATTAGTCCTGTTTATGTGGCAGATTATATTTATAATATATATGTATGTTGAATCATCCTTGCACCCTAGGAATAAAGCCCACTTGAGTTATTTTTTTGATGTGCTGCTTGATTCAGTTTGCTGGTATATTGCTGAGGATTTTTCGGCCAGTGTTCATTAGGGCTATTTGCCTGTTGTTTTCTGTTTTTTTGTTTGTTTGTTTTGGTTTGGTTTGGTTTGGTTTTTTGCTATCTTTTTGCATTATTTTGATGTTAGGATGATACTAGTTTTGTAGAATGAATTAGGGAGGAATCCCCGTTCCTCAAGTTTTGGAATATAAATTGGTTCCAGATCTTCATAGATCTGGTGGAATTTAGCTGTGAACCCATTTGGTCTGGGGCCTTTTTTGATTGGTAGGTGTTTTATTACAGATTCAATTTCATTACTCATTATTGGTGTATTCTGGATTTCTATTTCTTCCTGATTCAGCCATGGGAGGTTGTGTGTTTCCAGGAATTTATCCATTTTCTCTAGATTTTCTAGTCTGTGCACATAAACATGTTCATAGTAGTCTCTGTACATCTTTTGTATTTCTATTGGAGAGGTTGTAACGTCACCTTTGTCGTTTCTGGTTGTGGTCATTTGAATGTTCTTTTTTTTCCGTTAATCTAGCTAGCGGTCTATCAATCTTGTTTATCCTTTCAAAGGACAACTTTTCACTTTGTTGATCATTTTGGTCTGAATTTCGTTTAGTTCTGCTCTAATTTTAGTTGTTTCTGTTCTGCTAGCTTTGGATTTAGTTTTGTTGGTTTTATTTTTTTGTTTGTTTGGTTTTTTTAAATTCCGTTAGATGCAAGGTTAGGTTGCTCATTTGAAATCCTTCTATCTTCTTGATGTAGGCATTAAACACTATAAATATTCCCTTTAACACTGTTTTTGTCATGTCTCAGAGGTTTTGGTATGTTGTGTCTCCATTTTTATTTGTTTCAAATAATTTTTCATTTCTTCCTTAATTTCATTGCTTACTGAAAAATTATTCATGAATAAGTGGTTTATTTTCCATGTATTTATGTAGTTTTGAGAGTTCTTATGGTATGGATTTCTATTTGTGTTCCATTGTGGTTGGAGATTATGGTTGGTATCATTGTGATTTTTTTGAGTTTATGGGGACTTGCTTTATGGTTTAGCATGTGATCAATCTTAGAGTATGTTCCATACACAGATGAAAAGAACGTATATTCTGTGTTTTTTGGGGTGCAGTATTCTGTTAAAAGTCTATTAGGTCTAGTTGGTCAAGTGTTGAATTTACCTCCAGAATTTGTTAGTTTTCTGTCTCAATGAGCTGTCAAATACTGTAAGTGGGGTGTTGAAGCCCACCACTATTATTGTGTGGCTGTGTAAGTCATTTTTATAAGTTCAGAAATAATTGCTTTGTGAATCTGGGTGCTCCAATGTTGAGTAAACATCTATTTAAGACAGTGAAATCTTCTTGTTGAATGGAACTCTTTATTATTATGTAATGCCATTTTTTGTCATTTTTCATTGTTTTTCATTTAAAATATATTTTATATGATACAAGAATAGTGACATTTGCTACTTTTTGTTTTCCATTTGGATGATAGACCTTTCTCCATCCCTTTACTTTGAGCGTATGGGTGAGATAGGTACATGTGAGATAGGTCTCTTAAAAACAGCAAAATAATGAATCTTGTTTTCTTAAATCCAGTTTGCCAGTGTGTGTCTTTTATGTGGGGTATTAGACCATTTATAGTCAAAGTTAATATTGATATAGGAGTTTTCTTCCTTTTGTAGTACTGTTAGCTAATTGATTTGTAGTCTTGATTATGTAGTTGCTTTATGGGTCCATAAGCTATGTGCTTCTGTGTGCTTTTGTGGTAGCAAACATTTTTCATTTCCATGTTTAGCACTCCCTTAAGCATCTCTTATAGGGCCAGTCTAGTGGTAACAAATTCCCTTAGTGATTTCTTGTCTGGGAAAGACTTTATTTGTACTTTGTTTATGAAGCTTAGTTGGTGGAATATGAAATTCTTGACTGGGATTTCTTTTCTTCAAAAATGTTAAAAATGGGCTCTCAGTCCTTTCTGGCTTGTAAGATTTCTGCTGAAAGTCTGTGTTAGTCTGATGGGTTCCCTTTAAGAATAATATGGCCATTTTCTTTATCTGTCTTTAAGATTTTTTTTTGCATTGACCTTGGATAGTCTGCTGACTATATATCTTGGTGATGTTCATCTTGTATAGCAACTCTCTGGACTTCTCTGGACTTCTTGTATCTCCATATTGACCTCTCTAGCCAGATTAGAGACATTTTCCTGAATTATATTCTCAAATATGTTTTCCAGATTGCTTACTTTTCTTCTCTCTCTCAAGAATGTCAACAAGTCATAGGTTTCATTGCTTTACATAATCCTATATTTCTCAAAATCTTTGATTTTTTTAAATTTTTTTCTTCATTTTTGTCTGACTTGGTTGATTTGAAGGACTAGTCTGTGAAATTTTTTTCCTCTGCTTTGTCAAGTCTGTTGTTAATGCTTCCAACTGTAGTTTGAAATTCCTTTAGTAAATGTTCCAATTCCAGAAGTTGTTTGGTTCTTTCTTAATATAACTATGTGATATTTCAAGGCTTTGATCATTTTGCTGGCTTCTTTGTGTTGGATTTGAACTTATCTTTTGTATCTTGTTGAGTTTCTTTGCCATCCACATTTTGAATTCTATATCTGTCATTTCAGACATTTCATTCTGGTAAGGATCATTACTAAGAAGCTAGTACAATCCTTTGGAAGTGATAAAACACTGTGGATTTTTGTATTGCCAGAGTTCTTATACTGGTTCCTTCTCATCTGAGGGAGCTGACATTTCTTTTTATTTCTTTTTACTTTGCTGTTGTTTTGATGGGGAGTGTTGATTTTTTATTCCCCCCCCCCCAACTGAAGGTATGACTGTGTTGTTTATTGTGTATCATTGATTTGCCTTGTTTCTGGGTGCTTTCAGAGGACCAAGATTCTGTAAGGACTCCTTGGTTGCAGATATGCAGTGGCTTTCTCAAGTTTATTGTTGTAGAGATTTACTTTTATTTGGAGGTGTAATTCACACTTCAGGCCAGTAGATGATACTGAGAAGTCAGAGAAAGCAATAAGCTCTTTGCATGTGTTTACCCTTAGCATGGGCAGAAACAATGGAGAAGCATGAAAAGCACCCTCCCTCAGCTCATGCTCACTTTGGTGGGGGTGGAGCCAATGGAGAAGCCCAGGAAGTGGCCTCTGACTGTCCACACTCTCAGGCCCCACCTGGAAGTCCTTTTGTCATGTCAACAGCAGTACACTGAAGAGGAAAACTGGGGGTGGGTGATGAACTCTATGTTCATTTCCAGGCTTTGGTGGTGCTGCCTTCTGTGGTTGGCACCATGCTCAACTTTTCTTTGACTCAAGAGGGCTTTGGCAGACTATGCACCTCTCTCCCTTAGGGCCACTTAGTATTGAGGGTTAGATCTCCAAAGAAGTGGGGTCTATCTCCCTCCTGTTCCTTGGAGCTAGTGGGGCACTGTCTCCCCATTGACCAAGGGAGCAGGCTGGGGCACCCACCAATGACACACACAGACCGTCCCCAGATTGCATAGCTGTCCCTGCCTGCAAGTCTTGCCCTCCAGGAGAATCCTCAGCTTCAACAACTCTCCTCCCATTCTAGTCTTGGGTGAGAGAGAGCCTAATTCTAACATCTACTGCTGGGACACTCTCCACACTCACCACTCATTTGGGAAGTGGGAGCCCTTCTCCTGCTCCAGTGCTAGAGTCCCAGTCTCTGGCCCAAAATTAAATGCCTGCTGTGGCCACTGCTTCCAGGTTGCAAAACAATGACTCACTTTGTATAAGCCTGGTTGGAAAATGGCATCCTCCTCTTGGTCCTGTGTATGGGACAATGTAGTTTTTTCCCAGTGTCTCCCTCTCTCCATCTCTCAGTCTTTCCCCAAATGTTAGCTCTAGGGCTTGAGAGAAACATGGTGCCCTCCCTTGGCACATATCCATAGTGGAAATGTGAATCACCAAGGGAGACTGACTGCCCCTCCCACACATTTTATCAGCTGAATGCTGTCAGAAGGGCTGCTTACTGATTTTCTCCTCCCCAGAGTATGGGGTGTCCTTTGCTATTCCTGCAAATTTTCACCTTTCTTTTTGAATTAAAACTCAGAATTGATTTTTACACACTATGTTACTGTTTCCCAGTGGCCGATGCATCCTAAAAGTCTTTTTATCACCATCTTGGGAAAAGAAAAGGTTTTCTTTCTTTTAAAAAATTGAATCGAGATAACCAAGGTGAAATAAAAATGCATACCTTGCAGCAAAAAAAAAAAAAAAATGAAGTATTTGATTTTTTTTACTAGTGATTTAAAATCTCATCTCTGTTTCTTTAAAACCACATTCTTGGCTGGATGTGGTGGCTCATGCTTATAAACTGAGATTATAATCTCAGCACTTTGGAGGCGGAAAATGTCTGTATATTTAACAAGCTCAACAATTTCATATGCCAGGCACATGTTGACTGCTTAAGGATGGCCCAGATGCTCTTCATGGTGTTCGCAGGAAGCATCCTGGACCCTATTTGCTTGTTTCTCATCTATTCTCTCTTATCTTGTTTCACAAAATCAGGAACTGAAGAGTGGGCCAATCTGAAACAAGATCAGAAATTGGCTAGTCAATGTGGCCTCCTTGGCTTCAGCAATCCTAATTAGATCCAAGGACTGCAGCTGGAGTTTGGGCCATGCCCTCTAGGCCTGCTCACTGCCAGCTCAGAATTTGTATGACCCAGATACAATCCCTGTTTACAGGATGATTTATTTTCTTCATATTTTCTTTTCCATATGCTTGATCTGATATTATATATTCCATTTGGAAACTCTTTTTTACTCTTTCTCAACATAAGTACTTTGCATTGCTAGTGCATTTTTAATTCAAACATTATATATATATAACTGTATACCATTCTATCTTGTGTATATATAATAATTTACCTTTCCTTTCCTTTGCTCTGTTTCTACTTTTATGAATCATAGAGTAATGAACACTGTCATGTCTAAGGCTTCTGTTTTCCTTAGGATTATTTCTTTGAGCAAAAATGCCAGGAGTGGAATTCCTGGATGAAAAGATAAGGTTGTTGATAATTATTGCAGAGGTTATTTAATAATTTATATGCCAATATCACTGATTAGCTTTCCTTCTTAATACTATATGGACTTCATTTAAAAACAAAAATAAACATTATACACCATGATCTGCTATAACACAAATCAACTATGCTCCCTACACCAAAGGAAACTCTAGTATGAAGTCCTTTGACACAGGGGCTGTCTCTTTTTTCCCATCATTTCTTGACAGTAGATTACCAATTGTAAGTAATACCACTCAGAGGGGCTGCATTTCAGAGTGGGGCTCAAAGCTAGCCAACTCCTAGTGTGATGCCCTTTTTGGAGGGCTTTCTGTCCAAGTAATTCCATCTCATTCATGTTCAATCTACTAGGAACTTGTACTAGAATTTTGGAAATGATTTGTCATTAGCGATAAATAGTTTAAAATATTTAAAAGCAAAGTGGCACTATTAAATTTTAACTTTTTTCATTAATTATTTCTTACTACACATGTTAATAGGAGAAAAAGTTTAATCTTGGTGATGCATTATAGTTTTTATTAAGTAAATAATCACATTCCTTAATCTTTCAGTGACATATATGGTACTAAAGTGGTATTGACTGAATCTCACTTTATATTAATTCATACACTAGTTTTAGCTTGACACAGATATACAACTAATACTTTGCTTTTAAAAAAAATAAGTGTAGGGATTTTCTTTTGTTTTGTTTTACAGGAAGTTACTGGGAGAGCTGGTGAAATATGAATAGGTCTGCAGATTTGACAATATTACTGAATAATATTGTTAATATCTTAATTTTAAAATACAGTGGTTATGTAGGTGGTAGTGGGACATCCTAGATTCGTGGCTGCAACTTACTCTTACATGGTTCAGGAAAAAAATTGTATGTATATATACATACATATCCGTGTGTGTATGTGTGTGTATGTAAGAGAGAGAAAAATAAAGCACACATATGAAAATGTTAACTGTTGGGAGATCTGGATGAACAGAAATTCTATGTACCATTCATGCACCTTTTCTATAAGTCTGAAATTATTTCAAGATTAAAAAATCATAAAAATAAATAATAAATAGACCTGAAAAGAATCCTTTTACATTAAAGCTTTCCTCTATACACATTTTGTATCATAGCAATGCTAGCATTTATTTAATAATTTTAATAGAAAGGACAGATGATAGTCTGCAGATTAGCATTTTCATTTATAAACCTTGTGCTATGCTGGTTATAGAAGCATCACTAAAAACATTTAAATGGATTGTGGCAAAGCTAAAGCTAAAATTAATTGTTCTTTCATTTAGAAACTGTGCTCTGCAAATTAATTATGTATTCAAAATAATCTTAATGTGTACTCATAATGAATATTATCATGAATCTGCATTAAAATCATTGTTCAATTCAATGTAATAATTATTCAGTGAAAGCCTGAAGATTCCAAAATATTAATTTTCTTATTGATTTGCACATCCAGTTTGTATCAAACAAATATATTAATAGTCATTATTTATTTAGAATTCATTGACTTTTATTAAGCACTTCTAATTTGCTAAATACTATGTACATACATGATAGGAGACAGTCACTGTTTTTTTTCAAGTTGCTTTCCTAAGACTGAATAACAACATCTTGAGCAAGGCTGGCACGGTGCCAGGTTTTAATAAGCTGCCACTCCTCCTCCTTTTTCCAGATGAGAAGGAGAGGACAGCTGATATGTGCTGTTTGGGGATGTGGGAAGAGAATGCAGGTGAGTAAGCATGCACCTCCTCCTAGTGAGCAGCTTCCTCAGCTGGCTGTCATCTCCTCTTCAGGAAAGTCATTTATTTGGGGGCTGTGCAGTCATTCAGAGGACACTGTTCTGTGGCTCACTTTGGGATGACTTTGCTGAGGCAAGGAATTCTGGAAATTAAGCAGGCTGTGTTTGGCCTTGGCCAGAGCTGTATGGCAGATGGAAGCCATGGGAGGGAGTCAAGAAGCCTGGCTGGGTTCAGTTTAGCTGGCAACCCAGGACAGCAAGAAGATGCACAGATGTCAGAGAATTCCCATTTCTTTCTTCTGAAAAATCTCCTTCACTGTTGCCTTTCCTTTAATGGACCTCCAAAGGTTTAGCTATGTGCTTTATACCACTTTCAAACTCTTACCTCTGCCTGTGCTCATGCCTTTGTTTTTTTGCTTAAGAGTGTCTCTCCCAGTGCCCAGATAATAAAAGCTCCCTTTCACTCTTTTGTTTAAGGGCAAGAGTTTAGAGTTAGCTGTTTAAGGTCCAATTCCAGACTCTTCCTTTTACTCCAGCACTAAGACTTTGGACAAGTATTTAAAGACTTCCAGTGTAAGCCTTCACATATGTAAAATGAGAATAATAATGACAATTGTCACCTCTACCTGTGTCTATCCCTATCCTCTTTTAGATTTTGGCCTCGGGATTCTGGATTACTTAAAATAAAGTAAGACAGAAATGATTGGGATTATCTCCCTAACCTTAATATATCTCAAAAAAGATGGCAGATGGGTGATGACTGGTGCAAGTACACACAGAAAAGAAAAATTTCATAAGCATTGAATAGTTGTGTTACTAATTAGTGGGACAATCTTTGTAACTCCTTCTTCCCCCACTTCTGCCCAATATGTAATAACAGCATGCTCTGAATAATTGTACTCAAATAAGAAATTACTCCTCCAAAGTTTCTGACTGAAGCTCAGGTTTGTGCTTTGGGACACACAAGTTTACCAGTTACATCAATTGTATACCAGGGGAATGGAAGCAATGGCACTGAGATCCACCAGGTGGCCACAAAATACTACAGACAGGAAAGATTCAGGAAATAGAATAATTAATTGGGACAACCAGAAGGACAAGAGTAACAAACGCATTCAAGGCTTCTCCACCTTGAAAAAATTTAGGGCCACTCAGTTTGTATTTTACACAGCCTTCTGTGATGCCCCTAAGATTATTGCCAGACCCACAATTTGGGCACAAAGAAAAATTCCAAAGTTTTTACTGTCCATCAGGTTTCTTCCAAATACATTTTAGTATTATAATTTTTGTGATTATGACTCAGTAGCAGCAGAGGTTTTAATCTTCATAGCACTAAACTCTTCAACATTTGCTTGTAAAAGTTGAGTGTGAAAGGGTAAAAGTCCTCTCTCATCTCTCCTCTCCCCTCCTCTCCTCTCCTCTCCTCTCCTCTCCTCTCCTCTCCTCTCCTCTCCTCTCTTCTCCACAGTGTCTGGTACATTGTGAGTGTTCAGAAAATGTTAGTTGGCATTATTACAAATATTATATGTGTCATTGAATACTGACACACAGGGAATAAAACTACTTTAAATGCTTGATGAGTTTGACTAGTCAAATTATTCTAGAATCTTCACTTTATACTCTTACCAGTAAATAGAATCTACACATCAAACCTACCTGATATTTCCCACAAACCAAACCTGAGGACATTTGCTACAAGGGAGAGAGCTGGTCAAGACAAGCTGTGTGAACAAGTAATTTTTGAAGACAATTTCCAGATCTGCACTTAACTCAGCTATAGTTGAAGGTCATTTTCTCCCAGGTCAGAGAGAAATCTGTTAATTCTGCTCATTCTTAGAAGGTAAGAATCTGATTCTATGGGAACACAGTGGGGGAGCTTCATAAATATATTTAATATAAGGTCTGTGGGTCTCAGGAGCCATATGTTTGTTCATATAAGCAAATTTGGTGTTGCAGAAACAGGAACTCTCAAGAAAAAAACCTGATTCTCCTCTTTCCCTTTGTCTACTTATGGGGATAGATCAGGAGGGGGATTGTCAGGAGCCTTCTGTGTCCTTGCTGGTGGACAGCTCTGCTCCACATGTCTGAGTGACCAAGTGCAGTTACAATTGGATGCTGAGGTAAAGAATTAGCTACTAACTGCTTAGATTGTGAGGCTGAAGATACAACTTCCAAGTAGTTTCCTTTTTGCAGTTTTCTCACCTCTACTGGGACGACAATATCAAAAAGCAAGCTGTAGAAAATCAAACAAGGAAGAATTTACATGTTCTGGAACCAAGACTCTGTCACTTCTACTTTGTTTATGTCACTCAAACAGCTTTGATGAAGGATGTTTTGATGACTCTCTCTCTAAATAGTTGGAACATCCATATAAATAATTGTTCTATAGCTTTCAAGAAAATTCTGTCATATTGGCTCACAAATTCTTTTTACCCAGCTCTAATTACATAAATTGTGATACAAGCAGATATCTGTTATACCAAAGTCTATTTCATTTGGGAACTATAATTTTTCTGAGTTCAAATGTCAGTGGGCTAAAACACACACACACACACACACACACACACACACACACACACATCTTTTGATGTTACAAAGAAACATTTTTATGTTGTCAGGATATGAGCAGAAAGGCAATCATCAATCAGGCTTCTTCACCGTCATGCTCCAGGAACAGAAAAAAAGATGCAGAAGAGAGATCACACTACAGGCATCCTTAATGTAACTCTTTATCTTGGTTAAATTAGTTCATTTTTCCAAAATACACACTTGCATTAGTGACTCCCTTACAACCATGACAGAGACAATAACATATAAAAAGTTTTTCTCTGCAGAATTTTATTTTATCTTTTTAAAACAGTAATAAAATTGGTAGAGTATTAGCAATGGTCATCCATTAGGCAAGACTCCTGTCTAAAAGCCATTGTGCTAGCACCCATTCATTAATTTGCTCACTCATGCATGAATAAAATAGTATTTCTGAGTATTTACTATGTGCCAGAATTCTGCTCATACAGAGCAATGATTAGAAATGAACTTGAATGCTGCCCTTAAGAAACATACAGTCTAGTTGAAGAGGTAGACATTAATTAATTAATGGCAAAAGGTGATAATTATAAGCCAAGATAAACTTATGAGTTGAAAGTATAAGAAGTATAAGAATATATAGAAGTACTAAGGAGGATTACTTCAGGAAATGAATTTTGAACTTAATCTAAATAACAGATAGGGCAGAATAGATAAAATGAACAGAATGAATTAGGAAAAAACATATAATGTGGTTTGATTCTAAAAAACATCAACTTAATTGGATCTCAGGGAGAGAGGAGGCATAGAGTTAGATGAGAAATAATGTAGATGCAAGATGCCAGGTTGTGAAAAGCCATGTATGCCCTGTTAACTTTTTTCTTCATCTTGAGTGAGAGCATTATACATTTTATTCAGAAATGACCCATGATCAGACTTGTATTTTTGAAAGTTTAGTCTGGTTATAGTGTGAAGAATCATCAGGAATGGTCAAAAGTGGATGAGAGAGACCAATTGGGAGGCATTCTGCAGCCAGTTGTCTGTCGAAGAAAAGATTGGAGTTTGAAACTAGTGCTTGGTGGAGGGAATAGAGAGAAATTTACAGATTTTTAAAAGATATTTAAAAGATAAAGTTCACACTCTTCAAAATAGTCAAGATATGAAAACAACCTTGGTATCCATTAGTAAATGAGTGGATAAAGAAACTCTGATGGAGTGGGCCCAAGTTGACTGACTAGAAGCAGCTATGGTGCATGGCACTCACAGAGAGGAACAAAAGGGGCAGGAAAATACAGCACCTTCTACTGAAACATTCAGGTACTTGCACTGGGACAGATCAAGGAAACAGTTCAACCCAGGGAGAATGGAGAAAAACAGGGCAGAGTGACAGCCCATGCAAGAGTGACACAGAGCCAAGGGAACCTCCCCTACCCAGGGAAGTGGTGAGTGAATGTGCGACCCCAGGACACCATGATTCTCCCACAGACTTTTGCAACTCTCGGGTCAGGAGATACCCTCATGAACCCACTCCACCAGGGCCTTCAGTCTGACACATAGAGCTGTGTGAAGTCTCAGCAGAGCAGCTACTCAGGTGTGCACAGAGTCTCAGGAGCTTTACATACTCTGGCACCAGGATCCCTGGTAAAAGTGACTGCAACTCAGGCATGGCAGGCAGTCCACACGTACCCCTAGGAAAGGGGTGGAATCCAGGGGTCAAAGCAGTATTGGTCTGAGGGCCCCACTTCCATGGTGCCTCACAGAATAAGACCCATTGGCTTGGAATTTCAGCCAGCCCCTAGCAATAGTTTTGTGCCTTCCCAGGACAAGTTGGTGTTCCTGAGGGGAGGGGTGGGCCACTATCTTTGCTGTTTGAATGACCCAGCTGTTCCAGACTGTAGGCTTCAGAGAGTCCAAACTGACTGGGGTGAGAAGGGATCCCCCAGCACAGCACAGCTGCTCTACAAAAATTTGGCCAGACTGTTTCTTTAAGCAGGATCTCAATCCATTCCTCATCTCTGGGCAGGACCTCCAAACTGGGGCCTACAGCCACCCCTGCCTGTGTTCTCCTGTAGACAGAGTTTTGATTCCTCTTTGAGATGAAGTACCTGGGAGGAGAAGAGGGCCATATTTTTGCTGTTCCAGCCTGCTGGCTTTGGCAATCCCAAGCTTACTGGGTCAGAAGCAATACCCCAGTAAGGCAAAGCTGCTCTACAAAAGTGTGGACAGAGTGATTCCTTAAGCAGGTCTCTGATCTATTACCCCTCACTGGGCAGGACTTCCTGAGACCTCCAGCCAGTTGGGTCAATGTTCTTGGGGCAACTGAGGTTTGAAAACTTCCTGGGACAGACTCCTAGAAGAAAGAGTGACTGCCATCTTTGCTGTTTCAGCAACTTAGCTGTTCCAGCCTCCACGCTTTGGATAGCCCAGACTGACCACAGGCAGAAGCAATACCCTAGCACAGCACAGTTGCTCTAGGAAAGCATGGCTAGATCGCTTCCTTAAATGGATCCCTGATCTCATTCCTCCTGACTGTGTGAGACCTCCTAATCAGGGTCTCCAGCCACTTCCTACAGGTGCATTTGGGCTGGCAACATGTATGTACCCCGCCCTGGGATGGAGCTCCCAGAGAAAGGGGCAGGCTGCCACTTTGCTGCTTTGCAGCCTTCACTGGTGATATCTCCAGGTACTGGAAAATTCGAGGCAACTAGGGACTGGAGCAGATGCCCAACAAACCTCAGCAGCCCTATGGAAAAGCAGCCAGATTATTAAAAGAGAACAAACAACAAACCCAAAACCTCATCCAAAGGTTAGCAACCCCAAAGATTGATGGTAGATAAGTTCACAAATATGCAAAAGAATGTGCTCCTTTAGATCAAGAATGCCAAAGTTCAAAAAGCCAGAGTGCTCTTTCATCCAAATGATCACACTACCTCTTCAGCAAAGGTTCAGAACCTGCTGAAGCTAAGATGGCTGCAATGACAGAAGTAGAAATCAGCATATGGATAGGAATGATCTTCACTGAGCTAAAGGAGCACATTATAACTCAATGCAGGGAAGCTAAAAAACATGATAAAACATTGCAGGAACTGACAGTAAAAATAACCAGTATAGTGAAGAACATAATCCATCTGATAGAGCTGAAAAACACAGTACAAGAATTTCACAATGCAATCACAAGTATTAATAGCAGAATAGAACAAGCAGAGAAAATAATCTCAAAGCTTGAAGACTGTCTTTCTGAAATAAGACTGGCAGACAAGAACAGAATAAAGAATGAAAAGGAATGAACAAAACCACTGAGAATTGTAGGATTATATAGAGACTGAATCTACAACTGATTGGTGTACCTCAAAGAGATGGAGTGAATAGAACCAATTTGGAAAACTTACTTCAGGATATCATCCATAAGAACTCCTCCAACCTAGCTAGACAGGCCAAGATTCAAATTCAGGAAATGCAGAGTAAGGAAACGCAGGAAATTAAGGAAATGCCTAGTAAGGTACTCCACGAGAAGATCATCCCCAAGACTCATAATTATCAGATTCGTCAGGGTCAAAATGAAAGAAAAAATGGTAAGGGCATCCTGAGAGAAAGGCCAGATTACCTACAAAGGGAAGCCCATCAGACTAACAGCAAACCTCTCAGTGGAAACCCTACAAACTAGAAGAGATTGGAGGCCAATATTCAACATTCTTAAAGAAAAGAAATGCCAATCCAGAATTTCATATCTGGTCAAATTAAGCTTCAAAAGTGAAAAAGAAATAAGATCCTTTCCAGACAAGCAAATGCTGAGAGAGTTGATAAGCTCCAGACATGCCCTACAAAAGCTCCTAAAGGAAGCACTAAATATGGAAAGGAAAAACCTTTACCAGTAGTTATAAGAACACACTGGAGTACACAGACCAGTGACACTATAAAGCAGCCATATAGGCCATGTGTGGTGGCTTATGCCTGTAATCCCAACACTTTGGGAGGCTGAGGCAGGCAGATCATGAGGCCAGGAGTTCAGGACCAACCTGGCCTATATGGTGAAACCCCATCTCTACTAAAAATACAAAAATTAGCTGGGTGTGGTGGCACATGCCTGTATCCCAGCTACTTGGGAGGCTGAAACATGAGAATTGCTTGAACCTGGGAGGCGGAGGTTGAAGTGAGCTGAGATTGTGTCATTGCACTCCAGCCTGGATGACAGATCGAGATTCCATCTAAAAATAAATATATCAATAAATAAATAAAGCAGCCACATAAGCAAGTCTGCAAAATAATCAGGTAGCATCATGATGACAGGATCAAATCCACACAGAACAATACTAACCTTAAATATAAATTGGATAAATGCCCCAATTAGAAAACACACTGGCAAGCTGGATAAAGAACCAAGACCCGTCAGTATGTTATCTTCAAGAGACCCATCTCACATGCAATAACATCCACAGGCTTAAAATAAAGCAATGAAGGAAAACTTACCAAGCAAATGGAAAGCATGAAAAAAAAAAAAAAAAAACTGTGGTTGCAATTCCAGTTTTTGACAAAACAGACTCTAAATCAACAAAGATTATAAAAAAGAAGGGAATTACATAACGATAAAGGATTCAATTCAGCAAGAAGAGCTAACTACACTAAATATATATGTAACCAACACAGGAGCATCCAGATTAATAAAGCAAGTTCTTAGAGGCCTCCAAAGAGACTTAGACTCCTACACAATGATAGAAGGAAACTTTGCCATCCAACTAACAATATTAGATTATCAAGACAGAAAAGTAATAAAGATATTCAGGACTTGAACTCAGGTCTGTATCAAAGGGACCTGATAGGTATCTACAGAACTCTCCATACAAAAGCAACAGAATATACATTCTTCTCATTGCCAAATGTCACTTATTCCAAAATCAATCACATAATCATAAGTAAAACACTTCTCATCAAATGCAGAAAAAAACACTGAAATCATAACAAACAGTCTCGCTGAGCAGAACACAATGAATGCAATTAGAAACCATGATTAAACAATTCACTAAAATCCATACATTACATGGAAATGCAACAACCTGCCCCTGAATGACTTTGGATAAATAATGAAATTAAGGCAGAAATCAATAAATTATTTGAAACTAATGAGAACAAAGATACAACATACCAGAATCTCTGGGACACACTAAGGCAGTGTTAGGAGGGACATTTATAGGACTAAAGGTCCATATCAAAAAGCTATGAAGATCTCAAGTTAACAACCTAATATCACAACTAAAATAACTAGAGAATGAAGAATAAACAAATTCCAAGGCTAACAGAATACAACAAGTAACCAATATCAGAGCTGGACTGAAGGGGATAGAGACACAAGAAAACATTCAAATGGCCAGGAGTTGATTCTTTGAAAAAAAATAATTAAATAGATAGACTTCTACCTAGACAAATAAAGAAGAAAAGAGAGAAGGTGCAAATAAACACAATCAGAAATGGTAAAGGGGATATTACCACTGAACCCACAGAAATACCAACAAACACCAGAGACTATAATAAACACCTCTATGTACATAAACTGGAAACTGTAGAAGAAATGGATACATACACATTCCCAAGTCTGAACCAGAAAGAAATTGAATCCCTGAACAGACCAATAATGAGTTCAGAAATTGAGGCAGTAGTAACTAGTTTTCTAACCAAAAAAGCCCATGACCAGACAGATTGCCAGCTGAATTTTACCAGATATACACAGAATGGCTGGAACCATCCCTACTGATACTATTTTAAACAATGGAAAAGAAGTACTGCTCCCTAACTTATTCTATGAGGCCAGCATCATCCCAATACCAAAATATGGCAGAAATACAATAACAAAAAAGAAAACTTCAGGCCAATATTCTTTATGAACATTGATGCAAAAATTTTCAACAAAATACTGGCAAGCCAAATCCAGCAGCCCATCAAAAAGCTTATCCACCATGATGAACTAGGCTTCATCCTTGGGATGCAAGTTGGTTCAAATTACACAAATCAATTAATGTGATTCATCATATAAACAAAACTAAAGACAAAAACCATGTGCTTATCTCAATAGATGAATAAATTGCTCTTGATAAAATTTACCATCCCTTCATGTTAGAAGCTCTCAATAAATTAGGTATTGAAAGAACATACCTCAAAATAATAAGAGCCATATATGACAAACCCACAGCCAAAATCACACTGAATGGGCAAAAGCTGTAAGCACTCCCCTTGAAAACAGGCACAAGGCAAGGATGCCCTTTCTCACGACCCCCATTCAACATTGTATTGGAATTTCTGGCCAGAGCAATCAATCAAGAGAAAGAAATAAAGGCATTCAAATAGGAAGAGAGGAAGTCAAACTATCTCTGTTTGCAGATGACATGATCCTATATCTACAAAATTCCATCATCTCAGCCCAAAAGCTTCTTAAGTTGATAAGCAAGTATAGCAAAGCCTCAGGATACAGAATCAATGTGCAAAAATTGCTAACTTTCCTGCACACCATCAACAGTTAAGCTGACAGCCAAATCACAAACAAATCACATCACAATTACAGCTAACAAGGGAAGTGAAAGATCTCTACAAGAAGAGCTACAAACCACTGCTCAAAGAAATTAGTGGTACTGGTACATAACAGACAACTAGAGCAATGGAACAGAATAGAGAACCCAGAAACAAGACCACAGACCTACAACTATCTGATATTTAACAAACCTTTAGAGAACAAGCAATGGGGAAATAATTCCGTACTCAATAAATGGTTGTGTGATAACTGGCTAGTCATAAGCAGAAAAGTAAAACTGGACCCCTTCCTTAAAACATACACAAAAATTAACTCAAGATGGATTAAAGACTTATGAATAAAACCTAAAACTATAAAAACATGGAAGACAATCTAGGCAATGCCATTTAGGACATACACATGTCCAAAGATTTTACGATGAAGAAGCCAAAAGCAATTGCAATGAAAGCAAAAATTGACAAAAAACTATCAACAGAGTATACTACCTACAGAATAGGAGAAAATTTTTGCAAACTATGCAACTGAAAAAAGTCTAGTATCTAACATCTATAAAGAACTTAAATAAATTTACAAGATTAAAAGAACATGAACAGACACTTTTCAAAAGAAGACATACATGCGGCCAAGAAGCATGTTAAAAAAAGCTCAACATCACTGATTATTAGAGAAATGCAAATCAAAACTACTGGTTGATACCATCTCACACCAGTCAGAATGGCAACTATTAAAAAGTGAAAAAATAACAGATGCTGGCGAGGTTGCAGAGAAAAAGAATGCTGATACACTGTTGTGAGAGTGCAAGTTAGTTCAACCATTGTGGATGACAGTGTGGCAATTCCTCAAAGACCTAAAGACAGAAATAACATTCTACTCAGTAATCCCATTACTGGGTATGTACACAAAGGAACATATGATCCATGTGTTGTAAAGACACATGCACACATATGTTCATTGTAGCAATATTCACAATAGCAAAGACATGGAATCAACCTAAATGCCCATCAAGTTAGACTAAATTAAAAAAATGTGGTACATATACCCCATGGAATACTATGCAGTCATAATAAAGCATGAGGTCATATCCTTTGGGGGACATGGATGCAGCTGGAGGCCATTATCCTTAGCAAACTAATGCAGAAACAGAAAATCAAGTACCACATGTTCTCACTTATAAGTGGGAGCTAAATGATGAGAACACATGGACATATAGAGGGTAGCAACAAACACTGGGGCTATTGGGGGTGTAGGGTGAGAGGAGGGAGAGGATAAAAAACAACTAATGGATACTAGGCTTAATAAGAGGGTGACAAAATAATCTGTAAAACCAACCCCATGACACATGTTTACCTATATAACAAATCTGTGCATCCTGTACATGTACCCCTGAGTTTAAAATAAAAGTCAAAAAATAAACTCTTATGCATATGTAATGTATAATAGTATAATAGAATATTATTCAACCTTAAAAAGGAGATAATTCTTTCATTTGCCAGAAGAATAAACCAGACACACAGAGAAAATAAACCAGACACACGGAGAAAAATACTGCATGATTTTACTTATATGTACAATCTTACAAAATAGAGTCAAATATATAAAGATAGAACATTAAACCACATTTGGGGGTTTGGAGAAAAAAAAAAAGGGAGAAGTAGGCCAAATGATACAAAGTAGAAGCTATGTAGGATGAACAAGTCCGGAGATTAATGTAAAACATGATGACTCTAGTTAATAACAATGTATTGTATTAGGGATATTTGCTAAATGAGTAGATTATAGCTGCTCTTGTCATAGGGGAGGAAAAATAGTTAACTATTTGAAAACAAGAGCATGTTAATATGGTCTACTCTAGTAAAGATTTTACTATATAAATATATGTTATTTATTATGTTGTAGCCCTTAAATATGCATGATAACATTGACTTAAAAATAAAAAGATAATGTTTAGAGGTGAGTATCATTAGCACCTCCCACCTCAAGTACCTGAGAAGAGTCCTTCTGAGGTGACCTTCATCTGTAGCCTGCTACAGCTGGCAGCTTTAGTTTTACCTTTTGGGGCAACCCCTCAGGAAGGTTCTATTTGTAATTCTAAGTATTGGCAGCAGTTGGTGCCCTGGTCTACATACTAGTAGATGCCTAGAAACTCTCAACCAACCCATGACTAACAGCATGAAATTTCTTGGCTTTGGTTTGGCTGTATCCTCACCCAAATCTCTCCTTGAATTTTAGCTTCCATAATTCCCACATGTGGTGGGAGGGACCTGGTGGGAGACAACTGAATCATGGGGGCATTTTCCCCCATAGTGTTCTCATGGTAATGAATAAGTCTCACAAGATCTGATGGTTTTATAAGGGGAAACCCCTTTTACTTGGTTCTCATTCTCTTTTGTCTGCCACCATATAAGATATACCTTTCACCTTGCATCATGATTGTGAGACTTCCCCAGTCATGTGGAACTGTGAATCCATTAAACCTCTTTTTCTTTATAAATTACCCGGTCTTTGGTATGTCTTTATCAACACGATGGAAACAGATTAATACATATTTTATCCCAACAATTTCTCTCATTGCAAGGGCAGAACATCCCTTTTTTGCCTTAAGGTTAACCCAGGCTTTCATGCTCTGAATTTCATCACTTATCCTCTGCTCCAGAACCAACAGCTCACTTCATGTGACATTTAATCTTCTGTAAGTATTTTCAACCCTGTTTGCTTCCTTCCTTGCAGTTTGTAGTTCATTCACTTCTCTCTCTGAAGTGCTGCCTGAATGCTATCCTATCCCACCCCCTGCCAGTAAAGGCCAAGAGCTTCTGCTTTTTGTCTTCATGCTCTGGCTTCAAAACTCACTCCCTCTCAATTCCCACCACTTCACTAATGATCTCATGGAGACTGAATCTGGTTTATAGTTAGAATGTGTTTTAGAATAATATCTCAGTGGCCTTTGATGCCACTAAAAATATCCTCTTTTGAAACTTCTCTTTGATTTTCCTTGACACTACTCTCATCTTGTTGCCTCTCTTCACTCTCACCATTCCTTCTCAGGCTTTATACATTTTTCTACTACAATTTTATATACCTGCCCAAGATTGGAGCTCAGGCAACTTTCCATTCTCAGGCTATAATGTGTGCTGGGGAACCCACTGCGTCGTTGGTTTTGTGATAGTATCTTAGCATGTGAGAGAGAGCCAAAAGGGAATTTCTAGCCAATACCTCACTCCTCAGTGTTAGTGTGTCATTATATGTCATTATATATGTTAGTGTGACATATATGTCATTAGTCAGACACCTATACCTGAATACCAAAATAAAACAAAAACAACAAAAATAAAAACCAGGAACTCTTATGCCATATATTTAAGTAATTAATTACATGAAATGGACTGCCTTAGTCATTATCACTGGATATAGCCAAGCAGAATGTAGGCAACCATTACTTGGGAAAATTATAGAGAGGATCCAAATATTGAATGTTGAATTAGATCTCATTTAAGGTCTCATAAAACCTGAGATATGATGAATCAAATAATATTTAAGTGGATATGGTAAAGGCGAGGCATTTTGTTTTCACAGGTTTCTTTTTATTAATCCTCTGAACAAACCAGTAATTTAAGTATGATGTTTGTTTTTGCATGATTTAAAGGGATCCAACAGTTAATGTATTTGTCCTATAATTACATACAGAATGCAGATGGCAGAGCTGGGATTTGGATATTATATCTTTGACCCCAAACACCATACCTTTCACACCAAGATGATCCTTTGGTATGTATACATGTTATTTCTTCAACAGGATTGTTGTCTTTTTGAGGGTGAACATGGATTTTCAAAAAATTCTCCAGAATACCTAGTCCATCAAATAAGTGCACAGGCAGATCTAGGTTTCATGAGGACTAAAGCTCATAAAATATTTGGGGTGCTCTGTTTGAAAAAAAAAAAAAAGAAAATCATGAGCATATCGTCTAAGGCTTTGTTTGACAGGGATCAGTATACTTAGGGGTCCTGAAACCTAATCTTAACTAAATGTGTCACAGGACTGAAAACTTGCTACCTAAACACAGTTGTCTCCATCATACATCATTACAGACAAATAGCAGAAAATCCATTTACTATTCAGAATTACTAAAATAAAATTTTCAGCTGTTTCTGATCAGGGACATGGTACTCTGATGGTTTCTGAAAGAACCAGCCTATTCATCTAAAAGCTGAATTCTGTCATTTAATAAGATAGATTTATATCTTTTAAAATTTTTGCATGGGGTTGTAAGGGATAGCCTGCTCATTAGACAGATGTATTTGTTAGATGTATTAACTTCTTAATGCTTCTTCTCCATCTCAGACAGACTTTTAGAAACCCAAGTAGAACTAGGGTTCATGAGGCAAGCCTCCAGTGAGCAGAGGTCATTATTGAATGTGTGAGATACCTTGGCAACAAACAAGAGATGAAAGATTTGATCATGGTGTTAGCTGAAATGGCATGACAGATAAATTCGGTACAAAACAAAGAAGCAATTAAGAAGCTAGCGTTTTCAAGACTGTTGTGTGGAATTATGTGTTTGGGCATCCTTGTTTAACATCACGGCTTGTTCTTGACCAATATGAAATTGCTTTCTCTTCTCTTGAGTTCTGATTCAAAGTCACCCTGAAGCATAGCAACAAATTTTGTCTCTAGATGATTCACCTCCTCAACAGTATGAGGTTGTTCTAGTCATTACTTTTAAGTAAGAGAATAAATGAAATAATAAATGAAATAATACCATCATTTATATTTTAGTCTTCAGGGACATGGCGGATTGATGATTTACCTCCTTGAAGTCTAACTTCAAATATAAGAGGCTAAAAAACTTTGAGTAAGTTCCAA
This sequence comes from Macaca mulatta, assembly GCF_049350105.2. Taxonomy (NCBI): domain Eukaryota; kingdom Metazoa; phylum Chordata; class Mammalia; order Primates; family Cercopithecidae; genus Macaca; species Macaca mulatta. Next base: position 50,799,454 of record NC_133409.1, on the reverse strand, counting down.
GCTTTGTTTTAAGCAGGGAGAAAACCAACCTTGTATCTTTGTTCCAGAGAGGTATAGAAACTCTTCCATTTATGATGACAAATGATTAAGTGAGCTACCTGTGCTTGTTGAAAGCTGAATAATGCTGGAGGAATTCAAACAAGCTAGACAATCGGCTTATGTGCTACAGCAAACATCGGGTAGATTTAGTTGAATACTTGTCTAAGCTACTTTTAAATTTAGGAAGCAGGTTTAAATAATAAGTACCATTCCATGCTAAAAGACACTGTTTTGATTTTATAAAAATAAAAAAAGAAAGAAGGAAACTTTGATGAGCTTACATTTTCCTGTTTGCTTTTCTCATTGTGTCAATACTGTACCAGTATATAGAAAATAAATTGATGAAGCCTGTTAGCTGAGAGGATAATTGATCCTAAGGTGTGTTTCAAGACAACAAACAGTTTTAGTTCTTTGGAGCTGCATGCACAGCCAAGTGCTCCATTCAGAAATTTCCTTTCATGTTTGCCCTTGAAGTTGTTCTTTAAGCCACAGCACACACACAAAAAAAAGAATAGCTATAATTTAAGACATAAATAATCAATGCAGTGAAACAAAGAGTATGGCTGAGTGACAAACAGAGAGCCAAAAGTTGACTAGTTGTTAATGCTGATCTAAAACAAAGAGATTCGTAAAGCAAAATGGGTTCTCATTGTATTTTCTATCACCTAGTTTCAGTAAATTTCTGCTTTAAGTAGCTGAATATTGCCATTTTTTTTTCTGAACAAAGGCTTCTTTCCAAGTGCCTGTGAGGTTTTCATTCATTATGCTTAATAATGGCCCAGAGGTCCTCAGTTTGTCCAAGCAAAGATTACATAGAGTATCTTTTTCATTTTACACTAGCAGCAATTACTTTTATTTAAATAAATAGAGGCTCTTTATTGGTACCCATAGACTGTGATCAAACATACCACCTTTTAACAGCCTTTATTGTCACCTACATGCTGTAATAAAAAGTAGATCAAGCAAAAAGAGCTCCATTTAAAAAATCATCATATATTCCAAGCATTAACAACGACCATTATATTCACCATGTAGAAGACATTTTTTACTTCATTGGAAACTATTACATTTTTTTCAACATAATTTGTTTTAAGCCTTAGTGTTAAAGCTGGAAAAAATTGCTGAGTGGCATTCTGTTAACTAACGATAATATTTATTATCATTACCACAACTAATAGTGCTACTGAAATCACAGTGAATATGAAATTATCATTTGCAAATTCTGCACTGCTTTTATTTTTCAGGAGAAAATGTAAATGTGCACACAAAAAAACAGAGGAACTCTGTTATTTGGATGTTTATAGTTCCCTTGAGAGAAAGAGAATAAGAGACATGTTCGTTAGTTTCTTATCATGCCTTTTTTCACACGTAGTGTAGATTTTTCTATTGAGTCAGGCATAAGATTTTCTTGTAAGCATCTGTGTGATCAGCTTAGTGAATGACCATGATTTGGTCCTTATTTATGTATTCATTCAAATAGGTTGTTTATGGTCTCATTAAATTATCCATAAAGAAACTAGAGCATCAGACTGATTTCAATCTAGGGACTATATACACATTTTCTGTTAGAAAAATATTGGATCTTAATATTTTAATAATGACAGTGTATATTAGTTATCATTTCTGTGTAATAAGTTATCACAAAACTTAGTGACTTAAAATAATAACAAGTACTTACATCTCACAGTTTCAGCATATCATGAATTTGAAAGCTACTTGGCTGAGTGGTTCTGGGTCAGGGTCTCTACTGAGATTGTAGTCAGGTGCTGGCCTGGGCTGCAGTTGTCTGAAGACCTGACTGGGGCCGGATGATTCATTATCAAGGTGGCCCCTTATAATTAACTGTAACAACTAGGCTACTAAATTAGCATCCCTAGCATTTAATAAGCTCATCAAAGGCAGCTACCAGTAATGCTTTCCCTGAAGCAACAATCTATTTTATCCTTGAAATAGTGATATTTATAAACTGATCATTTTGGACCTCCCCTTGTGGCAGTATGACAGAATAAATTTTCGGAAAATTCTCCAGCTTAAAAAACAAACAAACAAATGAAAAATCAGCTTTTATTTTGAATCAAATGTGCCTTTTAATTTATTTTTGGTTTAAAAGTAAAAAAGGAAATTTTGAGGGCATGCTTCTCCATTATCCAAAGGATATAAAAGATTGGTGAACAAAAAGCAATCACAGAAAGCCTCAAGATTGCCCTGAGGGCAATTGTTTTTTCTAGTGCTACCATCCATTGGGAGATTAAATCCTGTGACAGTTAAAAGTGGAAATGCTGATACAGAAAATTCTTCATTAGTCCACACAACTTTAAGGGGCTAGACTGTTCCAAGCATACAAATGCTCTTAACTTTCAAAAGATGCAAATGCAAATTTTCTTTGGCCCATGCAACCCCAGTTTACACTCAAAGGTTTTACACATAAAAATATCCAGTTATGAGCTCATTATTAAAGATCACCAAATAAACAAGGAAATAAGCCTCCATGAATAAGAGTTACCAGAAATAATTGCTAATACATTTAAACCCCAAAGGACTTAAGATTAGAATTATGCACTTTAGAATATAAAATAGTTGTAAAAGAGATATTTAAAGAAATAGTAGGAAATCATAAAAATGAGCAAATGCTAACAAGCTATCAAATATTATCAGATACAATGGAAAATGTTCTTTTAGTCAAAAGGTATATCATTTTGATATGTGTGTGTCTCTAACTAGGTAGCCTCAAGTATAGTAAGGAAAAATGTAAATTGGACTTGATTGTACAAATCAAATACTTTTGTACATCACAGGACATTATGAAGAAATTGAAAAGATAACCTGCAGAATGAGAGAAAATATTTGCAAATCATATTTCTAATAGGGGATTAATAATCAGGATATAAAACGATCTCTTATAGCTTGTTATGGTTTGGGTTTGTGTACCTACCCAAATCTCATGTCCAGTTGTAATCCTCAATGTTGGAACGGCGGCCTGGTGGGAGGTGATTGGATCATGAGGCAGATTTTCCCCTTGCTGTTCTCATGATCATGAATTCTCACAAGATCTGGTTGTTTAAAAGTGTGTAACACCTCTCTCTTCTCTCTCTTCCTCCTGCTCTGGCCATGTAAGATGTGCCTACTTCCCCATCGACCATGACTGAGTTTTCTAAGGCCTCCTCAGGCATGTTTTCCATACAGCTTGTAGAACTGTGAGTCAATTGAACCTCTTTTTTTAAAAATAAATTACTCAGTCTCAGGTAGTTATTTGTAGCAGTGTGAACGAATACACTACTGAAAAACAAAGAGACAGACAACCCAATTAAAAACTGGCTAAGTATTTAATGGTATATTTCTTGAAAGAAGATATATGAACGACTCATAGTCACACGAAAACATGCTCAGCAATACTAATCATTAGCAAATTGAAAATCAAAACTACAATGAGATACCACTTTGCAACGACTGGCATGGCTATAATTTTCTTTAAAAAAGAAAATAAAAAGTGTTGGCAAGGATGTGGAGAAATTGGAATCCTTGTATATGGCTGTACAATGTAAATGGTGCAGCCTCCATGGAAAATAGTTGGTGGTCCTTCAAAACGCTAAACATGGGATTGTCATATGACTCATCAAATCCACTCCTAGGTAGGTACACAGAAGAATTGAAAACAAGGACTCAAACAGATATTTGTATGCCAGTATTCATTGCAACATTATTGACAATAACCAAAAGATGAAAACAAACCAGGTGTCTATCAACTATGAAAGGGTAACAAAATGTGGCATATAGAACCATAAAAAGTAATAAAGTTCTGAAACATGCTACAACATGGATGAAACTTGAAAACATTGTGCTAAGTGAAATAAGTCTATCACAAAAGGACATATGTGTATGATTCCACTTATATGAAATACTAGAATAGACAAATTTGTGCAGACATAAAGTAGATAAAAGGTTATGGGAACTGGGACAGAGAAAGTAGATAAAAGGTTATGGGGACTGGGACAAAGGGGAATACGTAGTTGTTGCTAATGGTCATAGAGTTTCTGTTTGGGGTGATAAAAAAGTTTTGTAAAGAGGTAGTGTTGATATTTGCACAACATTGTGAATGCAATTAATACCCTTGAATCATATACATATATTATATGTGATATATATATATATAGTTAAAATGGCTAATTTTATTTTATATATATTTTACTAAAATAAAAAAATTGGCAAAAATTGATAATAGTACAGAAAGAAGAGGACAGATCTTTACTACTGGGAGACATCAATCTACTTCTCTCCACTATTGATAAACATAGTTTCTCATTATGGATAGAACCAGTGGTCAAAAATCAGTAAAGACAAAAATTTTAATGGCATAGATAGCAAGCTTTTAAAAAATATTTTGAAACACAGCACCTCCCGATTTAGAGAACAGAATAGAACATATATAGAAACTGACCACAAATCAAGCCAAAAGCAGATCTTAATAACTTATATAAAGTTATTGTTATACAGACTACATTATCTGATATTTATGCAATGAAGTTAAAAGTAAAAAACAAAATTAAGAAAGCATACACAATTTCAAATAATTTATGGTGAAAATAAAAATCATAATGAAAATCATAAGCACTTATAACAACTATAACAACTAAAAATATTACATGTAAAACATACGGGATGATATGAAAAGGCTTCTTAATGGGAAATTTATAATTGCAGATGCTTATGTTAGAAGAGAAACATAATCCATCTTAAGAAGTTAGAAAAATAATAATTGAATAAATCCAAAAAGGAGAAAGGATAGTGACAACAAAAACAGAGCATAAATTAATATAATAGAAAATAAAGGAATAATGAAAATGAAGCTGAGTTGAGTAGTATAATGAAATAGATTAGTTTCTAGTCAATAATAATCAGTAAATAATCAATAATAATAAAGATCAGTCAATAATAAAGCAGTCTCGGATGCTCAATATTGTGAACAAAAAGGAGAGCATATACCAGAGATGTAGAATTTAAAACATCTTATGTGACTATTATGAGCAACTTGAGGCCAAAGATTTTGGTTTTTAAAAAGTTTTTATGGGTACATAATATGTGTATATATTTACAAGGTAAACCAGAGGTTTTGATGCTGGCACACAATGTGGAATAAGCACATCATCCCTTCAAGCATTCATCCTTTCAGTTATGAACAATTCAATTACACTTTTAATTTTAAAATGTAAAATTAAGTTATTATTGACTATAGTCATCCAATTGTGCTGTCAAATAGTAGGTCTTATTCGTTCTTTCTATGTTTTTATACCCATTTACCATCTCCATCTCCCACCTCAACCCTCTACTATTCTTCCTAGCCTCTGGTATCCATCCTCCTACTCTCTATGTCCACGAGTTCAATTGGTTTGATTTTTAGATCCCACAAATATGTGAGAACATATTATGTTTGTCTTCCTGTGGTTAACTTATTTCACTTAACACAATGATCTCCTGTTCAATCCATTTGTTGTTTCAAGTGACTGGATATCATTCTTTTTATGGCTCAATATTAGCATCATATGTGCCAAATGTGGTACATATATGTACCACATTTTCTTTATCCATTCATCTGTTGATGGACACTTAGGTTGCTTCCAAATCTTAGTTGTAAATAGTGTTGCAGCAAACATAGGAGGACAGATATCTCTTTGATATACCAATTTTCTTTCTTTTGGGTATATATTCAGCAGTGAGATGGAACACAGAGTAGCTCAATTTTTAGGGTTTTGAGAAACCTCCAAACTGTTCTCCATAGAAGTTTTAATAACTTACATTCTTACCAACAGCATACAAGGGTTCCCTTTTCTTCATGTTTATTATTTATAATAATATGTATAATTATATTGTTATAATAATAATATATATTTGTATTATAGTTACTATATTACTATAAGTATTTATTATTATAATTATTATATTATATTATATTATTGCCTGTCTTTTGGATACAAGCCATTTTAACTGGGTTGAGATGATATCTCATTATAGTTTTGATTTTCATTTCTCTGATGATCAGTGATGTTGGACACCTTTTCATATGCGTATTTGTTGTTTGTATGTCTTCCTTTGAGAAATATCTATTCAAATCTTATGCCTTTTTTTGACTGGATTATTAGCTTTTTTTTTTCCTGTAGAGTTATTTGAGCTCCTTATATGTTCTGGTGATTATCCATTGTCGGAGAAATACTGCAAATATTTTCTCCCATTCTATGGGTTGTCTCTTCACTTTGTTAATCGCATTCTATTTGTGCAGAAGCTTTTTAACTTTATGTAATCCCATTCGTCTATATTTACTTTGGCCTGCGCTTGTGAGGTATTGCTCAAGAAATCTTTGTCCAGAACAATGTCCTGGAGATTTGCCCCAATGTTTTCTTGTAGTAGTTTCATAGTTTCAGGTCTTAAATTTAAGCCTTTAATTCATTTTGGTTTGATTTTTGTATATGATGAGAGATAGCAGTCTAGTTTCATTTTTTTGCATATGGATATCCAGTTTTCCCAGCACGAATTATTGAAGAGACTGCCTTTTCCCTTACTGTATGTTCTTGACACCTTTTTCAAAAATGAGTTCGCTGTAGGTGTGTGGATTTGATTCTGGGCTCTGTATTCTGTTCCACTGGCTTATGTGTCTGTTTTTATGCCAGTACCATCTTGTTTTGTTTACTATAGTTCTGTAGTATAATTTGAAGTCATGTAATGTGATTCCTCCAGTTTTATTCCTTTTGCTTAGGATAGCTTTGATTATTCTGGGTCTTTTTGTGGTTCCATATACATTTTAGAATTTTCTTTGAAGAATGTCATTGATATTTTGATAGAGATTGCATTGAATCTGTAGATTGCTTTGGATAGCATGGACATTTTAACAACATTGATTCTTCCAACCTATGAACATACAATATTTTTCCATTTTTTTGGTGTCCTCTTCAACTTCCTTCATCAGTGTTTTATAGTTTTTATAATAGAGATCATTCACTTCTTTGGTTAATTCCAAGGTATTTAATTTTATGTGTGGCTATTGCAAATAGGATTACGTTTTTGGATTTCTTTCTCACATTTTTCATTGTTGGCATATAGAAATGCTAATGATTTTTGTGTGCTGATTTTGTATCCTGCAGCTTTACTTGTTTATCTGTTCTAGTAGTTTTCTCATGGAGTCTTTAGGTTTTTCCAAATATAAGTTTACATCATCAGTAAACAAGGATAATTTGACTTCTTCCTTTCAATTTGGTTGCCCTTTATATCTTTCTCTTTTTTGATTGCTCTAGATAGGACTTCCAGTACTATGTTGAATTACAGTGGTGACAGTGGGCATCCTTGTTGTGTTCCAGATCTTAAAGGAAAGGTTTTCAGTTTCTCCTCATTCAGTATAATACCAGCTGTGGGCCTGTTATATATGAATTTTATTATATTGAGGTATATTCCTTCCATACCCAGTTTGTTGATGGTTTTTATTGTGAAGCAATAGTGAATTTTATCAGATGCTTTTCCAGCATCAATTGAAATGATCATATGGTTTTTGTCCATCATTTGATTGATATAATGTATCACATTGATTGATATGCATATGTTAAACCATGCTTGTATCCCAGGGATAAGTCCCACTTGGTCATGATGAATGATTTCTCTAATGTATTACTGAATTTGGTTTGCTAGTATTTTGTTGAGGACTTTTGCATCAATATTCATCAGAGATAATCGCCTGTAGTTTTTTTCGTCCTTCCTGCTCGCCTGCTTGCTTGCTTGCTTTCTTTCTCTTTCTTTCTTTCTTTCTTTCTTTCTTTCTTTCTTTCTTTCTTTCTTTCTTTCTTTCTTTCTTCCTTCCTTTCTTTCTTTCTTTCTTTGCTTCTTTTCTTTCTTTTCTTTCTTTCTTTCTTTCTTTCTTTCTTTCTTTCTTTCTTTCTTTCTTTCTTTCTTTCTTTCTTTCTGTCTGTCTTTCTTTCCTTTCTTTTTTTCATTTTTATGTATATTTTTCTGTTTTTGCTATCTGGGTAATACTGATCTCATGGAATGACTTTGAAAATATTCCCTATTCCTCTATTTTTTGGAATATTTTGAGTAGGATTGGTATTAGTTCTTTAAATGCTTGGTGGAATTCAACAGCGAAGCCATCAGGTCCTGGGCTTTTCCTTACTGTAAGACTTTTATTATATCTTTGATCTCGTTACTTGTTATTGGTGTGTTCAGGTTTTAGATTTCTTCCTGGTTCAATCTTGGTAGGTTGCATATATCTAGGAATTTGTCCATTTCTTCTAGATTTTCAAATTATCAACATATAATTGCTCATAGTAGCCACTAACGACCCTTTGAGTTTCTGCAGTATCAATTGTAATATCTCCTTTTACATTTCTGATTGTATTTACTTGGATTTTGCCTCTTTTTTTCTTAGTCTGGCTGAATGTCCATTTTCTTTAGGTTTTCAAGAAACCAACTTTTTGTTGCATTGATGTTCTGTATTTTTTTTCCATTTCAATTTTATTTATTTTTGCTCTGATCTATGCTATTTCTTTTTCTAAAAAATTTGGGTTTGGTTTGCTCTTGCTTTTCTAATTCTTTAATATACATCATTAGATTGTTTATTTGAAGTTTTTCTTCTTTTTGACGTAGGCATTTATAGCTATAAACTTCCCTGTTAGTACTGCCTTGGATGTATCCACAGGTTTTGATATGTTGTGTCTTCCTTATCATTTGTTTCATGACATTTTTCAATTTCCTTCTTAATTTCTTCAATGACCCACTGGTCATTCAGGAGTGTAATATTTAATTTTTATGTATTTGTATAGTTCCCTAAATTCCTCCTATTAATTTGTAGTTTTATTCCATTGTGGTCAGAGAAGATGCTTTATGCTATTTTAATTTTTTGAAATGTTTTAAGACTTGTTTTGTGATCTAACATATGGTCTATTCTTGAGAATGATCCATGTGTGCTGAGGAAAAGAATGTGTATTCTTAAGCTCTTAGATGAAATGTTCTGTAAATACTTTTAGATCCATTTAGTCTATAGGACAGATTAAGTGTGTTTTTGCTGTTGTTGTTGTTGTTGTCATTGTTCTTGATTTTTCTGCCTCAAAGATCTGTCTAGTGCTGAAAGTGGGATGTTGAGGTCTCCAGCTAATATTGTATTGTATTGGGGCCTATCTCTCTCTTTAGCTCTAATAATATTTCCTTTATATACCTGGGTGCTACCCTGTTGGGTGCATATATATTTAACATTGTTATATCCTCTTGCTGACTTGACCTTTATCTTATGTAGTGATCTTCTTTGTCCTTTCTTGTAGTTTTTGTCTTGAAATCTATTCTGTCTCATATGAGTATACCAAATTCTGCTGTTTTGGGGGTTCAATTGGCATGGGATATCTTTTTCCATCCCTTTATTTTCAGTCTATGTGTTTCTTTATATGTGAATTGTGTTTCTTGTAGGCAACAGATCAATGGCTCTTGTTTTTTCATCCATTTTGTCAGTCTCTGTCTTTTGATTGAAGGGTTTATTCCATTTACATTTAATGTTATTATGGATAAGTGGGAATTTATTGCTGCCATTTTGTTATTTGTTTTCTGATCTTCTTTTCTTTCATTTCTGTCTTCTTATAGTAAAGATGATTTTCTCTGGTGATATTAGTTTCTTCCTTGTGTGTGTGTTTCTGTGTGTGTGTGTGTGTATCCGTTGTATGTTTTTTGGTTTGAGGTTACCGTGAGGCTTTCAAATAATCTCTTATAACTTATTATTTTAACGTGATAACTACTTAACACTATTTGCATAACAAATGAACCAGAAGAAAGAAAACTAATAAATGTCACCATAACATCATCCCCACTACTTTTTTTGTAAACTTTTTTTTTTTTTTAAGATACTTTAAGTTCTGGGATACATGAGCAGGACATGCAGGCTTGTTACATAGGTTTACATGTGCCATGGTGGTTTGCTGCACTGATCAACTCGTCATCTACATTAGGTATTTCTTCTAATGCTATCCCTCCTCTAGCCTCTCACTCCTCAACAGGCCCCAGTGTGTAATGTCTTCCCTGTGTCCAATTGTTCTTATTGTTCAACTCCAACTTCTGAGTGAGAACATGTAGTGTTTGGTTTTCTTTTCCTGTGTTAGTTTGCTGAGTATGATGGTTTCCAGCTTCATCCATGTCCCTGCAAAGGACATGAACTCATACTTTTTTATAGCTGCATAGCATTCCATGGTGTATATGTGCAACATTTTCTTCATCCAGTCTATCATTGATGGGCATTTGGGTTGGTTCCAAGTCTCCATTGTGAACAGTTCTGCAAAAAACATACATGTGCATGTGTCTTTATAGTAGAAGGATTTATAATCCTTTGTGTATATACCCAGTAATAGGATTGCTGGGTCAAATTGTATTTCTGATTCTAGATCCTTGAGGAATTGCCACACTGTCTTCCACAATGATTGAACTAATTTACACTCCCACCAACAGTGTTAAAGCATTCCTATTTCTCCACATCCTCTCCAGCACTGGTTGTTTCCTGACTTTTTAATGAGTGCCACTCTAACTGACATGAGATGGTATCTCATTGTGGTTTTGATTTACATTTCTCTAATGACCAGTGATTATGAGATTTTTTCATATTTTGTTGGCTGCATAAATGTCTTCTTTTGAGAAGTGTCTGTTCATATCCTTCACCCACTTTTTGATGAGGTCATTTGTTTTTTTCTTGTAAATTTGTTTAAGTTATTTGTAGGTTCTGGATATTAGCCCTTTGTTGGATGGATACATTGCACAATTTTTCTCCCATTCTGTAGGTTGCCTGCTCAATCTGATGATAGTTTCTTTTGCTATGCAGAAGCTCTTTAGTTTAATTAGATCCCATTTGTCAATTTTGGTTTTTGTTGCCATTGTTTTTGGTGTTTTAGTCATGAAGTCTTTGCCCATGACTATGTCCTGAATGGTATTGCCTAGATTTTCTTCTAGGGCTTTTTTATGGTTTTAGGTCTTATTTTAAGTCTTTTATTTTAATTTTTTAGTTTTAGTTTTTCTGGGATGAAGCCTCTCTCTGTCACCCAGGTTGAAATGCAATGGCACAATCTTGGCTCACTGTCACCTCTACCCCCCCCAGGTTCAAGTGATTCTCCTGCCTCAGGCTCCGGAATAGCTCAGATTACAGGCACCAGACCATGCCTGGCCAATTTTTGTATTGTTACTAGAGATGCAGTTTCACCAGGTTGGTCAGGCTGTTCTCAAACTCCTGACCTCGGATGATTCACCCAATTTGGCCTCCCGAAGTGTTGGGATTACAGGCATGAGACACCACGCCAGGCCCATACCCACTACTTTTTAACTTTTTATTGTTTCTGTTTATATCATATTGTACTGACTATATCTTGAAAAGTTGTAGCTATGATTTTTTATTGGTTCACCATTTAGTCTTTCTACTTTGGATAAGAGTAATTTACACATTGCAGTTACAGTGTTATAATATTCTGTGTACTTACTACTACCAGTAAGTTTTGTACCTTCAGATGATTATATATTGCCCATTAATGTCCTTTTCTTTCTAATTGAAGTACTTAACATTTCTTGTAGGACTGTTCTGGTATTGAGAAAATCCTTCAACTTTTGTTTGTCTGGGAAAGACTTTATTTCTTCTTCATGTTTGAAGAATATTTTCACCAGTTATATTATTCTGTGGTAAAAAATATTTTCCTTCAGCATTTTCAATATGCCATGCTACTCTCTTCTGTCCTGTAATGTTTCCACTGATATGTCTGCTGCCAGATGTACTGGAGCTCCATTATGTATTATTTGTTTATTTTCTCATGTTGCTTTTAGAATTCTTTATCCTTAACTTCCAGGAGTTTTGACTGTTAAATGCCTTGAGGTAGTTATCTTTGGATTAAATCTGCATCATGTTCTATAACATTCTTGTACTTGGGTATTGATATTTTTCTTTCAGTTTAGAAAGTTCTCTGTTATTATCCCTTTTAGTAAACTTTCTATCTTTTTCTCTGTTCCCTCTATACGGTCAATAACTCTTAGATTTGGCCTTCTGAGGCTATTTTCTAGATTGTGTAGGCATGCTTCATTGTTTTTATTCTTTTTTCCTTTTGTCTTCTCTGTGTATTTTCAAATAGCCTGTCTTCATGCTCACTATTTTTTTCTTCTACTTGTTTGATTCTGCTACTAAAGTACTCTGAGGTATTCTTCAGTATGCCAATTGCATTTTTCAGTTCCAGAATTTCTGCTTGATTTTTTTTCATTACTTCAATCTCTTTGTTAAATTTATCCAGTAGAATTTTGAATTCCTTCTCGAATTATCTTGAATATTTTTGAATTTCCTCGATGCAGTTACTTTGAATTCTCTATTTAAAAGGTGACATATCTCTGTTTCTCCAGGATTTTTCCCTGGTGCCTTATTTGGTTCATTCATTTGGTTGAGTCACAATTTCCTGGATGGTGTTGATGCTACTAGATGTTCTTCAGTGTCTGGGATTTGAAGAGTTAGGTATTTATTGTAGTTTTCACTATCTGGTCTTATTTGTAACTGTACTTTTGGGAAGGCTTTTCACAAATTATTTGAAAGAACTTGAGTGTTGTGATGTAAGCAGTTTCGGCTTTAAGGAGTATCCCAAACCCAGTAACAGTGTGGTTCTTTCAGACTTGTAGAGTTATCACCTTGATGGTCTTGGACAAGATTAGATAGAGGTCTAGCTCATATTCTATTGTATTGTGGCTGAGTTGGCATTCAAAACACATGATACGTTCTTCCCACTCTTCTTTCCCCTTTGCAAAGGCAGAGGAGCCCCATCCCATAACCATCACCCGCCTAGGACATAAGGAGTACTGCCAGATTTCCTCTGATGTTCCCTTGAGGCCCACGGTCTCTTAAGGTAGCTTATGAATACTCCCTGGCCCAGAACTCACCCTTCAGTGCAGTGGTCTCCCCTCTGGCTTAGGGAAGCTCCAGAACTGCTGTCTGAGAGTCAAGTCCTGGAGTCAGGGACCTCATGAGCCTGCTTGGTACTCTACCCCCCTGTGATTATGATGGTACCTAAGGTGCAAGACAAAGTCCTCTTTGCTTTTCCCTCTGCTTGTCTCAGAGAGAAGGAGTTTTGCCCCATAGCCCCCACAGCTGATAATCTGCTGAGTCTCACCTAAAGCCAGCAAGTCTCAGAAGCTCACCAAGGCCCTCAATGTAGCAACCAGTTATCACTGCTGGTTACTCAGTGCCCAGAGGCCCTTCAGTTAGTAAGTGATGAATGCTGGCAGGACTGGGTCTTTTCCTTCAAAGAAGCAGGTTCCCTTCTGGCCCAAGGTATGTCTAGAAATGTCATCTGTGAGCTAGCACCTGAAATGGGGGCCTCATGATTCTGATTGATGCCCTATCCTGTTGTAGTTGAGCTGGTATCTAAGATGCAAGACAAAGTCCTCCCCAACCTTCCCTCTCCTCTCCTCAAGCAGAAGGAAGGCGTCTCATAAAGCACCCAACTGAGCTGTGCCTGTAGTTAGGGGAGGCATGATGCCAGCATTGCCAGCACTCCTGTAGCCACCCCAGCTGGGGTCTCAGTAGGTCACATGCCTCCCCAGTCCACTGTCCTTGGGACTAGTTCAGCCTTAAGACTTACCTATGAGTTGCAGTCCTTTTGGCTTCGACAGACTTTGAAGTTTTCTTAGAAAGAGAACATTGTGGTCCTAGGTGGTGAGGTTTGTGGGCACTCAAGTTTGGAATGCTGAAATAAATGATTTTCTGCTGACTAGAGCTGATTTAAATTATCCCTCTATAGGTGGTCACTTTGTCTGGTTTTCTTGTCCAGTTCAGTGCCTCAGAATTGCTCTGTTCTCCGCCAATGCCCATAGAGGCTCTTCACACCATGCTGCAGCTGCCTGAAGTGAGGAAGGAGTGGTCTTGGTAATTCAGAACTCTCTTTTTTATCTCTTCAGTGCCTCTCTCTGGGATATGAAGTGAAAGTCAGTCAGGTACTATGCATGCTCACCTGACTTTTCATTCTCATGACTGGGTTTTTCCTGTGTAGATAGTTGTTAACTTGGTGTCCTTGTGAGGGATACAGGGATGGGGATGATAGGTGGAGCTTTCTATTCCACCATCATGCTCCACCTCTCAACTGAGGCCAATGATTTTGAAAATGCATAAAATGAACTAATTCTATAAATAAAATTATTTACCAGAACTGACTCAAGAAACAGTGCCTAAATCCTCCTGCAATAATTAAATATATTGATATAAATCAATAGATTAAAAAATTTTCAACAAAGAAAACAATAGGCCTTGACAGTTTTGCAGCTGAGTTACCTTACCATTTAACATTATGATTACGTGTTCTGTCTATGAGGTCAATGACTTTGATAACAAATGAGACTCCTGTGTTTTGGCCATTGCCACAAAATGAACAATTACCAGCTAGCCTGCTACTTCAGGGAGGATGAGAGTGATATGGAGCAGACCACATCCTACCTATAACTTGGAGTCAATACATGTGGTCCCAGCCTAGAACAGCTAACTACAGTCTACCAACAGAAGTATGAATGAGTAGAAATAATTATTGCTTTAAGACATTGAGTTAGAGGTGGTTTATTATATAGTATTATTTTATCAATAGCTAATATTCACTGTAGATAAAGCATTTAATGAAATTCAACGCGTCATTTACATCAGGGATAACTCCCAATGCCATCCCTCCCTCCTCCCCCCTCCCCATGAGAGGCCCCGGTATGTGATGTTCCCCTTCCCGAGTCCAAGTGACCTCATTGTTCAGTTCCCACCTATGAGTGAGAACATGCGGTGTTTGGTTTCCTGTTCTTGTGATAGTTTGCTAAGAATGATGGTTTCCAGCTGCATCCATGTCCCTACAAAGGACATGAACTCATCTTTTTTTATGGCTGCATAGTATTCCATGGTGTATATGTGCCACATTTTCTTAATCCAGTCTGTCACTGATGGACATTTGGGTTGATTCCAAGTCTTTGCTATTGTGAATAGCACCGCAATAAACATACGTGTGCATGTGTCTTTATAGCAGCATGATTTATAATCCTTTGGGTATATACCCAGTAATGGGATGGCTGGGTCATATGGTACATCTAGTTCTAGATCCTTGAGGAATCGCCATACTGTTTTCCATAATGGTTGAACTAGTTTACAGTCCCACCAACAGTGTAAAAGTGTTCCTATTTCTCCACATCCTCTCCAGCACCTGTTGTTTCCTGACTTTTTTAATGATCGCCATTCTAACTGGTGTGAGATGGTATCTCATTGTGGTTTTGATTTGCATTTCTCTGATGGCCAGTGATGATGAGCATTTTTTCATGTGTCTGTTGGCTGTATGAATGTCTTCTTTTGGGAAATGTCTGTTCATATCCTTTGTCCACTTGTTGATGGGGTTGTTTGTTTTTTTCTTGTAAATTTGTTTGAGTTCTTTGTAGGTTCTGGATATTAGCCCTTTGTCAGATGAGTAGATTGCAAAAATTTTCTCCCATTCTGTAGGTTGCCTGTTCACTCTGATGGTAGTTCCTTTTGCTGTGCAGAAACTCTTTAGTTTAATTAGAGCCCATTTGTTAATTTTGGCTTTTGTTGCCGTTGCTTTTGGTGTTTTAGACATGAAGTCTTTGTCCATGCCTATGTCCTGAATAGTACTACCTAGATTTTCCTCTAGGATTTTTATGGTATTAGGTCTAACATTTAAGTCTCTAATCCATCTTGAATTAATTTTCATATAAGGAGTAAGGAAAGGATCCAGTTTCAGCTTTCTACTTATGGCTAGCCAATTTTTCCAGCACCATTTATTAAATAGGGAATCCTTTCCCCATTTCTTGTTTTTGTCAGGTTTGTCAAAGATCAGATGGCTGTAGATGTGTGTTATTATTTCTGAGGACTCTGTTCTGTTGCATTGGTCTATATCTCTGTTTTGGTACCAGTACCATGCTGTTTTGGTTACTGTAGCCTTGTAGTATAGTTTGAAGTCAGGTAGCGTGATACCTCCAGCTTTGTTCTTTTGACCTAGGATTGTCTTGGAGATGTGGGCTCTTTTTGGGTTCCATATGAACTTTAAAGCAGTTTTTTCCAATTCTGTGAAGAAACTCATTGGTAGCTTGCTGGGGATGGCATTGAATCTATAAATTACCTTGGGTGGTATGGCCATTTTCATGATATTGATTCTTCCTATCCATGAGCATGGTATGTTCGTCCATTTGTTTGTGTCCTCTTTTATTTCACTGAGCAGTGATTTGAAGTTCTCCTTGAAGAGGTCCTTTATGTCCCTTGTAAGTTGGATTCCTAGGTATTTTATTCTCTTTGAGGCAATTGTGAATGGAAGTTCATTCATGATTTGGCTCTGTGTTTGTCTGTTACTGGTATTTAAGAATGCTTGTGATTTTTGTACATTAATTTTGTATCCTGAGACTTTGCTGAAGTTGCCTATCAGCTTAAGGAGATTTTGGGCTGAGACAATGGGGTTTTTTAATATACAATCATGTCATCTGCAAAGAGAGACAATTTGACTTCTTCTTTTCCTAACTGAATACCCTTGATTTCTTTCTCTTGCCTGATTGTCCTAGCCAGAACTATTCAACACTATGTTGAATAGGAGTGGTGAGAGAGGGCATCCCTGTCTTGTGCCAGTTTTCAAAGGGAATTTTTCCAGTTTTTGCCCATTCAGTATGATATTGGCTGTGGGTTTCTCATAAATAGCTCTTATTATTTTGAGGTGCGTTCCATCAATACCGAATTTATTGAGCGTTTTTAGCATGAAGGGCTGTTGAATTTTGTCAAAAGCCTTTTCTGCATCTATTGAGATAATCATGTGGTTCTTGTCTTTGGTTCTGTTTATATGCTGGATTATGTTTATTGATTTGCGAATGTTGAACCAGCCTTGCATCCCAGGGATTAAGCCCACTTGATCATGGTGCATAAGCTTTTTGAAGTGCTGCTGAATCCAGTTTGCCAGTATTTTATTGAGGATTTTTGCATCGATGTTCATCAGGGATATTGGTCTAAAATTCTCTTTTTTTGTTGTGTCTCTGCCAGGCTTTGGTATCAGGATGATGTTGGTCTCATAAAATGAGTTAGGGAGGATTCCCTCTTTTTCTATTGATTGGAATAGTTTCCGAAGGAATGGTACCAGCTCCTCCTTGTACCTCTGGTAGAATTCAGTTGTGAATCCATCTGGTCCTGGACTTTTTTTGGTTGGTAGGCTATTAATTATTGCCTCAATTTCAGAGCCTGCTATTGGTCTACTCAGGGATTCAACTTCTTCCTGGTTTAGTCTTGGAAGAGTGTAAGTGTCCAGGAATGTATCCATTTCTTCTAGATTTTCTAGTTTATTTGCGTAGAGGTGTTTATAGTATTCTCTGATGGTAGTTTGTATTTCTGTGGGGTCAGTGGTGATATCCCCTTTATCATTTTTTATTGCATCTATTTGATTATTTTCTCTTTTCTTCTTTATTAGTCTTGCTAGCGGTCTGTCAATTTTGTTGATCTTTCCAAAAACCAACTCCTGGATTCATTGATTTTTTGGAGGGATTTTTGTGTCTCTATCTCCTTCAGTTCTGCTCTGATCTTAGTTATTTCTTGCCTTCTGCTAGGTTTTGAATGTGTTTGCTCTTGCTTCTCTAGTTCTTTTAATTGTGATGTTAGAGTGTCAACTTTAGATCTTTCCTGCTTTCTCTTGTGGGCATTTAGTGCTATAAATTTCCCTCTACACACTGCTTTAAATGTGTCCCAGAGATTCTGGTATGTTGTATCTTTGTTCTCATTGGTTTCAAAGAACATCTTTATTTCTGCCTTCATTTCATTATGTACCCAGTAGTCATTCAGGAGCAGGTTGTTCAGTTTCCATGTAGTTGAGTGGTTTTCATTGAGATTCTTAGTATTGAGTTCTAGTTTGATTGCACTGTGGTCTGAGAGACAGTTTGTTATAATTTCTGTTCTTGTACATTTGCTGAGGAGTGCTTTATTTCCAATTATGTGGTCAATTTTGGAGTAAGTGTGATGTGGTGCTGAGACAAATGTATATTCTGTTGATTTGGGGTGGAGAGTTCTATAGATGTCTATTAGGTCTGCTTGCTGCAGAGATGAGTTCAATTCCTGGATATCCTTGTTAACTTTCTGTCTCGTTGATCTGTCTAATGTTGACAGTGGAGTGTTGAAGTCTCCCATTATTATTGTATGGGAGTCTAAGTCTCTTCGTAGGTCTCTAAGGACTTGCTTTATGAATATTGGTGCTCCTGTGTTGGGTGCATATATATTTAAGAGGGTTAGCTCTTCTTGTTGAATTGATCCCTTTACCATTATGTAATGGCCTTCTTTGTCTCTTTTTATCTTTGATGGTTTAAAGTCTGTTTTATCAGAGACTAGGATTGCAACCCCTGCTTTTTTTTTGTTCTCCATTTGCTAGGTAAATCTTCCTCCATCCCTTTATTTTGAGCCTATGTATGTCTCTGCGTGTGAGATGGGTCTCTTGAATACAGCAGACTGATGGGTCTTGACTCTTTATCCAGTTGGCCAGTCTGTGTCTTTTAATTGGAGTATTTAGTCCATTTACATTTATGGTTAATATTGTTATGTGTGTACTTGATCCTGCCATTATGATATTAACTGGTTATTTTGCTTGTTTGTTGATGCAGTTTCTTCCTGGCCTCGATGGTCTTTACATTTTGGCATGTTTTTGCAATGGCTGGTACTGGTTGTTCCTTTCCATGTTTAGTGCTTCCTTCAGGGTCTCTTGTAAGGCAGGCCTATTGGTGACAAAATCTCTAAGCATTTGCTTATCTGTAAAGGATTTTATTTCTCCTTCATTTATGAAACTTAGTTTGGCTGGATATGAAATCCTGGGTTTAAAATTCTTTTCTTTAAGAATGTTGAATATTGGCCCCCACTCTCTTCTGGCTTGGAGAGTTTCTGCCGAGAGATCTGCTGTTAGTCTGATGGGCGTCCCTTTGTGGGTAACCCGACCTTTCTCTCTGGCTGCCCTTAAGATTTTTTCCTTCATTTCAACTTTGGTGAATCTGGCAATTATGTGTCATGGAGTTGCTCTTCTCGAGGAGTAATTTTGTGGCGTTCTCTGTATTTCCTGGATTTGAATGTTGGCCTGCCCTACTAGGTTGGGGAAGTTCTCCTGGATGATATCCTGAAGAGTGTTTTCCCACTTGATTCCATCTTCCCCCTCACTTTCAGGCACCCCAATCAGACGTAGATTTGGTCTTTTTACATAATCCCATACTTCTTGCAGGCTTTGTTCATTTCTTTTTCTTCTTTTTTCTTTTGGTTTCTCTTCTCACCTCATTTCATTCATTTGATCCTCAATCGCTGATACTCTTTCTTCCAGTTGATCGAGTCGGTTACTGAAGCTTGTGCATTTGTCACGTATTTCTCGTGTCATGGTTTTCATCTCTTTCATTTCGTTTATGACCTTCTCTGCATTAATTACTCTAGCCATCAATTCTTCCACTATTTTTTCAAGATTTTTAGTTTCTTTGCGCTGGGTACGTAATTCCTCCTTTAGCTCTGAGAAGTTTGGTGGACTGAAGCCTTCCTCTCTCATCTTGTCAAAGCCATTCTCCATCCAGCTTTGAAATCCATTGCTGGTGATGAGCTGCGCTCCTTTGCCGGGGGTGATGCGCTCTTAGTTTTTGAATTTCCAGGTTTTCTGCCCTGCTTTTTCCCCATCTTTGTGGTTTTATCTGCCTCTGGTCTTTGATGATGATGGTGATGTACTGATGGGGTTTTGGTGTAGGTGTCCTTCCTGTTTGATAGTTTTCCTTCTAACAGTCAGGACCCTCAGCTGTAGGTCTGTTGGAGATTGCTTGAGGTCCACTCCAGACCCTGTTTGCCTGGGTATCAGCAGCAGAGGCTGCAGAAGATAGAATATTGCTGGACAGCGAATGTACCTGTCTGATTTTTGCTTTGGAAGCTTCCTCTCAGGGGTGTACTCCACCCTGTGAGGTGTGGGGTGTCAGACTGCCCCTAGTGGGGGATGTCTCCCAGTTAGGCTACTCAAGGGTCAGGGACCCACTTGAGCAGGCAGTGTCCCTTCTCAGATCTCAACCTCCATGTTAGGAGACCCACTGCTCTCTTCAAAGCTGTCAGACAGAGTCGTTTGCGTCTGCAGAGGTTTCTGCTGCTTTTGTTATTGTTTACTGTGCCCTGTCCCCAGAGGTGGAGTCTACAGAGACAGGCAGGTTTCCTTGAGCTGCTGTGAGCTCCACCCAGTTCGAGCTTCCCAGCAGCTTTGTTTACCTACTTAAGCCTCAGCAATGGCGGGCGCCCCTCCCCCAGTCTCGCTGCTGCCTTGCCGGTAGATCACAGACTGCTGTGCTAGCAATGAGCGAGGCTCCGTGGGCATGGGACCCTCCCAGCCAGGTGTAGGATATAATCTCCTGGTGTGCCTGTTTGCTTAAAGCGCAGTATTGGGGTGGGAGTTACCCGATTTTCCAGGTGTTGTGTGTCTCAGTTCCCCTGGCTAGGAAAAGGTATTTCCTTCCCCCTTGCGCTTCCCAGGTGAGGTGATGCCTCGCCCTGCTTCAGCTCTGGCTGGTCGGGCTGCAACAGCTGACCAGCACCGATTGTCCGGCACTCCCTAGTGAGATGAACCCAGTACCTCAGTTGAAAATGCAGAAATCGCCAGTCTTCTGTGTCGCTCGCGCTGGGAGTTGGAGACTGGAGCTGTTCCTATTCAGCCATCTTGCTCCGCCCCCTCTTATTTGCATTTTTCTGATTATCAGTGATGCTGAGCACATTTTTATGTGATTGTTTTCCATTTGTATGTCTTTTTTTGAGAAATGTTGATATGGGTTAGCTGTGTCCCCACCCGAAATCTCATCTTAAATTGTAATCCCCACAATCCCCACATGTCAAGGGAGAGACCAGGTGGAGGTAATTGAATCATGGGGGTGGTTTCCCTCATGCTGTTTTTATAATAGCTAGTGAGTTCTCATGAGATCTCATGATTTTATAAGTGTTTGATTGTTCCTCCTGCGTTCACTTCTCCTTCCTGCTGCCTTGTAAAGAAGGTGCCTTGATTCCCCTTTGCCTTCTACCATAATTGTAAGTTTCCTGAGGCTTCCCCAGCTATGTGGATCTGTCAATTAAACCTCTTTCCTTTATAAATTACCCAGTCTCAGTATGTTCTTTATAGAAGTATGAAAATGGATTAACACAAATGTCTATTAAGATCTTTTGCTCATTTAAAAATCAGATTATTAGCTTATTTTTCTATATAGTTGTTTGAGCCCCTTATATATTTTGGTTATTAATCTCTTGTCAGATGGATAGTTAGCAAATATTTTATCCCATTCTGTGAGTTGTTCCTTCACTTTGTTGATTGTTTCTTTTACAATGCAGAAGCTTTTTTAACTTGATGTGATCCAATACATCCAGTTTTGTTTTAGTTTCCTGTGCTTGTGATGGGGTATTACTCAAGAAATGTTTGCCCAGTCCAAAGTTCTGGGGGAGTTTCCCCAATGTTTTATTTTAGTGGTTTCATAGTTTGAGGTCTTAGATTTCAGTCTTCAATCTTTTTTGATTTGATTTTTGTATACAGTGAGAGATAGAGGTCTAGTTTTATTCTTCTGCATATGGATCAAAACACAGATATTCTTAATTTGAATGTGGTTACTTGGTTGTTATTTTGCTATTGGGATTATATTTTATATATTTGTTATATATCCATTTGTATCTATCGATATGAGATAAAATATAATATGGAATAAAATATAATCAAAGTTTATGCCAGAATTCCATTATAATAATAATGTCAGTTGGCAGTCTAATAAAAATTTATTGAACACACTGTATTTTAGCCTTGGTGCTTTTATGAGGAACTTACAATGTACAGCGATTGAAGTGATTTGAAGTATTGCTATTTATGTACAGTATCATATTTTTGTAATTATTTTTCAGCTACAGAAATATGACTGCCCTCTGAATAAAACAGGTGACAGGCAATTCGAAACTGTGGGACATTATGTCTTATTTATCTGTGAAAGGCTATCATATAGTCAGGAAGAATATGATGGTACCTACTCTCAATATTATTATTCAAAATTTCATAAAGATAAATATAAACAGGACACAGATATTCATTGGTTACACAAGGAGTAAACTACCATATATCCAAAATATATGGATCAAACTACCACATATTTTGTATAAAATGTGATTACCTACCTAGAAAACCCAAGAAAAAAAAATGAAAAATTCCATTAAAAATAATAAGGCATTTGTAGACAAAATTTAACACACAATAATTTTTCCATATAGGGTAATAATCAATTAGAACATATCATGGAACAATACCCCAATCAGAATAGCAGCAGAAATTAAAAAAAAAAAAAAAAACAGGAGAATTAAACCTAACAAAAGATCTGAAAGACTATTATGAAAAGCAATATAACACTCTTGAAGTATACACAAATCAGCCTAAAGAAATGCAGAGGCATATCATGTTCCTGAAAGACAATATTTAACATTGTAAATATGTTATTTCTCCTTAAATTAATCTATAAACGTATAAACTCTTAAAAGAACTCTTTGTGAACCTTGACATGTTTAATTTAAAGTTCAATTGAAGAGAAACATGTAATAATAGCCCAGACTACTTTGAAAATATCAAAAAGTGGCATTTGCTCAATTTCATTAAAAAGTACATAGTGTAAAGCTGTATAGCAGCTAAATCTACCCTACTTAATCAGGTGTTCAGGAAGAGGCAATTTGCACAGAAAAAGAGTATAAGATCAGATCCAGCTACATAGGAAAATTTAATATGTGACAAAGGCAATGTCATGTGTTACCCTGTGATGAAATTAATGGGGAACAAATAGGCTATTGAATAAATAGTAGTGGGACAATTTTTGACAGTTTGGAAAAAAAATTAAGTTTTGCCCTACCTTGCAACCTCACAAAATTATTTTGAAATAGACCAAACAATTGTACATGAATTACAGAAACATAAAATTATATTTAGAAAATAAAGATAATATTGATTTATAATTTAGGGCTTTGAAGGGTTTTCTAAGAAAGCCCTAAATTCAGAATTCATAAAGGAGACAGTTGTCATATTTACCTATATAAAAATTTAAAACTTTCAAATGACAAAATTACAATAAATAAAAGAAAAGTGACAGACTGGGAGAAAATATGTTACACATGTAACTGTCAAAAGATTATTTACCATAATTTATAGGGACCATATATTATGAAATAAAAAATTATACAATGAATTAAATAACTAAAAATAGCTTTAAAAGATTTTAAAATATGCTCAACTTCATTACAAAGCAGGAAAATGTAAATGAAAAGAAAATGATATATTTTTTCCCATCATGGTAGGAAAAAATTACAAAGCTTAATAATCTCTATAGTAGGTAATGATGATGTAAAACAAGTGCTAATTAACTCTGTAGGTTTGTGCACAAGTTGTGTATTAGTCTGTTTACACACTGCTATAAAGAATTTCCCTGACACTGGGTAATTTATAAAGGAAAGAGGTTTAATCGACTCACACTTCAGCATGACTGGGGAGGCCTCAGAAAACTTATAATCATGGTGGAAGGGAAAGCAGGCATGTCTTACATCGTGGCAAGTGAGAAAGAGTGAGCAACAGCAGGGAATACTGCCTTATAAAACCATCAGATCTCATGAGAACTCAATATCAGGAGAACAGCCTGGGGGAATCTGCTCCCATAATTCAATTACCCTTGATACATGGGAATTACAGGAGAAGCAGGCAAGTCTTAAATAGCAGCAGGCAAGAGAGAGAAAGAAAGAGAAAGAGGGTAAACCGCCACTCATAAAACCATCAGATCTCATGAGAACTCACTATCATGAAAACAGCATGAGGGAAACAGTCGCCATGATCCAGTCACCTCCCACCAGGTCCTTCCCCTGACAGGTGGGGCTTAAAATTTGTATTACACTTCGAGATGAGATTTGGGTGGGGACATAGCCAAACCATATCTAGTTGATTCAGCCTTTTGCAGAGAAAAATTTCAGAATCTAACAAAAATTTAACGTGCAGTCTTTCTAGTGCCAGTGATTCTACCTCTAGATGTCTTTTCTAGAGAAATAAGCCCCACTTGCCTAAAGATGCAAATACAAGGATTTGATAGTTAATGAAACAACACTCAAACTATGCATCCATTTGTAGTTGAATTTGTACTGTTGAATTTGTAGTATATTTGTACTGTAGAATAATGACATAGACTATATATATATATATATATACACACACACCATTCATATATATGCCAGCATGGAAAGATCTCCAACACATATTGAAAAGTGGAAAAAGCAAATTACTGTTATTAAGTAAAGAATTATGACACTTGGTAAAAAATGTGTTTAAAAACAAAATTACATGTATGTATGTGCATACATTAACACACACATATACAAATATATGCATGTGTATATATCTTACATATTGCATGGGAGGTGATATGGGGATACTTACCAGGCAGGTGAGATATTGTGATTATGAAGGTGGTTTACCCAGATTGGGGGTTATCCATTGCACTCTGGATATTCTGACCCCTGTGACGTCCCCTAACATGGAAAACCCAATGGCATAATTTGTGGTAGTGAGGAACTTCGTTTGCACTCTCCCTCAAAAAGAAATTAAAAAGTAAAACCAAACCAAAAAAAAAAAAAAACACAAAAAAAAGAAAGAAAAGGAAAGAAAAGAAGATAAAAGCAAATTAAAAAAAAAAAAGAAAGAAAAGAAAAGTTACCTGATATGAATTGCAACCTACTTACTGTTAACCCTCATTACCTGTGAAGAGGAGAGTGAGATTCACCTAAGTAAAATTGGGCTATTTATTCTTACAATATAATGGTTCTGTGCTTCAATTTTTTAAAATAAAATGTTTATATAACTAAAATTAAACCAATACAGATGTAAAGAATAACTAGAAGTGTGAGCAAATGAATATGACACTTTAATGTTTGGAATGAAATCTTGGTGTTGAATCAACTATAGTGTAACTCAATTTGCCATACTACATACATTTATCTACTTGATTTGCATTTGGAGCAAAAGCAGGAAGGAGTCATCTTTACTGAGGCTTTAAATAAGAGTCTTCAACAAGTTTTTGGTAGTGATAGATTGATGGGTCCGGAAAACTCTTGCACTGGGATTCAGAGATGTGTTGACATAGTGTACATACTTGTGGCAAATGAGAGGAAGACTGCCTTTCGGACGCACAGACTAATGGGTTCTCGCTGGATTGACTGTCATTCCCACCTCAATAAGAATTCCAACAGACATCTGTAGGAGTTATAGCTGAGTTGAATAATAAGCTGTATCTTAAGTTGTGGGCAAGATTCATTGCTTTTAATTAGTTGCTCAAGGTAGGTATGTGATAAAATACATATATATATTTTGAAATGGAGTCTCTCTCTGTCTCCCAGGCTGCAGTGCAGTGGCACCATCTAGGCTCACTGCAAGCCCCGCCTCCCGGGTTCATGCCATTCTCCTGCCTCAGCCTCCCCAGTAGCTGGGACTACAGGCGCCCGCCATCACGCCCGGCTAATTTTTTGTATTTTTAATAGAAACGGGGTTTCACTGTGTTAGGCAGGATGGTCTTGATTTCCTGACCTCGTGATCCACCCGCCTTGGCCTCCCAAAGTGTTAGGATTACAGGCATGAGCCACCGCCCCTGGCCTAAAATATTCTTTATAAAAATGCTTATGAATAAGTAAGCTAGAAATACCTAATCTTTTGAGAACTGATGAAAGGATATTCCCTGTGGAAAAATATACTTATGTAATACATTTGTATACAGTGTCTTTTATGTAAATTTCCCATTTGACTTCATGCAAAAAGGGAATGATATATTTGTTGCACGGGGTTGATCCTACCCACCCCACCCCACGCAACCCGCAAACAACACGCATTTCCTTGGATCTTTTTAAGTACCATACCCTGCTTGATTCAGTCTCCTTTCTTCTATCTGACATTCCTGGAAATATCCAAAGTACAAGACAGGAAATTCTGCAGCATAGTTATATTTTGTTAATAAACATAAAATTATATAAAACAATACACATTTATTGGTATTTTAATGGTAGTGAATATGTAGTCACAGTACCAAGCACTATTCTGAGAGGAAACTGAAGAAAAGAGATGTTAAGGAACCTGCCCATGGACCCACAGCTGGTAAGGAGCAGAACTGGGATTCGATTCCAGCAACCTGGCCCTTGAGCTTATGCTTTTACATACTATGGTATGTGGAAGTGCCACGTCCCAATTCCTCTACACACCCATATCCTGGCTTTAAGGTGACGAAAGGTTTTTTGTCATGGTTGAACTTCCTGGTTGTCCTTGAAGATTTTTCCCCTTCTTAAAGTCCCTCTGAAATTATTGTCCCAGCGCCTCAAGAAACTGCTGTGCCTTCTCATTGCCTCAACCCAAATGCTTTGCTGGAAGTTAGGGAAGCCAGTTCATTTTTGCTTGCACTCACCATCTTTTCTGCTTTCTCTCCTCCAGAAAGTCACTTTTAGATGCCTCAAGAGGCCTTTTCTCTTTAGACAGTTAACAATCTCTTGTTCCTGTGACATCGTACACAACATTTGGTATTGGGTTTTCTGATTGTTGCTCAGTCATTAAACCTTACAGAGATGTTATGTATGAATGCAGCCCATCCAGAGTGGAATGGTTGCGTCTCTCCTTCAATCTCATCATCTGTGTTTCACTCACAGCTTTTCTGCGGCTTTCACAAACTGTGGCATTGCCTTTTAAAACTGCTCCCCAAATGTGAAAACCTCCCAACTGCCCGTTATTCACATGCATTCTCCAATCCTGACTGTATTGACTGTGGTGCACTCCAAGCAAAGAAAAGTCTATCACACACTTCAATCAAGTTCAAGGGACACAAGAACTGACTTATTGCCTGTGATTTTTGCTCAACTACTCAAATTAGACAAGAACATTGCTTTGGGCTAGAAATATTGTTTAGTCTTCTAAGTATACTTAGATCCCACTGTAAAAGAAAGATCATAGTTAATACAGGTTGAGAACACAAAAAGGATTTAAATACTTAGGCTGATGAATGAGGGAATTGGTGAGAAAAGAGACCATAATTCAAAGTATTTGATTGCTAATTAGTAAGGCCAGTGAATGAAGAATAAAAATCACTAATTATCAGTTCTCCATTAATACTTCATGTTGATATGCTCCTGTTAGATATTTTATATATCAGAGCTACATGAAGTTTAGGGTTTTATTTAAGAGAATATGTCTAGATTTGAATCTTGAAAATTAAAGCTATAAAACTGATTACATTGGTGATTTGTTAAAGAGAATATTCCTTCTCTTAGTTAAAATTTTTAACTGATTTTATACTGTTTTCCCTTAGGACCCAAGTAGTGTATCCCAACATTCTAATCAAGTAAGTGGTCTAGAGTCTAAGGCAGTCTGCTCACTAACACTGATGCTCACCTGCCCACCCAGGATCCCCATCATTCCCCATTCTGCATCTTCCATTTCACACAGGAAGGAAGGAAGAAAGAGAGGAAGGGAGGCCAGGAAAGAAAGGGTAATAATTCCCTTAATCCCCAAACTTTATATTGAGGACATACTATGCACTAACCCAGTGTGAGGTGTTTTCTTTATATATACTTGTCTTACCCACCTCCATTCAGTCTAATGCAAGATGAAAAGCCAGCATTTTCAAACTGTAAGAAACCTAATTATATCTTCTTCTTATTTTATAGTTGGGAATACTGTGATCAGGAAGGTTAAGAAACTTGGAGGATCATACAGTTTGTTGGTGACAATCTCAGGGAAAAGCTACAAATCTCTCTACTTCTGGCTTTTCATACAATTTCCATTGATATTTGAATAGAACTCTTGGTAAATAACATATTCAGTGTAAATCTCAGGATGTACAAAACACAAGAAACTCTAATTCAGACACAATATAAACTCCTTTATAGCCAAAAATAGTGATAGTGAGTCCTTACCCATCTCCTCTGAGAGGAGCAGGAGGAACTAGTATTTTCTATTATGCTTAGTCCAAGCCTTTAAAATAATTCTTAATTCTGACTATTTTTGTTACTAGAATAAATGTTAAACTTAAGATATGGAATTCTATGTTTATTCTTAGCTCAGCATTAACTACCAAACTTAATTAAAATACTAACTGGTCTGGACCTATGTTTCCTAAATTGCTAAAGGAGAGGGTTGGAAAAGATAATCATTAAAGCCTTTTTCAGCTGTTGCATGATTTTATGAATTATGGAAACCACTTCCTATCTAAATAGATTATAAAGGATGAAAAAGTTTTTTTCCAGATTATTTTTCTAAATTAATGAATCTGTGATAAGTTGGTAAAGTTATACGTGCAGATAGGGAATAGACGTATTGTATCATATCTTATTGTATAGTACAGTATAATATAATGTAGTGTAGTATAGTATACTAAAAGAAGTGTATAGCAAAAGAGAAGATAGCAGTAAGATGATAGCCATCATTGAAAAACTAAATAGGTAAGAGCATAAATATTTGGGGAGGATCCAGGGACATTATTATCAAATTATTTGAATATTATTTAAATAATTTCCTATTTCCAAATCTTTTATGACCTTTTTAAAAAGTCATAAATTAAGACATTTTGATATTGAGTTGATTGGAAAGTTACCACTTGAACAATTTGGATGAATAAATATGGAAGTGTGATAAACAAACAGCCTCGCTCTACATTTCTGAACTTTTTGAGCATGATTCTCAAAGCCTGAATATAACTCTGGTTAGTGGCATCCATGCTGAGCATTGTTCTCAGGGATTGATAAAGATTCCTACCTTATCCAGATTTTTGTCTGACTCTTCTGAGCCCTCTTCTCAACTAGGCCTCAGTCTTGGCTTGCCTTTAACAAGAATCTCCCTATCCTTGATATAGCCTCTTAGTAATTTCCCATTTGCTGACCCCTTCTCTTTGCCCATTGGCTACATATCCCCAGTTATCCATACTGTATTCAGAGTTGTGTTTTGTCTGTCTCCTCTATTGCAATAGTCTGGAATAAAGCCTTCTTTACAATTTTAATAAGTGGTGAGCAAATTTTCTGTGAAATAAATAAACATATTTGACTGCTTCCAAGACTGAAGAATGTCTGGGAAAATTGAACTTTGATGGTTTTTGCAAGAAAACTTAGTAGTCCCTTGAGTTCTCTCCAAGAAAATGTATATTTGGCACATTTTTGCTAATGTGTTTAAAGCAGGAAAATTAATGCTAGTTCTTAAAGAACTATCAGTGAGGAAATTGCCTGGCAACAGCAATAGAACTGGGGAGGGAGATATCTATTACATCAGGATTTTTTGGTTCCATATACATGTAAACATGTGCTCTGACCAGGCTGGACTGGTCAATGGATAAATTCATCCTGTGAAATTAGATGACCCCCATTTTCTATCTCACCCAAAGTCCACTTTTTCACAATGTATCTATCCTCTACTCTGATAAACCACGGGTTCAGTTACAGGGAGACTTTTGTAACTGCCATTGTGATTTATAGGAGGCAAGACTAAATCTAATACATGATATCCTAATGCCTAGAGAGATAAATTCATCACAAGAGGAAAAGCCATCTTGTTTGTTAAATCCAGCATAGGAATAGAACTACAATGGTTGTTCTCAGCCTGTGAGCACCTGGGGAGAAGAATGGCTATATATAAGAATATATAGAGCTTTCCTTCAAGCACAGAAATACTGAGAAACAAAATAGAGTTCAGCCTCCCCAACCGAGCTCAACACAGAGGGAATGGCCATTATCCTCATTTTTCTAGAACATTTAACATTGCATGGGGAGAATTGGCTAGGATTGGCACTGAGGAATGGTGGCTGATTACCAGTAACACGTGACTAAGGATAGATGAACACATGGACATATACTTAAGTAAAACATTGAGAATTCCTTGAAATACTCTAAGAATGAGAACTCCTAAAAGATCTGAACTTTCCACGTAGGTGAGTATAGCACTAAAACTCTCTGGATTTGAGTATTAATATTAATGATACTAATTGGATTCAGAAGCTTAGAATATTTTGAATATTTCATTTTATATGAAAGGTATTGCTGATACAAGTTACATAGATTTTATAAGTATTGTCTAATAAGTTTCTTGTTTTATTTATTTTACTCAGTATTACATTTGTATTTGAATGGATCTTAATAATTCTTTACATTCAGAAAACTGTATCTTCACAAATATCACAAATACAAAGTTTTAATCATGTGAATCACATATTTTCATAGCATGTGTCAGACTGCCTGCTCAGAATAAAAATGAGCCCATATCTGGAAGTCAGGAGAAGGAATTTCAGTCCCTGCCATGTACCCATCTGACTGCCTGTCTATGTCTCCTCATTTCTCTGACCTCTGGGTTCTGATTGGCCTCTTAGAATGTCTTAGAATGATCATCACTGTTCTATACATGCAATAAAAATTAAGTGAGTGAATTAAGTGTTGTGAATGCAAAAGAGATGCACTGGTAGCAGTTTTTCTGAAGATGCATTAAAGGCAGAATTATCTCTTTTTTTCTCTCTCTCTTTTTCTTCCTTTCTTTTTTTTTTTTTTTTGGAGACAGAGTCACTCTAGTGCCCAGGCTGGGGTGCAGTGGCATGATCTCAGCTGACTGCAACCTCTGCCTCTCAGGTTCAAGCAATTCTCCTACCTCAGCCTCCTGAGTAGCTGGGACTACAGGCACCCACCACCATGCCCAGCTAATGTTTGTTTTTTTAGTACAGAATGGGTTTCACCATGTTGGCCCGGCTGCTGACCTCAAGTGATCCACCTGCCTCAGCCTCCCAAAGTGTCGAAATTACAGGCATGAGCCATCATGCCTGGCCAAAGGCAGAATTACCTTGTTTCAATTCTGTTGACTTATTAGAAGAAAAACTTGGGGCAAATTAATTTTTTGCTTCTCTTATCTATAAAGAAAAATTATTATATTTAACCTATCAGGCTGTTGTGAGCGTAAAGTGAGCTAATATATGTTAAACTCATAAATGTTACTTATCACATGATAAACAATCAAATATGAGTATTTAAGCTTTGAAACTTTTGTTTTCTCATGGTCTTTGAATTTTTAATATTTACATTTAATACTGTTGTCTTACTTTCCTTTATAACATCTGTAAGGTGGCTCAAGATAGAAGTATCTAAAATACATACATTGAAAATTTCAAGGTGATCTATATTGGGAGAGATGTATGAAAAAACATATAATGCTACCCAACAGTAGAATGAAAATTAGTGGAAAAATAAGAATATTTATTTGTTCTTGTTTTCTTTTCATTCTGTTGTTCATGTAAGTGTGTATCGCATTTTTGTAAATAAAACCAAATTCCTGCAATTTTTACACCCATATTCTCTACTTCCAATTCCTCTTAATTTTTTTCTCTGTTTGGTACACAGTAAGCCCCAATAAGTTTGTAGAAATAGTCACTAATCATTAAGAGAAAAAAAAATGGAATGGAAATGGTCACATGAAATAACCCAGGATTTGTGGCAGGAGGAGCACACTCTGGATTTTTCATTAGATGGAAAACTCTAATCATTTGGAAAGTTCTTCTTTATCCTTCTTTCTCTCTGTCTCTCTCTCTCTCAATCTCTGTTCATCTCTTTTCTTCTTCTAAAGATTCTGAGGAGTGAAAATGCTTCAATTATAGATTAGTCTTTTTGCAAGCATGCAAACGTCTTTTCAATTATCCAAAAAATTTTACTTGGCCCCTACTAAGTACTGGGGTGCCAAGTATAAAATTTTAAGGTTAGGGTAACTACCATGGGTTGGCAACTGGTAATTTCTATTATACTTTGTTTTATTTTATACATGTATTTGCAATAAGTAGGTCATTACTATCATAGCAGTAAATTCACCTCGAGGTCTTCTACCTCATAAATCACTTTCTGAGAGCCATGCAGGTCAATGGTAACTCACAATGCATCACCCTTCTTCTCCACTTCAGTGTGCACATTTACATACAATAAGAATAATGCAACAGAGGGTTTTAATTTTTAAAAATCACAGTAATCTGCTAAAAAATATTACAATCATTATGACTTATTCTCCAAGGGTTATCTTGGGAAATTTTAAGTTCATTCTACACTGCTTAGTAGAGACATGAATTTTGCCTTCTACAACTGAATATTCAAATTGCCCCAATTCATATAATTTATAAATTTGTAGTCTCATGTCTGAATGTTTCAACGTATGAATTTTTCAGAAAACTTAGCCTATATTTCTTATGAATAATTTACCAGTAAACCTTCAGAATATGAAACAACTGACTATCTCGTTCTCAATGAATTATTCACTAAAATTAAAATATTTGGAGAAACAAGTACTGTAAAACAAAGTGATATTATATACAGAAAATTTTTAAATTATTGCCGGGTGCGGTGGCTCACGCCTGTAATCCCAGCACTTTGGATACCGAGGCGGGTGGATCACCTGAGGTCAGGAGTTCGAGACCAACCTGGCCAACATGGTGAAACCCTGTCTCTACTAAACATACAAAAATTATCTGGGCTTGGTGGTGGGCACCTGTAATTCCAGCTATTCAGGAGGCTGAGGCAAGAGAATCACTTGAACTCAAGAGGCAGAGGTTGCAGTGAGGCAAGATCCCACCACTGCACTCTGGCCTGGGCAATAGAATGAGACTCGGTCTCAAAAAAAGAAAATAATTTTTTTAGTTGTATATTTTAAAATGAAAATTCTAAATCATATAAGTAAGTCGTTTTTTTCTTTCACTTTTACATTTGAAAGCACTATTTATTCACTTATGAATACATAAATTCATATACACATATTTACTATCAAAATTTAATATATGTTGATTTTGAGGGGAATACATTTAAATTGTACTTCTATATTTTCCAAATTCCATTTGTTACCACAACACAATTTTAAGTAATCCCATATGCCCACATTCTCTTCAAACACTGATACAAATAAGTGTATATGTGTGTATATATTCACACACATATATCTATGTTTATACATGTATACACACACATATATATGCACATACATATATATACAATATTTGCACACAATTGTAAAATTTCCAAACATATTTAATTTTTCTAGTAATTATTTGTTATTAATATTCAATTTAATTTCACCTAGGTCAATGGAGATGAGTTACATGCCAATCCTTTGCAATGTGTTGAAACTAAATTTATGCGTATGGCATGGGATTAATTTTCATGAATGTCCCATGTGTTCTGAAAAAACAGAGGATTTTGCCATTGATGGGTATAAAGTTTCATATATGTCCATGCGAATCACCCAGGTAGTGTGAATTCAGATCTCAAGACTGCTGCAAGGGCTAGTTTGGGATTATGGAAAATCAAAGAAGAGTTTTTCTCTCCACTTGGCGCTTGATGTGAAATAGGAAAATTTTCTCAGTGTCCCCTTTGCATAGCAAAGTTTAGTTCTAATTCTCACTTTTACTGGGAGTGTTTATTTCTAACCCTCACTTTTACTGTGAGTCCAGTGTCTATGGGGTCATCTCTTATTATGTTCACTATCTTGGGAACATGCCGTCTTTTAACTCCCCTCCCACATACCCCTCATACCACCATAGAAGCTTGAGATAACTAGAGATGGGTAGTCATCTACAAGATAAAAACCAGCTTTGGGGCTTGCTAACCTGGTTTTCTGGTATCATTAGAATATTGGGGGTCTTTTAACATTTATTTATTTCCTGAAAGTTCAGGAATGCATTTGGAATGATGTTATACACGTTTTAAAATATTTTTCCAGCAATTTAGTTAATTCCACCACTTCTGGCACTTGGGAAGATTATTCTGTGTGACTAATCTACCATATTATTGAAAAAAGGAGCACCTGAACATCTTTTTAAGAAGGAAGTGACATGCTGAATTTTGAAATCTTTCACAGAAGACCAATTTGATTTAATACTACAGACATATTATTAGATACTAATGGAATCAACAAAAGCGTCAAGAACAGATGGGAGTAATTCTCTTCAAATTGGAATAATCGATGAAAAACTCATAGGATGTGCTTAGGTTCTCCTTTCTTCTTATTTTAAATGTATGCATTAGACACACTCAAATGAGAATATATTTGTTAAAGGAAACAACGCCATGACATAATTTAAAAATACTTTTAAGTTAAGAGAACACAATACTCCCTCAAAGCAATAATTCTCAGAGCCTTTTATATGAAAAGTGCATAAGCAACAGTAACACATGAGGGTGAACTTGGTTTATGAGTATTTTACTTTGAGTCTTTAGGTAATAATTATGAAGCCATATGCTAATAAAAAGCACTCATGAATTAAGTACTTTTTGGTTTGCTATCCTGAAATTGCCTGACTCTGAAATGAGGAGGCAGACACAGTGAGGGAATTACAAAGGAAATAGTTTTCTCAGGAAATTCTACTCTCCATAATCTAATCTTGGCACAGCTGCAATACAATTAAGGAACACCAGAGGCAACTTACAGCAAGAGAGTTTTATTTGTGTTTTTTTGTTTTTTTAACCACATGACAGTGTATCTATTAGAAAAAAACAACAGACAATTGACTCTCTCAAAAACCTCTGAGAATTTTTAAAAAATTTAATTTCAAAACAACAAGGAATGGGGAATCATCTGAGTGGAAAACTTCAAATGATGAGAATCTTTTTCCCCCTACCTCCATTCTCTTAACCAATTTCAGGGTTTAATCTCATGTAGTATTTTTAATAAAGTAATCTGGTTAGAAATAATTTCATAGAGATAATCATACTTAAAGATGACATTATGATCTTTTGGGCATAATGTGTGAGCACTGGGATAAATTACAGAAAGAGACTGTGAGCCTGTTGGACAAGTAAACAGCATGAGAAGTTTTAGAAACAATACTTCAAAGGTATGAGACTTTGAAAAATAACCTTAACAATAAATATAGGATTACAGTCCTTCAGTTACATGTTATCATATACAAAAAGCTTAGAAGTCCTGATCACCCATTACCTAAAACCAACAAGTTCAACAAAAGCCTTATGTCATTGCAATTAAGAGAGAAAGAGTGAAGTTTCACATAAGTAAATGCTTGACTGGCAAAGCACAAGGAAATTCCCCATATTCCAAGGCAGCTTCCTATACCCAGTGTGCACACACTCAGCCCTATTGGTAAGTGTATTTTACTCCTAGAGATTCAGGAAAAATAGGCAATGCTTCTGCAGAAATATTTAAGTTCAAACATTACTTGAGAATATACAATTATTTTTAATTTGCCAAAATCTGGAATTTTTTTTTTTTTTTTTTTTTTTTTTTTTGAGACAGTCTCTCTCTGTTGCCCAGGCTGGAGTGCAGTGGCGTTATCTCACTGCAAGCTCCACCTCCCAGGTTCACGCCATTCTCCCGAGTAGCTGGGAGTACAGGCGCCTGCCACAACGCCCTACCTTTTCTTTTTTTTAATTTTTAGTAGAGATGGGGTTTCACCATGTTAGCTAGGATGGTCTCGATCTCCCAACCTCGTGATCCACCCACCTCGGCCTCCCAATTTCTCTACTGGTAAAGTAGAGAACGACATCTGAAATTTAGACAGAAGCAGACATATTAGCTGCAGACAGTAAAAATACATAACTGAAAAGGTCTTTGGAGATGATCAGGTTAACACAGGTCACACAGCAGGTAAAGAAAAACAACGTGATTTTGTGGAGATGGAAACGTAATTGTTAAGGGCAAGGACAGAGATCTGGGTAATCCCACAGTTGCAGGAAGTATAGTTTTAGCACCAGAGGCTGATGTCTGGACTTGGAGAATAGGATATGGAGATAAATTCTCAATCCCAATGAACCTCCTGGCAGGCCACTGTTAAGAGAGCCAGGGTGTAAAAGAGATGGGTAGGCCAAAGAAGAACAAAGGGCTGTACTGACACAGGAAGGAGAATGCTAGCAAGAAAATTTCAAAGGAGAAAAAAATGATGAAGAGGAGTTGAAAAGTATTCTATCCATGGTTTTTTAGAGCAGAAGCTCTCAATGTTTTTGGTCTCAGAAACCTTTTACACTCCTTAAAATCAATGGACATCAAAAGGCTTTTATTGTGCTGGTATGTGTTTTCTATGTTTTATATGTGCTGATGTGCATTCATATTTATTGTAATACAAATTAAAATTAAAAAATAATTTAGAATTCTTAATTCGTTAAAAAATAAACCCAATACTAGTTAACACAAATAACTTATTTTTCTGAACAAACGCTATGCCTTCTAAACCCAAAAATATTTAACAAAAATACTGATATTGATTTACATTTTATAATTCTATTTAATGTCTGGCCTAATAGACTATACCTAGATTCTCATATCAGTTTCTAAATTCAGTCTCTTGCAGCATATTGTTTTCATTGAAGAATATAAAGAAAATCTGGCTACACATATATCTCTATTTGGAAAAGAGAAGGATATTATAATGGCTATTTCAAATAGCAATGTATTCCCATCTTTGATGCTACATTAAAACTCAGGAAGTGTTATTTCTTTAAAACTTAATTTCAGTGAGATGTTACAATAAAATCCATTGTTTTATCTTGTACCTACAATGGATTTTTTATCAATGCATGATTTTGTAACATCATGTTTTGGTCATTTGTAAAATAGTGATGCAGCAAGTAATACAGACCTTTCCTTCCCATGTTGATACATTTCATTATGAAATATTCAAAAATCACATGCAGTAAGATCAGCACTGATTTCATCAGGTAAATATTTGTGTATTGGACAACTGTCAAGTTAATGGTGGCACATAAACGTTTTCTAAAATTCTAAATTTCACTTGAAAGCTTAAACCGTCTCATTGATAACAAATACTACCAGTTGCTTTTCTTGAAGTGAGAGGCTCATTTTGTCTGCCAAACAAACATCTAATCCAGAAGAACCATAGACTGGCCTTCCGTTTTTCTTTCAGGTAAAACTGATGTTCCTAAGGTAACAAGGAATGGATTTACCCAACTGCCTAAAAATAAATAAATAAATAAATAAATAAATAGGACAATAAAACAGCAGATTACAAGATGTTGGAAAATGGTCCTTGAGAGATGGAAGACAAATAATGGGCATCTATAATTATTCCAGCTTACTCCCCTGGACAATTTGTGGGTCATGCTATAGAGAGAAGGAAACAAGACAGAGCCTGCTGGACTACCCAGGGTAGGGAGATGATGCTGAGAGTTCATGCAGAACGAAAGCATCTGCTGTTACCAGCACAGAGCACAGGAGAGAAGAGGACTGTAAAAGGAAAATGAAATTTGCAGAGGATTTCCCGCAACAACATTCAGCTGCTTACTGATCAGAGTATGCATGTGAGAAAGCTTCCAAAGTCAGGGAAAGAAGCATCCAAAAGGATGAAACAGTGCTGTGATCATTCTTGTATGTGCCTTTTGGTGAGTTACATATACATTTCTTCTGGGTAAATACTTAGGTGGGGAGTTCTGGATTAATAGAGTCTGAATATGTTAGTGGTTGTGCCAATTTATGCCCCCACTAATGGTTTCAGTTTTTCTACATCCTCTTTGAGACTTGTGTTGTCTATTCTTTTTATTTTAATTATTATAATAGCTGTATAATATTCTCTCATTTGGTTTTAATTTGCATTTTCTTTATTACAGTGGAATTGAGTTCCTTTTTATATATCCAATGTCTTTGTTCATATAGCCGTTATGGCATAACTAATCATTAAAATAACTTTGTAATAAAAACCCATTTCCTGTTATAGTGAGTTAACAGGGCTTTTTCTCCCTTAGAAATAATATATGCAAACATCAAAGCTTAAATGAATTTCTTTGTCACACTTGTTTGACTATCTTAGGAAGAGTCCACTGAAAATCTGAAATTTAGAAAAATATTATTAAATAAGTAGCTATAGAAAAGTTCATTGATTGCACTAGCTAGAAATTCTGTACCAAACTGAAAAAAACGTGCTCAAGTGTGAATTAGCCAGTGGGTGACATGAACGTCTTGAACTGGGTAGCAAAGCTCTTTCCCCATGGGCTTGTGCAGGGGCTTGCTATTTCCAACTTTTACGTTACACCAACTCACCTCATAAAGTGAGACATTTAGATAAATGGGGTAAAAGATGCTACCACATGATTCTGGCAAATTTTTTCTCAACAAAATTAGAACAAGTTGATGGATCTCTGTCAACTTTATAAATAACTTTTCTATGTAAATAAAAATAAGACTACATTGAAGGGGGCATCTGGTTGTATAAAAATAGACTGCACATGGCCCAGTAAAAATTAGCTCTCATGAGGAAGGGTTTGCTAATTATGTTTTTCTTTGGTGCTGTGATTCCTGAAATACCTTCACCACCTGAAGCCTTGCACTTGGCATTTCTCAAATCACTTGATTTAAATGTTGAAAAAAATTGTAATGGGTGTCTAAATATGTCAACGGCATAATCCCAGTTAATGTAAATAGTCTATAAATCACAGTAGCCCTGACAAAATTGTTAACAGGCATCATTAGACATTCTGCATCACTCCTTAGGTGAAACATGAAGCCCGAAAAACTTCTCACATAAAACAAAATATCACAAAGAAAATAGATATGAAGCACATCCCTGGCCCTCAAAGCTTTGCTACTTATATTTTGTACTATTTATTTAGCTGAGGCCCATGGTTTTACACTGCGATTCTCACATTGCTTATTCATAGACAGCATCAGAATAACTCATGAGTTAAACAACTAAGAGAATGTTTTGAAAAAGAGAGAGAGACTCTTGTTTAGATTATCTTTTATTTTAAAATAAGTGTATAAATTATCTTTTAAGTTTCAAATGTTTAGTCTATGTATCATCTCTGTGCTTTCATTTTCCTATTTAAGTAAATAAGATAAGCAATGGTTCAGAGAGCAGGTATGTAAGGTACTTGCTGTTGGTGATAGAGAAATTGGCTTATAGTCTAGCTGTAGATGTAGCTGATTGAGCACCAAATTATTGTTATTTTCAATCAAACAAAACTGGCAATATTTATACATGTTTACTGAACATCAAGCATTATTTTAAAAGTCTCCCCTTGCATTAAGTCTTTGTTCCTCAAGTTAAATATTATTGTTTGTGTTTTGTCGGTAACGAGGCTTAAAAATCCCTTCCTTTCTCTTCATTAATCTGACTCCTTTGTTGTCTCTTTTGCTGATCTCTTTCTTTTGCCCTGCCCTTTAAAGCAATTGTTCCCTAAATTCTCTTGTCTTTTTCCCAGTATAGTCTCCACTGAAAATTTGATTTACATTGTGGTTTCGTATAAGTTTGGGTAATGAGATAGAAAATGCTAAAGACACGAGTATTAAGCATGAAAACCAATGACAGATGAAGGAATACTTCATTTGGGTGGCTTAACCATTTTACACATATTTTTAGTAAGTACTTTTTAAATTAAAAAATGGAATGGAAAATAATCACAATCCTGTATTTACTTCAATTAATATATTATGTGAAATCACTACTCTTGTGCCCTTTGAGAGAAAAAGAAAAATAGTATCTTACACATATTTATGTCCTGAAGAATTAGACAGTAATAGACATGGAAAACATAGTAAGTATTCGAGAATACTAATATAACTTTATCTTTTTGATTCCAATAGTTTATCAAGTATAAGAAGTCCTACCAGTTTGATGTCTTTTGAAAATTTTTAAAAACAAGATATGAATTCAAGCCTTGCTTATTAACCAAAAAAATAATACATTTATTTGTTATGTTTATATCCCACTTTCTTCTTCAGCCTAATCCTTATATTCCATTGAATAATTATTCCTCTGAGTATTTTTTTGTCAATCAAGAGTTACACATAAAATTAGAGTGGCATACTTACGTTCTTGGAATTTTAGGTGCTTTAAAATGAAGTTCATGATGATTTTAAGGTTTATTAAAGAGTTCTTGAGTTCTTGTCTTTCACAATATGTTTGAAGGTATGTTTGAAGTTTCTTTTTTTTTCTTCAGTTCATATACTTTATTTTTTAGAGCAGTTTTAGGTTTACAGAAAAACTGAGGAAAAAGTACAGAAAATTCCCATATACCTCCTCTTCCCCTTCCCCTATTACTCACATCTTGCATCAGTATGGTGCATTTGTTAAAATGGATGAACCAATATTAATCTATCATTGTTAACTAAAGTCCATAGCTTAAATTAGGGTTACTCTTTGTGTTGTACAGTTCTGTGGCTTTTCAAAAAGCCATAATGTCACTCAGTCACCATTTTAGTATCATACATAATAGTTTCTCTGCTATAAAAATTCCATATTCTCCACTTATTCATTCCTCCTCCCTAAACTCCTGGAAACTACTGATCTTTGTATTGTCTTCACAGTCTCACTTTTTCCAGAATATTACGTAGTTGGAATCACATAGTATGAAGTCTTCAGGCTGGCTTCTTTTACTGAGCCATATACATTTAAGGTTCCTCCAAGTCTTTTCAGTCTTTTCATAGACAGATAGCTCATTTATTTATTTTTTTTAATTTTACTTTATGTAAAATAAAGTATGTTGTACATGTGCACAAAGTGCAGGTTTGTTACATATGTATACATGTATACATGTGCCATGTTGGTGTGCTGCACCCATTAACTTGTCATTTACATTAGGTATATCTCCTAATGCTATCTTTCCCCCCTACCCCCACCCCATGACAGGCCCTGGTGTGTCATGTTCCCTTTCCTGTGTCCAAGTGTTCTCATTGTTCAATTCCCACCTATGAGTGAGAACATAGTTTGCTGAGAATGATGGTTTCCAGCTTCATCCATGTCCCAACAAAGGACATGAACTCATCCTTTTTTATGGCTGCATAGTATTCCATGGTGTATATGTGCCACATTTTCTTAATCCAGTCTATCATTGATGGACATTTGGGTTGGTTCCAAGTCTTTGTTATTGTGAATAGTGCTGCAATAAACATATGTGCTCATGTGTCTTTATAGCAGCATGATTTATAATCCTTTGGGTATATACCCAGTAATGGGATGGCTGGGTCAAATGATGTTTCTAGTTCTAGATCCTGGAGGAATCACCACACTGTCTTCCACAATGGTTGAACTAGTTTATAGTCCCATCAACCGTGTAAAAGTGTTCCTATTTCTCCGCATCCTCTCCAGCACCTGTTGTTTCCTGACTTTTTTTTTTTTTGAGACAGAGTTTCACTCTGTCACCCAGGCTGGAGTGCAGTGGCGCGATCTTGGCTCACTGCAAGCTCTGTCTCCCAGGTTCATGACATTCGCCTGCCTCAACCTCCCGAGTAGCTGGGACTACAGGCACCTGCCACCACGCGAGGCTAATTTTTTTTGTATTTTTAGTAGAGACGGGGTTTCACCATGTAAGCCAGGATGGTCTCGATCTCCTGACCTCGTGATCCACCCACCTCAGCCTCCCAAAGTGCTGGGATTACAGGCGTGAGCCACCACGCCTGGCCGTATTTCCTGACTTTTTAATGATCACCATTCTAACTGGTGTGAGATGGCATCTCATTGTGGTTTTGATTTGCATTTCTCTGATGGCTGGTGATGATGAGCATTTTTTCATGTGTCTGTTGGCTGTATAAATGTCTTCTTTTGAGAAGTGTCTGTTCATATCCTTCACCCACTTTTTGATGGGTTTTTTGTTTTTTCTTGTAAATTTGTTTGAGTTCTTTGTAGACTCTGGATATTAGCCCTTTGTCAGATGAGTAGATTGCAAAAATGTTCTCCCATTCTATAGGTTGCCTGTTCACTCTGATGGTAGTTTATTTGCTGTGCAGAAGCTCTTTAGTTTAATTAGATCCAATTTGTCAATTTTGGCTTTTGTTGCCATTGTTTTTGGTGTTTTAGACATGAAGTCCTTGCCCATGCCTATGTCCTGAATGGTATTACCTAGGTTTCCTTCTAGGGCTTTTATGGTTTTAGGTCTAATATTTAAGTCTCTAATTCATCTTGAATTAATTTTTGCACATTGATTTTGTATGTTCTTCCATTTGTTTGTGTCCTCTTTTATTCCACTGAGCAATGGTTTGTAGTTCTCCTTGAAGAGGTCCTTTACATCCCTTGTAAGTTGGATTCCTAGGTATTTTATTCTCTTTGAAGCAATTGTGAATGGAAGTTCATTCCTGATTTGGCTCTCTGTTTGTCTGTTACTGGTGTATAAGAATGCTTGTGATTTTTGCACATTAATTTTGTATCCTGAGACTTTGCTGAAGTTGCTTATCAGCTTAAGGAGATTTTGGGCTGAGACAATGGGGTTTTCTAAATATACAATCATGTCATCTGCAAACAGGGACAGTTTGACTTCTTTTCCTAACTGAATACCCTTGATTTCTTTCTCTTGCCTAATTGCCCTAACCAGAACTTCCAACACTATGTTGAATAGGAGTGGTGAGAGAGGGCATCCCTGTCTTGTGCCAGTTTTCAAAGGGAATTTTTCCAGTTTTTGCCCATTCAGTATGATATTGGCTGTGGGTTTGTCATAAATAGCTCTTATTATTTTAATTCCTAAAGAATTAAAGAAATGTGGGTGACACATGTTTTACCAAATGGAGAATATCAATAAAAAGATAGAAATTATAAAGAAAAAACAAATAGAAACTTTATAGTAGGAAAAAAATCCAAATAAAATAAAAAATTCACTTGAGGGGCTCAACAAGAGATTTGGTCAGAAGAAACCATCGGTGAACTTGAAAACAGTTCAACATAGATTAGTTACCCAGTCTGAGGAATATAAAAAAAGAAATAAAATTGAACAAGTGAATATAACCAAATTTAAAAATGGATAATTCATTTGAAAAGACAGTTCTCCATAGAAGATATACCAACAGCCAATAAACACTAAAAAATGCTCAACATCATTAATAATTAGGTAAAAACAAATAAAAACTACAAGGAGATTGCACTCGACACCCCCTCGGATGGCAACAGTAAAAAAGATAGTCAATAGCAAATGTGGGTGAGGAGGTGGAGAAATTGAAACCCTAATGCGTTGCTGGTAGAAATATAAATTGTAGAGACACTGTTGAAAACAATTTGGCCATTTCTCAAAAAGTTTAACATAAAACTATGATAAAACCCAGCAATTCCATTCTTAGATATGTATCTAAGGGAATTGAAAAGATACATTCACACAAAATCTTATCTATGAATGTTTATGACGACATTATAATAGCGAAGAAGCAGTAGCAACACAAATATCCATTAACTGATGACTGAATAAATAATATGTGATATATCTGTACAATACAACATATTTGGCTTTAAAAATAAATGAAGGGTTGATACATGCTGCAACATGGATGAGCCTTGAAAACATCATGCTAAATGAAAGAAGCCAGATATTAAAAAAAATTGTGTGATTAACATATATTAAGTATCTAAAATAGAAGTATATTAGTAGTTGTATTAGTCAGTTTTTGCATTGCTATACAGAAATACCTGAGACTGGGTAATTTATTTAAAAACACATGTACCCTAAAACTTAAAGTATAATTTAAAAAATAAATTTAAAAAATCAGAATAATTCCCACATTCTCTGCAGTTGCCCATAATTTATAAACTATTTTTATTTTTCATTATTTCTTGATTATTTAAATTTAAAAAATTATGGTGAAAGTATTACATGAAAATAATTGCTAAATACTTCTATAAAGCATATGTATATATAAAATTATTCACTCTTTTCTCTCATTGATTTGTCCCATTTCATTGATTTGTGCCATTTGCTAGAAGAATCACTTTGTTTTTAACTGTTTGTTCTGGTATTTACCTGTCATGTGAAAACAATATTCCTCTTGATAAATCAATTTACTTTCTGTAGGGTATGTTAGGATTTTTACTGATTTATACCTTATACTTCATATTCCTTTCCTCACTTCTTCCATATATGATTGATTATGTCTAAACTTTTAGTTACATC
Source organism: Macaca mulatta (assembly GCF_049350105.2). Taxonomy (NCBI): domain Eukaryota; kingdom Metazoa; phylum Chordata; class Mammalia; order Primates; family Cercopithecidae; genus Macaca; species Macaca mulatta. Next base: position 50,755,551 of record NC_133409.1, on the reverse strand, counting down.
TTTTAAAAATAAATAAATAAATAAACAAATAAATAAATAAATAAAAAGTGGTTTAATTGGCTCATGTTTCTGCAGGCTGTACAAGCACAGGGCCAGTATCTGCCTCGTTTCTGAGGAGGCCTCAGGGAGTTTTACTCATGGTGGAAGGTAGGGCCAGAGTAGGCACATCACATGGCAAGAACAGAAGTAACAAGGAGGAGGTACCACACACTTTTAAACAATCAGATCTCATAAGAACTCATTATCTTGAGGACAGCACCAAGCCATGAGGGATCTGCCCCATAAGCTAATCACCACCCACCAGGTCTCACCTCCAACATTAGGGATTACATTTCAACATGAGATTTAGAGGGGAAAAATACCTAGACTGTATCAGTGGTTGCCAGGGGACAGGAAAAGTGGTGAATTGGCTGCTAGTAACTGTGGAGTTTCTTTGGGAATAAAAGAAATGCCCTGGCATTAGATAGTAGTGGTGTTTGAGCAACATAGTGAATATACTAACAACCACTGGTTGGTAATCTTTAATATGTTAATTTTATATTATGTAAATTATATCTCAACTGAAAAGTAACCATGCTTAATATTTTCAAGCCAATACATGAAAAGATGGAGATTTGACTGGAGAATTGGATTCTATTTTAACAAATCAAATAGAAATCCCAGAAATAAAAATGATTACTTAAAAGCAAAGAGGAGGAAGTGCCACACACTTTTAAACAACCAGATCTCATAAGAACTCATTATCTAAGAATTTAATATAGGGTTTAATCAACAGATGAGACAGAGTAGAGGCCAAGGTAGGAGGATCACCTGAACCCAGGAGTTTAAATCTGCAGCAGTGAGCTGTGATTGTGCCACTGTACTCTACCCTGGGTGACAGAAGGAGAACCTGTCTCAAAAAAAAAAAAAAAAAAAAAAAAAGGGAGAGGGAGACAAAATTAAAAACAAAGAGAGAGAAGTTGAAAATCATTCAGCTAAAAAAGGAAAAAAGGATACATTATTCAAAAGATCCACAGTAATACCAAGTTTTCAACAAAAAATGATGGAAATCAGGAGCTGGTGAAATGACATCTTTGAAGTGTCCAAAGAAAAAAACTGCCAATCAATACCCAAACTGTCAATTCAATACTCAAGGAAAATATCTGTCACAAAAAGAGGGTAAAATAAAGATTTTTTTTTAAAGATAAAGAATATTTTGTTAGAAGAGATGCAATAACAAATACTAATAATCATCATCCTACTAGTAATAATAATAGCAAGTTTCTGCCCTTCAAGTAGAAGGGACATGATCCCAGCTGGAACTACATACAAACGGAAAGAATAAAGAACACTGGTACATATTTGGTTAAATGTACATAAATATTTACCGTTTAAAGCAACAAAACCACAATACATTCTCATTTAATGTTAGTAATAGGTTTTTGAAAATTTTGAATTTAGCAGGTTTGCAAATAATATTGTTTTATTCAATGTGTCCTTACAATGTTAATGAGGGAAAAAATTGGATCTGTTATACAATGTTTCACTGGAAGTCTCAGTTTCCAAGAACGCGTTGACAATGTTACATGAAGGCTTATTGTAACATATTATGAGGTTTACACTATATAAAGAATGTGTGAAGGCCCATTTAAATATATCTAGACATGAGGATAATCATTAAAAAAATTTATAACTAAAAAACTAATAAGAAGGTGGGAAGAAGATGGAATGATTAGAAAAATGAATCCAAAATAAGTCATGAAAGGAGTACACAGAATAAAAAGAAAACATAAGCTAAGAAAATAAAATGTGGGACAAATTTTTTAAAGACAGATTTAAACCCCAAAATGTCATAATTACATTATATATAAATAGACTAAGCCCAGTGAAAGTTTTTCTCACTTTAAATAAAAAGCTGGAAGTTATTAAGTTTAGTGAGGAAGGCATGTCTAAATCTGAGATAGGCCGACAGCTAGGTCTCTTGTACCAAGCTGTTAGCCAAGTTATGTAAGAAAAGAACACAAAAATGAGAAGGAAAAGTTCTTGAAGGAAATTAAAATTGCTACATCTGTGAACACATAAATGATAAGAAAATGAGACAACCTTATTTCTGATATGGACAAAGTTTGAATGGTCTGGATAGAAGATCAAACAAGCAAAAGATTCCCTTAAGCTGACATCTAATCCAGATCAAGCCCCTAAGTCTCTTCTATTATATGAAGGCTGAGAGAGGTGAATAAGCTGCAGAGGAAAAGTTAGAAGCTAGAAAAAGTTGGTTCACAAGGTTTAAAGAAAGAAGCCATCACCGTAACATAAAAGTGCAAGGTAAAGCAGCAATTGCTGATTATAAGCTGCAGCAAGTTTCCAGAAGATCGAGGTAAGATGTTTGATGAAGATGGCTATACTAAACAATAGATTTTCAATGTAGATGAAATCTCCTTATGTTGGAGGAAAAATGCCTGATTTTAAAGCTTCAAAGAACAGGTTGACTCTTGTGAGGAGCTAACATGGCTGGTGGCTTTAAGTTGAAGCCAACACTCATCTACCATTCCAAAACTTTTAGGGCTCTTAAGAGTTACACTAAACCTACTCTAACTGTGCTCTATAAATGGAACAAGAAAGCTTAGAAGACAGAACATCTCTTTACAGTGTGGCTTATTTAATATTTTAAGCCCACTGCTGAGACCTACTGTTCAGAAAAAAAAAAGACTCAAAGAACTACTGATCATTTACAATGTACCCGGTCACTCAAGAGCTCTGATGAAAATGTAAAAGGAAATTAATGTGGTTTTCATGCCTGCTAACACAACATCCATTCTGCAGCCCATAGATCAAGGAGTAATTTTGACTTTCAAGTTATATTCTTTAAGAAATACTTTTATAAGGTGATAGCTGCCATAGATAGTGAGTAGATCTGGACAAAGTAAGTTGTAAGCCTTCTAGAAAGAGTTCATTATGGATGCCATTAAGAACACTTCTGATTCATTAGAGGTCAAAATATCAACACTAACAGGAGTTTGGAAGAAGTTGATTCCAGCCCTGATGGATGACTTTGGGAGGTTCAAGACTTGACTTCAGGAGAGAAAGCAACTGTAGGTGTGCTAGAAATAGCAAGTGAACTAGAGTCAGCAGTGGCTCCTGAAGATGTGACAGAATTGCTGTAATCTCATGATAAAACTTGAAGGGATTGCTTCTCATGGATGAACAAAAAGTATGATTTTCTGAGATGGTATCTCTTCCTGGCGAAGATTCTGTGAGCATCATTTATATGACAACAAAGGATTTAGAATATCACATAATCTTAGTTAATTAGACAGAGGCAGCGTTGGAAAAGATTGACTTCAGTTTCAAAAGAAATTCTATTGTGAGTAAAATGCTATTATATCAATAAAACCCAGGACATGCTCCAGGGAAATTATTTATGAAAGGAAGGGTGGAGTAAGATGGCCGAATAGGAACAGCTCCAGTCTCCAACTCCCAGCACGAGTGACACAGAAGACCGGTGATTTCTGCATTTTCAACTGAGGTACTGGGTTCATCTCACTGGGGAGTGCCGGACGATCGGTGCCAGTCAGCTGATGCAGCCCGACCAGCGAGAGCTGAAGCAGGGCGAGGCATTGCCTCACCTGGGAAGCTCAAGGGGGAAGGGAATCCCTTTTCCTAGCCAGGGGAACTGAGACACACAACACCTGGAAAATCGGGTAACTCCCACCCCAATACTGCGCTTTAAGCAAACAGGCACACCAGGAGATCATATCCCACACCTGGCCGGGAGGGTCCCACACCCACGGAGCCTCCCTCATTGCTAGCACAGCAGTCTGTGATCTACCGGCAAGGCAGCAGTGAGGCTGGGGAGGGGCGCCCACCATTGCTGAGGCTTAAGTAGGTAAACAAAGCTGCTGGGAAGCTCGAACTGGGTGGAGCTCACAGCAGCTCAAGGAAACCTTCCTGTCTCTGTAGACTCCACCTCTGGGGACAGGGCAATAACAAACACAGCTGAAACCTCTGCAGACGCAAACGACTCTGTCTGACAGCTTTGAAGAGAGCGGTGGATCTCCCAACACGGAGGTTGAGATCTGAGAAGGGACAGACTCCCTGCTCAAGTGGGTCCCTGACCCCTGAGTAGCCTAACTGGGAGACATACCCCACTAGGGGCAGTCTGACACCCCACACCTCACAGGGTGGAGTACACCCCTGAGAGGAAGCTTCCAAAGCAAGAATCAGACAGGTACACTCGCTGTTCAGAAATATTCTATCTTCTGCTACATCTGCTGCTGATACCCAGGCAAACAGGGTCTGGAGTGGACCTCAAGCAATCTCCAACAGACCTACAGCTGAGGGTCCTGACTGTTAGAAGGAAAACTATCAAACAGGAAGGACACCTACACCAAAACCCCATCAGTACATCACCATCATCAAAGACCAGAGGCAGATAAAACCACAAAGATGGGGAAAAAGCAGGGCAGAAAAGCTGGAAATTCAAAAAATAAGAGCGCATCTCCCCCGGCAAAGGAGCACAGCTCATCGCCAGCAACGGATCAAAGCTGGATGGAGAATGACTTTGACGAGATGAGAGAAGAAGGCTTCAGTCCATCAGATTTCTCAGAGCTAAAGGAGGAATTACGTACCCAGCGCAAAGAAACTAAAAATCTTGAAAAAAAAGTGGAAGAATTGATGGCTAGAGTAATTAATGCAGAGAAGGTCATAAACGAAATGAAAGAGATGAAAACCATGACACGAGAAATACGTGACAAATGCACAAGCTTCAGTAACCGACTCGATCAACTGGAAGAAAGAGTATCTGCGATTGAGGATCAAATGAATGAAATGAAGCGAGAAGAGAAACCAAAAGAAAAAAGAAGAAAAAGAAATGAACAAAGCCTGCAAGAAGTATGGGATTATGTAAAAAGACCAAATCTACGTCTGATTGGGGTGCCTGAAAGTGAGGGGGAAAATGGAACCAAGTTGGAAAACACTCTTCAGGATATCATCCAGGAGAACTTCCCCAACCTAGTAGGGCAGGCCAACATTCAAATCCAGGAAATACAGAGAACGCCACAAAGATACTCCTCGAGAAGAGCAACTCCAAGACACATAATTGCCAGATTCACCAAAGTTGAAATGAAGGAAAAAATCTTAAGGGCAGCCAGAGAGAAAGGTCGGGTTACCCACAAAGGGAAGCCCATCAGACTAACAGCAGATCTCTCGGCAGAAACTCTCCAAGCCAGAAGAGAGTGGGGGCCAATATTCAACATTCTTAAAGAAAAGAATTTTCAACCCAGAATTTCATATCCAGCCAAACTAAGTTTCATAAATGAAGGAGAAATAAAATCCTTTACAGATAAGCAAATGCTTAGAGATTTTGTCACCACTAGGCCTGCCTTACAAGAGACCCTGAAGGAAGCACTCAACATGGAAAGGAACAACCGGTACCAGCCATTGCAAAAACATGCCAAAATGTAAAGACCATCGAGGCTAGGAAGAAACTGCATCAACTAACGAGCAAAATAACCAGTTAATATCATAATGGCAGGATCAAGTTCACACATAACAATCTTTTTTTTTTTTTTTTTTTTTGAGACGGAGTCTCGCTCTGTCGCCCAGGCTGGAGTGCAGTGGCCGGATCTCAGCTCACTGCAAGCTCCACCTCCCGGGTTTACGTCATTCTTCTGCCTCAGCCTCCTCAGTAGCTGGGACTACAGGTGCCCGCCACCTCGCCCGGCTAGTTTTTTTGTATTTTTTTTAGTAGAGAAGGGGTTTCACCGTCTTAGCCAGGATGGTCTAAATCTCCTGACCTCGTGATCCGCCCGTCTCGGCCTCCCAAAGTGCTGGGATTACAGGCTTGAGCCACCGCGCCCGGCCCACACATAACAATCTTAACCTTAAATGTAAATGAACTAAATGCTCCAATTAAAAGACACAGACTGGCAAACTGGATAAAGAGTCAAGACCCATCAGTCTGCTGTATTCAGGAGACCCATCTCACACGCAGAGACATACATAGGCTCAAAATAAAGGGATGGAGGAAGATTTACCAAGCAAATGGAGAACAAAAAAAAAGCGGGGGTTGCAATACTAGTCTCTGATAAAACAGACTTTAAACCATCAAAGATCAAAACAGACAAAGAAGGCCATTACATAATGGTAAAGGGATCAATTCAACAGGAAGAGCTAACTATCCTAAATATATATGCACCCAATACAGGAGCACCCAGATTCATAAAGCAAGTCCTTAGAGACGTACAAAGAGACTTAGACTCCCATACAATAATAATGGGAGACTTCAACACTCCACTGTCAACATTAGACAGATCAACGAGACAGAAAGTTAACAAGGATATCCAGGAATTGAACTCATCTCTGCAGCAAGCAGACCTAATAGACATCTATAGAACTCTCCACCCCAAATCAACAGAATAGACATTCTTCTCAGCACTACATCATACTTACTCCAAAATCGACCACGTAATTGGAAGTAAAGCACTCCTCAGCAAATGTACAAGAACAGAAATTATAACAAACTGTCTCTCAGACCACAGTGCAATCAAACTACAACTCAGGACTAAGAAACTCAATCAAAACCGCTCAACTACATGGAAACTGAACAACCTGCTCCTGAATGACTACTGGGTACATAACGAAATGAAGGCAGAAATAAAGATGTTCTTTGAAACCAATGAGAACAAAGATACAACATACCAGAATCTCTGGGACACATTTAAAGCAGTGTGTAGAGGGAAATGTATAGCACTAAATGCCCACAAGAGAAAGCAGGAAAGATCTAAAATTGACACTCTAACATCACAATTAAAAGAACTGGAGAAGCAAGAGCAAACACATTCAAAAGCTAGCAGAAGGCTAGAAATAACTAAGATCAGAGCAGAACTGGAGGAGATAGAGCCACAAAAAACTCTCCAAAAAATCAATGAATCCAGGAGTTGGTTTTTTGAAAAGATCAACAAAATTGACAGACCGCTAGCAAGACTAATAAAGAAGAAAAGAGAGAAGAATCAAATCGATGCAATTAAAAATGATAAAGGGGATATCACCACCGACCCCACAGAAATACAAACTACCATCAGAGAATACTATAAACACCTCTATGCAAATAAACTGGAAAATCTAGAAGAAATGGATAATTTCCTGGACACTTACACTCTTCCAAGACTAAACCAGGAAGAAGTTGAATCCCTGAATAGACCAATAGCAGGCTCTGAAATTGAGGCAATAATTAATAGCCTACCAACCAAAAAAAGTCCAGGACCAGATGGATTCACAGCTGAATTCTACCAGAGGTACAAGGAGGAGTTGGTACCATTCCTTCTGAAACTATTCCAATCAATAGAAAAAGAGGGAATCCTCCATAACTCATTTTATGAGGCCAACATCATCCTGATACCAAAGCCTGGCAGAGACACAACAAAAAAAGAGAATTTTAGACCAATATCCCTGATGAACATCGATGCAAAAATCCTCAATAAAATACTGGCAAACCGGATTCAGCAACACATCAAAAAGCTTATCCACCATGATCAAGTGGGCTTCATCCCTGGGATGCAAGGCTGGTTCAACATTCGCAAATCAATAAACATAATCCAGCATATAAACAGAACCAAAGACAAGAACCACATGATTATCTCAATAGATGCAGAAAAGGCTTTTGACAAAATTCAACAGCCCTTCATGCTAAAAACGCTCAATAAATTCGGTATTGATGGAACGTACCTCAAAATAATAAGAGCTATTTATGACAAACCCACAGCCAATATCATACTGAATGGGCAAAAACTGGAAAAATTCCCTTTGAAAATTGGCACAAGACAGGGATGCCCTCTCTCACCACTCCTATTCAACATAGTGTTGGAAGTTGTGGCTAGGGCAATTAGGCAAGAGAAAGAAATCAAGGGTATTCAGTTAGGACAAGAAGAAGTCAAACTGTCCCTGTTTGCAGATGACATGATTGTATATTTAGAAAACCCCATTGTCTCAGCCCAAAATCTCCTTAAGCTGATAAGCAACTTCAGCAAAGTCTCAGGATACAAAATTAATGTGCAAAAATCACAAGCATTCTTATACACCAGTAACAGACAAACAGAGAGCCAAATCAGGAATGAACTTCCATTCACAATTGCTTCAAAGAGAATAAAATACCTAGGAATCCAACTTACAAGGGATGTAAAGGACCTCTTCAAGGAGAACTACAAACCACTGCTCCGTGAAATAAAAGAGGACACACACAAATGGAAGAACATCCCATGCTCATGGATAGGAAGAATCAATATCGTGAAAATGGCCATACTGCCCAAGGTAATTTATAGATTCAATGCCATCCCCATCAAGCTACCAATGAGTTTCTTCACAGAATTGGAAAAAACTGCTTTAAAATTCATATGGAACCCAAAAAGAGCCCGCATCTCCAAGACAATCCTAAGTCAAAAGAACAAAGCTGGAGGCATCACGCTACCTGACTTCAAACTATACTACAAGGCTACAGTAACCAAAACAGCATGGTACTGGTACCAAAACAGAGATATAGACCAATGGAACAGAACAGAGTCCTCAGAAATAATACCACACATCTACAGCCATCTGATCTTTGACACACCTGAGAGAAACAAGAAATGGGGAAAGGATTCCCTATTTAATAAATGGTGCTGGGAAAATTGGCTAGCCATAAGTAGAAAGCTGAAACTGGATCCTTTCCTTACTCCTTATACGAAAATTAATTCAAGATGGATTAGAGACTTAAATGTTAGACCTAATACCATAAAAATCCTAGAGGAAAACCTAGGTAGTACCATTCACCACATAGGCATGGGCAAAGACTTCATGTCTAAAACACCAAAAGCAACAGCAGCAAAAGCCAAAATTGACAAATGGGATCTCATTAAATTAAAGATCTTCTGCACAGCAAAAGAAACTACCATCAGAGTGAACATGCAACCTACAGAATGGGAGAAAATTTTTGCAATCTACTCATCTGACAAAGGGCTAATATCCAGAACCTACAAAGAACTCAAACAAATTTACAAGAAAAAAACAAACAACCCCATCAAAAAGTGGGCAAAGGATATGAACAGACATTTCTCAAAAGAAGACATTCATACAGCCAACAGACACATGAAAAAATGCTCATCATCACTGGCCATCAGAGAAATGCAAATCAAAAGCACAATGAGATACCATCTCACACCAGTTAGAATGGCGATCATTAAACAGTCAGGAAACAACAGGTGCTGGAGAGGATGTGGAGAAATAGGAACACTTTTACACTGTTGGTGGGATTGTAAACTAGTTCAACCATTATGGAAAACAGTATGGCGATTCCTCAAGGATCTAGAACTAGATGTACCATATGACCCAGCCATCCCATTACTGGGTATATACCCAAAGGATTATAAATTATGCTGCTATGAAGACACATGCACACGTATGTTTATTGCAGCACTATTCACAATAGCAAAGACTTGGAATCAACCCAAATGTCCATCAGTGACAGATTGGATTAAGAAAATGTGGCACATATACACCATGGAATACTATGCAGCCATCAAAAAGGATGAGTTTGCGTCCTTTGTAGGGACATGGATGCAGCTAGAAACCATCATTCTTAGCAAACTATCACAAGAACAGAAAACCAAACACCGCATGTTCTCACTCATAGGTGGGAACTGAACAATGAGATCACTTGGACTCAGGAAGGGGAACATCACACACAGGGGCCTATCATGGGGAGGGGGGAGGGGGGAGGGATTGCACTGGGAGTTATACCTGATGTAAATGATGAGTTGATGGGTGCAGCACACCAACATGGCACAAGTATACGTATGTAACAAACCTGCACGTTATGCACATGTACCCTACAACTTAAAGTACAATAATAATAAATAAATTTAAAAAAAAAAAAAAAAGAAAGGAAGAGTCCAACGGTGTGGCAAACTTCATTGTTGTCTTATTTTAAGAAATTACTGCAGTCACACCCACCTTCAGTAACCAGCACTCAATCAGTCAGCAGCCATCAGCCTTGAGGCAAAACCTTCCTCCTGCAAAAAGATTACTACTCGCTGAAGCCTGAGATGATCATTAGCATTCTTTAGCAATAAAGTACTTTTAAATAAGGTATGCACATTATTTAGACATAATGCTATTGCATACTTAATAGACTACAGCATAGTGCAAACATAACTTTCATACATACTGGGAAAACAAAAAACTGTGTGGCTCACTGTATTGCAATATTAGCCTTTCCATGGCAGTCTGAAACCTAGCTCAGTATCTCTGAGTTATTCTTTTAATGTGTAAGCTGCTTTCTTTTTATATCCTGTATTCAGTTTTCTGATGTACCAGGCTTTGGATCTTTTGTTGGTATTCCTCCATTCAGGATGCAATCCTTTCCTCTTGATGGTAACTCTTGATATTATAATAACTGTATTTCTCTGCTATTAGAACTGTAGTGTATTCTGTTCTCCTTTGCAAAATCTTTGATCCTTGACCCTGGCCTGTAAAACAGCAATGTTGACTTACATGTGAATTAAAAATTTCAATTATTTTCTATCTCTCTGCTATTGTCATAGGCTATTGGTGATTTTATTTGTTCTTGTTGACGTACATGTTTTCTGGGGGAGTGTATGTGGAAGAATTTGAAATTAAGTGATCACAATCAGCCCATGGGAAACCAGAAGCTCTATTTTTTAAGCTCTGATGTTTGAAGTTAAGAAGATTGGTGATATATCTGGAAAATCTTCAGATTGTATAATTAATAGTTTAGCATTCATATTTTATATTATAATTTTATATCTTTGTGAAAAAATTATTTCTCAGGCTGAAACTATGAATATTTTTTCAGCATTCTTTTGCACCTAGATTTAGTTCTTCAGTATCAATTAATTTGAAAGTAATTTTGGTCTTTCTATTTTTCATATCATCTTTAATTGAAGAGCAGCAAATTCACTGCGTTTTAGAAACCTAATCTCAGTTTATCAGACAGATAGAATTAAATAAACAAGAAATTGTATTCCACTCCTCTTCTGTTGTATTTTATTGTTAGGTTTTTGCCTTGTATGCTATCAATGGTGGGTTTTTTTGTTTGTATTTTTTTTTTTTTTTTTTTTTTTTTTTGAGATAGAGTCTGGCTCTGTTGCCCAGGCTGGAGTGCAGTGGCGCCATCTCAGCTCACTGCAATCTCCGCCCCCCGCGTTCACACCATTCTCCTGCTTCAGCCTCCCTAGTGGCTGGGACAACAGGCGCCCGCCACCACGCCCGGCTAATTTTTTGTATTTTTAGTAGAGACAGGGTTTCACCTCGTTAGCCAGGATGGTCTCAATCTCCTGACCTCGTGATCCGCCCGCCTCGGCCTCTGGAAGTGCTGGGATTACAGGCGTGAGCCACCGCTCTCGGCCAATGATCTGCTTTTAACTCCTGTTTCCACATGAAAGATGTTGATACAAATGCCATTTCTCATTTTGGGGATTATTTATTTCTTTTGTTTTCCTTCAAACATCTTTTATTTTTTCTTTTTATTTATTTATTTTTGAGTGAGAGCTTCACCCTTGTTGCCCAGGCTGGAGTGCAATGGCGCGATCTCAGCTCACCACAACCTCCGCCTCCCAGATGTCATTCTCCTGCCTCAGCCTCCCTAGTAGCTGGGATTACAGGTGCCCACAACCACGCCGGGCTAATTTTTGTATTTTTATTAGAGACGGGGTTTCACCAGGTTAGCCAGGCTGGTCTGGAGCCCCTGACTTCAGGTGATCTGCCCACCTCAACCTCCCAAAGTGCTGGGATTGTAGGCGTGAGCCACTGTGCCCAGCCTCTTTAACCTATGTGGAAGAATTCTACTAGTCACAAAGATAACTTTTTAGGGGAATTTGACTTTCATCTGAGCCATTAAAATATCACAATCCTATATGCTTTCTACTTACAAAAACAAATCTCTCAACTATTTTGTAAGAAAATGTTAAAAAATTCTCTTAATTTAAAAAAAGTCATCAAGAATTTCTATAAGAGATCCTTATGTTTTCACAATAATGAACATGTACTTCTTGTTACATTTTAAAAAATTAAATTTGCATTATTTTGGCGATCTTAAAGATGATTACAAAGAATGAATAACTCTAGGTTCTAGAATTTTTAAAATAAAATGCTATAATCAGGATTTTGACATGATTGACAATTTTATTTTTCCTAAGGTTTATCATGATGAAATTAAAGTTTTTTATTATTTAAGAACATTGTAATATTCTTTATCACTGGAGAAATATAGATTAATCACCTGCTATATATACCAGGTCTTGTTTTAGATGCAGAAGATGTGGAAACAAATAATAAAGAGGAGAATCTTGCTCTTAAGAAGAAAACAGGGATTAGATAAGCAAATAAATGAGTTAATTGATAGATAAAATATAGTTGATTTTTGTTTAAGAACTAAAATAAGGTATAATACGAAAACATTACTGTGTTTGATTGGATGGTTAAGGTGAACAATATTCTAGGAAATGGAAACAGAAAGATGGTTAGTATTGCCAGAAGAAAGCAGGGGATGAAGAGAGTATTTTATTTTATTTTTAAATTTGATCATCAAATTAGACTAAATTAATATTCATGTCGACAATATTTGAGAATAATTTAAGAATCTAGTGATTATCTAAAAATACTTCATTGACTGAATCATTTGTCTTTGGAAAGCTCAGTTGGCTCTTTTGGTTATGAGCTCTCTTGTACCGAATGCCAATGGCAATGTGGTTTTAAAGAAATGGTGCTCTCTTTGAAAGAAATACTTCCCTCAGGATAGCTTTTCAGCACTAGCAGCTGGGTAGCTCTCTGCAGGCTTCCAAATGGTCCTTGAGGCTCTTACTGTGCAATGAAGAAGATAAAGTGTATGTTGCCTGTCGATGTTAATGTCTTCTGCAGTATCTTTTCTACCTCACCATGTTTACAAAACAACATGTAATACCATCTGCCATAGCAAAGAAAGTAAAACACTTTTCCTCAAATAAATTGCACATAAACATAATAAGATGTATGTGTGTGTATGTATGCATTATAAACTCCGTTTCTAAATGAAGGAAAATGATATAATTTAATGTGATATGGATAATTGTATCCTTTTCTAAAAATTATGATGATGGTTCTACAATGAGGAGTAGCTAGTGCTTATTGAATGAGAGAGAGCTCCATCTGGATGTTCAATGCTGTTCAAAACAATAGATTAACTGCTTGTTGGGAAGGAGTGGTTCAGCTATGCAAAGAAGGTAGGTGTAGATAAAAAGTACTCAGTGCAGTGAGACAGGCAAATAAAAGTTAAATGTCAGAGCATATGAAGGTAGAGAAAGATTCAAAAATCACAAAAATATAACTGGAAAACTAAGGAACAGTGATATAAAATTTAAAAAGATACAGATAATAAATACAAATAATTTATTTAAGATATTAATGAAAATACAAAATTATGTGTATTATGATTTTGAGGGCTGTCCACTCAAATAATAAGATTAGGAAGCATAACTTTTGAAACTCTAAAGTAAATAGAATTGAACAGCAACAACAGCCAAAAAAAAAAAAAAAAAAAAAAATCAACACAAAAAGGAAAAAAGAAAACCAATAAACAGAAAATATAAAATAAAATAGCACAAATAATTATAAATATCCACTATTAAATAATAAGAATGGGATAAATTTTCCTGTTTGAAGACACTCAGTTTGGGTAAACTAAATATTGATGTACTTCCCGGCTTAAGGAGACACACTTAAAGCAAAATGTGATTTAAAATTGAGTATAAAATATTGAAAAAGAAATTTCAGGCAAATACTAACAATAAGAAAGTGGGTATGAATATTTAATAAAATCAGTATTCAAATAAAAAGCTTTGAATAGAAGAGAACAAAGAGACGTGTTATATACTGAAAAAGTGTAGTCTGATGAGAAGACAGTAGTAAGGGCTATCATTATTTTTTTCTTGTGCTAATTGAATTATCTCCCAACTAGACTGTCTTCTTTCACCCTTGATCCTGTATATCCTATTTTGAAAAGCAAAATCAGATTTTAAAACACCACTTCTTTTTTTTTTTTTTTTTTTTTAATTTATTTATTATTATTATACTTTAAGTTGTAGGGTACATGTGCATAACGTGCAGGTTTGTTACATATGTATACTTGTGCCTTGTTGCTGTGCTGCACCCATCAACTCGTCATTTACATCAGGTATAACTCCCAATGCAATCCCTCCCCCCTCCCCCCTCCCCCTTCCCCCCTCCCCCCTCCCCATGATAGGCCCCGGTGTGTGATGTTCCCCTTCCTGAGTCCGAGTGGTCTCAAACACCACTTCTTTATTTACTCTTCTATTGGCTTTCAGATTCATTCAGTGTGAACTTTCAAGTTTCTAGGAGATGCACCCTGACTCCTCCACCCCCATTACCTCTCTGATAATCTTATCTCTTACTGCATCCCTCAGGCTCACTCTGCTGCAGCCCAGTGACCTCCTTGCAGTTTCTTAGACATGCCACTCTCACCCTTTCACCTATGTCCATTGCATCGGCCATTTCCTCTGTTACACTCTGCCCCGAAATCCACAGGACTAACTCCTTTACATCTTTCGGAATTTACCCTATTTAAAACAGCTATCTTCCCTCCCCACAAACTCCACATGACCAATTCCACCTACCATATCTCTTAGTCATTAGTTTTGTAAAAACAACATTATGTTAGCTATAGGAGAGCAAACTAGGGATGTGGACTTGATATTGACTGTCTAAGGTTGTCAGAATGATCACAGGATGGAATTTGTTGAATGATGCTGTGTCAGGATTACTTCTGTGCTCTGTCCATTTAAATTTCTTTGGACTCCATGAATAACTCCACTAAGTCAAAATTGCCACCAAATATAAAGAGAAATGTTGTTTCTCCTTTCAAATCTTGTTATTATTCAGAATGAACTACGTATCTATGCACTTAAACTAAAAAGAAGAGAAATAATTCTCTTTCATCAGTAAGGTCATCATTTGAGTTGCATTTTGAAGATGATTCAGGAACTTTTTGAAGATATAAACAGATATTGAATAAAATACGGTCTCTTTGAAGTCAATTAAGAATGTAGATGAAAGCAAGGAAATACAAATGTACATTAAAAATTGAAAAGCCACATGTAAAATATTTTAATTTTTTTAAAAATCAAATTTCATTTCAGTTATTTGCCTCTCTGAGTTTTACAGTTTTATGCTTAAGAAACTCCAGTGTAAAAGAACTTGATGTTCAAACTTTTATATAGCGTAATTGCAAAGAAAACAAGAAAAATCTCTATATACAGGTATGTATATTTCCCTTCCTCATGATTACAAGGATGCATAGTTTTATATGTTTTGACCTTATTTTTCTTCTATATTTTCAACCCTTTAGTATCCCATCTCTGGAAGTGAAAATCCATTCAGATGTTTGGAATAATATATGCTACACTGTTAATTAAAAAAATTGTTGTGGAATAATATGTGCTACAATATTGATTGTGGAAATTATTTTGATATAAATCTGGTTTTGATTGTACTGCCAAAGGAGAAAGCTTTTCAGGAGCCCACTGGAATAAATAAATTCAAGGCCTGACTCATAGGATGAGGTATACATGCAAAGGGAGCAATGTGAAGACTGCCATGACTCTAATGGAAAGGACAGAGTGTAATAAGGAGGAAAAAGTGATGGGTCCCTATCCTGGCCTGCTGTGAACATCAGCCAGTAGTGAATTGGCTCTTTTCTGAGACTGAAGATTGCTGCTTGATGCCTAGAATATCAACCAGAGAAGAGTTCAATGGAAACTCCTTGGAAATAGCTTATAGCACTTAAATGTTGCTATATTTTTACAAAGTTTATTCGTAATTTAAAAAATTGTATAATTTAAAGATTTTAATTCCTACAGAGACTTTTTAAGTAGATAATTTAAAATATCTAACAACGGATTTTGATTGAGTAGCAAGCAATGATCTTCATGAAACTCATGCGATTGATCACATTTGAGACTTGGTAGAGAAAGTATCTAATAATAAGATCTTTCAGCTGGGCAGAAATAAGACAACGTGAAGCAATCACACAGTGCTACATTACAGCCAGTGGCTACGAGTCTTCAATAAAGAGCAACTATCTCAGAAGAATCAAACCACTGCCTGAAATCTGGCCTTCACAGTAACGAAAGTGCAAATGACAAATGCAATATTTGATTCATATAGTTTTCCTTTTTGCCATTCTCAAATATCTGACTATTTTAAAGGAATGGATTGATTTAGGTACAGAAGCTATCTTTGGCAAGCTATTCCGATAATCTTTAAAATACTCATTTCCACTGGCCTAGAAATATGATTTCCAGAAAATAATATGAAATTCAGAAAATGACTTACAGCTGAGCATGGTGACTCACGCCTGTAATCCCAGCACTTTGGGAGGTGGAGGCAGGTGGATCACTTGAGGTCAGGGGTTCAAGACCAGCCTGGCCAACGTGGCAAAACCTTGTATCTACTAAAAAATACAAAAATTAAGTGGGTGTGGTGGTGGATGCCTGTAACACCAGGTACTCAGGAGGCTGAGGTGGGAGAATCGCTTGAACCTGGGATGCAGAGTTTGTAGTGAGCTGAGATCACACCACTGTACTCTAGCCTGGGTGACAGAGCAAGACTATGTCAAAAGAAAGAAAGAAAGAGAGAAAGAGAGAGAAGAAGGAAGGAAGGAAGGAAGGAAGGAAGGAAGGAAGGAAGGAAGGAAGGAAGGAAGGAAGGAAGGAAGGAAGGAAGGAAAATGACTTACACACAAAGCTACTAATTGAAATTTTACATAAGAGAAAATACACACAATCTCAACTGCATATAGTACTCTACTGTATATAGATATGTGGTCTTTTATATATAGTACATAGGTTAGATAAATAAATACATAGACAGACGTATAGACAGATATGGATCCATGTCTGTATATCTAATATAGTTTAGTCCATTGGGGCTGCTATAACAAAATACCTCACACTGTGTAGCTTTTAAACAACAGAAATGTATTTCTCATAGTTCTAGGGGGTTACTAGGAAATCTGTAATCAAGGTTTCAGCAGATTCAATGTCTGGTGAAGACCCATTTCCTGTTGCAAAGATGATGCCTTTTCTCTGCATCCTCACGTGGTGGAAGGAGCAAGGCAGCTTTCTGGGATCTGTTTTACAAAAACGTGAATTAATTCCACTCATCATGGCCCCTCTGCCACGATCTAATCACCTCCCAAAGGCCCCACCTCCTAATACCATCCCAATGGGGATTAGATGTCCAAATATGAATGTTGAGAGGACACAAACATTGAAACCATGGTAATCTATATTTAGATCTATATCTAATAGATCAGACAAAATTATTGACACTTTTACACAGATATACACTGTGAATTATTTCTTCACACAGTAGAATACACTCATTATTTACACTTCTACACTTCTATAAGCTTCGTTACTTATTTCTCTATAACTTATCTTTATGAAAACCACATTTTGCTAGATATTAGGGAAAAATAAATTTAAAAATTTCCAAATAATGCTATTACTTTCTCTTCCAGCTTAATCTCCTTCAGTTTAAAATAAACTTTCTCAAACATTTAGTCAATTTAATGTCACATCCCTCATCCAGCTGTTTCTATATTTTTCCTCCTCCTGCCTGAGACAGTATTTCTAATGAAGGGAAAGTTTATTGTTCTGTGGGATTGATGGAGGGTGCCAGGTTTTTTGTAGAGCAGCTGATAGCTGGTTGGTATTCACCAAGTGTGGTTGGGTTGGTTCTATCTGTGGGCTTCTTGCTGGTGTCTGCCACTATAGACCATGGCTGCTGTAACCCGTGTTATGTTCACTTAGTTTAGGCAGTGCTCTGGGGAGCACAGCTGTTTCACCTTGTTGATGGGCCTCATTGGCTTCGTCTCATATCAGGGACACTCTGGTTTCTGGCAGAGATTCCTACTTAGTCCCCAGCCCAATAAAATATTCTACAGTTCTTAGCTGTGGAATTATGCTAAGTAATACTAACCCCTGAATCTTCCTGGAAATTTCCCTGTTTATTCAGTTGCCCTCTTAATCTCCACTTGGGAGACTGGAGGAGGAACTACGGAGCTCTTTCTTGCCAAACAGTGGGTAGAAGCTGTGTTGAGATTGCCTCCCAACTCAGTAATCTGACCACTTGCTGTGCTGTCTGTTGCCATCCCACATTGGCAAGGTCACCGGGAGTGGGCAAACTCCACCTGAAGTTCAAAACAGGAAATGGGTAAAAACCCTTCAGCTTATCCCTCTTTACTCCCTGGAACTTTTGTGCATATGGGAAAGTTTGCACCCAAATGTGTGAATACTTGCTTCCCCTACTTCTGACCCTCTTTTCTCTTCCACAACCACTGTGGCCAGGGGGAATAGGCTTCCCCCTTCCATATGACAGGATATATCTTGTGTACCACCTCATAGTTTTTCCATGGTTGATTTTAGTCAACTTGACAGTCAAGGCCACCATATCTGTGTAGAAAACCCTTTCCCTCTTGTGAAGATCTGCATACAACAACTACAGCCATGTTAGGGGAAAAGAAAAATAAACAAAACATAAACTTTGATAATCAAAACTGAGAAATTACTGCCTCCTCTGTAAAACATGCTCTTCCAGAGGGATGAAGGAATACAATTTTTGGAAGAAATTGGGGAAGTTTAAATCAAGGTTGAAAAATTATGATCTATTGAATATTATTAATATGAAAAAGTAGAGAAGAAATTTTAAAGAGAACAAATAAGAAAAAGGAAAGGTGTTGAGGGTCTGCAGGCAGACAGTATGAGAAAAGACCATTTTTAATATATATTTTACTTTTCTAAATCCATCTTTAAGCTTAGTAAAATGAACTCTAATTACATTAACTATCATTTATTATATTGACAATATATGACAAATATGTGTTCTTATAAAACATAACCAAGGCTAAATATTTTAGGGTAAAAGTGAGTGAGTCATGGCTTAGAAAAAAAATCTTTAGTAATTAAGTATTAAAAACAATAGGACCCTTATTGATTGATACTACCTTGTTGATTAATTGTGGCTTCATAATTTCAGTTTAGGAGGAATTTAGGGAAAACAACCTTTTGAAAGAAGTAAGGGAATAGTAGGATAACAATAACAAAATTCTGTTTCATTGTACTGTCAATAAAACTGAGAAAAAATCAATTTCATGTATAAAAAATGGTGGTAATAAAGTTGGGGTAATAGCTGAAAACTTTTTGAGCCCTGCCTAAGTGTCATCAATTTTTCTGATGGTCAATGAGGTCAAATTTTGAGAAAGGTGAACTGACTTGAGTTTAATTTACATGGATTAGAGTGCAGTTTCAATAACATTTCTGGTTTCCAATGACACAAAGATAACTGATATTTCAGATTTTTTTTTTTTTTTACAAAAGATGACATGAATTATATGACATATCTGTAAGGGAAAATTATTTGATAAAGGAAATAATAAGAAAATAAAAAATAGTGTATCCTAATTATGAAAAGTACAAAACTGGGACTTTCATATTATATATAGAATTATCAAATTATATGTGTATATACACACATAAATATATATATGTATATATACAATATAATTATACAAATCTCTAATTATATGTAGTTATATTTATATATAATAATATATACAAATATATAGATTTGTATAATGATATCTAATTATAGATTTGTATAATTATATATTTATGTAAAATTTTATAATATAAATATATTTTATATTAAATATATAGAGATTTGTATAAATATATTATATATTTATGTGTATATACATATATTATCTCTTTATATGTATATATACACTCATGTATATTCTATTTAAGCTAATATTTTTAACAGTTGAATTCAAATCTACACTTTTGTGGATTTAAAAAATCTTTACAAATCTATCAGTTTTCACCTTATATACTTTGAAGGTATGATTATATGGCTTTTTAAAAATCACAGTTCAGTATCTTTACTTGTCTGTTTTTGTAATTTTTTCCTTAAATTACATTGTAGCTGATTTTAATGTTATTTGGTTTACTATTTTTCAGCCGTAGTTTGTCCAGTTATCTTGTTGAAAGCCTATTTTTTAACTTTAGATATATCTCTTATAGATAGCTCATACCTCTTTTGTTCTAAATCCAAATATCTTATTATCTTTCTTTAAAACCTAGTCTGTTTATATTTTTTGTTATAACTGGTGTATTTGAACCTATTTCTACCATCTTATTTAAGTTTTCCGTTTCCTTTTTTTCTCCTGCTTTTTTTTTTAACCTCTTATTGAACTGTGAACTTTTTTTAAAACAACTTCTCTTTAGTGGTAGTCCTTAAAATTTTTATAAACATATTTGTAATTTTCCCCACAGATATTCACAGAAATTAAAATTATTCTGTAATGCTATTTTCACCTTTAAAAAGGTATACAAATACATAAACATAATGTTCCTTTACGAAGATATACAAATGCTTAAACATAATGGTAAGAAACTCCCTTCATTACTTCCAAAATAACTATGCAACACCATGATAAAAAAGTCTGTTATTCAAAGGTAGCCAGAAAGCAAGATTGAAAATTCAAGTACTCCTCGCATGAAACTATGTAATATGATCTTCTCACAAAGTATCATTTTTCTTGTTTAGTCCTTCACTGTCTATTTACAGCATGTTATACACTGTATTTTATCACCTGTTGGTGAAATAGTTAAAAAAAAAAAAAAAAAAAAAAAAAGGCAGTGTTACCACTATGTCTATGTAGTCAGTCAGTCAGAATTAAAAGCATCAATTCTCAAAGAATTTGCTTAGGTCAGTTCTATGGCTTGAATGTATCCCCAAAAGTTCATGTGTTGGAAACTTAATTTCCAGTGCAACAGTGCTGAGAGGTGGGATCTTTAAGAGGTAAATATGTTGGAAGGGCTCTGCCCTCATAAATGGATTAATGCCATTTAGTGCCATTATTGTAGAAATGAGTTGGTTATCTTGGGAGTGCATTTCTAATAAAAGGATCTCTCTCTTTCTCTCTCTTCTCTTGTAGGCATGCTGTCTTACCCTTTTACCTTCAGCCATAGACACAGTAAGAAGGCTCTCTCTAGAACTGTAAAAAATAAATCTCTGTACTTTATAAAGTAACCAGTCTCAGGTATTCTGTTATGGCAACACAAAATGCACTAAGGCAGTAAGATTTAGACACTTAAATAGTATAATTAGTACCATAAATTATATACTCCATTGTCCTCCTGCCAATATAATTATTGTTGAAATAATTAGAATTTTTGTAAGTGGATGTTCATTGTCAGGGCAAGAAACTAGTTAGATTCATGATTAGCTTTTAAATTTTAATGACCTCATTTATTTGAACAAATGTTCTTTTATCTATTATAAAAAGAACTTATAAAAAGTATACAAAAAGCAGTGAAGAGGATGAAGTTACATCCACAATTATATGCATACATAAACTACTGAAATTATTGATGCAGCCAGCATAAGACATAATTTTAAAAGTTCTAGTAGTACCATATGGTGAACAATTTGCAGAAATTGTAGAACACCATAAGCATATGGGTATATTCCATATGATCTGAAGAAACTTCAGGGGCAAAGAGTATCATATCAAAGAATATGCTCATTTAAGTGGCAAAATAGGTAAATATTAAATATTATTGGCTTGAATACCATGGTGTTGGTGGTGATTTACATGTGTATGAATGTGTGTAAGAGAAAAAGAACACAAAAAATGAGATGATTTAATTAAAATCAAGCATATTCATTATAAATATTTAATTTGGCTCTCAGAAGATGATCCTGTCAAAGCTGACTGGCAGAGACCATGGTTTTGATTTCGATATTCTTAACATTTTCCAGTAAAAGAAGCCAGCAATGCATAACCTAAATGACAACCCTTAATAAAATATATTTAAAATTTTGATTTCAATTTTTATTTAAAATATTGACTATTCAATGTTTAGTTTGTTTCATTTTAGCTCACTAATGTATATCTGATTTATTTAAACTATTTTTGTTTTTGTATCACTCATATTTGTAATATTTATTTCATTAATTAATAAATTATTCAGAATATTTTTTACCAAGTTCTTTCAGATTCATAGTTTTCTGTCAAACTCAAAATTTTTTCCGTTAGACACTGAATGTTGATAATTTTAGTTTTTAGTGCAATGAAAATTTCTAAACACATGATGTGTCAAAGATAGACAAGTTTTTTCTTTTCCAAATGTAGTGGTCTTTCACAAAATTGAAGGCCCTTGTGCTAGAGAATAAAAATATGAGGAGTCTCATGATTTCTAACCAACACATTTGCTACAAGTGTGATCATTATATTTAAGGCAATTCACATCAAAATCTTTTACAACCATTCTTCCAATTTTTGAGATTTGATTTCTGTTTCTATTCTTAGGTTTCCATCTGCCTGTGCTTTAAATATTTTTTCATAACCTGTCTGATATAGTTGTATTTTTGAAAAAGTTATCATCAACTCAAAGGATATTAGACCTGGAAGGACTTTTGGAAATACTGTAGCCCAGTAGAAAATTTTTCCATCCAACACATCCGAGGGCTATAACACGCTTCTGTTAGCAACTGTGGCTCACTGTACTGTACTGTTCAATGGTGAGGCCATGCACTGCTGGGGAAAGGAGCAGGGAGGGGCATTTAACAGAATTTGCATTGGCAGTGGGTGTGTATAGTTTTAAAAAGCCACCCAAGAGATTTGGATGTGCCTCTTCCTGTTGAGAATCCTCATTCTGCAGGTAAAGTCATGTGGGAACAAAATAATTGTAGCTGTCTTTAGTGGAACTGGAAATAGAATCAAAGGCCTCTGACTCACAGTCAAATGCCTTTTCTTCAGCACCATATTCAAGTTCTATAACATTTAGACTTCTTTGATCTTCCAAGGAATATAAACATACTTTGGTTAACTTAATTTAAAAAGACATTTTTAACTACATAGCATAGTTCATGGAATTGAGGGGAAAAGTGGAAGAGCCAGGTTTCAGAGCAGCTCTGGGCACTCGCCTTCAGGAATGAAGAGACATTCATTCACTGCCAGTCTGAATCAGAGCAACAGTCCGTATATCATTCTGCTTAAAACTCAAATTCAGTCAAGCGGGGTCATGTGCCCATCCTTTGGCCGGAGTGGAATGGAGTAGTCTGATCAGAAGTCCCATCAAGACTGAGGAAGAATTTGTTTCTCAAAGAATGATTAGGGTGTTGTTACCCAAGGAAGGAAGAACTGGTAGCTGACAGCCACAGCAATACATGTCTGTTAAAGCTCCCTTCCTGAGAGAAGTCTCATTCCAATAGTCTTCAAAGCTTCCTCTGTGACAAACAGCCCTGGCATCTTTTCTGGATGGCTGGGCAGCGGTCACAGCAGAGATTCTGTTATCCAGCGCTTGTCACTCTCCCACTTGAGGCATCCTTTCCCCTCACCTGCACCCGGCAGTTGGGATGAAGCACACAATGGAGGAGATATTCCTGGAAAGAAGCTCTGCAGAAAGGAATAAAGTAAGAATGAACCAAAACTGAGCAGGATACACTTAGCATTGAGTGGAAGAATTTGTGGGAATTTGTATCCGTTTGTCTCTGCTCTCCCAGAGCATTTCCTGAGGAGCAGGTATAGAATGTGGGAGCTCATGTGCAGCAGATTAGTGGTGAAGCAAAGGCTTCTGAGGAGCATATCACATACAGATGGAGAACAGAAATGTGCAATGGCCAGTCCAGGTGACTAAAGACTTTTCTCCTGGCTCTGCTCTTCTTATGAGTCTAAATGAAGCTACCAGAGACTGGAATTTTTGGTGGAGAATCAAGTGGGAGCAGTGAATTCTCAGGGCAGGGCATGGGCAGTTGTGGTGAGATGGTAGTTTCCATCTTGGTAATGGGGTCCAGGTGGAAGGGAGCACCTGAAGGAGTTGAAGGAGTGGGGCTCAGCTGTGGGAAGCTGTTGTATGTAAGAACCACTCTCAAGATGTGTGGAAATACAGCCATACGCAACCTAGAAGGTTGTGACCATTGGGAGGACTTTCTGCATTCAGGATTCAGCTGTGGAGTCTGGGGGCAGCCACCGCAACTGTGTGGCTGAGGTGAGATGGATTTAAAATTAGTAGCATATGAGCAAAGTCTATATTCAGAAAAAAGTCACCCCCTCATTTTTAAGAAAATACCAGAAAAATATGAATGTAAAATGGAGTGATGAGATTGATAAGTCATTGCCTTGAGTTATACCTAGAGTCAAATTATATTGGAGCTTCAGCTAGAAATTCCATCTTAAAGTTCTTTTCTGGGAGGGTTATTTTTCCTGCCTGCATGTATTAATGCACCATGCTATGAAAACACACTTACTGAAGAGAATTTTAGCCCCTGAGCCTGACGAACTCAATACGTTATTTTTTAAAAGCTATAATATGGAAGAAAAGTGACAAACCAACTGCCTGGGATGCTAATGGGTCAAGGCATTTATGAGACGGGCAGTTTTGAGAGCTGTATTCTGCAGCACAAAATGCAAAAATGTTTTTCCTACGTGAAGCACAGCAATACAGTTTTACAGACTTCTGTAGGATTTGGTACTACTGAAAACCCATAGAGCCACACAGGCTGGCAAAGCTAAGTAGGAGCCAGCTAAGGAGAAAGCAAAATTAAAATAAATGAAGAGCAACTAAAACTTCTGAGGAATCTTATCTAAGCGCTGAGCTGCACACACACCATAACGAGCTTCCTGAGCTTCCCTGGAAACACCAACAAGGTCTCAACATCACCTCAGACGAGGCTGGATCTGCTTAGCTATGAGGGAGATTTCAGCCATTAGGGGAAGAGATTCAATTCCTCAACAGAGGAAAATTTTATGTCCCCTAAACATCCTGTAGAAACTCTTTTTACAGTTTTTAAATTATTTTACCTTTCTCTTCACAAGATATATTTACTCTGGGACTCTCAGTAAAAAAAAAAAAAAAAAAAAAAAAAAAAAATTAAGAAATCAATGTACATTTCCTACGACCCCCTAAACATGAATCACCCTCAAAATGTTGTCAGTTTGTCTATTGTGTAACAAATCATCTATATTTTAATAACATAAAAATAAAAGTATATCATGTAATGCTTTAAACTTATAAGTAAAAGCAGTCAAAACAGTTTTCTCTCAGGAAATATGGGACAACTTATTCTGAAATATAAATACCCTTATCTAGGCTAAAAGCTGCCATGTGCAAACTGTTCCTACAGCAGCAACATTCAACTCTCTGTGCTCCATCTCCCTATGTTATCCTTATACTTCAGGCTTTCTGCCATTCCTCTATTTATCTGCTTGGTTTTTAATTCTTGCAAGTCATTGACACCCGTGTTGCTCAATATATCCTACTTATGGGTAATAGGAAGAATTTGTGAAAACTAGAGCTAGAGCTATGTATATCCATACAAAATCCTATACAAACAAAAGCCATAATTATAGTGGTCAAATTTTCATAAGAAAAGCATTGAGAAAATTCCAAGTTGTGAGACTGGGCATCAACTAACATAGTTGCGTGTTTAATATAATCACAAACGTTAGAAAATTTTTGTGCTAATGACAATCTGCATTTAAAAAAAAAAAAAAGCCTGCCTGTTTTGAAAAAGATGCACAGCCTTCACTGGGAATATTGTATTCTAAAGTCATGCTTCTATTTAGAAAGAAAATAACAACTCATTTAGGAGCTCTAAGCTGGGAGTTTTATATTTCTCTTTTTGCCGATAATTGTACCCATGACTTCCATCCCTAAGTGGGCAGGATCAAGACAGTGGTTTCATGATTTGCAGCTGGGAGTGGGTGGTGATGCCATTTAGCTGCAGGACCCAGAGCACAGTGCAACCAAAGCCAGTCTTCTGCCGTAAGTCAGGCTCAAGAAGCATGTGACTGTGTCCAGTCTAAAGAAGACGATGGAGAGCAGGAATGGAAACCAAGTCAATGGCTTTGCAACTGGGGTCAGAGAAGCATAAGCAAATGAGCTTAGGAACCTGGGGAGTTACCTGAGCAACAGAACTCGGGGGATGTAGTTCTCTCTGGAATGTCAGCAACAAAGCTGGTAGGAGGCAGAGGAGCTATTACGGTTTCTGAAGAGTCAGAAACAAAGTAGTCATCACAGGCACATTTTTAGAATAAGATAAGATAATGTTCATGACAGTACTTTGTAAAGCATAACACAAATGGGAGGTGTCATTATTGTTATTAATATAATTACCATCATTACATACCTCTGAACACCTCATAAATCTATGTGATGGAAAAGAATGAAAAGAAATGATAAGAACCTCATTCTTCATGCAACAATTTAGAAGCAAAATATCAGGCACAGATATAACTGGAAGTAAAATAACTTAACTAATATGTGAAAAATTTAAATTCAAACGCTATCCTATGTGCACATTCAGGGGAAAATTATGTTAATAAGAGTATCTGTGGACCTATCAGTTTGAAAATTATCAGAGTAAAACAATCCTTCTCTAAGAAATGTGGAAAGACCTCACAGATCAGGAGAGATTTCAGAATCTCTAAATTTTATGAAAGCCAACCGTATGGCTCAGGTGAAAACCATACATTGTCAAGCCACACATTTTAACATATCGAATGTTCTCCATTTATTTTGATGTGTTCTGTTCTAGCCAATGAAATTAAAATTCTCTGAAGGCAAATCCTAACTTTCCCTGATCTTGCATGCTTCCCAGAATAATGCTCAATACTCTGTAGGTATTCAGCGAGTACTCGGTGATTATGACTAAAGTGACAGCATGGTCAGAGCATGATCGAGTTTTTACAAAGGAAGTAACCTAGGTGGAGTGCACGGGTAGAGTGAACAAGAAACAGGAGACAAAGTAGGATACATGGGGGAAAAGTGAGCCAAAGAGGCCTTTGAAGAAAAATGGTTTAAAAAATAACCTTTTTTAGAACTGTAGAAGCCACAGTAGAACTTTCTAGAATAAGACACTGAAGAATAAACAATAGACTGAAATGAGCTATGACAGCAGCTAGTGGATAGACAGAGGGAAGGATAGCATATTTCCAAAGGCAGGAATTCCAGTGAGGAGAAATTACAGAATGGATTCAGCATTGAGGAGGAAAGTGCTGTCGAGGAGAATTTGCTATCCACATTGGACTTGCAGGTCAGAGGGTAGAGAAGAGACAGAGAGTAAATGGTGATATTAGAGTAACAGGATGTGAACACAGGACTCTCTGCCTTAGTTTTATCTGAAGACTCAAAGGAGGAGGACAAAAGAGAGGTGACAAGCATTCCTCTTAATATTTCAAAGTATAAGAGATCCTCTGTGAGAAATTAAAAGGGAAATAAAGATGGGGGGAAAATCTAGGGATATTTAGGATGTTGAACTTACAAAGAGCCTAGATTAGTTTTGAAGATAACTTCTTCAGCAGAAGTGAATCAACTGCTATGATAATCTTTGCCACTCCATCCCCAACACAGGGCAGGGGAGATGTGTGGCTGAGCATATTCCCCACTTAAAGCAGAGACCAACTGCCATCAAGAAAGCCACTTGGGAAGGTTAATTTAGAAATTCAGAGTTCATGAGATAGAGGTACTGGTATCAAATCCACATCTAACAAAGCCAAAGGGCAAAAGGTGGTGGCTGGCCAGCTATCCATGACAGCAAAAAAGAAAGGGCTGCACTGAGAATGGCTGTACTTGTGCTGAAGGCAGAACTGAATGTGGAAGGAGTTGGTCTGGAGTACTTCCATCCTGCCCAAGAGGAGGATCACCTAGGGTGCAGGGGACTGGAATCCAGCAGCATCAAGCTTAGCTAGCACCCACACCATATTATGGCAGTAAACTTCCATCTCTAAAAAGAAGGGAAAGACAATCTAGAGAAGGAGAGTGGGAAGAGGCCAAGTACAAGAAGGGGAGAAATGGAAGAAACTACCTAAGCAACCCACCACTCCTCTCCCTTTGTCCACTATAGACTTCTAAGCCAAGGAGGAAAAATAATGTGTAAATGATTCAGTCTACTTGTGAGGAGTTTTTATGTGAAAATAAGTTATTTGTCAGGACCCCAGGGCCTTGTAACTATGGCCAATAGATAGAAGTTACAGGGTTAATATTTTGTCTCAATATAAGAAAAGACATTCTTAAAGGAATATCAAAATATGAATCAAAATTCACTGAATTTTATCTCGTGAATAGTTTCTTAGCATCATAGTAAGAACATAACATTTCCAGAATGATTGGACAGTCACCCTGAGTGCTGAAGGGGTTCTTGATGGAGATATGGTAGAGATGATTCACCCACGGGCTGAAAAATGGACCACATCTTTGAAGTCTTTCTAATTTGTCTACTATTAAGATTCTATTAGCACAATTCATAAGACTTTATTCCTGCCTTCTTTCAAGTGCTGTATTTCACTTTACAGGGTATGGTGATAATTTCAAACTACACAATAAAATTTTAAGTCTTCATTATATAAAGTTGTCATAAACCTTTAATGGCCTTTGTGAATGCTTTTGAAAATAATTTGGCTTGCTCTTTGCTCTTAATTGGAAATCATGCTCTGAAATATAACCAGACAACTAAATTTTTACAAAGTTTCTCCGTGACTTTCAAGACCTCTCTCTAGACATTCTCTGTATTTAACATCATTTTACTTAAACTGATTCAATGTAGTCACCTTCAAAATGAGAATTGTTTTTCCCTGATTTTGTGCATTATGCATATACTATTCTTTTTTCACAGTCACTATTGATTTCACCCCCCCCCTTAGTAAAAGAGAAAATTGATGTCATAAAGAGCAAATCCTGGCTTTTGTCACCATATCTAAACTACCATAGACTCCTTCACATCTTCTGAGCTGGTAGTAAGTGGTGGACTGGAGGTAGGGCTTAAAAAATTACACCAGGGAAACCAACTAGCAGAGGACCCCAGATGCCGTCCCCTCACTCTGTTGTCTTAGCCACTGTATTGGACAAAACCTACCATCTCAGGGCCTCTTGCAAAAAACACATTTTCTGGTTCCGTACGACTGTGACAAGCACAACAGGGTGCTCATTTATTTAGCACAATTCTGACAGAAGTTATACTTTTCTCTCTATTGGTAGGCAATAGAATAGATGAGAAATGAACAGCATCAAAAGCCTCAATCCACTTGGTCAAACCCTTTGTAAATATATTCTCAATTTTGAAAAATGTAAGTCTGCAAATATCCCCATACTTTAGCAGATTATAATCTAATCCTGAGTATATAATTGATTTTGGCCAGAACAATGTTGAGAGCTAAAGGAATTCAGTAAAAGGGAAGAATTAATTCTACAAAATCCATTGATATGACCAGATATGTAATTTATTTTCTCTCTTATTTGTCCCCCATGGAGTATTTACACTTAAATCAGTAAGCTTTGGTAAAGTGCCTATTGACATTTCAGATCTATCTATTAAAGATATTTGTGAGGAATGTGTGTATATTATGTGTACTTTGATATTCAACTATGCAGTTATTTAAAAATATGTTTATTCTATGTATAGTCTAAATGTATATGTACTCCAGCATTGTGAAGATGAAGAGATTTTTTTTTTTTTTTTTTTAGACAGAGTCTCTCAGTGTCACCCAGGCTAGAGTGCAATGGCACAATCTCAGCTCACTGCAACCCCTGTCTCCCAGGTTCAAGATATTCTCTTGCCTCAGCCTCCTGAGTAACTGGGATTACAGGTGTCCACCACTATGCCCAGCTAATGTTTTTCATTTTTAGTAGAGATGGTTTCACTATGTTTGCCAGGCTGGTCTCGAACTCCTGACCTTGTGATCCTCTTCCCTCTGCATCCCAAACTGCTGGGATTACAGCAGTAAGCCACCACACCCAGCCAGATGAAATTCTTTATCAGGTCAAGTCTGTACCTGCAAAGGTGTTTTTAGATTCACACCTTCCCCTTGTTCTGTATCTACTATTGTAAAAAGGGTCAAGATGCTGATGTCACACAGACATGAATTCAAACCTCAACTTTACTCCATACTAATCGAATGGTTTTAGGGGAGGTTCTTACCCTCTTTGAGTATTAGTATAAAGTAACATATATAAAATCCTTGGCATACATGGGTTGATGATTTTTGTAGCTGGTTAATGGTCCATGTACTTTTGTTTATGTTTGAACATTTTCTAATTTTCTAATAAAATAATTTTAAAATGCTTGGAAAGTGCAGAATTTTACATTTAATTTTTTTTTTTACCATTCTCAAACCTCATTTTTTCCTTTCTAAACTTAATTGATTTCTTTTCATGAGCTGTTACACTGACCACCTATACCAATATTGTAAAATTGATCATATTTTGCCTAAGTGCATTTGAACTGTTTCAAATAATTATGGCTCAGCTCAATGTATAATTAGATATGTAGCAAATATATCTTGATGATGATTGTTTCCATGCTTAAATCAATCAAGTCATTATGCAAGGAAAATGTCATATTTACACCTTTTATATATTTGTTCAAAAATAAGCTTATTAAGGAATGTATATTGTCATCATAGAAAGAGCTGGTATCTTTTATAATCATGAGACTTGATTATTGATCATAAGTGACTCTGGTCAAGTAGTGCTTTTAACCTCTGTTTTGAAATGGAAAATTTATAGATAGTATCTACTTCTATTATTCTATGGCAGACATTCTCACAGAGGAAAAGTAAATAATCATCAGAGTCCCCCTAGTTCATATAGTAGATGAAAGATTCACATATCCTCCCTTATTAGCTTCCTTTATCTCATATCTCTTGCTTTCTGGGTTCCCGTGTTGCCTGACTATTAAGTTGAAACTGTGATATTGTTAGAGAAAACTGGTCAGGTCATCTGCTGAAGCTATGTGAAATATACTATTCATAACAATAACAAGAATTATTTTTAAAGGGCCAACAGCTTTCTAAGAATTGTAAGTGTGCCTGGGGAGAGTCACAAGTAATAGCAGGGGCTGCAAATGAAACTATAGTTTTAACATGTCTTTATAAACTTGGCTGTCACACCTCAGACTCAGCTTGTCTCAGCAAGCATATTGTCGTACTACCAGCTTTGATCCCCCAAAATTATATTCTCTGTTTCTCAGCCATTAGCACCCTCATTCTCCAGGTTACTTGAGTTTGAAGACACAAAGTTAATGTTGACTCTACTCAGGCATTGTCCATAACTAGCTCTTGTTAATTCTTCATTCAAAATGTCTCCAACATACATACCTATTTCTTTATCATTGACTGCTTCTAGCAATAATTTTACTTAGGTCTTTATCCCTTCAAATTTAAATAACTCCAATGATATCCTTACTTTAATTGTCTTCCAGTATTAATTTCATCGTGTCAGTCACAGTCTTTTCTATTGCCTCAATGGATTAAACTCCAACTCCCAATAGGGCTCCAACTTACCCTCAAACCTCTCATTAGTCTTCTTGAGGATTACTCTTCTCAGTAATTCTCAGACACACTCTACTTGGTCATTCTTTCTTTGTTACATTTTCCAGGAAGGTTCAGGTTTCCCCACATCTTCTGCCATCCCCACATTTACAAATCTTACCATTCTTCAAATATAGTGCCACTTCAGCCTTTAGGTCTTTTCTACAATTTCAAGCAACATTGACTTTGCTCTTGCAACATCGTCTCTCATTAACCCTCATTTGGGTATCTGATTGTACTATTGTCTTATTTCCTAGGTGTATGTGGTAGTGAGCATCCAAGAAGGCTCCCGACATCTACAGCCTTCTTCCATATTGAATCAAGGCTGACCTTTGGGGCCAACGGAGTGTGGCAGAAATGATGATGTGTTTCAAGTCAGGTCATTCATAAAATGCATTGCAACTGTCACCTTGCTCTCTTGGGTCACTCACTTAGAAGACATATCATCAGGACACTCAGGCAGCCCTATGGAGAGGTCAATATGGATAGGAACCAATTAGCCAGCATTAACTTGCCAGCCATGTGAGTAAACCTCAGTGAAGTGGATTCTCTAGTGCTGTTCAAGCCAAGAGGAATAACCACGTGAGATCCCCTGTAAGTAATCATCAGCGTCCCCCTAGCTCATATAGTAGATGAAAGCCTAGCCAATCCATTTCCCCACTCCTGATTCACAGGAAATGGGAAAGATAATAAGAAATGAGTATTACTGTTTTAATCCACTAAGCTTTAGGGGTGATGATTTAAATAATTAATAGAAAAAATAGTAGTGTATAATTTGCTCCCCATCTACATTGCAAGCTCCTCAAGCTTCTTTGAACACTTCTTTGAAATTTTAAAATCCAGGCAATAATTTATATATTATTAAACATCACAGCATAATTAGATACTGAGTGTGGAATTAGAAAAAGGAAGCGACATTTACTGACTGCCTACTAAGGTGCTTTGTATATACATGAACCTCATATACATAAAAATGGCTACCTATATGTAGAAACAGATAGTCTCTAAAGAATAAAACATCGCACCCAAACTGCAAAGTAATGAAGTTAATTTTTTTCTTTTTTTGTCATCATTTCCCAGACTTGTTTTTTAAGTGAGATGACGTGTATGAAAGGATTTAATAAACTATAAATTGCTCTACAGACATGTGACATTACAGCTTGCATCAATTTATTTTCCTATCAAGTTCTTTAAAGGATAATTAATACTTCTACTCTGGTCTTTCTTTTGCCTTTCTAAGACTAGAATTAGATATGACACTATGATATAAACACTTCTGATTTCCTGAAAATCCATTAAAGGGCAAAATAAAGGATGTTTTGTTATTAGTACTTGCTGTGGTCTGAATGCTTGTGTTCCCCAGAGTTATTTTGTTGAAACCTAGACCCCAAGGCAATGGTATTAAAAGGGAGGACATTTGGGAGATGATTGGGTCATGAGGGTGGAGTTCTCATGAATGTCATTAGCGCCCTTATAAAAGAGGACTCAACTAGAAAGTGCCATCTAGGAAGCAAAGAGCCCTCACCAGATGCTGAATATTCTGTGCCTTGATCTTGGACTTGCCAGCCTCCAGAATTGTGTGAAATAAATTTCTGCTGTTTATAAATTACCCAAGGCATTTTTATATAGTAACCTGAACTAAGACAGTACCACATTGTCCCATTTGCTGTTGTATGCCCAGGAGACAACAGTCTGTTTAAAACTGGATCAATCAAGTTCTCAGACTTGACTGGGATGAGATAGGATGAGACGGCCCACTTAAGTGGGTCATTGAGGAGAATTTAACATGGCTAAGGAAAACAAGTGCAGAAAGAGGAGAGAACCATTAATGAAACTCAGAGAGAGTAATGTAACTGTAGTAGAAGCCCTGACAATGTGATCTTTGATAGAAAACACAACCAACTGGTCTCAACGTAGCATGAAGGGGGCCAAAGAAAATCAATTCATGAACTTCATCCTCCTTGTACATCTTTCTCTCCCACCCATGGCCCACACTGGCTGAATGCAAATCAAAGCCAGAGAGAAAGGGTGCTGGGTAGTACAGCTGTTACTGGTCATCCTTCTGGGACACAGAGCAGGATGAAGAAGAGCAGATAATTAACTGAGGGTGGACAATGGAAAATGCCCAACTCAAAATGTAGTGTTATTTGTATAATAGCAAATAACTCCAATGGTGTGTAGTAGGCACAGAAATAAGACATATATTCCAAAGGACAGCAAGACACTGAAGCTCATAACAGGCAGTTTCAAATTTAAGGCAAAAAGGAGAAATAAGAGATTATGTCCTCAATGGCATGAAGATAAGGAAGTTTCATTTTTTTAATTATGAAAAATTGCTTTAACTTCCAAAGGGAATATTAAATGCATAACTATCTTATGTCAATGCTCTTCAAACTGGTTATATAAAATTTAGCTATTTAGCTATATAAACATGTCCTTACCCAGAGGATATTGAAAAATCATCTTAGAAACAAGCTTCAGTCAAACTGACAGTATCATTTCTGTATCCATTTATAACTTCCTGACTTGACAATTTTTAAAGAATAATTTAATAGCCTTTGCTTATATCTGATAATGAATAAAAGGTTCATATTCTAATAACCAACAAAACTGCAAAACATCTTTTCCATTTGAATCATAAAATTTATTTAAAGCTATAAAGGGAAATAATTTTTAGACTTATAACTTTGAAAAAGCTACTCAATGGCATTTTAGTTTAGTTCATGAAGTACATCTGGAATTTTAAATTGTGAAAACTCCTCACAATTATAGGAAAGCTGGTAATTTTCTTATATTTTGCATAGGTGTGCAGAACTTGCACTAAATATACATTTATGCTGTAGCCTTTTTTTTTATTTGCTCTCATTATGTCAATAAGACAAGATAACCCTTTGAAATATTATTAAATTGTATGGCTAATTTTAGAAGCTCTTCTAGAACTAAGTAGGCCCTGACAGGAGTCTCTTAGTTGTAGGTCCAGAGATCATATTATGACAAATACAGGTACTATGTCAAATTTAGTGTAAATGCCTAAGATTGCTCAAATTACAGTCAATGGTTTAAATACCTAGTGCATGTCTTTTGTCTCAATATGTCATGGCCATATATGTGGATATGGTTTCATCAGAAAGAGATCGCCAATGTTTCTTATCATCTGTACCAATCACAGTGGCTTTTCTATTTCAGATTTAGAAAACTTTACTGCCGAAGACAGGGGTTAGTGAAATAAGACCCCGGGTTAGCTGAGGATCGCACAGTTAGCATCTGTACACTTTGCCTTGCCACTAGGCACAATCCTGCATTTCCCACCACTTCCCTAACTCCTTCCCCAAAGAACTTACAGCCTAGTCTCCACTATTTCCTTTGGCAAATGATTGCTTCTTCTAGATGAGTGGTTCTCAAATTTGAGCAGCAGCAGAATCACCTGAAGGACTTATTAAAACATATCTACTATCAGAGTTTCCAATTCACTAAGTCTGAAATGTGACCTAAGGATTTGCATTTCTAATGACTTCCCAGGTGATGTTGATGTTGTTGGTGGGGTCAATACTTTCAGAACCATTGCTCTCGCTTATACCTAGGAAGTGTTCTAGCCTGAAGGTAACACCAGTCAAAAAATTGCCACATTCATACTTTAAAGACATTTGATTTTCCTGAAAATCCACTGTCTGGGACCAAGTGTCTTTGTTTACACTGCATTCACACCACCTGCCTGGGCTATTGCAGTTTATCTGACAACTTGGTAGCTGCCATTAGAGGAAGAAATTTTAGTCAGATGAAAAGCAACTACAATGTATGTATATACATTCACCAGAGTGCCTTATCAGACATCATTCTTACTACCACTTTCGCTTGTAATTGTTGCCTCCTTAAGAATGGAAATTAAATTACAACAGATGATGCAGTTTCAATAGCAGTGCCATTATTCTGAAGCATTGCCATCAGAACTATAGATCTAGCAAAAAATAATTAATTTTTTATATGTAAAAGGAAAAATGTTATTTGAAGCTTCTTGTATATTACGTTAGATAATTTAGGAACTTACATGATCACTTTGCCATGGCCAACTTCCTGTTGTGGAAGATGAAAATGAGTGATTTTAGTTCATTTTAAAACTAATCAGATTAAAAAGAAATACTTTAGTTATACAAAAAGGAGCAGACTTTGGTGGCAGCAGCCTGTGGCGGCAGCAGGCTTTAACTGTTGAATATTGAATATTATTTCAGAGGCCTGCATTAATAACCTAAACAAATTATTTGTATACTTGCATGGTGTAAAAAAGATATAGACAGAGTTTAAATAATATACTGTGTGTGTATGTGTGTGTGTTTGTGTGTGTGTTTGTGTGTGTGTGTGTAGGCATCTCCACAATTAAATAGTTCTAAGAGATTTTCATAAGCAATTAATATTCATGAATGGTCAAATTCAAATGATTTTGATGGAATAAAATAACTAAGATTGAGATAAAGTTGTAAAGTGGGTATAAACACTTGTACAGCTTATAATAAAATAAGACATTTACTAAAAATGGTGATGTCCTGGAAAACAACTATTCAACAGTTTCCAGAATGACTATTTCTTACCTGAAGATTCTCTAATCTAGTAGTTCTCCAATGTGGGCATAGCCCCAAGTTTATAAGTTGACATCAAATTCAACAACTTCTTTGGGAGGCAACCTAAATAAAGTAATAATCCTGATTCTTGTTTTTTTGAATTAAAAAAGGATTTTGCATATTTCTGCTGCTTTATTTTTTAAAATTCAGAAAAGGAGAGTTGAAAACTTACTTGGAAAGAACAGTCTACATAGTACAGTGCTTTATCAGGGGAACATTACCTATGCCATTTCTGCTTCTGACATGAATTTCATCCTTTTTAAATTTTATATTTAACTCTAGGGTGTCATTCATACACTTACAGTCCCCAAGAGAAAGCCTTGCCTTAGGATGAAAGGACTGTCTGGTAATTACGTGATGTAACCGGAAGCCACAGCAGACTCGCAGACATTCAGTTCACGAAAAAGACTAGTTGTCCTCAGAACACAGGCTGTCGAATTGACAATGAGTCACTGTGTCTTTGTCTAGCAACCTGTATATAAAAATTGCATTTCTGGAAGAGGTATATGATGAGCTAACTTGAATGATTAAACATGCAAATTCAAGTCCAACATCTTCTTAGGTGGTACTTTTATGTAAGCCTAGTTTTGCTAACATTGTCAGCAACTTTTCTATTCACAACAGCAGCAATCCAATTAAAACGGCCATCAGAACAAAGTTGAGCTGCATTAAATGGTTCCCATTAATGTCATATTTAATTTGGAAGTACAGTGTTCAAGATGTTCATTACTGTCCTGTGAAAATCATCATGCAGCTTGTGGAAACCAAGTTTTATAAATTATATTTACATCTTTTTAGGAAAGAAAAAGAACAATTTGCTTATATTTCAAAACCACACTTCTAGGTTATTTATATTCCTTAAAATCTGCAACATTCAAGTCACTACATTTAAACCAGCTTCCTGCAGCAATCTTTCAAGAAGGTGTGAGGAGAAAAGAAGCAAATTGTGACTGCATGTCTTCCAGTAGGCAAAGGATATAATTATACTTCAATTATTCTTTTGGATTTTCAAGATTGACAATGTTGTTGAGTCTATTTTCCCACATAATGAAGAATCAGAAAATAGGAAGCTTTGGTGTTAATTTAAAAGAAATCTACTGAAGAGGGCTACCATTGAAACAAAGTGCAAAGTAGTCAGGGCAATACCTCAGACTTCCTGCAAGCATCAGTTCAGCACGTGACTGAATGAATGATGAGTTTCATTTTGAATTTTTCAGGCTATATGCCCTTATTCTGACTCTCAAAAGGCAGAAAACATTAGACAAACTCATATACACATTTAAGAAAAACAATTTACATACAAAATAAATATGAGTATATAAAGACCTGTATATCAGTAAGAAAAATATAAAAATAAAAACTTTTAAAATGGACAAAGGGTATGAACAGACAATCCATGGGATAAAAAACTTGGGTGTTTAAACACATATGAAAATATGTTCAAATGTAAAAGTCATCAGAAAAGTATAAATGAAAATAACAATATAAAGAGACAATCCACAGAATGGGAGAAAATATTTGCAAACTACCCATCTGACAAGTGATTCATATAAGGAACTCAAGCAATTCTATAGGAAAAAGTTTAATAATCTGATAAAAAAAAAGGGGGGGCAAAAGATTTGAATAGGCATTTCTCACAAGAAGACATACAAATGGCAAGCAGGAGTATGAAAAGGTGCTCAGCATCACTGGTCATCAGAGAAATGCAAATAAAAACTAAAACGATCATCTCACCCCAGTTAAGATGTTTTATATCCACAAGACAGGCAATAATGAATGCTGACAAGGATGTGGAGAAAAGGGAACCCTCATACACTGTTAATGAGAATGTAAATTAGCACAACCACTACAGAATATAGTTTGGAGGTTCCTCAAAAAACTAAAAATCAAGCTACCACATGATCCAGCAATCCCACTGCTGGGTATATATCCAAAAGAATGGAAATCATTATATTAAAGAGTTAACTTTACTCCTGTTTGTTGCAACACTGTTTATAATAGCTAAGATTTGGAAGCACCCTAAGTGCCCATCAACAGATGAACAGATAAAGAAAATGTGGTACTCATACACAGTGGAGTACTATTCAGCTGTAAAAAGAATGAGATCCAGTTATTAGCAACAACATGGATGGAACTGAAGATCATTATGTTAAGTGAAATAAGCCAGGGACAGAAAAGCATCACATGTTTCACTTATTGTGGTATCTAAAAATCAAAACAATTAAACTCATGAGTTTAAATTAAACTCATGGACATAGAGAATAAGAAGGTGGTTACCAAAGGCTTGGAAAGGTAGTGTAGAGCAGGGGTGTCGGGGGTGGTGGTGGGGGGTGTGGGGCGATGGGTAATGTGTACAAAAATAGTTAGAAAGAATGAATAAGACCTCCTGTTTGATAGCACAATAGGTTGACTATAGTCAATACTAGGTTAATTGTACATTTGAAAATAACTTAAAGAGTAATTGGATTGTTTGCAACTCAAAGGATAAATGCTTGAGGTGATGAATACCCTATTCCCCAAGATGTGATTATTTGATCATTTCACGTTACACATCTATATCAAAACATCTCCTCTACCCCATGAATATATACACCTACTATGTACCCACAAAATTTTAAAATATTTAAAAAAAATACAATTTCTTAATTATCAGGGTGGCAAACATTGAAGTGTAATAGTATCAGGTTTGAGGAAAGTTACAGAAGTGTGAGAATTCTCTACACCACTGGAAATGGAACTTGAAGTGACAGCTTAAGACAGTAATTTGGCATTAAAATTGCAAATGCACATATCCTTAGAATAGACGTCTCACTTCTAGGTTATTATGTAGAAAGTAACCGAGACATATGTACAGATATAAAGTAGATTTAACTCTTTAAGAAACATTATTTTTTCATTTCATTTTTATATTTTGGCCTAAGTTCAAGCTTACTGAGGAGTATCAAGAATAATACAAAGAATTCACCCAGGTAGACCAAATGTTAGCCCGTTTACCCGTGTTCTTTTGCTCTTTCTCTGTCTATACCAAATTATTTTTCCAAACCAATTAAAAATAAGCTGAAAACATGATTTTTCCTTCACCCTTTAGATACATTAGTGAGTTTCCTAAAAACAAGAATATCTTGTAACTTAATCAGACTATAATTATCAAAATCAGGAAATTGATATTGATAGTACATTATTATCTAATCTACTAACCTATGCAAATTTCATCAATTGTCCAATCTTAATCTTTGTAGTACAAGTAGGTGCCATCTCGACACTGCACAGTAATGTCATGCATCTTTATCTCCTTTAATCTGGAAGACTTCTCTGTTTTTCAGGACATTTAACACCTTTGAAGGGTACTAGTCAGTTATTTTGTGCAAATTCCCTTCATTTGAATTTTGCTGAAGTTTCTTCATAATTAGATTCAGCTTATGTGTTTCTAGCAGAAATTCCACGGAAGTCATGCTATGTCCTCAGCTCATCTATCAGAAGGCATATGATGTCCATTTGTCTCACTAGAGCATCATTCATTTTGATCACTTGGATAAGATTATATGGCCAGCTTTCTCCCATTTACAAGTTATGATCCATCTCTTTGGAATTAAGAAGTATTTTGGGGAGTAAGAGTCACTAGCCCGGAGCAAGATGGCCCAATAGGAACAGCTCCAGCCTTCAGCTCCTTCCGGGAGCAACACAGAAGATGGGTGATTTCTGCATTTTCAACGGAGGTACCGGGTTCATCTCAGTGGGGAGTGCCGGACAATTGGTGCTGGTGAGCTGGTGCAGCCCGATCAGTGAGAGCTGAAGCAGGGTGAGGCATCACCTCACCTGGGAAGCACAAGGGGGAAGGGAATCCATTTTCCTAGCCAAGGGAAACTGAGACACACAACACCTGGAGAATCAGGTAACTCCCACCCTAATACTGCACTTTACCAAGGGTCTTAGCAAACAGCACACTAGGAGATTATATCCCACACCTGGTCCAGAGGGTCCCACGCCCGTGGAGCATCCCTCATTCCTACCACAGCAGTCTGATATCTAACTGCAAGGCAGTAGCAAGGCTGGGGGAGGGGTGTCCACCATTGCTGAGGCTTATGTAGGTAAACAAAGCCACTGGGAAGCTCGAACTGGGTGGAGACCACTGCAGCTCAAGGAGGACTGCCTGGCTCTGTAGACTCCACCTCTGGGGACAGGGCATAGCTAAACAAAAAGCAGCAGAAACATCAGCAGAGGTAAATGCCTCTGTCTGACAGCTTTGAAGAGAGCAGTGGGTCTCCCAGCATGGAGGTTGAGATCTGAGAACAGACAGACTGCATGCTCAAGTGGGTCCCTGACCCTTGAGTAACCTAACTGGGAGACATCCCCCACTGGGTGCAGACCAACACCTCACACCTCACATGGCTGGGCACACCTCTGAGATGAAGTTTCCAGAGCAAGAATCAAACAGCAACACTCACTGTTCAGCAATATTCTATCTTCTGCAGCCTCCACTACTGACACCCGGGCAAAAAAGGTCTGGAGTGGACCTCAAGGAAACTCCAACAGACCTGCAGCTGAGGGTCCTGACTGTTAGAAGGAAAACTAACAAACAGAAAGGACACCCACACCAAAACTCCATCAGTACGTCACCAGCATCAAAGACCAAAGACAGATAAAACCACAAAGATGGGGAAAAAGCAGGGCAGAAAAGTTGGAAATTCAAAAAATCAGAGCTCATCTCCCCCTCCAAAGGAACACAGTTCATCACCAGAAATGGATCAAAGCTGAATGGAGATTGACTTGGATGAGTTGAGATAAGAAGGCTTCAGTCGATCAAACTTCTCAGAGCTAAAGGAGGAACTACGTACCCAGTGCAAAGAAACTAAAAATCTTGAAAGAATGGAAGAATGGATAACTAGAATAATCAATGCAGAGAAGGCCATAAACAAACTGATAGAGATGAAAACCATGACACGAGAATTATGTGACAAATGCACAAGCTTCAGTAACTGACTTGATCAACTGGAAGAAAGAGTATCAATGATTGAAGATCAAATGAATGAAACGAAGTGAGAAGAGAAGTGTGGAGAAAAAAGAGTAAAACGAAATGAACTAAGCCTCCAAGAAATATGGGATCATGTGAAAAGACCAAATCTACGTCTGATTGGGGTGCCTGAAAGTGAGGGGGAAAATGGAACCAAGTTGGAAAACACTCTTCAGGATATCATCCAGGAGAAATTCCCCAACCTAGTAGGGCAGGCCAACATTCAAATCCAGGAAATACAGAGAATGCCACAAAGATACTCCTCGAGAAGAGCAACTCCAAGATACATAATTGCCAGGTTCACCAAAGTTGAAATGAAGGAAAAAATCTTAAGGGCAGCCAGAGAGAAAGGTCGGGTTACCCACAAAGGGAAGCCCATCAGACTAACAGCAGATCTCTCGGCAGAAACTCTTCAAGCCAAAAAAGAGAAGGGGTCAATATTCAACATACTTAAAGAAAAAAATTTTAAACCCAGAATTTCATATCCGGCCAAACTAAGTTTCATAAGTGAAGGAGAAATAAAATCCTTTACAGACAAGCAAATGTTTAGAAATTTTGTCACTACCAGGCCTGCCCTACAAGAGATCCTGAAGGAAGCACTAAACATGGAAAGGAACAACCGGTACCAGACATTGCAAAAACATGCCAAAATGTAAAGACCATTGATGCTAGGAAGAAACTGCATCAACTAACGAGCAAAATAACCAGCTAATATCACAATGACAGTATCAAGTTCACACATAACAATACTAACCTTAAATGTAAATAGACTAAATGGTCCAATTAAACCATGGACAAATAGGATAAAGAGTCAAGACCTATCAGTTTGCTGTATTCAGGAGTCCCATCTCACATGCAGTTCCATCTCACATCTCACACACATAGGATCAAAATAAAGGAATGGAGGAAGACATACCAAGCAAATGGAGAACAACAACAACAAAAAAAAGCAGGAGTTGCAATCCTAGTCTCTGATAAAACAGACTTTAAACCATCAAAGATCAAAAGAGACAAAGGAGGTCATTACATAATGGTAAACGGATCAATTCAACAGGAAGAGCTAACTATCCTAAATATATATGCACCCAATACAGGAGCACCCAGATTCATAAAGCAAGTCTTTAGAGACTTACAAAGAGATTTAGACTCCTATACAATAATAATGGGAGACTTCAACACCCCACTGTCAACATTAGACAGATCAACAGACAGAAAGTCAACAAGGACATCCAGGAATTGAACTCATCTCTGCAGCAAGCAGACCTAATAGACATCTACAGAACTCTCCACCCCAAATCAACAGAATAGACATCCTTGTCAGCACCATATCACACTTATTCCAAAATTGACCACATAATTGGAAGTAAAGCACTCCTCAGCAAATGTACAAGAACAGAAATTATAACAAACTGTCTCTCAGACCACAGTGCAATCAAACTAGAACTCAGGACTAAGAAACTCAATCAAAACCACTCAACTACATGGAAACTGAATAACCTGCTCCTGAATGACTACTGGGTACATAACGAAATGAAGACAGAAATAAAGATGTTCTTTGAAACCAATGAGAACAAAGATGCAACATACCAGAATCTCTGGGATACATTTAAAGCAGTGTGTAGAGGGAAATTTATAGCACTAAATGCCCACAAGAGAAAGCAGGAAAGATCTAAAGTTGACACTCTAGCATCACAATTAAAAGAACTAGAGAAGCAAGAGCAAACACATTCAAAACCTAGCAGAAGGCAAGAAATA
Organism: Macaca mulatta; assembly: GCF_049350105.2. Taxonomy (NCBI): domain Eukaryota; kingdom Metazoa; phylum Chordata; class Mammalia; order Primates; family Cercopithecidae; genus Macaca; species Macaca mulatta. Next base: position 50,712,773 of record NC_133409.1, on the reverse strand, counting down.
ACTAAGATCAGAGCAGAACTGAAGGAGATAGAGATGCAAAAAACCATCCAAAAAACCAATGAATCCAGGAGCTGGATTTTTGAAAAGATCAACAAAATTGATAGACTGCTAACAAGATTAATAAAGAAGAAAAGAGAGAAGAATCAAATAGACACAATAAAAAGTGACAAAGGGGATATCACCACCGACCCCACAGAAATACAAACTACCTTCAGAGAATACTATAACCACTTCTATGCAAATAAACTAGAAAACCTAGAAGAAATGGATAATTTCCTGGACATTCACACTCTCCCAAGACTAAACCAGGAAGAAGACGAATCCCTGAATAGACCAATAACAGGCTCTGAAATTGAGGCAATAATTAGTAGCCTACCAACCAAAAAATGTCCAGAACCAGACAGATTCACAGCTGAATTCTACCAGAGGTACAAGGAGGAGCTGGTACCATTCCTTCGGAAACTATTCCAATCAATAGAAAAAGAGAGAATCCTCCCTAACTCATTTTATGAGGCCAACATCATCCTGATACCAAAGCCTGGCAGAGACACAACAAAAAAAGAGAATTTTAGACCAATATCCAGAACGAATATTGATGCAAAAATCCTCAATAAAATACTGACAAACCGAATCCAGCAGCACATCAAAAAGCTTATCCACCTTGATCAAGTGGGCTTCATCCCTGGGATGCAAGGATGGTTCAACATACTCAAATCAATAAACATAATCCAGCATATAAACAGAACCAAAGACAAAAACCACATGATTATCACAATAGATGCAGAAAAGGCCTTTGACAAAATTCAACAGCCCTTCATGCTAAAAACTCTCAATAAATTTGGTATTGATGGAAGTTTCTCAAAATAATAAGAGCTATTTGTGACAAACCCACAGCCAATATCATACTGAATGGATAAAAACTGGAAGCATTCCCTTTGAAAATTGGCACAAGACAGGGATGCCCTCTCTCACCACTCCTATTCAACATAGTGCTGGAAGTTCTGGCTAGGGCAATCAGGTAGGAGAAAGTAAAGGGTATTAAATTAGGAAAAGAGGAAGTCAAATTGTCCCTGTTTGCAGATGACATGATTGTATATTTAGAAAACCCAATCATCTCAGCCCAAAATCTCCTTAAGCTCATAAGCAACCTCAGGAAAGTCTCAGGATACAAAATTAATGTGAAAAAATCACAAGCATTCTTATACACCAGTAACAGACAGAGAGCCAAATCATGAATGAACTCCCATTCACAATAGCTTCAAAGAGAATAAAATACCTAGGAATCCAACTTACAAGGGATGTAAAGGACCTCTTCAAGGAGAACTACAAACCACTGCTCAGTGAAATAAAAGAGGACACAAACAAATGAAGAACATACCATGCTCATGGATAGGAAGAATTAATATTGTAAAAATGGCTATACTGCCCAAGGTAATTTATAGATTCAATGCCATCCCCATCAAGCTACCAATGACTTTCTTCACAGAAATGGAAAAAAAACTGCTTTAAAGTTCATATGGAACCAAAAAAGAGCACGCATTGCCAAGACAATCCTAAGTCAAAAGAACAAAGCTAGAGGCATCACGCTACCTGACTTCAAACTATACTACAAGGCTACAGCAACCAAAACAGCATGGTACTGGTACCAAAACAGACATATAGACTAATGGAACAGAACAGAGTCCTCAGAAATAATACCATACATCTGCAGCCATCTGATCTTTGACAAACCTGACAAAAACAAGAAATGGGGAAAGGATTCCCTATTTAATGAATGGTGCTGGAAAAATTGGCTAGCCATAAGTAGAAAGCTGAAACTGGATCCTTTCCTTACCCCTTATACGAAAATTAATTCAAGATGGATTGGAGACTTAAATGTTAGACCTAAAACCATAAAAACCCTAGAAGAAAACCTAGGTAGTACCATTCAGGACATAGGCATGGGCAAAGACTTCATGTCTAAAACACCAAAAGCAACGGCAACAAAAGCCAAAATTGACAAATGGGATCTAATTAAACTAAACAACTTCTACACAGCAAAAGAAACTGCCATCAGAGTGAACAGGCAACCTACAGAATGGGAGAAAATTTTTGCAATCTACTCATCTGACAAAGGGTTAATATCCAGAACCTACAAAGAACACAAACAAATTTACAAGAAAAAAACAAACATCCTCATTTAAAACTGGGCAAAGGATATGAACAGACATTTCTCAAAAGAAGACATGCATATAGTCAACAGACACATGAAAAAATGCTCATCATCACTGGCCATCAGAGAAATGCAAATCAAAGCCACAATGAGATACCATCTCACACCAGTTAGAATGGTGATCATTAAAAAGTCAGGAAACAACAGGTGCTACAGAGGATTTGGAGAAATAGGAACACTTTTACACTGTTGGTGGGATTGTACACTAGTTCAACCATTGTGGAAAACAGTATGGCGATTCCTCAAGGATCTAGAACTGGAAATACCATTTGACCCAGCCATCCCATTACTGGGTATATACCCAAAGGATTATAAATCATGCTGCTATAAAGACACATGCATGCGTATGTTTATTGTGGCACTATTCACAATAGCAACGACTTGGAATCAACCCAAATGTCCATCAGTGACAGACTGGATTAAGAAAATGTGCCACATATACACCATGGAATACTATGCAGCCATAAAAAAGGATGAGTTTGTGTCCTTTGTAGGGACGTGGATGCAGCTGGAAACCATCATTCTCAGCAAACTATCGCAGGAACAGAAAACCAAATACCACATGTTCTCACTCATAGGTGGGAATTGAACAATGAGATCACTTGGACATGGGAAGGGGAACATCACTCACTGGGGCCTATGGTGGGGATGTGGAGGGGGGAGGAATAGCATTAGGAGATATACCTAATGTAAATGACGAGTTAACGGGTACAGGACACCAACATGACACATATATACATATGTAACAAACCTGCAGGTTGTGCACATGTACCCTAGAACTTAAAGTATATATATTTTAAAAAAGGTATAGAAAAATAAGGAGAATAAAAGAAAGAAGTATTTTGGGAGAGGTAACTTCGAATTTTGCAAATATCCTGCTATTCCTCAAGTTTTCACCCACTAGTTTTAATATCTATTTAATAATTCTTTCTTAAACCTATTATTTTTCAGATGATTGTCATACCCTGCTTTTCTAATTATTTATGAGATGACTTTCTAATCTAGGAAAAGTGTTTCCTTCTCTCTCTTTTATTATTCATTTATTTATGTTAGTATTGACTCACTAAATATTATTTTACTCAATGGCTTATTATTTAATTTGAAGCTCAAAATACCCCAGATTTAACCACTTGAGGCAGCTCCCATATCCTTTTGACTTGCTGTCATCATTCTTTAAGCCCTGCCTTACCTTCTGTCACAAAAACATGTTCAGAGGTAAATTGATAGCCCTTAGGCACTATAAAGCAATGTTCATTAATGAAGTACTTGGGATGCAGTCAAGTTCATTGATGGAGATTCAGCCCATGAAATCAAGAGGTTTGGCGTTAATTCTACCTAATTTCTCACTGTGTAATGTCACTCCCAGTCAGTCCCAACTAAAATTTCATTAAGCCTCATATTAGTTCATAGTTTTGGGGAGTTTTGGGGTAGAATGCAATAGGATCGTGCTTAACATTGTGTCTGACACATGGTTTACCCAAAATGCAAATACATTCTGAGCATCAACAAGAAGAGTAATTGGAAATAAACTAAGAATTACTATCCATCCTTAACAATGTACATTCATACTCAAGGAACACTGTTTGCCATTCTAGGCACCAGACCTTAAAAGAGAGATCACAGATCTTGCTAAGGTGAAAATAGAGTACTTTTGTATATTATATATAAAAAGATGGGTACAAATATGCATATAACAAATGTTGCATAAATGAAAAATATTTTCATTTTCTCCTTACTTGATTACATTAATTTTTTTGTCATATTGGGCGTTAGGTGTTTTTTTTTCTCCCCTACCCATTTTCTAGGCTTGATTGTAGTAAAAAAGACAAATAAAACATAATGATAATGGAAATATATTTGTTCTATTAACTTGCTGATGTATTATTACAATATTGCTTTAAGAACTGTACTCAATTTAACGCTTTAATAAAGTCAAAGGTACTTTATTAACCATTTCTTAATCTAACAGTTTTTTCATTCTGTAGGAACATTGTTTTATGGATAAGCTTGTCAACCAAAAAGTCGCAAAATCTGTAAGTTTAGAAAGGAGGACTTTATTTCTAAAGATGGGGGTATAACAACCTGTACGCGGGAAGCAGAGCCTCGACTGAAACCAAAAATTAAGGACTTTGAAGGAGGGAAAGAAGAGACAAGAATTTATGGTGAAGTTTGTCTAAGTATATATATTTAACAGATTATAGGAGGATATATGAATATTCACATAGAAAGTTATGCACATGCATAGAAAGCAAAAATGGATAAAATGGATGTTGCATATGTTCCATGTTCACTTTGGGGTGGAGACTTAACATTGAAATTATTACTATTAGTCCTAAATATCAAAGGTTGAAGCAGAGGACAAAAAGGCACTCAGTAGGCAGACTCTGTAAACTGGTCAGAACCACTCCATAGTCAGTGGTCTCTTACCAAGAAGGAAGACCAGCTATTGTGCTGAAGTCTCATAAAATGACGGGGGTCAACATTAGGCAATTGATGGAAATCATCAGTAGAACAAATATTTTGAAAGGGCTGGTTTCTGTTTAACTCTTAAGAAAAAGATAATAGGGTTTAGTGAGGGAGGGGGATAATGAGATGTGATGTGACTTTCTGTCTGACCTTCTGTCTCATCAGTTTTTAAGGTTTATCTAAGTTCCCCTTGAACAAGAGGGGATTAATTCAGTTGGTTGGGTGTCTTAGGATTTTATTTTTATTCCTCATTTACTCCTTTGGCCAAGATTTGTCAGTCAGCATTGATGCCCAAACTTTCATTTCATGTCATATCATTGTCCTGGTGGTCTGGCTACTTTCCCTGGGATTACCCAGTCCCACTGTGGGACCCTTGTGGCCAAGGGATTTAGAGCCAGAAGAATTACAACCAATCAAATGTTTTAGGCCAGATGGGAATGGAAATGGGCAGACACTCATCAATCCTTAAAACCTTTTAAGCAGCATAAAAATCAAAACCCCAAAGCCAAAATAAGCTCTAAGTTTTGAGCCATAGTGATCTTGGTTTTAGTTACAAATTTGTAATAGTTATACAAAACATAAGCATTATGATTATCAGAAAAAAAGGAACAAAATAACAAGGACAATAATAGCAAGGATTTGTAAAATGGATTGAAGCCAATTTCCTAATCTAGTCAGGAGATAGCCAAAAGGATTATTGAGGGCGTCTATAGTTCATATTTTTTGTAACCATTTGGTTTATTTGGAAATATTTTGTATATGAGTTTCTACCTCACCTGAAGGGTTGATGTAAATACAAGGGGTGGTGTGAGCCACTGTACAGAATACTCCTTGTTTGACTAAGAGAAAATCTAATGTAGCCCAATTGTCTAAAACCACTTGGGCCAGAAAAAGTCTTTAAATTCTTGGGCCAGAAAAAGTCTCTAAATTGTTGTTCCACAATACTTTGTACACTCTCTTCAGCAATTTGCCCTGAGGTGGCTGATAGATTTTTTTTCTAGTCACATAAACCGTATAACCAGGAATTAATACACACAGAGTTTCTGCCACTAATTCTCTTGAGAAACTCCCAGTAATTCTCTTTTTAGTCTGTCAAAAGCAGGAAAACTTTTATAGTTGGGGATGATGGAAAAGGGGTTACAATATGTCCCAGCAAACAAGAATCTTCTTGTATAGGCTGTTGAGGCAGTGGTGTGCCCACCCAAGTATGAGTGGATCAGCTCTTATGTCACATATAAACACATAACCTGGGGGAGACAAGTGATAGTCCCAAGGGTATGTTTATTGATGAACTAAATAATGGGAAGTGCCAATAAGACTAAATTAAACCATGTGTCACCTCTATCGCAAACTTTTTAAAATTCATTTACATGACATAGTAAATATAAATATTTTTGGCATAATAGGGACAAATTTTAAACTTTCTTTATTTGATCTAGAATGTATCTGTCTACCCAGTAGTTCATTGATCAAGGAAGTCTTGTGGTATACAGTGATTTTCTAACATTAATAACATGGGATAGATTAAAAAAGGGGTGGTAATATTTGGGTGTGCAAGCAATTGGACTCAGAAAATTGACAAGAAAAGAAATTAATCCAGATAAGTGGTGATGCCAGGAACATTGAAGAAAGTCTGTGATGGGTGTTTTTTTCTTTTTGAGACAGAGTCTCACTCTGTCACCCAGGCTGGAGTGCAGTGGTACAATCTCAGCTCACTGCAACCTCTGCCTTCTGGGTTCAAGTGATTCTCCTGCCTCAGTCTCCCAAGTAGCTGGGACTGCAGGTATGCACCACCACAGCTGGCTAATGTTTGTATTTTTGGTAGAGATGGGGTTTTGCCATGTTGGTCAGGCACGTCTTGAACTCCTGACTTCAAGTAATCTGCCTGCCTCAGTGGCTCATACCTGTAATCCCAACACTTTGGGAGATGACAGGTATTATTAATGGCAAATGTTTATTATTAATGGATTTGGTAAGCTCTTGACAAATCTAACAATTTGGTAAATTGTCTCCAGCGGCAACACTTTGAGACAGTTTAACTAAGTAATTATCATGTCATTTTATATGTTGACATAAAGGGACAATTACAAAGAGATGGGAAAAGACAGTTAAGTCTGTAAAAGGAAACAAAAAGGGACACACATTCTATTTAAAAATTCAAACCAAAGAAGAAATCACAAGTTTCATACAAACTCAAGGGAGGTATCAGGCAACCTTTTGGGATTGTCTTTGAGATAACAGAGCACCTTACTAATAAAGAAAACAAATAACCATACCCTTAAAAGAGAGTCCATAAATCCTGTCAGATTCTGACTGTTACAGAAGAGGAAGCTCATAAGTATTTTAATTATCTATGGGTGTCTAGTTGTTGGGACACACAGGCCTATCTCAACATGGTGCAAAATGTCTAAAATACATAAAATTTCTACAGATATAACAATTAAAACAATTAGAAAATAGATGTGCATTTAGCAAGGTGGGTGTGGGTATCTCGATACTTTATGTGAGAAAATGATAACTGTGAAAATTCCTAAAACACTAAATGTGATAACCAATACAAGGAGCATATAAATATTCATCTCAGTACAAGCTGGTTCAGAATGTTACAAAGTTCACTGTGGTTGTCTTTCCTTAGGCCTAAGTACTAGGGTTTGATCATCTTGGGTTTGGTGTCAGATACAGGCATTAATGTCCATGATTCAGCAGTGATTGCTGCCTTTTTCAGATGAGATACATGTACCTAATAGTAAATTCTTTGTAACTTAATAGCACAATAGGTTGGTCAATAATACTTGATAAGAACCTTTTCAATGGGGCTAAATGGAATCTTTTAACTGATGTATTTTCCAGTATGTGTAGCCACCAGGTTGGAGTTAGTGAGACTGGAGATTATAGCCTCACTGGAAGCTGTAAAATGATTTTCCCACCTTGTGGTGGTTGACGCCTATAGCTTCAAAGAGCTTCTGGCAATAAGCTGGGAGTTCCCCCCGTAATTGGGTAGAAAATAACATTTCTTGGTCTAAAGGTGTAGACCAACCAATTACAATTTCTTTTCTTTTGCTTTTTCTTTTCTTTCTTTCTTTCTTTTTTTCTTTCTTTCTTTTTCTTTTTTTTCTTTTTCTTTTTTTTTTTTTTTTTTAAGGCTCTTGCTCTGTTGCCGAAACTGGAGAGCAATGGCGTAATCATACCTCACTGCAGCCTCAAACTCCTGGGCCCAAGCAGTTCTTCTGCCTCTACTCCTGAGTAACCAGGACTACAGACATGTGCCACCATGCCTGGCTTTTTAAATTTTTTTCACTTTTAGTAGAGACATGTTCTCGATATTTTTCCAAGGCTGGTAGTGAACTCCTATCCTCAAGTTATCCTCCTGTCTTGACCTCCCAAAGTGCTGAGATTACAGGCCTGAGCCACCAAACTAAGCCAGTAACAATTTCGAAAGGAGAAAGTCAATGTTTTCTCATGGAGTGAACTGCAAAATCAGTAAAACCAACAGAAGAGCTTTAAGCAGGACACATGAAATGTTTTGTGATTTTTGTCAGATGGATTTTAATGATTTCATTAGTCTGCTCAACTAGCCCAGAGGACTGGAATGATAGGCACAGTGAAAGTGCTGTGGGATGAGCCAGGTTTTAAAAACCTGTTTCAGTACTTGACTGGTAAAATGAGCTCACCTACCTGTGATGTTTAAAGGGAATCCCAGGTAGAAATTGTTTTCTCAAGTAGTATTTGGCCACCACCATAGCTATGACTTGTTTGCAAAGGAAAGCCTCAACCCAATGAGAATAAATATCACTATTAAAAGAACATTTGTATATCCATGGGATGGCAATAACAGAATGATAACAACTTGCCATTACAGTGAAGGGAAGTGAAAGTTAGCTTGGAGGAGAGTTTAGGAGTTTACTGAGGGCAGAAATTGCAAAGTTTATGTACCTGAGAAGCAACAGTTGGAGAAAGTCTCCAATAGTATTATCTGCTCCATTTAATTATTTGTCTGGATTGCAGTGAGTCAGATTCTGTATGAAGGTTAAAGTCAGTCTTTAAAGAGTGCTGGGTACAACTGGATGTCTACTTGGACTTTCCTATTATCTTGTCTGGGGGTTTAAAGAACAATTTTGTTTTATCTCACTCCTCCTTTCAGCCTCTGAAACTGTTTTTAGAAATAGTGAGAGTCTGGAAAAGAGATCTTCAGATGGGAAAGGGAATGAGGAAGAGGAAGGAGCCCGGGAAGAAGGAGGGGTAGTGGGTTGAGCAGCCATAATTGGGGAAGGAGTCACCCTGCAGCAGCTGGAGCTGCCACACTTCTTAGGTAATTGTGTAGAGGACTACATGCTCGAAAACGAGACATTCCCGATAAGTCCTGCTCTTGCAAATGAAGGAGGGCATTCCCGATAAGTCATGCTCTTGCAAGCGAAGCAGGGCGTTTCTTCCCTGCAAACAGGGAGGACAAAGGAGCCAGCTGCAAACAGTAGACCCTGGGGGCTTGTTTATGTGTAAACATCTTGAAAATCCAGAAAGTCAGGGAAAGGTCAGAAAAACAACAATGTGTCTTGTGACTTAGCATCATTCCACAAAAGACTGTATAAAATAAAGCAGAGTGCGCTATTCTGGGTGGCCGCCATGTTTGTCTTGTCTTGTGTTGTCTTGTGTGTTCATTCCTTTGTTTAGGAATCTCATGGACCCCAACATAATTGTCTTTGCTGTCCTGTGTCTTGTCAGAGAAATTTCTATGGACTTTGATAATGACTATTTCTTGAGAAGCCTGGGTATCCAAGAGGACCAGAACAAAGTCTTCATTCTTAATAGGCTCTTCAGAGGAGTTGAAGAATCATTTTTGGCTGTAGATCATGCTGAAATCACAGGCAACTCTGAAGGCATGTCTGCTGTCTGTATAAATATTACCTCCTTTATATTTGGCTAGTGGACAGGCTTGAGTGAGGACATGCAGTTCTACTTGTTGGGCAGATTAGGCACCTGGCAGAGCACCTGACTTAATGGTTTCTATCAGAGAACTCACCATGTAGCCTGCCCAATAGGAAATAGCAGAATCTCTGATAAAAGACTCATCAGTCTTTTATAAAATTCAGATTGAGTAAGGATAAAATTCAGATACCAGATAAAATTCAGATTGAGTAAGGGAGTTTCCTTTAGTCTGTGTGTGGCAAAAGAAGGATGTCTAAAAGCAGTATAGTCATGGAGGATACCTCTTCTGGTAAAGAAAAGAAGGTGCCAGGGTTAAGGAGGTTACAGGGAGCTAAGGTTAGCTTAGGAGAGGAGGAGAAAAGTGTCTTATAGCAGGTCAGAGTGGACTAGTTGAAAGATGCTGAGTGTGGTGCAGGGTGAAAACGGCCTCAACTGAATGAAGAACATGTATAGTGAGAGGGGCTCTCATTGTTATTTTTTCAGAAGCTTTAAAGCTTTAATGAGGGTGAAAATGGCCATGACTGTCCTAAGATAGGGTAGAGCTACAGAATTGAATTGTTGACTCTAATCTCAATGGGCTGATTGTTACCCCCATAAGGCTGAATTAGGATTCCCAAGGTATTTCCTTCTGGTTTTGGGACAAAAAGGGAAAAGGGGAGATCACAATTTGGGTGTCCCAAAGCAGGGGGCAGTGAGGCCAACTGAACTTTTAGGTCCTTGAAATCTCTCTACCTTGTGGGATTCAAATAAGGGGGTTAGAGGGGGAAAACTTTAAGTAAAGCATATAGAGTTTGTGCCATTAAAGAGTGGTTGGAAACCCAAGCTCTGTAGTAAGTCACAGAAACTCTCCATGCTGCTTCTTGATAGTGCAGAGAGGTGAGGAAAAATGCCTTAAAGGTGAGAAGGTTGTTGTTTAACCCTGAAGGGGTTAATAGATATCTGTGAAACTTAATAGTATTCTGACAAAACCGTAGCTTGTCTTTAGGGACCTTGTGTCCCTCAAGGGCCAGCTGGTAGAGCAAGTGAAGAGGTCAGTAAGACAGGTATCTTGTGAGAGACAGCATAAATGTATTATAACAGGGTAGGATTGTTGGGGAAGCTTATATCCTATAAGTCAGCTCATGAGATTTGAGAAACCTAAGTGGAGTTTTCTGTATATTCCCAGAGAATGACTACATTAGTGAACGATTGGCCCTTTCACATGAAAGCAAAGAAAAATTGACTTTCTGGATTGACAGGGCTGCTGAAAAAGGCATGACAGAGATCAATAGCTGAGAGACACTGAGTGTTAGAAAGTCTGCCAGACAGGCATGTGTGTGGGTCTGCCACAACAGGGTGTCAAGGCATAACAATATTATTAATATCATTAAAGTCCTGAACAAACTTCCATGACTTTCTATGTGGTTTTCAGACAGGTAATACAGGTGTGGTACAAGGGATAATGCAGGGCATTATGAAGCCCTTGGAGAGGAAATCATTAAGGACGGACTCTATTCTGGCCAAAGCTTCAGGATTGAGGGGATATTGTCTTATATTAGGTAGAGGTTTGTCGGGCTCTATCTATATGGTAATTGGCAGTGCTGAGTGAATCAGGTGGACATCAGTATTAGATTGGCCCAGAGTGTATCAGGCAGTTTTTTAAAAGCCTGGTGCTCAATGGCAACTGAGAAACTAATGACTGACATGGGAAAGACATGAGTAAGGTCAGTGGTCAAGATGTCCAAAGGATAGACCTCTAGAAAGGTTCCTCCCTCATGAGAAAAATAAATATGAACCTGATACCTTTAAAGGAACTCTCTATCATATGGAGAAGAGCAGAGGAAACAAGAATGATGATGCCCCGGCTTTGCCTTAAAAAATAGTCATAGGTTGGGCAGGGCGCGATCGGTCATACCTGTAATCCTAGCACTTTGGGAGGCTGAGGAAGGTGGTTCACAAGGTCAGGAGATCAAGACCATCCTGGCTAACAGGATGAAACTCTGTCTCTACTAAAAATACAAAAAAATTAGCCAGGCATGGTAGCGCACTCCTGTAGTCGCAGGTGCTTGGGAGGCTAAGGAAGGAGAATCACTTGAACTGGGGAGGCAGAGATTGCAGTGAGCCAAGACTATGCCATTGCACTCCAACCTGGATGATAGAGTGAGATTCTGTCTCAAAAAAAAAAAAAAAAAAAAAAAAGGAAAAAGGAGTCATAGGTTTATTAGTGACCCTGACCATTTTTATGGTTTGGTTACAACCATAGCATAAAATGCTGTTATGGGGAACCTAGATTCTAAGGGAATAGTCATTGATCAGCCCCCAGAAAAACCCTGGCAGCTCCTGGGGTGGTGGACATACAAATGGTTGGGGTTAAGCACTGAGAGAGTGGACCCAGTATCTATTTGAGTTCAGAATGTTTCATTATTAATTTGAAGATCAAATTCTCACAACTGATTTACCATTAGGAAGAGAAAAATTCTCTTCCCCTCCTCAGAGTACCCCATTCTTGTAATGGGGAAAAAAACTGTTCTGGCATCAGTCTACTTTAGTAGACTTTAGAAAGAATTAGTTTTCTTTATCATGATCAGAGTTTTGTTTGTTTGTTTGTTTGTTTTTAGCCACATTGTCTATTTCTCACCATCCTGTTTAAAGTGACAGACTTCCCTATAAAAATAACAATCTATGAATTTTTATGTCAGGCTCTGCTCTCTTCTGCTCCTTAGGTGGGGCTTGTTGTTTAGTGGATAGCCCCTGATACTGCTTAATGTGTAGGGCCATGAGTTTTGAAGTTTCTTCCTGGCAATGAGTATCTTAACAACCCAAGTATCTTTCTTTTTCTGTTGCTTTTTGGAGGTAGTTGAACAAGTAAACCAATTCTTGAGGTCTTTTGGAGTCCAGCCAGAATCATGGCTTAAGTAGAGTACTGGTTCATCTGCTTGACCAGAGTACTAAGGGTCTCATTGAGACCTGAAAGAAGAAGTGAGTTGGAAAGCTTGGCATTATCATCATTTAAATCTTTGATGCCTGAATTCTCTCTGAAAGTTTTTTTAGTTGATTGAAAAAAAGATCAAAAACTGGCTCATCCCTTTTCTGGATATGTCGTTGAATAGCCTTCCAATCTATTTGACATGGAAAAATTACTAGGATGGCCTTAATTAATTCTGTAATTACCTCCTGAGCCCTCCTAAAGTCTGCTTCCCACTTAAGTACAAGATCAGTTTCAGGGTGTGCCAACCCCTCTTGGTTCATCTATTCCCTAGCTAAAATAGTCCCCCTAACATCTGGAGAAACTGACAAACACTGAGAAGGCCTGGTTGATATATATTTATAATGAAGCCAAAATGGTGTTCAAATTCAACTGAGTCTGTTTTAGGGTTAGGGAAGTCCTTGATAATAGGCATTAAGATTAGTTTTGGACCAGAGGGAGGAGAATGACTCTACTCCCTGGTGAACCCCTGTAATTTGAGCAACTTGTAAGGGGGCAAGAAGAAGGGTGGGGGGGATGGGGAAAGGAGGGGGTGTCTTCAGGGAAGAAGAGTAAGGGAAGAAAGAAAGCTCAGAAAGGGTGAAAGATGGCAGAGAAGGATACAGTGTTGTTGGCATTAAAGGTGCAGTAGAAGGAGAATGGGAAGACACAGTGTTTTCCTCTGTCTCAAGGTTGGAATCTAATGCAAGGTAGCTCTCAAGTTTTTAAATACACTGGTCAAGTTTCAAATTAGACTCCTGCAGCCTTGAATTTGTCTCCTTTGAGGAGGCCATCAGAGACTCCAGAACATGTTTAGAGTTCTCATAATACCAATTAATTACAAAAGGTCTCACACTACTATTGAGAGGTCCAAACCCTCTCTGTTCTAGTTGTGCAAATAAACAAACTTGTTTAAGCATGTCAAAAGTTCCCCCATTGTGACCAACAAAGCTTTAAATCCTCCTGGTTAGCTTTAGTCAGGATCTCAAATATTCACAAGAATGTTTTCCTAGTTCTTAAACATGTAAGCCACTAGGGTTTTGATGGTGGCTGACCAGAGGCTATTCCCTTAGAACCCAGGTTCCCCATAACAGCATTTACCAGAGGTGTCCCTTTGAGGACCCACTGAGTTAAGTTGAAATGCCCCCCACAACCTGCTCCCCACCTAAGACCCAGGGCCAAGAGAAATTTCTCTTCCAAGATGCAGATGGAAGGGAGAGGTGGGAAGAAATAAAGATTCAAGATCTTCAGCCTAAAAGTTGGAGATCTTGGGACTTACCTGGCTCTTCCCCAATGGAGCTGGGGAGACAACTGAGCTGTCAGTGGGCTCGTGCTTGCATTATCTTCAATCATGCTGCGGGGAATCTGGGGATCGGTCAGAAAATCTGTAAATTTAGAAAGGAGAACTTTATTTATCAAGGGGGGGGGGTATGGGAACCTCCAGCTGACACTGAAAAGCAGGCACTTCGAGGGAGGAAAATATGAGACAGTAATTTATGCTGAAAGAATTGGCTGAGTATCCACATTTAACAGATTATAGGATAAGCATGAATATTTACAAAGGGGGGCAGGCACATGTGTATAAGCTAGCATGTATGTCACGTATGTCTCATGTTCACTTTGGGGTGCAGATTTAACATTGAAGTGTATTACAATTAGGCCCTATGCTTAAAAAGGTGAAGTAGAGTACACAAAGGCACTCAGTGCACAGCCTCTGCAAACTGGCATCAATTATTCCATGGTCGGTGGTCTCTTATAAGGAAGGAATATCTGTCAGCTGCTATTTTGTTGAAACTGCAAAAAGGGAAGGGCAGTGTCAGGCTGATGGTTGAAATCAGCAATGGAACATGTCTTTCATAAAAGCTAAATTCTGTTTAACCCTTAGGAAAGAAAGTTTAACGATGGTTAGCAAGACAGTGGTATAACAGGTGTGTCCAACCTCCTGTTTCATTGTGGCTGGGCACTAAGTTTTTAAGGTTTCTCTGGGGTCCCCTTTGATGAGAGAGGATTTATTCAGTCCACTGGGGGACTTAGGATTTTACTTTGATTTCTCAAACTGCCTCTTTTCCATCTCAGGTTGTTTCCAAACCCCCAACCAGCAAGTAGTAAGCCACACATCAACAACTCCTCTGGGCAAAGACAGACAATTTGACCAAGTTCAATTGGGCAACTTAACCAGGTTGAACTAATCTGTTTCCTAGGAATTACATATTGAGATAGAAAACAGGTGAAAAGTTTGCTGCAGGTGTTGGACTAACAAGAACATTTAAGTTTGAGGCTGGTCAGTCATAATAAATCTTGTACATTGACAAGCAAGTAAAGAAACTGGTCTCAGGCAGAAAAAATATATAAAAATGCATATGTACATCTTTTACATCAAATATAATGTAAAAATATGAGCAAAGCCATAGAATAAAAGCCAGAAAGTAAGATAGCAAAACACAAATAGAGAATTAGACTGCACAGAAGTATGAATGAGAGAGGGAGAAAGAAGCAGAGAGAGAGAGAGAGAGAGACAGAGAGAATGTGCAAGCACAACTTGGATAAATAATGATGGGAAGAGAATGAACCTTTTGTTTACCCGAGAAAAGAAATTGTCCTGCAGAACTATCACCAGAAAAGTTTGGCAGAAAATAAACAGCGTAAGAATTGTAAAGTTTATGCCATGAAGGGTACCTTACATCACTCGGCTGGGCCAGGTGCCCAGATACTTGTTCAAACATTATTCTGGATGTTTCTGTGAAGGTGTTTTTTAAATTTAAATTTAAATTTAAATTTAAGATGAGATTAAAATTTAAATTGGTGAATTTTCAGCAAAGTAGCTTAGTCTCTATTTTGTGGCTGGGCCTCATCCAGTCAGTTGAAGGTTTTATTAGAACAAAGACAGCCCTCCACAAAGAAGGAAGGAATTCTGCCAGTAAACTGCCTTTGGGCTTGAACAGCAGTTCTTCTCTTGGTGTCCGGTCGGCTGTCCTGTCAATAGATTTTGCACTTACCAAGCTTCCACAATAGTGTGAGCCATTTTCTTCAACTAAATCTCTCTCCTTCTTGCTCTCTGTATCACTCTCTGTTTCTGTTTCACTCCTGTTGGTTCTATCAGGAAAGCCTTAAGTATACACAAAATAAGAAACATAAGAATTAACCATTTTTAATTCTCATATTTTGTTCCATCATGATAATATTTGCATATTTGATATTTTCTAATATTCCTATAAGTTCTCTCAACGCCCAATTGATGAAGAAAAATTGTAAATTGGACGTCATAGTTGACAATAATTGCTTCTTGGGGAAAAGGGTTCAGGTTGTGACTACACCTCAAGGATGCAGGAATTACTCTTCGTATACACGGAAAAATGGAGGTAGGAGAACTTCACTGCTTATCAAGCAAGAAAACTTCACAGAATAAGGTTGAGAAATCATTCGTTCCTTTATTCACCAAATATTTATGGAACACCAATTAAGTACTAGGCATTGTTCTAGGCACTTGCAGTATGAAAACATGGATTTCTACCTGATTGTCCCCTTGGAGCTTACATTCATGAGGCAAAAGAGAGAGCGCTAACATTAACATGTAAAGTGTTTGTATGTTAAAAGGTAATGAATGGGCCGGGCATGGTGGCTTACGCCTGTAATCCCAGCACTTTGGGAGGCCAATGCTGGCAGATCACCTGAGGTCAGGAGTTCGAGACCTGGCTGGCCAACATGGTGAAACCCTGTCTGTACTAAAAATATTTTTAAAAATTAGCTGGGCATGGTGGTTGGTGACTGAGGCAGGAGAACTGCTTGAAGCCAGGAGATGGAGGTTGCAGTGAGTGGACATAGTGCCACTGCACTCATGACAGAGTAAGACTCCATCTCAAAAAAAAAAAAAAAAAAAAAAAAAAACATGATGAATGCTTTGAAAAAAAGCCAAAGGGAGGAGAAGAGGGGGTTGCATTTTTAAATGTAGATGTGAAGGTAGGTCTAATTGAGAAACTAATATTTTTGTAAGAAATTAGTGTCTTGATTCCTCAAGGATCTAGAACTAGAAATACCATTCGACCCAGCAATCTCATTACTGAGTATGTACCCAAAGGATTTTAAATCATTTTATTATAAAGACACATGCACACATATGTTTATTGCAGCACTGTTTACAATAGCAAAGACTTGGAACCAACCCAAATGCCCATTAATGACAGACTGGATACAGAAAATGTGGCACATATACATCATGGAATACTATGCAACCATAAAAAAGGATGAGTTCATGTCCTTTGTAGAGACATGGATGAAGCTGGAAACCATCATTCTCAGCAAACTAACACAGGAACAGAAAACCAAGCACCACATGTTCTCACTCATAAGTGGGAGTTGAACAATGAGAACATATGGACACAGGGAAGGAACATCACACAGGAGAGAGTGGTTCTTAAAGAACTTTGTGGATCTTCACAGGTTGTTTTGAGGGTTTATCTTTTACTAGTAGTGAAATGGAGAATCTTTGAAGGATTTAGACAGAGAAGAGAATAAAGACAACAGTGTATCAAATTGTTGTGGGAAGTCAGGGACCCCGAATGGAGGGACCTGCTGGAGCTCAGGCAGAAGAACATAAATTGTGAAGATTTCGTGGGCATTTATCACTTCCCAAAATTAATACCTTTGTAATTTCTTAGGCCTGTCTTTACTGCAGTCTCTGAACATAAATTGTGAAGATTTCATGCACATTTATCACTTCCCCAATGAATGCTCTTATAATTTCTTATGCCTGTCTTTACTTTAATCTCTTAATCATGTTATCTTTGTAAGCTGAAAATGTACATCACCTCAGGACCACCCTTGTACAAATGGATTGTAAAACATGTGTGTTTGAGCAATATGAAATCAGTGCACCTGAAAAAGAACAGAATAACAACGATTTTCAGGGAACAAGGAAAGATAACCATAAGGTCTGACTGCCTGCCGGGTCAGGCAGAATAGAGCTGTATTTTACTTCTCGCAGAAAGCCTATAGATGGATGTGCAAGTAGGAGAAATATCGCTGAATTCTTTTCCCAGCAAGTAACAACCTTGGGGAAGGAATGCATTCCTAGGGGTAGGTCTATAGATGGCCGCTCTGGGACTGCCTGTCTTGTGTGGTTGAGATAAGGGCTGAAATACGCCCTGGTCTCCTGCAGTACCCTCAGGCTTCCTAGGATTGGGAAATTCTAGCCTTGTAAATTCTACTCAGACCGGTTGTCTGCTCTCTAACCCTGTTTCCTGTTAAGATGTTTATCAAAACAATGCGTGTGCAGCGGGACATAGACTCTCATCAGTAATTCTAATTTTGCCTTTGCCTTGTGATCTTTATAGCCCTTTGAAGCATGTGATACTTGTGACCTAATCCCTGTTCGGAAACCCCCTCCCCTTTTAAAATCCCTAATAAAAACTTGCTAGTTTTGTGGCTTGGGGTTGCCATCATGGTCCTACCCCCAGAGGCCCAGCTGTAAAATTTCTTTGCATTCTTTTTCTTTATTTCTCAGATTGGCTGACACTTAGGGAAAATAGAAAGAACCTACGCTGAAATATTGGGGACTAGTTCCCCTGATATAAATGCTTAAGCATTCACCTCCAAGCTTCAATAACCATGAACCTCCCGCCATCTATGTTTCAGGCTATCCCCTTCTATATTATTTATTTCATTTTTAAAAAAATGTGTGTTTAATTGTGAAATGCATGGATCTTATGATCACAGTTGGATAACGTGAGACAAACATATATGCTTGTGTAGTTAACACCCAAATGAAGACACACAACATTTCTGTCAGCCCAATAGCTTACATTATGTTTATTTCCAGTCCAACCTCTTCAACCTGACAGAAAACCACCCTTCCTGCATCTCAAATCATAGATAGTCTCCCCTTCTCTCCTGCCTGCTTGTACCATAACTTGGCACTTGGTTCCAGGAACACAACTTTTGTGACTCTTATCTCATCTATGGTGATTTCATCCCCCTCTGGAATTTATTTTCTTAAACTTATTTTAGGTCCATATTTTTTCAAAACTTGATAAAAATTGTAATTTTGATTTTTTCTTTTTTTCTCTGCTGTTACTATGAAAGCAAATGTTTTTCTCATGTCTTCCTGTATTTGAACCAGGTGTGGTAATCCCTGGCTGGATGAAAACCCCAGACAGTGGGAATAGACAGAAAGGAGATGAGGACAAAGGACCAAGACATAGGGTGCTCTCTCTGGTGCCTGACAAAACCAGAATAAACAGTTCATGGCATTGTCAAGGGAGATAGACACACAGTGAGTGTCAGGAGACAAGAATAGATTGCATTTAGAACTCCTCCTTGATCTATGTTGGTGGAGGCAGGCAGTCTGAAGAAAAGTGACTTTAGGTCCCTGTGAGTGGGCAGCCTCTTTAATCACTGTTGAGGAAGAAGCTTGATGTGATTCCTATCATGAAGAATGCTCATCATCAATGTTCAAGATGTAGAAGGTGTTGGGAGGAAAGGTCTTTGTCTCAGTGGTAGGCATTTTCTTGAGAATATCATTTATTATGTAACATAATCCTGCAAACAGAGCAAAGCTATCTCTGTTGGAAAACTTCAGGGACAATTGTCTATTTCTCATAGTTCCCAATCACAAATTTTCTACTTTATAAAAGGAAACAGTACTTCATTTGAGATCTAGTTTAAGAAAAAATATTTCTCTTGGGTTTGGCCAACAATATTACCCCAAAACAAGTGGGTATCTGATGACTTTTCCGTTCCCACTTCTAGTCCTCTGTAAGGCTCAAAGACATTATCTGCCCCTAGATTCGCTACAGTATGTCAATAATCTGAAAAAGTCTTTTTAAACAAAACAGACAACTTTAAGTAGATTTATGTTACTGGCACCCAAAAGATTCTAAGAAAAGGAATGAAAAACCCACTGATTATGAGAGATGACAAAATTTGGTTTAAGATTATCTGCACCATGTCTGGCTCATATCTCTGGTTTCTCATTTTCATTTTTTCATCTCTCTCTAAACCTACTTAAATTGCAACCACCTGCCTGAAAACTGATATCACACATCTGAATATGGCCTTTTATTTTCCTCCTTGTTCAGGACAAATATTTAGCACAGACCAGTGGCTGTGTTTAAGACTTATTTAGTGTTGTAAACTCAGTTATTAAGTGTGAAGAACTTTAAAAAAAAACAAAGTTTTGAATTTTTCTTTGTATATAAAGACAGCTTTAACAGGTCAAACTCCCAGTGGAATATCTAGTAACGTCTCTATTATATGATTGAAACTCTTAATTTTGAAGCTCTTGGAACTATTTAAAATGAGTTCTAAGTTTCCTACATGTAGGAAAGCTTTGATAATTCTGATGATTTAGATAATTCTTGGATGATATACAAAAGCTTTTTTTTTTCTTGTTTTAAATAGTTTTTCTCACAAAATAGCACAGACTAAAAATCAGTAGTGTCCATACGTAGTATAGCAGGCACCACTGTAATGAATTCACTTATTTGTTTAACATATCTTTCCAGTGTCCAATCTGAACAAAACACTGAGCTAGGCACCATGCTTCTATTAAAATAATTACAACTACCTTGGATTTTATGCTAAGTAGTATCTGAATGTAGTTTACTATTGATTACACATTTCCCTAAAATCTTTTCTTTTTTTTTTCTTTTAAAGAATATTGTATTGAACTTAGTACTAAAGTACAGCTCCTTGGCAATTTTGTTCATTAATTCAGTACCTGATAAAATAGTAGAACTAGAATGCATTTGAGATCTGAATGAAATCTCCCTGGTATGTAGTTTTGTTTACATGAGTCTGAACTACACACTGAACTTTAAATTTTTGATTTCAGGCTAAAAGGGGACAGGGAGAAGAATACAAAAAAGTGTTTAATAAGAAAAATTGATAGACAACAAACATTGCATGACATGGAACCCCCAAAAAAAAGAGAAAAAAGAAGGAGACAGATTTACAGATAGAAAGCAGTGGATAATTAAATAAATAGTCATTTTTAAAGAGTGCAAAATGGGAAATTCAAGTTACTCATTGTCTTAAATACTGTGAAGGTTTGTAAGACTGGAAAATCTGGGTACAGAAACACTATCACCTTGGTATTTTCAAATTATGTCCAATTTTTGCCTGGAAAAAAGTTTAAAAATATAAAAATGCCTGGATAAATAAAAAGCATTCCTCTGTAACTTTGGCAGTATTTGCTATGTAACATAAAAACAAATCAATCGCACCCAGATTTGGTAACTTTGAATTTTTGAATTTACTGAGTTTTGAAACAAAAACTCAGTAAAAACTGGAAGTTTAATTTATATCATCAGAATACTCTAAAGCTTTGGTCATTTACAAATGACCTTTTTTTATTTTTATTTTTTTCAACAACCCAGCTATTATTGAGATGAGCTCTATGTTTAAGGAAGAACTACATTATAAAATTCCAAACCAAATATGTGGCTTTAGTTTATTCAGTCAAAAAGCAGATCATCTTATTAGACAGAAAACTATTGAAGGGAAGGATCTCTTCATCCTTTGTAATTCCCTTAAAAAGGGCATTATTTGTTCTCAAAGACATACCCCAGCTCCCAGAGGTCTCCACATTATTTTTTAAATGGGTATAAGTGATTTTTAGTCCATTCTAACGTTCTTTAAGAGAAAAACTTTTATCATATTATATAGTTCTAAATGTACTTTTATTTATTCTAAACATCTGAAAAACCTTTATTCATGCGATGCCATTTATATTTCCTTGATATTTATATTTCCATGATTATTGACAGTAGTTTAGTATTTTTGTCTTTGTATTCTCAATTTCTCCACATAAGATTCATGTCTTATGGAGACCTCATACATGCCTAGTCATTCTCTTATGTCTTCACTTATCTCTTAAACATTTTCTTCAAAAAAGTTTACTCTAGACTTTCCAATGTGAAGCTCTTTCTTCTATGAAATACAGAGAAAGTGGTAAATGGAACTGCTTTTTTCACCTCTGTTAGTGATGACCTGTGCTTAGATGCATATCCAGATGTGTATTCAGAATCCAGACGCATATATCAGGATGCATATTTCAAGACTGAATGACTTATTCCAAGTTGCCTGGAGTGCTGCTGGTGTTAGCTGGCAACACTCCCCAGAAACGGCTCTTCCCCGAAGAGAGCTGCTTTCCCCACCTGCCTTAAGGTAGCCTGCAGCCAATGCCCAATCAATGAGGGGTTATAAAGTCCAACCTCCTTACCCCAACTGACCACAACTCTGCAGGCTGATCCAGCTTAGAGACTACTGTGAAGTCAGCTTATGCCTTTATTGACACTGAATCTTAGACCACATTTTCCCTTTGCCAATTCTTCCTCCTTCCATGGCCTCACAGGTGTTGATCCCATGATTATCACTAAAAAATACCACTCTGACTCAGCGGCTGCTTTCCCAAGAAATCCAACTTACAACAGCCATCTTGTTAAAGCAAAGTCAGTCCCTTTCTTGATATTGTTAATAGTTACTTCTTGTTATCATTTATGTTTTTGTAAGGTACATTTAACTGAAAGAAGAAAAATTAGGGACTTGCAATTTTCCCTTATGAACTTGATAGTTAGGAGTCATTTTTTACTATTTACCTAAGAGCTCATACAGATATAAAGTAAAATAATTTCAAGACTCTTCCCTCTCACTTATTTTTTCGGGCCAGATACTAAGAGGAGGAAGAAAATGGACAAAGACAGACATACAGAAAGGACCAATGCTATGGATATTATGAACAGCAACCTCAATTTCTGTCATGACTACAAGGAATGGACAACATTAATAAAACGTAACCTTGTTTAATGACAACATTAAGAATCTATCAACATGATTTAACAGATCAATATGTTAAAGGAGAAAAAATATGTGAATGCTCTCAATAGCTAAAAAGGATTTTCAGAAATCTGTAAGTAGTGGAAATGTGTTCATATTTTTCTATGTTCTAGAATAGATAATTCTGACTAGACAAAAGTTGAAATTTGTGTTTTATATTTTTATTTAAATGACAGACTCAGTAAGTAAGTAGTCAGAAGACATATGATATGGTCTGCATCTGTGTCTCTGCTCAGATCTCATGTTGAATTGGCATCCCCAACATTGGAGTCAGGGCCTAGTGGGAGGTGATTGAATCATTGGGGTGGATCCTTCATAAATGCTTTAGCACCATCCTTTTGGTACTGTTCTCGTGATAGAATTCTCACAAGATCTGGTTGCTTAAAAGTGTGTGGCACCTCTCCCTCTTCTCTCTTCTGTCTCTGGTCATGTAAGATGTATCTGTTTCCCCTTTGCCTTCCGCCATGATCAAAAGTTTCCTGAGGATCTCCTGGAAGCTGAGTAGGTGCTGCCATGCTTCCTGTAGTCTGTGGAACTGTGAACCAATAAAACCTTTTTTCTTTATGAATTACCTAGTCTCAGATATTTCTTTATAGCAGTGCAAGAATGAACAAATATAACACATGAAAGAGAAGGGTGGAAATGCATGGAAGGATATATCCCAGGTGTATCAGATAATGTTGCTCCCCACCTAGATGCCCCAGATCCTTTGGCAGCTCTGTTCACCTCGTCCCAGCTCCAGCATGCTTTGTGCTGAGATCCACCTGTGACGTTGGAAGATTACTTTGGACACTGGAACTAACTCATTCTCAAGAGAGTTGGAAATACCAACTTTTTTTTGTTGTGGCTTTTGTACTGGACTGAGCACAAAGCCCTAGCCTCTAAGCAGATACATTCCCAAAGCATTACATACACTACAGAGCTTTCTCAGGAAGTTGAAATTACATGCTTGCCTGACTCTTTCCCCATTTCTGTCCTTTCTCCTCCATTCCCTCACTGCTTGCTCCTGGCAGTAAATCTTGAATATATCATTTGTTTCTGAAACATTTTTTCAGGGTTTGCTTCAGGAAAAATTCAACCTAAGCCACCAGACTAACCTTGGTTACCTTCAGGAGTAAGGAATGTACCAATTATTACTTATGTATGTTTACATTGTTGCACTAATTACAATAAATCTTATTTTTCATTTAAAAAACAATTCAAACATTTTAAGAAAAACAACTCATTTTCAGTATCATTTACTTGCCATGCTTTGTTTGAGATAGCCAAGAGAGATTTTCTCAGTTATAGCTTCTCATTTACCATATACAAAGGTAAATGCATATAACTCTATTTCTGAAGCAGAACTCGATGTTATATTGCTGTATTTTCATTTATGATTTTATGCCAGAGTACATCAGAATAAAGCAAGACATTCTGTACCTGGCTTCATTTGTTCCTGCTTTAAACTACATGAAAGAATCAGAAGCGAAGTTTCAAGGTTCATTTTACTTCAACTTCCTTTATCACTTGCAAGATAACAATTCCAAAAGCACTTGTATTTTATCATCCTATTCTTTCCTCAACCTCCCATTCAACTTTTCCCCTATTATTATCAACGAGTGGCTTATAAAAATATTTTGTAAGTGCGAATGTCTAGAGAAAGCTTTGTTTTTAACTGTGATTATAAAACTCTCACATATGCACATCTATTTCCCAATGGTTTTTGCTCTGAAAGGAATATGAACATGCTCTCCCTGCCAAAGAAAATGAATCCTCTTGGCAGACGGTCTCTAAATTTAAGCTGTAGTCATATATTTGTGCTAACCTGGATCAAAAACATCTAATAAGACAATTGTATTTCTTGGAGTTTCCACCCTCTCTTAGGTTCAAACTTGAGCAATTCATTCCAAAATAGGTAACCACCAGGGCAGACACAAAGCAAGATATCACTGATTTACTTTGTTAACTATCTTTTGTAATGTATAACAGCTATTTAATTATGTTTACTATCATCACACTATATTTTATATATTATAAAACAATTTTAAGAAAAAAATTATAATGATGAACTATTTTACAGGAATTGGAGTTTTTTTCTGACAAAATATCTGTATGGTATTTTCATCCAATTTGACAAAAGCATTCTTATTCAGATGAAAATATTTTATGACTAAAAAAACAGATACAATGTACATAGGTAAAATTTCACCAGATGATGTGAAAACCAGTTAATAATTTGCTAGCATATTTAGAAACTATTTTTAAAATGAGGAAAAATGTCTTTTAATATTTTTGGCATCCAACTACATGTACTTATAATTGCCATGCTCTTCATCCATGGATGGGTGCTATTTCTTTAGGCACAATTCCAGTGAACATGATATAGTAGAACAGAAAGTAGTGAGGGAAGTCTTATAAATGTAGATATTTGTAGACGGATTTAGTGTTTATGGAAAAATTTCTCTTTGAATAATGGATTTGATGTCTCTTTTAATTTTCTTATTGGGTTATAATTTACATGCAGTAAAATACACAATAACGAGTGTTCACTTCAGTGAGTTTTGGTAATTGTATATACCCGTGTAACCAGCAAACCAAAACAAAATGCAAAACAATATGATCATTTCAGGAATTTACCTCATCCACTTTTGAGTCAATTCCGCCTCAACGGAGCCATCCACTTTCTGGTCTCCATATCCATAGATAAGTTTTGCCTTTTCTTATACATTATGTAAATGGAAGGATGCAGTATGTATTCTTTTGTGCCTGCCTTTCTTGTTGAAAATGTTTTTGAAAATCATCCATGTTGCTGTGTGTACCATCAGTTCATTCCTTTTTAATGTTGAGTTGTATTGTTACATAAAAATACCACAATTTGCTTATCCTATCTTCTCTTGAAGGACATTTACATTGTTTTTGGCTATTGCAAATACATCTGCTGTGAACGTTTACATATGGGTCTTTATGTGGACCCATGTTTTGTTCTCTTGGGTAAGCACTTGGGAACGGAATTGCGGGATCAGGGGGTGGTTATATGTTAAAATTTTAAAGACACTGCCACACAATTCTCCAAATAAGTTGCGTTATTTTACATTACTACCAGCAATGTGTGACAGTCTCAGTTTCATATCCTCGTCATCATTTGATGTAGTAAATTTTTTTACTTTAATTTTTGTAAAGGATTAGTTTAGGGGGTGGGTCATACTTTACAATTATAGGATCTCTGGTAAATGTTGAAAAAAAAGTGTAAACGTGGACATCTTTGTCTTGTTTATAATCTTAGGGGAAAAGATTTAATGTTTTACTCCCAAGTGTGGTGTTAGCTGTAGCTTTTTGATAGATGCCCTTTATCAGATTGGGGAAGCTTTTTTCACTTCCTTTTATCTGAGAATTTTTAATGTGAAATGGGAATTAAAATGGATGTTGGCTTTTGCCCAGTGCATGTTTTTTTGCATCTAGGATCATGTGGTGTTTTCTTTCATTCTTTAGTCTAATAAGCATTTATTGATTTTCTAATGTGAAACAATCCTTGCAATCCTGGAAAAACCCCACTTGGTCACAGTATTCTACCCTACTTAAGTATTGCTATAGTTAATTAAACAGCTGGTGATTGTTAAGTCTATGTTTATGAATTGTCTTCTCTTGTTATTTCTTAGGTTTTGGTATCATAGTCTTGGTATATTGGCCTCATAAATTAAGTTGAAAAATATTGCCTCCTCCTGTTTTCTGACATTTATGTAGTATTGGCATTATCCCTAAATCTTTGATAGAACTTAAAGCAATCTGGGTCTATTTGAATTTTCCCTTTCTCATTGTATCTGTCTTGCTAATTTGTGTTTTTCAAGGAATTTGCCTGATTCATCTAATTTGTTGAATTTATTTTCATAAGTTATATACTATCCCCTTGTGTCCTTTTAATATACATAAGATCTATAGTAATGATACTCTTTCATTAGTAATTCATGTTTTTTCTCTTTTTGTGAATAATTTTATTGGTATTATTCAAAATATCCTTAAATGTTTCAAAGAACCAATTTTAACTTCGTTGCTATTTTGTATTTTGTCTTTTTTTCTACTTTTCTTGTTCTTCTAGTTATTTTATTTTTCTTGGTTCCTAATTTAACATTGTGGTAAGGGTACACACTCTGGGTGATTTTAATTTTAATTTTTTGCATTTATTGAGACTTTTCATAGTTCATCGTATGGTCTACTTTGAGGAATGTTTCATGTGCCCTTGAAAAAAATATTCCCTAGTTGTTAGGAGTACTGTTCTGCTAACGCAAATTTGGTTATGTTGGTTGATTGCAGTGTTGACAGCTTCTAACATGTCCCTGATTCTTTGCATTTTACTAATTAATTATTAAACCAAGGACTTCAACGTAATCTTAAATAGGAGATAAGAATTTCAACATACTATAAATATGCTAATATAGAGAAAGTGATGGTCAAAATGAATGAAAATATGAATAATTTCAGTAAAGAATTGGAAACAAAAGAATTAAATGAACATTCTAGAATGAAAAAAAAATACTGTCTAAAACAAGTTCACTGAATGGGCATAAGAGCAGACTGATCACAGCAGAAGCCAGTTTTAGTAAACCCAAAATGTCAATAGGAAATATTTAAATTGAATCCTTTTTTGCCCCCCATCCTTTCTCTCTCTCCATCTCTTCTATTTTACTTTTTTCCTATTAGAGCAAATCTTTAATACATGTGGAACCTGCCCATAGCCAGGTACTGATGAAGAGGGAAGTGACATCATGGGCTGCAGGAGGGAGTAAAGGTTCTAGGAGACGCCAACAGCCCATCGGGTGGACAGCACAGTGGGACCCACAGCAGCCACTGGAAGTGGAACAGACAGTTGTGCTGTGGGAGTGAACTGGTTTCCACCTGATACCAGTGGTCTCCGAGGTTGCTGAGAACTTCCTGTGTTCCCCCATCAATTTTTAGAAAATCTTCACTTTATCCTCATTCCATTCATTGCCTTCAGGGTCAACAGCGTGGAAATACACCTTGTCCCCTTGATAGCCTCCTGCTGCATCTCACTGGCTCTGACCCCAATGTGTCTGATCAAATTCATCTCAGAGAAGGGGCCATCAGCTTCCATCTTGCTCCTCTGCGGGCTCCAAGTTCACACACAGCTGGTCCATGTCTTTCCCCAGGATGACCAAGCTTCACCTGTTCACAACGTCAGGGCAGGACCTCAACCTCCTCCCCACTGGCCACTCTCTCCCCAGCGCTCACGGCCATCAGAAGGGTGTGGCCAGGCCACAGACAAAAGCCGGACCAGATGCCAACCCTCCCAGGGCTGACTGCCACCTCCAGTTCTTTCCCACAATCCGAAGAGTGGAGGAACCAGGAGAGCCCTTGAGGCCTCCAAGAGGACTCAGCTCAAGCCACAGTCATCTTCTTTCTGGAAGAAGCTGGTGAGCCGCCAGGGTGTGGCACCACTGCATGGCCCAACTGTGAGGGCAGAGGTGCTGCCGTCTTCCCTCTATGAGGAAGTGGTTGCCTGAATGCAATTTTGAAACAAACTTAAAAACAACCAACTATGCAGAAAAATGAATTTGCCACCATTATGTACCTGGTTAGCATTATTCAGACTAAAACACTCACACAGACAAAAAGGAAAATACTAGAATATTAGTCTCCATTGCTAATAGGCAAAGGGAATAGGCAAGCCATGAAAGACTAAATAGGAATTTCTTTAAAACATGACAATAGACTTATTTCACTAGTAATCAAAGAACTGAAAATTATAATTATTTATTTTATTAGTTATTAATCTTATTTGCATACTTAAAACAAACACTATTCAATGTTGTCCAGGAAGAGTGAAATAGGCAGTCTTATCTATTAGCACAATTTCTTTAGAAAACAACATATAAATAAGCATGAGAGTAGGAACGAAAAAACCAATCATGCAGGTGGTTAGGGTTGGGCCTCAGTGAAACTCCTTCAAATCAAGAACAGCCTGAAAATCAAGCTGCAGGTCCCAGATAAGAAAAAGCCTGTCTCCATGAATGGAGACACCGACTCTATGAACCCAGATGAACAAATTCAACTCCTTTGTTGGACAGATTTCTCTTTCCTTGGCATGCCTTTGTCCGTTTCATGTGCTTCCTCCCAATTCTTCCTTACTTTTCACCTATTTTACATATACCTATCTTTCTGTGATTGGTGTGTGCTGACTCTTTAGTTGCATAATGTGTAATGTCACTCCAGCCCCTGATTGGTTGCAGGGCAAGCCTTCACCTCTGCCTCCAATTGGTTCTTTTCACTACCGTGTCCCTTGCTGAGTGGTGCTTTCTCCAAGATGGCCCACAGACCAGTAGATGCACTCCTCCCACTTCCAAGTCCATAAAAACCCTGAACTTAGCCCTGCAGCCACCAACCCTCTTTTGTGTCTCCTCTCCTTGCTGAGAACTTTTCTGTTGCTTAATAACCTGAATCTGTCTTATTCACTCTCTGGTGTCCACATCCCTTATTCTTGGTCATGAGACAAGAACCCAGAGCTCACTGGTGGTGGAGGTAAAAGAATTGTAACACTCCCCACCAACTCACTGAACAATAGGAGTGAAAAAGCTGCAACATAAGCTCCAGGAGACTTAAAAATATGATACCCTTTGTTTCACACATTTAGGACTCTTTTATCAGGAAATAGTTGGAAAGATATCCAAAGATATGTACACAAAGGAGTTGTAAAAAACATAATTGTTACATAATTTAACCTAAAAATATCCTAAATACTTAACGTGAGGGAAACTAAGTTGGCATAGTCATGTAACGGAATATTAGACCTCTATTAAAATTATATTTATGAAAGTGTTTATAATACAACAAAGTGCCTATAAGTAAAATGTAAATGATGTAACATTTCAATTTATGATGTGCCCTCCACTATGTTAAAAATTTCTTTCAGTACTGGAGAATATGTGCCAAATATTAAATATTTTTCTGGTAATATCATCATGAATAATATTTTTTGTTTATAATGTTTTAGTGCTTCAAACTTTTACAATGATAAAAGGAAATTATACATATAGTATATGTATTATGTTTGTGTGTACATAATGCATATGTATTTAAACATCTGAATGATGTTTAAGGTCCAAATTTGAACTTAATTGCATTAGCTTTGCTTTAATAAAATATTCAACACTGCACTAGAGAATCGGTAATAAAACAAAATATGAGAGAAAAGCCTAAAATTCCACATGGGAAAATATTATAGTAAAAAAGTTAAAAATAAATGTAAAAACATTTCATAGAACAACAAAAAATCCCAATAAATTTACTGAGGACAGAGGATAGAACTAAAAGTCTTAATACAACAAATGTAATGCGACTTTGACATGCTCAGAATATATAAATACATGTGTATGTAATACACATGTATTTATATAAATACAGATCAATACCTGAAGTTAGAAGTTTATTTAAGTAAACATTTTTTCCGACTAAGACAGTTCAACTTGAGGCATTTTTATAAATGTTATTAATTTTTTAAATTAATCTGTCTCTGAAAAAAAAATTAAGAGGAAGAAAGATATGCTAAATTTAAGACTCTAAAGAAAGAGTGTTTTTATTGCTGTAATTAGATGTAATCAAAACGTTGGAAATTATGTACCCAAAGGTTGAAGGCTGATTTAATACTCATGAAACAAGGCTCAGGCTATGATTTATAAATTTATAAATTAAGTAATTTTCTCTGCTGATAAGGGTTTCTAGAAGAATTGGAGCAATGAGAAAATTTAAGTATGAGAAAAAGAATTTTAAAAGGAAACGTAGATGGGGCTTGATCTCATTTTTCTTCCCCAGATAGCATATGACTGAATTTATAGTTCTCATCCCCAGCCACATTACATATGTGAATTTTGACACAACCACTTGTTTAACAAAAAATGAGGGACTGAGGCAAGTGTCTCAATCAGTAGAGGATTGTTGAGTCAAAGTGTGAGAATGTGCCCAGGAGAAACAAAAACCACAGAAGCACCTGTGACCTGTGTTTTCCGAAGAGGGTTTTATGAACTCAGCATTTAAGGAGAGAGAGCGTGCCAGTGCGGGGGGAAAGGGACGATGTGGGTAGGCAGTGAGGCAAATGGTTACAATCTTGTGAGGCTCTAATTCTTAATCAGCAAATCTACGTTTTAAATAAGACAAGGTAAACACTGAAAAGAGAGAGCAGAGGAAAGATTCAATTATGCAGCTGTCTCAGGGTAGGTGGAAGAATGATTGATTTCATCTTGTCCTTGTTTGGTACCTGGCAACATAAGCTCTTAATGGACAATGTCAGTGTGAGTCTAACAGAACTGTTTTAGAAGTTTAACTCAGGTTGCAGACCTACAGTTACAACTGGCATGTGTTTGCTTTATAGGAGGCTATGTATCCTGAAAGATCCAGGGGCCAGCAAGGAATTTCCTTGTGAGCAATTTATGAGGGTGTCCACATGGATAGATATAAGTTCCTTTGATGTTGTGGGAAACCGGCTTGTGTATACAGCTATGACACAGAGTTGTGAAGTTACAGCTATATGTTTACAGTAAGAAGAATGGAAGTGTTGAATGACTCAGTTCCCAGGCTTAACATTTCCCCTTGGCATAGCAAGTTTGGGAGTCCTGAGATTTTATTTTCTTTTACATTCTGAGGAGCTGATTGTCTTTGGACCAGGCTCAAAGCATTCCTGAACTTGAGTTTTCTCATTTTTAATGTACGTGTTGTAAAAGCTGCAACTCTTATTATAGTTCTTTAGTCATCTGTAATTTATTGTTCAATGATTTAATGAAATTCTATCTCAGTTTTGAAAACATGGTAGGATTGTACTCGCTTGCTTTCTTGTGCCTGATTGAGGCCATGTGACAAGTCCTGGTCAATCAACTGTGAGGAGCAGAACATCCATTGCCCATGCAGCACCTTACAAAGCTCTCTTTGCCTCTCTCATGATAAGCAGAAACCCATTGGTGGCTGTTGTGTCAGCCTGTATCATGGAGTGCAGTCGACATGGAGTACTCTCAGCCCCTGGCTAACCCACAATGGACATGTAGCAGAACAAGAAATAAAGTTTGTTGGGTAAAACTACTGCAATTAAGTGGTTATTTCTTAACACAGTATAAGTCAGTCTATATGAACTGATACCTAAACAAAATATTAAGCAATAGAAAATCGGCTAAGCAATAGAAAATTGTTATGATGCAACATAACTTGAAATAGTGTATAGTCATTAATTTTAATGTCAGATTACATTTTTTACATGAAGAGATGGTTATATTACTGAAAAAAATGCTTATACAGATATAGATATGTAGATACATAGATAATATGGTACTATTTTAAGATATTTAATTCAAATTTATGTGCACATATTTGCAGAGACAAAAATTAGAAAGTTTTGTACTAAAATATTACACAGAAAAATACTATATACTAAAATATTAGTATTAGGATAGCAAGGTAGTGTTTTCACGGTGATATTTTCTTTTTGCCTAATTCTATACTCTATTGTTTTCTATAATGAATGTATAAAACACTAATGAAATAATGAAAGTTTTTGAAGAGAGCAAAGAAAAATGTTGGCAGTGGGCTTTGATGTATGTAGCTGTATTAAAATACTAATTTCCCAATCCCCAGTGTCCAAATCAAACCATGTAGTAAATGCACTTGATAAAAATTGGAAGACATTCTAGGGTAAAATGCTGTTTCACTGGCATAATTATCATAGCTTGAAATGTCTTGTCTTCAATTCAAAGACAACGGTTTCAATTATAGAGGAAAGTTCTAAAAATGTGACTCCTTCCCATGGAGATAATAAGGCTTGACAAGTAGTAGTTGCCCTTAGGCCTTTACTGATCTTGTTATTTTTCTCCTTAGAAATGGCTCAAATGGTCTGCTTTGCTGAGAAACCCCTACAGTAGACATCTGACCTCGTGTGTTTACGCTAAATCTCCATTATGATAGAAGCTTCTGGGACTTGTCAAAAAAGAAAAAACTGCCTCAGGGTGTTTGTGTTGGTCACACTTTAAGGCAGTTTTTATTAAGTAATGTATAGAAGCTTCTGGCAACTCCAGGAGAGATTAGTCCAACTTCCTGGATTGTTCTAATGCTAAAAATATCTTGAGTCTTTCTTATCCCCCAATAAACTAGACAAGAGAGCCTCAGAAGGAATATTGATGGAACTAAATTTTGGCGTGCTTCTCTTAGGCCTAAGGGCACAAAATTAATAAAGTTTAATGTAACCTTTTAATCAGTTAAGAGGATCAGTGGAGGAGAACTGTTTAAAGGCTTTCCTTTGACAGAGTATTTTTTAATTGATGTGATAATGATGTCAAGTGCATTTTCTTCCTCTTTAAAAAATGCCTAAAGCCTTTTCAGCAGTGCCAAAAGAGCAAAATCTAAAACCTCTTTAAAGGTAGGTCAGCTCCCAACTTTCAAAGAGTTAACATAGCATTCTGCCTTTTAGAATATTGCTCTTTAAATGTGAAGATGGGACGCCCGTTTCTCTGCCTAAATAGATTAGAATTATAGGGCTTTACATAGTATTGCAAAGTTGTGGAACTTTTTTCCCCACTCAATTCATAAGGTTGTTGTTTTGTTGTTTATCAACATAGTCCAAACTTTGGGAAATACCATGAAATTGTCTTGCAATAGCCATAGAGCCAGACACTACTGTGTTTTTCACATCTCAAAGATGTCCAGTGGACCTAAAGGCAGCTTAGATGCTATTCCCAGTGTCCAATGGATGAAAAGACACTCTTTCCATTATTCTGATCCGTCATTGAAGCCTCACTAAAAGCCACTGCCTTATTTCAGTTGTGCAGCAAGGAACAAAGGAAAGGTCTGGCTCTACTCATTGGAGTGAAGCAGAATGGGGAAGTGTGGTGCCTGCTCCCTGTGGCAGTCACTGTCCATGGCCAGCTGTGATCTCACCAGGGTTATCAAGTGTGGTGCTAACCAAGTGATGACAAGTGTGCTAAGCTAAACTAAATTTGGCCTGAGGATGCCTCTGTACTTTGAGTCCCTATGTGAAGAACTGCAACCTAACTTATAATAGTGCTTAAACTAACTGAAAGCCAGGAGTCTACTGTTGTAACAAATAGTTGAGTCTCAGCCAATCATAGCAGCCAGGCTTCTGTCAACCATAGGCTGCCAGCTGATCAGATCATATTCAAGTAAGGCAAAGGCGAAGTTGTAACCAGGCAAGCTGTTTCTGTACCTCACTTTCATATTCTGTTTATAAATGCAGCTTGGCCATGTTGTGGGAGGGAGTTATCTCAACCTCTTCTGATTCAGAGCACTGCCTGATTCATGTATTGTTCTCTGCTCAACTAATATCTGTTATGTTTAATTTGTCTAAAGTTTTTTTTTTAAACAACTATAAGGTGGGAATGAAAAAGAAAGCAAAAGTATAAATGACATTTTAGATTTCAACTCTATGAGCAACTGGTATCTAATAGTGTAATGGAGAAGTCAAATCTGATTCCTAAGTTGTTTTTAAATCACAGATGACTAAGGCAAAACTATAAACTGAAAGAATAGTCTAGAAATTTTAATTTGAAAGTAAAATTAATTTCTTTGAGAAAATTGAATTTAACTTCCAGGCTGTTAATGGAAAGAGGTGGTTTTCATTCCATAGTGTTACCAAAGCAACAATGTCTTGGCAAGTAAGCCATTAGAGGGAGAAAGTAAAGATGACATTACAATTTAGGTCATGTAGGTGGTGCTATTGACAGCAATAAGGTAGTAGTAATAAAATTAAAAGGTGGTAAAGAAGAAAATACTGAAGAGAGAAGAGAGAATTGCTAATTGATAGAGTAAGACCTTAAAGGAGGAAAGAGGGAGAAGTCAAATGTAAAGGAGGAGGGGAGGCGGGTAAATATTGGGAAGAAAGTTGTATTTCGAGAATTTGTTATGCCCAGGGTAATTTTTCTAATAACTTTATCGTGTGTGTGCATGTGTGTGTGTGTGTGTGAGCGCACGTGCATGTGTGTTTAACAGTGTAAAGCCCCTTTGCTCACCCAGTTGGGGAGTAAATATCAAATTTCCCAACTCAGCAAGCAGGGGGGCTTTATCTTCTGATGCTAGAGCTGAAATCAGACGTAGGGAGATGAGGAAGCAGCCCCAAAGCTACATTCAGTTCAAAACGCACTGTCAGAGAGCACAAACTAGGTCCCTGGGTAAAGGCATATGGTAGGCTCAGAAGACAGAATGAACATGTGCTGGAATGGGAATAGGGTACTAAGCCTGGAGTAAGACCTCTTTTGCAGGGTATAAGCAGTCATGCCCATAGTCATGCACACCAGTGAGATGAAGTATTATGATTGAATCTTAAGCTTTGATCATATAAATATATGGAAAATACAATTGGGTTGAATTTTTTATTGAATTTTCAAGGCAAGTAGTGTATTTATTTTTAGTTAAATGGAAAATGACAATTAGGATCCATGCATTTACGTGTTTATTTAGTATAAACATACATCACAAATGAAGAGTGGTTTATAATTTCTTTAAAATTTATTTTCCAAGTCCAATGCTTAATTTTATAGGCAGCCAACTCTGCATTTCATTGACATAGAGTACTTCTCTTTGAATTCCCAAATAAAAATTTACTTCTGATCTGCTGAGATTTGATTTTCATGGTTCTGATTAACAAATAGCAGAAGTAAAACATGCCATTTATTTAGAAGTGCAAAAGTGATTTAAGAGAAGAAGCCAATGCTAATTCATTGCATACCCTAAAAAGTAATTGGTCTTTTGGTGAAAGGTTTGATGGACAAATTGCTTCCATTAGTAAAGCGGTCTTAGGAAGGCTGATTTAACAAAAACAGGTCAAGTAGTTTCCAGCTTGATCTCTTTTCTATTAAGTCATTTTTGCAGAGTAAGAAAGTCTGACAAATATTTAACTGTAATTTTTTATGTCTTTCTAAATTATCTTCCTATTTTGTCAATGTATGTAAGCTCCATTCTACATATTAATAATCACTGTATGTTAAATTGAGCCATTTTTCACATAATACTGCTTCATATTCGTATTTTGTAGATGTCAAAATATTTGCCATTTTAAATGTTTTTTAGTGTGTCAAAACTAATGGTTTTGCTTTTGGTTTTTTATTTGTTTTTTAAATCATGCCCTATTAGCCATTTGGACTATTGTCATGTGTTGTGTCTTGGGAAATGGCACCCTCTAGGCACACTACTTGGCATGATTATAATCACAGTCTGGGAGGCAGCAGAGGGTGTTGGGGGTCTCAGCTGCCCAGATGTGGGCAGGCAGCAAATTGAAATTGAAACCTGTGCTTTACCTCAGTGCCCTGGAAAGTCAGAAGAAAATCCAAATGCCAAATCTGAGGAAAGGAATACAGAAGGGGAATGGAACCTAAATTGAAGATCTGCTACAAGGAAGAGGCAAGACCAGGATCAGGCTTAGTGGTCTGGATATAGAGTTGAGGTAGAATGCTAATACCACCATTGGCCTGCACAGCTGCCCTGAGTGTGGTGTGCTCTTCCACGGGGAGAAAAACTTGGCTCTGATCTCTAAGGAAAAATAGAATTAAGTGGCATACAACCTAGTAGTGGTGCCCTCAATAGCAGTTTCACAAAAAGTACACAGGTCTCACACATATAATCGTTTTTAAATACTAGTTCTTTTTGAAAATGAAGGGCACAATGTCAAAATGGTCTTCATATAGTCATTTTATGTATTAGTGCTTAATGAAAATGAGGACTTAATATTAATGTCATATAAGGAGTTTTTACCAGACAGTAAAGTTATATAGTCCAAGTCTGTAGTTTTCTGGATATCTAAATGTATATAGAAATGAGGCTTAGAATCAATTCTGGATTTCATCCCTACCACTGTACCTCTCCCGCTCTTGCTGAAATGAGTGTGATTTTCATGTGGTTCATTTATTTGGAAATCTTAGACCTAATCTCATTTGACCTTTTGGGAACACAAAATACTCCCTCCTGCTTAAACACTTCCTTAAAATTAATAAATAACATTTATCCTGCATGGTGCTAAGAATATTACATTTTTATGCCATAGCTATATCATTAACCTCATTTACAGATGAGGAAATTGAGGCTTGGGAAGATTAAGTAGCTTGATCGATGCATCATAACCAGCAGAGTTCAGACCCTGTGTGTCTAATCCCCAAGCTGGTGTTATTAACCAGCAAGCATCCTGCACACCCACCTGTCGGCTTCCTGTGCACCCTTCTCTCTTCCTCTCCCTTCTTCCTATTCGGCTCCTCCTTCTCTAATGGATCATTAGCTTTGACTGCATCTGATTTGGTGCAACGGTAGAGTCTGGACTCATTAGTAGTCCTTAGGCATGACTGCACACTAATATCACCTGGGAATTTTTATAAGGCAGATATCTGGGCACCATCTCAGATCAATGAACTGGAACCATTGAGAACGGGGCTTGTCTGGACATCTACAGGCTTAGAAGTTCTCCTGCCAATTTTAATGGCAGAAAGGGTTAAGAACAGAGACTCTAAAATAGTAGTTCCCAACAATACTTATTAGTATTACCTGAGTAACATTTTAAAACCCTGTCTGGGATGGGGCAGGGAATGTGTAATTTTTCAAGAATTCACAGGTGATTCTGATGAGGAACCAGGTTTGGAAGCAACTTAGAGTTTCCTTCTCAATTACTCACTACAGAAGCACAACTTTATACAGAGCTTTGTGGTGTAAATATTCTGCGCTTTAACTATCAGACCACCATAAACAGCAAAATGATATTTTGCAACAAAAATAGAGAACATTGTGTTCAACCCTCATGCCATGACTGACAAGGACCTCCATAGCTGACACCTGTTTGCTTCCACCTCATTGTTCACTGCTGCTGCTCCAAACCTTGTTGAATAGAAGCATTCCCAGAGCTCAAATGCTGCTTTCTGACTTTTCCCTTCTGTTGTTTCCTTTATCAGGAATTCCTATGCCTTTATTTCCAGGGCTGTGATGGGGTTCAGGACATGCTACCACATAATATTTGAATCTGAAGGAATTGAGAAAACCGCAGAAGCAGAAAGGTCCCTCTGCCTTCCCTTGCCCTTCCTCCCTGAAGCAGTTCATAGAATCCAGAGGGATTTTCAGACCTTTCTCTAAAGCAGGTCATAAGACTCTCATGTGAGAGACACCCTCCTTATTCTCAGAAGGGAACATCCTCATCTCCAAAGAAGGAACACAGAGGAATCTGAATAGGCCTTGCTGAGTTTTCCCTAAGTTTCTCACCATTGGATCTCACTCTCTCGCCTGTCATCTTTCTCTGGGATTGTCTACTCTTTGTTAAAGCTAGCATAAAAATAGCCAAGTTTACCCATTTCTTTGAATCTTTTTTCTTTAAATGAAGACTCTAGTGTCATGTGAAACAATATTAAATAAATTTGTGTACTTTTCTCTTATTAATTTGATTTTTGCAGTAGAGGCCTCAGCCACGAACATAGCATGGGTAGAGAAAAAAACATTATTTTCTCCCCTACAACTGACTAACTTCTCATTATCCTTTCAACCACTGAGGTCTCTCTGCATCCAACAGGCCTCCACCAGTGGGGTCAGGGGTAGGTGGCATAGCCAGGTGATTCCTCATCCCGTATGCCTTTCAGTCTTTGTCACACTATGTTGAACTGCTCTGCACATGTGTCTGCTCTTCCACCAGCCTGTCAGTTCTCTGAGAACAGGGACCATGTGTTTTCCATCCTGCTGTTCTTGGGTTCTCAAAAGTTCCTGGCAACTGAAATGGTTTGGTAAGTGTTCGCTGACTGAATGTTAAAATGAACTAACATAATGCAGACATAGGAATCCTTCCCTAACTAAAAGAGTAACGCTGGGGCAAAATTCAAAATACACAATAATTAATTTTCAAAAAAAACAACTGTTTATATGATGGTAAAAATAAGTTGTTGTTCATTGAAAAAACTTAGGGGAAAATTTTATATATTACATATATATATGTGTACACACATGCATATATGTCTACATATATATGTATATATGAAGTGTTAACTAGAAAGATAAAAGCACCCATAGTCCCAGAGTAAACAATTATGGAGGTTTAGTCTCTTTCTTTCTTTTTATGCAGACTCTGCACATAAAGTTATTTCCTCTACAGTTATATTCTGTATATGTTTCCCAGTTTCCTGGATTGCCAATCTAAAGCTCTGGGAGAAGTCCTAGCCCTGCCAGGTTCCCAGCCCCTCCTTACTCCCTGAGAGTCTGACACCCTTGGTGCCCATTCCCCACCCCACCCCACCACCCCCCCATTTTAGCCCTGTCATGCTCTCTACCTAACCTGGGCTCCACCCCATTTTTCTGTTCATTTCAATCCCAAAGATAGGTACTGATTCTGTACCTCAAAGAAGTCACTGCATCAGGCACGACGGAGGCACAGTGGAGACAGATTCTGTCTTCAGGGATGTATTAGCAGAGACAACACAAAAGACACAATACAAGACAACAGATGGTGAATATGGGGGTGTCTTGTGTAAAAGAAGCTTATTTAGTAGAGGGATAGTTAAATAGTTGAAGGAAAGAGATGACTCTGAGCTGAGCCTTCAGGGCTGTTCTGA
This sequence comes from Macaca mulatta, assembly GCF_049350105.2. NCBI lineage: Eukaryota > Metazoa > Chordata > Mammalia > Primates > Cercopithecidae > Macaca > Macaca mulatta. Next base: position 50,673,847 of record NC_133409.1, on the reverse strand, counting down.
GTCTGACAGGTGGGGCAGGACATGCCAGGTGAGGAAACAGCCGCATAAGGAGGAATAAGAGAACTTCTTGAGGCTCAGCACAGTTGCTTCTTAAAATGCAGATTTCTAAACCTCTGAATTGAGGAAAGGTGACAGTGGCAGCATGATCTACCTTTTTAACAAGCTCCCAGGTGATGCTGATGCCGCTGATCGACAGGCATTTGAGGAGATGAGAACATGTTCAGTCTGTAGCCATGGTTTTATGTCACAAGGCTGTGGGATATGGAACAGGGAATCAGAAATTGCAGATGATCTGTGGAAGGCGAATGACAACCTCAGCAGTTAATACTTATTTCCTGAGGCAAAAGAGAGCCATTGAAGGATTCTGAGCAGAGAAATGACATTATCAATGCTGTGATTCAGAAAAAGGAAAACCTATGGCTTAGTTCCTAATTGATAATTCCTACCAGAGTCTAAGTTGAGCTTTCAAAAGATGAAGGCCTGAAACTTCCACCTGGAACATGGAGTCAGTTAGTCAGGGTAAACCCAAGGCTTATGCATTTTTCAGTAATTCCACCATCTAGACAGAGACTGAAAGTTCAGAGGAAAGGCGTTAGTGGCAGAGACATTTTCATGGGGTTGACCTAAGAATGCAATAAGATGTTGCCTGCCAATTTGTGGTTTCTATTGATATTTCCCAGAATGAGAGAAAAATCATCCTTCAGCTTCAACTCTGAGGGAGTCTTACGGGGACTGCACCTCTCCGGAAGAGCTCCACTAACTAAAACCCTTGAGTTTGGGAAAATAAACGGTGGAACTAGCTGCTGGCAAACTGAACCCCCTTAAAAACATTACCTGCTATGTGTGCTCAATGCTCTTGGTTGACCTCATGCATAAAGGTGTTGATTCAAGCAAAATACTATAAATGGAGATAACCGAGAAAAAGCTTCTTAATGTCAAGTGATAATCAGAGATAATTATGACTAATGCTTTATAAATCTCTGTCCTAGAATATTTGTTTAGTGTCTTATTTTCAACCACAAATAGATATTTCAAATTGTATAGTATATCTGTGGAGAAGCATTTGTGTAAAAATATAACTTATACACAAAATCCTTTTAAAAAATATATGAGTATGGCATCATTTTATTTTTCAATTATGGAAACAAGTTTCTCAAAGGCAGCGTTGTTTCACAGAAAGGTTATTATCTGGTTAAAGAAATGAGCGTTCTTTACTCACCTGCAATATTTCATTAAATTTTACAAATTGTAAAACCTTGGAGATAAGTATGATTAATCTCCTACCCACCCCCTTTTTCAGATATGAAAACTGGGCACTCAGCTAGGTAAGTTATGGAAATGATACCTGAACCCATGTCTGTCTGAGCCCATGACTATTTATATCAAGAGGTCTTGATTAGAATCCTGGCTTTGACATCAGCTAGCTGTGGAATATTGGATAAGACACCTCCTCTCAGCTTTAATTTTACTTACCTGTAAAACAGAGTTAGATTTCATCTTTAAAATCTCCTTGCAAAGTACTCCATGAAGTACCCTGACTTTCACTAATTGCCTACTTTCGAAAATAAATGTAAGTGTTACTAAAATCAAGTTATTTAGATGTTTCTTATTTCCTAAACTGCACTGAACATTGTTCAATCATTTCTGTTATAATATTTAAAATTATAACACAACTTTTATTTTATAGGTACTAAGTAGAAATACTGCTGTTCTGTTTTACTTGAAATAATTTGCCATTGCATTCAAACTTAAGAGAAAACAACACCAAAGCAAACATACAAAAAGCCACAATTAAAAAGATCACATATTAGGTTTTCTCTTATAAGTGAGAGCTAAACATTGGGTACATTTGGACATAAAGATGGAAAGCACAGATACCAGGAACTCCAAAAGTGGGGAAGGTGGGAGGGTAGTTAGAGTGGAAAAGTTACTTATGGACTACCACGTTCAATATTTGGGTGATGGGTACACTAGAAACCCAACCCTTACCATAGCATGCATGTAATACCCATATAACAAACAAGCACATGTACCCTCTGAATAAAAAATTAAAAAAAAATTAAAAATCAAAAGACAAGTCCATTCACTTCTATGTATTTTCCATTTTGAGTTTTTCTGTGTCCTACAGGTTATTTCAAATTGTTTTTCATTTGTGTACACAGGGAGATTTTATTTCTTTTTGCTTTTGACTTCTGATTTAGTTGCATTATAGACAGTAAATACATTCTATACAAAAATTCTTTAAAATTATTGAGACTTATTTAGTGGGACAGTAGATTCACTACTAGTGGATCCATTAATAGTAATGTAAATCCAAGGCTATAAACTGATCTACATTAAATATATACATCTACATTAAATCAGGCTTATTAATGGTTTTGTTCAAATTTAAATCCTGAAATCTTCCACCATGTTGCTGAATTTTTTCAAATCTCTTTATATATGCTGAGGATAATTCATTTGTGTATAAGTTTAGAATATTTATATTTTGGCCGGGCGCGGTGGCTCAAGCCTGTAATCCCAGCACTTTGGGAGGCCGAGACGGGCGGATCACGAGGTCAGGAGATCGAGACCATCCTGGCTAACACGGTGAAACCCCGTCTCTACTAAAAATACAAAAAACTAGCCGGGCGAGGTGGCGGGCGCCTGTAGTCCCAGCTACTCCGGAGGCTGAGGCAGGAGAATGGCGTAAACCCGGGAGGCGGAGCTTGCAGTGAGCTGAGATCTGGCCACTGCACTCCAGCCCGGGCTACAGAGCAAGACTCCGTCTCAAAAAAAAAAAAAAATATATATATATATATATATATTTTGATGAGGTAAACATTTTCATCTTTATACAATGATGATTCTCTCTGTCCCTAATGGTATTTTTCTGTCTTAAAGTCTATTTTGTCTGCTATTCAAGCTCTCTCTGGTGTTTGCCTTACGTCTACACACACACACACACGCGCGCGCGCAGACAAATAAATGATTGATATGTTTTGTTGTTTTTTTTTTTTTAATGTGGAATCTCGCTCTGTCGCCAGGCTGGAGTTCAGTGGCGCAATCTCGACTCACTGCAACCTCTGCCTCCAGGTTCAAGTGATTTAGTAGTCCAAACTTTCTTTGTTCTTAATTATTAGATGTGCCTTATAAAAGAAATGTACTACTAGGTAGTACATTGTTATTGTTTTTCATATATCCCACTGGAACTATTTTAGGTAGAATTTTAAATATAGGTTATTACGTTTTTCTATTTTTACACACAAAACAGCCTTCAAACCATACACACAGTTCTTGTCTTGCTTTTTTTCATTTAACACTGTATATCAAAGAGTTTGTTATAGCAGTGTCTTCTTACTGTTATTTACTATCTGCACTATATCCTTACTGAACCAGTCCTACTGATGTACATTCTTATTATTATCAATATTTTTCTATCCAAGACCTACTTTGGATATTATTTCATAATGTGAAAATCCATCCCTAGGATAGGTTTCCAAAAGTGCAACTTCTGAGACAAAATGTCTATATAATTGGAATTTCCAAATGTCTTGCCAAGTTACCCTCTAAAAGATTGGACCAATTTAAACTCCGAAGAGTAATATGTGAGAATGTTCAAAGTCATTGAGAAGGCATTATCAAACTTTTAGATATTTATCAACTTGAAAGGTGAAAATGTAGTTTTAAATCTCATTTCTCTTAATATGATCATTAATAAGACATTAAAAACACTTAATGAGTTTAGGGGCATCTGCAGGGGCATCTGTAGGTCCTTTTCTGTTAACTGATCATTATCTTTTACCTGCTTTTTTAATTTTAATGTTGGTCTTTTTCATACTCATTAAAAGCACTTTTTGTGTTAGATTAGCCCTTTGTCTATGAGTTGCAAACAATTTTCCCAGTTTTTTATTTATTTTGCCTTCACTTACATGTGTTATTTTGCCATGTAATTTTCTTTTATGTGGTCAAATGTATCACTTTTCTTTTATAATTTATAAATTGTGAATTATAGTTCACTCTAAGTTTACAAAGAAACATGGTTTCTATAATACTTCTAGTACTTTTATTATCTCACATTTGGTATGTAAATCTTTGGTCTATTTGAATTTTTTCTGATAAGTAATGTGAAATGTTGGTCAAATGTCATTATATTAATTTTTAGAAGCCTATATAGCTGATTGAGCATATTTGTTAACTGGTCCATAATTTGAACATTATTTTGAAATGCTGCTTTTATCATATACTAAACTCTCCTACATATTTAGGTCTGTTTCTGGCCATTATATTCTATACCATGGCTCTGTCTCTGTTTCATTACCACATTGTTTAATTATTGAGGCATTATAGTATGTATTAATACATAGTAGGTCTAGCTGCCACTTTAACAATTTTAGAATCTACTGGCTATGTATATATGAATTTTTTCTATATAAAATTTAGGGTCAGCCTATGTACTCTTGGAGTCTGTCCTCATACTTCTCTATGTATATCAGAAGATTATATTACATTAATAATTTAGGAATAATTGACATATTTATGATGTTCAGCCTTGCTAGCTGAAAACACAGTGTTTTCTTTTGTTCAAGACATTATTAGTGTCTCTCAGTAATGTTCACTTTACTCATGAGAATTACATAATTCTCATGAATTTTATTCCTGGGAACTTAAATTTGTTAGTGCTATCATAAATGGGTTATTTTTCTCATAGTATTTTTCAATTTTGTGGGGGAATGGGGGATAGGAAAACTTAATTTATATACATTATGTTGTACCATGCCATTCACTAAATTTTCTTTTTATTTACAGGCATTTCCCCAGTGGATTTTCCTGGGATTTTTAGCCAAAACTACATCATCTATAGATTATAAAATAATGTTGACCTCCTCTTTTCCAATTTCTATACATTTAAATTCTTCTGTCTAATTGCATTGGCCAGTACCACCAATAGAATGCTAAATAATTATAGTGAACATAGGCATCCTTTTTTGTTTCTAACTTTAGTGGGTCTTGTATTTCCAAATTAGGCATGATGATGATTTGGGGGTCAGATAGATATATTTTATCATGTGGAGAAAAATCTCTATGTATTCTTTAATTGAATATCTTTATCAAAAATTGAATAAATTTGTCAACATTTCAGCATCTATGAAAGAAATCACAAGATTTTTTTCTTAGATGCATTAATAGGATGAATTTATATTAATAGATTTACTGATATTGAATCACCCTTCCCTTAATAAAAGAAACATGAAATGTATATTCTCTTAATTTTCTGCTGGATATTTGTTAATATTTTATTTAGAGTTTTTACATCAATATACTTCTATTTTTTAATTGAAAGACTTTCAGGTTTAAAATTACATGTTATAATCACATTATAAAAAGCATTTGAAAATTTTCTCCACTACTATATATTTAGAAAGAATACAAAAGCATAGCACATATTAAATATCTGTCTATCTATCTATCTATCTATCTATCTATCTATCTATCTATCTATCTAATCTATCTATATGTCTGTCTGTTTGTCTATCTACATATTTATTTTGAGATGGAGTCTCTCACTGTTGCCCAGGCTGGAGTGCAATGGCACAGTCTCGGCTCACTGCAACCTCTGCCGCCCGGGGTCAAGCAATTCTCTTGGCCTCTCGAGTAGCTTGGATTACAGACACTTGCCACTATGTCTGGCTAATTTTTGTATTTTTAGTGGAGACAGGGTTTCACCGTGTTGTCCAGGCTGGTCTTAAACACCTGATCTCAGGCGATCCACCCAACTTGGTCTCCCAAAGTCCTGGGGTTACAGTCATGAGCTACTGCATCCAACCATACTAAATTGTTTCTGTAAAATCATTTACATTAGGTTCGTCTTCTGGAAATAGTTATTTTACTCATTTTTTATTGATTCTCTGGAAATCATTCCACTTACATTTGTAAACCTTTTTCACCAGTATTATTAAACTATATTTTGTAAAAGTCTATACATACTGGGTTTCAAAATGATTTGCATAAAATTGAGAAAAGAAGTCTTTAGATAGTTTCCATATTCGTTGATTCTATAGTTTTTTGTTTGTTTGTTTGTTTGTTTGTTTTGAGATGGAGACTCGCTCTGTCACCCAGGCTGGAGTGCAGTGGCAGGATCTTGGCTCACTACAACCTCCACTTCCTGGGTTCAAGCAATTCCCCTGCCTCAGCCTCCTGAGTAGCTGGGACTACAGGCATGCACCACCACACTCTGCTAATTTGTGATTTTTAGTGGAGACTAGGTTTCACCATGTTGGCCAGGATGGTCTTGATCTCTTGACCTCATGATCTGCCGGCCTCAGCCTCCCACAGTGCTAGGATTACAGGCGTGAGCCAACGCGCCCGACTTATATTTCTTCTTTTTGAAGCAGCTACCTTGTCTGGGGTAAATACCCGGGGTTCATCATCTCACGCCAGGAAAATTTATGGCGTATCTCACGCCAGGGACACACACGAGGAGTTTAGGAGTGGAGGTTTAATAGGCAAAAGAAAGAAAAAGAGAAAGGAAAGCAGCTCTCTCTCTAGTGAGAGGGGACTTTGAGAGCAAAAAAACTGGCAGGGGCAGATGTGTCAAATTTTATAGTCAGGCTTGAGGAGGCAGTGTCTGATTTACATAGCGCTCACAGATCATTTCTATCAAGTTTGACGTTCACATAGCTCTCAGAGGAGGCTGGCGGCCCCACCCTAATCCTATGCAAATGAACTTTCCCCTTGGTCAGTGCCATCCTGTCTGCTCCTTACTGTACAGGTGGCTGACAGAGAAGGGAAGATAGAGCTTCCATTTTGAACATGATTGGCACAACTGCCAACACCTGTGTCTGTCTGCAGCTCGAATATTTTTTTTTTTTTTTTTTTTTTTTTTTTTTTTTTTTTTTTTTTTTACAGGCTGCTCCTTGTTAGAAAGGAAAGTGATTTGGGGCTGCTTTTCATTAAAAGGTAAACCTTACCAAGGACTTCCATATCCTCGCTATCTGCCTAAGTAATTTTTTCTTAACTCCTGTATCATTTTCATGTACTTTCTTATCTTGTATATATGTGCTTTCTTCACTTCTACTCCTTTTTTATTGATTAGTTTGTGGATCATTTATTTTATCAGTTTGGTCAAAGACTTGACTTTCGATTTAAGGACTAAATTCTGATTTTTTTAAATCTTGCCCAGATTCCTAAGGTGTCTGGGGTCATACCCTACAAACCATAAATTCTCATCAGATGGGCTTTATTTAACCATATATATCGTGACTTACTTTCCAAACTGACTCTGGCATAACATTAGGACACAAGGAAGAAAATCAACATATTTTACCCGAAAGCATGTTTCTTTGCCATATCGTGAAATGCCCCTGCAAAGCTGTTGTTTGTGGGGGAAGGTTTGCATCTGTAAAGAATCTCTATTAACATAGTTAGATATTTTTCTTCCATACCCTCCCAGTTCTAAAGAGCTTAACTAAGAGTCTAGCACCTTTTAAAAATCTGAATAGGAAATACTCGTCATCTATTGTCTCTAAGGGCAACCACTATAAGAATTCAAAAGAACCCTGGTCTCCACAGTCTTCTATCTTAACCTGAACATTTCTTTTCTCTCCATCCCAGGTCTTCAGACAAACTCAACCAATTGTCAACCAGAAAATGTTTAAATTTACCTATAGCCTGGAAGTGCCCCGCCCCACTGCTTTGAGTTGTCATGCCTGTCTGAACTACATTTCCAACCAATGTATTTCTTAAATGTATTTGGTTGATGTCTCATGCCTCCCTAAAATATATAAAACCAAGCTGCACCCCGACCACCTTGGGCACATTGTTCTCAGGACCTCCTGAGGTCTATGTCATGGGCCATGGTCAGTCATATTTGGCTCAGAATAAATCTCTTCAAATATTTTAGAGTTTGACTCTTTTCGTTGACAAATTTATTTACTCCTTGTTTCTTTCCTAATTAACTTATGCATTTATTTTTAAAATTTGCTTTTTTATTTGTTTTCTTTTATCTATTTTATTTAGATGATTATTTTATTTCATTTTTTATTGATGCAGACACTTAAAATTATTAATTTGTCTTTGAGCATCTCTTTAACTGCAATAAACAGGTACAAATCTTAGTTTTCAATTTATAACAAAATTCTTTTTTAAAAAAATACATGATTTTGGCCGGGTACGGTGGCTCATGCCTGTAATCCCAGCACTTTGGGAGGCCAAGGTGGGCGGATCATGAGGTCAGGAGATCGAGACCATCCTGGCTAACATGGTGAAACCCTATCTCTACTAAAACCTTCAAAAGATTAGCCAGGTGTAGTGTTGGGCACCTGTTGTCTCAGCTACTCGGGAAGCTGAGGCAGGAGAATGCCATGAACCCGGGAGGCAGAGCTTGCAGTGAGCCGAGATCACGCCACTGTACTCCTGCCTAGGAGACAGAGTTAGACTCCGTCTCAAAAAGAAAAAAAATACATGATTTTTACATGTAAATTTAAAAATAATTAAAATAAAAAATTTCAGAATCTTTCTAATGTGTTTTCCTTTTATTATTATGCATCATAGACTTGCCTTCTTCTTTTCTATATCTACCTAATATTCCATTCTCCAATTAGTTGACATTAATTTTTATTTTAATGGGTTTTTTTTGCAACTATGAACATTGCTGCAATAAACATCTTTTGTTATATTCAATATACATGAGAGATTTGTTTATCAATTGGTGTTTTTATTTCTATGCATTAGAGTTCAAGGAGTAGGATTTCTGAGTTGAATAGTATGTGTAATTACAGTTTTAATAAATATTGCCAAATTGCTTTTTAAAAAGATTATTCCTGGCCTGGCATGGTGGCTCATGCCTGTAGTACCAGCACTTTGGGAGACCGAGGCGGGTGGATCACCTGAGGTCAGGAGTTCAGGACAAGCCTGGTCAACATGGGGAAACCCTGTCTCTACAAAAATACAAAAATTAGCCAGGTGTGGTGGCATGCACCTGTAATCTCAGCTACTCATGAAGCTGAGGCCAGATAATTACTTGAACCCAGGAGGCAGAGGTTGCAGTGAGCCGAGATCATGCCTCTGTGCTCCAGCCTTGAGACTCAGTCTCAAAAAAAGAAAAAAAAGATTATTCCTGATATCCTTATCATATATTAATGTCTTTTGGATCTGTAATGATGTATTCTTTTTCATTCCTCATATTGATATTTGGTAATTTTGTTATCTTTATTTCTTTATCAGTTTTGCTAGTTTATTGGTTATATTCACCTTTTCAGAAAATACTTTTTGGTTGTGGCAATTTTCTCTCTTGTACAATTGGTTTTTATATTATGGAAGTTTACTTTTTTTTTTCTTCAATTTTTAAGTTTAGTGGTACATGTGCAGGATGTGCAGATTTGTTACATGGATAAACATGTGCTGTGGTGGTTTGCTCCATCATCTAGGTAGTAAGCCTAGCATCCATTAGCTATTCTTCCTGATGCTCTCCGTTCCTGTGCACCCCTCCTCTGACAGGCCCCAGTGTGTGTTGTCCATGTGTTCTCATCATTCAGCTCCCATTTATAAGTGAGAATATGTGGTGTTTGGTTTTCTGTTCCTGTGTTAGTTTGCTCATGATAATGACTTCCAACTCCATTCATGCCCTAAAATTCTTTCATTTTAAATTGTGTTCCCTCTTTGACATAAGGGTTGCTTAAAAGGTTTTTTCTGTCGTTGTTGTTGTTTTGTATTTTTAGTTCCACCTGGACTCATATTTTTATTTCTTAGTTTTGTAATTCAATGCTAATTTCAGTTAATGGAAAACAGAGAATAGCATCTGTGTATTCCTACTTTTTAGATTTATCAAGATTTTCTTTGTGCCCTAATACATGTTCAGATTTTATGAGTGTCCTATGCTAACTTAATAAAATGTATGTATTTTCAATTTTCTGTGTTAAAAATTAAGTTTTTATCAATCAGATATGACTGATTAAGTGTTATTAAGCCTTTTGTGCTTGTTATTTTTTTCCACTTTTTTAAGTATTGACCAAGAGAAATAAATTAAAGTTGCTGCAAGTAGTCTGTTTCTAATTCTTCCTTCTTATGTTTCCTGAAATTTTGATTTGTGAATCTTGATGCTATGTTACTTGGTGTAAACATATTCAAAAGTGTTAGGTCTTCATTTTGAACAGAATGTTAACATCATCATGTGTCCTTTTTTGTGCAATTTAATGCTTTTTGGACTACACTCCACTTTTTCTGTGTTAACATTCTTTAAATTTTTATTTTTTTTCTAAAGCTTTGTCTTATGAGTATCTGCTATAAAAAGCAGCAGAGTTTTCTTTTTGAAACAATTTGGAACACCCCCCCATTTATAAAGTTACTGTTTCAATTATGATTTGAACAGAAAAATTAAAATCATTCTATGCATTTTAATTAGAGAGAATTAAAGGTTTATACAACCACTGGAACCATTGAAAAAGACATTGTCAACAAGCTGTCTTAAGAAAATCTGGAAGTGCCTATATCGCAATCAATGATTTCAGCTGCCTGCAGCACCAAAGTGGGTGATTCTTACGTGAAATCCCAAAGAGAAATGAACACCAATTTTCTCAGTTGCCTACACACAGAAGGTGTAAGCTCAGTTAATTTCTCACAGCACGTGTTTCTCAGGAAGGCCCAGAAACTACCCCCTGATGACCTGATTTGGCCTGCTCAAGGTTTGGCAAATGTCTTACTAGGACATCTAGTCAGTAAGTTTTAGTCAGTGTGCTATCATCTATGTATTGGGCCAGCAGATTCTCCTGTAGGATAGCAAGCTGATCAAAGAAAGTGAAAATATGGCTCCAGGGGGCGGAGCAAGATGGCCGAATAGGAACAGCTCCAGTCTCCAACTCCCAGCGCGAGCGACACAGAAGACTGGTGATTTCTGCATTTTCAACTGAGGTACTGGGTTCATCTCACTGGGGAGTGCCGGACTATCGGTGCTGGTCAGCTGCTGCAGCCCGACCAGAGAGAGCTGAAGCAGGGCGAGGCATTGCCTCACCTGGGAAGCGCAAGGGGGAAGGGAATCCCTTTTCCTAGCCAGGGGAACTGAGACACACAACACCTGGAAAATCGGGTAACTCCCACCCCAATACTGCGCTTTAAGCAAACAGGCACACCAGGAGATCATATCCCACACCTGGCCGGGAGGGTCCCACACCCACGGAGCCTCCCTCATTGCTAGCACAGCAGTCTGTGATCTACAGGCAAGGCAGCAGCGAGGCTGGGGGAGGGGCGCCCGCCATTGCTGAGGCTTAAGTAGGTAAACAAAGCTGCTGGGAAGCTCGAAGTGGGTGGAGCTCACAGCAGCTCAAGGAAACCTGCCTGTCTGGGTAGACTCCACCTCTGGGGACAGGGCAATAACAAACACAGCCAAAACCTCTGCAGACGCAAACGACTCTGTCTGACAGCTTTGAAGAGAGCAGTGGATCTCCCAACACGGAGGTTGAGATCTGAGAAGGGACAGACTCCCTGCTCAAGTGGGTCCCTGACCCCTGAGTAGCCTAACTGGGAGACATCCCCCACGAGGGGCAGTCTGACACCCCACACCTCACAGGGTGGAGTACACCCCTGAGAGGAAGCTTCAAAAGCAAGAATCAGACAGGTACACTCGCTGTTCAGAAATATTCTATCTTCTGCAGCCTCTGCTGCTGATACCCAGGCAAACAGGGTCTGGAGTGGACCTCAAGCAATCTCCAACAGACCTACAGCTGAGGGTCCTGACTGTTAGAAGGAAAACTATCAAACAGGAAGGACACCTACACCAAAACCCCATTAGTACATCACCATCATCAAAGACCAGAGGCAGATAAAACCACAAAGATGGGGGAAAAGCAGGGCAGAAAAGCTGGAAATTCAAAAAATAAGAGCGCATCTCCCCTGGCAAAGGAGCGCAGCTCATTGCCAGCAATGGATCAAAGCTGGACGGAGAATGGCTTTGACGAGATGAGAGAAGAAGGCTTCAGTCCATCAAATTTCTCAGAGCTAAAGGAGGAATTACGTACCCAGCGCAAAGAAACTAAAAATCTTGAAAAAAAAGTGGAAGAATTGATGGCTAGAGTAATTAATGCAGAGAAGGTCATAAATGAAATGAAAGAGATGAAAACCATGACACGAGAAATACGTGACAAATGCACAAGCTTCAGTAACCGACTCGATCAACTGGAAGAAAGAGTATCTGCGATTGAGGATCAAATGAATGAAATGAAGCGAGAAGAGAAACCAAAAGAAAAAAGAAGAAAAAGAAATGAACAAAGCCTGCAAGAAGTATGAGATTATGTAAAAAGACCAAATCTACGTCTGATTGGGGTGCCTGAAAGTGAGGGGGAAAATGGAACCAAGTTGGAAAACACTCTTCAGGATATCATCCAGGAGAACTTCCCCAACCTAGTAGGGCAGGCCAACATTCAAATCCAGGAAATACAGAGAACGCCACAAAGATACTCCTTGAGAAGAGCAACTCCAAGACACATAATTGCCAGATTCACCAAAGTTGAAATGAAGGAAAAAATCTTAAGGGCAGCCAGAGAGAAAGGTTGGGTTACCCACAAAGGGAAGCCCATCAGACTAACAGCAGATCTCTCGGCAGAAACTCTCCAAGCCAGAAGAGAGTGGGGGCCAATATTCAACATTCTTAAAGAAAAGAATTTTAAACCCAGAATTTCATATCCAGCCAATCTAAGTTTCATAAGTGAAGGAGAAATAAAATCCTTTACAGATAAGCAAATGCTTAGAGATTTTGTCACCACTAGGCCTGCCTTACAAGAGACCCTGAAGGAAGCACTAAACATGGAAAGGAACAACCCGTACCAGCCATTGCAAAAACATGCCAAAATGTAAAGACCATCGAGGCTAGGAAGAAACTGCATCAACTAACGAGCAAAATAACCACTTAATATCATAATGGCAGGATCAAGTTCACACATAACAATCTTAACCTTAAATGTAAATGGACTAAATGCTCCAATTAAAAGACACAGACTGGCAAACTGGATAAAGAGTCAAGACCCATCAGTTTGCTGTATTCAGGAGACCCATCTCACATGCAGAGACATACATAGGCTCAAAATAAAGGGATGGAGGAAGATTTACCAAGCAAATGGAGAACAAAAAAAAGCGGGGGTTGCAATACTAGTCTCTGATAAAACAGACTTTAAACCATCAAAGATCAAAAGAGACAAAGAAGGTCATTACATAATGGTAAAGGGATCAATTCAACAGGAAGAGCTAACTATCCTAAATATATATGCACCCAATACAGGAGCACCCAGATTCATCAAGCAAGTCCTTAGAGACTTACAAAGAGACTTAGACTCCCATACAATAATAATGGGAGACTTCAACACTCCACTGTCAACATTAGACAGATCAACGAGACAGAAAGTTAACAAGGATATCCAGGAATTGAACTCATCTCTGCAGCAAGCAGACCTAATAGACATCTATAGAACTCTCCACCCCAAATCAACAGAATATACATTCTTCTCAGCACCACATCGTACTTACTCCAAAATCGACCACGTAATTGGAAGTAAAGCACTCCTCAGCAAATGTACAAGAATAGAAATTATAACAAACTGTCTCTCAGACCACAGTGCAATCAAACTAAAACTCAGGACTAAGAAACTCAATCAAAACCGCTCAACTACATGGAAACTGAACAACCTGCTCCTGAATGACTACTGGGTACATAACGAAATGAAGGCAGAAATAAAGATGTTCTTTGAAACCAATGAGAACAAAGATACAACATACCAGAATCTCTGGGACACATTTAAAGCAGTGTGTAGAGGGAAATGTATAGCACTAAATGCCCACAAGAGAAAGCAGGAAAGATCTAAAATTGACACTCTAACATCACAATTAAAAGAACTAGAGAAGCAAGAGCAAACACATTTGAAAGCTAGCAGAAGGCTAGAAATAACTAAGATCAGAGCAGAACTGAAGGAGATAGAGACACAAAAAACTCTCCAAAAAATCAATGAATCCAGGAGTTGGTTTTTTTGAAAAGATCAACAAAATTGACAGACCACTAGCAAGACTAATAAAGAAGAAAAGAGAGAAGAATCAAATCGACGCAATTAAAAATGAAAAAGGGGATATCACCACCGACCCCACAGAAATACAAACTACCATCAGATAATACTATAAACACCTCTACGCAAATAAACTAGAAAATCTAGAAGAAATGGATAATTTCCTGGACACTTACACTCTTCCAAGACTACACCAGGAAGAAGTTGAATCCCTGAATAGACCAATAGCAGGCTCTGAAATTGAGGCAATAATTAATAGCCTACCAACCAAAAAAAGTCCAGGACCAGATGGATTCACAGCTGAATTCTACCAGAGGTACAAGGAGGAGTTGGTACCATTCCTTCTGAAACTATTCCAATCAATAGAAAAAGAGGGAATCCTCCCTAACTCATTTTATGAGGCCAACATCATCCTGATACCAAAGCCTGGCAGAGACACAACAAAAAAAGAGAATTTTAGACCAATATCCCTGATGAACATCGATGCAAAAATCCTCAATAAAATACTGGCAAACCGGATTCAGCAACACATCAAAAAGCTTATCCACCATGATCAAGTGGGCTTCATCCCTGGGATGCAAGGCTGGTTCAACATTCGCAAATCAATAAACATAATCCAGCATATAAACAGAACCAAAGACAAGAACCACATGATTATCTCAATAGATGCAGAAAAGGCTTTTGACAAAATTCAACAGCCCTTCATGCTAAAAACGCTCAATAAATTCGGTATTGATGGAACGTACCTCAAAATAATAAGAGCTATTCATGACAAACCCACAGCCAATATCATACTGAATGGGCAAAAACTGGAAAAATTCCCTTTGAAAACTGGCACAAGACAGGGATGCCCTCTCTCACCACTCCTATTCAACATAGTGTTGGAAGTTCTGGCTAGGGCAATTAGGCAAGAGAAAGAAATCAAGGGTATTCAGTTAGGACAAGAAGAAGTCAAACTGTCCCTGTTTGCAGATGACATGATTGTATATTTATAAAACCCCATTGTCTCAGCCCAAAATCTCCTTAAGCTGATAAGCAACTTCAGCAAAGTCTCAGGATACAAAATTAATGTGCAAAAATCACAAGCATTCTTATACACCAGTAACAGACAAACAGAGAGCCAAATCAGGAATGAACTTCCATTCACAATTGCTTCAAAGAGAATCAAATACCTAGGAATCCAACTTACAAGGGATGTAAAGGACCTCTTCAAGGAGAACTACAAACCACTGCTCAGTGAAATAAAAGAGGACACAAACAAATGGAAGAACATACCATGCTCATGGATAGGAAGAATCAATATCGTGAAAATGGCCATACTGCCCAAGGTAATTTATAGATTCAATGCCATCCCCATCAAGCTACCAATGAGTTTCTTCACAGAATTGGAAAAAACTGCTTTAAAGTTCATATGGAACCAAAAAAGAGCCCGCATCTCCAAGACAATCCTAAGTCAAAAGAACAAAGCTGGAGGCATCACGCTACCTGACTTCAAACTATACTACAAGGCTACAGTAACCAAAACAGCATGGTACTGGTACCAAAACAGAGATATAGACCAATGGAACAGAACAGAGTCCTCAGAAATAATACCACACATCTACAGCCATCTGATCTTTGACAAACCTGAGCGAAACAAGAAATGGGGAAAGGATTCCCTATTTAATAAATGGTGCTGGGAAAATTGGCTAGCCGTAAGTAGAAAGCTGAAACTGGATCCTTTCCTTACTCCATATACGAAAATTAATTCAAGATGGATTAGAGACTTAAATGTTAGACCTAATACCATAAAAATCCTAGAGGAAAACCTAGGTAGTACCATTCAGGACATAGGCATGGGCAAAGACTTCATGTCTAAAACACCAAAAGCAATGGCAGCAAAAGCCAAAATTGACAAATGGGATCTCATTAAATTAAAGAGCTTCTGCACAGCAAAAGAAACTACCTTCAGAGTGAACAGGCAACCTACAGAATGGGAGAAAATTTTTGCAATCTACTCATCTGACAAAGGGCTAATATCCAGAACCTACAAAGAACTCAAACAAATTTACAAGAAAAAAACAAACAGCCCCATCAAAAAGTGGGCAAAGGATATGAACAGACATTTCTCAAAAGAAGACATTCATACAGCCAACAGACACATGAAAAAATGCTCATCATCACTGGCCATCAGAGAAATGCAAATCAAAACCACAATGAGATACCATCTCACACCAGTTAGAATGGCGATCATGAAAAAGTCTGGAAACAACAGGTGCTGGAGAGGATGTGGAGAAATAGGAACACTTTTACACTGTTGGTGGGATTGTAAACTAGTTCAACCATTATGGAAAACAGTATGGCGATTCCTCAAGGATCTAGAACTAGATGTACCATATGACCCAGCCATCCCATTACTGGGTATATACCCAAAGGATTATAAATTATGCTGCTATAAAGACACATGCACATGTATGTTTATTGCAGCACTATTCACAATAGCAAAGACTTGGAATCAACCCAAATGTCCATCAGTGACAGATTGGATTAAGAAAATGTGGCACATATACACCATGGAATACTATGCAGCCATCAAAAAGGATGAGTTTGTGTCCTTTGTAGGGACATGGATGCAGCTGGAAACCATCATTCTTAGCAAACTATCACAAGAACAGAAAACCAAACACCGCATGTTCTCACTCATAGGTGGGAACTGAACAATAAGATCACTTGGACTCAGGAAGGGGAACATCACACACCGGGGCCTGTCATGGGGAGGGGGGACGGGGGAGGGATTGCATTGGGAGTTATACCTGATGTAAATGATGAGTTGATGGGTGCAGCACACCAACATGGCACAAGTATACATATGTAACAAACCTGCTTATGCACATGTACCCTACAACTTAAAGTATAATAATAATAAATAAATTTAAAAAAAAAAAAAAGAAAAAAGAAAATATGGCTCCATTGTCTTCAGGCTGCTTTTATTTCTATCAAGAAATTTGTTGTCATATCCTTTGTAGGTTATTTCACTTTCCACTTTGCCTGACTTTTAAATTCTTCTCTTTATCAAATTCTATTGTTCTACAGTTTCAACATGATGTACCTTGGCACAGATTTCTTTTGTTTCATCCTGCTTAGGGTACGTTAGAATTTCTGAATCACAGTAACACTCTCAACATTTGCCTCAGAACAAGTAGGTCTTTGCAATTAAAAAAAATTATGTTAAGTTCAGGGGTACATGTGCAGGTTTGTTACATAGGTAAACTTGTGTCATGGGGGTTTGTTGTACAGATTATTTCATCATGCAGGTATTAAGCCTAATACCCATTACTTACTTTTCCTGATTCTCTCCGTCCTCCCACTCTCTTCCATCCAATAGGCTGCAGTGTGAGTTGTTTCCCTCTGTGTGTCCATATATTCTCATCATTTAGCTCCCACTTATAAGTGAGAACATGTAGTATTTGGTTTTCTGTTCCTGTGTTAGTTTTCTAAGAATAATCGTTTCTAGCTCCATCCGTGTCCCTCCGAAGGACATGATCTCATTCTTTTTATAGCTGCGTGGTATTCCGTGGTATATAAGTACCACATTTTCAGTTTTTTTGTGTGTTCACTGTTTCAAACTCTGGATTCAGCTCACTATTTTTTTCAGAGAGAGGGAGGAAATATACATTTCTCTTTATTTCTTGAGAAACCAAAACATAACACAAAGTTTATTATGTCCAGCATCTAGTTAGTTATATTTTATTGAGAGGCCTTCAGAGTACTGTCAATTGAAAACATTTAGCTCAGACTATCACCATAAATTTCATGTCTGAAATAACTATATTTGTTAAAATAATGTTAGGGTTCTTAATTATTTAAAACATCATCAAAACACTTGATATTTTTAAAATGGAAAGTCTGTAACTACACTCATAATAAATGCATAATTTATAGACATTAAAAACATTGTCTTCCTTTAATCACTATCCCAGAGTTAAATTCTGATTCTTCCTGTTTTGCTCCTCAATGCTGATAACATTCTGAAGCATTTACCCTGTTCAAGAGTTATAAACTCTAAATTTCATGCTCTTTTCCTGAATTATGTATATATGAATATATATAATTATATATAATGATGCTAAATAATTTACTATGAATATATATTCATAGTCATATATACACTACTCATAGTGTATATATATATACACACACACACATATATATATATATCTTATATATATTATTTAGCTTCATTCATGAGTAATTTGATGCTTCCTCTTTTAATGTTTTGGACCAAGAGATGATGCAATGAAATATGGTCTTGAGAGTCAAAGAAAAAAAAAGAAAAGACCAACTCAGTGTATTGATAGCTTTAGAAAATCTAAATGAAATGGAGCATTTGCCAGCATTAACATTACTGTAATGAGGGCGTCACTTCTGGACTGGCCCATATCCACAGGAGTAAGAAGTTTTGGAAAAGATTCACTGAAATTCTTTTTGCCAATCTTCTTAAACATTATCAAAAAGATACTGTATCATTGCTTTCTTTTTGAAAGTAATGTATACCCTATTTTTGTTATAGGCTTATCCTCTGTCAAATCAACCATTTATTGATTTTATATATATGCAATTATGTATATATGCAATTTAGAATTTCTATTACCCATTTCATTCCAGATGCTAAATTCTTCTTATGTCATATTTACCTACTCATTATTTTCATAAAGATGGCAAATATAAATATTATTGATTACTATTGTCCACATGGCAAACATGAAGCAGGGAGTGATCAATTGTCATTATGCCAGGTTAAGAACCTAAGGCTCTCTTTAATTTTACGCAAGAGTTTGTTTTCTAAAACCTCTTAAAATATAACCAACCCAGAGAGGCCTAAATAGTCTAAAGGCTATCATTATCTATCTTGCCTCTAAAAAATTAAAGGTTCCTATCACAGCCCTAGTTTTATAAACTTATTTTGATAATTTCAGGCTGAATTTTTTCTGGATGTTTCTAAAGGATTTTTGCCAGTTTCATAACCAAGAGAATGAATGAGTGAAGAGAAAAAAATATATACTAAATTTCTTCTTTACCACAAGGGTCTAAGCAATGATTGTAAACTTAATGCAGTGAGCCATCATTCCCCCAAGTCCTTTTTGTCCATTTGTTTCATCTGGGCTTCACCTCAGGTGCCACACTGCTCTTTGGTCCTTCCTCTGCCCCTCTTCTGCAGAAAGCAGGACTCGCTTCACTGCAATCCACAACCTATCCACACATCCCCTATTCCGTCTCTGCCCTAGATTCTACTCCATGAGTTTAAGTCCTGTCTTATTTTACTCTCACAAAGTTTCATGTGGTTCTTCTTGTTATTATTAATTATTGTTGTTATTGTTTCCATTTTATAGACAAGGAAATTGAAGTTCAGGGAGATGAAGTCACTTGGCCTAAGCCACTCAGCTTGTAAGTAAAAGAGACAGAGTTTGAAACAGATTTGTTTGAGTTCAGAGATTCACTTCTTAACCCCTAGGCCATTGTATTAGTTTTTCTCACGCTCCTGGATAAAGACATACCAGAGACTGGGTAATTTATAAAGAAAAAGAGGTTTAATGGACTCATGTAGCTGAAAAGACCTCTCAATCATGATGGAAGATTCCACATGGCTGAAAAGGCCTCACAATCATGACGGAAGGTGAATGGCACATCTTACATGGTAGCAGACAAGAAACAATGAGAGTCAAGCAAAAGAGGAAACCCTTATTGTAGGACCCGAGCGAGTTAGGGAAACGCCACACTTTGAGATCAATTTAAGAGTCCTTTATTAGCCGGCGACCAAGATACGGCTAATGCTCAAAATTCTCTCGGCCCCGAGGAAGGGGCTTGATTTTCTTTTACACTTGGGGTTAGGAAGGGGAGGGGAGCTCAGTTGCACAATTTTACAGAAGTGAAAACATGTAAAAAAGTTAAAAAGACAAATGGTTACAGAGAAACAAAGAGTTCCAGGTGCAGGGGCTCTAAATCTTTCATAAGATGTTATATATGTGGGCTCTGCCAGACACAAACTCAAGGTTTTATGGTGTTATCTCTTGAGCAAAATCCTGGGAACTTCGTACATTGCTTGCTTCAGTACCTTATCAGTTAGTTGGACTCTTTGATATGTTGAGAGTCTGCTTAAACAAGTTAACTCCTTGAGGAAGGGGGTGGGTAAGGAGTCCTTGAAGCCTTGCAAATGATGGAGCCAAATGGAGTTCGTCTGGCTTTCTCAGCTAAGGGAGAGCTTATTCATGTGGAAACAAGGCTAGGTGATTAGGGGAGAAAGGAAGAGTCTGAAAACAAAGTTAGTAAAAATCAAGGTTAGGTATTACATTTATAAAACCATCAGATCTCATGAGACTTATTCACTACCATGAGAACAGTATAGGGAAACCACCCCCATGATTCAGTTATCTCCCACCAGGTCCCTCCCACAACAGGTGGGAATTATAGGAGCTGCAATTCAAGATGAGATTTGGGTGGGGACACAGCCAAACCGTATCAGTCACACACGTTTTCATCTTTGCCTGATGTCTGTGGATAAAGCTGGAAAGCTACTCAGGGAAACATCATCCAATGTCCCACCTGTAGTTCTCCAAAACCCCTGCTTGTCCTGAGGCAGGGCTGACTTGTCTGACTCTGGTTGAATTCCTAGGGAATCTTTCCCCACAGGGCCTATGTTTTCTCCTCCCAGGGATATTTTGTCTCGGGTGCATGTGAACGTGTATGGGTTGCTGTTGTGCCCGTACCTGTCTAACTGCTGTTTGCCTATTCTTTATGGGATAAAATTAGGCCAATGTCTTGCCATTAAACTTTCTCTGAAAGACTTAGAAAGTCTCAGGCAGAAGGTTCTTCCAGGAAAGGCATTTAAAAAGATTACAGGACCTCAAATAACTCAATAAATTAAACACCCTTGCATATAAATGCAACCCTGGCTTTTATATGATATATTGCTAACAGACTAGAAGATTCTTCGGGGCAAGATCTGGGTCAAATTGTTGAATGTTCCTTATATATTCTATGCATCAAAATGATACAGCAGGAGGACAGGGAAGTGCTGGGTAAAGAGAGGTGGGGTCCCAGGTGAGGGGTCCACCCTCGGGCCTGTGCCCACAGACCTAGGTGAGGACAGGCACTCCTGTTTTCACGACCAAATGTTGCATTTTCCAAGATCAACGTGGACTATCACACCCCCAGTCCTGTGCGTATAAAAACCCTGAGACCCTAGCAGGCACAGACACAAGCAGCTGGACATCGAGAAGAACACACGGGCAGAAGAACACACCAGCAGAACACACCGGAACAAACCAGCAGACACCAGCAGGCCATCTACAGTGGGGCGATGCGGAGTTCAGCCGAGGACAGTCAGAGGAGAGCTCCACTGCTGGGTGGCCTGACTCCAGGGGAAGACTTCTTTCCCATTCCATCCAGCTTCTGGCTTCCTCATCCACCTCCCTGAGAGCTATCACCATTCAAAAAACCTTGCACCTATCCTCCAAGCCCATGAGTGATTCAATTTTTCTGGTACACTAAGGCAAGAACCTGAGGATACAGAAAGCCCTCTGTCCTTGCAGTAAGGCAGAGGGTCTAATTGAGCTGATTAACACAAGCTGCCTGAGGATAGCTAAGCTGAAAGAGCGAGCTGCAGTGTAATGTGTGATGCCCACTGGGGCTTCAGGAGCTGTAAACACTCAACCCTAGATGCTGCCCTGTGGTTGCCCCACATGTAACCTTGTCTTATAATCTGTTCCACAAACTCTCGGAGATAGCAAACTGGGGCCCAGGAGTGAGACTGGTTTGAGAGATTTGTACAATGTATTTTTTTTTCCATGAATAAATGCTCAACAGAAAAAAAAAATAGGAGCTTTCAAATAAAAATCCAGATTTTAGACACTTCTTGCAATATCAAGAGATGAAGCAGCACTGGACCCCCATGTCTGCTTAACAGCCATAGGTTGGAGTGAAAAGCAACTGTCTCTTGCAAGGGGTATGAGCTTCCCGTGTCTCTACCTCTTCTTGTGAAATTGCAAGCACTGAGGCCAAAACTCATTGCTGGTAACTTTGACACACTATTGTTTTTCTTCTAGCAGAGTTAAAAGGCCAGTAAAACAATTCATAGCATCATTTCTCTATCCAAAGTGACGAAATCAAAGACTGTGTGTTTCAAGAAAAATTGATGTGAACATATTTTTTTGCAAAGATGAAGACTATTCCTATGAGTTTTATGTAAAGAATGTTTGTGATCAAAGAAAAAGCCTAAGATATCCTGAAAAATAATTTATGGTAAAAGTTATAAAAATATGTTGAAGACACGCTTATTTAAAAACAATAAAAAATGAACGATATTTAAAATATTTTGTTTTTCAAAGTGATGTTGCTGTGAAACACAATTATGATGTGTGAGGGCAATTTTGTTTTTCATCTTGAGACCCTGGTCTAGAGGATTGGATTTCATTAGCCCATTTGGAATGTTTCATTTATAATTTAATTTTGTTACAATAATAATTCTGTTATATGAAATTAACATTTTTGGAGCTACAGTTTGTGATACAAAGATGTATAAAACATACCCTTTGCCCTCAAGCAACTCTCTAGATGTTGACTCATTCATTATTTCAGAAAACATTTATTGAGTCCCCCTGAGGGTCAAATACTGAGTTGAACGGGTGATACCAAGATGAATTATAGAGTCTCATCTCATAAGAAGCTTACGGTCAAATTGGAGAGGCTTATAAGTAAGCAAGTACAGTATAGTGTGGCAGTGGGTGGGCTCAGGGCACAGTGGGATCTTACAGTGGAAAGAGTGAAGAAGCAGGGGCAGGGAATGGGAAGGTAATGAGAAACAGAGCCAGGTAATCTGTTGGGAGTCAATTCTCCATGGGGTAACATGTTGTCCTGCACATTTTGTAAGCAGAGGCACAGAGTGCCTTTTACTCTGGAAACTCTTTTAAGGACACCTGTACAGCAAATAGCCTTGAAAGATAAAGATGTCTCTCTGTAGAGCAAAGGGTGGGCATGCTTACCATCCTCTATAGTAAAGGTAATGTCTCCCTCTGGAGACTGTCCATCACAGGATTTGAGTTCCTTAAGCTCAGGGTTCTTCTCCTGTATTACAATCCATTGAGTATGCAGGTGTCATCTGGGCCTGTCCACATTGCCCTCATGGGGTGTGAAGGCAAGGGGAACGGATGCAAATATGTTGATCCTTCTGCTGCTTCCCTTGCCATGAATAATAATGTTCTTTGTCTCTGACCCAGGAGTCTCACTTCTGCTAGCATCCATGAAACTGTAGCAGACTAGTTTCTTAGCTTATAAGCTGAGTACAATCTCAGACTCTTCACAGTTCTTTGTATAGCCTGTTGGCAGAATTTTGTCCTGTTTATCCAAAATCTTGTGTATCTAGGTTGGAGGAGGGATGTATTTATTTATTGGAGTTAAAAAACAAAATAGATTGTGAAAAAGTGTTTCGAAAAAATAGAGTCAAAGACCCTTCCTATCGTTGCTCACATTTCTGTGCGGGTGAAGTACAGGAAACATAGACATCAAAGACAGTCAAGAGGGAAATGGAAGGAAAGTTTTCACAAAACAGCAGCATGTGATCCAAGATAGTTGTGCTGCATTGGAGACATAATTATTACTGCTCACCATCTAGAGACTGGGTCATGAAATAGGAACTTCAAGCTTTTTCTAATTTAATTTTTTGGTTTTACCAGTTAATGGCAGTACGTTAGCTGCCTGATTCCAATAGTCCTACCTTGCACGTTCCTCCACATCTTCATCTCTCTTCCAGCTCCAGCCAGACAGCGCCAGCTCCTGAGCTGTGACCTCTGAAGGGTGCTGTGCAAGGTCCCTTCTCTGTCATGCTTACTTCTGAGCCTTGGTGAATTCTTTCTGCTCATTATGTCATTATAACGGGGGGAGGGGTTCCTTTTCAGTGCCTGTTTATGGTTGAACTTGTTACCATGCTTGAACCTGTTAAAGAACCAAAAATAGCTACACCTCTAGAGAAGTTACATTCTGAAGCTGGTTTAGGTTTTATGTAACTGCTCTCTCTTCCTTGGATGTGTCTATTTCTGCCTCAAACTTTTCCTGTTCATAAAAAGCGTAGCTATTTTGATTGGATTTGCATTTGTTCTGTCACGCAGAAGCACACTGACATCCCTCAGGGGCAATGCTGGATTCACAGTCAAATGAGCACGTTCTTCTCCCTCTCCCTAGCATTTCATCTCTGTAAGAAAGTGACCAGCCACTAGAGTGGTAGCATTGTTAGAACAGCCACACTTATCACAGAGATGTTTTAAAACAGGCAAATTAAAACAAGTCAGGAGAAGGTGGCTAATCCAATTAATTAGGAAGAGAGAACTTCCAGCAGAAGGCAAAGTGGGAGACTCACCATGAGGCTTAGCGCAGCCATGCACTGCAAAACATAGATGTGCAACTGCCTATGTTTTTCACAGCCATCCTGCTTCTCCTCAGACATGCACCACTCAATCATTAGCCTATAAAACAGGTTTTGGTTTTTTTTGTCTGTGCTTTTTCAGGTGAATGTGTGGGTGTGGGGGTTGAGGTGGAGTTGGAGAAGGGGATTTATTAAAGAAGAAAGACCAGAGGGGTGAGAGGGTAGGATTTATTAGAAATGGCACAAGTAAACAAAGTTTAATGGGAAGAGTTTATGTTTGACTGAAAGTAACAGTGAAAGAGGGAGTGGAGATTATATATCAGACACCAGGCTGGGTTTGGAAGACCAGTCCAGGCAGGGTGATGCCAGATGTCATGCTTTCCATGACAGTCTTTTTAAAATATCTATTTTTAAAACTTTTAAAAATCTTTTTAAAAACTCTATTTTTTGCAGATATTGGCATTGCTCTACTCCGGAAAGACTTTAAAAGTCCACTCAACTACAGTTCTTTCTTCATTTTTTTCCTCTCTCTGCTTGCTAAATTAACACCAAGCTCACAGACCCAGATTATCTTTGCCTAAAGGAAGGCAGCACTTCTGTGCTTTGTGAGATGGCAGTTTATCAGCCCAGTTGAAATGCAGTCTTTTAGGATTTGTGCTGCTTTTCTCAAGCTCTGTGCTAATCATCCTGTTATCATCTCTGTCAGGTTTGTTGATGATAATCAGTTTTCATTCAAAGGTAGGCATATCTGAACACAAGTAGCTAAGCTTACATCCAATGATGAGTTCTTTCATTTGCAAACAGCTAAACCTAATACAGTTTTAAACTATGAGTCACCTTTTATTAAGGATAAAAGCCACCTATCACCTTCCATCTGTGTATTTGCCTATTTTGATGCAAGAACCATTGATACACTCTATTTAGTTTCATAAACAAGAAAATGCAAGTCAAAAATTCCTGGTGATTTGTTTACTGGTCAATAATACAGCCAGAATCAGATTCAAGTACTCAGTGAAATGTCTATATGGGGAGTCATTAAGAACTTAAAAATATTTAGGTTGGTGCAAAAGTAATTGCAGTTTCTGCCATTAAAGTAAAGGCAAAACCACCATCGTTTTGCACCAACCTAATGTCTTTCCCTCAATGTTCACTCACAGGCTTTGGTATGAACACGAATTTTGAATTTGTGACAAAAGTAATCTAGGTAAAGACAGAATTTAGACAGCGATGTATCAAGCTAAAGAAATTGTTTTCCCTTTTTTTCTAGGCAGAGCGATTTTGAAAGAAACACTTTGATAGACAAATAAAGGGAAAGAATGGGATCCTGCAGTCTGCTCAGGCTTTAAAGGATGATTTCTATATACTGTGCATTAGACAAAGAGAAGACTTTGTTACCCTCCTTGGGAAGAAGAAAAGAGGAAAGGGAGAAAAAAGAGGGAGAGACTTTAGCCATTGACATGGTAAATGGCTGTGCTTTGAAAAAAAATGTGATTATTTCCTATGACTCTCCCTGTTTGGTCAGTAGCCAAACTCAAAATACTTTGTGGGGATAGAATTTTGTTGAAACCAGGGAGCTGTTTAAATCATTTGTCCAGGCTGATTGATCTACAGTGAAAGTTGCTACTCTCATTGAGCATACATTTAAGAGAGGATAGAGATAAATAAATTAACAAACATATAAACAATACAATTTAATAGAGTGATAAAAGTTTCAAAGAAAGAAACACTTGGATAATGAAAGACAGTTGACTAGTGTTGGGCTGGCTAGAGATGGTGAGGAAAAGACTCTTTAAGGAGGTGACATTATGCAGAGGCAAGCAGATACCCCTCCTTCTTCCAAAATAATGCATATTCAAATGTTTTGCTAGTTGATTGTAGAGAATAAAAGATGAAATGACAGTTTTGATGTGCAAGGGGCTCACGAACTAAGAGGAGAAACAAAATACAACTAAATGAAAGACGTTTAACACAATTCTACAAACTCATTCAGAAATACCGCTTCAACATTAATCCAGTTGGAATTAATCTCTATGAGAATTGGAAGCATGACTGGTTAGCTCTATGTTAACATCTCTCTGGACAAAGGAGAGTGTGTTGGTCAAGTCTCTTGGCTGCAAACTTCAGAGTCCAATTCAAGCTTGCTTAATTGAAATAGGGAATTATTGAGGGAACTCAGAGGGGCTGTCAGAAGTGGTGGAAAAAATGGATGGCAAATCTCGGAAAACAGACAGGAAACAAGACGGTTCCTAAGACTGTGCAGCAGCAAAAATGTGACCAAGATGCTACCAGGTCATCATTTCTCTAAGCCACAGTTGCTTCTGGGGACACTGCCTCCATGAATGAATGAATCTCAGCCTTGCAGAGTCACTCATAGACTGTCTCACATCAATCAAACAAATTCTGACAGTCCTGTGCACTTTGGACACTCCCACAAACTTCAAAGTCTCAGGCAGGTATATCCAATCAGTCAAGCTAAAAGACAGTTCATTTTCCAGGTCTCAACGGGGAGGGAGAAGGTAAGCCTGGCTGGTTTCCTTTGGTTTCAACAACGAGAAATGAAACTCCCTATTCTGCTAAGACTCGCACAAGGGAATTCCCTTGAAACAGGAAAGAGGATTGAAGTTTGGGTAGGAAAAATGTCAAATATTCCAAAATACGTTACTATGGTTGCTCCCTAGCTGCATTTACATCTTTATCCCCATACTAATATTTTAAAATAAAAAGCTCTTGTCTAATGTGACTATTACTTGTATTGTCAAAAATTGCAGCCACCCAATTCCAGTACTAGAATCCCTTCCATCTCTAGACCTGTCCCAATCTCACTTCCACAGTTTCTAACATAGAGCCACTCTGTGCCACTAGGTCTCCCTAGGCCAACAGCATTATCATCATCTGGGAACTGGTTAGAAATGGAAATTCTCCAACCACAACCTGTCCCTAATGCATTGCAACCTTTACACATAGGGCTCAGCCATCTGAATTTTAAGAAGCCCACTGGATGATTCCACGTTTTATTATGGAAGGATCTTGGTCTTTGTTGGTCCATTTTTGTATAACTAGTAGTCTTCTGTTAGTTTTTTCCACTGGACATGGTAGGACTAGTACCCCAGGGGCTTTCTCAGTTCCATAAATCCTCCTTCCATTCCCCTTGGTGAAACAGTCATCTTTGGTTACCTAATAAGTTTAATTCTTATTTTATTTAAGATTAAAATTTTATCATTCACTCTTTCTTTTTTTTTTTTTTCATTGCATGAGTTTCGTAATGACTATCAGCCGTTTGTGTTGGACACTTTGATGCACTGTCCCAATCTCCCTTCTGGAATAAAAAACCCAAAAATCTAGCTGCTTTGGGGATTGCCTCCATTAAAGAGAGCCATTTCACTGGACTTCACACCCCCTTCCAGGGTGGTCCACATCCAGTAACTGATTGCTTCATAGGTATAAAGGACCGACCCTCTCCTTACCCAGTTTAGGACAATGTTGAAGGATCAACAGAGCTTAGGTACTTATAGGGCCAGCTGAGTCTTCTTTTGAAGCTACAACACAATGTGACTTTCCCCTCTGCCAGGTCCTGCTTCCTATTCCTTCCCTTCCACAGGTGTGGCTTTCCAGAACACTCCCTGATAAACCTGTATGCTAAGCCCCATCTCATATTCTGCTTCCTGGGGAGTCCCACCTGTAAAACCATTTCATTCCAAATCTAAGGAATAATTGTTATATCCACTGGGAGAAACAATTCTTCATTGAATATTAACACTCCAAAACTCCAGAAATCCAAAGTTGCAAGAATAAGACACAAACATTTTGTGAGTGGATCATTGTTTTCTGAACACATTTATTCTGACATGAAACTAACTACTTCATACTTTGCTGGTTCAGAGCATCTAACTCATCCAGCAGTTCTGCACCACCATCTCTCATGACGTTGTCTCCAAGCTGGCATCATAAGAAAAATGGCAATCATTCTTTCTCTCATTTTGCTAGGGCCAGCTGTTTCTGGATACAGAATAAAACCATTGACTGACTTTGTTGATGTCCTAATGGAAAGCAGAACATTGTTTCTCATCAAGATTTATATCAAGAGGGATTATTTCCAAATAGAAAAGTTGTTTGAATGCCACACAACTAAAATATTGACATAGGGCTATGGAGACTTCAAGCTGGATGGCAAGGAATTATATGGGATGGGGAAAATAAACTCCAGCTGGGAAAAACAGGAGCAACATTGCATGTAGCTGGCTAAGCTTTAGATAGGTGCATAAAATGGAAAGCAGTCTGGTTTGTCACAAGATTGAAAGTAAACTTTATAAATACTGTCAGGATTCAGACATGTCCATCAATATACATAAAAATATTTGATGCATCAGCTAGTTACTCTCACACATTTAAAAAATGGGGTCTGGGGCATTCAATCTCCAGTGAGCACAATTTAAATTAATTTATATGCCCTAAGGTAAAAGAAATAACCATTTTATTTGAAATATTAGATAAGTCTGACTTTCATAATTGAGATGACTCTTCTCCCTAGTTAGCCTAATAACTGAATGTTCTGTATGTGTTGCATTCCATGGGTCATGGGTGACTATTTGGACCTTATCCAAAGACAAATGGTTAGAATCACTCAAAATTAATCTGTTAACTGATTTTTTTTCATGTGCATAGGAATGCAAATGTCAACTTGTGTCTGGCAGCCTAGCAGACTAATTTGAACTATTTGAATAGTTATGAAAACTTTATTTCAGAAATTTTAAAAATTAGCAGCAGATAGGTAAACCAATTTCCCATATAAACAGAATTTATTTGACTTCTTGTCTTGACAGAAATATGAGCTAAAAGTATCTGTAAAGATTTTTCATATATATGTGAACTGTATATACTCATACATACACACACTTAACACTCATAAGAGTAAGATCAGGGAAATCATTC
Organism: Macaca mulatta; assembly: GCF_049350105.2. NCBI lineage: Eukaryota > Metazoa > Chordata > Mammalia > Primates > Cercopithecidae > Macaca > Macaca mulatta. The sequence continues at coordinate 50,644,504 of NC_133409.1, read as the reverse complement.
CAAAGTCCATTATACTTAAACTCTGTTACAAAGATCAGATTCTTCAAGTGAAGAACACCATGGGAATCAGTGGAAACTGTGCAAAGGTAAGAGAAAGAATCATGTATTATAAAACTTCAAGGGATTTAGTGTGGCTGGAAAATGATTTGTACATTAGTACGGCAAGAAATAGGGTTAGAAATGAACAAGGATGAGGTCACAATGGGCATTTTATGTCACTCCAATGAGCTTAATCCTGTTCTTCCCTTCAGTACCACAACTTCCCAAGATATTAACTTTAAACTGGAACCATAATTAAATTTCCAATCATCATTTCTTTTATTCTATCAAGTCCAACAGCCTTTGGGGAGAGGGGGAAAAAATAATCAAATCCCTAAATTCAGCTAATGATTAAGCATTTCACAGTATTCAACTAATAAGAAATATGTTTTTTAAAACAATTTTGTTTTAAATGATAATATGCATACAAGGAAACAGTTTGTAATTTCCCCATACCACAAGCCTTGCTTTAGCATGCAGGAGTTGTGTGAATCAATGAGTCCATCAAGGTAAAAGCAGACCCAGGCTGGTGCTTCAGATTTCATCATGAAACCCTGACTGCTGCCTCCCCTGTAACTTCTTCAACCAACATCCTGATAGCCATTATTTCCCCAGAAATGTCCTGCTGCTTGCTTATCCAGGAGGGCTGCCCTTCTACATTTATTAATGCTTTCTGTCATGTAACACATTTCCTGCCCAAGGTCTTTTCAGAGTCTGCAAATACGCCTGGAAGATTAACTGCTTTCCCCAGTAACAAAAGGCACTGGGCTAGCATGTGGGTGCTTGGGGCAAGGAGAAACAAAGAGAGAGACTTTCTTAGGGAAGAGAAACTACCGTGGACAGGAAACATTTTGGAAATCAGAAAAGAAAACTTCACAAAGTTTCTTATGGCTGACATCACCTAATTATCTATAAATATAAATCCTTTGCTGATGAAAAATGAAAAAGAAAGAAAAAGGCAAAGTGCATTAAATCTACCTGAGGCACATGGATTCTCATTAGGAATGAAGAGGTTTCCTTAGGGGCTCAGACTCATGAACCAGTGCTTATTTTCATGACCACTGTATTTGAACAATTGCATTCTTGTTTCCTGAATTTTATTTTTGTTTTCAAATAATGTTCTCAGGAATCTAAAATGCATACTAAAATCTATGAGGGATGCATGATTTATTTATTATATCTACTGTTAGGACCAAACTACTCTAGTTCTTCTCACAGAGACAATAATATTCTTAACAACAATCAAATTAATAGAGGAAAATGGTAAGAAATCACTATTTATAAGTATAGTTTATTTCCAAAGAAACTTTCTCAAGTGTGTGTGAATATGTAATTACTCACCTGCCATGATTGCCCATAATATGTGTGGTGCAAATTAAGAAAATGACATCTCTAATGAGATAAACTCCTATGAAAATATTCCCTGACCTTAACATTTTCATTGGGAAAGTTTTGCTAGTAAAATTTTTATTGATGGAGTTTATATGACTTTACCAGGCCAAATTTGATGATATTCATATCATTAAAAGTTTAGAGTGATTGCTCTGTCATTAGACCTAGAGTTGTTTTGAGGCAATGATAGAAAATGCAGAGAAGAACACCTAGTAGACTTGATGTAATCATAAATTTTCAATGTCCCTCTACTCTCTGTTGGGATGTAGAATTGAAAACCATTTTCCAGGCTGAATGTGGTGGCTCACGCCTGTAATCCCAGCAATTTGGGAGGCCGAGGTGGGTGGATCACCTGAGGTTAGGAGTTCAAGACCAGCCTGGCCAACATAGTGAAACACCATCTCTACTAAAAATACAAAACATTAGCTGGGCATGGTGGTGGGTGCCTGTAATCCCAGCTACTTGGGAGGCTGAGGGAGGAGAATCGCTTGAAACCAGGAGGCAGAGGTTGCCGTATGCCGAGATCGCACCATCATACTGCAGCCTGGACAACAAGAGCAAAACTCTGTCTCAAAAAACAAACAAAAAAACAAACAAAACAAAACAAAACAAAAAAACAACAAAAAGGGAAACCCATTTTCCTTGCATAATTTAATTAACCTGTCTCTTTATTTTGGAGGCTTGCTAATTCATGATCCAAAAAGACTGATTTATGGAGCATCATGAGAACAAAAGCTAGATGCTGAATAGAATAGAATTAAGCAGACTAAGAATAATATAACAACAAATTTACTTCTGAGTGGACATCAATTATAAAATGAGTTCAAGAGAATATTTACTGCTAAAGCTGGAAAGTCTGTGGTTTATTGACCTGATTTTTTTTTTTATCTGACTAGAGCTTCCTCTTATTTCTCACTGAAGAATTAAAATAATATTAAAAATAGTAACAGTAATCCTTTAATAGTGCTGATTAACAGAGATAATGTAAGTTTCCATATATATTTTTCTACTTTATAGTATATATTATTCCATTTTATATTCTCACAGAAAGTCACCAAATAAAAATTATTATTAATGATGATCAAACCATGTTCAGGGAATGTTATCATTCCAAGTTAGTTTGCAAAATTTGTTATGATACAAAAAGAATTAAAGTGAGTGCAGAGGAATGGCAAAACAACCACATTTGGCTTTGGGAGACTCTATTTTCCAAAATATTTTAAGAACTAAAATTTGATTGAGAATGTCTTAAATATCAGTCTCTTGACACAGTAGCTAAGAGATATCTTCTTTTAGAATATTAGGAAGTTATCCTAGAAAATATAAGAACACATGTCTTTTAGTATTGAGAATATTTATAAGTGAATATTTATAAATTAATATTGGGAACATTTATAAATAAAAGGAGGAGACAGTGACACATGGAGAGCGAATGTTAGCAATGAGGGAAACAAAAGTGTAACTCTCCTGGTGTTTGAATGGTGGTCCTTTTCTTATTAGGCTTTTGGGACTGGGTTGTGCAGAATGGAAGCCTAGCATTTGAGCAGGAGTTAATAGAGAGATGGATGGTGAATGGGGTCCTTTTTGCACACTCCAGAAAGTTCCAGTGTTTTTTGGTGTTCTTGCAAGAGGTCATTATGGGTAAAGCTAAGGGGTGAGCTACAGGTAGGTAGCCCACACAGTATGCTAAGGAAATTACTGGAGGCGTGATCGGGTTTGGCTGTGTCCCCATTCAGATCTCATCTTGAATTGCAGCTCCCATAATCCCCACGTGTCATGAGAGGGACCTGGTGGGAGGTAGTTAAATCATGGGGTTGGGTTTTTCCCATTCAATTCTCATGATAATGAATAAGTCTCACGAGATCTGATGGTTTTATAAAGGGCAGTTCCCGTGCAAAAGCTCTCTTGCCTGCCAACATGTAAGACGCTCCTCCTTCACCTTTCGCCATGATCGTGAGGCACCCCCAGCCATGTGGAACTGTGACTCCATTAAACCCCTTTTTCTGTATAAATTACCCAGTCTCAGGTATTTCTTCATAGCAGTATGAAAATAAACTAATACGGATGGTTAGCTTCTATTTACACACAGCCTTATCATTCTTAGAATTAGGTAATAGGCACCCCACCCTTGCCTCCACCTGACACCCACATTACTGTGAGCCCCTCTCCTGGCTCACCTAGAGTAGGAATTTGTGGAACTAACACCACATGGTCACCGGAAGCCCAGACCCTCTTCCTTCAAAATTGTGCTTGGATACCCAGGAATTGAAAATTCTCCCCGCAGTGTCCTGAGCCTCTTTCCAGGGCCCTGTGAGTCTGTTCCAGGGTCTGTTCCTCTGAGTATGGGAAACCCACTCATGGGATCACCTTTGTGCCTAGCAGATAACCAAAGGGGGGCTGTGTGTAGGCATGATGGCAGAGTCAGGGCTTGCAAGCATGTCAGGTACCTCTTGGTGTGGGACAAAGCCAAGGGTTAAAAGAAAAGGTTAACCTAGCTAGGGGCTGGGTGCTGGGACATGATTTTTCCTCACCTCTATGCTCCAGCACAGGATTTCAAGCATTCTAAATAAGATTCTGTCCTAGGGCATTATGAAAGTATATTTGTCAAACTAGGAGAACAGAACATATTTTACTTAACAGATTGTGAGCTTGACATATAACATTTAAACATTCAGACAACAGCTTGTAGATTTCCACTTGTACTCCTGCCCTAGGCGCTGCTGATGTTAAGGGTGGGTGTGCCGAATATTCTAGATGAAAGTGTTTAAGTTTATATTGCATAATAGCAGAGGCTCTTTAATGATTAGCATCTATTACAGTGCCTGACATAATAGTAAATAATTAATATTTTGGGAATGAAAGACTACATTCTTTTATTATTAATCATTTATCATTTATTCATCTTATAAGCACAGTGGTGAAAAATCGTATCTCTGGAACACAAGCTCCTGGAATGGAAAGTAAGAGACAACATTTTCTACAACAACAGAGAGTAGATTATCTGTATAGACCACTTAGCAATATCTCTGTCACTTAGTGAATCTACAGTAAACATTACCTACCATTATTAATTATATGGTCTATAGAATATGAATTCTGGATATTTCATCAGTCAACATTCAGTAAGTGTAGTTTGTGTAGTTGCTTTAAAATATGTCATCAATTTTCTAACATCATGAAAGTGTGAAAGTATCCGTGAAAAGACTTCTTGCCATCTAAATAATTTAGTATTCATCTTAATTGGTGACTCCCAGGACTTGTCAAACTATTTATTTGATTAATGTCTAGAGCAGTGACATTCTCAGAGTAGATAAAAATTTTATTTTAAGATATCTTTTAAATGAGAGAGTTTTATTGCCTTCAAATTCTAATATGCCTGTTAATTTTTCCCCATATTTGATTTTTGTTTTTGTTTTTGTTTTTGTGAGCACTCATCAATTCATACTCAGCCTATGACTCCAAAAGCACTCATCTAGGATTTTTAAACATACTGCATGCTGAGACCATTAAAGGGTTTGATTAAGTTACAAGAATACTGTATATATTTGCTAAGTGAATATTATTTTTTTAAGATAATCTGTCCAAAGGATACAAGATCTATTTATGAGTTTGTCCAAGTTTATCCCTGTATGAAAGAAGGTGACCCTAAAAAGAGCTGAGCCATAATTATTTCAGGCCTCCACAAAAAACAAACAAAAACCTCTTGACTGGGTTAGAGTCACATATACCACCTGCCTCTTAAAAAGTTCAATACTGCATTTGCCTATTTGAACAATGTTTCTGTAATAAAGCAAGGATTACAATGACTCACCTATGTTTAGTTTCAGAGAAACCCTTGCCTTTCCAGAAAAATTTGTAAGGCAGTGGTGAGGAAGAGTTTATTGGAATATTTGACATGTAAACATAAGTAAACCTCTTGTTATTTAGTGAGCCAAGATAAATCAAGTCATATCACTTTCCAAAGAATAGTGATTGCAATAGCTCATTGAAGGGGGCAGGTAAAAATCTATACATGTGCTTTTCTTGTATGGTTTGTCATTTTTATTTATAATTCTTTCCTTTCTCTCTTTGTTTCTTTTTCTTTCTTTTTACTTTGGCTTTATTCATATATACTACTCAAAATCCTTTTGGGAATAGGCAGAACAAAAATACTATGGACCCCATAGTGTAAACTCATGAAAGTTGCTGTGTGTTTTCAGTACCTGTCTCAGGGTCTGATCCAGTATACTGGCAATATGTACATAGCCAATAAATGAATAAAATAAGTAGAATATTTAACTATTTTAAAGGGATCCCAGATTCTACTAGCAGTTTGCAAAATCCACATGAAACTATAACTTGACAGGGAGAAATTATATCCTGAGCAGGAGAAATCAAATTTCGGTCTCCTAAACCTGTTTAAACCTAAACCAATCACTAATAGCATTACTGATTGAATCAAGCTGCCTTACTTTGCTGCAAAGCCCATTGCTTGGGCACAGGCATTGAGGATAACAATAAGGAGGCCAATTTTCTGGAAAGTACTATGTTCTGTGCCCTTTCTGCCACTGTCTGTCACCAAAGAGGTGTTTAAACAGTTAAGGGAATTCAGTTCTGGATTATCACAATATAAATTTAAGCCAAGTGGTAAAAGTCCATTTTCCTCAGTTTTTCCAAATGTTGTTCCTCACATCCCTAGAAAAACACCCATTCTCTCCATATACATTTTCCATTATTCACATGAGGGAGCTGCATTCTTGCTGCTCTGTTGAGCCATGTTGCCTCAGTGAATGTCAGCTTGGCATCGGTCAATAGGAAGAGCTGTTCATAGGCAACTGTACCATGCTCAACAACCTGCTGTCCACTGGTCATTGCAGTCCCATGGGACTATATTGACAAACCAGTAGCCCTTCTAGAATTGTAAATGTATGTGGGTGGAAAAAAAAGATGGAATTGTGACAATATTGCTATAAATATATATTGGTACAACACTGTATTTATACCTTTCATCATATATCATTTGATTATAACAATACCTCTGTGAGCTAGAAAGAATAATTATTAGTATATTCATTTCAGAGCTAAGCTAACTGATACTCAGAAAGATTCAGTAGCTGGTCCAAGCTTCATTGCTCACTTTGTTAGTAAGGCAGAAATGTGGCCCTGTGCCATGCTGTCTCTCTAGCTGTGTCCTATAGGACACAATTAAAATGAAAATTAGCCATAGGGAGAAAGGAGAGAGAGGTGCTTAGATTCCTAAAAGGAGATTTTTTTTCTGAAGATTCTGCAAGGATGAAAAAGAAGAGCCAATTTAATTAAAATCCTTAGGAAAATAGTATAAATATCATCCAAGGCTTCTCCCAATTGCATAGTGTTGGAATTTGAAAGCTTACTTTATATTGGATGCATTACATGTATCATATGAACAAGTGCTACCATAGACTGGATGAGTCCTTTCATCAATAAAATAAAATGAAATAAAATAAAATAAAATAAAATAAAATAAAATAAAATGCATCAGTTTCAATGGAAACCAGGATGAAAAGTAAAATTATTTTTTTTATCTACCTCCAAAACTGTGATCTCATTTTAGTAATGAATAGCTAAGCTAAACTTATTTGCTGCTTCAGGTACTCTTCTATATATTTTAAATCACTGAGTCTTCATAATAACCCTAGGAGCTTAGTTCTATAATTGTGCCATTTAATAGATGAAGAAACTGAGGCACACACTGGTTAGAATGTGCCTGAGGTCACACCACTAGTGACTAGCAGAGGGAGAATTTGAACCTATCCCATATCCTTTACTTTTAACACTAGGTTCAAACGTCTCTGAAATAAATGGCAGACTAACATTTCTCTGGTAGAAAACTCATACATGATACAGTTTCTTGGTGGATAGCTTCCTCTTACAAAAGTTACTGCCAAATATAAAATGCAATGTTTTATTTTGCGTGTTTTTTATTCCATCAATAATAAGTACAACAGTGTGGTCATTGTGATTTCAGGATCAAATAAAATACAGAAACACCAAAGGGTCTATTTTCACTTGAACTCGCAGGCACTGCAGATACAATCACCTATTATTCTCATATATTTTTGATGTGGATCTCTAGAAGGAGATAAAACAATGATGAGATCATACTGAGTGCCTGTGTTTCAGGTGAAGTGTGTCACAGTTTGTTAAACTCCTCGAAAATAGGGATTAAATTATCTATACAGGAAGTCACCACTTTCATCCAGAGAATGACCACAAAATTGTTCCATGAAAACATACACACAAAGAAGCAGTATAAAGTTAAATGTAAAAATAAAATGTCTGGGAGGTGTGCCCAAGATGGCCCAATAGGAACAGCTCCAGCCTCCAGCTCCCAGCATGAATGACACAGAAGTTGGGTGATTTCTGCATTTTCAACTGAGGTACCAGGTTCATCTCAGTGGGGAGTGCCGGACAATCAGTGCTGGTCAGCTGGTGCAGCCCAATCGGTGAGAGCTGAAGCAGGGTGAGGCATCACCTCATCTGGGAAGTGCAAGGGGGAAGGGAATCCCTTTTCCTAGCCAAGGGAAACTGAGACACACAACACCTGGAAAAATCAGGTAACTCCCACCCTAATACTGTGCTTTACCAAGGGTCTTAGCAAACGGCACACCAGGAGATTATATCCCACACCTGGCCCAGAGGGTCCCACACCCACAGAGCCTCCCTCATTGCTACCACAGCAGTCTGAGATCTAACTGCAAGGCAGTAGCGAGGCTGGGGGAGAGGTGCCCACCATTGCCTAGGCTTAAGTAGGTAAACAAAGCCACTGGGAAGCTCAAACTGAGTGGAGCCCACCACAACTCAAGAAGGCCTGTCTGCCTCTGTAGACTACTCCTCTGGTGACAGGTCACAGCTAAACAAAAAGCAGCAGAAACCTCGGCAGAGGTAAACGCCCCCATCTGACAGCTTTGAAGAGAGCAGTGGATCTCCCAGCACGGAGGTTGAGATATGAGAAGGGACAGACTGCATGCTCAAGTGGGTCCCTGACTCCTGAGTAGCCTAACTGGGAGATATCCCCCACTAGGTGCAGACCGAAACCTCACACCTCACACGGTGGGGTACACCCTTCTGACGAAGCTTCTAGAGCAAGAATCTGACAGCAAAACTCTCTGTTCAACAATATTCTATCTTCCGCAGCCTCTGCTGCTGATATCCAGGCAAAGAAGATCTAGAGTGGACCTCAAGCAAACTCCAACAGACCTACAGCTGAGGGGCTTTATTGTTAGAAGGAAAACTAACAAACCGAAAGGACACCCATGCCAAAATCCCATCAGTACATAACCATCATCAAAGACCAAAGGCAGATAAAACCACAAAGATGGGGAAAAAGCAGTGCAGAAAGGTTGGAAATTCAAAAAATCAGAGCGCATCTCCCCCTCCAAAGGAACGCAGCTCATTGCCAGCAACTGAACAAAGGTGGACGGAGAATGACTTTGACGAGTTGACAGAAGAAGGCTTCAGTCGATCAAACTTCTCAGAGCTAAAGGAGGAACTATGTACCCAGCACAAAGAAACTAAAAACCTTGAAAAAAGATTTGATGAATTGCTAACTAGAATAACCAATGTAGAGAAGTCCTTAAAAGAACTGATAGAGATGAAAACCATAACACGAGAACTATGTGACCAATGCACAAGTTTCAGTAACTGACTCAATCATCTGGAAGAAATATTATTAGCGATTGAAGATCAAATGAATGAAATGAAGCGAGAAGAGAAGTGTAGAAAAAAAAAAGAGTATAAAGAAATTAACAAAGGCTCCAAGAAATATGGGATTATGTGAAAGGACCAAATCTACGTTTGATTGGTGTACCTGAAATTGATGGGCAAAATGGAACCAAGCTGGAAAACACTTTGCAGGATGTCATCCAGGAAAACTTCCCCAACCTAGTAAGGCAGGCCAACATTCAAATCCAGGAAATACAGAGAACGCCACAAAGATACTCCTTGAGAAGAGCAACTCCAAGACACATAATTACCAGATTCACCAAAGTTGAAATGCAGGAAAAAATGTTAAGGGCAGCCAGAGAGAAGATCAAGTTACACACAAACGGAAGCCCATCAGACTAACAGCAGATCTCTCAGCAGAAACTCTTCAAGCCAGAAGAGTGGGGGCCAATATTCAACATTCTTAAAGAAAAGAATTTTAAACCCAGAATTTCATATCCAGCCAAACTAAGTTTCATAAGTGAAGGAGAAATAAAATCCTTTACAGACAAGCAAATGCTGAGAGATTTTGTCACCACCAGGCCTGCCCTACAAGAGATCCTGAAGGAAACACTAAACATGGAAAGGAACAACAGGTACCAACCATTGCAAAAACATGTCTAAAGGTAAAGTCTATCGATGCTAGGAAGAAATTGCATCAACTAGTGAGCAAAATAAACAGCTAATATCATAATGACAGGATGAAATTCACACATAACAATATCAACCTTAAATAAAAATGGACTAAATGGTCCAATTAAAAGACACAGACTGGCAAATTGGATAAAGAGTCAAGACCCATCAGTTTGCTGTATTCAGGAGACCCATCTCACATGTAAAGACACACATAGGCTCAAAATAAAGGGATGGAGGAAGATCTACCAAGCAAATAGAAAACGAAAAAAAGCAGGGGTTGCAATCCTAGTCTGTCATAAAACAGACTTTAAACCCTAAAAGACCAAAAGAGACAAAGAAGATCATTACATAATGGTAAAGGGATCAATTCATCAGGAAGAGATGACTATCCTAAATATATATGCACCCAATATAGGAGCACCCAGATTCATAAAGCAAGTCCTTAGAGACGTACAAAGAGACTTAGACTCCCATACAATAATAATGGGAGATTTTAACACTCCACTGTCAACATTAGACAGATCAATGAGACAGAAAGTTAACAAGGATATCCAGGAATGGAACTCAACTCTGTACCAAGCAGACCTAATAGACATCTACAGAACTCTCCACCCCAAATCAACAGAATAGACATTCTTCTCAGCACCACATCACACTTATTCCAAAATTGACCACATAATTGGAAGTAAAACACTCCACAGCAAATGCAAAAGAACAGAAATTATAACAAACTGTCTCTCAGACCACAGTGCAATCAAACTAGAACTCAGGACTAAGAAAATCAATCAAAACCGCTCAACTACATGGAAACTGAACAACCTGCTCCTGAATGACTACTGGGTACATAATGAAATGAAGGCAAAAAATAAAGATGTTCTTTGAAACCAATGAGAACAAAGATACAATATACCAGAATCTCTGGGACACATTTAAAGCAGTGTGTAGAGGGAAATTTATAGCACTAAATGCTCACAAAAGAAAGGAGGAAAGATCTAAAATTGACACCCTAGCATCACAATTAAAAGAACTAGAGAAGCAAGAGCAAACGCATTCAAAACCTAGCAGAAGGCAAGAAATAACTAAGATCAGAGCAGAACTGAAGAAGATAGAGACACAAAAAACCCTCCCAAAAATCAGTGAATCCAGGAGTTGGTTTTTTTGAAAAGATCAACAAAATTGATTGACTGCTAGCAAGACTAATAAAGAAGAAAAGAGAGAAGAATCAAATAAATGCAATAAAAAATGAGAAAGGGGATATCACCACCGACCCCACAGAAATACAAACTACCATCAGAGAATACTATAAACACCTCTACACAAATAAACTAGAAAACCTAGAAGAAATGGATAATTTCCTGGACACTCACACTCTCCCAAGACTAAACCAGGAAGAAGATGAATCCCTGAATAGACCAATAACAGGCTCTGAAATTGAGGCAATAATTAATAGCCTACCAACCAAAAAAAGTCCAGGACCAAACAGATTCACAGCCGAATTCTACCAGAGGTACAAGGAGGAGTTGGTACCATTCTTTCTGAAACTATTCCAATCAATAGAAAAAGAGGGAATCCTCCCTAACTCATTTTGTGTGGCCAACATCATCCTGATACCAAAGCCTGACAAAGATACAACAAAAAAAGAGAATTTTAGACCCATATCCCTGATGATCATTGATGCAAAAATCCTCAGTAAAAAATACTGGCAAACCGAATCCAGCAGCACATCAAAAGGCTTATCCTACATGATCAAGTGGGCTTCATCCCTGGGATGCAAGGCTGGTTCAACATACGCAAATCAATAAACGTAATCCAGCATATAAACAGAACCAAAGAAAAAAACCACATGATTACCGCAATAGATGCAGAAAAAGCCTTTGACAAAATTCAACAGCCCTTCATGCTAAAAACTCTCAATAAATTCGGTATTGATGGACATATCTCAAAATCATAAGAGCTATTTATGACAAACCCACAGCCAATGTCAAACTGAATGGGCAAAAACTAGAAGCATTCCCTTTGAAAACTGGCACGTGACAGGGATGCCCTCTCTCACCACTCCTATTCAACATAGTGTTGGAAGTTCTGGCTAGGGCAATCAGGCAAGAGAAAGAAATAAAGATTATTCAGTTAGGAAAAGAAGAAGTCAAATTGTCCCTGTTTGCAGATGACGTGATTGTATATCTAGAAAACCCCATGGTCTCAGCCCACAATCTCCTTAAACTCATAAGCAACTTCAGCAAAGTCTCAGGATACAAAATTAATGTGCAAAAATCACAAGCATTCTTGTACACCAGTAACAGACAGAGAGAGCCAAATCATGAATGAACTCCCATTCACAATAGCTTCAAAGAGAATAAAATAGCTAGGAATCCAACTTAAAAGAGATGTAAAGGACCTCTTCAAGGAGAACTACAAACCACTGCTCAGTGAAATAAAAGAGGACACAAACAAATGAAAGAACATACCATGCTCATGGATAGGAAGAATCAATATTGTGAAAATGGCCATACTGCCCAAGATAATTTATAGATGCAATGTCATCCCCATTAAGCTACTGGGGCCTATTGTGGGGAGGGATAGCATTAGGAGATATACCTAATGTAAATGATGAGTTAATGGGTGCAGCACACCAACATGGCACATGTATACATATGTAACAAATCTGCACATTGTGCACATGTACCTTAGAACCTTTTTTTTTTTTAATATACTTTAAGTTCATGTGCAAACATGTGCATAACGTGCAGGTTTGTTACATATGTATAACCTTGCCATGTTGGTGTGCTGCACCCATCAACTAGTCAGCACCCATCAACTCGTCATTTATATAAAGTATAACTCCCAATGCAATCCCTCCCCCATTCCCCCTCCCCGTGATATGTCCCGGTGTGTGATGTTCCCCTTCCTGAGTCTAAGTGATCTCATTATTCAGTTCCCACCTGTGAGTGAGAACACGTGGTGTTTGGTTTTCTGTTCTTGCGATATTTAGCTCAGAATGATGGTTTCCAGCTGCATCCATGTCCCTACAAAGGACACAAACTCATCCTTTTTTATGACTGCATAATATTCCATGGTGCATATGTGCCACATTTTCTTAATCCAGTCTGTCACTGATGGACATTTGGGTTGATTTCAAGTCTTTGCTATTGTGAATAGTGCTGCAATAAACGTACCTGTGCATGTGTCTTTATAGCAGCATGATTTATAATCCTTTGGGTATATACCCAGTAATAGGATGGCTGGGTCATATGGTACTTCTAGTTCTAGATCCTTGAGGAATTGCCATACTGTTTTCCATAATGGTTGAACTAGTTTACAATCCCACCAACAGTGTAAAAGTGTTCATATTTCTCCACATCCTCTCCAGCACCTGTTGTTTCCTGACTTTTTAATGATCGCCATTCTAACTGGTGTGAGATGGTATCTCATTGTGGTTTTGATTTGCATTTCTCTGATGGCCAGTGATGATGAGCATTTTTTCATGCGTCTGTTGGCTGTATGAATGTCTTCTTTTGAGAAATGTCTGTTCATATCCTTTGCCCACTTTTTGATGGGGTTGTTTGTTTTTTTCTCGTAAATTTGTTTGAGTTCTTTGTAGGTTCTGGATATTAGCCCTTTGTCTGATGAGTAGATTGCAACAATTTTCTCCCATTCTGTAGGTTGCCTGTTCACTCTGATGGTAATTTCTTTTGCTGTGCAGAAGCTCTTTAGTTTAATGAGATCCCATTTGTCAATTTTGGCTTTTGTTGCCATTGCTTTTGGTGTTTTAGACATGAAGTCCTTGCCCATGCCTATGTCCTGAATGGTATTACCTAGGTTTTCTTCTAGGGTTTTTATGGTATTAGGTCTAACATTTAAGTCTCTAATCCATCTTGAATTAGTTCTCGTATAAGGCGTAAGGAAAGGATCCAGTTTCAGCTTTCTACTTATGGCTAGCCAATTTTCCCAGCACCATTTATTAAATAGGGAATCCTTTCCCCATTTCTTGTTTTTCTCAGGTTTATCAAAGATCAGATGGCTGTAGATGTGTGTTACTATTTCTGAGGACTCTGTTCTGTTCCATTGGTCTATATCTCTGTTTTGGTACCAGTACCATGCTGTTTTGGTTACTGTAGCCTTGTAGTATAGTCTGAAGTCAGGGAGCGTGATGCTTCCAGCTTTGTTCTTTTGACTTAGGATTATCTTGGAGATGCAGGTTCTTTTTTGGTTCCATATGAACTTTAAAGCAGTTTTTTCCAATTCTGTGAAGAAACTCCTTGATAGCTTGATGGGGATGGCATTGAATCAATAAATTACCTTGGGCATTATGGCCATTTTCACGATATTGATTCTTCCTATCCATGAGCATGGTATGTTCTTCCATTTGTTTGTGTCCTCTTTTATTTCACTGAGCAGTGGTTCGTAGTTCTCTTTGAAGAGGTCCTTTACATCCCTTGTAAGTTGGATTCCTAGCTATTTTATTCTCTTTGAAGCAATTGTGAATGGAAGTTCATTCATGATTTGGCTCTCTGTTTGTCTGTTACTGGTATTTAAGAATGCTTTTGATTTTTGCACATTAATTTATCCATTTCTTCTAGATTTTCTAGTTTATTTGCGTAGAGGTGTTTATAGTATTCTCTGAGGTAGTTTGCATTTCTGTGGGGTCGGTGGTGATATCCTCTTTATCATTTTTTATTGCGTCTATTTGATTCTTCTCTCTTTTCTTCTTTATTAGTCTTGCTAGTGGTCTATCAATTTTGTTGATCTTTTCAAAAAACCAACTCCTGGATTTGTTGATTTTTTGGAGGGGTTTTTGTGTCTCTATCTCCTTCAGTTCTGCTGTGATCTTAGCTATTTCTTGCCTTCTGCTAGGTTTTGAACGTGTTTTCTTTTGCTTCTCTAGTTATTTTAATTGTGATGTTAGAGTGTCAATTTTTGATCTTTCCAGCTTTCTCTTGTGGGCATTTTGTGCTATAAATTTCCCTCTACACAATGCTTTAAATGTGTCCCAGAGATTCTGGTATATTGTATCTTTGTTCTCATTGGTTTCAAAGAACATTTTTATTTCTGCCTTCATTTTGTTATGTACCCAGTAGTCATTCAGGAGCAGGTTATTCAGTTTCCATGTAGTTGAGCGGTTTTGATTGATTTTCTTAGTCTTGAGTTCTAGTTTGATTGCACTGTGGTCTGAGAGACAGTTTGTTATAATTTCTGTTCTTTTGCATTTGCTGTGGAGTGCTTTGCTTCCAATTATGTGGTCAATTTTGGAATAAGTGTGATGTGGTGCTGAGAAGAATGTCTATTCTGTTGATTTGGGGTGGAGAGTTCTGTAGATGTCTATTAGGTCTGCTTGCTGCAGAGATACATTCCATTCCTGGATATCCTTGTTAACTTTCTGTCTCATTGATCTGTCTAATGTTGACAGTGGAGTGTTAAAATCTCCCATTATTATTGTATGGGAGTCTAAGTCTCTTTGTAAGTCTCTAAGGACTTGCTTTATGAATCTGGGTGCTCCTGTATTGGGCGCATATATATTTAGGATAGTTAGCTCTTCCTGTTGAATTGATCCCTTTACCATTATGTAATGGCCTTCTTTGTCTCTTTTGATCTTTGTTGGTTTAAAGTCTGTTTTATCAGAGACTAGGGATCACCCAACACGGAGGTTGAGAGCTGAGAACGGACAGACTGCCTGCTCAAGTGGGTCCCTGACCCCTGAGTAGCCTAACTGGGAGACATCCTCCACTAGGGGCAGACCGACACCTCACACCTCGCACGGTGGAGTACAACCCTGAGAAGAAGCTTCCAAAGCAAGAATCAGACAGGTACACTCACTGTTCAGCAGTATTCTATCTTCTGCAGCCTCTGCTGCTGATACCCAGGCAAACAGGGTCTGGAGTGGACCGCAAGCAATCTCCAACAGACCTACAGCTGAGGGTCCTGACTGTTAGAAGGAAAACTAACAAACAGGAAGGACACCCACACCAAAACCCCATCAGTACGTCACCATCATCAAAGACCAGAGGCAGATAAAACCACAAAGATGGGGGAAAAGCAGGGCAGAAAAGCTGGAAATTCAAAAAATAAGAGTGCATCTCCCCTGGCAAAGGAATGCAGCTCATCGCCAGCAATCGAATAAAGTTGGACGGAGAATGACTTTGACGAGATGAGAGAAGAAGACTTCAGTCCATCAAACTTCTAAGAGCTAGCGGAGGAATTACGTACCCAGCGCAAAGAAACTAAAAATCTTGAAAAAAGAGTGGAAGAATTGATAACCAGAATAATTAATGCAGAGAAGGCCATACACGAACTGACAAAGATGAAAACCATGACATGAGAAATACGTGACAAATGCACAAGCTTCAGTAACCGACTTGATCAACTGGAAGAAAGAGTATCAGTGATTGCGGATCAAATGAATGAAATGAAGCGAGCAGAGAAATCTAAAGAAAAAAGAAAAAAAATAAATGAACAAAGCCTGCAAGAAGTATGGGATTATGTAAAAAGACCAAATCTACGTCTGATTGGGGTGCTTGAAATTGATCGGGAAAATGGAACCAAGTCGGTAAACACTCTTCAGGATATCATCCAGCAGAACTTCCCCAACCTAGTAGGGCAGGCCAACATTCAAATTCAGGAAATACAGAGAACACCACAAAGATACTCCTCGAGAAGAGCAACTCCAAGACACATAATTGCGAGATTCACCAAAGTTGAAATGAAGGAAAAAATCTTAAGGGCAGCCAGAGAGAAAGGTCGGGTTACCCACAAAGGGAAGCCCATCAGACTAACAGCAGATCTCTCAGCAGAAACTCTTCAAGCCAGAAGAGAGTGGGGGCCAATATTCAACATTCTTAAAGAAAAGAATTTTAAACCCAGAATTTCATATCCAGCCAAACTAAGTTTCATAAGTGAAGGAGAAATAAAATCCTTTACAGATAAGCAAATGCTTAGAGATTTTGTCACCACCAGGCCTGCCTTACAAGAGACCCTGAAGGGAGCACTAAACATGGAAAGGAACAACCGGTACCAGCCGTTGCAAAAACATGCCAAAATGTAAAGACCATCGAGGCTAGGAAGAAACTGCATCAACTAACGAGCCAAATAACTAGTTAATATCATAATGGCAGGATCAAGTTCACACATAACAATCTTAACCTTAAATGTAAATGGACTAAATGCTCCAATTTAAAGACAAAGACTGGCAAACTGGATAAAGAGTCAAGACCCATCAGTTTGCTATATTCAGGAGACCCATCTCACATGCAGAGACATACATAGGCTCAAAATAAAGGGATGGAGGAAGATCTACCAATAAAATGGAGAACAAAAAAAAAGCAGGGGTTGCAATACTAGTCTCAGATAAAACAGACTTTAAACCCTAGAACTTAAAGTATAATAAAAAA
The DNA here is from genome assembly GCF_049350105.2 of Macaca mulatta. Taxonomy (NCBI): domain Eukaryota; kingdom Metazoa; phylum Chordata; class Mammalia; order Primates; family Cercopithecidae; genus Macaca; species Macaca mulatta. The sequence continues at coordinate 50,627,333 of NC_133409.1, read as the reverse complement.
TTTTAAAAAAATAAAAAAAAAGGTCTGAAGGCAAGTGTATCAACATAAAGTAATAATTGCCTCTAAATGGGAGAGTGGTAATGAATTTAAAACAATGCTAATGTTGCTTAAAAATTGAAAGTAAGTATGTGCTGTTTTTCAAATTATTTGAAAAATAATATATATTTCTTAAAAATTCTAGAAGATTCATAGGACAATTAATAACCACAAAAAATTAATTACTATATGAAAAGTTGCCATAAGATGACATGCGCAGCCATGCCCAGCTAATTTTGTATTTTTAGTAGAGATGGGGTTTCTCCTTGTTGGTCAGGCTGGTCTCGAACTCCTGACCTCAGGTGATCCACCTGCCTCAGCCTCCCAAAGTGCTAGGATTGCAGGCATGAGCCACCGCACCCAGCCACAGTACAATTTTATAATTTGGGTTTGATTACTAACCAAGGACTTAGACATAGTGTATCAACTATTTTTTAAACATGTATAACATGTATAACTATTTTAAACATGTATAACAATGGTCAGCAAACTTTTTCTGTAAAGGGCCAGATGACGATTATTTCAAGCTTTGCAATCCATAAATTCTCTATCATAACTACCGAGCCTGTGTAGCATAGACACAGTCATACACAATATAGAAACAAATGAGCAGACCTGTGTCCCAATAAAACTTTATTTACAAAAACAAGAAGCAAGCTGGACTTGGCCTATGGCTATAGTTTGGTGATCCTGTAAAAAAATATTATTTTCCAAGTTGTAGAGTTACAGAAAATTAATCTGTTTAAGTTATGGATTAAAATTAAATTTTAAAATTTCAATTTTTAATCATACTAAATATTTCAAGTGTAATCACCACATATAGTTCCTGCCACCATATAGTATAGCACAGGAAGCACTTTTATTGTCCTAGAAAGTTTGCTGGCTAGCATAGCTATAGATCCAGATATGATTGACAGAAAGAAAGATATATGATAGATAGAAAGATAGATTGATGGATAGGAGGGTGGAACAAGATGGCCAAATAGAAGCCTAAACTGTTTATTCCCACCCCCAACCCTGCAGATGGATGGAGGAATGGATAGATAGTTAGATGGATAGATAGATAGGTAGATAGATAGATAGATAGATAGATAGATAGATAGATAGATAGATAGAGATGGATAGATAGATAATAGACATATATACAGATAGATGATAGCTAAATAGAGATAGATGATAGATATAGATTATATATAGATAGAGATAGATAGATAGATAGATAGATAGATAGATAGATAGATAGATAGATATAGATGATCGATGGATAGGTTGAAAGAGAAATAAGATAGTGGTAGAGACAAAGATAGAGCTAGAAAAATATAAAGATACAGAAATACACATACAGAGGGACTGATTCTCTGAGGAGGTGATACTTGGTCAGAATAATGAGGAGATTAGTATCTTCTCATGAAAAATACTGTGACAGAGAGTTCCAGGGAGAGGCAGGAACAAGTACAAAGGCTGAGACGTAGAACAAGCTTACTGTAGAAGGACAGAACAGAATGCGGGACGGGGAAGACTTAGAGGAGACAGTCAGGGGCAAATCATACAAGTTCTCATAACTAGTTTGGATTCTAGGTTAATGCCAAAGAAATTCATTGGGGTGTTTGAAGTAAGGGATACCTTATTCTGATTTACATTTTTGACAGGTAACTTTGGTACATATGTGGAGAATGGACTGTTTGGTTGCAAAGTTAGAAGTACAGCATTCTTACAGAAGACTATCGTAGTAATCCAGGCAAGAGATAATAGTGGCTTGGACTGGAGGTAGCAGAGAAGATAGGAAAACATTTAGATTAGATTTTGAAGGTAATGTCAACTAGATATGCTATTGAATTGGATGAGTAGAGAGAGGGAAAAAGAAATAGTAAGGGTCACTTCTAGCTTATTTCTTGGAAATGGAAATGGCAACTAAGAAGAGAACAGGATTGGGGAGGAAATCCAGAGCTCTGCTTTAAAGCAGGAAACTAAGATGCCCATTGGACATATACATTAGTTTCCTAGGGCCGCAGTAACAAATTCCCACAAACTTGATGGCTTAAAACAACACAACTTTATTCTCTCATGGTCCTGGAGGCCAGAAATACAACATCGATTTCACTGGGCCAAATGCAAGGTGTTAGCAGAGACTGACTTCCTTTGGAAGCTCCAGCAGAATTCATTTCTTGCCAATTCTGTCTTCTGGTGGCTGTTAGTTCTCTTTGGCTCCATGGTCACATTCCCTTCTTCTCTTCTTTGTATCTTCTCTTCTGTCTATGAGAAATTTTGTCAGCCTCTCTCTTACCGGGACATATATGATTGTATTTAGGACCCACCTGGATAATCCAGGATAATTTCTTTTTATCAAGATCATTAATTTAGTCATTTTTGCAGACTCTTTTTTCCAGATAAAGCAACGTCCACAGATTCTTGGATATCCTTTTCTAGGAGGTGAGAGTGGGAGGAGGCATTTTCCACTGTACCTCAATATCCAGGGGGAATTATTGAACTGAATATGTGCATTTGAACTTAAAAGAAGAGAACAGGAACTACATACATGAGTTCAGGTGTGGTATATAGATGACAGATAAAGAAATAGCACAAGTGTAATCACTTAAGATGGGATGGAAGGGAGGGTTAAGAACCAGCCCCTATGACAGCCACAAATTTAGAAGTTTGACAGAAAAAGAAGTGTTTGCAAAAACAGACTGAAAAGGGAAATCTACTGGGATAGAAAGAAAAACAGGAAAATGTGGTGCTTCTGACTCCAAAGTGGAAAGATATTTTAGAAAAAAAAAGATTATGGAGTACACCATAAAACAGACTTTATAAAATTAATATCACAGAATCCATTAACTTTAATCACAATACAACTAAGGTAGACATCTACTACAAAATTACTGAAACAAAGTATCTATCTGGAAATTAAAAACATTCTTCTAAATAATTCATGGGTCAAAAAAAATCATAAGAGAAATGTAAAAATACTTAGAACTCCTCAGAAACAAAAATGCAATCTAGCAACTTTTTAAAATAATAGATACAATATTTAGCAGACTGAAAATTTATAAGCTATTACAAGGAAGAAAAGCTGACTGATCACTAAGAAAATAGAATGAACAAAGCAATAAAGTAAAATAAATGAATTTGAAAACAAATATACATAGAATGGACCAACAAAAACCAAAGCAATTTTTCTGAAAAGGTTGAAATTTACTAAATCTTTGACTTGGCTGAAAAAGGAAAAGCAAGAAATAACGTATCTGAAATGAGGAGGTCTGTAACTACAGATGAGAGAGAAACCGGAAAGATAATAAAGAATGCTAAAAGAAGTTCAGGATAATGGTTGTGAAAACTAAGAGGAAGTAAATTATTTTCTAGAAAACTGTAACTTACTAAAGCTAATTTCAAAAAAAAAATGAAAAATTAAAAAACGCTTATAATCATTAAAGATTTTGAATAAGCAATTTAAAATCTACCCATAAAAACACACAATGCTAAGCCTTTTATTGATGATACCTGCTGAACATTCAAGTTATATATAATTTTAATCTATTCAAACCCTTCCAGGGAATAGAAAGAGAGGGAACAATCTGTAACTCATATGAAGTTGGTGAGTCTGATTTTCTAATACAAGCTTCCCTAAAGAGAACACACACAGGAAAGGAATTAACATGTCATCACATTTATGAACATAGATGAAAAGATTTTATCAAACTAAATATACAATATTTTTAAAAATAAATTCAATATAGCCTAATTGGGTTTATTCTGAGTGTCCAATAGTATTGACCTACAAAAAAACACCTGAGGCAAACTTAATATAAATAGAAAGTTGATTTGGCCCAAGCTTGAGGACTGCAAACCGAGAACACAGATCTAAATTGCCCTGAATATACACTCTGATTAGCATCAGTTGTAAGTGGATTTATAAAGGAAAAGAAAGGGCAGTTTGTAAGTTTTTTACCAAGAATTTGCATTAAAATATCATAAGCTATCAATTGGCTATACATCGTTCTTTGTATCACAAATTCCAGGACTTAAATCCAATGCAGGAGGCGGCTAGTGAGGAACAAAATGCCGTTAAATGACTGGCCCCAGGAAGGGGTGTGTCAGGGAGGGAATGATTGAAGTCCCATACTGATGTTTCTCTGGGACTGATACATTTTGCATACCTCACAAAGCTCAGACTGCTGTGAGGTATTTTTCTTTCCTCAACAGGCAAACATTAGATTAAATAGTATGACACGATAATAAAGGAGAGAATTCATACGATCAAAATTGTTTGTAATAGAAAAAAACAACCTCCACAATAACAACAACCTAAGGTCCGTTAATAGAAGAATGAATGAATCAAATGTGGCGTATTTATTCCATGGAATAATGTACAACAAATGAGAATGGTGAAATGGTTGGAAATAGGTCCACATACTAACAGGAGTAAATTTCATAAACATAACTTAGATCAAAAAAGACACTTTGTAGAATATATACAATATAAAACAATTCTTATAAAATCTAAAAACATGCTAAACAATCTTATATATCTTTAGGGAAACATACATATGTATTAAAAGTAGAAATGTATACTTGAAAATGATTTTAAAAAGATAATTTAAAAATGAAAAAAATATTCAGTATCGTGGTTACTTTGGAGGCAATGGAGGTAGAAATGAGATCAAAAAGGAGTTTCATATTTTATTTCAGATAATGGAAAAGTGGATTTTCAGCACATTAATCTTTTTTCATCTTTTATGTTTGAAATATTATTACTCTAAACATTTTTTATGGGTGAGGAGAGGTAACAAAGAGGGGAGTAAAGGGAAGGAAATTTGATAGAGTTGAGAGGCTGTATGTCCCAAAATGTTTGAAAGTTTGTTGGGCTAGCAATAGTAGAAAAAGGAAGCTAAAAATGTTATCGACCATGGTCTGTTAGGCTCTCAAGCCATAGATATTGAACTGACATGAAGCCAAAAAGTGTCCCAGACAAGGTTTTATTGGGGCTTATGATTGAGCACAAGGGAGTCAGCGTAAGAGGAAAAATTATCTGGTTGGCTTCCCAAAGGGAGCTGGAAGGACAGTATTAGAGGGGCTATAGCAGGAAAGGAGAGATGTTTTAGCATGCAGAGACAGGAAATATCAGCGCCTGTGCACTTGGATAACATGCTTCTTTGTGTGTTGCATGCCTAATTGGCATGTTAAATCTCTATCCCTGGATGTGATTTTTAGTATTATAATGAAGCTAGGGGTTAGAATCGGTCACTCTCAGGCTTTGTGCACATGTCAGTAGTGGGGGTACCAGCAAGAGATGGAAGTTAGAAGTTGGATACCTGAAATTGAGTTTCAGAAATGCAAAATTTAAGGCAGTAACGAAAGTGGTAATGTATCCATGGAGTACATAGTTTCATATGGAGTAAAAGATCATTGCTGTCGAAGAGGCCACAAAACTAATGGGTCAATGTGTTAAATAAATTACCTACCTAGAATTTGAAATTGCCCAGAGTTATAGCAAAAATAACAATGGAGAAGACAACAGTGGTCCAGTGTCAATGTATAATGACTATATCCTGGAAATCTCCACTGATAGCAACGAGGAGGGGCAATATGGCAGTCTGATTTTCAAAAGGCCTGGTTTCTTTCTTTCTTCTTTTTGTTTTGTTTTGTTCTAATACATAAGGAAGATAAAAGATTTTAAAAAGTAAACCGAGAGCAAAGGGGTCATAAATTCACCTGCTGAACCTGATACATGGGTTCAGAGGTGAAGGTAGTTGGAAGAGGCTTTATTTGGTAGTATTTCAAGCAAAGCAATGTCTCTGGGGGGCAGCCAAATTCGGTTATAGCTAGATGATGAATGAAGGTAATGTTCAGAAGAGAGGTTGAGGTGTGTTAGAGGCAGTTATCATTGACTTACTATGTTCTACAGAGAGCACAATCCAAGGGTGTGGGAAAATGGTATGGGAGGGAGATAGATCAAGTCAAGTTAGGTGATATGCTCAACAATATATATACAGGTTGAGTATCCCTTATCTGAAATGCTTGGGATCAGAAGTGCTTCGACTTGGGTTTTTTTGCTTTTTTGATTTTAGAATATTTGCATTATGCTTACCAGTTCAGCATCTCTAATCTGAAAATCTGAAATTTGGAGTGCTCCAATGAGCATTTCCTTTGAGCATCATCTCAGTTCTCAAAAGGTTTCAAATTTGTGAGTGTTTCAGATTTCAGATTTTTGAATTCGGGATGTTCAGCCTGTACTGGGATATGGAGAATTATCTGGGAAATGTGGGCTTCTAACAATCACTATAGGACATGATGAGAATAGCTGTGGCAATGTCTTATGGAAAGAGAAGAGACTGGTTTAAGTTAAACCTCAGAGTACTTAGGTCCAGAAGGTAAGCTTTGTCAGCTCACAATCCAAATTTTTTCTGCTTTCCTCAGCTCACCTGTCATCATTCTTCAACATGAACATCCACTCAGACCAATCCACTCTCTTTTTGTACTTTGATTCAGGTATTTCTCTTTTGTTTTCCCAACAAATTGTGATGTCTTTTAGAGCTTGGTTTTTCTTTAGTATTCCTGAATCACCAAGCAAAGAGAGTTGGACACACAGTGGATGTTTAATAAATATTTGATTGATTGAGCTGACATTTCATTTGTCTAGGTTATAATCAGTACTCAGACACTCAAGCTATGGCTATAAATTGGGAAGCAAAGGATTTGCACTTTAATTAGAAACATTTTCTGTGTTTAAAATAAAAGCTTGGCTTATAAAGATTTTGCCTTTACTCTTGCTTCCTCCCCATTTCATTACAATCTGAGATTTACAAAAACATAAGTAGTTGCCGTGGAGACAATTGCTGGGCAATAGAGGAGCCATTTGGGAACAATAGCAAGAACAGCTATAATAGTCAACAGCAGAATTTTACATTAATCTTTTTGCTTTCAATAGTGGAAATGAAAATAGTCTTAGTCTTTTTTTTTTTTTTTTTTTAATCTGTTGGATACTGTGAACTCACTCTCTTTGCTACAGGGCTCATAAGCATCTGGTACATACAAGTAGATCCTACCACTTGTTAAGATATTGAAATGATTCCGCACTGGTTGGGAAATAATCATTGTCTCTCAGACTCACCTGAGTGCCACTCCATGGCCGCAGCTCCCCAGCCCCTGTCCCCATATCTTCCATAGCTCCTCATTATCCAGCAACTAAAGTTTAAGCCCTGGTCAAGCAGGGGCCAGCACTATGGCTATAGTTGGCATACCAGTTGCTACACATCGTGAATCTACCAGCTCTTATATATAGTGAATACCATTTCTGACTATATCAGACATCACAAACAAATATCCTTCAGGCATGATTGTGAGGCATTCTCAGGGTTTTACATTCCAGAATTATCAGGTAGCATTTAGAATTTCCATGAATTCATCTCATTTTAACTTCTCTTGAAAAATTGGAGATCCTGACTACATTGGACTTTCATTCCAAAAAATCAATAGAGCAGAGCAGCAATTGACCCCTTTGGACACTCCATACGCTCTTTGTGCAGCAATCTCCACCACTTATTGTTCACCCAAATGAGTGCCTCTTTTAATGTGGCTACTCTTACCCCTGTGGATGTTTAAGTTTCTGTGCCCTGCACTATCATACCCCAAATCAAATTCCTGGGAACTGTATTTAGTTCTAGACTTAAGGGTCATTTGATGGGACACAGGGTCAGCGTGGATCTGCTCCTACTCTGTCTCCTTTCTCTTTTGTACATCATTTGCTTCTAGAAACTACAACAGCAACTCAGCCACCTCCACTTCTAATTCACAAAGGCATTTATTTGCAGACAAGAAAATCTTATCAATGCCTATATTCCTGAAGTTTCACTGAAAATAATATAGCATTGGAAGGGGCATGTACACTGGTCTTGATAGTAACTACCAATAAAAGATAGAAATGAAATTGTGACCTCTGCTGTATATATTTGCACAGTAAGTGAAAATAATTATATATTCTACAGGAAAACTGCTGGTGCCAATTATGCTGCTAATTATGAGAAAGAAGTGCTTTAGGAGCGACAGGTCCAGGGTTTCTACCTGCTTAGATGCTATTTTCTGCCTTAACTGTGACTGCCACCTGGCCAGTTTGTGAATTCACAGCTATATCTAACGAAAAACAAGAAGGAATGATCTAAAACCACATTTAATCTGAATCCTTGGTTCAGTTCTCCATTGCTGCAAAACACACCATCCAGAACTTAGTTGCTTAACATAACTGCAGTTGATTTTCTTGTACTTCTGTGGTTTAACAATTGCCAAGTCATTCATGCCATTGTAGTCACCTGGAAGTTCAACTATGGCCCCTCTCGCATCTCTGGTGATTTGCATAGGATGCAGTCAGGGAAGCTGGCTTCCCCACCACATGGCCATACAGTGTACCTTGACATGCTTTTCTCAAAGCAGCGTTCCAAGAGGGTGAGAACAGAAGCTTCCAAATTCTTACAGTGTCACTTCTGCCACATTCTGTTGGCCAAAGCCAGTCACAAGACCAGTCCAGACTCAAAGGGTGGGGAAATAAGTTCCAACTCTCGATGGGAGAAGCAGCAAGTCATAGGGGAATACAGGCAGAGATGAGAGGTGTTATTACCACATTCTGTGTAAATAATCTGCCACATTCCTGAAGCTAGAACTGACAGAGGGCTGGGCTCCACTAAAATAGAAGAGAGGAATTATGGTAGACAAATCTTTAAAATGTATTGGAAATCTTATACAGAAATTAAAAAGTCTCTAATGAGTGGAAACTGTAAAAATCAGGAAGATAGGGGAGGAGTTCCGATTTGGAATTCACTGAGACAGCAATGAAGGCAGAAAGAAAGGAGGAGGAAAATGGGGGTAGGAAAAAAAGTAGTGAGAGCCAAAGAGTCTGGGAGGAAAAAGCCCTGATGGGAGGACCCTCTTCCTGAAAGCGTTCCCTGCCAGCTGCCACAGCATGGCCCAATCGCATTCCTGCCCTTGTTCAGTCCTCAAAGCCAGGGCTGTGTTTGCTGATCCATCCTGTCTACTATCAATCAATCCCCAGGGCAGGATCTCTTCATCTCAGACCTGATTACTATGATATCATCCAAACAACTCCTCCAGGTTTCCTTTTCTGGTGCATCCTGCATATCACACCTGCTTGGTTTATTTGTTTTTAAAAATATTTCTATTTCTTTCTGAATAAGTAAAATATGCTCACTTTATAACATTTTAAAAGTATGGGGCTGGAAGGAGTGGCTCACACCTATAATCCTAGCACTTTGGGAAGCTGAGGTGGACAGATCACTTGAGGTCAGGAGTTCAAGACCAGCCTGGTCAACATGGTGAAACCCTGTCTCTACTAAAAATACAAAATAAATTAACCGGATTGGTGGTTCATGCCTGTAATCCCAGCTACTTGGGAGGCTGAGGCAGGACAATTGCTTGAACCTGGGCAGTGGAGGTTGCAGTGAGCCAAGATCGTGTCACTGGGCTGCAGCCTGGGTGACAGAGTGAAATTCTGCCTCAAAAAAGGATAAAAAAATAAAAATAAGATATGAAAGGTACACAGACAGGAAAAGAGAGATTCAGAGAGGTTAAGCAACTTGCCTACTAAGAAGCAGTGGAGCCTGGACTTGAATGCTGGAGGACGGTGTTCTTGGCCACAGCACTGTTGGCTTCTGGAATCAGGTCTCCTCATCTGCCCTGACCACACAAAAGTTTGAGATTACTTTTCCCACCAACTATCAAAACTAGTACATTGACTTAGGTTAGTAAGTGATAACTGTAGATCTGCACAATTCTTTACTAAAAGAATAAAGACTAGGACAGCCTTACAAGAAGTCAATATTGTCACTGTCACAAAAATAATAAATCATATGAAACAGACACCAACACTACTTGTACTATGACATAGTCATGATGTATTAATTTTTGCAACACTCGGACACCTTGTCATGCCAATAAAGACACTGAAGTTGAAAGCAGAAATTTAAAACTAGATGTCACCTGCATCTATCAGTGCAGGTGATGACCCAGGAGTCAGTAAGGAAGATTGAAGACGAGGGTTGTTGGGAGATAAATAATGAGCACTCAGGAAGGAAGGAAAGTTCTGTTGCTTCTTGCCTCATGTCTAGGCTCCTTATTTGCCTCAGGAGAGAGACCTTTTCCATTTTTGTTTCATCTTCTTGATTGAGAAAGGGTACATAGGAAGAAGCATGAGTATTTAGTTTATAAAACTAAAACCCACAGTGTTCGGATGATATATCTAAATATATTTCTGCTACAGCTGCAACATGGGTTGTATCTATTTGTGTATGATCATGAGGCATTTGCAAGGGTGTGCACACTGGCCAGAATACATTTACCAATAATACCTCACACAATGTATACCTGCAACAGCCCGCTGGGTTTTAAACACTGGTGTATGGCATCGTGGAAGAGGAAGGTCATCTTTCCTACTGGGCTGTGCATAATTCCATCCTGCAGTCAGGTAGACTATCTGAAGCTGGATGTTCCAGCCATTCTTTACTAAATTAAACTTCTAGCAATACCTTTCTACTTATCACACAACAACCACTTTCTTAAAAGATCATTTGCACATTTCCGGCCATTCAGAGGCATCCTGTAATAAGGAGTGTTTGCACTCAAAAAGATGGACTTTACCCATTTCTTGGAAAAACCATTTGGGGCATTTACTGATGCTAGCTTTTAATTCATACCTAAGCCACCCAGACTTGGGGAAGGTAGATTGATCTTGCTGCTCATTGATGAAAGGAGTGTTCCTCTAGCCACCATACCCATGCCAGCCTGTACATTGGGAATTTTTTAAAAAATTATTTATATAACATTAATTATCAAAGCTGAAGTTTGAGTCTTTTCTCTCTTTTCAGAAGAAAATTCTCTTTTATTTTCTCCCTTTCCTTGCATTTTATAAATAGATCAATCTCAAAGCAAGTCTCCAAGGGGCATTCAGGTGAAGTTAATGGAGGTTAATCCTTTTTTTACATGCTACACAAAATCCTATGATTCAACCACAAAAATATTACCTACCTGAACAGCTTGAGTTCCTCCCATTAGGGTAGATAAAGGGAAGGACATAGAGAAAAATGAAATTTCTTCTTACAGATGAGAAGCTGCCTGGATTCTCAAAGATACTGACTTGGATACCTTACAAATTCCAGATTATACACATTCATAAAAATCATTATTCCATATCATAGGATCAAGTTTTCTGGAAAAGATGTATGTACAATATTTGTAAAAATATAATTTGAATCTATAGGCATAAAATGTTATACAAATTAATTATATTAAAGTAAGAAAACTTATATCTATTGTTTTATGTACTAGGCAAGAACAGTAAAATTATATATTGCCTTCTTATCTGTGTGTGCATATGCTAAAAAAAATACAAGGGAAATAAAAATAAGGGTGAAAGGATAAGTCTCTTATTTGCATTCTGGGGACAAAAATATACCTTCTGTGTCTTTAGCAATCACAGTCTGACCATGAAATGCAGGAACAGGACTCTCAGGGTCCTTTTTACAGTAACAGGACCATCAAGACAAGGGCAGACAGGTCATAGAGCCAGGTACTTTGTAATCACAGACTCAAATCAAATCCTCTGTAATGGAATATAAATTATACCTATTTTTTTTTCTATGTTGCAGTGTTATAGTGGCTTGCATTATGCCTTTTTTTCGAGTACATATGTACTCAACAGAAGGCAAGTTTCTCAAACCAAACATAATTTGAATGAGGGTGAGGGGAAGCCAGCCCCTTCCTGACTCTCAGGTCCCTAGCTCACAAGCCTGCCTTTGAGGCAGATGATAGAGATGAACATATTTCTGATAAGCCATTTCCAGTTTGGAGCACCACAGAGCATACAACCTTCATAACCAAACTACTGAAGTCATTGGGCATCGAGGACAGTGGTTTGTGGACTGGGAGACAGCAGAAATAACCCTCCTCTGCTGATTCCTTCTGGTGAGATCACTAAAATTGCTTTAAAGAAAGTCTAAGTATCTTTCTGAGAAGGGACAGGAGCAGGTACGAGATAACTGCTCTGAACAAGTCGTTAATTAGTACCAACACTTGCCACTCCAATCTACCAGATGATTCCCACCCTATTTGCCAAATATATATATATTATTTTCTTTGATATCTTCCACTCACATATCAAGCCTGCAAAGACCGAATGAAGTCTTCAAACAAGTAGAATGATGAGGCTCTGCTGAAACCCTGGGAGGAGAAGCACCCGGTTTGTCTCTATTGCTTCAGTGCACAAAATTGCTTCCCACTGATCACCTCATCCCTGCTCTCAGCAAAAGCTCCTTTCTGGAATAATAACCTGGAACCAGTGTCAAAAGTTAATCCCCACTTGGCTTGAGGGATGAGTTTCAAAGACCTGTTTCAGGAATCAAGATTCCCAGTACCCTTTTAGAAAAGGTTTGCTATTTATACAGCACATTTCCCAAATAGGGCGTCTGGTTATTTATAGAAAAGCCAGACTGAACATGTGTCTGGGTTACTACTGTGATTGGCATACTGTGGGGAAAGTTGGTTGCATCAGTCAAGAGATGTTTATGGATTGTCTACTCTATGTAAAATAGTGTAAAAATGAAATTTGTATCCAAACTTTACTCTTGAGTAAAACAGAGGATTTCAAAATCGAACTGTCTTGAAAAAACCTGCATGATTGCCATTCTAACTGGTGTGAGATGGTATCTCATTGTGGTTTTGATTTGCATTTCTCTGATGGCCAGTGATGATGAGCATTTTTTCATGCGTCTGTTGGCTGCATAAATGTCTTCTTTTGAGAAGTGTCTGTTCATGTCCTTCGCCCACTTTTTGACAGGGTTGTTTGATTTTTTTCTTGTAAATTTGTTTAAGTTCTTTGTAGATTCTGGATATTAGCCCTTTGTCGGATGGGTACATTGCAAAAATTTTCTACCATTCTGTAGGTTGCCTGTTCACTCTGATGATAGTTTCTTTTGCTGTGCAGAAGCTCTTTAGTTTAATTAGATCCCATTTGTCTATTTTGGCTTTGGTGCCATTGCTTCTGGTGTTTTAGTCACGAAGTCCTTGCCCATGCTTAGGTCCTGAATGGCATTGCCTAAGTCAGGAAACAACAGGTGCTGGAGAGGATGTGGAGAAATAGGAACACTTTTGCACTGTTGGTGGGACTGCAAACTAGTTCAACCATTGTGCAAGACAGTGTGGCAATTCCTCAAGGATCTAGAACTAGAAATACCATTTGACCCAGTGATCCCATTACTGGGCATATACCCAAAGGATTATAAATCATTCTACTATAAAGACACATGAACACGCATGTTTATTGTGGCACTATTCACAAGAGCAAAGACTTTGAACCAACCCAAATGCCCATCAGTGATAGACTGGATTAAGAAAATGTGGCACATATATACCATGGAATACTATGCAGCCATAAAAAAGGATGAGTTCATGTCCTTTGTAGGGATATGGATGAAGCTGGAAACCATCATTCTCAGCAAACTATCGCAAAGACAGAAAACCAAACACTGCATGTTCTCACTCATAGGTGGGAACTGAACAATGAGAACACTTGGACACAGGGTGAGGAACATCACACACCGGGGCCTGTTGTGGGGTGGGGGAGGAGGGGAGGGATAGCATTAGTAGAAATACTTAATGTAAATGACTAGTTAATGCGTGCAGTACACCAACATGGCACATGTAACAAAACTGCACAGTGTGCACATGTACCCTAGAACTTAAAGTATAATAAATAAATAAATAAATAAATAAATAAATAAATAATAAAATGTTTTTTAAGAACTGCATGATATGGTCTTTCCACATCCACACTGTGTGTCAGAAAATGCTATTGAAACCTGTTTTCATAAGTAAAGGAGTGATGACAAAAAATTAGTGCAAAATATATACTATGCCACTGTCATTCAAATAAGCATTTGCTTTAAAAAGTACACAACATGATATGAAATAAGCACTAGACTAGGACTCAGGACTAGATACTACTTTAAACATGACCATTAACACACTGGATGACCTGAGCAAATTCCTCTTTGAATCTGAGTTTTGACTTCCTGATGGGTAAAGCTAAGCAGGTAGAACAGGATAATGTATTAAGTTTAATCTAGTGTTGAAATTCTATGATTTTGTAATTCTACCTCAGTCATTCCTCCATTAACACTGAATTTCTTTTAACAGAAAACATATTAAGCATCAAAATAGCAAAATATTCATTCTGCGTTTCATCGTTAATATATATCTCAAAGCTTTTGAATCTTTAGTTCACCAAATTATATCACATAATTAATGCAACATCTACTGGTATTATCCACAAATGCTATATTTTGTCAAGAATCACTGTCGAGGAGTAATTTAAAATTCTGAATATTGAATTCATTACAAAGTACACTCATAAAACACTAATGATGATTAATTTTTGTTTTGCTGTGATTAACTCACCTTGTGTCTCATTATGATAATTTGTTCTAATTCCCTCATTCTTCCCTAGCAGAATAATCTTCAACAAACATTTGAAGGGAACATCAAAAAAACTGTTATTTTCATAAGAAAAGACTGAGATACACTTAGTAATTATTTTCCAGAATATGAAGCCACAGATTATGATCAACTATTTTTCATTTACACAAAGGAGAGAAAACAAATCTAAACAGGAAGCAAGGTTGTGATTACCAAAGGAGTTTTCGTTATCGTTCCTCTCTAGAATCTGATACTAAGAAAAATTGGCAAACCTATTGTTCTAGATGCATTTCAGAATATGGGAGATACATTTGTGGTGCCTAATGTTTCTTTCTTGTTTTTTCTGTGAAACGGGGGGTGGGGGTTTGGGGGGGAACACCAATATTTTTCACAAGTTCTGTTTTATATTTTCCAGTATCACTTCACTACTTCCTACCTTCAAACTATCTTGATATATTTAAAAGGTAATCAAAAACACCTTTCTATTTACTTCTACAAAAGTTAAGGCTCTGCTGCTGAGTCTGTGTCTTAAATAAGAACATTAAACATAGTTTCTACTAAGCTATATCTAAGCTCAGCCATTTGACCTATGTAAGCATGCTCCCCCAAAATTTGGAGCAGACTTATCTCTGCTTCAGTATGCCCATGGAAAAGATTTCTGAAAGATTTTGGTCCCTTCTTTAGGGTTTGCTAAGTGCAATACAAATGATAGCACTGTTATCCATGATCAGAGGTCATTGCAGGGGGAGGGCAACAGGATGAGCTAAAGCAGATCTTTACAATATTAATAAATTAATACAAATGACTGCTATATTCTCCCAAATTTTGCATATTCTCTCATACAACCCTCACAACAAACCCAAAGCCATATTCCCAGAAAAATTTACTTGCCTAGCGTTGTACAACCTATAAGAAGATGAGTAAGAATTTGAATCCAGGTAAATTTCTTTATGTTTAAAAGTGTTAAAGAAAAATTCTATATTGACAATATTTTCAGATAGATGATGTCCAGTTTGAAAGGTTTTATCTGCAAGTTTCAAGCGCATTCACTTACCTGACCCGATTAACCTGGGATCAATAACTTAGAATTTCAAAATAATGAAAAAGTTATTATGTATTTGTTACTAAATGATATTGGATAGTCATCCAGGAGGGAAAACAGTCAGTCAAATTCTTACTTATTGGAATCAAATTGTTTGAAGATTTTAATATAAATAAAAATGAAACCATAAAAATACTTAAAAGAGATATGGGAAAAATATTGAATAATTGAGAGCAAAAAAGGCCTTTCTAAGAATGACACAAAATTCTAAAGACATAATAGAAAAGTATTATAAATTAGATTATTTAAAAAATAAATTCAACATAGCAAAACCAACATAAGCAATATGAAAAGAATACAACCAATCAGAAAAAAAGATTTGGTATTTATATGATAATTAAAATGTTTCTAAAATATAAAAATATCTAGAAATTAATATAAAAATTCTCCACAGCAATTCAATAGAAAAAAGGACAGTAGGTATGAAAGGGCATTTCACATTTTTAAAAAATGAAAATACTTATCTTAAATTTAAGAAAAATATTTAACCTTACTCATAATAACAGAAAACAAATTATGAGATCATAATGATACCAGATTCTGTGTATTCGACTGGCAATGATGAAAGGTCTTGTTAATACCTTATTAATACATCACATTGAAAAGTGTGTGGAGAAATTGGCCTTTTCACAAATTTCTTAGGAGACTGATGTAACTTCCGTATAGGGCAATTTGGCAATATCAAGCAAGATTTTAAATGCACATACTCTTTCACCCAGCAATTTCACCCCCAGGATTTTATTATTTCATATTCATGAAATTTTGTATGTACAAAGTTATTCATTTTTGAATATTCATGTTTGTGACATTTTTGCAATAGTAAAAGATTGGAAGCACCTTAAATGTCTATCAATAAGTGACGATCTAACCAAATTATGGTACATTTATAATGTTGAGGTTATGGGGGATGCAACTGCCACTCTCTTTTGTTGCCATCAGGAAGGGTTTTTCCTAAACATTCTTATATTCTTGCCCACTGTTTACTAAACTGAGTTGCCTAGTTCATGAGTTTAGTGAGAAACTAGGTCCAGTACAACTGAGCCCTCTCATCCAACTTTCGCTTGGAATCTGCCTGCAGTGCATTTAGATCTGCTCCACCAGGTCATGAGCCCTTTAGGGAGGGTATCATGGAGGGAGGTCTGTGGCTATTTGAGCTCTATATCTGGGTTTGTAAATATGCCCAATTTGAGGGCTTAGTGTTAGGAAATCATTGCGTTGTGCACCTGGGCTGCATTCTCCAGTATAGGCTTTAACAGTAATACAAAGATTTTTATTTTCATCTTCTTTGCACTTAATCTAATCTCTCAGTTAATGCAAAACATAGGTGGGAAAAGCATCAGCACCATTTACTTTGCCTCTCTTATACCAATATGCACATTTGAATCCTATTTACCCACAAAAATAAGAAATACCTCTCCTGGTACAAATAGGAGATCATCTGCAAGTTTAATCACTGGGAGAAAAGAGCAAGGTGCAGAACAGCATGTGAAGAATGCTACCACTAGGTGGAAAGAGGGGAGAGAGCATATGTTGGCATGTACCTGCATAGCATATCTCTACAGGGAAATACTGGAAGCTGATAGTATCGGTTGCCTCCAGACAGAGGAAGAGAGTGGCTGGAGACAGACAGAGGAGTTTTTTTGTAGTATTCATTTTTGTATTTTTTGAATTGTGAATCCATGAGGATGTATGATCATATGAGTCCATTACTTCGCAGTATATTGTACATGTTTCTAAAATTACCTCTTCTTTCCCTTTCCTGCTCCCCAGGAAAATTATATTTCAATAGTGCTGGTGTTAGTAAAACAACATAATTGCAAAATATGTTAGGGGGCAAGAAATAATATATGATTACTCTTGGACTTTCTTACCTATGACAACCAAGGACCTTCCTTACTCAGTCTCTCCTTGGCCCTCCTAATCCACGAAGGACTCTTTCCCCAGGGTTTAAATTTAGGCTTTCCTGATGCAACATCAGGAGACAAGGAGGGGGACAGTAGCAAGCTAAACAGGGAAGGAAGCTGTAGAGAGGAGTTCAGGTTTTTTGAATGTGTCTGGGGCACTTCTATGGAACACAGTATTAGAAATCCTGGCTAGTGCAATCAAGCAAGAGAAAGAAATAAAAGGCATCCAAAAAAAAAAAAAAAAAAAAAGAGAGAGAGAGAGAGAGAGAAAGCCAAACTATTCGTGTTTGCAGACAACATGATCCTGTATCTAGAAAACTCCTTCGTCTCAATCCAAAAGCTCCTTAAGCTAACAAACTACTTCAGCAAAGTCTCAGGATACAAAATCCATGTGCAGAAATCACCAACATTCTGATAAACCAACAACAGTCAAGCCAAGAGCCAAATCAGGAGTGAACTCCCATTCACAATTGCAACACAAATAAAATATAATACCTAAGAATACAACTAACCAGCAAGGTGAAAGATCTCTACAAGGAGAACTACAAAACACTGCTCAAAGAAATCACAGAGGAGACAAACATGGAAAAACATTCCGTGCTCATGGATAGGAAGAATCAATATCATTAAAATGACCACACTGCCCAAAGCAATTTATAGATTTAATACTGTTTCTATTAAACTACCATCAATGTTCTTCACAGAACTAGAAAAAACTATATTAAAATTCATATGGAACCAAAAAAAAAAAGCCCAAATAACCAAGGCAATCTTAGCAAAAAGAACAAAGCTGGAGGCATCATGCTACAAGACTTCAAACTATGCTACAGAGCTACAGTAACAGAAACAGCATGGTACTGGTACAAAACCAGACACATAGACCAATGGAACAAAACAGAGAGACCAGAAATAAGGCCATACACCTACAGCCATTTGACCTTTGACAAAACTGACAAAAAATAAGCAATTAGGAAAGGACTCATTATTCAATAAATGATGCTGGAATAACAGGCTAGCCATATGCAGAAAATGTAAATTGGACCCCTTCCTTACATCATATACAAAAACCAACTCAAGATGAACTAAAGACTTGAATGTAAAATTCAAAACTATAAAAATCCTGGAAGCATTCTGGACATAGGTATGGGCAAAGATTTCATAATGAAGACACCAAAAGCAATTGCAACAAAAGCAAAAATTGACAAATGGGATCTAATTAAACTTAAGAGTTTCTGCAAAATGAAAGAAACTATAGCAACAGAGTAACCACATAACCTACAGAATGAGAGAAAAAATTTGTAAACTATGCATTCAACAAAGGTCAAATATCCGCAATCTACAAGGAACTTAAATTTACAAGCCAAAACAAACAATCCCATTAAAAAGTGGGCAAAGGACATGAACAGACACCTTTCAAAAGAAGACAAAGATGTGACCACAAGCATATTGAAAAAGCTCAATATCACAGATCATTAGAGAAATGCAAATCAAAACCACAATAAGATACCATCTCACACTGGTCAGAATGGCTGTTATTAAAAAGTCAAAAAATAACAGTTGTTGGCAAGGTTGTAGAGGAAAAGGAATACTTATACTCTGTTAGTGATAATGTAAATTAGTTCAGCCATTGTGGAAAACAGTGTGGCGATTCATCAAATAACTAAAAACAGAACTACTATTTGACCCAGGAATCCCGTTACTGGTTATATACCCAAAGGAATATAAATCATTCTATTATAAAGATAGATGCATGCCTATGTTCATTGTAGCACTAGTCTCAATAGCAAAGACATGGAATCAACCTACATGCCCATCAATGGTAGACTGGATAAGGAAAATGTAGTACTTATACATGGTATTAGTCTGCTCTCATGTTGCTAATAAAGACACACCTGAGACTGGATAATTTATAAAGCAAAGAGATTTAATGGACTCACAGTTCCACATGGTTGGAGAGGCCTCACAATCATGGCAAAAGGCAAATGAGAAGCAAAGTCATGTCTTACATGGTGGCAGGCAAGATAGTGTGTGCAGGGGAACTTCCCTTTATAAAATGTCAGATCGTGTGAGACTTATTATCACAGGAACAGCAAAGAAAATACCTGCTCCCATGATTTGGTTACCTCCCACCAGTTCCCTCCCATAACATGTTGAATTATGGGAGCTACAATTCCAGATTTGGGTGGCGATACAGCAAGACCACATCATACACCTTGGAATACTATACGGCCATAAAAAAGAATGAGATTATATTCTTTGCAGGAACATGAATGGAATGGAGGCCATTATCCTCAGGGAATTAATGCAAGAACAGAAAAGCAAATACTGTATGTTCTCACTTGTAGGTGGGAACTAAATGAGAACACATGGACACATAGAGGGGAACAACACACACTGAGGTCCACCAGAAAGTGGAGGCTGGGAGGAGGGAGAGCATCAAGAAAAATAACTAATGGGTATTAGGCTTATTACCTGGATGACTAAATAATCTGTACGGCAAATTCCTGTGACACGTGTTTACCTGTATAACAAACTTGCATATTTAAAAAAAAGTTAAAACAAGAAAATGCAAAAAAAGAAAGAGATTGGTGGAAAAACTCGCTGGAATGTATGTAAAAAAGTCAACAGGAGAAAAGTCAGTACTTTTAGGAAGAAGTTCTATGAACTTATATAAATATCATGGTTCTCGGGCTCTGAGATAGGACCAACTGGGTCCCAGTTTCAATGGACTTAACAAATATTATGACTTGGTGCTGAAACCTGAGCCATGATGGTGCCTTGCTGCTTCAGATGGCTCCCAGTACCACCATTTAGCAGACACATAAAATAAATTAAGGAGATTAAAATCCTCCCGCAGACAGGCTTTTCTTCTACTGATTCATTTACTATAGAGAGGCATCACCCGCTATCTAAGCTCCTAATGAGTCATAAAACTGGCATCTGTTTTGTTTTGTTTTGTTTTTTTTCCTTTCAGAAGAATATAATGGGAGTACCAATAGCCTGTGTTCTGGGAGCTCCTAATAAACAGTTTTGCTCATATATATATAAGATACATGCACTGGGCAGCCACTGTGGGCACTGGGCTGGTTTATCCAGCACCTCCATGTTGTGGGCCCTGCGAGGAGAAGGAAGTGAAGCAAAGGCAATTCCCTCTGGCAGGGATGAGAGGAGGGTTCACTCAAACCCCTTTCACAATTTGGCTGACTCTGTAATCCACATCTCTCTTGCCCCTAACTTCTTTCTTTTTGTTTATCTCAGAATTGCTTAGTTTAACTATTCATAAAAGACATATTATCATTGATAGGACTAGCTTATTTTTACATAAAGTATAATACTACACAGTTCATGCATAGATCATTAAAGTGTCAGATTGTCTTTGTTATGAATTTTCTTTCATCTCAATATGAAATCCTGTTCACATATTTTTGATTGTCACAGTTTGTGGCTCACAAACCTCATAATTTAAATACACACACACACACACACACACACACACACACACACACCCCAGAGGGAACCTTGAGCTTCAGTGTAATTAAGTAACATAGATCCCCTCTGCTGAGATTTGTTGGGATGTTTGTCAGAGTCCTCGAATTGCTGGCATTATCATTTGTTTCTACAATGATGGTAGTGATGGGAAATAATCACTGGCAAGAACTCTGATCCCCTTGCCAGAGAGGTTTGGAGTATGAGGAGAAAGCAGCCAAGAAACTTGATTTAAAATTCTAGAAAAAAATTTTTTTGCAACAATAAATGTTAACTGTCATTCAGATACCTAAACAGAAGCAGAATTCCCTACAGGACAGAGACTGTTCTGAAATACATAACAAATAAAAAATCTTTCTTAGATATTTTATTATTATATATGACAGCAAGAAGAACAAAGGCAGCAAAAAAGGATATGCTCTGAAAGTCTTTCAATGCTCTCCTTATATCACGTTTTCAGCTGTATTCTCCCACTCATGGAAGTCAAATCATCCCAGCTAGATTCTATTTTTGTTTGTGAATATTGCTTACATTAGGAGGTTAACATCAAATTTATCACATATATATATATTTTCAAAAACTGATTTCATTTTCCTGTATTTCTAAATCACCAAATCTTTCTTTCTTAATGGAATCATTAATTCATTGAATCACTTATTCATAAATAAATAAATAAATATATTAATCTGCTTACACAGAACTGTGTTTTGTTTAATAAGATATCACAAGGGAACTATCCCCTGTTGATGTGGTTTGGCTGCATCCCCACCAAAATCTCGACTTGAATTGTATCTCCTAGAATTCCCACATGGTGTGGGAGGGACCCAGGGAGAGGTAATTAAATCAGGGGGCCAGCCTTTCCCATGCTATTCTTGTGATAATGAATAAGTCTCACTAGATCTGATGGGTTTATCAGGGGTTTCTGCTTTTGCTTCTTCCTCATTCTGTCTTGCTGCTGCAATGTAAGAAGTTCCTTTCGCTCTCTGCATGATTATGAGACCTCCTCAGCCATATGGAACCGTAAGTCCAGTTAAACCTCTTTTTCTCCCCAGTCTTGGGTATGTCTTTATCAGTAGCGTGAAAACAGACTAATACACCTGTGTTCTCTAAACTTTAGCTAATTATGGTGAATGACTGGGCAGATGATCGCCTCTTCCTTTTCTTCAATGTAGCCACAACACTATGCCATGCATGTGATGATGCACATCAGAGCTACCTCCTCTGATGTAAGGGAGAAGAAGGAGCCCTTACCTGGACAGAGCCCTGTAGCCTGGGAATCTTCAAGGTTGCCACCAGTGGAGAAACCATACTTCCTCCATATGCCAAGTAATCCAGAACAACGGGAAGAATATTCCAGATTTGTGGCCAGAAAGGCAATCCTGAGAAAGATATTCTACAGCTCCAAGTTATTACAGTCAAATACTCTTCTGTCTAAATTCTACCTAAAACCTTCAAATCTTTCTGTCCTTCACTCTTGGGACAATTGTTCCCTTTCTGCTGAAATTTTAAGCATTTCCATTGACTAGCATCATTGCAGCCCTTGAGTCTTGGGTCATGGTTTCAACTTGAAACCTTGCTAGGTTTCAACATTTATGGGAGTTAATCAATACCACAAGTGGGTTTTACTTGTGAGACTATTGGAGGTAAATTTATTTCCATATTCTCAGGTGGCATCTAACTGCTGCCATGGTGTAGGCAATATGTGGATTGATTGCAAATTTGACTCAGAAAAGGAGGTGTGTGTGCTAGTGGTAGCTACTATGAAGAGATGATGGTCATAATCCATCTTGGTTCTATTTTCTTTATGATGAAATATTAGACCAACGAAAATTATGACTTTTCTTTTTAATTTATCCATCTGATTACACAGTGTTTGATAGTTCTCTTATATTCTCCATCATTACCAATTTTGTATTCCATTCTGGGATTTGACCATTACATTGTGTGAAAAGGACATGTCGCAGGTACTTTCTCATACCAACCACATGGTTAAGAGTTGAATAATTCTCATGTGCTATTTTGTTGTCATAAAATTGTATGCATGAATCATCAGCCAATGAGGCCCTGCACCTAAAAGATAAACAACCTGCTAGCTCTTGGGTAGAAGACTAAAGCCATAATTAGTCTCTACTTAATTTGACTGCAAATGATTAATGGTGACAGCAAAGTTTTATTACTCCAAGTGCAGGTCACTTCTTAAAGTTATGGTTTCTAATAATAGAAAACTGCTTTCCCACTGTATTTTAAAGAGTAAGATTGCAGTCCTACTAATTAGGGTGATGGCAGAAATACTCTGAGATTTGGCAACCCAGCTTGGAGGCAAAATGAAGAGTTAAAAAGAATCTACATGACTTTTGTCTCCACGAGTCAATACACCACAGCAGCAGTTAGATCCTACCTGAGAGTATGGAAATAAATTTGCCTTCAATCATTTGACAAGTTAAATCCACTTGTGGTATTGATTAACTGTTGGAGCAAACACTAAGAGATTACAAAGTAGGTGACTGTGACACTTCAATAAAATGTGATCTGGTGCTAATTTCAGAATTATTAGTCAGACTCTTTCAAGATGGTAAGAAGCAAAGACCTACTCAGGTTATCTCCAACAGTGAACAGTTATCATAAGAAATCACAGGGAAGGAAGTCAGGAAACAATCCCAGGAGCCTCAAAACCAGGGATTAGAGAGCCCAGAAAGCTGCTCGGGATTCAACAGGGGCTTTTGTCTGAGATGTGACCCAACAGAATCTCTTTCTCTGGAATTGGAAACCCTTGGCTCTATCCTCCAAGCATTGCTACTGAAATGAATCTATAATTTTCTCTTTCTGCTTCTTTTACTCGCAGCCCTACAGACTCAGTTTACTCTCCTGTTTATCTGGTAGTTTCTTCTTATTTAAGGCTTTGCTGCCTCACAACTTCTGCTCCTCACCGTTCCTTCTAATGCCTCCTTTTCGCTGCCATTGACCCAACTGCCAGACTCCTTCTCTGTGTGTCTCCTTCAAATGCGTCACGTGAGATGATCTAAACAGGTTAGCAAAGTCGCTGGTGCCCAGCATCATCTTGGACAGGAGTCGCATATCAAGCTACCTCATATGTCACTGACCAGCACAGAAATCTCCGCCTTTGGGTTACAGGCCCATTAATTCTTGTTCTAATTAGCTGTAGCCAATGTAGCAGGAATGTGTGGTACAAAAATGATTCACTATGTGTAAGGAGCATCTCAGAAGAGTGCAGCAGGCTCTCTGATGATAACTAGAGGATCTCCTTCCATGGCTGCTCCAGTACATTAGGAAATCAGGACAGAATTCTAACTGAGAAATTGGAAGCTGGTAAATTGTATTGTGCTGTGTGAATACAGGGATTCCTAGAGTGTGAAAGAGGAAATCCCTAATAACGGTGGGTGTCTATTCATTCTGCCCAGTAAAGAGCATGCCCAGATAGGGAAACTCAGGTGTCAGTCCATCTGAAAAGTACATTTATTGCAGAGATGTGGTATTTTCATCAAACCCATATATTAACCCTCCTTGTTCTGAGCCCATGCAGGCCCAGCAGGCTTCACATAAAGCCACTTGGTATTGTCAGCCTACTGGGCCGGGATGTATGGCTCTGTCAACGTGAGTATGCCTGTCTACCTGACAGTCAGTCACAGTTGTCATTATAAATAAGCATTATGGTATATATTTGTTAATGTGAATACATCCCTGAGAGAGAAGAACTCACAAAAATCAAGGTTTCTGGTCTTGCAAAATTGAGGACCAGCTCTGGAATGTGATCAATGCCTCCAAGATAGGTTTCATCTTGTGGGGCCCTAGCTTAGTTTCTGCAAACCTTCCCTATGTTCTCTTCTCTGCACCACCATGAAAAATGAGCTGTATATTTGAAACAATACAAAGTACTTTATTGCCAAGTAAATTCCATTTGTATTCACTCAGCAATTAATAAGCATCCGTTTAATTTAACCAAATCATTGGCCATTGGAGAGCACGCTGGGTTCACAAAATGTTTTCCAAACAACCATGAAAGACAGTTAAAAGAAAAAAAAAGTTTCAAAAATGTTTATAAGAACATTCTAAACTTGAGACAAATATACTATTATTTGGGGAATTAATTAGGCTCAAACATGGCCACTCAGCATCATCAGTTCTTAACCTTCCTTTCTGCCTCCCTCCTGTTCATGGGGTCAGTGGATTTCCATTACTGACACCTCTCACACATATACTGAGTTTCAACCAAGTGGCATTCACATAGCTGAGGACAATTCTTTCATTATTCTGTATTACTGAAAGCTTCAGGGAGTACTGGGCACATTGTCTTCTATATGAATGGTACCCAGAGTTGCACAGTGTATAATCACATGACCACAGGTGTTGATGGACACTTGCATGTGGTAATATTAACTCTCTAATGTATGAACTTATCTTCATAGGTAAAGAGTATGGATGAGAGAAAGATGTGGATAATTTGAGAAGCAATATCCAACTTTGATATATGAAAACACTTTTCTGAAATATGACCAGATAGCTGGTAATTAAATTATTAAGATAATTTGTTGAAAATGTTAAGAAAAGAATCTGTAGTGTTAGGAGAAGCATTACTGAATTGAACAAATTAAATATTGAGTCAGGTGACATGAAACCTTATGTTTTGGGAACTATGTACCATTAAGTGATTTGGAAGTAAAAGATACCTCTGGAGGGGAGGCGAGCATGAGTTGTTTAAATAACTAAAACTTCCATACACCTGTTTTTAAGAAGTTATACCATTTATTTTATTTTCTTGTATTTGATTTATACACAGTCTAGGTTTAAACTACTGCTGTCTTTTCACTTCGTCTTTTGAGCTCTTAGAATGTGTGAAAGGGCTATAATTATGGACAATTAGGAAACAAAAGTCTCCAATGTACACATGTTTACTTTACTAAGAACAATCAGTGATGAAATGTTTAATGCTCCAACTTAGTAAAAACCACAGGGCTAGGGGGCTTGTTTACATCATTCTTCAACGTTTTGAACGAAATAAACTGCATAAGGAGGAATTGAAAAATGAATGTTAAATGCAAGAAATTGCTTGAGGTGTTTCACTGTGGTCAATAATTCCAGAAAGTACACTATATCTTAATTCTCTGGAAATTGGCTTCTGTGAGGCTCCTGTGTGTGTGTATGTGTATGTGTGTGTGTACAGGGGGTACATTTAGTTAAATTTGGATAGTCTAGTTATATGCAAGAGTGTATCACTTCCTTCAATCAGAAAAATCATTCTGAATAGAAATTGTTTGATTGCAGGGGTGGTTATGGGATCCCTTCAGCTTAAAAGGAGCAATTCTCCTCCCCATTAATTCCTTATTCAAGTTCTTCACTGTTTAAACACTGCTGTTTGTCTCTTGCTCAGGTTGCTGATTTGGAAAGAATCCTTTGATATTCATTACCCAATGAAGCATGCAAGGCTGTTGTTGCATTATCTTATTAAATGAGTAGTTGTTTTTGTGATGCATAATAAAAAAAGCACAAGAATTACTTCCTGTTATGAAAACCATACTGATTTAAAAACAAATCCAGCAAGATGGGCTCAAAACTTGTTTATGCCAAATTGATGATGACTAAAAGCTTTTAGGATTTCTGCAAAATAGCTTTAAGATGAAGCACCAACAACAACTACTTTTGCTGAGACACAAACAGTACTAAGCTAACTAGTATGAGAAGAACCTGGCTAGGTGAAATGGTCTGTATTATGTGCCTTAGCTTTTGATATACCTTGAAGGTTTTAAGGTAATTAGAGAACTAAGGAACTCAATATGAGCAAAGTAAACATGTCTCTTACTTGCTTGACTTAATTAGTCCCCCTTCCTCTAATACCTTCCTGCCAGTACAGTCTCCAAATAACCAAAATGTCTTTCTTAGATTTGAGTCAATTAAAACTCCTGCATATTTTCCTCCTGTGTACAGATGAAGTTCAAGCTTTTTAGCATTCTATCTGATACCCTTATTATTTTTATTTTTCTGACTCTGGTTGATGACTGTTTCCTAGTCTCATTGCTACCAAAGGCTCTTCCTATCTCTGTTTTATACTGTTCTTTCTACCTAGTATGCACTTCCATCCTTGGACCCTCAAAATCAAATTCAGACGTAACTCCCAACTGGGTTCTTTCTGAGACTCCTTTCCCTCTTTTAAACTCTATCGTTGCACCTATCACCCTGTGATGGAGGCAGAGGAGGCACCTGGCAGACAGTTTGCTTGAAGTGGGTATTTGGAACTAGGATAATTACCTTTAGGTTGTAGTTGTTTGGCAAACATGTGGACTTACCTAACTTATCTAAATTGGGTGTTCATTTTGGTGGTTTAGAGATGCTGCTGCATATTTTGCACTAGGGCTCGTTAAAGCCCTGTAAGCCACCCTTTGTTATGAAACTGAACTGGGATCTGCTCGCCAGCCACAGTGAGGCCAAAACATCCACACTGAGGTTTGCAGCAGAAGAAAGGAGGCATTTATTTGCAGGGTGCCAAACAAGGAGCATCGGGCAGCTCTAGCTTAAATCCCAAACTCCCTGATGGCTTGCATGTAAGGGTTTTTAAAAGCAGGAGTAAATTTCAGGAAAGCAGAAGTTACAAGCAAAACCATAAATCAATATATAGGGATTACACATTGGTGTGACCTAAAAGGGCAGGATATCTTGAAGCAGGTGGCTTGCAGGTCATAAGTAGATTCAAACGTTTCTGATTTGCAATTGGTTAAGAAGGTGAAGCTTTGTCTAAAAATTTGGGGTCAGCAGAAAAGAACGTTGGCTCTGGCCCGTGGGTGTGACCTTTTCCAGGTCCCTCAGGAAAAAACTTAGAACAAAGAACAGTGGTCAGAGTTCAATCCTCAGTTTCCCCTTTTCAGAGGTCTACGTGCCACAGATACATCTGGTGGACGTCCAGGTTTCTGAAAAGCAACTTAAATACATATGTTAAGATATCATCTTCAGTTTCTGTAGGGGAACATCCTGTGATTCTAACTTACTTGGCTATTGTTTTAAGATACTATTACCTTCTTGCTTATCAAGTCATTTATTTACTTCTCAGGGCTAAGTAGGTGCCTGGAATCTTCCTTTAAGGAACTAAAAACTTTTCTTCTTTTCCGAGGGGGCCTGCAGGCCCTAAGTGAAGTTCCGGTTCCATCTAACCTTGGTACACCACAAGCTGCACGTGTTTCTTAACATCTTCCATCTGTATCTGGATTTCCATTTCTTTGGGCAGAAGCTTTTTCATTGCAGCATCCTACTGGCTAGCAGCATTAGGCACTCAAGGTACTAATGCTTATTAAATTTTTTAGTTAATTGAAATAAACATATGAATAAGTCTTAATGAACAAAGTCATAACATCCCTGAGAAAGTAAAAATAGCAACTAATAAATGAACCACTTGAGGATTTATAAGGATCTTGATGCATATTTTATTTAATCCACACATAACTCCATGAACACAGTTGGAGGCATAACAGCAGCTCATCCTCAAATACACCTGAGAAATTAATAGCTTTTGCTTTGCCTCTTTTCCCTGACTCTGACTTCATCCCTTTCATACCACGCTGCCACCAGGCAAAGGCTGTGTCACAACTGTGACAGGCTGATGGCGAGCAGCCAAGAAGTCTCATAAAGTGACTTTTACAATAGTAGCTTTGCCAGTCAAAGGCCTAGTCCTTGTTCTTGAGGGTTCAGAAATTCGGTTGCTAAGACTTCATTAGTATATTAGTATCTCTCCTCAAGAAGGCTTTATCTGAATTCAGAAACATGGACTAGGTACTCTTTCTAAATGGTCCCACAGGAGTCTTTGTTTACCTCTCTCTAAGCACTGAACTCGATACTGTTAATATCCATGACTGTCTTCCTTATCAGATTATTGATATCTGGAAGGCAGGGCTGGTCCTAGCTCATTATCTCTTCCTATTGAAGTAGGGTGATGTATAGAAGGGAAAAATCGCTTCCCTCGACCTTCCTAGATCCTTTGGCTAGTCTACAAATTAAATGGACATAAAACAGATTAACAGGAGAATAACAGGCTGGGCACAGTGGCTCATGCCTACAATCCCACCACTACAATCCCACGCCAACCGCAAGGTTGGCGGATCACAAGGTCAGGAGATTGAGACCATCCTGGCTAACATGGCAAAACCCTGTTTCTACTAAAAATACAAAAAATTAGCCGGGTGTTGTGGTGGGCGCCTGTAGTCCCAGCTACTCAGGAGGCTGGAGGCAGGAGAATGGCGTGAACCCAGGAGGTGGAAGTTGCATGAGCCGAGATCATGCCACTGCACTCCAGTCTGGGCGACAGAGCAAGACTCAATCTCAAAAAAAAAAAAAAAGAAAGAAGCAGGAGAATAACAATTTACAAGTGTGTACATACAAGTGTGTAACTTGTAGTATGTTAATTCATACATAACAAGTATTATGTTAGTTACATACTTACAGATGGGAATCTCACACACAGAAAAATGAGACTCAAAGAAATGACCAGATCTGTACACCATCCTGAGCTACAGAAAGGAACAGGGGTTTGGGGCTTCTGGTAGGTGGTATAGAAACATTAGGGGAGTGTGAGTAGAGGAAATATATCATAAGTTAAGATTGCCTTGTTATGCAGATAAAAGTCTCAAGTCTCTCAGGTAGGCCGGGTGCAGTGGCAAGCGCTTGTAGTCCCAGCTACTGGAAAGGTTGAGGTGGGAGGCTCACCTGAGACCAACAGTTTGAGGCTGCAGCAAGCTATGATGGTACCACTATACTCCAGCTTGGGTGACAGAGTGAGACCCTGTCTTTAAAAATAAATAAATAAATAAAAATAAGCCTTTCAGTTGATAAAAGTTCTCTCAGAGTAGCTCTCTTCCTGGTCCTGATACCTTTACTAACGAAAATTTCCTTTATAAGTATATGTTTCTCTGTATAAAAGGGGTTTCATACTTTATTTTAGACAGTTGAGTGGGAGGTGAAGAGCTTTTCCTGTGTTGTCTGGTTCTCAGTGTCTTTCAGCTTGAAGTAATCAATATGCCAGGGTGGCATGCTTTAGGTGGCCTCCTCAGTGTCAATAAGTGTTTAATAAATAATGAATGAATGCACACATTCACTTTGGAGATGCTTCATCTTGTTAAAAGTGTCACGAGATTCTGAAACCTAAAACTATCTTGTCAGTTTCATAGTTTTACATTTGAAAATGTCACTGTCATGTTGCAGCACCTTCACTCCTTTGGTCACGAGGGTTGTGGCATCTGATCTGCCTGTGTCTGAGATGACCCCTTGCCTTTTCCACGTTGAGTCCTGCAACTCTCCACTTTCTGCTGGCTTTGCTGACCAGACTCTTGTTTTCCTGAACACATTATTTTCCAGTCAAATTCCTGTTGATCTCTGCAGCTCTGAACTCATCCTAGCTTCCAAAGATAGCCTTTATGTTTCTCCCTGGTCCATTACACATTGATTTATAATTTAACGCTCTAGGGGAAATATCTGGGGCACATAGGCTTTCACTACTCATTGTCAACCCACGTAGTAGGTATAATTACTGTCTTATTTTATAGATAAATAAAATAAGACCCAGAAAGGCCTTATTAATTAAACAGGTTATATAACTTTTAAACCACAAAATTTGGGCTAAAATAAATGGCTTCTACTTCCTAGTCCATGACGCTTCTCTCATTTAAAGAAGAATACATGTTGTTGAAGAATAATATACACAGAGAAAACTGCAAATATCATACTGTATACCTAGATGAATTTATTCAAATTGAACAAATCCATGTCATCACCAACCAGACTCAACATCATCACATTCCCAGCACCCCTGAAGGCCCTTTCAGTCTCTCCTCCAGTACTACACCATCTCCACCCAAAGTACACACACTATCCTAACTTCTAAGAGCATAGATTAGTGTTCCTTAATTTAATACATTATATCAATGGGATCATACATTATGTACACTTTGACATCTGGCTCTTTTCACCCTATATCATGTTTATGACATTTATCCATATAGCTGCAGTTTGTTCATTCTCACGATTATATAGTGTTACGTTGGAAAAATGTATCTTACTTTTTAGCCACTCTTCTTGATGAACATCAGATGACTTCTACTTTGGGGCTGTATGAATAGGACTGCTGTTAACATTTCAGTGTCTCTCTTTTTGTGAATATCTGTTTTCATTTCTATTTTATAATTGCTAGGTCATAAGGTACATGTACATTCAGCTTGTGTAGATATTACCAAACAGATTTCCAAAGTGATTACATCAATGTTATGAAAGTTAATACTGTCAACTTGATTGGATCGAAGGATACAAAGTATTGATCCTGGGTGTTTCTGTGAGGGTGTTGACCAAAGAGATTAACATTTGAGTCAGTGGGCTGGGGAAGGCAGATCCACCTTTAATCTGGTGGGCACAATCTAATCAGTTGCCAGCAAATATAAAGCATGCAGAAAAACATGAAAAGGAGAGACAGGCCTACCCTCCCAGCCTACATCTTTCTCTGTGCTGTAAGCTTCCTGCCCTAGAACATCGGACTCCACGTTCTTCAGTTTTGGGACTTGGACTGGCTCTCCTTGTTCCTTAGCTTGCAGATAGCCTATTGTGGGACTTTGTGGTTGTGTAAGTTAATAAACAACTCCTATATATGTATGTATACCTATGTATATGTATATACATATACATCCTGTTAGTTCTGTCTCTCTGAGAACTCTAATACAAATGTATACTCCTAAAGCTATGGAAAAGGGTTATCCTTTCCTTTCTCTCTCTCTCTCTCTCTCTCTCTGTGTGTGTGTGTGTGTGTGTGTGTGTGTGTGTGGAGATTAGACAGATAGACAAATAGATAGATAGATAATGTGATTAGAATTATTTGAATGAATGCTTTCTAGTTATTAGTAAGGATACATCCTGGCCATTATCTACCAATGGTCATTCAACAAAGATTGGTTGAGAGCACATTATATGCAAGATACTATGCTAAAGACTAGAAATATAGCAAAAACTGGACATTAAAAGGTCTCTGCTTTTATGGAGCTTATAGTCTATAAGGCGAGACAGATGATCTACAAATAACTACATAAAATTAATTAATTAAATTTACAATAAATATGATAAAGGACAAATATAGTGTCTGATAAAAGTATATAGCAGAAAAGTATATATGTCTTAGTTAAAGAAGCTGGTCAAGTTCTGGGCCTTAGCTAAGAGAAACAAGGGAAATGGACAGTACAATGACAACATGGGTAGAGGTGACATACTTAAATAGTAGTCGAGGTTAACTAAGAATCTTCATTGTTGGCAGATTATTCTACAGATTATAAAAGCTTCCAAATATCTTTAGGTTTTACTTCTTCATCCTCGAAATCCTGATTGTGCACATCAAATGATGTTAGAGATAAAAACATAAATCCATGGCAGAATGAATCAAGCCATGCTGTGGTCTAAATTTTTCTAAATGTTTGTGTTGCCACCAAAACTCATATGTTGACATCCTAATCCCAAGGTGAAAATATCAGGAGGTGGAGACTTTGAGAAGTGATTGAGTCATGAGAGTGGAGCCCTCACGAATGGAATTAGTATTCATAAAAGAGACTCAAGAGAGACCCATTGTTCCTTCTATCACATGAGGATGCAGTGAAAAGGCATTATCTATGAACCAGAAAGTGGGCACTCACCAGAATGAATATGCTGGTGCCTTGATCTTGGACTTCCCAGGCTCCAGAACTGTGAGAAATAAATTTCTGTTGTTTATAACCTACTAAGTATATGGTATTTGGTTACAGTAGATCAAACAGACTAAGATAAGCCATTGATTCTTAAAATGTTTGTTTAACCACAGAATGTCAAGGGTGGCATAATTTGATTAACACAATAATGACACTGAAAGTGTAAAAGGGGGAAAAATGATCATCTAAAGAGATACAGAATGTTTTCCAACAAAATTAATTATGTAGCTCCAATTAAAATTCTTAAACTAAGAGCAAAAGGAAATTTTCTTAACATATTAAAGGTCTAAAAAAGTTCTACAGCAAAATGATACTTTTTTTTGAAATGTGGAAAAGCCTTCCCTTTAAGATCTGGAGCAAGACAAGTGTGCTGTCTCTTATTACTATTCATTATGCTGAAGGCCTTAGTAAGCACAATGAAATGTGAAATAATAATAATAAGTGAAAGTTGCAAGGATTATGCAAAAAGCATTTTATCAACAAATGATATAATAAAATCTGTACACATAAAATATTAAATATAATTAAAATTTAACAAGTTTACTGGATGCAAAAAAATTCTTTAAAAAATCTACTCAACACGTAAGCAAAGACTGTTCAAAAATACAATTTAATTAAAAGGGTAGAATTTATATCACATTTTAAAAATGAAGTATTTAAAAATAACTCTAAGAACTCTTAAAAATTAATTAAAAAGTGACAGGAAAATATTGGCAAAAGTCTTATAGAAGCATTGCATTGAAAAAGTCTCTATAGTATAGAAATAAACATGAGAAAAGATGTTCAATCTCATTAGTAAGCAAAGAACTGCATGGAAATTAACTACATCCCATTTTCTTCCTACTTTATGTGCAAAAATTAGATGTTGTCAAGGTTATGGAGCAAATAGTACACTTAAAAACTGTCTGGTACTGTGTAATCACTTCAGAAAACAATTTATCAGATAAAGTTGATTTTTGTGCACTGAATGCAACTCAACCATTTCAGTCCTGAATGTATACCCTAGAGATACACTTAGACACATACCAATATCTATCCACAGTAGAATGGAAAAATATGAAATACTCATATGATGGATTACTTTATATTGGGGAAATGAATGCATTTCGGATACCTGTAAAAACATAGATAAATGTTAGTGACATAATATTGAATAAAAAAGCAAAGTTGAAGATGATACACATATAGTATGATTCAATTTATGTGAAGTTTGAAAGCAGGAACAATGAAACTAAGCATAGACATATTTGATTAGTCTATAAAGTAAAGCAAGGAAATGGTAAACACAAAATTCAGATTAGCCATTACTAATTAGGGAAGAAAGAAGGGATAAGATTTGAGAAAGATAAGGAACTTGAAAGGTAACAGCAATGACCTTTATTTTCTTATCTGCATGGTATCCAAGCAGGCCTGATATTCACCCGGCATAAACTGGTAGATCTGGGCTAATACATTCTTAACTTGTTGCAAAGAGCTGCTTTTCTGAAACTTCTGATTTCACCCCCAACCACTGGAATTGCCCCAACCTTGGGTTATTAATGTATTTACATGTAATTTAATTATTGATATATTTGGATTTAGACCAATGACATTAGTTTATTTTCTACTTGTTGTCCCTGTTTTATGTTCCTTTGCTCCCCTCTTCCTGTCTTCTTTTGGTATTCTTTATCATTCCTATTCCATTTTATTATTTTTTTTATCCTTTTGCTATACATTCTTGTATTTTCCTGGTTTTGGCACCCTAGAGATAAATGCATGCATCCTTAACTCACCACAGTATACCTTATATTAATATTTTATCACTCCTGAAACAATGCTGAGAACCTACAACAGTTAACTGGATGGCAAACTAGAATGTTAAACACTTTAAGATGGAATAACACATAGCAAAGGCAGTTTTGATACTTGCAAAATGTGCACTCTCTCGTAAAAAATGAGCAAGTGTTGCAGATCAACTCCTTTAAAATGGCATGTCCCATTGGTCTGGCAAACTGGTAGATTTCTTGAGAGCAAGAAGGCAGCCTTGGATTTTCTTTAACTCTCCATCACTGCCCAGTCAGCTCCTCATATATAGGGTAGGAGTTCACTTGGTATCTGTTGTAAATATCCAAAACATTGAACGTAAACAAAAATTTCTATGCCACTTTACAACATTAATCAATAAGTGAGTGTCATCATCCACTATTTAGCAATAAAAGCCTAGGAATTAGATTGCAGCATATATACAGGTAAGGAACAGAAATTTTCAATTCCATCAGGTAAAACTGTTAAGAATGAGTATGCAGTCTCTTAATACACAGCACTGGTTCTGGTGCCCTTCTATAAGAAAATTCCAAGAAAATGTGGTTTGGACAAGCCACTTACTGAATATAATTTTCAAGTCACTAAACACAAAAGAGTTTTAAGGGAACGTTGTAGTATTTGAGGGGAAAGGCAGGTATAAGTCATTAAAACTAGCTGATGTAACAGGCAAACTGAAATTACAAAGCCATAACACAATAAGGAATTTTTTTTCCCCATAAGTCAAAACCTAATACAGGTTTCATATCCCACTTCATCATGAGGCTATGCTACCCAGGCCACATGACCTCCAAGGCCACCAGGACATGACCAACTGGACTGGAGGAACTAGAAGATATTTTAGAGGACTGCCATCACTTTGTTCATTTTCCACTGGTCATAACTCAATCATGAGGCCCAACCAACTATAAAGAGGCTCAGAAATCTAGAAGAAGAGCTGTACTGTAAATTATTAAAACTCTGTATTTTCCCAATTCCTCAACATTCCCCATCAATAGTCAGTGAGCACCCCAACCAGGTGACCAGGTGCAGCAGTGTGATAAGGCTGGTCCCTGACACAGTGTTGTAAGGCTGACCCGTTCTTGCCCTCCCCGACTGTGACCTAATGACATTAAACCACACCAGTGAAATCCTCTCAGACCTTTTGCTTGGGTCCTCCACCATGATCTCCAGTAAAGTTATGTCCAGAATTGGTGGGTTCTTGGTCTCGCTGACTTCAAGAATGAAGCCGTGGACCCTTGTGGTGAATGTTACAGTTCTTAAAGATGGTATGTCCAGCGTTTGTTCCTTCTCATGTTCAGACATATTCGGAGTTTCTTCTTTCTGGTGGGTTCGTGGTCTTGCTGGCTTCAGGAGTGAAGCTGCAGACCTTCACGGAGAGCGTTACAGCTCATAGAGGTGGTGCATCTGGAGTTGTTCTTTCCTCCCCTCCAGAGTTGTTCATCCCTCCTGTTGGGTTCGTGGTCTCACTGGCCTCAGGAGTGAAGCTGCAGACTTTGGTGGTGAGTGTTACAGATTATAAAGGTAGCATGGACCCAAAGAGTGAGCAGCAGCAAGATTTATTGCAAAGAGGAAAAGAAGGATGCTTCCACAGCACAGAAAGGCACCTAAGTGGGTTGCCCCTGTTGACTAGGGCAGCCTGCTTTTATTCCTTTATCTGACCCCACCCACATCCTGCTGATTGGTCCATTTTACAGAGAGCTGATTGGTCCATTTTGACAGAGTACTGATTGGTGCGTTTACAATCCCTGAGCTAGACACAGAGTGTTGATTGGTGCATTTACAATCCTTTAGCTAGACAAAAAGTTCTCCAAATCCCCACTAGATTAGACACAGAGCCCTGATTGGTGCCTTTACAATCCTTTAGCTAGACACAAAAGTTCTCCAAGTCCCCACCAGATTAGCTAGATACAGAGTGCTGATTGGTGCATCCACAAACCCCGAGCTAGAGACAGAGTGCTGATTGGTACATATACAGTCCTCCAGCTAGACATAAAAGTTCTACAAGTCCCCACCCAACTCAGGTGCCCTGCTGTCTTCCCCTAGTGGACCCCATGCTGGGCTGCCGGCAGAGCTGCCTGCCAGTCCTGGCTGGGTGCCAGCACTCCTCAACCCTTGGGCAGTTGATGGGACCAGGACCAGGTGCTGCCAGCAGGGGGTTGCTCCGGCCGAGTGGGAGTCCACCAGTGGGTGGGGGGTGGGGGGCCTCGGGCTTAGTGGGCTGCAGGTCCCCAGCCCTGCCAGGCAGGGAGGTGGCTGAGGCCCAGTGAGAATCCGAGTGCTGCGTGCGCAGGAGCCGGATGTGCTGGGGAACCCTGCACACCCTCCGCAACTGCTGGCCCAGGTGCTAAGCGCTTCACTGCCCCGGCCGGCAGCTCCAGCTGGTGGCTCTGAGTGCCGGGCCCACTGAGCCCACGCCCACACAGAACTCGAGCTGCCCTGTGAGCCCCGAGCACAGCGTCAGTTCCCACCCGCACCTCTTCCTCCACACTTCGCCATAGGCAGAGGGAGCCTGCTCCAGCCTCTGCCAGCCCAGAGAGGGGCTCCCACAGTGCAGCGGTGGGCTGAAGGGCTCCTCAAGCATGGCCTGAGTGGATTCTGAGGCTGAGGAGGCACCGAAGGAGGGAGGGCTGCTAGCACGTTGTCACCTCTCAAAGTCCTCAAATCTGGTCCTCAAATCTCTCTCTCTGTCTCCCCTCTGCACCTGCTTGCTTGAGCTCGCTCACCAGGAGTTCCTCCCATATGGCTGGCTCCCTGTGTGGCAAGCCTTGCCGTGCCTCCTTTCTCTGGGTCCTGTGAGTATAATAAACACATGATATTTTAAAATATTATATGCCTCTCCCAGTGTGATTTCTGTGACTATGTTGGAGTGATCTGTAAAGATTCCAACAGGACTTCCTTCCCCATTTGCAACATAGGGGCACATGGCATATGGTGACTGTTAAGAGTCTCTGTGGGAGGAAGAAGAGGAGAGGATATCTATGTGATGTCAAATTTATGTCAAAAGTATTGCTTGGCCTGGATTTTTCACTCTTCTATTATTGGGTGAAAACAGAAAGAGATAATTCTGACAGTGGTGATAACAGAGGTGTAATGGTTAATTTTATGTGCCAATTTAGCTAGGCCACAGTGCCCAGATTTGTGGTCAAACCTTATACTAAATGTTTCTGTGAAGGTGTTTTTGAATGAGATTAGCATTTAAATTGTTGGATTTTGAGGAAAGCAGATTACCCTCCGTAATGTGTGGAGAATTCATGCAATCAGTGAAGGCCTGACTAGAGCAAAGACTGACCTCTCCCAAGCAAAAATGAACTTAGCCAGCAAACTGCCTGTGGGCTTGAACTGCAACTTTTCCCTTGGTCTCCAGCTTGCTAGGCTATGCTGCAAATTTTGTATTTACTAAGCCTCCATAATCACATAAGCCAATTCCTTAAAATAAATCTCTCTCTCTCTTTATTTTTATATATATATATATATATCTGTACACACACACACACACACACACGCATCCTGTTGGTTTTGTTTTTCTGGAAAGCCTTGACTAATACAAATAGTTTTAGGGGCTTCTAAAGCAAATATTTTTCTTTTATTCATTTAATAAGGTGTATTACAGAACTACTATATGCATCCAACACTGCAATACGATGAAATAGAAATAAAAGTAAATCAGCCAAAATGTTTTCCTCAAGGAGCAAGATGTCAAAGAGGGAAGATAAAGACATGTTGCAAAATGTCTACTCGTTTACCATTTCTTGTATCTGTCTCCCCAAACTATTGGTTTTTTTTTTTTTTCATTTTTAACAAAAGTAACAAAAAGCATATAAACACCATTTTGAGTTCTTCATTTTCTTTTTACGTTAGAAATTATATTCTTATCTGTATCTGCAGGCTGGATGAACAGTTGTCAAATTAGTGTGAAAAACATCAGTATAGAAAGCTGTAATAATTTTGTTTTAATGTGGGGAGAGCATGCTGCCAGACATCAAAGCACTGGAGTTTTATTTTCCATTTGCAACTGTGACGTTCATCAGGCCAGCTCAACCCTAAGGTCTTTGATTTTCCCATGGTAGGTGAATATGTTCTCCAAGGTCTCTCTCTTCCAAGTGAGCTTTATTTCTCTCTTCAGATTCGCTTTCACTATTTGTGCATTACTCTTCCTCCCTAGCAAAATAAGTTTCCTCAGCTTCTGCCCATGAACCCCAACTGGTGACCCTGATGAGTTTGATGTCTCCAAACAAAGGCCCAGTCTCTGGACTCTGAATCTTCCTGAACCTCTTCTTGCTCTGCTTCAGTGTTGTCTTAGTTTGTTCAGGCTACTATAACAGAAACCATAGACTCAGTGGTTTGTTTAATTTTATGTATGTATGTATATATGTGTGTGTGTATTTATTTATTTATTTATTTTGAGATGGAGTTTTGCTCTTTTTGCCCAAGCTGGAGTGCAATGACACAATCTCGGCTCACTGCAACCTCTGCCTCCTGAGTCCAAGCAATTCTTCTGCATCAGTCTCCTGACTAACTGGGATTACAGGCACCCACCATTAAGCCTGGCTATTTTTTTCTATTTTTAGTAGATATGGGGTTTCACCATGTTAACCAGGCTGGTCTCGAATGCCTGACCTTAGGTGATCCTCCCACCTCAGCCACCCAAAGTGCTGGAATTAACAGGCATAAGCCACTGCACGTGGCCTTATTTTATTTTATTTTTTGAGACTGGCTCACTCTTGTCGCCCAGGCTGGAGTGCAGTGGCGTGATCTCAGCTCACTGCAACCTCTGCTTCCCGGATTCTCCTGCCTCAGCCTCCTAAGTAGCTGGGATTACAGGCACCCGCCGTCATGCCCGGCTAATCTTTTGTATTTTTAGTAGAGACGGGTTTTCACCATGTTGGCCAGGCTGGTTTTGAACTCCTGACCTCAAGTGATCCCCCCCCCACTTCAGCTGCCCGAAGTGTTAGGATTACAGGCATGAACGACCGTGCCCAGCCAACTGGGTGGTTTAAGCCACAGAAATTTATTTCTCACAGTTTCAGAAGCTAAGTAGTCTGGGATCAGAGTACCAGTGTGGTCCGGTTCTGATGGGGGCTCATTTCCTGGTTTGCAGATGGCCATCTTCTTACTGCGTCCTCATGAGGCAGAGAGATGATCTCTCCCATCTCCCATCTTATAAGGACATGAATCCATTCATGATGGCTGCCCCTCTCTCCACCTCCCTCGGGTTCCCAATACCATCATATCTGGGATTAAGGGTTAAATGTATACATTTTGGAAAGATATGAACATTCAGTCACAGCAAATGTATACCTGTCCTGTGGCTCATTCTCTCACAGTCCATTTTCTGCTTCTAGAGCTTTGTCTATTCAGTTAGATAAACTAACATGCACCAGTGGAATAGTGAACCTGTTGCTTCATGCCTATAGTAAGTAGCACACATGCAGGGAAATTTGTAGTTTTCTGGGAAACAAACAAACAAACAAACAAAAAACAAAAACCTCACAAAGAGCACTGCTAAGGAGGCAAACATCAGGCTTCTTGTCTGATGAGAGGCCGAGAAGAGTGAAGCACCATACCACCTGATTAATTAATTGTTCCAGTGACATAGGATAGACATGTCACTAAAGCTAATAATATTTGCTGTGGATAATTTCATGACAGAGTATGTCTTATATCATCCCCTCTCTACAACAGCACCACTCTCTTTAGCCAGTCTTAATATCTTCCAAACTATGATTACACTGATTATGTAATAGTGCGTGAAGAAAATGTGTTTAAATTTTACCAAATACTTTTTCAAGTGTAATGAGCTTATGATATGATTCCCTCTTTTATTTCATAACTGTGCTAAATTATGTCAACTGAGTTTTGAATGTTATGCCAAACTTGTATCTGGGAATAAACCCAACTTTTTAATGATATATTACCCTTTTTACATATTCCTGAATTTGATTTGCTAATATTTTGTTTAGGATTTTTGCATTTGTAATTTTCCTTTCTTGTAATGACTCTGAAAGTTTAGTATGCTGCACTCAAAAATAGAGTTAAAAAATATTTCTTCTACTATTCTCTAGAAAAGTTATATATATTTGATATTATTTCTTACTGAAAAATTTGTATAATTCATTGCTAAAGCCACCTGAGAACTTTGTTGAATGGTTTTTAATTACATATTTCTTTTGATTAAGGTCTAAAGATTTTATACTTTTTGTCATTGTTAATAAGCTGTGTTTTCTTCAAGGAAATTTTTCATTTCACTTACATATTTAATTGACTAGCGTAAAGTCAGAAATAACGTACATTTTTATTCTTTTAATATATAAAATACCTATAATGACTCTTTTTTATTTTTGATATTTGTAATTTATGTCATGTTCCTTTTTTTTCCTTGATCTATCTTCCCAGGAGTTTTTCGTTATCATTAAACTTTTCAAAGACGCAATTTTTGGCTTAGTTAGGTTTTCTCTATTGCATGGTTTCTGCTTTTATTATTTTGGATTGAGTTTGCTATGACTCTTCTGATCTATTTATATGAGTGCTTCAAGATTTGATTTTTAGTCTTTTTTTTCTAACATATGCATTTAGAGATAGATATTTCTAAGCATGGCTGTTGTGGCATCACAGATGTTGATATATCATATTTTCATTATCATTTAATTAAACATATTTTCTAATTCTCATTGTAATTTTTTCTTTGACCGAGGGTGTGCAGAAAAGAGTTAACATAGCAAGCTTGAATGCTATCTTTTGAAATCCTAAATATAAGGTTGGCCTTGGAAGATTTACTAGAACTTGGATTTGGGGAAGGATCCCCCCATTCCCACAACTGATAAGAGTGGCTCACTATGCTTAAACTGTACAAAGAATATGATGTATGCTGAATACTTGCTTTCCTTCTAGGAGTCTGAAATTTTGGCACATGCCAGGCAGAGCCTGCCTATATGACCAACCTCCAATATAAACCCTGGGCACTGAGTCTTTAATGAGTTTTCCTGGTTGGCAACATTTCACATGTGTTGTCACAACTTGTTGAAAGAAATAAGTGCATCCTGTGTGTGATGGGTAATTTTATGTGTCAACTTGACTGGGCTAAGTAGTGTTCAGATCGCTGGTAAAATACTATTTCTGGGTGTGTTTGTGAGAGTTTCCAGAAGAGGTTAGCATTTGAATCAGTAGACTGAGTAAAGAAGATCCCATCTCACCAATATAAGCAGGCATCATCCAAGCTGTAGAAGGCTAGAATGGAATAAAAAGGTGGAGGAAGAGTGAATTCTCTCTTTTCTTTGGTGGGGGCATCCAGCTTCTCCTGTACTTGGACATCAGAGTTCCTGGTCATTGAGCCTTTGGACTCCTGGGTTTACTCCAGTGTCTTCCTGCTCCCCAGTTCTCAAGTCTTCAGCCTTGGAGTGGGAGTTACACCACCAGTGGCTCCCCTGATTTGTAGGCCTTTGGACTGGTACTGGACTACACCATCTGCATTCCTCGTCCTCTACCTTGCAGATGGCATAATGTGAGACTTCTAGGCCATAATCATGTGAGCCAATTCTGATAAGTTTCTTCTTATATATGTCTACATGTATTCTATTAGTTCTGTTTCTCTAGAGAATCCTAATACAATGTATGACCCTCTTTGGGAGAAGATTCTGGAAATTTGCCACTGTATTTTCCCCTAGACTTTACCCCATCAGTTTTTCCCTTTGCTGATTTTGCCTTTCATTTGTAACAAATCATAGCCATGAGTATGACAATATGATGAGTCCTGTGAGTCCTCATAGCAGATCATTGAACCTGGAAATTGCCCTGGAGACCCTCGACAAACATAGTCTTAAGCACTTAGGAATCCCTCCCTTTTTTTTCTGTGCATCTTAATTCCATGTTGTTAGAGAACTACGCTGAATAATTCTAGTTAGAATATGTTGAAACTGACTGCATGAAAAGCCAACTTTAGTAAATGTTCTATAAGCAATTTTAAAGGAAGCATTTCTTGAACTTGTGTGCCTTATTTATATATACTGATTAGGTCAAGTTTCTTAATTGTATTTTCAAATATTTCTAATATTTAGTGATTTTGTCTGTTCCATCAGTTACTGAGAAAAATGCGTATAAGTGACTTAAAATAATTGTGAAATTTGAATATTTTTTCTTACTAGTTCCATCCATTTTTGTTTTATGTATTTTGAGTCCATATTATTATTTGCAGTCAATTTAGAGTTAATATATCTTCCTGGTGGATTGACCATTTTATTATAATGAAACATCACTTCTTGTCGCTAATTATATTTCTTGCCTTAAATTCTACTTTGATTGATAGTAACAGTGCAGCATTCATTTTGGCATATGTATGTATGTGCATGTGCATATGTATGTGCATATGTATTTTACTTAGGTTTGTATGGTATATATCTTTTTTATTCTGTGACTTTTTAATCTTTCTGTGCCGTTATATTTAGGTATGTCTCTTGTAAACACCACATACTTAGCATATTTAATTCTTATTCAATCTGAGTATTACATTCAGTTGGATTACTAATATTTTTTAATTTAAGCCTACCATCTTGCTCTTTGTTTTCTACTTCTTCTATGGGAATAAATTTAAAAAATTATGGGAAAGTATGGATATTCAAAAACTATATTGACTGGAGGAAGTCAGTTATGTCTTCAAGGGAGGATTTGACACACTTTTTCTTATAAAGGAAGATAATTAACATTTTACACTTGCAGTTCATTCAGTTTGTAGTACAACTAGCCAACTCCACTATTGTAACCCAGAAAACGTCCTAAATAATATGTAAATGAGTAGAAATGGCCATTTTTCAATAAATTGTATTTACAAAAATAGGCAGCCAATTTATAGAGTATGGTTTGTCTATTTTTGTTCTGGAATCAACTACTTATATCTTTATTTGTGCCACATATGTTTCTTGCATTTCCCTGTATATTTTTGCTTTTATGTTTCTCTTTGTTGGGTCTTAATATGTTCTATTGAGTTGTTTTCTATTTCACTAATCTTCTCTTCTGTGTATCTAATCTTCAGTAAAACAATTTGTTGTGTACTTAATTTCAAGTATTTTTGTTGTTGTTG
Source organism: Macaca mulatta (assembly GCF_049350105.2). Classification (NCBI taxonomy): domain Eukaryota; kingdom Metazoa; phylum Chordata; class Mammalia; order Primates; family Cercopithecidae; genus Macaca; species Macaca mulatta. The sequence continues at coordinate 50,583,749 of NC_133409.1, read as the reverse complement.
CTGTTGCTACATTTTCTTTTTTCTTTTTTTTTCTTTTTTTTTTTTTTGAGATGGAATCTCAAAAATTGAATTGCTGGAGTGCAATGGTACAATCTTGGCTCACTGCAACCTCCATGTCCTGGGTTCAAGCGATTCTCCTGCCTCAGCCTCCTGAGTAGCTGGGATTACAGGCATGTGCCACCACATGCAGCTAATTTTTTGTATTTTTAGTAGAGACAGCGTTGCATCATTTTGGCCAGGCTAGCCTCAAACTCCTGACCTCAAGTGATCTCGGCCTCCCAAAGTGCTGGGATTACAGGTGTGAGTCACTGGCCTGTTGGTATATTTTCTGTTTAATATTTTTGTAGGTTCCAATTCTCTGGTAAAGTGCTCCAACTAATCATCTCTTTTCTTTAACTTATTGGTCATGGTTACATTAAAGTCCATTTCTATTAACACTATCTGAGTGGTCTGTGGTTCTATTTTTATTTTCTTTTTTTCTCCTTGGTTTTCAGTCATTTGTTTCTGTTTTCTAGTCTTCATGGTAGGCCAGTATTATGTACAAAAAGATGTGGAGATAACTGAAGGCTATATCTAATGTTATGTTTTTCCAGATAGAATTTAATTTTGTTTTCTTGTGGACATTCAGAATAGGGGCATGCCACCTTAATCCAGATTGGGCTATAGCTAGATTAAAGATAGGTTTTAGTCTTTTGTATATACAAGTTAATTTCTTTGTAAAACTTAATCCCAGAGTACAGATATTCAGGAGTTCTAACTGAAAGGGTGGCCCTCCTCCCCTGACAGGCTTTGGTTCCAAGTTAGTACCATCACCTTTTTGAGACTATTAGAAACTCATTTGTTTCCCAGCTTCTTAGCCAAACATTTCTGCTCTGCCTTGTAGCCTTTTGTTCTGCAGTTTAGGAATTGGAAAATACCTCAAGGGGAAAAACAGTTCAGATTATTGGCTCACATCAATATGTGTTTCCTTTTTCTAAGATCTTCATTTCTTAAGTCTTGATTGCCTTAGTAGCCCTGCTTTAGAGTGTTAGGTGAGAGTTTTGAAAGCTTTGCTCAAGATCTCAGCCCCCTATCTTCACAGATTCTCAGTTTTATAGACTTTTGTTAAAATGGCTCAAGGGGAAGGATTTCACAGAACTCCCAGTCTATAACAATTCATTTAGTTTATTTCTTGAATCTTGGTAACTCAAATCATAACTGCTTAAAGAGCATTACAATGTTTTCAAACAGGTGTGTGTGTGTGTGTGTGTGTGTGTGTGTGTGTGTGATGTGGTTCTGTCCATTTGTAAATTATTCTCTTTGAAAGGATTAATCTGTAATAAGCTACGCCAATTAAAACAGGCAGGCAACTCAATGTACTCATTTATAAATCTAAGACTTTAGATGTTACCAGTTCAAACCGCAATATAACCTTCATTTACAATGACAGGAATTCTATCCTTCTATTAGTAAAATCTAAATTTATATTAGTTAGTTTGAAAGCTTCTACTCTGCCTTCTTACATTGAATCACCAGCATGTAAAACTAGATATTTTTTTAATGAGCAACTACTGAGCAGTGTTTTTACTAGTGTAGTATATTTCTTTATGTAGAATTGTATATTGAAATTATATATTATTAATTTAAATCATTCTTCTTTATAGTAAAGAAAAATGAACCAAAATAATAATTTAAAAGTTATGTTTATTATTTCATATTTATATTAAATTTCTTGAGAAAACCATAAATCTTCCATCTTTTTTATCGTTTTTTTAAAAAACAGTTTAAAGCCACATTTTAATTCCCTTGGCAACTCATTGAAAATTTATTCAGATGAAAGATCATGACTAACAAGTCTCAAATCCCCTTATACCTAATGGATAGTGCCTTTTATGTGGTAGATCTACTGAATTTTTTGAAGGTTCTGTTGATTCTGGGTTTTTAGCTTTTTCTAATACTGTTATTATGCTCTATGCCCTTCTTGTATAATCATTGCTGGTTACATTACTCTCTTCTATTATTTACGTGTCCTTTAAAAATATAACTTTTTTATAATGGCTATGAATTATTAGATGCCTCCTTTTTTCCTCTGTGGATCATTTTTTAAATTAGATTGCAAGTTTTCTTTTTGAAAGATTTTAACAGTCTTGGGCTACTTTCCTCTCCAAGCCTGGCCATTGGATTATTTTTTCCTGAGTATATAGATATATGCCTGTCTAAGCTTTAGTTCACCTGTCTGTCCAGGCTCAGCATTCCCTTCTTTGGACCCAAAAACTCTAAGATGAAAATGGTTCTTCTTTCTGAATCTGGCCTTATCTAGATAGCACCAAACATCTTTGTTGATTAGAATTAAGTATAAAAGAATAGCTCACATTGTTTTATCTTTTGAAAAGAAAGAAAACTGTCAATAAAGTAAATCAACAATTTATCAGACAGACTTCTTTGAGCAGAGAGAGATTTTCAGCAAATATACAGCTTGTTGGATTAAACACAATCCTTAGTACAACTTACCTCTTTAATAGTTGCTTGATTTTTATTAAATCACAAAATATCAGCTCATGAGACAAACAGGGGAAAATGCCAAAATAGAAAATCAAATCAGGAAAAAAGAAATAAAATGAAAAACAATTTTGCATACAAATGAGTAAATGGAGGAAAAACATAAACGTATGTGAGCTCTAATTAGATGCTGACTTTTTTCTAAGTTGCACATCTATGATCATTTATTTAAATAGAAAACTGAAAATAATAAAGGATACTTAAAGAAAACAGAATGGAATTTAAGCAGAAGTTGACTTCAACTTTTGCACAAAAGCTGCAAAATTGGGAGGGAAAGAAGGAGAAACACTTATAAACTCAGCCAGCCAACTAATTCCAAAAGATGTACCAAAATTGGGTACATAACTGCTTATTCCAGGCCACTGATATCTGTACTTGCAGCTAGCCAACTGCAAGCAACAAAGGGATAAAACTAGGTGGAATGGCTGCCTTCAGGAGTTGGCCAGCTACTTCAAGACACATTCATATAGAACTTGGATGTTAATGGTTTTGGTAGTCAGCACAAAATTTTTAAATGATTATTTCTATTTCAGCTTGATCTCCAAGGGCCAGATCTTCTTCTAAGGTGGCTGCAAGCTGTGCTGCCTGCCATTCACTTCAGGGTACAATGGAATATGCCATCTTGAAGCTGGCCAGATCTTGTTTTCCGGCTCTCCTTATAGATTGAATTTCACTGTATTTTCTTTTTCCTAGGCAAGTCTGGCACCAAGCTAAAATGCAAGAACAAAGATGACCAAAGTTTTTTGTTTTTTTTTTAATCAACATTTTTTACATAAGATTCTGTGTGGAAATGATATCTAGCTCTTCCCCCAAACATTTGTGTTCCCCTTCCATGATGCCATTGTAGCTAGGAAGGGACTACCTAGCTCCACCAGTTGTTTAAAGTGATGTCATGGAACTAGTTCTCACCAATGCAATATAAGCAGAATGGCAGGTGCCACTTCTAACCTGAAGTGGCTAGGATATAGTTAGATATATTCTCCTGTGTGTCTTATCCCATCTTCTGTCTGAATGCTGTTGCCCAGGGAGACCTCAGTAGTCCTTTCTTGGAGAAAGAGAAGTCTCCTGAGGCTAGGTTTCTAAATAAGTACAGAAAAAAAAAAATGTATCCTCTCCCACAACAAAGAGAAATGCATTAGACTTCTATGGAGCAACAAAAATTTATTGTGTTAAATTACCGAGGTTTGTTTTAAAGATATTTGTTCCAACAGCTAGCATTACTCTAACTTATAGTGCCTTTGTCTCAATCATACACACACACACACACACACACACACACGCACAGTGAGAGAGAGAGAGAGAGAGAGAGAGAGAGAGAGAGAGAGAGAGAGAGATTGAGAGAGAGAGAGAGCACTCTTCAGCAATTTATCTCCAGGGTCTGTTAGACCAGCTGTATCAAGCAGGATTCAACTGGAGAAGCAGAACCAGTAGGAGGTATATATACATACATATTCACATGCATACATAGGGGGTGTGTGTGCGTGTAAAAGATTTCTTACAGGAATTTGATCTTGCGCAGTTGTGAAAGTTAAGCACTGTTGGTAAGGCTATTGTCTTTGCATCTGATGCTGGAGTTTGAAGTCTGCTGCACAGGCTGTCAGAGGCAAGATGGCTATAGAATGAGGGAAAACTGGGGCAAGCTAGAGCTCACAAGCAGATGCTGGGACCCACGAGGACACACTGGAGCCAGCCTCAGTTCTCAATGCTTCTAAACTTGCAGATATGAGTATTCCACAGCGCACACCAGCACCCTTCATCATGGAGCTGAAGGTACAGGTGACATACAAACTGGAGAAATTCAAAGGGGATCTGGGGATAGGTGAAGCAGTTTCTGTCCTGGTTGCCATTCATGTCAAGGAGGTGCAACAGCAGATAAGCAACAATGTTGGTGAGCGACAAAAGCATCTGATGACCTTGCCTCAAACTTTTGAGTGCTTAAAAGCAATGTGTCTGCTGCTTCCTTTCTGCCCTCTGAAGCTTACACAGAATATTTCTCATGGATCACCCTAAAAGAAAAATTTCAGAAAAAAAGGAAACCCTGTAAACATAAGTCAGTCTTGCCAAGTTGGCACATTACAAAGCCTCCATACTAGTTCACTGATTAAATAACCAGCCAATTTTTGTTCTTTAAAAGGTTACTACTCATTTATTAAATGTGCATTCAATTCTACTTATTTTCTAGCATTTAGGAAAGTACTACAAATAAAAATAAAAATGTGAATAAATATAGCTTCAATCTTTAGCAATGCACTATTGGAATTAACAAACCTATAAACAGAAAAGTATAATATAATACTGTCATTGCAATGGTACTGCTATTCAAAGGACATTGCATGAACACTGTCTGAGGAGGAGCAGTGCAGGATATTGATGTTAACAATTACACTAGACTGCTCTGCCCACATCTACATTTACAAATACCTGGGAAACATCCTGCTGTCCCAATACCAACTTCCAAGTCAGCTTTTTGCTCTCAGCAACATCCCCTACTGCCTTCCTAATGTGTTAGATTGACAGTCATAAGTGTAGAAAGAAACAGGGGCCTCATTTTAGCTTCAGAAGCCAGAGTTGAGGCTAAAAGCAGTCACCAGGAGAAAACAATGTCAATCGTTTTATTTTAAATATAACATAACATATAGGAGAGGAAAACAAAGAGTGAACAAAGATTGGTAGACACTGCGTAAAGTCATTTTTCATACACACTTCACCAGGACTACGCCATGGTATTACAGCAAGCATGTCACTGACAAGAAATGAGAACTGATCTGTCCTTCTAACTCTGATGAGTAAATTCTGTATAGGTCCATCATCAAGGCATGGGACATACAAATTGTTTTTCTCAAATTGTTGAAGGCGTTTCACCAGCATTCTCTAATTAAGCAACATATAGCAAGAAAATAAAAAGCCAATTATTATAACCTTCACTTCTCAAGTGGGAAAACCGAGGGAAACGATACATTTATTCAAGGTCAGGAAGAATTTATGACAAAGCAAGAAACAGGGGCCATGTCTCCGACTCTTTTTCAGGATCCACATTGCTAATCTCGATCACTGGACAGTAACTGAAAGGCATTGTGTAGTTCAGAGTACTTGTGTTGCACTTAAATTTAGTTGTTATTGCCCCCATTCTCCCCCACCCCAGGTATGACTAGTTGTGTTTATTCCAACTTGTTTAAACAAAGCAAAACATTATTTCCTGAGGACCCAAGTATTAGAGGTGTGATTTTGTGGGTCCCAGAATGAATTAAGCCTGAAAGTGACCCAGGCTCTGGGAATCTTAAATCTTCAATTCACTGCAGTGTTAGAGGGATTTTGCCTGTGACACTAGAAATTTTTAAATGGAAAATACAGAAGATTAGTGATGAAACTGTATTCTTTCACTAAATGCTTAATAGTGCATATAGAGGGAGAATGGTCATAACTTATTATCCAAACTGAGATACTGTGAAAGTGAAAGGGTCCTAGTAGTTATTATGCCCAGAAAGTAAGTGGAAACCAGCACTCCCTGGACGAACTGAGACAAACCTTGTCAATCTGTACCTCTCACATATTTAGCGATCATTGCAATATACCCTTTCATTAACCAATGTGTGGAGACGTTCGACACCATTGGTCAAATACCCACATCGTGCATTACTAGTTTGTCTCTATATGCTCACTAGCTTCTTACCCCTCATTCCAGAGATTAAAATTTAGATAGTATATTAGTTTCCTAGAGATGCTGTAATAAAATACTATTATACAAATTCAGTGGCTTTAAACAGCAGTAATGTATTCTTTCCCAGTTCTGGAGGCCAGATGTCTGAAATCGAGATATTAGCAGAGCCATTCTCTCCCTGAAGGCTCTAGGGGAGAACTTGTTCCATGCTTTCTCTTAGTTTCTGGTATTTCTGGAAATCCTTGGTATTCCTGGCTAAGAGAGCATCATGCCAATCTCTGCCTCTATTGTCATGTGGTATTCTCCTTGAGTGACCATGTCTGCCTCTTTCTTCCTCTTATTTTTTATGTATTTGTTTGTTTGTATGTTTGTTTGTTTGTTTGTTTATTTATTTATTTATTTATTTATTTTTTTGAGACAGAGTCTCGCTATGTCGCCCAGGCTGGAGTGCAGTGGCCGGATCTCAGTTCACTGCAAGCTCGGCCTCCCGGGTTTACGCCATTCTCCTGCCTCAGCCTCCCGAGTAGCTGGGACTACAGGCGCCCGCCACCTTGCCCGGCTAGTTTTTTGTATTTTTTAGTAGAGATGGGGTTTCACCGGGTTAGCCAGGATGGTCTCGATCTGCTGACCTCGTGATCCGCCCGTCTCGCCTCCCAAAGTGCTGGGATTACAGGCTTGAGCCACCGCGCCCGGCTGTTTATTTATTTCTTTTTGAGATTGAGTTTCACTCTTGTTGCCCAGGCTGGAGTGCAATGGCGGCTCACTGCAACCTCTGCCTCCTGGGTTCAACTGATTCTCCTGCTTCAGCCTCCCAAGTAGCTGGGATTACAAGTGCCCACCACCATGCCCGGCTAATTTTTGTATATTTAGTAGAGATGGGGTTTCACCATGTTGGCCAGGCTAGTCCCAAACTCACGACCTCAGGTGATCTGCCCACCTCAGCCTCCCAAATTTCTAGGATTACAGGCATGAGCCACCACGCCTTGGCCTTTTCTCCTCTTCTTATGAGGGCATTAGTCATACTGAATTAGGTCCCACCCTAATGACCTTATCTTAACTTGTGTACATTTGCAAAGTGTACTTCCAAAGCGGGTCACATTCATAGGTACCTGGGGTTAGGGACTTCAGCATATCTTTTTGGGGTACACACTTTAGCCCATAACAGATAGCTATGGTATTTAGGAGCACATGCTTAGAGTGAAAAAACAGTATCCCAGATGTTATAGCAATGGCATGATTGCCTGTGGAGTGTACTTTTCAGTCGTTACTGTTATTGTCCTTTCTGGAACAAATGAACCTCTAGAGAGGCCAGAAACAAGTTGTTGAAAGGGGACACTAGAGAACTGCAGAGCACAAAGGAAGTTATTCCACAGCACGATTCAATCCATCATACAGCAAATAGTGTTTAAGAATGCAAAATGCCTTCTGTATGGCTATGCCTTTATTGAAGAATATTCCCCACCCCTGTCCTTGAATAGAGCCTCAGTAAATTCAGGCAACAAAACCTTTTAAATATTTCTTAGTTTCTGTGGTAGAAAAAAAAATGCCACACCTGTTTTAAAATAGCTCCTGGAAAGTGATCGGATGCTGGTGGCTGTGAGCTCCGGTGATACACTCACTCACCTCCACAGCGCACAGCTAAATATATTCGCAGATGCATTTGATGCATTATTCATGTGATTTCTTTCAAAAAGCAACACTGCCATTTAATGCTCATCAGATTTACTTCCTCTCTGCCACATTCTTTTTTCTTTAGACAAACACCAGAGATAAATCATTACCATGTCTTCCTGAGGTATTGTTTGCAGCTCCATGCTGTCATTTCACAGAACTAAGTTATTTGTTACCCAGAAATAAGTTAATTGTTAGCTGGAATGAAATATATGGTATGATACAAAATCAGAGCTGAATTGTTATCTGGAAAAGCGAAAATGAATGAGGGAGAAAATATTCCTGCCTTCAAGAAATGTGTTTGTATTTATAGAGTTTTCACATTTTATCATTGAAGTTTATTCCACCAAGATGCTTTAGGTTTTGTTCTTGTAACCCATAGAATAGTGCATTTCAAGATCATTTGTTTATTGACAAACAGTAACATATAGAAACCTTTCTCTCAAATGCCATTATTAAAATACCAGGGTGTGAAACCATTGTAGATTCATCATATTTTATTGGGAAAGCCAGTTATTATTATAAGGTCCATATATGTAACTATTATTCCATAATATTTTTAGGTCTAATTGAAATAGAATCCTCTTTCTTTTGTCCAGAAGACATGCATCACACTTCCAAAGGATTTGTTGACTTAATGCAAATGTGTACTGTATACCGCATGGTGATGTCTGAATGATGCATGCCTTCAACATCAATGGTCATCTTGCCTTCATACAGTAAGAAGATTATATTTTATCTTACATTTTCACATGTTTCCTTGCAGACATCTAAGAGATCAATTAAGAACATTTCAAATGGCCGGGTGTGGTGGCTCATGCCTGTAATCCCAGCACTTTGGGAGGTGGAGGCAGAAGAACCACCTGAGGTCAGGAGTTCGAGACCAGCCTGGCCAACATGGTGAACCTGTCTTTATTAAAAATACAAAAATTAGCTGGGCATGGTGGTGGGCACCTGTAATCCCAGCTACTCTGGAGGCTGAGGCAGGAGAATCGCTTGAACCCAGGAGGCAGAGGTTGCAGAGAGCCGAGATGGTGCCACTGAACTCCAGCATGGGCAACAGAGTGAGACTCTATCTCAAAAAAAAAAAAAAAAAAAAAAGAACATTTAAATTAAGGGATGGGGCACATATGAATTATTATAAATTTGAAAAAGGAAAATTTAGGGAATCTGATTAATAATAGAAACAATGATGTGGCTTCAGGTATTGCCATGACAGGTAAAAAAGACAGTAATAACCTAGGCTAAAATGGAATGCCTAAAAATTGCAACAGACAGTAATCTTTAAAAATCATCAAATGTCATGTATTGTACTTAATTCATATCACAATTCATTTACTCCTAAATATCTTGGCACTTGTGGCAAAATGTGTATCTCATATATATTTTTTATTATACTTTAAGTTCTGGGTTACATGTGCAAAATGTGCAGTTTTGTTTGGGTATACATGTGCCATGGTGGTTTGCTGCACCCATCAACCCATCATCTACATTAGGTATTTCTCCTAATGTTATCCCTCCCCTAGCCCCCCCACCCATCCCCTGACAGTCCCTGATGTGTGATGTTCCCCTCCCTGTGTCCACGTGTTCTCATTGTTCAACTCCCACTTATGAGTGAGAACATACAGTGTTTGGTTTTCTGATCTTGTGATAATTTGCCGAGAATGATGGTTTGCAACTTCACCCATGTCCCTGCAAAGGACATGGACTCATCCTTTTTTAAGGCTGCATAGTATTCCATGGTGTATAAGTGCCACACTTTCTTTATCCAGTCTATCATTGTGGACATTTGGGTTGGTTCCAAGTCTTTCCTATTGTGAATAGTGCCACAATAAACATACGTGTGCAAGTGTCTTTATTGTAGAATGATTTATAATCCTTTGGGTATGTGCCCAGCAATGGGATTGCTGGGTCAAATGGTATTTCTAGTTCTAGATCCTTGAGGAATCAGCACACTGTCTCCCACAGTGGTTGAACTAATTTACACCCCCACCCACAGTGTAAAAGCATTCCTATTTTTCCACAACCTCTCCAGCATCTGTTGTTTCCTGACTTTTTAAAGATTACCATTCTAACTGGAGTGAGGTGGTATCTCATTGTGGTTTTGATTTGCATTTCTCTAATGGCCAGTGATGGTGAGCATTTTTTCTTATGTCTGTTGGCTGCATAAATGTCTTCTTTTGAGAAGTGTCTGTTCATATCCTTTGCCCATTTTTTGATTTTTTTTTTTTCCTTGTAAATTTGTTTAAGTTCTTTGTAGATTCTGGATATTAGCCCTTTGTTAGATGGATAGATTGCAAAAATTTTCTCCCATTCTATAGGTTGCCTGTTCACTCTAATGATAATTTCTTTTGCTGTACAGAAGCTCTTTAGTTTAATTAGATCCCATTTGTCAATTTTGGCTATTGTTGCCATTGCTTTTGGTGTTTTAGACATGAAGTCTTTGCTCATGCCTATGTCCTGAATGGTATTGCCTAGGTTTTCTTCTAGGATTTTTATAGTCCTAGGTCTTACATTTAAGTTTTTGATCCATCTTGAGTTGATTTTTGTGTAAGGTGTAAGGAAGGAGCCCAGTTTCAGTTTTCTGCATATGGCTAGCCAGTTTTCCCAACATCTTTTATTAAATAGGGAATCTTTTCCGCATTGCTTGTTTTTGTCAGGTTTGTCAAAGATCAGATGGTTGTAGATGTGTGGTGGTATTTCTAAGGCCTCTGTTCTGTTTCATTGGTCTATATATCTGCTTTGGTACCAGTACCATGCTGTTTTGGTTACTGTAGCCTTGTAGTATAGTTTGAAGTCAGGTAGCATAATGCCTTCTCCTTTGTTCTTCTTGACCAGAATTGTCTTGGCTATGTGGGCTCTTTTTTGGTTCCATATGAAGTTTATAGTAGTTTTTTCTAATTCTGTGAAGAAAGTTATTGGGAGCTTGATGGGGATAGCATTGAATCAATAAATTACTTTGGGCAGTATGGCCATTTTCACGATATTGATTCATCCCGTCCACGAGGATGGAATGTTTTTCCACTTGTTTGTGTCCTGTCTTATTTCCCTGAGCATTGGTTTGTAGTTCTCCTTGAAGAGGTCCTTCACATCCCTTGTAAGTTGGATTCCTAAGTATTTTATTCTCTTAGTAGCAATTGTGAATGGGAGTTGACTCATGATTTGGCTGTCTGTTTGTCTATTATTGGTATATAGGAATGCTTGTGACTTTTGCACATTGATTTTGTATCCTGAGACTTTGCTGAAGATGCTTATCAGCTTAAGGAGATTTGGGGCTGAGATGATGAAGTTTTCTAAATATACAATCATGTCATCTGCAAACAGAGACAATTTGACTTCCTCTCTTCCTATTTGAATACCCTTTATTGCTTTCTCTTGACTGATTGCCCTGGCCAGAACGTCCAATACTATGTTGAATAGGAGTGGTGAGAGAGGGCATCCTTGTCTTGTGCTGGTTTTCAAAGGGAATGCTTCCAGCTTTTGCCCATTCAGTATGTTATTGGCTGGGGGTTTGTCATAAATAGCTGTTACTATTTTGAGGTACATTCCATTGATACCTAGTTTACTGAGAGTTTTAGCATGAAAAGGTGTTGAATTTTATTGAAGGCCTTTTCTGCATCTATTGAGATAATCATGTGGTTTTTGTGATTGGTTCTGTTTACATGATGGATTATGTTTATTGATTTGCATAAGTTGGACCAGCCTTGCATCCCAGGGATGAAGTAAACTTGTTCGTGGCACATAAGCTTTTTGATGTGCTGCTAGATTGCTTTGCCAGTATTTTATTGAGGAGTTTTGCATCAATGTTCATCAAGGATATTGGCCTGAAATTTTCTTTTTGGTTGTGTCTCTGCCAGGTTTCAGTATCAGGATGATGCTGGCCTCATAAAATGAGTTCGGGAGGATTCCCTCTTTTTCTATTGTTTGGAAAGGTTTCAGAAGGAATGGTACCACCTTCTCTTTGAACATCTGGTAGAATTCGGCTGTGAATCCGTCTGGTCGTAGACTTTTTTGTTTGGTAGGCTATTACTTACTGCCTCAATTTCAGAACTTGTTATTGGTTTATTCAAGGATTCGACTTCTTCCTGGCTTAAACTTAGGAGGGTGTATGTGTCCAGGAATTTATTCATTTCTTCTGGATTTTCTAGTTTATTTGCATAGAGGTGTTTCTAGTATTCTCTGATGGTAGTTTGTATTTCTGTGGGATCAGTGGTGATATCCCGTATATCATTTTTCATTGCGTCTATTTGATTTTTCTCTCTTTTCTTCTTTGTGATCTGGCTAGTGGTCTATTTTGTTGATATCTTCAAAAAACCAGCTCCTGGATTCATTGATTTTTTGAAGGTTTTTTTGTGTCTCTATCTCCTTCAGTACTGCTCTCTTCTTAGTTATTTAGTGTCTTCTGCTAGTTTTTGAATTTGTTTGCTGTTGCTTCTCTAGTTCTTTTAATTTTGATGTTAGGGTATCAATTTTAGATCTTTCCTGCTTTCTGCTGTGGGCATTTAGTGCTATAAATTTCCCTCTAAACACTGCTTTAAATGTGTCCCGGAGATTCTGGTTACATTGTGTCTTCAATCTCATTGGTTTCAAAGAAGATCTTTATTTCTGCCTTCATTTCATTATTTACCCAGTAGTGAAAACCCTGCTCATTCAGGAGCAGGTTGTTCAGTTTCCATGTAGTTATGTGTTTTTAAGTGAGTTTCTTAATCCTGAGTTCTAATTTGATCGCACCATGATCTGTGAGACTGTTATGATTGTCATTCTTTTGCATTTGCTGAGGAGTGTTTTACTTCTAATTATGTGGTCAATTTTGGAATAAGTGCGATGAGGTGCTGAGAAGAATGTATATTCTGTTGTTTGGGGGTGGAGAGTTCTATAGATTTCTGTTTTGTCCATATGGTCCAGAGTTGAGTTCAAGTCCTGAATATCCTTGTTAATTTTCTGTCTCATTGATCTGTCTACTATTGACAGTGGGGTGTTAAAGTCTCTCACTATTATTGTGTGGGAGTCTAAGTCTCTTTGTAGGTCTCTAAGAACTTGCTTTATGAATCGGGGTGCTCTTGTATTGGGTGCATATATATTTAGGATAGTTAGCTCTTCTTGCTGCATTGATCCCTTTACCATTATGTAATGCCCTTCTTTGTCCGTTTTGATCTTTGTTGGTTTAAAGTCTGCTTTATCAGAGATTAGTATTGCAGCCCCTGCATATTTTGTAGCCATTTTGACTCACTTTCCTCTTACAACCTTTTTGCTTTAATATAGACTGAGGTGTGAAGAACTGGCTAACTGGTCAAGTGTCGAGTTAATGAATCATTATTGTTAGTAGCTTTCCTTTTATTTTTTTATTTTTATTTATTTTTTTTTTTTTTTTGTGACAGAGTCCTACTCTATCACCCAGACTGTAGTGCAGTGGCATAATCTTTGCTCACTGCAAACTTTGCCTCACAGGCTCAAGTGATCCTCCCACCTCAGCCTCCCTAGTAACCGGGACTACAGACGCGCACCACCATCCCTGGCTAATTTGTTATTTCGTTGGTGGGGTACGGTTGTATTTTTGGTAGAGACAGGGTTTCACCATGTTGCCCATGCTGGTCTCGAACCCCTCAGCTCAAATGATCCACCCCACTCTGCTTCCTAAAGTACTGGGATTACAGGTGTGAGCCCCTGCGCCCAGACTGTTAGTAGTTTTTCTTTCGATTAATTTATATTTCTATATATTTATTCTCACCAAAGCTTCTTTAACTTATAGAGGTCTTTATGCCAAAGAAGGCCACCTCAGAATGTTCTGCTAGAACATCTGTTTTGTTCATTTGCCAGTGTAGCAAGTCAATAATGACTTAAGCACAGTTCAAATGTAGTCACTGAAAAGCAAACTTTTTTACATCTTGCTGATTCTCTTTAACTAGCCTTTTCTTATGCCCTCTAATGTGAGTTCAGTCCCTTAGGCAAGCATTGCATTAAGATCTAAGGAATGGGAGTTCTGCATCAGGTTACAAAGCCGCAGGGTTTGGTAAGGTGGTTTTCACCAGGCTTGTATTTATCCAGAGGTTTTATTTGTACATGTTTCATAACGCTATGCAGGTAACTTTAAGCTGTGTCATTTTTCTTTTGGTAAAAACTCTCCTTGCTTCAACTAGAGGATTGTTCCATAAGCTGTTGACCCAAAACAAACCAGATCTCAGTGGAACCTGGCTAGGATTCCTATTATGAGCTCAGGGTGTTGCATGTGACTAATTATAATAATAAGATATTATCAGCCAATATTTATCATGTCAGTCATTATCCTAAGTATTATTGCAGTAGATCTTTATAGTAACCCCCTGAGATAGGTATTATAATTGCCCTGAGTTTAGAGATGAAAGTAGCAAAACCAGAATTTGAACCCAGATGGTCTGATTCTAGAATGTATCATCTTAAAGCTATTCTAAACTGGGATAAGATTAACAGAGAATCAAAGAGGAGGGGACAGTGAATACAGAGGTGCTAGTTCATTCAGGCATGAGAGCCTAAAGTGTGATGACTGAAGTGTTAGGATCACAGTACAGTCCTTGAAGCCGATGTCTAGATGTGACATGTTTGTTTGACTCATTTCCTGTCACATGTGCCACAAGTCTTAACCCCACTGTCATTAACATGTCTATCCTGCTATAACCCCAAAGTGCATGAAGCAAGAACAGTAGTCACAGATAGGGAGATTGGAGAAGAACTGTAAACATACAGATAAAATGCTAGGAGAGGTAGTAATATGAATTGATGTTGTTCTCAACCCACATTTAGGCTAAAAACTGCTTCAACACTGGATGAAAGATTTAAATTTTCTGTAGTATAGATCCCTGGGTCCCACTGAGAAGTCCTTCTGGTTCCATCTAAGGTGGAGTTAACCTCTCAAGGCACACTAAGGTTCCGTAATTTGGAGGGCTTCACCTAATGGCTATAGGGGACTTAAAGAACACCTGGTCAATTGTGCAGAAACCAAAGCTATTCCCAGTAATCCCCAAGACATATAATTTGGTGCAATAGTCTACTAAATGAATTACTGACAGTGATGTTCTTGTTTGAAAGTCACTAAAAACCAGCACAGACCAAGCTCCTCACCCCAACCCTGGGAGCTACTGCACACAACATTACTCCTTATCTTTGGAAACCAGGGGTCCACAAATTACACTGGAAGTGACAAATATATGACTTACATGAAAGAAAAATTAAAAGGAAAAAGAATTAAACCTCACAAGACTCAAAACATGAAGTTCATTTAAGAAAAAAATTGATTCTTCTCTTGAACATTGTTAGGGTGAAAGAAAAGAGACATGATGATGAGGATAATGTTGATGCTACTTATTTGTTGAATATTTAGTGTGCTAAGTATGACAGTGACATTGAAGCCCCACAGTCAGCAATTGTTATCTTCATTTTTCAGATATGAAAACTAGGGCCTAAAGAAGCAAGGTCATTTGTCTAAAGCCCCACAGACATTCTTTCAGTGGCGAGACTCAAATCCAGCTGTCTATTACTCCAAAACTTGTATTCGTCACTGCTAAATGATGCAATCTGTGAGTAGATGATAAGAACCTAATTCTGATTGTAGCTAGAATATATCCACAAAGCTACATTTCCCACTTGATGAGTATGATTTAAGAATGCGCTAAGGGACCGGACACGGTGGCTCACGCCTGTAATCCCAGCACTTTGGGAGGCTAAGGAGGTGAATTACTTGAGGTCAGGAGTTCCAGACCAGCCTGGCCAACATGGTGAAACCCCATCTTTACTAAAAATACAAAAATTAACTGGGCATGGTGGTGCATGCCTGTAGTCCCAACTACTCAGGAAGCTGAGGCAGGAGGATCGCTTTAACCTGGGAGGTGGAGGTTGCCGTGAGCCGAGATTGCACCACTGCACTGCACTCCAGCCTGGGCAGCAGAGTGAGACTCTGTCTCAAAAAAAAAAAAAAAAAAAAAGAACAGAAAGAAAGCTACCATGGACAACCTCAAGGATGATAGTTGTTGTATAGACTGTCTAAAATCTAATGGTCTTTCATCCCCTGTCCATGAGACCCCACAGAGGTCTGGTTAAACATGCTGTGTATTTACAATTATCCCAGGCCAAAAGGATTGAGAAAACATTTGACCAAGTCTGTAACAAAAAATATTTGTTTATCTTTCTTCAGGAATTAATCCAGTTCCTGCTGAGTAAAGAATGAAGACAAAGATCATAGCATCTGAGAAATTAAACATTTATTAAAACTGGGATGACCATTTTAAGTAAATCAGTTTTGATTTTTAGTTACCCTGGAAAATAACCTGTAAAAAAAATCAGTTATTAGATTTGTCTTCCAAAATTTCTTGCAGGCTATTGAAACAATGCCTTTATATAAATTATGAAGTGGTAGCTCAAAGTGATTTTGTAAAGTGGAATCCTGGGAGCTCTGTGCACAAATGCTGTTGTTTGCTGACAGGCTGTGTTAGCAGAATCTCCAGAAACTACCTCAGACCAAGGTCTGAGGACCAAAACTCATTTAAAATCACCCTGTTCCCATTGTACGTTTACTTCCTTCTGCTCTCTCTTATTTGTGATAATAAAAACCTGAACTCTAGCCCAGGAATCTAAAAACGTGAAATTAGGCGCATCCTCAGGCTTCTGAAATGTCCTGTTTGTATTGATAGGTGCTGTGTTCTGAATGTTCGTACCCCTCCAAATGTTAACTGTTGAAATTCTAACCCTCAAAGTGGTGTTGTGAGGAGGCGGGGCCTTTGGTAGGCTCCACCCTCAGAAATGGGATTAGCACCACCCTTATGACTCCAGAGAGCTGCTTGCCTCTTCCACCCTGTGAGGACACAGCAGGAAGCCAACCATATATGAACCAGGAGGGCTCACCTGACACCAAATCTGCCAGTACCTTGAGCACAAACTTTCCAGCTCCCAGAATTGTGAGAAATAAGCTTCCGTAGTTTGTAAGCCACCGGTTTATGGTAGTTTGTAACTAAAAGAATAGGGGCTTTCCGTGAGCATATTATTTCTAAACATAGGCTACCTGAGGAAAAACTACCGCCGCCACTCCCCTCCCCACTACACACCACGGCTAAGGCACATCAGACAGGTGCACTTTTCTCCTGCAAACCAGAGGAATGAGGGAGACACTGTGGTAGACACTGAGAGGCACCGCCTGCTCCTTCAAGGAAGACCCGCTGAGAGCCCAGGAAGCGTGACTGCCAACAGCTGTCAGACTCTTCAGGGTTGCCTTCATCTGCAGGGAGCGTCCTCACCCAGGGCCACAAGCTCCTCTGAGCAGCATGTGGTGGCTGGTAAGGAGAGCGTCTAGAGGCTGCCCATTTCCACCCAGCACAGAGTGACATTCGAAGGAAATGTTTACGGTCGGGAGCAGTGGCTCACGTCTTAATCCCAGCACTTTGGGAGGCTGAGTAAGGTATCACTTGAGGTCAGGAGTTCGAGACCAGCCTGGCCAATATGGTGAAACCCAGTCTGTACTAAAAATACATAAATTAGCGGGGCATGATGGCGGGCACCTGTAATCCCAGCTACTCAGGAGGCGGAAGCAGGAGAATCCCTTGAACCTGGGAGGTGGAAGTTGCAGTGAGCCGAGATTGCACCACTGCACTCCAGCCTGGGTGACTGAACGAGACTCTGTCTCAAAAAAAAAAAAAAAAAAAAAAAAAAGAGGAGAGAGAGAGAGGGAAAAAAAGGTAATGTTTACTTTAAAACACAGCATGGCCAACATCTCAGTTGAACTTCTTCCCTGCTTCCTTTCACAGGTGTTGATCCTCAATAAATGAATACATGTGAGGCAAATTCCATCTCAGTATCTGTGGCAAATACCTAACATGTCTGCATCACTTACTGTGTGTCAGAAAATCCTCCAAGATCATCTTACTTCTTTCTACTAACAATCCTACAGATTAGGTCTTATTATCACCCCACATTGCAAGTGAGAAAACCAATTTGGAAGTCACAGATTTAGGATTTGAGGCCAGGCTGCTTGACTACAAAGCCTGGATGTTTAACCATTGATTTTATTACCTCAATTTGAGGCATATTTGTTGTTTGCAGGTAGCTTGGGTATAGAGGCTATACCTAAAGCACGAGAACCTGAAGGAAGTTGATGAGGAAAGAAATTTAAAACTCAAAAAAAAAAAAAAAAGAAAGAAAAGAAACCTAGGAGGGTAAAGATTAAACTAGCAAAAATTCAGTACATCAGTACAGAGATGATCTTTTGGAGATCTGTAGGGGAGAACAGAGTTGTGAAGATTCCTGGGTTTAGAAACTGGGAGGAGAAAGCAAGCAGCTCTCAGTGTCAAGAGGCTATTTGGGAGATTTACCTAGAAACAGATGGGGACCAAATGAGAGTGTAGTTGACATTCAGGTGAATTGGGATGGAATAAAGAAAGCTTCCTGAATATTGAACACTGCAACTCTGAAGAGTCAATCATTGCCTCCTTAAATACAGTTTGTAAGCCCGGAGATTTTCCCACACTTTTTGGCTGTCAGAGGGATGAGGTGGTGTACTACTGCAAATCAGAAAAAGGAGGTCACCTCTTGCCACTGGAATGTTAGAGCAGGGTTAATTAAAACCTACAGCCCAGGGTCGAGAAAACCAATCCTAAACTCAAAGAGCTCTCACAAGTGAAAATCAGGTTAACATCTGGGAACAGAAAAACAGAGATCCTGGAGTGAGAACTGCAGACAGAAATTGAAATTAGGAATAGAATCAGATGAATCAAGCCAAAGTCAGAGCACAAAACAGAGAGTTTAGGTGAGAGAGTCTACCAGTCACAGCAGTCATCCCTTAACCTTGGCTGTCCATTAGAATCACCTGGGAAGCTTTTAAATAAAAATATGGATACCTAAGCAACAGCTCCAATGGAGATAGGCCAGAGCATCAGTACTTTTTCTGGTGCATAATCAGGATTCTGAACTAATGAGCTAGAGCCACAAAGTGTCACAAAATAACTAGCATTCATACTTAGGCTGAAAGAGAATTGCCAAAAGAGGCAAATCCCAAGTTGTGTCTAATTAAGGAGACATCTCAGCTTTACTTTGATGCTATGAATCACCCGGTCAGCCTGCTTTCAACCCAGAACATGAACATGTGGGAAATGAAGCATGCATGCATTTTCCTCACTGTGGCCCCAGGGCAGCTTGGAGTGGGATCTCACCATCCCTGGATTCTGCCATTGATAATGAGGCAAGTGGGTGTCTAAGAATTTCATCACAGTCACCATACATTCAGCATTTGTAAACAGTTGAGGGTAGGTTATATAAATTAATATATAACAACTAACATTTTAATAGAAAAATCAGAGAAACATAGGAAAGCAAAATTAATTCAGGATAAAGTTACCACTAAAAATATAAAATACATTTCTATATAACTAGAGGCAATTTGCCCCCAAACCACTGATCTTTACACACCCATCTTTACCCATCCGACACCCATTCCTCTGCTTCTTCTTTAATGCAAAATTTTGGGTTTGGAGGCAGAGTTCTTTAATCCTTCCTCAGCTTCTTTAGAGCAGAAGCAAGAGGAATTTGGCTGGAGTGACTCTGAATATTTTTCTTTCTAGCCAAGAAGACAGACAATGCAGAAGGAAGAGATATGCTTTGTTTTCCCCTTCTTGTCTTCAGTGGCAGGCACTAGAGCAGTGGTTCTCAAGCTTGGGTCAATAGTGGAATCATCTAGGAACCCGGTAAACATATAAGAAGCACAGGCCCTATTCTCTTTCAAGGAGCTTGGGCCTCTGGGCACTTCCTCCACTCCCCAGGTGTTTCTGTTGCACACTGAAGTTTGAGAATTATACCTGAAGCTGCAGCAGCCATCCTGTGTCTGAGAGAAATTCAGAGACGTTTGTCCTCATATGAGATGTTGAACTAACCCCAGCAGTCAGTTACTTTTAGACTTTCTTGCTACAAAAAAAATTAAAAACTCGCTTACCTTGGTTATTGTAAGTAATTGTAGCTAAAACCATTCTCAGTAGATACACGACCAAAGCAAAAAAAGGAATTGCAATCAATTAAAATATCGCCAATGCCTATAGAATCAAAATGTTCCAGTTGTTCAGAAGAAATTCAAGTTCATGTCTGAGGACAAAGAGAAAGTGCTCTCATAGGCCTGCACAAAAGAGGCAGCCTGCTGTGGTGAGTAATACCTTCAACAATATTCCTACAAGAGATAAAAGAGAGTATTTCATAAATCTCTTTATAGTATCTCAATGCAAAATACCAAAGCACAGTCCAGTAAAAGTGATTCTTGGCAATAAGATGCAACTTGCAAGGGACCTGACTTAACTCAAGGATAAAATTTAGACTATCTAGATGATGAGGTGTTGCATAACATAAAAAGGTAAAAATTTAGAAGCAAATCTAAATATTGATTAATTCATTATCATGGGGTTCTCATAATTTGGTTTGACAATCTTTTCTGACTCATGATACCAACAGGAACTTCTAATTTGTTTATAATTACCCAGTCTTTACCAAATGTATATAATAGCTTTACCTTCTTCACTTTATCACTGAAGTATAAATTAATTTCAAACTCAGCTTGTTCCAGTTGTCGTTTATCTTCACTTTGCATCCCCAGTTGTCTTCTCAGACTGTGATCACTCCTCTCAAGAGCCTCTGAAAAGAGTTGGAAGCATTGCTGTCTTTAAAGAGTAGAAGCCACCTCAGCAGACCTTGGTCAGAACTGCTTGTGGAAAGTCAATGGAGAGCAGCCATGATGGGAGAAATGTTGGGCCCTGCAGTGCAGATTCAGGAGAAGGAAGATTGGCCAGCATTGGACCAATGATACTTACAAGGCTCAGATCTTGACCTGGTCTTGAAGTCTTTCTGGGTAACAAAAGTATTGACTTACATAGCCATATACGTTCTGCTTGATGCTGATATGGCTCAGATATAATTCTCATCAAACCCACAGTTCTCTGAGTCTCTGATCAGGCTGATATCCCCTGTCTAGGCTGAAGGGTAAACACTGCACCCAACGCTGGGTGCATTTCCATGAGACTCTTAGAATCAGCTACTTTTTTTTTTTTTTTTTTTTTTTTTTTTTGAGATGGAGTCTCGCTCTGTCGCCCAGGCTGGAGTGCAGTGGCCGGATCTCAGCTCACTGCAAGCTCCGCCTCCCGGGTTTGCGCCATTCTCCTGCCTCAGCCTCCCGAGTAGCTGGGACTACAGGCGCCCGCCACCTCACCCAGCTAGTTTTTTGTATTTTTTTAGTAGAGACGGGGTTTCACAGTGTTAGCCAGGATGGTCTCGATCTCCTGACCTCGTGATCCGCCCGTCTCGGCCTCCCAAAGTGCTGGGATTACAGGCTTGAGCCACCGCGCCCGGCCAGAATCAGCTACTTTAATTATCCTCCTCTTCACCTTGGATTTCCTCTGACTGGTACCGATACTTTCCACTGTTCATCCTGTCTCAGAGGACGAATTACTTTGTCTTTATGTAAAATAATTATTCCACTTGTTATCTCAATGCCTTTCATCCTTCTGTCCTCTGGAACTTTGCTCCATCAGTCATCCCTGTTTCCTCATCCTCAATCCATCACTTTCCTCTTGTTTCTTCTCTTCTGATTATAAACATGTTTATATATTCCCTATCTTAAAACAAATTACTTTCTTGATCCTGCCTCTGCATTAAGCTACTATCTCATCTTCTTTTCCCCTTTAATAAGAGACTTCCTAAAATAATAGGCTATGCTCAAAGACTTTACTTCATAACAGCCATCACCCTCTACTTCAGTTTACTTTCCAATGCTTTGAAAATGAGATCTTCACTTAGCACCCTACTTTATCTTTTTCTTAGAATGACTTCAATAACAATTATCCAAGTCAATTGCATTTTACATTGTTATCCTTCTCTCCATATCATCTAATGGTGCTGATCATTCTCTGCTTTTGAAATGTTCTTCCTCCTTGGTGTCCATCATGATACTCTACTTTTCTGATTCTTACTGGAACTTCTACTTTCCTGACAATTTTTAACAGAAAAACATTGCTCTTCCACCTTCTTGTACACACACACACAAAAACACACAGAAACACACACATGTCTCTAAAGCTGCCCATGGGAGAATGGCAACTACCTACTCTCACCTGCAACTGAAATTGACTAGAGCCACCAAGTGGCAGGCTAAGTTAGTGGAGTAAGCAGGGTGGGCAGGACATGGAGGTTAAAATGTGGGCATTTAACCTCTAACCTCCCTTAAAATGTAGGCAACCTCAATAGCACGATTCTATTCCTGGGCCCTTTCATTTCACTGTGCTGATTACATTAATCATCATTTCTATACAGATTATATTAACACCTATTCACATTTAGTCCTGCTTACTCTATGCAGACTCAGACCAGAATGTGTCTAATTGCCTGCCATACATGACTATCCTGACAACCCTTCAAATGTTTCACATCCAAAGCTAAGCCCATCCTCTTCACTCACAACACCCAGCACCTAATATAATCCTTTGTGAAATAATGGAATAAACGTCTGTTTAATTGAATATCTATTTTTATAGAATTTAAACAATTATATACTATTTAAATACAATTAATTTTTACAGCATATATGTGCAATCTTTGACTAGTGGTTTGTAACTTTTAAAGGCATTAGGAGGTTTTACCATTGAGAAGTATTGAGACACAAGAGCCTAAGGTGTTTCTGGTTCTTTTCATTATTTCTCAAATATGTAATTTTCAGAGCCTTTAACAGCACTGCTGTCCCTCTTTGGCCAAAGTCTGTCTTGTTAATGTCCTTTTTTAGAATATGGATCCAAGATTGTTGGAATGAATTCAGGACACTCTTATAACTATGTAAGTTTTGTTGACACAGCTAAACCTAATAACCATTTCAACCTGCAGGTGGCTTTTTGCTTCAATTTTAAGTGATAGCTAGAATAGCATGGACCTTCTTTTTTTTTTTTTTTTTTTTTTTTTTTTTTGATTTATAAAGAAAAGAGTTTTAATTGACTCACAGTTTCTTTTATTTATTTATTTATTTATTTATTTATTTATTTATTTATTTATTATTATTATACTTTAAGTTGTAGGGTACATGTGCATAACGTGCAAGTTTGTTACATATGTATACTTGTGCCATGTTGGTGTGCTGCACCCATCAACTCGTCATTTACATCAGGTATACTCCCAATGCAATCCCTCCCCCCTCCCCCCTCCCCATGATAGGCCCCTGTGTGTGATGTTCCCCTTCCTGAGTCCAAGTGATCTCATTGTTCAGTTCCCACCTATGAGTGAGAACATGTGGTGTTTGGTTTTCTGTTCTTGTGGTAGTTTGCTAAGAATGATGGTTTCCAGCTGCATCCATGTCCCTACAAAGGACACAAACTCATCGTTTTTGATGGCTGCATAGTATTCCATGGTGTATATGTGCCACATTTTCTTAATCCAATCTGTCACTGATGGACATTTGGGTTGATTCCAAGTCTTTGCTATTGTGAATAGTGCTGCAATAAACATACGTGTGCATGTGTCATTATAGCAGCATAATTTATAATCCTTTGGGTATATACCCAGTAATGGGATGGCTGGGTCATATGGTACATCTAGTTCTAGATCCTTGAGGAATCGCCATACTGTTTTCCATAATGGTTGAACTAGTTTACAATCCCACCAACAGTGTAAAAGTTATCCTATTTCTCCACATCCTCTCCAGCACCTGTTGTTTCCTGACTTTTTAATGATCGCCATTCTAACTGGTGTGAGATGGTATCTCATTGTGGTTTTGATTTGCATTTCTCTGATGGCCAGTGATGATGAGCATTTTTTCATGTGTCTGTTGGCTGTATGAATGTCTTCTTTTGAGAAATGTCTGTTCATATCCTTTGCCCACTTTTTGATGGGGTTGTTTGTTTTTTTCTTGTAAATTTGTTTGAGTTCTTTGTAGGTTCTGGATATTAGCCCTTTGTCAGATGAGTAGATTGCAAAAATTTTCTCCCATTCTGTAGGTTGCCTGTTCACTCTGAAGGTAGTTTCTTTTGCTGTGCAGAAGCTCTTTAGTTTAATGAGATCCCATTTGTCAATTTTGGCTTTTGCTGCCATTGCTTTTGGTGTTTTAGACATGAAGTCTTTGCCCATGCCTATGTGCTGAATGGTACTACCTAGGTTTTCCTCTAGGATTTTTATGGTATTAGGTCTAACATTTAAGTCTCTAATCCATCTTGAATTAATTTTCGTATGGGGAGTAAGGAAAGGATCCAGTTTCAGCTTTCTACTTATGGCTAGCCAATTTTCCCAGCACCATTTATTAAATAGGGAATCCTTTCCCCATTTCTTGTTTTTGTCAGGTTTGTCAAAGATCAGATGGCTGTAGATGTGTGGTATTATTTCTGAGGACTCTGTTCTGTTCCATTGGTCTATATCTCTGTTTTGGTACCAGTACCATGCTGTTTTGGTTACTGTAGCCTTGTAGTATAGTTTGAAGTCAGGTAGCGTGATGCCTCCAACTTTGTTCTTTTGACTTAGGATTGTCTTGGAGATGCAGGCTCTTTTTTGGTTCCATATGAACTTTAAAGCAGTTTTTTCCAATTCTGTGAAGAAACTTATTGGTAGCTTGATGGGGATGGCATTGAATCTATAAATTACCTTGGGCAGTATGGCCATTTTCACGATATTGATTCTTCCTATCCATGAGCATGGTATGTTCTTCCATTGGTTTGTGTCCTCTTTTATTTCACGGAGCAGTGGTTTGTAGTTCTCCTTGAAGAGGTCCTTTACATCCCTTGTAAGTTGGATTCCTAGGTATTTTATTCTCTTTGAAGCAATTGTGAATGGAAGTTCATTCCTGATTTGGCTCTCTGTTTGTCTGTTACTGGTGTATAAGAATGCTTGTGATTTTTGCACATTAATTTTGTATCCTGAGACTTTGCTGAAGTTGCTTATCAGCTTAAGGAGATTCTGGGCTGAGACAATGGGGTTTTCTAAATATACAATCATGTCATCTGCAAACAGGGACAGTTTGACTTCTTTTCCTAACTGAATACCCTTGATTTCTTTCTCTTGCCTAATTGCCCTAGCCAGAACTTCCAGCACTATGTTGAATAGGAGTGGTGAGAGAGGGCATCCCTGTCTTGTGCCAGTTTTCAAAGGGAATTTTTCCAGTTTTTGCCCATTCAGTATGATATTGGCTGTGGGTTTGTCATAAATAGCTCTTATTATTTTGAGGTACGTTCCATCAATACCGAATTTATTGAGCGTTTTTAGCATGAAGGGCTGTTGAATTTTGTCAAAAGCCTTTTCTGCATCTATTGAGATAATCATGTGGTTCTTGTCTTTGGTTCTGTTTATATGCTGGATTATGTTTATTGATTTGCGAATGTTGAACCAGCCTTGCATCCCAGGGATGAAGCCCACTTGATCATGGTGGATAAGCTTTTTGATGTGTTGCTGAATCCGGTTTGCCAGTATTTTATTGAGGATTTTTGCATCGATGTTCATCAGGGATATTGGTCTAAAATTCTCTTTTTTTGTTGTGTCTCTGCCAGGCTTTGGTATCAGGATGATGTTGGCCTCATAAAATGAGTTAGGGAGGATTCCCTCTTTTTCTATTGATTGGAATAGTTTCAGAAGGAATGGTACCAACTCCTCCTTGTACCTCTGGTAGAATTCAGCTGTGAATCCATCTGGTCCTGGACTTTTTTTGGTTGGTAGGCTATTAATTATTGCCTCAATTTCAGAGCCTGCTATTGGTCTATTCAGCGATTCAACTTCTTCCTGGTTTAGTCTTGGAAGAGTGTAAGTGTCCAGGAAATTATCCATTTCTTCTAGATTTTCCAGTTTATTTGCGTAGAGGTGTTTATAGTATTCTCTGATGGTAGTTTGTATTTCTGTGGGGTCGGTGGTGATATCCCCTTTATCATTTTTAATTGCGTCGATTTGATTCTTCTCTCTTTTCTTCTTTATTAGTCTTGCTAGTGGTCTGTCAATTTTGTTGATCTTTTCAAAAAACCAACTCCTGGATTCATTGATTTTTTGGAGAGTTTTTTGTGTCTCTATCTCCTTCAGTTCTGCTCTGAACTTAGTTATTTCTTGCCTTCTGCTAGCTTTCGAATGTGTTTGCTCTTGCTTCTCTAGTTCTTTTAATTGCGATGTTAGAGTGTCAATTTTAGATCTTTCCTGCTTTCTCTTGTGGGCATTTAGTGCTATAAATTTCCCTCTACACACTGCTTTAAATGTGTCCCAGAGATTCTGGTATGTTGTATCTTTGTTCTCATTGGTTTCAAAGAACATCTTTATTTCTGCCTTCATTTCGTTATGTACCCAGTAGTCATTCAGGAGCAGGTTGTTCAGTTTCCATGTAGTTGAGCGGTTTTGATTGAGTTTCTTAGTCCTGAGTTCTAGTTTGATTGCACTGTGGTCTGAGAGACAGTTTGTTATAATTTCTGTTCTTGTACATTTGCTGAGGAGTGCTTTACTTCCAATTACGTGGTCGATTTTGGAGTAAGTACGATGTGGTGCTGAGAAGAATGTCTATTCTGTTGATTTGGTGTGGAGAGTTCTGTAGATGTCTATTAGGTCTGCTTGCTGCAGAGATGAGTTCAATTCCTGGATATCCTTGTTAACTTTCTGTCTCGTTGATCTGTCTAATGTTGACAGTGGAGTGTTGAAGTCTCCCATTATTATTGTATGGGAGTCTAAGTCTCTTTGTAAGTCTCTAAGGACTTGCTTGATGAATCTGGGTGCTCCTGTATTGGGTGCATATATATTTAGGATAGTTAGCTCTTCCTGTTGAATTGATCCCTTTACCATTATGTAATGGCCTTCTTTGTCTCTTTTGATCTTTGATGGTTTAAAGTCTGTTTTATCAGAGACTAGTATTGCAACCCCCGCTTTTTTTTGTTCTCCATTTGCTTGGTAAATCTTCCTCCATCCCTTTATTTTGAGCCTATGTGTGTCTCTGCGTGTGAGATGGGTCTCCTGAATACAGCAGACTGATGGGTCTTGACTCTTTATCCAGTTTGCCAGTCTGTGTCTTTTAATTGGAGCATTTAGTCCATTTACATTTAAGGTTAAGATTGTTATGTGTGAACTTGATCCTTCCATTATGATATTAACTGATTATTTTGCTCGTTAGTTGATGCAGTTTCTTCCTAGCCTCGATGGTCTTTACATTTTGGCATGTTTTTGCAATGGCTGGTACTGGTTGTTCCTTTCCATGTTTAGTGCTTCCTTCAGGGTCTCTTGTAAGGCAGGCCTAGTGGTGACAAAATCTCTAAGCATTTGCTTATCTGTAAAGGATTTTATTTCTCCTTCACTTATGAAACTTAGTTTGGCTGGATATGAAATTCTGGGTTTAAAATTCTTTTCTTTAAAAATGTTGAATATTGGCCCCCACTCTCTTCTGGCTTGGAGAGTTTCTGCCGAGAGATCTGCTGTTAGTCTGATGGGCTTCCCTTTGTGGGTAACCCAACCTTTCTCTCTGGCTGCCCTTAAGATTTTTTCCTTCATTTCAACTTTGGTGAATCTGGCAATTATGTGTCTTGGAGTTGCTCTTCTCGAGGAGTATCTTTGTGGCGTTCTCTGTATTTCCTGGATTTGAATGTTGGCCTGCCCTACTAGGTTGGGGAAGTTCTCCTGGATGATATCCTGAAGAGTGTTTTCCAACTTGGTTCCATTCTCCCCCTCACTTTCAGGCACCCCAATCAGACGTAGATTTGGTCTTTTTACATAATCCCATACTTCTTGCAGGCTTTTTTCATTTCTTTTATTTCTTTTTTCTTTTGGTTTCTCTTCTCACTTCATTTCATTCATTTGATCCTCAATCGCAGATACTCTTTCTTCCAGTTGATCGAGTCGGTTACTGAAGCTTGTGCATTTGTCACGTATTTCTCGTTTCATGGTTTTCATCTCTTTCATTTCATTTATGACCTTCTCTGCATTAATTACTCTAGCCGTCAGTTCTTCCACTTTTTTTTTCAAGATTTTTAGTTTCTTTGCGCTGGGTACATAATTCCTCCTTTAGCTCTGAGAAATTTGATGGACTGAAGCCTTCTTCTCTCATCTCGTCAAAGTCATTCTCTGTCCAGCTTTGATCCGTTGCTGGCGATGAGCTGCGCTCCTTTGCCGGGGGAGATGCGCTCTTATTTTTTGAATTTCCAGCTTTTCTGCCCTGCTTTTTCCCCATCTTTGTGGTTTTATCTGCCTCTGGTCTTGATGATGGTGATGTACTGATGGGGTTTTGGTGTAGGTGTCCTTCCTGTTTGATAGTTTTCCTTCTAACAGTCAGGACCCTCAGCTGTAGGTCTGTTGGAGATTGCTTGAGGTCCATTCCAGACCCTGTTTGCCTGGGTATCAGCAGCAGAGGCTGCAGAAGATAGAATATTGCTGAACAGCGAGTGTACCTGTCTGATTCTTGCTTTGGAAGCTTCCTCTCAGGGGTGTACTCCACCCTGTGAGGTGTGGCATGTCAGACTGCCCCTAGTGGGGGATGTCTCCCAGTTAGGCTACTCAGGGGTCAGGGACCCACTTGAGCAGGGAGTCTGTCCCTTCTCAGATCTCAACCTCCGTGTTGGGAGATCCACTGCTCTCTTCAAAGCTGTCAGACAGAGTCGTTTGCGTCTGCAGAGGTTTCGGCTGTGTTTGTTATTGCCCTGTCCCCAGAGGTGGAGTCTACAGAGACAGGCAGGTTTCCTTGAGCTGCTGTGAGCTCCACCCAGTTCGAGCTTCCCAGCAGCTTTGTTTACCTACTTAAGCCTCAGCAATGGCGGGCGCCCCTCCCCCAGCCTCGCTGCTGCCTTGCCGGTAGATCACAGACTGCTGTGCTAGCAATGAGGGAGGCTCCGTGGGTGTGGGACCCTCCCGGCCAGGTGTGGGATATGATCTCCTGGTGTGCCTGTTTGCTTAAAGCGCAGTATTGGGGTGGGAGTTACCCGATTTTCCAGGTGTTGTGTGTCTCAGTTCCCCTGGCTAGGAAAAGGGATTCCCTTCCCCCTTGAGCTTCCCAGGTGAGGCAATGCCTCGCCCTGCTTCAGCTCTCGCTGGTCGGGCTGCAGCAGCTGACCGGCACCGATCGTCCGGCACTCCCCAGTGAGATGAACCCAGTACCTCAGTTGAAAATGCAGAAATCACCGGTCTTCTGTGTCGCTCGCGCTGGGAGTTGGAGACTGGAGCTGTTCCTATTCGGCCATCTTGCTCCGCCCCCCAGCATGGACCTTCTTATTGCCCATGTGTGAAGTGTGTAAGTTGTGTGTATGTGTGTGTGTCTATAGGGGGGTATATGAATGAAATAAAAAGTGAAGGAAGAAAAAGAAAGTGAATTTGTTTCTTGTAGGTTACCTGTCCCACAACAACCTTCCATGATAATATACGAGCCTTTGAAAATGGATCTATTGTTTTGTGAAAACAGATTTGGAAGTAAAATTGGTCTTTCTTTTAGCTGTATAAATGCTCTTCTATAATGCAATGATCAAACAACAGATGGACAAGCACATAAACACTAAATAAGAAATATGTGCTAAATCCATGTCCCTGCATTTATTCATGAGCCTATGAAATTTGAACTGCATATTTATGAAGCTCAAAACAATGGTATATTATTATTTGCTAACCTATAGGCCTCTTCATTTCATGTGTGCATAAAATGACTATAATTTTGAGAGGCAATATTTGATGGGTGAAAGAGAAGGACCCCAATGTCATGCAGATTCATCTAGAATCATGAAGTTAAAAGTGAATACAAGACCTTATTTGACTATTGGACATTACTCAGTTTTGCACTATTTGCTTTATTAAAGAATTTAATGGCTTTGAGTGGTCTGATAAGTCCCCACTAAAGGCCACCAAAGTCAGTATTACCCATGTGAGAAACTGAGTCCAAACTAATGCAGCAATAATCAGGTTTTATATTATCTCACAGTAACTCAGTGGGGTGAGATAAAAGTTGAACTGATTTCTCATATTGAATATCCAAAAAAATAAAGTGACAGCAATTAACAATAAAGTGTTCCTATGCACCAGTTATTGTTCAAAACACTTTACATGTATATTAATTAATTTTAATCACAAAATAACCCATAGAGAGGGGCAATTCTATTATTCTCTTTATATGGATGAAGAAATTTGGGCACACAGCAGACCCATTGCTTGTAAATAGTGGAACCAAATTTCAAATTTAGGCAAAAAATTTCCAGAGTCAACATTTAACTTTTTTGTTGTGTTGTCTCTTTTCCAAATAAGTTCAGCCAGCATTTTAATGTAGTGCAATGCTATACATATTTATCTCATTTATCCATTCATATACTCTTTTATCTTCATAGCTCTGTTTAAAACTTTAACATGTTAGCATTCACTATCTGAAAAGTTGAAAACACAGGATGCCAATATTTCATTTATCCCCAAACTCCCCTACCTCACAAAGCGTTTCAAGGAAAATATCTCAAATTTTCTGGGAATTGCCCCATGATCTCAATCCATAGATCTTAAACTATAGCAGCACTTTTGTAGCATGACTCAGTCACTAGGGCCACAGATTATTCCTGGGATGGGTGCATGATTTGCACTGAGCCATGCGATCCCTGCATTGAGAATTTGAGGACTGGGACTCTTCCTGGGTTCCTCAATGACGACATATAATATATGGATTCTTTTTAAAAGTTATACTCCACTATGTGGATTTGGCGGCAGCACAATGTAAGATAAAAGTACATTTACATTCACAGGAAAAGCCCAAACAGAAGATATAGAAGGAAGGTTTCCCAAGTTTCCACAGGGCTCCATTTTTGTGGCCCATTTCTGAAGCCCAGTGGACTGTATATCTGGATTTATTACATGCTTTGGTGTTTATATACATTTTGGGATGTCTTTCTGATGTCCTTTCTCTTTTTGCTTCATCTGGTCCCTATTGTGCTTCTATTTCTTGCAACAAAAGAATCCTACCTAGTTTGTAGAAAGATGCCATTATATTTAGAAAGGATTTCTAGATTCATGATATTTGATAAGTAGATTTGGAAAGCACTTTTTAAAAAGTTTTGCTGAAGCATTTGTCAAACACTTTACCAGCTAGATGAATCTCTGAGAATCAACCCTCTAAAGGGAAATGTGAGAAAGAATAATCTGATTTTACCAGGCCATCATTGAGTTGAGTCCTTTATAGCCTTGTGAGGCATATAGTTTTTTTTCATGTTTGTTACTTAGGGTCACGAAATAGAATACTTAATGCACCGTGTTTATTGTTGATCTCTTTATTTCCAGCTCCTTAGTCGAATGTCTCCTGATTTGGTTATCTTTCCAACCAGGAGGTTGGCTTCTTGGCAGACAGAGGCTCTGAGACACTGGATGTGAGCCAGGCCTAAGAAAGGCAGAGTAATAAAACTGTAAGACAAATGAAAGGCCCTGCCCACCTCCAAATCTTTTTCTCAAATGCCTTTCTGAGAGAGTGCTTTAGTGAGAAAACAGAAAAAAGTAAGACCTCTAAAGCAGTCCACCACTGACCAAACGTTCTGTCAAATAGCAAGTCAAGAATAAAATGCTTGACATAGAATAAAAATGCTATCACTCAAATAAGCAGTGATTAAATGTAACATGGTACAGTGAGTAGTTCAAAATTGAATCTGAGCCAACACTGTGGCATCAGTGCAAGCTGTGTTTTATTTAACACTGTTAACATAACAGTGTTATATTCTCAAGATAGGGATGTTCTCAAGATAGGGATGGTGCTTTATTATCAGGAGTCAGGTGGCTGGGATGTAATACTGGTGTTTCATTTAGTGTGAATATTTACTCCATAATAGCTAATGAGTGCTCAGTGTTTGATACAGAAAAAAAGAAGAGAAAAATTATCATGACTAATCTAAGTTAATTTTCAAAAGACGTGATTGCAATTACAATTTGGCTGAACAGTAAGTTGTTCTCTCAAATATTTGAGTAAAATCATTTGCTACTCAATTGTATAGATCCTGCCTATTTTTCTCAGGGCTCCTATATTCCTGGCCATAGATGCAAATTCAGCATTTATCTACTGAGCACTGACTATGCATTTACAGGAAAAATATGATGGAAAGGTTTTTGAAATCAGATCAGTTTTGTTGAAAATTCAACAAATTTTATTTGGCTCTTTACTTGTTTGGGTCATGAACAAGTAACAACCTGGGATTAATTTTCCCACTACTAGGATAACACAAATTTTATTTCTTCATTCCTAACAGCTTTAGTCATGGCGTCAGAAGAATGTTTCCATGTTGAGGTGACCTGCAATTCCACTATGTTGGGGCAAGGGATTCTCCAGGGTTCTCATGGACGGGAGAGAGAGAAAGGCTTTTCCATATTAGAAGAATTCATCATGAGCCTATTCCAAGTGACTGCATAGTGAGCAGAGAAACAAAAGCAGCCAGAACCCAGAGGTGAGTGCCAAATTCCTGGGGTAAAGAAAGAGTCCTGAGGGCCTCTCAGAAATAGAGATGCTTTCACTTGGGTCAAGAGAGCTGCAGGACAGAGGGCCCAGCAGAGTCCTCTGAAAAGCCAAATAAAGTGCCCCCAAGACAGTCACCTGCCCACTGGCCCCAACAGCACAGGCCTATGTATAACACTAGTTCCAGAAAGACCTTCCCTGCATAATTATCACTCCTCCCTCTCCAACTGCAATAAGTAAAGTGTTAGAAATTGGGAAGTCAGCCAGGGAATGGAAGAAGACTGCCATGCAGAAGTAGAAAAGTTATCACAACTACATTTTTCATTGAAGTCTTCTACCCCAAGCAGAGGCTGGGAGAAGACCTGACATTACATCACATTGAGAATTTTGGTTATTATCTGGGAATAGGCTACCTAATTTCTGAATGAGAGTATGTTTACAACTTAAAGTGATTTAGGGAGTACTCAATTACCTCAAAATGAACAGAAAATTCAGGGGTCTGTGAAAATTTCAACTGCGGGCTTAGAATGAATACATTATATGCAATGAATATGGGAGAACTCCTTCTCCAAAAAAAAAAAAAAAAAAAAAAAACCATTGATTTCCAGTATTTCCTGAGCTTTTCCTGTTCACTAACTCGGTAGAATAACTATTATTTTCCAGTCAGTATACTAAATCATTTACCTGTATTGTTTTATCTTAATACTCACAACACACTTACAAATTAGGTATAATTGTCTTTATTTTGCAAGTGAGACAAATGAAGCTTGCAGAATTTTAATATTTTGCTCCAGGTCACAGATCTGGTAAGTAGAGGACCTGGGATAATAGTCAGGTCTGTCTGATTCAAAGTCCATGTTCTTAACTCCTGTACTTTCAACCATTACCACGTACTGTTGGCAGAAGCTATTCATAATTCATAATTTAGTAAAAAGCTTTGAGAGAAATATATTTTATGAAACAGCATGCAAAATATCTATTTTGTAAGAAAAAATATGTTTTTTCTATATATTTACATAAATGTGAGCGTATTACTATGTGTGAAATATGTTTAAATTGTGCATAAAATCTATAATTTTTAATTGGTGGTGAGAGGACAGGTCCTTCTACTTACTTGCCTTTGCTTCTACTTTTTTTTTTTTTTTTTTTTTTTTTTTTACTATATATTGCTTTTCTAGCAAGAAAATTGAGCATTTATTTTTTGTTAGTTAAAAAAATTTTTCTCTGTCTTGTGTTTTATTTCCTTAGGCTTAATTATGTGACTGGTGTTTTTCTGAATCAATCTCAATGTTTCTATCACTGAACTTGTTTTTAATTGGTAAATTCTGTCCTCCCAAGCAGTTCACCTCCCCCAGGTCTGCATGTTTGTTTACAGTGCAGGTAGCTCTCAAAGTAAATTCTTCCTGGTTAAGGATTACAGCTTTCTCTTTCAGGCAAGAATATCTAATCATTTCAGAACATATTGCAGAAAATCTACACATTAATTATGCCGTATTAAAATATAACTATTAAAACGACAACAAAACTGCATGACTTTGTTTACAATACATTCAGAAAAGGCAAAACCAGAAGAATAGAAAAGAAGTCAGAGTACAGTGGTGTGCACCTAATAGTCCCAGCTACTCTGGAGGCTGAGACAGGAAGACTTTATGGGTCCAGGAGTTCAAGGCCAGGCTAAGCAACATAGCAAGACCCCGTCTCTAAAAAAGAAAAAAAAAAAAAAAAAAAAAGAAATCAATGATTGGCAGGGCCTAAGGGTAGAGGAGAGAGGTTGATTACAAATAGGAAGGTGGTAATTTTTAAGGGGGTAACTACTATATAGTAGTTACAAAACTGTGTTTGTCAAAACTTGCAGAACTAGACACCGAAAAGAGTCCATTTTGCAGTATGTACATTATATTTTAATTTCAAAAAGTAGGAAGTAATACAATGTAAATGCAATCATTATTCCATTGTCAATTTTGTATTTTAGTCATATGAGAAAAATAAGATTCGATATAAGATCTTATTGCTCAAAACTATTTCTTCTTATCAACACCACTATATGTATTTTTCTACTCCTTTTGGTCCTTCTTCTCTTTTCAAAATTAACAAGTTTACTAAAGATAAGTATTATGACCACACAGAGGTAAAAGATTGCCCCTTACCCCTAATCCCCAGTCTCCATGTATCCCGAATTAAAAATTATGATGTATTTTAATCTATGTTTTAAA
The DNA here is from genome assembly GCF_049350105.2 of Macaca mulatta. Taxonomy (NCBI): domain Eukaryota; kingdom Metazoa; phylum Chordata; class Mammalia; order Primates; family Cercopithecidae; genus Macaca; species Macaca mulatta. Next base: position 50,549,305 of record NC_133409.1, on the reverse strand, counting down.
TAGTTTACTCAATCTTTTAATTCTACTATGAAGGTAAATACCCTTTACAAATGCTTCATGTTAGTATCCTATTCATGCTGGAGGACATCCAGAGAAGTGGTTGTCAACCTTGGCTTCCCAATGGAATCACCTGGGGAGCTTTATAAAAAGCGCTGGCTCCAAGGTACTGCTTCCAGCGATTCACACATACTGTTGGGGTACAGATTTGGTGCAAGGATTTAAAAATCTTCCCAGATTATTTTAAAGTGCCACCATAGTTGAGAACCACAATCTAAAGTTTGTAGAATGAGCTTTTTCGAATAGAAACTTCTTTATTCATAGCTATTCTTTAAGAAGCAAATGCTCAGAGTTAGAAAAAATAAAAATAAAAACAAAAAAATAGATACAAAAAGCCATCAGACTGTCATTTTTTCACCCTGATGGTTATCTGAGATGGTGTTAATGACTAATGAGGACTCCACACATTTCCTTCCCAGGTGACATCTGTAATCACACAGAAGCCTCAGCAGCACCTCACTTTGGTGTCTAGACTAATCAGTGGAGGTGACGGGGTGAGATAGTGGGAGATCTGGATTATCGGATTTTCAAATTGTACTTGGTGGGCAGCTACCTATTCCACTTGTACGTAAGAATAACGTATGTCACTTGGAGATCATTATAAAATCAGTCATAAAAGGGAACACAGAATCAATTCACAAGTGGGAATAAGAATAAAAACTGAACAGCCAACATAGTTTATATTCACTGTATAAAAGGAAAAGAACTATGCACTCATTTTATTTACAAAAATATGTTTTATTATTGGTGTCCAGTCCAGAATCATGGCTAGTCCTTTCCTGACTAGATTCCCTAAGGCTACACTAGGCATCCAACCAAAATTGACACAGATCTTTCTAGGAAGGTGGAGTTTTCAAGTATCCATTGTGTACTTTTGATATTTATTGATTGTGACTCCCTACTATGAAAGGTAAAATTCTGGGCTGGACATAAAAAGGCATATGCAATGCTCCCACTCCAGCTTCATGGGTGAATTATGTGATTAAACTATTCTTGGCTTTAGTTATCACATACATCAAGTTACTCCATATACATACTACATCCTTCATGGGTCAAAGTATTATTGCTTAGATAATAGGACATTATGTTAGTGCTATAAAGCCAAGGTATTATCACCTCCATGACGACCTCTTATTTCAACATGCAGAGAGTCTCATAATACTTGAGCCCTCCCCTATGACTCTGATTACTTCGGATGTCCTTGCCACTGAAACCTCAATTTCTATCACTGAGGTCCCTTGGTCTGGGCCAGCTGATGCTTATCAGACAAGGTTTCAGGAACTTTGCATGAGACTTATGGATTATCTTGTGCCCTGGATCCTTAGCTATCTGAGTACTGGATGTTTCTTCTCTTTCTTGAGTCCCTGTCCTTGTATTTTAAACACTAATATAGTTTCTTCTGAATATTTGCTCTATCTTGCTCTCTCCAGTCCTGATGGGCTTTAAAGCTTTGTTCCTGCAAACATGTGGTCAGCCTGTCTTGAATTCTGTCTGTCCCATGACCAGAGCATCCCAGGTTTTTTAGTCGAGTCCCAACTAATTATTCTTCATTTCTGGGCTGACCTACCAAGACTTCTCATCTTACTACCTATACACTAAGAACAGTTGCAGCCCACTGAGATTTTATGTGGGCTAAGACCTGTGCTAGACACATTGGAAAGGAGATATTGTCATTGCTATCTTATATCTGAGGAAGCTGAGGTTTGGAGATCAATCTTTGTGTATGATAATGGCCTTTTGGATGAATAAAACTCAGAGGAGTCTTACAATATTTCTAACCCAATCCAACACTAGGCAAAATAAACCATCAAATAGGAAATCCAGAATTTAGGGCCCTCTATCAAAATGAAGTCAGTATTTTTACTTGTACAAACATAATCAGTCAGAATTAAAGAAACCTTTGGATTATATTACAGGATAGTCATTCAACCTTTCTGGCCTTGCATTATAACTAAAGAATAAATAGTCACATAAACCTCAAGAACTTTTGGCATCAACTAGATGTTTTTAAAAGTGTTTTTATGGAGAACTATAAAGGTATTTAATTATTTTCTATTTGGAAAAATCTTTCATTTAGATTGAGCTGCAATCATACTTAGACCCAATGGATTTGCCTTACTCATTTCTGAGTTCTCACAGCCCATTCAATTTTTCATTTATTTACTACATGTTTATGGAATGCTTATGATGTATCATGAGCTATATTGGGGCTAGATAGGCATTAGTGAGAAAAACAGACATAAGTATAACTGTCTTGGCACTTACATTGAGTAGAGGAAAGAGACAATAAGTAATTTTAGATAATTAAGAATGGCTATTGAAACATAACCAAGGTACTTGACCAGAGACAATGGGTTAATGAAAGAAAGTAGAAATGAAAGAAGCATTGGTACTCAAGGGAGGTATCTCCAAGGAGAAGGCATTTAAATTGAGGCTAGAAAAGTGGGAAAGATCCAGTCATGACATGTGAAACACCGGGGGGGGGGGCGGGCAGAGAAAGAGCCTAGGAGGTCAGTGAATATAAAAATACTGCAGCGGCCAAGATTTTGATGAGTTTCAGGAGCAGTCAGACCAGTGCTGTGGTTACCATAGAACAAGCATGTGGGAATATGGCCTGAGGTGAGGCTTGGAGGAATATGACCTTATGGATCATGGGTAGGAGTTTGAATTTACAATCAAGTGTGTTGGGAATCCATATAAAAATGGATTTATAATGGTTAATTTTGTGTGTCAATCGACTGGGCCACAGGATGCCAAGCTATCTGGTAAAACATTATTTGGAGTGCTTCTATGAGGGTGTTTTTGAATGAGATTGATGTTTAGTTGGTAGACTAATTAAGCAGATTGCTCTCCCCAATGTGGGTGGGCCTCATCTAATCAGTTGAAGCCCTGAATAGAGTGAAAAGCCTGACCCTTTCCCAAGTAAAAGAGGATTCTTTCTTCCTGATGGTATTTAAATTGGGACATTTTCCCGCTTTCAGACTTGAACAGTGTAACTGTTCAAGTCCTTGGCTCTTCATGGGTCTTGAGCCTGCTCAGCTTCAAACTATTAACAGAACTACACAACCAGCTGTCCTGATTCTCAGACCTTCATAACTAAACTATTGGCTCTCTTGGATCTCCAGTCTTCTCATTCACTCTGCAGATCTTAGGGCTTGACAGCTTCCATAACTGTGGGAGCCGACTCCTTATAAGAAATCTATCTATCTATCTATCTATCTATCTATCTATCTATCTATCTATCTATCATCTATCTTTATACACAAGCAGAATCCCATGATTCTGTTTCTCTGGAGAACTCTGACCAATACAGCATTGAACTTTTGAAGGTTTTTTAAAGGAGAGAAGTGACATAATTCAATTTTATTTTAAGCACATCTCTGATTACATTGTGGAGAATAGGCGACAGAGAGGGGTTGTGGTAAGTATATTACTATTTTTAAATACTCTTTGGCCTTTTTTGTAAAAAGATACACCTCCTACCTATTGGCATCAATCGCAGCCCTCTGATCTACCTTGGCCAATAAAGTATAAGCAGAATAACTGATGCCACATTGGAGTGGCAGTGCAAAGAGCCATCATGGTGTCTTGCCATTATTCTTTCTCCCTTGGCCATGAGAGAAGCACAACTCAAACAGGAGCTGCTCCTTCAGCCCAAGTCCTTCAGTAAAGATGTAACATTAATACAGCCAGAGACAACATGTAAAGTGTACAAGCAACAAAACCTTACCAACATAAGGCACTGAGATGTAGGGTTTGCTTGTTACCATAGCATAAGCCGAAGTATGCTGACTGATAACAGAGCAGGTAGAATACTGTTGCATTTGTCCAGGTAAAAGAAACTGGTTGTTTAAACAAGAATAGCAGCAGTCAAGATAAAGAAGAGTAGAGAGACCTGAGATAGTTTGCATGTTGTGATGATTAATTTTATGTGTCAACTTGGCTAGGCTATCATGCTCATTTGTTTGGTCAAATACTTGTCCAGGTATTATTGTGAAGGTATTTGTGGATGTGTAATTTACATCTATAATCAGTTAACTTGAAGTCAAGCAGATTACTCTGCATAATGTAGATTGGGCTCACGTGGTCAGTAGAAGGTCTTAAGAGCAGAAATCGGAGGTTTCCTAGAGAAAAAAGAATTCTGCCTCAAGACTGTACCATATAAATCCTGCCTAAATTTCTAGCCTCCTAATCTACCCTATGGATTTTAGACTGGCCAGCCTCCACAGTCATGTGAGTCAATACCTTAAAATAAATCTCAGTCTCTCTCTCTCGTTCTCCCTCCAAAAAAGAGAACCAATAGGATATATATGTTCTCTGGAAAATCCAGATTGATATGGATACGAAGAACTGACTTACAGAGCTGGGGGTGGATTTAATGTAGGCGAGTGTCTATCTCTCTAGGTTTCTGTCTTGTGCACCTCTGTGACTGGGTACTTAACACATGGTACATGTCAATGAGTAGTATTTGCATTGGGTAGAATAAAATTTAATCTCTAATTCAAGAATAACCTCAAACATTTTTGCTGCTCAAACTCTTAAACATTGCTTAAGAGAAGATTTGACAGCCAAAGGAATTTTATTGATAAAAATAAAAATGGCAACAAAGTATTATTGGTCTTTCTGAGCCTTAGGGAAAATAAAATCTGTGCCAGAACTGTGAGCACCACAAGAAAGCCTTGTGAAATAAAGCAGTTCCTTGAAATGGATATTGATTTTTCACATATTTAGTAATACACATCAAGAGCTATTCATGACATCCTAGTCACCTTAAAATGCTACTTTTAAGATGGTAAAGGTGGAAGAAAGCCTCCAGGATGTGCTGAGTTTCAGAAACTTGCTGCAAAACAGTTGTATCCTCTCTATACTTTGTCCCCTCATACCATCAGCCAGGCACGGCAGAAAGCCAAGGAAAGCCAACACCTGAAAAGATGATTTACAGCCCGTGGTGGCTAAGGGAATAACATGTAAAGAACTCTTTAAGCTCTCCCACTGGAGCGATCCTTCATTATAAACACCAGGAGCACACAGAGGGCATAAACCAGCAGCCCCCCTGCAATCAGAATGCAAAACACCATAGGTCTAACCGTGAGGCCAGTATAAAAAGGCACCAGGAGACCCTGGACAGAAAATATTGGGGCTCAAAAATTGTATGCTACCCATGCACTCCTACCTGAGAGTGACATTTCTGCTATGTAGAAGATAGAAGGCCACATGTACTATCAAATTGATTAGTTCAATACTGACTAATTTTCACAGGCAAAGGTAATTTTCTTGGAAAGTGTACCTATATTCACAATTGTAAAAATTTATGATAACAATAATTACAGACTAATTGTTCAACTTTACTCCAGCCTCTCCTGCTAATTTTTTATTGTCATTGTTGCCTTAAATCTTTTTAAAAACTAAGGCTCTCTTGTAGCATCCACTTGACCTTCCCCCCCCGCCCATTGAGTTTCAGTAGTTACGTGTCCTCATTTTGACAGTTCAGCAGCTCCCAGGAACCTTATCAGTAGAATTGTACTAGGACCCATTTCTTGTACTCACTTCTGCCAGTAGAAAGGGTTATTTATTATTTCAATGAATGGAGATTTTCATTTTTGGCTTTCTTTTAAAATGTGATGTCCAAGAATACTAGACTTTTTGGAAAAAAAAAAAAAAAAAAAAAAAAGGTAAATTTGATAGTGGGGACTAGATGTAGGTTGCTGGCCCCTCCTTGATCTACAGGGATTTCCTTTTTCTTTTCCCCCTTCCCAATTTAGCATGCAGCTGTTTTCTTTTCCCTTTAGACTTTTACAGTTTCTCCCACAGGGCTAGAGCTGCACTGCTGACCAATCTTAGAATACCAATGCATGGACAAAAAAACAGTGGCAGAGACCAACCAAAACAGCATCCAATTTATCTTTCCTTTCCCGACAATTTTGAGATTTAATAGAAAACAATATAGAAAGAGGAATTTTAATTCCCCCTCCTCACCCTATAACTGGAAATAACTCAGGGAAGTTCAAGAGTAGAAACTAAGAATCACCAAGGAAAGACTATCTGTGGGATTTTAAATTGTTAGGATGCCATTTCTCTTGCCTCTGAGGACTCATCTTTCCCACAGTGTCTCCTAGGTTCCCAGGAGATAGGATTCAGGGAAAACCTCAGGCAAAAGGACTCTGTTTGTGCAATGCTAATGCTACTCCACAAAATCTGCAAGTATTTTATTAACAGAAAAGTAAAATCTTCAAAACTTCAAAACTCTCTTTTCCCCAGGACTATACTCCCACCCACATTCCACACCCTCCTAGTTCCAAACATTCTCCTGAGCAGAGGACCCTCTTCCCCTCAGATACAAGGTTCCAGTTGTCACCTAGTAGAGAAGCTTGAGTAAGCATTTGGAGAAGGAGAACTTAGTTCTTTTATCCTTCTGTAGATGACTCCACTGCTATGCTGACCTCCTCTAACCCCATTGAACACAGGTCTTATGTTTTTCTTGATGGTTCCCCCCACTGAAAGGGTTGCATATTGGAGGAAATAGTATTTAAACAGTTTCTTGGCTAACATCATAGGGTTGAAGCCTACCTCAGTAGTTTGGGGTGGATTCTATTTCTATTCCCATCTTGTTACACAGATCCATCTGCATCCCACACAGGGAAGGTGCTAGTAGGAAGAGGCCTCTTATCTCTCCTGCCTCTTTGTCATGAGTAGGCATGCACTTTGAGAATAAATTTCAAGCTGGCAGCTTAGCCACCATAAACTTAAAGATTTTGATCCATTTCCTCTGTTCCAAAGGAAATATTAAATTGACATGTAAAATACAATCCTGAGCAAGGCAAGCAGGAAGATAAAGGGAGGGTGAAAAGAGAATTGTTGAGCATCAATTCTTTTTCAGTTTTGCCATTACCTTCAAATATACTATCTCGTTAATCTAAAAATCATCCTGTAGGCCAGGTATGAATATTCCAGGTGCGGTGGCTCGTGCCTGTATTCCCCCCCAGCATTTTGGGAGGCCAAGGCAGGAGGATCACGAGTTCAGGAGATTGAGACCACCAGGCTAACACAATGAAACCCCGTCTCTACTAAAAAAATACAAAAAATTAGCCAGGCGTGGTGGCATGTGCCTGTCATCCCAGCTACTCGGGAGGCTGAGGCAGGAGAATCGCTTGAACCTGGGAGGCGGAGGTTGCATTGAGGCAAGACTGCACCACTGCACTCCAGCCTGGGCAACAGAGCGAGACTTTGTCTCGAAAATAAAAAAAAAAAAAATTCCCAATTTTTATATATAAGTAAAACTTAAGCTGACTGGTTTTTTGTCTAAATTTAACTCAATGTCATGTAAATGATAGGATTTATTCACAAATATCCATTGTTTCTGACCAAACACAATATCTCCCAAAAACAAGATAAAACAAAGGAGCACAAGAGTTTATAAAAGGAGAAATTAACAGTCATCTTGCTGGCAATGTAGGCAACTCTTCAAGTGATTTCATAGGATCTGGCAATGCACAGATGATGTCTATGGACAAAATTCCTCTGTTTTGATATAATCGCTTTATCTTTAAAATGATTCCTGTTTTTATGAATAAAATCATAAAAAGGAGTACACTTTAAACAAGCTTTCATCAGTTATACTTTCAGTAAAGGAATCCCCCCATCCTCTGAAGAAGACAAGCTACTTTTAATTTCCTCCAAAGCTGTGAAAACCTGAAACATTTGGAACTTTTTGGCCAGAACTGTCTTTATCAACCACACAAGGGTATCTGTTTCATTACATGTATTCACATATTTTTAAACCCATTTGTTTATCTACTTCTTGTATTGGGCTCTAAATAACTTTTAAGGATTTCCAAAAGTAGAACTCAGTATGAAAGGATTAAGATTGGCTACTTTGGGAAGAAAATTTTAAAAATTTATGTTAGATTCTGAAGACAATGCCAAACACATTTTGTGTAAAAGCAAACAAGAAAAATAAGTCAATGACTTCCAAGAAGTTTATTTTGAAGGGGTCCAAACTTCTCTGAATGCAAAAGTGAGGGTATGTTTGTGATCATTTTCATTACATTAAGAATAGCATTTAGTATTTATAGCATACAATTAAAGAAAAATAAAAATCCTCTTCTTTCTCAGATTTAGGAAACTGGACATGAAACTGTGTTTTTACAGAAGTACTTGGAACACTGCTTTGCTGTGGTATGATCCTTTGCCAGTGTGAAACTGATATGAAATGAAGGAATAGATGTTCTCAGAGGAATTTTGAAGGAGAAGAGAGGAGCATTACGTAATCTGTAAAAATCCAAGAATGAAACAATCAAATGGTGCTGGAATCCTCACCTACTGAGATCTTATCAAACACACAGACAACCCGATTCATTAGTTGCAGCAGACGTTGGCAACACATAAACACTAGAGCTAGAATGTTCACCCAGATAGCATGGGACTGCAGTCTAAGGAATAAGGAAAGATGGAAGAAATGAGATGGCCCAAATACGGCACATGTTTGAAAAACTATTGAGGTTGTTAAGGTCAAAACACAGAAGGGAGAGATTGGTGCCTCTGTACCAGGATTGATTCTTTAAATTAAAAAAGAAAGAAAGAAAGAAAGAAGAAAAGAAAAGAAAACAGTGCTTATTGTCTGACAAGAGAACTTTGTGGAAACGGACAGGCAAACTAAATATTTACCCTTTGGCTGTTAAAAATGAACATTTTAGGACCGTATGTGCTCAGAACTACAGAAGCAAGTCCATAGTGGGAGACAAGGCTCTCATGTTTCTGCTGAAATGCACTGACAATATTTTGTTCTGGACTGTCTTTTCAAGGATGTTTACAGAGCAAACAGATTTTTGGAAGATAGAGAGAGTGTCTCTCTCTGGAGCAGAGGGCAGATTTTTTTTTTTTTTTCCCCTGCTGTCCGGGATAACAAAGATAATGTCTCTCTGGGGCAAAGTTTGAGCATGTTTGCTCACAGTCTTTGTAAATGAATGGGTTTCCTCAGCTCAGGTTCTTCAGGGCTACAGACCTGCTGTGTATGCAGCAGTCTGGGCTGCTGTGTGCTGCCCCGCCTGGGACTAGGGGGAAGGGGAACCAATGGGAACATGAAGCCTAAAAGGCCTGTTGTGCTGTGAATAACAAAGTCCTTTGTCTCTGATCCAAGAGTCTCATTTCTTCAGCTGGCATCCACGAAGCTGTGGTAGGCTACCCTTTTAGCTTGCACACAGGGTAAAATTTCAGACCTTGCACGGTTCTTGACAAAATCTTGACAATTTCCAAAAAAAGAATCATGCAGAATCTCTTGATAAACTCTTCAAAGCAACAACTTTTTATCTACTAGATAATAATTAAAACAGACATATTGTCAATGAGAAAAACAGATACAAGCACAAGGGGATAAAAACACTATCACACGCAGAACAAAAACCGTATTTTAGATGACTTAGAAATGAAGATAAATAGATGGGTTTGTGGATAGATGACAGAGTAACAGAGAGAGAATAAAGTGCATATTTGAAGGTGTGAGTGTATATGTGCATGTGTGTGTATTCATGTGTATGTGTGGAGACTGAACTGTGCACTATTATGCACGTTCAGTATGTATGCACATAATAATAAAAATCCATTTGTAGTTCAGAATTTCTATTTTTAAACAAGTATTTCTCAGGCAAGATATCAAGCCCCTCTCCCTTTGATGAGATGAGTTGAAGGTGAAGTAAGTTGTTTTTCTCTTTATTTTTCTCTTTGGTTTCTATCTTTGCTGGACCTTCAGGAGAAATGATGCTGTATGAAAATTAGGTTTAAAATTGGCTCATTCATTTCAATTTTATTACTTGTTCCCTAAAAGAAAAATGGAAGAGCAATAAATGATGTCTTGCCTCAGCATTATCAATTTGTGTTCACTGTGTTTTATATCTCCCATTCAGACACGGCTGTGTTCTGACCTTCCTTTTAATTTAGTTCCAATATATTGTTAGCATTTTATCTCATGCTTGGTCTCAAACACTTCTGGAACATTTCAAAGCTTTCTGAGGTTACATTTCACGAATACCTCAACCACTTAGTTTAGTTTTTTCACTCCATACCTAAATATAATAAAAAGTGTTGGCTTCATAGACTCCGGATAGTCTTAGCATATTTCTCTCGGACTTCATGCTTCTTCAGAAAGTTTTGCACATTAGCACTTACCTGGACAAGGAAAATATCTTGAGGCAAAATGTAAGGTATATCTAATCTCTAGAAGCCATCTTAGTGCATACAATAAGTGAGAAAATCCTTAATCTCTCTTAAATCATTGACTGTACAAATGAGGCTCACTGCCTTTGAAGGCGCTGCATGTTTTAGTCGGAGCTCCAGAGATGAGCTTCCCAAGGCACACGACACAAAACCTCCAACATGTTTCATCATACTCTTGTGGGATTCTAATGCAGCTTTTCCCACTCACTCTTATTTATTTCTTCTGTTAACACTAAGTCTAGCAATGGTAAGGGCATTGGAAATCCGTTTATCCTCCAAGTAGTCAGCGTTCATCGAGAGTGAGGGTCTGACATCCCTCACCACATGCTCTTTCATTCTTCATGCTGCAAGAGCACCAAACTATTTATATTTGTTATACCCCCTTGCCTTACTATAATATGCATATCTACATAATATAGTTTTAATTTCAAAATTTTAAAAAGTACCATGCTTACACTTCAGGTGGACAGTTAATCTCATTTCTAGCATGAAACTTCTTCAAAACGAGATTGTTCTTTTTCACTTTTCACTTTATTACTCTTTATTTAATGTTGGGTGCAGTTACATTTTCCAGAATATATGCTTTTATAAGTGATTGAAAAGAAGAACTATTTTGCTTTGTTTCGTAAGAAATAAAGTTAAAATAAAAATTTTGCACAACAGAAGCCTTCATGTAGAAAAACTGATCACAATTACTGGTTTTAAATTTCTCCTAAGAGTCCACGATTTCTGTTCTTTATAGATGCTCAGCTTTGGAAGCAAAACAAAATGATAGACTGTCTTCCAGAGTTCACTAAGGTGCAGCCAAGTGTCTCCAACATCATATCTCCACTTAGGGAGTGTCCAGTCCTCCTTACCTTTTTTCTTTAACCCTTTTCCTTTTTTTTTTTTTTTTTTTTTTTCCTACTTTGGATTATCTGGTTCTTTCCCCAAGTCCTCTGGGTTGCAATGACACCTAAAACTTCCTGGTTTTCCTAAATGATAAACCCTTTTCTTGATCCAGTTGTCAGCTTTGTCACCTTCCTGAATGGTCCTTTGATAACATGTCCCTAAGGTACGTGGACTTCCAGGAATCTATCATTGCAGTTTTGTCACAAAACTATTTTAAACATACATTAAGAGCATGCTTTTAATTCCTTCTAATTCTTCCTGCATAATGTTTTCCTTGGGCATTCAACAAATATGTCAAGTGTTCACTACGCACTAGATAAGTTGTTATGCAAAAGGAACATGGAAATTCATTAGACATAGTTCCTGCTTTCTTTGAGCTTACAACCTCTCAGATATATTAACAGGTGTTTTCTTTTGTTGCACATAATCAATTACTAACACTCAAGCTTTGAAATGTCAAATACATTAATCAATTTGAAGCTCTTTTCAACTTATCTGTATTGTACCTTTGACTGCATAATTTGCGTAAATGAAATAATAAAAAAAAAAACTCTTCAAGGCTAAAACTTTTTTTAAAATCTAGGTATACCAGCCTTTTAACAGATTTTAATACTATAAGCTATTTAATAAAGAATCATCTGAGAGTGGAAATAAAAGAGCCCTGAACCAACATTGAGAATGTCTAGGCTTTGTCACACACACACAAAAAAATCTCATGGCTTCAGAAAAGCCACTTAACCTTTTGAATTTCATTGCTATCATCTGTTAAATGATGGATGGGAGTAAATGTTCTCTTAGCTTTCTGATCTAAAATTCAATGATTCTAAATGTAAAAGTATTTCAGGTATGAAATTCTGCTCTAAATACATTTTTCATGGAAATTCAGTGAAATGTGAAAATTCATCCAGCAGATGCATGCAAATTTACTGGATAGAGAGACCAGAAGTTGCACCGCAATTCCCTGCTACAAACAGTCTAGGAGGCTAGCCAGACTTATCCATGGGCACAGGAAATCAGCTCTCAATTGGCTCCACACATCAACCTCCTCTCTCTGCAAGGTCAGGCTCAGTGCCATCAAAGCATTATGAATGTTCTGCGGCTTTTCTTCTACATCTGGTGATCATCTTTCCAAATTTGTCAACAAAATTAGATGGAAAGAACTATTTGTGATTAGATATGCATGACTATCACATTCATTAATCTGATTAAGGCAGAGGGGAATCCATATAATAATTATGTGCATATGATGAAAATTGATCCTTCCTGCATCCTGTGGGGATCTGGCATTCCCAGTGACGTAGTCTGCAGAGGGCCAAAACATTAAATGTGGATTATAAAATCATAACATTTGCAATGTTGATGACTGTAGTATTGCCTCTTCCAAGGACAATGAAATGAGGGGAACAGTAGACATTTTCTCTATGCAATCTTAAATTTATATTGACTCAAAGAAAAATGTTAATGCATATAATTTATTTTCATGCAAAATTGTCTTGGAGATGGATTTCTACTATTTCTACTATTCATTTAATGATGATTTGAAATATATTTTATATGTTTGTTCTAAGAAAAAAATGGTTTTTTTTTCTCTTTAATCATTTTTGTTTATACTGAAGTTGTTAGAAATTTATTTTTAAGACAAGCTCTTCTCAACCCTTGGTACTGTGTCTGCATATCACAATGTTGATATTTGGTTTGTTCCTTATTTTATAATGGGTAATGTCATAACCTTGATATGCATACTAGTGTCCTCTGACTTAAAGGGCATAGAGTCAATGACAGATCTCGTTTTCTGGGTTTTTTTGACAACATAAGAGTTTTAAAAATCAATAAATTTACCTTTATTAAACTTTGACCAAATGTGAAACTGTGTAGCAAATTATCCATAGACATATATGCTATTATAAAATAGTGCCACAGAGTAAGGATTACACTCATTTTCTACATTTTTCATGTTTTATTTAGCAACATAAAACTATTCATCATAACAAAATATGATTTAACTCACAATATTTCCCAAACTGTACTCCCAGAAGGTGATTTCTAATGGTTTTACTATAAATGCATATATAAACACTGCTTGTATTTCATATATGTATTATCACACTTTGATATTATCTCAACCTCTCAGGGGAAGCCCATAATGCTGTAATGGCTAGAGATGTACAGACTATCCATATTAAACAACAACAGCAATTTTCCTGGATGCTATGCAAACCAAGTTAAAGAGCACATTGGATAGAAATAAGCCATTTTATTTTCTTTTTAGTGTTCTAATTACAAAAGTAGAATCAAGCCATGGTTATTAGGTTTCCAGAAATTTAGTGTGTCACAGTAAAGCAATCTGAAAGGGTAATAAATATTTATGAGTGTCTAAGTTAAATTAATGTGTTTGCGTGTTTCCAATTTTTATTTGTTATGCAAAAAAAGACCATATTACTTTAAGGTCATTTAAAGTTATCTTAAAATTTTGTTATCTGTGATTTCTGTTTTTTTCCCCAAAGCTATCTTTTCCTACTCCAAATCTCACACTCTCATAAATGTCTACTGAAAATTGCAGTGTGCTCACATAACTCATCTTGTGGATTGAGGCCATAAATATTAACAAATTAGCTGCAACAGCACTTGGCACCTTAAAGTTGTATTTCTCCTCTTCAAAGCTTGCTGAGTCAGAGCCCTTCAACTGATAAAGGTCAGTCAGGAGATATGAACTAATAATAAATTATAATTTGCTGATTAAGGAAGGAACACTTATGAATGTACAACGTATGCTTGAAACCAGTGGATTTTGAGAGATACATTTTTCATTTACACCTATCTCTCCTGTCAAAAATGGGGAGGTAATAACTGGCATGTATCTCTCCCTTATAAGTCAACCAAAATTGGAACTAATTGGGAACTTCTTGATTCATATCCTGCTAGTGATGACAGGGTATTAAAGCAGAAAGTGCATCTTGGGTTATCAAGTATGTTATTGAGGCACATTGGTCAGAAACTACTTGGAAGAAGAGTCCATTTGTCTCCATTAGAAAGGAACTCCATTGAGGTAATTTATCAGGGGGATTTGGCAAGAATTTGACTAGATAATCCTGTTTGAAGACATGATCTTCTTGTTATCGTCCTGAAACCCTAGAAATGCACTGGAATTTTGTCACTTACAGCAAGTTTGGGTAATTTAAGAACTTATCGATAATGTCATAACAACTGGTTTATGTGGTCATACATTCCAAACTAAACATTCAATTCATTATAAAACAAACAAACACACAAAATGATGCCAAACCATATTTAGTGAATAATTCAATTGAAAGAAAAGCTATTTTTTAAATGGATAATTCAGGATCCTGTGTTGATATTGGTTAGATATGAATTACATAATGTCTCTATATGGAGAAATTTGAAGAAATGATAGGGGTATTATTAAACTTTTAAAAATAGAATGATAGGGAACTAAAGCATTAGATAAAGAGGTACTATAAATGGCATTATACATATATAAAGCAAAAGTAGACAAATATAAATTATGATAATCTAACTTTATATGTGTATTTAACCATGGATTTTTAAGAAATCATGCTAAGTTTTGCACTGTAAGAAAAACATAGTAACGTCACACAAACTGATGCTCCTTATTTCATGTTTCAGCTATCCATAATATTTTAATGATTTTTACCTGAGTACACAACTTCAAATAATTTGACCTATGTCAGTAATGTACCCAAATAAAGCTTTCCACTGAAAGATAATCATACCAATTGTAGAATTCCACTGGGGACTTTTGTATATAAAGTATATAAAGCTGTAAAAAATATAAATTTGGGCATAATGCTGAGATATGCTTTTAAACAATATAAATTTGGGCATAATGCTGAGATATGTTTTAAACATTTTTATCGGTCTTCTTTGTGCCTAAAACTTTGATGTATATGGACATTACATTTGTTTTCTTACTTCTCATAAACTATGCTTGATTCACACATTTTCCAATAGTGATTTTTTTTCATAAAAATAGCTGTATTTGTATTAGTCTCTATTTGAGGTAATAAACAATAAGAGAAATAAGAAGTCAAGTGAGAACAAACTTATGTTTTAAAATCTCAAGAAGATATCTACATATAAAGGTATTATATACAATTTTGTCCTGTGTTGAGGCAAAGCATGGCTCAGACTCATCTTTGGAATTAATATTTACTCTGATTATCAAGATGTGAATGGCTTAAAATTCTAAGCCACTTTTAGTCCTGAATAATTTGTAAGCTTAATTATTATATTTTTAATTCATTATTTATTTGTAGGTAGAACTTGGATTATTGTTATTTTATTTGTAGAATAGCTTTTCTTCCAAAAAAAAAAAAAAAAAAAAACAAATCACATTCAACTTAGGTAAATTGAATTAGGAATTTTGATCTTATCTAAGCAGTTCAGTAGAATACAGTTCTTGAATGAAGCCTTGCACTAAGATTTTCAACCCAGTTGTAGGTTGGTGCCCAGAGACAAGGTTTTTAGATTCTCTTTCAAGGTAGAAGTGAAAATTTATGAAAGACAGAAATTTAGAATAAGGGTTCCTAGACAGGAGAGAAATTTATCTAACTGAGAGAGTTACTGGGGTGGCCAGAACCAAAGGAAGAGTTGAAAGACACTACAAAGAAGGATCCCCTTGGGCTTAAATTCTACAATCCGACAGGGTTGGGTGTTAGGCGCACAAACCAGTCATTCTATGAGACCAGTAGGCATCTTAAGCCGTTAATGCTTGAAGTTTTCATTTCACTCTTATGGAGAGATTTCCCCCATGAGCACTTCACCCATTGGACAATGAAAGTCAGTGGAAGATAAAATTTTATTTCTAAAAATCACTTTGGTGTGTATTTTGCAATTCAAATAATAAAAAAATTCATACCTATATGAGGGTTTTCATCAGCCTTGCTTGGGTTGACGTGGGAGAATGTGTGCCTTTCCATAGTCCTGCTTCCTTGGAAGCTGCAGCATAAACTTGGAATATCATCTCTGTAGAACTACACTTGGGCTGTGGGAGCTGAAGGTTGGCAGGCCTTGGACCTATGGGACAAGAACAACATAAAAGATGTGGGAAGCTTGGCTACTGTCTGGGGACACTGCAGATACTCTCAGTGGGGAAGGGGACAAAAAGAGCTGTATACTTAAGTATCTGCTGAGCCCCAGGGGATGATGATGTGCCTGCTGAGGTTCCTGCCCTGTATCCTTCTATAAAGCTAAGGAAACATAACAGTAAAGCTCACTTGCATCTTGTGAGTCTGATTGCCAGTTCAGACCTCTTTGACTACATTGGTGCAATGCATATGCATTTCTTCCTATATTCATCAACGCTTCCACTCTGTTCCCCCAATCCTGCAGAGGCAGGGAATACCAAGAGATAGCATAAAATAGAATGCAACCCAATGAATATTTATTAAGTGCCTGTTATTTGAGAGGAGGAATGGGATTTTCAGCAAAATCTCCAGAGGAAGCTATTTTTCTTCATAAAAAATGCACACACAGCTGCGTTCTTATAGACATGCACATAGCCTGTGTGTCATCTCTCTGCACTGAGGCATAGTAACATATCAGAGAAAATGTCATTTATTACTACAGGTTGTGACAATCACTGAAAAAAATGTACTGGAGAAAATTAGCCAAGAGTATTTCAGCAGGAGGTACAAAAATTATCTATCAAAGATTAAGAGACCTGTGGAAACATTTCACTTCATTTATTCAAATGCTCTGGGCAAATAAAATTCTGATGAAGCACCTAGCAACCTCCGCGCCACGCATTTGGACAAGCTTACTGCTAATTGACTATTTGGGTCCCACTCACACTATGAGAGAAAATAGATTACTATTGACTTTAGCTGACATTTCATATTAGTGCATACATTTTATTTTTATTTATTTTTGTGGAACTGAAATCAGGCTTTGTAACACCATAGGAGGAAATAGAGGTGTCAGAATTTGGCTCCATGCTGTGGCCTTTAAAAGAAAGGGATAAAGTAGCCATCCCATTAACAGTACCATGAATAAACAATTGGTTTAACATTTGTAAAGCAATGATGTTAATATTACATCATCTAAGCAAGGCTATCATACTTGGCATGGAGAGGATGTTACACAAATAAGAACACAAACAAATTCCCAAATCAGGTTATTCAAGCATACCCACTCTCAACACCCCAGTTGGTCTCTTCACCCTCCTTGGTCTTCATGAAACTTAAATATATTTTAGGAGATATAACAGGTGCATTTGTAAAGAGTTCATAAGGGCTCCCTACATGCATCGGCTTTTAATGCACTAATAAAGCTATAATCTGGACAGCATGTTACATCAACATAATCAACTGTTGTGTTTGCCAAACGTTTATTGAAGATTTGCTGTTATCCCATGCTAGGCCACATGCAAACAACTTTACATTAGAAACAGACCGATCCTAAAAGAGTTCAAGTCTACTGGAGGAGGACAGATGAATAAAATCAGTCAAATGTGGTAACGGTAACAATAACAGTAAGCATGTGCTATTTGGGAGAAAAGATATGCCAAGCCAGTATGCTCAGACCTGATTTCCTCAAGGAAGTGACTGGAGAATAGTACCACCAAATTGTAGAGTATCGAAACCGAATGGGAATTTGAAGGTCATCTAGATCTCGTATCGTGAGTCTCGCTGTCAAACGAGGTGGGAGTGAGAACTGTGTGAGGTCATATACATACTTTCAGAAAGTATTTTATGGGCTTTCTCAACCTACAGAAAGGGATAACATTGCACTAGAGCCAGGGAAGAAAATTATTCCTAACCAGAAGACATGCTCTCTAGGACGCCACTTGTGAGCTGAGGTCAAGAAGCTGAGAAACACTGACCTAGGCTTTGGTTTTACAGATAGGAAGACTGGAAGACTGGAGCCAAAGAATAAGAAATGTCTTTTCAGAAGGCATTTTCATTGAACCTTTATTGAGCTCCTACCACATGCATGAAGGCATTTTACAGATTGGAATTAAAACACGTAGTTAAATCCATTCTATCCAAGGACAGTGAAAGGAAAATTTGCCTTCCGTTTTAAAGGAAGTTATTATGGGTGAGTATATGAACAATCAGACAAAGAAAAAGCAAGTTATGATGGAAAAAGATAATCAGGTCATTCTGTGCAATGGAAGAAGTCAAAAAGGAAGGAATACCAAATGATGTTCAAACAGCACAAAAAAGAACACATATTTCCTAATGTACTGCCATGCAAGGCAAGCCAGATGATGATCGCTGCAAAACTCAACAGAAATAAACACTTGAGACAGAAGGAGAGAAGCACTGAAATCCTCTACCCAGTCAAGGCCTGTGGCCTACCAGTGGATTTTTTGGTATCAATTACCTCTTAGTAATTTTTACTTAGCTTATTTATTTATTTATTTATTTATTGAGACAATATCTCAGTTGGTCACCCAGGCTGGAGTGCAGTGGCATGATCTTTGCTCACTCCAACCTCTGCCTCCTGGGTTCAAGCGATTCTCATGGCTCAGCCTCTCCAGTAGCTGGGATTACAGATGTGCACCACCATGCTTGGCTAATGGTTTTGTATTTTTCGTAGAGATGGGGTTTCACTGTTGTTGACCAAGCTAGTCTCGAACTCTTGACCTCAGGTGATCCACCTCTCTCAACTTCCCAAAGTGCTGGGATTACAGGTGTGAGCCACCACGCCCCACAATTTGCTTAGCTTCTTGAAAAGAGGCAAACACTTTAGCATCATGAAACATATCCCATTTTCCTTGTAAATGTTTTGTAATAAATGGGAAACTGTACAGTAGTTAGTTCAATATTACCCATGCAGAATGAATCCTCTGAGCAATTACCTTGTTTCCATGGCAACAGTCTATCTGCCCATCCTTCAGTGCAATACTGGGAAGTCACCAAATTGGGTCTGCCTAGTAACGCCAAGGAAAACTTGGGGGGAAATGCAAGATGATTGTAAATCTGATGCTAACTGCATTAACAAACAAACAAACCACTATCTCTACTATTTATTTACTGGTTCATTTGAGGAGATCAAAACAATCCACAAGGGAAGATCTGCAACGTTGGAAAACAGAAATGAAAAGCAAAATCTGTGGAAGAAAAGGAGGAAGAAAAGGACAACTAGGCTGTCTAGTGTCCTTGCCCCCACCTACTTTCTTGTCAGGAGGCCTCTGAAGAGTTCTAGGACCTTGAGTGCAGAATGGAAACGAATCTCCAATAGATTCCTGCCTGGACCTCACACTCCCCCCAGAGTTGGCCTGGGCCCAAAGCATGTACTTTTTATTTTTTAGAAAATCCTGAAAAAAGCAAAAGAGGCCAGCAAGTGTGTCTTGGACATCTGTGGAAAACTCATTCTCCTATTTTGGCTGCTACACTCCAAGGTACTGCAAGAAAAAATAAATCATAAGAATCACATCATGCACACTGAGACACAACTCAAGTCCAAAAGCAGAGGAAGCTACTTTAGAGCAAGACTGCCAGGCCTACTGCAGCTACCTTTATAGAGGTGGTTTTAGACAGAGATTTAAAGTTGGAAATTAAAGATATGTTCCTCAGGGAAAATCGGACATTAAAACAATGCCGTGTCCTCTGTTATCACTCTTGATTATAGGCTCTCATGGGAACTAGCTCTCAGACAGTTTTAGAAGTAGGATGTAATTTAGAGACATTTCCTTGGTAGGGATCATAAGGGAGGCTCTAAAAAGGGAGGTGGGAAGAGAATGTGGGAAAGGTCTAGGGAGGAGAGTAGCAGAATCATGACCTGAAACACTACTGGTTGATGAATATGACATGTAATTACATCTAATTATAGGCATCCCTTGGAACCTGGACCACTGGGTTGAAGATAAATTTAATACCTGGGAGAAATACTCAGTCTAATATAATAAAGGTCTTTATTCTATTAAGAGGGATAAATGTATTCATGTAAAATCTCTAAATCAAATGATTATGCTTCTGAGAAATTTGCTTGTTGAAAATTAAAAGGACATAGCAATCTGGGATACTAAAGGGACAAAGACAATAAAAACATTCAAGGGATTATTTCATTGTATAAACCACTCTGCTTTTAAAGTGCTTATCTTGAAGCAACTTGAAAGAAAAGTTAAACATAAGGATAGAAAAAAATCTCTGAATAATTAAGATAGACATGCTTTAAAAATTATCTTAAAAGTAGGATCATAAAATAAAAACTATAATGTGGCCCACAAACTCTGCTGATCTCTGTTCTATATAGGGACATGGAAACAAACTATTTGTACTTGATAGATAAAATTCACCGAGATTCTCAGCAATTACACCTACAAAAGTAATATTCAAATAAAAAATTTGAAAATGTTGTTTTTCTATTTATAAAATCATCTCATCATGTTTTATAATTAAAAATTGTACTGCTTGATGTAGTGTACAAGAAAAAAAATTTGATAACTTATGTTAATATAAACCCTATAATATTTCATATAGAAAAATACAATGTAAGAAACCTATGCCACAACTCACTGCTTTAAAATTATTCACATAATATTTAGTCTGTCCAAAATTAAATTACTCAGTTCAGATATTTGACCAAGATATAGCTAAAGATATAACATTATCAATGGAAAATATTAAATAAATGTTGAATTAATGAACTAAAGGGGAGTGCAAATAATCAGTTATTTTAATTCATCATGTAGTTTGGGATCACAGGCATAGCCACAGGTATGTCTAAACTGGGCATCGTGTATCAAGTGCCCTTTCTCCCTCCTGAAATAGCATTCTCTCTTCTCCATCCCATGCTCCCTAAGCAGGTTCTCCTTAACTTCCCTGGAACTGTGGAATCCTTTTTCCTTTTCCATTTTGTTACATGTATCCTGCACAGTTTGCCAGTCAAGATTTCCTTTGCTTTAGTGGATTATAAAATTCAAACACAACAGATTTACTTAACATCGCCTCTGTGCTCACTGCTATTCATCACTGTGAGGTGTGGGCATGATCTCCACCCTAATCTACTAAGATAAGTAAGACAGATAAATAATAAAACTACAGTAAATTATTGGATAAGGGTAAATAGGTGGTATACAACCAAAAAATTTTTGGTGGCTTAGAAAAGGACAATGGAATGGAATAGGTAAAAACTCCATAAGTGGAGAGATACAGGGAAACTAGTATTTAGTAACAACTGGTTTTTATCAGGCCCCGTGCTGGAGAGTTAACATGTATTATTTTATTTATTTCTCATCTCAAAATGTTGAGATGTATCTCTGATAGGGACAGCAGGCAGGGAAATTCTGGGCAGAAGAGGGAAGGTCCTCAGTGAGGGCCCCATCCTTAAGCCGAAAAGCCTGGGACCACAACCCAAAGTGAGAACCTACATCTCTGTTTTCCTGCTCCTATGTTGCCTTTTCCAAAACCACCCATGGCCTGCCCTGCGCCCATCCTATGCCCATAAAAACCCAAGGTTCAGCTGGCAGAGAGAGGAGAAGGAGCTGGACGTCTGGGACTACGGTTGGATGTTGGAGAGAAGATGCTTGACTTCAGATGGACACCTTGATGGAATAGCTTCAGAGAAGAGTCTACCCCTTGCTGGACTCCAGGGGAAGATTACCTTCCCACACGGTGCCCTTTTCAGCTCTGCTTCCTGCTGAGAGCCACTTTCACCAGCATTAAAATCTCCTGTGTTTACCATCTTCAATTTATTCAAGCAACCTCATTCTTCCTGGATGCCAGACGAGAACTCGGGTGCCATGAGTGTGGGTGCAAAAGGCTGACACTGACCCTTCAATGAACTGTTAACACTTAAGCCATCCACAGACAGCAAAGCTAATAGGGCACTGTAACACTTCCTCTGGGGCTTCTGGGATCATAGGCACCCTTCCCTAGATGCTGCCCTGGGGACAGCATGGAGTTTGCTCTTGCTGGTACCTAAAGGTGCTTACCCCAGCTCTTGCACCTACTCACCTGCACTTCCCTTCCCACAAGGGCTGGAATTCACGGAATTCCCCCTGCTGGCATCCATGCACTCCAGTTCTTACCTGCAAAAATGTCACGGAAATATCCTGCTTCATCTCTTCATAATTTCACAAGATACGAGGCCCAGTAGGGCTTCAAAGCTTACCCAGGACTATATTGCTGGCAAGTCTCTCAGCACACATTCTAATTCAAGTTAATACTATTTCCATTCCAGCCAGAAGGAGTATGAATGTGCACTGAAGTACCAAGCTAACATTATGCACAAGCGTGTTTGACAGATAATGATAGCTGTAGAGGACTACGTGCTTGCAAACGAGACGTTCCCGATAAGTCCTGCTCTTGCTAACGAAGCAGGGCGTTCCTTCCCTGTAAACAAGGAGGACAAAGGAGCCAGCTGCAAACAGCAGACTCTGGGGGCTTGTTTATGTGTAAACATCTTGAAAATCCAGAAAGTCAGGGAAAGGTCAGAAAAACAACAATGTGTCTTGTGACTTGGCAACATTCTACAAATGACTGTATAAAATAAAGCAGAGCGTGCCATTCGAGGCAGCTGCCATGTTTGTCTTGTCTTGTGTAGTCTTGTGTGTTCATTCCTTTGTTTAGGAAACATGTGGACCCCAACATCTGGCACAGTGAGCAGGATCTGTGGCTCCATGAGAGCAAGGAACTGGAGGTGGAACACCCCGGGCAG
Source organism: Macaca mulatta (assembly GCF_049350105.2). Taxonomy (NCBI): domain Eukaryota; kingdom Metazoa; phylum Chordata; class Mammalia; order Primates; family Cercopithecidae; genus Macaca; species Macaca mulatta. The sequence continues at coordinate 50,526,502 of NC_133409.1, read as the reverse complement.
GTAAATAAAGAAAGGGAGACCCACGGGAAAATTATGGGGAATTCCACCTCTCTGGCCTCTGAATATTTGCGGTTACTCCAGGGACTGTTGATGTCTATAGGAGTAGAAGTTAGTTAAGGAATATAAGACTTTGAAGTGATTGTTTGCCCATGTTGAACAACATTGTTATTGGTTTTAATATCAAACCAAAGTGCAGTTAAATCAAAAGGAATGGTTACAAGTGGTTAAAGTCCTGCGTTGAGCTCATCAGTGAGGGCAAACAATGCCTCTGACTTTGTGGACTTTGTGTAGTTCCATTACTCAGGCATTAGAGTTACTTGAAACTGACTCAGAGCATGGCGATACTGCCACAGGAGGTGAGGTTTCTGAAGCTTTAGAGAGGAATGATCCTAGAGAGGAACATATTTATGCCCCGGTTGTTGAGGACAAGGAATTGGAAAAAGAGCTAATGCCTCCTTCATCTGAAGGAAATTCTGATTTGCAGCGCATTTTAGCGATGTTACAACAGTTGTTAAAATTGCAAGGTACCGCTGCTCCTGTTTCTCCTAGCTCTCCACCATGAGCCTTCCCTGTTACCTTCCCTTCTGCTCCTTTGGAAAAGGATTTCCCTTTGCCTCCACCTCCAACCTCTTTGCCTATGTCAGGTCAGGTTTTCTCTGTGCCTCTTCCTCCTGTAGTAGAAAAGAAGGAATCGAAGGAAAAGGATGATTTAGAGGAATTAGATTTATTCCCAATAACACGGGTTGCTTTTGGCCCCAATGCTCAGGTCCCAAACGGTGGCCAGAATGTGACTTTTACAGCCCTACAATTTAAATTTTTGAAAGAAATGAAAGCTACAATTTCTAATTAAGGACCTCAGTCACCGTTTGTTCTTGGCCTTCTCGATTCCTTCTCTTCAGAACATATGATGATTCCTATTGACTGGGAAACGTTGGGACAGGCTGTCCTTGATTGTTCGCAATGGCTTCAATTAAAAAGTTGGTGGTGGGAGGGAGCAAGAGTACAAGCTAGAAAAAATGCTACCCGAAATCCCCCAGGACCTACTGAAGAGCAGCTTATGGGTTCAGGACAATACGCCATTCTTAATGCTCAGGCAGGCCTAGATGATATTGCTCTTACTCAGATTAAAGCCTTGTTTATAAAAGCATGGACTAAAGTTGAAATAGCGGGTAAAACTTCTTTATCTTTTGTAAAGATCCTACAAGGAGCCACTGAGCTGTATCTAGATTTTGTAGCCCATCTTCAAGATGCTGTATTAAAGACTGTAGGTTCAGGCCCTGCTGCTAAAATTCTTTTGGATACTCTGGCTTTTGAGAGTGCTAATCCCGAGTGCCAAAAATTGCTGCATCCTCTAAAAGCTAGTGGAGCTGATTTAGCTGAATACATTTGGGCTTGTGCAGGTGTTGGAGGAGCTATTTACAATGATCAATTGTTTGCTGGGGCACTTTCTAAGGCTTTAAAACGCAATTCTTTTTGTTTGTTTGTTTGTTTTGTTTTTCAGTAAAAGGCAATTGTAAACAAGGTATATGCTATCAATGTGGGAAACTGGGTCATTTTAAAAAGGAATGCTGAAAAAATTAGGCTCTTCTGCTCTAAAAGAAAAAAGGTTACCATCTAATATGTGTAAACGATGTGGCAAGGGTCGACATTGGACCAATGAATGCCATTAAAAAACTGATAAAAGTGAGAATGTATTGTCACCCCTCTCGGGAAATGGGAGCCGGAGCCTGCAGGCTTGGGGCCCCAACAACTACAATGCAGGCCTACCCCAGTACCCAGTGAGCAGTGGCTTACAACATCAAGGAATGACCTTGAGTCCTCCTTAAAGACATCTTACCCTACTCCAGTTTCCCAGCTTTATGCTGCCACTAAGCAGAGTGCCGCTGCTGACCTAGCTATTGTCCAACCTTATACTTTATCTCCTAATGGAGGAATATATAAGTTGGCTACCAGAATGTGTGGTCCTTTGCCAAAGGGACGTGTAGGACTTTTACTAGGTCGAAGCAGCAGCGCTATGCGGGGGTTAATGGTGGTCCCAGGAATTATTCATCCTGATTTTACTGATGAAATCCTTATTATGGTATAAGTCTCACAATTTATGTGCCTAGAGGCAGGAGAATGTATTGAACAATTGCTTTTATTGCCTTTTTTTTTTTTCCTTTCTTATCTAGAGATGTGTCTTGTCAAGGAGGTTTCGGTAGTACTGGGAAAACTGTTTTCTGGGAAACTTTAGTTTCTGATCAAAAACCTTTATGTTCATTCCAAATTAATGGGATACTTTTTGAGGGATTAGCCGACACAGGAGTGGATGTATCTATTATATGTTTGGCTCAATGGCCTGATCATTGGAAAAAGAAACAAGTATCAGTTACTCTATCTGGCCTAGGTACTGCTTCTATAGTCTACCAAAGTATCAAGCCCCTGAGCTGTGTAGGACCTGAAGGACAACAAGGAAAAGTGTTCTTTTATATTGTTCCCATTAATATTAACCTTTGGGGCCATAATCTTTTACAACAATTTGGTGCCTTGTTAAGCATTCCTCATATTTCTTCAGCTGCCAAAAATATGATGTTCAAAATGGGCTACAATCCTTTAAACTCTTAGCCACTGTCCACAAGCCTCAAGCTTTACAATTAAAGTGGAAACCTACAACTCCTGTTTGGGTGGAACAGTGGCCATTATCTAAAGAAAAACTTAAGGCTTTAAAGAATTTAGTTAAGGAAAGAGGGGCATACTGAATGAAGTACTTCTGCATGGAATTCCCCTGTGTTTGTCTTGTTAAAAAAAAAAAAAAAAAAAAAAAAAAAAAAAAAAAAAGGAAAATGGCACTTATTAACTGATCTTAGAACTGTAAATACTTGTATTCAACTTATGGAGACTTTATCCCCTGTAGCAAAAGAAAAATTATCATTTATAGAAAATAAAATTAGTGAAGCTCACCTTGATTATATTGAACCCAATCTTCCACTTTTGTTGTGTCTTTTTCATACTTCCCATTCACCAACAGCCATTTTACACCAAGATAATAATATTCTGGAGTGGCTGTTTTTGGCTAATAAAGCCATTAAAAAAAAATTCACCCATATATTGATAAATTGGCTAAATTAATTATTAAGGGATGACATCGAGCTCATCAGTTGCTTGGTGCTGACCCTATAAAAATTATTACTCGATTATCTAATCAATACATTGAATCTCTGTTGGAAATTCGTACGGGTTGACAAGTGGCTTGCGCTGAGTATACTGGTTCTTTTTCTCAAAATAAATTATTTGCTTTTCTGCAACAATATTCTTTACTGCCATATAATCCTATTTCTTACACTCTTTTTTACTGATGCTTCAAGCAATGGAAAGGATGGATACTGGACTTCAGACAATTCAAAAATTTCTCACTATTCATTTGAATCAGTACAACAAGGAGAACTTTTTGCCATTCTTATGATTCTACAAGCCTGGCCTATATGTAACTAAATATATTTCTCAGACTTTTTTTACCATTATTTCCTCAAACTCCTTTACAAAAATTATTTTCTTTTTTATTTGTAACTCTTACTTCCCCCACTGCCCCCCTTTTTTATCACTCATATTCGTTCTCATTCAGCTTTGCCAGGACCTTTATCTTTTGGCAATAGTCAGATTGATTCTTTACTTATTCGCAGTGTCCAACGGGCTCAGGATGAGCACCAACTACATCATACTAATAGTTTAGGATTACAACGGTGATATTCTATAACACGCCGACAAGCCCAAGCTATTGTCGGAGCCTGCCTAACTTGTGCTCCTATTATTGCACCTTTTTTAAGTCCAAGTATTAATCCTCAAGGCATTCAACAAAATCACATTTGGCGAATGGATGTAACTATGTTCCTTCCTTTGGTCGTTTAAAATATGTTCATCATACTATTGATATGTGGTCACATTTCCAGTGGGCTATGCCATTACCCTCTGAAAAGGCTGACTCTGTTATTACTCATTTACTTACTTGCTTTGCAGTTATGGGAGTCCCTACTGAATTAAAAACTGATGATGCCCCTGTTTATTGCTCTTGCAAATTGGCTGCCTTCCTCTCTTTATACCATATTCATCATTCCACTGGTATTCCATTTAACAGTGAAGGTCAAGCAATTATTGAAAGAGCCAATGCTACCTTAAAATTACAACTTTTAAAACTAAAAGGGTGAGATGGGCGAGATTCCCCAAAACATCAAATTCTGAAAGACTTTTTTACTTTAAATTTTCTCAACCATTGGCGCCAATTACAGCAGTCTGCAGCAGTGAAACATTTTCAACAGCCTTTAAAAAAGCTGCAAAACAGTAATCTGTGGGTGTATTTTCCTTCATTACAAGAGAAATATTTAAAAGGAAAAGTTTCACAATGGGGCCGAGGCTATGCTCTTGTCCGTACAGGTGCCAGAGACGAGTGGTTTCCATCTCGAGGGTTGAAACAGTGCCATGGTGAAGAGGAGCTGATCTGAAGAGTTCCTGAAGGAATTCCAGGAGCTAAATCTGAGTGCTCAGAGAACATTCACCTTCGGAACTCGACGTGCAGAGCCCCCGACATGGGGACAACTGAAAAAGTTAAGAAGCTGAAGGTGTTGTTCAACAAGCTGGGCAGCCCAAAACCCCACTGACTTTATTCCTGGCTATGCTGGCCATAGTAAATTGTCAGGTAACAGCTGGAGAATTTACATACTGGGCTTATATTCCTTTTCCACCCTTATATCAAGGTGTGGCCTGGGGAGACAGAGAAGTCCCAGTATTTACTAATGATACTGCTTGGATGCCATCGCCTTTTTTAAACCAGGATCCTGAGTTAAACACTGGCACAGTTAATAGTTCATATCAATTTGGGGTTGAAGGGTTACCTATATGTCTTGGGGGTAGTCCACATTGTCTGCATCTTTCTCATGAGGTTTGGGCTGTTTGCTATAATTATAGTTATATCTCTGCCTTTACTATGATTATTGTGGCTCAAAGTTTTAAGTATAATCATACTGCTGTACTTAATGAAACTCTGCCAAGTACATTATCTTTATGCCCTATCCCTGATGTGTCTGGAAGTGTTTCCCAACTAGAGTGGACTAGATATAGAAGTAGTGGGCCACGATTGTTGTTAGAAGTAAAAGGGAAGAGTCATAAATACCTTGTTACAGGTTGGAGTGTACATGGAGATTTTCAGACTAAATTCAGCCATGTCAACCTGCGTTGGCATAAAGGTAATCACAGCATTTCCGCAGATGGCAATGAAACTATTATTTAGCATGATGGTGGTCTATCACCCCCTATGCCACATTTGGCTAATACCTCACAAATACAGGTCATATTTGGAAGTTGCTAGCTGCTGGTAAACCAATGTTCACTTTCATGGGAAACATGCCCTTAAATCTTACTAATATTGCTAACCCTTTCCATATATTTTTGCATCAAAATAGTTCTAGATATGTTATTGCATGTGTAAGAAAGCCCTACTTGTTGTTGACAGGAATTTTTAAATGGGACAATAATACAGGGGTAGTTAACTGTACAAACAATTGTACATTCTTAAGTTGTATAAATACTACTTGGTGGAATAATAATTGGAATGAGTCTCATTCCGATTTATATATACTAAGAGCCAGAAAAGAAACCTGGCTACCTGTAAACTTAATACATACTTGGAGTGAATCTGCTGAGGTTACTCAAATTTACAAGGTTATGCAAGATCTTGTCCACCACAGTGGGAGGATGGTTGGAATCATTGTGACCACGGTGATATGACTTGTAGCAATTGCTTCTGCCACCACTGTTGCTGGATTAGCTCTACACCAGAGTATACAAAATGCAGAATTTGTGCAACAATGGCATGAAAAATCACATTTGTTGTGGCAGCAGCAACGAGACGTAGATGCTCATTTGACTGAACGAGTGGATAATCTGGAGCAAGTGGTTTCTTGGTTGGGAGATCAGCTAACAGTGTTGAATACCCGAGCTTTGTTGAAATGTGATTGGAACACTACCCAATTTTGTATTACTCCTGTTCCTTTTAACAGCACTGTAAATGATTGGACTGAGATAAAGAGACTTTTAATTGGTCATAATAATCTTTCCCTAGAAATACAAGAATTAACACAGAACATTTCTGAAACATTTCACAATCAGTTACCATTGCTGACTGGTGCAGATTTGATGACTGGTATTGCACAAAGTTTGACGTCTTTGAACCCTATGAGCCCTGTAAAAACTTTGCTGACCTCTGTTTCTAGTAATGTATTGATTGTTATTCTTGCCTTTGTCATTTTCACAGTCTGCTGGAGACGGTGCCAAAGGGCAAACACCAAATCCCAGTGAGCCCAACATGTAATGATGGTTTTAAAAGAAATTCAAACTTGTAAATAAGGAAAGGGGAAATGTAGAGGACTACATGCTTGCAAACGAGACGTTTCCGATAAGTCCTGTTCTTGCAAGTGAAGCAGGGCATTCCCGATAAGTCCTGCTCCTGCAAACGAAGCAGGGCATTCCTTCCCTGTAAACAGGGAGGACAAAGGAGCCAGCTGCAAACAGCAGACCTTGGGGTCTTGTTTATGTGTAAATATCTTGAAAATCCAGAAAGTCAGGGAAAGGTCAGAAAAACAACAATGTGTCTTGTGACTTGGCAACATTCCACAAATGACTGTATAAAATAAAGCAGAGCATGCCATTCAAGGTGGCCGCCATGTTTGTCTTGTCTTGTGTAGTCTTGTGTGTTCATTCCTTTGTTTAGGAAACACACGGACCCCAACAATAGTAGTGATCACCTAGAATAGAGCATCAAAGGGGAGACCATGAGTTTGCAAACAGTACATTTGGAGACACCCAAATTATTTAACATGGCCTACAAGGCCCCATGTGATCAGGCCTGGCCTGTCTGTCCTCATCATAGCTGCTCACTCCTTTGCTCACCTCCAAACTCCAGCCATGCTGGGCTTCTTTCAGTACCCCCAGGAAGCAAACTCCTTCTGGCCACCAAGCCAAAATGCTCTCCTATCAAGCTGATGCCTGGCTGACCTTTATATTCTATTAGATCTCACCTGAAATATTGCCTCCTCAAAGGCATCTTCCCTAATTATGGAAAGGCAGGTCCCCCCATCCCATACCTTCCAACTTTATCATTTTATTGTAATGATGCATGTTCTTTTTTTCAATGTACTGATCACAATCCGAAACTTTACATTTATTTGACTATCTTGTTTATGACGATTTCCTGGCTAACGGGAGTACCTTGAAGGCATTAAACATGTAAGTTAATCACAGTTTAACCAGAGCCCAGGGCTATGGCTATCAAACAGAAGTTAGGCAATAGATAATCATTGAATTAATTAAAGTAATAATAAATGAATGATTCCTTTTTTCCAGTTTTAGTTTAGCACAATTTAATACATTGAAAAGAATGTCCATTCCTACTGTTTAATATCTGTTGCTAAATAAATGTTGAATTTGTGACAGATCTATTTAAAAATGTCAGGTGCTCACGCCCAGAGGATGAGAATATATGGCTGTTGATTAAAACAATAACTGTGACACATTGAGAAATCGTAATGTAAGAAAACATGGTGTTTCGAAAGTTAAATGTGGCTGAAATCCTAATTAGCTGAGCAAGTAGTAAGTTACCATTGTTACTAATATGTATAGACATTAACAACTCTAATGCTGGAGTTCTGAAACAAGCAAATGTTTGTTTCTGTGCCCTCTGAAGGATCTGATGCTAACAGAGGGTCTAACTGATCTTCAATTTTGGGTTCTTGTTCAGCTCTGGACTCAGATTAAACCTATCTCCTTTCCCTACAGATTCTTTAAATCTATGCTTTCCCAGTGTCTATGATCCTTGCACTAAGTAGCAGAATTAACATCGGGGTCACCAGCACTAACAGCTACAACCACCCTCAATGTGTGCAATGTGTGTGTAGAAAAAGAGCCCTCAAGAGAAAAATCTGTATGGCTACAGTGGTTGCAATTGGATGGTGGGCCTACGAGAAGTTTTTGGATGCTCCTTCCATTCACTGTTTTCCAATTGGGAAAATAAAGTAAAATAGCTTTATAATTAAAAAATAGTAATAAAGCCAGCATGATCCTTGAGCTCACTTATTGAGAAAATGAGCCTCCATAAGGCCAATTTCCTCACTGTTAAAGCTAATAATAGTGATGATGAATGAAAAGAATAGACTCATGAATTACCCTCCTGATAATGCTGACCAACAGTATTACCAGTAGAAGCAGAAAAGTTCATTGTTGGTATTATATTGTCATATTCAGTGAGCAATTACTACATCAGGCACCATGCCAAATGCTTTGCATAGTACTATCTTGTTTAATCTTTGTAAAAATCCTGTAAAGTGATTAATCTCATTATACTCATTTTGCAATAAAAAGAATAAAATCAAGAGAAGTGAAATGATTATATTGGCCCAGTGTTCAGTTGGACCTTGAGATATCCGATCCATGATTTTTATCTAAATCATTCCCTGATACATCTATTTGATGATACCATTAAGCATATATTATGTGACAGGCACTGCCCTTGGTATTATTCTGTCCTCAGGAATTCAAATCAGTGGGAGAGACAGTTGTATAAACAGACAAATCTAAAGTTATGGGCCTTTACAAAATAGCTTGCTAATTGGAAGATGATGAATGTGAGAACATTTAATATAGTAGGGTCTGAACACAAGCCTGGGACAGGAAACATCATGACAGATAAGAGCAATGGTGTCATGAGGAAGGTAGTGATAAGAAATGAGATGGAGAGACAGCAAGGATTTAAAGATGAATGAAATGTCATGTTTACATTATAGAGATATGACTTTAGAATATACTGAATAATTTGAGATAGACAACACAAAAGAGGCTAGAAGGTTTGTTGGGAAGTTGCTGAAATTTGATAAGCAATAGAAAAAAAAAGAGCCTTAATAAGGGTAGTATGGCAGAGACACAGTGAAAGGGGAAGAGTTGAGAAATATTTAGGAAATTAAATTTGCAAATTTGATTTATAACAAAAAAAGGTACAGAAATAAATAAAAAATAAATGAGTGTTAGCTTAAAACATTGGGGAAATAAATGTTGGCACACTTGGTCCCCTGTAGAGATAGAGAAAGCAGTAATAGAAGCTAACCAAGCAGGGCAGAAATGAACTCAGTTTCAGACTGTGGAACAATGGAATGAAATAATCAATGTGTGGCTGTCCTTCAATATTTGGAGTTTATAGACAGCTTTGAGCTGGGTGTAGATCTTTCATGATCTTTAGTATATTAGTAGTAGATACCTCACCAAGGAATTTGGCGAGATAACTCAAGGAGAGTGAAAAAGATAGAATCTTGCACACAAAATACAGGAATTTTGGAGGTAGAAGCAGAAGAATTCAGTGGGCAATGGGCAATGACAGAGCCTTTGGAAAGAGGCATTTTAAGAATGTGTCAAAGAAGAGGAGCACACTAAAAATACACAGGTAAGGGTCCGTCGTAAAAGCATACAGAGAATCAAAACAGAGTGGTACTATGGAAGAGAAGAAGAAAGATTTTTCAAGAACTGGGGAGAGATCAATAGCAACAGAGGCAGACCCATGGCCCAATTAGGTAAAATTGAAAACTTAATTCATTTGAGAATTAGGCGATCATTGGTGACTGGGTGAAATCAGTAAATTGGTAGGGACAGAAGGCGAGTTGTAGTTGTTAGATGAGTGAATGGAGAGGAAAGAAATGAAAACAGATAGATGGAGGCACTTTCTAAAATTTTGATAAGAAGTAAAGGAGAAAGAATGGAATTGCTAGATAGAATTCAAAGTTAAGAGTTTAGAAGAGATATTTGTGTTTTTTAGTAAGGGAGGGAGATATCAGCTAGATCTGAGAAGGTTTATGGAGTCAAGGGCAGAAAGGGACAGGTTGACCTTGGGAAGGAAAAGAAGTGCCCATCCACTAAGACTGTTGGAAATAAGGGAAGACTGGGTGTGTGTAGATAAATTTGTGAATGGAGACGGAAAGTTGAATAATAATCATTATGCCCGACGACTTCTATGTCGTGAATGGGGCAGAAAAATCGTATAATATAAGGCTCATAAACAGATCAGGGAATAATAGTCCAGTGAGAAATCTTTAAAAAGTCAACAGCAACAACAACAACAAAAAAAAACAGAGGGTGGTTGTTAGTGCCAGGACACCTTTTCTAAAAAGCACTGACCTTTGAACAAACATTTTTAGAAGCTGAGGGTTGGTCTACAATGCAGAATGTTTTATCAATGTCAGAAATCTTCAGTATGGAAGTTGGGCATGAATACATAAAAACAACCATTACAAATAAATTTAGATAAGAAAAAGAAGAACACCTTCCTACACCTTATCAATGAGACCTTTGCACTTGACTCAAAATGTTTTTCATTGGAGGAACCTTGTAAATTCTTTCTCATGAACTACCAGCATTATGTGACATTTAAGTCAACATCATAGCCCTTGAGTCTATCCCTTTGTCCAGTATTAGCAGGTGAGATGCATATGAAAATGACAGAGATTTCCAGATATACATGTATGGAAGAAATTTTGTTAACCAGAATTCATCTTAGTAAGGGCACTGCATTGTTTTGAAGAAATACTTGTGTATACTATTTCGTACATAGGAAAGGTCACACAGAATTCAAAAAATGTGCTTGCCAAAAGACAACATACATAAAAAGAGGAACTAATGTTTGAGAAATAAGTGGGGGAAGGAGTTCAGGGGAGAGATGTAGAAGACAAAAGAGAGTCCAAAAAAAAAAAAAAAAAGTGTTTAAAGGTGTGATGTCTCATAACCTTCACAGCTTTGGTAAATTCAATTAAATTCAAAAATATTCCAGTTCCGTGGAAGTACTTGAGAGAGACGTAAGGAATGTGAGTTTGTTGCCTGTATGCAGAGGATGTGTAGAAACCAAATATGTCACACAAAGATCCAGGAGACAGAAAGTGAGATGAGTGTAGGATTCCCCCCAGCTCGTGGGTATAGTGAGAACTGGAAGGAGAGGGCTAAGCTGTAGACTTTCACATGCTATGGAAGTGAAGATCTGAGCTCAGTCTAACCACCTGTCCTGGGACAACACTGCCATCCATCCCCACTCTCCCCAGCTCACATCTGCCAAGCACCAATATTCGCTAGGGAAAAATTTAGGCAAAATATTTAGACAGAGCTGTTTGGTAGACAACCAGTAGGATGACAGAAGTGTAACATTGTTTACTCAGAGAAAATAATGGGGAAGAAATATTAACTAGAACAGTTTTGACTCCAAATATTTGACAATTAAGCAGAGTCAAAAATAGTCTTTAATGTGAACAGATTGGTCATAGAAAAATAAATACAAATAGCTCATAAACATATGGAAAGATAGTTAACCTTACTCATAATCAGAGAAATACAAATAACATGAGTGAGATGCCATTTTTCACTTAGTAGATAAAGAAGCACCTCACTACTAGGAGGAGTATAAAAATTGACACACCTTTGTGGAAAGTTATTTGGTAATATTTATCCAAATAAATTTAAAATGTTCCTACACTTCAAATCAACAATTCAGTTTCTAGGAATATCCTGTGGGCAACTAGTATTCATGAGAAATGACACATATGAAAATTTTCTCATGAAAGAACTGTCTGTGACAGCCAATAGCCCATCAGCTTGGGAGTGATAAGTTAAAGGTTGATGTAAGCAGACAAGGAAATATTATACAGCCATCAAAAATAATGAAACATATCCCTATCCACTGATGCAGAACAATCTTCTAATTACAGTGTGCAAAGTAGGATGCCAGGCAATATCTCTAATATACTATCAATTGGTGTATACACACACATATACATGCTTAAAAACTGTTTATAGACACATATACACAAATCTATGTGCTCACATTTTATAGCATATTTCTAGGTGGTTAGACAAGAAGTTTAAAACAATGATTATCTTCTAAACTGAAAACTGTCTATTAAAGGGAGAGATCCAGAGGGAGACTCACTTTTCATTACACCTCTTTTTACCTTCAGAATTTTGATGTTGTTTAAGTTGAGAATCAAGATATGAGATCAGCCCAGATAATCAACTTTGGGGTCTGGCCTGAGCAAACCAGAAAGACACCCTAGAGGAACTGATAAAATGTGACAAAACTGCAGTATCAATAGCTTGCAGGTCTCTAAGCTACCAAAACCAGTTACAGTGGGGAATGAGGGTGGTAGGGTACATATTGGACAGTGAAAAGTGTCTGATAAAGCAGTTTCCAAGTGATGACCTGGTGTGGGTTGAGGGTGGCTGATTGCAGAAGAGATAAAGGTCATCTGAGCAAGGAGATCAGGAGTTGTGTTCTAGATGTTTGCAAAATTCATAAAAACACTGCATCAGTTGACACTTTGTTTTTTTTGTTTTTGAGACGGAGTCTTGATGTGTTAGTCTTGATCTATTGCCAGGCTGGAGTGCAGTGGTGCGATCTCGGCTCACTGCAATCGCCACCTCCCAGGTTCAAGCGATTCTCCTGCCTCAACCCCCCAAGTAGCTAGGACTATAGGCACGTGCCACCACGCCCAGCTAATTTTTTTTTTTTTTTCATTTTTAGTACAGATGGGGTTTCATCATGTGGACTAGGATAGTTTCAATCTCCTGACCTCATGATTCGCCCTCCTCGGCCTCCCAAAGTGCTGGGATTACTGGCGTGAGCCACCAAGCCCAGCTGGACACTTTGTTTTCATGAATGTTGCAAACATCTAGAACTACTGGCAAAAGGTAGAAAGGGAAAGTCTATGAACCAGGACGCAAAGTTTTCTTTGATGGAGAGTAAGGGGTGATCCTGAGGCTGGCATGTGATGGGGCAAGGATGAGGGAGAAGTTGTACAGTCAAATGACATGATCCCCACAGGTTCTATAAGATCCAGGTTTCATTACCTCTGACCTAACTCCTACCACTCTCTCGGGGTCACAGTGCTAGAGCCACGCAATAAGGTCCTCTTACTCCCTGGAGAAGTCTACCTCATAGCTTTGGCACTGGTCATTCCCTCTGCTTGGGGAACTCTTTGTGGGTAGCTGCAAGTTTCCGTTGGGTTTTTGCTCAAATGTTACCCCCTCAAAGAAGTCTGCCTGGGCAACCCACATATAAAATAGTACTCCTTAATCAAATCTTTTTCCTTCCTTCCTTTTTACCCATAACACTTATCATGTTCTTAATCTTCTCCGTTAATTGTTTCCATTCTCTGGAATAGAAGCTCCTTGAGGGCAGGAAATGTATCTGGGTTTTTGTTGTTGTTGTTGTTGTTGGATCCTCAGTGCCTAGAACAGTGACTGACAATAATATATACTCAATACTATTTGTGGAATGCGTGGAATTAGCTTTTACATAGGGGTAAATGAATAGTAATCTCAAATCACATTTATTTTCTAAGATGTGTGCATTTAAACATAAAGTGCTTTGAATGACTCACAGATAAATCTCTTCTGTTTCACCAAATGTTTATTGAGCACTTGCCAGGTGCTAAGTAAGCACTGCATGGCAATGCAGATAGAAGAGTCAGACAAGGTTCCCAGTCTCAAGGCTTTCATCACCTTGAGGGGGATATGAACATGTATAACCCCTAATAACAACTCAAGGCACAACCAAATAAGGACAAAGTACTGCATTAATCCAGAAAAATACTTTATTGGTTTCCAAAGTGGGAAGTAAGCAACTCCCTGCCACGTGTGATCACCCTGGGGGTCAGGAAGGGATCATGAGCAACAGCATAAATGGTGATGATGACTAACTTGCTCTCAACACTTGGTGGGATTCTTTGCTCCAAGCACATTATAGATGTATCCAGTTCAACTCTTGTTAACCCCATGAGGGAGTTAACAAGATGAGGACATTGAAACTCACAGTAACTTGCTCAATAGGACTTCATTCTCTCGGCAGTGGAGAGCTGTTGTAAGGGTTTTAGGAAATGACATCATCTGTCTTACGTTTCAAAATAATAACTGACCACATTGTGAAAGAAAGGAGAGGGTGAACGCCTACATTTGTTCAAAGGAAATGGAAAAGAGGGCCAGGTTGGAAGTATTTCAGAGGCATAAATGGTGGAACTAGATTAGGCCATAAGGGGTTGACATATGAGTGTTCTATTCACTGAGAGGCAGCATGGAGGAGATAAATAGAGAATTATTAGAACTCAATAAGTTTTTATATTCATTTGTGTCAATCCTTACTATCCAGCAGCAAGGATAGGAAATATAAGTTTAAGTCATTTCTGGGGAAGACATGGAAATTAAATATTCTTCCTTCCAGTCCAACAGAGATTTTACCACCTACTGGTAAACGCAATTTAAAATAACTGTAGTAAAAGGTGTGCATATGTTTTCTCGAAACTGTTTTAATAGCTTTTGCAGTTTTATGGAGATCTTTACCTGGGTCTAGGATTATAAATGGAAATTTTCACCAACTTTCCCTCTGATATTTGTCCCATAAAAGAAAAAAAAAAACCCCTACATTCTGATAAAGTTATTTTTAATTTCAATTTTATATACTAAAATATTTACTCCTCTGAATTTGGCTCACTTTTTCTTGGACTCCCAGTCTCATCTATACACATCAGGGTAAGAGTCAGCAGGGATCCGGCAGATGCAGTGGGGTGAAGGTGGCCCTGGAAGGCACGAGGTGGATTATATGTCCTCCAAGCAAGGATACCTTGAAGACATCACTACAATCTTTGGAGACTATTTCCTCATCCAGAAATGAAGGTGGTGAATGAGACATTCTAATGTTCATTCACTTCCTAATTAGTCATGTAAGTGATACAGGGCACTCGAGCCCCAAAACTGGGGCTTAGTCCAGGAGAATTCTTGGCTTTGCCAAGGAAAGAATTCAAGGGCCAGCCGGTGGTGTCAGACAGCAGCTTTTTTTTTTTTTTTTTTTTGAGACAGAGTCTCGCTCTGTTGCCCAGGCTGGAGTGCAGTGGTGCCATCTCGACTCACTGCAAACTCGTCCCCCCTGGGTCACGCCATTCTCCTGCCTCAGCCTCCCAAGTAGCTGGGACTACAGGCGCCCGCCACCAAGCCCGCTAATGTTTTGTATTTTTAGTAGAGACGGGGTTTCACCGTGTTAGCCAGGATGGTCTCAGTCTCCTGACCTCGTGATCTGCCCACCTCGGCCTCCGAAAGTGCTGGGATTACAGGCGGGAGCCACAGCGCCCGATCTAGACAGCAACTTTATTGATGCAGCAGTGTATAGCAAGAGCAGAGGTACTGGTCCTTGGGAGCAGGGCTACCCCATAGGACTTGGGCCCAGAGTAGCAGCTCAGAGGCAGTTCTACAGTCATATTCATACCCACTTTTAATTATATGCAAATTAAGGGGCCGATTATGCAGACATTTCTAGAAAAGGGGTGGTCACTTCCAGGTATTCGGGGGGTTGCCATGGAAAGGGGTGGTAACTTCCAGGTGCTGCCATGGCAATGGTAAATTGATATGGCACACTGGTGGGCTTGTTTAATAAAAAGCTGCTTCCACCCTGTCCCTGTTTTAACTAGTCCTCAATTGGTCCAAAGGCTGAACTCCACCACTGGGTGTCCAAATCCCCACTCCTACCTCACAAGGATTCAACAAACATACATTGAATGTTCACCATATGCAAGTCTTAGAGAGATATAGAGCTGAAAGAGTCAGCTCTAGGTCTAAAGGAGTTTTCAGTTTAAGAATCCCAAGCTAAGTAATTCTGATTTTAAAAATTAATATAATATTTTAAAAGCTACAATTATATCTCAAGGAAGTGGTCTCTGCATTAGAGCCAAATTAACCATTCCATTGAAACACGTTCAAAATTGTTGATATTTGTTTCCTAGATAATTTATGTTTTAGGCTTTCTTTCTAAAAATTGAATGACTCAGGGAGCCAAGGGAACAAAAGCCAGACTGCACAAATATTTGCTTTCTGTCTTCAGTATTGTTGTATCATATTTGTAAAAAGAGGTCTGAATTCAAGAAAGCAATGTGGAGATACTAGGAGACTCCCAGTTTTCCTCCAGCCCTTGCTTTTGCATTTGAAAAAATGAATTATTTGCCATCAGGTGTCATCTGGAGCAGCCTGTATAACTGGGGAAAAACCTGTGCTTCTGACCCCATACCCTCTATTACCCACTGTCTGCAGACACAGAGAAAAGGCAGGTCTCCTGTGGAGCATAAAGAATATTTTCTATGAAACATTGCAGGAGGGCTGCATTGGCACAGGTTCTCACAGCCTGCCTTACATGCATTTCTTTTCTTTACTGGAAATGCACCATTTCTAGAAAGAGTGTATCTGGGGTCTGCTCCCAAGCACAGCGGTGACCATGGGAAGCCTGCTCGCTCATAACAGGAAAGTGCTCACTGTTCCCATTGGCATGCAGGTCCACAGCTGTCAGCACAGTTCAGAGAGAAATGCTTCTTCCTTTAGAGCTTCAGGGATCTGTGCAGAGCATCATTCCCCTGGGATAACACAACCAACCAGCTCTGTTGTGCTCTGTTTAGCTTACACAGAAAGAACCAAGATTTTCTTCAAGCCTGCTTCTGAATATGAATAACAGCAGGGAAACCAAGAGTCAGGGCTTCTGATTCATGGCAGCTGAGATTTGTCTTTTACTACCAACTAAGTCCATGACTTGAAAAATGGTAGATGCTTAATAAATATTTGTCAAATTAATTATAGGTGATTTAATAAGCTAATTAATTTATGGGCCTAAGCCTAGCACAATGCCTGACATATGGTTAGTGTCAATAAATAGTTGATGAGTGAATGAACCAAGAGCAAAGTCTACAATGCAATTAAGTGTTGGGCTCCAGGAGCAGACCCAAGGCAACATTATGAAATGGTTGGCACTATTCCAGACTCTCCCGTCCTCACTTTCAGCTCCTGCATACACTTCCCAGGGCCTGCATGGTTCACTCGGGATACAGCTAACCTGTATTTCATTCTTTTAGAGTAATAAACAAGGTTCTGAACCCAGATAAGAAGGGAAAATGGCGGATGCTGCATTTACTTGTTTAATTCATTTGCTTAGAGAATTCCAGAAATATTTGTTGGGGGAAATTATTTGTAGTGGTTCCCAAAGTATAGTCCCATGACCAGTACTGACGTCATCTTGGATCTTGCTAGAAATGTAAATTCTCAGCCCCCCTGCAGATCTACTGAACCAGAAACTCTGAAGGTGGGCCAGTAACTTATTTTATAATAAGCCCTCCGTGTGATTCTGAGGCACATTAAAGTTTGAGAACAACTGCTTGGACTTTTGTTTTTCTTTTTGTTTTTCTGTTCCCAAATAACTAACTGCATGAGATCCACCCAGGAGCGCTCCCTGAACACACAGTTTGGTCTCTCCCCTAGATTCTGAGAATTTGTATCTCTAGGATTATAGCCAGGGAATCTGCATTTTGAACAAACGGTTCTTTTACACAATTGAATCATTTTCCTGGGTGCTTTGCTTTCTTTCCATCAGCTATTAGTCGATTAGTTTCAACAAAAGTTTATAATTGATTAGATTTATTTTATTACCTTAAAGTGACAACCAGGGATATTTTAATATTTGACATATAACTAAAGGACCCTCTGTCCTAAAACCAAGATAATCACTAATGATGGAAATTCAAGTCCTGCCACAGGCAGCACAGGGTGATTCTAGACTGGGGTGAGGGTCTCCCCTTCAAATTAAACAGCATCGATGGTTTCCTATTCAGCAAAATGAAAGGGGAAAGGAAAAAAGCGGATTACATATTGACTATTATGTTTTTAGAATTTGGCTATTAAAAAACTTGAAAGCCACAGGGAAAATTCAGCCTGCATATATGTGGGATTTTTTTTTTTTTTGAGACGGAGTCTCGCTCTGTCGCCCAGGCTGGAGTGCTGTGGCCGGATCTCAGCTCACTGCAAGCTCCGCCTCCCGGGTTCCCGCCATTCTCCTGCCTCAGACTCCCGAGTAGCTGGGACTACAGGCGCCCGCCACCTCGCCCGGCTAGTTTTTTGTATTTTTTAGTACAGACGGGGTTTCACCGTGTTAGCCAGATGGTCTCAATCTCCTGACCTCGTGATCCGCCCGTCTCGGCCTCCCAAAGTGCTGGGATTACAGGCTTGAGCCACCGCTCCCGGCCTTTTTTTTTTTTTTTACCATTAAAACATTATAAACAAAAAACTGTTAACACTACACAAAAATCCGAATTGCCAGAATTTCTTGAAAGAATGAAACCTCTGGCCACATTGATCATCTATTCCTACATGGTAACAATAAACTAGATCTGACAAGTTGCTGCTTTTTTTAATTCACCACAGTTGCCATCATCCCCTAATGCTTCGCATAATCTCCCCCAGTTTATGATACATTGCTGTTCTCTATAGGTATTTGATTTTGTGATTTTTGCTTTACATGGATCCACTACCACATAGCCTCAGAGGGAAGCATTTAGAGAAGAACTGGAATTCCCTAAGGAACAAGAGAAGGGACTACAGCACGGGTATCCCAGTCACTCCACAGTTCTGGCTAACTCACTTAAAACAACGAAGCTGCTGGTGCTACTGTTGCTGCTCCCTGTTGGTCAGGTGTATGTTCACGCAGTTTGGTAACCATTTGAGTTTTAATGTGCTTTTCTTGTCTCCTCATCTAGGTCAGGAGGATTTGCTAGCTTTCCAGTCCATTGAGAGTTCTTGACAAACATTTTAATGCATTTGGTTACACTGTGATATTTTTCCAAAAAAATTAAGTAAGCCTTTTATTACAGACATTTCTCATGTTTTAAAATTGCATCACAACATTTCCTCGATTTGGTATTCATTCGATTATGAGAGTGGTCATTTTTAACCAAGCATGTAATCAGGCAAAACAAATTATAGCTGGTCCACTTAAAAGCCTGTCCCCACATACCTATCAGAAATATTATATGCCTTATACTGTTATTGTACTATGTATAATGCATGAAAAACTAACCTTATAAATTTATACTATCTGTCCCTACTACAAATAATCTCCCCTGAACAAATATTTCTGGAAATATCTAAGCAAATGAATTAAACAGGTAAATGTGGCATCTGCTATTTTCCCTTCTTCTCTGGGTCCAGGACCTTGTTTATTGCTGTATAGTTATTTAACTAGCAATCTGGGAGTGAAAAGATTTAAACTCATGAGCTCCAGTAGCCACACAAAGACATGTCTTGCTCGTGATAGAACAGGTGGATTGAAAGATATCATGCTTTTTTCCCATGGTGATTTTTACAAGGTAGCCATTATTTCCTCCAATGCTCCTCCAAGTGATCTTATGCTAAAATAGAAAAATGTTGCAGAGGAAGAAGATTTGAAACCATGCACACCCATACAAGTTACTGTCGACTTTTAGCAAGACTTTACTATTCCCTTGACTTCATCAACAGGGCTTTACTATTCCAGGAAACTCCTGCCCACAAAGATAAAAGTTGCAGAAAACTTCATTGTTTATTTCAGAGACTTCTCCAAAAATCCACTTAATTTATTATCAGACTGCCCAGCTTTTCAATAAATAGCATCAAATGACTGTTAACTCTCTGAGACTCTTGGAAATCCTACCCGCCCATTTTAAATTAGTATGATTTTCGCTTAATATTAACCCTTACACATACAACCAAATCTCATAAATATTCTGACTTTTTGTTCTCTTCTCCTTGACTTTATGAGCAATAAGCTTGGGTTTGTCTTATCATCAGGTATTTTAATGGTATTATTCAGGGAACCAGCATTAACACTCCAACACACCAGAACTATCAATGACTTAGTTAATATTTTTACCAACAAGCTGTTTTCCAAGCTCAATTTCACCAAAGCTTCTTCCTCTATTTCAATTTGGTTCTTTCCTGCCGTGATGGGAAGTTGTTTCGAATTGGATTCCAACTCTGAAGCTTCCTACGCCTGCCCACGTTTCTGGTCCATGGTGGCTCTCATTTCCATTTTAGATAGCATTTTTATTTTCCTCAGCTTTAACTTCTACTGAAAAAAGTCACTTAGTCACAGAGTAAACCTAATTTTGGCCTCATCCCACATATACTTCAGCCACACATTACTCACTGTTTTCATTTCCAGAATGTAAATCACAAATACAAAGGAACACTCATCTCTGGACCCTTGGCAGAATCCAGTGTTGCAATGCACATGTCCAGCTTAGCAGGTTTATCCCACAGACAAATCCCTCCAAAGAAAGAGCAATCCAACCCACAGCAGTTCTTATGCAAATGTTAAATGCTTTAAATATTTTATTTTAAAGTTTCTTGTAAAAATCATGGCTCATTAATCCAGTGTGTTTTTGAACAAGTACCATATAGATCCCAGAGAGGTCTTGGGTTCAGCCTTGGGGAACAGTGAGGAATAAGCTTAACATAGTGTCTTCACCATAGAGCTCAGTCTTATGATAAGCAGCCATGAAGCAAGCATTGTAAAAATAATTGCCTACATTGCAATTGTATAAAGTTCTGTGGAGGGGGAATACAGAGGACTGCAAGAGTATGTCACAGGACACATTGTGGAAGACAATGTGGGGATTCCTCAAAGATTTAGAACCAGAAATACTATATGACCCAGCAATCCCATTGCTGGGTATATACCCAAAGGATTATAAATCAGTTAACTGTAAAGACACATGCACACGTATGTTTATTGCAGTGCTATTCACAGTAGCAAAGACTTGGAACCAACCTAAATGACCAACAATGATAGAAGGGATAAAGAAATGTAGCATATATACACCATGGAATATGATGCAGCCATAAAAAAGAATGAGTTCATGTCCTTTGCAGGGACATGGATGCAGCTGGAAACCACCATTCTCAGCAAACTAACACAGGAACAGAAAACAAAATGCCCCATGTTCTCACTCATAAGTGGGAGTTGAACAATGAGAACACATGGACACAGGGAGGGGAACATCACAAACCGGGGTTGGAAGGTAGGGAGCGAGGGGAGGGAGAGCATCAGGACAAATACCTAATGCATGTGGGGCTTAAAATCTAGATGACAGGTTGATAGGTCTAGCAAGCCACCATGGCATATGTATGCCAATGTAACAAACCTGCACATTCTGTACATGTATCCCAGAACTTAAAGTAAAATTTAAAAAAAAGAAAAAAAAAAGAGTACGTAAAAGGGGAACCTAGACAAACCTGGGAAGCTGGGGAAGGTCGTTCTACGAAAGTAATCTTTAACTGAGACTTGAAATTATTTCACCCTATTTGTCTCCACAAGGACATGTTGAATGTTAATGACATTAACTAAAAGAACAAAACCTTTAAAAGATAAATATTAGCTATTTTGATTTGGTTTGGTTTGGTTTGGTCGAGATATGTGATATGATAAAAAAAATTTACAAACTATCTGAGAAAAAAGAGAAATTTGGCATGTTGTAAATTGACAGGTGAGGCTGCTTATACCAATTACTGTAGCTAAATGTGTGCAGTTATTACTGATGACTGCTTTTGGATTTTTATTTGCTTGTTTGCCAATATAGATATTCATATATACATGCGAGACATATTGTGGTAATCCTCAAGTTTCAGGCCAAAGTTTTCTGTTCCATCGTCTGAAGTATTATAAAATTAAGTTTAGAAAGTAACGAATGACTTAGTAATTCCTTCTAATTTTTGTTTATCTGGAAGATATTCAATTTTATTTATAATATTTTTACCTTTCACATACTGTTTTCCTTTTACTTATATTGCAGAGAAAATGTCACAAGATGACAGGGCTCTAGAACTTCTTGGAGAGGTTAGACAGATTGTATTATATCTGTTTAGAAAGCATAAATGAGAATTCATGAATATAAAATAGTGTTTTATTTTTTCTAGTGTCACATAGAATAGATCAATTACCTGACAAGTGGCAGTGATATAAACAGTAAAACATCTCCTCATTTCTATGCAAAAATACAAGACTTAATAAGACAAATAAAAGAAGTATTTGAAAATAAAAAGACAAACATTCTTTTATGTCTCTTAGAGATGCAGTTGAGGATGGGTAACAGAGGAGGAGGGTTTCATAACTGTGTGATTCCTGGCTCACTATGGAAATTGACCAACGCTCCTATTCAAGCCTGGCTTACAGACAATGGGTTTCACAAATATTTTGAAAGCCAGAATATTAAAATATTATTTTTGCTGAGTCAATCTTATAATTCTCACCCATATCAGGCAAGCAATGCAACAGGAAAGACGGAGGGAGATAGGGAAGGAAGGAGGGAAGGAGGGAGGAGGGGAGGGAAAGAACAAAGAAGGGAGAGACGAGGGAGGGAGGGAGAAAGGAAGAAAGGAAGGAAGGAAGGAAGGAAGGAAGGAAGGAAGGAAGGAAGGAAGGAAGGAAGGAAGGAAGGAAGGAAGGAAGGGAGGGAGGGAGGGAGGGAGGGAGGGAGGAAAGGAAGGAAGGAAGGAAGGAAGGAAGGAAGGAAGGAAGGAAGGAAGGAAGGAAGGAAGGAAGGAAGGAAGGAACCCTGTCACCTTTGCACAGACACACAGACTCAGTATTCTGTTAAACAAAGCAAGTTGCCCAAAATTTATGTTTCAGTGGAGCTGATTTCTCTCCAACAAAAATGAGGATATTACAAGGATATCCTGAAAAAACTGTCTGAGGAATAACTGGAAAGTCATTATATGGACATTCAAAACCACACAAGCTGTAGATTTTTGGGCCCCTTGAAGGAGAATCTGGAAAGGTGGAAGACTGGGGGTTTTGTGCCTATATCACCTTAAACTGATTCTCTACGAAGTTTCTCATCTTGGTACTATAAGAAATATTTTCTCCCGGGCCTTACAATGGAAGTGCTCCCTGCAGTCAATAGTATGTCTCTCTGTTTAACTGCCCTTTTTCTTTGTTTCTTTGGATTTCCAGTTCAGTAATAAAATAATCTGTTGACAAAGAGTCAAACTCTGTAAAATTCTTGAAGAGATTTATTCTGAGCCAAATATGAGTGCCCATGGCTCATGACACAGCTCTCAGGGGGTCGTGAGAACATGTGTCCATGGTAGTTGGGGTACAGCTTGGTTTTATGTATTTTAGGAAGGCATGAGACATCAGTCAAATACATTTAAGAATTACGTTAGTTTGGTTTAGAAAGGCAGGAAAACTCAAAGCAGGGGTTTCCAAGCTATTGGTAAATTTAAACATTTTGTGGTTGACAATTGGTTGAGGTTGTCTGAAGACCTGGGATCTATAGAAAGAAATATTCAGGTTAAAGATAAAGGATTGTGGAGACCAAGTTTTATTGTACAGAGGAAGCTCTTAGGTAATAGACTTTA
Organism: Macaca mulatta; assembly: GCF_049350105.2. Lineage (NCBI taxonomy): Eukaryota > Metazoa > Chordata > Mammalia > Primates > Cercopithecidae > Macaca > Macaca mulatta. The sequence continues at coordinate 50,503,258 of NC_133409.1, read as the reverse complement.
GAGAGAGCAGGTTGTAAATTGTTTTTTATTGGACTTAAAAGGGTGCCTGGCTTTTAGCTGATTATCTCCTGGATCTGGGAAGCAAGGAAGGAAAACAAAGGGGGAAGGGGATTCTCTACAGAATGTGGGTTGCAGGGCAATTTTAAAGTATGGCAAGGAAATATATTTTGGGGTTAAATATTGTTTTTCCTTGTCTCATAATGTTATGCCAGAGTCAGATTGAAAGGTAAGCCACAATATACAGGGCCAAATAAAACCCATCGGATGAGAATTTATAGTTTGTAGGGCATGACTCCCTAGACCTCTTAGGTAGGAATTTGGGTAAGGTTAAAAAAAAATTCAGAGTGGCTGGGCACAGTGACTCACGCCTGTAATCCCAGCACTTTGGGAGGCTGAGGCTGGTGGATCACGAGGTCAGGAGATCGAGACCATCCTGGCTAACACGGTGAAACCCCATCTGTACTGAAAATACAAAAATTAGCCGGGCGTGGTGGCAGGCACCTGTAGTCCCAGCTGCTAGAGAGGCTGAGGCAGGAGAATGGCGTGAACCCGGGAGGCGGAGCTTGAGGTGAGCCGAGATCTCACCACTGCACTCCAGCCTGGGCGACAGCGAGACTCCATCTCAAAAAAAAAAAAAAAAGAGAAAAATCAGAGCTTACTCCTCAATTTCCCAATCAGATACATTACCTTAACTTTAACATCTTCTATTTTTAAAGTTTGAATAACATTTTGCACATGAATGCTAATGAAGCATTTTTTTAAAGAAAACGCTAAATTGAACTCCGAGAAATTAAAAGAAACAATTTCAAAATGCCAAGATAATTCCTTTATCTCTTAACTGCTGCAATAGTTTAAAATGAGAGCCAAACAATGTTTTCAAGGGACAAGGTATTTATCAGAAAAGGTTAGGTCCTCAACCCTGTCCAGCATCTCACCCGGCTTCTGGGAAACCTGACTGAATACGTTGCAAACATTCTCACCTTTTGTCAGATTTCCCATAGTTCTTGAGGTGTGCTTGGAGCTAGAAAGATAGAAATGTTATTTTCCAAGGACACATAAATGATGGTAAGCTTAACTCATTGCCCTGGAGCTGTATGGTTAGACCCCCATTTCAAAGTTAATTTCCTTTTTTTTTTCTTCTCAAGATTTTACAAAGATCTTATCATAACACATGAATTAAGTTTGATCATTTGCCTCTCGTAAATCAGTTGTTGTTCTGTCACAGAATATAAAGGAATAGGGTAAATCCGTGCTTCTGAACCAGTAGCCACAGGCACATGTTGCTATTTAAATTCGAATATGTACTAATTAAAGTTAAATTAAGTTAAAAATTCAGCTCCTCAGCCACACTTGCTACATTTCAAGTGCTCAGTAACCACATGCGGCTAGTTGCTTTTGAATTGGCAAGTACAGAAATAGAACATCCACATTTTTGAAAAAAGTTACATTGGACAGTGCTGCACTAAATGGTTAAAGAAATTAGGAAATTAATTGGTGTCTTAACTGGGCTAAGATTATTTTCCATGGTTGTAGGTTTTTTTGTTTTTGTTTTTGTTTTTTGGGACAGGGTCTCACTCTGACAGCCAGGCTGGAGTACAGTGGTGCTATCTTGGCTCACTACAACCTCTGCCTCCAGGGCTCAAGAGATCCTCCCACCTCCGCCTCCCAAGTAGCTGGGACTACAGGCATACACTGCCATGCTCAGCTAATTTTTGTATTTTTTTTTTTTTAGCGGCATGGTTTCACCATGTTGTCCAGCTGGTCTCAAACTCTTAAGCTCAAACAAACCACCTATCTGCCTCCCAAAGTGCTGGGATTACAGATGTCAGCGCCATACTTGGCCTCAATGTATTTTTTAACTTTTCACCTCCTTTAGAAAAAAGGCATGCTCTTGCAACCATATAGCTAGACTAGTATCCAACTTGAGAGTTTAATTCAGTGTCCACTGAGGAGCTTATCAGGCTACATGAGCAGACATAGAACGATGTCATGCAAAGAAGGACCAGTTGAATCAGGCTGTTGATCTGGAAGATGCAGGAAATCAGGTGATCAGTGGTCTTTTTCTGTAGCTGAAACCATGGAACAAGTCAGAGGCGTTAGGGTTGGATGCAGATCACAAGGGAAGTTAAAGGCAAAATGCAGCTGCTGGCAAAAGAGCACAGAAGGATTCACAGATAACAGTTGGAGCTCAATGTCAGAGAGTAGTGGTTACTGACAAATGAGGGCAAGTTGTACTTTCCAGACCATGTCAGCAGACCCCATCTTCCTTTGAAATAGACACTAGAATTTCTAGGTCAGCTGCTCCTTGGATCAAAGGGTCATGGTCATGCCAAGCTGAGAATAGACTAAGTATAATAAAAAAAAAAAAATTCCAATATCTGTGAAAAGATGGCCCTTCTGGACCCTCCCACTTGAACTCTCTTCTAGTTTGTTCCCACCCTGTCCTCACAGACTCTTCTAATCATGAGTTGCAGTGTTCAATATTCTAATTTGTACCTGAAAAAAAACCCTAGCTCTCTCAATTGTTTATTGTAATGAGAATATACACACACATACATATACATACACAGATACATTTATATATAACATAATATATTTTATATATATTATTATATGTAACATAATATATTTTATATATATTATTATATGTGTATATAAAATACATATAAAGGTAGGCTCTACTGACCCTGAAAAGAACTCTTCACAAAGGGAGTGGAAGCTATGCAACACCCTCACTCCCAGGGCTGTGACACCTGAGTAGGAATTTCAGGTTGCCACACATTCATAGACTTGGTCTCCTGGTCCCTTCCCATGAGTGAGGAAGGAAGCAAACAACTTTTCTGATTTAATCAGGTCCATACCCCGCCACCCAACATTCTGCCTCAGCTCACAGTCTGGTCCTGTTTTGCTTATTTCTTCCCTAAAGATTCTCCCATAATACAGCCCAGCACGGGGGTCTACCATTAGTATAAATGACAAGGATCTATTCTATATGTGGAAATTGTTGTTTAAATTAAACTATGTCTTTTGAAGGTATTTTATTACTGCTGATATTTCTCTATTGTTTTAGGAGTTGCAGAAAAGTGTGCATGATTAAAGCATGCAAAGCCACCAATGAAATCATGTACCTCCAAATAGCTGTTTCTTTTATTTAATGCACAGAGAAGTTTAAAAAAAAATCTGCAATGTTTTTGGCCAGAAAATTACTCATTCAAACTAAAGTGACATCAAGAATTGCTTTTGCCCTGGAAATATTATTGGGATACTGACAGATGATATTTGATATCTCATGTGCCACTCATATGCTTGAGTAGTTTTTAGAATACAAAAATATTCATCTTTCCTATTGTGATGTTACATCAACTTGCTCTACACAAGCCTCCCAATTCCAGAGTACAGTAATGTAAAACTACATGGAGATTACTTGAGACAATTGAAACCTCCAAAAATATCTCTACTAAAATTCAAAAATCTTCTACAAAATTCTTCTATAAAGCTTCTACAAAATTTCAGCTGCCTATCCAATGCATTCTATTTTACATTTATTCTAGACTACTGGCTATTTTATTTATTCTTCACCTTCTTTTTCCTAGGTTTCAATATCTGGATACTATTTCAGGTATAAAATATTTTTGTTGCTAATGTGGTCAAATAAGGTAACTTTTTCTTAAAAAAAAAAAAAATACATCTGGCCATCATCATAATAGGGTGAACTTTCCTGTTACACAATGACAGAATATTTCTGGCAGAAGTTCTGGTTAAATTAATCACTATTTTCTGCACAACAAAATCAGAAGTGATATTTCTGAATCCCTCTCAATTGCACTTCCAAGTAACTTGACCCCATACTTCTTGTAAGCAATGTTCAGAGCACAGGATATGACTACTGTTATGTAAAGGCTGACCTTAGTATCAAAGTAGAAGGTTAAAGAGTCATCCTCAGAAACTGAACCTAAAAAACAGCAAGATAAAATGGATGCTGGTTTCCTATGGAACTCTTTCTAGAAAGGATCCTATTCTAATATATATTTTCTTTTAAAAGTATTGCTGATGAGAATAGGGTGTCTTCTAAAATCCATATGCTAAGACTTTTATACAATGAATATAAAGAAAGCTAAGCTTAACTATTTGATACATGATTGTCATTAGAAAGTTGGAGTAATAGGTTCTTTTGCTAGAATGTTGAAAAGAAGTGAGTTGGCTAAGTGAATACTGGTAAGTATTTACTGAGCATCATCCAAAAAAAATTCTGAATTGTTGAAGCACCAGTATTCTAATCACTAGTGTCTTTTTTACTATCTTGTCTGATAACATAAGAATATCTCTTAGGAAGAAATGGTCCTCAAAACAACCACCTCATGTTCCCTTAAGAGAAATGAGACATTAACAGAGGGCATGAACATCAGCAATAGACGTTGTAATTGATTTGCCTGAGAAAAGAAGTGTAATGTGTGGGATTTGTGCCCAAAAGCAAATGGGAAAGATAAGTAAAGAGGAGTGAGAAAGGGAGGATGAAGAGAGGAGTAATGAAATCTCCAGGGATGGGATGGTCTAGATCTCCATTACACTTGTTTTTCCCAGTGCTATTATGTGACCTTCTTCTCTCACTCATTTCCAAAAATCATTAATAAAGTCTACAAGGCATGAACACTTTGTTTGAGAGTGTGTTTTTGGGAAGGTGGGTGCTAAACTTGAAGGGGATGTATTCCATACCTTCGTCATTGTGGTTCATAATCGAGATTGCCAATGTGAACAAGAAAGAAAGAGGAAGAAAAGAAAGAAGGAAGGAGGGAGAGAGGGAAGGAGGGAGAAATGGAAGGAGGGAGAGGGGAAGGAGGGAAACAGAAAAGGAAAGGAATACGTTGAAAATAAAGTATCTATTAGATTAAGATTCCTTCTAGAAAGAACTCCACAGGAGACCAGCATTCATTTTATCTGGCTGTTGTTAGGTTCAGTTTCTGAGAATGGCTCTTTAACCTTCTGCTTTGATACCAAGGGCAGCCTTTACATAACAGTAGTCATACCCTGTGCTATGAATGTTGCTTACAAGAGGAATTTATTTGGTCAAGTTACTTGAAAGTGCAATTGAGAGGAGGGAGGAGGTAAAAGGAAGGGAGAAGAAGGCAAAGGGGAGGGGTAGGAGAGGGGAGGGGAGGAGGGGAGAGAAGAGGGAAAAGGGAAAAGGGAAAGGGAAATTTAAAAAGGAGAAGGAAAATAAAGGAGAGGAGAAAAAGGAGAAAGAGGAAAGGAGAGAAAGGAATTTGGAGAAATCTTGGGGTGTGACTTCCATAGGCTGAGAAACTGTGACAGAGTGCTGGGCTAATGTTGTTTAGATCTCAAAATACAGGTGGCCCCAGCAGATACCTCACTGGCCTTAGGAAGAGATGCTCCTTGTGAGGTTCAGTTACTTTCCTAAACTTTTCTAGAATCTCATTATTATTATTCAATGTCTCTTGCCGTGATGCTGACAGACCCTGCCTTGCCTCCCTGCCTTCATCTTTGACAGTTGCCCAAAGTTAGCCATATTGATGAGTAGGATGGGTAACAGCTTTGTTTCCATCACACAGTGGGAATTAGAATTCACTGTCAGGGCTTGGAACAGAAGCACCAGGGACTACCCTTCCCTAATAAGGGATGGCTCAGTGCACAGAGCTCCTTCTGAAAGTACCCTGGCTCCTCCGTTCCATGTTGCCACTTCTCCTCTCTCACTGGAACCAGACTCTGAACCCAGTGCCATTTTATCACAGCCATGGTTTGATGTCTTGAGAGTTCCATTTTGTGAGGTAAAGGAAACTACATTCTAGGATTTTCTACAATGAGAGTCCTTCTGATACTTTAGTGATCCAACCACCAAATTGAGACCCCTGGTAATGCCCTAGCCTGATGAGTACCTAGACAGCTACTTCTCTGGGGCCCTGCTTCCTGGGGCATGCAGCTATAATTGTTGAAGCCAGCCTTAGCAGCCTGTGATGTTTTCCCCAGCCAGTATCCCTCACCCTTGAGATGAGTATTCCAAAGTCAAACTAACCTGATGACATAATATTATCTTCATTTCTCAGGGGAAACTGCAGTTTAGAGCTGTTAAGAAGTTTCTCAAGGTCATCTAGCTAAATGAAGTTCTCAGAAACTCTTTTGTCTAAATCTAGACCATATGTTCTCTCTGTGTTGCCACCCAGCCTTCCATTATTTATATTCTGAACTATTCCACAAAGAATTTGAGGCTTTAAAAATTAACAACTGAATTATAAATTATAAGTAATCCTCCTGTGCAGTTGGATAACATAAATAAATTCCACTGAGATTTATCTTCGTGAGAAGCTGGTCTTCAGTATTACAGATCCAGAAACTAGACCAATAGTGAATTCACCAAAATGCCAGCCCCCTCCATAAGGCTACCTGAAACAATCCTGTAGTCTTTCCCAAGTATAGGAACTACCGAGGAAACAGCTGGGCCTCCACGGGCATCACCACAGATACTGGGGGTGATGCCTCTTATAAGACTGTTTAGCACTGAGACTTGAGATCCAGTTGCAATTATCCTCAGCTCTCGACAAGTCACCTTAACAGCAAATTGAGTTTAACGATTAAACCTTATGTTTAAGCTCAGAATAGTTGCACTGGGATGAGTTGAACGAGTCAGTCCTCCCAACACATTCTCATCTTAACCTGCCATATTGCAATGCTACCCAGCTGCTAGCACTGAGATACTGCCATAATTCTCCTCAGACTTTTTTGGCTGGATCTTGATTTTTGGAAGCCCAATGGGTATTTTATGTGCTTGACAGACACATTTGGCCCAGTTTCCTATTTTCAAAGTGATTATTGCTGGGTCATCATTAAAGAAAATTTTGAAATGTTCTTCCTTTTTGGTGGACCCATTTTGGTTTTCTACCCTGAGAATGGTCTTTGGCAGCCTAGCTCCTAACACTATATGCTTTAGCTGATTTAGCATCCCAAGTCAGTATGTCAATTTCACTAAAAAGAAGGGATATTTTTTCCAAAATGGCAAAGAGTTTCTTTACTCAGCCTGTTCTTTAGTGCCACAGTGGTTGGGATCTCTGGATTTACAACTGAGTGAAAAAGCCAGCACCAGCATTTACCAATTGTGTGGTCTTGGGCAAATTCCTTAATCTGTCTACACCTAATTCCTTAATTCATTCTAAACTCAGCCTTATTCCACCCTGTGATGATTAACAAAATGTATATAAAGGCACTTAGAATACACTCTTACACATAATTAAGTGTTCAGAAAATAATATTTTTATTAAAATTATTGCCATTCATTACATAAAAAGTGAGAAAATGTGAATTACTCCTTGGAAGGTAGAGTAGAGAAAATCATTTGTGTATCTAAGATATTTATATGAGTTCATGGATTAGGGTTCCATTTAGTTTTAAGAGGTCTGTCTTCAACTTTTTCTCTATATGAATAATATATTTAGCAGGCAACTGACAGAGTAATCTCTCTAAAACTGAGCACTAATCTGGTTGCACACCGTTTAAAAGACATCAATGAATCATCATTGTCAAATAATTTAAACACACACTCTTTGTCTTGACACCCCCACCCTACCCCTACTTGAGACATTAACTATAAAGAGTCCAGAAGAGGGTTTGAAACATAATTAGCACTCATTAAGTCTCACTTTGCCTTCCTTTCCTTGAACATTATTGCCCAACTCAGCAATAACTCCCTCTACACTCCTGTGTGTAAGGACATTTCAGTGTTTCCTGAACACAACCAGCATTTCCCAGTTCCATTTCTCATCCTATCAGTCAAAACCCTGCTTTTCTTCCAAGCTCAGGTCAAATGTAAACTTGTTTATAAATCTTTGCCTGTAAATTCCTATTTGAGGGAACTCTGTGTGTATGTGTTTGTGTGTGTGTATGTGTGTTTTGGAATAACTTTATATTCTTGTATATTTTACTAGTCCTAGAACTCTCCAAACATTCCATACCACTTTGGAAATGCCAGAAAATTTATATGCACTAAAGAAAATGATGCTGGGAGGATGATCTATTAGGAATCCAACACCCTTCCAACCTTAGGACTTAGGCTTGGATGTGTGAAAGAAAGAGCGCAGGCTTCAAGATTCAGCCAACCTGGGTTTGAATCTTATCTCTAGTATTTAATAATTATTTGGCCATGGACAATTAGTGAATGTCTATGAGAATTAATCTGCTCTAATAGGATCATTAATACCCACTTTTGAGGTTTGGTTCTGCAGATTCTAAATAATATAAATGAATTTCAGTGCCTAGCAAAAGGTGTATGCTAAGTAAATGGCAAATGTTATCATTATTTAGTCAACTGGCAAAAGTATTGGCTCTAGTCCTTACTTAAGCCTGTTAAACTGCTCAGGAAGTCCGTAGAATTTTCCTACGATTTAGATGCCGTGTTTCAGTCAAGTAATTCAATTCAGCTATGCCTGTGTATCCAACCCAAAATGGTACCTTGCTTTGAGAAGCCCAGTCAGATTCTTCCAGAGGAATATGAATTCCTTTCATAAATGTAATAAACCACGAAGGGAATTGCTTTGACTCAGTGCCATATCCACATTTCCTTTTGAGAAAACAGGACTTAATAAAAGATGAACTGATCCTATGTCTTACAATTTAAGTATCAATTGTAACTGAAAGGAACTCATTTTGTAACTGAAAAATGTGAGGCGAAAGCATTAATGTGTGTATTTTGTCCAACATCTCAAACCTGTTTAATGACAAAACTAGATCTGGAAACCAGGTCTTCTAACTCCTAACACAGCATAACCCACGTGAGACACATGAAAAGGCCCAGCATATCACTAGCATCCACTGTAAGTATTTTTTTTTTTCTTTTCACCTATTCCAAGCTAAACCTCTACTAATTACAATGCCTCCAAACTTATTTCAGTTGGGAAGTTTTTTGCAGGGGATCTAAAATGATGGTGATAAAGTGTTTTTTCCCATGGTGAAGTTATGTACTGTTCATGCAATGGAACCAAGTTGGCTAATGATTGTAAATTATTATATTTTTTAGATGGAGTCTTGCTCTGATGCGCAGGCTGGAGTGCAGTGGTGTCATCTCGGCTTGGCTCAGCTCACTAATACCTCCACCTCTTGGGTTCAAGCAATTTTCCTGTCTCAGCCTCCCAAGTAGCTGGGACTACAGTTGCACAGCACCATGCCTGGCTAATTTTTGTATTTTTAGTAGTGATGGGGTTTCACCATATTGATCAGGCTAGTCTCGAAGGATATCTTTCTCTAGTGAGTACGAAACAGTCATTCCTTCCTTTTGTGTAGAGAAAATTGAAGTACAAGGATAAAAGCTATGTCTAAAACATATCAAAACCTCTTAAACTTGCATCTGGATGTTTTTGACACCATGTAGAGTCAATCAAAGTAAAATTCTGCAAGTCTTAGAAAATCAATGTAGATGAATAATGAACAAGATCCAGAACTGCTGGGCCTCTTTTTTCATGACTTCATTAATTCAGCAGCAATGCTTCTGTATTCCTAATTGTTTCTAAGTATATCTATAGTTTTCTCTCAAAAATCACAGTGGCTTTGGAAAATGTTTATCATCTTTAAAGTCAATAGATTGCTTCATAATTAACAAATTGAATTTATTCTTTTTTATCAGACAAAGCGGGCAATCATGTTAGACTAAAATTTCCTCATTGATGGATATTCCAGGATGCTTGGGATGTTGGGAACATTCCTTACCCACACGCTTGTTAAAAAAAAAAAATGTAATATTAGATCATTGGTGTTTGTGCAGTTTTTGATGAAGTAGCGTTTTAACCAGACATAATTCAGACTCGCATTTTAAAGCCTTAGTAGGGGTAATCCACATGTTTCTCAAAAACGAGGAAACACTCTTCTTTAATATTTCATAGGGCAAAATTAGGTGAGTCTGGACAAATACAGTCTGCACACTAGAGAGGCCTCAGTTACTCCATCACAGACAACCACTGCTTCACTCTTTCTTCAAAGTTTACACCAACAAAAAGCAGAGATTGCTGTAAAAATTATAGGATTATTCTCAAGGTCGGTGAAGTTCCAAAACCGAACTAGGTTAAAGCTTTATATGCAGATCTGATGTCTTCAATATGAGTCAGCCCATCAACAAAAGCACTCCACTGATTATAGGGAGGAAAGCATGTGGCAGACACTCTCTTGCCTACTAAATACCCATTTCCCTTTATTCCTTACAATAGGAACTCCTATTGTTGCTGTAATATCAATGTTTCCAGATTAAAAACCAAAATCTCAGCCCACCTTGCAGGTGGGCATAGACAGTGACATCCTTCTAGCTAAAGATATGTAAGTGGAAGCCATGAAGTGTGACTTCTCAGAAAGTTATTTGAAAGCAGAGTGACAAATGCCTTTGGCCCTTTGTTCTTTCCATTACTCTTGCATGGAACACTGATGTGATGCTAGAGATGGAGCAGCCATTTTTCAACCTTGAGGAGGTATGATTATGAACAATCTAATCACAAGCTGAGTGGAAAGATAGAAAAAGCCAGGCACTCTGGAACATCAAGGTGCCACTTTACCAGTTCTCAACTTTCTATCTCATGCATTAGTTATTCTAGAAGACAAACAAAAATAAAAACAACTTTAAAGGCTCTAGCTGGATACATCACAATAAATTGCATTTTCTGTTTTATGCATTGAACTGAATTATTTTTCTCTTGAATGGGAACTTTATGTATCCTGTGGAGAGGAATATGAAAAATAACATGGCTTCTTCCTGATGAAGTCATTTTATGACAGGAATAGAAATCTTAATTTATCAGCAGCACAGAGATTCCTATATTGATCATGCCTACCCTGGAAATGTCCACAACCCAAATTAAAATAAGAATTGTTTACTTACATCAGATCCAGCAATAGAACTGATTAAGTCAGCAACTATTTTACTGCATCTATTGAAATGCTTTATATTTTAGGCTGCTAACATGGCAAATAGCATTGATTGATTTTTCCAGTGTTAAATCAACCCTTATTGCTGGTAAATTTCACATGGTTCTGATTTATCCTTCTTTTAATATATAGTTGTATTCGATATGTGAAAATTTTGCAAAATTTTTGTATCTATCTTTATGAGAAATATTGATAAGTATTTCTCTCTCTTTTTGTATTGTCTTCAGTTTTGGTATCAGAGTAATACTGGTCTCATGGAGTGATTTGGAGTCTTCTATTTTCAGGAGGGGTTAGTACAGAATTAATATTATTTCTCCCTTAAATGTTTGTTAGAAATAACTAGTGACCTTTTCGTGGCCTGGAGCAAGCTTTTGTAATTTGTATTTTACAAGAAATTTGTCTATTTCAGATAAGTAACAAATATGTATCATCCTTCTAATGTTTGCATAATCTGTTGTGATGTCCTTTTAATCAGTCCTGTTATTGGTAGCCTAAATCTCTTTTATCTACATCAGTCTTCCTATAGCTTTATAAGTTTTATTGAACTTCCAAATAACTAATTTTGGGTTTTATTGATATTCTATATTCTTTTTGTTTTCTACATCATTGATTATTCCTCATATTTATTAATTCTTTCTTTTGGTTTTGGGGATTAATTCGTTCTTCTTTTCTTAAGGTAGACACTTATACTATTGAATTAAGACTTTATTAATAAATTATTTATTGCTATAAATCTTCCTCTAACCATGGCTTCAGCTGCATGTCACAAATTTTGTTATGTAGTGTTTTCATTTTACTACATAAATTTTTTCTTTGACCCATGCTTTATTTAAAAATGTTTTATTTAATTAGCAAATATCTGGAGATTTTCCAGATATGTTTCTCATGTCTATTTTCCATTTAATTTTGTTGTGATGAGAGAACATACTTCTTGAGATTTCAATCCTTTCAAACTTCTTCCATCTTGTTTTGGGTCCCCCGAAAATGTGCATTCTGTTGTTTGGGTGAAGTATTCCATAAATGTCAATTAGATTAAATAGGTTGATTGTGTTGTTCAAGTCTAATGCATTCTTACTGGGTTTTGTGTGTATGTGTGTCTTCCTCTTCTATTTAATGTTATTGAAATGGCGTGTTAAAATTTCCAGACATAATTGTGTATTTGTCTCCTTTTTTTTGTTCTGTCTGTTTTTACTTCAAGTACTTTGAAGCTCTCTTTTTAAGTGAATACTCGTTTGAGATTGTTATATCTTGATAATTTAACACCTTTTAAATAAGAAATGCCACTTATTATCCCTGGTAATATTCCTTGCTTTGAAATGTATTTAATTTGATATAGTTTTCTATTGATTAAAATTTTATGGTACATAATTTTTCATCTTTTTTGTATTAAACTACCAGTTTCTTATATTTAAACTGTGTTTTTTTCACTTTTATTTTTAGATTTAAGGGTACATGTGCAACATTGTTACATAGGTAAACTGTATGTCATGGAGGTTTGGTGTACAGATTATTTAGTCACCCAGGTAATAAGCATAGTACCCAACAGTATTTTTTAAATCCTCTCCCTCCTCCCCACCTCCACCCTCAAGTAAGCCCTGGTGTCCAGTGTTGCCCTCTCTGTGCCCATGTGTTCTTGTTGTTTAGCTCCCACCTATAAGTGAGAACATGCGCTATTTGGTTTTCTGTTCCTGCATTAGTTTGCTTAGGATAGTGGTCTTCAGCTCCATCCATGTTGCTGCAAAAAACATGATCTCCTTCTTTTTTATGGCTGTATAGTATTCTGTGACATATATGTACCATATTTTCTTTTTCCAGTCTACTGTTGATGGGTATTAAGGTTGATTTCACATCTTTGCTATTGCAAATAGTGTTTCAATAAACATACATATGCATGTGTTTTTATGGTAAAATAAACTATATTCCTTTGGATATATACCCAAAAATGAGATTGCTGGGTTGAATGGTAATTCTGTTTTAAGTTCTTTGAGAAATCATCATCCTGCTTTCCACAATGGCTGAACTAACTTACATGCCTACCAGCAGTGTATAAATGTTCCCTTTTCTCTACAATCTTACCAACATGAGTTCTTTTTTGACTTCTTAATAATGGCCATTCTAACTGATGTGAGATGATACCTCATTGTGGTTTTCATTTGCATTTCTCTATTGATTAGTGATGTTGAGTATTTTGTTAATATGCTTTTTGGCCACAGGTATATCTTCTTTTGAAAAATGTCTCTTCATGTCCTTTGCCCACTTTTTGGTGGGGTTTAAAAAACATTTTTTTAAGGCCATATGTATTAGTTCACTCTCACACTGCTATAAATAACTACCAGGCCAGGTGGGGTGGCTCACACCTGTAATCCCAGCACTTTGGGAGGCCGAGGCAGGTGGATCACTTGAGGTCAGGAGTTCAAGACCATCCTGACCAACATGGTGAAACCCCATCTCTACTAAAAATACAAAAATTAGCCAGGCATGGTGGCAGGCACCTGTAATCCCAGCTACTTGAGAGGCTGAAGCAGGAGAATCACTTGAACCTGGGAGGTTGAGGTTGCAGTGAGCCGACATCACACCATTGCACTCCAGCCTGGGCAACAAAAGTGAAACAACATCTAAAAAAAAAAAAAGAAAAAAGAAGAAGAGGAAGAAGAAGAAGAAGAGGAAGAAGAAGAAGAAGAAGAAGAAGAAGAAGAAGAAGAAGAAGAAGAAGAAGAAGAGGAAGAAGAAGAAGAAAAAGAAAAGAACTATCTGAGACTGGGTAATTTATAAAGAAAAGAGGTTTAATTGACTCACAGTTCTACAGGATGTACAGGAGTCATGGATGGGGAGGCCTCAGGAAACTTACAATCATGGTGGAATGGTGAAGGGGAAGCAAGCGCATCTTCACATGTTGGCAGGAGAAAGAGAGAGAGGCACAGGTGAAGTGCTACACACCATCAAACAACTAGATCTTGTAAGAACTCTATCATAAGAATAACAAGGGATAAATCTACCCCCTCACAATCCAGTTGCCTCCCACTAGGTCCCTCCCCCAACACTGAGGATTACAATTTAACATGAGATTTGGGGTGGTGACGCAGAGCCAAACCATATCACCATATAATTGGATCTTGCTTTTATATCAGTCTGACAACCTCTGCCTTTTAGTTATACTGTTAACCCCTTATCTTAATAGGATTATTCATAAAGGAGGACTTATATTAACATCTGGTTATTTTTTATTTGTCCCATCTAATTTTGAGGGTTTGTCCTCCTTTTTCCTGACATTTTGGTACTAATTGAGTGTTTTTTAATATTTCATTTTACATCCGTTGTTGGTTTATTAGCCTAGTCTCTTTGTAGATTTTTTTATAGTAGCTTTAAAGTTTACCATCTATATTGTTAACTTGTACATTCAAGTAATATTGCACAACTTTATTTATAGTATGAGAACTTTACAACAGTATGCTTGTTGTATTTCCATTTCTCTGCTCTGGCCTTGGTGCTATTTTGTCACAGTGTTACTTTTACATATATCGGAAATGCCAAAATATATTATTCTTTGCTTATAAAAGTCTATTATCTATTAAATTTCTCAAAAATATTTTCATAAGCTTTTAAATTTACCCATATGTTTCCTCTTTCTGATGCTTTTTATTTCTTTGTGTAGTAAATTCAAATTTCTGGTAGTATTTTCCTTTTTCATGAAATATTTACTTTAATCTTTTTTGTAGTAAAGGTCTGATGGTAATACATTCTCTTAGCTTTTATTTATCTGAAAAAGTCTTTATTTTGATTTTATTTTTGAAAAATATATTGTCTGGATATAGATTTAGTTTTCTTTTTCTTTTCAGCACTTTAAAGATATTTCATCATTTCTTCTTGCTTGGGTGGTTCCTGATGTCACATCTGTTGCCATTCCTCTGTACTTGACTTGTCTTCTATTCTCTGGGTGGTTTTAACATTTTCTCTTCATCACTGATATCAGCAATATTACAATAATGTTCCTCGTGGTGGTTTTTTCGTTTTTTCATTTTTTTTCTGCTTTGGGTAATTTGGGAGTAATTTAGCTGCAATACTGAGACAATAGCTTCCTAAGAACTCTACCCAATGCCTTGTATATAAAAATATATCTCCCCTGTGACCTCTGGAAATAATAACTATTTCTGATCCATTAATGAGCATTTACGATTGTTCTGCCTGCTCCTTTCCGTGATTCTATGATGCTTTCCCTTGAGTCAGGTAGTTTTCTTACCTGCAAGCCTACATCACTATTTCACCAAAGACTTTAGAGGATCACTTTGTAACCTCTGAAGATACCTACCTCAATTTCAAATAGATAGGTAGACAGATGACAGAAGGATAGATAGAAGATAGATAGATAGATAGATAGATAGATAGATGGATCTAGAACAATATTATATATCATGTATCTAAATATAGAGATAGGGATAGAAAGAGAAAGAGATAATAGAGATAGAGATATATGAAGTGTCTGTCTCTCTGTTCCTCTGCCTCGCAATGCTAGCTTCCTTGGATTTCCAAACACCAAAATCTTTCTTCTTCCTTCAGTAAGATCACTGGGCTCTAGACATATTTGTTAAAATATGTTAATTTTATATTTGTCACTTTCCTAATTTATTTTCCAATTCCCCTTACATTTCCAGCCTCTTCTTTTCAGGCCTTCAGACCAACACAGTTCCAGTATTTCCCCCTTATGTCCTCAGTGTATGATTTAAAAAAAATATATGTAGCCATAATCACAGTATGATGGAGTATAGGGAAGTAATCTAAGCTTTCCAGGAATCAAGTTTCTGTATTTTAATTATCTATTCCTATCCCTCCAACCCAAATTCCTCTTCCTTCTATGATAGATTATAAAAAAATCTGGACCAAATACAGGAGGGCAATGGTTAAGAGGGTGGGCTCTGGAATCAGACTCGCTGTGTTCACATCTCGCCTCTGCTTCTCACTAGATGTGTGACCAGGGCAAGTCACTTAGTTACTCTGAACCTCATTCTTTCTACTTGTAAAGTAGGAATAATTATAGGTACTGTTAGAAGGCACTGTAGGGATTAAATAACATCACCTGATTAAAGAATTTAGGACTGTGACTAGTGTAAGAAATGCTGTAATGATATTAGGTGTTATTATTATTACTCAGTATGTAACTGATGAACCTCTTAGCACTTTCAAAAGACACTTTTATAGTTTTAGAGGGTGTTTATTAGTCCAGATAAACTCTAGATTTGTCAAATATGTAACTCTTTTTCCTTTGTATTATTCTACTTTCAAACAGCATGGATAGGGAACATTACATGGCAGGTCAATTTTTCCTGTGTTGAGTGTAGTCCCCAAGCCCACAATCTAGCTTGATGATTTGCTAGAGCGGCTAACAGGACACAGCATATAGTCATGCTCATGGCTATGACTTATTATAGTGAGATTATACAAAACAAAATCAGCAAAGCAAAAAGGCACTTGGAAAAATCCAGATGAAACCATGTACAAGCTTCCAAGACCGGAGTCACACAAGACACACTTAATTTCCCCATCTTTGAAATGGGACAACACAAATGTACTAGGCAGCCCATTGAAGATTCAGTGTCCAAGGCTTTTATTGCAATCTGGTAATAAAGGCATTCTCTGCCTAGCATGTACCAAAATTTCAGATTTCCTTAAGGAAAGCAGGTGTTCAGAATAAATTGTATTGTTTGTATAAATAACTTAAGGAGTAAGCACAGTGAGCCACTTGTTTCATTTAAGGAAGTTTTATTAGAGTAGAACGCTGTGTGCCAGTCAAGTTCCCTGATACCAGACAATGCTCAATCTTTCAGGCAGGCCTTTCCAAGAAAAGGAGTATCAGGTCTACTATGTTAATTCTTTTCTCGCATAGTCACCCTCTTCAAGCTTTTAAATCAACTTTTCAAGGCTTCCTGCCTAGCTTAAAATTCTCCAAAACTTCCAATGGTTTCAATGCCAACAGGCTTTCTAATAGAAGGCAATGAAAGGGGAGAAAAGGTATAGTGTCCAGGATTATTTGCACTATTTTTTTTATTATAATTCCAGATGAATACAATGTATTTATGAACCATACATTGCTGCAGATATATTGTATAATGCATTACTGTGTTAGGGGCAAGGTTTTTTTAGATAAGGCCTACTGAAATAAGATAAGATCATAATTGATATTCAAGAATAATATTTTGGCTAGACAGTCTCTTTCTATCTCAGTTGTATTAACTATCAGAACACGTTTATTTTTATAATTGCTACTAGTAATAAAAATGTTTACTGCTCAGATGATAAGTGTACCAAAATCTATCAAATCACCACTGAATAAATTACTCTTGTAATCAAATAGCACCTGTTCCCCCAAAAACCTATGGAAATAAAGAATTAAAAGAAATAAAAATGGTATTATGCTAATCACCTGAGGTTGAATATTTAGGCAAAATAACACCTTCATTTATTTACTTGTAAATATCAACTACTTTTTTCTTTACCTTATTGACATACAATGAAGAATGATACTTATGTGATATGTATATTTATTATAGGATCAGATCTTTATCCATAGCCCTGATAGTAATACATATCTCTCTCTTACTGATTGAAGATGGGAAAATTGTAAGGAGTCATCTTATGCAGCACACTGAGATCTGTAGCTTAACTAATGATGTGCTAATTTATATGATAATTTATCCCATGAAAATTCATTTAGAAAAAGAATATATATATTCTTGGATACAACTGAAATCACATTCTGGTGGATTACAGTGGTGTACCAACCTAGATATTGACTTAGAAATCAATAACAACAACTACAAACCTTATTTTTAAACTTCATATGTATGGAAATTTAAAACCTGCAAGTTTAAACCGTTCATAAGTTCAAGTCGAAGCTCAAATTATTAAAAATTCTCAACTAAATAGATTAGTCAACATACATACACACATGTGTGCATGTATTTTAATTACTAATAACATTGTAAATTGATACAATAATCCTATTTTGTTCTGCTGTATTTGGATTTTACTTTCAGTAGCTTATATTTTAATTTTCTTCCACTTTCTTTAATTTCCAAAGTTTCTACTTTTTCACTATATGTTTTAAGGCTCTAATATTTCCTCTAAATACTATTCAAAACTTTGTCCTATTTCTCCCAATGTGTAACATTTTCATGAAAGTTTTGTCCCTTTTATATTTTTCTTATGATTTCTTCTTTGACCTATAGATTATTTAAACGTCTGGTGTATTTCACATTTTCATTCATATAGAGTAGTAAAATAAATTAGCGATTTCTAAATTAATTGCATAGTGATCAGGACATTTTGTTCAAATTATACTACTTCTTTTAAATTTATTGACACTTGCTTTTTACCTGAATATATGGTCAATTTCATCCTCAAATTGTACCTTTCAGAAATACAGAGCTAGTTGCCATCTCCTAAAAGTGCCAAGCTCTCCCACATGCAATTCTTATTCTTTCGCTTGAAATTGTAGACTCCTTTTTGAATTCATTCCTTCTCATGGTTTACTCCTTATCAGCTTCTCTGACTCCTAATTGAATTAAACACACTTTTCTTATGTTCCCTTATACCTTGTGCTTACCTAGTTTTATAACATCCATTTTTTGTGTCAAGTTTTCGTGTGTGTTGTATGTCCTACCACTTGCATCGGGGATTACTTAAAATACTTCTGAAAAATACAGGTTCAAGGCTTTACTTTCAGACTTATTGGATCAGAAGTAATATAATTGTTTCAAGTAATCAGGCTCTATTAGAGCCCAGGAATCTACAAATTTATCAAATATTGCCAGTGATTTCTATAAACATTCAAGTTGAGGTACCACTAAGGTATGCCATAATCATTTGTTTATTTCTATCTTCCTAATGTTGTTTGCTGATCTATTGTTTATGACTATAACCCCAGGAGCTAACAAAGACTCAATAAATGGTGATGAATAAAATAAACAATAAGTGTGATATAAATTATAAGTAATAAACCAGGCAGTTGCCCATATGGCATCATTGAAGGAAAGGCTAATTGTTCAATCTAATATTAAGTCTGGGAAATTCTATCAGCTTTTAGTGCCCTGAATGCAGTATTAACAGTTGTAGAAGGTTTTAACTGGTCACATTCATTTAAATTTAAATTAATTTATTCATGACTTCATAGAGTCTCAGAATTATAAGAGAACACTGAACATAAATAAGTTAATCCCTGACATTATACAGATGTGTAATATGAGAATGAAAAGTAAAGTTGCTTGACCCAGATGTTTAGCAGGAAGATCACAAAATTGAGACCAGATTCTTCACAATTTGTTCACAAACAAAAAAGGAAACTAATGAAGAATATTGTGGGAGAAAGGGAAGCTGAGGTGAGGAACGGCAAGGAAATTTTACCTGGTTTGTCTTGGTTTATTGAGATGTTAGATAGACCAAACTGTAGAACACAGATGAGAGAAAGAATCAAGCCACAATCAGGCTGATTCACTAAGGGATACAAACAACATGAATACAGAGAATCAAAGATAAAGAAAATGTAAGCAAAAAACTTTCTATTTTTTTAGGTTTTTCTGACATTTGCTTCCATGTCTAAACAATCGCATTTGAATTAAAATCAGATTAGCATTGCCTACTACATTGGGACAATAAATTAATAACTAGACAAAGAAAATACAATTGAAGCCCAAAGTCTTTCTTTGGTTCAGATTAATTTAAGTTACATATGGGCCCAGATTAATTGTACATACATGGCTCCAGGTAAACTAGCATACTGACTCAGTGGAGAAATTTTACCTCCTTAGGTATTTTTAATGGTTCTTTTGGTTTTTTTGTTTTTGTTTTTGTTTTGTTTTGTTTTGTTTTGTTTTTTTACTAATCTAGTTTCTATTTCTCACTCCTCTCAAACATTCCACCAGGTGGCAGTAAATGCACCACCTATTTTTTAAAAAATGGCAACAACCTGCTGAATTATATCAAATTTAACACAAAGTATTTCATAGGGTTAAATTTTCACTGGTGTAAGAAAAAATTTGCAGAAAAAAATGTAGGTTGGATATTTTCTGTGTTAAATTAAGGGTATAGTCATAAGACTAATGATGAAGAAAAAATCAAAAGAAGAACTGAAATAGAGAATACAAAACACTGACCTTTGTAAAAAATCTATAAATTGAGCCAATAAAAGTAAAAAGGCCAAGTCAGCCACATGTTGAATATGTTTTAGTAAAGTTTTGCCTTTCTTTACTTAGTATTATGTTGTCTTTGAATTAGTTTCAAAGATTTCTTTTCCATAGTCCAACCAGAACACGTCAAAAAGATAACAAAAACCATTAAAATTAATGCACATCTTCAATCTACTTGAACGTACTGAAACCAGTCAACAAAATTAAACTTCAGTTCTACCTTGTTAATACAGCAGCACATTGAAATTTATTTGACTAAACTTATTCTGGGTCAATAGCTTCTAAAGCTGTCAAAATGTGCCTGTGCAATCACAGATTGCATTATTAGAATAGGATTCAGAGCAAAAGAGGGGATCGTTTAGTTCTTTTGTTTACATTGGTTAAAATACCCTGGGATGTTAGGCTTTGGGCCTATGACTTTAAGGTAATTGAAAAACTGAAAAACATCTAAAGAATGGCAACCACACTCCATCTCTACTGGACCTTTTGGGTGATGTCAGAATATAGCAGAAAGACCAGCAAGGAGAAATTATACTGAGAGGCCCATGTTAGTTCAATACAAAGCAGATGTTCTTTCACTCTCAGTTCTTACATTGGGAACTGAGATAGGAAGTCACTCCTCCTGCTATAAACAACTAGAAATTTGACATAAAACATAACTGAAAAACAAAGTAAATATAAATGGGCCTGTAAGAAGAAAGAAAAATCTCCATGGGACAGAAATGAAAAAGAAAAGAATGCAACCTTCAGGTGAAGTTGAGATAAGCTGGAGAATAGAAGTTTGGACCCAGAAATTTGCCCTGATAGCCAATGGCTTTAACATTGACTTGATCATGACATTTAAGATCTTGGGCTCCAAAGAGCCAGGGAGTTTGAACAGGACTCCTTGCATAAAGCAGACCCTTGGAAAAGCTACATCCTCAGTTAAAATGTGGCTAGAGAGAACTCAGACCATCAATTCAGAGAGAAGTTTGTCTCTGCTCCAGTGGAAGAAAACTCCTCCAGAGCCCCAACTACCCAGACTTCCCAATGAAAGATTGACTTTTCTCTCAGTTGGTATTTCCCAGCAGTGGTATTTACTGCCATTTGCATCATGCAACGCATGAGTTGGTGAGCTTGTAACCACTTGTACCATGGAAAGAAATCAAGTGAACAATTACTTGGGCAGAGTCTTAAAACTCTAATCAGAATCTGGCAAAGAGAGCCTTTAGATGGGATCCTTGAAACACATTCATAAATACACTTTTTAGTTTTTGTCAAATGACACATCCCATAATATACAGAACTTTTTCAAATTGTGTTAAACCTGTGACACTGCCAGAGTCAAAGCTTAACTTCTAAAGAAAAGGAAACAAAGCCAGGACTCAATGGTCTGGAAAATTTTTACTGTATCCTCTTTTGAGCTGCACATGTTACCCTTTGTAAAAGGAGGAACCTGGCTTTCAGGCCTACTTTGGTTTTATTTTTTGTTTGTTTGTTTGTTTGTTTGTTTTTTGTTTTTTGTTTTTTTTAAGACGGAGTCTCGCTCTGTAGTCCAGGCTAGAGTGCAGTGGGGCATCTCGGCTCACTGCAAGCTCCGCCTCCCGGGTTCACGCCATTCTCCTGCCTCAGCCTCCTGAGTAGCTGGGACTACAAGCTCCCGCCACCACGCCCGGCTAATTTTTTGTATTTTTAGTAGAGACGTGGTTTCACCGTGTTAGCCAGGATGGTCTCGATCTTCTGACCTCGTGATCCGCCCACCTCGGCCTCCCAAAAGTGCTGGGATTACAGATCTGAGCCACCGTGCCCGGCCTACTTTGCTTTTAACTAAAGGCACTTTGAAGTTATGTTAAGCAACTTATTATCTTCAGCTTCATCTAATTAATTATTCCATAGTTGTAAAAATACTAACAACAACAGCTCTCAGGTATCCAGTGAGAGCTTAGTATGTACCAAGAGCACTTTACATAGCTTTTTTGTTTGTTTGTTTGTTTGTTTGTTTTGTTTGAGACTGAGTCTCACTCTGTCGCCCAGGCTGCTGCAGTGCAGTGGTGCAATATCAGCTCACTGCAACCTCCACCTCCTGGGTTCAAGCAATTCTCCTGCCTCAGCCTCCTGAGTAGCTGGGACTACAAGTGCATGTCACCACGCCTGGCCAATTTTTGTATTTTTTAGTAGAGATGGTGTTTCACCATGTTGGCCAGACTGGTCTGGAGGCTGACCTTGTGATCCACCAGCCTTGGCATTAAAAATTGTAACCTCCGCCAGGCATGGTGGCTCATGCCTGTAATCCCAGCACTTTGGGAGACCGAGATGGGTGGATCACTGGAGATCAGGAATTCGAGACCAGCGTGTCCAACATGTTGAAACCCCATCTCTACTAAAAATTCAAAAATTAGCCAGGCATGGTGGTATGCGCCTATAATAATCTCAGGTACTCGGGGGGCTGAGGCAGGAGAATTCCTTGAACTAGGGAGGCAGAGGTTGCAGTGAGCCAAGATCACGCCATTGCAATCCAACTTGGGCAACAAGAGTGAAACTCCATCTCAAAAAAAAAAAAAAAAAAAAAAAAAGAAAAAGAAAAGAAAAGAAAAGAAAGGAAAAGAAAAGAAAAAAAGGCCGGGCATGGTGGCTCACACCTGTAATCCCAGCACTTTGGGGGCCGAGGCAGGTGAATCACGAGGTCAGGAGATCGAGATCATCCGGGCTAACATAGGGAAACCCCATCTCTACTAAAAATACAAAAAATTAGCCAGGCTTGGTGGCGGGCACCTGTAGTCCCAGCTACTCCGGAGGCTGAGGCAGGAGAATGGCGTGAACCCGGGAGGCGGAGCTTGCAGTGAGCGGAGATGGGGCCACTGCACTCCTGGGCGACAAAGCGAGACTCTTGTCTCAATAATAAAAAAAAATAAATAAATAAAATTAAAAAAAAAATGGATCCTCAGAAAAACACCGTGAGGAAAGTATTATTAAAATGATCATTATGTATATGAGGAAGTTAAAGTTTAGAAAAGTTGAAAATGATTAGCCAAGGCCACACAGCGGTAGTAAGCAATAGTGATCGCATGGCTAAATAGAAGTCATGTAAATATACAGATTCCAGGTCTCCGTTTTGGAGATTCTGATTCTGGGTTGAGGTCCAGCTATTTTATTGAAGGATACCCTTGGTGATTCTGATATGCAGCTAGTTTGGATAACAACTATCATAGACAATACAAATTCACGCTTCCAATAAGGAATTGGTGTAGAATAACTCTAATTCTCCTTTCAATCAGAGACGATTTTAATTATTTGAGAAATTATTGAAAACCCTTAAGCCCAGAGAAGTTGGCCATTCAGAATGAAGATTAACCAATAGACCTAAGTTTTGGGTCTATTCTTTTGCTCTTTCTTTCTTTTTTTTTTTTTTTTTTTTTTTCTTGCAAAAAGGATTTCAAGTTTAAAGACGTTTTGAAACACTGCATACTGCACCCTTCTATTGGAGAATGACAGTCCACCACAGTACGTTATAGACTGACAGGTCCCGCCATTAAGAAACTAGTTTTGTTTTACTTAGCCCAGGATTTCCCCAACTGTCTGAGTTGATCAAGCTGTTATAACAAAATACTATAGATTAGATGGCTTATAAACAACGTAAATTCATTTCTTACAGTACTGGAGGCTGGGAAGTTTAAGATCAAGGCACCAGAGGATTTGATGTCTAGTGGTGAGGGCTTGCTTTCTCATATATAGCCATTTTCTCACTCTAACCTCACTTAATATAAGAGACGAGGGGTCTCTCTCAGGCTTCTTTTATATAGGGACACTAATCCCATTCATGAAATCTCTGACCATGACTTAATCACCTCCCAAAGGCTGCATCGCCTAATAACATCAACTTGAGGATGAGGATTTCAACATATAAATTTGGAGGGACATAAACATCTAGATGAAAGCACCAACATAGCTCACCACTAACTTCTTTTCTCTTATAGCACCTGTGAAATCCACAGCAGTTCTTAGTCTAGACTGAAGACATTCAGGGGCCTGTGGAAGCAACTACTGCCAGGGCTTTCTGGCTCTG
The DNA here is from genome assembly GCF_049350105.2 of Macaca mulatta. Classification (NCBI taxonomy): domain Eukaryota; kingdom Metazoa; phylum Chordata; class Mammalia; order Primates; family Cercopithecidae; genus Macaca; species Macaca mulatta. The sequence continues at coordinate 50,479,132 of NC_133409.1, read as the reverse complement.
CTGTGTTAATTTATTGCTTCCCGAATTCAGTCTTCTATTAGGCATGTGCCTTTCTACCCTTGACCAGTTACCTGCTTTCAAAATGACCAGCCAGATCCACTACAACAGTCTTGCCTTCCACCTTGCCCTTAACTTATTGTAAACTGGACTGGAAACCTCTAAGTTATTTAAGCTTTCTTAGCTGGCATTTCTGAACCACTGGTCCAAATATTGGAAAGGCTAGAGAAAGATAGTAAGAGACCAGGAGCTTGGTTCCACCCCTATAGCTGTCTTTAAATATTAAATGGCAGCCTTGAGAAAGAGAAAGCAGGCTTGTAAGAGACTTCACTATCCAACATTGGAATGGAAAGCTCCACAAACTAGTAGTGGTCACCCATTCCTTGACATACTCAAGCGGTAGCTGTATGACCATCTTTTGAAGTTAACTTGAAAAGGATTCTTGCAGAGGGTTGAGCTAAATAATCTAATCCTAGAAGTTGTGTCATTTTTAAAGAAACTGCACGTTCTTTATAGAACATTTGCTATGGGCAAACTGATTAAATCACATCTCCAGTGGCTTTAATATAATTAGTGTTGTCTAGTCAATGAAGCAATGGCATAACCAGATTGACTGCTTAAATATTCAGAGAGAGTCAGCGAGGGCTCCCCAGGATGAGGGAATTCTGCATTCCATTTATCATATGCCCCGTGCTGAATGAGTCTGCAAATTTTACTTCAGTCGTTTAGCCATTTGACTACCTGACTGAAAAGATATTATAGGAGAATTATATGAACACCGTTTGTACTTGAAAAAAGATAAAACATTTAAATTGTCTATTTTTAAAGCAAATAAAATTAAATGCTTATTAACACATCATATTTCATGTGTTGATGGAACATTGCCATATTGTGTCTATCCTTCTAGGAGCATATTCTCTGTGTATGACCATGAAAATAAATGATTTGCAACTAGAGATATATACATAAAAATCAGGATAGTCCATAATGTAAAAAGTAGGTATGTTTGCATTTTATTTGCTAATGAATGAGTGATTGATTCGATTTTTGCAAAATCAGGTTTTTGTATCAGTGATTTGAAGGAAATGAAGTCACTCCACTGTAATAAACCTAGTTGTGCTACTGTATTCTAAAGCTGAAAAGTTTGTGGCTGATCTTAGTTTTGACAAACAGCTCTCAACAGACTTATAAGTAGAATCTTGCAGTGGGATAAATTGATGGGGTTATACAAAGAATTAATAGCAGAACAAGGAGAAAATGTTAGGTGTCCAGAGCCTTATCTCTGGATAAATAATGCCTGTTATATTCTTAGTGAGTGGGTCTAATCTTTGTTTTTAAAAACTCTGGCTTATCATCCCATTATTTGGTATATACCCAAAGGATTATAAATCATGCTGCTATAAAGACACATGCACACGTATGTTTATAGTGGTACTATTCACAAATGCAAAGACTTGGAATCAACCCAAATGTCCATCAATGATAGACTGGATTAAGAAAATGTGGCACATATACACCATGTAATAATATGCAGCCATAAAAAAAGGATGAGTTCACGTCCTTTTTAAGGACAGGGATGAAGCTGGAAACCATCATTCTCAGCAAACAATCCAAGAACAGAAAACTAAACACCGCATGTTCTCACTCAGGTGGGAACTGAACAATGAGAACACTTGGACACAGAGCGGGGAACATCACACACTGGGGCCTGTCGTGAGGTGGGGGGAGTGGGGAGGGATAGCATTAGGAGATATACCTAATGTAAATGACGAGTTAATCGGTGCAGCACACCAACATGGCACATGTATACATATGTAACAAACCTGTATGTTGTGCACATGTACCCTAGAACTTAAAGTGTAATAAAAATTAAATAAATAAATGCATAGAAAAAAAAAACCCTCTGGCCTACTTAGTATTTAATGTTGAGCCAAGCAAATAGAAAGAAGGCAACAAAATGTCACCAGTAAGAGTCAAGGATCCTAGTGATGAAGACAAAAGAATATCAACAGTTATCAAAGCTGTAAACTGTGATTGTTAGGACACTCAGAATGTGCTGGGAATGTGTCGAATGACTTGGAAGAGAATGAATGATTAGAGGTAAATGAGCTCCTTGAGGGCAGACGTAAGTCTCACTCCAGTTTATATCTTCAGAATATAGGGAAACAGCAAGAACTCGATACATTTTTTGAGTAAATAGATGGATGATTATCTATTATTTATAATTTAAATGAGGAATAAAATACTTGGGCAAGATGATTAGCCAAGAGAAAAATTCAACTGTTTATTAATAGAACTGAAACTGAAGGGAAATATTTTAAAACATGAAACGAGCATTTTCAGCAAAATGAGATCTTGCACGAGACAAAAAGGAGCCAAAGTATGGAAGAAGAGAGATTTCAATTTCTTAATTTTTTCAAGCTATTTAAAAAGTTCAAAGTTATCACATCTCTTCCAGCTCTAGTAAATTAAAATAACCTTAAAAGAACGGACATCTTTTGAGGTACTATAAGTCTTAACTCTTTTTACACTAAAATTATATTTTCATTTCCATACTATTTTCAGAGAACTATGAATTCAGATACCTTGAGTCTGGGTTTTTCTTTTTAAATAATAAGCCTACCAATTTAAAATAAGTGAAATAAAATGGATGTGAATAAAATAATGAATTTGGAAAAGTCAGTTTATAAAAATTTGACAAATAATGAAACTGTGTATCATTTCCAACTTGTTCTTTTCAAATGTCCATTCTACATAATTAGTTGTTTATAGAGCACTATATCTTATCTGTCAAAATTGGAACAAGATTAGGACACACGTTAATAAACGGAATGGAGTATTTATCTAGACTTTCTATATTTGTTCTTTTTGCCATTGTCCGATGCCAATACCTCATTGAGCTAGACCATCCCAGAAATGAGGTACTAATAATTCAGAAACAAGAAGCTTAGCTACTCGAGGAACAGGAGGTAGAGGCATTTGGATTCAGACTCTATTAACTGAATTTAAATATCAGTTTAGGAATTACTTGAAGTAAAAACTGAATGAATCAAAAATGTTTTTAATAATATTCACCACCTATGAAACACGATCTACATGAGCAGCTTGCCTCCTGTTTGGAACAGCTCAGACATCTAGAGTTAATATCCTGCAAAGTTTGAGATGGATGGGTGAGCTGAACCCTGCCCATTCTCTGTGTCCTCTGATCAAAATAGTTAATACATTCATGCCTGCACCCTATCAAATATAACCTTCAAAGATTGCCCCTCTTTGTCTTACTACAAAGTGAGATTTTTTTCCCCATCTTCAAATTCTGCCAGTTTTAAAAACAAAAAGAACAGTTTTTTAAAAGTATTTCCCATGTGTCAGGCACTGTGCTATGTATATTAAATACATGACTTCATTGACTCCTCCCTTTAGTACTGCTCATAGATTATTGTCCCTGTTTTTCTGAAGAAATTGAGGCCTCAAAAGACTGCTATTTGTTTACTTGCCAGCACCTGTTTTTCTCTCCAAAATAAGTTTTGGGGATTGGATTAGACCTTGGGAATGTTCTGTCTCTCTAAAGGAGAGTAGATTTGGTTACAGCAGAATAGACTTCATCCTTATTACCAAGTAAGTCAACCATTTGACTTCAGTCTTGAAGGTGATTTGGCCCTCTCTTTACCGGACTGTTCACTCTAGCTTATTAAGTCAGGTGTGGGTATATTCTTTAAACCAGAGTTCAAGATTTTTAGAATAAATATCAGAAATATAAATCTGGATGTTATACATTTCCCATCAGAATGGGAAAAATAAACAATATTTATTTCCATTTCACAGAATCAAGAATGTATCTGAAATCTCAGAAAGACAGAGGCAGAGATTAGAGAAGCAACATGAGCAAAACCAGCCTCTCTCACTGCTGGGAGATAGGGGCAGGACAGAAATGACAGGAAGTATAAATTCCATTGTTATATATTGTTCATATGGCAAAAAATACCTTGGATTCTAGGTTATTCCTCTCTTCCAGTTGGAAACTTTTCATATTTGTACCATATGCTTACATGTAGAACTTAAGAATAGCATGTTATAATGGCAATGTGCAGGCTGAGGGGTCAGGTCAAGAGGCTTGGGACCAGGCCCAGGTCTGTAACTAAATAGCCTGGGAGATTGAGCAGATACCAAAATGTTTTCTCTCTATCTGTATCTATATTGTTCTTGGATCTTACTTTTTCACAAATCAATAAACATTACATCATCTCGAGGGTTCTTTCCAGATATATGACTCTAGAAATACATGGGTTTGCTTTTCTTTAATTTAGTTTTCTTTTTCTCAGTTATTAGTTCATCTATTCCATGCTTAGATGGTATATATCAAATTGCTATCTGCTTTTACTCTGCTAATATTGGAAATGGTCACACATGTTGTGCTCACAGACCCTAGGAACTTTAAGACATATACCGATATAAAACGCCAAATTTTGCTGCATATATATAGACCATATGGATGCATAAACTGATAGTAGACTAACAGTTATTAACTTGAGAATATTTCTTGGTTTATAAGCCATATCTGATGATTTCCATGATCCTGTGGAGTACATATTATTATCCCATTACCTAAATGAAGAAAGTGAGACTCAGAGAGATTAAATTAAAATGCCCAGATTACTCAATCAATGGACAACTCTTCTATTTGTTGAACCATATTCTTCTAACCTAACAAATTCATCTTCTTTCACAATAGCATGATGCTTTTCAGTGGAACAAACATATAACATCTATTGAAATTTGGATGCAAGAGTGAAAGACAGAAGAAAGGGACATGGAAGTTGTATTTCCAGGTTACGTGGAGCCAGAAATTGTTTGCAGTCAGTGAGTAGGGGAGGAAAGTGATGAACTTAAACTGGTCATCAAAAGGGTTTTCAATTTTTTTTTTTTTTTCTGAAATAGCATACAATCCCTACTGGGAAAAGTTGGACTTATTTCTAACACAGTCGAAATAATAGACATTTCTGCTTTTTCCTGCCAAGACCCCGAGTGGTGAAAACTACAAGATCTAAGCATGTGATGTTAGTGATACATTTATTAGTACCTCTTGGAGTCCATCACAAGGCAGTGAGGCAAGATAAAGGGGAAGCAGAAGCCTAATTAAGAGATAAGATGAGGGAGGTGCCGACTGTTCAACAATAGAAAAACAACTGACACACAGGGAAAAGCACATGCTGGGAGCTAAGAAATCCTAATTGCCACACCAAGCATCCTCCCACCCATTAGAGACAAAAACCAGCCCAGCAGAAGCAACCCATTTAAAATGATTTCATTTGCTTTCTCCTGTTAATAGATATAAAGCAAAGTGCATTGCCAATCTTTCTTTGGAACTTTAAGAGATGCCAAATTTAAAGAGAAAGACTATCCCTGTGAAATCTCTTCTCTGATCATGGAGGCTGGGTTGAAGTTGCCCTGGAAAACTTTGTAAAATAATCTCGGAAAAGGACACCCAAAATGAAGATGGCCTGAATGCAGCAGACATGCCTATGAGTATCAATTCAGCACAATCACATTCTTTCTTTCTCACTGTTTCAGACAGAATTTTGGTGAGAAGATTTATTTTTTCCAAGAAAAGGCAGAAAGACTAACAAACCAAGTTAAGATGACACAAGAAAAGCCCCTAAAAAGCTTCATAACTACAAAATTGGTCACGAGGAAGAAAATGTTGCTTTACAAGTCCTGCATAGAGCTTCCTAGCTTGGGGCTATCTCGTGGATGGAGATAATCACCTCCAGCTGACCCATAATTACCTCGTTTGGACTGGATCCACTCTGATTATGTACCAGTAAATGGATTTAACTGAAATTCAGATTTTTCTAAAAATAAAACAGCCAAAGACCCAGAGCAAATAACAGCCTCTAGATGATTCATCATAAAGGCTAAACTTAGCAAGATTACGACGTCTGCTTGCCAGAGCTCTTGCTGTCTTGTTTTTGTAGACATGAAATCTTGTCTTCCTCTAAAATGCTTGAAAGTCAGCAATTCTGTTGAGAACCACATGTACCTGGGAGACTGAAAGATGGCTCTCTGAACACAAACTGGCCCGGTAGCCAGGGGCTACTGCTGTGATGACAGCAAGCCGTGCAGATAGCAGATGAGGTCACTCAGCTACGCTACATTGAGAAGGAAAAACACCATTTCACTAATTCACAAAAGACTATTACCCAGCAGACAGATGACAGCACTTACTGATTTACCACTGTGTGCACAGACTGTCAAATATGCCGGGAGGGAAAGTCGCAATATTGAAGATGCTGCCCTTGCCCTGAAGGACCTCCAATGGTAATTGAAAGGGTAAGGAGAGTAGAGGAAAGTGTGGTTGTGAAAAGAGAACCAGGTGGAGGCTTTATTCACTACTTACCTGCTGAGTGAATTAGGACAATTTACTTATTGACGAGTCTCAGTTATCCCATCAATAAAAAGGGAATCATATTAGAATAATAATATCCTTCTTAAATGAGAATTTCTTTTGTAAACGATGCAAATATGAGTTTCTATTTATTTGAAAAGATGACAGAAATATTTATTGAGGGCTTGAAGTCTCCTGTGTTTGAATTTCTTTTACTTCCTTCCCTCCTGGACAATTCCCTTTCCCTTTACTCTCTTCCTCAGTCCACGTAGGATAGAAGCATCTATTGGGGTTCCAAAAGGATCATAGTTACTAAAATACTGTCCTCTCTAGAGCAAGATGATTGAAACCTTAAAGCAAACAACATTTTTACACACGGTCACTAACAGAAGTGTTCTTGAAATGCATATACAGTTCTACTACCAATCCCTTGTGCTAACTTCCAAAAGCAAGGGGAAATGAACAGATTTAAGGAACAGGTGCTTGCATCGGAGACGAGAGGAGGAGAAGGATCTCAGTTTGGTACACTGCCATTGCATTAATTGAACACAGCACATCTACCTGCACTCACTGACCCAGATATGTCTTTTCAAGAATGGCCATCCTTGGTGAGAAAGTTCGCTTTGCTGCTGAACCAAGGTTGAGATTAGCCAGCCAGTCATTCACTGTCACAAGTAACGAGCTGACATCTACAAAGCTTGAGAGGAAAATCTCTCTAAGATTGATGAAATAAATACCTAGAATAATGGAAAAAAACAAAAACCCATTGTTGTAAGACAGAGGTTGTTTGTAAATAATCCAGTTATACATTATCATTTTATTGTCAATTTCCGTATGTGAGAAGTAATAGCTTTCATTGCAAAAATTTATTGAAGCGAATTTCCAAAGCAAGGAACCACCTCTTACTTGTCTTAGGCTTTCAATGTCTAGAAAGATAACTTCTGAATCAGGGACAATTCTCTTCCGCTTTACACATTTTTGTGTTTGAGATCTCACACAATCATTATTGTAATAAATTAACATGTTGAATCTGGTTGTTTATGTTAGTGGAAAACTAACGTAGTGGGAAGACATGGAGCTAAAAATTCAAGTTGTATTTTCGCCTCTGTCAATTACCCTATGACTAACAAATATTTACAGACTTATTAAGTATATCCTTAAATTACCTTAAACAAGGCATGTACTCTTTTTGAGCCTCAGTTGCCACATTTATATGATGATGACAGTAATATTTATTCCATTCTTCTACCTCTCAGGGCTGTTGTGAAGACAAATAGGAGGATATTTGAGAACACAGTGTCCTTCGAGTAAATGTTTTACTTTGAAGTGTAAAAGACCAAGTTTTGCAAGATTTTTAGTTTAAAAAATGTGGTGCCCATCACAGGTAAAGGAAGCCCTTAGTCCATCCTAGCCTGATTTTTCCAATTTGATATGCTTCTAATGTAGTGGAGAGGAAATGCAATTAAAAAATAATAAGTTCTTCTCTGAGAGCTCTAAACAATAAGCCAAAGGCTATGTGACCTTTCTGCCCTAACAATAGCATGAGGAAAGCCCATTTTATAAAGAAAAAGAAACACAGTGTCACAAGTATATGAGTAGTGAGAGAAGCCAAGGACATTTTATTTTCAATGGCACCATGTGCTCTCTCTGCTTTAGCAGAGGCCTATCACTTATCACTCTAATAGATTAAGTGAATTATTCTGCAAGACAGAACATCACACTGACATTTCCAGTAGGCTACAAAATGCACAAGACAGAAAACAAGTTAGAAAGGCCCCATGTCTGAGGTGCCACGTCAACATAATTTACTGTAAGACTAATTCACCCTCCCCTTGACAATAACCAGGATACAGAGCTATGTGTCAACCCTCTGTAGCTACTATTTCTCTGTTCTGTTTTGAAATGCCCAGAACAGTGCTGGAACACAGTAGGTGTTCAATTAAAACTCACTGATACTAAACCTGTCTTCTTTCACTCTTATTAGCCTTCTTTTTTGTGTTGAGTAACCATTCTGAAGGATCAACTTTTGCTTCTCATTTAAAAAAAAATGTACATGCTAGAAAGCTGAGAATATAATATGCATAAAGGGCATGAAGTTAACAGATTTGAGCCTAGAAATGACCTGTCTTATGGAAAGAAGAGCTGCAAACTGGAGCACTTCATCACTCTGATGCTTCCACCTTATGTGGAAGAGCTACTCTATGGATTTGAAAGAACAACCGGGAAAACAGTGCAGCTCCCCTCACTTCTCAAAGCTCTGAGGTCACAGTTCCTGACCATCCAGCACTCTGTGAGGACTGGGAATCTGCTGTCATCATGATCCCAAAATAGAAGTAGCAAGTGCCTCTGGGTGAGATGTAAAGCTTCTTTTTCTTGGTTAACTATGCTCTTCTCAACAAATGCATGGGTCTTTCAGTTAGGTCAAAACATTGGCTTTAAAAATATATACACTTTGATTATTATTTTTATTTTCAGACATGGTCTCACTCTGTTGCCTAAGCTGGAGTGGAGTGGCATGATCACGGTTCACTGCAGCTTTTCACAGCAGGGGCTCAAGCAATTCTCCCACCTCAGCTTTCCAGGTAACAGACCACAGATGTGCACTACCATGCCCTGCTAATTTTTTTTTTTTTTTTTTTTTTTTTTAATTTGTAGAGATGAGGCCTTGCTATGTTGCCCAGGCTGGTCTCAAACTCTTAGGCTCAATCGATCCTCCTTCCTTGGCCTCCTAAAGTGCTGGGAGAACAGACAACAGGCATAAGCCACCATGCCCAACCTGTACCTGGATTTTGTTTGGGAAATTTTGCTGTTTTGTTGTTTAGTTGTGTTTTCATTAGGTGCCATCTCTTATATTGATGATTTAATGAAATGACCATCTCCATGCCTTCTTTTTCTTGTCAGTATACCTGGTTTATTATTTTGAGTTTCGAGGCACTAATGAACATCAAAAATATATTTTTTCATAGAAAATTTCATGATAACATCAAGTTCTGATCTTGATGTAAATAGAGAGGAGTGATCTCCAAAATTCACAATGACATGATATAATTTTCAGGGGTGAAGTGTGAGATAACTATTCAAAACTTGTGATAAATAAAGCACCAAAATGCCACTGCACTGTAGTCAGGATTCATCTGCAATGCACCACGAGCTGGGCTGACATTAGATGACCTTTCTGAACTGGCTGTCTACAACCCACATGCATTTCTCAGAGTGTCAAATGAAGATGAATAAAAATCACTGAGAAAATAGGGAACAAGACTAACAACTACTCCTCCGTGTTTGCTAGCCTAAATAAAACAACGATACATTGGACAATTTTAGAGGTTGCCACAAGTGGGTCAGCGTGAGTAGTGGCAGTGACCTTGCAGGTCTCAGGAATCTATGGGTTGAAATGGGAATACTTGAACAAATTACCATCAGCATTAGACAAGTTGAGGAAGGGGGGTCTGGCTTATAAACATATTTAAAAAGAAATATTTCCCTCAGTGTGCTATCACTACCTACTTTTATCCTATATTTCCAATTTACATTTTGATGGCTTTAGAAAAAGACAGTAAGAGAGCTCTTCCTGGGAGACATGAGAAGGGAGGCCATGGCTCCAGGCTGCATCAGTTTTAACCTAGAGGTCTAAATAGCTCTCCATGCTTCATCTTTCTATTTTTCTTTCTGTTTTCCTGCTTATTTTTCTGAGCTACTTCTTTAATATCCCGCTCTGTTAGATTCCTTGCTCTCTTTCCTTCAACTAGATGTTTACTGAGCACCTCCTGTGTGCCAGGCACTGTATTAGACTCTGTGGCATAGCTAGGTGCAAATGACAAAATCCCAGCCCTCAAGAAGACACAGTTCAGAGATAATATTATCTTCTTTAATCCTCACCATAACTCTGGGAAATAGATATAATTTTTTCATTCACAAATGAAGAAACTAGGGGTCAGAAAGGGTGGGAAATGTGCTGCGAGTAGTGCAGAGAGGATGAGGCAACAGATGAAGCTGACCCGGGGGCAGAGCCCTGAGCTTCTCCACCAGGACTCAGCCACATGGATTCTCCTCCTCGGTCTGCCCTCGTTCGTCACTTGGTACTTCCACAATCTTCCTTCTAACTCCTAACAACTGCCCTTAACTTCTCCACTAGGAGAAAGCGATTATTTTTTAATTGATAGAAGTTCATTAGTTTCTAACCAAGTTGTTGAAAGCCAAGTGAGAAGAACATGACTCATTTGTCCAGCTTTCCACAGATGATGACGAAAACAAGACCTTGAAAGGAGTCAGAGAAAATTATATCCATTCCTTAAAGGACAATTTCTTGAGTTTCTTTATTCCTGTCTGTTTGTTTTGAAGTATATGGGTGTGAGGATTCACCCTGAGTCCTAACCCAATGCTCTTCCACCTTCTGGTATCTTCTCTAGCCCCACTATAAGAACTGAAATATGCCTTCCTGTAGCAAAGCTGGGAAAGAATAAAGAGGAAGGAAGGAAGGAAGGAAGGAAGGAAGGAAGGAAGGAAGGAAGGAAGGAAGGAAGGAAGGAAGGAAGGAAGGAAGGAGGGAGGGAGGGAGGGAGGGAGGGAGGGAGGGAGGCAGGGAGGGAGGGAGGGGAGGGAAGGGAAGGAGGGAGGGAGGGAAGGGAGGGAGGGATGGAGGGAGGGAAGGGAAAAGGAAGGAAGAGAGAAAAGTAGAAACGGAAGGAGTGGGGAGGAAGGAAGGAAGGGAGAGAAGAAGGAAGGAAGGAAAAGAAGGGAGGGAGGGGCTACCTTCCCCATGCAAAGAAAACTAAAACATCTGCTTTCATGTATCCTGCAAGTTTGTTGTTAACCAACCACAGTGCATTATCACTAAAATAACTTGCACAAACAATTGATCACTAAAAACAGGAAAGTGAGGGGTGGTGGGGAACACAGAAGAAATGAATTCTTTGCCACCAAATAAACAAATATAAAATAATAAAATAAAATAAGATCTGGGTACCATTCCAGAGGAAGGACAGGTGGACTAAATCAATATCTTTGAATCAAACTATAAAAAAGCAATCCAGTTGGAAACAAACAAGCCTGACAGAAATTGATCACTTGGGAAACAGGACAAGAGGAAAGAGCAGAAACCAGAAAAGCTTACAAATTAGTGGAACTGCAATGTAGGGTTAACATTCAGGTCATCAATACCTAACAACTCAGATTAATGACACCCCTGGCAAAAGAGTCTAACTTTTCCGTATCACTAATGCCCAAATGGGAAGGATGTGACTATCAATCAAAACAAGATAACAATGTGAAACTATCAAATCTCACCTATTCTCAGTATGAAATAAAAAGAGTTTATAGACAGAACTGGTGCCTGCCCACTCCTTTCTTTAAAAAAAAGCATTAATAAGAGTTAACCTGTGACACCTTCCTGCCAACATTTACAAACCATACTACAAAACAGGACTTTCTACTTAGAAGCAAACAAGTCTAGAGGTGGTTTAAAAGAAAAATGCAACAACAAAATCTTACCTCTCATTTAATCTGCAACTAAACAAACTATATAAGTATAATACTTATAATAACAGATTGCAAAATTTTCCCCATGCTGCATAGTTTTTTAAAAAAATCATTACTTTTCTGGCAAGTACTCTAATCTAATTATATATCTTTTATTTCACTTCTATTTGGATTTATCCTAATTACATTTATAAACAAATACAAATCAATCCATTTTATAGTCACAATTAGATTAAGACATTCAAAATTTTTAATAATTTTGATTCTGAAATATATTTTTGGTTAATAGAATTTGCAGGAAATTATACTTGGAGAGGAAAAAGTACTTTATCTCCATCAAATAATAGAAGCACATCCATTTGTTATTTTTTAAATGCTGACAGCAAAATCAATTCTAAGGGGGGAAAGGAAAATGAGATTCTGAATTTCTCACCATACCTCTAGTTCCCCTTGACACACTAATTAGTCTCCCACCCTTCTTTTTAATGCCTTACAGGATGTTTGTCTGGAGGAAAAATGAAACTGGCAAAACAGAAAATTGGCAGTGACTAATGAAAAGGACAATAGAGAAGTGACAATTTTTTTGAATAGAACCATTAGCTACATGGTGTTTGCGTTGCTCCAGGCCTCAATAGTCAAGCATTTCCAGTGTTTACAAAAGTTCCTATGGAGGGTTATAGACTGTATATGGCCTCATCCTTGACAGTTTGGTACAGTCATGTGTTGCTTAATGACAGGGTTGCATCCTGAGAAATGCATCATTAGGTGATTCCATCATTGTGTAAACATTATAAAGTGTACTTGAAGAATGTACTTCAGAGTGAACTTACACAAACCTAGATGGCATAGCCTTCTACACACCTAGGCTATATGGCCTAGCCTATTACTGCTCAACTACAAATCTGTGCAATATGTTGTATACTGAATAGTGTAGGCAATTGAAACACCATGGTAAAGATTTGTCCATCAAAACCTATTTAAACCTAAAACAGGCACAGTACAAATACAATATGATAACTTAGGAAGTCACTGATGTATATGTGTTCCATCACTGCCCAAAATGTCATTACGCCGTTAATGACTATATTTGTACAATTAAGGGTAGCATATTTTTTTGTTTTGCTTTTCAAGATTCTTACAGCTCTTCTCCGGAGACTGAAGAGGAGATTAGTGTAAAAGATAGTGTCACCTTATAACCATTACCTTGTAGAATTTAAAAGAAACTTTTTAAGTTGTGAATATCAAGTATAGATGACAGTAAAATTCCCTGAAAATGATAAAAAACTGTTATCTGCACAGTGTGTGGCCAAATTCAATATTTTAAAATGTATAAAGTTTGAATTTTAAATTAGGGGGATTATTTTAACATTTGTATTTTTAGGGAGTTTTTGACACAGTACAGAATTAGAGTTGGGATTTTACTAGAAATCACACATCGAAGAAAGCGTGTGACTGGATCCAAAGTCATCAAGAACTAGTAAATTACTAACGCACAAGAAATGTCTTCATTATTGTACTGTTTCAGGCATGATACTAACCTATCATACTTTTATTTAAATGCCCTGTTATACCTCTGAGAAAAAATAAAGCAAATTTAAAAGGAAAAACAACAATAAAATGTCTTTTAACTCTATTTTTATCATTTATTACATCTTCCAAAATGAACTAAGAAGTGCTAATTATTTATTTTCTCACTACAGTGAGGTCTGAGGTTATCCATATCTGTTAGAATTCTGAAATGTTACAAATGGTATTAGATTTAGCTAAGATGTGATTTTAAAATTTAGAGTGAAAACATCAAATTGACATTTAGGGATTAAGCTCAGGGGGGAAATCCTGTTGCTGTGGAAACAAGTGTGAACACATCCTCTATATACCTTAAGTTTCTCTGTATCCAAGGGCTAATTCTGACTTAAGTTAGTCATCTACACACACACAAACCTAGTGTTCTCCACACAGACTGGGTTGAGAAGCAGGTTGTGTAGCTGAATTAGTCTCCAAAATATGCCTCTCTGGCATGAGGACTATTTTCAGCCAGTTATTATAAGACCCTTTTGTTAGAAAAAAAAAAAAATCAAGTGCAAGTAACTTCCTAGAAGAAGTCACATACCTATTCACCATATTCAAGGATGGTTTCTACTAGTTGGTAAAGAGGAGTGGATCCTAGAAGCCAATTCATTTCCTCAGGGACCACCTGCCTGTGGATAGTCCTGTCTTCTTCAAGAGCTTCTCTTGAATCCGCCCCTCCATGGCCTGCAACCCTCTAAAATTTAGGTGAATTCCACGTGGGCAGAAGAAACACCAAGAATGAATCCAAACTGCTATAAAGATACCAAGAGCTGACAAACTGATTATGCACCTTACCTTACCAACTTCATCTATGATAATATTGATGGACACGTTATTCCTCACTGTACAGTTTTCTGTCTATAAAATTGGGGGAACATTCTTTTCCTACTGAGTTTAGTGTGAAAAACAGTGACTAATTTTTGTTAGAGCTTAGAAATTGCTTATTAAAATTAATCCTGTTAACAGATGAGTTCAGTTGTATAGAGAAGGCAGCTGAAGCATAGGAGTTCTTCCTTATTCAGAGAAAGTGCCTAAAAACATGTCTTTTAAAGGTTCTTTTAAATATCCACATACTATGAATGTGTAAATTTTATTCTGACATGCAGATTAGAATAGCTATTTGTAGTGATACGGAGTTTGGTGCTTAGTTTACATTGTTTCTCTGTAATGAAAGAGTTGGGGGTCTCTTCTTACCAGAACAAGTCAATCCATAAAATGCTGCCTTATTAATTTCTGCAATACCCTGGTTTCTCCAAATGGCAGAAGTAGAAAATCTAACCTCAAAATACTCTGATCTTGTTTTGTTATGCGTTTAGTTATTTCCTTTTATGAGCTTCACTTTGCTTTTAGTTTCCATTCTGTCTTTTCTATCCAGACAATAGATGAACAAATTAAAAGAAAATATATTCCCATGCAATGGAGAATTGCTAATAAAAACATATTGAGTTTTAACTCAGTATCTTTCTTCCTCACTTCCCACCAACCAGGACTCTCAGGGAAAAATGTCAGTTAAAACCTATGTTTTGAAGTTTATTTATTTATTTTTTTATTTGGGATGTTATACTGTGTCAGACAGAAACTGGCTGGGTGCAGTAGGGAGGTCTCCAGTAGGTAAGATTACAAGAAGACAAGGGTCATGGATTCATCTGGATCCAAGAAGTCTAGAACTCCTCCATGTGGAACTCCAGCCAATTTCATCTATAAGAACTATAGACCAAGAATATGTGCTTTTCTAGAGAAATTGGTGAAACTTACCAAAGGTAACTCAGAGACATATTCACTAGAGCATGAAAGTCTTAAACTATATAAAATTGTTCACTTTCAAGGTGCGATAGAGTAAAAAAAAGATTACAAATGCCACAGAAACAATGGAGAATGTATGTTTGGCATGCAGAGCTTCTAAAAGACTAGATGAGAATATATGCATTCTCTAAAATCCTTACAAAAGGCAAAAGAAAAGTGTAAGCAATTAATTGATTAGAAATAACAGTATATTGACTCTCTCCAACTACACTTTCTCTCTTTCTATTCTTCTCTGCCTGCTCTGAATCTACTAACATTTTAGCTTAGTTACCTTCTCACCCTAAAAATAAAAACAAAATTAAACAAGTGCCTTACAAAATTAGGCCTTCAGAACAATCAGATGTGCTTCTTTAACCACCTGTTCATTTTGATCAAAATCTCGAGCACAGAGAAAAAGTGAAATGTTTTCTTGTCCCAAAGGAAACTTCCATAAAATTGCCAAGAAGTTTAGAATACTCACTGGAGTAAATGATCCAAGACTATGACCTTTGGCAACTTTACATTTACATGATACTGGGACCTGGTAAACCCTGAAAATAGATGGCTAAAGCCAAACGGGAGGTACTGAGAAATATATCAAAGATTTGATTACTTAATCTTCCAAGATAGACAAAGAAAAGGGTTAAGAAAATAACCTCTTAAAACCCAAAGTACTTCCTAAAAAACTAAACAAACCCTAACTGATCATTCAATCCTGTGAAAAGAAAAAGGATGGGCCAGGCAAGGTGGCTCGTGCCTGTAATCCCACCACTTTGGGAGGCTGAGGTGGGTGGATCACGAGGTCAGGAGATCGAGACCACCTGAACACGGTGAAACCCTGTCTCTACTAAAAATACAAAAATTAGCCAGGCGTGTTGGTGGGCGCCTGTAGTCCCAGCTCCTCGGGAGGCTGAGGCAGGAGACTGGCATGAACCTGAGAGGCAGAACTTGCAGTGAGCCCAGACTGTGCCACTGCACTCCAGCCTGGACAACAAAGCGAGACTGTCTCAAAAAACAAACAAACAAAAAAAGAACCTGTTTCTGACTATAAGTAAAGGTTAGAAGTATTATTTATAAAAGATTCTAGTCTATCCATGCTGAGTCCATGAAAATGCTCTGTTTGCCCTACTTATTAATGAGCTCCACACTGAACTCAGTAATCTAGTTAAAGAAACACAAATTGGGTTGAGAAGCAGCCTGTGTAGCTGAATTAGTCTCCAAAATACACCTTTCTGGCACAAGGACTATTTCAGCCAGTTATTGTGAGACCCTTTTGTTAGGAAAAAGAAATCAATATATAAAGAATATCTCCATTTGAAAGTGTGGATCTCTCTCTGCACAAGAAAGCAAAAAAAAAAAAAAAAGGCTAAATCACTAGAAACTTTTACACTGGAGAGGTCTCAGCTTAAATCTATAGAACAAATCTTACCTTTGTTTACGTTGCTTTTTTTGGCCATCTTATTTTAACTGGGCCTTTACCTACACCATTCTTTCTGAAAATGATGGTATTAAAGCACAGGTTTAAACTCTGTGCATTTGAGATGTAATTTTTTTGCCTTGTCTTACCTAAGAGCCATTCCTGGAACCCACATGTACAAAAAGTCAGCCCTCCATAGGCATGGGTTTTGCATCCCAGGAATACTGTATTTTCTATTTGCATTTGGCTGAAAAAATATTGGTGTATATGTGGACCTCCACCTTTCAAACCTGTGTTGTTCAAGGGTCAACTTTATTTAGAAACTGGCAAATAAAAAATCTTAAAACTTCTTTTCACAAATAGTAGTAGAAAGTGTTAACTATCAATGAAGAAAATTTTATTTCATCGACCTTCTGATTAATATTATTTTATAAACTACTAGTGAGTTTTTTATTATTGTACATAGTACATGACATAAATTTGCAAACAGAAGCTGATATCATTTGAATTTGTTTCCCTACCCAAATCTCACGTAACTATAATCCCCAATGTTGGAGGAGGGGCCTGAGGGAGGTAATTGGATCATGGGGGCAGATTTCCTGCTTGATGTTCTTGTGATAGTGAGTGAGTTCTCATGAGATCTGATTGCTTAAAACCGTGTAGCACCTCCTGCTCTGTTCTCTTCCTCCTGCTCCAGGCATGTGGAAAGTACCTGTTTCCCCTTTGCCTTCCACCATGATTATAGGTTTCCTGAGACCTCTGCAGCCATGCTTCCTGGACAGCCTGCAGCACTGTGAGTCAATTAAACCTCTTTTTTTTTCTTTCTTTTTTCTTTTTTTTTTTTTCAGATGGAGTCTTACTCTGTTGCCCAGGCTGGATTGCAGTGGTACAATCCATCCGCTCACTGCAACCTCTGCCTCCTGCGTTCAAGTGATTCTTCTGCCTCAGGCTCCCTAGTAGCTGCAATTAGAGGCATCCACCATCATGCCGGGCTAATTTTTGTATTTTTAGTAGAGATGGGGTTTCACCTTGTTGGCCAGGCTGGTCTTGAACTCCCAAGCTCGAGTGATCCACCAGCCTTGGCTTCCCAAAGTGTTGGATTACAGACATGAGACACCACATCGGGTCAAACCTCTTTTCTTTATAAATTACTTAGTTTTAGATAGTTCTTATATAACAATGTGAGAACAGACTAATACAGAAGCTATATGATCTGTATTTCCTTCTGTCTATGTGCTTATGCACATCTATGTATGTATGCAATCTATATGTGATATTCTTCTATCTACAGATGGTATTGACAAAATTAACTTTTAAAAGAGCTTTATTTAATTGGCTTAAGGAAAACTAAGAGCTTATATAAATTAAGTACAGTCATGTGTTGCTTAACAATGAGGATACCATACGTTCTGAGAAATGAGCCATTAGAGGATTTTGTCACCATGCAAATGTAACCAGTGTAGTCAGTTTGCTAGGTTTCTCTAAAAGTAACCCTTCCCTCCCTTCGTTTCTTGCTACACATATATCTAACTACCTGTTCACTGGAGAACTCCAAAGGCTAATCTTAAAACAAACCAGGCATGGGCGGGTGCAGTGGCTCAAGCCTGTAATCTCAGCACTTTGGGAGGCTGAGGCGAGCGGATCATAAGGTCAGGAGATGGAGACCATCCTGGCTAACACGGTGAAACCCCATGTATACTAAAAATACAAAAGATTAGCCGGCGTGGTGGTGGGCGCCTGTAGTCCCACTACTCGGGAGGCTGAGGTAGGAGAATGGCGTGAACCCAAGAAGCGGAGCTTGCAGTGAGCTGAGACTGCGCCACTGACTCCAGCCTGGGTGACAGAGCCAGACTCCATCTCAAACAAACAAATAAACAAAAAACACAATCCTGGCATGAAGTAGAGATGGCAGTTGCACAGTTGATCCATAACCTGATACCAGCCAGGCCTCTGGATAGTCCATTACTCAAGATAACCACTGGATGACAAGCAGATCTATACCCCACACCACTCATGCACCTAGTTTCCATGCCACCTTTCCTCTTAAAGCCCCTTTAGTTAGCCTGAAAGTTTGCCATGGCTTTTTGAGACCAGAATATGGCTGTCTCCCAAGCAGTTACCACTTGAATAAACCTGCTTTCCTTCCACCAAACCTCACTTCCAGTGTCTGGCTTTCTGAGCAGCAAGCAGCCAAACGTGAGTTTGGTTACACAAACATTATAGAGTGTATTTACACAAAACTAGCCAGCATGGTCTGTTATATACCTAGGCTACCTAGTGTAGCCATTTGCTCCTAGCCACAAGCCTATATAGGAGGTTATTGTACTGGATGCTGTAAGCATTTGTAACACAAAAGTATATAGAAAAAGATATGCTATAAAAGATTTTTTAAATGGTGCATTTGCATAGAGTACTTATCATAAATGGACCTTGCAGGATTGGAAATTGCTCTGAGTGAGTCAATGAGTGAGTGGTAAGTGAAGGCGAAAAACAAGACATCATTGGGCACTACTGTAGACTTTATAAACACTGTACACTTAGGTTACCCTAAATTTATATAAAAACTTTCTTTAATAATAAATTAACTTTAGCTTACTCTTTTTTACTTTATAATCTTTTTTAATTTTTTTAACTTTCAGACTTTTATAATAACAGCTTAAAACACAAACACGTTGTACAATGGTACAAAAATATTTATTTTAAAAATCCTATAGCTTTTTTCTATTTTCAAATGTTTTTTAACTTTTTAAATTTTTGTTAAAAACTAAGACAAAGTACATATGTTAGCCTAGGCCTACACGGGGCAAGGATCATCAAGATCACTATCTTCCACCTCCACATCTTGTCCCACTGGAGGTTTTTCATGGTCAATAACATGTATGAAGCTGCTGTCTCCTATGATGATAAGGCTTCTTCTGGAATACCTCTTGCAAGACCTACCTGAGGCTGTTTTACAGCAATTTTTAAAAATAAGTACAAGAAGTACAGTCTAAAATAATGATAAAAAGTACAGTTCAGTATAGCAGTGAAGTAATGTAACAATGTGTAAGAAGGCAGGAACTAGGGAGGGGCAAGGAAGAAATCCAACTCATTGAATGTGGTGATCTGGTGAGTTTCAGATATTCGATACTTTTTTTGAGAGGCCTGAAGGATGTTTCCTGAGGAAGGAACTCAGATAAAACAAATATAAGTTTTAAACTTTAAGACCAGAAGGGTGGATTTCTACGTTTATTTTTAAAAAAAAAAAAACTATCTATGGAACGATTGGGTCCATTTCCATTTATGACCAGTGTCATGCATTATGTACTATACATAATCGTTTGTGCTATAATTTACATGACTGGCAGTTCAGTTGGTTTGTTTACAAAAACACATAGACATGTAGTATCATATAAGCATGTGAGTAATGCATTACACTACAAACCATGCTACAAAGCCATTAAGTAACAGGGCTTTTTCAACTTCGTTATAACCTTATGAGACCTCTTTTTATACACAGTCCTTCACTTACTGAAATGTCATTTTGCAGCACATCAGTACTTTTCTTAAACTCTTGGAATTACAGAAACTAACTCAAAATGTGTTTCAAGTTCTCATGATTGGTAAATCTTTGGTAAATAAGATTAGTTTAATATTGTTCATTTATTAAAAATAGCTGTGGCCAGGCGTGGTGGCTCACGCCTGTAATCACAGCACTTTGGGAGGCCAAGGGAGGCTGATTGCCTGAGGTCAGGAGTTTGAGACCAGCCTGGCCAACATGGTGAAACCCTGTCTCTACTAAATATGCAAAAATTAGCCCGGTGTAGTGATGCGTTCCTGTAATCCCAGCTACTCGGGAGGCTGAGGCAGGAGAATCACTCAAACCGCGGAGGGAGGCGGAGGTTGCAGTGAGCTGAGATTGCGCCACTGCACTCCAGCCTGGGCAACAGAGTGAGACTCTGGTTCAAAAAAAAAAAAAAACTGCATCTTCTGAGTTTTCAGTTTTAGGTATAATATGAGCTAAATATGTTTATTTTACCTGGATTTACTAGGCAGATACATTTATCTCTACTAGATATTTAATATCATAAATAAAATATGTGACGTGCAGTGTGCATTACTAATATATTTCAAGCACAAACAAAAAAAAAAACCAGTATAGTTAACTTTTTAGGATTCTTGCTTTAATGATGGCTGTCTAACATGTGCATGCAGTGAAAATACCTATAGGGAAATAACTTGATGATGGTTAGCTTTGTTTGATGTTATGTCTACTTGAAAACAGTTTTTCAGATCTCTTTGGTAACTTATTCCCTTGCACTTTTACTCAGTTAAATTAAATAATGAATATTTATTGAATATCTAAATCACTTTCCAAATCAGATAAATACTGAAACAATAATTGTGGAACGTAAGTTTTTCTACACTTGGCTTTTTATTACAGAAGAAAAAAAGATATTTGGGTCTGTTAGTAAACATGAACTGTGCCATATTGAAAGAGAATAGGCAAAACTGAATAGATACAAGAAAGGTGGCCGGGTGCGGTGGCTCATGCCTGTAATCCCAGCACTTTGGGAGGCCGAGATGGGCAGATCACGAGGTCAAGAGATCAATATCATCCTGGCCAACATGATGAAACCCTGTCTCTACTAAAAATACAAAAATTACCCAGGTGTGGTGGTGCACGCCTATAGTCTCAGCTACTCAGGAGGCTGAGGCAGGAGAATTGATTGAACTTGGGAGCTGGAAGTTGCAGTGAGCTGAGATCGTACCACTGCACTCCAGCCTGTTGACAGAGCCAGGGTCAGTCTCAAAATAAATAAATAAATAAAAATAAAAAGTAAAGTTGTATGTTTGTGGAAAAATAATCAAATAATGTTAGGAAAGGAATTGTATCTGTGGTTAAGATGGCTAAGATTTGAATGGATTTGTTTATAAGTTATTTTAAAAAATAATCTGCCTTAATATCAAAAGTCCACTGAACTACAACCAGAATTTGATCTTCTCTTTTAAACTAGTTGTGAAAGTTTTTTCTTTACCTTTAAGTAACTCACTTAGGAGAAAAATTCTGTGTTTTATTAAAATAATTTTCTGTGCTTCATGTTATTAGGTCTTCAAATACTTAAGAAAACTGACTCCTCTTTATTCAAATAGTGAAAGGATAATCTTCCCTAAAACTATGTAACTTTCTGCATTTGCCTTTGAAGTCTTTTAACTATCACTCTGGTTAAATAAGTGACTATTGTTTCAAAGTGACCTGTGATTGTCTTTTAAACCTTTGATATGTTTTAAAACTTTGATATTTTTTTTTACAAACTTTCCAAAATTAAGTTCTAAATTAAGTATTTTTGACCTTGAACTAACTTTGAGAATTTCTAGGGATTTCTGGAATATATAAAAATTATTTCTCCCTCTTTATAAAAGGAACGGTATCACACTAATTAGACTTATTTGATATGTTAAATTTGTATGGGAAGCATTGTCAAATAAAAAATGTTGTTGAACCTTCTTTGAATTATATTTATATGGATATGTTATGAGCGTCACAGAAATTACATGAAATTTCTAAAAATTTGGTGTGTCCTGACACTTTTATCAAGCATAATTTTGGTATTGTGTTAAAATATTGTATGCCATAGAAATATCCAAATTTCCTTGTCAATTTCATCATTATTATAATGAACTCTCTCATCAGATCTTTAACTATGTCCATTTTAAGCATTGATGTCCGTAGATGGTTACTTGTTTTACTCTGATATTCGGAAAGCTTTTGCAAGCATCTGTAGTCCTAAAATGTTTCATCATCAAGAAGATTCATGAAAAAGACTCTAACAAATACAGGTTTCTAACTTTAAGATCACACCATTGAACTAGGTAAAGAATTTCCAGGACTCTAATGAAGAAACTGATTGGTTCGTAAAACTGCTAACCCAACAACAGGCAGAACAAGAATTGATTACATGGGACTGAACAAATAGATTATTAATTTTATGGCCTTTTTGATTGAAACATTGCTGGCTCTTTAATGTTTTACTTTTTCAGATTTAAGGAAACCGTTTTCTTTTCCCTTAAGCTATCTATAACTTACAGCAATTTGATAAAGTATACCTCTGTGAAAAAAGATGAAATAATTACTTTTTCTTTTTACCTGATCCCTCTAGAATTCAAAAGCTATCTGTGAGTATTCTTACTTTATGACAATATCATTATTTGCATAAGTTCAATAGGAATCTGCTTGCCTTGTAACAGGAGACAACTGGAAACTTTGGTTATACAGTATCATTAAGGCTTTAAATGGGACGTTACATTTGAGAATGTGCATAGAATCAGATATGATCAGACAGTTTTAAAAAACTAAGGTTGACTTTATGTAGCCAATAAAGGCCCTTGTAAATAACTGGCCTGACATCTGGCGTTAAAGTTTCCCAAGCCTCGTGAAAGAAGGCCCTAGAACCTCAAAAATATTTCGCGATTCTTAAAAACAGAAGGATTGCCCTACATTTGTAGGTATTACAGGAAAATTCTTATGGCAAGTCTTTGGCTTACTAGCAGGGAGAACACTTTTAAAAGTCTAATCAGAGATTCCTTTTTAAAAGCAGACTTAAAAGGGCCTATATGGTTGATCACTGTTCTTGCTACACTTGTGTAAATAATCAAGTCAAGTTTAATGAGACTAGATCTGTTTTGCAAACAAATTGGTCTTTCTCTGATTATCTGTGGTAGAAATGTAGGCATCTGTGGAGATGCATATTCATATAATCTTTTTAAAATATTGCATCTTGGATAGCTAAAGCAAATACTTTATCTTTTAGTCAAATAATCTAAATAGAAAAATTATAGTACTTCATGGACAGGCATCAATAAATATCCATTTAAAGAATAAATGAATGAGAAATTTTTTATTTTTTTAAAGATTAATAATTTTCCAAATTGCAAATTTAAGAACCACAAAATATATTTTGACTAAAAGTACTAAAACATTAATATTTTAAAGTTTGACCAGAAAACAACTTTTTTCATATTTATTCTTCACTGAAATAAAATCATTTTTAAAATTTTTTATTATGAAACATATTACCTATATTACCGTTCTTGAGTTGTGTCTTTTACAACAAACTATGGAATGTAAATAAAGTGTTTTCCCAAGTTCTGCGAGCTGTTCTAGCAAATTATCAAATCCGAGGAGAGGGTGGTAGAAGCCTCTGATTTATAGCCAGTCAGTCAAAGTACATGAGACCCAGATTTGCAATTAGCATCAAAAATGGTGTTAGTCATGTGACACCAAAGCATTTAACTTGTGTGACCTGATGCTAACTCTAGGTAAATAGTATCAGAATTGGATTAAATTGTGAGACACACAGCTGATATCCAGAGAGATATAAAACTGCTTCATGTGAAAAAAAAAGCACATTTGCTATCAGAAGTGTTATATGTGTAGAGAAATGGTGTTTTCTTTTAGCTAGATCCCTAGGGGTAGTTAGGTTATAGGTTATGTATGTACTCATATATTAGTTAATGCCTATTTTCCTAAAATTAATTAATTAATTTATTTATTTATTGAGATGGAGTTTCACTCTTGTTGCCCAGGCCAGAGTGCAATGGCACAATCTTGGCTCACTGTAACCTCTGCCTCCCAGGTTCAAGCGATTCTCCTGCCTCAGCCTTCCAAGTAGCTGGGATTACAGGCATGTACTACCATGCCCAGCTAATTTTTTGTGTTTAGTAGATATGGGGTTTCACCATGTTGGTCAGGCTAGTCTAGAACTCCTGACCTCAGGTGATCCACCTGCCTTGGCCTCCCAAAGTGCTGGGATTGCAGACATGAGCCACTGCCCACGGCCCCTATTTTCCTAAAATTTACACCACCTAAAGTGAGTGGAATTCTAATTAATCAATATCCTCTCCATAAATCTGACATTATTAAATTTTCATTTTTGCCTAATCTGATGGTAATGAAATATTATAATAATTTTAGTTTAATTTCTCTTAATAAGCTTGAGCATCACGTTATGTTAATCAGCTGTATTTCTTCTTAAATAAAATACCTGCTTATTTTAGTTCCCTATTGTAGCTCTAATTATCACAAATGCAATAGCTCAAAACATACATTTGTTATCTTATAATTCTTGAGGCTAAAAGTTTGAAATGAGCCTTATGGAACTTTGTGATATTATAATATATAATAAAAATGTGATATTATAAAATATAATAAGAAAAATATATTTGATCTCTACACACTCCTCCTTTTTTTATATACATAGTCCCTAAAACCCTGAGAATCTTAAAGTGATTAGTGCCTTTTTGTATGCTGATTAGATCCTGGGGGACTAGCTGGGGTATCCTGGATAGCCTCCTGGTGAGGACTTGTCAGGGGAACCAACCTAGTGAAGAAAGGTTTGCAATTTTCAACCTATGGGGAAGGAAGAGAAGCTGGAAGATGAATTAATCACCAATAGCCACGGATGTAGTCAATCATGCTTACATAATAAAACTTCTGTACAGAACCATAAAGGACAGGGTTCCGGGAGTTTCCAGGTTGCTGAACTCCTGAAGATGCTGGGAAGGTGGAGCACCCTGAGGCATCATGGAAGCTCCAGGCTCCTTCCTCCCTATCTTGCTCTTGCATCTTTCATCTGACTGTTTATTTATATGTTTTTATATGCTTTTATAACACACTGGTAAATGTAAGTAAAGTATTTCCCAGACTTCTCTGAGCAATTCTGGCAAATAACTGAACCTGAGACGGTGTCATGGTACCTCTAATTTATAGTCAGTCAATCAGAAGCACAGGTTAAAACAATCTAGGATATTGGTTGGCATTCGAAGTTGGAAAGGAGGCAGTCTTCAGGGACTGAGCCCTTAACCTGTAGGGTTTGCACTACAGTTAGTGACAGAACTGAATTAAATTATAGGACACCCAGTTGGTGCTGAAGAATTGCTTGATACGGAAAACCTCACAGATTTTGATGACCAGAAGCATCCTCTGTTGAGAGTGTAGTTGGAGAAAAACGTTTGCCTTTCTGCCTTTTTCTATTAATACAGGCTTGAATAAAGACGTCAGCATGGCTGGTATTCCTTTTGAAGGCTCTCTGGGAAAATCAATTTTCTTACCTTTCTCAGCTTCTAGGATAGCCACAAAAAATATAGAATTCGTATATTCTTCCATAAAAAAATTATTTTTATGTACTATATTGAATCTTTTCAGATTTTTGGATTATCTTTTTATTATACTTCAAGTTCTAGGGTACATGTGCACAACATGCAGGTTTGTTATATATGTATACATGTGCCATGTTGGTGTGCTGCACCCATTAACTCATCATGTACATTAGGTATATCTCCTAATGCTATCCCTCTCCCCTCCCCCATCCCCACCATAGGCCCCGGTGTGTGATGCTCCCCTTCCAGTGTCCAAGTGATCTCATTGTTCAATTCCCACCTATGAGTTAGAACATGTGGTATTTGGTTTTCTGTTCTTGTGATAGTTTGCTGAGAATGATGGTTTCCAGCTTCATCCATGTCCCTACAAAGGACATGAACTCATCCTTTTTTATGGCTGCATAGTATTCCACATATTGTCATGTAATTCTCGTGTCATGGTTTTCATCTCTATCAGTTCGTTTATGGCCTTCTCTGCATTGATTATTCTAGTTATCCATTCTTCCATTCTTTTTTCAAGATTTTTAGTTTCTTTGTGCTGGGTACGTAGTTCCTCCTTTAGCTCTGAGAAGTTTGATCAACTGAAGCCTTCTTCTCTCAACTCGTCAAAGTCATTCTCCATCCAGCTTTGATCCATTGCTGGCAATGAGCTGTGTTCCTTTGGAGGGGGAGATGCGCTCTGATTTTTTGAATTTCCAGCTTTTCTGCCCTGCTTTTTCCCATCTTGTGGTTTTATCTGCCTTTGGTCTTTGATGATGGTGACATACTGATGGGGTTTTGTTGTGGGTGTCCTTTCTGTTTGTCAGTTTTCCTTCTAACAGTCAGGACCCTCAGCTGTAGGTCTGTTGGAGTTTGCTTGAGGTCCACTCCAGACCCTGTTTGCCTGGTATCAGCTGTGGAGGCTGCAGAAGATAGAATATTGCTGCACAGTGAGTGTTGCTGTCTGATTCTTGCTCTGGAAGCTTTGTCTTATGGGTGTACCCTCGCATGTGAGGTGTGAGGTGTCAGACTGCACCTAGTGGTGGATGTCTCCCAGTTAGGCTACTCAGGGGTCAGGGACTCACTTGAGCAGGCAGTCTGTCCATTCTTAGATCTCAACCTCCATGCTGGGAGATCTATTGCTCTCTTCAAAGCTATCAGACAGGGGCATTTACTTTTGCCAAGGTTTCTGCTGCTTTTTGTTTAGCTATGCCCTGTCCCCAGAGGAGGAGTCTACAGAGGCAGTCTGGCCTCCTTGAGCTGTGGTGGACTCCACCCAATTCGAGCTTCCTTGCAGCTTTGTTTACCTACTTAAGCCTCAGCAATGCGGGCACCCCTCCCTCAGCCTGGCTGCCGCCCTGCAGTTAGATCTCAGACTGCTGTGCTAGCAATGAGGGAGGCTCCATGGGCGTGGGACCCTCCGGGCCAGGTGTGGGATATAATTCCTGGTGTTCCGTTTGCTAAGACCCTTGGTAAAGCGCAGTATTAGGGTGGGAGTTACCCAATTTTCCAGGTGTTGTGTGTCTCAGGTTCCCTTGGCTAGGAAAAAGGATTCCCTTCCCCGTTGCACTTCCCAGGTGAGGCGATGCCTCGCCCTGCTTCAGCTCTCGCTGGTCGGGCTGCACCAGCTGACCAGCACTGATTGTCTGGCACTCCCCAGTGAGATGAACCCAGTACCTCAGTTGAAAATGCAGAAATCACGTGTCTTCTGTGTCACTCAGGCTGGGAGCTGGAGGCTGGAGCTGTTCCTATTCGGCCATCTTGGGCATGCCTCCTCAGATTATCTTTTATAATACTTTTGCCTTGAAGACTATTTTGTCTGATATTAACACAGATGTACTACCTTGTTTTGATTAATATCTGCTTAATATATCTTTCTATAAACATTTATTCTCAAGCCTCCTGTGTTGTAATGCATTAGATGAATATATTTTAAATTCATGCCATTGAGTGTATTTTTTATATCCAGTTGGTATTCTTTGTCACTTTAGACAATTAGGGCCATTTATACTTATTGTGATTATAGTATATTTGGGTTTATTTCTAGAACTTAATTCTGTGGTAATACTTTTTTTCCCCCATGTGTATGTGCATGCATGTATGCGTGTGTGTGTGTGTGTATTTTGTGCCTTCTTCTGGATCAATGGATTATTTTACTGTTTCTGATTCTACTTTTCTCCCATTTGTTTGAATGTGCTATGCTGTTTGTTATTCTTTAGTTTTTAAAATTTTTTAGTTAAAAAATAATTGTTAATTTTATGAACACACAGTATGTGTATGTATTTATAGGATATATGAGATTTTTATATAGATATACAATAGATATACAATGTATAATAATCATATCAAGGTAAATGGGGTTTCAGTCACCTCAAGAATTTATTATTTCTTAGCGCTATAAATATTACAATTTGACTACTTCAGTTATTCCAAAATGTACAACAAATTACTGCTAACTGTAGTCAACTTGTTGTGCTATCAAATATTAGATCTTATTCTTTGTATCTAACTATATTTTTGTATGCATTAACCATCCCCATTTCCCATATCCTCCCCTGCAACTACCCCTCCAAGGCTCTGGTAACCATCATTCTGCTTTCAATTTCCATGAGTTCAATTGTTTTAATTTTTAGCTCCACAAATAAGTGGAAACATGCAAAGTCTGTCTTTCTGTGCCTGACTTATTTCACTTAACCTAATGTCCTCCAGTTCCATCTATGTTGTTGCAAATGACAAGATCTTATTCTTTAAGGGCTGAACAGTATTCTATTGTGTGTAGGTAGCACAATGGAATACTGTTTTTTTTAATCCATTTATCTGTTGATGGACGTTTAGGTTGCTTCCAAATCTTGGCTTTTGTGAATAGTGCTTCAATAAATATGAGAGTGCAGATATTTATTTGATATACTGATTTCCTTTCCCTTGGGTATATTCCCAATAAGGAGCTTGCTGGATCATATGGCAGTTCCATTTTTAGTTTTGTTTTGTTTTGTTTTGTTTTGTTTTCCAGGAAGCTCCATACTCTTGTCCATAGTTGCTGTGCTAATTTACATTTTTACCAACATCGTTTGAGTATTCCCCTTTCTCCACATCTTTGCCAGCATTCTCTATTACCTGGCTTTTGGATAAAAAACATTTTAACTGGGGTAAGATGATATCTTATGGTAGTTTTGATTTGCGTTTCTCTGATGATCAATGAGGTTGAGTACCTTTTCATATGTCCATTTTCCATTTGTATATCTTCTTTTAGAAATGTCTGTTCAAATGTTTTGCCCATTTTTTAATGAAATTATTGGATTATTTCATATAGACTTGTTTAAGCTCCTTATGTATTATGGTTATTAATCTTTTCTGAGATGAATAGGTTGCAAATATTTTCTCCTATTCTGAGCTGTCTCTTCACTTTATTGATTGCTTCCTCTGCTATCTGGAAGCTTTTTAATTTGAGGTGATCCCATTTGTCCATTTTTGTTTTGATTGTCTGTGCTGTTGGGGTGTTACTCCAGAAATATCCAACCAGGCCAATGCCCTGTAGAGTTTTCCCAGGGTTTTCTTTTAGTATTTTCATACTTTGGGATCTTAGATTTAAGTCTTTCATCTATTTTCATTTTATTTTTATACATAACGAGAGATGGAGGTCTAGTTTTGTTTTTATGCATATGGATATCCAGTTTTCCTAGCAC
The DNA here is from genome assembly GCF_049350105.2 of Macaca mulatta. Taxonomy (NCBI): domain Eukaryota; kingdom Metazoa; phylum Chordata; class Mammalia; order Primates; family Cercopithecidae; genus Macaca; species Macaca mulatta. Next base: position 50,449,707 of record NC_133409.1, on the reverse strand, counting down.
CATTCATTGAAGAGACATTTCCCCCAATGCATGTTCTTGATACTTTTGTCAAAAATGAGTTCACAGTAGATGCATAAATTTATGTGTGGATTCTCTATTTTGTTCCATTGTTTTGTGTGTCTGTTTTTAATGCTAACACCATATTGTTTTGATTACTATAACTCTGTAGTATAATTTGAAATCCAGTAATGTGATTGCTCCAGTTTTTGCTCAGGGTGGTTTTGGATATTCTTGTTCTTTTGTGGTTCCATATAAATTTTAGATTAATTTTTTCTATTTATGTGAATAACATCATTGGTATTTTCATAGGAATTACATTGAATCTTTAGATTGCTTTGGATAGAATAGAGATTTTAACAATATTGATTTCCAGTCCATGAATGTGGAATATCTTTTCATTTTTTGTATCCTCTGCAATATCTTTCATCAATGATTCATAACTTTAATTGTAGAGATCTTTCACTTCTTTAATTGAGTTATTGCCTAGGTACTTAGTTTTATTTGTAGCTATTGTAAATCGAATTACTTTTTAGTTTCTTTTTCAGATTGTTTTTTGTTGGCATATAGAAATGCTACTTATTTTGTATATTTATTTTATATCTTTCAATTTTACTGAATTGCTTTATCAGTTCAAATAATTTTTTGGTGAAGTCTTTAAGTTTCTCTAAATATAAGATTATATCATCTGCAAACAGGAATAATTGGACTTATTCCTTTCCAATTTGGATGCCTTTTATATCTTTCACTTGTCTGGTTGCTCTAGCTAGGATTTCCACTACTATGTTGAACAACAGTGGTAAAGATGGGCATCCTTGTCCTATTCTACATCTTAAAACAAAGGCTTTCAGTTTTTCCTTGTTTAGTATGATACTAGCTATCTGTCTGGCAAATATAGTTTTTATTGAGTTGAGATATGTTTCATCTGTACGCATTTTTTAAGGTTTTTTCATGAAGGGGTGTCAGATTTTACCAAATGCATTTTCAGCATTAGTTGAAATGATCATATGATTTTTCTCCTAAATTCTCTTAATATGATGTGTCACATGGATTGATTAGTGTTTGTTGAACTATCCTTTGCATATATGGGATGAATCCCATTTGGTCATGATGAATGATCTATTGAATGTGTAGTTAAATTCAGTTTGCTAGTATTTTGTTGAATGTTTTTGCATCAATGTTTGGCCTGTAGTTTTTTTTCTTTTTGTTTGTTTGTTTTTTATGTGTCTTTGGTTTTAATATAAGGGTAATACTGGCCTTGTAGAATGAGTTTGGAAGTATTCCCTCCTTTATTTTTTTGGAGTAGTTTGAGTTGGATTGGTATTAGTTCTTCTTTAAATGTTTGAAAGAATTCAACAGTAAAGTCATTGAGTCTTAGGCTTTTGTTTGCTGGAAGCATTTTTGTTATAGCTTCAATTTCATTATTGGTCATTGGTCTATTCAGATTTTGGATTTTCCCATAGTTCAATCTTTGTAGGTTGTATGTGTCTAGGATATATCCATTTCTTTTAAGTGTTTCGATTTGTTGGCATATTGCTCATGTTAGTCTCTAATGATTCCTTGCATTTCTGTGATATCAGTTGTTATGTTTCCTTTTTCATCTGTGATTTTTATTTACTTGGGATGTCTTTCTTTTTTCTTAATCAGGCTGGCTAAAGTTTTGTGGATTTTGTTTATCTTTTCAAAAAGTCAACTTCTGTTTTGTTGATATTTTAATTATTTTTTCATTTCAATTTCATGTATGTATGCTCTGGTCTTTATTACTTCTTTTCTTCTACTAAATTTGTGTTCAGTTTTACTTTTCCAGTTTATTTTTATTTTTATGGGCATGTAGTAGTTGTATATATTTATGGAGTTCATGAAATTTTTTTATTGTTTTATTTTTTTGAGATGGAGTCTTGCTCTGTCACCAGGCTGGAGTACAGTGGCACAATCTCAACTCACTGCAACTTCCAATTCCTGGGTTCAAGCGATTCTCCTACCTCAGCCTCCCGAGTAACTGGGATTACAGGTGCCCACCACCACGCCAGGCTAATTTTTGTATTTTTAGTAGAGACAGGGTTTTGCCATGTTGGCCAGGATGGTCTCGATCTCTTGACCTCGTGATCCACCTGCCTTGGCCTCCCACAGGGCTGGGATTACAGGTGTGAGCCACTGCACTGGGTCTGAAATATTTTTTTGCTGTTTTTTGTTTTTTGTTTTTTTTTTTTTTGAGATGGAGTTTCACAGGATCTCAGCTCACTGCAACCTCCACCTCCTGGGTTCAAGAGATTCTCTTAACTCAGCCTTCCGACTAGCTGGGATTACAAGCATGAGCTGCCACACCTGGCTAGTTTTGCATTTTTAGTGGAGACAAAGTTTCTCCATGTTGGTCAGGCTGGTCTCAAACTCCTGACCTCAGGTGATCTGCCTGCCTCAGCCTCCCAAAGTGCTGGGATTACTGGTATGAGCCACCGCACCTGGCCAAAATGTACTCCTTTGAAAGGTCTCACTGAGATTCAAACTCGGATTGCTGGATTCAAAGTCCAGAGTGCTAACCATTGCACCATGGGACCAACCCAAAATGTTTTAATACAAGCATGCTATGTGAAATATCACATCATGGAGAATGAAGTATCCATCCTGTTAAGCATTTATGCTTCATGTTACAAACAATCCAATTACACTCTTTTAGTTATTTTATAATATACAATCAAGTTATTATTGACTAGAGTCACACTGTTGTACTATCAAATAGTAGGTCTTATTCATTCTTTCCAACTACTTTTTCTTTTCTTTTTTTATTATTATACTTTAAGTTTTGGGATACATGTGCAGAAAGTGCAGGTTTGTTACATTGGTATACACGTGCCATGGTGGTTTGCTGCACCCGTCAAATCATCATCTACATTAGATATTTCTCCGAATGCTATCTCTCCACTAGCCCCAGAATGGGGTTTCACCATGTTAGCCAGGATGGTCTCAATCTCTTGACCTTGTGATCTACCCACCTGGGACCCAGTGTGTGATGTTCCCCTCCCTGTGTCAATGTGTCTCATTGTTCAACTCCCACTTATGAGTGAGAACATGTGGAGTTTGGTTTTCTATTCCTGTGTCAGTTTGCTGAGAATGATGGTTCCCAGCTTCATCCATGTCCCAGCAAAGGACATTAGCTCATCCTTTTTATGGCTGCACAGTATTCCATGGTGTATATATGCCACATTTTCTTTATCTAGTCTATCACTGATGGGCATTTGGGTTGGTTCCAAGTCTTTGCTATTGTGATTAGTACTGCAATAAACATACGTGTGCATGTGTCTTTATACTAGAATGATTTGTAATCCCTAGGGCATATACCAGTAATGGGATTGCTGAGTCGAATGGTATTTCTGGTTCCAGATCCTTGAGGAATCACCACACTGTCTTCCACAATGGTTGAACTAATTTACACTCCCACCAACAGTGTAAAAGTGTTCCTATTTCTCCACATCCTCTCCAGAATCTGCTGTTCCCTGACTTTTTAGCCATCACCATTCTAACTGATGTGAGATGGTATCTCACTGTGTTTTTGATTTGCATTTCTCTAATGACCAGTGATGATGAGCTTTTTTTCAAATGTTTGTTGGCTGCATAAATGTCTTCTTTTGAGAAGTGTCTGTTCATATCCTTTGCCCACTTTTTGATGGGTTCGTTTGTTTGTTTTTTATTGCAAATTTATTTCAGTTCCTTGTAGATTCTGGATATTAGCCTTTTGTCAGATGGATATTTTGCAAAAATTTTCTCCCATTCTGTAGATTGCCTGTTCACTCTCATGATAGTTTCTTTTGCTGTGCACAAGTTCCTTAGTTTAATTAGATCTTATTTGTCAATTTTGGCTTTTGTTGTCATTGCTTTTGGTGTTTTAGTCATGAAGATTTTGCCCATGCTTACATTCTGAATGGTATTGCCTAGGTTTTCTTCTAGGATTTTTATGATTCTAGGCCTTACATTTAAGTCTTTAATCCATCTCAAGTTAATTTTTGTATAAGGTGTAAGGAAAGGGTCCAGTTTCAGTTTTCTCCATATGGCTAGCCAGTTTTCCCAATACCATTTATTAAATAGGGAATCCTTTTCCCACTGCTTGTTTTTGTCAGATTTGTCAAAGATCAGATAGATGTGTGGTATTATTTCTGAGACTTCTGTTATATTCCATTGGTTATATATCTATTTTCTACCAGTACCTTGCCGTTTTGGTTAATAGAGCCTTATAGTATAGTTTGAAGTCAGGTAATGTGATGCCTCCAGTTTTGTTCTTTTTGCTTAGGATTATCTTGGCTATATGAGCTCTTTTTTGGTTCCATATGAAATTTAAAGTAGTTGTTTTCTAATTCTGTGAAGAAAGTCAATGGTAGCTTGATGGGAATAGCATTGAATATATAAATTACTTTGGACAGTATGGCCACTGTCACAATATTGATTCTTTCTATCCATTAGCATGGAATGTTTTTCCACTTGTTTGTGTCCTCTTATTTCCTTGAGCAGTGGTTTGTAGTTCTCCTTGAAGAGGTCCTTCACATCCCTTGTAAGCTGTATTTCTAGATATTTTATTCTCTTTGTAGCAATTATGAATGGGAGTTAACTCATGTTTTGGCTCTTTGTTTGTCTACTGTTGGTGTATAGGAATGCTTGTGATTTTTGCACATTGATTTTGTATCTTGAGACTTTGCTGAAGTTGCTTATCAGCTTAAGGAGATTTGGGGCTGAGATGATGGGGTTTTCTAAATATATAATCATGTCATCTGCAAACAAAGACAGTGTGAGTTCCTCTCTTCCTATTTGAATACACTTTATTTCTTTCTCTTGCCTGATTGCCCTGACCAGAACTTCCAATACTATGTTGAATAGGAGTGGTGAGAGAGGACATCCTTGTCTTGTGCCAGTTTTCAAAGGGAATGCTTCCAGCTTTTGCCCATTTAGTATATTAGCTGTGGGTTTGTCATAAATAGCTCTTATTATTTTGAGATACAGTCCATCAATACTTGGTTTATTGAGAGATTTTAGCATGAAGGGGTGTTGAATTTATTGAAGACCTTTTCTTTGTCTATTGAGATAATCATGTGGTTTTTGTTATTGGTTCTGTTTATGTGATGGATTATGTTTATCAATTTGTGTATGTTGAACCAACCTTGCATCCCAGGGATAAAGCTGAATTCATTGTGGTGGATAAGCTTTTAGATGTGCTGCTGGATTCAGTTTGCCAGTATTTTCTTGAGGATTTTCACATCAGTGTTCATCAGGAGTATTAGCCTGAAATTTTATTTAATGCAGTTTCTTCATAGTGTCTATGGTCTCTACAATTTGGCATGTTTTTCCAGTGGTTAATACCGGTGTTTCCTTTCCATATTTCGAGCTTCCTTCATGAGTTCTTGTAAGGCAGGCCTGGTGATGACACAGTATCTCAGCATTTGCTTGTTTGTAAAGGATTTTATTTGTCTTTTGCTTCTGAAGCTTAGTTTGGCTGGATATAAAATTCTAGGTTTAAAATTCTTTTCTTTAAGAATGTTGAATATTGGCCTCCACTCTCTTCTGGCTTGTAGGGTTTCTGCAGAGAGATCCACTGTTAGTCTGATGTGCTCCTCTTTGTGGGAAACCTGACCTTTCTCTCTGGCTGCCCTTAACATTTTTTCCTACATTTGAACCTTGGTGAATCTGACTATTATGTGTCTTGGGGTTGCTCTTCTTAAGGAGTATCTCTGTGGTGTTCTCTGTTTCCTGAATTTGAATGTTGGCCTGCCTTGCTAGTTTAGGGACGTTCTCCTGGATAATATCCTGAGGAGTGATTTCCAACTTGGTTTCATTCTCTCCGTCACTTTCAGGTACACCAATCAAACATAGGTTTGGTCTTTTCACATAGTCCCATGTTTTTTGGAGCCTTGTTCACTCCTTTCATTCTTTTTTCTCTAATATTGTCTACATGCTTTATTAAGTTGATCGTCAATGTCTGATATCCTTTCTTCTGGTTGCTTGATTCAGCTATTGATACTTGTGTGTGCTTCACAAAGTTCTCATGCTGTGCTTTTCAGCTCCATCAGGTCATTTATATTCTACTCTAAACTGGTTATTCTAGTTAGAAATCCCTCTAACCTTTCTTCAAGTTTCTTCGCTTCCTTGCATTTGGTTAGGACATGCTCCTTTAGCTCAGAGGAGTTTGTTACCACATTCAAAAGCCTACTTCTGTCAATTCATCAAATTCATTCTTCATCCAATTTTGTTCCCTTGCTGGTAAGGAGTTGTGATCCTTTGGAGAAGAAGAGGCCTTCTAGTTTTTAGAATTTTCAGCCTTTTTGCACTAGTTTTTCCCTCACCTTCATGGATTTATCTACCTTTGGTCTTTGATGTTGGTGAACTTTGGATGGGGTTTCTGTGTGGACATCCTTTTTATTGATGTTGATGCTATTCCTTTCTGTTTGTTAGTTTTTCTTCTAACAGTCAGGCCCCCCTGTTGCAGGTCTGCTGGAGTTTGCTGGAGGTCCACTCCAGACACTGTTTGCCTGGGTGTCACCAGCAGAGGCTGCAGAACAGTAACAATTGCTGCCTGTTCCTTCCTTTGGAAGCTTCATCTCAGAGGGGCACCCACCAGACCCTAGCCAGAGCTCTTCTGTATGAGGTGTCTCTTGACCCCTGCTGGGAGGTGTCTCCCATTCAGGAGGCATGGGAGTCAGGGACCCACTTGAGGAGGTAGTCTGTCCCTTAGCAGATCTCGAGCGCCATGCTGGGAGATCCATTGCTCCCTTCAGAGCGGGCAGGCAGGAATGTTTAAGTCTGCTGAAGCTGTGCCCACAGCCGCCCCTTTCCTCAGGTCCTCTGTCCCAGGGAGATGGCAGTTTTATCTATAGGCCTCTGACTGGTGCTGCTGCCTTTCTTTCAGAGATACCCTGCCCAGAGAGGAGGAATCTAGAGAGGCAATCTGGCTACAGCAGCTTTGTGGAGATGCAGTGGGTTCCACCCAGTTTGAACTTCCTGGCAGTTTTCTTCATGTTGTGAGGGGAAAACCACCTACAAAAGCCTCAGTAATGGCAAATGCCCCTCCCCCCACTAAGCTCAAGTGTCCCAGGTTGACTTCAGACTGCTGTGCTGGCATAGAGAATTTTAAGCCTGTCAATCTTAGCTTGCTGGGATCCATGGGGGTGGGATCCACTGAACTAGACCACTTGGTTCCCTGGCTTCAGCCCCTTTTCCAGGGGAGTGAAGGGTTCTGTCTCACTGGCATTCCAGGTGCCACTGGGGTATGAAGAAAAAAAAAAACAGTGACAATAACAACAACAAAAACTCCTGCAGCTAGCTCATTATCTGCCCAAATGGCCACTCAGTTTTGTGCTTGAAACCCAGGGCCCTGGTGGTGTAGGCACCCAAGGGCATCTTCTGGTCTGCAGGTTGTGAAGACTATGGGAAAAGCATAGTATCTGGGCTGGAATGCACTGTTCTTCAAGGCACAGTCCCTCACAGCTTCCCTTGCCTAGGGCAGGTATTTCCCTGACCCCTTGTGCTTCCCAGGTAAGGCTCCCCACCCTGCTTCAGCTCATCCTCCGTGGGCTGCACCCACTGTCTAACCAGTCCCAAAAGAGATGAACAGGGGAACTCAGTTGGAAATGCAGAAATCACCTGCCTTGTGCGTTGATCTCGCTGGGAGCTGCAGACCAGAGCTGTTCCTGTTCAGCCATCTTGCTAGTCACCCCTCTCTAACTAACTTTTCATATTCATTAATTATCCCCACCTCCCTCTACCCCTACTACCCTACTCAGCTTCTGGTTTCCATCCTTCTACTCTCTATGTCCATGAGTTCACTTGTTTGGATTTTTAGATCCCATAAATAAGTGAGAATATGTGATGTCTGCTTTTCTGTGCCTGGCTTATTTCACTTAGCATGATGAGCTCTAGTTCTATCCATGTTTTTGCAAATGACAGAATTTCATTCTTTTTCATGGCTGAATAATGGTACATTGTATATATGTACCACATTTTCTTTATCCATTCATCTGTTGATGGTCACTTAGGGTGTTTCCAAATCTTAATGATGGTAAACAATGATGCAACAAACATAGGAATGCAGATACATTTTTGATATACTGATTTTCACTCTTTGGGGTATATGCCCATCAGTGAAATTGCTGGATCTTATGGTAGCTCTAGTTTTAGTTTTTTGAGGAACTTCCAAACTGTTCTCTGTAGAGGTTTTACTAACTTACATTCCCACCAACAGTGTACGAGGGTTCCCTTTTCTCCATATCCTTGTCAGCATTTGCCTGCCTTTGGATATGAGCCATTTTAACTGGGGTGAGATGATATTTCATTGTAGCTTTGATTCACATTTCTTTGATTATCAAAGATGTGAAGCACTTTTTACACAACTGTTTGTCACTTGTATGTCTTCTTTTGAGAAATGCCTGTTCAAATTTTTTGGACGTTTTTTGATTGGATTATTAGTTTTTTCCTTTAGTTATTTGAGCTCTTTACATATTCTGATTGTTAATCCCTTGTCAGAGGGGTAGTTTGCAATATTTTCTCCCATTCCATGGGTTGTCTCTTCACTTTGTTAGTTGTTTCCTTTGATGTTCAGAAGCTTTTTAACTTGATGTAATCCCATTTGTCTGTTTTTGCTTTGATTGTGTGTGCTTGTGGGGTATCACTCAAAAAAATTTTGCCCAGGGCAATATCCTAGAGAATTTTCCCAAAGTTTTCTTGTAGTAGTTTTATAGTTTAGGGTCTTAGATTTAAGTCTTTAACCCATTTTAATTTGATTTTTGTATATGATGAGAGATAGGGGTCTATTTTCATTCTTCTGTATGTGGGTATCCAATTTTCCCAGCAACATTTATTGAAGAGATCATTTTTTTCCTCAGTGTATGTCCTTGGCACTTTCATCGAAAAGGAGTTCACTGTAAGTGTGTGAATTTGTTTCTGGGTTCTTTATTCTGTTCCATTGGTCTATGTGTCTGTTTTTGTGCCAATACCACAACTGTTTTGTTTACTATAGCTCTGTAGTATAATTTGAGGTCAGATAATGTGATTCCTACAGTTTAGTTCTTTTTCCTCAGGATAACTCTGGATATTCTTTGTCTTTTGTGGTTCCATATAAATTTTAGGATTGTTTTTTCTATTTCTGTGAAGAATGTCATTGGTATTTTTATAGGGCCTCTCATTAAATCTGTAGATTGCTCTAGGCAGAACAGACATTATAACAATATTGATTGTTCCAATCTGTGAACATGGAGTATTTTTTTCATGTTTTTTGTGTCTTCTTCAATGTTTTTCATCTGTGTTTTATCATGTTTATTATAGAAATCTTTCACTTCTTTGGTTAATTCCTAGGAATTTAATTTTATGTGTGGCTATTGCAAATGGAATTATTTTTAAGTGTCTTTCTCAGATTGCTCACTGTTGGCATATAGAAATGCTACTGATTTTTGTATGTTCATTTTGTATCCTGCACCTTTACTAAATTTGTTTATCAGTTATAATAGCTTTTTTTGTAGAGTCTTTAGGTTTTCCCAAATAGAAGATTATATCATCTGAAAACAAGAATAATTTGATTTCTTATTCTCCACTTTGAATGCCCTTTATTTTTTTCTCTTATCTGGTTATTCTAGCTAGGACATCCAGTACTATGTTGAGTAACAGTGTTGAAAGCCAGCATTCTTGTAGTGTTCCAGATCTCAGGGGGAAGAATTTCAGTTTTTTCCCTGTTCAGTATGATACTAGCTGTGGGTCTCATATATAGCTTTTACTGTATTGAGGCATATTCTTTCTATACTCAGTTTTTTGGGGTTTTTGTTGTGAAGGGATTTTGAATTTTATCAAATGATTTTTCAGCATCAATTGAAATGATTGTATGGTTTTTTTTGCCCTTCCTTCTCTTGATATAATGTATTACATAGATTGATTTGCATATGTTGAAGCATCCTTGCATTCCAGGGATAAATTCCACTTGGTCATGATTAATGATCTTTTAAATGTATTGCTAAATTTGTTTTGCTAGTGTTTTGTTCAGACTTTTTTTTTTTTTTTTTTTTTTTTTTTTTGGAGACAGAGTCTCCCTCTGTCGCCCAGGCTGGAGTGCAGTGGCCAGATCTCGGCTCACTGCAAGCTCCGCCTCGCGGGTTCACCCCATTCTCCTGCCTCAGCCTCTCTAGCAGTTGGGACTACAGGTGCCCACCACCACGCCCGGCTAAATTTTATGTGTTTTTAGTAGAAACAGGGTTTCACCATGTTAGCCAGGATGGTCTTGATCTCCTGACTTCATGATCCGCCTGCCTCGGGCTCCTAAAATGCTGGGATTACAGGCGTGAGCCACCGCACCTGGCTTGTTGAGAACTTTTGCATCCATATTCATCAGAGATACTGGTCTATAATTTTCTTTGTTTGAAGTGTATTTGTCTGGTTTTGGTATCAGGGTAATATTGGCCTCATAGAGTAAGTTTCAAAATATTCTTTCCTTCTCTGTTTTTATGTAATAGTTTGACTAGGATTGGTATTAATTCTTTAAATGTTTGGTGGAATTCAACAGTAAAGCCATTGGGTCCTGGCCTTTTCTTTACTGGGAGCCTTTTTGAAGTTTTGATCTCATTACTTGTTACAGGTCTGTTCAGGGTTTGGATTTCTTCCTAATTCAATCTTCGGAGGTTATATGTATCTTAGAAATTGTCAATTTATTCCAGGCCAATTTATTGGTATGTAGCTGCTTGTAGTAGCCACTAATGAACCTTTGAATTTCTGCAATATCAATTGTAATGTTTCATTTTTCATTTCTGATTGTATCTATTTGGATCTTTTCTCTTTTTTTCTTAGTCCAGCTGAAGGTTTGTCAAATTTGTTTAGCCTTTTTAAAAAACCAATGTTCTGTTTCATTTATCTTTTGTATTATTTTTCTTTATCTCAAATTCATTTATGTCTGCTGTGATCTTTATTATTTATTTTCTTCTACTAATGTTGGATTTGGTTTGCTCTCTTCTAGTTTTTTAAGAAGCATCTTGCCGGGCACAGTGGTTCACGCCTGTAATCCCAGCACTTTGGGAGGCTGAGGTGGGCAGATCACCTTAGGTTGGGAGTTCAAGACCAGCCTGACCAACATGGAGAAATTCAATCTCTACTAAAAATACAAAACTAGCTGGGTGTGGTGATACATGCCTGTCATCCCAGCTACTCAGGAGGCTGAGGCAGGAAAATCACTTGAACCCGGGAGGTGGAGGTTGCTGTGAGCCAAGATTGCAACATTTCACTCCAGCCTGGGCAACAAGAGCGAACCCCTGTCTCTCAGGGGGAAAAAAAAAAAAAAATTATCTTTGGATTGTTTATTTAAAGTTTTTTCTCTTTTTTTGATGTAGATGCTTATAGCTATGAAATTTTTAGTACTACTTTTGCTGCATCCTACAGGTTTTGGTATGTTGTGTTTGCATTATCATTTGTTTCAAGAAATTTTTCAGTTTCCTTCTTCATTTCTTCATTGACACACTGGTATTTTTCTAGTTCTTTAAAATGTATCATTAGGTGACATTTTCTATGTTTTTGTGGTAGGCACTTATTGGTATAAACTTTCTTCTTATAACTGTTTGTGCTGAATCCCATAGGTTTGGGCATGTTGTATTTTCATTTGTTTCAATACATTTTTAAATTTCCTTTTTAATATATTCATTGGCCCACTGGTCATTCGGGAGCATATTTTTTAATTTCCATGTGTTTGTATAGTTTTCAAAATTCTTCTTGCTATTGATTTCTAATTTTATTCCATTGTGGTCAGAGAAGATATCTAATATTATTTCAATTGTTTTGAGCTTTATAGTATCTTTTTTAAGACCTAATGTGTAGTCTGTCCTTGAGAATTATCCATTATTCTTCTGTTGAAGAGAAGAATGTGTATTCCCAGCCACTGGATGAAATGTTCTGTAAATATTTATGACGTCTATTTCATCTACAATACATATTAGGTCCAATATTTCTTTTGGTTTTCCGTCTGGATAATCTGTCCGGTGCTGAAAATGGGGTGCTGACATCTCCAAGTGTAATTGTTTTGGGGTGTTATCTCTTTCTTTAGTGCTAATAATATTTGCTCTATATGCCTGGGAACTCCAGTGTTTGGTGCATATATATTTAAAATTGTTACAACATCTTGCTAAGTTGATCACTTCATCATTATGCAATGATATTCTTTGTCTCATTTTATTATTTTTGTCTTAAAGTTTGTTCTATCTGATATACGTATTGCTACTACTGCTCATTTTTTATTTCCATTTGCATAAAATGTCTTTTTCCATCCCTTCATTTTTCATTCTATGTGTGTTTTTATAAGTGAAGTGTGTTTTTTGTAGGTATCAGATAATTGAGTCCAGTTTCTTAAATCCATTCAGTCACTGTCTTTTGATTAGAAAGTTTAATTCACTTGTATTCCATGTTGTTATTGATAAGTAAGGACTTAACACCTGCCATTTTGTTATCTATTTTCTCTGGTGGTTTTGTGGACTTCCCTTTCTTTCTTTCTTTCTGCCTTCCTGTCTTCCTTTTTCTGAAAGTTATTTTCTCTGGTGGTATGTTTTAGCTTATTGCTTTATATTTTTTGTGTATCTGTTATAGTTTTTTTAATTAGAGTATATCATGAAGCTTGCAAATAACATCTTATAACTCATTTTTTAAACTGATGACAACTTACTTAATTCTGCTTGCAAAACAAATAAGGAAAGACAAAGCTAATAAAAACTCCACAATGTGACATCATCTCCACTCCTGCTTTTAAGCTTTTTGTTGTTTCTATTTATGTCTTATTATACTGTCCATGTCTTAAAAAGCTGTTGCAGTTGTTATTTCTGATAGGTTAGTCTTTTAGTCTTCCTAGTCAAGATATGAGTAGTTTACACACCACAATTACAGTGTTATTACATCTGTATTTGTCTGTGTATTTACTGATACCAGTGAATTTTGTACCTTCAGATAATTTCTTATTACTCATTGGGATTCTTTTTTGTTTTAGACTGAAGGACTCCCTTTAGTATTTCTCATAGGTCAAGTCCAGTGTTGGTGACAACACTCAGCTTTTGTTTGTCTGGGAAGTCGTTATTTGTCCTTCATGTTTGAAAGATATTTTCACCAGATATGCTCTTCTAGGGTAAAAGGTTTTTCCCTTCGGCACTTTAAATATGTCAAGTCACTCTCCCTTGACATGTAAGGTTTCCACTGAGAAGTCCACTGCCAGTTGTGTTGAAGCTTCATTGTATGTTATGTGTTTTCTCTTGCTGCTTTTAGGATCCTTTCTTTATCCTCCACCTTTAGGAGTTGGGAAATACATGTCTGGAGGTATTCTTAATTGGGTTAAATCTGCTTGGTGTTCTATAACCTTTTTGTACTTAAATGTTGATATTTTCCTCTACATTTGGAAAGTTCTCTGTTATTATCCCTTTGAATAAACTTTCTACCCCTATCTCTTTCTCTACCTCCTCTTTAAGACCAATAACTCTTAGATTTACCCTTTTGAGGCTGTTTCTGGATCCTGTAGGCATGATTCATTATTTTTCATTCTTTATTCTTTTAGTCTTTTTTCTTTTGACTCTTCAGACTGTATATTTTTAAATAGCCTGTCTTGAAGCTCATTAGTTCTTCTCCTGCTTGATCAGTTCTGCTGTTGAGATATTCTGTTGCATTCATTCTTCACTTTGTCAATCAAATTTTTTGGCTCCCAAATTTCTTCTTGATTTTTAAAAATTATTTCATTCTCTTTGTTAAATTTATCTCATAGGATTCTGAAGTCCTTCTCTGTGTTATCTTGGATTTTGTTGCATTTCCCCAAAACAGCTATCTTGAATTCTTTGTCTGAAAAGTCACACAGCTCAGTCACTCCAGAGATGGTCATGATGCCTTATTCAGTTTGTGCTTTGAGGTCATGTTTTCTTGGATGATACTGATGGATGTGGATGCTCATCTATGTCTGGGCATTAAAGAGTTATTTATTCTAATCTTTGCAGCCTGGGTTTGTTTGTACCCACCTGTCTTGAGAAGACTTTCCAAGTATTCAAAAGGAATTGGGTGTTGTGACCTAAGCTTTTGGTCACTGCAGCCTTATCTGTATTAAGGGTCACCCCAAGCCGAGTAACACTGTGGCTCTTGCACATTCATAGAAGTATACTGCCTTTGTGGTCTTGGATAAGATCTGGGGGAATTCCCTGGATTATCAGGCAGAGTCTCTGTTCTCTTTCTTAACATTCCCCCAATCAAATGGAATCTCTCTTTCTTTCTTTTTTTTTCTTTTCTTTTTTTTTTTATTTTGTTATCTTTTGACATGGAGTTTCGCTCTTGCTGCCCAGGCTGGAGTGCAATGGCGTGATCTCAGCTCACCACAACCTCCACCTCCCAGGTTCAAGTGATTCTCCTGCCTCAGCCTTCTGAGTAGCTGGGATTTCAGGTGCCTACAACCATGCCAGGCTGATTTTTGTATTTTTAGTAGAGACAGGGTTTCTTCATGTTGGTCAGGCTGGTCTCGAATTCCCAACCTCAGGTGATCCGCCCACCTCAGCCTCCCAAAGTGCTGGGATTACAGACGTGAGCCACTGCGCCCAGCTGGAATCTCTCTTTCTGTGCTGAGCTGCCTGGAGTTGGTGGAGAGTTACAGAAGCACTCCCATGGCACCACTACTGGAATGTATTGGGTCACATCTGAAGCCAGCACAGTATTGGTTCTCCTCCAAGGCCTGTGGCAACTATTTCCTGGCTATTGCTGATGTTAATTCAAGGCCCAAAGGCTCCTTAGTCAGCAGATGATGAATTGTGCTAGGACTGGGTCTTTCCCTTCAGTGCAGCAGGTTCCATTCTGGTACAGGGTGTGTCTAGAAATGACATCCAGGAGCTAGGGCCTGGAATTAGGGGCTTTAGGAATCTACCTGGTGCTTTATTTGGGGCTAAGATGATATCCAGGTTGCAAGACAAAGTTCTCTTTCCTCTCCTTTTTTCAAGCAGAAGGCATATCTCCCCATGGCCATCACAGCTGGGAATGTGCTGGGGTCACACCTGAAGCCAGCATGCTACTGGGTCTTACACAGTTGCCCATGGCAGCTGCTGCCTGGGTCTTGCTGATGTTTATTCAAGGTCCAAGTGCTCTTTAGTCAGCAGTTGGTGAATTCTGTCAGGACTAGGTCCTTCCCTTCAGTGCTGTGGGTTCCTATCTGGCCCATGGTGGATCTAGAAATGTCATCTGGGGGTTCTGACCTGGAATGGGGGCATCAACACTCTGCCTGGTACTTTATTTTATGGTGGCTGAGCAGGTATCCAAGTTGCAAGACAAAGTCCGTTTTCACCCTTCCTTCTCCCAGAGCTGTGCTGTCTGGAGTGGGAAGGGGTGACGTGTCACAAGTACTCCCTTGGCCACCCCAGCTAGTATCTCACTGGGTTGCATGTACCCCAACTCCACTGGCTCTGAATACATCACAGCACCAGGACTTTTTGGGAATTGCAGTCCTGTGGCGTAGACTGCCATTGCGTTTATTTAGGACCTCAGAATGCTTTAGTCCATAGTGATGAGGCTAGCCAGAATTTAGGTTCCAACCACTGGGAGGGATGATTCCCCTCTGGTTAAGGCTGGTCTAAATGCTCCCTCCATGGGCACCAGTCAAATTGTTGCTTACCCTGTGTTGCTTTGCACTGTGACAGAGCAGCACTGAGTTCTGCTGCAAAGTCCCATGGTAACTTTGCTTTCCCTTCCCCAAGCACACAGATTCTCTCTCTATGCCACATAGCATTGCCAGGTGATGGGGGAGAGGTGTTGTCGGCAATTCAATACTGTGTTTCCTACCCTCTTCAGTGCCTCTTTCCTTGATACCAGGGTAAAACCAGGTACTGTGATTGCTCTCCTGATTTTTGATTCTTATGAAGATCCTTTCTTTTGTGGATAGTTGTTAAATTTGGTGTTCCTGTGGGTGCGGGATGATCTCCAGAGGGTTCTATTTAGTCACCTTGCTATACCTCTCCTAATTATGTTTTTAAATAAGCTTTTTATTTGAAATAATTTTAGATACATAAAGAACTTATGTTATTAGGGTCCAGTATTTTACATATTAAATGTCACTATTGTCATTACTATTATACATTTTGTGTTTGTTTATACTTACTCCTATATGCATTAATATATTTATTCATCTTTCATAAATTTATTTTAAATACTAAACCTAGACATACCTTCCTTCTTGTTGAAGTTGTCCTTTAGAATCCTCTAGCATCCTCTGATGATAAATTCACCAGCTTTTGTTCAGCTCTGAAAAGTCTTTATTTCATCCTCATTAATGAAAGAAAGCTTTCCTGGGGATATAATACTAAATTGGCAGTGATTTTCTCCTGCAATGTTGAAGATGTTATTCTGCTTTCTTCTGGCTTCCATTGTTGCCTTTGAGAAGTCAGAAATCAGTGTAATTTTTGTTCCTTTGTAGGAGGTCTGTAGTTTTCTCTGTCTGCTTTAAAGATATATTTTTTGTTGATATTCAGCTATTTCATGACGGTGTGTCTGTGTGTTGATTTTTTGTTTCTATAAGTAATTCATTGTGTTCCCTATATCTGAAGAATTGTGCCTTTGTACTTTTCAACAATTTTGGTAAAATATCCTCCACTATCTCTTACACATAGCCTCCTCCATTTTATTTCTTTTAATTACCTCTGGAAGATAGATAGATAGATAGATAGATAGATAGATAGATAGATAGATAACAGATATAGATTTATAGATTTTTACATATATTTATATACAGAATATATGAGTCACTTCTATCCTTCATAAGCATAGGAGTTAATCTGCCTTCATTTCTTTCATCTTGTTTTTTTGGATCAGTTTACCAAATTTTTTCAGACCTATATTCCAGTTCACTGAGTTCCTTTTCAGTGTATCCAATCTGCTATTTAATTCATCCATAAAATTTTAAATTTTGTTTGTACATTTTTGATTTCTAGAAGTTCTATTTGATTATTTTTCCAAGGTGTTAGGATATTTTTTGTAATCTCTTGTTTGTCCAATGGGCAAGTTGATTTTCAGCTTATTTAGGCATATTCCATAGTTCCATATTTCATATTTCATTTACAATTCAATTTCTGATAATACCAGAAGTACTTGCGGGTCTGTTTTAATGTCTCACCTCACTTGTTCTCACAGGACCTCGTGTGCTTTGGGATTTTCTACCGTGAGCCTGTTCATTTTCCTTGGAATTCTTTCTGTGAGAATACTTTGAGGCCTGGGTTGAAGTTAAGCTTCTCCAGAGAGGTTTTATATCCGCTTGTGTCACAACCTAGGGGTCACTTGCAAACATGGACCAAACTAATTTGCTGCTTGAAGTTTTTTAGACCACATAGATAGATTGAATCAAGATGATGTATCTTCACTAAGGCTAAATTTCGTTACAAATTCTCAGGTGAGATTATTTTTTCCTCCAGCTCACATCAGAGTAAAAATAGTTAAGTCTTCTTGCTTTCCACTACTAAGAAGGTAAAGACTGTAATTATCTGGAGTCTCAGCTTCAAATAAGTCTCCTGTTAGATTCCCCATCATATATACTCTTGAGTCTTCATATCCATCCCCTTTGCTTGTGCAGCCTTCAAAAGGAAAGTTCAAGGTCTCAGTGCAGATAACCCCAGAGTAAATGCCAGCATTAACATTTGCTTAGACCCCAGAATTTTTGTTTAACTTCGTTTTTGCCTCTCCATCTTTCTTCCTTTTCATCAGTGTACTTAAGAAGCTTTTCAAAACATATTTTATCCAGAATTGTACCTGTTTTAGTCAGGAGAGTCATCAAGGTATCTAATTTGCTATATTGATGGAAAAAGAAATTTCTGGGAGCAAAAGTGCTTTAGTTCCATTTTTAGACTCTGTTTTTGCTTCATAGGGGAAGTTTCCCAAGCTCTGTTATGCAAGTTCGAATAATATAACTCATGAATGTCCTACTCTGGTTTTATTTGTATTACTAATGTGTATAAACTGATGTCTGATATACAATAACACACAAACAAAGTGAAAAACACAGTCAACTAAAAGAAGCCCTGTATCTAGCCTCGCCAATTGGAAAAACTACGTCACCGATTCCTCATCAATCACAGTGTAGTGCCAGAACTAACACTGATACTATGCATATCACTTGTTTGTCAACCCCAAATTATGTGCAAATTACTACAGCATTGCCTGGCACAAAATTGTTTGGAGTAGAATAATGAACAGAAATTGAGAGTCAGGCAATGCTAGGCAGTGCTATAGTTAGCAATGCTAACTATCAATAGTGTGCCTATATAATTTGATTAACATTATGTCCTTGTACTTTTGGGTATTTATTTTTTTAACATTATTTATGAAATTACACAAATAAACTTTTTATAAGTTTTCTGAATCAATGGCCACTTTAAATTATAAACTTTTTAGTCTAAAATTTTTTAACTTTATACCTAAACATCAGTGATTAAGCAGTTTGTTATCTAGTCTTATCAGTACTATTCTCTTTTTTTCCATTCTTTACACCCAACTTCACTTTCAGCAACTGCTGACAACTGTTAAAAGTTTTCTTTTAAATGTAAAGATGCTAAACTAAAATTTAAAACTCTGTTTCAGTTGCTCTTTTAAAATGAAAAAAAAAAATTAACACTCCCTTGATAACCCACTGATAAGTCTGCTAATAATTTTTAGTGCATCAGTAACCCTAGAACTGTGTGAACTACCTTGAAAACTCATGAAAGTGAAATTCTGGTCTTGTTGACAACAAATTTTTATCATCTACATGAACCACTAACAACATTCTAATATCTGCTCTCTGCAAGCTTTATTTTGCCTTGAAAATTAAAGTTACCAAATGACATTGAATACCTGGATTTATTTTAGAAATTAAGCAATAGCATATATGAATTGGCCATAGGCCTTCCACACTTAACTTCAAAATATCAAACACTTTTTTAAAGTAAGCCTATTTATTGAGTGACACTATAAGAAAAAGAGAAAAATACAGAAGCAGCACCAATCAACAAACCTCTGTTAACTTATTCTTGGTGTAAGGTATCTTGTTCCTTTGGTGTTCTTCTGAAAAATAATGTATCTATTAAGCAGTCTGGTGCTGATAACTTCTCTGAACTATGATTTGGTGACTGTTGAGCCATTTTTCTAAGGGATGTTTCACGTTAGCACAAAGAAGCTAGAACTACTCAGTTGCCCCATTCTGAGTTAACTGCTCATTGGAAGCAGACAAGTCATGGGTTGTCCATCTTACCTAAAGCTCTTTCTTTAAAAAGAGAGTTATTTCTCATTGATTTATTTTTTTCTAAGGCTCACTCAGAGAATGAAGTGTAATAATTATTGGTTCAATTAATTTATAAAACTTAAGAAAAATCAAAATATTCTTCCAGGATATATTACTGGTATCAATGACCAGTAATTACTATATTTGATTTATTGTACTTTTAAGCCAAAATAGGCTTAATATCTAATATCAATTCTGTCTGCATTTTATGGCTTTTTTTCTATAATCTTAACAGTGTTGAATGGAATTCTCCTCTACCTGATGAGATCACAAACAGATTTTTAAGAAATCTATTTGAGAATGAAAAGGGCATGCAAGAAACATAGAATGACTTGGAGATTTTAGACCCAAGTGACAAGATCAGGTGGAACTTTTTTTTTTTTTTTTGAGGCGGAGTCTCGCTCTGTCGCCCAGGCCGGAGTGCAGTGGCGCCATCTCCGCTCACTGCAAGCTCCGCCTCCTGGGTTCACGCCATTCTCCTGCCTCAGCCTCCTGAGTAGCTGGAACTACAGGTGCCCGCCACCATACCCAGCTAATTTTTTGTATTTTATTTAGTGGAGACCGGTTTTCACCGTGTTAGCCTGGATGGTCTGGATTTCCTGATCTCGTGATCTGCCCACCTCGGCCTCCCAAAGTGCTGGGATTATAGGCGTGAGCCACCGCGCCTGACCCAGGTGGAACTATTAATAGAAATAAGGAAGTAAATAGAAGAAAGTGAGTCTAGAGAGAAGGGGAAGAGAAGAAAAATTTTTTTTTGGCATATTGATTTTGAATTGGAAATGCAGAAATGAAACGAATCAGTGATCTCCATGTAAAACAAAATGAAACCAATAGTGGTAAGTAATACAGTTAATTAAAAATCTAGGAGCAACTTAAAATATTAATAAATCTGACAATCTAACCATGAAGCCTTTGAATGACAAGAGACACCATAAACAATGTCTCACGATAAATGGAAGATTGAATATAGTACTTTGGCAACTTATAGATAAGACTAGTATCATTTAATACATGCAGAACTTTTAAAAAATGAGAACTTCTTTTAAAAAAGCAATACGAGAGGCATGATTTAAAATATAAATGGACAGTTTACAGCAAAATTGATTCAACTGGCCTTTAAACATAGGAAACAATATTTAGCCTCACTCATAATAAGACAGATATAGATGTTGATTTGCTAAGAAACTACTTTCCCCTGATCAATTAGCAAAAAAATCCATACTTCTCATAAAGGAGGATAAGATAAGACTGAAAGCAAACTTTTCTGAATTTATATACATAATTTGGACTGGAGCCATATACATTTTAATTTATGTAATTTAAATAATAATTTAAAAGTGATCTTTAAAAATCAAAACCAAACTAAAGAAAATGAACCTGCTGCATATGACCTTAACAGCACAATCAAACAGGGAAATAAATTACTTCATGAAGTTAAAATATAGTACCTTAAGAGCAAATCTCTAATGGAATACATTCCAGAACCAAAATAACTGCAGCAAAACTTGAAAGATTTTGTAGACTTGTTAACAAAATTTTAAAATTATTTTCAAATCATTATAGATGCTTTCCATGACAAAGAAAATAATTAATTATATTGATTTTATTAGAATTCAAGATTTTTAGAAAAAGAGAAGAGATTCAAGTATAAAATCCAAGAATTTGAGTAGCAATCATGTAATCTTATATTTAAATTGGAAATATCAGTATAACTAATATTTTATTCTCTTTAAAAGAAGGAGGGTATTTTCTAGTTCTTTCCATCGAAAAAGCAGTAGTAATGACTCAGTAGAAAGAAACACTTCTACAGCTCACATTGTGGTCTTTAAATACCAATTCTCTTTCAAGGAAACCAGGACTCCTTGATAAACATTGCTTCCAGGTATGATCAGGAAATATACAGGATTTGTTCATCATATACCGTGATGCTAGAAAGCTAGCAAAAACAGATGGTATCATGTCTAAGGGGCACAAAAGCCCATTTTAAGAGAGGATCTCACAGCCTAATCTTCAACAATATGAGCAGCATAAAGATTAATGACTGCAAGGCTGGTCACAGTGACTCACAACTGTAATCTCAATACTTTGGGAAGTGAGGTGAGTGGATCCCTTGATATCAAGAGTTCGACACCAACCTGGGCAACATGGAAAAACTCCTTCTCTGCAAAAAATACAAAAATCACCCAGGCATAGTGGTGCATGCCTGTAGTCCCAGCTACTCAGGAGACTGATGTGGGAAGAACGCTTGAGCTCAGGCGATAGAGGCTGCAGTGCGCGGTGATCATGCCACCGTACTCCAGCCTGGGCAACAGTAAGACCCTGTCAAAAGAAAAAAAAAAAAAAAAAAAAAGAATGACTGCAAAGAAATGAATGATATCAGATATTTTTTAAGAATTATGAGAATGTAATGACATGGACCCCTTCAGAAAATAAAACAAAATTAAAAATTTCTTTCTTCAGTATTGAAGTTTGCCAAGGCATCAACTAGTTATTCTGAAAATTCATAAATAAAGGACACAAATCAAATATGTATACTGTCTTTCTTGTATGAACTGTATTTCATGGTACTAAACAGTTGATCAAGGAAGATTCTTATAAAATTCCAAGTAAACAAAGACAAAATAATATAATAAGGATTTTTAACCCTTAATGAAATAGTGGATTTAAATAAGGGTTATCAAAGAGTGCCAAAATCATTAGGTTGATGTTGAACTTGACAATGAATAGATCAGAATTATGTAAACAGAACCCAACGATCAACATTAGCATGAAAAACATAAGATAACAAGTTATTATGTGCCTAATTATGTGACTCATTAGAAAATACACAGCACTCTCTGCGTATGGTATATTCTTTCCTAATGTAATTGAACTTGGATCTGGTATATGTAAAACGAAACTGGCAAAACATTGACAAGCTAGGTGATAGGAATGTGGAGATTCATGGTATTATTCTTTATATGCAAATGAAAATTTCTATTAAGCAGGTTTTATTTAAGGAAATGTAGGGGAATATCTTGAATAAACACAATACCCATGGAAGCCACCTTCATATAAGTGAGGTAAAGAGATAAACCACGAGATAAGAGATCCTTAAAGAGGGCGAGAAAAGAGAGAAGAGAGTCAAAGAAAAAGTTGCAGGGAAATACTGCATTAAGGTCTGTTAGAAGACAATGACCTAGAGAAAGTAGGGAGTGAGAGAGACCTAGCCAGGAGGAAGGTGTATTACAGACCCTTAGAGAAAAGGAAACAAGCCTAACTTCAGAAGGAGGAAAGAAAGAATGGTTGTCACTGTTAAAACTGGGCATTTCAAAGTGACTAGAATGGGAAAAAAAGAAGCTCAAGTTAGGGAATCTCAAGTCTCTCAGACAATAGGAATCAAAAGCATATCCTGAGACTGGTGGTCCCAGGGAAGAATTCTTCTAAGTCATCAAAAACATTTTTTATTTTTTTCTCTGCCTGGAACCAATAAACGAGCAGCTTCCTGGACACTGAAGCATGGGCATAAAAATTGAGAAGAAACTAGTTTCATTTGACATGACAAGAAAAGCCATATCATTGACAGAAATCCCTTTAATGGAGTTTTTATCTCTGGTAAGCAGACACACAAACTACAAAATCTGCCAGAAGAGGAATGGTTGATGGTTTAAAAATATCTCGACGAGAGTATAATATCCTGCGCTGAGAAAACACCATTTCACATTATACTCTACTGTGAAATCTACAACTAATACCACTTATGCTCCCTAATTCTAAGTATAACCACATAAAAAATTCAATGTCTTTTTTCCAATTAGTGGAATATTTGGGTATAAGTATTAGAGATACAGAGTTGTGGAAACGTTTTTTTAAAGGAAAAAAAAATTATCCTCCTTGTTTCATCCAGTTTCTTTTACAGCCAGGCAGCATTTCCCCTAACACATTGAGTTGTACAATGTTCTTTACCCAATCTCCCAGGAATGAAATCCAGGCCTTCTTATTGCTGAAACTTACCAGAAATATTAATTCCCAACATATTGCCATGTATAATACATCTGGGAAGGCAAGTTACTCTGGCCATAATAACATTTTGGCAGGATTTTTACTATCACATCATTAGTGCTTACAAATGGGGAGAACATATGTATTAATAATTAGAGAACTCTCATGTGAGATGACATCATCTATATATGAACTGAAGTGTATTCCCCTATAAAGTGAAGCCAAATATTTTTCTGGAAGCAACCTAACTCGTTAAGAATCCTAAATCATGTTGCCTGAAAACTTAAAAAAAAAAAAGTTTTTCCAAAATCTAGCATACAGGTCAGCTTCAGTAGTTCTCAGATTTGCTCATATTCCCTATGGTGTGAGGGTGTTTTAATATACCACCAACAGGCCCAAGCTTCTGGGGCCCCAAAGATGTCGTTTTTATATATTTTGAAGTATGTTTGGTGGTTTAAGATTGAAGGTATTTCGTGGGGTAGGAATAGGTCAGGCTGCAAATATGGGGGGAATTCCTAAACAAAAAATATATCTCATTAGATGTTAATAACCAAATCAATCTGATTACTGTTCCAGAGTAGATTTTAGATAGGACTAATTTGGTAATATAGGGTAAAATGCTTGAATTTTACCAGTTTGCTCAAGTGTTGATCATACACCAAAATTTGAGTGCCATCCACCTTCAAACCATGGTAAAAAGGGAATACCCTTAAACCATAATAGCTTATGAATCAAAATTCAATTAATTGATCCATTCCATCACTCAACCAGTAAATGCCTAAGATGCTTGTGTTTCCATAGAGAGGTGGGTAAAGCACATGAGAAGAACACTGCAATTAGTCAAAAGATGTAGCTACATGATGTTGAACAAGTTACAGTGAACCTCTTCATATGTCCTTTCCTCTGCTGTAAAATGAACAAAATACCTCACAGAATGAAATGAGTGAATGTATATAAACACTTTCCTCTATTCTAAACCAGTTGTTGACCAGAAATTTAGGCTTTGGGGCCATTCATTTTCCTTCCAAGATGTTGACTCTTTTGTCATCCCATTTTCTTTCTACAGAATTGCTAATTAACTTGAAAATAATTTTGTTTAATTACATTTCATATTTTGTTAACTCTACCTACTTCCGACAGATGCTTAAAAGTTAGTTCTTAGAAGATTGTATTAGTCTGTTCTTACACTGCTAATAAAGACATACTCGAGACTGGGTAATTTATAAGGGAAAGAGGTTTAATTGACTCATAGTTCAGCATGGCTGGGGAGGCCTCGGGAAACTTACAGTCATGGTGGAAGGGGAAGCAAACACATCCTTCTTCACATGGTGGCAGCAAGAAGAATGAACAAAATGGGGAAAAGCCCCTTATAAAACCATCGGATCTCATGAAAACCCACTCACTGTCATGAGAACAGCCTGGAGGTAACTGGCCCCATGATTCAATTACCTCCCACTAGGTCCCTTCCATGACTTGTGAGGATTATGGGAACTATAATTCAAGAAGACATTTAGGTGGGGAAACAGCCAAATCATATCATTCAGCTCCCGGGTCCTCCCAAATTTCATGTTCTCACATTTAAAAACACAATCATGCCTTCCCAACAGTCTGCTAACGTCTTAACTCATTCCAGCATTAACAGAAAAGTCCAAGTCCAAAGTCTCATCCGATACAAGGCAAGTCGCTTCTGCCTAAGAGGTTGTAAAGTCATTAGGTGATCATTAGGTTACTTCCTAGAGACAACGGGGGTATAGCCATTAGGTAAATACACTAGTTTCAAATGGGATAAATTGTCCAAAACAAAGGGACTACAGGCCCCACGCATGTCTGAAATCCAGCAGGGCAGTCAAACCTTAAAGCTCCAAAATGATCTACTTTGATTCCGTGTCTCACATCCAGGTCATGCTGATGCAATAGATGAGCTCATATGGCCTTAGGCAGCTCTGCCACTGTGGCTTTGCAGGGTGCAGCCCTGCTCCTGGCTGCCTTCATTGGCTGGCATTGCATGTATGTAGCTTTTTCAGGAGCACGGTGCAAGCTGTCAGTGGAGCTACCATTCTGGGGTCTGGAGAACAATGCCATCTTCTCACAGCTCCACTAAGCAGTTCCCCAGTGGGAACTTTGACTTCACATTTCCCTTCAACACTTCCCTACAAGAAGTTCTCCATGAGGGCTCTGTCCCTGCAGCACACCTATGCCTGGACATCCAGTCATTTTCATACATCCTCTGAAATCTAGGCAGAGGTTCCCAAACCTTAATTCTTGTCTTCTGTGCACCTGCAAAACCAAAATCACATGGAAGCTACCAAGGCTCATAGCTTGCACACTTTGAAGCCACGTCCCTAGCTATACCTCGGCCCCTTTTAGCCATGGCTGGAGTGGTTCAGATGCAGGGCATCAGCTCCTGAGGCTGCACACAGCAGGGGGGACCCTGGAACTGAACCATGAAACCATTTTTCCATCCTAGGCCTCTGGGCCTGTCATGGGAGGAGCTGCTATGAAGGTCTCTAATATGCCCTGGAGAAATTTTTCCCATTCCCTTGGAGATTAACACTTGGCTGCTCATTACTTATGAAAATTTCTGCAGCCAGCTTGATTTTTTTTCTCAGAAAATGGATATTTCTTTTCTACTGCATTGTCAAGCTGCAAATTTTCCAAACTTTTATGCTCTGTCACCTCTTGAATGCTTTGCCACTTAGAAATTTTTTCTGCCAGATACCCTAAATCATTTATTTCAAGTTCAAACTTCCCTGCCTCTAGGGCAGGGCCAAAATGGTTCCAGTCTCTTTGCATAGCAAGAGTGACCTTTACTCCAGTTCCCAACAGGTTCCTCATCTCCATCTGAGACCACCTCAGCCTGGACTTTATTGTCCATATCACTATGAGCATTTTTGTCAAAGCCATTCAGCAAGTCTCTAGGAATTTCCAAGTTTTCCCACATTTTCCTGTCTTCTTCTGATCCCTCTAAATTGTTTTAACTTCTGCCTGTTACCCAGTTCCAAAGTCACCTCCACATTTTTGGGTATCTTTACAGCAGCACCCCACTCCTGGTACCAATTTATTGTGTTAGTTTGTTCTCATGCTGCTAATAAAGACATACCTGAGACTGGTAATTTATAAAGGAGAGATGTTTAATTGTTTCACAGTTCAGCATGACTGGGGAGGCCATAGGAATCTTACAATCATGGTGAGAGGGGAAACAAACATGTCCTTCTTCACATGGCAGCAGCAAGGAGAACAATGGGCAAAAGAGGGAAAAGCCCCTTATGAAAACACCAAATCTCGTGAGAACTCACTCACTATCACAAGAATGGCATAGAGGTAACCACCCCGATGATTCAATTACCTCCCACCAGGTCCCTCCCATGAGACATGGGGACTATGGGAACGATAATTCAAGATGAGATTTGGGTGGGGACACAGCCTAATCATATCAGAGACTTCTCTAAAAACAGTCATACTCTTTCTTTATTTTTTACATGTTTAAAAAAGTAACTTTTAAAACACCTATAGGATGGTTTCCTCATTCCTCTTTTAGAGTATCTGGAATTTATTTAGCTATATAAGGGGCTTAAGCCTAAGCAATGAAAACTAACTGTAGGAATGTAATAGGCTGATGAGAGAATGATTTGACATTAGATGGGCTTTTCTAGTGAACATAAAATAATTTTTATCAAACTTAAAGTTAAAAATACCTCTGAGTATGAAGGGCATGCATGCTTAGCTAGTATCTCAAAAGAAACTTCCCCACAAGGAAACATTACTCCAGATCTTTCTGGACAGAAAGATCTGTCCAGTATACTTTCTATGATGATCAATGTTCCATATTTGCTTTATCTTAGTCCACTTGGACTTTTATAATGGAACACTGTAGACTGGGTAGTTTAAAAACAACAGAAATTTATTTCTTGTTGTTCTGGAGGCTGAGAAGTCCAAGATCAAGGTGATAGTAGATTTTGGGTGTGGGGTTGGCCCTCTTCATGGTTCATAGATGGCCATCTTCTCACTGTATCCTCACAAGGTGGAAGGAGTGAGTAAGCCCCCTTGGGCTTCTTTTATAAAGTCACTAATTCCATTCATGAGAAGTCTACCCTCCTGACCTAATCACTTCCCAATGGCCTCACCTCTGAACACCATCATATTGGGCAAATGAATTTGGAGGGGGACATAAATATTCAGTGTGTAGCAATCCTATGCCAGTTATTTAGGCATTAAATTATAATTTGGTTGTGCATATATGCTTTAACTCCCTAACTTCATTATAAGTTCTTGATAATATAATATCATCTTTTTTTTTTTCTTTGAGATGGAGTCTCACTCTGCTGCCCAGGCTGGAGTACAGTGGTGCGATCTTGGCTCACTGCAACCTCCACCTCCAGGTTCAAGCAATTCTTCTGTCTCAGCCTCTCGAGTAGCTGGGACTACAAGTGAGTGCCACAACGCTAGGCTAATTTTTTATATTTTTAGTAGAGACGGGGTTTCACCGTGTTAGCCAGGATGGTCTCAATCTCCTGACATTGTGATCCACCCGCCTCAGCCTCCCAAAGTGCTGGGGTTACAGGCGTGAGCCACTGCACCCGGCCCAACATAGCATTATCTTTTATTTTGCTTGTTACAGTACCTACTATTCTCCCAGACATATATTTATTAAAGATATTTTTGTTCTGTGAATGAGACTTTCCTTTTTAAAGTCAATTCGGTGAAATCTAACCACTAAACACTATTATATCATTTTAAAATCACTATTTCATTTACCTGTTTTCCAATGCCTCCATCTAAGGTAAGGATAGCAGTGTTGCTGCCAAACAGCCTTATGATACTTCTCAGCACAGCTATCCAGGCAGTCAATCTGTCAACCTAGGCTGCCCTCCTTGATCCAAGCCAAGAAACCAACATCAGAGCTACAAGTGATGCAGTAGAGGCACAAATATATTCCACATTCTCTCATTCATAAAAATAATTTTATTTAAATTATTATTCTATTTAAAATATAACCAACTTGCACTATCTTGCCCCCTTCAGTTTTAGTCCCTCCAGAGTCAAGCTTCCTGTAAGAATCACATACATACACCCTGTATTCACTTTGTCCCCTCCCATTCTCTTATCAACCCACACCAATCTAGCTTCTTCTCCACTAAACCACTCAGTGGATTTTTGGTAAGGTCCACCAATAATCTTCAGGGACTCAAACCCAATAGACAGAGTTCTGGCCTTATCTCTCCTACCTTCCTGCTTCACTAGACACAGTTGACCATTCTCTACTACTTGAAACAGTTTCTTTTGATTTCTATGACACATCTGTTTCCAGTTTCCCTTATATTAGGTGTATTAGTCAGAGTTCTACAGACAAAGAGAACAAGTAGGATTTATATACATAAATTGAGAGTCACAGGGATTCATTATTAGAAATTAATTCACATGATTGTGGAGGCTGAGAAGTCTCAAGATCTGCAAGCAGGAAACCCAGGAGAGCCCACGGTATAATTCTTGTCTGCTTCTGAAAGCCTGAGAATCAGGGGAAAGAGTGGTGTAAATTCCAGTCTGAGTTCAAAGGCAGGAGAAGACAAATGTGTTAGCTTGAAGACTGCCAGGGAGAATGACTTGTCTCTTGCTCAGTCTTTTGTTCTATTCAGGGCTCCAACAAACTGGATGAGGCCCACCTACGCTGGAGAATGGCAATCTGTGTTATTAAGTATACTGGTTTAAATTTAATCTCATCCAGAAACACCCACACAGACACACCCAAAATAATGTTGAACCAACTATCTTGGTACCCTGTGGCCCAGTTAAGTTGACACATAGATTTAGTCATCACACCACTCCAGCTACTCCATCTCAGTTAACAGTTCCTCATTTGTGGGCGTTAGTGTCACTCAGGGCTTAGTCCTATAAACCAAAAAGTATCTGAGACAGACCTCAATCACTTTAAAAGTTTATTTTGCCAAAGTTAAGGACCTACCCAGAAGTAATAAATGCAGAGTCATAGAAACAGTCTGTAGTAGATGCCTTTCTCCAAAAATGATTATGAGGGATTCATTGTTTAATGGAGAAAAGCAGGTTGGAGGGGAAACAGGGAGGGAATGGTAATCCACATGTTGCAAGAGAAAAGGGGCAGGTAGGGGAATAGACAATTATGTATTCATCTTATGCTCAGTAAATCAGCACTTTACATAAGATAAGGTGAACATAGAACAGGTACCTGTGGAGATATTTCACCTTTTATCTGTAGCTATCTGCTTAGGAACAAAAGGAAAGCAGCTTCTTGCATGACTCAGCTTCCAGCTTAATTTTTTTTTCTTCTGGCATAGTGAATTGGCATCCCAAGTTTTTATTTTCCTTTTATCATCCTGGGCCCTCTTCTCTTATTCACTCTCTCCCTAACAACGTGTATATGACAGATGTATATGTATATGTATACATGTGAATACATACAAACACATATACATACTTGGACACACATAGTTTACATTATCTATATAATGAAATTTCACTACATGTATACACATATATATGATTTACATATATATGTATGATTAGAGATATATATATAATTTTGTTATATGTGTACATGAAATATATAAAATATATGTGTATATTTCACGTACACATATACCAAAATTATATATACATACATACAGTGGAATAGAAAATATCAAAAAGAATTATATAGACTCACAAACTATTATTGTGTGAAGCTGCTAATTTCAGTATATGTGTTTATACTGAATATGTTAATTTCACACTGAATATGTGAATTTCAGTATACACATATAGTGAGATTAGCAGCTTCTCACAGTAATCGTTTATGAGTCTTTATAATTTTTTTGATATTTTCTATTCCACTATACTATATTCACTTCTACCCAGTTTTTAAAAATTTTAGTCTTAACTCACAAAAATGATGTAACATCACTAATGGATTGTGACTCACAGTTCTAAAAACACTGTTTTTCTCGTGACTTTAAACAACGTCTATAGGCTGAGGATTCCTAAATTTATCTCTCCTCTTAGCTACAGGCTTGTAAATCCAACTGCCTGTTTGCCACATTGTAAGAAAATCAAATGTGACTTCATAAAAACTGAGGTCTCCATTTTTCCCACAAATCTTTACTTTTCCCAATTAGCAAATGACACTATCTTGCACCCAGTCGATGGAGCCTGAAAACTCTGTGTTGTCCTCATTTTCCATCTCACCTTGGTTCCCACCCTCCCACCCTCAGTCACACAGAAGCAATCTATGATTAGGTCTGGTCAATTCTACACAGGGTCTAAGATGACAATTAGGATCATTGTGACAACTGGGTTCTGATACCAAACTGTAACTTTTTACCTGGAGTTATGCGAGGCCATCCTCACTTCAGTGTCTTGGGACAGCTGTTTAGTACCAGGTCTGTCAGGAAAGTCCTGCCCAACTTTCTTGTAGGTCAGGAGTTAATATGTTCCTCTCTCCATGAAGCCCCTGAGTCTGTTTCTGCTACCATTCTCTCTGGCGGGATGAAGAAATTCAACTAAGAACTCTACTGATGTGTAGTCCTCCAAGCCTCCATTTAACTCATTCCTTCCTTCCCAGTACTGGCCTTTAGTCAGCATAATAATTTGGTTGTTTTAAGAAAGAGAGGCTACAGTGTCTCACCCCAAATCTGCATCTAATAAATAATTCACCAAGAGGCAATGCACTCAAAGATGAGTTCTTCAAAAAATCAATTTTCCACATTTTGGAATATATATATATATATATATATATATATATATATATATATATATATATTTGAGACAGAGTTTTGCTCTTGTTGCTCAGGCTAGAGTGCAGTGGTGCAATCTTGGCTCACTGCAACCTCTGCCTCCCGTGTTCAAGCGATTCTCCTGGCTCAGCCTCCTGAGTAGTTGGGATTACAGGCATCCCCCACCACGCCTGGCTAATTTTTTGCAGTTTTAGTAGAGACGGAGTTTCATCATGTTGGCCAGGCTGGTCTGGAACTCCTGACCTCAAGTGATCCACCTGCCTCGGCCTCTGAAAGTGCTGGGATTACAGGCGTGAGCCACTGTGTCTGGCCATTTTAATTCTTTATACTGCTTATAATATTTAATATCAACTAGACTGACAGGGTCTAGGAGAATTGTGGGAAGCAATGACTGCAGCGTTTTGGAGCCTTCACACTGTCTCTCTGTCTCAGTCCTACTCTACCCTAAGGCTCCTCCTTTCCTGCGACTGGCAGCCTCCATCTTTTCACCAGTGGGAAGTTTCTTGGCTTTGCCCAGCTTCCAATAACTGAGGCAGCAGGGAGTCTGAACAGATGTAAATCAAACATTCTTTTAAAAGTTGTTATGAGCAGACCAAACTAATCTACAGAGATAGAGGTCAGATCCAGGTCTGAGATGGTTAAGGACTGGAAAGGGAGAGGGTCTTCGGATGCTGAAAATATTCTAGACCTTGATCTGGTTCAACAGGCATATATATATATGTTAAAATCCATTGAGTATAACCTTAGCATTTTTGCATTTTGCTGTGTTCATGTTATACCTCAATATGCAGTAAAAATACTGAAATCCGTGAAAAATGTTACAAATACTGCATGTCATACTAATTGTTACAAACTTTCTAAACAGTTAAAAGTATTATTTTCTATCAATTTGATAAATTATTTGGTCATTACACACACAGCAAAACCTGAACCCTAAAAATGTCAAAATACAAGACAAAAAGTGATTTCAAAACAATTGTGAAAAAGAAGAAATTGAAACTGAAAAACTTCAAAACAGAATTTGAAATGTTTGACTTGGGATCCCATGTTTGACATCCCAAGCTGAAAGTTGAGATGTTTCCTTAAGAATAATATGTTTAACGTATTAAACAAAAATAGTTTCATGAATATATTTAAAGGAAGAATATATACATAATAAGGCTAAACTACCCTTAACTTTTAACAAATTAAAAATTTCTTAAAATTTTGCTAACTATAATGTATTTCTATAATATTTTCATTGAATATATTCAAGAAAAATGCATTCATTAACACATTCATAAGAATATATTCCTATCCATTGCATACATTTAAGAAAATTATTCTCTTTTAAACCATTTTATAAGGTCATTTTTGTATATTCAAACAATTTTCATTCAACCAGTGGATGATGCTTCAGCAAATTGTTCTTTGGAGAATTGTTTTTTAAGGAATTGATCTGTTTTTGGTTTAGATGTAAGACTAATTTTTTTTTTTTTTTTTTTTTTTTGAGACAGGATCTCACTCTGTCACCCAGGCTGGAGTGCAGTGGCACCGTCATAGCTTACTGCATCCTTGACCCTTTTAGGCTCAATCAATCCTCCCACCTCAGCCTCCCAAGTAGCTGGGACTACAGGTATGCAGCACCACACGCAGACAATTTTTGTAGTTTTTGTAGAGACGGAGTTTTCTCATGTTGCTCAGGCTGGTCTCAAACTCCTAGACTCAAGCGATCTGCCCACTTCAGCCAAACAAAGTGCTGGGATTACAGGCCTGAGCCACTGCACCTGGCAAGACTGATTTTTAAAGCCAGAAACTACTATGGTTGAGCAAAGATTAAAGTCAAATTAGATTAAGGTAAGTGGCAACAGGTAACAGCAAAACCAGTGGGTAGCCTCAGAGCAATTGAACAATTTTGAAAGAAGAGACTACAGGAGAAGAAAAGAAAAAAAAGGGAGGCTAGACACCATCACTGCTTAAAAATTTAAAAACAATAAAAGTAAGAAGAGCCTCTAAAAGAAATAAAAAAACTATGTGATCAATTTGGGAGGCAAGGATCAATAGGAGATGCACGGAAGGGACTGGTCTGGATCAAGTCAAGTAGCAACTGTGGAGATCCCTTCAAGACCCAGGGTTTGTAGGTAAACTTGTTCAGAAATTAATGAAGATACCCTGCTGTGGGACGACTGTGTTTCCATCTCTCTTCTCCTGCACAGGTACAGGGCTTCTGCTTCATGCAAATACCTCTTCTCCTTAGGGGAACTCCCACCACAGGCTCTCTGTTCCTGCTGTTGCAGAGCTGGGATTTGCTCTGTATTCTTTCCCTCAGAGAGATGTAAAGAGCCAGCACTTTTGAATGTAGGAGTCCTCTCTGATTCCCTCCCCACACATTCCCTACTCAATTTCTACTTGTTTTGGCAGTCCCTTTACTTACTTTGTAGTTCAGGGTTTCATTTGGAATTTGTGCTTTTGTTTCATATCCTCCTGATAGTATTTGTGTGATTTCCAAGAAAGAAGGGGAAAATTCCAACTTCATCATCATTTTCAAGCCAGACATGGCTAAATGTCTGTGAATTTTAATGAAAGCATGAAGTCCAAGGTTATTGTTTTTAATGTAGGGTACCTTTTAATTTCTATAAAATAGACTTCTATGAGGGGAAAGTATTCCATGTTAAAGCAAGCAAACAAACGAACAGAATACCTTTTAAATTTCGAGTGAAGAAGATGTATAGGAGGAACATCTCAGGCAAAGGGGCAAGCTCCTAGTGAGTCTCCCTAGGGGTTTCTCTGATATTTCCTCTTCCACCCTCAAGCCAGGACCTAGGAGAGCCCACCACCCTCCTTTAAAACCCTGCTCCTAGCTATCCTACCCTCTTTTCAAATGGGAAGTTTCCAAAGATATGAAAGAAGCCCTGAGCAGGAAAGGGTATCTCATCAACTGAGACTGATATCCCCAGAAGGATGAAATCCTGAGAGGGTGTCCTGAGGTGGGGGACTGTGAGTGAGAGTGGGAGAAAAGAGGAGGACTCAGAGCACGGACTCTGTGCTGCACTAGGGATTCAGGATGACTTGACTTAGTCAGTTGTCAGGACACACAGGCTAGACAATAGTTGGCTGATGGATTCAAGCACCCTGAAGATGTGCTGTGATCCATGACCCTGAAAATTTTCCAAAAACCTTTTAAGAAATCAGAACAGAGTAGACCGATGAAACTGACATATCATCCCTACAAGGGGACTGGCCTATGTTTTCAGTAAAAGGTAGGGAATCTGAAGACTGGTCAAACTGGAAAAAAATCTCCTTACTTTAGGAAGACATGTAATCCTCTGCAACCTCACCTCTCAGTAGCTCAACAGTGACTTTTTATTTTTAACGAGACTTTGCTGTTTCCCTTTTTAAAGTTGTGGGGCCTAGCAACATGTCAAATGATCAATCAATCAATAACACCAGCTTGAAAGTCACCAAATCAAAATTTTATGTCCTTGTTCCCCTTAGCATAATTGAGAGAAGAATTTTTCCAGAGGAATTTTATTTTAAAAAGTAAAGGAGCCCCAGATAAATTAAATGTACAAAGAAAACACAAAACGCATAAAATACCTTGCTTCAGAGTGCAAATTTCTAATCCTGCAGTAGTTAACTTCCTAACATATTGACTCATTTGTATGTTAAGCCTGATGAAGTGCCACCCCCACCCACACAGATGCACACATCAACACACATTATGCAGCTAACTCTATTCACATTCATACTCTTGTGTTCTAAATTATTCTCGTCTATATGAGCAGGGCTGTCAACCTGGTTTTGACCTCTCGATTTGTTTCTTTTCTCAGTCCTGCACTCACCCCTCACATCAGATTCTAATCATTGACCACTGATCAGCTCCCTCGTCAGACATGAGCCACAGTTTATCTTCAGATAGCAGCGCTTTCAGATCTACAGAAGCAGCACCAGGAACCCCTCGGTGGTGTTCTCATTGCTCGAATTTACCTTGCAAATCTTGGAAGTAACCTAAACACATTCTGTTCCTTCTAGAAAATGTCAATTCTGAAATTTACATAATCACCTGAACCCTTTCTACTCCGCTCATTCCCATATTGTTTTCTGAACCCTACCAGATTTCTTGCATTCCTAGCAGAAATAATGGAGTGCAAATGAATCAATGATTCTACCTATGTGTTACAAAGAAATTGTCAAGGCATAGAGGCTTCTCCCTTCCACTCTGCCTGCTCCCTGACTCACTACTCTCCCACTAGCAGAGTCAGGAGATTTTTCTTTCCCTGCTGCAGTTACAAGAGCAAAATGCTGTATAAACTGAACACTGGAAAAGCCCTAAGTGTGGTATTTATTATGGGTTACATTGTTGGGTCTCATATCTACTATGATGCTTCTTGAAAGTACAATGGAAACTAGGGGGAAAAAATCATTGAATGTGTATATAAACATATTTTCTCTTAGAATTTATTAAATTCATACTACATGCCAAAAACTACTAAGGATGAGGGATTCAAATAGGGATAAGAAAAATTATCTGCATTTAAAGAAACCAGATAAAGGCACAGGTAATTAAAATAAATGTAATAATAAATATGGGATTGTAGGAGACAGAATAATTAATGTTGGTATGTTGGAGGAAGAATAGCAAAAATTGTTCAGTATTTGAACTGTAGTTGAAGATAGGAAACTGCATGAATTTTCATATTAATACATATAACTAATCTGTAAAATGATATCTGTCTCAATTTTCTTAAACTATATATTTATATATGTAGTACTTAACCATATATGTTTAAATAGAAAAAAAAAAAAAACCACTTAAAACTTCAGTATTCCTGAGAATGCTTTGAAAAGAAGATTTTAAGGATAGAAGTAAATTCAAGTAAAAAGCCAAGGCACCAGGACTCACATTTGTTGTACTAAAGAGGTTTGTCTACTGCCCTTCATGGCACGATAAGAAATATTGACCAGAGGGATCTATTGTACAGGACACTGGCCAAAGAGGAAGGTGACATCTATTCTCAGCTCTCCCACAAATGTGCTCACTGACCTTGGGTAAATCTCTTGACTTTCTTCTGTTCTCTGATTCTCTGTCTGTTCCATTGACATTTACTTTATTTTCTTTATGGGTAGCCAGGATCATGGATGTATCTTCAAAGTGCTCTCAATTCTTAATCAAAATGAAAAACACACATTCAAATGCTTTTGCCCAGATTTGCATACCAAGTTCGAGAGACTCTAAGTCTGTGAAATAAAAATAGTTTCACTAAAGGATAACTAGTGCAATCAGAATAGATTCAAAACTTCCGTAGTGAAACCTGTAGAAAGATTGATTTTTAAGTGATGAATCTGGATACTCCTTGTTTTAATAGCAACAGTCTTCAAAGTGAACAAAACTTAAGAAAAAAAGAGAAAAAGAATGGATAGGTATAAATAGGTAGTGAATAGAGCAGCCAGGATAGGTATACAGGAAATGCAAATGTAATACACAAGGGCCAGCTCTTGTTCACATGAGAGCCAGGTGGAGCAGAAGACAATCTTGAGCTGTGATGCAGGTGTAATGACAGCCTTGTCTGACCACACTGGGTGCCCTGCAGCTACAATGACCCATCAGAGTTGCCCCATGTTGAACCAAAATGCCCTTGAGATATAAACATCCTTAAAGTACAAAAGGAAATTACCCCAGGCTATATTGATATGGTGCCAGTATTTTTATGGCAAATATTCTCTGGGTGTTTTCCTTATCATGAACTTGTATATGATCACTCATATGCCCACTGCACATGGCTGGTCTATCTTCATTCCTAGGTTTAGCTACAATTAGAGTAATAAGTTGGCATTCTTAACAATAAACTCAGTTCTTTGTGAGCCTGAAGAACTGTCTAAGCTGATGGAAATAAGTTTGTGCCCACGTTCAGAAGACTACTACTGCTGGGCCATGTTAAAGGGAACACCCCCACAGCCCTTTCTGGGTTCATTCAGCAGCCTTCATCACCCCAGTTAGCCAGGGACTAATGAGACAGGAGATACTCTAGAGCTCTGTCTTTAACTATGACTATATTTAGGATCTATACCATATATCTACCCCTGCACAGGTCTAGATCTAGGTCTGTAGCTGTCTCTCTGTCTGCCTACTTATCTACCTGTCATCCTTCTTGAAACACTTGCATTAAAAGTGTTGGCAAAGCTTAGATGCAGATTCATGATGGCAAGTTATCTTAGAGTGTGACTTCTTTCTTTAGAAGGGGCCCAGAATCACTCGTAGTCTTATAATTATGAAAAGAATATTCACTTAGTACTGTTGGGGAAGCTAAAATGAGGGTACAGTAATCCAAATGTGTACAACTCAAACTGTATCATTAAGTATTTCTGATGTCATGTAAGGCCTCTTAGAGAGAGAATAAGCATAGTTGAGGGAGATGGGATTTTCAAGCTGCAGTTAGTCTGCAGGAGGTGAGAAAGCAGATGGGATGGAAACAGTGTAAGTGAAGAGGCTGAGCATTGGAGAATGAAAGGACAGCCAGCAGAGGTGACATGTGGTCAGAATGACAGATATAGAGAGTTCCCAGACACTGAGGTCTTGCTGTCTTGCATGTGGGCACTCTTCAGGGACTAGACATATGGATTTTGCTCACTTTACTTCATACTTCTACTATACTGTGGTTCAATCTGACAGATTGGAGAGATGAGTGTGAAAGTAGAACAAGAGTATATTGATTATATGTTGCATGACTTGCTATATTTTAAGGAACAGCAAATGTACTGAATAGAATTATTGATTCTAATTTTTAATGCAATCATTATTATGTGGATAAAGGGAGTCTATGTGTTGATGAGATGCTAAGAATACTGCTTAAAGTAAATCCTGAAGAATAAGCATTAGTGTAAGAAAACACTGGCATACACGATACAGAAAATAAATAATAACAATTACTGTTATCCCACATTTTACAGGTGAGGAAATAAGGCTTAGAGAGATCACACAGCTTGCCCAAGGTCTCACTTCTGACAAATTTTGTTCTCTTGATTTACGCTCTTAATCATTATGTTCAAATTTATTCAATAAACTTATCACAAAGGAAATATTCTAGCCAAAAATACAGTTGAAGAAATTCAAAAATACAATTGAAGAAATACAATTGAAGAAATGGCTTCAGAATCTTGTTTTCAGCATCCTTTCTCATCCCTACTTGCATGGGCCTAGCACGTAAGAACAGAACAAAGGAATCTAATCTATTAGAAAGTTCCCAAGAAAACTGCCGTTTGTCTTCTATCCTATGACTTAATAATTAATGGTGTTAACAGAGTCATTAATTAGAAATAATATTTTATGTGGTCATTTGCAATTTACAAAACGTTTTCATAGACATTATCTCTTCTTTTATCTATGTTTAAATCCTACAAAGCTTATTAGTTCAACTCTATCTGCATGATTCTAAATATTGGGTAAAATGTTTAGGATGAGAGGAAGTGTGAAAATTAGTCATTCAATCATAGCTAGATGCTTTGCATCCTGAAAGTACCACATACGTATGATTGAGTGATTTTTCCCATTCTATCAGGATGTTTTGTTATATGCCTCAATCTAACTTTCAAAAAAACTTGAAAATATATTCAATGTTTCTCATCTGGCAGGTTTCCCAGATATTTCAAATATATTTTATTTACTAGCATCAGAAGTTAAAGTAGGCTGGTTCTCAGTGCTATGCCATTCAATCACTTCTTTTTTTTTTTTAATCTATTCCTACCTGCCTTTTGAAAAACCCATTTATTCATCTGTCCAGATTCATTATCAATAAAGACACATACATTGAAACACACACACACACACACACACACACACACACACACACACCTATTTTCCAAATATATAAAATAAAGTTTGTGTTGGTATAGTCCATGTGATTCATTGACAAATATTCATATAGCAATTATGAGCTCTGATTTGTTAAATATAAAATTTATAATTGACATACTACTTGATTAATTAATACAATTCATTTTATCACTATGCCATTAAACATACATTGGTTGTTTTTGATCATCAGTATTGCAAAATCAAGTGACTAGAAATTAGATAAAGGACATATCACCTGTCCCCAGGTTTCAACAAGATGACTCTTAATCCCTCTGTTTCCACCAATTTGAGCATCTCAAAAATTATTTTTTTCATGTCTTGTAAGGCCATTCATGAAAATTAAAGGTGCTTATGTTACTATGCAACTGCAGAATTAAGTGTTTTAAAGTGTTGGAAAAATCCTTGTGTTTAATAAACTGTTATGCTTCCTTTCATATTGTCGCTACTCCTGTGGTTGTCATAGAGTTATGACATCCAGTTTCTCTGTACCCTGATTCTCAGGGGAATCAGAGCTAAGTGTGGCCTCCATTAGCATGTACTGCTCTTCTTGATACTGGTCTTAGGCTGGGTGCTTCGGGGACATATTCTCTACTATTTTTTACTGAGCTCCTATGTTTTATATTTTAAAAGCAAGTGGTTAGAAATTTTTTTAAAGGTTCCAATATCTCAAGAGTGAATCTCTGTCTCAATTCATCCCTAATACATACAAAAATTCTGAATTTCCACAGAATTCCAAATTCCTGAATGAATTACCTTTCCATCCTTGAATAGAGGATCTATGCATCCTGGGTGTTTCCTTCACAGCTGTGGCCATGGCTGCCATGACCACCTCCACTGGAGTCCCTGGAAGTTTACACAGAAGTACGGTTCTATGAGCTATTGTCACAGAGTGCTTCTCGGAGACAAAATATCTACCTGAACATAAAGGTGGCATCTGATGCTCCTGATGCTCTTGCAATAAGTTAATGGCTCAAGAAATGCTCATGTCAGAAAGATGCCCCAAATATTCACTATTCAACCACCTCTGTGGCCTTGCAGTTCACCGCAGGGTATGCCAACTATTTGCCCACATCACAAGGCCCTGTAGGGGTTGCAATGCTCTTCTGGCTGTAGGTGAGGTCAGACATTCACTGTATCTCAACTGCCACTTCAGAACCAGTGTCCTTTTTCCCAGGAGTAGGGTGATGTTGGGCGTTCCATTCCCCAACCTCTCTACCCACTTTGTTCAGAGGTTGAAAGAAAGCCTTGCTTTCCCTCCGTCTCCCCATATTATTTATTAAATGGCCATTGACATTATTTTCTAAGCCTTCCAGAGAGTAGTCATAGGACAAGGTCTATCCCAATTTAAGCTGAATGCCAAGCAATCTCTCAAAGGTATGCACCTAGCAAAGTGAATCCTGAGAGAAAGACATTTTGAAATAAATCCAATCAGAAAGGGAGAAAGAGGTTTGATTTAGGCAGCAAGACCCCATCCAAGAAGTCTTTTTATAATTCATATTATCTGAAGGCAAGGATAACTGAAAAATATGCCCAGTCATCTATTCTAGCAAACTAGTAAAATGATTATCTTGAGGTTTGAAAAGTCCTGAAACAGGAAGCTAAATTTCTATTCTTAGGTTTTTCTCTTCAGAAATGGCATCATCACAGTTAGTCAGACTATACCTTTAAGTCATATTACAATCTTGAAGATCAAGACTTTTGATTGTCTGTAAGAAAATTACATTTCAAATGGAAAAATGAAAGAATACACAACATAAAGCAAAAATCATACATCATACAGGGATCTCAAAAATAACCCACTGAGCAAATAATTGGTCTTAGAGAAGTCTTGAAGGACATCAGATATTTCAAAAAAAAAAAAGGGGTAGCCAATAACTCTTTTATTGACAAAGATTACAAAACAAACCTTACTATGCCAACAATTTTGAAAAATTTGTAAGACTGAACTGCATGGCATCATTGCTAAGAGACAAGAGTTCCTAATTTTAAAGAGTTTCACTGTGTGCCTAAATTTACTAATTATTTCACCAGCCAATTAGACAAACTAGCAATTCAAGAGATTATAAAATCAATGTAAGATGAAAAAGGGAAGGAAAAAAATGGTGTTTTTTAAAATATACACAATTATTCATAAAGGACACATTGGCTATTTTCAATAGAACATTAAATACATCTCTTTTGCTTATTGTAAAAAACTTAGTTTAAAACATCTGCCACTCTGTTTTATCTCTTATGTATTTTCACATGCTATTTTTAAATGAAACCTTTCTAATTTTTTATAGACTTTGCAATTTCATTCTCATTAACTCTATATTACAGTACGAACAGTTTTTATATTATCAGATATATATAGTCATCCCTTGGTATCTCTGGGGGACTTTAAGACCTCCTGTGGATACCACAATCCACAGATGCTCAAGTCTCTGATGTAAATATATATATGTATACGTGCATAGTTTTTGCGTATAACCTGCACCCATTCTCCCATATACTTTAATTCATCTTTATATTACTAATAATAACTAACACGATATAAAGCCTGTGAAGTAGTTGTTATACTGTATTGTTTGGGGAATAATAAGAAGAAAAAAGTCTGCATATGTTCAGTGCCAAAGCAATTTTTTCAAATATTTCCCATCTATAGTTTCTTGAATCTACAGATGCAGAACCCACCATTGACTGTACCCAGAAATGAGCAGGCAAAAGCAAACCGACAGAAATCAGCAACTTGGGCATGACTATCCAGCTCTACCCTTATGCAGTTGAGTATGTTTTTGTTCTGATTTGTTCCAGGGCATCTTTAAGTGTTAGCCCCATATAATCTTGGCTTTAGAAAATTCTTTTATACCCACTGTCAAGTGCTAAATTAGGGGGAACATACAGCTAGAGGAATCAGACAGACCTGGGTTTATATTCCAGCTCTGCCACCAAAGGTCAATCTATACAAATAATTTAATGCTGGGAGGCCCAGCACCCTTATTTGTAAGAAGAATTAACAGTGCCTGGCTGGGAGGGGTGGTGTGGAATCAAGTTAATGTACTCGACACATCTAACTGTAGTGTCTCTCATAGACATGGTGCCCAATAAATGATAGATTGTGGCAGTAAACATTGAAACAGTTTGTTTTCCCAAATTCACCTAGTTCCTTCATTCTAACTTCCAAAATCGTTACCTAAAATAAACAATTCTTAACCAATCTCTTCTTGGCTTAGTCTCTTCTTGGCTTAGTCTCTTTCTAATTGTATTATATGGGGGTTCCACACATGCATGACCTGTGAACAAATGAATAAACAGAAATGCTGTTACTCTTACATTAATCTGTTTTTTTAGTATCTCCTTTCTCGAGTTCTTTGCCTCTAGTTTTCTGTATCGCTCTACTCACCATCTCGTTTGGTTATTCTTTATCCATTTGGATAAAAAACAAGTCTATATTCTTATTTGAGTCACCCATTACTAAATTATTTATGCATATTTCTTCTAGGTGCAAGAAAATGTCTTTATTAGGCGTTAATTATTTTAAAAATAGTTATT
Source organism: Macaca mulatta (assembly GCF_049350105.2). Lineage (NCBI taxonomy): Eukaryota > Metazoa > Chordata > Mammalia > Primates > Cercopithecidae > Macaca > Macaca mulatta. Next base: position 50,407,379 of record NC_133409.1, on the reverse strand, counting down.
GTTATCCTCAATGATTTCTTGGTTATGTTAGGGTCTTTCAGCAATGAGATGATATATGTTACTATCCAAGAAAGCATGACACAGATTAGGAACTCAGGTAACAGTGAAGTGGTCCCTTGTCATGCTCCCACGCTACTCTACTAAAGGAATTCTTACTCTGTACTGTATTTTTTTTTTTTTCAGCTGATGTTTCCTCCAACAGATAGTGAGTTCTCCCAGGGCAGAGTCTTTGCATTTAAAGAGCCCAGAACAGAATCTAGTTCATATTAGGCTTTCAATACACATTTGTTGAAAAAAAATCCAATGTTTTACCAACATTTTAATTACTATCCCTTACTAATTAAAAAAAAAAAAAGAAGAAGAAGAAAACTCACTTCTGCCTCTCATCAGATTTCTAAATATTTAAGCTAATTAATTCTACACTTGGCTGCTTACACTAAATTGATTAATCCCATTCTTATAAAGAGGTGAAACAAGATATTCATGCTTGGTCTAAAGTATTCCACTTAATCAAAGTAAAGGAATGGTCACCTGGCCATGTCCAGCCTGAAAGAAAATTCATTTATTGTTATTTTAGTCAAGTTCAAAGTCCTAAGATTCAAGACTCTCTGTATTCTGTCAGCAGAGGTAACTGCCCACTAAAGACAGCATTCCTACTGAGCGGCCCTTGGTGATGCCAACAGTGAAACTGGGGGAGTCAGCACTTCCCAACTGAACTAGTCCAGAGAACTTAGGTAAAAAATTAATTTAGAGAATCTTCAGTGAGCTGAAATAAACCAGGCAGAATTGGGAAACCTATCCTTTTGGCAAGGAAGCAAAGAGCCTCTGCCCTTTCACCTAGGTCCAAGCTTCCCTACTAAATAGAATCCCTGTATTAAAAAAAAAAAAACAAATTTTTACCTAATGCATCAAATATTCCAGTAACACTAGAGTGGATTATCACCTAGTAACAGTATGCACTGCAAAATAAATTACCAAACAGACTGTTCTTGGGGATCCCTTCCCTACTTACAATGCCGAATAGCATATTTAAATGTATTTAAATAAAGTTCATTCTAGAATGAATTTCAGGACTGTACAAAAAGGTTATTTCTGTGATGACTGGCAGATGGACAGTTGTAACAGTGCTTTACAGATTTGTTTCCTTGCCCATAAAAATTTTGTTCAATAACACTTTCTGATGAACCATTATCATAATTACTTCCTGACTATGTCAGAATTGGTCTCTGTAATGAAGAAAATGTTTTCTTTCCTTCTCCTGATTTTATTTACTGTAAATGGCATATTGTCTCAATGGAAAAGAACACTATCCAATTTCCCTTTGGGAAGAGAAAAAAAGAGTCCTTGTGGCAAGTTTACATCAAGGTTTTCAAAAGGTCATGGTGTGCATTTGTGGATAACCTAAAGAATCAATTGTTAGAAGGTAGAGGAGAAGTGATTAATTATTTCTGTGGAAGGAGTGAAATTGAGACATGCCTCAGAGGAGGGCTATGAGAAAGTATCTTCCCTCCCAGCACTTTGTAGAGTAAGTTTGCATTAAAATATTTCCTGACAGGTAAGAAACGTTATTAAATACAAAACTAAACTTTTCAAATGTTCATGAAGTGAAGCAAGAACTTAGCATTTGTGAATGCTTGTGCCCAGGAGAGGCAGTGTATCCTTGAAACAAACGTTTATTGACCATCTGCTGTTTGCTGAACATCTGAGTCCCCATGAACATATAACCTTGTGAGGAATATGCGAGCAAATACTGACAATAAACTACACCATTGGAAATAAAAGAGGTGCATATGAGAGGCAATGAAATAACAGAGAAATTAATGCTTCAGATTGCCCAAAGTAATTAGAAAAGATATTATTGGATTTTTGATTCAGTACCTCTTTTTTTTTTTTTCTGTGTCACCTGACAAACAACTTGGACTCATATTTGTTTAATCCTTGCCACCACCAAAATTATTTTGCTGTACCCACCCCACTTCACCCTTCCTGTACCCTACATACAATGCTGTGCTAAGCATCAGGGTAGATTCTCCTCCTGCCTCTTCTTTTCCTTGGGCTCACCAGTCCTCATCATGGAGTGACTAGAGGCTTAACTCTCTGCTTAACTTTAGGGCCTAAGGTGAAGGGCCAAGGATGTTACTAAGTTATTTTTAGTGTATGCCAGAGGCCAAGGCCATCAGCGCATCTTTGCCCTTCACTTATGGCCTGGCCCAGACCCTAGCCGTTTGAGATCAAACTATTTTATTTGTTCTTTCAAGAGATATTTATTGAGCTCTACCAGTGCTGGGCTGTGTTCTAGGAGCTGAGGATACAGTAGTAAAACTAACAGAGAAAGCCCTTGCCTTCCTAGGAAATTGAGGTGGAGAGAGGTGAATTTATTTGCTGAAGGTCAGATTGATGTCACTGGCAGAATCAGGCTTAACCCCCCTAGGTCTCCTAACTTACAGAAATCATGGAGGTATTTTTCTATTGTTATAGTTTTGCTACTTTCACATTGACCTTGGACACTCAAGATCCTGAAAGTGTGTGTATATGTATGTTTATGTGTATTTGTATATGAAGGAGAGAGATAGCATACAAGCACATGTGGTATACGCCCAGCTTCACAGATCCTGCCAGGCTTATTCAGTTCAGCCCATTGCTTATCATAATCTTATGTATGAGACAGTCCATGTCCTCAATAATTTTATTTGGGTAAATTTTAGATAGTACCTTTAAACATAGTAAGTCCTTAATAAATAGTTACAGAATGAATGAATGGACACATGAAATGTGAAATGCCTGGGTAACAGTTTACCATGACTATACTAATTGTGCAGCATCATCCATTAAGATAAATAATTCACAAATGGAGAAGAACCCCAGAATGAGGATGATATGAGAAAGTCAACCCTCTAATTTGGAAACGTTCTATTTCCAAAACAGGCTCCCTTCTAGTTTTTCCACCAATTATTGAATTGACTTGGGATAAATTGATATTGTTCCCAAACCCATTTTCAAATTTAGCTAGAGTTTCTGAAAGGCTGCCAACGTTCATTGTACACAGCAAGTGCACACTCTCACCCCAAATGCCTCGACTGCTGCACAGCAGGAGACTCAATCACTTCAGCTGTTTAGCAATCAATGTGAGTTACTCTCTGCCATCAGTGCTGATTGGGAAAGTGGCTGAAATGGCCGGGACACAGGCATGCATGTGCTCTGCCCAAGTTTGCATATATTTTCCCTCTCAACGTGCCTCTCAAAGCTTCTTTGTTATTAATAATTAGCCTTCATTATAATCTGAAAGATTTCATGTGAAAGAATTTATTACACTTGCTAAAATAAGTGCGTTTTTTGAATTTCTAATATATTCTTCATGACATTTTTTTCCTCTCCTTGCCATGGCTCTCGGGCTAAATTATTTCTGTGATGGCTTATTTCTCTTGGGCCTCCTTTACTCATAAGCAGGCAAGCTTTAACTCTGACATCCACAGTGTATATTCAAGCCACAGTGAAAATTGCATCTAATTTATTCTCTGAAATGTAGAAAACAATATTGAGGAAGAAGCTAGAAATCAAAAGGTAATAAGGTTTGAAGAACAATTCTGCCACGGCTGTCAGAATGCTGATAAAAGGCAGACTCTTCTTCATAATCAGCCCTTTTAAAGTCAGAAGAAGGAAGAAGACAAGGGGCTGGTCCTTTACTTTGTTTTCCCAGTGATTGAAAGGAAATTCTAACAAAGAGACAGACTGAGGCTTCAGTGCTCCGGATGAAGGTACCTGTGTCATTTGTGATAAATCTCATGCTTAAGTGTGAAGAATTGGCACCCTCTTGAAGATCAGAGCCAGAGCCTCCACTATCCCACACCCTCTCAAGGATTTCCCTAATGACTGCAGGGCCTCAGTCCCTAATGACTGCAGGGAAAGAATGCTTTTGAAAAAAATATTCCTGTGGTGAATAGTACTTGGAACAGAGTTTTTAATGCATTGGTGCTTTTGATAAAACATTGCACTAAACAATCTTTATAAATCCAAGGAATGTCCATTCGTGCAGCAATCAGTAGTAACTTTTAATTTTATATTATTTAATTTTATTTGTTTTATGTTTAATATGTTTTGAATTATATGTTTATTATATTTATTGTATGGCTATTAATAAATACTACGTTTATTTATTATGTATTTTTTTAATAGAGAAAAGATATTGCTGTATTGGCCAGGCTGGTCTTGAACTCCTGGCCTTAAGAAATCCTCCTGTCTTGGCCTCCCAAAGTGTGTTAATATATTTTTATATTAAAATATAAGAAATACTATGGGGAAAGTGGACTATTTTACATTGGGTTCTCCATAGGCAAAGCCAGAGACAAGGATTTGAGTGGAAATAGTTTATTTGCAGGGTGATTCTAGGGATCACTGGCAAAGGAGTCAGGAAAGAAAACTGGGTTAGGGAAGAAACCAATATGAATGGGTTAATGAGCAGGTACCACTATGGGCAGCCAGGGCTCTAACTCCAAGGAATCCTCCGAGACACTTTGGAAAACATGGCTTAGAGTTCTTCTATCTAAAAGTCAAGGAAGTTGGGGTACTTACCCACCAACATCTGTGTTATTATTGGTAGAGGGATGCTTCCAGGGATGTTAGCACCAACCAAGGAAATTGAGACCTGAATTTCATACAGACTGAGTACACTCCTGTAACAGAAAGCAGAAAGTTAGAGGTGCCACAGTAAGAAGCTGTGCATGTGCATAGAAACATGAACACTAGGGAGAGATGGGCTGGGCATCAGTAGCATCTCCACAATATGCTGGGTCCAACTCCTGGTTGAGGAATCATTTTCTGCAGGCCACTGATTGGATAGTACAGGAAAGGAAGAGTAGGAAGTCTGTCAAAGGATCAGGGGTACTGCAAAATTGTAGCCCTCTTGTCCTCCATCTTCTACAGTGATTATAAAAAGTGTGTCCCAAAAAAGAAAGAAAAACATTGACAATTGCATGTAATTAAGAGAAATGCAAAAGCATTCTCCCAATATGTCCTGCAGACAACTCCCAGTTTTGCTGCCTTCCCAAGCAATTCTGGCCCTAGCTCATAATAATAATGTATTGTTTTCTACCCTTTTACTTTTCAAAGTATTCTCACTCTTATTAACTTATTTGACCTTGAGGGGGCAGTCTGGTCATTCTCATCTACATTTTCAAAAGAGAGAGCTAAAAGCATATAAATATCAAATGAGTTTCTGAATAGAGCCAGGGTTAGAACTTCAGTCCCACTGAATATGTATGCAGCATCTATATTCCAGAAACTGTGCTTAGTTTGGGGGACATGGAAATTAATAAGACATGGCCCTCATTGTTGAGGAAGTCGCAGTCTACTGATGAAAACTGATATATAAACAATTTAATTATAATGTGGAATTCACAAAACAGATGTTTATGCTTATGGTTATTTAGTAAAATGCTGTGTGAATACGGAGTTAGCAGGTAAATCTTCCTGGATGAGTTAGGTATGTGTTATCAGTCAAGATGGGGCAGATTGTGCAATGGTAACAAATGAGTCCAAACTCTTTTGGCCTTAACAGGGCTGAGATTTACTTCTCACTTATACAAATTCTACTGTATTGTGGTCTGATCACCCACCTGGGTAACTCTTCTCTATATGGTAACACACTGGTCCACGGCTGAAGGAAGATTTGCCACTCAGTAGCTTCATCATCTTGAACACATGGCCTCTTCAGTTGATTCTGCAAGGGAAAAAAGAATCAGGCATGGGCTCTTACACGTTTCCAAGCAGAAGAGAACAGTAAACTTCTCACACTGTATTGGCCAAGTCACATGGCCGTACCTAAGTTTAAGGGAATAGAGAAGTATAGTCTTTTATTTACCTGTAAAGGCAAAAGAATCAAAAATATTGGTAAGAAGCATAATCACTTTCTAAAGGAGATCACATTTTAAATAGTCAGAATAATAATTGGGGAAAAAGTACTTTCGGCAGACAAAGAAACCTGTGTAAAGGCACAAAGATATGACATGGCCTGATGTGTTCAGAGATTCAAAATTCAGAAAGTTTCAGGAACTTGAAGGTAGAAGGTGAGGTTGGTGAGGTTAACAAGAGCTAGATAATTAATGACTAAATTATTTTGGAATTTATCATCATGAACCAGCAGCAGTTTAAAAGCATACAAAACACACGACTAGCTGCCATTTTTTAAGGAAACATCCCATGTTAATGAGAAATGAGTACATTGTGGCATCTCTCAGCTAACACACATTTCTAAGAGTATCTGAAAAGCTACAGAAAAATCTAACAGAAGAAGTATTTGCGTGTGAGAGCAGCAGCAAGTGTCATGATAGATTCAGAGTGCTGGAATCTCTTATACCTACCCAAGACTCATACCCAAATGATGTCTTGAGCACATGGGTATCAAAGCAAGCAAGTATCAATGAACATAAGCAAGACCTTCCCTTCATTTGTCATTGGAATGGCAGAAATTTAAGTACTATCTTTCCCATATGTCCTTGTTTATGATGTTCCTCTGTGAGTCTAGTCCTTTCTTACCTATCCCATGAGAAAGAATGAGGTTGTAGGTATTTTTCCTGTTGCCAAACTTAAATAGAGTAGACCAAACTTTTCATGTAAAAGATAGATTCAGGAGAGGGGTGAAGCAAGATGGCAGAATAGAAAGCTTTACCAACTGTCCCCCACTACAAGGACACAGACTTAACAACTATCTACACAAAAAATAAGCAACTTCGTGAGAACCAAAAATCAGGTGAGCACTCATGGTACCTGGTTTTAACTTCATATCTCTGAGAGAGGCACTGAAGAAGTAAGAAAAACAGACTTGAATCACTAATGCCACTCCTCCCCCAACAACCGGCAGCAGCGTCATGGTGCAGAGAGCAATTCTCCATGTGGGGAGAGGGAGAGCACAGCAATTATGAAGCATTGAGCTCAATGCTGACCTGTTATAGCAGAAAGAAAAACCAAACCAAATTCAACTGATGCCCACCCACAGAGTGAGTATTTAAACAAGCCCTAACCAGAAGAAAATTTCCAATCCTAGCGAGAATTTGGTTTCCCGCAAGTCTCACCACCATAGGCTAAATGCTCTGGGGCTCCAAATAAACCTCAATGCTGTGCTGGCCTCAGGTCTGACCCCTACGGTGGTGGCCACAGGGCTGCATGTGTCACTCCACCCACAGTTCCAGGTGACTCAGAACAGAGAGAGAGAGACTCCATTTGTTTGGGAAAAAGGAAAGGAAAAGGACAAGCGTCTCTGCCTGGTAATCCAGAGATTCTTCTGGATCTTATCCAAGGTCATCAAAGTGGTACCTCTATGAGTCTGTAAGAACCACAGTGCTAATGGACTTGGGGTCCCACTAAAGCAGATGCAGCTTAGATCACAAGACCCAAGTCCTTTCAAATATCAGGAAACTCTTCTGAAGAAGGATGGGTACAAACAAGCCCAGACTGTGAAGACTACAATAAATACCTAACTCTTTGATACCCATACACAGATGAATGACTCCAAGTGTCAAGATGATCCAAGAAAACATTACCTCGCCAAATGAACTATGTAAGGCACAATGGACCAATCCTGGAGAAACAGATATGTGATCTTTCAGATAGAGAATTCAAAATAGATGTTTTGAGGAAACACAAAGAAATTCAAGATAAAACAGAGAAGGAAATCAGAATTTTATTAGATAAATTTAACGAAGATATTGAAATAATTTTTAAAAATCAAACAGAAATTCTAGAGATGAAAGTGCAATTGACATGCTGAAGAATGGATTAGACTCTTTAATAGCAGAATTGATTAAGGAGAAGAAAGAATTAATGAGCTTAAAGAAAGGCTATTTAAAAATACACAGTCAGAGAAGATAAAAGAAAAAGGATCAGAAACAATGGAGCACACCTAAAGGATCTGGAAAATAGCCTCAAAAGGGAAAATCTAAGAGTTATTGAACTTTAAGAGGAGGTGGAGAAACAGATTGGGGTAGACAGTTTATTCAAAGGGAAAATAACAAAATAACAAAGAACTTTTCAAACCTGAGAAATACATTAACATCTAAGTACAAGAAGGTTATAGAACACCAAGCCAACTTAACCTGCAAAAAACTATCTCAAGGCATTTAATAATCAAACTCCCAAAGGTGAAAGATAAATAAAGGATTCTAAAAGCAGCAAGAGAAAAGGAACAAATAACATACAATGGATCTCTAATATGTTTGGCAGCAGAATTTCAGTGGAAACCTTACAGGCAAAGAAAGAAGTGGTTATTTAAAGTGCTGAAGGAAAAAAACACTTTTACCCTAAAATAGTATACCCGGTGAAACTATCATTCAAACATGAAGGAGAAATAAAGATTATCCCAGACAATCAAAAGCTGAGGGATTTCATCAATACCAGACCTGCCTATAAGAAATGCTAAAGGAAGTACTGCAATCAGAAAGAAAAGGATGTTAATGAGCAATAAATAATCACCTGAAGGTACAGAACTCACTGGTAATAGTAAGTACACAGAAAAACACAGAATATTATAATGCTGTAATGGCAGAGTATAAACTACTCTTAAGTAGAAAGACTAAACAATGAACCAATCAAAAATAATAACTACAACAACTTTTCAAGACATAGACAGCACAATAAGATATAAATAGTAACAACGAAGAGTTAAGAAGCAGGAGGATGAAGTGAAGGTATAGAATCTTTATTAGTTTTCTTTTTGCTTGTTTGTTTGCTTGTGCCAACAGTTTTAAGTTGTTATCAGCTTAAAATAAAAGGTTACAAGATAGTATTTACAATCCTGATGGTAACCTCAAACCAAAAAACATGAGATAGATACACACACACACACACAAAGGAGGAAACAATCATATCTCCAGAGAAAATCACCTTCACTGAAAGGAAGACAGGAACGAAAGAAAGAAGGAAGATAAAACCATAAAACAACCAGAAAAAAAAAATAACAAAAATAAACAAAATGGCAGGAGTAATTCCTTAGTTGTCAATAATAACGTTGAATTTCAAAGGACTAAACTCTTCAATCAACAGATGTAGAGTGGGCCTGGCACAGTGGATCACACCTGTAATTCCAGCATTTTGGGAGGCCAAGGTGGGCAGATCACTTGAGGTCAGGAGTTCAAGGCCAGCCTGGCCAACGTGGTGAAACCCTGTCTCTATTAAAAATACAAAAATTAGCCAGGCATGGTGGCAGGCACCTATAATCCCAGCTACTCAGAAGGCTGAAGCAGAGAATTGCTTGAACCTGGGAAGTGGAGGTTGCAGTGAGTTGAGATCGTGTCACTGCACTCCAGCCTGGGCAACAGATCGAGACTCCATCTCAAAAAAAAAAGAAAAGAAAAAAAAGAAAGTATTGATCTATTGCTTGCAAGAAACACACTTCACCTATAAAGACACATACAGACTGAAAATAAAAGGATAGAAAAAGATATTCCACACCAACGCAAACCAAAGAAAAGCAGGAGCAGATATACTCATATCAGACAAAATAGATTTCCAGACAAGAACCATAAGAAGAGACAAAGAAGGTCACTATATAATGATAAAGGAGTCAATTCAGCAAGAGGATATAACAATTTTAAATATATATGCACACAATACTGGAGGACTCAGATATATGAAACAAATATTATTAAAGCTAAAAGGAGAGATAGACTTCAAAACAATAATAGCTGGAGATTTCAACATCCCACTTTCAGCATTGGACAGATCTTCTATACAGTAAATCAACAAAGAAATATCAGACTTAATCTGCATTATAGAACAAATGAATCTAATAAATATTTACAGACCATTTCATCCAATGGCTGCAGAATACTCATTCTTTTTCTAAGCACATGGATCATTCTCAAGAATACACCACATGTTAGGTCACAAAACAACTCTTAAACCACTCAAAAAATTTAAATAATATGATGCATCTTCTCTGACCACAATGGAATAAAATCAGAAATCAATGAGACATTTTTGAAACTATACAAATATATGGAAATTAAACAATATGCTATGGAATGACTAGTCAGCCAATGAAGAAATTAAGAAGAAAATTTAAAATTTTTTTGAAACAAATGATAATAAAAACACATATCAAAACTTATGGGACAGAGTGAAGTGCCTACATCAAAAAAAAAAAAAAAGGAAAAAGAAAACTTTCAAATAAACAACCTAACAATGCATCTAAAGGAATAAGAAAGCAAGAACCAACCAAATTCAAAATTAGTAGAAGAAAAAAAAAATAAAGAGCAGAAATAAATGAAATTAAAATAAAGAAAACAATAAAAAGACCAATGAAACAAAAAGCTGGTTATTTTAAAAGTTAAACAAAGAGAACAAACCCTCAGTCAGACTAAGAAAAAAACCACAAAAGATTCAAATATATAAAATCAGAGATGAAAAAGGAGCTATTACAACTGATAATACAAAAATTCAGAGGATCATTAGTGGCTACTATGAGCAGTTATATGCCAACAAATTTGAAAATCTAGAAGAAATGTACAAATTCATAGACATATACAACCTACCAAGATTGAACCAGGAAGAAACCCAAAACCTGAACATATCAATAACAAATAACAAAATTGAAGCTATAATCAAAAGTCTTCCTGTAAAGCAAAGTCTGGGACTTGAGGGCTTCACTGCTGAATTCCACCAAATATTTAAAGAAGAATTAATACCAAATCCTACTCAAACAATTTCAAGAAATAGACAAAAAGGGAATACTTCCAAACTCATTCTATGAGGCCAGTATTACCCTGATACCAAAACCAGACAAAGACACATCCAAAAAAGAAAACTACAAGCCAATACCCCTGATGAATATTAATGCAAAAATCCTCAACAAAATATTAGCAAACAGAATTCAACAATACATTAAAAAGATCATTCATTATAATCAAGTGGGATTTATCTCTGGGATGCAAGGATGGTTTAACATACACAAAAAAATTGGTAGGATACATCATATCAAAAGAATGAAGGACAAAAATCATTTCGATTGATGCTGAAAAAGCATTTGATAAAGTTCAACATCCCTTCATGATAAAAACCCTCAAAAAACTGGTTATAGGCCAAGCGCAGTGGCTCAAGCCTGTAATCCCAGCACGTTGGAAGGCCGAGGCGGTCGGATCACAAGGTCAGGAGATTGAGACCATCCTGGCTAACAGAGTGAAACCCCGTCTCCACTAAAAATACAAAAAATTAGCCGGGCATGGTGGTGGGCGCCTGTGGTCCCAGCTACTTGGGAGGCTGAGGCAGGAGAATGGCATGAACCCAGGAGGCAGAGCTTGCAGTGAGCCAAGACGGACCACTGCACTCCAGCCTGGGGGACAGAGTGAGACTCTATCTCAAAAAAAAAAAAAAAGAAAGAAAGAAAGAAAAACTGTTATAAAAAGAATATACTTCAACACATATGTGACAGACCCACAGCGAGTATCATACCGAACAGGGAAAATCTGTAATCCTTTCCCCTAAAATCTGGAACATGAGAAGGATGCTCACTTTCACTGCTGTTATTCAACACAACTGGAAGTTTTAGCTAGAGCAATTGGTCAAGAGAAAGAAATAAAGGGCATCCAAATTGGAATGGAAGAACTCAAATTATCCTTGTTTGCAGATAATATGATCTTATATTTGGAAAAGCCTAAACATTTCACAAAAATAACTATTACAACTGATAAACCAGTGCAGTAAAGTTGTAGGATACAAAATGATCATACAAAAATCAGTAACACTTCTATATGCCAAGAGTGAACAATCTGAAAAAGAAATCAAAAATTAATCCCATTTACAATAGTCACAAATAAAATTAAATACCTAGGAATTAACCAAATAAATGAAAGATTTCTATATTAAAAACTATAAAACACTGATGAAGGAAATTGAGGAGGACAACAAAAACAGGGAAAGATATTCCATGTTTATGGATTGGAAGTATCAAAATTGTTAAAATGTCTATACCACCCAAAGCAATCTACAGATTCAGTGTAACCCCTATCAAAATATCAATGACATTCTTCACAGAAATAGAAAAGAACTATTCTAAAATCTGTATGAAACCACCAAAGATCCAGAATAGCCAAAGCTATTCTAACTAAAGAAAAAAAATAAACTGGAGGAATCATATTACCTGACTTCAAATTATACTTCCGAGATATATTAACCAAAACAGCATGGTGCTGGCATAAAATCGGGCACATAGACCAATGGAACAGAACAGAGAACCTAGGAGCAAATCCATACATCTACAGTGAACTTATTTTGAATGAAGTTGCCAAGAACAAACACTTGGGAATAGACAGTCTCTTCAATAAATTGTGGTTGAAAAACTGGATATCCATATGCAGAAGAATGAAACTAGACACATATCTCTCAGCATATACAAAAATCAAATCAAATGGTTTAAAGAATTAAATCTGAGACACCAAACTATGAAACTACTGCAAGAAAACATTGGGGAAACTCTGCAGGACGTAGGTTTGGGGAAAGATTTCTTGAGTAATACACCACAAGAATAGGCAACCAAAGTAAAAAGTGACAAATGGGATCACATCAAATTAAAAAGTTTCTGAACAGCAAAGGAAACAATCAATAAAATGAAGAGAAAACCAACAGAATGGAAAGAAATATCTGCAATCTATTCATATAACAAGGGATTAAAGACCAGAATATATAAGGAGTTCAGACAACTCTATAGGAAAAAAATCTGATAAGCTGACTTAAAAGTGGGCAAAGGATTTGAATGGACATTTCTCAAAAGAAGACATAAAAATGGCAAAGAAACATATGAAAAGGTACTCAGCATCATTGATCATTAGAGAATTGCAAATCAAAACCACAGTGAGACATCATCTCATCCCAGTTAAAATGACTTATATCCAAAAGACAGCAATAACAAATGCTAGCAAGAATGTGGAGAGAAGGGATGCCTTGTATACTGTTGGTGTGGATGTAAATTAGTACAACAACTATGGAGAACAGCTTGGAGGTTCCTCAAAAAACTAAAACTACAACTATCATACCATCTAGCAATTTCACACTGGGTATATACCCAAAAGAAAGGAAATCAGTATAGTGAAGAGAAATCCATACAATTTTAAATAACTAAGAGTATAATTAGATTGTAACACACAGAATAAATATCTTAAGGGATGAATACTCCATTTTCCATGATGTATTATTGCATGCCTGTACCAGAATGTCTCATGTATTTCATAAAATATACTCCTACTGTATATTTTATATTTAAAAAAATATTATAAAAATAAAAGAAGTTAAAGATAGAGGAAAAACTGGAGGTGAGGTCTAAAAATAAAAGGCTTTGTTTTCAGTGGCAGCCAAGATAACTCTATATGGAACTTTTGTCATCATAGGCCTAATTAGAAAATTGCATGGTATCAACTCAATTCTCATATCTGTATTTTGTTTAAGCGTCCTAAAGGAAGATGCACATTCTAGTGTGACTAAGCTCATAATTCAGTGGCTTATTGAGTACCATCATAGTAATAAGAGCAGCAGATATAGCAGGTCCTCTATAAAGAGAAGTGACTTCAACAAAATTATCTATTTATATTTCTTTCCTTGCTATGCTATTAATTCCTCAAAGACAATGACTATTTCTTACGGACCTTTACGTATCTCTAGGGCATAACCCAGTGCCTGGTGCGTTAGATGCTCAATCAATGTTGATTGAATGGAACTGAATTGACCAATAACTACTCACATGTGATAATTGGTGCTACACCAGCCTATAAGAATTAACACATCTTGCCATTGCAGGTATAGATTTCTCTATAGTATCCAATTCAACCGAGTGAAACAGATCATTTGTTTGAAATATGTATCTAAAATGATAAGGGAGAAAAGTTCCCAATTTGGTCTACAAATAAAGTCTTAGAGAATGAATACTTACAATCAGGGATGGGGGAAAAATCTGTCTGCCCTAGCATTCTCGGGCCACTTAAATATATTACTCTAATTCAGCTGCAAGCAACACCCAGCTCACTTGCGGGAAAGGCATAAAAGAAGCATCTCCTGTTGATTCTGGCCAGCCATTCTGCTGAGAACAAAGAGTGTTGTTTTCTAGAGGTGACCTCACCCTTTGCTACCCAAATCCTGCACAAGTACCTTTGTGGGGTTACCTTTGAGCCAAATACCCAATCAGGTAACTATGCTAGATTTAACATCATCATCTTATGACATATGAATAGATGGAAACAGAATTCTATAAATTTAGTAAATATATCCTTGGTGGCTCATTTTGATGTTTCTCATGAATGTTTCTAACATTCTTGACTTCTATGCTTATTATATGCCACAATCCTTAACACCTTTTACTCACTAATCTACCAAAAGCCTGTTGATTTCACTCAATTTTTAAGATTTTCTTTACTGTTTCCTTCTTCCACTATCACTACCACACACCTCCAATCTCTTCTTCTTTCAGCAAGAATATTTTAAAGTTAAAGTCTGATTATGTCATTCCCCTGCTGAAACCCTTTCTATGGTTTTTCAAAACCATGAAAAGAAGCCACAAGACTCTTGCTCTCACTACTGCCTAGGTCACTCACTCATCAACTTCAATACTCATACCACAGATCACCACCTATGCTAAAATGCTTTCCCCTCCAACCCCAAATACACTTTCCCCTTTTGCCTTCTTAACTCCTACTCTTCCTTTGGATTTCTTGAATTTGTCTGTATTAGTCTGTTTTCACACTACCAATAAAGACATAACCAAGACTGGGCAATTTACAAAAGAAAGAGATTTATTGGACTTATAGTTCCAAATGGCTGGGGAGGCCTCACAATAATGTGGGAAAGAAAGAGGCAAGGAGTAGCAAATCATATCTTACATGGATGGCAAAAGGCAAAAAGAGCTTGTGCAGGCCAATTCCCATATTTAAAACCATCAGATCTCGTGAGATCCATTCACTATCATGAGAACAGCAGAGGAAAGACCCGCCCCCATAATTCAATCATCTCCCACTAGATCCCTCCCATAACATGAGAATTATGGGAGTTATAAAACGTATCTCTAGGGCATAACCCAGTGCCTGGTGCGTTAGATGCTCAATCTTTGGGTGGGGACACAGAAACAAATTTGGGTGGGGACAGATTTGGGTGGGGACACAGAAACAAACCAGATCATTCTGCCTGTGGCCTCTCCCAAATCTCATAGCTTCACATTTCAAAACCAATCATCCCTCCCAACAGTCCTCCAAAGTCTCAACTCATTTCCACATTAACTTAAAAGTCCGCAGTCCAAAGTCTCATCTAAGACAAGGAAAGTCCCTTCTGCCTATGAGTCTGTAAAATCAAAAGCAAGTTATTTACTTCCTAGCTACAATGGGAGTGTAGGCGTTGATTAAATACAACCATTCCAAATGGGAGAAATTGGCCAAAACAAAGGGGCTACAGGCCCCATGCAAGTCTAAAATCCAGCAGGGCAGTCAAATCTTAAAGCTCCAAAATTATTTCCTTTGACTCCATGTCTCACATCCAGGTCACACGGATGTAAGAGGTGGGTTCCCATGGTCTTGGGCAGCTCTGCCCCTGTGGCTTTGCAGGGTATAGCTTCCCTCGCAGCTGCTTTCTTAGACTGGCATTGAGTGTCTGCAGCTTTTCCAGGCGCATGGCGCAAGCTGTTGGTGGATCTACCATTCTGGAATCTGGAATATGGTGGCCCTCTTCTCACAGCTCCACTAGGTGGTGCCCCAGTAGGGACTCTTTGTGAAGGCTCTGACCCCACATTTCTCTTCTGCACTGCCATAGCAGAGATTCTCTATGAGGGCCCTGCCCCTGTAGTAAACTTCGGCCTAGACATCCAGGCATTTCCATTCATGTTCTGAAATCTAGGCAGAGGTTCCCAAACTTCAATTTTTGACTTCCATGCCCTTGCAGGCTCAATACCATGTGGACGCTGCCAAGGTTTGTGGCTTCCATCTTCTGAAGCAACAGCCCAAGCTGTACCTTGGCCCCTTTCAGCCATGGCTAGAGTGACTGGAATGCAGGTTACCAAGTCCCTAGGCTGCACAGAGCAGGGGTGCCCTGGGCCTGGTCCACGAAACCATCTTTTCCTCCTAGGCCTCCCAGCCTGTAATGGGAGGGGCTGCCATAAAGACTTCTGACATACCCTGGAGACATTTTCCCCATTGTCTTGGGGATTAACATTCAGCTCCTCATTAATCATGCAAATTTCTGCAGCCAGCTTGAATTTCTCCTCAGAAAATGGAATTTTCTTTTCTATTGCATAGTCAGACTGTAAATATTTAGAACTTTTATGCTCTGCTTCGCTTTTAAAACTCAATGCCTTTAACCACACCCAAGTCACTTCTTGAATGTTTTGCTGCTTAGAAATTTCTTCCACCAGATACCCTAAATCATCTCTCTCAAGTTCAAAGTTCCATGAATCTCTAGGACAGGGGCAAAATGCTGCCAGTCTCTTTGCTAAAACATAACAAGAGTCACCTTTGCTCCAATTCCCAACAAGTTCCTCATCTCCATCTCAGACCACCTCAGCCTGGACCTTATTGTTCGTATTATTATCAGCATTTTTTTGTCAAAGCCATTCAACAAGTCTCTAGGAAGTTTCAAATTTTCCCATATTTTCCTGTCTTCTTCTGAGCCCTCCAAACTATTCCAATCTCTGCCTGTTACCCAGTTCCTAAGTTATTTCCACATTTTCGGGTGTCTTTTCAGCAACACTCCACTCCTGGTATCAATTTACTGTATTAGTCTGTTTTCATGCTGCTGATAAAGACATACCCAAGACTGAGCAATTTACAAAAGAAGGAGCTTTATTGGATTTACAATTCCACATGGCTGGGAAGGCCTCACAATCATGGTGGAAGGCAAAGAGGGGTAAGTCACATCCTATGTGGATGGTGGCAGGCAAAGAGAACTTGTGCAGGGCAACTCCCATTTTTAAAACCATCAGATCTTGTGAGACCCATTCACTATCATGAGAACAACACAGGAAAGACCTAACCCCATGATTCAACCATCTCCTGCTGGATCCCTCCCACAACAGGTGAGAATCATGGGAGCTACAAGATAAGATTTGGGTGGAGACACAGAGCCAAACCATATCATTGTCACACTCTATATATCCTTGGGAATGTCTTTCCTACACACTCTCCCCAACCCTCAGACAAATTTGCATCTCCCTGTTATCTCCATAGCACTCTGCACCTTTTCCTCACAGCCCTTAGAATTCTATTGTTGTGATTCTGTGAAAGAAATAGGAGGAGAACATGATCTGGGTCTATTTTTCCCCCTTTGTATCCCCAGCACCAGGCATCAGGCTTGACCTTCAACATATGCTTGTATCATGTTGAAGAAATGAAGAGAGAGCCTCCTTGTTCATGAATGTGTATGTGGAGTACATGAAGAGGTGAGAGAGCAAGGCTCATTCAGGGAACCTACCTTATATGGAAACCATTTCTCGCAAGTTAATTTTGCTATTTTAGAGATCATTAGCCCTATTTCAATTTCCACATAATATTAAATTTTGAAAATCCAGGGTAGAATGTGAATGCATATTATTTATGGAATTTAAATTAGTTTTACATTGACCTTCTTAGTTGTATTTTTATTTAAAAGCAACTCCTTTTTTAACAGCCAAGTAAAAAAAAGTACTGTATCGAATATCTCTATATCTTCTCCTTCTATCTATGTCTCAATCCATTGCAATCTGGCTTCAGACTTGATTTTTGCGTTAACTAATTCTTCTCAATTTCCTTTGCTAAAGATATTAATAACTTTCTAGTAGAACTCATGATAGTTGTTATCTCATTGGACCCCAAAGGAGAATTTGACACAGTCAACCAAACTCTCCCCCTGCCAGGTCTGAGACCCGTTCTCCAACTTGTCTCCTATCAGTTGACCCATTTGTTGATGATCTTACCTCCATCTACCTACTAGCCTCTTTATCTAACCTTGCACTTTAAAGTTCAGCACAAGGAGAAGAAAAAAGCCTTATAGATTTCCCAAAACATATCACACTCGTTCTTATTTCTATTCCTTTGCACATACTGCTTCCTTTTCCTGGAATTCCATTCTCCTATTTGTTTCCCATGGAATCTTATTTCACTCCAACCTTTTAGGAAAGTCTTCCTCAACTCCCCAGGATTCCACTGCTCCTTCAGCAGTGCACTCATTGAATGTTTTCTATATCCCCATGGAAGTTATTTTCTTGTTGTTTGTTTGCTTATCTCTTTCCCATTCTTTACTGTTAGCTGCATGAGAAAAAAATCTGTGCTTTTCATCTTTGTCACTGCAGTACTAGCACAATTCCTAATATGTGGCATATGCTTCATAAAATATCCGTAGGTTGACAGTTTAGGAGTACAGTTGGAGGGTGTATTTTTTCTTCTATTATAATTTAGATTCACAGAGTGGGAGCATTTGGGGGATGTTACAGTATTAGAAAATGATTACCCCGGCCGGGCGCGGTGGCTCAAGCCTGTAATCCCAGCACTTTGGGAGGTCGAGACGGGCAGATCACGAGATCAGGAGATCGACACCATCCTGGCTAACACGGTGAAACCCCGTCTCTACAAAAAAATACAAAAAAACTAGCCGGGCGAGGTGGCGGGCGCCTGTAGTCCCAGCTACTCGTGAGGCTGAGGCAGGAGAATGGCGTAAACCCAGGAGGCGGAGCTTGCAGTGAGCTGAGATCCCGCCACTGCACCCCAGCCTGGGCGACAGAGCCAGACTCCGTCTCAGGAAAAAAAAAAAAAAGAAAAAAAAAAAGAAAAAAGAAAATGATTGCCCCTAAGGCCAAGACTATGGAGAAGAATAAGTAGTCCCAGCTGCCATGTCTATGACCCTGGGACCACGTTCCCACACATGTTTTATTTTATAAGGAATCAAGAATTACAGATTCTAGTTCTCTGTCACTAAGTATTTGTAGCATTTGACCAATGATGAGATTTCTACTTAATCTCTAATATTCTCCCCAGCTCAGAAGTTATTTGAGGAGGCGACTTGTGCTTCTAGTGTGATAGAATATCTGAGTCAAATCAGCTTTCCCAATGAGAGCATCTGTAAACACTAAATAAAATATGTTAAAAATAGCAGTTTCTAAAAGATGGAAGAGCAACGAAGGTAGCCAACATTTGAGAGTGACAGATCCTGGAAAGAAGGGAGGCACACTGAGTTGCTTCATTTGCTCCACCATTTTTTCTTTCTGGGTATTTGTTGATTCATATGTAGTGCAATAGTCAGAAGCAGAGCAGAAACCCGTGGTTTTAGCTTTTGGAAGTTAAAAGTTTAAGTATACAAAAGCATTGAGTACTTGAGCGGCCAAGATCCTTAAGAAAATGTAATGTCAGGCCAGGCACGGTGGCTCACACCTGTAATCCCAGCACTTTGGGAGTCGGAGGTGGAAGAAACACCTGAGGTCAGGAGTTCGAGACCAACCTGGCCAACATGGTGAAACCCCCATCTCTACTAAAAATACAGAAATTAGCCGGGCATGGTGGTGTGTGCCCATAATCCCAGCTACTTGGAAGGCAGAAGCAGGAGAATCACTTGAACTCGGGAGGTGGATGTTGCAGTGAGCCAAGATCGCACCACTGCACTCCAGCCTGGGTGACAGAGTGAGACTTAATCTCAAAGAAAAAAAAAAAGAGAGAGAGAATATGTAACCTCAAAGAAGTAAGCCTACATTCTGTACCACATTTTCCCTCAAGACATTATCTTATTTTGGAGCTGCAGGTGGTAACAATGGAAATTAGATAATATTTTACCTAAATGATAAAGAAAAACATAACACAACATAGTTCATGTGATGTAGCTAAAGCCATATTTAGAGGAAAATGTATAACCTTAAATGTATGTATTATAAAAGCAAAAAATCCAAAAATTATATAAAGATCTATCTCAAGCAATTAAAAAAAGAATGGTAACTTAAATCTGAAGAATGTAGAAGAAAATAATGATGATAAGAGTAGAAATAACTGAAATAGAAACAAATGTATAATAGAAAACAATTAACAAAACCTAAAGTTAGTCTCTGAAAAGAATAATAAAATTGGTAAATCTTAATAGGATAGATAAAGAAAAAAATAAGAGAGTAGGAACAAATTATAAATACTAGTATTAGAAATGGTACATAATTACAAAACTTATGGACATTAAAAACATAAGGAGATTGTACTATTAATATTATGGCAATACATTTGAAAATGTAGACAAAATTTCTTAAAGACTACAAATATTAAAACTGACACAAGAAATATATACTTACATACATATGTATATGATATGCATATAAAATTCTTAATTTAAAACCTTTCAACAAAATATTCAAGACTCAGATGACATCAGAAGTAATTTATGACATTTAAGAGAGAAGTCACACCATCTTACAGAAGAAATTCTTGCATAGTAGAACAAAAGAGAAAATACTTCAAAGCTAATTTTGAGGACAGCGTAACCTTGATACAAAAACCTGGTAAAGACATTACAAGAAATAAAAATGTAAAGCCAGTCTCTCTCATTAATATAGATGCAAAATTTCTAAATGTAATATTAGCAAATTGGATACAGTGATACATGAAATACGTAAAAATTATGATCAAATTCATGTTTTTAGAAGAATACAAGGTTGCTTCAACATTTAAAAATCAATTAACTCAACCCCTTAGTTTATTTGAATAAAGCAGAAAGACCATACGATCATCTCAATACTTTCAGGAAAAACATTTAATAAGTTATTCTAAGTGAAGTTACTTATGCAGGAGTGTAAAACCAAAACTGTATGTTCTCACTTATAAGTGAGAGCTAAGTTATAAGTATGCAAAGGTATACAAAATGCTGTAATGGATTATAGAGACTCAGAAGCAGGGTATGACAGGGGCCTAGGGATAAAAAAAAACCTACAGTTCAGGTACAAAGTACACTATTCAGGTGACCAGTGTCCTAAAATCTAAGAATTCACTATATAATTTATCCATGTAAGCAAAAAAAATTATTAAAATAAACTTTTTAAATTTAACATTGATCATATTTTTTAAATAAAATAACTCTCAGTAGACTAGAAATAAAAGAAATTTTGTTTTATTCCAATAAAGGTCATTTACAAAAATTCTCACCAAACATCATGGTTAATGATGAAATATTAAAATCTTTGTACCTGAGTGATCAGAAATGAGACAAAGATCTCCATTTCCTTTAAACGTTGTAATAGAAATCCTAACCAAAGTAGTAAGGCAGTATTTAAAATTTTTTAAATGTAAAGACTGAAAAGAAAGAAACTAAGTGGTCACCATTTGCAGAACACATGATTCTATATGTAAAAAAATTCAAGGAAATCTAATGATAAAAATAGTAAGTTACTCATGTAACCAAACACCACCTGTTCCCCAATAACCTATGACAATTAAAAAAAATTAAAGTGGTAAGTTAATGTATTAGGCAAAACCAATCTATGGTGATAGAATTCAGAATAGTAGTTACACTTTGTGGGGGTAAGCTATTAGAATAATAAGTAAAGCTACTAGATTTAATAAGAAAGGATACGAGATACATGGTTAGAATTTCTACATTCTAGCAGAAAACAAACTCCAATTTTTTTTTTTTTTTTTTTTTTTTTTTTTTTTTTTTTTTTGAGACGGAGTCTTGCTCTGTCGCCCAGGCTGGAGTGCAGTGGCGTGATTTCAGCTCACTGCAAGCTCTGCCTCCCGGATTCACACCATTCTCCTGCCTCAGCCTCCCAAGTAGCTGGGACTACAGGCACCCACCACCTTGCCCAACTAATTTTTTGTATTTTTAGTAGAGACAGGGTTTCACCGTGTTAGCCAGGATGGTCTCAATCTCCTGATCTCATGATCTGCCTGCCTCGGCCTCCCAAAGTGCTGGGATTACAGGTGTGAGCCACTGCACCCGATCAAAACCAAAAATTTTTAAATGATATCACTGATAAGAGAACTTTCTAAAATAAAATAGTTATGCATAAACCTAATGGAAGATATCCAAATACTTTACACAAAAATTATAAAACATTATTGAAAAAATGTTTAAAAGCTAAATAGTCAT
This sequence comes from Macaca mulatta, assembly GCF_049350105.2. NCBI lineage: Eukaryota > Metazoa > Chordata > Mammalia > Primates > Cercopithecidae > Macaca > Macaca mulatta. The sequence goes on along the minus strand of NC_133409.1, from coordinate 50,385,338 downwards.
GTATATTGCCAAGAAAAGGCAAGACAATTTTGAAGTTGGAAAGTTGGAATTACATAACAGACATTAAGACTTTTATAACAAAACTTTATTAGTTAAAACAGTGTGATAACTGCTCAAATATAGACACATAAAAAAGTTTAACAGAATAGAGAACCACATATGATCATTTATTTATAAGAAAGTTGACAGAGAAGTGTAATAAGGATAGAATGGTCTTTTCAATAAATAGTAAATTTATTTCTGTTAGTCCATTGGATATCCATATTGTAATATCAGAATCTTGACCTCTACTTCACAAAAATATTATTTTCACACAAAAATATTATTTCCAAGTAGACTGAAGAATGAAATATGAAAGGTAAAACTATAAAAATTCCAAAGCAAACATAGAGGAATATCTTCTTTATTTTGAAATAAGCAAAGTTTTCTTAACAAAGTGCAAGAAACACTAACTACAAAGAAAAAGACTGATAAATTAAATGCTATTAAAATCAAGGTCATCTATTCATCAAAAGATGCAATTTGGAGACTGAAATGGCAAGTCATAGAACAGGAGAAAGTATTTGCAATATATACCCCTGAAAAAACTTTTGTGTCTAAAATATATAAGGTTTTCTAGAGGCCAATAAGAGAAAAATAGTCTAATTTCAAAAGGACAACTGCAACTCTCATGCACCTGGTGGGGGCATAAATTGGTGCAATTACTGTGGAAAACTGGTAGAACCTGTCAAACCTGAGTATACAGAGAACCCTCAACTCAGCAATTCCATGTCTGTGTACTGTGTTCCAAAAGACCAACAGACATGAATGAACACTTCATAGCAGCATTAACTGTGTAAGCCAACATCTAGAAATAACTCCATTTCCATCAACAGAGAATAAGTAAGTGAAATGTGAAATATGCATATAATAGAATATTCTATGCATTGATGAATAAATTACTGCTACATAATGGTTTAATCTCACGAGCAAAAGAGGCCAGATACCAAAAAATACACACTACATAAATCCAACTGTATAAGTTCAAAAATAGCCAGAAGTAATCTATGAAAAAGAAGTCACAATAGTGGTCTCCTTTGGTGGAGGGGATGACTGGGATGGATGATGAGTTAAGCTACTGGGTGTTTGTAATGCTTTACTGATCTGAGTAGTGCTTACATAGGTATATTTACTTGGGAAGAATTAACTGAGCTAAGTGCAACTTATGATTTGTGCTGATTTTCTATATGGATGCTAAATTTTAAGTTTAAAGAATTATACTTAAAAATAAAGTGATACTATTTTTCTGTTTAGTAGTATACACAAGCAAATGCAGAAATTTGGGACAGAAGGATGAGAGAAGCAGAATGGCATTCAGCTACTGAAAGCACTGAAATAGCTCTTCTTTATCAGAACATAACCGTGGGTTACCTGCCAGCCTCGTCTGCACATTTTATGCCATTGCGTATTTGAGCAAGTGGAGAGAGAGCAGCTAGGCAGGCCAGCTAGACCAGTCTCCAGTGTAGACAGAGTATGTGGCCATATTTTGACACCATTAGAGGTTCCTGAAAACCCCCCGCCCACCCTGGTAAAGCCTACTTCCCACTAACCTGCTACAATCCCTGAAATACATACCGGTAGGTTAAAATAGCAGTCTTAAAATGTGAGTCTGACGTTTCCAACCGAATTTTCTAATTTTGTTGTTTCTTGTATGTGGATAAAAATCTTTGAATAGTCTGCCATTATAAAGACTGTTTCTCTTTTGCAGAGACTTTCTTAATAATTTCTTAAACTTGTGTTGGTGAATATATTGAAGTCCAGCTACATATTTTCCAAGGTTCAGGCAAAACATTTTACCTATAAAATGACTATCTCCAGAATGCTGCAGCTAACATAAAAACATAAAATTAAGTTGTCCAAGAAGGATAATTCCTTAATTATTACCACTTATTACTAGCTTAGGTGAGCCAAGAGGAGGGGTGAGCAAATTATGGTCCAGGGACCAAATCCTAACCAATGCCTGCTTTTTTTTTTCTTTTGAGATAGAGTTCTTGCTCTGCCACCCCAGCTGGAGTACAGTGTGGTGCGATCTCAGTTCACTGCAAACTCCGTTCAAGCACTTCTCCACCTCAGCCTCCCAAGTAACTGGGATTACAGATGTGCATCACTGTGCCCGGCTAATTTTTCTATTTTTTGTAGAGACAGGGTTTCGCCTTGTTCACCAGGCTGCTCTTGAACTCCAGGCCTCAAATAACCCGCCCTCCTTGGCCTCCCGAAGTACTGTGATTACAGGGGTGAGCCATCATGCCCTGGCCCAATGACTACTTTTGTATATAAAGTTTTATTGGCAAACAACCATTCCCATTCACTTACATATTGTTCATGGCTATTTTCCAGCTACAAGAGCAGAGTTGAGTAGTTGTGGCAGAGAAAATTTTAAGCTCACAAAATCTAAAATAGTTCTTTACAGAAAATGTTTGCCAGCCTTTGGCCTAGATTTATATATGATCTTTCTCATCTCAGAGGAAATAATAGTCCTATACACATAAAACACAAGATAAGTACCTTTCCTTAATGGCAAGATTAATTAGGTTGATGATGAGATAGAGAGCTACCAGAAAGGTCTAGATAGAACAAGCAGCACAGCAAGGAGCACTGTTCACGTGGAGAGCAAGCAAACCTCGTGGTCAATTTTATTAGGAAGGATTGAGGTTCCTTTGCAGGGTTTTTTTAAAGGCACTGTCAAATAGAAGTATTTCCAAAGGATATGTCTTCTAATGCCTTAGCTAGTATATTTAACAGGACAACTAAATGCAATGTATGATTTTTAATAGGATCTTGGATTAAAAAGAAACTGTACAGAATATTATTGAGATTGATGTGTAAATGTTAATATGAGATATAAATTAAGTAATATTGATCATGTTAAATATATCAACTCGATCATTGTCTTATAGTTTTGTAAGAGAAAGTTACTGTTCTTAGAGGATATTTATTGAAATATCAAGGGCTAAAGTTTCATGATTATCTGCAACTAACATTAAAAGGTATAATCAAGTCATCAGAGAGACAGAGAGAAAGTAAATGTGGCAAAATGTTAATGATTGGTAAGTCTAAGTAAACGACATACGGGTGTTGATTATACTATTTTCTCAAATTTTCTGTAAGTTTGACTTTTTTTTTCAAACTAGACTGTAAGAGGAACATTTTAAAGCATAGATATTGAAAGATTTTTCCCCTGTATTTGGGGAAAAGATGGAAGAGATAAAACAAAGAAAACTCTTTTTTTTTTTTAACTGAGAAGCTAAACTCGTCAGCAGCTAATTTATCTAGATATTCCTACACAATTATATTTCCCTCTCTCTTTATGAGGTTTTATCTCAGACCTCTCTGCATCCCTAAAACTCTTCATTTGATTTTCCACCCATAAGAAAAAATTGTGTTGAATATTTTCCCTAGGAAAACATTATACATATTACACAAGAGTATACCTAAAATGTGTTATAACCATATGCTTCAAATAAACATTTCCTCCAAAAAACAAACCTCAGTTTCAAAATATTTTGCAGAATTTGTCACCTTGTATGATATAAAATGGAAGATAAAAGAGGTTCAAAGGGATCTCAAACACATATCCCTTATTGTTTCTCGGAAATATGGCGCCATATAACCTTGCGAGATTGATGTAGTCACAGATGACAGTAGAGAATTACCAAGGGACATGTAGCTTCGCCTGGCATCATAATATATGTTGTTGGTAACTGTTAACAGATATTCCATGTGGCATTTAGATATGAATCTTGAAGTGTATTTGAGAGCCTACAGCTCTGAGAAAAAGAAGAGGCCTTTTCCCTAAGTTCTTCAAAGCAATTCCTAAATGTTGATGTGCCCACCAACATACGACGAATGTGTTTCAGCAGCTTCATGGATGCCATTCGTCTGTGAGAGGACAAGGCCAGTTCCTAGGTGACTCAGACTCCACTTACCTTGTTACCAAGTAAAATAATATAGGGTATCTGGTCCCATATCCACATCTGGTATGGAAAGCCAGGCATCTCTATCTGGGTTCTAAATTTGAATTCATTTATCTTGTGTGAAGGCATTTTACTTGACCGACTTACAGAGTGGATCCCTCTATGTACTAGTTCTAGTTTCTTTTTTTTTCTTTTTTCTTTTTTTTTTTAACCCCAGGGCTTTTCAGTAGACACCACTTTTCCTTAGAGTTCACAGTTGGAGCAGGGTCGCACAGCACCATTTACAGAGGAGGTGAAGACAAATTGTTACTGGGGAGGGGAAGGGAACAATGGCAGAAGGGGTTTAAAGTGGAATTGAGTGTGTAACAAAAATACTGTGCTTGTCTAATAAGGCTGAAATTGAGTGGTTGCTTGAATATGTCAAGTGAGCCAGTATATCAGAAAGACAAACTCCGTCCTGTCCTGTGTTATGACTGCAACATGGGTAAATGGGGCCACAGAGTCATAACATCTAACTACCACAACAATATAGAACCTCAAAGACATGATACTTCTCAGTTATCATTCATGTTCCAAATATGAAATGAGCAATAATCCTAATGATAAACACCATTTTGATGAAGTGGTCAGCAAGGAGTATCCTTTCTGGGTCAAAATAATGATAGCAATTCCAGGCAATTTACTTATTTTTAAGACAAAAGGATCAATCCTTGATCTTAAATATGAAGTTTGTGAATATTTTTTATACGTCCTAAATTAAGTAGGTAAGATCTAAATGCTGATGATATGGACGTAGATAATCAGTCAGGATAATTATAAAAGAGGCCATGTAAACTTCAAAAATTTAGCACATGCATCAGTTACATTGCAGGAAGAATAAAACACTGTTGGTTTGGGGCTCAGAGTTAATTCAAATAAGCCAAAAAATTATGTGGCTTTTCTGAAGTCCACATAGATGCCACAGTAGTTGAGTACTAACTGCTCTTTTAAAATTCAAAAAAAAATAAAAAACCTCAGTAAGTCAGATGGACACTAATTAGGAGAGAATCATAGACTATCATAACCTAAGTTTTCTTGCTTACTTTTCCAGTCATAATATCTAAGATAAAAAAAATTTCCATTACCCCTACCCTGTCTCTTTTTGAAAAAGAGCTTCCAAATGGTGAATATTGTTTTATGGGTTTTAAGAACAAGCAATGAGATTAGAAAATTTGTCTGAAAGTCTTGGGAAAGCAAAAGAGGCGAGATATAAATGAAGCCCTTATTTTTCTAAAATGAATCTTTTGGAACAATTATTACCTCACTCAAAGAAATAAATATGAAATATGAAACTGTAAAATCTACATCAAAAGCATCTATACCTGAATGGCAGAGTTTGTCAGTAGCAGATGAAAGATCAAACCAAAATCTATTTGGAATTGCTTTCAATAGATAAATATCTATTTCAAGCTAATTGTTCTAATACTTGGAGAGGAAATGAGAACTACTGAAAAAAGAAAACTACAAAAACGAGAAGACTGGATTTTAGGGGTTGGCTGACACTGACTTGCTTTACAAAATATTCTATATGTTGTTTACAACCCAAGCCAACAGCAGAGATTTTATTTAGTGGCTTGCTACATGAATTAGCCAAAGAATTCACCCACCCACAGCATTCATACTCCATGAGACTATAAAGTTCCCAAAGGCAGAAATCCTGTCCAATCTAGCCTAAGCCTTGTACATAGTAGGCACTCATGAAATGGTTTAGTGAATTAAAGTTAGAGAGGAGTGAAAGTGTGAATGAATTAAGAAACAAATGCCAAGCTGATAGGAAATATGATGGCATGAGGAGAATCGCTCACATTAACAAATTTCAGAGCTTCTTTACTCGTAAAGAACCAGATTATCAATCTGTGAACTGTATAGCCATTTGCAACAGGAAGATTAATTGTGCATGATATTTTTTTAAATACATATATTTTGTCTAGACTTCAGAAAAACAAAGCTCCGAAAGTGGTGTCTATCATTGCTGTCAGTTCAGAAATTGCCTTGAGCAAAATTGAATGAGAATTTTCACAAACATTCATGAAAAATTTGGTTTGTATGACTAACCTGTCTCACCAGGTCAGATCACTGCCCTTGACATCCAAAGGCAATGCCGTGGGCATCATGCTCTATAAAGGGGGCTGCTCAGATCTGAGAATGAATGTCTGTCCTTTCCATTTGCTACAGAATTTTTTGTTTGGGGTGTTGCTGTTGTTATTGTAATTGTTTGGTTGTTTGGTTGGTTGGTTGGTTGGTTGGTTGGTCTGGTTTTTTACAGAGCTTTTGTTCTTTTAGTAACCTTATTATTAATTATGGTGCTGATGTTTTTGTCCAAAGTATATTAAAATAGTTCCTACAATACTTTTTTGCAGCAATTTGCATTTCTCAGCCTATGAGTTGTCTAGTGTCTTTTTCTTTGCCTGGTGGTTTGTTTTGTTTTCTTTTTGTCAAAGAAAGCAATCCCACATTCTGGTAAGCTGCTTAAGAAAAATAACTGAATTATCAACATTTTACTTTAGAGAATATACAGATAATCAAATATGGTTTTGTACGCAATTTAGAAGAGCACTGCGTCCAGGTAAGAAGATTGAGGAACTCAAGCCTGAAGCTCTCACGTCTTATAGATGTCTGACTTTGATTGATAACTTATTCTCTCTGAATCTTCTTTTCCTTCACTTCAAACATTTAGGACTGATAAGGGGAGACGAGGTGGGTGGCAGCTAGTTTCCTGCCTTACGTGTTTTCAGGGACTATTGTAGACAGCAAGTAAACTGTGAAAGCATTTCAAAAACAAGAACAGTCCTTACCAATCTCAGCGGGGTGAGTTTCAGCTGTGAAACCTCATTTGCTGATTCTCAAGTCTTCTCAATGCAAACGCCCATTTCTTTTCCTGTCCTAGACTGTTTACAGCCCTGAAAAGGAAAGTTAGTGCCGACTGCTGCCCATCCTTTGCTTTCTTAACCAATCCAAATAGCGGAAATTCCCCCAAATTCACACAGTGTCAGGCAGCAAGTCTGTAGCTTCTTAATTGTTCTGTGTTCTTTCTTGAAGGGCTAAAGTGAGGCCATGGACAAAGGTCGGCTACCTTAGAATGCCCTCAGTAAGATCCAGCATGTAATATTAAAACCCAAGTATGCAACTAAGTTGTGTGACTTTGGAAAAGGTTTTTTTAAAAAGCCCATATGTGACTTAATGTCCTAATCTTAATTCAGAGCCTTTCTTATTTCATTTGCGATGCTATCACGAAATGCCATAAGCTTGGAGGTTTATAAACGACAGAAACTTATTTCTCACAATTCTGGAGGCTGGGAAGTCCAAGATCAAGACACCAGCAGATTCAAAGTCTGAGGGGAGCCTGCTTCCTTGTTCATAAGGTGGCTGTCTTTTTGCTGTAACTTCATATGGCAGAATGGATGAGAGAGGTCTCCGGGGCCTCCTTTATAAGGGCACAAATTCTATTCATGAGGTCTCCACCCTCTTGATCTAATCACCTCCCCAAAGTTCCATCTCCTAATACCACCACATTGGAGATTATGTTTCAGCATAAAGATTTTGAAGGGATACAAATATTCCATCTCTAGTAGAACCTTTCTCATGGGGCTGCTGTGGTCATTAAATCAGATAACAAATGCAAAGCACTTAGAAAAGTGTCTGACTGTAGAGTAGGTGCTTACAGAAGGATGTGAACTTATGATCATTGTTACCACTGTTATTAGCACCACTTGGATTGTCTGGCTGATGTCCTTCCCACTGTCTTCATAGGAGAGACTGAGAAACTGTTTCCTGAGACCAGCAACACTTATGCAGTTCACAAATGGCTGGGTTTCCCAATGCTTATCTGAGGTACTATGTGCAATAACTGATGAATGTCTGTTTGCACCTGCTTGCTTTCATAGCCAGGTACATTTAACTTGATTTCTCTCCGGAGTGAGGTCAAGGATTTGCTCACCCACACATACATGCATTATGCTGAGAATATTCAGAGTCCTCCTAGGTGCCAGGAGCTGTTTCAGCTGCTAATGATATAGCACAATGGCTGAGATTCCTGCCCTTAGGGATTTCTTAATGGGAGAAAGACAATAAACAAGTACATTTTAAATATGACAGATGTTGGTCAGTGTTACCAGAAAATGAGACAGAGTAAGGAGAATGGAGACTGAAATGGGAGCAAGAGCTGTTTTAGTTTGGGCAGCACAGGCATCTCTGATAAGGTGGTGTTTGAGCAGAGACCTGATTGAAGAAGGTAGGGGGTGGAATGCAACTGATTGGGAGAAGAGTCTTCCCTGCAAAGGAAGCTTAGGTGCTAAGATGTGTGGATTTGTGGTGTGTTCCAGGCACATACAAGAGGCCAGTATGGATAAAACGCAGAGGGAAAGGGACAGAGTAATGGAGATGAGGTCAGAGGGATCAAGAGGGGTCAGATCATGAAGGGCCTTCAAGTCCATGATAGGGACTTTGAATTTTATTCTGAGAGAGACAAAAAGTCATTGGAGTGTTTCCATTGGAGAAGGGACTGTTGTAAAAGGATCTAGCTTTTCTAGATCTTTCAGTTTCTAGAACTGTTGGGAGTTCTAGCTGTTGGCAGAAGAGTACAGCAGGGCAGAGGTGAGAGAAGGGAGATTGGGTAGGAGGCAAAAATCCAGGGGAAAGTGATAGTAACTAGAAATATGGTGGTCATTCTGGAATTAGTAAGAAATGGCAGAATCCTGGATACTCACTGAAGAAAGAGCCAACAGAATTTGCCAATGGATTGCATTTGAGAGAAAGAGGAGGGTCAGCAAAATCATCCATTCTAAGATGTCTGTCAGAAATGCTTGTTCTTCGGTGCCATAAAGAAATAGCACTTGAACATAACTTTAATTTCTTCAGCAAGGCCATTGTTTTACTTTCTGCAGAAGGGGTACACTTGCCAGCAGTTTTGCCCAAGAGTACACCAAGCAAAGGAGTCACGGTCTTTTATAATTAGATATGTCCACCTTACTGCTGTGTCCGGGTTCCACTGGCTGGAACGGGACCTCATGTTCTGTATTTATCCTGACTGGCTAGCAACTTAGAACTTTTTAAAAGAGGCAAAGGCAGAGGAGAACAAAAGAAGGAGGAAGTAACTTGTCGAATGTTGAGAAAGGTAAAAACACCTTCAAATAAGGAAGAGGACCAGGCTATGACCTAATGCTTGCTTGGAACAGTATAAGCATGCCAGGGCAAATATTTAGGCTAAATTGTGGGAGCTAAGAACATAAAGTACATTGATTTCTTTATTATGGCTAGCAGATATTTAAGAATGTTAGCACAGGTATTTGAATAAATTTTTCTTCTATGAGAAGCTACTATTTATTGCTGATTAGATGGGGAGGAAAGTCTTTGAAGAGGAACCTCTACTTTACTTTTTACATGTCTAAAACAAATATCCCATTAACAAGGCTTCTTGTTTGCAAGGGGCAGAAAACTAAGTCAAACTAACAAGTTTAAAAAAAGAAAAAAGTATGAAACCAAACTGAAAAGAACAGGAGTGATACTGGTTTCAGGACTGTTTTCCAGTCTCTTCCATTTATGTCTTTCTGCGGCCAACTTGTTCTCTCAGATTAGTTTTTCCAAATGGGAGTAGAGGGGCATAGCTACAGGCATTTCTGAGCCCAGGTTCTTACCCTTTTCACCTGGAGAGGATAGGAATGTCTTGGTTCTGCCAGATCTAGAGATTCCTGGGAGGAGAGTCTTTCTGTTACCACAAAGCAGGCCCCCATCAGACATTGAATCTGTTGGTGCCTTGATTTTGGATTTCCCAGCCTCCAGAACTGTGAGAAATAAATTTATGTTGTTTATAAACCTCCCAGTCTATGGTATTTTGTTATAGCATCTGAAATGGAATAAGAAAGGCCCTGAATTATATCTATTCGAGACTAGGAGATTAAGTCACAAATGGGTTTTAAAAAAACCTTGCCCAAAGTCACAAAATGTAGTTGCATAGCTGGGTTTCAACTATTGCATGCTGGCTCACAAATTTAAATTGTTAACCACACAACCTTAAACTGCAAATATTCTTTACCTACAGTTTGAGATACAGTTCTCATTGCCACTTAGTGTATACACACACAACAACAACAACAACTAAAGTAAAAGCTTTGTAAAACAATACTTTGCCCACTAATGAATTGTGATCAGCACTTCAAAAACTATAGCGATGGGCTCTGTTTTGTCATCCTTTCTTCTGCCATTCACACCTCTACCCTCAATCCTGCCTTTTCAAAAAGATTCTGGGGTGAATTACACTCAAGTCTCTGTTGATTGAAGGATCTTATTAGAGGGCTAACTCTATAAGGAAACGGATGTCTGGGAGGAGCCTCCTAGAGAGAGAGGGAAATGTGGAAAATAGAAGGTGAACAACCAACATCAGCTTCACCTACTACCCAATTTTGCCTAAGGCTAGCCCTGTCCTTCAAGTTGGAGGATTTCTGCCACTCTGCAGAACCAAAGGTGAGTCTCTGTAGTAAATAGAAAGCCTGAACCTACAGAGGCTTTTAACATTCTGCCAGTCTCTTTTAGCCCAGCTCCCTTTCTGCCATTCAGAGGGCAATGTCATTATCAACTGAGGTGCCCTACTAGGATAGGGAGTTTCAGCTATTTTTTAAACTTCAATTGTCTAATTGTGGGGGTTTTTTCCTGCTATTTTTAGCATTACTACTAGACATTTAAAATATTTGTCTTTTTATCCCTTTTATTTGTGCCTTAATACAGAAAAACACTGTAAAAATATCTGAATAAATTATAAACCACTGAATAGAATAACTGTCAGCTTTTATACAACAACCTCTGATTTTCACTCATACTGTCACCATGTTGCCCAAGGTAGTTTAGAAGTTTGGTTCTGCTGGTTCTAGAAAAGAGATTATTTTAGGATGTTTCAAGAGTAACATAACACACTTTATTTGTATGGCAGTTGTAAATGAAAATATTGGAACAAACTAGTTGTCTTTTATAACTCACCATCCTAAAGCCCAACCCAAAAAATCAAATGCAGATGATTTTTAAAACTTGGACAAGTTTTATCTAGTTGCATTTATGGGTTTTGAGCCATTTTCAGCTGATTTTGTGAAACTGTTACAGGACCTCCATAGGCTCTGCATCCTGATTCTAGGTACTTTCCTAATGCTTCACTACCCTTTTTTACATTCCCAAAGGCCTTTTTGGAAAACCAGTCCAGTCCAGGATGACCACAGCTCAGGGCTTGTCTCTGAGCTACAATTTACAATTACAGGCACCCTGGGAATGTAGTCCTAAATTTAATTAGTAATTTCTGCTGTGAAATGCAAAGCCCTTTGGAAAGTTTCTTTGGAAGCTCTAGAATTAGCCTTAAATTGTTCCTCCTTCTACAATAGATCCTAGCATGCACAGTGAAAACTAAACATCTTAGTAGCACTAAACTGAGTCAAAGTTTGTGATCTTGGAAAGAATGATGCTTATAATATCATAAAAACAGAATTAATGGCCGGGCTCCGTGGCTCACGCCTGTAATTCCAGCACTTTGGGAGGCCTAGGCGGGTGGGTCACGAGGTCAAGAGATCAAGACCATCCTGGTCAACATGGTGAAACCCTGTCTCTACTAAAACTACAAAAATTAGCCATGCATGGTAGTGCGTGCCTGTAGTCCCAGCTACTTGGGAGGCTGAGGCAGGAGAATCGCTTGAACCTGGGAGGTGGAGGTTACAGTGTAAGAAAAAAAAAAAAAAAACAGAATTAATGTCCTAAATCTAAATCTACTACTTATGAGCTATGTGACTTCTGGCAAGCCCTCTGGTCATGATAAGTCTCACAATCCTCATCTATAACATGGAAGGTGATAATGCCTACTTCATTGCCATGATAGATATTAGCAAAATTGCATACAAGCCATCTGCACATGGTACAGTGGGGGAGGAAAAATATCCTTTTATTCTCTACCCATCTTAGGTCATTAACTGGGGCCCTATGCAATTAGATTGACAAAAGACAGATTAATAGGAGAAAAACAAACGGAAGTTTGTAGCATGTGCATTGCACATATGCGTGAGAGATCTCAGTGATGAAAAACTCGAAGGGGTCGTTAGAACTTGGGCTTTTATAGCTTCTTGGCAAAAGGACAATAAATTTTAGAGAAGTGACAAGACAAAAGAAAAGGACTTTGAGTGTTTAGGGCAGCAAATTATGGAAAGGTAAATACATAGGAGTAACCAATGGAAGATTAGTAAAGCTGATTAGTGAAGTCTTTTAAGTAAATTCTGCTGAGCTGTTAAGGGTTGAGAGTTTGTCTCTGGTGATTCACTTCTGTCCTTCTTGATAGAGAGGGAAGTGGGGACATCTTTACAAATGTATGTCCTGCTCTTAGGCAAATGAAGGAGGACAGAGAGCTTTTCTTGTATTTGCTTCTTCTCACTTATCTTTAGCTCAAAATAATCAGTATCTGGAAGTGGCATATTTGGGGTGGCCTATTCTGCCACCAGTCATTACCTTGATAGAATGCAAGGTCGCATAGTGGCTAAGAGGACAGGTTCTGGAACAAGTCCAAGTTTGAGCTTCCTCCGTTACTTAACGATAGTAGAGCCTTGAACAATTATTTAACCTCTTTTTCCCTCCATTTCTTCATCTATATAATGGAGATAATAATAATAAAAGCTTCTCCTTTATAGAGCCTTTTTACTAAGAATTCAGAACATTTTTAAACATTCAAAACATTTTAAAAAAATGTTGTCACGTAGTAAAGGTTAAATAAATATTAACTCTTAGATACTAATAATAGATAATGAATATCCCTTGATGTCTTCCAGGAATAACTTGAGGGGCTTGAATATTTTCTTCAAGATATAGAAATTATAATTTTTTCTCCCCAAACATGGCATTGAAAAGAAAAACACTGAAGGAAAATTTCCTCGACATCTTGTTTATGTGCTTGTTTACTGAACATAAGGCCATTAAAATCATTTAAGTTTATAGAACATTAAAACATGTATTAGGCCAAAGGAAATGCTGATGCTGAAAACATTTGCTTTCATTGTGTTGCTGGTTAAATAAAAGGCAAATCTCACTTGGCCAGTGATATACTGCTTTCTCCAAGAACTCCAGGAAGATTTACTACCCAAGTGCCCTCAAATGATGCCTCTGCTCAAAGCCAATGTATCCTAGGGGCATAACCGACAGCAGAAACAAACAAACATTCTGGCAGAAGCTGAGCTTAATGTGTGCTTTACCTGGCAATGAATAATTTAAATAATCTCCCAATTTTGGGGAAATATGAGAGGAAAAGTTTTATTGTGGGTTTGACAAGGTGTAGTCAAGCATGAGTGGCAGCCAGAAATAGTTTCTTCTTTGGCAGTGATGGAAGTGTCCTGGGTTAACTGATTTAGAACAACTGCGGAGACCTTTTTGTATTTGTGTACTAAATCAGCTTCACTTCCATCAATACAGTATACATTTAGGACTTATAAAATGTATTGTGCACTGGCTTGTTTTTGAATAACAATAAATAGTAGAGGAATCAAGCAAAGCAGAGAATAATCTGCTGATGATACAATTTAAACTACTGCCCCTATGTGTTGTCAAATTATATGCTCACTATTATTAGAAGCACTATTATTGTAAGTTGAAATTGACTAGAAGCTATGTTATAGACCAATATGTAGTTTCAACCTCTGTGTAGATTTGGTAAAAATTGCTTCAATCCTATGTGGAGCCCGTGGAATGGATATATATGATTTTGGAAAGTTTACTCCTGGACCAAGCAGCAATTGCTCTTTTTATAATGAATCAAGTTTGGAACCTAAAGAACAATCTGTGCATGGATGTTAGTCACTGGACTAGGGAAACCCAACTGTGTCCTAAGCCCCATCTACCCTTAGAAAGCTCTCATTATTTCCCACTGCTGCCTTCACACTGGTCTCAAAGACCCTGCCACTTTTTCAAATGTTTAGCAGAAGCATCTCTTCAGACCTGTCCTTGTATACCTAATGATATAACTGATACAAAGCTGAGACATTTGAGTAAGATTTTCTCAAAGTCTCAGGCATAACAGAAAGAAAAAATACATTATTATAGTAATATGACAGTAGATATTACTGCTAAATAGATATGACCCATTTGCTGGGCTCACAGTATCTATATAATATTCAGATCTTAAGAAAAAATTGAAATGATGTATGTGGAAGTACATTATTTACAAGGTACAAATTATGGCTTGAATAGAGGTATAACATTCAAATTTTTGGCATTTTATACATTCTATGCCTTAAATTTCACCATGTATTACTCATGACTAAAAATACACGGGGGTAAGCCCTAGTGATTAAAGAAATATGACTTAGCGTGATACACTTATGGTTAGCTCATGAAACTTTGCACTTTTCTTTAAGATGAGAAAGTTTTCACTCCAGATTGTGGTATACAGAAAATACCATTATATGATTATTTATACTACAAGGGAAATGTGGAAATAACTTGAGAAAGAAAGTGGGAAAGGAGGGCGAGAGAAAAAAAAGAAGAAGAAATTAATTCATAAGGCTTCTAGATTTGCTTCATAATTGAGGTATCTTATTAACTGAATTGTAGTTTGTAGTCATCCCTTGTTACAGATTTGGTTCATTTATTTCTGGTTCATTTGCTTGTCATAAATTCTAGAGCCCCAGAGGTACTAGAAATGCATTGCTGAATAGCATCTTGCCACAGTAACCTTTTATTTCACCACTTAAGGCATATATTTTATGATGCTGGTTTATCTTGGATAATATCAAGTGATTCTGATATAATGCAGGCTCAATAGCACCCATTGAACTTTGTAGAATTCAGACAACTTCTTTCTGCCATTGGCCCCACCTTCTCCCTAAATCTACCACCTGCTCATTTTCTTTACCACTCCTACTTGCCTTTCTTTGTCACCAACACCTTTCTCTGACATGCATATTCCTTGGAGACAATGAAACTTCCAATGTTCAACCAGAAAGAGAATGCTCCCTTATTTCCTTCCTCTGCTCCTCTTTTCCTTCCCTCTTCCTTCCTTCTATCTATCCTTGCTGCCATGTTCTTCATGCAATAAACAGTGAGAACTTCATGCAATAAACAGTGATATGACAGATACTGTGCTATATCTAATAGATACAGATATATACAGTCCCCCAACTATCCAGGATGTTGCAGTCTGATGGGGATGACAGAAACTCCAACATGTTGTTACATGAAAGTGAGAAAATGTGTGAACATGGTGCTATGGGTGCAGAGACACTGGACACACACCTGGAGACAAGGGAGACTGCTTCCCAGGGCATGGAACCTTTGAACCTGTAGAAAAGATGAGGCTGAAGTGGAGACCAGAACAAGAGCATGGGAAGATCAACTGTATCAAGGAAATGAACTTCACCCTGTGGAGCAGAGGTCGGCAAACTAAGGCCCTCAGGCCAAATCTGTATTCTGCCACCTATCTTTGTAAATAGTTTTATTGGAACACAGCCATGCCCATTAGTTCAGTATTGTCTATTGCTACTTTCATGCTACAATGGCAGAAGTTAGTTAACACAGAGACCATATGGCCCACAATGCCTAAATCTTTCCTATCTGGCTCTTAAAGAAAAATAAAATGCCAGCCCCTGCTGAAGAGCAATATTTTCCAACTGTTTTCCCCCACATCATGGCATATGAAGAAAATGAAAACATCTGAACAGGAAGTTGAGTGAAACAGAGATTCTGTTTCAGACCAAGGACCTGAGCTACCTAGAGCCCAATCTGTAGGGCCTTGGGCTGGGATGAGGGTCAGCATTTCAGTATGCTGGCATCCATCTTTAGCACATTGGTTGGCAAAGAACTCTCTGATAAAATAAGAAGTCACTGGAGAATATTTTAATCAATAATTTACATATGTAATGTTTTAACCAGAAATTTTAAAAAGCACTGGAAAATGCAAAAGTAACTTCCTTAGGGAAACCAGAGGTTAAAAATGTATAGTTCTAAGCAGCAAATTGACATCAATCAGGCAAAAAAAAAAAAAAAATCTTTTATTTAACAACTTTTATCTGGAAGATACTCTGCTAGGTTCTGATGTGAAATAAAGACATAGGTCTAATCATGGATCTGGAGTCAACTTGGTAGAGCAGATTGTGTAGCTGAGTCCAAGCTCATACCACTCACCACACCACAGCCAGTAAGTCAAGAGACAGGGTGTTGAGGCTAAGCAAGTGACTTTATTCAAGAGCCAGCTGTTGCAGGAAGTCAGGGACCCCAAATGGAAGGACCAGCTGGAGCCACAGCAGAGGAACACAAATTGTGAAGATTTCATTTTAATATGAACATTTATCAGTTCCCAAATAATACTTTTATAATTTCTTATGCCCGTCTTATTTTAATCTCTTAATCCTGTTATCTTTGTAAGCTGAGGATGTACGTCACCTCAGAACCCTGTGATAATTGTGTTAACTGTACAAATTGATTGTAAAACGTGTGTTTGAACAATATGAAATCAGTGCACCTTGAAAAACAACAGAATAACAGCGATTTTTAGGGAACAAGGGAAGACAACCATAAGGTCTGACTGCCTGCGGGGTAGGGCAAAAAGAGCCATATTTTTCTTCTTGCAGAGAGTCTATAAATGGATGTGCAAATAGGGAATATATCACTAAATTCTTTTCCTAGCAAGAAATATTAATATTAATACCCTAGGAAAGGAATGCATTCCTTGGGGGAGGTCTATAAATGGCCACTCTGGGAGGGTCTGTCTTATGTGGTTGAGATAAGAACTAAGATATGCCCTGGTCTCCTGCAGTACCCTCAGACTTATTAGGGTGGGGAAAAACTCTGCCCTGGTAAATTTGTGGTCAGACTGGTTCTCTCTTCTCGAACCCTATTTTCTCTTGTGTAAGATGTTTATCAAGACAATAAGTGTACAGCTGAACATAGATCCTTATCAGTAGTTCTGCTTTGCCTTTGTCCTGTTCCATCAGAAGCATGTGATCTTTGTTCTGCTTTTTGCCCTTTGAAGTATGTGATCTTTGTACCTACTCCCTGTTTTACACCCCTTCCCCTTTTGAAACCCTTAATAAAAACTTGCTGGTTTGAGCCTCAGGTGGGCATCATGGTCCTACTGATATGTGATGTCACCCCCAGTGGCCTGGCTGTAAAATTCCTCTCTTTGTACTCTTTCTCTATTTCTCAGCTGGTTAACATTTATGTATAATAGAAAGAACCTATGTTGAAATATTGGGGATGGGTTCCTCCAATAGCCAGCAAACCAAGAAGATGGCAGATGAGTGTCCTAAAGAACTGTCTTAAGTTAACACAAATTTTAGGCTCCTTCTAGGTTAGGGTAAGCAGGAGAAGGGAGGGAGTTGAAGTTAACAGGTGACCAATGACCAAAGACATCTGGGCAGCAGTGAGGATCTAGGGAGATTGAGAAACTTCTTTGCCTTTGGTCAGGTCACATTACTCCTATAGATATTTAATGTAACATTGTTATTTGTGTGTACATCTTCCTTATCTCCTTGGGAGCTAGTTTGGGGAAGGAACTATTATTATCCTCACTGTAAACTATAAACTAAATTCCTCCCATAGTTAGCTTAGCCTACTTTCAGAAATAAGCAAAAGTAGCTAACCAGAAGAGATCACTACAGAGGGTTGGGGGGTAGGAACAAGATGGAGTTAGTCATGCTAAGCTTCCTTTTCACCATTACAATTACTCTGGAGAAGAAGGGTGATTAAACACATGTGGTGGTATCAGCAAGGGGCCAGATTGCTGCTGAGTATCTTAGCACATGCTTTCCTCATAGGACTGGATAGAGGGGCATCATTTTTCTGCCCCTGGTTTACTCTGGAGCAGAGGAGAGCTGGTGCCAGCTGTGGCAGCTTTCTGTGAGTGGATGCCCTGGATTGAGATAGAACCCAGAGTCCTAGAAATGCAGGAACTGCCTTCTGCTTACAAACAACAGGCAGTATACGACATGACTTCTTCATTGCCAGGCAAAGCTAGCTGCTCCTGTTCCTGATGTGATGCACCACCCATCCTATTGCCAGAAATTCTGTTATTAGAGGCTCTAGCTTTAAGAATGTCTTATTGAATTGTAAACACCTCTCCCTCCAGAAGTGACTGAGCCTCTTTTATCTAACATCTTATTGAAGCTTCCATCACTCATGAAAAATTTATTGAGCACTTTCATGATTCCAGGTGTTGGGCTAAGCCCTGGGGACACAGAGAGAAATTCAACAGCCCCAGCTTAGTGGAGAAATAGCTTCACTAGGCTCTGTAGGAATAAGACTCAGGACAGCTGCAGGAGTTGAGGGGTGGGGGTGATGCATGTGCACATGTTGGGAGGATGTTGGGGAGATGACAAGGACTTTAGAAGAGGAACAGAGGCAGGTGCAAAAAGAGAATGTGACAACCTTTAGCCACTTCACACATTTAGCCTCAGGCTGTCCCTGTAAGACAATTTCTTTCGATAACATAGGAGAAGCAGTACCACCCAAGCCTCATGTGTCTGCATGAAGAATTTACATACTTCTTTTCACTTCGTTCTCAGAGGGCCAATTGCTAATTTTCCAGTTAAAGGACCTGCTTATTTGGAGAGCAAACCAAGAAAGCAACAGAAATAAGAAACAGATGCTTATCAGAACCAACTGACGCACAAAGCCAAACTGGCATTTTGATTGATAGCTACCATTCTCCTCAGTGACACAACGGCCTTGGAGATACCCTTCTTCCTTCATCAGATGACCTATGACTGTCTTTGCTCCTTTTCGCCTTTCACTACTCCTGGTTTCAGGACGATCAAACTAAGCTGCCCCCACCCCCGCTATAAAAAAAAACTTCTCAATGGATAATATTTCAGTAACTTTCTTGAACAACCATTCAGAGAGCTCAAAAATAATGTGTCAAATAATCTAGGGCACACTTTATTGAAGTCTTTTAAACTCTATCTGGTTTCATTCTTTCTTCACTGTCACAAGGCATATAAGAGGCATTTTGATTCCAAGCCCATTTCTTTGTTGGGAGTAAATCTGGTGTCACATTCCTAGCAGGTGTGGGCCATTAAGAATAGATTGTTTTCAAGATTATTTACCTGATAAATGACTTCCATCATCCCCTAGCAATATAGCCAGTCCTTTATATAATTGCATGGTTACAAAGGAAGCAATTTAAAGTCTTTGCCAGCATGGGAGATCATCCAGTTCAATGACTAAATTTATTCTATTAATAAGGCAAAGAGTGAAGCTTGGAAATGTCATCTGATCTTGAGCCTTAGCAGATATGATCACATCTGATTAACCTGATGTGGTGCATTGTCCTATGCTCAAAAGCTGATAGAAAATTGTGATGGCATTTACCTGCTTTGCAAATTGCTCTTGAGATATTGCTACTCTCTGGAGAAAATTCACTAAACACACATTTCTCAGAACTTGCTTCTAAAGTATTCAAGTCAATTCAACCCATACTCCAGAGGAAACTACTATATTATGTGCCGGGTATTGGACTAGCCACTTGGAAGCCAGCAGTAAGCAAAATACTCCTACTTACTACCCTCAGGAAGTACAGAAAAAAAGAATGGGAAGTCTGATGGAATTGCTATACAGAGGTTGCTGAATATTCTGTTTGTGTCCCCTCCCCTCTAATCCTCTCTCTACCTTTTCCAACCCTCCCTACTCCTGAATGCTGACCTATGTGGATATTGCCATGGTTAATTTTATGCATCAAGTTAGATAAGAATGGTTGCCAGTTGTTTGGTCAAATACCATCTGGATGTTGTGATTGGTGAAGGTAGATTTTTAGATGTGATTAACATTTCAAATAGCAGACTTTGAGCAAAACAGATTACCTTTGATAGTGTGAGTGGTTTCATCCAATCAGGTGAAGGCCTAAGGGAAAAGACCAGAATACTCCAAGAAGGAAGGCATTCTGCCTTACGATTACGTTTAGACTCAAGACTGCAACATCAACTATTCCTTGGATTTCCAGATTGACAGACTGCAGACTTCAGACTTGCCAGTCCCCACAATCACATTAGCCAATTCCTTGAAATCTCACCCTCTCTCTCTCTCTACACACACACCCACACACACACACACACACACACACACACACACACACACACACACACTATTGGCTCAGTTTCTCTAAAGAATCCTGAATAATACAGGTCATATTCATAGGCTCTCTTTTCTCTGGCTTTAGATTTGATCAATAGAAGGTGCAGAAAGGAGCTCAGAGAGAGGAAGGAGATGATCCTTTCTTGTGAGGCCATGGGTTAGCAATGACTGCGTCCCTCCTTCTGAAGGCTATGGCACCTGTCCAGTGGTCCTTTCTTATGCTAGTGTTATAGGTCTCCCTCTGTGTCCTGGTATCCACTCTGTCCTCTTACCCTTCAGTCCCAGTGTAAGTGACAGTTCCTAATATTGTTTATTTGGATGTCTACCATACTTAATTGACATTCTTTAATCCTACCTATGTCTATGTAAATAGTTATTCCACCTAAGTTCTCCTAAATGTGTCCATTTGAATGTGCCAGCTATTTCCCACTGAGACTGTGATTCTGGTTCATAAACATCCAACAAAACACCCTATCTTCTACTTCTATCAAAAATAGTTTGAGAATACATAGGATACTTTAATCGAATGAGTGGATCACTTTTTCCTGGTGTCTATGAATTATTTAGGTGGAGAGGTAAATTCTCTTCAGTGTGACCTGAACTTGTTTACAAAGAATTTATTCTTTAATTTTTAGAGCTGAAGGACAATTGATTAAACATTTAGTTCAGTCCTGATCGAATCCTATTTTCACACTCAAGAAATTAAATGCAAAGAAAGGAAGAGACTGCACCAGATTACACCGGTAGCAATAGAACTGATTGTAGAACCCAGGGGAATCTAAAATTGTTAAAGTGGAATTTTATGACTCAGACCATGATTTTAAAAGTATTTTAGATAAGGAGAGTTGTTCTGAACAAACTATAAAACAAATTATTTAAAAGTTATTCTGCAAATAATAATAATAATAATAATAATAATAATAAAAGTCCCACTGAAGAGCTTCTGCTCACTGGATAAGCCAGCATTGCACTTTATCCTCAATTTGCTCTAGTTATGGGTATTTACTCTCCAAAGCATTGGTGGAACACCCTGTTAGAAGCATATATTTATCTGCACAAACACTTATGACTCTACCTGAATGCAGAGGTCTTTTCTTACTACGATAAATTCTATCAACAGATAATGCAACTATGCCTTTGATGGCAGTCAAGGATTAATGAATTAGTAAAACCACACAACTGGTTTCCATCTGAGCAAAGATCTGTGCCTTTGCTTACTTTATTCTTGTTTATCAGTATCAGAGGCTATCTTAATATTTACAATGGTACCATTTCTGATAAATTGGATAAGCCTATCAAAATAAAAATGTGTTTATAAATTCATATCTTAATATATCAATAATAGTTTACATTTGGACAATTATCCCCCATCAACGTTTTTAGGACTTTGGAGTAAACACATATGAAACTATAGCATAGTCAAGAACCAAAAGTAGACTTTTGTAGACTTATAAAAAATGTGTTCAAAGGAACTTAGCCGCTACCCACACTCAATTCTCATAAGCCACTGAACAGCTGACAGGCATCCCTGGGATATTTCTAACTATCTTGCCTGGATCCAACCCACTGAAGCTGAAGCTGCTGTGCTCCACTTGCTAATCCCCTGAACCCTGCAGCTCTCCCGTACTATAGAAGAGAGGTCCTTTTCTGGCTTCCAGCAGGCTCCAGGGGGAAAAAAGAGTTCATTTAGGTTTAGAAAGGCTGGGCATCCACGTGAGCCTGAACACCACAGCAGGCTGTCCTCAGCCAAGGGCTCAGTCATCAGCTCAGCATTTAAGTGCTCCTTGGAAAAGGAGCAGAAGCTCTACCTGAGCTGCTAATATTGCCTCTTCTCCTTCCTTCCCACCTCCAGGACCCTACCATTCCCACCACACACTTTTAAAATATAGATTAAAAGTTTGTGATTCTATTTTTAGTTAAACTGCATTTTGTTAGCTCCAATGTGGTTTTCTCCAAGACATCAGTGTGGAGGTGCTTGTGATTTACCATCAGAGTCACAGGAGAGCAGGAACATGAGTTTCTGAAGCACACTGTCTTCATCGCAGTATTTCAATTTGTTTTTCTGGGAAGAAAACGCATATTCATTTAACATAGAGAAAAGAGGCCTTCCCCTCGCCTTTTTTATCCTCAGACTCCACAGGAAATCTACCACCATAGGAAGATGATTTGCCTGGATTGTGCAAAGCCCAACAGGTGTTCTAGTAGGGCAAAATCCTGTGCAGTTTCAAATGCTCTCAATCAGCGAAGAAGGAAGGGAGGGAAGGAGGGAGGAAAAGAGGGAGAAAAGGAGGAAGGAAGCTCACATTTCTATACACTGCATTTATCCAACCTTTATCAGATTAATTGACCACTAGGTCAAAGTCCACCATATTGAAGGGTGAAGGAGTTAATATGTTTTTGTTGTGTGCTGATCCTTTACATAGTTTTTAATAAAAATATTAGTTTACCCTTTTTAAGGTCTTATGTCAGGCATTATGGAAAGCATTTTCTGTGCTTTCACTCATTTAATGCTTACAACCATCCAGAAACTATTTTTATTTCTGTTTAAAGAGGGGAAAACTGATGCAGTCCTAGGACTTCAGTCAGTGCCTGAGCTGAAATTTGTACATGGAGCACTGCAAAATCTGTCCTCTTTAATTTTTAAAATTCCTCACTAACTTTAAATCTGTTTTAAAGCTAGAAAACTGAGATTAGATGTACTTACATAACTCGTCCAAAACTGGGCATCTATTTAGCTGTGGGCTTTGACACCCAAAGCCCAAGTTCCATCCACAGCACCTTCTTACCTCTTAGATTCTGACTGAAATCAACATGTTTATAATGTTAACAAAAGACCACGAGATCTGTGAAGGAAAAAGGAAGAGCTTTATTTTCTTAAAACAAAACAAAACAAAATCTAAAAATAAGGAAGACACAGTCTTTGGTGTAAAATGAAAGTGCACTCTGAAGAGGGGAGAGGAAGAACTGGCATTTACGTCTTTCGGGGGCTATGTTAGATGTGTATTTAGCAGGTGTGGAGGAAGTCTATGAATATTTATGAGGGAAGTCAAGCCCTGTGGCAGTAGGCAAACATACATAACAAAAATATTGTGCTTATTTTTGGGTGGAGTTTTAACATTAAAGTAAGGTGAAATTTTATGTCAAAAGGTGAACTAAAGAGCAGAAAGATGTTTGCACATTCTCCATGAGCTGGCTGAAACGGAGTTGAAGTCTGTGGCTGTTTATCAGGCAAGAATGTTTGCAAGGTCAGTCTCCTATCCAGTTAGAGTTGCTAGTGGGGCCACAAGGAGGGGTGGGGGCAGTTCAGTTGGCTGCAGTTGGGTTGTACACCCAGATCAGTTGGGAAACTCCCAGTTGTAGCTGTTTTGACAGTTTTTAAGAGCTAGTTTTTGTTTAGTTACAGGAAAGAAGACCTTACGGCAGCTGATAATATAGGGGTACCTGATCAACCCTTCTCCCTGCTATGGACATTTGATTCCATTTCTGGTGTGTCTCCTTTTAGCCACAGGGTGTTCATTTGGTCTGTCAGCTGGGGTATATTTTAACAATAATAATCTAAACCATGCTGGGTAGGTGGAGCCTTTGAATCGCAATTTCTCTGCCTAGCCCCTTTGCACCACTGCCATTCTTATGCCATAGTCTTCGTAGGAACTGAACTTCACCCTCACCAACACAGCTCCCACATGGCCACTATCGCCGTGCCTGTGTTCCTGCTAGTAGCCACACTGCAGCTTGATTACCAGGATCCAAGAAGGGAAGCTTGCATCAGTAATTCAGCATTTTTGCCCTACAGCAAAACTTCAGACATATAGCATTCTTGGCATCTGTTATGCATTCATTCTGCAAACATTTATTAGTATTCCAACATGAACTATGAATGCTCTTAAGTTTTTAGATATGTGCATACTTCAATGAGAGCCCTTATCCACAAAAATCTTAATATTGATATGGACAGGAGGCAGGGAAATACTGAGTAGAAGAGAGCAGTTCCCCAGCAAAGGCCCCACCCTCGAGCCTGGAAACCCATGGCCTTAAAAGAGAACAGGCATTCCTGTTTTCATGCCTGAATGTCGCCTTTTGGACCACCATGGCTCACAGTCGTGTGCCTGTATAAACCCCAAATCCCAGGCTCCATAAGCAGAAGAGCAGCAAAGCAGCAGAGCAGCAGACTGGTATGGCAGAGAAGGAGAGAAGAGAAGATACGTCTGAACTTTGAGAGGAGTTCAACTGGGAATGGTCAGAGAGGAGATCAGCTGTAGGATGGTTGAACTCCAGGTTGATGGTTGATCACCTCCCCACTCTATCCCCTCTCCAGCTCCCCATCCCACTCAATAAAATCCCCACATTCACCATCCTTCAAGTCTGTGTGACCTGATTCTTCCTGGATGCCAGACAAGAATTCAGGGGACACTGGGTGCAGGAACCCAAAAAGGCTGTCACAGTGACTCTTCACTGAGCTATTTAACACTTAAGTTGTCCCCAGACAGCAGGGCTAAAAAAGCATTGTAACACCCCTAGACACTGCCATGGGGTCAGATTCCATGGCTCCTTGGCTCCCGCACCTGCCCACCTGCGTGCTCCTCTTCCATAAGAGGTTTGAGCACATGGAGCCCAAATAAATGAGCCACACCCCTGTTGCACATCTCACGAGGGGGTCAGGGAACTCTCCCATTTCAATATATATTTTGGAAATAGATATGTCAGTCAAACATTTATAAATAAATGCCCTAGGGCCTTTAAGTTAAGTTGAGATGCTATTAGTAGACCAAGAAGAAGTACCTAATTTTTCTTAGGGAGTCCCAAAGGAGCTAGCAACTGACCTGAGTCTTGAAAGAAAAATAAGTGTTTGCCAGGCCTAAAAGCTGACACATCATGCAGAAGCCCTAGCATGAAAAAGGAAAAGTGCGCAAAGAGCACAGCAGATTCTGGAAACTCCACATAGTTCCTTGATGGGAATAGAGGTGTAGGAAGTGTGGGAGATTTTGTTATGTAAAAAGTTTTGTACTGTATTTTATAGGCCTCTGAGTTCTGAAAGAATCTAAGCTCCTGGTTGCAGCTCAAGCTAAATACATGGCTAGCCTGGTTTAAGGGCTTGACATTGGCTCCATTAGATTGAATGCTCAGTTGTCTTGTCCACTTCATCTCCCTCAGATCTAAGCTGATGGAATGGGACCAGACTTTCTGTGACCTCCTGTCCTTCCAATATGGTTAGAACATCTCCAGCCAATGTGCTCACAGTCTTGCTGGCTCTGTGCTCCTCTCTCTTCCCTCCTCCCAGCAAAGCTTTGAATCTAAGATAAAACCACCTTCTGCCTTAGTGAATAATTACAATAATAATGGTATTTCTAAGAGCTTTGTCTCTCTCCTCTTCTGTCCTGTGGAGACCTCAGGGGACTGATAAACTCAGAAAATGTTACATGATGTGAAAACTAAATCACACATCCAAAAGCTCCCCAATGAGGTTATTTTGGAAGGGAACACTACCCAGAAAGCAGAAATCAAAATGCCAAGAGGCAGAGAAAACAATATTCCAATCATTGCCCTGATATCCAAAGCCAAAGGAAATCCAAGAGGACCAGGAATACTTGAAGTTAACAAAAATCATAATACATTCACAGAAAGCTGATCATCATACAGGTGAGAATATGAAAAATAATAACCCTTTACACTTGTGGAGCAGCATAGGACTCAACATTTCCCCAAAAGCTTTCATAACTGTCATCTCAGTTGAGACTCACATCTGTCGTGTAAAGGATGGACGCTCAGAGAAACTGGGGGCCAGATGTTTGAATAATTCCCATGGCCATGTGATGCACAGGTGGTAAAGCTGGGAGAGAACCCAGGACCTGTGTCTATGGTCAGTATTTACATAATAAGCTGAATTTGACTTTTCTTCCTGGAAGAAATTTATATTATTTCACAAATATATGTTAGCATTGATTATGTACTATTCAATATTCTAAATATTTAAAGATATTGACTCATTTAACATTGATACTAACCCTGGAGGCACAGAGGAACTAATTAACTTGCCCAAGTTGCCACAGCTGATAAATAATAGGGCCAGGATTTGAACCCCTGATGTCTGGTTCCAGAGACAGGGCTCTTAACCATCACACGCTGCTGCTCCCCTAAGTTCATTGATACATTCTGTTCAGACCTATACTTTTAAAACAAAGAAAAATGATTCATCTCTGATGTATATCTACTGACTTTCTAAAGACCGATTGACTTTTTAGAAGCTCACTCTTTAAATTTCTTTGAAGTCAGTGCATTTCATTGTTGCAAACTGGGGGTTCTAATGTCTTACACCTGGAGATCGTCTTAAAGCCCTTTCATGGGATCCCTGAGAATAAATCAATTTTATGGTAATAGTAAGACATTATTTGCCCCTTTCACTCTCATTCTGTCACAAGTGTGCAGTGGAGTTTTCAGAGGTTACTTAATGTGTAATATTGCAGTGGATTAAATGAAGAAGCAAATATCATATAGCCCTTGTCTGTTAAGCCAACATTAACTTGCAATAATATAAGACAATCCCACTCTTCTCATTAAATTGTTTTATTTAGAAAAGCAATTATTCTTTATTAAAAATATTCCAACATGTAATGGGCTTATTATTGCCATTTTAAAAGAAATTAAATATTTTAAATTTTCCATTTTTAATTTCTAATAAGTAATTATCAAAGGCTGTAACTCACATAAACAATAGCTATTTGGGGTCCCCAGTGACTTACGGAGTGCACAGGGCTCCTGGAACCAAACTTGGAGAATTCTTGTCTTAGACTATTTTAAATCTAGTATAGAGCCTAGCTATGATGAGCTCTAAGGTAGAGTTCCAGAGATGCTAAATATTGTAACATTTTGGAAGTGCCTTTTTCAATGTCATGTCCACTCCTACTCAATTCTTTATTAATAAGTCAGAAAACTGAGGCTTGGATTGAACATTTTAGTTTAAAACTGGTACTAGAACCCACATTTTCATTATAAATTAAACTGAATTTTTCTCAAGCTTTTGTTTAATAAGTTTGAAGACAGAATGGTAAATTAAAAATAATGATAGGTAAAATGCCACATATTGATAGTATTTTCGAGTTTTCAAAGTGCTTTCATGCTCATAAACTCTGGGAAATCTTGCACTTGTGATGTCTGATTCCTAGGCAGGGTAGATACCCCATTTTTTAAAATTTAATTTTTATCAAATAAATATGAGTGTTTAACTTTGAAAGTTAAATAGTGCTATAAGACTTACAGCTAAAATCAGTGATCCTCTGTTTCACCTGTACTTACCCTAGAAATCTTATTCTCTAGGAACAACCACTTTTATGTGCTTGAAGTTTTTTTTCTTATGTTTTGTATTATTTCCAGCTACGTTTCTGAACTAATATGCTTATGCTACTTATTTCTTGATGACTTTATTTGCTGTTTTTGGACTTTAAATTATGAAAAATAGGATTTAGCAGTTGTTTGGCTCCCCTATTGCTTTATAAAAATCAGCCCCAAAACATAAACGCTCAAAACAACAATCAATTATTACCACTTCTCACAGTTGTGTGGTTCAACTACGTGCAGCTAGACATGTCCAGCTGTCTCAGGGTTCTTCGTGTGGCAGCGGTCAGGCAGTGGCTAAGTCTGAAATCTTCTTCAAGACTTCTGCACTCACACATCTACTGTCTGGACTGTGATGACTCAGATGACTAAGTGCTGAAACAGCTGAAACCTGTGGTCATATATGTCATCTCTCTCTGCGTGGTATGTCCAGCCCTGTGGTCTCAGGGCAAGCAAATCTCTTATATGACAGATGAGACTCTGATAGCAGGAGTTCCAGTAGAAACAGACATAAGTTGCAAGGCCTTCGCTAGCCTAGCCTCAATAGTCACTTAGTGTCACTTCCACTGCATTCTGTCAGCAACAACTAGGTCAGAAGTTTAGTCTAGATTCACCAGAAGTAAAATTGGATTCCATCTCTTGATAGGAGATTGACAAGGTCACATTAGAAAAGAGTGTATGGATGGGAAGTAATGATAGGGCCACCTTTGGAAAATACAATCTACCATGGCACTCTTTGTTCAACCTGTACATCCATACTTCCCTTTCTGCCTCTTCTCAATATTCAGTGTTTACATCCTTATTGCCTTATAAATATTTTACATATTGTATATTATGCTGAGCCACATAATATGCAATAACAACATCACTTTTCTTTTACATAGTTTTATTTTTCTGGAAGTTAGGGATTGTACCTTCTCTCTCTGTGTGTTTTATTTTATTTTTTGCTTAATTTCTGTGTGTTTCTATCACTAATTCTTTCCCAAATATTCAACAGAACTGTCAAAATCACCACATCAGGAAATCTAACTACTATGTTTTGGATATGATTTATTTGGCCCTGCCAATTCTCATGTTGAAATTTGATGCACATTGTTGGAGGTGGGGACTGGTGGGAGGTGTTTGGATCATCGGCGTGAATCCCTCACAAATGGCTCAGTGCCATCCTTATGGGAGTGACTGAGTTCTCACTCTCAGTTCCCTAGGGAGTTGGTTGCTGAAAAGAGTCTGGCACCTCCTCCTCTCTTTCTTGCTTCCTCTCTTGCCATGTGATCTCTGTACACACTGGCTCCCCTTTTCTTTCCTCTATGAGTAGAATCAACCTGAGTTCTTCATTAGAATCAGAAGCAATGGTAGCATGCTTCTTGTACAGCCTGCAGAACCATAACCGAAATAAGCTTATTTTCTTTATAATTTACTGAGCCTCAGATACTCCATTATAGCAACACAAATGGACTGAAACACTAACACATCCACTTTTTTTCTTTCTAGAAATTCTTCCTGAAGGCTTTGTCCTCCTGATCCAGTATGTGCCATGTAAGCCAGCTACTCTGTCTCCGTTATAACCAGGTGTCTTTAGAATAACTTCCTTTAGTCATTAGCTTTTTTCTTTCTCTGTGTTGAATCCTCTGTTTGATGGATTTTATTTTTTTCCTTTTTATTAATTTATTTATCGAACAATGATTCTGTCAGCTTGATGAGAAAAAAATATGAGAAGATGAGATAAAAATTTTGAAGACCTTACCTATATGAAAATGAGTTTATTCCACATTTACACTCATTTATCTAGATATAGAATCCCAGGTTGGAAAGAACTTTTCCTCCACATTTTGAAGACATTATTTCATTATTTTCTAGTTTCAATGCATTGTTGAAAAGTCTAGAGCTAATCTCATCCACAATCTGATCACACAATCATTTGTGATTCCCTTCCTTTCCTTAGTTCTATGTGAAAATTATATGATGATGGAAGTTCTTCCTCATTGTGCTGGACATGCAGTGGGGCCTTTTGATATGAAGACATACTTGATATTATCTCTTTGATCACCACCTCCAATCACCATCATTTTATTTATTGTTTATTTTTTAAAATTCTGCTCTTCAGATATTGTGCCTTCTTTCTTGTTCTTCTAATTTTTTCCCTCTCGTGCTTTCCACCTCTTTGTACTTTACCCCTAGTTTCCAGGAGATTTTATCATATTCTGTGCTTTATTTTTCTATTTATCTCTTTGAAATTTTTTTTCTTTTTTTTATTTCTTTTTTTATTATTATACTTTAAGTTCTAGGGTACATGTGCATAACGTGCAGGTTTGTTACATATGTATACTTGTGCCATGTTGGTGTGCTGCACCCATCAACTCGTCAGCACCCATCAACTCGTCATTTACATCAGGTATAACTCCCAGTGCAATCTCTCCCCCCTCCCCCCTCCCCAAGATAGGCCCTGGTGTGAAAAAATGCTCATCATCGCTGGCCATCAGGGAAATGCAAATCAAAACCACAATGAGATACCATCTCACACCAGTTAGAATGGCAATCATTAAAAAGTCAGGAAACAACAGGTACTGGAGAGGATGTGGAGAAATAGGAACACTTTTACACTGTTGGTGGGATTGTAAACTAGTTCAACCATTATGGAAAACAGTATGGCGATTCCTCAAGGATCTAGAACTAGATGTACCATATGACCCAGCCATCCCATTACTGGGTATATACCCAAAGGATTATAAATCATGCTACTATAAAGATACATGCACACGTATGTTTATTGCGGCACTATTCACAATAGCAAAGACTTGGAATCAACCCAAATGTCCATCAGTGACAGATTGGATTAAGAAAATGTGGCACATATATACCATGGAATACTATGCAGCCATCAAAAAGGATGAGTTTGTGTCCTTTGTAGGGACATGGTTGCAGCTGGAAACCATCATTCTTAACAAACTATCACAAGAACAGAAAACCAAACACCGCATGTTCTCACTCATAGGTGGGAACTGAACAATGAGATCAGTTGGACTTGGGAAGGGGAACATCTCTTTGAAATTTATGCTATCATGTTCTGTTTTTAATTTTCTAAAAGTTCTTTCTACTTTTAGTACCAATTAATAGTATTCTCTTCTCAATTAATGGATATAATACTTTCCAAAATAATATTGTGAATGGGTTTTAAATGATTTCAGTTGTTTTTCTTACTTTTTTCTTTCTGTTTATTTTGTTTATTTCGTATTGAAAGCTTTCTTCACATATCCAGGATGCTTAGTGTTTCATTCATGTTTAATAATTGGGCACTAATAGTTTATTGCTTCTCTATATGGTGATTAAGGAGAAATCAGGCTGTTTCAAGTAAACAATCTGAATGACGACATCTGTTGGTCTTTTCTCCTTGGCCAATGAAGACAAACTGAAAGTTATAAACTTGGTAGCTAGCATTTGGGCACAGAGATGGAAGATGAGGTAAGAAACGTAATGACTTTTTTAGACTTTTACATAATCCTTTGGTTTTTAGCAATTTGCTGCTGCCCCTTAATGTTTTTGGTGCTCCAAGAATACAGTTCCTCCAGTTACATTTCTCCAGAGGAGAAGCTGCTCCTCTTCTTCCAGGTGGAAGAGCAGTAGCTAACTGACTACATGGCATATGGGATGGAGTTGAAAAGATTTGCCTGCTCTTTTTACAACTTGGGACTGATTCTCCTGTTCTTAGCACCTCCACTTACCTTCACCTTCCAGGAATGGATCATTCCAGTTCCAGTGGGATGAGCATGTACCTGCATCCCGTTGGTGCCCCATCCACATTTGTTTGGGTTTCAGCTGATTCGACACTGCTAAATTAGAGACTGCACATTCACATGCTTTTCTTTCTCTAGATATTTGCTTGCATATCAATCCTGTTGTACTTCTTCCATTTTCTTTGTTCTTGTGGGCTTATGCTTTATTTATTTATTTATTTATTTATTTATTTATTTATATGTACAGTTGGCCCTCTGTACCCAAGGATTTCACATCAGTGGATTCAACCAACTATGGATGAAAAATATTTGGAAGAAAATCCACAAAGTTTCACAAGCAAAATTTGAATTTGCCACACTCTGAGTACTTTGTTGAACCCACTTGAATGAAGCAATGTGTAGGCACTGTATTAGGTATCATAAGTAACCTAGGGGTGATTTAAGTACACAGGAGGATGTGCATAGGTTATCTGGAACTACTACACCATTATACATAAGGGAATTGAGCATCCTCAAATTCTAGTATCCAAGGGGGTCCTGGAATCAATCTCCTATTTATATTGAGGGGCTCAGAGGGTTTAGAAGTTAATGAGGGCATGAGTTTAATCTTCTGGAATATTTAGTTATAAATTCTGTTTCCCCTTCTTTTATCTGATATAAAAAGTGATTTTTCCAAAGTTATAAAGATAGCAACTGGTCAAGTAGATCCCAGAGACTGATACTCTATTTCATTCAGAATAAGGGCCACATCCATACTCATTTGGGATCACATTCCAGTTACAGATTTCATATTTTTTATTTCTAAGGATAATATGCAAGTTTAAATCTTTCTTGCAGAAATGTGCCCGAGGTTAACAAATTATAATACCCCACTTGAAATCATCAATACAAAAGGCTTATGAACCTTGAGAAATGATAACAAAATCTTAGTTTTATTTTTTATTTCAATGTGTTCCTGAATTAGTTGATGGAAATCTCTCAGCATCATAGTCCAGACTTACCTGTGATGAAAACAACGTGTCAGGCAAGTGCCTATTTCAATTAATTAGTACTTTCCAAGTACTGTGCTACTACTTTTTAAAATTTGTTTGTTTATTCTCAGGGTTTTTAAAGGAGATAGTGTTTCACTCTGTTTCCCAGGCTAGGGTGAAGTGGCATGATCATAGTTTACTGTAGCTTTGAACTCCTGGGCTCCAGCAATCCTCCCACTTCAGACTCCTGAGTATCTAGGACTACGGGCATGCACCACCACACTCAGCTAATTATTTTTTATTTGAAAAGACATGGTCTCACTATGCTGACTAGCCTGGTCAATATTTGGAACTCCTGGCCTCAAGCAATCCTCCTGCCTCAGTCTCCCAAAGCACTGGGATTATATGTATGAACCACCACACCTGGGCTACTACTTCTTTTGTATTTAGTTTGGAAGGGTATTTTTTATCTTTTGCTTTTCTATGCTTGGTTTTTGTTTCTCCCTTAACTTATTCTTCAGAGCAAATACATAGTTGTTGTTGTTGTTGTTGTTGTTGTTGTTTTTTTTTTTTTTTTATAAGGAAAATAAATGTATTTGGCTCATGGTTCTGGAGGCCGGGAAGCCCAAGAGCAGGGTGCCAGCATTTAGTGAGAGTCTTTATGCTGTTTAATGTTTAATACAACTGGAAATAGTTTTAAATTATATCAATTAAATGCACAGCAGTTCTAAGTAGAGATAAGAATTTGCTTGAATGAACAAAGTCATAGAACTTACACCTGAGTGATACTCTCATGAAACCAGGATGATAGCTAGTCAAACTAATGGGAAGATTTCTTTCAGAAAAGGGTTTCTATTGTTTTTGAGTCTGATAAATGCCATTCTGGAAGAGGCAGATGATATAATATGAAAGGCTATAGACAACACCAGCTTTAAAGGATAGGAAATATAGTGTTTACAAGAGATTTTCCTACCAATGACAAGCAATAATCCAGCAGCTGAGTTGTAGCCACATAGCCAATTAGCCTTTGGTTCTATTTAATAATGTTCATTTGATAATATAGTTATTTCTTTACTAAGTAGAAATTATCTAGCTGAGAAGTGGGAAAGAAAGAGGCATGAAATCAAACATATTCATGTTTTACTTAACAATGAGGATACATTCTGAGAAATACATTGTTAGGTAATTTCATCATTGTGCAATCATCATATGGTGTATCTATACAAACCTAGATGGTATAGCCTAATACACACCTAGGCTAGATGGTACAACTTATTGCTTCTAAGCTGCAAATCTATATAACATGTTACTGAACTTAATATTGCAGGCATTTGGAGTGCAATGGTATATGTGTATCTAAACATGTCTAAATATAAAAAAGGTACAGAAAAATACAATATAAAAGAAAAAAATGTATACACCTATATGGAGCACTTACCGGGAATAAATATTGCAGGACTGGAATTTCTCTGGTGAGTCAATGAGTAAGTTGTGAGTGAATGTGAAGGTGTAGGACATTACTGTTACTACTGTAGACATTATAAACACTGTACGCTTAGGTTACACTGAACTTATTTTTAAAATAATTGCACTACTCTATCACTAAGTGATATAACTTTTTCAGCTCTACTGACATCTTATGGGACTATTATACATGTGGTCCATTGTTGACCAAAACATTGTAATGGGTTGCATGACTAGATTATTCTCTCTGAATACTGACTTTGTTATTAGTTTTAAAGATGGGTTTTGGGGGCGGAGCAAGATGGCCGAATAGGAACAGCTCCAGTCTCCAACTCCCAGCGCGAGCTACACAGAAGACCGGTGATTTCTGCATTTTCAACTGAGGTACTGGGTTCATCTAACTGGGGAGTGCCAGACAATCGGTGCTGGTCAGCTGCTGCAGCCCGACCAGTGAGAGCTGAAGCAGGGCGAGGCATCGCCTCACCTGGGAAGCGCAAAGGGGAAGGGAATCCCTTTTCCTAGCCAGGGGAACTGAGACACACAACACCTGGAAAATCGGGTAACTCCCACCCCAATACTGCGCTTTAAGCAAACAGGCACACCAGGAGATCATATCCCACACCTGGCCGGGAGGGTCCCACACCCACGGAGCCTCCCTCATTGCTAGCACAGCAGTCTGTGATCTACCGGCAAGGCAGCAGCGAGGCTGGGGGAGGGGCGCCCACCATTGCTGAGGCTTAAGTAGGTAAAAAAAAGCTGCTGGGAAGCTCGAACTGGGTGGAGCTCACAGCAGCTCAAGGAAACCTGCCTGTCTCTGTAGACTCCACCTCTGGGGACAGGGCACAGTAAACAATAACAAACCCAGCCGAAACCTCTGCAGACGCAAACGACTCTGTCTGACAGCTTTGAAGAGAGCAGTGGATCTCCCAACACGGAGGTTGAGATCTGAGAAGGGACAGACTCCCTGCTCAAGTGGGTCCCTGACCCCTGAGTAGCCTAACTGGGAGACATCCCCCACTAGGGGCAGTCTGACACCCCACACCTCACAGGGTGGAGTACCCCCCTGAGAGGAAGCTTCCAAAGCAAGAATCAGACAGGTACACTCGCTGTTCAGCAATATTCTATCTTCTGCAGCCTCTGCTGCTGATACCCAGGCAAACAGGGTCTGGAGTGGACCTCAAGCAATCTCCAACAAACCTACAGCTGAGGGTCCTGACTGTTAGAAGGAAAACTATCAAACAGGAAGGACACCTACACCAAAACCCCATCAGTACATCACCATCATCAAAGACCAGAGGCAGATAAAACCACAAAGATGGGGAAAAAGCAGGGCAGAAAAGCTGGAAATTCAAAAAATAAGAGCTCATCTCCCCCGGCAAAGGAGCGCAGCTCATCGCCAGCAACGGATCAAAGCTGGAGGGAGAATGACTTTGACGAGATGAGAGAAGAAGGCTTCAGTCCATCAAATTTCTCAGAGCTAAAGGAGGAATTACGTACCCAGCGCAAAGAAACTAAAAATCTTGAAAAAAAAGTGGAAGAATTGATGGCTAGAGTAATTAATGCAGAGAAGTTCATAAACGAAATGAAAGAGATGAAAACCATGACACGAGAAATACGTGACAAATGCACAAGCTTCAGTAACCGACTCGATCAACTGGAAGAAAGAGTATCTGCGATTGAGGATCAAATGAATGAAATGAAGCGAGAAGAGAAACCAAAAGAAAAAAGAAGAAAAAGAAATGAACAAAGCCTGCAAGAAGTATGGGATTATGTAAAAAGACCAAATCTACGTCTGATTGGGGTGCCTGAAATTGATGGGGAAAATGGAACCAAGTTGGAAAACACTCTTCAGGATATCATCCAGGAGAACTTCCCCAACCTAGTAGGGCAGGCCAACGTTCAAATCCAGGAAATACAGAGAACGCCACAAAGATACTCCTCGAGAAGAGCAACTCCAAGACACATAATTGCCAGATTCACCAAAGTTGAAATGAAGGAAAAAATCTTAAGGGCAGCCAGAGAGAAAGGTCGGGTTACCCACAAAGGGAAGCCCATCAGACTAACAGCAGATCTCTCGGCAGAAACTCTCCAAGCCAGAAGAGAGTGGGGGCCAATATTCAACATTCTTAAAGAAAAGAATTTTCAACCCAGAATTTCATATCCAGCCAAACTAAGTTTCATAAGTGAAGGAGAAATAAAATCCTTTACAGATAAGCAAATGCTTAGAGATTTTGTCACCACTAGGCCTGCCTTACAAGAGACCCTGAAGGAAGCACTAAACATGGAAAGGAACAACCGGTACCAGCCGTTGCAAAAACATGCCAAAATGTAAAGACCGTCGAGGCTAGGAAGAAACTGCATCAACTAACGAGCAAAATAACCAGTTAATATCATAATGGCAGGATCAAGTTCACACATAACAATCTTAACCTTAAATGTAAATGGACTAAATGCTCCAATTAAAAGACACAGACTGGAAAACTGGATAAAGAGTCAAGACCCATCAGTCTGCTGTATTCAGGAGACCCATCTCACACGCAGAGACATACATAGGCTCAAAATAAAGGGATGGAGGAAGATTTACCAAGCAAATGGAGAACAAAAAAAAGCGGGGGTTGCAATACTAGTCTCTGATAAAACAGACTTTAAACCATCAAAGATCAAAAGAGACAAAGAAGGCCATGACATAATGGTAAAGGGATCAATTCAACAGGAAGAGCTAACTATCCTAACTATATATGCACCCAATACAGGAGCACCCAGATTCATAAAGCAAGTCCTTAGAGACTTACAAAGAGACTTAGACTCCCATACAATAATAATGGGAGACTTCAACACTCCACTGTCAACATTAGACAGATCAACGAGACAGAAAGTTAACAAGGATATCCAGGAATTGAACTCATCTCTGCAGCAAGCAGACCTAATAGACATCTATAGAACTCTCCACCCCAAATCAACAGAATATACATTCTTCTCAGCACCACATCGTACTTACTCCAAAATCGACCACGTAATTGGAAGTAAAGCACTCCTCAGCAAATGTACAAGAACAGAAATTATAACAAACTGTCTCTCAGACCACAGTGCAATCAAACTAGAACTCAGGACTAAGAAACTCAATCAAAACCGCTCAACTACATGGAAACTGAACAACCTGCTCCTGAATGACTACTGGGTACATAACGAAATGAAGGCAGAAATAAAGATGTTCTTTGAAACCAATGAGAACAAAGATACAACATACCAGAATCTCTGGGACACATTTAAAGCAGTGTGTAGAGGGAAATGTATAGCACTAAATGCCCACAAGAGAAAGCAGGAAAGATCTAAAATTGACACTCTAACATCGCAATTAAAAGAACTAGAGAAGCAAGAGCAAACACATTCGAAAGCTAGCAGAAGGCAAGAAATAACTAAGATCAGAGCAGAACTGAAGGAGATAGAGACACAAAAAACTCTCCAAAAAATCAATGAATCCAGGAGTTGGTTTTTTGAAAAGATCAACAAAATTGACAGACCACTAGCAAGACTAATAAAGAAGAAAAGAGAGAAGAATCAAATCGACACAATTAAAAATGAGAAAGGGGATATCACCACCGACCCCACAGAAATACAAACTACCATCAGAGAATACTATAAACACCTCTACGCAAATAAACTGGAAAATCTAGAAGAAATGGATAATTTCCTGGACACTTACACTCTTCCAAGACTAAACCAGGAAGAAGTTGAATCCCTGAATAGACCAATAGCAGGCTCTGAAATTGAGGCAATAATTAATAGCCTACCAACCAAAAAAAGTCCAGGACCAGATGGATTCACAGCTGAATTCTACCAGAGGTACAAGGAGGAGTTGGTACCATTCCTTCTGAAACTATTCCAATCAATAGGAAAAGAGGGAATCCTCCCTAACTCATTTTATGAGGCCAACATCATCCTGATACCAAAGCCTGGCAGAGACACAACAAAAAAAGAGAATTTTAGACCAATATCCCTGATGAACATCGATGCAAAAATCCTCAATAAAATACTGGCAAACCAGATTCAGCAACACATCAAAAAGCTTATCCACCAGGATTAAGTGGGCTTCATCCCTGGGATTCAAGGCTGGTTCAACATTCGCAAATCAATAAACATAATCCAGCATATAAACAGAACCAAAGACAAGAACCACATGATTATCTCAATAGATGCAGAAAAGGCTTTTGACAAAATTCAACAGCCCTTCATGCTAAAAACGCTCAATAAATTCGGTATTGATGGAACGTACCTCAAAATAATAAGAGCTATTTATGACAGACCCACAGCCAATATCATACTGAATGGGCAAAAACTGGAAAAATTCCCTTTGAAAACTGGCACAAGACAGCGATGCCCTCTCTCACCACTCCTATTCAACATAGTGTTGGAAGTTCTGGCTAGGGCAATTAGGCAAGAGAAAGAAATCAAGGGTATTCTGTTAGGAAAAGAAGTCAAATTGTCCCTGTTTGCAGATGACATGATTGTATATTTAGAAAACCCCATTGTCTCAGCCCAAAATCTCCTTAAGCTGATAAGCAACTTCAGCAAAGTCTCAGGATACAAAATTAATGTGCAAAAATCACAAGCATTCTTATACACCAGTAACAGACAAACAGAGAGCCAAATCAGGAATGAACTTCCATTCACAATTGCTTCAAAGAGAATAAAATACCTAGGAATCCAACTTACAAGGGATGTAAAGGACCTCTTCAAGGAGAACTACAAACCACTGCTCCGTGAAATAAAAGAGGACACAAACAAATGGAAGAACATACCATGCTCATGGATAGGAAGAATCAATATTGTGAAAATGGCCATACTGCCCAAGGTTATTTATAGATTCAATGCCATCTCCATCAAGCTACCAATGAGTTTCTTCACAGAATTGGAAAAAACTGCTTTAAAGTTCATATGGAACCAAAAAAGAGCCCGCATCTCCAGAACAAAGCTGGAGGCATCACGCTACCTGACTTCAAACTATACTACAAGGCTACAGTAACCAAAACAGCATGGTACTGGTACCAAAACAGAGATATAGACCAATGGAACAGAACAGAGTCCTCAGAAATAATACCACACATCTACAGCCATCTGATCTTTGACAAACCTGAGAGAAACAAGAAATGGGGAAAGGATTCCCTATTTAATAAATGGTGCTGGGAAAATTGGCTAGCCATAAGTAGAAAGCTGAAACTGGATCCTTTCCTTACTCCTTATACGAAAATTAATTCAAGATGGATTAGAGACTTAAATGTTAGACCTAATACCATAAAAATCCTAGAGGAATACCTAGGTAGTACCATTCAGGACATAGGCATGGGCAAAGACTTCATGTCTAAAACACCAAAAGCAACGGCAGCAAATGCCAAAATTGACAAATGGGATCTTATTAAACTAAAGAGCTTCTGCACAGCAAAAGAAACTACCATCAGAGTGAACAGGCAACCTACAGAATGGGAGAAAATTTTTGCAATCTACTCATCTGACAAAGGGCTAATATCCAGAACCTACAAAGAACTCAAACAAATTTACAAGAAAAAAACAAACAACCCCATCAAAAAGTGGGCAAAGGATATGAACAGACATTTCTCAAAAGAAGACATTCATACAGCCAACAGACACATGAAAAAATGCTCATCATCACTGGCCATCAGAGAAATGCAAATCAAAACCACAATGAGATACCAACTCACACCAGTTAGAATGGCAATCATTAAAAAGTCAGGAAACAACAGGTGCTGGAGAGGATGTGGAGAAATAGGAACATTTTTACACGGTTGGTGGGATTGTAAACTAGTTCAACCATTCTGGAAAACAGTATGGCGATTCCTCAAGGATCTAGAACTAGATGTACCATATGACCCAGCCATCCCATTACTGGGTATATACCCAAAGGATTATAAATTATGCTGCTCTAAAGACACATGCACACATATGTTTATTGCAGCACTATTCACAATAGCAAAGACTTGGAATCAACCCAAATGTCCATCAGTGACAGATTGGATTAAGAAAATGTGGCACATATACACCATGGAATACTATGCAGCCATCAAAAAGGATGAGTTTGTGTCCTTTGTAGGGACATGGATGCAGCTGGAAACCATCATTCTTAGCAAACTATCACAAGAACAGAAAACCAAACACCGCATGTTCTCACTCATAGGTGGGAACTGAACAATGAGATCACTTGGACTCAGGAAGGGGAACATCACACACCGGGGCCTATCATGGGGAGGGGGAAGGGGGGAGGGATTGCATTGGGAGTTATACCTGATGTAAATGACGAGTTGATGGGTGCAGCACACCAACATGGCACAAGTATACATATGTAACAAACCTGCACGTTATGCACATGTACCCTACAACTTAAAGTATAACAATAATAAATAAATTAAAAATAAAAATAAAAAAAAATAAAAATGGGTTTTATTGAAGTATACCATACAATAAAATACACTAGTTCTAAGTGCACAGCTCAGTGAACTTTTCATGCGTGTATGCCTGACCAACCACTATGCTGTCAAGATAGAGAACCCCAGGAAGTTACCTCATGTCCCTTTGCAGTCAATACGTCACTCACGGGTGATTACTGTGATGACTTAACTTTGCCTACTGTTGAACTTTATGAAAATATAAGCATACAATTTGTACTCTTTTGTTTCTGGATTCTTTCACTGTCACATTATATCTATGAAATTGATCCATTTTGTTAGGAGTAGCTGCAGTTTTTCTTCCTCTTGTTTTTTCCTTGTTCCATTATAAGAATATTTCACAATTTATTTTTCCATTCCAACTGATGGAGATTTGGGTTGTTTCCAGTTGGGGCTGTTGTGAATAAATATACTATGAACATTGTTACACATAGATTTTTGCGGGTGTATGAACTCATTTCTCTTGGGCATATATCTAGGAGTAGAAGTGCTGGGTCATAGGTCAAGACATCGAGACCATCCTGGTCAACATGGTGAAACCCTATCTCTACTAAAAATACAAAAATTAGCTAGGGGTGGTGGCGGGCACCTGTAGTCCCAGCTACTTGGGAGGCTGAGGCAGGAGAATCGCTTGAACCCGGGGGGTGGAGGTTGCAGTGAGCGGAGATGATACCCTTGCACTCCAGCCTGATGACAGAGCAAGACTCCATCTCAAAAAAAAAGAAATGCTGGGTCATACGTTATGTATGTACTTAGTTTTAATAGATACTGTCATATCATTTTCCAAATGCAATTGCTATGTTCTTCATGTCTATTTGTAAATTCCTAAATCAACTGACATTGTTCCATAAAATTTAAATTAAGACCAATTGACTGAAATGTCTGGTTTTAGGGATTATTGTAGAACAAATCTTCCATAAGGTACCATTCACTCTGACCGCTAACGTTACTTCTAATGCTTCCTACATGACTGTTAAGGGCTTTTTCTAGGTTCTGGCACTTTCTATTCCCTCTTAAGCCATTTTCAATTTTGCTGTTAATTCTCTGCAGTATACTTGAACGCTTTCACTTTACGCTTTTTATAGAAGTGCCTTTTGAGATATAGAAGTGCCTTTTGAGACTGACTCACAGTCATCAAATCTAAATCACTCTTTCTTAACAAGCAGTTTCTTATTTACTTTGTCACCAAGGCAAATTTTTAAGTTGATTCAATTACTTGAAAGAATACAGAAGAAATTGTAATGAACTGCCCAAATAAGAGTATGTAACTCAGGTTCACAGAGTCTCATCACACTCAATAGGATTATTTAAATATTAAAGGGGAATCATTCCAGTAAAAAGAATTCTGCAAATTAAAGATCTGTTCTACTATCTGAGAGGGATTATCTAGTCCATGTCCAAATCTATCTTGTCATTTCCATTGCCTCTCTTCTTCACCTTACAAGTAAAGTTATAAACCTGAATTTGACTTTGAAAGAGGCTGATTCTTTTTATTTTTTATTTAGGTTGGATGGGCTCACAAAGGGAAAGCAATTACCTGGATCAAATTAAAACTTTAAAGCATTATATAGAAAAAAAAAATTGTTAAAGGTGAACTAGTTTATCTTTTTTAGAAAGTACATTTCATTAATCTACTCAACATGTCCAAAATGGTCACATGGGTAATATTTCTTGAACCTATATTAAAACTGTAAATATTGAAAGGAAAATCTCATGGCAATATCAAAGTGCCACCAAAAAGTGGGCCAGGCTGTATCTTTACAAGGGACCAACTATCTCAAAAAAATGTGACATGGTCCAGTTTGTGATGGTAACTTTTAAGTTAAGCAACTTGATTTTGTCAGCACATAGCAAATACGTCTATCTCTTAGGATTAATTCATAATAAAGCAAACTCACAAAAGACTTGTGCACAAATTGGATGTATAATTTATGGATTAAAAATAAGAAGTATAACTCTTTCAATGTCCAGAACACACCAGCATTTTCTGTGTATTTCCTCCCTGTAAACCCAGTGATCGTCATGAGATTGCTTCTTGAGCAATGGGTTGTTCATTAAATGTGTCAATGGCACCAGGCTCAGGTAACTCAATACATCCATTTCTATGGGAAGAAGAGGGAAGGGGCTTTGAAGCACACTTTCTTCTTAGTGCAAATATTTTACCTTAAGCAGGAAAATTTATAAAAGTTATTTATTTATTATTAAAAGCTATTTATTTATTATTCTAGTTTACAGAATCTTTGAAAGACCAAGGCATGGAGGATATGAGACAGGAGTAGCACCAAATCACACCACAGGAGAACTCCAATGATGTCCTTGCTTCCTTGTGTCAGATACTGGACCACTGTAACACATATAAAGCTGTCCAATGTTCTTTATCAATCTTCTTTCATGAAGCTTGAGGTTGGGGGAAATCCCTCCTCAACCCACTGCAGCACAACGTACCTCTTTCCAGATAAATTATCTTGCTTATTTCCAACCTCCTAAGGCACTTCATCATCAGTCCTTTTGTAGCCAAAATGTGAAGAGAACATTTACCACCTGAATCCACATATAATACCCATAATTTAGGGTCATTTTATCAAAATTGAAATAGAATTCAGCGTTAATATCATTTCACACACAATCTTGTCTATAGCCCTACCATCTGAATAAACCACAGTCAATTATTTCATGTATTTCTTTCTTATCTTTTTTTCTGTACAAGTAATTTTTAAAAATTTTACCACATTTCATCAGATTTGTGTTTCCTGGTTTTTAGAAATAACATTTTATCATTAACATTTTAAAGATATTATTATTCTTCAAAAATGTGACTATATATATCTTTATTTACAATAGCTCCACACTGGAAACAATCCAAATAGCCATCAATGGGATGAATTAATACATTTTGATGTATTCATAAAATGGATTACCGTGCATCAATGAAAATGAATTGACTATAATCACATGCACCAACATACATGACAGACACAAAGAGTATGTAGTGTGCAATTTCATTTACATAAAGTTAAAAGACAGGCACAACTAATCAATGGTGATAAAAATTAGAATAGCAGCTACCTTTGGGGAGAGGTATTCACTGGGAGGGGATATGAGGAGTCTTCTGATATACTAAAAATGTCCTATCAGGGTGTTCACTACATGGGTGTATCTGTGTAAAACATATGAAATTCAGCTGGGCATGATGGCTCATGCTTGTAATCCCAGCACTTTGGAAGGTCAAGGCAGGTGGATCACTTGAGGCCAGGAGTTCAAGACCAGCCTGGCCAACATGGCAAAACCCTGTCTCTACTAAAAATACAAAAAAATCAGCTGGGTGTGGTGGTGCACACCTGTAATCCCAGCTATTTGGTAGACTGAGGTATGAGAATCAATTGAACCCAGGAGGTGGAGATTGCCATGAGCCAAGATTATGCCACTGCACTCCAGTCTGGGTGACAGAGCAAGACTACATCTCAAAAATAATAACAAATAAATCAATAAATAATTTTTAAAATATGTAATTAAATATAATATTCACTGTATTAAGTGTAAGTGAATATTGTGTATTAAATATAAGCGAATATTGTATATTCACTTAATACAGTGAATATTGTATTATTGGAGGAACCCCACCCCCGATATTTATAGTGGGTTCTTTTCTATTTCCTAGGCGTCTCGACTGGGTTGAGAAATAAAGGGAAAGAGTAAAGAGAAATTTAAAGCTGGGTGTCCAGGGGAGACATCACATGTCAGCAGGTCCCATGATGCTCCCCAAGCCCTAAAACCAGCAAGTTTTCATTAGCAGTTTTCAAAAGAGGAGGGAGTGCACAAATAGGGTGTGGGTCACAGAGATCACATACTTCACAAGGTAATAAAATATCACAAAGGAAGTGGAGGCAGGGCAAGATCACAGGACCACAGGATGGGGTGAAATTAAAATTGCTAATGAAGTTTCAGGCATGCATTGTCATTGATAACATCTTATCAGGAGACAGGGTTTGAGAACAGACAACCTGTCTGACCAAAATTTATTAGGCGGGAATTTCCTCGTCCTAATAAGCCTGGGAGCGCTACGGGAGACCAGGGCTTATTTTATCCCTTTGGCTTCGACCATAAAAGGTGATTTCCTTAAGGGGGCCGTCTATAGACCTGTCCTCAGGGCACATTCTCTTTCTCAGGGATGTTCCTTGCTGAGAAAAAGAATTCAGTGATATTTCTCCTATTTACTTTTGAAAGAAGAGAAGTATGGCTCTGTTCTGCCTGGCTCACCGAGGCAATCAGGTTCCAAGTCTTTCCTCCCTTGTTCCCTGAAGATTGCTGTTACCCTGTTCTTTTTTCAAGGTGCCCAGATTTCATTGTTCAAACACACATGCTCTACAAACAATTTGTGCAGTTAACACAATCATCACAGGGTCCTGAGGCAACATATATCCTCCTCAGCTTACAAAGGTGATGGGATTAAGAGATTAAAGTAAAGACAGGCATAGGAAATCACAAGGGTATTGATTGGAGAAG
The DNA here is from genome assembly GCF_049350105.2 of Macaca mulatta. NCBI lineage: Eukaryota > Metazoa > Chordata > Mammalia > Primates > Cercopithecidae > Macaca > Macaca mulatta. The sequence goes on along the minus strand of NC_133409.1, from coordinate 50,340,819 downwards.
TGATAAGTGTCCACAAAATCTTCACAATTTATGTTCAGAGATTGCAGCAAAGACAGGCATAAGAAATTATAAAAGCATTAATTTGGGGAACTAATAAATGTCCATGAAATCTTCACAATTTTTGTTCTTCTGCTGCTGGCTTCAGCCAGTCCCTCTGTTCAGGGTCCTTGACTTCCCACAACATTGTATATTCACTTAATACAGTGAATATTGTATTTAAGATTTGTGAACTTGATGTATGCTATAACTCAATTTAAAAATTATAGAAGATGTGCAGAAAAAATATGATTAATTTGTAAGGGCTGGATGTCACTTCATCATTGCCCTATATTTATTATTTATTCCTTACTAAGTGGTTAGTGTTTATTTTCCCATTTGCCACTTTAATATGAAAAAAGTAAGTGGTGGAACATCTTTGGGTACATACCTTTTTCCATGGGAGACATTCTTGGAAGTGAAATCACCAGTACAAACATGCTGAGCATTTTTAATGTCTTTCTGACCACATGGCAGTCCCAGAGTCACTCTGAACCCATTCTGGTTCTGGGGACTACCTGTTCATGAATTATTATTTGCTCAATTAAATTCTGTTAAATTTAATTTGTCTGAAGTTTTGCTTTCAACATTGCCTAAATGACCATACACAGTCCCAATGTTTTAAATACCAAGTTAACTCATGAGTTTTTCCTCCAGGATTAACCACTCTTCGAAACTTCCTATTCAATTTTCCACTGGCAACCTAACTGTGACACTAAAGAATCTTAAGTTTCAGTATCCTTTCCTTTTGCAGGCCCATTTAAAGAGCCTGTGTGACATATATCCAACTTGTCATCTGTTTTTATAAAATGTGTAGAGTAATATATTTTACCTGTGGTTGTTTCATAAACCTATCACTTTCCACTTCTCCTTCTCATCTGTCATACCTTCTCTTCTGTTGAATACAGTTGTAGTGACCAAGGGTCATTAGGATGACCTTGTCAAAACGGAGTTAGTACTGAAAGAAATTTAATGTTTAGTTGGATACATTTTTGTCATTTGAAGTTACTTGCAGATACAGTTAAAGTATTGCTAGCCAGCTTCATTTAGCAGTGACTTCCAGGAATACTCCTAATGTCCTGAGTGCTGACTTGCCGAGTCATTACATAAAAAGGTAAGACCACAGATAACATGTTCTGTAGACACCTAGCATCAGATATATTTGGGTAGTGGAGGAAAAACAAGTTTTGAAATGTGTGGAGACAGCACACCCACTGGAATGACTAAAATGTAAAAATACATCCAGTTGAACAACTGGATCGGATACATTTCTACTGAGAGTGGAAAATAGCACAACCACATTGGAGAACTATTTGGCAAGTTCTAGTAAATTTAAAAATACAGCCACCTTATGCTTTACCAATAACACTCACAGGAATTTAATTAAGTAAAATGAAAATTTCTATCAAGAAAAGTACTTGTACAAAATACATACAGATGCTTTATTCATAATAGCCCAAAACTGGAAAAATCAAAATGGCCATCAAAAGAAGAATGAAAAAATAAATTATGGCATATTTACACAATGGAAAATTACTCAACAATAAAAAGAAAGAAAACTTCTGATACACACAAAAGACATGGATGAATCTCAAAAGCAGAAGAAGCCTGACACAAATCCCACAATGTGTGATCCCTTTTATAAGTTATAGAACAGTAAGAGTTAATCTGGAGAGATAAAAATCAAAGGAATTGTTGCTTCTATAGGAATTATTGACTAGAAAGTGGCATAAGGAAAGTTTTTTGAGTGATGTAAATGTTCTATATCTTATTTTTAATAATGGTGTACAGGGGTGTATACATTGGCCAAAACCCATCAAAATAAACAATATGTGCATTTTACTATCTGCAAAAAAAAAAAAAATGAAAGACATGTATAAAGCCATCAGGTAGTCTACAGAAGAGTCTTCAATTATCAAAATTTTAAGTGTAGGGTTGGTTTTTGTTGATGTCTTGTCTCAATGAAAGTTCTCTTTTACCAGGAAAATCCTTAATTATGCAGTATGTGTAACTATAAATGCATCACACTTTTTTCCTTTTCTGATAGAAATTGTAAAATTAGAATTTATCAGAATTCCTGTATTTCTAAGACCAACTTTGTAGAAGTACTACAAATAGGAAGTTCCTCTGTAGTTGTGTATAAAGTTGCATGATTTATGCTTCCTGACCTTCATTAATGTTTTTAAAAATTGAATTGAACATACTAGGGAAAAAATAACTGAAATGATACAGATAGGAGACAAGGGAATACTGGTAGAAGAGGGTGGTTCCCTGGCAAAGTCTCCACCCTCAAGCCTGGAGACCTACAGCCCTAAGTGGGAACAAACTTTTCTGTTTTCATGCCCAAAAAGCTGCCTTTTGGCCCACCACACCCCCCTATCCTGTACCCATATAAATCCCGAACCCCAGGCTCCAGAAGCAGATGAGGAAACAAGGAGAAAGAAAGCCTAGAATATTCTCCCTTCTTCCCTTCCTCCTTCCCTTCCTCCCTCCCTCCCTCCCTCCCTCCTATTCTCTCTTCCTTCCTCCCTTCTCCCATCCCTTCCTCCCTCCTTCCCTCCTTTTCTTCCTTCCTCCCTTCCTTCTTCCTTTTCTTCCTTCCTTCCTTCCCCCTTCTTTCCTCCCTCCCTTCCTTCCTCCCTCCCTTCCTTCCTTCCTCCCTCCCTTCTTTCCTCCATTCCTTCTTCCCTCTCTTCCTTCTTTCCTTTTTCTCTTCCTCCCCCCCTGCTTTCCCCTCTTCCTTCCTCCTGCTCTTCCCTAATCCCTTTCTCTCTTCCTTCCTACCTCTATTCCTTCCTCCCTCTCTCTTCCTTTCTTCTTCCCTTCCTCCCTTCCTTCCTCCCTCCCTTCTTTCCTTCTTTCTTTCCTCCCTTCTTTCCTTCCTTTTTTCCTTTCTTCCTCCCTTCTTTCCTCCCTTCCTTCCTCTCTCCTATTATTTAATTTAGGGCTTGGCAAGGAGAAGAACTCTTTGGTATTTAGACAAAAGTAACCCTTCTTAAAACAACTATGAAAAGAAGTTATATGAATTTAAATTATACTAATGTTAGGTTAATTTAAGAAGAATTTATACCTTTAAATAGTGATTTCTTCCATCTAGCTAAAAAATACCCCAATCTTCTTTTATATCTTTCTTAAGCTTTTGTCCTTTTCTTCATATAGAACCTACACATCTCTTTTTATGTTGGTTCATAACTAGTTAATGGTTTGGATGTGTTACAGCAGATGGAAATTTTTTCCATTACAATTGCTTAACAGCTGTCACTGGTATAAAGAAGTATCGATTTTTGTGCATTTCTCTTGATTCACGTGCTTTTTGAACTCTCATTAATTTAAAGTTCTTCAATGGATTCATTTGGATTTTCCAAGACATTTTCAGATGTATTGACACAGAAGATAAGTCATTCTACCAGTATAAGATGTATTTCTTCACTCTGTTTGCAGTCATTTTCTGCTAATTTTTATATTTTACTTTAAATTTAGTTGGTCCTCCTTGTTCCCACACTCATATTGAACACATGTATGCATGTACACACACAGTCATGAAAAACCAATGCCCAAGACATTTACAACATGACAAAGTCAGGACTATCCTTCATCCTCCGCCATGACCAGTTCAGAATTCTTCTAGATGATGTAGTTAACGTGGGAAAAGGGATTATTCCATTTAAAAAGTATGAGACCAATTATAAATGGTCCATGATAAATGAAACCAACAATAGTGACGTGGCGTTAAGGTTGTCTGCTTTACACAATTCTATAGCCTGAATAAACTATGACCAGTTATCTCCAGTATTCTAAGCACAGGCTGTTTCAAAGTACTTAGATGCCATTATTTCTGTCACCAGTCATAAAGACAAATAAAAATGAAGAGAAAGTCATGATGTTATTTAGTATTCTTAAAATTGTAAACGTTAAAATGTTTGAAATGAGTCATGAAGCAATTAAACAACATAGCTCACTCATTCTCATGTGTTACTCATTCCTAAGCAATTTGTAATCCCTGCCGCATCAGCTCTAGGAGTTAGCAGGATGGAGCTAATTTTGTTTTCTTAACATCAGGTGCAATATCAATATTCTTCTGGTTGCAAGAAATGGAAAGTCCAACTCATCCTGTTTTAAACAAAAAAATATATATATATATAATGGCTCATTGAACATAAAAATGCAGACATAGGATCCAGCTTTACGTAAAGCTTAGTTTAGTAGCCCCTCAAGGGCTCACCAAGAGAGATCACCAAGGGCCTGGTCTCTCTTTGTACTTTGCCATAGCGTCTGCTTCACCCCAGCCTGCTCTGCCCCCAAACCAATACACCCACTCCATCCTTTAGAAGCTCCAAGTTTCCTTCTGTGGAAGCCAAAACAAGAACCAATCAATACAAAATAAAAATAGTAACAATAAAAGATGCCGTATTAGTTCTGGCCCTTGCTTCCTTACATTTTTCAAAGAAGAGAAAAAGAGGACTTTCTTTCTTCCTTATAGAAGAAAGAGGGAACTTCCTCTTCAGGGCTGCCCCAACAGATTTCTTCTAACATCTAATTCAGTCCACTGGTGTGACATGATATCCCTGATCCAGTCACTCTGACTGAGGGAAAGAGACCCACTGATGGACAGTCCAGACTTATCCTTTGAGAGAGCAGTGAGGTCAAAGCCATGAACCCAGTGACTGAGAATGAGGAATGGTGGCCAAAGACAATGTGGGAGGGGGAATGGATGCTAAGAAGCAAACTGCACATACTCACCACTGATGGTAGGTGCTACCTATGGTTTTGTTTAATTCCTGTGTTCTGAAAATCTGTACCTACCCAGTTCACACGGTGTTAAGGCAGAGTCCCTTATAAGGATTAAAGTCTCCAAATTTGTGTTCAACCAGCATGAATTCATAGTCACTGTGATTTCAAACTAACCAGTCAAAATATTATGGTGTGTTTATAGTTTTCAACTCCTGTCTCCCCTCTTTTGGGGAGCTGAATATAGACAACTTCATAACTATGAAGCCTGTAGATTTCCTCTATCTTAAAGTCTCAGGCTAAAACACTATCCCTGGATTGCTGCAGGCCTCAAAGAGCCTGGGAGGCAGAGGACAAATAATTCAGTGTAAAGTCATCACTTACTACTGAATTCCAAACTCACAGACATAAATAACCACCCTCTCCCCTACTCCTCTAAGAATATCTTTAGTCCTAAATAGGGAATTTGCTTTTAAACAAGAGTGCAGGCTTGATCATACTCATGCTTGAATTCTGCCACTACCACAGAAGACGCCACCAGTTCCATCCAGATGCAGCTATTCTCTCTGTGATACAAGCCCCCACTCCTATGTGGACCCCACAACTTGCTTTTAGAAATGATCATTTCCCACGAGGTGATGGAGCTGATTCTGGACAGGTCTTATCTCAAAATCCTTGCCTGATTCACTCCACAATCCTTTTGACGCTGCTATAAACATTCTATGTCCTCAATAAATATTTTAATGACTTGATTAATTCAAAATCATTTTGCTGTGAGAATTTTATTCCTTTGGAAGAATTATATACCCCTTGAAATGGAACAAGGCAAGCTGAGACTGCATATATAATACACTCTTATTTCACATATATCTCTCATATGAGCAATGTCTCAGTAAACTCCCTTTTAGATTTCAACACACACACACAAAACAGTGTTTTTCTGTTAACAATGATAAGGAAAATTTTTATATGAATGTCACCAAAACTCATTACAATATCATTAACAACATCATGTGCAGAAAGAAGTCTTAAGTTACACTCAAAGTACAGCATCACCAAGAGTGTAAAGGGGCTGTGAGTGTCTCAGCTGTTAGTGGTGCTGAGAGTAGACCCTAAGAAAGGATCAAACCACAATGAGTCATGCAGAGGCAGTGACAAACATTATGCTGAAACATATTGGTGATATGACAATATTTCTGTTTAACACTTTTTCTTTGAAATAAGTAAAGTTGTTTGCTTTTAGCATTTTTTCATCCTAAAGCCTCAACCAGCTCCCCGGGAGATTGATCACAACCTCCTGTTCTGGAGCCTTTCAAATAGCCTCAGGAACATGGTGCCTCTTTATCGGTTCCTCTGATTCTGAGAGTTTGCCTAAAATTGTCTTGTCACTGCTGTGGTCTGAATATTTGTGTCCTCCCAAAATTCACATGTTGAAATACTAACTCCCAAGGTGATGGTGTAGGAGATGGAATCTTGGGAGGTGATTTGGCCATACAGATGGAAATCTCATGAATAGGATTAGTATTCTTATAAAAGAGGTCTGAGAGAGTGCCCTCCCCACTTCCACCATGTGAGGACACAGTGAGAGGCAATATCTAGGAACCAGGAAGCTGGCCTTCACCAGACACTGAATCTGGACTTGTCAGTCTCCAGAACTGTGAGCAATAAATTCTTATTGTGTATAAGCCACACAGTCAATGGTATTCTGTTACCACAGCCCAAGGGGACCAACACAGTCACCCAGGCACAGCAACTCCTCATACCACCTCTTTCCATAACCCTTGACAAACCACTGCTTCAATCCTTCTCCCCAGTTAAATTCTCAACTTTTTTCAAGCTGCAGATGACGAAGAATTTATTACAAGAAATGAACTTTTTATTGTAACTTTTTGTTTTTTCCCTAACAACTTTATTTATTGATGTGTGTTTATTTCTATGCCTTATCATAAACAAAATATTTATGATGTGGTATAAAAACTGTACATGTTACTGTATACATAGTCATTACTAACATCCTAATTAATTAGTGATCAGAAAGTGATGTTTAAGCTTTTTACTCCTAACATGGTAGTTACTTCTACCTACACATTTTGCTGGGTTTAGTTATCTTTTAAGAAATTGGTGGGTTGTTTTGTGTTGCCATATATTATATTCTTTCTCCTCTTCAAATAGTGGGCAAGAGGTTCTGGTTAGCATTTTCATGCAAAATGCCTGATTTCAGAAACACAGTCTTGTAATTATCATTTCATTACATTAGACTGAACAAAACAATTTATTCAGCATTTATGAAGTTTCTACTGTATTCAAAGAACTGGGCTAGCTGCTATAGAGAAACCAAGATGATCATTATGTGATTCCCCACCTTCAAACAGCCCCAGAATAGTAGGGGAGACAAATGTCTATTCACCAAATCACAATGCAGGTCTAATTGTGGTAAGCAATAAAGTCCAGGCAGAAACAAAGCTCTATGTGAGCAGAGATGCAATCATTCCAATTGCAACAAAGGATGGAGACTTCACAATGAAGCCTAAAACCATCAAGTTAGAAAAAGAAAGTGTATAAGCATTTGCACATGTATTGATACATATTACTGACAGCATCAGTGTTCTAAAGACAACAGCAAATATATCACATCCTCACTGATCCCAGCAGTAGTAGGGATGAGAAACAATTCTGCAATGCTGGTGAAAAGGGAAGTTTATTTACTAAACAAATTGTTTAAATAAGAACATGAATGAAACACCTATTTCCTAAGCAAATGATGTGCTTGGATTATTTTTAAATTATATATTAGTCATAAGATCTTGAGCAAGAACTTCTGTTGGCTTCATTTTTCTCATCTGGAAAACTAGGACTTGAATTAAGTAGTATCATAAGGTTGAAAATGCTGTAATTATATCATCTGCATACAATTCGCCTAATTTTTGAGTGTGTGTAATGCTGTGTACACTGAAAAATAAAAAATTACCATAATGCATAGCCTCTGACTTCAAGAAACATAATCTTTGTGAAAAGAGCCATCAATATCAGGCAGTATGTACCTAAGTGTTGAAAGGAATGGTCCAAATAATAAGCACTGTGGGAACTGAGCACATAGTGTCTAGGAGCCAAGGAAAGCTTCCTGGAGGAGGAAAGTCTTGAAATATAACTCAAAGGAAGTTAAGATTTGAATAGGATATTGAAGGTGGAAGGCAACCACCATCTTCACCCATCTGCTACCCATGGCCAAATGCATCGCCAAGTGGGTGTGCAGGAATCATTCAGGCTCCAAATCACTGTTTGGAAAATATTGTTATTTCATTTCAGCAGTTACCCACTAAATGTCAATATCCAGGCCATGCATTAGAGCAATTGGCAAAGACTGGTTTTCCAGGCTTTTGTAATGGATTAACTTACAAACATTTTATTACTTCTGTTGGCACTGTTCTTAGTTTTATGTAGTCACCAATTTAAACTTTGAAAACAAATCTACAATCTGCAATAGCAGTAGTGATGAAAACCATGTTACCTTATTCATAGAGTTTATTATTAATGATAATAATGCCTGTTCAATGATTCATCCTCCTTCCTACCTGGAGTGCTCATGGCTGCTATTATCTCATCATCACAGGTATTGTAACTGGACATAGTATTCTATGAAGTGTAATGGTCTTGTGATTATTATATTGTGGCATATGAATAATGTAATTCATCAGTTTATAGACTATCCTTTGTGAGAATATGTTACTATTATTTTGATTAAGATTTCTTAGGAAACAAGAATGAAATTTTAATACCAGAGATGCTTTCAGTTAAATACAATGACTCACTCACAACACGATCATCATACATAGTCAGTTGGGAAAATTAGAAAAAATGCAAAATTATTTACCTTACTTTTTGTTTAAAAGATCGATTTTAAAACATCAACCAAAATGGGAAACAAAATTATGCAAATGTTCCGTGGCTTTGTACACAGTTACAAACAAAACCCATTTTATAATATATACACTCAATGTCATATTTTTTTTTCACTCACTGACTGTGTGGCCAGCTCCTTTGTCATCTTTCCCAAGATGATCTATATACTTTGACTTATTCTTTCCTGTTAGTCTGTCTTTTTTTCTAACTTCCTAAATGATCATCATTACATATGCCTTTTGAGATTTGTAAGGTAAGGTAGGTTTTTAGCATTTTTAAAGGGTTCTGAGAGCATTCACCTGTTCATGTGAATGTATTACCATGCATTGTTTATGTCCAGTGAAATACATCAAATTCTACTTTGAGGGAATTTGTACCATGAGAACAATTCTGGCTAATGTCTGGACCACACTAAACATCATGACAGCTTCCCTCCAAGCCCTGAACTTAATTCATAACTTGGTCATGATTTTGAATCCCCAAATCATAAATCTACCTTAGACAAGGTAGAAACTGATAACCAAGACTTCAGATGGGTATATCCCTACTCTATCCCCATATGACAAGGATATTAGAAAACTCCAATGCATCAAGGACTTGACAACATCCTTGCTCATACTGTCTAAGGAATCTGTGTCTCATAATCTCTCATTTGGCAAGAAGCACTAAAATTCCTTTCTGTGCTAAAAGAGTGAAGCTTGAGGACTAATGAGAAATTTGGAAACAAGATGCCATTTGTCAGAAATGCAAAAGCATTGTCAGTTAATGCATGCCTCATCGAGATAGGAGGTGAAGGGGTGCATGAAAAAAAGGGGAATCATGCTTTTGTACATAATACAGCCAAATTTTTCACTTTCATAAAAAATCACGAAGATTAGTTTTTTAACAATAGGAGTAAAGAGGGGCATAAACACTGAGAGTAAGCATTTCTTATGTAGACTAAACTTGGGAAACTTTTGAAAGAAAATATCAGTTATCAAGGTCACCACACTATTTGTGTCAAAAATTTCTAGAAAAAAATGAGACCACAGCTCTGTTATTGGGCCAAGTTTGAACAAGAGAACCTTCTGTTATCTCAAACCCGTCTTCCTTACAACCAGAAGTCCCCTTCAGCCATAAGGAGACAGTACCTGTTAGAGCAGACAAAGCTCTGCTGACATCTACTCAAGCTACCCGAAGACTAGACTGGAACTACACATGGGACTGAGCAAAGACTCTGGTGAGTTGGGTTAGTCTAGAGAGAGATGGTGTAAACACTGAACAGTGAAGGATTAAAGAGGATTGCACGGGAGGGACTATGAGAAGGATTGTCAGGAGAAGGCTGGCATCATGGAAGGCAGGGGTATCCACCTGAGTCATCCTCTGAAGAAAGACTCACCACAGGAGAACCTATGTTTTACCAGGACTTAATTCCAGATATTCAAACTCTGCTCTTGTTCAGAACACTTAGAAAGAAATCAGTGAAAGGACAACTTATGCTTCCTTTGGAGACTAGTGTGTACTTACTATAAGAAGATGGGAAAGGTAATAGCTCTTTGGTCCATGGACATCTGAAGGACAGTTGCCAACTCCAAGTAAAGGAGTGTACCAGTCTGTACTCATCTAATCAGCCTAGGAGATTTTGAATCTGATGCCCCAAACTCCTCCTCATTCCCCTGCACAGAGGAGCTAAGAGCTACCTCCAAACCCCGAAAACCCTGCTAAGCTGAAGTAACATATCAGTCCATTTGGTGGTGCTCAAGCAAATCTTAAAACTATCATGTCTTAAAATGTTTCAGAATAAATTCACACAGTGGTAGGAGTTTGAACAAGATAACTTGTTTGAGTAACCATCTTGTAACTTTACTGGCAAAATTCAGGGTCCTCATCAGTTATCTCCATTTCAGAAAAAAAAAAAAAGAGGGGTAGAAAGAGGAGAATCAGGAAAAAATAAAGATAGGAATGAGGAGAAAAACACAGCAGACAACATGAGAGTACTTTATTCAGCCTTAAAAACCCGTGTTCTAAAGCCTATAAATATTATGATTTTCTTCTCCAGGCAAGATGGTGTTTTGACTTTTATTTATTGCACTGAGCTGGAAAAATCCAGAGTACCATGAGACAGCCAAAAGGGTTTCACTGGACCTTTATTTCCTATTGGATGCAGAACCAATTAATATCCAGACAAAACTTTCACTGCTTCCCACTGCCTGAAGATTGGATTCTGTAATTTTCCAAAACATCTTCAACCCACTTAGGGAATCTTCCCACAAACTTGATACAAGGGATAGCAAAAGCATCAGCAGCCTCTTTCAAGAAATCTTTCCTAAGTCCAGCACATTCTCTCTTAACTGGCTTTGTTGGCTTGGAAGGAAAGATAGCAATTATTTCTTTCCTCTGTGCCTCCCTTGACTGTGGTTCTGTAGATGACTGAGTCAATTTTAAAAGAAATGTCACATTTGGGTGCTGATAGGTTGCCACAAAATGGGGAATGATAGGATGTAGAATTGTCTACACCATCACACCCTCACCTTATACATTTGGAAATACTGTGTTTCCTAAGGTAAATGGCACTGGCACCCAGATTCCTCTGAGTCACTATTGGCTAGGCTTTTGTCAATGAATTAACACAAGTTTTCACACTAAAGTCTCCATGCAGGTTTCCTATGCTGCCTCCCTTCAAGGTTATGATTCTTAATCTTATAGTGAATATGACAAAATAATCAACTTGCTATCTAGAAAAAAATGAACAGATGCACAAATACTCAACATTTCAGAGGGTTCCTGGTCCCCATGAAGGCCATACATTAGGGGCACATCGACATGGAGTTACAAACTCCTACACAATTGAACTACTTCTGGACTTATACCATAAAGATCTCTGCAGCTGAGCTTCTAAAATTAGCAGCTCTAACTCATTTTAATAACTTCAATCACTTGCCTTGGTGCAAATTTTGAAATGAAGAAATGACATTCCCTTAGAGAATTGAATGAAATAGCCCAAAATGCCAGTAACCAGACTTTTAAGAGTGGCATATAGTATCACAAAGATCGAGTGACAGAACTGCAAAAGGATGCATGTCCAAATAATTGAGAATAAATTTAGATAAAGTCTATTGCCTTATGAGCAGACAGCTTCCATATACTTTACATCACTGCAATTCTCAGGAATTACAAACATTTGTCGTATTTCAGACACTGAAAATCTGTGTTTTAGAGGGTTTCTGGGTTCCCTGAAGCCCATGCACTGCTTGCCTAGGGGCCCATGAGTATTTAGTTACTACCTCCTCCACAAGTACATTGCCTCTGGGAATGCTTACACAATTTAATTCTCAATGTGAGAGTTTTGAGTATCATACATTAAGCAGCCAGTGTAGATAAGGTCTTGATAGAACTTTTTTACTTTAACACTAATTCTCACCTTATAAGAAGAACATGATACTTAACCCCAATAGCAAAATTTTAACAATAATTTTGTATGATATTGACATTAAGCAATAAAGTCAATAATAAATAATATCTTAAGTCATTATCAGCAAGAATACACACAAACAATAAGGAAAGACAACGCAGTGAGTCCAGAAGGAGAAAAAAGAAGCAGAAACAGAGAAGCATGGAACTCTATCTTTAGATACTGAGAAAAATACAGAAATAAGACATGAAAGAAGATTTTAAATACAGATTTATATAAACTTAAAAAATAGAAACTTTCAAAAAGAAAGGGCTTGGAATATTCCAAAGTCAGGAAGGCATGACACACACAAGGACAACGGTAGCTTGATCCCCTAAAAATAAACCCTATAGAATCATTTAAAAGTTTAAAGAATTTTCCAGGAGAATCAATTTAACCTGAAATATAAGGTGAAGTTTAGAATTGAAGAAAAGCTGACAAACAAATTTTTTTCCGCATGTTGGTATCAAATTTCGTATCTTTTTAATGAAGAGGACCATCTGGCTTGCTTTACTTATGTATACAGTCTTTGGAGATGTGGCACTATTTACTTCTGCTTAATTCTGTAATAGTCTCTTTTCTCTTTTTATAGCTTTCATTTCAAGCATGCCTTAGAGAACAACATTCTCTAGAAGACTGCTGAATTGCATGACTTCTGAGTCTTGGGAAAACATTTTGTTGTTCTTGCTATGAGGAAATCTTTGAGGGAAGTTATGAGTATAGTACATTAAAACAATAAATGTTTAAGTGAGTAGGAAGCTGTACATTTGTGTTATGTTATACAAGATGCTATGGTTCTAATGGGTCGGTTAGTATTAGAGTATTATGAATTTGATTATATATTTACATTTATCAGTGAATTTTATACTTTCACATGTTTTCATGTTATATTAGGTTGGTGCAAAAGTAATTGCAGTTTTGCCATTAAAACTAATGGCAAGAATTGCAATTACTTTTGCACCAACCTAATAATTAGTAGCCTTTCTTTCCAGCTTGAAGAACTACCTTTAGCATTTTCTGTAAAGTAGGTCTAGTGACAGTGAACTCCCTCAGCTCTTGTTTGTCTGGGACAGTCTCTATTTCACCCTCCTTTCTGAAGGATGCCTTTGTAAAGTATTCTTCGTTGATAGTTTTTTTGTTTGTTTATTTTGTTTTTGTTTTTTTGTTTTTGTTTTTGTTTTTATCACTTAGAACTTAGACTCTGTCATTTCATTCTCTCCTGGTCTGTGAGGATTCTGTTGAGAAATCAACTTTTAGCCTTATTGGCGCCCCCATGCAAGGGATAACACTAATATGCACAGGTTAGAAGAGAGTTTTCCTTCTTCAGGGGACCTGCAATTCAGCTTTCAGACAAGACATAATAGATACTAAATTCAAGGCAGTATATAATCAGCATCAAGTAAACAGTACACACAAGTGTACAGAGAAATCAGGGGATCATGTCGGGTTGGGTGATCATGAAAAGTTTCAAGGACTGGGTAGAAATTGACTGCTAGCTGCATGGACACCTGACTGAGATGGAGCTGAATGAAATATGCTGATTATGATGACATTGACCTAGAACCTCATTTCTTACTCATTTTCCTGGTCAAAATAACATGTACTCTAGTGGTCAGCTCTATACAGAGAATCAACTGCTAATCAAATTTTAGGAACTGAGAAATCATATTTAGATTAAAATCAACCTCATACCTACTTGCTCACTAGAATGAACACAACTTTAAAGAAAAGTGGGGAAAACCTAAAGGATTTAATAGTATATATTTAATTGTATTCCATTAGCCATTTTTCTCTTCTTAAGTGATGCTAAGTGGTTTTGGGAATAAAAGGTTATAATGACATAGGTTTTATTAATTATTCAATTAATGTTGGTGATTAATTAACATGCTATCTTACTATTAGTGTGTTAGTACTTTGAGACTCAATGAAGACATAATACTTTTCACCTTTACAATATTATTATTTTATGTGACAGGTGCATGGGTTTTAATGCCTGTATTTCTCACACAATGGCACATTACCTAACAAATGAGTAATGACTAGAAATGGCTCTGGATAGAGAATTTTTTCTAAGCTTCAAAATATTTATGAAGACAAAGAAAATGGGAGAAGAAGCAGATACATTTTCTGTGCCCTGCTCTATTTCCTTTCAGAATTTAAATACATTTGCATAATTTTTGATCCAGATTGTATGCAGCTGGTCTAATTAGATTTAGACCACTCAGTAAGTCAGGAGATATCTGTAGACTCCTTGTACCAGGTATATATTCTAGTTAATTTCCAATAGAAACATGTCTATTAAAAAAGTTCTGTTAAAAGACCAAAATTTTGACTATATTTGATTAAATGTGATTAAAATACTTGTCCCAGAAAGGTTTTTTTATCATTCTTATCACAAAAAATTCACTAAGTTTCAAGAGGATGCATGGACAACAAGGTGCAATCATTTAAAGCAATATCCTAACTTGCATTTCCAACCCCACATCTCCTTTCCTATCTTCTACCGTCTGGCCCCTGGGTAGAAACCCAGCAGTGTAAACCTCAACTGATACCATGAACTACAAACTAACTGTAACTGAGGCAAAGAGACTCCAGTTTTCTGGACTCTTCAGGCACTGAACACATATAAGCTATATTCACAAGATCTGAGGCAATAGTTCTTCTCACAACACTACAACAATCTGGAAAAAGAAAAACAAGAAACTTTAGAAGCTGACAGCCAAAGTCAATGGGATTCATAGGATAGTATTTTTGGTAGGTTAGGGTTTGGGTCATGTAGGCCAGGTACAGGTGGGGCAGTGGGGCATTTCTAACAAGTCGTCAGATGTTGTCATTGTTGCTGCTCTAGGGGCTTCACTTTCAAAACCACTGGTCCATCGATAAACTCCTTTCTTCCTGTCATCCCACCCATGTGGCAGTTTCTGGGCACACTGAATCATGCAGCATGCCACTGCTCCCTGTCGGCAAGAATGGACTCTTAAATGGTGACACAACATCTGAAGTAACTTCCCTTATTTATTTTTGAAATGATGCAATACCCTTCCTCAAATATCACTAACATTTTTTCTATGAAGACTAATTTTTGAAATTGGAAGTGACAAATTTATCAGAATTCTAACTGTACATTATTTCATATTAAATGCCATTAGTATGATTTCATTCATTCTTGTTCCCTCTCTGCCCCTAACTCTCCATCTTGCCTCTTTGTAAAATGGCTCAGTAGGGAAAATGAAGTATCTTTTTTATTCTCATGGACTTCTTGCTCTAAAGACATTTAATGAAAGAAAAATAATGCAAATGTTAATTCTGTCCTAGTTCTGTTTCCAGCCTGGGCGACAGAGCAAGACTCCGTCTCAAAATAAATAAATAAAATAAAATAATTTTCATTCCAGAAAATGGGTCCCCATCCTGGTAAAGTATTACCTTTGAATTAGTCTTTCAACTGTGTCTTCAATAAACTGTTCTTCTGTTCTATTGTCTGGCACTACTGGGTACTGTAACATACCAACAGTGAATTCTACAGTCATGGATTCCCATCTGTACCTCCTTTGCTGGAAAGTGTGTCCACTAGTCTGATGCAGTGGGATTTTTGCTTGGGAATCAAACACTCTCTTGGCCCCTGCTGGTGATGCTGGTGGGAGCCCTGCAGGCAAGAAAGGCAAACCATCCATATGTGGAATATGTGTCTATTTCTATAAAAAGGAATCACTGTTCCTTCCAGGGTGGAATGATTCAAATGTAATTGACATGCCACAAGTAGATATTGGTCTTCCCAAGGGATGCTATTGGTATCTCAACTGTATTGGTAGCTCAACATTGATCTCTGCCACTGGCATTTTGAGAATGTATTGTCAGCTCAATCAGCCTTCTTGCGCTGTTGGGCCCATGCAGAACTTCCACAACTGCAGTCATGACTATTCATTTCATGCATCTGTGTGACAGCGCTGGATTAAATAGAACAGAAGCTGACTGATTTCAATTCTCTATTTGGTTGTCCTGTGCCTCCTCCAGGGCGTATACCCTTTGACGGGTATTAATAGGCAATATAACAATTTTCACAATTGGTGTTTAATCGAAGGTCCACCCACATGCCTCTCCTCCCAGTTATCTTGGTTCCTGGTCTTCTAATCTGTCTCTTTTTAGGACCCAGGCCAGTCAACCGAGGCATGAACCTCCACTCATGTGTTTGGATATGTTTCATCCTTTAGCCACAAGGAATACCAGATGCACTGCCTGAAGCTCTACCCAAGAACATACCTGAATTTTACTGTAGTGCAGCCACTGTCCATTTTCAGCTAAGCCTTCTGTGAACTTTGCTTGGGCTTTTTCCTCTTCCATCAGCTTGTATAAAGGTTTTCCCATGTTACCACCAATGCAGACTGAGAGGGAGGCACTGAGCCAGTAGTGGTGGGAAAATGGGTGTCCAATGCACATGCTCATCTAGCTTGCTCATGCTCCTGGTTATGTCTCTTGAGTCATCCTAGATGAACATCGCCTATCCTATGAAAAGTTAGCTTCTGAATGTGCCTGACCTGGACTTACTGGGTCTGAACAAACCTAGCTGATAATGGATACTTCTGTCCACATGAGCACTTGGTGCCCATGGTCAGGTGTTCTGTTCTACTAAGGCCCAGAGATATGATGAAGTGTTTTTCAAAAATTGTGTTCTCTTCTTCTTTGTTGCCCTAAAGCCCTGCACACATGCACCACAATTTCCCCAGCAGGGGCTTACCATAAACTCCCTGTGGTATGTCCCCTCCACCAGTATCTCTCACACCACAAGGCCTGCCCACTCACCTAGCCCATATTGCAGAGCAGCCTCACCTACTTTTTGCTGTCAAAGCTTTGCATTTTCTGCATTTAATGGTGTTTTCAGACAGAAGCCTGTTTGGTGATTGTTAGTGAATCCTTTCTTGCCCTGAACCTAACTCAAATTTGGCAGCCTTTTGTGTCACCCACTATATAGACATGTCAGAGCAGTGTTCCCAAGTGTGGAATATGCTGCAGCTAGAGTCCAAACAGGCCTGCCACATGCTGGCCTTTCTTCTTTATGGTAGAAGTTGCAAAATGAATAATTTGTCCTTCATTTTCAGGAGATGTGCTGGTGCGGAGAATGTGTAGCCTTGCTAAACATTTGCAGGCTTGATTGCTCATTCTCTGGAGAATGAGTCCTTACAGAGTTCTCCATGATAGCAATTTCTTGCTTATCCATTCTCTTTAGCATGATATTATCATTACAGAAACCAGTGTAATGTTCTACAGTATGGTCTTCTGGTCAGTATTTGACAGCTGGAGGAGGAAGTGACATAACATTGGAACAAAATGGCAAATGCTAACCTCCATTTAAACACAAACCCTTTCTGTTCCTCTTTTTGGATAGAGATGAAAATAATAAGAATACATGTGACTGATCAGTGGTCAGATATCATGTACTTGAAGCTGTGTTAGTCTAATCTTGCAAAGATATGTCTTCAAGCACAGTATATGCGACCAATCAGTTACTGAGTTGAATTTGCAATAATCTGTCATCATCCTCTAGGGCCAGTCTGGTACTTGAAGGAGCCAAACTGGTAAATTAAATGGAGATACAGTGGGATCAAGACAACTTTAGGACTTTAAAAAAGGCACTCATTTCTGCCCTATACCCCAAGATAAGATTTTTTTTTCCACAGTATTTATTATTGCTAAGGAGGGTAGCAGAACATTTTAGGGATTTTCACCTGACCATTCCTACTATAATAGTTTTACCTCATAGGCCAAAGACGAAGTTGGGTTGAGTGGAGGATTATGACAATTACCTAGTGTGTGTACTTTTGGGTCCCAGGAAAGTAAATGATAGGTTCATCTAAGGACCCATTGAACCTATCATAAGCTGGACCAGATACACATAATGCTCCTACTCTAACAGGTTTCAAGTCTCCAGGAAGTAACTCAGATCCTTGTCCATCAGACCTCAAAATGTTTGGGTGTTGCTCTTTCCTCAGTATATAATTACTCCCACAAATGGCAGAAGTACCATCGGGGGAGGATTGGGAAGATCATGACTAGGTACATTTGGCCAGTATTGCATGGTCTGTCTCTCAGGGGACCTAGCCTTTCTTTCAGTCAATAAATCCCACAAATGGCAGAAGTACCATCGGGGGAGGATTGGGAAGATCATGACTAGGTACATTTGGCCAGTATTGCATGGTCTGTCTCTCAGGGGACCTAGCCTTTCTTTCAGTCAATAAATTCTGGGTTCGAAAACTGTTTCAGGTCCAGAAATCGGTTAAGGAATTGTGACATTTTATTGAATTAGCTGCTCATAGCTTCCTGATTACCCAATTTGATTTCCATTGACTGTACAAGTTCAAGTACACTTGTTGGCTGCCGTCTATTTTGCCTGTAGGTGTGTTTAACCATCTTGATAACTCTCTTTAAGTCAAGCCCCTTTGCTGCCACTAATTATGATAATTGGGTCCACTTGGCTTGAGAGGGTGACATGCTGCTATCTGGATTCTTTTTTTTTTTTTTTCAGGATCCTGTGATTGCCATTACCATTTCTGAGCCCGAATCTGTAATGGAATCTCGCATTACAGATGGAAGACACGACCTATAATGATGTCAGCCCTGAGCTTCTCGGTGATGCTGCCTCCATTCTCACCAGTGCATTCCTCACAGGTATGGCCAATGGCATGTCCCGCAGGCACATCCACAGAATATAGGCATCAAGTGGAATTCCCAGAACTACATATTATATCCTCTCTAGCAAGTCTATTTTTCTGAACCTTCAATTCCTTCTTTCATTGTCTGCTGTAGGAATTCTGGCATTTCCATCTGTTGGTGCAGACCACAGCATTTTCTATACTTCTGAGAGCCATCTGAGAAGAACATTCATGGCATCTCCAGATGCTTTCAAGGTGCTAAATTCTGTATCCTGAGAGAGCACTCTCTAATGATAAGTTCTCTTATCTAAATTTCTGTTATGCCACCTCTTGGGCTATCACCCTCAGCATACAGTTGCACATGTGCTCTTCTAGCTCCTGCTAGTACATATTGCCCAGGAATCCCATATTCTTCAGTGATTACTCCCTTTCCTCCACTGGAAGACCCTGCATAGCCCTGCCTTTGACCTAGTTATTGCTCTAGTAGCCAGGAAGGGAAGATCCTGAGGGAGCAGATGATGTCTTCCAAAAGAGAGGCCTCCAAATGCTCTTCAAACAAGAAAGGAGTCCCAGTCTTTTACCTCTGTGGGCTCAGAGGAACTTAGGGATATAAGATTTACATGCACATTCAACACATAAGTTTCCATCCTAAATGCAGGGTCCTATTCTCTTCTGATCAGGGCTTTTACTTCGACATAGCAGACCAGTCTTTTTTTTTTTTTTTTTTTTTTTTTTTTTTTTTTGAGACAGAGTCTTACTCTGTCCCCCAGACTGGAGTGCAGTAGCATGATCTCGCCTCACTGCAACCTCCGCCTACTGGGTTCAAGAGATTCTCCTGCCTCAGCGTCCTGAGTAGCTGGAATTACAGGCATCTGCCTCCACACCTGGCTAATTTTCTTTTTAGTAGAGATTTATACATTTTAATTTATTTTTAGTAGAGATGGGGTTTCGCCATGTTGGTCAGGCTAGTCTCAAATCCCTGCCCTCAGGTGATCTGCCCACCTCAGCCTCCCAAAGTGCTGGGATTACGGGTGTGAGCCACCACGCCTGGCCAGATCCCCTCTGTTTTTTTTGAGATGAAGTCTTGCTCTGTCACCAGGCTGGAGTGTAGTGGTGTGATCTCGGCTCACTGCAACATCCACCTCCCAGGTTCAAGCGATTCCCTGCCTCAGCTTCCTGAGTAGCTGGGATTACAGGCGTGCGCCACCACATCTGGCTAATTTTTGTATTTTTTTAGTAGAGATGGGGTTTCATCATGTTGGTCAGGCTGGTCTCGAACTCCGGACCTTGTGATCCGCCCACCTCAGCTTTCCAAAGTACAGGGATCACAGGTGTGAGCTACCGCACCCGGCCCAGACCCCGCTTGTTTTAGAGTTCAACCTTCTTTGAACTTTATGAGAAGGCAGGGGTGGCCTTCTGCTTTCTCTGCTGTTCCACTGAAGGAAATGAAAACCTCTTTATAGGCTGCTAAGGAGGCCCTCTGGCTTTCAAATTTGGCTTTTTTTCAACAATTAATCACTCTTAGCTTTAGAATTATCTTTTTTCAGAGTGCAATATTATCAATAGCTGCCTGATTCAACCATCCGTATAGTTCCCAAATTCCTGACACATGGCACCAACTAATGGTACAATTAACTTTCATCAGTATAGCATCCCATTTCATCACCAGTAAACATTTAAATAATTTCACTGTTAGTGCCATGAGCTATCTGTGTTCCACACACCAATAGTTCCATGTTCCAAATGGACAGTAGGCCATCCAACTCTAAAATCCCTTCTCAACCTCCACTTTCATGAATCTGGTACTCAGTTTTGTATTTGAGTCCTCTGGCATATAGACTTTGGTAGAAAGATGAATGTGTACAATGTTAACTAAGGTGTCTTGGAGCCAACATCTGTGCAAAGGAACAGAAGAAAGGAAGATTCGCAGAGGAAGAAAGTGAGCTGTGATGAAGTCCCAGTGAATGTTTTAGCTGACCTCCAGTGAAGTTCTAGAATTTGTCTGGCCGTTTAGTGGTGTCCCAGGTTGAGGCTAGGGATCAAGCTTTTATATTACTGGGTTAATTAGTCATCGATGTGGACTGTCCCTGAAAAGAGGTATGACTTTGAGTGGGGTATGACGTTAACTGAGACAACTTCCAAGTAAGAGTGACAGCTGAGTGTCATCTTGTGTCAGTCCTTCCAGCAGCTATAAATAAGCACTCTAATCCTGCAGGAGGAATCTGGGCAGCACCATAAAACATGTCTATGAAATAAAAATTAAGTATTCTAAGAATTATGGATACAAAAAAATAGAAAGAATAAGACCTACTATTTGATAGCACAATAGGATGACTATAGTCAGTAATAACTTAATTGTATATTTTTAAACAACTTAAAGAATGTAACTGGATTGTTTATAACTCAAAGTATAAATGCTTGAGGGGATGGATGCCCCATTCTCCAGGATGTACTTATTTCCTATTATATGTTTGTAGCAAAACATCTCATGTACCACGTAAATATATATACCTACTATGTACCCACGAAAATGTAAGTATTCTAAAAATCATGATTATAAAAATTATTATCGAAATAATATGACTGTGGGACACATTACTAATCATGAAGTATTTTGACTAATTATATTTTTCCTCCCAAAAACCCTGTGAGGCTATTAGGTTTGGACACTATTATCTTTAATATACAGATTTTTTAAAAACCAAGTCTCAGGGAGTTTAATTCCTCATAGTAGCAAAACTGTCACTCACTTGATGATTGACATTTGCACATTTGATGTTTATATAACTATAAAATGATAATAAAACAATGTAATCGGACTTCATGTTAAGAATGCTTTCCCCTCTACCACTGAGGATCTTTATATGATAAATAAGAGAATAAGAGATCCAATAATAAGAGCATAACATCAAACTTCCCCTCTAGACGATGTGAGTGAAATTTCTCAAACTTTTCATTACGGCTCTGATCTTTTACACCAAGGAATAATTATAAGAACTGACACTCAAGAAACAGGTTAATCAGTGAATAAGAAAATAGATTATTTTAAAAAATAAGAGTTCTTAGCACTTCTTGTGGGCTGTAGGGAGGCATCTCTCCAAACTTGAAATAAATTTCTTCCCTGAGAGTTAAACTTAAAAATCAGGGCTTAAAGATTAGAAAAGAATAAAGTAAATTCCTCTTGAAAAGACATACTTAGGCCCACAAATTTTAACTACAATCGAAATATAAAAAAAATATTTAAAGAGGAATAATGTGCCATTTTAAAGGGGCTTCGTCATGGCAGGAGAGAATCAGGGCTTCAGCAGCAACACTGGCATATTCAGGCTAACCTTGCGCCTAGAAAATTGTGTCCAGCCTAGGAACTGCCTGCCCAGGTCTAGTGAGAGGAATATGCAAAAAGTAAGATAGATGCATTAGATCACCTTAGCTTGCAATCATCAAACATCTTTACAAAAATGAACACTAGGCTATTAAAATTCTATTACCAGGGCTCCTTGCACTCCCTCCTCCCCACAAAGGGATTATTGCATCATCATGCCCTTTTTGCACGGCAGTCAAAACATTTGATGGAAATTCCCCAGCCACTGAATTTTTTTAGACTCTCAATTTTTACACTCAGTTTGTTCTTGGCACCTAGATAGGAGAAGCAATAGCTATCATGAGGCCCATACGGCAGGACAAGGCCATTTGCTTTGCACGGACTAATGGATGGGCTTATTCCAGAAAGCTTCAATTTCTAGGAGGAATGACAAGCCAAAATCTGTATCATTCTTTTCTGAGGAAGCCAGAATTTCTTTAACAATACCCAACCCTTACAAAACCCCTACTGTAGGAAGACCATGTGCTCACCACTGGACTGTCCCCAGAAACAGTAAGTCTGCAGAAACAGCTCTTCCTCAGAAGGCTCTCCTTCCATCACAGCCCTGTCTATGATTCTCCTATTTAAAGCTGACAATAGTTAATTTTTCTTTTCATCAGGGAAATCTCTGTTAAAAGAGAACAATCAACTCAAAGAGAAACTGTTCTTAAAACCATTGAATGAATATATAAATATATTGATATATGGTTTGGCTGTGTCCCCACCCAAATATCATCCTGAATTATAGTTCCCATAATCCCCATGCATCGTGGGAGGGACTAGGTGGAGACAGTCGAGTCATGGGGGCAGTTTTCCCCATTCTGTTCTTGTGATAGTGAGTGAGTTCTCATAAGATCTGATGGTTTTATAAGGGGCCTCCCCCTTCACTGGGCACTCATTCTTCTTCTTGCTGCTGCCATGTGAAGAAGGACGTGTTTGCCTCCCCTTCCACCATGATTGTAAGTTTCCTGAGGCCTCCCCAGCCCTGTGGAATTGTGAGTCAATTAAACTTCTTTCCTTTATAAATTACCCATTCTCAGGTGTTTCTTCAGAGCAGTATGAGAATGGACTAATACAAATATGCATATTAATACAACGTTTTACCTTTACAACTCATTTAGGAATCTGTCATGCCACTCCCATGAACTGGAGGTGGTATATCCAGAAGTAGCAAGTCTTTCTCTTGGAAATGGAGGGAAAGGAAGAAGAAGGAAAGGCCATAGATATCTTGGTGATTGTAGCATCCTTTATTGCTTTTCAGATGTAAGTTGAGCAGTGTCAAAGGATGTACTCAAGAGGCAGTCACTCTATCTAATGAGGCTTCAATGCTCTCCACAGTCCTTGGCTTCTTCAGCACCAAATTAACATAGCTCTCCTGAGAAATGTATTAGAACCCTAAAGTTCACTCCAACATTCTTCAACAAAAATGAAGTAAAGTAATACAATCAAATAATCAATAAAAAAGGAAACATGTATTACTCCCTTTTTTGCTGCCTCCCCTATACCTTTTACTATATAACTCTATTGCTTTATCTTAGTATACGAAAATTCTATGTTTAATAGTGTTTCTCTCCACTAGACTGTAGATCTGTTGAAAAGGTTATAATTGGGAGGCCATTAGACTGCTGCACCTTAAGTTTCTATGTAAGCAACCCAAAGCCCAACATGAACAGTAAAATGAAACCACAGACTTTACCAATCAGAACTGTCAAGTGACATCTAAGAATTTCCACTGTAACCAATCAAATATATTTTCTTTGTCTTGCTCTGCAAATATCATATAAACATTTCTCTATCACCTCATCCCTGCACAGTGGAATGCTAACCTGCTTGCAGTCTGGTACAGCACAATTCATGAATCACTAAATGTTCAAATAAACTCTTTAAAATTTTAATATACCTGAGTTTATCTTTTAACAGTTCTGGTGTCATAAATGAGGACCAGGGTGCTGATGGAGACCCTCAGAGTAATGAACAAACAAGCATAGGTACCTAGGAAGACCACTGTGCTTACTGTTTTTCTTTCTGCACCAAAGGTCAGTCAGTAAGCACCCACTCTCAAATACAAGTTCCACAACTTGGGTCAAGCACCCATAGTTTATCTGATCACTTTTAATCCAGACTAGATTTGAAAGTCATATTGGGTTCAACATCAGATTGGGTCTAACGAAACCTGAACTGGGTCCAGTAAGAGGCCTCAGGCAGGAAAGATCATGGAAAGATATCTAGGAAGAATCTGTGAAATAACTAAATAGATTTAAATAACGGGTTTATCCAAATCCAGAGAGTCTGGATTACTCCATCTTGGAACCTATTATTTTCTAGAAAAATAGGTAAACTTTGCCAAAAATAATTTAGAATTTTGGTGGCCACAGTGGGGAAGTTTTAACCTAATCAAAATTGCTCATCTGTGGAGTTCACCAAAGGAAAAGAGGGATCCCAAATGCCTCAGAAACAATGAGATGTATTTTTGATTATCATGCATAGGTTTCTAAAAGATGAAATAAAAAGTTGCCTCCTAAAGACTCCTTACAAAGTGAAAATAAGAAATGTTAAAGATCTGCTTTACAAATGTTAGTCAAAAGTTTTAGATATTAGGACAGGTAATTTTGTTCCATCTGCCAGAAACAGAATTCACATCCAGATATTTATTTACAAACTAGTAAGTTTTGTATGACTGTACCTGGATCATAACTAAAATTTCAGAATGAAAGCTATAAGATTTGCTTCTGTTCATATGTTCATGTATGTCTATGTATGTTACACATATGTGATATATTTTTCTACCTCTGTATGCTAATGTCAAAATTAATTTATTAAAAAGTTCTATTTAATTGACTTAAAAGAAAAACTAAGCACTTGTATGTTGTATTCTTTAGCCTCTTAGAAAAATAAGAACTAAACCAAAATATTTTAAATTTACATGATCTGATATAACCTTCAGTAAATAAAACCTAATGTATATTGGTTTAATTAAATGTAAGAATGTCTTCAGAGTGTTGGCATTATATATAATGCAAATACACAACTTTTGTTTTACATGGATTTATTAATCAAATGCATTTATGTTATCTGTACTAGATGTTGAAGATGCTAGAACTATAAATAACTTCTATCTAAGAACAATTGTGAAAATGGATGCAATGTTTATTACTTCATATATATCTAGCACAGCATTACAGAAAACAAAAAAATATATATTTAACTTTTTTAGGATTCTTGCTTTCATAATAACTACTGCCTAACATGTGCACGATGTAAAAATAGCTATCAGGGAAAAAACTTGAGATAATAGCCAGCTTTGTCTAATGGCTAGCTTTTGTCTCATAAATTTTAAGAGTAATCCAAGATAATTGTTAAATAGAAGTGAATTAAATAACTATAAGAGAAGTAAACATTTATAAATAAACCTTTCAACAATAATTATGTTTTTATTATGTCTGTTAAAATAATTTTCCAAATCTCTTTCATACCTTATACCCTTAGAGTTTTGCTAAGTTAAATTATGAATATTTATTAAATAATCTAGATCATTTCCAAATAAGGTAAATTACTGAATCCTATTAATTACTGAAAATAAGTTTAACCTTATTCACATTTGGCTTATTATAGAAGAACTAAAAACATTTGAGTCAGTTAGTAAACATTTCTTGTGCCACAATGAAAATTGTACTATGAGGAAGCTGACATTTCTCAAAATTATAAAAATGATGCTAATCTACTGAATGCTAATGTGACAGAAAGTTGACAATTTCTTCCCAATTTTTACTAGAAATTAAAGCTACGAGAAGGTAAGAATTCTAATTAATATGATAATTAAAAATAGAATTAAGGGAAGTGACTTTTGTGTCTTATTAAAATAGTTAATAATTTTTGTCTTTTTCTAGTCTTTGATTACTTCAAAATAAATACTGAGTCCTCTCTACTGAGAGAGCTAAGATTTTCTACAACTAGGTAACTTTCTCTATTTGCTTTTAAGGTATTTTAATTATCACTCTGGTTAAATGAATGACTCTAGTTTCCTAGTAGACTATGATCTTGTTTAATAAAGTATTTAAACATTTTGATTTTGTTTGAGCCAAAATCAAATTCTAAATTAAGTCTTTTTGACTTTGAATTAACTTTAGGAGCTTCTAGAGGGGACCCAGAATATTTCAAAATACTTTATTCTCTTTTCTTATAAAAGGAGAGATGTTAAACTAATTTGAGTTATTGATGTGTTAAATTGCATGGGAAGTATTGACAAAAAAATAAGTGATATTTATCTTTCTTTGAGTTATATTTACATGGATGAGTTATTAATGTGTTCCAGAAATTGTATGAAATTCCTGAAAATCTGATAGTCTTGATATAACTTTCAGTCATAATTCTAGTTATTATCTTAAAATATTGTATGTCACAGAAATGATAAAATTTTCTTATCAATTACATTGTAATCAACTCTTATCAGATCTTTTACCATGGTCATTTTAAATCTTGTCATTCATAGACAGTTATTGTTTTATTCTGCTATTTTACTGAAAGCTTTTGTAAGCAATTATAATTTTAAAGTGTTTTGTATTCAGGGAGATATATGAAAAGGACTCCGACAAGTACAAACTTCTAATTTTAAGGATTTTGCCATTGGAATGAGTAAGAATTTCCAGAATTCTAGTGAAGAAACTGATTGGTTCATGAAACTGCTCACATCAAGCAGAACAAGAATTAATTACATGGGAGTGCATGAACAGATGAAAAAAATGGGTTTTCATGGCCTTTTTGTTTGAAATATTGCTAGTTCTTTAATTTTTCAAGATTTAAGAAAATCTTTTTCTTTTTTCTTAAGTTACCAATAGCTTACAGCAATTTGGTAAAGTATACCTTTGTGAGCAAAATTGAAACATACATTTTTCTCCCTACCTCAACCCTCCAGAACTCAGAAATTATAAAATATTCTTATTTTCATGGCAATATAGTTATTTGCATAAGTTCAATAAGAATTAGTTGCTTTGTAACAGGATGTAATTGGAAATATTCATTATATTACCAAAGCTTTGACTAGAATGTCATATTTAAGAATACGCATAGTTTTAGATATGACCAGATAGTTTTAAAAAACTG
This sequence comes from Macaca mulatta, assembly GCF_049350105.2. Taxonomy (NCBI): domain Eukaryota; kingdom Metazoa; phylum Chordata; class Mammalia; order Primates; family Cercopithecidae; genus Macaca; species Macaca mulatta. Next base: position 50,313,620 of record NC_133409.1, on the reverse strand, counting down.
AGATTGACTTTATGGAGGCAAAAAAGTTCTTGGAATAAATTGGCCTACTATTTGGCTTTAAGGATTCCCTAGTTTATGAAAGTAAGGCCCAAAAATATAAAAAATATTTTAAAGATCTCAAGAGAGGAATTTACCTAAATCTATATGTATTGCTGGCAAAGTTTGATGACAAGTTCTTGACATGGCTTGCTAGTCTGAAGAGGCTTCTAAAATTCGAATCTGAAAGTCTTTATTAAAAGTTCTGGCAAAGCACCCTGATAAGGAGCCTATATGGTCAACCACTAGACTTGCTGCACTTATGTAAATAATCAGTCCACGTTTCATGACTTATTTCACAAACAAATTTGTCTTACTGTGATTTTTCTTTGTTAAATACAGGGACAACGGTAGAGAGAAAAATAATGTTTCAGTAAAAACTATGCTACACCCTCATAGATACCAGATTTATCCTGTTCATTGTTCTTGAAATTTTTTTATATATGAACTTAACTTTTCACAAAACCCTACAAGCAGGAGCAAGACTATTCAACATAAATTTCACAGGACAACTTTTGGGCCTGATATTGTATGGCCCTCTCAGGGAGTTCACCAAGATGCCTGATGCCATAACTAGTGACATTCAGACTGCAAACTAGGAAAATATGCTTTGAGCTGAAATCTAAACATTCTCTTGACTAACTGCCTTCTCAACACAGAGACTGAGTTATATTCATTAACTTGTTTTTGTTGTTGTTGTTGTTGTTGTTTTGTTTCCACAGAAATGTTAGCTTGTTTGGTTTCTGAAAACCTTGGCTAAGCAGCATACTTCAGTCTCTTGGATTTATCTTCCTGATAGCCCTCATTTAATCTCCCAGGTGCACTGTGTTCTCTCAAGGGCTTTAAATGCATGTTTGCAGCCATCAACGGTACAACAGATGGTCTCCCTGTGGTTAGCGACAAGAAACAAGATGAACAAAAGGAATATTTCTACCAATGAGTCTGATGTCGCGAGTTATGAGTTCCATGCTGAGACCAAGACAAAGCAGACATGATTGTGACAGATATGTGCCAATGCTCCAGTTTTGCCCAATCTCTCATCAGTGAGTGGCAGATAAAAGGAGGAAATTGTTAAAAATATTTTTTTTAACTAGAAGGCCATTAGACTGGGGCAGTCAAGTGGTGTAAGTTCCTACATAAGCCAACTGAAGCCCACTATAAATGGTAAGATGAAATTAGAGAATTTATCAATCAGAAACTGCCAAGTAATCTCTAACTAAGGACTTTCTACTCTAATCAAATATGTTTTCTTTGTCTTTCTTCCACGAACATCTTATAAAAGTGTCTCTCTTCACTCTCACACCAACCCTCACCTCTACAGTGAAATGCTAAACCATGTGCAGTCCTGTGCTTCTCGATTCATGCATTGTTAAATGCTAAAATAAAATCTTAAAAATTTTAACATGCCTAAGTTTATCTTCTAACAGTTCCTTGAGGGACTATGGAAAAAAACAAAGACCACCACTCGAATGAGAATAAGCATGAGTTGCTTATTCAGAGCGTATTGCAGCAAGGGAGTCAGCCACCACCACTTGCATTTAGCAGAGACACAAAAGTAGGCAAGGGAGTGGAAAAGCTTTATAGTTCCCAAAATAGAAAGTGTCAGGTCTGCTCTGATTAGCAGTTATTAGCATGCGGAAGCTAGGGGTGAGCTAAATAGAAGTGGTGCCTCTTATGTGATAGCGGTCTGGGGAGCATATCTGGTTTTCTGTTTGGTCTTGAGTTAAAAGCAGAGCCAAAAACTAGGAAAGTTGGCAGTCATAAGCAATGCTCTGACCATTCTGGGCTGATTGCTGCAGAGGTTACTGTCTGGCTTCCTGTGCTGTTTGCTACAGAGGTCGTGAGTCAGTGTCCTGTATATGCTCTCACCATTACTCATTCGTACATTCAGTCTCTTGGGGAAAATCCTACATCTTGTTTTAATCTTTCTCACTTGTTTCTAGCCCCAAGACTGATAAAGAATAGAAGTTTAATAAGTATTTGAGGAAGAAGAAAGACAAGGAAGGAATTAAAGGGTTCAAATAGCAGTGAACCCTGATTAGGTATTGGGAGCTGGTAAGAGAAGTGTTCATGTAAGAAATGTAATGAAGTTCCTCCAGAAAGCCAAGTGCAGTGGCTCACGCCTGTAATCCCAGCACTTGGGGAGGCTGAGGCTGGCAGATCACTTGAGCTTAGGAATTTGAGACCTGTCTGGGCAACATGGTAAAACCCTGTCTCTACAAAAAAATGCAAAAGATAGCTGGACATGGTGGCAGCTACTCAGGAGGCTGAGGTCCCGGCTATTCAGCAGGCTGAATGGGAGGATGGCTTGAGCCTAGGAGGTCGAGGCTGCAGTGAGCCATGATCATAACACTGCACTCCAGCCTGGGCAACAGAGCAAGACCATGTCTCAAAAAAGAAAAGAGTTCCTCCACAAGATCTCAGGAAGCACTCCTTCAGGTGGTGTTGCTTTGCTTAGCTATGGCTTGATCAGAAACACAAGCAGACCACTTATGGATGTGATGTGCAGCAACCTAAAAGGAGGTCACTTAATCAGAGCAAAGTTACCTGGCAGCCACATGCAAATGAAAAGAGTCACAATGACTGGCCGACAATATTGTCCCCTGCCGGCAAAAGGAATAATCTTTGAGGTAGTCCCCTGTGGGACCAAGTGCTCCAGTGTCTTTTAAACCAACTTTCCCTGAAGAGTGAGCCCTGTTAGAAACTTCTGAAATTCAATGAAAGACAGAGAGACTATCTTCTGTTTAGACTGCTTCTGGATGAGTACTTTCTATTGCTTTTACAAGCACTTAAGCTAAAGAGGACATTGCAGATATGTTTGTCCAATTCCTTTGCTTTTTATATGCACCTGCACACATGCACATCACCACTACCCCCCACACACATAAAAGCCAGAGAGAATGTAAATACGTTCAATGTGATCTGAAGGAAAGAGTGATAGGTTCTTTAAAAAGGAAGCAAATGGGTGCCTGAGATATTTGTGAGAGCCCTACTTAAGAAGTGAGAAATAAGCCAAGGGAGGTGAGCAAAGACATAAATTGTATGTTAATTTCAAATTAGCATTTACACCAGTTTCAGGCTTCAAAGGACAAGGATCTGAGGAAAAGGTAGAAGTCTGTGTAGGAAAATTATTAGTCCTCATTGGAAAAAAAACAGTCTTGAGAGATTCACATTAGGGAGTTGGGTACTTGGGATCATTGTCATCTCTGCTGTTTTTAGCTGAGTTGCATGGAGCGAAAAGCCATTTCCTTTGGTGTGAAACTGAGGAGCAGGGAGGCACTGCAGAGCAGGCAATGGTCAAGGGCATTAAAGACTTGAGGTCATAATTCAGAGCCAAAAGAAAATTATGGAAGTTTTGATACCTGATGTCAAGAGCTGTCTTCAGGGCACTGGAGCTATGGAGATAACCACGAAAATCTAGAAAGATATGGAGTGAGAAATTCTGTAGGTCTTGTACTGGGTTAAGTAATTTCCTATTCTTATAAAGATACCAATCATTCTTTTAGAGCAGGCAGATAGCTAGACATAAGCAGGGGCAGGGAGCCCCTGAGAAAAGTGAGGAAAATGTCACACCCCAGAGATCACCAGAAACATGCATGTTAGAAATGAGCTGAGATGAGGGGAAGTACCTATGCAGAAGGAAATGCTTTTTCAAATGCACCAATAATCATTCACTCTGCAGTTAAAATGTCAGAACGTTGTTAGGTACATGCTAATAAGAAAGGAAAGACAGCAGAAGGGAAAATTCCTGAGAAATATGCTGGCACCATAAGTACAGGTTAGGGCAAAGGGGAAATTCCTAAGAGATACTCAGGTGCAATAAGTATAGATCTGACCACCGTACAACCTTCCTGGCGTGGCAGTAGTGAGCAATGCAGCCATTAGGTAGAATTCAGATCCAACACCGGGCCAACGTGTATGCACCAACTAATAGTAAGTGGGGTCCCACAAGCTTAGGGTGGGAACTAGGCAGGAAAAAGGCAGGGACTTAAGGCAGAAGAAGGAAAACTAGACAAAGAAAAAAGGCAGAGACTTAAGACAGAGGTGGGAACTTCAAGAAAAACATCTGACATCATAAATACCCAAAGCAGAACTGTTGGGCAGCTGTGGGCTCATACTCTTTATCAGCAGCCTGCTCTGCCTCATCTTTCAAAGTATGCTGTCTCTCTCTAAATAAACTCTCTGCTCTCTATTTTCCTCCAATAAATTGTCTTTCATGGAGGCTAAATTATCTCTTGGTAGAACTCTTTCTCCCAAGTAAGACTAAGAACTTCCCGATAACAATTCAATCAGGGCTCACCCAAACCAGTGTGACTTCATCTTAACTTGAGTACATCTGCAGAGGCCCTATTTACAAATAAGGCCACATCCACAGATCTTAGGTAGACATGATGATATGGTTTGGCTGTGTCCCCACCCAAATCTCACCTTGAATTGTAATAATCCCCTTGTGTCCAGGGTAGGGTCAGGTGGAGATAATTGAATCACAGGGGCAGTTTCCTCCATACTGTTCTCATGGTAGTGAATAAGTTTCATGAGATCTGATAGTTTTATAAATGGGAGTTACCCTACACAAGCTCTCTTACCTGCTGCCGTATAAGACATGACTCTGCTTCTCATTCGCCTTCTGCCATGATTGTGAGACCTCCCAGCCACGTGGAACTATGAGTCAATTAAACCTCTTTCCTTTACAGTTTACTCCAACTCGGGCATGCTTTATTAGCAGCATGAGAATAGACTAATACACATGAGTTTTGGGTGGGTCCTAACCAAATGACTGGTATCCTTATAGGAAGATGACAGACACAAGGGAGAAGGCCATGTGAAGACAAAGGCAGAGACTGGGGTGAGGCAAGAGTGGTCAGCAAGAAGCTAGCAAGAGGTGAGGGAGCATGGCCCTGCCAAAACCTTGATTTTAGACCTCTAAACCTTTACAAATGGGAGAAAGTAAATTTCTGATGCTTTAAGTCACCCAGTTTGTGGTAATTTGTTATAGCAACCATAGGAAACTATTGCAGGACTGAGGAAAAAAATTACATGAAAAGTTCAAAAATGGATGCCTAATAACCTCAGTAGCTATTTATTGTGTACTTGCTATGCCCCAGACTGCAGTTGCAGAAAATATAAGGATATCTATGAACCCATTCTGCTTTTGAGGAGCTTAGAATCAGGTAGGTTTGCAAAACAAGTTAAAAATACAATTATTTTATGATAATGAAATAGCCTTTTTTAGCCATCAAATTGGTGAAAGTTTTAAATATTGTAATATACAGTGTGGTAAGCACATAGAGAAATGGGCGATGACAGGAATGTAAAATGGTACAGCTGATTTTGAGAACAACTTGGCCGCATCTTCAAAATTTTTAACTTCCGAAGTTTATACTACTTACATAAGTGGACAACAATGTTTTATTCATTGGCCACATGCCTTTCATTATGCTAGAAGCTGGAATGACAACAATGAAAAAGAAAAACACAAAATCTGACATCAGAGCACTTATATTCCAATAGGAAGATGAGAAAACAACAAATCAAAAGACAAATATTTAAATCAATGAAGGGCTGAAAGATAAAATCGAAGCATTATTTGTACTGGTGAACCAACCTGAATAGTATTAGAAGAATAATTGTATAAACCATGCAGAGTCAGGCATTGGTTAATGACAGAAATACATTCTGAGAATGCCCCATTAGTCAATTTTGTGGTTGTGTGAACATCATAACGTGTATTCGCACAAACCTAGATGATCAAGCCTACCACATACCTAGGCTATGGTACAGCCTATTGTTCCTAGGCTACAAACCCGTGCAGCATGTTACTCTACTAAATACTGTAGGCAGTTGGAACACAATGGTAGATATTTGTGTATCTAAGCAGATTTAAACATAGAAAAGGTACAGTTATAGGGTCTTATAACGTTACAAGACCACCATTGTATATGTGGTCTGTTATTGCCTGAAGTGTCCTTATGCAGCACATGACTGTACATTCCTACTATGAAATATTATGCAAGTGTTAAAAAAGATGAGGTGTACTTTCTGTTATGGGTTGAATTTGCGACCCCCCCTCAAATATTTCTTGAATTTTTTTGGAAATAGGGTCTTTGCAGATATAATTAAGATGAGGTCATATTGGTGTAGGGTGGGCTCTTAAACCAATATAACAGGTTTTTTTTTTATTAGAAGAGAAGAAGGAAAACAAAGACGACATAAACAGAGAGGAAAGCTCCATGTGAATACAGACATGCAGAGGTGCACAGCCATGTGATGACATTGGTAGAGATTAGAATTATGCAGCTACAAGCCAGGGGATGCCAGTGAACACTGGCAACCACCAGAAGCTAGGAAGAGCGAGCATGGCCCTCCTGGACCTTGATTTTGGACTTCTAGTCCCTAGAAGAGTAAGAAAACACATTTCTGTTGTTTGACTCCATTTGTGGTGCTTTGTTACGGCTGCCCCACGAAATGAATACACTGATAGAAACATTCCCGTATCTAAACATCCTTAACATATATAAAGACAGAACCAAGACAGGAATCTCATTCAAACTATATTTTTAAGAACTCTCTTTTTCCACTGGTATTGATAACTAGCATTTTTTTGTTTTGTTTTGCTTTGTTTTTTGTTTTTTTGTTTTTTTTTTTTTTTGATACAGAGTCTTGCTCTGTCACCCAGGCTGGAGTGCAGTGGCACGATCTCTGCTCACTGCAAGCTCTGCCTCCCGAGTTCATGCCATTCTCCTGCCTCAACCTCTCGAGTAGCTGGGACTACAGGCGCCCGCCACCATGCCTGGCTAATTTTTGTATTTTTAGTAGAGACGGGGTTTCACCATGTTTGCCAGGATGGTCTCGATCTCCTGACCTCATGATCCGCCCGCCTCAGCCTCCCAAACTGCTGGGATTACAGGCGTGAACCACTGTGCATGGCTGATAACTAGCATTTCCACTAACATGAAAAGTGTGTTTTATTAAATATTGGGGCTTTTATATGAAAAACCATTCACCAGGTCTTCTTCAACAATAAAACACTCAGATTTAGCCCCCAACATGAAAGGGAGAGGACAGCCAAGAAAGGAGTTCATTGTTCAGACCACAGAATTAGAGCCCAGGCTCCGCTGAGATTCATCTGAGGCCAGTTTACCCAAATGCAGGCACAGTGCTGCCAACTGCAAAAGTAAGCCCCAGTACAAATCATAGTGATATCACTTGCAATGTTTCTGTTTTTCATACATCTGACTTATTTACCTCTACTTCCCCAGTTCTCAGACTTCACTTTACCTAAGAGTTGGAGAATCTTTAAAGAAGTCTTTCAGGTTATTCTTTTCCAGTATTACTGGAAAATCGTCCTGCAAACAAAGCAGAAAGCCCTCTAAAGTCTGAGCAATCTGCACAATGAGCAGCCTGGGAGGCCTCTGCTCTCATGAGCACACTGGATTGATTGAACTGCCTCATCCCCAAATGTTCTCATGGTTACAAAGCTTCCAGTGACTTTGAAAAATACTTTTTTTTCTTCCTTTAAATAACCCTGTCATGTTAGCAATCTAAGCCACAGAATGAGACAAGAGGATTCAAGCTGTATGTGGCAAGCAATATTTTGAAAAGACCTGTAAACCATGGCAGAAAAATACATGCAACCTTATGACAGAAAGGTACAATGCAGCTCTAGAAAAGTGAACTTTCTGAACCACTTTTCCTACCTAATGCCCATTCCTTTCTCTTCAGTAATAAAGAAGGCCAAATTTGAAGTAGCAAGAAAGTAAAAGGTTGGGGGGAGTTAATGACTAATAGCAATATCAATGCTGAAAGGTGCTGGAGGAAACCTCCAACCTCTAGCATTTCTACCCATAACAAACCTGTCATCAGTGAAGGCACTCAAGGAAGGCTCCTTGCTAGTCTTCTGAGCACCAGAAAAATAATTATGGTAATGTAAATGATCTAATAAACATTTCATGAATGAAAAAAGGATGACTCTTCTTCTGAAAATCCCCTTCCAAAATAATAGTTTATCCCCTAGTGATAGAAATTGACTTCTCTCTTCCCCCAGGTAATCGGATTAGAACAATTCCACCTGATATTGATCCCTGAAACTAAAAAAAAAATAAAAATTTATAAACTCTGGAACTGATGATTCCTGAGGTTAATTCTTCACACGGCCTTTCACATTCTCCCAGAAAGACCTCTTTCCAATATGGTGTGGGTTTGGGCTACGGCAAAGAAAAACTGCATTTTCTTTTCTTGTTAAACAAACAAGGAAGACTTTATTTAAGACGATTACAATAGGGGTCAAGTCTGTTCCCAGAGGGAACACAATTCTGGGTACAACTGAAGCAGCTGGGGATTTGTAGCCAATGGGAAGGGTAAGGGCCTAGTGAATGAAAAATTAGTAAAGGAATTTGGTTAGGTATCAGTGGTTGGGGGTGATGGGACTTCTGCTAAACTGGCTTGGCAGGATTCTTACTGAACTTGGCTAGAAGGCCAAGGACGGCAGGCCAGGGATGAAGCTCTCAAGAAGAGAGCTCAGAGGATCCCGAATCAGTTGATACACTCAGCATCTGAGGAATCGACTGCATTGACTCCGTGGTTTTTGCTTTGGTGTTTGTTTGTTTGTTTTTAAGACGGACTCTCACTCTGTCACCCAGGCTGGAGTGCAGTGGCACGATCTCGGCTCACTGCAACCTCTACCTCCTGGGTTCAAACAATTATTCTGCCTTTAGCAAGGGTTACAGGCAGGCACCCCCACACTCAGCTAATTTTTGTATTTTTTTTTTTTTTTTGAGACGGAGTCTTGCTCTGTCGCCCAGGCTGGAGTGCAGTGGCGCGATCTCGGCTCACTGCAAGCTCCGTCTCCCGGGTTTGTGCCATTCTCCTGCCTCAGCCTCCTGAGTAGCTGGGACTACAGGCGCCCGCCACCATGCCCTGCTAATTTTTGTATTTGTAGTAGAGATGGGGTTTCACTGTGTTGGCCAGGATGGTCTCGATCTCTTGACCTCGTGATCCACCCACCTCGGCCTCCCAAAGTGCTGGGATTACAGGCATTTTTATAGTTTTTTAATAGAGATGGGGTTCACCATGTCGGCCAGCCTGGTCTCAAACTCCTGACCTCAAGTGATGTGCCTGCTTTGGCCTCCCAATGTGCTGGAATTACAGGCATGAGCCACCACACCTGGCCCTTATTTTGTTTTTGTTTGGTTTATTCGCCAACTGTTTAAAACATTATAGAGCCTGATATTTAAATCACTCAAGTCATTTTTACTAATTGGTATTTTTAAATGTATAGAAAAGCTGCACTTCAAATAACCAATATGATTATATCAATAAAAAAAAACAAAATACTTAAAAATAACTTTCATGGTGAAGTTGCTTATTTCTTGCTGTTGGTGATAAATTATACATAAAGGACAAAGGGAAGACAGAGAAGACAGGAATGAGGGACACACTCTGTCACCCTTATGCACAGCACCTGGGCCACTCCCTCCCTTGGGGAAGCCTCAGACCTGTCCTCTGACTCACTCAATGTCAAGTGTAGGAGCCAGGATTTGAAGCCAGATCTGTCTGACTCCAGAGATAATATTCTTTCCATTACACCAGTGCTTCCCAAACACCAGGCACTGGACATGGGCCAATTCAGAATTAAGTTATAAGCTGTCAGAGGCAAAGTGAAAAATATAAGGACAATGTGTGAGTTTTTTGTAAAATAAAGTAAATTCAATTTAAGGCACTGTTTCTTCTGAGAGTATGGCCTACTTGAGGTGTTAAAAATGCTTTCTTTTATAAAATGATACTTATTGTAACAGTTATTATTTGTTTTGGTTGTTTAGGGTTTTTTTTGTTTTTTTGGTTTTTTTAAATTGTCCTTACTTGGCAAAATTAAAAATTCAGCAAAGTTGTATTAGCACATCTTTGGTATATCTGGTCACATTGAATAGTAACAGAAAGTATTCTAGTTTTTACTTTTTCTTGCTTGCTTATATGAATAGGACAAAAAGGAAAAAAGACCTTGTTTCCTACCTAACCTGAAGGAGGCAGAATAACGTCATGTTTGAGAATCGTAGAATTAAAACAATTAATGTGTGTACTATCCATTTAGGTGTGTTACTCAAGACAGCTCTCTGAACTCTGGACTTTTCTACTTCCACTCGTTCCAACCCACTCCAGAGACTCAACCTCTCAGAGTCCCACAAGGCTTGCACATGGAAGTGAGTGTGTGCCATGTGCAATGTTGGCTATCTGCCTCATGAGGTCAAGGCATGTTGGTTTACTTTAGACAGTGAAAAGCGCTGCCCAAAGGGCACTCACTTTTGTTAACAACTAACTGTTGGTAGATTGATTGACACTGAGAGGAAATATGACGGCAAAGTGAGGACATGAGTGTTATTCCGAAGACCAATAGTTGCCATTCGCCTACTTTGAGGGAATCCATTTCTGAAAACCTTTCGAATTCTTGATAACTTTTCCAAGTTTATTTCTAGGCATCAATGTCCTTTCTTATTGTTTCAAAATGATCTTATACTCAATCTTTTTTTCTTTTTAGTTTATCATCAGAGTTCATTTTTAAACCAAATGATATGGTTTGGCTGTGTCCCCACCCAAATCTCATCTTGAATTGTAGCTCCCACAATTCCCATGTCTCGTGGGAGGGACCCTGCAGGAGGTAATTGAATCATGGGGGGTGGGTCTTTCCCATGCTATTCTTGTGATAGTGAGTAAGTCTCATGAGCTCTGGTGGTGTTATAAAGGGGAATTTCCTGCACAAGCTCTCTCTCTTGCCTGCCACCATGCAAGACATGACTTTGCTTTGCCTTTGCCTTCCGCCATGATTGTGAGGGCTCCCCAGCCATGTGGAACTGTGCGTCCATTAAACCTCTTTCCTGTATAAACCACCCAGTCTTGGGTATGTCTTTATTAGTAGCATGAGAACACACTAATACACCAAGTTTTACTTTTTACTGAATTTTTTTTCACTGTAAAGTTGATAATCTTATTAGGGTTGACAGATTTCTGAAACGAAGTGGGATTACTACTGGAGGTCACCTAAAGCCACATTCCTTAAGTGAGGTGTCAGCAAACTATGACCGGCAGGCTAAATGGGTCAGCTGCCTGTTTTTGTAAATAAACTTTTATTGGAACATATCCATATTCCTGCATTTACATATTTTCTGTGGCTGCTTTCACACTGCAAAGGCAGATTAAATAGTCATGACAGAGAATGTATGGCCAACCAAGTTGAAAATGTTTCCTCTATGGGCCCTTACAGAAAACCAACTGCTGACCTCTGCCTAATGGAGTCAGACCACGCTGAGGAAAGTTGCTAACATCATAATTAAGTAATCAGTTCTGCCCAAAAAATTTTCCATCTACGTGGCAGCATGCCATAAGATCTGATGCTTGAAACTCTTTTCTGTTTTGATGGTTCAAAATTTTGATGGTTCAAAATTACTATCTTCCAATGGGAATTAACCATTGGAAGTTCTACATTAAGAATCATCTCCTAAAAAAGTCCTTCTGTTAATCAGAGTTGAACACCTTAAAAAACTACCTTGGGATAATTTTGGTAGGAAAATAAGAAAATGGAAACTTAGTCTAAGCCTTGATTAAATTTAATAACTGAGACAAAACTCCAGATTTGAAAATTTTTATACCTAAATCGAAACAACAGTTTAGTTGAAAAAAAAAAATAAAGTTCCTGTCTCTTTTTACCACACTAGAAGGAAGCTATGTATTGCAGTAGAGTCAACAGCAATATTTTTTTCCTCCTGCCCTCTTTATTTATGTTTTTGTGGTAAAAGCACCCTTGTGAGATTTACTGTCTTATGAAATTTTTAAGTATACAATGCCACATTTTTACCTATAGTCACCATGCTGTAGATGATATCTCTAGGATTTAATTATCTTGTGTAACTGAAACTTTATACTTTTTGGCCAATACCTCCCAAATTCCTCCTCCCCCTAGCCCTGGGCAACTATCATTTTACTCTCTGTTTCTATAAGTTTGACTTGTAGGTTTCTCAAAAAATTAGGATCATGTAGTATTTGTCCTTCTGTGTCTGGCTTCTTCCACTTAATGTAATGCCCTCCAGGCACATTTGTGTTTTCCCAAGTAACAGAATTTCCTTCCCTTTTTAAAGGCTGAATAACATTCCATTATATATATTCCTCACATTTTCTTCATCCATTTGTCTGTTGATGAGCACTTAGGTTGTTTTCATTTCTTGACTATTGTGAGTAATGCTGCAATGAACATGGGAATGCAGATATAGTCTTAAGATACTAATTTTATTTCCTTTGGATATATACACAGAAGCAGGATTGCTGCATCAAATGGTAATTCCATTTCTAATTATTTTTAGGAACTTCCATCCTGTTTTCCATAGTGGCTGTACCAATGTATATTCCCACCAACAGTGTACAGGGTTGCCTTTTCTCCACATCTTCTCCAACACTTCATTTTTTTTAATAATAGCCATCGTAACAGGTGTGAGGTGATTTCTCATTGTTACCTCATTTTTCTGATGACTGCTGATGTTCAGCACCTTTTCACATACCTGCTGGCTATTTATGTGTCTTCTTCAGAGAAATGTCTATTCAGTTCCTTTGCCAATTCTTTAATCTGGATATTTCTGACTTTTTGCTATAGGGTTGTAGGAGTTGCTTATATATTTTGGATATTAACAGCAATATTTCTGAGCCAAATCTGAAACCAAACAGTAAGTACTTAGTGTTAATATTAATCAAAGTAATCTATTCTTGATGGTTTGTTCCATTTATGGAATAAGAAACAAAGGATGGAAAAAGGAGACCATGAGATGTTAGGCCAGAAAGGCTACTCCTGGTTCCTCATGAAAGACATTTTTTAAAACTGAAATAAATAAAATATATTTCCTCTAAAGAATCAGAGAGAATGGTGTTCTGTTAAAAAGACAGCTTTCTCTTATTGTTTGTTATTTGTTCATAGTCACTGCCACAAGTTCCATGCATTTTTCCTCTGTGTGGGGGGGTCATATACTGCTAGGTCGCATATGTTCTGAATGATGTTAAGCTTTCACTGACTTCCCTTAATTCAGGCATCAATAAAATTTGCCACCCATTTAAAATTGTCACATCCCTTGTGGAAAGCAATTTGGAAAAATATTTTAAGACAACAGAATGTTCAACAGTCTTTGACCCAATTATGTCATTGTTGGGAATTTATCTTAAGAAAATAATTGAGAAAGAAATTATGCAGAAGAATAAAAATTCTTATTAACTACAAAATTATTTATAGTGGCTAAAACTCTTGACATCCAAAAATAAGGGAATAATTCAATGAACTATGATACATCAACCACAAGAGCTGTTATACAGTCATTTTAAAAATTATGAAAACTATGTAAACACAGAAAGTGTTTATGGCATCATGTTAAGAGAGAAAAGTAGAATGTAAAATTTTATCTGCTTTGTGATTACCATATGAAAAATGACATCTGCATATGAACTAGGACTGAAAGAATCACAAAAATGATTTGTTGGATAAGTCAAAATATAAAATTATTTACAGCGGTCTGTTGAATGCTATATATTTTTCTTTAGGAAATGTTCATTTTTATGGTATATTTATAAGATTAAAAATAAAGGAGAACATCTCATTTTTTCTCTTCTTTACTATTTAAATTAATTTAGCGATGATATCAGTCATAGTCTAGTCAGAGAGCAGATAAAATTTTTCCAAATACCTTAAGCAGAACAGAATTTATTACAGGATCAAGACAATTTATTATAGAATCAAGACCAAAAAAAATAGACTCTTAGTTGAGTTTGTAGGGATGATCCTCAAGGATGTACCACATATATTTGGACCACTGAAATAATTGTTTCTCCTGCCATGACCAGGAAGCAGCTTATAAAACAAGAAAGTTCTGCTTACAATGTGTTATCTTCAGAAGAACATTGCCTTTGTGAGGTCTGCACTTACTCAGTAAGATGGGGTTTCCTGTCCTCTTTTTCTATATAACTCAGTTCTGAATTTAAGTTTTGAACAAGCACATCAGACTGACAGTACTTAAATCATATGCAAAATGCCTTATACATTTCCATGTCATAGGAATACACCAGAAGGAGGCTGAATTAAATAGTGAATGAGCCAGTCTGTAGTACCTGCCATGTAGGATTGCCAGATAAAACCAGAGACACCCACTCAAATTTGAATTTCAGGTTAACAACAAATAATTCTTAGTATAAGTATTTCCCAAATATTGTAAGGGACATACTTATACTAAAAAACTATTCATTGTATACTTGAAATTCAGACTTAGCTGAGTATCTTGTATTTTTATTTGTTAAATATGGCAACCCTATTTCCATGAAAACTAACAGAAATTGAATTATTCCCAATTCATACAAAGTTTTAGTGATATTTATTCTCAGATACGGATTCGTGCAATAGAGTGGCCCCAAATATCTAATGGAAGCATTGTCGTTTTTTTAAACCAATAAACATTCTTAGATTATTTTAAGGTTTCTCCCAAAAATAGGAAGCAGACAGGTGTATATGGGTTAGCTGATCAGAGAGTATCTATGCTGGATGAGACCCTAGAGAGAATGTATTCCTTAGAGATAATCACTTTTATCCCTTTCATGTAACAAACAAGAAGTCAAGTTTGTATGTAGCCTCAGAGTTAGAACCCAGGACTCCCAGATTTAACCTTTTCTAGTTGGATGCCTCCAAAAAGATAAAACTTCCTATTTCAGTTGTGGGTTAAATTCAAATTTAAGTAGCTATTACCAAAATGTAGTGTCTTTGTTTACCTCTCACAATTATTGAGTGCTAGAGAAAAAGGTGAGTTCAACAATTGCAGTAGAAAAATCTCTGGGCCATGGATGGCCTGGATTTTAGCTCTGGAAGTGTTACTAATACACTCAATGAATTTGGATATGTGATAATTCTTCTGAGTCATAGTTCCCTTGTCTCTAAAATGAGATCATTAGTACTTTTTCTGTCTCCCTTATGAATTTGCCATAAGGATCAAATAAGTTCAAATCTGCAGGGTTTTCTAAAATATAAGAGGTGCTATTTCAGAAGCTTTGTACAATCTCATAATTGAAAATTTCTAAAGCTTTAAATATTCAGCTGTAGTCCCTTCCAGGAGTCGGGTGGAAGGGTTTATGTGTGATAATTTTAATTCTTGCTTATTTTACTCTTGAGCAGAACCAACTTAAAGTAGTGATGGAAAGCCCAAAGTAGAAATGGTTCAAACAGGATAAACACATATTTCTTGCATAAGTAAATGAATTCTAGAGGGAAGTGACCATGGGATTAAATGATCCTTAAAGACACTGTTTTCTTCTGTGTTGTTTCTCTGCCATCCTTGTCACATAGATTCTACCTCATTAGCTAACACGACTGATCAAACTCTAGCCATCACTTCCGCATTCCAGACATTGGGGTAGCAGGATGGAGGTAGTTTTGAGGAGAGTATCCATCCTTCCTTTGCATTGTACATGCTTCCTGGAATATAAATACCATTTTCACTTAAATCTTGTTGCCATAACTTCATCAAGTGGCCACATCTCACTACAAAAAGTAGAGAAATTAAGTTGTAATTTCAGGTAGCCACGTGTTCCTCTACAAGTCAAGACCTATATGGCTAAGTCGGTTGGCAGTCTCTGCCACAGTAGGTAAACTCCAAGTATCTTCTCATATGAATTAGCTGGTGATTCAATTAAAGATAATCTTTTTTAAAAATGAAGACACAGCTGGAAAAGCTAAATGATGGTTGCCTTAATCATATAATTAAATCACTGCTAGCTAGATTACAAATGCAATGCAGCAATAGCACAGTATCTGTCACATATTGACAGTTTATAAATATTTGAAGAATGAATTGAATAAACAACTGTTTAAGAAGAAAGAATCTCATATTTTATATCTGCAGAATAAAACTGCCAACACTAAAATTATTCTGCTATTGAGAACGGATATAGAATTAACTTGCAAAACTGTCCTCTGACTCACAAAACAGGTAAAGTATCCCAAATCATTAAACGGAAGCAAATTATCTAAGATCACATTTTTCATCCCATTCAGACCCATATGTTCCAAGATAAAACCACAGATAAACCGATCTAAATTTTCCTGGATTCATAAGCCTTCTGACTGTTCAAAAACACCCGAGTTTACAAATTCTGACCAGAACTCCAGAAGACCTGCCTGTGATTAGCTCCAGCCTACAAGTAATACTGTCGCCTAACTCCCTCTTTTCTGAAACATGGTACAGTAGCCTTGATATGTATTAGTTACACTAATGAATTTAACTTTGATACACCTGTGTTCCTGGTCTTGCTTGGCTAGTGGTCACAGGATTAATTACCTTAACAAAAGATGATGAACATAATTTCCAGGTAATGTTGTATTAAATGCTATGCTTATTGTTAATATCTGATTTCACAGAATATTTAAGGAGCCAACATGTCTTCAGGATGTAGATTGGACAATTCAAATCCTTTCTGGAAAAAGGTAGTAGAAATATAGACAGATAGTGCAACAACTAGAGAAGTTTTTTCCCAACACAAATTATGTGTTATCTAAATTATCCGTGGTAAAAGAGAGAAGAAATTGGCTGAGACATGGTAGCTGTTCAAAAAAATAATGTTATGAGAAGCAGCAGGTACAAGAAAGAAATATTTTGGAATCACTAGTAAACAAAATAGAAAATCACTAGTGAACAAAATAGAAAAATTTTCCATACTGAAAAATATAAGTCAGATACATTTATCTTATGAAAAGTTATTGCATTTCCCTGCTTTTTGTCTTTTCTACAAGCCTTTAAAGGCTAATAACTAGGCAGAAATTGACACCAGCTTTGGATTCAGAATGTATTATTACACATTTTAATTTTGCTTCTTATATGACTTGGGGCACCCATCTGAGTTTTAATAATCTCTTTTGTAAAGTAGAGATATTATATTACATTTAACATTACATGTTTGGCCATATGGCTGCCTTTTATATAATTAGAAAACACTGTAAATTTTATTTTACATCTATACACTATATTATTATATACTCATCT
Organism: Macaca mulatta; assembly: GCF_049350105.2. Taxonomy (NCBI): domain Eukaryota; kingdom Metazoa; phylum Chordata; class Mammalia; order Primates; family Cercopithecidae; genus Macaca; species Macaca mulatta. Next base: position 50,296,539 of record NC_133409.1, on the reverse strand, counting down.
GCATGCATCATGTACTGGTGATATTTATAGTTCTGTACTATGTATGATTCTGCATACAAAATCATATTTATTATTCCTTATAAGCAATTCTAATAATTTTTCACAGATAGTTCTGAAATGTCTGGAAATGTATTGTAAAATAATTTTTTAAACCACTGTAAAAACTATAACACAGGTGAGTGGTTATGAACATTAAAAGAAGAAAATGGTAAAAATGTCGACACACGGTAAGTTCTCCTTTTTCTGGGCCAAATCTGAGTTTTTATTTCCTAAGCCTAAGACAAGCATGTTTTAACGATATAAACAGCAAAAGGGTAACATCTTTTAGCAAAGACAATGGCTGTATTAATGAGAGTCGCCTAACTACACTGAAGGCCACCAGAATATGGCAGTCACATTTCTTCAAGGAATAGAAAGAGACAAATGAAAACAAAGATGACAGATAGTATGGGGGACAAAACTGTTCAGGTCACTACTGGATACTGCCTGTCAGCATAATTCTTTCTCCAGGTAAAGCCAATAAACTTTCTTTATAGGAAGTGCCAGAAACTAAAAAGCATGACCATCAATGCTATAGATTTTGCCAAAAAAGAATATATACGGAGAGTAAAAAAGAGTTCACAATTCACCTGAAACTTTTTTACCAATGGCTTGTTCTCATTCGTCCTAGCACATTCCTCCTCCATGCTATGTCAGAGTACATGGATCCTGAGACAAAATGGAGGGCACTCCTTTGTCGTTTCTTCTAGATTCACTTATTTAAAGAGAAAACACATTTACTGTGGTCAAGAGGTGACACTGAGACCAATTATCTAGTCATTCCCATGTCCTTTAAAAAAGATATTCCAACCTAAAATACATTGAAATCCAAAAATATATATTGTCTGGTCTCTTTTCCAACCCTGAGAACTTAGGCCTTAAGGAACTGGACATAAGCAACACATTGGACCGTCAGGCTATGTGCCTCCTAAAACCCTCTCCTATTTGATCTCTGTGACTTTCAGATGTACCACAAAAGAGATACATACGCTGGGCACAAAAATTCAAACATTCTAAATTGAAGTTCTATAAGAGTTACCCTGCTCTTTTATTTCCTGTCTTTTTGATAAGTTGCGTCTCTCCAACCTATGCATATAGAACAGAAACAATTTAGTTTGCCCTTGAAGAATCCCGCCTCCCCCCAAAAAAGAACACTGACGATTTTCACATTTTCCAAATGTAGATTCATGTAATGCCATTTTTTTCGTTCAGTTTTGAAAGCTTGAAGAGTGGTGAAAGCTCACATTAATAAGCATAACCATTTATTTTCCAAAATTAATGAGTACAGCTCAACATATTGAGTGCACTGCACCAGAATATTTGATGCCTTTGGAATTGCTATGAAACAGAGAGAGATTATGATGACCAAATGGTGCTAAACTAATGATGTTTTCATAGTAGGATAGAAAAAGAGAGACATAAATATTGTAGCACGCATACACAATATTGTTTCAATTTGCTGATGACAAAACACATTTCATCTCAATTAGCAAGTAAACTTTGTTATGCAGTGCTAGCCAGATTGCTAATAATTAAAAACCCAATGTGTCTTCAGTCATTATAACAGCACAATGATGAAAGGTTGTGAAAAGTGTTTGAATTCTGTTTGCCGTCCTTATTTGGGGAAAGAAAAAAACTCCCTTTCTTCCTGATGAATTAGTTAATAGTGCCTATGATTATTCTGGGTCTTCTGGAAAAGTTAAGATATCGTTTCTGTGTTTTCCAGTGATGATACCTCAACATAGAAATTGCATCCAGAGAATCCCCAGGCTAGTTCAAATAACCGCCCACCCCCCAACAACTAACTCCCTGGCACTTGCTCCACATACCTGTGACCCCAATGTCTTTGATAATACTCACTCTTTAAAGTTAGTAAGTAAGAGTTTACTCAGATATGTATGCTTTCTCCTACTTGGGGTTATACTCCTTCTGGGTAACTGGCCTACATGGCAAGTTTTATTTTGTTTGTTTGTTTGTTTTTGTTTGTTTGTTTTGACTTGGACTACATAATTGCTTTAGCAGTTTGTGTTGAGATTACTTTAGCTACCCTCTTGCCGGAATTCTAATTCGCCAGTATCAGTGGCAACGGAGACAGTGAACTAGACCTGCACATGGTGCCCACAATGCCAGATGCTGTCCACAAGAAGCTAAAAAAATGTCCTTTTTGTCCCCTGGGAACTTTCTTTTTGAGATTAATTTGATCTCAAGCAGGATTACAATATGATTATTCCTGACTGAAAAATGCAGACAGAAGTTTCTGGCACAAATATGCCTTAAATTTATTTTGTTTTATGCTGATCCAGAGCCTCATCTTCTTACCAAAAAATTGAAGCGCTCAGCAAATGTTAAGGATATTTTTTATCAGAGTTAGCCATTCTATTTAACCATTATATTTAATTTTCTTTTACATTATACGCACTGCCTTCACCATTTAATCCCAAATACAGACGATTTGCCAATAGGTGATTCTTCTTGACGATAATGGTCAGGCACTAGATTTTCTATCCTTATGCTTATACTTAATACAAACGAGTGAATAACTCATTCAGATCATAAAATTTGAAACTGTAATAATCATCATCACAGTTCAATTCGCATGGAATTTTCATTTAAAGAATCCAAAGTATTTTCCTGTGTTCTGCTTTATTTTCTATAGTCTCCTAAAATGTAATAAGAAAAAAAATACATTTTATTTTGATTTTCATTTTTCTGACTGGCCTTGTACGGTACAATTTGGTTTAATTGACTTGCAATGGTGATTCATTCACAACACAGTATTCAATCAATATTTCCAGAGCACTTATTTCATGCCAGGGATTGTGCTACATGCAGGGAATAGAACACTAAAGGAAAACAAACACAGTCTCTACCCTTGAGCTTTCAGATACTTTTATCACCAATTTGAAGTAGACTCTAGAGATTCAATACCTCAATTTCTTATTTATTTCTTTAACCATTAAGATATGATAACCCAACAGATTTTGTTATTAAATTAAATTTAATTATCTCATATTCGTCAACTCTCAGTAGAATGTTTTGGCAGAAATTTTTCAGATATCATTAATTTAGCAGCAAAATTGCTATCAAATGTGATGATATTGTGAAAGTATTGTTCTAATCTTATAACATTTTCTTAGCTTTCTTTATGGAGTCTTCTTAAATGAACAAGTAAAAATAAGAAATTTCTTAAAGAAAAATTAAGAAATTATTATTGACTCAATAATAATTTTTTTTGAAAGTGCAGGTCTCTTTTAAGAAATATCTTGCACAAGACAGCCAGTTAGTGAATGACTTTTTGAATGAATGTAAGCTCCATGACAACAGACTTGGCCACTTTTGTTCACTTCTCTATTTCCAGTACATTAAACAATACCTGGACCATAGTAGGCACTCAACAAATGTTTGTTTAATGAATGAACATGGCCTAATTGGTAGCAAAATACCAATTCTTACTATTGAACTGAAAAAGAAAAAAAAATCACATGAAATTCCTCTGTAAAGAACATTTTTGTGATAGTTTTAGTCTACTAATCATGTGTGACAATGTATTTATAGGAGGATTTCTTTTTGAAAAATGTATATTGCTTAGGACTTTCCTGTTTTGTAGATCTTGCTTTGTAGATCTCTTTCTTGTTTCATAGATCTGTTTTCAATTCTGGAAAATTCTCACTTATCTCTTTAAATATTACCTTTCATTTTCTCTATTTTTCTATTTCTGAATACATGTTAAATGTTTGTGAGAGCTTTTTTTGTTTGTTTGTTTTTTGTTGTTGTTTGTTTGTTTTTGTTTTGTTTTGTTTTTGAGACAGAGTCTCACTCTGTCACCCAGGCTCAAGTGCAATGGCACTATCTCAGCTCACTGCAACCTCCGCCTCCCAGTTTCAAGCGATTCTCCTGCTTCAGCCACCTGAGTAACTGGAATTATAGGCACCCACCATCATACCCAACTAATTTTTTGTATTTTTATAGAGACAGGGTTTCACCATGTTGGCAAGGCTGGTCTCGAACTCCAGACCTCAGGTGATCCACCCATCTCAGCCTCCCAAAGTGCTGGGATTACAGGCGTGAGCCACCATGCCCAGCTGAGAGCTTCTTATTCAGTTTTCTATCATTTAATCTTTCTGTCATGTGTTTTATTATTTTTATCTCTTTCTGCTGTATTGTGTTAGATTTCATTGTTTGTAGCTTCTAGTTCACAGTTTCTTTACTGTGTCTAATCTGTTCTTTAATCTGTAAAGTGTTTAATTACAGCAATTGTATTTTTCATCTTCTGAAATTATATTTTTATTATTTTCCAAATCTATCTGCTTCATTCCATAATATCTTGATCATATTTTTATTTCATCTTTTATTTGTCACTATTATGTCTCTAAAGAAAATAATGTGAATCTCAGGAATCTATTATTTGAAGTTCTGGGGAAATGTAAATTCGTATTTTGCAACTTCCAATGACACTTATTCATGGCCTGTGTAGAGAGTGTGGCCCTGCTGAAAAAATTTCCATTTGTTTCTGCTTACTGCCTCCGGGGAACAACGCTAATGGACATTATCACCTCAAGTTTTCTCAATAGGTAAACATTATCTTTTCAAAACACTTAATGAAATGAGGCCAGGACTATAGTTAGAAATTCTCGGAGGTGACTTTTTTCTTCCATCCACCATCAAGGCCATGACAGATAGTTTTACCTTTGCTGGTAACCATATATATGTCTATGGTTGTGTGTGTGTATATATATATATGGTTTTTTTTTTCTCAGTTCATCTTTTCACTATGTGTTGTGATTGTGGTTTTCTATGCAGTTAGTTGATTTCCCATTGTATGGAGTCCAGGTTTTTGTCTCCCCCAAGGGCAATTAAAACCTGGTCACTAAATCTAGCTAATGCCCCTAAGAGAACTCAGCTATGACTTTCAGCTTCCTAGTTGTACAAATTTTCCCTTTCTGTCTTTGAAACTCAGCTATGCAATCAAAGTGTCTTGTTAAATTTTGCCTAGTGACTTTTTCTTTTTTTTGGAAGGGAGGGTAGTGGAATACCTGGTAGGTCATATTACTAAAAATAAAAGTCTTACAAGCTATTTTTAGCTTTCCTTTATTATTTTGCTCTTGATCCTGGCACACATAATTAAAAACTGCCATTTCCATCCGAGTTGAAAGTAAGAAAAGATGACAGATAAACTCTCCTCTTCCCAGGGTGCTGGGACATCTGCAGCCCTGCCAGAAAATACTTCAGCTTCCAGAAACTTCCTTCAAAAAGGTGCTGATGCCTGTGCTGGAGGGTATGACTGAAGTGTAATTTCTTCTTAAGTGTAAAAGAATGCTGCCTATCAGTCTGGGTGAAGGTTACTGAATTTTACTTCCTGTCTCTTTTCACATTGCAGTCTGCTTTGCTGATGTCCCCTTGACTTAGATCCCCCTCTGAGTCAAGGACTTTCTTCTTGAGAAAAAGAATCATAACTCATCTAATCCTAGTAGCATAGAAATACCCATTACGAGGCGACACCCACAAATGAAGAGACTCCTAAATCTTTCAAAAAAAAAAAAAAAAAGACAATGCATCCTTGTTTTCAAGCATTTATTTCCTCACCTTCCCCCTCTCCCCCCTTCCCCCGCCCACCACTGCAATCAATTTCCAGTTAAAACTTATGGGGTTTTTTGGGTTTTTGTTGGTGGTGGCTAAATGGAAGTTATGTGTGTTAAAGATAGGAATAGAAGTGAAAACGAGAAAAATCAGTCCTTAAAACATCTTCCTGAATGGAAGGCTCCCACAGCATTCAGACGCCATTCAGTGGTCCTGACAAGTTAAATCACTGGCATAATTATTCTTGCAGAGGAAAGAGAAGTCGTGATTTCAAAAGAATATGAAGAATGCTTATAGAAATCTGCATATTTATCTTATTCTTAAACCTACTCTTTTCAACTCCCACTCTCATCATATTTATGGACAAAGCAAAGGGTGAAGAGACAATTTAAAAGGTCACATGATGTGCAGGCTGATTAAAAATGAAATCCAGATCTGCTGACAATTGACAAAAGATCAGGTCATCATTTATTTAATTGGACTCTGAGTGACAAGAAGGGGAGATGATTATCGAAGAGATGACTCCTTTGTTCCAGCCTCACAGTTTAAGTCATTTCAAATAGACAGGGAACTTCTTCAATTTCTCTAGGACATCAGCCTGAAGAGGTTTTTCAGTTTTAATCCAGGTAATCAGGATCAAGAATACTATTTGCCTCCCTTACAGAAAGAAAAGATTATGGGCCACTGAAATGGAAGGGCTAGGAATGAGAAGGTATTAACTCTTCTGCATGTCAATGAGACACAGGGAAGTGAATAATCAGTCTGTGCAGTTTGACTCTTCCATTTTTATTCAGTGATATAAAATTAGAGCTCAAAAGAGAAGCACTCAACTTTCTTCTTATCATCGGTGTACCCTATGGAAGAATTGGAATTTACAGTTTACAACTGCTAGAATTCTGACCTAGGAGTCTGAGTTCTGGTACAGCAATCTGGATACTGGGGGCAAGTATTTTTATTTTCTTTGCATTAGATATATGAGAAAGAAAGAGAAAAGAGTTAAAATTCACTGGTTATCTAATATGTGAATATGTATGAAGGAATGTGCAAGGCACATTAAATATTTTATTATAGTATTTCTCACAATAACCTTGTTTTAAGAAGAAAATATCTTAAATCTTCATAAGGTTGAAACACTTTGAAAAAAAATGATTATTTACATCTCCAATACTTTTTTGTTGGATTTAAAAGTAAAAATGAAATAAAGAGTCAGCTTCGTGACAGAATGATGCTATGTTCCCTGTTTAAAGCTCAAGTATTGGCCACTCCAAGCAAAAATGGCCTCCCTCAATAGAATATCAACATGTCCTTAAAGCAGACTGTATCACTAGTAACTCCCAGCAGCTAACGGGTACTTTCTGAAAAAGAGGAAGCAGTGACCTGTACTGTAACCCCTCCTTGTGACAGGTGGCACTCCTCACCATGCTAGGGGACTTCATTTCCATAGTTGTAGGGTTGGATTTGATCTGGATAGGCTAGAATCAGGATAAAAGCAAATGGAGAATTTGAAGATTGCTGCTGATGTCAGACTAAATTTTACTTACATAAGTAATGCATGGATATAGGGTACTCTGGAGAAGTGGGTAAGAGTGCTGTCAACAAGCCTTGGGAGATGACAGTGGTATTGTGCAGGCTGAATGGAAGCAGCTGGTGTCTGGAAGGCCACCTTCTATACACCTTCCTCTGCCATTCCAGATGAGTGTAGCTCTGGAAAGACGTGAGTCCGTGAGGTCACCTCAAGACCAATGTCAGCAGGAGAGAGGCGAATTCTCAGATGGTGGCCACATTAAGGCCATAGGAGCTCTCCATAGAGGAAGCTTCTCTACAAGTAGCCCATTAGAGCATCTGCAGAAAGTGGAGGGCCGGGTGGAACTGCACCACAGTCTGTGCAGGTCACTCAGAGAATCTTATGTTAGACTCAGAAAGGGAGAATATCCACTGTGCAGGATCCAATGCCTAAGGACCCACCGGGCAGGGAGATAGACTCTGAGCACAAATTTCAGAGACTGGGAGAACATCTTTCTCTTGATCTCAAAGAACCTCTTGCTATGCAGTGTATTGATATGTGATTCCTACGGGGAGGAATAAAACCAGCAAGCTATGTGTGCGAAAAAACTTACAAGTATGTGCAAAGATTTTCCAGCAGACAGCAATCTTACCAGGATGAACATTGAAGAACACAGGAAACCTCTGGGGTGCAGTATAGGCAACAAGTCAGACCAGCAAGGAACAGGGCAGGGCATTGATTAATTATTTCTCTATTCATGCCCAGAATGGAGAGGCCTTTGCTGAAACTGAAAGCAACTTTACACAAAAGTCTATGAATCCCAAAAGACTGGGAATACAACCTACAACCTGTCCTGGTAATTTTATCCTTCAGGGCTTTCCTGAGACCATCTTTGAATCAGATCCAGGCAAACTAACTCTTGCTGACTGCTAAATTAGATTGCAAAGCTCTCTGATCTCTCACTTTATAGGTTTCACCTGATAACAGAGTATGCAAGCATTTTCCAAACTATATCCCATGGAGTTTCAAGTGTTTCCTGAAAGAAAAATTTCTACATCAAAATAATTTTCAGGATTCTGAAAACAGTGTCTCCCTTGTAGAGAGTCACATGTATATTAGGATATTAAAAGTTCTGAGGAATCCAGCAATAAGGGAATCCAGTTACATTTGTTTAATTCAATGATTGCTAAACTTATCTGACCATTGGACCCTTACTGAATCAACTAATAAAATCTCTTGGAACTTCATTCATCATAATTTAATAGACAGTGATCCAGCAGGTGAGATCATCATTCAAATTCTGTAGACCAATCAGAACAATCAACTTTATTTCATTGTTTCATGGGTTCTGCTTATCTGTTCATTCATAAAGTATTTATTCAGAACAATTTATATGACCCATATAGTAATAGTTGCTGGATAATATGTAAATAAATAGAACATATATGCATCCAACCATTTGGGGAGGAAGGGAAATCAGACAAGAAATAAATACTACAATTACTAATAGTAGCAAGTGCTATGATGAAAATGAAGAGTGAAAAAACATGGTCAGAAAAGACCTGAATTGGGGCCTAGCCATGAAGAATCAAGTGATGTCAACCTTGAGAAAGCTAGTATCAAAGACTCATAACAAACCAACTAAAACTGTGTGCCCTTGGAATACTATTTTTGTTTTTCACACAATAATGAAAGAAACTTCTTAAATTCAAGAAATTGCCTTCTTATTCTACCATTCTAGAAATAAAACGTGGGACATTATCATCGATATAAGTTCCTTACATTATCCTGCATTTTTCTCTCATACTAGTCATTAAGTCTATCTCCTGTTCCACAGGCATCTACTTTGTCTATGGTAAATGAGGCCAAAGACCACGTCTGTCCTATTCCCTATCCTGCCATATATTAGACATTTAAAAACTATTTGTTCCATGAATAAAATATTTACCTGGCCAGGTGCAGTAGCTCACCCCTGTAATCCCAGCACTTTGGGAAGCCAAGGCAGCAGGATCACGAGATCAAGAGATGAGAATATCCTGGCCAACATGGTGAAATCCCGTCTCTACTAAAAATACAAAAATTAGCTGAGCATGGTGGTGCGCGCCTGTAGTTCCAGCTACTAGGGAGGCTGAGGCAGGAAAATCACTTGAACCCCGGAGGCCAAGGTTGCAGTGAGCCGAGATAGCACCACTACACTCCAGCCAGGTGACAGGGTGAGACTCTGCCTCAAAAAATAAATACATACATACATAAATATTAAAAATAAAAATAAATTAAAATAAAAAGTTTACAAATAATTGCCTCAATCCTCAAGAAGGTATCAGGGCAACCCATCACAGAACCTACTACAAATATCTTCCTTTGGATAATATAATCTTTATGTCCAGGGTACTTACTGTGCTTTGTTTTTAAGTACAAACACTTTTAGGTGTCATTAATTTGACACACACAGTCCGAACAGATACAAACGTTCTTTACATTATTCTGTATCTAATAATAGTGGGTTGGAGAGTAGAGAGATGTTGGTCAAAACAGAAAATTTTAGTTAGACAGAAGGAATAAATTCAAGAGATTTATTGTACAAAATGACAACTTTATTAATAACAATTCACTGTGTTCTTGATAATTGCTAAGAGTAGACTTTAAGTGTTCTTACCGAAAAAAAAGTAGGTGACTATGTGAGGTAATGCATATGTTAATTGACTTGATTTAGCCATTTTACAATGTATACATATTTTAAAACAACATGCTGTATACAATAAATATATACAATTTTTATCTGTTGATTAAAATAAATAAATAAAAACTGAACAGTAAAATAGATATTTAGCAATATTTCAAAAGCTGAGGTGATACTCTTTTATTTAATTAGAAAAAATTTAAGGTGATTAATATATATTAAGAATCATTAGCATAAAATTATACCTGCATTTATGTTATGGCCTAAGTTCTCTACACATAAGACTATAACATTATTTAAAGAAGGACCGTAGGGGAGGCAATACCTTTTTCCGACCCATCTTAGGTTCAGGCCAGGGCTCTGTAACTCTGACTACCAAAATACAGATAAACAGAAGAAAAGCAAACACTATTTAGTAATTTTCACATATACATGGGAGCCCTCACAAGAGAAATGAAGACCCAAAGAAGCAGTTAGAGTCAAAAGCTTACGTACCAGGTGGACAAAGGGCAGTAAATTGTGAAAACACAGACTAGAAAAGGGTTTAGGCTGTGGTAGTTAGTTGTGGAAAAATAACTAGGAAGACAAGGGTTGGTTTAACAAGAGTTGTTTGTGCCGATTTATCTCATCTTGACCTCCCATCACTGATGATAATACCTTCCTTCTTCCTGGCACAGGGGGACACACCTTTCACAGGGGAGTTTTATCTCCTGCTTTCAGGAAGAAAATGGAAAGTCAGAATGCCCTTTTTGAATCTGCTATTATTTTTTAATGCCTTTAACTCAAAATACTTCTTATCAATACTCAAAATTCTTCTTTGCATATTTTGGGATGGCATTTCTGCTGCCCTATAGAACCAATGATGGAACAAGACTCATCTTTTGGAGTGAAAGGAGGGATAATCATAAAAATAACATAACTCTGAGTAATTTTAAAGTTACCATTTCAAGGAAAACGAAGACAAACATTAAAAAAAAAAAAAAAAACAATAGAGGAGGAAATTTAATAAGAAAACCAGATGACTTTAAGCTAAGAAAACTCTAAGGAGACCATTTGGGCCCTTTTGCTCAATGGCTCTCCTGACAGAGCAAGTGCTTCTGAGCCATGGTCTGAGGTTGCAGCAACTATGTTGATAAATACTTTTTTAGACTCATTTGCTTGGCTCACACTTTACAGGAAGGAGCCCTCTCAGATCCTCTAAATAAAAGAAACCTGATAATGTCTTGACTCAGTTAAACAGACTGCCATCTCCCCAGAATGGGGTTTTGCAACACAACTGTCATCTCTAAATCTTCAACAGCCTTCTGGATAAGGAGGGCTTGGGAAAATGAGGCAGAGATGTGATGCATGTAAGGATGGCTCTGACTAGGATGTGACCAGGAGAGGCTGAAGCACTGTGGTGGGTTTGGTGTTTTGTCCTTGCTCTCTTCTTTTTTAGCTTTCCACAAAATTCATTGTAACTCACAGGGTAGGAAAGCAAATAGGGACACGGGGTCATAAATAAAGTATCTGCAGACTGCTAAAGCCATGCATGAGCAGATGCTTGGTTGAGGCACAGACACAGAAGGGCAAGGAGAATATTGACTGTGTTTATGTTGCCTTGAAAACTAACCTAAGGTATTCACAGCTAATTTCTGTTACATTTCTCCTCAGCCAAGTAACCAAGTGAATAATCAAAGAATGAATGAATGCTTTTTGAAAATGATGTCTAGTAATTAGCAAACCACTCAGACATATTATAATTAAACTATACTAACTGATTTAAATGCTCTCATTTTATAAAATCTAACAAAAGTAAAACAAACATATTTGTGAAACAAGCCCAATTGTCCCATAGAAATTATATTTAGATTTTTGAATAAACATAGTGATTGACCCTCCTGGTCTCAAAACTTGAAATCTGTGTGTGTCACATCTGAGTTCTTCCCTCAGGAAACTGATCCTCAGGCCAGGGACTAAACCTCACCAGATCACCACATCCAGACAATGATACACCAAACCTCATTCCTTATGATTGCTTCCTTACCCCTCCTTAATTCTTATTTTACATTCCTTCCTCACTATATAAACTCCCCAATTTTAGTTGGTTGGGGTGATGGATTTGAGACTGATTTGTTCTGCTCAGCTGCAGCACCTGGTTAAAATCTTCTTTCCTGGCAATACTTATTGTCTCAGTGATTGGCTTTTTGTGAGGCAAGCAATGGGCCCTAAACCAAATCCCTGACATTTGGGTAACATTTGGGATTTTTTTAAGTTGCTCTAAAATAGACAGAAATAATTCTGACAAATATCCTAGGTCCAGAGCTACTTTTTTGGTTGTGTGAATGTGTGTATATATGTGTATATTTATATATTTTATATGTATAATTATATATAATATATGTGTGTATATATGTGTGTGTATGTTTGTATAATTTAATGATCCTTCAGACACTGTTGTGGCATTCTATGTGGCTAAAATTACATATGATTTGTGCCTTCTTTTGCCTTCACCTGTACCACATGTTGTGGTCACCATTTTGTCCCTGAATACTATGAGATACACAGTTGGAATGCAGATGTAATGTTTCAAGTGCATTTGGATAGTAATATGTCCTGGAAACCCAGAAATGAACAAGTGAATTCTTAAAAGTAACCTGCCCTCCTGACATGCCTCTTTAGGGAAGTCTATATAAGAAACTAAACCTGACTCAAATTATGACTCAGTCATTCCCATATTTGAGTCAGTAACTCCCAGTACTTGTCCCCCACACAGCAAGGCTGGCTGTTAACAACTGTGCTGAGCACACAGCTTAGACCCTGAAGACAAAATGTGGTCATTCACTACCTCCCTCTAATCCTGACTCTTAGAGTTTACCAAGGGCATTTATTTCTGCAAAGAGAGAGATAATGGCTAACCTGCCCAAGGTGAGCCAGCCTGGCCCTGACTAGTCCTCTAACCTGTGACAGCTTAAAGAGAGAAAGCAGGAGAGACAGGCCCTGGAGAGAACTAGAAAACCTCCATGCATTTTTAAACACATAACAACTCTGATGGCCAGTTTTAAAAGTGGCTTGGAATACCCACTTTGGGCCTAATATTTTTCTCCATTAGGAAAGCTGGCAAAATGCATGTGCTTGCACAGGAAAAGGACAGGAAAGATTTACAAATAAAATATTTGAAGTGACTCTCTTCTGGTCTTGGGGTTATATTTACATTTCATATGTTTTATACTTTTCTGTATTTTTCCCAGGGGGCATATATCATTTTTATAATGAGAAAAAAACTTTTAAAAAATGCTGCCTTTTAATATTGGTTTTGGCTTTTAGTTCAAGGACTTGTGAAAATGATAGTCTACAAATTTCAGGAAACATATTATGAGTTTTTTACTGGAGTTTTTACTTTTGATTTGGCAAGAAAAAAAATCATTCTTTAGTTCAGTATTGTTAATGTAAATCACTCATAGGTACATAAATTCAAATTTTTTAGTCATGTCAGCAGTTCCTAGTTGTGTTAACAAAAAGTAGTCTATATTTTAAAATATTTTCCAGGAAATAAGAAAAGGAATTCAAAATTCCTTTTTTTATTCATTCCAGCATTGAACGTATTTATTAGCTACTACACACAGAGTTTATAAAAATGAATGAAACACAGTCCCAAACTCAAAGCATTCACAATCTAGTGGGAAAGACTCATAAATTGACAATCATAAATAATTGCACACATATACATCTACACACACACATAATGTTAGAGAAAAACTAAAAATAACTCTTTTCAGGGGAGATGATGTTTGAGTCTTGAAAAACAAACAAGAGGTAAGTCAGCATTCCAGAAGGGAACACAGGGAAAGAGCTGCTGAGTCCAAGTAATAGTATTTGCAAAGCCATGAATCTGTGAAATACTTAGGGCCTTCACCACATTTCCACTAACTCAGAATGGTTGGAATATGGAATATATGAGTATGACAGAAGGTGAGCACGGAATGTGGATCACATAAGTTTTATAAATTCACTTTGAAGAGATACGATTTAACTTTTTGAGCAATGGGAAGCCAGTAAACATTTTTAAGCTTACAAATGTCAAAGTCACTTCTAACTCAATATATCCAAACCCAGTACATCTAGTTTCCCTCCAAACCTAGCTCTCACCTGGTGCTGCATATTCTGGTGACTGTTGCTATCATCTGTGCTGTTTCATAAACCAGAAATATATGTAGCATTTTTTATATGAAATCACCTTAATCCCCATACTCACTCTGTCAACAGATCACTACTAAATGTCTCTCCAGTCCCTCAGTTTACCTCCTTTTCAATGGTCACCACACCAGTGCAAGTTTCTAGTACTTCTCATCTAGATTATAGTGATAAAGTATTACCTGGTGTTCCCAAATCTCTGGTTTTCCTCCAATCTGATATTCATATTGAAGCAAAAGCTGATAAAAAGTACAAATCTAATTCCATCTTTACTGTATTTAAAACCTGTTACTTTGCAATGCTCTTATGATGAAAACTAAGGACCTTAAAAAGTGCCAGTTATAATTTGCATAACTTGGCCCTTGCTGGATTTCCCAACTCTTCTTCCCTCACTCCCTGGGCTACAGCCATGCTGGTCTTGTCTCAGCTCCTCATACATATACTGGGCCCCCACCCCAACGCTGTTGCACTTGCTGCCTTCTCTGTCTAGATTAAGCTATCTTCCCTCCATAGTTTCCACTTCTCTCCTCCATTGTCACTTCCTCAGGCTAACTTTTTCTGACATCCCCAGAAGATCAGGTACTTTTGTTATGTATTTACATATTCTTCAGTGTAATTATTAGTACTTGACTGTGTGTCTTTCTCATTGAACTGTCTTTTTATCATTATTGTATTTCTGGCATATAATGATGCTCAACAAATCTTTTTGAATAAATGAAGATGATATTAACAATTTGTGTTTTAAAAAGCTTTTTTTGATAGCAATATGAAAAAAAATGAATTTGCATGAACATTATTAGAAGTAAGGATCGAGTTAAGAGATAAGTTTGATAATCAGACTCGAGATGGTGGTGGTTTGAGCCACACATGGAGGGAAGATTAGAGAGAAGAAGGCAGATCTGAGCCCTATCAAATAGAAGCATCATCTTACGTAGCTAAAATTTCCTTCTGAAATCAGAAAATAACCTATCAGTTTATAGAAATTGCTGGATGGCTGTCACAGTGATATTTGGATGCTTCTAGATCTTTGGGCCAGGACCTTTTCCTTATAGCAGAAAGTTTAATTGATTGTTGACGTATAGGTTCTTTTAAACAAGTACAAAGAGGTATCCTAAGATAAATATAAGTTGTTTCTGTTGTCGGAAGAGGACAGTGGGGAAGTGAGAGAGATCCCAGAACACATGTATTTCAAAAAGTTTCCTATGTGAAATTGACATAACCTTTACTCCTACTTCCACCCTTGTTATTGGCCCCCGATATAAGCACTTTGCCTTGACTCCATTAGGGATGGGAGATGAGTATTACCATAATGTTACCTACAGCTTCAAAAACCTGTAAACTCTGAGCAATCAGAGCTTTTTATGTTGTAAAGAGCTTATGCTAGATGAATAGAATAAAATTGCGACTCATCTATGCATGAGATGTCTTAGAAAAAACTTAGCCACTGTGGTGTAGTCTTAGGCTACAATGAATTTCTGAGAAAATATGACAGTGCCATAATCTATTTCAAAGCACTTGGAACAGAAAAGTCATCTTTCTAATTTTCAAGAAAGAATTTGAAGAGTTGACTGTGGCAACACCATGTTTGCTCTTTCAACCTCCATTCAGCTCTTACACATACAACTCTAGCAACCTTCAGTGTGCTTTGTCACCCATGAATGTGCCTATTACAAGAAATTTGTAGAAATTTGTCTTTCAGTTAGTGTGCTTCCCTGTGAATGGGCTCATCTTTTTAAATGTGGAAAAACATTAGGGTCATTCAGCGTCCACTGCAAGATGTCTATTAGGGATGCAAATGTGTAGATATGGACAAAAATAGTAGTCTCACTTGTAAAACATTGAGTTTGGGAAATTTAACTTAGAGAGAAAGCACTGCTACTTTCCATTTGAGCAAAATTTTTTAATTCTTTGTATCTACATATTCTCAGACTTCATTTCCTCTCCACTCCTCAGATGTGGTCATACGTTTAGTCCTTGGCATTCTAACTTTCTTGTTCTATATTTTTTTATCACGAAACTCTCATACAAATTCTTAGCTTCACTATTTTCATCTGCTACTCTGAGATTTAGTCCAACACCTCCAACTGCCTAGTGCTAGACAATTTTACTTAAACTTAAGAAGTCATAAGCCAAGCTCATCATCCTTCACCTACCCCACCCACAGAGACATTTATCAGTGCAATAGACTAGGTTTCAGCCTACACTTAACACTTTCCGTGTTGACTGGTTCAAATGGTAATCAAGTGCTGTTGGCCCTTACCATGCCCACTATTTCACAAACCTGCCCTTATCCACCAACATTCCTTTAACCTTACCCACCTGTGTCTCTGATGACACCACGGTTCATGGATTTTTTGCCCTTTAACCTGAACCAGGCTGTCAGTACTGCTCATCAACATTTTATTTATCTGTAGTTGAATTGTTTAAATCCTCACCACAGCTGTTGCTCACATCCTCCCATAGCCCGACACCTTCATCTCCACAGTCAAGATCCAGGCTACATATCACAAGCTCTCTAAGCTTGCATACGCTCCTTCTCCAATGTATGTTGTTATATTTATATATATATCTTTTTATTTCCAAACACGTGTTTTACATTTTGCCCAGTATATCCATTTCCCAGTGTCCTAAACCCAGTTTTATTCATTTTCCCTGGCAACTTATTTCCTCATGCATCCTCCATAGTTCCTTCATTTCTGTTCACATAACATCCATTGGCATTTTTTTCTCTCATCTACAAGTATATCTAGTTATAAAATTTTCTTAAAAATAAATTTAGAAATGCCTATCTTACCTCTTCTAGCTGCTATACTAGCTCTATCTTCCATTTCTTGGAAAATGTCTATAATCAAATTATTTCTGTATACTTTTAATCCTGATTTCTTCTCTACCTACTTAATGATTTGGCAATGCATAATCAGTCATTGCACTAATAATAAAATCACACTTTCAAGGTCATCAGTAACCTCCTCATTACCAAACTCAGTAACCCCTTTCAGTCTTCCTTTTCCCTGACTACCCTGCATTATCTAACATTTAACTCTTTTCTCTTCATTATCTCTCTTGCCTGGTTTCCATGAGATTACATTTACTGCTAAGCAGATTCTCTCCTTAACTTCGTGACAAATCTTTTTAGCCCCTTATTGGCTCCTCAGTAGTCTACCTCCACAGCTCCTCAGGCTTCTCTCCATGTCCTTTTATTTTACTTCACCTTCAATACGTTCTTCCTTGTTTATTATTATTATTATTATTATTATCATCATCATCATCATCATCATCATTATTGAGACAGAGTCGCTGTATGTCACCAGCCTAGAGTGCAGTGGCGTGATCTCAGCTCACTGCAACCTGTGCCTCCCAGGCTCAAGGGGTTCTCCTGCCTCAGCCTCCTGAGTAGCTGGGATTACAGGTGCATGCCACCATGCCCAGATAATTTTTTGTATCTTTAGTAGAGACAGGGTTTCACTATGTTGGCCAGGCTGGTCTCGAACCCCTGACCTCAGGCGATCCACCAGCCTCAGCCTCCCAAAGTGCTGGGATTACAGGCAAGAGCCATCGCGCCCAGCCCCTTATTAATTTTTTTCTGTTGCTATTGCCTTTACTTAAGTGCTCATTTCTTAGAAATGGGTCTCATATTTTGTATTTCCAGTTCCAATGCCCAACCCTCTTCCTATACTTGAGGTAATTATTCATTACCACCATATTTTCCCAAATTCTACACTTTAAAATAAATCTCATTGTCTTCACCTAAATGCCTCTACCTCCTGCATTTCTTTTGGTTTTCATTTTTTCCAGTTCTCCATATACTAAGTGTGTTCATTCCACATTTACTCTGCTCATTGCTCATGCTGTGTCAGTTTAAGGATCCAAACAGAAAACTAAAAACCACTAAAAATACTTTAAGCAGAAAGAACTTTCTACAGGAAATTGGTTCACAGGTGATGGAAGACACGAAAAGCAAGACAGGATGTCTTAGTCTATTTCTGCTGCTATAACGAAATTCAGCAGAATGGGTAATTTGTAAATAATAGAAATTTATTTTCCACTTTTCTGAAGGCTGGGAAATCTAAGATCAAGGCAAGTTCAGTGTCTGGTGAGGGTTGGGTCTCTGTTTCCAAGATGGTATCTTACCACTTTGTCCTCCAGAGGTGAAAAACACAGTGTCCCTATATGGTGGAAGGTGGAAGATAGAAGGTCAAAGGGGGCCTAAGCTAGTTCCCTCTAGCCCTTTTATAAGGCACTAATCCCTTGCTCAGAGCAGAGTCCTCACGACTTTATCACGTCCCAAAAGGTCCCATCTCTATGACCACCACAGTGGGGATCAAGCTCCAATACGTGAATTTTGGGGGGACATTTAGATCATAGCACAAGGGATGGTGAGGCAACACAGCAACTGCTAATCTTAGCTGGAAGGATGAGGAGAGGAAGTTTTGTAGAAAGCTCAAAATTTAAGTTCACTCAGAAGAAACTAGAACTATGCCAGAAGCTATAGCAACAGAAAAGATGCAGCTGTTCCCAGGGAAGCTGTTCAAGTCAGGAAGAGAGGGTGAGAAGTACCCTAGATTCTCACTTCTTCTTGTCCACCAGTCTCCCCTAGCGCCTCCTACTGGCCAAACCAATCTGGAAGCCAGTGGTGATGATAACCTGGGAAATGCAATGTACAGAAGTCATCCCTCCCTCCCTCCCTCCCTCCCGAAACCTGCTATACAGACCAGAGTCAGAGGAGAGTGAAGACTGAATGTGACAGTAAAATAGGCCAAAAATGGATTATTCTGTATCCATTTTTACTATTCAGCCATCTATTCCTATGCAATACCACCAAGCTTCCACCTAATATGTTGTAACTATTCTTTGTAGAAAGTTGTTCCCATGTGCCCTAAAGAAAGGAGATACAAACCTCTGTGTCTATCCCTATGTCTATCTCAATAATTCAGGGACTCCTCATGATATGCAGTTATCTACATATATTTCAGATGTAATTTCTTGTTGGACTAGTGACTATGAAACTCAGTGGTAAAGTTAAGCACTGCCACCATCCCTTTTATTAAAAAGTAGAGGAAAGAAAAAGAGGAAAACATAATGTCCTTAGCAGCCTCAGTCCCCATTTCTGTAACTGATGCCAAGACCATAGCTAATATTTTTTTAATATAAGAACTTTTCTGAGATGTAATTCGTATACTGCTTAATACATCAATTCAAAATATGTAATTCAATGGCTTTTATTATAGTCAGAGTTGTACGGCTATTGCCATAGTTTTAGAAGATGTTCATCACCCCCAAAACAAACCCTATGCTCACTAATAGTCACATTCCATTGTTGAAGATCCCTCGTCTCATTTCTTTGAAGATCAGTTCAAGACTTAGCCACCTAGGCTTTTGAGCTCTTCTCCAGATTCTGAAATCTGTAGCATTTACTGTCTGGACAATTCATCTGGATTCCCCCTAGAGCCATTCATCTTGTTATGTATGTGCTCTTGTAAGCTCTTAAGAAAAAGACCCTTGTCTTGATTGAAGAGATAGAAAAAATATTTAGAAATGTAGCTCCTTCATCAAATTTAATCCTTTTTCTTTGTGTTTGATTAATTCATATTACTGCATGCTCTTCTCCTAACAAAGATTTTCTTTCTTAATCATTTTCCCAGAGAAAATAATTCAAAACTGCCAGAACAGACTTAAACAGAAAATTTAAAGTGTTCATTAAAATGCAAAAATGGAACAGATTAGAAAAAAAAAATCAGAAATCACTTGTTATTCTCATCTACTGTGAATATGCATTTAAGATGTGCTGGAAATGCTGATGTTTCTTTTATTCCAGTATTAAAATAGTGCCCATTCACTGTCGTATATAACAAAGCGTGATATTAACTAATGGGGGAATAAAACACATTCATTTCCTCTAATAAATATTACATTTGCAAGGTAAGGTCGGCGTTACATCTAGTGCACCTGTAATCAATTCTTTCAAATGTATAAACATTTACATATGTTTTTAAATATGTGTAAGGATACCTTTAAGAGTTTCCTATGAACTGGAACACCTGTACCTATTGTTTATACTTTTCTTTTTCCTCTCCTCTCTTCCCTTCCTTCATTCTTTTCTCATCCTTTCCTTTTTTTTCTTATATCCTCTTGCTTCTTCCATTTCCCTTAGGAAGACATTGGTACAACTTCTTATATTTGTTAGGAACAATCTTGAAAAGTTAAGAAAATTAAAATAACTGTGGAAGAGGACATTCTTATAAAATTAGTATGAAGTTTTTTTCCCTCTCTAAATCTTATGGTCACCATGAAAATAGCAACAGGTCATGTATCCTTTATGTTACACTCTAAAATGAATCCTTACCTTGAAAACTATTTTGAAATATACCAAAAATTTTACATTTGACAGCATCAGGTAACATTTTTATAGTGCTTATTTTGTGTGTGGAATTGCATAAATGGTTGGGAATGTTTTATAATGTAGTAGAGAAAGACATAAAAAGAAAATAATCACAAGGCAGTGAGGAAATTATGTATAAAATGTGATAGGAGCACTGAGCCTGGTCATTCAGTTCACAAGTAATTATGAATGCCCAGTTTGTTCAAGGTACTACTCTAGGTGCTGGGGATACCAAGTATTTTCCTTCAAGCAATTCATGGTTAATACATAGTGACCTTACAGTGTGATAATCCACCCAAAATTTAAAGGTGAATACAGAATGTTATGTGGAAACTAGAGAAGGAAGTCAGGACAGAGAAAGGAATTTCAGGAGTGTCAAGAAAACTTTTGAAAAGAATTTACTTCAGACTGGGATCTTGCGCAATGATTAGAAGTAGAACATACTCTGCCTTGTAGAAACAAAGCAAAACAAAACAAAAAACGGTGTGTGCAGATGAAAAGGACAAGAAAAGGGCATCCCATGCAGAAGGGATAGCACAAGATTGTCTTCATCTACTGAGGCTGCTTTAACAAAGTACAACGAACTGGGTCACAACAGAAATTTATTTCTCACAGTTCTGGAGGCAGGGAAGTTCAAGATCAAGGTGATGATAGACTGGGAGTCTGGGAAGGTCCTCCTGCTAGTTCAAAGATGGCCATCTTCTCATGGCATCCTCACATGGTGGAAGAAGTAAGTAAGCTCCCTTGGACTTCTTTTATAAAGGGACTAATTCCATTCATGAGGGCTCTACCCTCCTGATCTCATCACGTCCCTAAGGCCCCAGCTCCTAATTCATCACCTTGTGGGGATGGGAGTTAGAATTTTAACATATGAATGGGGGCAGGCACAAACATTCAGACCATAGCAATGATCTGTGTAAAGAACCAAGTATTGTCTTTCAAGGACTACAGACTGGTATCTCTGAATTTCCAGGTGCTCCTGAGGAATTCACAGGAGACAAGACTGGGAGGCAAGCAAGCAAGCAAGAACCAAGCCATTGAACCTTCTTGTGCCATGCTAAAGTCATCAGATTTCATTCTGAACACAATAGGAAGCTGTTAAAAAATTGTTAAGTAACATTACTCTCAGGTTTATGTTTTAGAAAAGTTAGTCTACTCCAGTGACAGGATATGCTGGCCAGCTGAATGTTGGAAGAAAATTATGGAGGATAGAAGGAGATTCGTGAAGAATCCCCATTGCAGTTCTACAGGTGGGAAAGTATGAGGGCTTGAATTGAGGCTCTGGCAGTGGGGATGGAGAAGAGAGTAAGAAGGTTAGAGAAAGTTATTTTAGAAACAATAGTGTTTAGTACTTCTAATTGTATAGAGAGGATAGAAGAGGAAAAATCATTGTGGCTTGTGCAGCTGATAAGGAACTAAGTAGAAGAATATTTGAAGAGGAAGAAATGAGTTAAATTTTGAACATACTGTGCTTACCATTCTAAGATAACATTAAATTTTTCAGGAGGCAAGCTGGGCACAGTGGCTCATGTCTGTAATCCCAGCCTTTGGAAGATCAAGGCAAGCGGATCACCTGAGACCAGGAGTTAGAGACCTGCCTGGCCAACATGGTGAAACCCCATCTCTACTAAAAATACAAAAAAAATTAGTTGGGTATGGTGGTGGGCACCTGTAATCCCAGCTGCTCAGGAGGCTGGGGTAGAAGAATCTCTTGAACCTGGGAGGTGGAGGTTGCAGTCAGGCGAGATTGAACCATTGCACTCCAGCCTGGGTGACAAGAGTAAAACTCTGTCTCAAAAAAAAAAAAAAAAAAAAAATTCAGAAGACAGTTGGAGGTATGGGTTTATGTTTGAGGAAAGAGGTCAGTGTTGACTGTGTGTGTGTGTGTGACAGAGAAAGGGAGTGAGGGGAGAGATTGCGAGATTAAATCCTAGAGTAAATTCCCAGTTCTAATATCCCAGTTCACCTCTAATATAGTTTGGTTTTGTGCCCCCACCCAAATCTCATCTCGAACTGTAATCCCCACACGTCAAGGAAGGGACCCGTGGGAGGTGAATCAACCATGGGGGTGACTTCCCTCATGCTGTTCTCATGATAGTAAGCGAGTTCTCACGAGATCTGATGATTTTATAAGTGGTGGTTTCCCCTGTACTCTCTCTCACCTGCCACCATGTAAAACACGTCTGCTTTTCCTTCCACCATAATTGTACAATTCCCGAGGCCTCCCCAGCCATGCAGAACTGCGAGTCAATTAAACCTCTTTTTTGTATAAATTACCCAGTCTCAGGATGTTTTTATAGCCATGTGGAAATGAACGAGTACAATCTCCTTCTATTTCAACTCCTCATCCACCCATATTCATGTATAGCAAGAGGGCTGTTGACCTTTACAAAGAAAGAAGATTCAAGAGAGCAAAGTATTTTGGATAAATCCCAAACTGCAATATCAGTCTGTTAATCAATAACTTGTTCTCTCAAGTATAACTATCCGCTCAATGATCCAGTGTATCATGGATATAAGGATCTCCTGGTGCATGTATTGGCACAGCATAGAAGTCCCTGAGGCTCCCAATGAGGCATAAGAAAATATGTGTGTTTTATGTATGCATATGTGACTGTGAGTAGTATGTGGTGTGTACGTGTGTGTGTATAGGTGGTATGTGCATATGATATATGCATTAGTGTGATACTAATGCTATAATATACTAATACTAATATACTAATGCTATGATAAATAAATCCTACAATATAGTAGCTTAACAAAAAAGATGTTTCTTTCTCTTGTGTCACAGCCCAATGTGAGCGTTTCTGATTGGTGGAAGTTTGCCCCTTGTGCAGTAATTCAGGGACTCTCACTCCTGCCATCTCCTGGCTCTGTATTTCCTCAGATATGAGAGTTTACTGCCTCCAGGCAGAAGGAGAAATAGACAGCAGAGAAGGCATGTTCACTTCTTAAACCGGAAATGATATACATCACTTTCTTTCACATTTTGTTGGTGAGTACTGATCACATGACCTCCGCCTCCTGGGTTCAAGTCATTCTCCTGCCTCAGCCTCCCAAGTAGCTGGAATTACAGGCATCTGCCACCACACCTGGCTAATTTTTTGTATTTTTAGTACAGATGGGGTTTTTCCGTGTTGGCCAGGCTGGTCTGGAACTCCTAGGCTCAAGTGATCCACCCACCTCAGCCTCCCAAAGTGCTGGGATTATAGGCCTGAGCCACTGCGCCCGGCTGGACCTGACATCTTGAGGGCCTTTATTCACCCTACTACTATTAGGGTAGTGGATCATGAACCACATCTGACACAAGGCTATGGGTGGTTGTGTAAGTGTTAAGTATGATATGGTATGTTGGGAGGTGTATTATGGAATATGTATTGGGGGGAATGTGTAGGAGATAACCACATTGTGGCACATGGTAGAGTGAGTATCTTTGTGTGTGTATAATATGTGGGGCATGGATGTATGTTTGGGCTTGCGATATGTGTGCCTAATATTATGTAATGTGTATATTTGTAGAGTATTTGAGTGTATTTTATAGGAATGTGCATAGTTGTGACTCCATATGTTTGCGATGTGCCTTGTGTTTGTGCACATGGGTAATGTGTGTATTTGTAATATTGTTTAGCCTAAGGGTGTTTGCACCTGTGTGAATGCATGCATTTGTGTTTTGTGAGTGGTTTGTGTATATGTGGTATGGCTCTATGTACTGATAGTGTGTGTGAGATGTGCACGTGCATAGTAGGTGTATATGTATTTGTGTGCATGTGTGTAAGATTCCTTAGATCCTCACATCAGCATCTGTTTCACTCCCATTACAACTAATATTTGATCATAAACCCTATGAAATACAGATTTGGCAACAACCAAAACTCGTAACTTAAAATGCTGAAAGGAAGAGGAGACTTGGAGCTTCCAACTATGAGGCTCCTAGTCCTAGAATTCCTCTTAAACACAGTTTCTTATTTTCTTCTAGCCCTCCATGCCTTGGTGCCCCCTTGAGGGCCTTGAGGAATTGATCAGACAAAATTGCTCACCTCAGCCTCCTACTAAGAACTCTGAGTAAGTGGAGTTGGGGGGATGAAATCTGAACTGTGTCCTAGAGTGAAATAGAAAATGTCATCCCAAACCTGTGGCTACCTTATTAAGAGCAATGTGAAGGAGGGGGTTGGAACTCTGGAGGGAAGGGAATGGGGAAGACACTTATTCCTTGCTCTGTCAACTCTACTTTGGCAAAGCAGGGAAGAGCCAGGATTTTCATATACATGAGGTTGTCCTTGTTGCAGCATCTTGTCAAATAAATTAAGTCTTTAATGTGCAGTGTGTTTCCCGCCCCCTCCCAAACGTTCACTTTCAATGAGACACAGTATCAAAGGATGGCACGCACTCAATTTCACGAACCAATAAACACAGCTTTTGCATTAATTACCATTTTCAGCTCCTTGGGAAAGCATGACGAGAGTTATCAGGAAGATGTTCGTTATTGCCAGGCTTCATTTGATGGAAATGGAAATCTGGCTTGTCACCAAGTGAAGATCTCCAAATGAAAACTAGCTATCACTTGTGGGAACAGGTCTGGCTGCCCTCAGATAGTTTCTCAATGTTTTATTAGCAACACTGGGCTACAAGTAAAACTTCTTTCTGCAGCCCTCTCTTCACTGACTGCCTGGCTCAAAATGATGTCAGCATTTCCAGTTCTAGCCTTGCTACTCTGTTCAACCCTCTGCTGGTCAAGACGATACTATGTGACCCTGTGTCCTGGGCCATCATTGGACAATCCAGGCAAGGTATCCATCTTGCCCAAGCTGGATCAGTCAGATCGGCTCTCTTATACCTTATTGTGAGGTCTGGGGACTGATTTTTACTCGAACTGAGTTGAGTTCATGAGTTTGACTACAGGAGACATTAATTTCTGCTGCTGAAACCCCAGAGTAGTACAAGGACCTTTTCTTCCACCTGGAATTGGGAAGGAACTCCAAATTCTCCCTGTAATTTAACAAACTTCCGTAGTATCTTTCCAATGAATTCTTTTTTCCTTTAAGCTCAGAAGGGTTGGTTTATGTTTCCTGCAACCCGAAGAAATCAAATTAATATTTCCTTTGGGATGTAGCTTAGAAACCAACAAGTTAATCATATTTTCAGCATGTTGCTGAAAATGAACCCTAAATCCTCTTGGAGAACAGCCTCAACATTTTTAGTAGCTATATTACCTCCCTCACTCTTTCCTCACTTCCCCCAGATTCTAAAAAAATCTTCAAGGGACTTGAGAATTTGTCACACTCTACCCGGGGACTTGACCTGCTTCTTACCAAAGTGTAGTTAGAATCGGGGACATTTGGGAGGGGAACTAGGAAGCAGAATTAGAGAGACGCCATGTTTGAGTACCCAGAAGCTTCCCCTGATACCCTTTCAGGCAGCTTTATAGAAAATTCCCCTGGAACCTCAGACAGTGGATTCCAGCAAGTTCTGCAAGCTTGGCACCACAATGAGCTCTTTGCTATCCAGTGAGCCACAGCCCTAGAGGGCTCCTTTTCAATGATGTCTGAAGCTCAGCCTTGTAGAGGTCATTTATTTGGGCTCTCTATCTCAACCCTAGGGGTAGTGGCTGCTCTTCACATCTATTATTCCTGGGTTCTACAGAGTTCTCTTCATATCCTATTAGCCAATCCCTCATTACATCGATCCCCTGTTATAGTTTATAATTTTATACTAAACTTCTCCTCTAAAACTTCTGCATAGCTTCTGTCTCCTAGGTAGACCCTAACTGGCTAATATAGTTAGTATCCCCATTTTAGAGATAAGGAAGCTGGGGCTAATGAGGTAAATAAGACACCTGTGGACAGGGAGCTACCAAAGGGAAAAAAACTAGTATGCCAGTTCTGTCTAATGACAAAGGCTGTTCTCCATGACCTGGAGATTCCCACAGCCTACATGATTCCTGGAGACATTCAGTAGTTTAATAGGGTGATTGCAGGCAAAGCCTTTAAGCATAATGTCTTTTAAACCAGTGCTATTTCATCTGATCTTCAGACTTATACCACTTTGCAAACTGTTTGTTACTGATGTGCAATGAAATAAGCACAAAAATTGAAAGGGTACAAAATCTCAATTGGAAGGAAAAACTTTTTATTGAACGTCATTGCACGGCATGGTGACTTATACAACAATAGTGTATTGTACATTTCAAAACTGCTAGGAGTACATTTCGTATGCTCACATCACAAAAAAATGATAAGTAAGAGAGGCCAAGTGAGGGCTGTGGAGAAAAAAAAGAGAAAGAAAAATAAGTGATAACTATTTGAGGTGATGAATATGTAAATTAGCTTGGTTTAATTATTTCATATTATATTCATAGATCATAACATCACTTTGTATCCCATAAACATATGCAAATATAAATTGTCAACTTACAATAAAATCTTTTAAAAAGAAATTTCACATTATGACAACATTCAAGTTCATTTTTACTGTATTTTACAAAAGTAGTGCAGATCCACAACAATTTAAAAAGAAAAGACAGTACTAATTCCTGTACCATGGACAATTTCCTAAACCTTAGGCCAAGATTAAGCATAAATATACCTCTGCAGTTGTTGCTGCTTTTTGAATTGTAAGTGGAGAATCACTTGAGCCTGGGAGGTGGAGGTTGCAGTGAGCCAATATTGTGCCATTGCACTCCAGCCTGGGCAACAAGAGCAAAACTGCATCTCAAAAAAAGAAAAACCTATTATCAGGGTGGAGATAAGAAGAGATTATAACTAGTATAATTATCACAGGACATAGATGTGCAGTAAAGAATATATAAAGTGAATCATCTTTGCCTAGTGTTTGAAAGTATACAGATCTATAGAGACTTTATAGAACCCTTTTTAAACTTCACAATGTTTTACCCAGGTTAGTGTGAGCACCAATGTAGTTCTTGACATCTGTGTTGATAATCAGGGAAATTTCAAGTAAGCAGTTTAGATACAAAATAAATTGATATATTTAACCATATTTAACTATATTAAGTTATTTTTTATTCAAGGTATGGTATAATATGTAAATTTATTCAAAATATGATAATGTGCATATCATATGTCTTTAGTTCTCCATACATTTTCTTATTTGGTTCCCTCTTAAACTTACATTGTAATACATTAACTGGTGATCATACATTTACTGAACAGTAACTGTATGCACAAATCTAAGTTTGTCTTTGTGGGTGATTCAGAAGTATTGTGAGTTACCCTTGTGTTGGTTATAATCTGAACCAATCTCAGTGCTATGAATAGGAGAATGGAAAAGCTACAGTGGAATCCAGTGGCTAACAATTGATTAAGTTCTGTAGCATAAATTACAAGTATTCCAGAAGATAAAAAATGCAGACATCATTATGAGTGAAATAACCAAGTCATGGAAAAAGAGGCTTTGAGTTGGTCCCTTACACCCAAGCCTCCTTATGTTGTAGCTAAGATGACCTGATTTGAGAAACCGTAAAAAGGTAGTACAAAGCCATCAAGATGTGGAAATATTATAAACCAGGAAAACGCCTGAGAAAACATATTGGGGTAGCTCATGCATAGTGCAATTGAGAAAATAAATGGTAGTGTCTGCTTTGATCACTACCCATGGAACATAAATCCTGCCTTTCTTTTAGATTCTAAAGGATGTCACCATGGAAAGAAGAATGAATATTCTACATTTTCTTCCTTGGAAAATATAAAATAGCCCTGCAGCTTCAGTCTGGTAACTTTTTCTTTGGCTGCTTCTCCTTGACTCCTAAGTAGAGGCGTGATTATAGAAGAGAAAAGGAGAAGATTTTGGGGAGAGAGCTGTGATAAATTTATCTATAATCCTATGTCTCTTACAAACATATTTCACTTAACAAAACTCCCCAGCAGAAGCAAAGACTACCCATATAATGACAGTTTCTTCTTAAATTTCTTTTTAAACATGTTTAAAAGAAAAAAAAAATTGACATGTTACACACATCTTGTCTTCTTAATCAAAAGGTGCTAGATATAATGTTGCATTTATGGAGAAGATAATCAAACAATAGTAAGGTTTATGCCCCTATACTTATGACAATGAATGAGATTATTGTATAATGTTTGCAATTTAGAATATTTTGCCACTTTCTTTCATCAGGCTCCATTTTTTTCTTAAGTTATAAATGGAGCCTTTTCTTTTACAACTGCACATTCTTTACCCTCTACTGCCTACTCCTTTTTTAGTGACATGTGCTAACAAAACAATTCAATTCAATGCATTAAAATGGTGTCTAGAGTAAAGGTAAGTAGATTTTGAGTGAAAATGCGTACTGCTTTTTAAGAACTAGCTTTTTTTTGTTGTTTGTTTTTTTCCTGAGATGGAGTTTCCCACTTGTTGCCCATGCTGGAGTGCAATGGTGTGATCTCAGCTCACTGCAACCTCTGCCTCTAGGTTCAAGCAATTCTCCTGCCTCAGCCTCCCAAGTAGCTGGGATTACAGGCATGCACCACCACACCCAGCAAATTTTGTATTTTCTTTTTCTTTTTCTTTTTCTTAGTAGAGACGGGGTTTCACTCTGTTGGTCAGGCTGGTCTCAAACTCCTGACCTCAAGTGATCCACCCTCCTTGTTCTCCCAAAATGCTGGGATTAGGATTACAGGAGTGAGCCACTGTCCCCAGCTGAACTAGGTCTTTGACACAAATTCCTGATCTTGACCTTTTAATTATAAAAAGGACGCAATTTTTTCTTCCATTTAAAAAATTTTTTAATTATTATGGATACATAATAGTTGTACATTTTCATGAAGTACATGTGATAGTTCGATTCAGGAACTCAATGCATAATGATCAAACAAGGTAATTAGGCTATTCATAACCTCAAGCATTTACTATTTCTTTGTGTTAGTGACATTTCAGAAATCATAAAAGTATTTTAGTAATAGGAAAGTTGGAAAAAAAGTAGAAAGTTTAAATAATTGTAATGCCATTTGATTGAAGACAATTTGATTTCTGTGTCTCAAAGAAGCTGAGGTTATCAAACTAGTGGACTTCGGTAGTATGGTCATCTGGATCAGTCACTGCTCACTTAAGACAGACTTTAAGAAGAAACTCTCTTACTCGGAGGAAATCCGACTCCCCATTCCTGCAGTCTGCAACTTGACCTCACAGATTCTATGCTATTCATAAGTCAGCCTCTCTTAGTTCCAGAATGTCCAAGTTTATAAGGACAGTCATAGGTAGAGAGGTACACCCTTTTACTTTGCTGATCCCACACTAATTTGCTGTTCTTCAAGTTTTGGTACTTTTCAAAAGCAAAAAGTCACCCTCAGTATACATAAACACATGTAAAGAAATGTCGTTACTTTCAACCTTAAGAAATCAGTTGGATTACAACCATTTTCTGGTCAGTGGTTCCAGTGGAAATCAAATTATTTAGAAAAAAAATTACTCAGCCTTGGTTAAAATTAAGAAAAAATGTAGCACCTGGTAGTATCTAATAAGCCTTGGAAGGAAGCATCCTGCTGACATAAATCTATTATAACTGGGTTCTGGAAAGATAAAGAATGAAAGATGAGAAAATAGGAACATTCCTTGAAAATAGGATCACAGTGAACAAAAGGCAATGATGAAAGATTATCCTGGTGAATAAAATGTCTCTCAATTTTTACATGTACAGTTCTGTCTTGTTATCCTTACTGAGAGCAAGCAGTGTGCTTTCTGAGATTTTTAACTGTTTACCACAAAGCTTCTGTTTAAAGTCTCAGGAATATAACCCTCAACTACAAAGCATATAAAGATCAGAACGCTCATAAAAATTTTGATTTATGAAATAAAATTAATTCCCATAACTTGTAAAAGAACACTCTAAGCCTTATCTCCAATAACCCTTTTTATTTGGCCATTAATCACCACCATCTGTTAATCAGATAAACTTACACCTTTCCATCCAGTTTTTTTCCTTGAAGATGCGTGAAATAAAAGATGTCTGCAAATTCTAATCCAAACATACAACTGGAAGCCCATTTTCTCCCATCCTCCTAAATATTGGTCTGCACATAAAGCTTCTTTGGTCTGCAAAATCCTGGGGAAAATGAGGAAATGGCATGTTCATTCAACAGATTATTATGGAGCACTATCATGTGCCAGGTAAACAGAGTCAACCCATGTTCCCAACATAAATTTACTTCACTTTTCAGACTCATTTATTCTGGTATTATGTTTTTCTTGCTGTTTTGGGTTAAAATATGGAGATACCAAATGATAATTGGTTCTTTTTAACATCCTTACTTGGAAAAATAAAATGTTGGCGGTCTGATATCAATCCCCACATTTATTTTTGCAATTTTACTCTCCATGAATTCCTCAAAGGCTACAACCACTGATTTTGCTCCTTCCTTCACTCAATCTGTCTATCCATTACTATATGTCCAGCACCTAAACCTATGGCTCCCAATTTATGATTACTGAATAAATAACTACTGGATGGATGGATGGATGGATGGATGGATGGATGGATGGATGGATGGATGAATAAGTGAATATGTCCATCTCTCTGAGACCATTTACTGATTAGAAAGAGCCACAGTTGTACTAAATCAGGAAACCAAGATATGTCAAATGTGCCCGAATGTGCCACCATCCTTTATTGGTAATATTAGTGTGTACTATCACAGCTCTAAGAATTTTGTATTTGCCAACTCATTTAGACCCCAAAATGAATCCCTAAAGAAAATAGTTTTATAACATCATTTTACAGGGGGAAACTGGGTCACAAAGAAGATTTAAAAAGTGCTTAAATGGAGGCATCCCAGATTCTACTCTTAGTGACAACATTATGCTGCCTCTTGTTTATAAGGAGAGTGGTAAGAAAATGAACCAGAAAGGAATATAGAAAATTCACCTGTGACTTCCAGTCCACACACACCAACCTTACTCTCATGTAGCATGTGCTACAAATTCTAATTCATAGTAAGGCTACTCCATATTAATCATAACATCAAGTAATGCCTATATCTGGTTTAAAAATTTAAGCTGCTATCGTTTTAGGCACGTGTCTTCACGTCCATTCTATCTTCTGCAGGGCCTAGAATTGTGTCATGCTCATAGTAGGCACTCAAAAATATTTGTTGGTGATATAGTTTGGCTATCTGTCCCCACCCAAATCCTCATGTCGAATTATAATCCCCAATGCTGCAGGTGGGGCCTGGTTGGCAGTGTTTGAATTACAGGGATCGTGAGTTACTGTGGAATCTGGTCATTTAAAAGTGTGTGGGCCTGGCACGGTGGCTCACGCCTGTAATCCCAGCACTGTGGGAGGCTGAGGAGGGTGGATTATGAGATCAGGAGATCAAGACCAGCCTGGTCAACATGGTAAAACTCCATCTCTACTAAAAATACAAAAAATTAGCTGGGTGTGATGGCGCGTGCCTGTAGTCCCACCTACTCGGGAGGCTGAGGCAGGAAAATTGCTTGAACCCAGTAGGTGGAGGTTGCAGTGAGCCAAGATCACACCACTGCACTCCAGCCTGGAGACAAAGCGAGACTCCGTCTCAAGAAAAGAAAAAAAACGAAAAAAAAGGAAAAAATGTGCGGCACTTCCTCCTTCACACTCTTTCTCTAGCTCCTGCATTCCTCATATGATGTGCCTGTTCCTGCTTCACCTTTTACCGTGACTGTGAGTTCCTGAGGCCTCCTCAGAAGCAGATGCCACTCTGCTTCCTGTACAGCCTGCAGACCCGAGAGCTAGTTACACTTCTTTTCCTTGTAAATTATCTAGCCTCAGGCAGTTCTTTATAGCAATGCGAGTATGAAGTAGTACAGTTGGATTCAGTAAAATTATTTCAGAAGTGCTAAGATGTGAATCTCACAGGTGCAAATTACCAAGCCATACGACCGAAGGCATTGAGCACCAGCTTAAAGCACAAAGTAGCAAATGAACAATTTCTGACATAAGGATGATCCTGAGGGCTTTAAATAAATACATATAGAAATCACCTGAAGTTGTGAAGACTCAATCAATTATGTCACAAAAACCAGGGAAATATACCACCTCCAACAAAGCATTGAGCAGAATCCTCATCAGGCAGTGCTTTCTTGGTGCATTGAAAGCTTACCATTCACAGTACATACCCAATGGCTGTTCAAAGTCATACAAATTATTGCCATGACAACTATGTCTTCACCAATAAAATTATGAAAACCACAATTTCTCTGGCAGGCAGAAGGAGCTTATCATTTTCTATTCAGAATGAGTTTAATGTTTACCCCTCAGCAGTCATCACAGATAAGACACCTGTCTAGTAATGCAGGCACTCACCAATGTAAAAACAGGTCTACCAGAAGAGTATGGACACTGTTTGGATTTCAGGAAGAATTATCCCCTAGAAGCAAACACAGAAATGATGTCAGAGTTCCACATTAGCCCACAGATGCCTAAATAGCCCATAGGATAGCAAAAATGCATTATATTTAAGGAGGGGGATAGATAACATACAATCACTGTATTCATAATTAACAAAAAAACAAAACAGAAAAGAAAGTTAATCTGAAGAAGAACCTCTGGAGAGTGTTAAGGGCTTCAAGGCTGACAGGATGGTTTGGTTGCTTTGCTCTGTTAAGGAAATGTGTCTCCTGCCACTTTCTCTACCCCGCTCTGCTTCTGCCTCACATACTTCTTGTTTTCTTCAACCTTTCCAGACTCTTCTGAGCTCAAGGTTTCTGGAAATGCTGCTTCATCAGTCTCTAAATCTCCCCCTCCTACACCCAGTTTCTTCACATTACCCAGGACCCTTATTCATCTTCACAACTTCAGACCAGAGGGCTGTCCT
This sequence comes from Macaca mulatta, assembly GCF_049350105.2. NCBI lineage: Eukaryota > Metazoa > Chordata > Mammalia > Primates > Cercopithecidae > Macaca > Macaca mulatta. The sequence continues at coordinate 50,263,387 of NC_133409.1, read as the reverse complement.
CTTTGAGTAACATAGTGCCCTGGGCATTCATGCATTTACTTCAATCCTAATTCTTGGTCATAGTAGGGTCACTTGTCTGGATAGCTCTTTATTCCTATCTCCCCAACTAGACTATAGGCTTCGTGATGTCAGGGTGCTCTCTGTCCCTGTCACCTCTATGACCCCATTACCTACCACTGTGTGTACTAAATATTTGTTGCATAAAAGTATTTTCAAACCAACTTTCTCTTTTCTTGACAAAAGTGTAGCCTTTACATTACTCTTAAGCCATGCAGTATTTTGAGGATATCATCTCAGAAACACAACAAAGGAAGAGAAAGGGGACTGATCTAAGACACCTGAAAAGAAGGAAGGTTAGATTTTCCACAGCAAAATAAGTGTTGGGGAAAAATCATTAAAAAGAAATGGGCAAATACATCCTCTGCATGCTCTCATTTCAAAGGATAGAAGGAATTGCTAGCAAAGAACTATTGCATCATACAATTCCCAGAACTGAGCAGAAGGGAATATCATGTGGATAGGTAAAGGCTGTCTGAATCAGGTAGGGGCAGAAGAGAATAAAGGCAAAACACAGCTCACAATTCATCTGTTTAGTACGAACACAACTTAGGGGTTTGTAACTCAGGAAATGCCTTTTCAGGGAAGTATGACTTAAACTTGAAAAATATGTTTAGTTTAGCTTCACTTATTTTTTATCTTTTCTTCATTCATTTAATTCTTGTGAGCCCCTGCTGTATACTAAATCCCGAGCTAGGTCCCAAAGATACAAGATTAACAGGACAAGAGCTGATGAAAAACTCATAATTAGGAAACTGGATGAACAACTATGAGACAATGTCGGAGTCCTGTGCCAAAATTGATTCAAATAAATAAATCATTGCATGGACTTGCCAGAGGGAAAGAGGAAATGGGAATGGGGCACTGGGCAGAGGCAGCGTTTAAGCTGAGACTTAGGGTGAAGGGAGTTTTTCTCTCCAACAAAGGGAGAAAACGCACTCGTAGAGAAGGAAGAGCATGTGCAAGGCAGAAGGGAGAGAGTGTGGCATGTTTGACAACAGAGGAACAGTTTTCGGTGGCTGGAATAGAGGATTCGTATTGTAGGCTGGCAACAGTGAGCCTGGGACAGAAGTTGGACTAGATCTCAAGAAGCCTTGGAAGTCACAGGTTTAAAATGTCTTTAAGATTAATGATTTTCCAAATCCTTAACACTAGCAGCTTCTTTCAGACAATCTTATATCATATCAAAGTCTAGCATATAAAGTAGAAAAAGACATAGCTTTTCCAGGGACCACCTGAGCCCCCACCTCCAACCTCCACACTTAGCCTAAGGTTCATCTTTAAAGCCAAGACCTTTGAAATCTACACTTGTGGACTGCCCAGTGTTGTGCAGGCAGAGCAGGGACCCAATAAATAAATCAACAAGTCACATGATTAAGTAAGGCATTCATTTAGTTCTTTAATTTTTGCTTTAGAGATTACTCTGAACGTCATGGCGAATGAATAGCAGATCAGGGAGCTGGTAGAGCAAAGGGCAGGCATCCAAGTGTGGCACAATGCTAGATGGAAGTATATTTTCCCTTTGTAAATATTCTCACAATATTTTCTACTCCCTTCCTTGCATTCCCCCCAATCTTTTGATCTCCAGTGCTCCAGGGGACAAAAATATCATTACCCCTAGAACAGAAGTTGCCTTCTGGCTTTCTGTCTATGGCTCCAGGCAAGAAGGAAAAGGTTCAAAGAGGAAAAATGAAGATACCTTCCCAAACCAAAAGGAAGCCTAAGATTAGAGCAGGGACACACCAAAGGTTTCACAGGTCTAAGTTGCATACCATTTACGGAATCTTTTTTTAAAAAATACAAAGTTGTGAATACAAAATTAAGGAAGAAAATTAATTGAGAAGGAGAAAAAAACACAACAAATTATATATTTTAAAGGCATTTAAAAATAGAAAGCAACATAAATACATAAATAAATTATAAATATTTTATTTATGAACTGCCCTACCCACCTATATGATACTATTTTTGCTTATGTTTATTAGCTGCATAGTCTTTGATAGCTTTTTCATGTGACAATTGTTAATTTTCTATAGAAAAGGTAGAAAATGTAGTCTTTCTTCTAGCAGAGCTCATTGAATTTTGATGCATTATTGTCTTTAGTTGTTATTTAAACTTCAAAAAATTTTCTTTCAGCTTTACAAATTATTTTGGTAATATCATGTTAATTTTTTGAATTGTCAAATTCAGGAAAACTTCTCTCAAGTTTCTTTTTTATGTGAGTTGTAAGATATCAGGTCATTTCAAGTTTTCTTTGACTGCGATCAATCTTAAATACCATTTCAATTAATAATACTCATTGACCAGTTTGCCATTGATGTCATCATTGTAGTATTGTATTATGCATTTATAATATGATCATTAAAGTCACTATTTCATCTTAAAGTGGCAAGAAATTTAAATATTTTTCTAATGTGTTCACTTCTCTTCGTTAATTGGATTATTAAATAATCCAGGAGCATATTCAGGAATTTCACTTATCCTTTTTACATACAGAGAATTTTTGGAATATTTAAGTAAATATTTAAAAGTCATTCATGAGGTTTTAGTGAAAACAGTAGCACACGATAATAACCAGTTGATCACATTTGTTGTAGATGCTATAATAATATAGTAATTTTTGGTATCTGGCTTACCTGATTTAATACTTTATAAGTTTTCCCATTATTTAATTCTAATGAATAAATTGGGATAATTAAGGCACATTTGGTCATTCATTTTGAAATTTTTTCCAAGCGTTCATACAAAAACAAATCAAATGTAGCATTTACTTAGTAATACGCATTATTTCAATAATTTTCATTACTTAAAGAACACTATTTTTCATTGTGTTCTCTGAAGGGGAAAGCCCTTCACTTAAAAATTTGATAGGAAGAATGACATCAGAAAAATGGCAAAATAAGATGTCTCTAGTTCCACACCCTTTACAGAAAGTTTATCTAGCAAGTATCTATAGACTGGAAGATCCTTTGAAAACCCCAACATTTGGCAACAAGCCTGAGACACCTACGTTTTCCATGGAACTGGTTGAAATTTTCATTAGAAGGATGAGGAAAACAGTCTCATATTGATTATGCTGCCTCATCCCTCTTCCAAGTCTACATGGTGCCAGATTGAGAGGAATTTCTTGGGCCTACAATTTCTACAAGGGGAAAAGAGAAGCTGAGGAAATCATCCAGTTTTCCTTGCATTCGAAGATGCTTTCTGGGCAGCTCACTCTAGTCTCATTTCATGGGAAACACTAGGAAAAATGGCATGAGTAGACCGGTGGAGTTACGTAGAAACAAAGAAAGAAGGCATAGTGACCAGTGCACAGATCTTGGTAGTACCTCTGTGTTCCTGTCAGCTATTCTTGCCAACCAGAGATATCTGAAAACCTCATAGCCCACCTACAAAACCGAGCTGATCCCCTTCAGAAGCATGGTGGGAAGTACAACCTAGCTTGAGTTCCTATACTACTAGTCTTCCTGCGTAGTCTCAGAGCCCTTCCTGATGACCACACCCAGGCAGGGAGACATGTACCTTCCCACATCTCAGGTAAGTGTATCAGAGAGACCAGCCTTACTTTAGCAGTCGAGCAGTGGCTCCACCCAGCCAAAAAGCCTGGCAATCACTCTGCCCAGGCAGAGAGACTCCCACTTTTATGGATTTCAGGAAAGCAGAGGGGCTAGGTCTGTTTGACTCAGGAAGTCAGGCAGTAGCTCCACGCAGCCAAGAAGCACTCCCAATACTCTTTCCAGGCAAAAAGACTTTCACCTCACTGATCTTAGAGAAGCAGAAGGGTTAAACCTGCTTGACCCAGTAGGTCAAACAGCCAGTGAACTCAGCCAAAAGCTCACCACACACATCTCCACCCTAACAGTGAGATAATCCTCAATCATGCATTTCTAAGGATCATAGCCTCTGATACTACCTATCCTGAGCAACAATTCTACCTATCCTCAAAGTCTAGCCTGCAGACCTGCACAACTGTAGATCCCAAAGAGCAGAATTACCCTGCCCAGAAATACATCTTGTGACCAATCTGATAAGAATCCCTCACAATTCCCAGCCAGCAGCTCCACTTGATAGCAATACCTAGCCAGTAACCTCAACAAACAGTGGAGCACAGTCAGTAGCCCAACCATCAGAACAAAGGCAGTGGGCCAGTCAACTGGAGAATTCACAACAAGCTCTCCCCGCCTGGTGTCATTACAAGCTGACCCTTCCAGAATCACAATCTGAACTAAATAATGAAAGTATATCCTCACCATAGAACCCCTGTAAAGGCTGGAAAAGGAGGCAGTCTCTTCACATGTACAGACAGCAACACAAGGACATAAGGATCACAAAATTCAGGGAATCTTGAAATCTCCAAAAGAAACTAATTAAGATCCAATAACAGACTCCAAAAAATGGGGAGCTATAAATAGTATTCATAAAGAGTTCAGTGAACCTCAAGAATATGCAGATAGAAAATTTAAATGAAATTTGAAGGCAATAGAAGAAAAAAAGTTAGAAGTTTGATAAAGAGCTAGAAACAATTAAAAAAAGAGCCAGATAGAAACCCTGGCAATGAAAAATACAGAGGCTAAACTGAAGCCTTTAGTTGAAAGCTTCAATGAAGACTTGATCAAGCAGAAGTAAGAGTCAGTGAGCTGGAAGACAGACACTTGAAATTACCTAGTCAGAGGAACAAAAAGACAAAAGAATGAAAGAGAATGGAGAAAGTCTGTGAGAATTATGAGACACCATCAGGAGACCAAACCTCCACATACTAAAAATCACGAAGAAGAAGAAAGAGAAAGGGGGCAAAAAAAATATCAAAAGAAATAATAGCCAAAAACTTTCCTAATCTGGGGATAGATGCCAACACCCAGGCACAGGAAGTGTAGAGGTCTCTAACCAATTGCAACCCAAAGAGGAGTACACCACAACACATAATAATCAAACTATCAAAAATCAAAGACAGGCTGGGCTTGGTGGCTCATGCCTGTAATCCCAGCACTTTGGGAGGCCGAAGAAGGTGGATCACAAGGTCAGGAGTTCAAGACCAGTCTGAGCAACATGGTGAAACCCCATCTCTACTAAAAATACAAAAATTAGCCAGGAGTGGTGTTGCGTGCCTGTAATCCCAGCTACTCAGGAGGCTGAGGTAGGAGAATTACTTGAATCTGGGAGGCAGAGTTTGCCGTGAGCTGAGATCATGCTGCCGCACTCCAACCTGGGTGACAGAGTGAGACTCCATCTCAAAAAAAAGAAAAAGAAAAAAAGTCTGAAATTAGTAAATAATAAGAAACACATCACATACACATACAAAGGAATTTGAATATGACTACCAGCAGATTTCTCAGCAAAACTCTGCATACCAATAAACAGTGAAATGACATATTCAAAGTGGTGAAAACAAATCCTACCAACAAAGAATACTTTATCCCTCAACTCTGTCTCTCAGAAAATAGGGAGAAATAAAAATTTTCCCAGACAAACAAAAGCTAAGAGAGTTTATCACCTTAAACCTGCCTAACAGGAATTACTAAAAGGAGTTATTCAAACTAAAACAAAAAGCTGCTAATTGATAATGTGAAACATGAAAGCACAAAATTCAATAATATAAATAAAACAGAGCCATATTCAGAGTACTCTAGAACTTTAAAGATAGCATGTAAGGCAATTGTGTCTCTAGTACAATGGTTACAAAACAAAACTATTAATAACCAACGCAGCTAAAATAAATTATCAAAGTATGCACATTGCAAAAAGGTGTAAATTATGACATAAAAACATAAAATGGAGGGGTGTAGAGTTGTATGCAGGCAAATTAGTTGTTATAAGCTTTAAATAAGCTGATATGAGTACAACATGGTCTATGCACACCTCATGGTAACCACAAAACAAAAATATTCTGTGGAAATACAGAACAAAAATAAAAAGGATTCAAAGCATACCACTAAAGAAAGTCATCAAACAATAAGGGAAGATGACATGACAGGAAGAAAGAATCAGCAAAAAATTAGAAAGTAATTTTCAAAAAGTAATAAGTTCTTACCTATCAATAATTACTTAAATGTAAATTGATTAAATTCTCAATATAAAGATATAGAGTGATTTAATGAATAAAAAAGTAAAATCCAACTATATGCTGCCTTCAGGAAAACTCACCTAAGTTTCATGGATACACATAGACTGAAAGTGAAGGGGTAGAAAAAGACATCCCACACAAATGGAAACCAAATAGAACAGTGAGAGCTATACTTGTATCAGATAAAATAGACTTTAAGTCAAAAACTGTAAAAAGAAACAAAGGAGAAAATTATATAATGATAAAACGGTCAATTCATCAAGAAGATATAACAATTTTAAATATATACACTTAACACTGAAGCACGCAAATATGTAAAGCAAACATTAAAGGATCTGAAAGCAGATATAAATTGCAATACTTTAATAGTGGAAAATTTTAATACCCCACTTTAAGCAAAAGACTGTTCACTCCAACAAAGACATTAATAAGGAAAGATTGGAATTTATCGTTTAGACCAAACAGACCTAAAAGACATATAAAGAACATTCTACTCAATAGCATCAGAGTATGTATTCTTCTCAAATGCACGTTGGCATGCCTCTGTTCCTTCTCTGACTTCCACCATGATTGTGAGGCCTCCCCAGCCATGTGGAATTGTGAGTCAATTAAACACCTTTCCTTTATAAATTACCCAGTCATTTGTATGTCTTTATTAGCAGCATGGACTAATGGACTAATACAGAAATTAAAGGCACAAATACACGGGAAGATATTTCACGTTCATGGATTGGAAGAATTAATATTTCTAAAACGTTTATAATACAAAGCAGATCTACAAATTCAATGCAACACCTATCAAAATTTCAATGTCATTTTTCATAGAAATAGAAAAAAAAATCCTAACATTTATATGGAGCCAAAAAAAAATTAATTAAATAAAACTAAAATACAGATAGCCAAGGCAATCATGAGAAAAAATAAACAAAGCCAGAGGTATCACTCTACCTGATTTCAAACCATACTACAGGCTATGGTAATTAAAGCTGCATTACTGGCAAAAAAAAAAAAAAATAGACACATTGACAAATGGAACAGAATATAGGGCCCAGAAATGAACCCATCCATTTTTGAACAATTGGTTTTTGACAAAGGTGCCAAGAATATGCAACAGGAAAATTATAGTCTCTTTAATAAATGGTGATGAGAAAGCTGGATATCCATGTGAAGAAGAAAGAAATTGAACCATTATCTCACTCCATTTACAAAATTCAACTAAAAATGGATTAAAGACATAAATATAAGGCAAGAAACTATCAACCTACTAGGAGAAAATAGAGAGGAAAAACTACATGACATAGATCTGTGTGATGATTTTTTTGAGTTTGACCCCAAAAGCACCAGCAATAGAAGCAACAAATAGATAAATGGGATTTCATCACACTGAAAACTTCTGCATAGTAATGGAAACAATTATCAGTATGCAGAGATAGCCTATGGAATGAGAGAAAATATTTTCAAGCCATAACTTTGATAGGGAGTTAATATTCAAAATATATAAGGAGCTCAAACAACTCAATAGCAAGAAAAAAAAATCAATGACAAGATTGCTACAAGGGACCTGAACAGACATTTTACGAGGGACCGCCATACAGTTTTGTATAATGCCTATGCTAATTGACATACCCCCCAACACGGTACAAGGTTGCTCTTTCTCTACCTCCTTGCCAACTATATGGAGGTCTCTCAATAAACTAAAAATAGAATTACCCTGTGGTCCAGCAATTCCACTTCTGGGTATTTGCACAAAATATTTGAAATCAGTTTGTTGAAGATATGTTTGCTCTCCATGTTAATTGCAACACTGTTCAAGTTATGGAATCAACCTAAGTGGCCATAGACAGATGAAAGAATAAAGAAAATGTGGCATATATACACAATGAAATACTATTCAGCCTTAAAAAAGAAGCAAATTCTGTCATCTGTGACAACATGGATAGAATTGGAGAATATTATGATGAGTAAAATAAACGAGGCACAGAAAGATGAATACCAGATGATCTCACTTGCATGTGGAATCTAAAATGATCAAATTTATAGAAGTAAAGAGTAGGATGGTGGCTACAGAGGCTGTTGGGTGCATAAAATAGGGAGATGATGATCAAAGGGTACAAAATCTCAGACAGGAGGAAATTTTTTATAGTTCTATTTCACACCATGGTAGATATAGTTAATACTAGAGTATTGTACTTTTCAAAATGCTAAGATAATAAATTCCAAATGTCCTCACCACAAATAAGTGTTATGCATGTGTTAACTGGCTTGATCTAATTATTCCACATTATGTTCATAAATCATAACATCCCTTTGTACCTTATAACATTGATACAATTATAAATTGCCAATTACAGTTAAAAAAATAGGCATAACCACTCTTCTAAATGTTTAAGAACAATACTAAACATTAATAATAAAACTGACTCTTCTCTGTTCTTCAAGGTAGTGTCTAGTGCATTTGTTTTTTATTGATATGTAATTCCAGTACCTGCTTGTTTGTGGAGTCTTCCTGACTTTCAGGAAGTTATGTATGCCTATTAAAACACGTTATCAATTACACAATATATACAACATCTTATCTTAGACTCACTAGCTGGGATCTCAAAACAGTTTGAACATTTTTCTTTTGGTGTTGTTCATAATACCAACTTTAAAGATATTTCTATTGTCCCTTGTATATTTGTTAAACTCTCTAATTATTATTGGCATCATAATTTGAAGAGGGAAACAAATTTCTTTTATGAAACAATGCTGGGGTACATTTATCAGGACAAACATGCCACTTATCAAAGTCAATTAATTTCTCCATAAAGCTGTTATTGAAATTCCATCATGCACTGGTAACTATAAAAATTATGTTTTTCTTTGCTATTACTTTCATTTTCCTTCTACTTTTTGTTCACAGCATGGGAGTCTATTCATTTCTTTACCTCTTCTGTTGTCATCCTTATTATCTGTTCATGTTTTTGTTTATCTATCATGATTTTTTTTATGATTTTGACCATCAGAATTCTTAGTTTCAGTTACAATAAAAGAGTTTTTGACATGTTACCAAATTTTGTCTTTTGTGCCAAATTATCTTTTGCCAAGATTGTCTTTTTATTATATTTTCTGGCTTCCATTAGAATATTCTCTTCCCATAGTATCTGGCTTTTTTTGTAGTTAATAATTCTGGATAGCAATGTACAAAATTAATTTGAATTTAAGGTATGTAAAAAAACAGTTCAAACTTATTTTTAGCCTACTGCCATATTGTCATGAGCTCTACAGTTGTGTAATAATAATTTTCTAATATTAAGTATATTAACATAATGACAAATATGTATAGCACATCATTGGACCACTTATTTTTTCAGGGTGTTTTGAAATGTTGGTGGTAATTTTGAATGTCAGTTCATCTGGGATCTCCAAATTACTTCAGGACAATATGCCTCGGATATACTAAGATATGAGCTCATTTGTTGGGAGGCATAAAACGTGATTTCGCACTTAGAAGAATTTAATATTTATGGCACTGCTATGTGGAAAGTATTTGTATTGCGCTACAAATACGAATATTCTGAGTAATAATATTTTCATGCTTTTAGCTTAAAAATAAAAATGTATGTGATATTTAAATAATTGCATATAATGGATTAACAAGTTTATTCCCTTTAGAGAATTTTTTGACTAATTATCAGCAAGAATTGCTTCAATGCTAAACATCTGATAACTGGAGGAATTTCCCATAGAATAGCTTCTGGCTCCAAACTTTTCAAACCTCATTTTTTCTTCATTACCCACATACTTCCAGTGCCTTAGGATCTGTTTATGTCACAATCAACCTCTGGTCCTGCACCACTGTTTTCAACACTGAGCCAGTCATGGGAGCATTTCTGGAAACCATTCCTATACTCATATGAAGAGCAATAATATAATCACACACAGAAGGCACTCAGCATGACCTCGGCAAACTAAATATTTCCTTGATTCAACTTCCATTTAGTACGATTTCCATAATGCCAGGAAACACTCTAAAGCCATCTAACATGAAAAGAAATCAGTGTACACATGCATGTGTCTTTATAATAGAGTGATTTCTATTTCTCTGGTTATATACCTAGTAATGGGATTGCTGGGTTGAATGGTATTTCTGTCTTCAGGTTTTTGAAGAATCACCACACTGTCTTCCACAATGGTTGAACTAATTTACACCCTCACCAATAGTGTATAAGCATTTCTTTTTCTCCACAACCTTGCCAGCATCTCTTAATTTTTTAACTTTTTATTAATAGCCATTCTGAATGGTGTAAGATGGTATCTCATTATGGTTTTGATTTGCGTTTCTGTAATGGTCAATGATATTGAGCTTTTTTCCATATGCTTATTGGCTGCATATATGTTTTCTTTTAAGAAATGTCTGCCAAGATGGCCAAATAGGAACAGCTCCAGTCTGCAGCTCCCAGCGAGACTGACACAGAAAAAAGGTGATTTCTGCATTTCCAACTGAGGTACCTGGTTCATCTCATTAGAACTGGTTGGACAGTGGGTGCAGTCCACGGAGGGTGAGTTGAAGCAGGATGGGATGTTGCCTCACCTGGGAAGCACAAGGGGTGGGGGATTTCCCTTTCCTTGCCAAGGGAAGCCATGACAGACTGCACCTGGAGAAACAGTACACTCCTGACCAAATACTGTACTTTTCCCACAGTCTTAGCAACTGGCAGACCAGGAGATACCCTCCCGTGCCTGGCTCAGGAGGTCCTACACCCATGGAGCCTTGCTCACTGCTAACATAGCAGTCTGAGATCAACCTGTGATGCTGCAGCTTGATGCGGAGAGGGGAGTCCACCATTGCTGAGGCTTGAGTACTCACAGTGTAAACAAAGAGGCCAGGAAGCACAAACAGGGTGGAGTCCACCGCAGCTCAGCAAGGCCTACTACTTCTATATATTTCACCTCTGGGGGCAGGGCATAGTAGAACAAAAGGCAGCAGACAGCTTCTGCAAACTTAAATGTCCCTGTCTGACAGCTCTGAAGAGAGTGGTGGTTCTCTCAGCATGGCGGTCGAGACTGCCTCCTCAAGTGAGTCCCTGACCCCCGTGTAGCCTGACTGGGAAACACCTCCCAGTAGGGGCCAACAGACACTTCAAACAGGCAGGTGCTCCTCTGAGATGAAGCTTCCCAAGGAAGGATCAGGCAGCAATATTTGCTGTTTTGCAGCCTCCACTGGTCAAACCCAGGCAAACAGGGTCTAGAGTGGACCTCCAGCAAACTCCAACAGACCTGCAGCTGAGGTGTCTGACTGTTAGAAGGAAAACTAACAAACAGAAAGGAATAGCATCAACATCAACAAAGAAGATATCTACACCAAAACTCCATCTGTAGGTCACCAACATCAAACACCAAAGGTGGATAAAACCACAAAGATGGGGAGAAACCAGAGCAGAAAAGCTGGAAATTCCAAAAAACAGAGCGCCGCTTATCCTCCAAAGGATCGCAGCTCCTCGACAGCAAGGGAACAAAACTGGATGGAGAATTAGTTTGATGAGTTGACAGAAGTAGGTTTCAGAAGGTTGGTAATAACAAACTTCTCCAAGCTAAAGGAGCATGTTCTAACCCATTGCAAGGCAGCTAAAAACCTTGAAAAAGTTAGATGAATGGCTAACTGGAATAAACACTGTAGAGAAGACCTTAAATGACTTAACAGAGCTGAGAACCATGGCACAAGAACTTCATGACACATGCACAAGCTTCAATAGCTGATTCGATCAAGTGAAAGAAAGGATATCAGTGATTGAAGATCAAATTAATGAAATAAAGCAAGAAGACAAGATTACAGTGAAAAGAAATGAACAAAGCCTCCAAGAAATATGGGACTATGTGAAAAGACCAAATATACGTTTGATTGGTGCACCAGAAAGTAACGGGGAGAATGGAATCAAGTAAGAAAACACTCTGCAGGATACTATCCAGGAGAATTTCCCTAACCTAGCAAGGTAGGCCAACATTCAAATTCAGGAAATACAGAGAACACCACAAAGATACTCCTCAAGAAGAGCAACCCCAAGGCACATATTTGTCAGATTCACCAAGGTTGAAATGAAGGAAAAAGTGTTAAGGGCAGCCAGAGAGAAAGGTAGAGTTGCCCACAAAGGGAAGGCCATCAGACTAACAGCAGAGCTCTTGGCAGAAACTCTACAAGCCAGAAGAGAGTGGGGGGCAACATACAACATTCTTAAAGGAAAGAGTTTTCAACCCAGAATCTCATATCCAGTCAAACTAAGCTTCATAAGTGAAGGAGAAATAAAATCCTTTACAGACAAGTAAATGCTGAGAGATTTTGTCACCACCAGGCCTGACTTACAAGAGCTCCTGAAGGAAGCACTAAACATAGAAAGGAACAACCAGTACCAGTCACTGCAAAAACATGCCGAATTGTAAAGACCATTGATGCTATGAAGAAACTGCATCAGTTAACAGGCAAAATAACCAACTAACATCAAAATGACAGGATCAAATTCAAACCTAACAATATTAACCTTAAAAGTGAACAGGTTAAATGCCCCAATTAAAAGACACAGACTGGCAAATTGGATAAAGAGCCAAGATCCATCAGTGTACTGCATTCAGAAGACCCATCTCACATGCAAAGACACATATAGGCTCAAAATAAAGGGATAGAGGAAGATCTACCAAGCAAATGGAAAGCAAAAAAAAAAAAAAAAAAAAAAAAAAGCAGGGGTTGCAATCCTAGTCTCTGATAAAACAGACTTTAAACCAATAAAGATCAAAAGAGACAAAGAAGGCCACTACATAATGGTAAAGGAATCAATGTAACAAGAAGAGCTAACTGTCCTAAGTATATATGCATCCAATACAAGAGCATCCAGATTTATAAAGCAAGTTCTTAAGACATACAAAGAGACTTAGACTCCCACACAGTAATAATGAGAGACTTTAACACCCCACTATTAATATTAGACAGATCAACGAGACAGAAGGTTAACAAGGATATTCAGGACTTGAGCTCAGCTCTGGACCAAGCAAACCTAATAGACATCTACAGAGCTCTACATCCCAAATCAACAGAATATACGTTCTTCGCAGCACCACATCACATTTACTCTAAAATTGACCACATATTTGGTAGTAAAACACTCCTCAGCAAATGTAAAAGAACAGAAATCACAACAAACTGTCTCTCACACCACACTGCAATCAAATTAGAACTCAAGATTAAGAAACTCACTCAAAACCACTCAACTACATGGAAACTGAACAACCTGCTTCTGAATGAATACAGGGTAAATAACGAAATGAAGGCAGAAATAAAGATGTGCTTTGAAACCAATGAGAACAAAGACACGATGTACCAGAATCTCTGGAACACATTTAAAGCAATGTGTAGAGGGAAATTTATAGTAATAAATGCCCACAAAAGAAAGCAAGAGAGATCTAAAATTGACACCCTAACATCACAATTAAAAGAACTAGAGAAGCAAGAGCAAACAAATTCAAAAGCTAGCAGAAGGCAAGACATAACTAAGATCAGAGCAGAAATGAAGGTGATAGAGACACAAAAAACCCTGCAAAATATCAATGAATCCAGGAGCAGTTTTTTTGAAAAGATCAACAAAATAGATAGACCGCTAGCAAGACTAATAAGGAAGAAAAGAGAAAAGAATCAAATAGATGCAATAAAAAATGACAAAGGAGATAACACCACAGATTCCACAAAAATACAAAACTACTATCAGAGAATACTATAAACACCTCTATGCAAATAAACTAGAAAATCTAGAAGAAATGGATAAATTCCTGGACACATACATCCTCCCAAGACTAAACCAGGAAGAAGTTGAATATCTGAATAGACCGATAATAGGTTCTGAAATTGAGGCAATAACTAATAGCCTACCAACCAAAAAAAGTCCAGGACCAGATGGATTCACAACCGAATTCTACCAAAGTTACAAAGAGGAGCTGGTACCATTCCTTCTGAAACTATTCCAATCAATAGGGAAAGAGGAAATCCTCCCTAACTCATTTTATGAGTCTAGCATCATCCTGATACCAAAGCCAGGTAGAGACACACTAAAACAAAAATAAATAAAAATAAAAAGTAATTGAATTTTAGGCCAATATCCCTGATGAATATTGACACAAAAATCCTCAATAAAATACTGGCAAACCAAATCCAGTAGCACATCAAAAACTTATCCACCACGGTCAAGTCGGCTTCATACCTGGGATGCAAGTCTGGTTCAACATACGCAACTCAATAAACATAATCCATCACACAGATAGAAGCAATGACAAAAACCACATGATTATCTCAATAGATGCAGAAAAGACCTTTGACAAAAGGCAACAGGGCTTTAACAAAATTCAACAGCCCTTCATGCTAACAACTCTCAATAAATTAGGTACTGATGGAATGTATCTCAAAATAATAAGAGCTATTCATAATAAACCTACAGCCAACATCATACTGAATGGACAAAAACTGGAAGTATTCCTTTCGTAAACCAGCACAAGACAAGGATGCCCTCTCTCACCTCTCCTATTCAACACAGTGTTGGAAGTTCTGGCTAGGGTAATCAGGCAAGAGAAAGAAATGAAGCATATTGGATTAGGAAAAGAAGAAGTCAAATTGTCTCTGTTTGCAGATGACATGATTGTATATTTAGAAAAACCTATCATCTCAGCCCAAAATCCCCTTAAGCTGATAAGCAACTTCAGCAAAGTCTCAGGATTCAAAATCAATGTGCAAAAATCACAAGCATTCCTATATACCAATAATAGACAAACAGACAAATCATGAGTGAACTCCCATTCACGATTACTACAAAGAGAATAAAATACCTAGGAATCCAACTTACAAGGGATGTGAAGGATCTCTTCAAGGAGAACCGCAAACCACTGCTCAACGAAATAAAAGAAGACACAAATGGAAGAACATTCCATGCTCATGGATAGGAAGAATGAATATCGTGAAAATGGCCATACTGCCCCAGGTAATTTATAGATTCAATGCTATCCCTATCAAGCTACCACTGACTTTCTTTACAGAAATGGAAAAAACTACTTTAAAGTTCATAAGGAACCAAAAAAAAGCCTGCATAGCCAAGACAATCCTAAGCAAAAAGTACAAAGCTGGAGGCATCACACTATCCTGATTTCAAACTATACTACAAGGCTACAGTAACCAAAACAGCATGGTACTGGTACCAAAACAAATATATAGATTAATGGAACAAAACATAGGGCTCAGAAATAACACCAAACATCTACAACCATCTGATCATTGACAAACCTGACAAAAATAAGCAATGGGGAAAGAATTCTCTATTTAACAAATGGTGCTGGGAAAACTGGCTAGCCATGTGTAGAAAGCTGAAACTGAATCCCTTCCTTACATCATATACAAAAATTAACTCAAGATGCATTAAAGACTTAAATGTAAGACCTAACACCACCATAAAAACCCTAGAAGAAAACCTAGGCAATACCATTCAGGACATAGGTATGGGCAAAGACTTCATGACTAAAATACAAAAAGCATTGGCAACAAAAGCCAAAATTGACAAATGGAATCTAATTAAACTAAAGAGCTCCTGCACAGCAAAAGAAACTATCATCAGAGTGAACAGGCAACCTACAGAATGGGAGAAAATCTTCACAATCTACCCATCTGACAAAGGGCTAATATCCAGAATCTACAAAGAACTTAAACAAATTTACAAGAAAAAAAAAAAAAAACATCAAAAAGTGGGCAAAGGATATGAACAGACACTCCTCAAAAGAAGACATTTATGCAGCCAATAGACATGTGAGAAAACACTCATTATCACTGGTCATCAGAGAAATACAAATAAAAACCACAATGAGATACTATCTCATGCCAGTTAGAATGATGATCATTAAAAAGTCAGGAAACAACAGATGCTGGAGAGGATGTGGAGAAATAAGAACACTTTTACACTGTTGATGGGAGTGTAAATTAGTTCAACCATTGTGGAAGACAGTGTGATGATTCCTCTAGGATCTAGAACTAGAAATACCATTTGACCCAGCAATCCAATTACTAGGTATATACCCAAAAGATTATAAATCATGCTACTATAAAGACACATGCACATGTATATTTATTGTGGCACTATTCACAATAGCAAAGACTTGGAACCAGCCCAAATGTCCATCAATGATAGACTGGATTAAGAAAATGTGACACATATACACCGTAGAATACTATGCAGCCATAAAAAAGGATGAGTTCATGTCCTTTGCAGGGAAGCTGGAAACCATCATTCTAAGCAAACTATCACAAGGACAGAAAAGGAAACACCATATGTTCTCACTCATAGGTGTTGAACAATGAGAACACATGGACATAGGGCAGGGAACATGTCAGGCAGTGGGGGTCTGGGGGAGGTATATCATTAGGAGAAATACCTAATGTAAATGACAGGTTGATGGGTGCAGCAAACCAACATGGCACATGTATACTTATGTAACAAGCCTGCACGTTGTGCACATGTACCCTAGAACTTAAAGTATAATAATAATATATATAAAAAGAAATGTCTGTTTTTGTCTTTTGCCCACTTTTTGTTTTTTCTTGTAAATTTAAAGTTCCTTATGGATGCTGGATATTAGACCTTTGTCAGATGCATAGTTTGCAAAAGTTTTCTCTCATTCTGTAGATTGTCTGTTTACTCTGCTGATAGTTTCTTTTGCTATGCAGAAGCTCTTTAATTTAATTAGATCCTATTTGTAAATTTGCTTTCATTGCCATTGCTTTTGTTGTCTTCATCTGATGAAATGTTTGCCTGTGCAGCACCATACACAATAGCAAAGACATGGAATCAACGTAAATGCCCATCAATGGCAGACTGGATAAAGAAAATGTGGTAGAGCCCATGAAATACTCTGCAGTCAAAACTAAAGAATGAGAACATGTCCTTTGCAGGGACATGGATGGAGCTGGAGACCATTATCCTTAGCAAATTAATCCAGGAACAGAAAACCAAATACCCCGTGTCTTCACTTATAAGTGGGAGATAAATGATGAGAACACATGGACACATAGAGTGGAAAAGCACACACTGGGGTCTATTGGAGGGTTGAGGTTGGGAGGAGGGAGAGGATCCAGAAAAATAACTAACGGGTACTAGTCTTAATACCTGGTTGATAAAGTAATTCATATAATAAACTCTCATGACACAAGTTTACCTATGTAACAAACCTGCTCATGTACCCATGAACTTAAAATACAAGTTAAAAAAAAAATAAAAAGAAATCAGGGTAGACATAGTGGTCTTTTGTAATCAAAAAATTTCACTTCTGAAAATTTTGTAAAACTAATCATGTGAATATATTGCTGGGCCCCATCCAATGACCTGAGAATGTCTTTTGCAAGCGAGGGGTCTTGAATCTAGTTTTATTAGCTTTATAATAGATTCACCTCACATCCAATGAATGTAAAATCAACAGGATCAGAAAATACAAGGAACAGACCCTGCCCAACAGATGACTTAGAAAAAAAGTACTAATAGTTGTGCCTAAGGAAGCTGACATCTTGGCATCAAAATATTTCCTCACCCACGTGAAACATGGAAGCCACATAGACACTGACTTCTCAGGACTTCAAAAACTTCAACAGTTGTGATCCTACAGAAAACTGGAGGGATCACCTTGAAGTTAGTCTTTTGTCATTACTATTGCTATTGCTACTGTTTTCTAATTAACTGGGAACTTCCTAGTCCCCTGGAATGACCAGCTTCTCTCTCATTAGCCTGACAAGAGGTGGATTCAGAGTGGACTATTTGACAACAAAGAAATGTAACATGTCTTGCATGCCCAGATTTGGGTTTATGACTGCAAATTCATGCCCATTATAATATCAGTATTCCATATGAAATACTTGTTATTTCTAAATGCCACCCCAATAAGCAGAGAGGGTAATAACAAATATATATCATTATAGACAAAGGCATGACACTAGCTAAGGAAGAGTATTAAGGACATTATTTTCACTGAGAATATCTTTTTGTTTTGAGACAGAGTTTCACGCTTTCACCCAGACTGCCATGCAGTGGCATGATCTCAGCTCACTGCAACCTCCACCTCCTGTGTTCAAGTGACTCTCCTGCCTCAGCCTCCTAGGTAGCTGGGATTATAGGTACCTGCCACCACAACCAGCTAATTTTTGTATTTTTTAGTAGAAATAGCTTTTCACCATACTGGCCAGGCTGATCTCGAATTCCTGACCTCAGGTGATCCACCCGCCTCAGCCTCCCAAAGTGCTAGGATTACACGCATGAGCCACCGTGCCCGGCCCATTGAGAATACTTTCAAAGGATAGTCCATGACACCCTTCAATATATGTATGCATAGTCTCCTTTTCATAACACTATAAAGAGTGACTTGCTTCTAGTTAAGTAGTTACATTTTGTTTTCATCAGTGTTAAGGCCAAATATCAGAGTGGAAATACTTTAATGGAAAAGAATAGTGTTCTGTCTTGCACTTGGGTTTCTTTAATGCTTCCTCCTGCCCCATAATCAGAAACCCATAGTTAGTCTTGTACCTCCACGAAAATTTCTGGATAGAATCATCATGTTTAAAATACTCCCTGGGTCTCCGACAAGCACTCAGAGAACAGTGAACATTGCACTCACAGCTTTTGCAAAGAACACTGGAAACTACTGTTACAGAAACTGCTGCCTGACAAATAATCAGGGATCTCATGAGTTTATCTCCTGGCACTAAATAAAAGAGAGATTCTGTGTTTCCTGACCAATCTGAAACACAAAATACTTTACGTTTTTGCAGCACTTGTGGAATAATTTCGATCTGCCACTAGTTTGACACTATGAATTAGTGTAACATTGGTTGAGAGAATGATGTATACACGTCACTCCAACTTCCTGGAGGAAAAACAAATTCTAGGTGCCTGAACAAAAATTGGTGGCACATGGAACAGGATGTCAGCAATGATCATTTTGAAATGTAAGTCCCAGTTCTATTGTGCCACAGGGTATAAAATGTGTTGATTTTCCCTTCAGGTTAAAAGAAAATCATGAGTGCCCTGTTATCATTTAAAGGATGATGACAATGTAATCTTTTCATCTCCCAGGGAGACCTGCCTCTAGCAGCTCTAAGAAGTCTGGGTTCTTATAAATGTTTTAGTTACTCTGAGCCTGTAATATTATGCTGCATAAACAGGGGCCTAGAATTAACTATCGATGCCCAGCAACTGAGGTAAGAGATAGCATGGGGTGGATCACTCTGCTCACCCTCACCTGCTATCACAGATGCCTCGGGCTGAAAAAGTGGAGCACAACTGGACCAATTTTTCTCAAAAAAAGAATGTTACTCACTTCTCTTTCAGGCTCATTAACTTGAGGTCAAGCTCCTCCACCAAGAAGGTATGAATTTGCATAGTTGGAGCTGGGTCATCTTGAAGTTATAATGCTATTCCAGTGCTCAAAGTGCACCATTTCTCAAGAACTAGGCAAAGTGGTTAAGAATGGCTTAGCCTGAGCTCAACCTGAGTTCTATCTCCTTGTGATTTTGTAAAAATGACTTGTTCTCTTGAGTCTCTACTTCTTCCTCCGTCCTATAGAGATAATGCCAGTACTTTCTTCTGACGTTAGGCAAGATAATATATGTAAAGTGCCTGACTCATAATAAACATTCAAACAAAATCGGGCTAATATTATGTTCAAACTCCAGATAGAAGTCGATTCAGTTTTCAGTTTTGAGTCATCCATTCAGTCATTCTAAATAATAGTCACAGCATATTCATTGAATATGCATTGAGCACCAACTCTGTGCGAGGTGCTAAAATGGGCACTGGGGATATAGCAATGGGCAAGCCACAGTCCTTGCTTACTGCCCTGCCCCAAAAGGCAAACTCAAGGCATGTCTGAGCAGGACAAACTCTTGACATGGTGTGTGCCTCGCTCAGACATAACGACTTCCTCAAGGAGACCTAAAAGGCAATCATCAGAAACAAACCACACACTTGAAATTATTCAGAGCCAAATAGATCAAACTGCTTTATTGATTTTTAAACACTGAAGACCAGAAAGATCATACTTCACATCAATAAATAAACACACCTTTTGAAGTCTTGAGGCATTTCCTCAAGAGTCTTCATTGTAAGGCTGGGTCCTGCGTCCGAGCACTATTTCAGAAGCACTGCAGACGTGCATTGCACCATGATGACATTAAACATGCAACTCACCAAATCACTCTGGATTCTGAATCTGTGACCCTCATTGTCATTCACTTTCCCAGGAGCTTAACTACAAAGAATCCATTCCCCATGCAGGCCCACATGCTGCCAATAACTTGGACATCCTTCCCTCAATTGACAAGTTTTCCTGAATGCCTACAATGTGTTAACTGATGTTCTAGATGTTGGAAATATGAGAGTGAATAAGATAGGTAAATTTTAAATCCTCTAGGAGCTTACATTCTGATTATCAGAAACAGTAGTTTTTCCATTCTTCATGGATCTGGCTATGGGACTCAGATGGTGGTATTAAAAAAAAAAAAAAAAAAAAAAAAAAAAAGCAAACACCGAAATACTGAATTATCCTATTTATCAACTCTTAAGATGCACTTTTTTTTTTTTCCCCACTTTGTAACCTCTCTGAAATCTAGGTACAATTTATAATCAGTGAATTCTGTAGTCACTGTTATTTGTGTCATAGTTTTATGAGGGAAAAAATACCTTGGTTATTCTAACAACAAGAAGCAAGCCTTTGCACACCGATTGCTGTTAACAGGTAAACCTCATTTCAGCAACTCAAAGTAATAAGTCTATTTCTCTCGCAGCCCAAAGCTAGTGTTCCTTTTTGAGTATCTCTCCCTCAAGTACTAATTCAGGGACTAGGTTCTCGAGGAATACCCTCCAATCAGGACTGTCAGAGTTTCTCTGTGGGTCTTTTCCTTTGTCCAGGCAGAAGGAAAATCATGTGGAAGGTCCTATACAGGAAGTTTCTGTGGGCCAGGCCACAAGTGGTCCACAGGACATTTACCAACGCTCCATTGGCCAGAACCCAGTTGCATGGCCATGCCTACATGCAAAGGAATCTGAGAAATAGGGTTCAGTTACAGGAATAGGAGGAAAGGAGATGAGTCTGTTGATCAGTGAGCTGATCTATTCCACCGGCATTTAAAATGATTCTCCATGCTTTGTCTCCTGTGTTTTCAGGAGCATGAAGTGCTTGGTGAAGTGTTTGCTGATATCATTTCAGCATTCTCTCCCTCTTTTTAAGGAGTGGAAGCCATCAGGTTTTTTTTACAGGAAAATAGCAACAAGGGTATTATCAGCGTTAGCAGGACAGCCCCGCTATGTGATCTTATCAAATCAGAAAGGGTCTTATTTTCCCTCCAAACATAAGATTTAAACCTGCAACTCAATCATTCAACCAATAAGTATTAATTTTCTAGTAGGAGCCATGTTTATCCTAGATTCTCTCAAAGATGCTGAAGACATGAAGAATTAATCAGTGATGTTCAGGAACTGGCAATATGGCCACAATTTAAAAACTGACTTACGTGAAACAACCAAGAAACAATTAGTTAAACTGTGCAATTTTACCTCTAAGTTAAAATTTGGTTTGAAGACAGAATGATTAGTGTAGGGTGAAAGAAATTATCTGCATCATTTCCAATGTGGGAAGGCTTGAGGTCACCTTCTAAGCAGCAGGCTCAGTCAGCTCTGAAGGCCATCTCTCTTCATTTCTCTCTTCTTTTTACTCTTTCTCTCTCACATATGGCACACCTAAGCAGGTAAGTTTCAAGATCTAGATCTGGACTAGGAATTAGAATTCTCCACTCCAGTCTAGTGCTATTCCAGCCACTACCAGAGCTCTGGATGGTGACATGTGCTTTCCCAAATGAATAAAGCGATGCTTCCTCTCCTATTTATTGTTTTTTGTGGGCTTTTTTCTTTCTTTCTTTCTTTTTTCTTTTTTTTGGTACCTAAACTTAATTGGCCAGAATCTTGGTAGGGAGGAGTTATAGATGGCACCTCCAAGCCCCTGATCATACTCACAGAAGTCTTCTTTCAAAAGATGTGGTTTGAGATGGGACTTTAGCTAAGAATACAGAAAGTGAGAGTGATAATGAGAAGCTAGATATTCCACAAGGGGGGTAGAACATGCAGAAAGATTTGGAAGCAGGAATGAGTGTGGTGTGGATGAAAAGTAGTGGAGAGCTTAGCCAGAGGAAAAGAACAAAATGTCTTGCCCATTTTTTTGGCTGAACCTTTAATAGAAAGTGCAATATCTGCTGCTGAGAGCAAGAATCAGGATCAGCTTCAAGAAGTCCACAAATCATTGTGTCTTTCAGACACAGAGCAGGAGGATGAAAAATAGGAAGCTTGTCTAATGGTTTGCACTTCCTAGTATGTTTTAAAGCACTTGTGTTTTCCTTCTCATTCACCCCTGAAAATAGCTTTCTGAGATGAGTGATTTTTTTGCAAATGAGGGATGGAAACACAAATACTTAGTGATTTGCCTGATTCTATATGGCTGATAATTAGGGTGACCACATTATTTATCTTCTAAACCAGTATATTTTTGAGAATGAAAGGGAGCAGTCTTAATAACTACAATGGAGAGCAGGTATAAATTGGGCCAATCCTGGGCACTCTGGGATCTATTTTCAAGCAGTACATGGGACACAGTATGAACTGAAGCATGGAACTCTAGTTCACAAATTTGATGTTCTTCCAACTATACTGGATCTGGTCTTTCAGTCCACTTGAAACTAAGAAATTCATGTGGAAAACAGTTCTTAGTTCATCCTAGAGTACTATATTTAAAATAAGCCTTTAATGATTGCAAATAATATGTTTGCAAAATTTTAACAAATCTCAGAAAATGTTCAATAAAAGTCAGAGGCATTTAATCCATACAAGTAAGATAAACTGGGCTTTAACTACAGGTAATTTAGTTTTATAGTGAAAACCAAGGGGAATACAGATTCAATCAATTCTGTTTTGCTCAGGAGAAATGAAATTAGGCGTAGGACTCCGTGCTGTGATCTGTGATTCATGCGAACAAAGGGAATCTGCCACCAAGGGGATATGTGTGATGGAGAGAGCTTTTCCCCTGGACTTGTGAATAAGAGGGACCATGTAATTTATCATCCAAACCAAAACACTTTTGAGAGTGAAAGGAGATTCGACTTACAGGTATTTCAGGAAAGCAAGTATAAATGTGTACCGCCACCTCAAGCAAACTGAGATGTGTGATCATTGCCTACAACAGGAGAAGGAGATTCTCTTTCTTATCTAGCCATGGCAAATTGTGCATAGGCAAAAACCAGGAGTCATGTCTACTTCACCAGTCCACCTTTATGTTTAGAAGAAAGTTTCAGTTAATGAGGGTTTTCCCAGAAGATGCACTAATTTATTTTCCTTAAATTAACATGGTATCCAGAAACTTCTCTGATTTCTATAATCGTATGAAGGACTCCAAAGCAATCAGAATTCCTGGAAATGTTTTTTATTGTAAATAATGCAAATGTTTAATTTATTTATTGGTAAATGTTTGCTTATTTGTATTATTAATAATAGATCTGCCCTATACTATAACAATGTTACATAAAACTGGCGTCTTCATTCAATAATAGTGCTGAATAATTCTTTAGAAATAAGTAACCAACTACTAAGGGAAATGACCAGTTGTTATATTAAACCAGTAGGCCTATT
Source organism: Macaca mulatta (assembly GCF_049350105.2). Classification (NCBI taxonomy): domain Eukaryota; kingdom Metazoa; phylum Chordata; class Mammalia; order Primates; family Cercopithecidae; genus Macaca; species Macaca mulatta. The sequence goes on along the minus strand of NC_133409.1, from coordinate 50,239,558 downwards.
TATCCCAGAGGTTAATCCAAACAACCTTGCATATAACCAAGCCCAAATCAGTACCTCCTTTCCTAGTCTTTCAGTTCCTTAAAAAAAAAAAAAAAGTGAAATTTTATTCAAAAGCCACTCAATAAAATATCAGCAGAGAACTGCTTGTAGAAGACACAATTAACTTTGATACTGTTACAACTGTAGAAACCGGGCATCCATTGTACATTTTTCTCAATACATTGTTCGCTTTGTTTTTTTGTTTGTTTTGTTTTGAGATGGAGTCTCGCTCTGTCGCCCAGGCTGGAATGCAGTGGCGCAATCTTGGGTCACTGCAACCTCCGCCTCCCGCCCAAGCTAATTTTTGTCTTTTTAGTAGGGACTGGGTTTCACCATGTTGGCCAGGTTCTTCTCGAACTCCTGGTCTCAAGTGATCCACCCACCTCGGCCTCCCAAAGTGCTGGGATTACAGGCATAAGCTACTGTGCCCAGCCTACATAGTTCACTTTGGTTAGATCATCCTGGAAGCCTGAAAATAGAAATCCCCTACCCGCAGAATGATTTTCAACCACAGTTGCTCCAACACAATTTCCTGGGTCTGATCATCCCAGGAAGAGGAACAAAGATCATTTGGGTCTCACTAATCACATTTCTAGTGTTATCTGGGGAGCAATCAGAGAGGCGAGCCTTTTGACTCCGTATGTGATCTGGGTCAGGTGTTATCATTGCCTGTGCTTCGTGTTGCCATTATGTACACACAAATGCTGCTCTGAATGTCTGCCACGATTACGTACCCCAGACATGCAGAGACTCAAATGCAGATAGGATAAGAAGATACAGAAATAACCCCAAAACACTCAGACTCAAGTATTTGCAGAATAACAAGATAGAGAAATAAGCCCAAATCAACACAACAGTAAAAATAGGGGCCCAGGACCTTTATTATAAGGATTATAGTAATAACAGGGGCCATCTTCATTCGTTGTGCTGATGTTTCTTGTAGCAACTGTAACTAGAAATGTTAGGCCATTGCTGGTTTTCTAAGAGGTTGACGTGAGGGACTCTCACTCATGGATCTACCACTTCTCCAGAAGCCAATAACCCAAGCAATTCTTCCCTCTGAATATACAGAGCAAGCATGTGATAGTGATTTTGCGTATACCAAAGGCACTCAAATGTTTATATTTGCAGAGATACTTCTTTGGTATGTATTCCAGTTACGTATGTGTTAAACCTTTGTTAATTTAGTAACATACAACTATGACAGTTTTATTATGCTCACAGATTTTGTAGGCAAGGACTTAGGAAAGTGCATAGTAAGGACAGCTTTTTTTCTGCCCTACATTGTCTGGAGCGTCAGCCAGAAAGACTTCCGAGGCTGAGAACTGGAGCAGCGAGGGTGAGGGGAGCCGCTTCCAAAGTGGCCTCTTCATTTGCATGGCTGGTGCATGGGCTAGGGTGAGTTGAAGGCTGGCTTGACTGGGACTGTGGACAGAACACCAACAAGTCATTCCTCCATGTAGTTTGAGTTTCTTGTGGCGCAGAGGCTAGGTTTTGAGTGGCAGCATACAAAAAAGAGAGCTCCAAGAGGACAGGTAAAAGCCACACAGCCTTTTCTGACCTAGCGTCAGGGACCACCACCTGACCCATGGCACTAGGGGTCAGAGAAATTACAAATCCAACCAGATCCACAGGGAAGGGATGTGGACCCCATCTGCTAGCAGGAGGAGTGGCGAAGAATTTTTAGGCCATGTTTAAACTGTCATGTACGATAGTAGCAAGCGGCCCTTTTTCCTTCACCCTTTTCATCAGAATTGCATTTGGGGGCTAACTATCAAAACCACAACAGTAACAGCTATAATGAGCTATATTTTTAAAATATGAAACAAGTTAAAAGATAATTTGTAAAATAAAAATAATATTGTTGCCGGGTAGTTTTGCCACTTTGAATGTGGTAATGGGTCTGAGAGGGCAAACAAGGAGTGGAGAAAATACTAAATTCAAATTACTTACTCAGGACAACAGTCAAGGCAAACCCATGCAGGACACAGCATAGGCCATTGCTGGACAGGTTTGTACTCTTTTTCTTGTCCACTCTGGTAACAGTGAAGGTTCAGGTGGTCAGAGCCTGAGCTGCTACAGACATTCCTCAGCTTCTCACCTAAACCCTATCTTTAGTCTTACAGTCAGCAGTCATTTGTCTCTGTTTCTCTTATACTAGTCTTTGGGTAAAAATGTGTTCTATGAAGATAGATAGTTACATGATTCCGGGAGACTGGATTGAGGGAACTGTGATTAGAGTCTTCTTCAGTCTTGCTGTCTGGGCCCCTGGAGTTGATAACCCTTTCGTACTTCATAGTACTTTGTTACTGCTTGAGGCAGTGGTTGTCTTAGTCAGAGTAGGTTGCTATAACAAATTGCCATAGACTTAATAAGTGTTTGGTTGGGTGGCTTAAATAGCAAACATTTATTTCCCACATTTCTAAAGGCTGGGAAGTCCAAGATCAAGCACTGTAGGGTGTCTGGTAAGGACACTCTTCTTGTTTGGAGAGGACATCTTCTTGTATCCTCCCATGGTGGAAAACAGAGAGACACTCCTCTTTCATGAGGGCACAAATTGCATCATGAGGTCCCCCCTTCATGATTGAATCAAACCTAATCACCTCCAGATACCATCACATTGGGGATTAGGGTTTCAGCATATATTTTGAGGGAACACAAATGTTCAATCCATAAGATTGGTGATGGTGGTATTTAGCCCAGTGTTTTAATGGTGGTAGAAGTGGTGGGTCCCCTTTTTCATGGTGGTTATAGATAAATATTCCAGAGAACTAAGGACCACTCTCTCGCCCACCCCACTTCCTTTGCTTTGCTACCCTCCTCTAACCAGGAAAACTCAATGCTGTTCTTGGTCCATATACATGGAGACCTAATGGAAGGAATCATAACTATGTATATTCATGATTCAAAAGTTTATGATTTCTATGAATTCCAGCTCTGGCCTTTGCTTTGCTTATTATCTTGTACAACAGTTTTCCTATCTCAACCTGTTTCTCTATTGTTTTCCTTTCTGAAAATTGGTGAGAAAAGTATTTTAAATGGTGGTTGTGTAGTTTAAGTGAAATTATACATGTAAAGTGCTTAGCATATTATAAATATGCAGGAAGTCAGTACATATTAACTGTTCTTAGCTACTATGACTCCAGTCCCAGCTGGAACTGATGATTTTAACTTTTCCCTCTCCCATTATACATAATCACAAGTTTGAAACTTTATTTCTCCCCTAGAGCCATATCATTTCATTGCTTCATCTCTGATTGCCTCTGAATTTACAGAGAGTATTTTTCTCTGAGGGTTACTCAGACATTCTCAAAGCTCACAATTGCCTTAGAGTCTTAGAGTCCTGAGTTGCAGGATGTAACTTCTCAACATCTCCTTTCTTCTCCACCCAAAATCCACTCCCTACATACACATAACATGGAGTGTGGCACATGAGAAGAGATGTTGGCCTGGCATTTTAAAGCTTACCCTCCTAACAGCCCTCATCAAGAGCTACCACTCCCCTGCCAGCATTCCCCTCAAAAGGGCCCATGTATGGTAGAGATGCTTTCTCAGTGATTCACACCACGGACACCTGGGAACCAGATCAGAACTTACTCTGCTGATACAGTCTCCTATTCAAACAGCAACACATCAGAGTCCACACATATCAAGGACAAGTAATGAACAAGATGATCCCTCAAAGCCATGCCAGCTCGAATTGCCCATGATGATAACATTTTTAATACTCATGAGCTATGGCCAGTGGTGCACTGGAGCCCAGTTGCACAGGTTTACAAGAGCCAGTTACTAACTTTTCAGGATTTTCATGAGTCAGTCATTAAATAAAGCCATTATTGAAGGTTAAATTATATATACTTATAATCAAATGAATTATTAAAAATATAACAATGTACAACTATTACGTATCCACAATAATTTAAAATAAAAAATTAAAAAGCAAAGATAACAAATACCCCCAAATTCCTCATATCCTAATTATTTAACTACATTTTCCTATTGTCTATGCCTTTGAGGTTCCTTATGTCTAGTATATCTGTATGGAAGGAATAATATATGCTGATGTGCTATTGTGTATCACTTCACAACTCTGCAATCAGTGATGTTATGTTGGTAGCTTTAAATTGGCCATGGTGGCTACCAATCAGAGCTTGATTTATGCTTTTTCTGATAGTCTAGACATGAGAATGTGATGACAAACATGTTAATAATGCAGATTAAACTTATATGTCTGGTACCATTACAATGTGAAGAGCACAAAAATATTGAGGACTATTCTCCCAGTATTTGAAGCAAACGAGTTGCTCACATCATTAACACACTAAAAATTCTGGCACACATATTTATTTTTTCATTTCACTTTTGTCTTACTCATTAATGCCTGTAAAAATATCAAACAACATTCATATCAGAACTACCTTCATTTATCAATTGCAACCACAGGTTGGCTACATAAGGATAACAATTTCAGCAAATATCAGCTACAGCATTCTATAAAAATCAATTTACAATAAAGAATATGTGTATTTTATTATTTTTGTCAGTTGTATGCTATACACAGGAATAAATATAATATACATATAAATAAATAAAATTTGTGATAAACTTTTGTACATATATGTATGTATACTTTGTTTGTTTCTTTGTTTTCAGAAAGCCTGTTGTGAAACATTTACTAGACACCACTGATGCAATGACATTTTCTACTAGTTCCTTATGGAAGAGTCAGACAAAGCTTAGAGAATGTGTAGAGGATTCCAGAATTCCCAAGGTATTGATCTTAACTTCTTCAAATACTTGTGATGGCCTCTTTGCTTTATAGCATGACTATGATGTAATGAAGCTGATTTGATAACAACAGCCTACAGCTCTTGCTTACCATAAGGAAGAAGCCCTGGTTTCAGGATACAATCAAAGCTCCAGGAGGCACCAGTTTCTCAGCATCTGCCTTTCTGCCTTCTTTTTGGTGAAGCATTAGGAAAAAGCAGCAAAGATTCTCTGCAGGATGTCCTAGGGAAAGAAGGTGCTGGATCTTCTGTCTCCCAATAACTCATTAGGCCAGACCCAGTGACACAAGCAGCTGTTCTTGCTCCCAATATGAGGACGCAAAGAATCTGTTAAGTTCCATCTGATCTGAGATCGTGTCTGATGTAAGCCCAAGGTACAAGAAGAACAGGGCTACAAGTGAGTGGACAAAGGTTCTCAGGTGCATCTGATCTCCTCAGTAACCTGGCCAACGTGAGTAATAACAACCCCTGGAGATGCAAAGGACAGCCCAGAATGATCCAGCAGTCAAATGAGATGGCAAACAAAAAGCCCGGGAAAGCTAAATTTATGTAATCAAAAAGAGGAGACCCAGAAGGACATGGGTCTATACATTCTTTCAAGGTGCCAATAAAAATACAAAAAGAGAATTGTTGGTAGCATGGGTTAGTGGGAAAAAATAGAGATAGCATTTGATGCAAAGAAAGAAAACCTTTGCTTTTGATTATGGAAAATACTTCAGGGATAAGTAATTCATAAACTGTCTTCTAAGGTAAATAGGTTAAGAGTCTTTTTTAATGAATATTAAATAATGGGTTAAAGGATTACATAACCCTAGGAAAATTATAATGTGGAACTTTCAAAGTGAATGATGCTTTTACAGGAAAAGTTTTAATATGATTCTATGCCAATAAGTTATATAAATATGTAAGCTAATATTAAAACTCTAACTTTATTTCATAGGCTCATTGGTCTATGATCATATTTTTCCTAAGGACATTGTTTGCACAATAGAAATCCGCATTTCCCGTTTCCTATTTCTCATGATGACAAGCTCATCGTATATGATTTCATTGAATCACCTAACTGGGAGTACAGACTGGATTTCATTATGATTGTTTGGGTTATAGGATATTAGATTTTTACTCAGTAACTACATATCTTAAAAGGAACACCATATTTAACAGCATGTACATTTACAATTTCTAAAATTGTGTGTTCCAGAAGACTCTCTGAAAGGTTATACCTATTTCTAAGACTTGCAAATAGGCACCTTGTTCCCAAATGGAAACGAGTAAAACATTTAATGATTTGTAAACAATTTGTTACAAATTAGCCTCTTGATTTTAATTTTGAATGTGAAAGTTATCATGAATTTCTTTAGGTAAAATGGTTCAGATTGAAAACATTTAAACCCAGGTTCTAGTTTCAGCTAAAATGAGAAATTTGTTTAATTCTCTCAACATACACAAGTAGAAGGCGTTGGAGAAGCAGGCCGGCACTTCACAGACCTTTCTATACCACAAACTGGAATGTTTGCGGAATATCAGTACCGTCCCTGCTGTAGTGGATGTAGTGGAGCTTGTCAGATGAACTTCCAGAGCCCATTCATTTGCCCTTTGTGACTTAAACCCCACCATCAAAACCAGAATGCTGCCTTTGCTATACAACCAGTCCTGGCATGAGAGAATTGACACTCTTTCTTAGCAATCCTTATTTAAATGTGTTCTTATTTTGTCTAAATCTTAGATAGCATGTTTTATACTTAATTATTTGGCTTTATCCACATGAGCTATGAAAAGAAAAATTATTTATTCTTTGCTTAACATGTCTTCCTGTATTTGAACTTCACCAATCTGTCTTTTCTGAAGAGGAATAGTGTGATGGTTAATTTCATGTGTCAACTTGAGTAAGAGGGGTGTTGTTTTTGGGTGTGCCTGTGAGAGTGTTTCTGGATGAGACCAGCATTTGAATGGGTACACTCAGTAAAGTACTTTCACAATGACATTTCAGTCAAGGATGGATAACATATACAATGATGGTCCCATAAGATTAAAATGCAGCTGAAAATTTCCTATTGCCTGGTGACATTGTAGCCATCATAAGGTCGTAGCACAATTGCTTTTCTAAAAACTTACTAAAAATAAAGTTGAATGTGAAACAGCCTCAGGCAGGTCCTTCAGGAGGAATTCCAGAAAAAGGCTTTGTTATAGGAGATGATAGCTCCATGTCTGTTACTGCCCTTGAAAACCTTCCAGTGGGGTAAGATGTGGAGGTGGAAGACAATGATATCAATGATTCTGAATCTGTGCATGCCTAGGCAAACATATGTGTTTGTGTTTTAGTTTTTAACAAAACAATTTTAAAGTAAAAAAAAAAAAAAAATTTAACTTAAAAATAGAAAAAAATAAGGCCAGGTGCGGTGGCTCACACCTGTAATCCCAGCACTTTGGGAGGCCGAGATGGTCAAATCACAAGGTCAGGAGATCAAGACCATCCTGGCTAATACAGTGAAACCCCGTCTTTACTAAAAAATACAAAAAATTAGCCGGGCGTGGTGGCGGGCCCCTGTAGTCCCAGCTAGGCAGGAGGCTGAGGTAGGAGAATGGCGTGAACCCGGGGAGCGGAGCTTGCAGTGAGCCGAGATCGCACCACTGTACTCCAGCCTTGGCGACAGAGTGAGAATCCATCTCAAAAAAAAAAAAAAGAAAAAGAAAAGAAAAGAAAAGAAAAAGAAAAAGAAAAAATAAGAATAAAAAATAGAAAAAAGAGAATAGGATATAAAGAAAGAAAATACAAACAGCTGTACGATGTGTTCATATTTTAAACTAAGTGTTATTACAAAAGAGTAAGAAAGTTAACAAAATTTGAAAAGTAAAAATGTTACAGTAAGCTAAGGTTAATTTATTATTGAATAAAGAAAACTTTTTTTAGAAATGCAGTATAGTTTAAGTGTACTGTGTTTATAAAGTCCACAGTAGTGTACAGTAATGTCCTAGGCCTTCTCACTCACGGACTCACTCAAAGCAACTTTCAGTCTTGCAAACTCCATTTATTGTAAGTGTTCTATAAGGTATACTATTTTTATCCTTTATAACTTTTTTTTCCTGTATCTTTTCTATATTTATATATGTTTAGATACATGAATACTTACACTTGTGCCACAATTGCCTACAACATTCAGTACAGTGACATGTTATACAGGTTTGCAGCCTAGGAACAATAGGTTATCCCATATAGCCTAGGAACAATAGGCTATCCCATATAGCCTAGGTGTGTAGTAGGCTATACCATCTAAGTTTGGGTAAGTACACTCTATAATGTTTGTGCAATGATGAAATTGTCTAACAATGCATTTCTCAGATAGTATCCTCATGGTTAAGCAATGCATGACTATAGATCATCCTCCCAAATGTGGGTGGGCATTGTCCAGTTCACTGAGGGCCTGAATACAGCAAATGGTAGAGGGTGAGGAATTTGCTCCTTTTTTCCTACCTGTCTGCTTGAGCTGAAACATCTCTTCTTCTCCTGCCTTTCAACTGTGATTTCCCATGATTAGTTTCCCAAGTTCTCAGGCCTTGGAACTCAGACTGAATTACACCAGCAGCTTGCCTGGATCTCCAGCTCGCAGATGGCAGATCATGAGATTTCTCAGCCTCCATAATGATGTGAGCCAATTCCTCATGATAAGTCTCCATATAGATAGATGGATAGATAGATGATAGACAGATGGATAGATAGATGATAGACAGATGGATAGATAGATGATAGACAGACATCATCTTGACAATTGCATGGGGTAGGCCTAACAGTCTCAGTGTGTGTACTGAGGACCATTTACAAAGCCTTCACTTCAGACATTTCCATGTTTCACAGAAGTCCTAAAGTTTAGTTGCTTAGGGACTTAATTTATTTCATGTGAGCCTAATATTAGTTGTGTCACTGTAAGTTAGAGCTTTAGACAACCTCAGAACCAGTCTCCAAACAGTGAATGTCAAAATTCTCTTTTAATTGTAAAATGTGGAATATCAACTCCCAATAAATTATTCAACTCACCACAGTTAAATTTTCTTTAAGCCCACAGGCGTTATCTACATGCAGGCACATGGCACATGGCACATGGCCAAGCCAAAGTTGAGCTATTAGGTTAGTGCAAAAGTAATTGCAATAATTGAAGATTTTGCCATTAATTTCAATGACAAAAACGCAATTCCTTTTGCACCAATCTAATAGATTAAGAGATCACTGAAAGCGACCTAAGATAAAACTTGAAATAAGTAGTTCCCCTGTATTCCTATTCACGGGAAGATAACGAACTTCTTCACAACTCCTAACAATGTGTAGTGAACAATGTAAAGTGAAATTCTAGCGAGGACCAAGGCCATGAGTCATTGTCTGAATTCCACCAAGCTATATTTGCAGTCTCAGAGAGGAGATGCCATACCGGCTAACCAAAAGGAACTGGTAAGCATCTAAGGCAAATGCTAGAAAAGTTTGTAGTGAGTATTCAAATCATCATTATTTAAAGCAGCAACAATCCCTTCCCATCTATTCAGAACACCTTTTATTTATTTAAGGTGTAACATGTTGAAGGAAGTCTGGTCATGAGGGCTTCTCAACAGCAATAAAATAAATTGATGTAAAGTTCTTTTCAAAAACTTTTTGGAAGAACATGTAACAGTACTTATTGAATACAACAGGCACAGTTGAGGGTACAGAGCAAAAAAAAAAAAAAAAAGGAATCTTTACTGTTTCTCATGTTTGCCTTTCCTTCTCTTTCTTGGGCAGATTTCATAGTTTCTCTGGTGCCTTTCACATAATAATAAACAGTATCATCTTTTAAGATAAACAGACTAGTTCTGTCTAACATCAAACTTCACTCTTAACCAATTTAAAGTTTTCTGCCTCCTGACCTGAGCCTGCAGAAAGGAAGGGACAGGCCCTGCCTCACCTCAGAACAATTTCTTCACCGTCCTCCTTCCTTCCTCCTTCCATCTCACTGTGCTACCTCTGGTGTTTGGGAGGAGGGGAAACAGAAGAAGAAAGAAGGAAGGAGGGCCAGATGCGGTGGCTCATGCCTGTAATCCCAACACTTTGGGAGGCCAAGGAGGGCGGACCATTTGAGGTCAGGAGTTCAAGACCAGCCTGGCCAATGTGGTGAAACTCCGTCTCTACCAAAAATATTTTTAAAATTAGCCAGACTTGGTGGTGTGCACCTATAATCCCAGCTACTCGGAAGGCTGAGGCACAAGAATCACTTGAACCCAGGAGGCAGAGTTTGCAGTGAGCTGAGATCGCGCCATTACACTCCAGTCTGGGCAAAGGGTGAGACTTTGTCTGAAAAAAAATAAAGAGAAAAAGAAGAAAAAGAAGGAAGGAGGGAAATGGCTCCCTTAACTAGTATCATAACAAACTATCCCCACAAAGTCCTCTGTTCCACTGTTGGTTCTTTCTTTCCTGGGTCAATTCCAAAAACCCTTTGGCCCCCTCTTTACAGAGACCTCTCACAGATAGTCTCTGTGACCTATGTAGTCTCTGGCTGGACCCCTAGCCAAACCCCTCATTCTTGCTGTCAGTGTTTGCCCCAGGTAAGCTCTCTCTGCTGGGGTCCTTCCTGGGATCAGACAGCCCATTGGAGTGGGACCCGTTTCAAGCCTGACCCTTACTTTGTTCTTCTTCTGGCTCTCAGGAAAATACCCAGCCCCTTTGTCTGCCAAATGAGAAAATGCAGGTGGCCCTCTCCTTTCATGTTGCCATCAGGGGCAATGTCAGCCAGCTTCTCGCCTTTGCCCTTTCCAGGTAAGAACCAGACACAATCTCTGAAACTCCAGCTTAGGAGGCATAGCTCAAGTTCTCCAAGAACCTTCTCTCCTTTCTTTGCTCTGATCCTAGGGTCATCCCCGAATAGCTCTCCAAGAACCTTCTCTCCATTCTTTGCTTTGATCCTAAGGTCATCCCCGAATGGCATGGGGCCCCCAAGTTTTGCATCCTAATGTACAGGGCATGAGAAGAAGACTGAGATGGCAGTCTCTTCCCTGGAAGACATCCCTCCCAACTTAAAGAGCATCCTTGTAGGCCCTCAGCTCCCTTCTTGGTGGGCTAGCAAGCAATCCAATACCATCCTCTCCCAGTGAGGGCAATACAGCCAGCCAGTCACTTATCTCAAGGAAATCCTCATCTTCTGGATACATCAAGCACCCTCTTTAGAACGTGGGGTATTTACCACTTATTGTTCTTAGTTCTGAGGCCTCAACCACAAGCAAACCAGCAAGAATAGTCTCATTTGCCATCCTGTTACAAAGGTTTGCTCGATTCAGGCCCACCTTCCATTGTCTATCCCTCCAGAGGATCTGCTCAGAGTCTGCATTCTCATCACGAGTCTCACCTTAATCTCCAATGACCTGAGGTTGAAAGCAATGTTTTTGAATGCCAGCCACATTCTTTCATGGCTGCTAGAAAGGCACCACAGGTCATAGCCGGCCTGTGGCACACTTACCAATCTGATTAAAAAAAAAATGTGGGGGAGTGTCCACTACCCTTAGCTTGAAAACAGAGCTACTTTCCTTAAAAATCTGGAAATATGCCCCAGCAATGCTGAGGCTGCTGGCAGAGGTGAAAAGACCAATTCCCAAAACATAAAATGGTGGGTAAAACAAACTTATCAAGTATTCGCCAAGGGAAATTCTACTTTCCATAGATGTATAATAAATACAAGAGGAAGGGAGAGAGACATATACAGTGGGGGAGGAAAGAGACTGGGCAATGGTAAAATGAGATTTTTGGAGGGAGGCAAAGTGAGGACTTTTTTAAAAAAACACAACTATCCTTAGACTTGATCAGAAAAGCTGAGTGAGGAAGGAAGTTGTGTGCACACCTGCTTAGGCAAGGCAATACTTTGAAAATAATGAGCCAGAATTTTTTCGGCCAGAAATGGAACTCACCAAAAGTAAAGTGGGAAATGTTTTAAATCTTGTTGATTATAATAAATACATTTACTTTCACGTAATTTGATTTTTTTTAAATAATTTCAAAGGCAGAGCAGAATTGGTTGATGGTGAACTGACCTAGCCTGAATACTATAGGTAAGGGTCTGACATCTGGGATGATTTTACTCAAACATTCTCAATGAAATCATGTATTGAATTCTCCAGTTGAGTTCCTACCACGTGCAAGGCACAGTATCAGTGGAGGAGATAATTAAGCAAAATACAAATGCTATAAACATCAGCTATGGAGAACTTGTAAAAAAGCTATTATATTAAGAATATTTAATATTTGCCTTATTGTCTTCAGAAATTTCCAGTTTCCTATTTAAGAAAAATTTCCAGCTTGCAACTTTACCTTCTGATCATTCTAAATCAAGAGCTTTTGAATATATTTAACACTTTTTTTTTAAAAGGAGCTGGAAAGGAAATGTAGAAATGAGATCAATAAATAGATTCAATAATTTACCATCAGAAGTTTCCTCAGAGCTGCCAGAAAATCCCTTGCAAAGTACACAATTAATATTTATGAGGGAGATATGTAGGTCTTACATCTGCCATTGGTTGGTAATTCACTTAATTTCTTTATGGTTCCATTTTCTTAGCACTATGATAGAATCAATCTACCCCACTCCCTTGAGTGAGGGGGTTGGGATTTGGTGTAAAAAAAAGTAAAGACTTGAAATTTTTAAAAATAATCTGGATTGGGTCATCCTTCCTGGATGGCAAAGATAAACCAGTTTGCACCTAGTAGAGGTTCTTGTAACTTGATCCAAGCTCAGGAAAGAGTCAAAGCCTCTTGCAATAATGATAGAGTTTATTATTCTTCAAGGTCAGGGTGACTATTCTTTCTCTGTATGATATTTGGCTGTACAGTCAATTGCCATATCCACGGGTTCCACATCCACAGATTCAACCAACCACAGATAGAAAGAGAGAGAGAGATTCTCAAGAAAGAGAGAGACAGAGAAACAAAGAAGGAAATGAAAGGAAAGGAAAGGAAAGGAAAGGAAAGGAAAGGAAAGGAAAGGAAAGGAAAGGAAAGGAAAGCAAAGGAAAGGAAAGGAAATAAAGGAAAGGAAAATAAAGGAAAAGAAAGTAAAGGGGGAGGGAGGGAGGAAGGAAGGGAGGAAGGAAGGAAGGAAGGAAGGAAGGAAGGAAAGAAGGAAGGAAGACAATATAATAATTTAAAAGAATACAAACAAAAAATACAATATAACAATTATTATGTAGTATTTATGTTGTATTAGGTATGATAAGTCATCTAGAGATGACTTAAAGTATGCAGGAGGATGTGCGTAGGTTATATAAGTTGACCAAAAAAGCCAGACTCTGTAAAATATTTGAAGAGACTTATTCTGTGCCAAATATGAGTGATCATGGCCCAGGACACAGCTTCAGGAGATCCTGAGAACATGTGACCCACGTGGTTGAGTTACAGATTGGTTTTATACATTTTAGGAAGACAAAAGTTAGAAGCAAAGACATAAATCCATACACGTAAAGTACACATTGGCCTGGAAGGGTGTGACGTGTCAAAGTGGTGTGGGAGATGAAGGTTTCTAGGTCGTAGGTGAGTTCAAAGACTTTCTGATTTGCAATTGGTGAAAGTTAAACTTTGCCTAGAGAGTTGAAGTCAGCTTAAAGAAATGCGTGAGTTAAGATAAGGGGAGCTGTAGAAGCCAAGTTTCTTGTTATGTAGATGAAGCTTGTAGGTAGCAGGCTTCAGAGAGAATAGATATAATAGATGGTAAATGTCTCTTTTTGAAACTTAAAATGTGTCAGACTGTTAGTTAAACCTCCTGGATCAGGAAAAGACCTAGAAAGGGAAGGAGATTCTCTACAGAATGCAAATTTCCCCTACAAGAGATGGCTTTACAGGGGCATTTCAAAAGACATTAGAGAAAATATATTTTAGGGTAAAATAATTTCCTCCAGAACCTGCTATCTTTCACATGATGCTGTACCGGAGTCAGGCTGGAGCTGGTTATCTTATTGCTACAAAGAGTCTGTTTTTCTTATGATCTTTATTTTAATGTTAGTCCTGGTCAGTTGTGCCTAACCTCCAAAGGGAAGAGGGTATAACAGGCAAGTCCAACCCTGTCTTCCTGTCATGGCCTGAATTAGTTTTTCAGATTTTCTTTAGGATTCTGTTGCCTAGGGGGTGGAAGAGTCCATTCAGTTGATTAGGAGCTTACAATTTTATTTTTTATTTATGTGTACAAATACTGTGCCATTTAATATCAGGAACTTGAGCATATAAGGACTTTTATATCCATGAGCTGTGGATACTGAGGGATGATGGTATTATCCAGGAGAAAGTAATTTTAACTGTGACAATGTGTTCTGGCATCTCAGGAAAACTTGTGAGGAAATTTCCCTGCCTATCTCTAGTGGGGAGACTAAAGAGGATTTGAAATTCCCATGTCCATCATCACTTGCAAGACTATAGCTTGTAGTCTCCCTCCTCAAAAACTAATGGCTGAGCAGAGACGAATCTCCAAAATTAGTGTCGTGCTAAAGTTTCAGGAGGGAGAAATGGTGGTAGAAGCATCTCCACCTGGAGACTAATGGAGATTCTCAAGGAAAGGTGTGGGGTTGCTAGAAAAGTTGTTGAAGGGGGAGGCAGCCTAGAAAGGAGAGGGGACTGAGACGAAAGTGTGCAAGAGTGGGGGTCTCATGTGGGTCACCCTACTCTGGAAGGCCAAGTTTTAGGTAAAGCTACAATCTCCTCTGAAGTCTGAACCTTTAGCAAAATTTGTTTCCAACTCCATCCTGATTGAGTATGTGTTGGGTTGGAGAAGACTCAGAAGGAATGGAAGGAGGAGGTGGTGCCCAGGGGAAAGACAATCACCTGTCACTTTTATTCCAGAGGTTTGATCACAGATAGTGAAACCACCTTTGCAAAATTATGACTGAGACAGTGAAAGATATCTAATTTAATGGACTCCATCTTGCTTCTAACCTCCAAGCTGTCCTTGTCCATTCCTAGGTGTAGGCTGAACTCACTTTGGGAGAAATTTAGTTTATACTGTATAGTTTAAAACAAAGACAATAACAGCCCTTTCCCAAAACAGACCTCCTTCTTGCCTGGGGACTAGATTGCCTTTGTAGGACTAACATCAGCCACAAGATTAGAAATTGTGGTTTAGGAGTCATGCGGCTGGAGGCTACAAGATTCTCACCCTCCATAAACTGCTCCTAAGATCAGTGCTTGAGATATTTTGCAGACCCTGCACTTGATGGATCAGCTGGCACCACTCAGATAGATAAACTGGCTCATCTGATCTTGTGGTCCCCACCCAGGAAGTGACTCAGCTCAAGAAGATAGCTTCAGCTCCCTATGATTTCATCTCTGACCAATCAGCATTCTTGGCTCACTGGCTTTCCCCCACCCACCAAGTTGTCCTTAAAAACTCTGCTCCCCAAATGCTCACGGAGACTGATTTGAGAAATAATAAAACTCCAATCTCCCACATAGCTGGCTCTGCATGAATTACTCTTTCTCTATTGCAATTCCCCTGTCTTGAGAAATCAACTATGTCTAAGCAGTGGGCAAGGTGAACCCATTGGGAGGTTACAATGGAATGAAGAAGGACCTCCTGCATCTCTACACTTACCTCACCCCAGTCCTGGGGATTTCTAGACAGAGCTGCCAGTGACCCGCGGAGTGGGGAGATACAGAGGCCTGCAACAGCAGAGAGACTTCACTGGCCCACATGGCTGTCTGCCTTAATTGAGTAAGGAACAGTCTTTAAGACTGGAAACAATAAATCTTCAAAAGTACACTGTGAGTATCCAATTCGACAATTTAAATGAAAATACTTTTCTATCTCTAAAGCACTATACAAATAAAAGTATTATTTTTTAAGTATGTACTATTAACTCAATTACATAGATCTTGACCCAAAGTGTCTGGTCTGTCCTTCTGTCTCTAATATCAAAGTAATTTTTTCAGTGCCTACATATTAGCATTCTGGGTTAAAAACCACCTTGAATCCAGTATAACCTCTCCATTGACTCTATTTACCACTTGGCTTATTCCCAAGGTAGGCTGGAACAGAGTGTGAATACACATCTGTAGCCTGGAGTACAAATAAGAAGGCATTGAAGTAATTCACTGAACTGTTTTGGAACATCTACTTTGTCTTAGGCAGTGTGGGAGGTATCAAAGAGAAGAAACAAAAAAAAAAAAACAATTTGTACTCTAAGGAGATCTAAATCTAGGGGAAGAGCTAGACAACAATTCACTGGAATTTAGGACAGGATGTGCTATGATAGGAGCCTCACTCTTCTTAGAGACAAATCAAAGAGAAGCATTATATTCTAAGGAGTTGGCCTGGTACATTAACAGTGGGGTTAGCATAATACCTTTTACAATATGCCTACAAAAAGGGAGTTTAAATTGATTGCCTAGTGATTCACACTGGCAGATCTCTAGATTTGTTGTGAACTCTGGGTTGCCAAGAATATAAACAAGAATATGGTGGGCTGTGGGGTGTGAGCAGTAGAATAATATACATGGAAATGCAGAGGACACATCTCAACCATATAGAAGTAGTATCAATGGTCAATTAGTGCCTGGGCTGTAAATCTTTCTACCACATTTGAATTCCAAGCTCTCCTCCCTAATCACTATGTGATCTCCAGCAAGCTAATTTAACATTTCTTGCTTCCATTTTCTCATTTGTAAACTGAGATTAATAAAAGTACCTACTTCAAAGAATAGTTTCAAGAATGAAAAAGAATATCCTTGAAAAACTCTTAAAACAACTCTGGCAAAAAGTGAGGGCTC
Organism: Macaca mulatta; assembly: GCF_049350105.2. Lineage (NCBI taxonomy): Eukaryota > Metazoa > Chordata > Mammalia > Primates > Cercopithecidae > Macaca > Macaca mulatta. Next base: position 50,222,977 of record NC_133409.1, on the reverse strand, counting down.
AGTAAATCCATTTTCAGTGTTATATTTTTCAGCTCCAGGGAAAGTTAAATGGCAAGAATTATTGGGAAGAAAATCAATTTCAAACAGGCAGGCCTCATGAAGTTTGCAATATCATGAACTGATAAGTCATTGAGAATCAGAATAGTGCTAATGCTGTTTTTTGTTTCCAGGCCTCCCTTCCACAGGCTAACCCTTCCTCAGCTATAGATCTGTTTGCTTTCACCCAGTCTTTGCCACTACTGTGCCTCAGCTCTTCTCCCAGATCCTGGGTCTATGGCTTCTTTCTTGGCTTCACTGCTGCTGACTTTCCAGTTTCTGTGGGTTCATGCTTCTTCCTCTCTGTGTGGCACTTAATTTCTGCTACTATCACCTACATATTGGTCTGTTTTCACACTGCTATAACGAACTACCTGAGACAGGGTAATTTATGAAGAAAAGAGGTTTAATTGACTCACAGTTCTGCTGGCTTAACAAGAAGGATGGCTAGGAGGCTTCAGGAAACTTACAATCACGGCAGAAAGCAATGGAGAAGCAAGGCAAAAGTCAAATCATCTGAAAATGTCTAGATTTTTTTTATGTATGTAAAGTAACATATTTTATGCACAATTGAATTCCTGTATCATGCCTAAATGCAAAACGAAAGAAAGAATACCTTTAGTTTAAACCCATGGAGGCTGCCCCAGGACAACCAATCCATTTATCATAGAATGAAACATCAATTAAGAGAGCCAAGAGAGCAAACTTATGCTCTCTTCCTGTTGAAATATTTCAGTACAACATGAAAATTCAACTGAGTTCAACTTTACATGCACACATATGCGAACAAGGTGGAGTATTCATTCTTCTCCCTTATGGTATGGACTATTATTGAATTTCTATTTTCTAAGCTAAATAATGGAATTTTTACTTTCTGAAAGAATATATGGAAGGAAAAACACTACCCATTTTTAAAAGAAAAATCTACATCTACTAAAGCCACCCTTGGTAAAAGAAAACAAAATTTTTATCTAACTGCCAGAACTATTCAGTAATTTTGAAATCTCAGAGTTCTGCAAATGGCAAGTTTACTGTGCTTTCTGGGTGACACACAGGTGATCTGTGTACTTGACGGTCCATGAGACCACTCACTTCGACAGTCACTAAGGGCCCCTTGCCAATGAGCTTGGTTTTCTCTATATGAATTGCCAACCCGCTCCTCAAACAACCAGTAAACGAAACCTTTAATCTTGGGATTGCTGAGAAAGATTTGATAAAATGTGTTTGATAAATATTTACTGAGTGTCTACTTTATGATAAGCAATATTCTGGTTCTGAGAATAAAGCAGAGAAGTACAAAATCTCCACCCCTGTGGAGTTTACATTCTACTTACAGGACACAGAGAATAATAAAATAAGTAAGTAAAATATATGAAATGTTAGATGAGATGAGTGCTATGAAGAGAATAAAGCAGGGAAGGAGGATAGGAAAACTTGAGCGAGAATGATTGCAAATCTTCATAAGGCTATCAGGGAAGAACCTACTTAGATAATATTATACTTGTGTAAAGACCTACCTGAAGTTGGTAAGAAAATGAGATGTGCATATTTGTGGAGACAGTATTCTGGGCAGAGAGAACTACAAGTACAGAGAGCCTTTATTAATTATTAATAAAATGAAAGCTATTCTTCATAAGGAGTTGTTTGAGATGAAAGAATCACATGCATACCCAAAAACAAAATCTGTTTACAAACCTGCTTCTCAAACTCTATAAAAATTTTTGCATCCTAAACATCAAAATACTAGGTGAATTTGGTTTTGGAAGTTTTGTTATCCTGCATCTATGTTTAACCAAAGAAAACTCAACTTGATAGAATACAGTAGGAAGCATAGTTGAAGAGTTAGTTATTGTATCTGTTAAATTTTTGACAAAATTTCCTACCTCAAAAAAATAGACCTTCTCAAATGGATGACTTACTCAGTTGGAATTTTCTGGCTTTTAATTTTAGAGGGAAGAAATAAATTAGGAGAAAATAAGCTCAGATTAATCATTAAAGGGGCAAAACTAAACTTTCAGATTATGCCTTTGGGTCTTTAATATTTATTCCAGTCTTTTGTGGTTTTTGTATTTGCAATTATAATTCTAGAAAATCAAAACTAATACTCATATGGAGGCATGGAAAAATTTCCGATGTTCAAGGAAAAATAAATTATCTTGATAGTATTGAATTTACTAAATAAGAAGTATATACATGCTGATATCAGAAAGCTCTCTAATGTTGATACATTAATAAACACTAGTATATTATATATTTATAAGCATATAAAATATCATAATCTGTATCACATCTCTTCGTGAGTCTCAGAAGAGCTAATCACAGATATTACTAAGGGTCTTAGTCAGTTTGGCTGCTATTATGATTACCATAGACTGGGTGACTTAAACAACAGAAATATATTTCTCACTGTCGTGGAGGATGGAAATTCAAGATCAGGGTGTTCTAATGATCTTGACCCATCATGGTCGGATTCTGGTGAGGGCCCTCTTCCAGGTTTGCAGATGATCACTTTCTCACTGTATCTCCACATAGCAAAGAGAAAGATCATCTGTTTCTCACATCTCTTCTTCTGAGAACACTAAGCCCATTCTGAGAGCTTCACTCTCATGACCTAATTACCTCCCAAAGGCTCCACCTCTCATACCATAGCATTGGGAGTGAGGATATCAACAGGTGACACAATCATTCAGTTCATGGCACTGAGATCCTGAATTCTAAGATGGTAGGGCCTTTTCTTCCTCCTCACAAAAACAGACTTGAGTCTCCAAGTGGTGGGATGAGGAAGCATCTCTGATGTTTGCCTCCTTCAGCAGATGGAAGAGTTCTACCTTTATCAAATGTAGGAACACAAACTCTTCTCCTCAGAACTCCAAGAGGTTTAGCAACCAAAATACTAGGATATGAACCTAAAAGTATTAGCTTTTCAGAAGGTGGCACAGTATGGATATCTATCTACCCTTCATACTAAATTGTGAACACAGAGCAGCCCCACTTTTGGAATATGATGGTGCGCCCTTCTTTATGGTGTCACTTAGCAGTATACTAGACCACATCTAAGATCCTTCGGCAGAAGAGAAGTGAATTCATAAAGTCTGCCAATTGTAATACACTGATGTATGAGGCAAGAGGAAAACATCTTTCAGCCTACTCTGAAATGGTGAGTTGCTTACTCTCCGAAGAATGAGAACCGAATTCTCCTTACAATTTTATTTCGCTAGAGTTTTACTATTGCCTGTTTACATTAAAAAAAAATAGTAAAGTCCCTTTGTTAAGCTTAAAATACCCTCAGAGAATTTTAATATACCATGTTTGATGTACCATTCACATAGGAAACTAAAATGACTAAGGTCAAGGTTACAAATAATTCAATCTTCAGAAAGTACTTCTTAACCACCTATTTTGTGCCAGAGCCTGTGCTAGGAACAGAAGCAGACTCTTCCTAAACAGAAGAGCCTAGGATAGAAACAGCTCCTCCCCTCATGGAGTCTATAGGCTCATCTAGGAGGATCTGGCAGAATGACTACAACTAAGATGAGGGGGTTGAAAATGCACAGGGTGCAATAATTACAAAACCTCAAGCACCTGACTTTCAGGGATGTCAGGAAAGGAGTTTCTTCTCAAAGTGCCAATTAACCTGATAGGTGAAGAATGAGCAGAAATTAATCTTGGCCTTAGGAGAATGGCGGAAGGAGTGTGCCAGGGAAAGAGGCTCCCAACAGAGGGATCAGCAGTTAGTGCCTTTCAAGCACCAAAGAGAATGTCTTTTGTGACTTGAACACTGTAAGAAGGGCAGCAGTCAGGTCCCGTAGGACTCCAGAGGCCCATGGAAGTTTCTGAACATCACTGTAAGAGTGCTGGGAGGCTTCAAGGGTTTTAAGCAGGAGAATTAAATGGCAGGTTTTAAAAGTTTGAAAGATTGCTTTGTGAGTGCGTTAGTCCATTTTCACACTGCTGATAAAGACATACCTGAGACTGGGTAATTTATAAAGAAAAAGATATTTAATGGACTCACAGTTCCACGTGTCTGCGGATGCCTCACAATCATGGTAGAAGCCAAAAGGCATGTCTTACTTGGTGGCAGACAAGACAGAATGAGAACCAAGCAAAAGGGGTTTCCTCTTATAAAACCGTCAGATCTTGTGAGACTTATTCACTACCATGAGAACAGTACAGGGGAATCCATCTCCATGATTCAACTATCTCCCACCAGGTCCCTCCCACAATACGTGGGAATTATGGGAGCTACAAATCAAGATGAGATTTGGGTGGGGATACAGCCAAACCACATCAGTGTGCAATCTGAAATTTGTCTTTAATGCTTACAGAAAACAAAAAGCATGAAATGCAGGCTCACGCCAGCCTCCATAAGAGAGGTTGGGTGCATATGGGTGCTCATGACAGGGCAGCCTTTCCTAGCTATTAGGAAAGCAACTTCTAAACATACGCTCTTGTAACTGCCCACAGAGTCATGGCTGGGCATTGCTCAATGTCTCACAAGAACAGATATCTTACTTGACCTTCATTGACATTGACTGGCAGTGTGGATATAATAAAATTCTCCTCAGAGGTTTTAATGGTCTGTTATATAGCTCAGGTCATAGCCCGTCTTGCTAATAACTTTGTCAAAAAGCAAGCACCAATATATCATCAAAAAGAATGTTTTCCTTTCCTTCAGTATTTGAGGGGTGCTGATTTCCTCCAAGCCCAGAGGCTAATGTTTGGTTGTGGCATTAATTAGAGAGCATGTTTGGGAACTTTATGCTGCACTCTGTTTAATATACTGTCTGAGGGAAGAGGTGATATTCTTTTTTTTTCCATTAAGCCCCAGTGCCTACTCCTGGATTCAGCAGGATACCAAAGAGCCTCGGGCTATTCCTGATTCAGTAATAATCCCAAAACTCAGCCAATAGTCTCTAACATGTGGCCTCAATCTGCATTTCCCAGATTCAAACCTGCTTGAGTCCATCTAGAACTCACTAGCCCGCCTTTCAGAACACCTAAGAAAAAGGTCTGTGTTTTGTCTTCCAAGGTATACATGTTCTAGGAAGGTGTTCACCAAGCTTGAGTTCTACATGTTCTCTTGGGGCCCAAGGTCAGGATGAGGCAGAGGATGGCTGAGTCCTTCCTTCATGGAACATGCCTCTTCACAGTCAGGGATCATGACAAAGACAGATCAAATTTAAAGTCTTTTTTGGCTCTGGGACTCCATTTTCACCTGGCCAGCCTCCCACCTTAGATATTTTTATGTTATCAGATCAGAGAGAAGAACTCTGAGTGATATCAGGACTTTCCAAAATGATCTTCACAGGAATCTGCTATACCGGATAAATGAAAAATCAACTCAAGAATAGGCTTCTCCCCAGGAGGATGAGAACCAAGGCCATTTAACAAATGAAGGTTGAAATGACACTTTGCAGTCACTTCTAAATTCACATCTTCATTCCACTCTTTTTTCCTCCTTTTATCCATCCATGACCTTACATTAAAAGAATGCACTGCCTTCGTGAAAGACCTCTGTTTTTTAAAAAATATATACTTTCTTAAAGAGTAATTTTAGATTTACAGGAAAATTGAAAAAAGAAACCACCAGAGAGTCCCCATATTCTCTTGAGCAACCGGCCTTCACCAATTTCCCCTATTGTTAACATCTTGCATTAGTACGATTCATTTATTACTTTCAGGAAATAATATTGATACATTATTATTAATTAAAATTCATAGATTACATTAGGATTTACTCTGTGTAGTAGAGTTCTACGGGTTTTGGCAAATGCATAATGTCATGTATCTACCATTATACTATGATATGAAATACTTTCACTGCTCTAAATCTCCTCTGTGCTTCATCAATCCTTCCCTCCATCCCTCCCTCTGAGACTTAGCAACCACTAATCTCTTTACTGTTTCCATAGTTTTCTCCTTTCCAGAATGTCATACAGTTTGAATCATACCCTATGAAGCCTCTTCAGATTGGTTTTGTTCACTGAGTAATAGACATCTAAGGTCTCTCCATGTCGTTTTGTCGCTTGATAGCTCATTTCCTGTTTTATTGTTGCATGGTATTCCATTCTATGAATGTACCATGGTTTGTATATCCATTCACCTATTGGAGGACATTTTGGTTGCTCCAAGTTTGGCAATTACAAACATTGGTGTGTGGGTTTCTGTATGGACCTATGTTTTCAGCTCATTTGGGTGAATACTTAGGATCACAAATTCTGAATCATATGGTAAGAACATGCCTTGCTTTGTAAGAAACTGCCAACCCATCTTCCAAAATGAATGTAACATTTTGCCTTCTTACCAGCAATGAATGAAAGCTCCTGCTGCTCCATATGCCGGCCAGTGTTTGATATTGTCAGTGTTTGGGATTTTTGGCATTTTAATAGGTGGGTAGTGATGTTTCCTTGTTGTTTTAATTTGGAATTCTCTAATGACATATGATGCAAAGTATCTTTTGATATACTTACTTGTTATCTGTATATCTTCTTTGGTGAGGTGTCTGTTCATATCTTTTGCCCATTTTTAATGGGATTTTTGTTTTCCTGTTGCCGAATTTTAAGGATTATTTGCATATTTGGATATCGGTCTTTTATCAGAAAGTGCTTTGCAAATATTTTCTCCAATTTGTCACTTAACTTTTCTTAGGAGTGTTTTTCACAGAGAAGACATAGAAGAACACACTGTCCTCAAGAAGGACCTATATCAAATTTAATTTCACACACTGTCAGTTCAAGGTAAGTTCGGTTAAGATGCTCAAGACACTTACTGCAGCAAAATCTAACTGAATATGTGTACATGAGCCCCTAGGGTGTGCCAATATGTTTACTTACATCAACTAGTAATGTTACAATACAACAGTTTTCCCAGGGCTCTGTACCTTCAAGGATTTCATACTTAAGTATTGAAAAGGAAAGTATAAGTGGGTATATAGAGACAACGGTAACGTCCTCAAAAATACAGAGAAAAGGGAGAAAATTGTTCCTTACGAGTTAGAAGAATATGAACAAAGCATTTATTAATTTAATAAGCTCTTACTCTATACTAAATAATAGGCTAAGTTTTGCTGATATCATACAAAATCCTCACATTCATGGAACTTACACTCTAGTGGGTGAAACAGACAATAAAAGAGACAAGACAACAGATGATAGTGACAAATGGTAAAGAGAAAAATAAAGCAGGAAAAGAAGATGAAGTGTTGGGGATAGGGTGAAATTTTAGCTAGAATAACAGGAAGTCCTTTAAAAAGTGGCTTTGGGAATGGGAAACGACCTGTAGGAAACGATCTCAGAGAGAGACCATTCCAGGCAGGAATTCCAGCAAGTGCAAAGGCTGGGCATGTCTGAACAACAGTGGGAAGGCCATTATGGCTGAAGCACAGACAACACAGAGAAGAGCGGTAGGGGATGCAGAGAAAGTTAGTGAGGTGCCAGGCTATCCCAGCCCTCAGAGGTCATTGAAAGGACTTTGGCTTTGAAATAAGGAGCCATTGCAAGCTCTTGAGCAGAGGAGCGACATTATCGGGATTATGTCTTCACAAGATCTGCCAACTGTGGAGAATAGACTGAAAGGGGGCAAAGGCAGAGGCAAGGCCCAATTAGAGACAATCAAAATAACCCAGGTGAGAATTGATGGTCAGCTGGTCTTGAGTGATGAGCATAAAGATAGTGAGAAGTAGTTAAATATTTTTCAGGCATTCTGTATTTGCCATCTGTGCTCTCACTTCACATTAGCAAATAACAAAATTAGTTAATAAACAAATACATAATTAAAATGTTGCTAATAGGCCCAGATTATGATATACAACTGCTAGATAACATAGTAGTAGGCTAACCCAAGGAATGGCCAAGGTTTCCAAACTCAATATTATGACCACCTGCCAGAACCTCTGACAGTCCTGTGTGGGTGAGGTAAGAGTTTTAGGAGTTTGGGTTTGGCCACAGAAGGCACCAGAGTGATAGACAGAGAATGTGGAAGTTGTGAGACTGCTGTGCAAGTGTCTGTGGGGCCATTCTCTCTCCAAAGTTTGATTATGCTTTCAGATAATCAAGCCCTCTCCTGGGCCATTTTGAGGTGATTGTTGTGTGTGCAATTTAGAGACAGGTCAAAGGCTTCAGGTATCACATAGATACTGTCAGTTTGGGCTTGGAGCCTGGAATCTTGGGAGAAAATGTAGGGTGTGGAAAACACAGTACCTTATTCCACTCCCTAGAAAACTGCATTATCTGGCCTTCTGGGACAGCCACGCACATCGTTTTTCATTTCTGTCTCTTTAATGCGATGAAAGTCTTTGCTCTGTGTGGAATCCATTTCTTTTACATCTTTTTCTCCTGAAACACATTGTTTCAATCATCCCCACTTTTAAAATGTCTCTTCTCAAAGTCAAAAGGGTGTTTTTCAGCTATCTCAGACAGAGAGTTTTCATGCCCTGCAGCTCTTATGAGACGGGAGAACTTTCTTCCATGTGTTGGGTCACTGAATACTCTCCCTGGCAGACCTAATCTAATCCAGTCCACTGAGGCCCTACACTAGTCAGCCAGTTGTCATCACTCATTAAAGAGATCATTTTAAAGTCATCTCATGAATGATTCACAGACATATCTCAGTGTCCTTCGTATTTCTGATGGCATTGGATCACAGAAGTAAATGTACTTGAAAAATATCCCAGGGCTAACCAGCAACTACTTCAATCAATATTTCCTATTTTAGTTGTCTTTGGCCCTGTCAGGGACCCTGAGTTCTTGAAGATTTTTCTCCCATTTCAAACAGTTTACTTCTTAGTAGATCATCCCTTCACCATTGTTTCCCTAAATCGCATGATTTCTGCTTTAATATTTCTGTGTTCCTGAATTGTATGGTACATCATTCCAAAGCTTTTACCTAAGATTAACATGTCATAATTGGCCATCATTAAAGACTTTTACAAAATAGTTCCTAAAAATATTTTTATTATTTTTTTATTATACTTTAAATTCTAGGGTATATGTGCACAACCTGCAGGTTTGTTACATATGTATACATGTGCCATGTTGGTGTGCTGCACCCATCAACTCGTTTTAAACTTTATCTTCAATTCTAAGGTCAATGAACCAAGCCCAGAAGGAGATGTTAGGCAACTGAAGAGAAATTCCTGAAAATCATGATCCACTGGGTTTCCATAAATTTTTGTTAGTCATAATCCAGAAGGCAAAATAATCATTTGGCATTAAGGTTGACAGCTTAATTTCAGCACTTTCTTCCAAGAATGACCTCAAGATTCTAGCCTGTGTATTTCTAATGCTGGAAGACAGCAGCAATTAGAAAGACCCTTCCTTTACTTGTTTTGAATTCCATACCTCTCAAAAAGCAACGCTACAATGAAAGTAACAGTGCCATCGGCTGCCATTTGTCAGGCTTCTGCTTGACTCAGCCTGGGCTGACAGAGGGGTTACCACTCCAGGTAATCCCTTCCAGCTTACCTGATTTCCAGTGCTAAAACGAAACAGTACAGGCCTTTGGTGTACTCTGCCTCAAATAAAAGTAAACATTTGCTTCCTGAACTAAATCTTTTTGATTTGGTCCTTGGTGTCTGGGATGGGTGCCAGGGCCAGAGAGAGAATAGACCGTGCCAGGGAGGCTCAGGTACTTTGCTCAGCAGTCTTTCCTCACCAGCACCGTCTGTGCTGTGATTCCAGAATGTGTGTTTGACAGTCTTTACAGGCGTGGCGGGACAAGCAAGAAATAAATGAAAAAAGAAGGATACAGTTTTATTAATATGCATTAAATATATAAACTATTTTGAATTATCAATACTGAGAGTATTCGTGAGCCCTTCTTTAGGGTATACTTATGTCAAATCTACAAAGAGAGTGAGATGGAACAAAATAATAACAAATGATTTTTTTTCCTTAAGTCAGCCAGCCAGGGATTTTCTGTCCCAGAATTAGATCTCTAGAATTATGGAGTTTTGGGCTGTAACTTTATCAACTAGACCAACAAGCTTTCCAGGTTCTATAGAAGTAGCTGGTAGAAAATAAGCTGGCATGACAGGTTAATAGTTTGTGAAAAATAAACACCCAACAAAGGGCTTAGGCTGCAGGAGGACAGCCACCACAGAGAGAGGCAATGGAGAAAAACAGGTAAGGATGGGAAGAGATTTAGTTAAAGAGGGCAATTTCTTCTATCATTGCTGAACCAAAAAGACAATTTGAATCTGTTAAAATAAAATTAATGGTTCCCTAATCGAAAGTTGCAATGTTTTAGGTTTCAATTGAACTTTCAATGCTTTGCTCACTGTTCTGACTCATCGCCTTCTCCTGCACTGAAACATGCTTCTAACATGGAACTAGAGTTTGGAGACAATTTCTTTATGCTGTGGTACTGTTAGTCTGGAGATTATTATGCACATGTGTCTGGTTAAAGAACAAACATTTGGGGTCAAAGTCAATCATATCTTTTTATACTCCCTCCAAATGAGTTCAACTGATGAGAAACTGAGAGTTAGCAGAGTTAAGTGATTGGTCTAAGTTTACACAGCCACTAAGAACCAGGATCAGACTTAAGGCTAGCTCTAGACGAGTTCAAGTCCCAAATGTAGCAGTGTGTCTTCTGCAAAGTCTGGTCAACCAATATCCTTTGGATGATAAGAGAGTGAATAAAGAAAAAAAAATTATAATAACTCTAAAACACTAACACTTTGAAAAGAGCCTTTCCATAATACCCAATTTCATTTTCCCATTTTTTAAAAAGATATGGGGATGGGGTCCAGGATTGGATAGAAGAGGAATAAACATTTCTTTTTATTTCACCAACAGCTAAGAGATCTCCTTTGGCAAGTCATTTAATCTCATTTGTTTTGGTTCTAAAGAAAATGAAGACACAGTACTGGACATTCTGTTACATTTCCCAATTAGTTTAAGAACCTCAGATGACCTGCACTGCATAAGAATAGTGACTGGAATTGAAGGCCATGCATTCCAAAATTCTTGATTATTTGTTTTTAAAATATATGAATAACTAGAGAAAGCAATCACAGGGTGTCACCTTTCCCACTTGAACTGATGCCTCTGTACTCACTGAAGGGTCTTAGCACAGAGACCCAGAGAAAGATCTAGAAGCCCACCTGCACCCTGACTCTTTTCCCAGTTTCCCCAAGAGATAAAATTTGGGGCCTGTTGAAAGACAGGCTGTCAGTCCTGACCCCTATACAAAACCTGAGTGAAAATGGCTGATGAGAAGAGAAGGACATTTGCTACCTAGACACAGAGAAATTTATGACCATTAATTCAATTATACTAAAGAAATGCTGATTGAGTGCCTCCTAAGTGGCAGGTACTGTGCTCTGTGCTATGTATACAGTTATGAACAAGATGAGGTTTTGCCCCCAGGAAGCTTACAGAAAAGTTGACTGAATCCCAGACTGACACAATGATGTCAACAGAATAGAATGAGGGCAAAAGGAGGAAGAAAAGAGTTCTGCTGGCTGGGCATGGTGGCTCACACCTGTAATTCTAGCACTTTGGGAGGCTAGGCAGGTGGATTGCCTGAGGTCAGGAGCTTGAGACCACCTAGCTAGCATGGCGAAACCCTGTTTCTACTAAAAATACAAAAATTAATTGGGCATGGTGGCAGGTGCTTGTAATCCCAGCTACTCTGGAGGCTGAGGTAGGAGAATCACTTGAACCCGGGGGCTGGAGGTTGCGGTAAGCCAAGATCACGCCACTTTACTCCAGCCTGGGTGTAAGAGTGAAACTCTGTCTCAAAAAAAAAAAAAAAAAAAAAAAAAAAAAAAAAAAAGAGTTCTGCTAGAGAAGAGAACATCCTGAGACTTGAAAGGTGAGCAGTGAGTAGGAAAAAGACAGAGAAGCATTGGGGACAGCATGTACAAAGGGTTGGCAGCATGAAACACACCGTAGATTTGAGGAAAAACAAATAATTCCATGACAATAAAAAGATCTGGGTAGTATTGAGGAGAAAGGACACAAAGCAGTGTCTGAAGAGGTAACTTTGAGGAGGGGAACAGAGATGATATGATGAAAGACTTACCAGCCTGGTAAGAAACATAAGTTTTAATATGAAAGCCATAGGAATTAAAGATATTTCGTCAGCAAAGGGCATACAAAAACATTTGGCCTGGCAGAGTTGTGGAAACAGAGTGTAGTAATTGTACAGGCAGGTTTTGGGGCCAAGACTGAGACTGTAATAGAAGGGATTGAAAAGTGTGGGCTAGACATCAAGATGTTAAAATTTACATGATTTGGAAATCATTTGAATATGGGTAGATGGAGGAAAAGTAAATTAGATAGGTGAGAGTTCATGCCAGGTGCCTGGCTTGGATAGCAAAGTGATAGATGGGGCCAGTCACCAAGCTAAACAAGACATTTGTTTATTGGCTTATACGCATGTGTGCTGGGATGAGATAATGAGCATTAGATACATCGTGTGTATGGTGCCAGTGGAATGGAAATCTGAGTGAAGATGTCCAAGGTCTTGAACACACAGAGGCCCAGGTTATTATGGGTCTGCAGTTAAAACTTTAAGATTAGGTGATATCATTTAGGGAGAAAATATAGAGTAAAAGGATCAAAGTCCAAAGACAAAATGCTCAGAAATAAACATAAACAAAGTATCAAAAAAGAAGAAAGATATCCAGGGGAGAAGGGTGATATGGCTTGGCTGTGTCTCCACCCAGATCTCATCTTTAATTATAACTCCCACAATTCCCATGTGTCATGGAAAGGTAATTGAATCAGGGGGCAGGTCTTTCTTGTGCTGTTCTCGTGGTAGTGAATAAATCTCATGAGATCTGATGGTTTTATAAAGAGGAGTTCCCCTAAGCAAGCGCTCTCTCTCTTTGCCTGCTGCCATCCATGTAAGATGTGACTTCCTCCTCCTTGCCTTCTACCATGGTTGTGAGGCCTCCCCAGCCACACGGAACTGTACGTCCATTAAACCTCTTTCTTTTCTAAATTGCCCAGTCTTGGGTATGTCTTTAACAGCAGCATGAAAATGGACTAATACAGAGGGTATCCTAGAAGCCAAAGGAGAAAAGGATCTACAGGAGGAAGGGACCCTCAACATTATCAAATCTCACAGAGCAGATGAGAAAACAGCAATGTGTCTGTCAATTGGAAAGTGTGAACATACATTTCTAGGAATGTGAGGAGTTGATGGGCTCTGAATAAATGAAAGCAGAAAGTGCAGACTACTTTTTCAATATTCTTGGTTGCAATGGGGTACCTTGATATAGGGCTTTGACTGAAGAAATATAGAGGCCTAGCAGAGGAGTTCATTTACAATGAGAGCAGCTTTCTCATGTTCACAAGGTGTTGAGAAGTCAGTGAAGAGGAAAAAGTTTAAAAATACCAAAGAGTAGTAAATATAGAAGTGATGGGAGAGGATGAATGAGCTTGAGATCAGCTGTAAATTGAAGCTTCTTTCTCTAAGGCTACAGAGGAAGAAGTGAAGATGTGAGTGAGCCTGGAGTTCATCCCGCTTCAACTTCAGTTATCTTTGGGACGTGGAAAACAGCCTCACAGCTATGAGAAGAAAGTGCAAGGGTGGAATGAGGAACTTGATCACAGCAGTTAAAATCCATGATACTTCTGGGGTGAATGGCAAAGGAAACTGACCAGAGGCAGACAAAGTTCTTGTTCAGCAGTTTAAATGGCTCATCTGAAGCCAAAGACCATTAAAAACGATCCTGGTACCAAGGATCCAGATGTGTTATTTTCTCTACTATTCATTAATTCATCTGTAGAAGGAGAAAGAAAACCAGTTAGATTAGATTGACTACAAGATTTGTGTGGTAGAAAAATGGAGGAAACCATTGAAAACATAGGGAAGAACTGATTGAAGTAACAAATTTTGAAGTCTGCTCTGAAGAGGGAAGAATGTTAAATCATAAAAAGAACAAACAAGGAGAAAAAAAGAAAGGATTGAGGAACTAGAAATCTTAGTGATGGTGAAGAACAGGGAAGTGTACGGACATGTAACATGCAGGAGGAATGGGATGAGTTCATAAAAGGAACTTTACTTTTGGTTCACACTTGCCCTTTAACCTTACTGGGTAGGGGCAGAGGGTAGAATGTCTTCTGTTTCTGAATGATCAGGTTCTCAACTCCCGCTCTGGCCCTTTTCAGGTAGCAAAAAGTTCTTCAGATCTTTTACTTCACAAACAATTCAGTAATAAAAATTATCTGATTCAACATTAACCCACCATTCAATCCAGCTTGGAAGATAAGCCCTATCACCCTATCCCCTGCTCACCTTAGGTTAGGGCCAGGCATAGGTAGGCTGCCTGCCACTTGGGGAGGAGGATGGTTTCTTCTCCCCACTGAACTAATATTTCAGACTTTGACAGAATGGAAGCAGAGGGTGGGAGGAGAGGTAAGGGGGACTCGAAAGTTCTTCACTACTGCTACTTTAACTTGCCTTCATTCTCTCTGAATCTAGCAAATATTTAAAGCTGATTCTTATCTCCAAGGGCTATTTCGTGCCTTTGTTAGAGACTCTCCTTTAGGGACCTCCTGACTGCAATTATCTTGATTCACAGAGTCAGCTTCTCTAGCTAACCATCCCTGATTCACTCAGTTTCTGTCCTTGCTTTTTGTTGCTTGGCCCCTTATCTGGCAAGTCAGAGCCATCTTTAGAGAAGAAAAGAGAGAAAAAATGTGTGTGTGTACGTGTATATATACACATTCATACACACTCACCCCCATATGTGTGTGTTTATATGTAATAAATGTATATGTATATCTGTTTTATACATATACACTTGCATATTTAATTTCTTCCTTTGGATTTCAGTCACTGTCCAGTATCAGTTCTTTCAGCCTGAAAGAGTTTCTTAAGTACTTCAAGTAGGACGATCTGCCAGTAACTAATTCCCTCAGTTTTTGTTTATCTTGGAATGTCTTTGTTTCACCTTCAATTTTTAAAAAAGAATGAACAGGGAGAAAATACATCATTGAATACATCATTGGGTATAGGATCTTTGGTGAATAGTTTTGCTACATTCGGCAGTTTGAATACATCATTCCACTGCCGTCTGTACCCCATTGTTTTGAAGGAGAAGTCAATCATTCATTGTTTGTCATTCCCTTGTATATAATGAGTCACTTTTTCTTGCTGTTTTCAGTATTTTATCTTTATTTTTAACATTCATCAATTTCACTATGATGTCTAGAAGTGGGTCTTTTTTGTTTATTTTACTTGGTATTTGTTCAGCTTCTTGGATTTGTAAATTTTTTCATTAAATTTGAGAAGTTTCCAGCCATTTACTTTTTCTTTTTCTTTCCTTTTCTTTTTTTTTTTTTTTTTTTTGACAGGGTCTGACTGCTTCCCAGGCTGGAGTGCAATGGCACAATCTTGGCTCACTACAACCTCCATGTATGGGGCTCAAGCAATCCTCCCACCTCAGCTTCCTGAGTAGCTGGGACTATAGGCACATGCCACTATGGCTGGCTAATTTTTGTAGGGGTTTTTTTGGTTTTTTTGTTTGTTTGTTTTTGTTTTTTTTGGTAGAGACAGGGTTTCATCATGTTGCCCAAGCTGGTCTCAAACTCGTGGTGTCAGGTAATCCACCCACCTCAATCTTCCAAAATGCTGAGATTACAGGCATGAGCCAGTGTGCCTGGCTACCATTATTTCTGAAAACATTTTTTCTTTATTTCCTCTCTTTCTATAAGACCTATTATTGTATAGATACACTTGATGTTGCCCCTCAGGACTCTAATACTCTGTTAATTTGTCTTCTCTCTTTTTTCCCTCTGTTCTTCAGATTTATCCAGCTTCAAGTTTGCTATTGTTTCTTTTGCCATCTCAAATGTGCTCTTGAGTCCATCTAGTGAATATCTTGTTTCAGTTATTGATCTTTTCAACTCTAGAATTTTTATTGGACTTTTTAGAGCCTCTATTTCTCTCATGAGGTTCCTTTTTATTGAGTCATTATCACAATATTTTTCTTTACTTCTTTGAGCATATCTATGAGAGATGCCTTGAAGCATTTTTCTGCTAAAGCTTACACTTAGACCTATTCTGAGTCTGTTTTTATAAACTGTGTTTTGGGTTTTATTTTAGTATGAATCACACTTCTCTGTTTCTGTGTGTGTCTCATAATTGTAACAACTGTAGATTCTGTTTTATTTTTCCAAGTGTTGCTTTTTTAATAATTTGCTTGGACATAAAATCCACCGTCTGTCTCCCCAACAATATGTACCTACTGATGTCTCCATTCTGTATTCTTTTCTTTTTATTTTTCTATTTTACCCTGGCTTCCTAGGTGTTACTCCTATAACTGCAGTTTAGTAGTCAGCCAATAATGTAGAGTAGGTTGTGTTCAAACCCCTCAAGCCCATAAGTTTTCCTCCTTCTGTTCATTGATCTGTATATGGGCTGGGAAGTACATTCCAAGTTACAGCAAGTTTTCAAGTTTCCCTTAACTTATACTTTATGCTAGGAAAAAGCTAGGATAAATGTAGTTTCCCAGTAAGCAAAGGATATATGAAAAGTATATCTTAGGACTTTCATAGCTCTTCCTCTTCAAGACCTTCTTGTTAATTTTTTTGTTTTTCTTTTTTTATGAGACGGAGTCTTGCTCTGTCACAGAGGCTGGAGTGCAGTGGCACGATCTTGGCTCACTGCAAACTCTGCCTCCTGGGTTCACACCATTCTCCTGCCTCAGTCTCCCAAGTAGCTGGGACTACAGGCGTCCGCCACCACACCTGGCTAATATTTTGTTATTTTTAGTAGAGACGGGGTTTCACCATGTTAGCCAGGATGGTCTCGGTCTCCTGACCTCGTGATCCACCTGCCTCAGCCTCCCAAAGTGCTGGGATTACAGGTGTGAGCCACCATGCCCAGCCATCTTGTTAAATTTTTACTAGTTCACTGCTCACCCTAACCAGGACCACAAATCTAGACAAGCAAAGCTACAGGTCCTCCCTATTTATATTCTACTAAGTTCTTTACTTTTAGCCGACATAGCTATGGGGTTTTGTCTTTTTCCTCAAATTGATTCTTTCCCCTCTGGCAATAAAGTTGCTGGGTTTTGTAGACAGCCCCACCCTGGTAAAACTATACTTCTTGTCAACTGTGCTGGGGCAGGAGGGAGGATGGGAGCAGCCCAAGCCAAAGGGCATAGATGTCTGCGTTTCCTTCCCAAAGCACTCCAGATTTTTAAGAATATGTGATTGTCAAATAGTGGTTTACACACTCTGGGCTCTATGGTCCAGTGCCTGGAAATATTTTATTCTCTTGACAATTTTGTTCAGTTTGGCTAAAAGGATTCGCCAATGTTTTTATGCTACTGTAACTGAAAATCCCTCCAACACAGTCACTTTTAAAATGAGTTAAGGCTAACATTACTAGTGTGATTCCCATATCTGGTCCTTAGGAATCATGCCCTCTGGTCTGCAGTTGGAATGAAGGCAGTGCTTTCACAGACAGTTCACTCCTAACCCACAAGCTACTGCAGGCTTCTCAAGCATGAGTCAAGCCCCACTAATCTGATTCAAAGCCTACGGAGATTCCATATCAAGTTCTCAATGTGATCCCATTGTAGTTTTTCACACTAGACTTGGGATTAGCAGGCAATTGCTCCCTTTATACACACTCTCTCCTTTCATAGGTTGAACTCAACAAGATAGATCACTGCAAAGAAGTCCTCTCCAAATTCTACTTACGATACCCAATACCAGCCACCTTTTATATCATTAAAAAGATCTAAAAAAAAATCGTATGGCTTGAGAGTCATTCCATCAGTGACCTGACTTACATTTTAGAAGGTGACATCTAGTGTCTTTGGCCTCAATTGAAAGATAGGATGAGTCCTATTTTAATGTCCTGTTATAGGAGTAACCTAATGAAATATTTGTACATACATAGGTTGAAGTTAGATGGCAACAAAAGTGTTGTAACATAGGAGCTTCAATATTGACAGCTTGCTTAATCCAAATAGAAAATGATTCTTCCAATATAGGTTCCTTCAATTTAGTTCGCCCTTAGAAATGAATTGACATTTTCCTTTGCTGTGTAAGAAAACAACTGCCTTCATGCACAGCTCATGCAGACAGCTAATTAAATGAAACAAAAGTTGCCACAAACAGAAAGTTTCATTAAGAGGCCCCTGTGGATGATTCAAGTAATTATGTCTGTCAAGGGAAGATATTATAGGAAGAATGTTGTGTGTGGAGACTACACAGTGTTATTAGTGTTATATTTTGGCAGTCTGAGACATCATAGCATCCTTTAATGTATCAGTGCCCTAGAGAAGATCAAAGGAGAAGAAACCTCTCTGCCTGCCTTTTTAAGAGTTAAAAGAGATTTAAGAATGTCAGAGCTTGGCTGTAATACAGTAAGCAAACAACCTGCAGGTATCTAGTGATTTCTGTTTTTACTTTTATTTTATTCACTTAATAATCAATAAAGTAGAAGACAAACATCATCTCTCTCAGAAGGCAGCACTTCAATACTGCCAATGTTAGTTAAGAAAGATTTTTTGGTGTCTCCAGCCTCCTTAGGGGTATCTTCAATCAGAAAAAAAGATTTCAAATGAACAATCATGTATATATGTGTGGTGAGGTGTGAAGGGGTATGCACATTTATAATAAGTACATTCGTTTTCCATATATAGAAATACAGTTTCCTGCTTAGGTATTTTTGGCATCACTGAAAGCATTAAGCATGCTGTTAGACAAATTACCTCTTAAGGTCTCAGTTTCTCTATCTGTATAATGAAAGGAATCACAGATGGCAAATAAAATTTTCCTGCTGAAACCAAATGGTAGAGACTGTATACTATAAAGAAAATGATTTTGAGGCTATTGAGGGCTTAATGGACAAATGTGCTCTGGTAAATAACTAATGTCTTTCATAGCCAAAGGATAGGTAATTTAATTTGCAATTTTGCCATCTCTAGACAATATATCTAAGGATTCTTTAACATCTTAGAAATCTCGAACTCTATATTATAGTCTGTATTATATCTTCAGGAGCAAGTCAGTCTAGTTCATAAACAGAAATAGATCTGAGGTAGGAGACCAGCAGGACTGGTTTTCTGGACACAACCCTGCAAACCAAATCAGGATCTGGTCCAGACGGATAAAGTGAAGAAACCAACAGGAACCAGCAGATGGCAATGAAAGCAATCTCTAGTGCCACGACTATTTACAAATGCCATGACAGTAACCTGGAAGTTACTCCCTCTTTTCATTCCAACAACTCCAAAGTTACTGTCTCTTTCTTAGACAGTTCCAAATAACCTGCCCCTCAATTTGTACTGACCTGCCTCTAAATTTACATGTAACTGAAAGTGGGTTTAAGTGAGTACAAATACACTTGCCAAGAGCCCATACATTGATAAATCTGGGTGCACTGCTTATGATTAGAACTTCTCTGCAAGGAGCAGTACTGTTCAACAAAAGATTAATGTCTAACACCACCAGCTTGCTCTTAAATTCTTTCCTGCATAAACCCAAGGACCATCCCAGATTAACACTCAATTTTGGAATCCATCTGTCCTGACAACAGATTCACTCCATAGAAAATTTAGGATGAAACTGATTTCACTGGTAGGTAGATTGGTCACTCATTTATATGAAGAGATTTGGTGAAGTAGAATAGACAGAAGTTCCCTTGCATCGTTAACAACAGAAGTGTCTTTCATGGGTCAAGTATTTTCTCTACAGTTTATATGGAATCATTCCTAGGAAATTAACTCACCACACTAAAATGTCATTGAATAATATCAATAAACACTTACATTTTTATTACTATATTCAGTTTATAAAATGCTTTTACATTCATTTTTTTCTCATGCACAGTTGTTATTTCATAATAAGCCTGTAAAGTAAATATCTTTATTCATATTTCAGGTGAACAGGTTGATGCCAGTGAGGTTAAGTGAATTAGTCGCTCAAGACACCCTGGCTATAGAGATAGTAAGGGTTAGAGATGGGACCTGAACCCAGAGTACAAAGAGTTTGGATTTTTTTTGTTTTTGAGATGGAGTCTCGCTCTGTCGCCCAGGCTGGAGTGCAGTGGCGTGATCCACATACAGTAAAAATGTATGTGTTTATTGATATTATTCAATGACATTTTAGTGTGGTGAGTTAATTCACTGCAAGCTCCACCTCCTGGGTTCACACCATTCTCCTGCCTCAGCCTCCCGAGTAGCTGGGACTACAGGTGCCCGCCATCACACCTGGCTATTTTTTTTTTTTTTTTTTTTGTATTTTTAGTAGAGACGGGGTTTCTCCATGTTAGCCAAGATGGTCTCAATCTCCTGACCTCGTGATCTGCCTGCCTCAGCCTCCCAAAGTGCTGGGATTACAGGATTGAGCCACCCTTCCTGGCCTAAGTCCAAAGAGTTTTATACCACATCACAGCAAATCCTTCACAGAAAGTAGTGTTCAATAGGAAGAAGAGAAATGGCATAACAGAAATAGTGTTTCCAGAAGGCAGAAATGGAGGAGGCTAGTGGTGGTACAGTCAGATGTTTAGGAAAGAAAAGAAAAATCCAAGTCTCAAAGCCACACATTACTGACTCTCTCTTTTATATCTCAGCATCCTTTACTCTGATTTTAAAACTCATATAACCTACAACCATTTCCACAGGGAGAACTGTTTATTTTTACTCCATGCTCCCACCATGCCCAAATCTACTCTTTCCAGAGTTTTCTATATACTATTACATGGCATATTCATTTGCTAGAGATGCCCTAACACATTACCACAGACTGCATGGCTTAAACAACGGAAATTTATTTTTTCACAGTTCCAGATGCCAGAAGTTAAGATCTAGGTGCCATTAGGGTTGGTTTCAGGGCTGTCTTCCAGGAATGTAGTTGGCTGCCCTCTTGCTGTATCCTCATATAGCCTTTCCTTAGTCTGTGAATAGAAAGAAAGAGATCTCTGGTGTTCTTTCTTCTTATAAGGACACCAGTCCTGCTGACCTATCCTATGACCCCATATATCCTTAATTTTACCTTTCTGGAGGACTTGTATCCAAATACAGTCAGTCACACTGGGATATAGGCTTCAATATATAAATTTTGGGAGAACACACACAGTCCATAACAACATGGAAAAGCTTTTCAGCCAATTATTCAGGTCAAAATACCAGGAGTTACATTTTGAAGGTAGATAGCTTGAATATGAGATGTTAGGGAAAAGAGGAGTCAAGGATAACTCCTAGTACACCAGTGACTTCTCATCACCTCCACTGCTATGACCAAAGACCAAGCCACCTGCCCTCCCCTGGACTACTACAAAAGTCTCCTACTGGTCTTCCTGCCAAAGTGGTCCTTTAACCCTGTAAATCAGATAACTCCTCTTTCTAAAACCATCAATGACTTCCCATATCCCTTAGAATTCAATCCAAACTCTTCCTAGTATTGGGAAGGTCTTGACTAATCTCCAAGTAACCTCCCCCTTGCTCAATGGTTTCCCCAGCCATCCTGCTTCTCTTGCTGGCCCTCTAACACTCAAAATCTTTCCCATGCCAGGAGATTCGCCCTGGCTCTTCTCTCTGGCTAGAATGCTGAATTTCCTAGAACTGCCCACAGGTCACCATTCACAACAGTCAGGCCTCTACTAAGGTTTCATCAACTACAAGGCCTTCCCTGACCACACCAGCTGAAATAGCCCCCAGCACTCAAACTATCTCAACCACACAGCTCACTGTCTGCAGCAACAGGACATCACTCTTCCAGAAAACCCTGGCTCAGGAAAATGAAGTTGCAGATCATGTGATTGTTTCTTTCAGGAACTTCCCAATGTCCATTTATCCAAACAACACTAGTTTTCATTCAAGTAAACCTCCTTTTCTCAGATCAATAGATTGCTCATCTGGGCTCATCAAACACAGTTCACTCTTCCAAACCCAAGCCTCTCTGTGTCCATTCTCAATCAGGCCTGACATTTAAAAGACCTGTCTTAAACCAGATTTTAAGAACTCGGTAATATCCTACCTTTTCTCTTCCCCTCCAAGACCCTCCTAAGATTTTGTCAAGGTAGTAGTCATCTTTCTGCAGTAGTGATAAACTCAGTTTTGCTTTATCAGCAGGTCATTTTAATGATTTGGAGGAGGAATTGGCATTTGAGTTTATTCATTTTCCACTTCCCCTGCTTATGTTTTATTCATATTATTTATTATCAGCAGGTACCTATATAATCATTTACTTGTTTTTCATTTATTATCTTTCTCTCAGACTAGAATATAAGATCTTCAGTGTCAGGGATCTCATCTATCTTATTCTCAGCAAAATTCCTAGCAACTAGAGCAATGCCTGGCACACAGTAAAATCTCATTAAACTTAAATTTAAAAGAGTGAGCTCTGCAGTTGTGCTGAGCTGGGATCAAGGAGACAAGGCAGAAATAGAAGCCTATCCACATTCATCAAGATCAACTGCATTTCTGGGTCCCTGGAAGGATTAGAGAGGCTGTAGAATATCCCTCCGAGTCCTGCACAACAGCACTGCACCACCAGAGCACAGATGCCATGGGGCCCACAGGGCTGTGTCCAGGGGATTCTGTGTGTTCCAGCACCCCTGCCTCCCTGGAGCAAATGCAGAACTTACCAGTGCTCTGCTCTGCCTTCCTCTCCTACCTCTCCTGTTTGCTGAAGGAAAGAGAGGAATGGTGGTGAAGCAACATGTATGGGAACATTTCTGGTTCTGTCAGCTCTTTCTCCTGAGGTGTGTGCCCTACATAAAAGCTGGCCAGAGTGAGGGTGCATGAAAAGCAGACACTGGGCATACTCTCAGCCACAGCTGCTACTGGAGACACAGTCACACTTTGGGAGGAGCATCTATTACCAGGGCAGCCAGAGAAAAGACAGGATGCCAAGTTAAATTTGAATTTTAGATACACAATGAATTGATTGTAGAATAATAGGACAAATAATTCATGAGATATATGTACACCAAAAATTAACGTGTTGTTTATCTGAAATTCAAATTTAACTGAGTCTCCTGTATTTTTATTTGCTAAATGCAGCAACCCTAATTTATACACTTATAAATGGGCACATGTAATAAATACAAGGGGACTACTGAAGGTACATATCCCCAAATATTCATTAAGGATAACTTGTGTTTTTGTGAATTTTAAAAAATATATAAATCCCTATGACATAGTGGTTTCCCATTCAGATACCATAAAAATACAGCACTGACGGGCATGTGCCAAAACAATTTAGTAACATATACAAGCATAAATAGAATTCACTAACTAAATCAATGCTATGTGGAAAGTAAATATTAACCAAATAGAACACAACCAAAGGAGTCAGCCACCGTCGCTCATGTTTTTGGCAGAGACTCAGAGGCAGACGAAGGGGTGGAAAAGCTTGGAATAGAGAAAGGAGGTTTCAAATGTGCCCTGATCAGAGACTGCAGGCCTGGAGCAGCCTAACCCATCATGGAGCACATCATATGGTTAGCTAGGGGTGTATATTTGGCTTTCTCTGGTTGGTCCTAAATGAGAAGTGGTGACAAAAAAGAGGGGAGCTGTCAAGTATTATTGAAGTCCTGGTTTTTTTCTGCTAAATGTTACAGGGGTGATTGGCTTCTTGGATTGTTCTTAGAGGTCTGACTTCATGCAAACCTGACTTGGCTTTTTCCTGGGCAGATCACTCTCTGTAATGAGTCAGCGTTCTGTTTTTATCTATAGCATGGCCATGGTCTGGATATTCAGTCCATCAGGTGTGAAGCTGCACTATCCAATCTAGTAACCACTAGCCACATGTGGCTATTTAAATGTGAATTAATTAAAATTAAATTTAATTAAAAACTCATTCCCGCAGTCAAATTAGTCACATTCCAAGCATTCAGTAGCCACATGTGGCTAATGCACTCTTAAATTGGATAGCGCAGATATAGAATCTTTCTGGCTTTGCAGGAAGCCATATTAGACAGTGCATGAGAGGGCAAAATCCTTTTAAAACTTTGTTCATTAGGCTTTCAAACACCTCTAAGAAAACACAAGCACCATTATCAACCCACTGGAAAAGCTCTACCTTCTCCATTTTCCCTCTGAGTCTCATTTATTCTGTTTTTCCACAACTTTATATTCCTCATTCTCCTTCTTCATTACCAGACTCTGCCTGTGCCCTGTTTTATGCTTTTCTAGTTTGCTGAGTTGATGGTCTCTTTTCTTCACAAATAGTTTTTAAAAGTTACTCTAATGAACACTTATTAAATTGTCTAATGCTACTTTTCTAGAAATGACTTCCTTTTCTGCTACCCACAAGGTTACCCCAGAAGCTGACATATTTCTACAGTGTGTAACCCCACCCTCAAACACTGTGGTCTCATTCATTCAATGCCTGAGACAGCAATCAGTTCCTGTCCTGGCAATTGGGAAAGCAATTCTTTAGATTTAGAGAGTAAGAAAGCTGCTTCCCACCGGGCCACTAGTCTGTGATAAGTAACCACTACCTGGAAGCACGAGGTACCAGCCATTTTATACAAGGCCATAGAACCTGTAAGAAAGCAGTGAGAGTCGTGAAAGAGATGTACAAAAGAGGCAGAAATGAGAGATGGAGAAGGGCTCTGGCTTCCTTGCAGCATTGCAATCTTTACTTTGGTTCCTAAGGTCTAGTTGCTTCATTACCCTCAAATCTGTCCAATAAATTTTCCTTCTTTTTTTTTTTTTTTTTTTTTGCTTAGAGTAGTTTGAATTGATTTTTTATTTGCAAGCAAAAGAGTCCTAATCAATATAAACTACAATCAAGGGAATTTGGAAGTTGCCTTTTTAGACCGTTTTTCTTTCTCAAAGTGTCACATGTGATCATCAAGCCCTTCTTTACTGCTGGCTGGCAGAAGATATGTCATAGCTGAAGCTAATCTCATGAAAAGAAATGAAGAAACACAGGACAAAATGTGGAAAGTGGGGTACACTTGTTTTTAGAATAAAGTAGCTCAATTAATAATGCTTACTTCCCAAGTTCTACCAATAAAAATAGAAAAAAAAAATAGGTGGTGTTTTATGTAATATTATTTAAATCATTAAGGTTCCATAATCTTGATCCTTGAGGAATCGCCATACTGTTTTCCATAATGGTTGAACTAGTTTACAATCCCACCAACAGTGTAAAAGTGTTCCTATTTCTCCACATCCTCTCCAGCACCTGTTGTTTGCTGACTTTTTAAAAATTGCCATTCTAACTGGTGTGAGATGTTATTATTGCGGCACTATTCACAATAGCAAAGACTTGGAATCAACCCAAATGTCCATCAGTGACAGACTGGATTAAGAAAATGTGGCACATATACACCATGGAATACTATGCAGCCATAAAAAAGGATGAGTTTGGGTCCTTTGTAGGGACATGGATGCAGCTGGAAACCATTCTTAGCAAACTATCACAAGAACAGAAAACCAAACACTGCATGTTCTCACTCATAGGTGGGAACTGAACAATGAGATCACTTGGACTCGGGAAGGGGAACATCACACACCGGGGCCTATCATGGGGAGGGGGGAGGGGAGACGGGGGAGGGATTGCATTGGGAGTTATTCCTGATGTAAATGACGAGTTGATGGGTGCTGACGAGTTGATGGGTGCAGCACAGCAACATGGCACAAGTATACATATGTAACAAACCTGCACATTATGCACATGTACCCTAGAACTTAAAGTATAATAATAATAAAAAAATAAATAAATATTTTAAAAAGTTCCATAATCTTTTTTGACAATACAAAAAAATGAATTCTTACCTTTTTATTCACTTTTTTATTTATTCAGTAAATATTTATTGAACACTTTTATGTGCTGGGTACTAAGAATATTAGGATTTCTTTAAAAAATTAATTTCTGAAGTCTGAAATTCTGACTTCTGCGTAATTACAAAATGAATACATACTAAAGATTCTATTCAACTTATTAATAAGATAACTGTCGGAAGGTAATCCTCTCTCTATTACTTAGTATTCTTGCACAGTATGTGTCTCCTTAGTATAGCAATTGATATGCTCTAATGACAGAGAAGGCCTCCTTTTTTCCCTCCCCCAAGCATTTGCTTTTCACATATTAAGGGAAAATGGAGTTGTTTGTCTTCTTTGTGATGAAGACACTTGCTCCGATTCCAAGATGAATAAAATATTTTGCATCTCTCCCAGAACCAAATATTTATTTTCCAGGGAAAAGACCTTCCCCTCTTCCATGACAAGACTTGTTTACATTCTGAGTAATAGAAAACCAAGTAAAAACTAGTATCTCTGTCTTTCTCTAGAGGGGAAGAGGGAGTAGATGTTCCAGCTTCTGTATAAGCTCCAAGCTGCTTCATAATTTTGCAGTTTCTCTCCTGTTGTACAACCCCCTGTACTTAGAGGTATAACCATCTGGCTCTCATGGCACCATCCAATATGATGCTGGACATGAAAAACCAGTGCTACACTGTTATTGCTGTGAATAGCAAAGGTCTGATATCCTGCCTAGAATCTGGTGTTTCTGCAAGTAAGGTAACATCTCAGGTCCTTCACACTTTCTGACTTGGGAAGTAGTAAAATATTAAAAACTGATTCAAAGGAGAATTTGAAGAACAGATACACAAACACACACCCACATACAAAATCAGAAATGCTGAAATAATTTGGTTAATAAATATAAAGCTGGTTAATATCCTTTATGGCAATAAAATGTAATGTTTTGACCATTATCTCTTTGATAAAACATAAGCTATAAGATAAGACCTTGTCTTTGCATTCCCATGCATGGCTATCTGTTTTCTGTAACTTCTATGCATATAAAACTATAAGATAGCTCAGTCAGTAGAAAAATGATCAAAGATGCAGACTCTTAGAACATTGATAATGCTAAGATAGATACTTAGAGAGTGGAGCTGTAAGGGTCCACTAGACCAGTGGTCCCTAACCTTTTTGGCACTAGGGACAGGTTTCATGCAAGACCATTTTTCCACAGACAGGGAGGAAGGAGATAGTTTCAGGATGATTCAAGTGCCTTACATTTTTTTATGCACTTTATTTCTATTATCATTTCATTGTAATACATAATGAAATAATTATACAACTCACCATTATTATCATAATTATACAACTCAGCCTTATTAACTGAGCTACTTTATTCTAAAAACAAATGTATCTCATTTTCCAAATTTTATCCTGTATTTCTTCATTTCTTTTCATGAGATTAGCTCCAGCTATGACACATCTTGTGCCAGCCAGCAGTAAAGAATCAGTGGGAGCCCTGAACTTGTTTTCATGCAACTAGATGGTCCCATGTGGGGATAATGGGAGACAGTGACAGATCATCAGGCATTAGATTCTCTTAAGGAGCATGCAAACTAGATTCCTTGCATGCACAGTTCACAGTAGGGTTTGTGCTCCTATGGGAATCTAAAGCCACCACTGATCTGACAGGAGGCAGAACTCAGGTGGTAATGTGAGTGATGGGGAGCAGCTATAAATACAGATGAAGCTTCAGCAACGTGCCTGCTGCTCACTGCCTGCTGTGTGGCCCAGTTCCTAACAGGTCATGACCAGCACTGGCCCTTGGCCTGGGGCTTTGGGACCTCTGCACTAGACAGTGCCCAGTACTCCAATGAAAGGATACCCAGACATCTCTTGCCTATTTTCAAGGCTTGTACAATTTTTTTCTGGTAGGATAAAAAGAGCAAAATACATGTGGTCCTGAATTTTTGGATCTTACAGTCTTGTGAAAGAGATTGATATTAATCAAGTAATCATAAGAATATGTTTTTATTTTTTATTTTTTTTATTTCCCTGTTCTGAGTCTCCAATGTTTATTATACTATTCTGCATGCCTTCGCATACTTATAACTTAGCTCCCACTTATAAGTGAGACAGTGTTTGGTTTTCTATTCCAGAAGCTACTTCACTTAGGTTAATGGCCTCTAGTTCCATTCAAGTACCGCAAAAGACATTATTTCTTTTTTTTTTATGGCAGAATAGTATATAATGTATTCACTATGTAATAGTATATATATAAAAAGTATATATAATATATATATACTATTACATAGTGTACGTACATATCCCCATATACAATAATGTCATGCTATTCTGTTTACTATAGCCTTGTAATGTAACTTTAAGTCAGATAAAATGATGTCTTCAGATTTGTTCTTTTTGCTTAGGATTGCTTTGGCTAGTTGGGCTCTTTTTGGTTCCACATGAATTTTAAGATTTTTTTCTAATTATGTGAAAAAATGACATTGGTGTTTTGACAGGAATAGCATTGAATCTGTGGGTTGCTTTGGACAGTATGGTCATTTTCACAATATTGATTCTTCCAATCCATAAGCGTGAGATGTATTTCCATTTGTTTGTGTCATCTATGAATTTTTAAGGAATATTTTGTAGTTCACCTTGTGGAGATCTTTCACTCCCTTGGTCAAGTATTTCCTAGGGTTGTTTAAAAATAACTATTGTAAAAGGGACTGCATTCTTGATTTGATTCTTAGCTTGGTCATTGCTGTATAGCAGTGCTACCAATTTTTGTATATTGATTTTGTAACCTGCGACCTTACTGAATCCATTCATCAAATCTAGGAGTCTTTTGGAAGAGTCTTTAGGGTTTTCTAAGCATAAGGTCATATCATTGGCAAAGAGAGATAGGTTGACTTCTTCTCCAATAGGCTGACTTCTTCTGCTAAAATTTGGATGTCTTTTTGTTTTTTTCTCTTCCCTGATTGCTCTAAGATTTCTAGTACTAAGTTGAACAGAAGTGGTGAAAGTGGGCAACCCTGTCTTGTTCCAGTTCTTAGGGGAAATGCTTTCAACTTTTCCCCATTCAGTATGATGTTGTCTGTGGGCTTGTCCATATGTGGATTTTATTATTTTGAAGTATATTCCTTCTATGCCTACTTTGTTGAAGTTTTTTTTCATAAAGAGATACTGGATTTTGTCAAATGCTTTTTCTGCATATATTGAGATGATCATATGGTTCTGGCTTTTAATTCTGTTTATGTGATGAATCACATTTATTGACGTGTATATGTTGAACCATCCCTACATCCCTGATGAAGCCCATTTGATGATGGTAAATTAGTTTTTTGATGTGCTGTTGGATTCAGTTTCCTACTGTTTTGTTGAGGATTTTTGCATCTATGTTCATCAGGGACATTGATCTGTACTTTTCTTTTTTTGTTATGTCCTTTTCTGGCTTTGGTATCAGGGTGATACCGGCTTCATAGAATGAGTTGTGTAGGATTCTCTCTTTCTCAATCTTTTGAAATAGTTTCAATAAGATTGGTATCGATTCTTCTTTGAATGTCTAGTAGAATTCAGCTATGAATCCATCTGGCCCTGGACTTGTTTTGATTGGCAGATTTTTTAGTACTGATTCAATTCACTGTTTATTATTAGTCTGTTTAATATTTCTGTTTCTTCCAGATTCAGACTGGGAGGATTGTACCTTTCCAGGAGTTTTTCCATTTCCTCTAGATTTTCTAGTTTATGTGTATACAGGTGCTCATAGTAGTCTGGAATAATCTTTTGTATTTCTGTATATCACCATTTTCAATCTAAATGCACTCATTTGAATCTTCTGTCTTTGTTTCTTCATTAATCTAGCTAGTGGTCTATCAATTTTGTTTATCCTTTCAAAAAGCTAACTTTTCATATCATTGATATTTTGCATTTCTTGTTTATTTCAATTTATGTTCTGATTTTTGTTATTTCTCTTGTTCTGTGAGTTTAGGGTTTGATTTGTTCTTGTTTCTCCAGTTCCTTGAGGTGTGACATTAGGTCGTAAATTTGCGATCTTTCTGACTTTTTGATGAAAGTGTTTAGTGCCATAAACTTTCCTCTTAGCACCTCTTTTGCTGAACCCCAGAGATTTTGATAACTTGTATCACTGTTATTATTCATTTCAAAAAACTGTTTTAACATCCATCCTGATTTCATTGTTAACCCAAAAATCATTTAGGGGAAGATTGTTTAATTTTCATGCATTTGTGTAGTTTTGAAGGTTCCTTCGGGAATTGATTTCTAGCTTTATTCTGCTGAGAATATTTTTTCTGAGAAGATACTTGATTTGATTTCAGTTTCTTAAAGTTTACTGAGACTCGTTTTGTGGCCTATCATATGAACTATCTTGAAAAACATGTTATGTGCTAATGAGAACAATGTATATTCTTCAGTTCTTGGGTAGAATGTTCTGTATTTGTTAGGCTAATTTGTTCTAGAGTGCAGTTTAATCCAGTGTTTCTTTGTTGACTTTCTGCCTCAATGATCTGTCTAGTGCTGATCACTGAGTAGAGTGTTGAAGTCCCAAACTATTATTGTCTTGCTGTCTACATCTTTTCCTAGCTGTAGTTGTAATTATTTTATAAACATAGGAGGTCTGAAGTTTGGTCTATATACATTTAGGATTGTTATATCCTCTTGTTGAATTGATCCTTTTATCACTATATAATGAAAAAACAAAAATTTTTAAAATCACAAAAATAGTTCAATAACTAATTGAAAATTAATGAATAAAGATACGACATATAATGACATGAGAACATATGGGGAACCTGGTATGGTTGATGGTCAGAAAATAGTCCTTAGCAAAACATTGTCATAGACAAAATTTTTCTATAAAATAATTACTTTCTTGTGGTTAAATGCAGATGGTACAAAATTTCAACGGCACCAAATGATATACAGTGAAAAAAAATTTTCTCTCTAACTTCTAATCCCCAGTCATCCTGTTCCCCTCCTGGAAGAAATTAGTGTCCAACAGTTTTTGGTTTATTTATTCCATCATACTCTAGACACAATCATATGCATTCATGCATACACACATACATACATTTTACACAAATAATAGCACTATTCTGATTTGCTTTTTAAAACTGAATAGTAGATCTTTGAAATTATTTTATATCGGTATATATAGAGTGCTTAATTCTATTTAATGATTACAAAACTGCCCATTAAATGTATGTGCCACAATTTACTTAAAAAGTTGTACAAATTTTTAATTGAAGAAAAATATTTACAAGTATAATAACTTCAACTAAAATGTATATATATTACTCATGTCATATGTAAGATTCACTTCTGTCCAGGCTATAATTATCTGTCATTTTTGTGAAAGAATATTGAGTTTGTTTGATGACGTGTCAGCCCCCATCTTGGCTCTGGTACTTATCACGTGTAAGAGTTTAAACAAATTGCTTAAATTCAGTTGTCTGAAAAACTTGAATTAAAAATGCCTTCCCTATGTAGTTTGAAGTGTAGTGGTAATAGTATATGTCAGTGGTTTTGAAGTTTGATGTATGCAGCTCAAAGTGGTAGAGCCCTTAGTCCACTGAGACATAATTTCATTCCCACAATCTATCATACACACATGTTAACCTGAATATCTCAGCTCTTTAATCTGAGCATCTCAGTTCTTTAATCCATTCATTCATTTTAAGCTTCTGTATTAGTTCATTTTCACACTACTGAAAAAGAAATACCTGAGACTGGGTAATTTATAAAGAAAAAGAGTTTTAATGGACTCACAGTTCCACGTGACAGGGAGGCCTCACAATCCTGGCAGAAGGCGAAAGTCACATCTTACATGGTAGCAGACAAGAGAGAATAAAAGCCAAGCAAAAAGGGTTTCCTCTTATAAAACCCTCAGATCTCATCTACTGAGAACATTATGGAGGAAACTACCCCATGACTCAATTATCTCCCACCGGCTCCCTTCCACAACACATGGGAATTATGGGAGCTACAAATCAAAATGAGATTTGGGTGGGAACACAGTCAAACCATATCAACTTCCAAGCAAGATTTGATTTGAAGGCAAAAAAGAAAAAAGTGATTTTTAAAATTTTCAAATATATGGTAAATTATAAACTATAAAACAATGTATAAATATAATATATTACTGTTACTATCTTTATTAGGATTTAAAAAAACATAAAAGAAAAAGGAAATACGTTAAGGTGCCAGCAAAACTATAGGACAAGTAGTGTAGCAAAACTCAACTCCCTTGAAGTATCCCTTTTTGAGAGTAAGTCATTTTGGAAAAGGCAATCTTCTATTAGAAGCAACTGAAAGGGATCATTTAAGGAAGAAAACAGCATTAGGAAACTCAATCTCAGTTTGATGACTTCAGAACAAAAGCTTGAGAGACGGTTCCAAATGAATGACTAAGTAGGCAGTTCACATTCGAAGCATTGAAGGCCTACACAGAATCCTTGAATAGGTACATTTTCAGTAGCCTGTAGGCCTGATGTTATTTTGAAGTACCCATCTACTCAACCTTTTCCAGAGAAAAGTACGTTTCATCACAAACACAAACCCACAATCCTTGACTTAAAGGTTCTGCAGAGAAGTAGTCTCCTGAGTATTACAAGTTATCTTATTTTTAGAGACAAAATCCCATCGTGTGACTCTCCACATATATATAGCACCACAAAAAAACACTTTTTTTTTTCTTTTTTTTTTTTCCTGAGACAGAGTCTCACTCTGTCACCCAGGCTGGAGGGTGCAGTGGTGCAAACTTGGCTCACTGCACCTCCACCTTCCGGATTCAAGCAATTCTCCCACCTCAGCCGCCCGAGTAGTTGGAAATATAGGCATGCGCCACCATACCTGCCTAATTTTTGTATTTTTAGTGGAGACAGGGTTTTGCCATGTTGGCCAAGCTGGTCTTGAACTCCTGGCCTCAGGTGACCCACATGCCTAGGCCTCCCAGAGTGCTGGGATTACAGATATGAGCTACTGTGCCTGGCCACAAAACACTTTCAGTATATTGAGCAAAGTGACCAAATACACAAACATAAAAATATGTACACAAAAAGACTTCCTCTTCTGAGCATCAGACAGTCAACAAAGAAAGATATTACAAGCTTTCTCCTATGTGCCCAACATTGTGCTGTGTTAGACACTAAAGCTACACAGATCAATGAGACACAGCAAGAGCTTCCAAAACCTGGAAGAGCTGTCTTTGTGGGAGATAACTAAGCAGATACTAGGGAGGGCATTCCAATCAGAAGGATCTGCTGGTGTGAGTTATTAGAATTCACATGAAGAAGCTCCTGCTTCAGGAAAAGGAGTCTAAATGCAAACCAATCATAGACAAAGTAATTGGAAACATTCCAGTGTTTGACTCTCTCTTCTGGTTTCACTTTTCCCCTTGTGGTAAAGTTAATCTTTTTAAACCTTCAGCCTTGCCACAGTTTAGACTAGCTCCTGAGAATGACTCATCTATTTTCTATAGTATTGTTTTTTCATTATTTTTTTTACCTATTAATGGTATAAAGAAATGTTATTAAAGTTTGCATATTGTTGAGCTCTCTTTTAGCCCAAAGAATTTTCCCGTTTATTCTCTTAGTTTGTTGCTTAAGAGACAACAGCATTTTCAAGCAATGACAGTTTTACCTCTTTCTTTCCAATCTTCATACATTTCATTTTATTTCCTTTTCTTATTGAAAAGACTAGGACATATAAATAGGAATAGCAGACATCTTGTCTTATTCCTAAATTTAATGGAAATACATTCTAAGCATTTACCATTAAGCACCACATTTGTTTTTGATTCTTGATATATCCTTTAGCAAATTAAGGAAGTTTCACCCTGCTCTTAGTTTGCTAAAAGTTTTTATTACTAACATATTCATCATAAATTGGTGTTGAATTTTATCAAATGCTTCTTCCTGCATATGACTCTTCTTTGTTAATCTCCATGTAATATGCAACATTATATTGACAGCTATTCTAAAGTTGAACTATCATTTCATTCAGCAATAGATCAACTTGGTTATGATGATTATTTGTAATACATTGTTATATTCAATTTCCTGGCCCACAATTTTATTTTCTTATACTTTTTCCAGTTTTTATAACAGGGTAATAAAAATGTGTCAGATAGCTTTAGCTCTTTTTATATTTTTAGGAACTTTTTTAAAAAGATGTAGTTTAACCATTCTTTGAAAATTTGCAAAACTTCGCCTATAAACAGCCTACTGTATTTTTTGAGTGGGTGAGTAGGTGAGGAAGAAATTTTTGTTAGCATTTGATTTCTCTGATGGTCATTGGTCTCTGCAGGTTTTCTATTTGTTCTTTTCAACTCAATTATGCTACTCTATTATTTTCCTTACAAAAAGTTCGTTTCAAATAAGTTTTCAATTTCTAGATGAAGGATCTGGCCCATGAAGAATCTGGCCCTTGTCTTAACATTTTGCTCCCAAGTGCTTAGCAGATGTTGAACTGCAACAATTAACCATTTCAATTCTCTTTTTGCCTAGGCCCATCATTAACTAGCATGGGCTCACTGCCTTCTAAGGGTGGTATGACACATTGATTCCTTCTAAGCCTGTCAATGAATACTGTGTAACTCAACAATCGTGATGTGATTTGTAACTGTAGCAAGAGAGCTTCTTTGGGGTGATATCTAGTCTTCTACTACCAAAAGAATCAGTGTGGCTTTAGCACAAAAAGAAAATTATTTTTTCCCACTTCTGTGTGTTGTATTTGCAGTTGCTTATTGATTCTTGTGAGGCAGGACAAACAGAAAGTCATACACCTTACCAGTAAAATGCAGATGTGCAGCCAAGCTCTTCTTTACATACTTTACTTTGAATTTTACTTTGGATTTTATAAAGAATAGGGAGGTCTAACTACTTTTGTGGTCTCTCATTTGTATGACACAGTCAAAAAGAACTATGGCCTTAAAGGAATTACAATGAATGAGAAGACGGTATAAAAGTTCTAAACAGACCCAGAGAAAAGCATTTCATTTAGAATATTTAGTTCATGGAAACATCCAACCAGAACAAACAATAAATATGTGCCTAGATGTTGTAAGGCAGGAGGTCCTTTTTCCTTTTTGGAAACAAACAAAACAAAACAAAAATTATTTCCCCTCCCTCTTTGAACTGCATGTTGGCTGACTTCAAAACCCCTGATCACTCCTATTTGCCTCACACGTGGTCTCCTGATCTTTCCCCCTTGCTTCAGCAATTGCTTTGCTGCCTAACTCTCTACCATTCATCTTGGCATAGTTTCTTGTGCAACATCCATTTTCAACATCTTTTCAGGTTCTTGATGTTTCTCAGCCCCAATTATTCTTCTCTCTGCCCCGCCTCAGCCATGCAACTCACTGACAATTAATTTAGCAAAATAGTGCTGCTATACACCCTTAATAAATTTTATCTCCCTCTCTTCAAAATGACTATTCAATAGCTTCTCCTCTCCCTTGACAAAGCCTCTCTGACCAAAGTTTAGTGAGTCACCACTAAGCCCTTTTCTCAACTAGGCCTTGTGCTTGGGCTTTGCTTCAGGCCTCCATAGCCCAGTTTCAGCAAGAATAAAGCAAAGTCAGTTGAGTAAGAATCATTCACTCTTAATATCTGTTACCTTTGGTGTCTCATCAAATCCTCATTTCCCTGCTATCACCCAAGTGATACCTGATCACCTTGGCCTGTCTTCAGCAAGGATCCCATTAGATCAGTTTAGCAAGAATTCCTCCTACTCTTCCAACCCTTGAGGGTTTTTTGTTTGTTTGTTTGTTTGTTTGTTTGTTTTCCCTGAGACCAAGTCTTGCTCTGTCACCCAGGCTGGAGTGCAGTGGCACAGTCTCAGCTCACTGCAACTTCGGCTTCCCAGGATCAAGCGATCCTCCTGCCTCAGTCTCCCGAGTAGCTGGGATTACAGATGCACGCTACCACGCCTGGCTAATTTTTGTATTTTTAGCAGAGACAGTGTTTCACCATGTTGGCCAGGCTGGTCTTGAACTCCTGACCTCATGATCCACCTGCCTCGGCTTCCCAAAGTGCTAGGATTACAGGCATGAGCCACTGCACCTTGCTGATGTCTCCTCTTAGTAATTTTCCATCCACCAACCTTGCCTAGCTGCCACCCCAACATGCTGCTTGGCTATAAATTCCCACTTGTATTTGGAATTGAGTCCAGATCAACCTTGAGGTCTGTTTTCTCCTATTACAATATTTCCTACACAAAATCGTCTGTCTTTCTTTCTTTCTTTCTTTCTTTCTTTCTTTCTTTCTTTCTTTCTTTCTTTCTTTCCTTCTTTCTTTCTTTCCTTCTTTCTTTCTTTCTTTTTTTTTTTCTGAAACAGGGTCTCACTCTGTCACCCATGTTGGACTACAATGGTGTGATATTGGTTCATTGCAACTTGTGCCTCCTGGGTTCAAGTGATCCTTCCACCTCAGCCTCCTGAGTAGCTGGGACCACAGGCGCATGCCACCACGCCGAGCTAATTTTTTTTATTTTTTTTATTTTTTTTTGTTTTAGAGATAGGGTTTCACCATTTTTCCCAGGCTGGTCTTGAACTCCTGGACTCAAGCAATTTGCCCATCTCAGCCTCCCAGAGTATTGGGATTACAGGTGTGAGCCAAAGCACCAAACCTAATAAAATCTTTTACCACTTTATCTGGCTCTGATTTTCTGTAACATCCTCCAATTTTAACATCTTATCCCCACTCCATTCTTTCAGGTGACAATGGCTCCGGTTCACACATAATGGAAAAAATAGTAGCCATCAATGTAGAACAGGGTCTGTAAATTATAGTTTTAACAATTGGGGAAAAATTCTTTTGAACACATGAAAATTCAAATTTCAATGTCTAGTTTTGGAACACAGCTACATTTGTCTATGTCCTGTCTGTGACTGCTTTCATTCACCAATGGCAGTTGAATAGTTGCAACAAAGGCAGCTTGGCCCACAAAGTCTAAAATATTTACTGTCTAACCCCTTAGAGAAAACATTTGCCGATATCTGGCCTAAGACAACCTCCTCCCTGCACGAAGGTCTCTGTGCATGGCCCATCCTTTGACTGCTTTTCTGTTCCAATGAGAGAACCTCCCTTCTCTAGCTCAGGCTCTCGCTCCGTTTACTTCATGCACTCTTACTTTCTCAAAAATTTCACTTGTACAATTAACCTTTTTTATCCTTCATTATCAATATATTCCTCTCTACTATCAAACAATACATTTTTGCTTTTGCATTTTATTCTATTCTGTGGCCGGTTGTGGGCTTGATATAGCAACAGTGTTTCATAAATATTTTATGTTTGAATATAGAAATAGAAATTAGGGAATGTATTTAATGTCCTTTATTAAGGATGGCATATAATAAAATTTCCTGAGTAATAGTACTGTAGCAATTTTGGAAAATGTCTTTAGGAGAGACATGCTAAAATATATAGAATTGTAACGTGGTTATAAATTACTTTCAAATGGTTGAGAAAAGATACAGCCAGGCATGGTGGTATGTGCCTGTAGTCCCAACTACTCAGAAGGCTGAGATAGATGGGAAGGTCGCTTGGGCCCAGGAGGTTGAGGAGCCGTGATTGTGTCACTGCACTGCAGCCTGGGCAACATAGCAAACCACTGTTCCAAAGATAGATAGATAGATAGATAGATAGATAGATAGATAGATAGATAGATTTGATAGATGTTTGCACGTGAGTGTGTTTATGCAGAGAGAGAAAGACATCAAATGTGGCAAAAAGTTCACAAATCTTCATCAAAGGTAGATGGATGCTCACTGTGCTACTGATTTTAACTTTTCTATAGGTTTGAATTTTTTAAAGTAAAACCTTGGAGGGAAAATTATGCCATAGTCAATTTGGGTTCATCCCAAAAATCAACATATCATTCAGCTTTAGAAAAACTATCAATATTTTGATGGTTTAGAAAAACTCTTAACTTTAGAAAATCCAAAGTTTAATGGAGAAAAAAGTAGTGATTTTAACACATACAGGAAAATCACATAATAAATTCAAACCCATTTATGATTTAAAAACATTTTTTAGGAAATTGAGTTTAGAAGAGAACTTTCTTCATTTGAATAAAGAAATTTACCCAAAATCTATAACCAACCTTATTCTGAATGATGAAATTACCATTAATTTCAAGACTGGAGATTCTGGCAAATTAATCAAGGAGAAAAAATACAGATATCCTTGAAAGGAAGAAATAAAAGTGTCGTTCGATGCAGAAAATAAGATTATCTACATAGAAAACTTAATAGACTCATTCATTTCTGGCAATGCAGTATGCTACCAATAACTAGAAATACTCTCTTCCCTTAAAAAAAAAACTAGAAATTTTGGAAAACATAATAAATTTATCCCAAGAACAGTAATTTCCCATGGGCTAGAACAAAGAAGATACTTAAAAGCAAGCAGAAGCTGATGCCGTGGCTGCATGGCGTGAAGGTGCATTGTCTGGTTATCAGAGGGCTTGGGCTCCAACAGCCACACAGGAATAGGAATTAAGGCCTTGAGCTCATGTAAGGCAAAGGATTAGAACCAAAGACCTTCTCATGAAGCCACGACTCTTGATGGGCTCTAGCTCCCATAAAACAGTGGATTAGAAAAACCTTATCCATCAGTCCAGAGATATGACAAGATCTCTTCTTTGCCTAAAGCTAGTATTTTGGTGAAGAAAAAAATTTTCCCCTAAGAGCTCATGCCTGTATTCATACAGTTTAGAGTTTGAACTTACACTACTAATATCATCTGAGAACTCAGAGGGAGAGAAATCAGCATACAAATAGTTCCAAGATGGTGATAATTCATACATAAAGAGATGGATATATTCTCTGGAAGAATAAAGTAAACAAGGTCTCACAAATCATGCACAACAAAACATGAGCTCCCAATTCTGAAATAAAAGACACACAAGGAAATAATTATTTACAAGTCAAACCTAACAGAACAATCAAAAGTAGACTTAAAGCCCTAAGAACCTGAGAGAATAAAATTAGCAAATATAGGTTCAAAAGTTAAAATTATTAAATACTTATGGAAGAAATGTAAATTCATCTATAAAATTAAAATCTAAGTTGATAAGTCAAAGAGTAATTAGGTGCAGCTAAAGAGATAAGTAATAAAAGCATAATCAAGCTCAAGAATGTAGCCCAATTCATCAAAAGAATTGAATAAGTAGAAAATATGAAAGGGAAATAATGAGAGAGAAAGGCTATGAGAAGATGCAACATGCATCTTTTTCATTTTTAAACATTGTTTCAGTAGGAAAGAATAGAGACATTGGGAAGAGATACTATTTTAAGATACAACTGAGAATTTTTCAAAATCGATGAAAGATATGAACTGCCAGAATAAGGAATATTTGAATTTGTTAATCCAAGACAAGGTAGATAAAATAGATCCACAGCTAACATAATTAGTATTTGGAATCCTGAAAATCTTAAAAGAAAATAGACAAAAAATGCTGTTTGCTAACATGGAGGGAATAAGACTAACCACATATACATCAATGTCAAAATTAAAGTAGAGAAGAATGAATAATATCTTCAAATCACTGAAAGAAAACTGTGTATCTAAGATCATGTACTAACTAGCAAAGAATGAAGATAGAGTAAAAACTTTTCAGATAGACATAATCTAAAAAACTTTCTTTAACAGACCTCACTTGAGGATGTACTCCAACAAAAAAAGAACATAAACCCACAGCAGGGGCCGTTAAAAAAGGCCTTCTCTATATCTGTGATTTTTAAAATTCTATCTAAAGGACACAAATACAATAAAAACCATTGCTAATGCTGGGTGGCAGTAATGTAAGTATTTGTTGTATTTTTTTACTCTTTAAAAACTTTTAAATTTAGCAAAATTTATATATGGTGGAGAACCATCAATAAACTCTCATGTAACTCTCCCACAGTGAAGCTGACAATGTTTCTTTGTGAAACTTTTAGGAAATGAAATATTTTTGAACTTTCATTTATTTAAATATATAGTACAAGTGTCTACCGTTCGTCAGACATGCAAGACAAAGGTAACTATGGTCATGGCCCTGCCTCAAGGAGCTTAAAATATGGTAGGGAGATGAAAGCAGCAGACAGATAACTCTCATTCTACAATTATAATCTAAATTAAATGCCTGACAAAGACACAATTAATAAGCAAAAGAAATAGCAAAGAAACCATTATTACTTTCTCTATCTTTACATTATTACTGGAAGTATTAATGTTTGTAACTTTCAAATTTTATTTATTGTCTATGGCCAAAATATAACTTATTAGTCCCAGAAAATCACAGGTAAATTATGAAAATGAAGCAACGTTGCCATTTAGAGACTGCTAGGAATAACTCAGTGTGCCTTTTTCATAGGAAGAAAAATAACTTCTCTTTTTTTCAGGTATATTTCTAAGATAACTGGAGATGAACCATTGACAAAAGATAGGAGCTAATATGACCGTGAACTAGAAAAATAGGGAGAAAAAAACATTTTTTGAATAGGATCTTCAAATCTCATACTGCAAGTGATTTGCGGACAGACTCAATTTGTTTTCTGTACCTGGAATGCTTTCTTTCAATCCAGACAATTGAAAGTGTTTTCAAACTACACCTTACTCTTCTCACATCGTATTCCAAGTTATAGGCAAAGGGAAATTACAAGATTATGTTAACCCTTAGAATAGCTATATGGACATAGGTTTATAAAGTCTTTATTTAATTATTATATTAACAAAAGGCACAATTTTGACATTAGTTATAATGTTAGTGAGTATGATTATTGACCTGATTATTTTAAAATTTGAGTGTAGTGAGATATAAAATATATATAGATTTGTTATGCTAAAGCTGGAATCCCCACTGTTTCTCTAGGAGGAGTCTCCGTGCTGCTCCTGTAAGTCATTGCTCATGAGCTATGGCATAAGAAGTGCTTGGAGGCACTTCCTGTATTGAAACACAGGGAGAGAAAACAAAGAAAACAACAGCCTTGTTACATTGAGAAGATGAAGAGCTTAGAAAAAAACAAAATCAGTGACTTGAAAACATGGCAAGAGAAACTATGCAAACTAAAGCACACAGAGAAAAAAGAAAAAATAATTTTTTAAAAAAACAGTTCCTTAGTGACTCTGGAACAATATCATAGTCTGATACACATGCAATTAAAGTCCCACAGGAAGGGAATGGGTGTAAGAAACTATTTGAATAAATTATGAACAAAAACTTTCCAAATGTAATGGAAACTATAAGTCTACAAATCCAAGAAAATGAACAAACCACAAGTAGAAGAAACAAACAAAAATCACACCAAGACACATCATAATAAACCTGCTGAAAATGAGAAAATTACAAAGCAGACAGGGGAAAAAAGAATGACTATAGACTTTATATCGGGGAATAAAAGCACATTTGAAAACAATGGTATAATATTTTCAATTTATGCAAGAAAATACTGTCAACTTGGAATTCTACAGCTAGCAAAAATATCCTTCAAAAGTAAAGGTAAACCATGTAGAATTAATCTCAGGAAAGCAAGGATGGTTCAACATACAAAAATCTATC
Source organism: Macaca mulatta (assembly GCF_049350105.2). Lineage (NCBI taxonomy): Eukaryota > Metazoa > Chordata > Mammalia > Primates > Cercopithecidae > Macaca > Macaca mulatta. Next base: position 50,181,696 of record NC_133409.1, on the reverse strand, counting down.
CATGTAATATACTGTATTAAAGGAATGAAGGAAAATAAATGAGCAAGATTATCTTAATTGATACACAAAAGCATTTGACACATGATAAAACCACTTAACAAACTTGAAATGAAAGAGAACTTCCTCAACATGATAAAGGACATCTATGAAAAACCCATAGCTAATATCATACTCAATGGAAAAAGACTGAAAGCTTTGTTCCTAAGATCAAGAAAAAGATAAGGATGCCTACTTTTGCATTTGTATTCAGTATTAGATTGGGAGTTCTAGCCTGAGCAACTAAGCAAGTAAAATAAATGAAAGACATTCACTGGAAAGGAAAAAAGTCTGTTGAGAACAGCATCAAAAAGAATACGATAATTAAGAATAAATTTAATCAAGGAGGTACAAGACATGTACACCGAAAACTATAAAATATTGCTCCTGAAAGAAATTAAAGAACACCTAAAAAAGAAAAAACATCTATGTTCATGAGTTGAAGTACTTAGTTGTCAAGATGGCAATATTCCCCAAAGCAAACTACAGATTGAATGCAATCCCTATCATAATGCCAATAGCCCTTTTCAATCATTAAGGAAATGTAAATCAAACACAACAGGATATACCACTTAGCACCCCGTAGGATGGGTATAATAAAAATAATTTTTAAATCCCAACAAGTGCCAACAGTGTAAGAAAACACTGCCAATTTGGAATTCAAGTGCCAACATTTTTGGGATTTAAAAGAATATGGAAATATTGGAACCCTCATACATTCCTGGTAAAAATGTAAAATTGTGCAGCCACTGTGGAAGACAGTTTGGTGGTTGTTCAAAAAGTTAAACATAGAAATACCATATGGCCCAGCAATACACTTCTAAAATAATTGAAAACAGATATTCAAACAGATGTACACAAATATTCATAGCAGCAGTATTTACAACAGCCAAAAGGTGGAAACAACCCAAATGCCCATCAATGGATAAATGAATGAATAAATAAATTGCGGTATATCCATACAATGGAATGTTATTTAGCCATAAAAAAGAATGAAGTACTGATATATGCCACAAAGTGAATCAACCTCAAAAATATTATACTAAGTTAGAAAAGCCAGACATGGAAAGTCATATATTGTATATTCTACTTACATGAATTATGTAGAATAGTTAAGTCCCATTAGTGGTTGCCAGGGACTAGGGGAGTGAGAGAATTGCAAGTTACCACTTAACACGTACAGGGTCTCGTTTGGGAGTGATGAAAATATTTTGGAATTAGATAGAGGTGATGGTTGAATGACATTGTGAATGTACTGTCTCACTAAATTGTATACTTTAAAATGGTTAATTTTATGTTACATGAATTTCACCCCAATATAAACATATAAACAAATAAATTTGATTTTACTCAATTGCCAAAGAAAATGAAGGCAAAATAGACATTTTAGCAAATCGAATCTGAAAGAATTATAAAAACTAACCTAAGAAAGACCAAACCTCTGTGTGTGTGTGTGTGTGTGTGTGTGTTCATCAAAGAAACTTACAGTTAGCTTCATACTTAAAAAAGGCTAAATTCTTTTCACCTAAAATCAGGAATGAAGCAAGTATTCTATTCTCACTACTTCCTATTCAACATAGCACTAAACAGCATAGTCAATGCAATGAGGCAAGAAAAGAAATAAAAAGCATATGAATTGAAAAGAAAAAATAAAATTATCTTCAGATGACATAATCACAGGCATAGAAAATCCTTTAGAAACCACAAGTTACAAAGAACTAATAAGTGAATTTAGTAAGATCCCAGGATATAAGAAAATATACAGAAAATCAATTTTATTTATAAATACTATAGAAAAACAATTGAAAAGTGAAATTTTTAAAAATATGAAAGTTTATTCCAGAAAAGTATCAATAACATGACCTACCTGTGGATAAATTTAACTAAATATGTACAAAACCCATATAATAAAAATATCAAAACATTACTGAAAAAATGACTAATAACATAAATGGAGAAATATACCATGTTTACAAACCAGAAGACTCAATATTGCTAAGCTATTCATTCTCCCCAAATTAATCTGTAGATTCATCACAACTTCATTCCAAACCTCAGCAGGCTCTTTTATCATAGAAATTAGTAATGGTATTCTCAATTTTTTATAGAAATACAAAGGCTTAGAATAAAAATAAAATAAAAGAACAAAGTTGTAGGATTTATCCTACTTGGTTTTGAAGACACATAATAAAAAAATCATCAACAACATATTATTGTAGTAAAGATACAAATATAGGTCAGAGTAATAGAATAGAGTCCAAAAATAGGCATATACACATACACAGTCAACTGATTTTTGAAAAAGTACCAACTGGGAAAGAAAAGAGCTTTCAAAAAACATTGTTTGCAAAATTGACAATTTTTTTTAATGTCAAACAAAGAACTTCACCCCTACTTCATATTACACACAAAATTAATTTGAAATGTTAACCTAAGCATAAAAACTCAATTATAGGCTAGGCACAGTGGCTCACACCTGTAATCCCAGCACTTTGGGAGGCCAAGGCAGGTGGATCACCTGAGGTCAGAGTTCGAGACCAGCCTGGCCAATATGGTGAAACCCCGTCTCTAATAAAAATACAAAAATTAGCTGGGTGTGGTGGTGGGCACCTGAAATCCCAGCTACTCAGGAGGCTGAGGCAGGAGAATTGCTTGAACACGGGAGCCAGAGGTTTCAGTGAGCTGAGATCATGCCATCACACTCCAGCCTGGGCGACAGAGCAAAACTCCATCTTAATACCACACATCTACAGCCATCTGATCTTTGACAAACCTGAGAGAAACAAGAAATGGGGAAAGGATTCCCTATTTAATAAATGGTGCTGGGAAAATTGGCTAGCCATAAGTAGAAAGCTGAAACTGGATCCTTTCCTTACTCCTTAGACGAAAATTAATTCAAGATGGATTAGAGACTTAAATGTTAGACCTAATACCATAAAAATCCTAGAGGAAAACCTAGGTAGTACCATTCAGGACATAGGCATGGGCAAGGACTTCATGTCTAAAACACCAAAAGCAACGGCAGCAAAAGCCAAAATTGACAAATGGGATCTCATTAAACTAAAGAGCTTCTGCACAGCAAAAGAAACTACCATCAGAGTGAACAGGCAACCTACAGAATGGGAGAAAATTTTTGCAATCTACTCATCTGACAAAGGGCTAATATCCAGAACCTACAAAGAACTCAAACAAATTTACAAGAAAAAAACAAACAACCCCATCAAAAAGTGGGCAAAGGATATGAACAGACATTTCTCAAAAGAAGACATTCATACAGCCAACAGACACATGAAAAAATGCTCATCATCACTGGCCATCAGAGAAATGCAAATCAAAACCACAATGAGATACCATCTCACACCAGTTAGAATGGCGATCATTAAAAAGTCAGGAAACAACAGGTGCTGGAGAGGATGTGGAGAAATAGGAACACTTTTACACGGTTGGTGGGATTGTAAACTAGTTCAACCATTATGGAAAACAGTATGGCGATTCCTCAAGGATCTAGAACTAGATGTACCATATGACCCAGCCATCCCATTACTGGGTATATACCCAAAGGATTATAAATTATGCTGCTCTAAAGACACATGCACACGTATGTTTATTGCAGCACTATTCACAATAGCAAAGACTTGGAATCAACCCAAATGTCCATCAGTGACAGATTGGACTAAGAAAATGTGGCACATATACACCATGGAATACTATGCAGCCATCAAAAAGGATAAGTTTGTGTCCTTTGTAGGGACATGGTTGCAGCTGGAAACCATCATTCTTAGCAAACTATCACAAGAACAGAAAACCAAACACCGCATGTTCTCACTCATAGGTGGGAACTGAACAATGAGATCACTTGAACTCAGGAAGGGGAACATCACACACCGGGGCCTATCATGGGGAGGGGGTAGGGGGGAGGGATTGCATTGGGAGTTATACCTGATGTAAATGACGAGTTGATGGGTGCAGCACACCAACATGGCACAAGTATACATATGTAACAAACCTGCACGTTATGCACATGTACCCTACAACTTAAAGTATAATAACAATAAATAAATTTAAAAAAAAAAAACTAAATGATAATACTGTAAAAGAAAAACTAAACTGTTAGAAAATAATGTAGGAAAATATCATTGTAACCATGATAGGCAAAAACGTCTTAGATAGAACATAGGAAGCACAAAGGATAAAAGAAAAATTGATAAATTGGACTTCATTAAAATTAAAAACCTCTGTTCTTTGAAATATGACATTAAAAAAATAAGGTAAGCTACACACTAGCAGAAAAGTTTCACAATACGTATATCTAACAAATAACTTACACCTAGAATTTATTTTTTAAATGTTGTAAATGCAATTAGAAGAAAAGTAACCTAATATACATGAGGAAAATGTTGAAACAAACATTTAAAAATGGCTAAAAAGCACATGAAAATATACCCAACATCATTAGTCATCAAGAAAATCAAAATTACAACTGCAATGAGATAATAATATAAACCCACAACAATGACTGGAATTGAAAAGATGGACAATATCAAGTGTCAGTGAGAATACAGACCAACTGGAACTCTCATATACTATTGATGGGAATGTAAAATGGCACAACCACTTTGTGAAACAGTTTGATGGTTTTCTATAAGTTAAATTACACTGGCCACACAACCCAGTAATTTCACTCCTAAATATTAACTCAAGAAAATAGGATAAATTACATACCAAGTAATTACCAGTATTACATACCAAGTAATTATTTTGCAAAAAATTAATAGACATGTAAATACATAAACAGATGGTGTTACCTTTGTACAATGTAATATTACTCAGTGATAAAAAGGAATAAACGTCTGTTACACATGATTCGCATGGATGAATCACCAAATAAAATTTTTAAATGCTGAGCAAAAGAATCCAGACCCCAAAGAATCCAGCACTCCTGTTTATTTCATTTACATAAAGTTCTAAACAGGCAGAACTATAATTGCAGAAAGCAGATTCATTCTTGCCTAAAGCTGAGGTTGGGTGTGGTCTTTAATTGCAAAGCATGAGAAGGAAATTTAGGGAATAATGGTCAGACTTTCTACCTTGACTGCTGTGATGTTTACATCTCTACATTTGACAAAACTCATTAAACTTTCTCCTTAAAATTACGCATTGTACCTTATGTTAATTATACCTCCATAAAATTGCTTTAAAAAATAAATGCATAAGGAGATACTTAATTAATGTTATTTATGGCATAGGGCTCTCAAGAATGTGTATTTAACAAATATATAGAAAGAAAACTTGTTTGTCCATGCTGAATCTTTTGCTTTTCAGAGAACTCAAGGCACATTTCCTTCTGGCAGACAAATAGGAGTAGAAAGGCAGGGAAACTTTCCTTGTCATAAAAGCCACATATCGGCTGATTCCCAGTTAACTCATCAATTAGAAGAAACTTTCAGGAAACTACCAAAAGCAGAGATCAAAGTCAGATCCAAGAGCAATTTCTAATTCATCATGAAAGAAAACCTCAGAAAATCTGTTTTGGCTATGACAAGAAGTAGTGCACAGGGCCCTGAATCATAGATTTTAAAATCAGAGACACTAAGAGCATCTTTTTTGAATATTTTAAATCAAAGGTGAGGCTATGGCAATTCATGAAGAAAACCTCTGAATCACCCATGGAAATAAGAGGTGCTGACCACAAAGGGCTTTGACCTTCACAGAGCCACAGAAATTTCATGACTGATCCCTAAGAGCTTTGAAACACACCATTTGATCAATGGAATCATAACGGTATCAGGATGAACATACATAATTCCTCCTCTATGCTTCTTCCTAAAGGAGGTGAGAAATTTATGTCACTAGAAAAAGAAGAAATTATTCTATCTCCAATTGACAAATCAGTTGATTTAATACACTTAGGACCGATAAGGGTATTTTTAAAGGTCTGATGTGAGCCTTCGGGATGCTAAGCAGAAGTGTTATTGATTCCAATTGATTCTATAGTTGACTATGGGCTACGTGAGGTAAAGAAAAGAAGGCAGGGTTGAGTAAGAGGTGCAATTCATGGCTCTGTCACTTGCTGGAGTGTGAGCTTGGGAAAATCACTTGATCTCAGTTGTTTCATTTTTCTCATCTGCAAAGCAAATCTTCCTGGGCTGGGCTCTATGAAGAAGGAATTGGAGCTCTGCTGGCCACAGGAGGCCCATCATGCAGGAGGTTCAGCTTTGAAAGTCAAGTTCATGGGTGAAGGCAAAACCAGCCCAATCGCCCCATAGAAATTATGTTTACGAATTTTCGAATAAACATAGACATTGGCCCTTCTGGTCTTAAAACTTGTAGTTTACATTTGTCTCATCTGAGATCCCCCTCAGGCAAGGGACTGAAACTCATCAGATCCCTGCATTCAATGAGATGCCAGACCCTTCTTTCCTCATAAGTGCTTCCTTACCCTTCCTTAGTTCCTGTTTTACTTTCCTTCCCCACTGTATAAATCTCCCAATTCAGTTGGTGGGGAGATGGATTTCAGACTGACTTTCTGTTCTCCTTGGCTGCAGCACCAAAACAAAGCCTTCTTCCCTAGCAATACTCATTGTCTCAGTGATTACCTTTCTGCATGGCAAAGAACCTAGACAAAATCCTTGGTGTTTTGGTAACAAAACATTAAGTTGTAGCACTGGAGGGGTGTGATAGTTAATACTGAGTGTCAACTTGATTGGATTGAAGGATGCAAAGTAGTAATCATGGGTGTGCCTGTGAGGGTGTTGCTAATGGAGATTAACATTGGGAAAGGCCGACCCACCCTTAATCTGGGTGGGCACCATCTAATAAGCTACCAGCACGGCTAGAATATAAAGCAGGCAGAAAAACGTGAAAAGTCTAGACTGACTTAGCCTCCCAGCCCTCATCTTTCTCCTGTGCTGGATATTTCCCACACTCAAACATCAGACTCTATGTTCTTCAGCTTTGGGACTCTGACTGGCTCTCCTTGCTCCTCAGTTTGCAGACGGCTTACTGTGGGACTTTGTGATCATATGCGTTAATACTACTTAATAAACTCTCATATCGATAAAGATGTAGATATAGATATATATCTGTCCTATTAGTTCTGTCCCTCTAGAGAACCCTGACTAATACAGGGGGTGAAGTGAGAGGTACTGTAGCTCAGAAATGAAGTTAATTCCCAGAAAATTTTTATTGACATTCCTGTGGGTGAATCTATTGATGGTTTGGTCTGGCTTAAAGTATCCGACTGGGTAGAAAATCAATAGTACCATTCAGGATCATGGTGAGGATTAAAGAAGAGCATAGGTGCCTATTGCAGTGGCTGGCACAGAGTATTCAATACAAAGAGTATTCAAAATACGCAATACAAAGAGTATTCAAAAATAAACTTTGGTATAGGTAATGGGCTGAATTATGTCCTCCCAAAATTCGTATGTTAAAAGTGCTAATCCCTCTAATAACTTAGATTGTGACTGTATTTGGAGATACAGCTTTTAAAGAGATGACTAAGTTAAAGTAAAGCCATTAGGGTAAACCCTAACCCAAAATGACCAGGGTCCTTATAAGAAGAAGAAATTTGGACACATAGAGACGCTAGGGATGCACACACATAGAGAAAAGACCGCATGAGGATATAATGAGAAGGAGGCTGTCTGCAAGTCAAAGAGAGAAGCCTCAGAAGAAACCAAACCTGCAACAACTTGACCTGGGACTTTCAGCCCCTGGAACTATGAAAAATAAATTTCTCTTGTGTAAGCCACCCAGTCTGTGGTAGCTTGTTATCAGAGCCCTACCAAAACTAATACAGTGTTCAATTTCAATTTAATTAGTTGAAATTGATTAATTACAGTTAAGCTACATATTCAGGCAGTGAGGAGTATGTATTTGTAAGAAATGGGAGGCACCAGAAAAGCAACTTTCTAATTGGCTTTGTGGATTCTGTAACAACAAACAAATGAAGGAACATTAACTGATGTTCCTATCAATAATGTGCTAAAAGACATGTAAAATATCATATTCCTTAGAGTGTTTACAAGTAATACCCTAAAGTTAACCTTTCTGGAAGTAGACTGAGTTGCAAAAGACAAGAATGGAGAATGAGATCCAGATATTTTTTCACAATATGCTCATGATGTCCTAGAACTCTCTAGAAGTGGTCAGGGTAACCCTGAACTAATTGCCTATGTTCCAGTGCACTTATAGGCCCAGAGCTGTGACCAGATTTTTCTAGTGGCCCAAAGACAGCTGCTGGATGGCTTTAGACCAGCAATAGAGCAGAAGAAGCTTAAGTGTTCTTTCCACCCTCATTGACAGAACAGTGAACATAGGGAGTTCTGCCTGAAGAATCAAGAAAACAGAGGGAGATATCAGAGGAATGCAAACTGACAAATGCCCTGCTTTTACTTAGAGAAAGAAATAAAATGGACTATGAAACTCAAAAGCAGGTAGATTTCGTGTTGCTTCCCGGCAACCTCTTAAAACAGAATTACTTCTGCTTTGAATGCCAGACTTTTAAAAGAGAACAGGAAGAGTAAACAGGGCTATTAGGCAGAGAAAAACCCCGCTGAGAAAAGTGAAAATAACAGACTGGAAGCCTCTTTGGTCCAAGGTTGCAGCTCTGCCAGGTTTCTCTCCAGGAGGGTGGAGAGCAGAAAGGACATCACAGATCCCAGTGTGATGGCAGTCTTGGGTGGCTGGAGACAGCTCCCTTGGGGGAGAAACGTCTGGTTTTTGTACTCCTGCTCTGAGCTTGCCTCTGGCTTTTTAATCATGTGTACCAACACGTCGTTAGAATAGTGAAGGCATCTGGCATTTTCCAAACCTGCTAGGCTGGTGAAAAAGCCACCTATCCATCATCCATCCAGCCTATGGGATAACTAATTTCTGTGAACCTGAGGGCTGTTCCTTCAGTGTATTGCAGGTGACAGAAGAATACAAATTACATGTTTACAGATGTCAGTACCTAGCACAGTAGCCGGCTTGGTGGACAGTGTGGAAACATTGACAGATTTTAATATAATGCTGTCCAGCCATGGGAATGTGTACACAGACTCACAGACTCATCCATGACCTTGGAGGGGTGTCCTTTGTTCTTCAGTCTTCAAACAAAATAAACTTTAGCTATGTAAAACAGAACTTATCCATCATTTTCTTTTTCAATCTTCTGAAACAGTGTTTGCAGAGAGCGAACTGTGTGCCAGGCACTGAGTCACGTGCAAGGGGTTAGAGTGTGAATAATTCCAGCTACTCCCCAAGTGGTGCCTGAGAAACCGCCGACTTATCTGATGACCATAGCATCTTAGGGACAAAGCAGGAGCATCTTCCCTGATAGGAAAGGGAATGAGGCAGATTTATGAAATCTGAGACATCTCATTTTAAAACTTCTGGAGAGGGAGAAATCGTATAATCTTCATGAATACTATAGAAAACCTAATCCTCTGGGGAAGTAATCCATTTCCTTTCATTCTTTCTTCACTGGGGCCATCCTAAGACTCAAAACCATCCTCTTACTAGCACCTCACAACAAGCATGATATTTCCCTGATGGGTAAGCCAGTGCATCTCTCTTTTCACCCCATCCTGCATAATAGCTTGTGGGAAAGGAGAGGGGGTGGTGTTGAAGGTGAGACAGTGAGAGGCTCACCCATCCCAGCCCTGCGGAACAGAACAGTAAAGACAAGAAAGAAGCAGCAGCGGCGATGTATGAGAGACAGTGATGCCACAGAGTCAGTGTCACTGTTCCAGGTTTTGGGCAAAAGCATAGAAGGTGGTACAGACAACGTTGAGGGGAATGACTTGAGCAGTGGACTTTTGAACAGGAATTCAAATCCTATTTGGATTCTGAAACAGATCATCTAGAAGCTGTCCTCTGTTCATGGACAGGTAGCAGAACTTCTTCCTGCTCTCTGGTGTCATGGGAAAATAGCTCAAGTAGTATTGCAGGGCCTGCATTCAGCCTATCTTGAGGTAAGAGAGCCAAAGAAAGAATGTGCCAGAGACTCAGAATGGTCAGGAGCTGAGGGGAGCCCAATTAAACGAGGACTCTGGCCAAGGCAGGGAAGATGTAACCATGAATTACACAAGCCTCCAACTTCAGCTATGAATAGTAGCAGGGACTAGGGGTGAGAAACCATGCTGCAGAGACCAGAGGAGGCAGCTCTGAGGCTCCCTTCCGTCTGCTGGGAGGAAGTCCCAGGAAGCCTCTTTGTGCAGCCAGACAGCACTGCTGTGAAGAGAAGCAAAGGCAACAAGATCTGAATGCAAGCATTCAACCCAGAGAGACTGTTCAAATTACTGAATCAGCAAAAGGATGGTCAGCAATACGCGCTTGGTGGCTGCTGAAAAATGGCAGAATTTCAAGAGATTTTTACTTTCTTCTTTACTCTTATGTATCATTTGGATTTTCTACCATGAGCCTGAATTATTAATATAATCAGAGAAATATGCTATGTTTAGCATACTAAGACTGCTGGATTGGATTAAATCAATTCTCCACCCTTACACACACATATCTTATCCCTCCTGCTATTTAGTGAGCAAGGGGTCTAAAAATGATCACTAATGCAGGGAGAATAAAAATTACATTTTCCCTGAAGTCTCAGCTTAAGGCAAAGAAATTTGCAACCACCCCTTATGTGCCACCCCCACAGCCATGTCTGGAACTTCAGACTCCATGCCCCTCTTTGTTGACACACCACATCTTTTGTCTCTCAGAAGCAAACTATTTTGTGATTCTTGATTTCCCATAGTCCTGACATGCTCTTATATTTAGTTATTTATCTCAACGGTCCTCCTTGTTGAGATAAGGATTCATAATGTCTATAAAGAGAGAGAGAGAAAGCAGATTCAACAATTGTTTCCTTTGGTTTTGTTGTTGTTGTTGTTGTTGTTGTTGTTGTTGTTGTTTTTGTAATATTTGTGTGTACTCAAAAACATAGTTCTTACTCAACATCCCAAGTAACCTTTAACTAAATTGCTCATGCCATTCAACAAGAACAAGACAGGACTCCAGACAAAGAGGTGAGCAAATTAAACATAAAGATCCAATTCAATGCCCTCTACATAGACTTAACAGGAGTAAGTCAGCCCTTTAATGTGAGCAAAATGATCAGGAGAAAGGAACAAAGATGAAATGGGCCAAAGTGAATTTTCAACGTACAAATAATAATGACAAATGGAAGAAAAAGAACAACTTCCCGCCCCTGGGAGGTGGGATGGGAGGAGGAGAGACCAGAAACCCTCGCAGCCTGTGGGCCCTGTTTTCTCCGGGCTGAATTTAGCGATCCATCCAAATCAGGTGATTTCAGTCCCCTCTTCTCTAGCCTGAGGAGCCTACCTTATTAGCTCCTGTGTGACAATATTTCAATCACTTCTCCTAGGTCTCTAGGGCTGGGATAGCAGACGCCTGTTCAGCACAGGCATTTAGACCCACAGAGAACCTCCCAATTTGTCATTAAAAATGACCTCTTCCACACCCCAAATCATGATTGCCTTTTTTTTTTTTTTTTGGAATTTTGGAAATTTTAAATATATTTTATCCCTTTTCTTTTATTATTATTATTATTATTATTATACATTAAGTTCTAGGGTACATGTGCATAATGTGCAGGTTTGTTACATATGTATACTTGTGCCACGTTGGTGTGCTGCACCCATCAACTCGTCAGCACCCATCAACTCGTCATTTACATCAGGTATAACTCCCAATGCAATCCGTCCCCCCTACCCCCTCCCCATAATAGGCCCCAGTGTGTGATGTTCCCCTTTCCAAGTCCAGGTGATCTGTGTTCAGTTCCCACCTATAAGTGAGAACATGCGGTGTTTGGTTTTCTGTTCTTGCGATACTTTGCTGAGAATGATGGTTTCCACCTGCATCCATGTCCCTACAAAGGACACAAACTCATCCTTTTTTATGGCTGCATAGTATTCCATGGTGTATATGTGCCACATTTTCTTAATCCAGTCTGTCACTGATGGACATTTGGGTTGATTCCAAGTCTTTGCTATTGTGAATAGTGCCACAATGAACATACGTGTGCATGTGTCTTTATAGCAGCATAATTTATAATCCTTTGGGTATATACCCAGTAATGGGATGGCCGGGTCATATGGTATTTCTAGTTCTAGATCCTTGAGGAATCGCCATACTGTTTTCCATAATGGTTGAACTAGTTTACAATCCCACCAACAGTGTAAAAGTGTTCCTATTTCTCCACATCCTCTCCAGCACCTGTTGTTTCCTGACTGTTTAATGATCGCCATTCTAACTGGTGTGAGATGGTATCTCATTGTGGTTTTGATTTGCATTTCTCTGATGGCCAGTGATGATGAGCATTTTTTCATGTGTCTGTTGGCTGTATAAATGTCTTCTTTTGAGAAATGTCTGTTCATATCCTTTGCCCACTTTTTGATGGGGTTGTTTGTTTTTTTCTTGTAAATTTGTTTGAGTTCTTTGTAGGTTCTGGATATTAGCCCTTTGTCAGATGAGTAGATTGCAAAAATTTTCTCCCATTCTGTAGGTTGCCTGTTCACTCTGATGGTAGTTTCTTTTGCTGTGCAGAAGCTCTTTAGTTTAATTAGTTCCCATTTGTCAATTTTGGCTTTTGTTGCCATTGTTTTTGGTGTTTTAGACATGAAGTCCTTGTCCATGCCTATGTCCTGAATGGTATTACCTAGGTTTTCTTCTAGGGTTTTTATGGTATTAGGTCTAACATTTAAGTCTCTAATCCATCTTGAATTAATTTTCGTCTAAGGAGTAAGGAAAGGATCCAGTTTCAGCTTTCTACTTATGGCTAGCCAATTTTCCCAGCACCATTTATTAAATAGGGAATCCTTTCCCCATTTCTTTTTTTTCTCAGATTTATCAAAGATCAGATGGCTGTAGATGTGTGGTATTATTTCTGAGGACTCTGTTCTGTTCCATTGGTCTATATCTCTGTTTTGGTACCAGTACCATGCTGTTTTGGTTACTGTAGCCTTGTAGTATAGTTTGAAGTCAGGTAGCGTGATGCCTCCTGCTTTGTTCTTTTGACTTAGTATTGTCTTGGAGATGCAGGCTCTTTTTTGGTTCCATATGAACTTTAAAGCAGTTTTTTCCAATTCTGTGAAGAAAGTCATTGGTAGCTTGCTGGGGATGGCATTGAATCTATAAATTACCTTGGGCAGTATGGCCATTTTCACAATATTGATTCTTCCTATCCATGAGCATGGTATGTTCTTCCATTTGTTTGTGTCCTCTTTTATTTCACGGAGCAGTGGTTTGTAGTTCTCCTTGAAGAGGTCCTTTACATGCCTTGTAAGTTGGATTCCTAGGCATTTTATTCTCTTTGAAGCAATTGTGAATGGAAGTTCATTCCTGATTTGGCTCTCTGTTTGTCTGTTACTGGTGTATAAGAATGCTTGTGATTTTTGCACATTAAATTTGTATCCTGAGACTTTGCTGAAGTTTCTTATTAGTTTAAGGAGATTTTGGGCTGAGACAATGGGGTTTTCTAAATATACAATCATGTCATCTGCAAACAGGGACAATTTGACTTCTTCTTTTCCTAACTGAATACCCTTGATTTCTTTCTCTTGCCTGATTGCCCTAGCCAGAACTTCCAACACTATGTTGAATAGGAGTGGTGAGAGAGGGCATCCCTGTCTTGTGCCAGTTTTCAAAGGGAATTTTTCCAGTTTTTGCCCATTCAGTATGATATTGGCTGTGGGTTTGTCATAAATAGCTCTTATTATTTTGAGATACGTTCCATCAATACCGAATTTATTGAGCGTTTTTAGCATGAAGGGCTGTTGAATTTTGTCAAAGACGTTTTCTGCATCCATGATTGCCTCTTTGCTGCTGGTTTTTTGGAGTTGAATCTGTTCTCTTCTGATAAGTCATGCTCTTACCCTGCTCCGTCACACTCAGGCGTATGTTCCCCATTCTGAGGGAATGCACTTTGGTTTTCCTAAGTGCCCTATCTTTGGCTGGACCTTATTGAACATCAGACTGTTTGCTTTTGACCACTCTCCCTAAGTCCCCAAGATCCTTTGTGATCCTGTTTTTTAAGATGCCACTACCACCTGCCTCATTACTTCCTTGACAGCGTCCCCATGCTGAGCACTCCTTTCCATCACTAAGCCTCTAGAAGTTCTCAAGTGGGAGTGATTTTCCTCCCAGGGGACATTGGCTTTGTCTGGAAATATTTTGGGCTGTTACAAAACTGGGGATGGGAGAATTGTTACTAGTATAGAGTAGGTAGAGACCAGAGATGCTAGCAAACATCCTACAATGCCCAAGGCAGCCCTGACAGCAAAGAATTATCCAGCTCAAAATGTCATAGTGCCAAGGTCAAGGGACCACTACCTGGAGGATGATTCAGCCTTCAAGGACCCTGGTAGGTCTCTCCACTGGGGGTGGTGGGGGGGATTCTTTATCCCACCCCCTCCAGCCCATCAGCCAGACATCTTTCTTCCCCATCCTCCCCTTTTTTTAAGTTATGGAATTGAAGAACACAAATGTTGAAATTGCCTCATTTCACAGATGAGGAAGTTGAGGGCCCAAGGGAACATGCACCTCTGCCAAGGTCAAACAGTGAAGCTGAACTGTCTGGAATGTTCAGTTATGGTAAACACTCCCCATTAATCTACCTGGCAGGCATTTTATTCAGAAATGGAAGCTAGGTCAGTCTGACAGGACCCACTCTTGACAATTCTACTCTGGGTTCTTCTGTTGTCTCCAAAGGACATTACAATGCCATTCTTCAGGCAGGCTTCTGAATTATTCTTAAATTATCTGACATCTCTGTTCCCTGTATTATACATTTAAAAAACACATTGGTGTAATTCCCTGTGTGTCTGCATTGCTCTTAGTTTAATTATTGCATATTACCTTCCAAAGCTACACTTTCCCTGGACTGTCGTTTGCATACTAGGACTTTCAGTAAGACAGTGTGGCACCGTGATTATGAGCTTCCGTCCTGTAGTGACACAAATTCGGATTCAGCATCTTATGAGTCTTTTTTTCAGTTGTGGTGACAGAAGCTTGATTCAGACTATCTTAAGCCTAAAAGGGGAATTTTGGAGTTCATTTATTTGGGAAATTCAAGGTAATGACGGGCTTCAGGAATGACTGAATCTGGGGATTCAAACAATGTCACTGGGATTTATTTTCCCTTTGCCCTCCGTTTCCCCCTGCTTTTTTCCATGGGTTTTCTTTAAACCAACACTCTCTCTCTCTCCGTGGCAAAGAGGACCCTCAATGCCTCAACAGCACTAGGCAATCAAGAGCTGAGCTCTCTTCCTTCCAACATCTGAATCATTCTACAAAAACGTCTCTAGTTATCGGTGCGGTGGCTCACGCCTGTAATCCCAGCACTTTGGGAGGTGGAGAAGGGCTGATCACGATGTCAAGAGATCGAGACCATCTGGCTAACAGGGTGAAACCCCGCCTCTACTAAAAATACAAAAAATCAGCGGGGCGTGGTGGCGGGCGCCTGTAGTCCCAGCTACTCGGGTCGCTGAGGCAGGAGAATGACGTGAACCCGGGAGGCGGAGCTTTCAGTGAGTCGAGATCGTGCCACTGCACTCCAGCCTGGGCGACAGAGCGAGACTCAGTCTCAAAAAAAAAAAAAAAAGTCTCTAGTGAACCCACTTGGCAGAAAGGTTGAGGTGCCCCTTTGATTGTCAGGCTTATTAGAATCCTATGAAATGGGAAGGAGAAACTTTACCAAAAGGAAGCATTTAGAAGCAGAGAAACTATTAACAACCATATATACTGACAAATATATGTGCCAGAAAACCATCACCACAATCAAAATAATGAACATATTCTTTTCCGCCAGAAAAGTTTGCTCCATAGTCCCAGCAACGGTGAGGTCACTCTTTTTAATTTTCACCATATGAATAGATTTGTCATGGTATCTTATTATAGTTTCAATTTATATTGTTCTAACGACTAATGATGTTAAGCTTCTTTTTACAGCCTTGTTTGTCATCCATATACCTATTTTGGTAAAGTGCTGTTTCACATCTTTTGCACTTCTTTATTGGGTTTTGTTTTGTTTGTTCCTATTACTGTGTTCCTGGGATGCTTTTGTTTTCTTTGTTTGTTTTTTTTTTGTTTGTTTTTTGTTTTTTTGAGACAAGGTCTTGCTCTGTCACCCAGGCTGAAGTGCAGTGGCACCATCTCGGCTCACTGCAATCTCCATCTCCCGAGTTCAAGCGGTTCTCATGCCTCAGCCTCCCGAGTAGCTGGGATTACAGGCATGCACCACCATGCTGAGCTAATTTTTGTATTTTTAGTACAGATGGGGTTTCACCATGGTTACTGACCTGGTCTCAAACTTCTGGCCTCAAGTGATCTGTCCATCTTGGCCTCCCAAAGTACTGGGATTACAGGCATGAGCCACCATGCTCAGCCAACTAATTGTTTAACTAATATGAGAATCTGTTTACCTATGCCAGGCCAGGATTCTTTATGTATTCTGGACACAAGTTTTTTTTTTAATCAAATAGGTGATTTAAAAATTTGTCACTAATGTTTTCATCCTCTTAACAATATGTTTATAAGAGCAGAGGTGATAATTTTGATAAAGATTATATTATCAATTTTTTTCTTTTTTTGGTTGTTATTAGTGTCATATCTAAAACACGAATTGCCTAACCCAAGGTTACAGATATTTCTTGCATGCTTTTTTATAGAAGTTTCTAGCTTATGGTTTTACATTCAGAATTATAATTTATTTTGTGTTCATTTTTATATACAGTGTTCATTTTTGTTGCATCTTCATATCCAATTGTCCCATCATCAGTTCTTGGAAAGACTATCCTTTCTCCATTAGATTGTCCTTGTAATTTTGTCAAAAGTCAATTGCCAGCTTGGCACAGTGGCTCACGCCTATAATCCCAGCACTTTAGGAGGCCGAGGCATGTGAGTCACTTGAGGTCAAGAGTTCGAGACCAGCCTGACCAACATGGTGAAACCCTGTCTCTACTAAAAATATAAAATTAGCTGGGCGTAGTGACTTATGCCTGTAATCTCTGCTACTCAGGAGGCTGAGGCAGGAGAATCACTTGAATCCAGGAGGCAGAGGTTGCAGTGAGCTGAGATGGGCCCATTGCACTCCAGCCTGGGCAACAAGAGTGAAACTCCATCTCAAAAAAAAAAAAAAAAAAGTCAATTGCCCTCATATGTTTCAGTCTATTTCTTGACTGGATCCAGTTCCATCAATCTATTGAGCTAACATTATGCCAATACACACTCTCTTCATTATTATAGATTTTATTTTAAGATTTGAAATCAGGTAGAAGTCCTCCAACTTTGTTCGTCCTTTTCAAAGACTGTTCTGTATACTTGGCATTGCGTTTCCACATTAATATTAGAATCAGCTTATCAATTTCTACAGAAAAATTGTGCTGGTATTTTGACTGGGATTGTATTTAATCTTCAAATTAACTTGAGGACAATGGACATCAAAAGAAAATTGTCTTCTGATTTATGAACATGGTATATCTCTTAAATTGTTTAAGTCTTCTGTAGTTTCTCTCAGCAATGTCTCATTCTGTACACGGTTTCTTGCACAACTTTTGTCACCTTGATACCCAGGCATTTTCTATTCATTATGCAATGTAAAATGATATTGCTTATAAATTTTTTCAGATTTGTTTTAAAATTGTTTTCAATTGTTTGTTACTTGTTTACAGTTAATCTTTGTATGTTGATCTTGTACTCTACAACCTAGCAAGGATCACTTTTTATTTCTAGCTGCTTTTTGCAGGTTTTATATATTCTTCATAGAGGATCATGCCATTGGTGAATTTTTTAAAAATCAGTTATCATCTGGAGATTCAACTGGGGAAGAATTTGCTTTCCAACTCATTCAGACTGTTGGTAGAATTCACTTAGAGCTCATTCTTATCTCTAAGAAGTCACCTGCAATTCCTTGCTATGTGGTCTTCCTTGGCACGTCTGCTTATTTCATTATGTCCACAAGGAGAATCTCTGCATACAGTCTTCTTAAAAAACAAAGTGTTAAGGTAATAGAACCACAGAAGTGATATCCTACAACCTTTGCCATAACCATGTAGTTAGAAACAAGTCACAGGTCCTGTCACATGCAAGGGGAGGGATTATACAAGGATGTGAATACTAGAAAGTGATCATTGGAAATCACTTACTGTCTGTCCACCACAACTTCTGACATAGGGTAGCAATATTCCAGCTTCCAAGTGTTCTGTGCTTAGGAATAGGAATAGGTGTGTTTGTGTGTGTGTGTGCGCGCGTGTGTGTGACTTTTTGTTGGCAGAGAGAGAGCAATCAGCCCTTTTTGAGCTGCAGTCACTGCCATTTACAATTTTCATTTCCCTGCTTCATCAGTCATTATATGTGATGATTAGTTTTATGTGTCAAGCTGACTAGGCTACAGAACCCATTTATTTAACCCATTTATTGCTACAGTCTAGGTGTTGCTATGAAAGAATTTCATAATGTGGTTAACATGTGCAATCAGTTAACTTTATTTTATTTTATTTATATATATTTTTTGAGACAGAGTCTCACTCTGTCACCCAGTCTGGAACTGCAGTGGTACAATCTCGGCTCACTGTAACCTCCGCCTCTTAGGTTCAAGCCATTCTCTTGCCTCAGCTTCCTGAGTAGCTGGGATTACAGGCACCCACCACCACTCCCAGCTTGTATTTTTAGTAAAGATAGGGTTTCACCATATGGTCAGGCTGGTCTTGAACTCCTGACCTCCGGTGATCTGCCTGCCTTGGCCTCCCAAAGTGCTGTGATTACAGGTGTGAGCCACTGCCCCTGACCACTTTAAATAAAGGAGATTACCCTTGACAAAGTGGGTCAACTTCATTCAACCTGTTGAAGGCGTTAAGAGCAAAAACTGAGGTTTCCGAAAGAAAAACAAATTCTGCCTCAAGACTGCAGCATCAATTTCTACCTGAGTTTCCAGGCTGCTGGCCTGCCCCATGGATTTCAGACCTGCCATTCTCTCTCAATTACATAAGCCAATTCCTTAAAATAAATCTCGTAACATATACATAGGTATCCTGTTGGTTGTGTTACTCTGGAGAATCCTGGTTAATAAACCATACATTTGTTGAAATATTTCATCAGCTGGTAGCTTTCTTTCCATTCTTTTTACCTTGTGAGTTTATAGCTCTTTAAAATCCCTTTACTAATATTTTAATGGAGTCTTTCAAGGGAAACTATACAACCCTGTGCTCGATCTTAAAGCAGATGTCAAGATAAAGATTACTTGGTTAGGTAAGACTTGATCCTCTAATTGCAAATGTGTTACTCTCATGATTTTTTTTGTTTGTTTTTTTGGGTTTTTTTTGTTTGTTTGTTTGTTTGTTTTGGAAGTTTCTTTAAAAGTTTCTTAAAATAATACTATTTATGTGGAAGATGTAAAAGACAAAAGCTAAGGAAAATTACAATTAGAAGCAGCATCCAATATCCAAATAAATTTCTTGAATATCTACTTAGGCCCACAATTCATTCTGAGTGGCCATCTGTCACCAGGGAGAAGCAGATGGCCACTTCAGCTGGATTTGATGTGCTACCTAAGGAAGTCTCTTTTTATTGACTTTTTAATACAAAATTTCAAGGATTTTTCACCAACTTTTCTGTATATCTAATGTATTCACAAGTGAGCAGGAATGTGTTAAAAAGCAAGGCATCAACTGGACTAAGCAATTAATTGCTAGTGAGCAAGCAGGGACAAGAAAGCGTTTGATAGTCAACATGGAAAAGTGGACATGACGGAATAATGGCAGGAAGACTTTAATGTTTCAACTGTATGTGTTTTTTCTCTACCTGCTGAAAAATAGAAATGTATATGTAAGCGCTTTCACTGCATTAACACAGAGAAAAGAAAACATTTTTTATTACATAAGACTTCCCTAGGCAATCATCATAGCTGTAATAGGCATATTTGCACCATAGAGAAAGTCATGTACCTATTTCAGGATAACATAGATATGCATAGTAGCCAACAGGAAAAGAAATAGCTACCTAAGTACATGAGTACATGTTCACAAAAAAAAATAAATAAATAAAGTCTAAAAGTCTGGTAATTACTGAGATACTGACAATTTAGTGCAGTATTGACAATAACTAACATTATTACGTTCTCCCTAGATGCAAGGCACTGCTCCACATGATTTTCATGTATTGTGTCTCCTTATCTCTAACATTTTTTGCTTCGGACTGTCTTTAGCACAAGTGGTCTCAATAGACTATGCTTATCAGACCACACCAGGCCCTCTTCACTGGTCCAGCTTCATTTCTGCTGCATCATGATATGACTCTCATTCTCCCACTGAGCTTTTCTTTATCTTAAACTTTGACGAACTCTGTCCACTCAAGTTCACACTTCTCTTTTGCTCATTCAGCTTCAGACTTTCCTAGCCTTCATTCTAATCATTTTCTGACTGATCCCCTAAATGTCAACTGAAGTTTTAGTTTATTATTACGAAAAAAATCACTCTTAATCATTGCCATTGAACTTTTAATTACAGCAGTAGCCCTTGTAACTCGACTCATGGTGGCTCACACCTATTCCTCTCTTAGTTTAGGATTTCTTGATTGTCTGCTCCATATCCAGAATATTCCTCTTCTCTGCTGTGAGTAAACATGTGTAAGACCTGTCTCTGTCTATGCTGAGTTTAACATAATTTTCCCCTTTGAAAATTTTCCTCTGCCACCTCTACTGACACCTGCTCCTGAATTTCAACAGATGACTTTTCTCCTCCTGCTCCGTTCTTGTATTTGTGGATTTTTCTGCTGGTGTCTTCCTCATCTTGCACTTATTCTGTCCAGTTAGGCAAGATGTGAAATCTTGTCAAAGTAAGCACTTTGGTGGCTCTGCACAGTAACAAACTCTCAGTAAATGTCTTGAGAAGGATTCGATGTACTATAATGATAGAGTTGCATCCTTAGTTCCCATTTTTCTCTTTGGATTTTTCTTGGGGTCATAGAGTATGAGGGAGAGAGAGAGGAAGAGAGAGAAGCTAAAGTTCATTCATGGTAAACCCACCTGGATGGTGGCTGAGTATTCTGCAGGAACAATATATGGATCAGGATTTTTTACATTATTGCATCATTATTCCCTTTTTCTGAACTTCATGATGATGTTTGAAAGAACAGCACTTAGATAATAGTGAACATGAAGGGCTTGGAGACTTAGTTAATGTCCTTAAATACACCAATATGCTTTAGGAGCACAGTACCTGAAAATCTGATGAAAGTCTAATAGATAAAATATAAACATAAATAATTATAGTCCCTGCCCTTGGACATTTCTCCCTTCTTACACACTGAAATGAACATGCCACATTACTTAAGACAATGATGTTAGACTTGTATTTAATTTTTATTTGGACTACAACACCCTTTCCTTTTTTGGTGTTAATCGCATTTAAGAGAATTTAAATACAGACTTGCTCTTAGCATAAGGGAGATGTATAATAACTATACTAAATATGCCAATATTCCTGCTCTGCCCTCAGACCTCTTCTGAAGAGGGAGAGGTGAAGGCTGATGGGGTCAGAGTGAACCCTTGACCTAAGGGCAACCTGGCCATAGGGCAGGCAGCAGCAGTTCAGAGATAAAGAGCAAAAGGTGCTGCTTAGGCAGGTCACACAGACTGTTTCTACATAGAACTTGCATGGGGAAGTAAAAGAAAATTAACTAGTATTCTAGTTCTGGGTGGGTAGTGAGAGAAATAAAAATAAAATACACAAAGACAAGCTGAAAACAGAAAGAAGCGTAGTCACTAAGGTGGAATAAATTAGACTAGCTGGATCATGGACCTGCCTTGGGTCTTCAAGTACAAGTCTTGTGTTTTTCTGGTAGTTCAATCTCTCTTTATGCCATTGGTCTCATGGTAACTCCACTGCTGGAAGCAGTTATAAGCTCTTGACCACCAAATGGCCTAACCCAATACACCATTTCCTATTATCCTTTATTGTTCTGCTTGATTCTCAAATATGGTAATAACTGAGAAGTAGAGGACAAAGTAGTGTGTATTATTGGTCACTACCTAGCATCTGTTTCCTCCTGCAGCCTTCTTTATTAACAGAAACTGGGATGCAGTTGAAAATCCTCCAAGAAGCTTCTAAGAAGTTTTCTTGTTCCTAAGAAAAAGCTACAGGAAGTCACATTCTCCTTTTCTTCTGGTTGCTGCTAGAATGAAGTTGATGCTGAAGAAAGCGAAAGAGAGGGAGAACAGCCTGAGTCATGAAATCAACCTGAAGCTTCCTCTACTCCTGGACTTGCCATTATTCACATTTTTAAATGTCTCTTATATTTCAAACTGTTTGACTCAAGGTTCCTAGGACCTTGTGAAACCTCTAGTTGATGTGCATCGTTTCCTTTATTTTCTGCTGAAGATTTCTTGTAATGAAGATGAGGGGAGAGATGGGGGGCCACTGGAGTTTTCCTACAACAGGGGAAGATTTTAAATAGGGGCTCTGTCATCCCACATCCAGGCCTGGTACTTCATTCATAGTGTGCCAGGAAACACAGGTCAGTTTCCCAGTCCATACTTTGACCTAAGGCTCCAGGGCAAACCCGAGGCAGAGAGTTGATGTTTAGGGTCTGTTTAGTAAGGAGCAGCATCCACTGCATATTTCTTGGTGCCTGGCCACTCGCTTACGTCTTCTTCACTCCTGAGCATCATAGCAGGCATTGTGTTAATTCAAGCAGCACAGCTCAGGGAAAGGGAACATTTCAAGATGATTTATAATTTAGTATAAGCAAATTTGAGATATTTTATTTAAATTGTGTCCTCATATGGAATAAACAGAAGGGAGAAAGAGGAGGAAATAAAGGCTCTTAAAAAGAGAATGTGTTAGTTTGCCAGGGCTGCCATGGAAAGTATCACAGACTGGTGATTTAGACAACAGAAATTTGTTTTCTCACAGTTCAGGAGGCTGGAAGGCCAAGATCAAGGTGCCAGCAGGGCTGGTGTCCCCTGAGGCCTCTCTCCTTGGCTTGCAGGTGGCTGCCCTTGGGCCGTCTCTGCACATGGCCATCCCTGTGTGCACACACAATCCTAGTGGCTCTCTATCAGCCCAATTTCCTCCTCTTAGGCCACCTGTCAGGTTGCACTGGAGCCCATTCGAATGACCTAATTTTAACTTAATCCTCTCTATAAAGGCCCTGTCTCAAATACAATCACATCCTGAGGTCCTAGGGGTCAGGGCTCCAGCACTTGAATTCTGGGAAGACATAATTCAGCCTCTAACAGAGAAGGAGGGGGATGCGGCACCAGTGAAAACTGTCTTTTCCTGGGCACAGGGCGACAGCATGTTGGAAATTACATGTTTCGTAGGTGAGGTCCAGAGGGCCCCTCTAAGGAAGGCCCTGGCCCCTGGTGGGCTCTGCTTTCCTCACTGCTTACCTTGTTCACAGCACACCCCACCTTCCTGATTCACCTGAAGGTCAGGCTGTGGCTCTTCCTGAGCACTTGCCGGTCCAGGCAACCACATTCATGACTTGAACCCTTCAACAGATGTCATGTGTGGATGTTCTTGATGTTGGCAGCCCAGCCTCCATTGGCTGCTTTGAGCAACACTTCCTTCGCTCTCAGCCCTTCCTGCCAGCAGTCAGCCCATTTCTCAGAACTACCTGAATTATTTTTAACTCATGATTTTTAGCCCAGGTGTGGCGGCTCATGCCTATAATCCCAGCACTTTGGGAGGCCAAGGCAGGAGGAACACTTAAGGCCAGGATTTTGAGACCAGTGTGAGCAATGTAGCAAGATCCTCATCTCTGCAAAAAGTAAATAAATAAACTCATGATTTTTTAAAAATAGCCACCAGCAAGGCTTTCTGGATTTCTGTGCCCATGGGCTTATCCTCTGACCTGGCTGGGATGCTGAACTCCTTTAAAAATGTCAAACGCTGAGGACTCCAATGGTAAAAGTCAAGCAGGCTTTATTTCCACATGGTGGGCAATGTTGTTTTCCTGAATGTCTATCAAAGTAGATGAGCAATGCCCAATTGCATGTCTCTTTCTCGTTTGAAAATGTCTGTCTTTTGTGTCAGCTAACAAGCAGGGATTTCTACCAAGCATTCTTTCAAGCACAACAGGCTGACCTTGAACTCCATGAGTTTTAGGAAAACAGTGGGGTGTTTCTTGTTGGCAAACCACAGTAAATATTTCCAAAAGCTGTCACCATCCATCACGATGATACTCCTGGTGCTGTCTCATGCCATCTGTATCAGACAAAACTGGTTATTGGTCATGTACAAAACCAGTGAAGGAAGAGTACTATGTTTCTATGGATTATTTTTCTACTTCTGAACATTTGATTTTATTTTATCCATATTATATTTGCTATGTTTTATTTTCCCTTTCATATTTCCAATAAAGTGTTTACTTCCCAGCATGGCTGGTTTTTACTCAGTCCAGAAATCGTGGTCCTATCAGTCTCCAGTCGTGGAGTAGAGGAGAGATCTTCAAGATCATCCGAGGTCAAGGGAAGGGAAACCATTTGTGGGCTTCCTCCGGTCTTTGGGTCCCTCTGACATTGTGCCTGTGAACCACATATAACCCTCAGCCATAGTCTCCCTTCTTTTCCATCATGAGATGTTTGATAGCTGGTGACCAATTTCACTACGAAACCAGGCTTTCAACATGACCACAACTTCAATAGAAAGAAGCCAGTTGCCGGAAAGTTTCTGTCTGCCTAGCTCCATATTAATGCCTCCGGAGGTTTCTGCATATACTCCCAGTGCCTGTGTCTGTGGGAAAGATAAAGCCCTAATGTATTCATTTGCCTCCAGGGAAGCATTATCTCTCCCCTAGCCCCATCCATCTTTCTGTAAGTGGACACTGTAATAAATATGTACTAGGTGATGGCCCTAAAGGGGAGAGAAAATTCCTTATCCTCATAATTTCAATTCTAATTTCCAATTAAGTAAACTTAGTGAAGGGTGGAGATGAGACTATAACAAAACGAGAAGACTCCCTGAGTACCTCTTGTCTACTGAAATGGAATCATAACATTTGTGTGCCAATGAACCTGAATTGCTTGATATCCATTGCTGTCACAGCTAGCCTTGGGTTTCTTCCTCCAAGGGAATGTGTTCATAATAGCTAAGAGAAATGTGAAACAGAGGAGAGGAAGTGACATTTGTATTGAACCCCAAGTCTTGCTCCATCAAGTTTTCACTTTTTTTTTTTCACATCTATCTTCTTATGAAAAATTGATAGGAGCTGTAATTACTCTTGGAAAGAAAGAAGTCAAACTTTTTTGCTTGCAGAGAGGTCTGCAGAGATGAGAGGTGAAAGAGCAGCATCTAAACAGAGACACTGCTTGCCTCTCTGTACTCCTGTATTGGATTAAAAGCTGGTCAGGACCATCCACCAGGAGAGGCACAAAAAATAAATGTCAGGAATCAGAAAGATTGTCTCTGTCCTTATTGGTAGCTCAGTGCAAGACTACCAGCCCTACACCATTTCAATCCTTCCTAATTCTATTTTTCCAAAGTTTAGAATGATACCACCATTTAAAAATCATGCCATATTATACATAGGAAGAAGCTGCACTGAAGCCTCAGAAAATTGCTGGCAGCAAAGAGTGAAGGGAAGATGAAAAGATCTAGGAAAGTGATGCATCATCTCAGACCAATAGCCAGTTGGCTCCAATATGTCTGAATATTGTGGATGATTTTGTACGTGCTGTGGCTACAGGGCAGATGAAGGATTTCTTTTTCTTTCTTTCTTTCTTTTTTTTTTTTTTTTTTGAGATGGAGTTTCACTCTTATTGCCCAGGCTAGAGTGCAATGGCGCCATCTCGGCTCACTACAACCTCTGCCTCCTGGGTTCAAGCGATTCTCCTACCTCAGCCTCCCGAGTAGCTGGGATTACAGGTGCACATCATCACACCCTGCTAATTTTTGGATTTTTAGTAGAGATGGGGTTTCGCCATGTTGTCCAGGCTGGTCTCGAACTCCTGACCTCAGGTGATCCACCCACCTCAGCCTC
This sequence comes from Macaca mulatta, assembly GCF_049350105.2. Taxonomy (NCBI): domain Eukaryota; kingdom Metazoa; phylum Chordata; class Mammalia; order Primates; family Cercopithecidae; genus Macaca; species Macaca mulatta. The sequence goes on along the minus strand of NC_133409.1, from coordinate 50,155,677 downwards.
CCAAAGTGCTGGAATTAGGGGCGTGAGTCACTGTGCCCAGCCCAGATGAGTGATTCCTTAGATCTGCATCCAGAAGTCAGTTGGAGCTTTGAGAGTATTTTACCTGACAAATGATGGTCACCCCTGCCAACTTTATGGCTGCCTACTACATGGCAGTCTTCCTGTGTCATTATTTCCTGCATCTCTGTGGCTTTCTCAGTGTCCCTTTCTCCAGCCTAACATGGTTCTCATCCCTCACTTTGCCTCTAACAGACTCAAATTTCCAGGGAAAAACAACCAGGTAGGTGTATAAAGCTCAGGGTGAGAGATGGGATTCAGTTGAAAATATTTTAGTGGGGACATTCCTCCACACTTCATTCAGATGTTTGAAAAATGTGGGACTACCTGGACCTCTTCTATTCCTGTGGTTTGAATGTCAGCAAAAGTCCTTGCAAGGCAATTTGATGTAAGTACTAAATTTTTGAAGACCTGTGGCAACCTGGAATCCTCACCATGAATTCTCCTGATTTTTGATGGCTAACTTGCCTCGGGCACCTTCTGTCTCCACCACCATGACAACATGAGCTGCCTCAATCACTGCCCAGGCACAAGCCTCACCTTCCACCCGAGTTCATAACAGATGCACTCACACCATACATGTGGGGAAGTTAACTTTCCTGGAGATACGAGGAGTCTTAGGGAAGGGTCCTATCACACCACATGCAGGCATCGGCAAAACCTCTCTCATCCGTCTTCTTTGTCTTTGTCTCTTCTATCTGTCACCTCCCTTCCCACACCCTTTCCAGAATAAAGGATATATTTGTCTCCTTGTCTCCCATTGAATGGCTGTACTCCTAGGAGCTCATGACATGTCACTGGTTATTGACAAACCCTGATGGGGTATTTTTCCGAACACAAAACCAGTTCTCTTCTTAAGGGGAATTCTGGTGTCAGATGCTCATCTAGTAACATTGGATACTTTTTATCAATTATATTGGCAGCTCCAGAAATGATATTTGTGTCCACTCATGCTGAAGGAGGAACTAGGGGGAACAAGGACCTTAGTGAATTCACTGCCTGCCACCCAAGCAAACCTTTCTAAGTTCTTATGGTTTCCTGTTCTAGGTGCTAGAAAGAACAACAAATAGGTTTTCCAGAATTTCGTTGCTGTGGAGCACATCCTAGGAGGAACAAGTGTTAACTCATTGGGTCTGGTGAGAGCTCCTCTCTGATGCTTCACCCCTCTGCTGTCACGTGGAGCAGAACCGGCAGTCCTGATTTGTGGCTCTCTTCCAAAAGTGCCATCTAGCACACACTAAGTAAAATGCAAATTAATTTCATAGTGAGAATGTCTTATCACTCCAGAACATTCCAGGATTAGGAATCATACTTTTAAAGGTGTTTATTTTTGGTACAAATGATACATTGCAGAAGAGGGTCTGTACATTCATCTGCTTGGGCTGCCATAACAAAATAGCACAGCCTGACTGGCATATTTTCTCATAGTTCTGAAGGCCAAAAGTCTAAGATGAAGGTGCCCTCAGGGTTGGTTTCTGGTGAGGGCTCTCTTCCTGGCTTGCAGACAGCTTCCTTATTACTGTGTCCTTACATGGCTTCTTCCCTGTGAGCACATGGAGAGAGTGAGCTCTTGTGTCGCTTTGTTTTCTTATAAGAATGTCAATCATTTCAGATTAGAACTCTATGATCTCATTTAGCATGTATTACCTCCTTATAGGCCCCATCTTTAAATGCAGTCCCATTGTGGGTTAAAGCTTCAACATATTAATTTTCAGGGGACTGAGCTCGGTCCATGGCAGCCTGAAATCAGACTTCTACATAGAACATCTTCAAAACGTGGCCATCAAAACAGCCATCGCTTTTTATAGCACAGATGATTCCTGAGATAAAACCACACATGTGGGCTTTATAGCTTTCACTATTTTATGAGCAGAAAGAAGGTAGTGTTATCCTTATTTTTGGATGAAGGGATAGGCTCACTGAGAGTAGTTTGCTTTAAAATGTCTTGGCTGGGGAGGGGCAGAGCCACAACTGGAGTCCCCGTTCCTGACCCCAAAGGGGTTCCAGTGCAGGGTTTATGCCTCACGGTGAGCCCTCAGCGTCCTCACACTTGCACAGAAACCACAGTAAGCATTTTCAGAAACACATAAAGTAAAAGGCTGACATCAGACACATTAAGTGTTTGCCTTAGTGGTAGGGGGAGGAGAAGGAAAGTGGATAATGGCAAAAAAAAAAAAAAAAAAAAAAAGAGAATTCTCAGATAAAAACAGGAGAGGGGTCTGGGGCCAAGCTGGGAAACCATGTGACATGAACCAGAGGCTATGATTAACTCAGCCCTCCACACCTGTGGAACACAGAAAAGTCACGGCTCGATGCCCAGAACGTCCCTGATGTGAGAGAGTTGAGGACAGTGATAGAAATACTCATCCTGGTTTATCTAAATCTAAACCACCTTCTTGTAACAAGTATGAAGGAAGCATGGAGCTCTCTTAAAACACTTATTCCCAAAATGTACTTTGTGATGTCCTTGCCTCATTGGAGTTTTAACTTGATTGATGTTAGTTAAACTATCTGTGGCATACTTGCTTCTTTGAGAGGCTGGTTTTTGAGGTGAGAACACAACTTTGGAGTGAGATATATTTGGGTTTAAAGCCCAGGTTTGCCTGTTACCTGCTCAGGAAGTAACCTTGCAGAGCAGGTTCTCTCATCTGCAAAATGGGGCCGTAATAGCCATCCTGCAGGATTTTATGAGAAGTGGAGTAAGGTATGTAATGGGTCTAGAACAAGTGTCTAAGAACATGGCAAGTGTTGAATAAAGGCGAGGTTTATTACTTTTATTTCTAGTAAAGTGCCAGAGAAGAACACATTGGGGAATCTGGAAGTGATCAAATGCATCTCCTCAGTGTTTAGACAGCCACCAGGCAATTAATAAATGACCAGATTTAAGGACAGATTTTACCTTGGGGAAGTCATATATGAAAGTATGAAAGAATGAAATTCTGTAGTTATTAAATATTGGCTATAATTAAATGTATTTGTAAGAATTCAATAGTAATAGGTATGTGTACATTTTTAAACTTTTTCAGAAATTATGATGTTAAATGAATTATCGCATGATTCCCTGAAGAAAACACCTAGTTCTTGCTAATCACAGAGAGAATGGTGACCCTAGGCCAGGCAACAGTGAAATATTGTAGTCCTGTACTGCGTGGTGGTATTTTACTAGATGTTTTAAAAATGGATAATAGGAAAGTTTCTGGTTCATAGGATCACAGGGTGTTCCTTGTTAGGAATGGAAAAATTCCTTCCTATGTTTAAAACAAAATTACTTTCTCAGCATTAAAAATCATCATTTTTCCCTCCTGTTTTGCATGAAGCTCAGTGTTAAATAATGACCAAGTTGGTGTGGTTGCAGGCAAATACGTGTTGTAATTTTTATGTGGCTTTAAAAAATGTTTGGTCAATTAGACAATTAGATCCATCTCCCTTTGTCCTTGAGTTTTGAGTGAGTGAGTGTGTGAGAGAGAGACAGAGAGAAAGAGAAGAGAGAGAGAGAGAGAGACAGAGAGAGAGAGACCAAGAGAGACCAAAACTGAGGCAGAAACAAAAAAAGACTATTACTGGTGGACCGGATATAGGTCAACTATCTGAAGAGAAACTTTGAGTTTTCAAAGTGAAGTTTCACAGCTGCTTCCCCCTTTGTTAACTGCCAAGTAAGCAGACACTGAACTTTCTTAAATTCTATGTTCTTCTTGGGTATTATAAGGATTAATGGAAAGAGAATACTAAGATTCCAAATGCAGTCTTTCTTGCTCTTAGGTTCACTTCTTCTCCCTTATCTTGGCACTTTCACTCTTCAGGCCAGAAACTTCTGTGATATGGACCACTCCATTGAAAGGGATATTGCATGCCTCCATGGCTTGTACCACATTTCCTTTCTCTCTCACAATTATACTTCTCGTGAATTGATACAGATAATGCTAACTAACCTCTTTATTCACTTAGTCTCTTGTGATCTGCATCACTCCCAGTACTCTACTAAAAAATGCACTTTCACAATAGTTAAAAGATGGAAATCACCTAAATATCTATAGAAGTATGAATGGATACGCAAAATGTATCATAAACCTATGATGTCGTATAATTCAGCCTTAATAAGGATGTTAATACATGTTACAATATGGATGAACTTTGAAGACAAAGTGAAATAAACCAGACACAAAAGGGCAAATATTTATGATCCCACTTATATGAAATACCTGGAATAAGCAAATTTGTAGACTAGTGGAATTAGTGGTTTCCAGGGTCATGGGGGAATGCAGGACAAGGAGTTAGTGTTTAAAGGGTACCAAGTTTCATAGTTTCAGTTTGGGATGATGAAAATGTTTTGGACATGAATGTGAATGTACTTAATACTACTAATTGTACACTTAGAATAGTTAAAATGATACATTTTGCAATATGGATTTTACCACAACGAATTTGAAATTCTTTTCCAATACTTTTGTAAGTTTCTAATGATTTCCTAATCAATTTTTATGCTTTCTCTTGGCCTACAGTTTCCATAAAAGGATTGGATACTCATCTATTCTTTTGTGTCTATGCTTTTGCCTTCAGAAAGTTCATGTGTCCGAATGTTTAACAATTGTAAATCTCATCTTGACCTTGTTATTTTTGCTCCAGTATACAAACACAACTATATGGTTTTTAACATCTTACTGGTACTTTAAGGAATGAATCTTTAAACGTTCATTTATATTTGTAGATGAGTCATGATTTTACCTTTTAAAAACTATTCTTATCACATTGGTTTTCTCAAGAGTATGGGGTCTCAATTAAAAATATTTGTATAGTTAAAAATATTTGTATAGTTAAATTGATAAAATAGCACAAACTCTCTCAGCCTCCATTGACTTTCTAATTGGTTTCTTCAGTTCCTGTAATCTTTGGGGCCCAAAATATTCAAAAGAATATTCAAAAGAAGCTTGCTATCTTTGTATCAGAGCAATTGGATTCTGCCCTAACATTAGGAGATTCTCAAACTGGACCCTATACCAGCTGTCAGTCCTCTGAGCCCAAGCCAAGCCATCGCATCCCCTGTGACTTGCACGTATAAGCCCAGATGGCCTGAAGTAACTGAAGAATCACAAAAGAAGTGCAAATGCCCTGCCCCACCTTAGCTGATGACATTCCACCACAAAAGAAGTGAAAATGGCTGGTCCTTGCCTTAAGCAATGACATTACCTTGTGAAATTCCTTTTCCTGGCTCTTCGTGGCTCAAAAAGCTTCCCCACTGAGCACCTTGGGACCCCAACTCCTGCCCGCCAGAGAACAACCCCCCGTGAGTGAAATTTTCCTTTACCTACCCAAATCCTATAAAACGGCCCCACCCTTATCTCCCTTCTCTGACTCTCTTTTCGAACTCAGCCCGCCTGCACCCAGGTGATTAAAAAGCTTTATTGCTCACACAAAGCCTGTTTGGTGGTCTCTTCACATGGACGCGCATGACACCAGGGCTGTTAAATCAAGATCATTGGGCCCAATCCAAGAGTTTTTGAGTCAGTAGCTCTGAAGTGGGGCCCAAGAATTTGTAGATCAACAAGTTTTCAGGTGATGCTAATGCCAATGGTCCCCAAAACACACTTGGATAATCAATATCTGAAAGTAAGCAAAACTTACTGACTATATTGCTGAGCAGGATTATCAGATCTTGGTCTGAAGATTCCACTTTACTGATATTAGCTCTCTTATCTCATAAAATTTGACAACCATTTTCTCAGTCGATTAATGATTATTAGGATTTTAAAAAAATATATTAGAACACCCCTCTCACCCCCTTCACCAAAATTCCTTTTATCCAAAATGAACTCAAACAAATGTGTGCACTGCATTTTCAGTTTCAGTTGCTAGCATAATACAATACCCCCGGCCCTTGCTAAATAAATTATCCATGACATGAGGCTTCCTTAGACTCATAAATATCACAATGTAATTTTCAATGAAAATTTGTGATGTACGAGACGAAGTTATAATGACGATAAATATTATTTAAATCATAGTAATTGCATGTTTGCTAGTAGATTTTAATATTGACATCTCTAAATGTGCAGTCTATTTTCATCAATAATATGACAATTGCATATGCAATATTGGGATAATTACATTTTGTGTATATGCAATGCTCCAAAGGAGATAAAATATATAAATATATATATAAAATCTACCTGTACACAGCTGTCAATGTTAACATGATTTTACTAACATTACTTTAGCATTTTACTGTCTTTGTCTACATGATTTTACTATCTGATAATCTCTTGCCTAGGAAGAAAAAAGTTGCAAGTAACTTCATTGTTTATTCCAGGAACTTCCCAAAACCCAATTTAAAGGAACATCAAATTGTTCGATTTTACCGTAGATAGCATCACCCATCTGTTCACTCCTCAGAGTCTTAAGATTTTGCCTCGGAATTCTTGCCTTGCTATGCCTATAAATTCTAAACTATTATAGTAAGACCCTTACCCACTCCAAAAATTGAAAGATCCTGTATTGAAAGACCCGTCTTAAACCACAATCCAAACCCTTATACGTATACATCCTGTCTTTGCACTCCTCATTCAAGACTGTCAAGTAGTACTTTATTACCAGCTGCGTCTTATCAATAGGTTATTTTGGTGTTTTGTTTTGTTTTCAGGAAATCAGTATTTGACACGCTTAGAGCTCCCACTAGGATTCCTGCTCAAGATCCTTGACTTAATAATAGATACTTGGTGGCTTCTTGAGCCCTGGGAGAACTTGTTAGAAATGCAAATTCTTGGAACGGGGGTAGGGTGGGGAAGAGCATCAGGATAAATAGCTAATGCATTTTGGGCTTAATACCTAGGTGACGGGTTGATACATACAGCAAAGCACCATGGCACACATTTCCCTATGTAACAAACCTGCATGTCCTGCACATGTATCCCAGAACTTAAAATATAATAAAATGAAATATTAAAAAAAGAAAGAAATGCAAATTCTTAACTCCTCTCCACCACTGTCTCAGAAACCAGTGGTGAGTTTTCTACATGCTAAGTTTAACTCTTAGGAATGAAGAATACATTTTAGGAATTATTTGTTCTCTGATCAGATTTGGAAAACTTTTATTCATGGTGCAAACTGCCTTAGTATTAACAACACAACCACTTGTTTCTGTCTGTCCTTGTCACTTTTTGTTGTGTATTTATAACAGGAAAGAGGACAAGCAGAGGTCCCACATTCCTTCACAAACTGACTCTATGGATTGGAAAGGTCGAAAGGTTTCTTCTCAGAATTTGTAAACACCCAAGGGGTTTTTCTTGCCTGCTGCACTGATAAATCCAATTCTCGAAAACAGCATTATTGCAGTAAAGAAGGAATTTAACTAACATAAGACTGGGCAAGCCAAAGGACTGGAGTTATTACTCAAATCAGTCTCCCCAAGTACTCAGAGACCAGAGCTTTTATGGATAATTTGGTAGGCAGGGGGCTAGAGAATGGGCACTGCTGATAGGTTGGGGATGAATCATAAGGGTGTGGAAAATGTCCTTGCACTCTGAGTTCAACTCTGGGTGGTGGGTGGGGACAGGAACCATTGAGTCATGAGTCACAAGTCCCAGTGGGGTCAGTCAGTTGCGAGAATGCAAAAGTCTGAAATACATCTCAAAATACCAATATTAGGTTTTACAATCATGATGTTATACATAGGATCAATTGGCAAAGTCACAAATCTTGTGACCTCTGGCCATATGACTCTGAGCAGTAAGGGATTGTAGAAAAGCAAGTTAGGAGATAAAGGTTAGTTATTTTTTAACTACACCTACATTTTAACAGAATTCAGGCCCCTTCCATACCCCTAATATTGTGGCCTTTCATTAGTTTTATGAAGGGAATTTCAGTCCCTGAACAAGGAAGGGATCAGTTTTAGGGAAGGACTATGATCATCCCTGCTGTAAGTTAAACTAGAAACTAAATTCCTCCCATGGTTAGCTTGGCCTATGCTCAGGGATGAACAAGGACAGCCAGTCTATGAGGCTGGAAACAAGGTGGAGTCAGCCATGCTAGACTTCTCTCACTGTCATCATCTTTGCAAAGGTGGTTTCAATTTTGTTGTTTGAACAAACCTTGTCCCAGATCACTACGCAAACGTTATGAGAACTTTCCATAGTCTCATCTTGTTTTGTTCACAGAAGTCTAATTCTGGAAATGATCTTTTTCCCAAGCATTTCTATATTCCCTAATTAGTTGGGTTTGCAGTCAAGACAGTCTGGCCTTTAGGCTGGGAGGCTTGAGCCATGAGATACACAAACCACACTTTGATCAACAGTTCCAAGATTTCCAGGGTTTGTTTCAGTCACATATCTCTCTATCTGCATCATCTGTGTCAGAGGCATGCAAACCAGAGCAACTGCATTTTGAAAAGGAGCTGTGTAAAATAAGGTTGAGACCTACTGGGCTGCATTCCCAGGAGATTAAGGATTTTTTTTTTTTTTTTTTTTGGCAGAATCTCACTCTGTCACTCAGGCTGGAGTGCAGTGCTGAGATTTTGGCTCACTGCAGCCTTTGCATCCCAGGTTCAAATGATTCTCATGCCTTGGCCTCCCAAGTAGCTGGAACTACAGGTGTGCATCATCACATTTGGCTAACTTTTGTATTTTTAGTAGAGACAGTTTTCGCCATGTTGGCCAGGACGATCTTGAACTCCTGACCTCAAGTGATCTGCCTGCCTCAGCCTCCTGAAGAGCTGGGATTGCAGACGTGAGCCACTGTGCCTGGTCTAGGTAAGGCATTCTTAGTCGCAAGATGAGATAGGAGGTCAGCACAATTTGCAAGTCACAAAGACCCTGCTGACAAAACAGGACATGGTAAAGAAGCCAACCAAAACCAAGATGGTGATGAAAGTGACCTCTGGTCTTTCTCACTGCTGATTATATGCTAATTAGAATACATTAGCGTGCTGAAAGACACTCCCCCCAGTGCCATGACAGTTTACAAATGCCATGGCAACATCCAGGAGTTACCCTGTATGATCTAAAAGGAGGAGGAACCCTCAGTTCTGGGAATTGCCTACCTCTTTCCCAGAAAACTCATGAATAATCCACCCCTTGTTTAGCATATCATCAAGAAATAACTGTAAGTATACTCAGTTGAGAAGACCATGCTGCTGCTCTGCCTATGGAGTAGCTATTCTTTTATTCATTTTACTCTATAGCCTGTCTCCAAATTCTTTCTTGCACAAGGTTCAAGAGCCTTCTCTTGAGTTCTGGATTGGGACCCTTTCTGGTAACATCTGGACCAATTCTGTAGTTTGAGTGTAAGAAATCTGCATCAAAAGGTGGAGCAAGATGGTCGAATAGGAACAGCTCCAGTCTCCAACTCCCAGCGCGAGCGACACAGAGACCGGTGATTTCTGCATTTTGAACAGAGGTACTGGGTTCATCTCACTAGGGAGTGCCGGACAATCGGTGCTGGTCAGCTGCTGCAGCCCGACCAGTGAGAGCTGAAGCAGGGCGAGGCATCGCCTCACCTGGGAAGCGCAAGGGGGAAGGGAATCCCTTTTCCTAGCCAGGGGAACAGAGACACACAACACCTGGAAAATCGGGTAACTCCCACCCCAATACTGCGCTTTAAGCAAACGGGCACACCAGGAGATTGTATCCCACACCTGGCCGGGAGGGTCCCACACCAACGGAGCCTCTCTCATTGCTACCACAGCAGTCTGCGATCTAACCAAAAGGCAGCAGCAAGGCAGGGGAGGGGCGCCCGCCATTGCTGAGGCTTAAGTAGGTAAACAAAGCCGCTGGGAAGCTCGAACTGGGTGGAGCTCACAGAAGCTCAAGGAAACCTTCCTGTCTCTGTAGACTCCACCTCTGGGGACAGGGCACAGCTAAACAACAAAAGCAGCAGAAACCTCTGCAGATGCAAACGACTCTGTCTGACAGCTTTGAAGAGAGCAGTGGATCTCCCAACATGGAGGTTGAGATCTGAAAAGGGACAGACTGCCTGCTCAAGTGGGTCCCAGACCCCTGAGTAGCCCGACTGGGAGACATCTCCCACTAGGGGCAGTCTGACACCCCACACCTCACAGGGTGGAGTACACCCCTGAGAGGAAGCTTCCAAAGCAAGAATCAGACAGGTACACTCGCTGTTGCAGCAATATTCTATCTTCTGCAGCCTCTGCTGCTGATACCCAGGCAAATAGGGTCTGGAGTGGACCTCAAGCAAACTCCAACAGACCTACAGCTGAGGGCCCTGACTGTTAGAAGGAAAACTATCAAACAGGAAGGACACCTACACCAAAACTCCATCAGTACATCACCATCATCAAAGACCAGAGGCAGATAAAACCACAAAGATGGGGAAAAAGCAGGGCAGAAAAGCTGAATATTCCAAAAATAAGAGCGCATCTCCCCCGGCAAAGGAGCGCAGCTCATCGCCAGCAATGGATCAAAGCTGGACGGAGAATGACTTTGATGAGATGAGAGAAGAAGGCTTCAGTCCATCAAACTTCTCAGAGCTAAAGGAGGAATTACATACCCAGCATGAAGAAACTAAAAATCTTGAAAAAAAAGTGGAAGAATTGATGGCTAGAGTAATTAATGCAGAGAAGGTCATAAATGAAATGAAAGAGATGAAAACCATGACACGAGAAAAACATGACAAATGCACAAGCTTCAGTAACCAACTCGATCAACTGGAAGAAAGAGTATCAGCGATTGAGGATCAAAAGAATGAAGTGAAGCGAGAAGAGAAACCAAAAGAAAAAAGAAGAAAAAGAAATGAACAAAGCCTGCAAGAAGTATGGGATTATGTAAAAAGACCAAATCTACGTCTGATTGGGGTGCCTGAAAGTGAGGAGGAAAACGAAACCAAGTTGGAAAACACTCTTCAGGATATCATACAGGAGAACTTCCCCAACCTAGTAGGGCAGGCCAACATTCAAATCCAGGAAATACAGAGAATGCCACAAAGATACTCCTCGAGAAGAGCAACTCCAAGACACATAATTGCCAGATTCACCAAAGTTGAAATGAAGGAAAAAATCTTAAGGGCAGCCAGAGAGAAAGGTCGGGTTACCCACAAAGGGAATCCCATCAGACTAACAGCAGATCTCTCGGCAGAAACTCTACAAGTCAGAAGAGAGTGGGGGCCAATATTCAACATTCTTAAAGAAAAGAATTTTAAACCCAGAATTTCATATCCAGCCAAACTAAGTTTCATAAGTGAAGGAGAAATAAAATCCTTTACAGATAAGCAAATGCTTAGAGATTTTGTCACCACTAGGCCTGCCTTACAAGAGACCCTGAAGGAAGCACTAAACATGGAAAGGAATAACCGGTACCAGCCATTGCAAAAACATGCCAAAATGTAAAGACCATCGAGGCTAGGAAGAAACTGCATCAACTAACGAGCAAAATAACCAGTTAATATCATAATGGCAGGATCAAGTTCACACATAACAATATTAACCTTAAATGTAAATGGACTAAATGCTCCAATTAAAAGACACAGACTGGCAAACTGGATAAAGAGTCAAGACCCATCAGTCTGCTGTATTCAGGAGACGCATCTCACATGCAGAGACATACATAGGCTCAAAATAAAGGGATGGAGGAAGATTTATCAAGCAAATGGAGAATGAAAAAAAGCAGGGGTGCAATACTAGTCTCTGATAAAATAGACTTTAAACCATAAAAGATCAAAAGAGACAAAGAAGGCCATTGCATAATGGTAAAGGGATCAATTCAACAGGAAGAGCTAACTATCCTAAATATATATGCACCCAATACAGGAGCACCCAGATTCATAAAGCAAGTCCTTAGAGACTTACAAAGAGACTTAGACTCCCATACAATAATAATGGGAGACTTCAACACTCCACTGTCAACATTAGACAGATCAACGAGACAGAAAGTTAACAAGGATATCCAGGAATTGAACTCATCTCTGCAGCAAGCAGACCTAATAGACATCTATAGCACTCTCCACCCTAAATCAACAGAATATACATTCTTCTCAGCACCACATCGCACTTATTCCAAAATCAACCACATAATTGGAAGTAAACCACTCCTCAGCAAATGTACAAGAACAGAAATTATAACAAACTGTCTCTCAGACCACAGTGCAATCAAACTAGAACTCAGGACTAAGAAACTCAATCAAAACCACTCAACTACATGGAAACTGAACAACCTGCTCCTGAATGACTACTGGGTACATAACGAAATGAAGGCAGAAATAAAGATGTTCTTTGAAACCAATGAGAACAAAGATACAACATACCACAATCTCTGGGACACATTTAAAGCAGTGTGTAGAGGGAAATTTATAGCACTAAATGCCCACAAGAGAAAGCAGGAAAGATCTAAAATTAGCACTCTAACATCACAATTAAAAGAACTAGAGAAGCAAGAGCAAACACATTCAAAAGCTAGCAGCAGGCAAGAAATAACTAAGATCAGAGCAGAACTGAAGGAGATAGAGACACAAAAAACCCTCCAAAAAATCAATGAATCCAGGAATTGGTTTTTTGAAAAGATCAACAAAATTGACAGACCGCTAGCAAGACTAATAAAGAAGAAAAGAGAGAAGAATCAAATAGATGCAATAAAAAATGATAAAGAGGATATCACCACCGACCCCACAGAAATACAAACTACCATCAGAGAATACTATAAACACCTCTACGCAAATAAACTAGAAAATCTAGAAGAAATGGATAATTTCCTGGACACTTACACTCTTCCAAGACTAAACCAGGAAGAAGTTGAATCCCTGAATAGACCAATAGCAGGCTCTGAAATTGAGGCAATAATTAATAGCCTACCAACGAAAAAAAGTCCAGGACCAGATGGATTCACAGCTGAATTCTACGAGAGGTACAAGGAGGAGCTGGTACCATTCCTTCTGAAACTATTCCAATCAATAGAAAAAGAGGGAATCCTCCCTAACTCATTTTATGAGGTCAACATCATCCTGATACCAAAGCCTGGCAGAGACACAACAAAAAAAGAGAATTTTAGACCAATATCCCTGATGAACATCGATGCAAAAATCCTCAATAAAATACTGGCAAACCGGATTCAGCAGCACATCAAAACATTTATCCACCATGATCAAGTGGGCTTCATCCCTGGGATGCAAGGCTGGTTCAACATTCGCAAATCAATAAACATAATCCAGCATATAAACAGAACCAAAGACAAGAACCACATGATTATCTCAATAGATGCAGATAAGGCTTTTGACAAAATTCAACAACCCTTAATGCTAAAAACACTCAATAAATGCCGTATTGATGGAACGTACCTCAAAATAATAAGAGCTATTTATGACAAACCCACAGCCAATATCATACTGAATGGAAAAAAACTGGAAAAATTCCCTTTGAAAACTGGCACAAGACAGGGATGCCCTCTCTCACCACTCCTATTCAACATAGTGTTGGAAGTTCTGGCTAGGGCAATCAGGCAAGAGAAAGAAATCAAGGGTATTCAGTTAGGAAAAGAAGAAGTCAAATTGTCCCTCTTTGCAGATGACATGATTGTATATTTAGAAAACCCCATTGTCTCAGCCCAAAATCTCCTTAAGCTGATAAGAAACTTCAGCAAAGTCTCAGGATACAAAATTAATGTGCAAAAATCACAAGCATTCTTATACACCAGTAACAGACAAACAGAGAGCCAAATCAGGAATGAACTTCCATTCACAATTGCTTCAAAGAGAATAAAATACCTAGGAATCCAACTTACAAGGGATGTAAAGGACCTCTTCAAGGAGAACTACAAACCACTGCTCAGTGAAATAAAAGAGGACACAAACAAATGGAAGAACATACCATTCTCATGGATAGGAAGAATCAATATTGTGAAAATGGCCATACTGCCCAAGGTAATTTATAGATTCAATGCCATCCCCAGCAAGCTACCAATGAGTTTCTTCACAGAATTGGAAAAAACTGCTTTAAAGTTCATATGGAACCAAAAAAGAGCCCGCATCGCCAAGACAATCCTAAGTCAAAAGAACAAAGCTGGAGGCATCACGCTACCTGACTTCAAACTATACTACAAGGCTACAGTAACCAAAACAGCATGGTACTGGTACCAAAACAGAGATATAGACCAATGGAACAGAACAGAGTCCTCAGAAATAATACCACACATCCACAGCCATCTGATCTTTGACAAACCTGAGAGAAACAAGAAATGGGGAAGAGGTTCCCTATTTAATAAATGGTGCTGGGAAAATTGGCTAGCCATAAGTAGAAAGCTGAAACTGGATCCTTTCCTTACTCCTTTTACGAAAATTAATTCAAGATGGATTAGAGACTTAAATGTTAGACCTAATACCATAAAAACCCTAGAGGAAAACCTAGGTAGTACCATTCAGGACATAGGCATGGGCAAAGACTTCATGTCTAAAACACCAAAAGCAACGGCAGCAAAAGCCAAAATTGACAAATGGGATCTCATTAAACTAAAGAGCTTCTGCACAGCAAAAGAAACTACCATCAGAGTGAACAGGCAAGCTACAGAATGGGAGAAAATTTTTGCAATCTACTCATCTGACAAAGGGCTAATATCCAGAACCTACAAAGAACTCAAACAAATTTACAAGAAAAAAAACAAACAACCCCATCAAAAAGTGGGCAAAGGATATTCTCAAAAGAAGACATTCATACAGCCAACAGACACATGAAAAAATGCTCATCATCACTGGCCATCAGAGAAATCAAATCAAAACCACAATGAGATACCATCTCATACCAGTTAGAATGGCAATCATTAAAAAGTCAGGAAACAACAGGTGCTGGAGAGGATGTGGAGAAATAGGAACACTTTTACACTGTTGGTGGGATTGTAAACGAGTTCAACCATTATGGAAAACAGTATGGCAATTCCTCAAGGATCTAGAACTAGATGTACCATATGACCCAGCCATCCCATTACTGGGTATATACCCAAAGGATTATAAATCATGCTGCTATAAAGACACATGCACATGTATGTCCATTGTGGCACTATTCACAATAGCAAAGACTTGGAATCAACCCAAATATCCATCAGTGACAGACCGGATTAAGAAAATGTGGCACATATACACCATGGAATACTATGCAGCCATAAAAAAGGATGAGTTTGTAGGGACATGGATGCAGCTGGAAACCATCATTCTTAGCAAACTATCACAAGAACAGAAAACCAAACACCGCATGTTCTCACTCATAGGTGGGAACTGAACAATGAGATCACTTGGACTCGGGAAGGGGGACATCATGCACTGGGGCCTATGATGGGGAGGGGGGAGAGGGGAGGGATTGCATTGGGAGTTATACCTGATGTAAATGACGAGTTGATGGGTGCTGATGAGTTGATGGGTGCAGCACACCAACATGGCACAAGTATACATATGTAACAAACCTGCACGTTATGCACATGTACCCTAGAACTTAAAGTATAATAATAATAATTAATTAATTTAAAAAAGACAAAAGATTAAAAAAAAGAAATCTGCATCAATTTTCTTACACTCCAAATTCAAATCATGAGTTTAATTTTCAAAATGTCATAATTACCCAAAGAAAATTTATCATTATATTTGTTCCTTGGTCTGTGGGGGTTGATTCCAGGACCCCTGCAGATATAAAAATCCATAGATGCTCATATAACTTATTTAAAAGGGCGTACTATTTCATACAACCAATACACATCCTACTGTATAATTTTAATCTTTAAACTACTTATAATACCTAATACAATGTGAATGCTATGTAAATAGTTGTTATACTACCCACCTCCCAGGTTCAAGTGATCCCCCAACCTCAGCTTCCACAGTAGCTGAGACTACAGATGCACACCACCATGCCCAGCCAATTTTTGAACTTTTTGTAGAAACAGGATTTCACCATGTTACCCAGTCTGGTGTCAAACTCCTCAGCTCAAGCGATCCTCCCACCTCAGTCTCCCAAAGTGTTGATATTACAAGTGTGAGCCACCATGCCTGGACTATATTATTTTTATTGTATTGTTTAATGCTATATTTTTTGAATATTTTCTACCTGCATTTAGCTAGATCCACAGATGTGGAACCAACAGTCTTGAAACATGTGGATATTTGGGGCAGACTGTACAATGGTCATTTTGGGAGAAGTTTGATATAATCATAATTGTTCATTTGCAAGTCACCTTAGAATTAATGGGAACCAAAAATTTCAAACATCCAATTGTCTGTAATTTTTGATTGGTATAAGGAAGCATTTAAAAGGCATTCCAATTTCAAAATTGTTTGCTTAAGAACACTCTTGGCCAAAACATAAGAAAACGTGAAAAACATAAAACAATCTCCCTTTTTGATACTCTCAAATCACATGATGAATCTGATGTCTTTATCATGCCATTGCTTTTCCACCACACTACACACCCCCATTTCCCTCTGCTCCTATCTCTCCCTCTGAAACACTGCCCTTCCATCCTAGGTGGCCAGAAACCCCCAAAGCTCAACTATTAAATTTTTCCACAGAAAAAGGAAAGCTTCTGTAGGCCAAGGGAAAACTTCTTCTTCACCCTCTGAAGGCTTGCCGAAAATCAACTGACAAAAGGCAGATTAAAAGGAGAAAAGGCATGTAAATATGTTAACATGCATGAGGGAGGATCACAGAGTGATTACCAACGACATATCCCAATGGGACCCAGATACTTATATAGCCTTTTACTAGAGGGCAGGGAGGAGA
The DNA here is from genome assembly GCF_049350105.2 of Macaca mulatta. Taxonomy (NCBI): domain Eukaryota; kingdom Metazoa; phylum Chordata; class Mammalia; order Primates; family Cercopithecidae; genus Macaca; species Macaca mulatta. Next base: position 50,138,930 of record NC_133409.1, on the reverse strand, counting down.
AAGGGAATAAAAGTAATGTTGATGAGGGTCAATGAATGGTTGCTAGGGAGAATGAACAGGCTGGGGAACAGAGGTTAATTTATAAATGGTTCTCTTTGAAAATTGAATGAACCTGAGAGACAGACATTATCTTGTAAAAGAGTCTGTCCAGATGTGGTTACATTCTTTAATCTCCTTTTCTGCAGGAAGTAATTAGATAAAATAACAAGGAGGGGAAGAAAAATAATTGTCCTCCTTGGTTTGACCCTCTGGTGTTTATGTAGATGGGCAGAAGGTTCTTCTAGCATCTGTTGATCTTGAAGGGTCTTTATTTATTTATCTTTGAGATGAAGTTCACTCTGTCACCCAGGCTGGAGTGCAGTGGCATGATCTCAGTTCACTACAACCTCTGCTACCTGGGTTCAAGTGATTCTCCTGCCTCAGCCTCCTGAGTAATTGGAACTACAGGCATGTGCCACCACGCCTAGCTAATTTTTTCGTATTTTTAGTAGAGATGAGGTTTCTACATGTTGGTCAGGCTGGTCTCAAACTCCTGACCTCAAATGATCTGCCTACCTGGGCCTCCCAAATTGTTGGGATTACAGACATGAGCCACTACTCTTGGCTTTGAAGGACCTTTAATCCAAATACTCACTATACCAGGAAGCCACATTTTGGGGTGAAATACTTTGGTTTCCTTCACTTCTGATGGTTGATTTTGAGTTCTGTTCTCTGAGCTGACAGCCATTTTCAGAAAGTTTTTAAAGCCCAGAAATTTGTGGAGGAATGTAGAATGGTTTTAGAAACAAACCAGTGTGTCCAGTTCTGTACCAATTAACTAAGTCATTAGTGGAAATTCAGATGCAGAAAATTAAAAGAATAGGCAGAACAGGAAGATCTCAAGGGTAACCCCCAAACAGCCCCAATTGCATAGGAATCTAGAGGGTTTTTTTAAAAAGCTAGAGGTGTGGAACACAGTCTTTTGGAGGCTATCCCCAACCACTTTCTTGTGAAAATAGGCTGGACTCTGATAGTCTTGTAGGCAAGAAAGGATGAGTTTATTGCATACTTAAAGGGCAGGTTCTTTACCACCTTTAGACAGAATGCAGAGGTATATCCCAAGGTAGACATCCATCAGCTTTGCGACCGTGGGTGGCCAGAAAATGCCACCCTGAAGTATGACTGTAGGATCTTAGAATATACCACCCCCAATGCAGACAGTCCCTGACTTACATTGGTTCTACTTATGATTTTTGCACTTTACAATGGTACAGAAGTGATATACATTCAATAGATACTGTACTTCTAGTACCCATATAGCCATTCTGTTTTTCCCTTTCAGTACAGTATTCAATAAATTACATGAGGTATTGTATTATAAAATAGGCTTTGTGTTAGATAATTTCACACAACTCTATGCTAATGTAAGTGTTAAGAGCATGTTTAGGTAGGCCAGGCTAATCTATGATGTTCAGTAGGTGAGGTATATTAAATGCCTTTTGACTTAGGACATTTTCAACTTACAATAAGTTTAACAAGATGAAACCGTATTGTAAATCAAAGATCATCTGTATGCCTCTTGACCATAAGGGTTAGTTTGAGCTGATTATTTTTAGAAAAGTTAGACACAGGAGAAGCTCTGAAAATGGGATTATCAGTTACCCTTTGAAAGGAAGATTTACATATATAAGTAAAATCTCCATATCTAAGGGTGTTTCCCTCTCTGTACCAGGAAAAGAAGTATAACCTACATCACAAGAGACTCTCACCAATGGAGAAGCCTGGGACTTAAATCTGCATAACAAACCTTAGTCTTGTTTACCATGCCTTTTCTAGTCATCTACCCAAAACTCACATCCCCCAAACCCATCTTTCTTTGTTTTAGCTAAAGATGATATTAAAGCCCAAGTTCTAAACACCTCTTAGAGTTACTCTTCCCAGACTTTGTCCAATGTATGTATGAAATACACATGTAAACAAACCTTGCTTGGTTTTTCTCTTGTTAATCTGTCTTTTGTAACAAAATGCCCAGCTGAGAACTGAAAAATGTAGAAGGAAAGATTTTCCCTCCCCTACACTCCCCATGTTTTGTCAATAGTCTTAAACTAGAGTAAATCAAAAATAAAATTCTAAGCCTCCCAACCAACTGAATGGACCCCTCCTCTCAGCCAAGGGCATCCTAAAGTAAACCTGAACACTACTTCAGGCCATGATGGGAAAGAGAGCATCAGACATGTCTCATTACATCCTTCTCCTTTTGGAACTCAGGCACAACTGATTAGCATTAACATTACAAGAGACCTTAAGACCGGCAAAACAGACTCTTTGTAGCAATAAAATACCAATGTGACAGATAGCAAGCCCTGATAGAAATCAAAGTATTTTAACCCAAAATATATTTCTTTGACATATTTTGAAATTGCCCTGCAAAGCTGTCTCTTGCAGGGAAATTTTACGCGCTGTAGAGAATTCCTTTCCCTTTCCAAGTTTTTTTCCTGATCCAGGTGAGAATTAACTGAGAGTCTGGCAAATTTTAAGTCTGATAAGAAATTTTTACAATCTATTCTCTCTGGAGACTTCATCTGCGTAATAAGAACCATGGTCTCTATAACCACTTATCTTAACCCCAACAATCCCTTCTATTGATTCTAGGTCTTTAGATAAAACTTTTCAACCTACTGCCCATCAGAAAATCTTTGAATCCACCTATGACCTGGAAGGCCCTGCCTCCAGTTGTGCTACCTTTCTGGAATGAACCAATGTACATCTTACATGTATTGATTGATGTCTTATGACTCCCTAAAATGTATAAAACCAATCTGTTGGCTGACCACCTTGAGCACATGTTTTCAGGATCTCCACAGGCTGTGTCACATATATTTGGGTGACACTTATTTGGGTCAGAATAAATCTCTACAAATATTTTACAGAGTTTGACTCTTTTCATCAAGACTAGAAATGGGGGATTTAATCTGAAAGCAAAAGTGAGACTGGGAAATAGTCTTTTTATCAGGCCTTCAATCCCTCATTGAACATTTTGGAAAAGGCTTACTCCAAAAACAGAATAATACTCAGGATAAATTTATGACTTTACAGGAAAAAAAAAAATACATCTAGATACTCCCATACCCATCATTGTATATGGGAGAAGGGAGCTTCTGATGAAGTCATGGGTAGTTACTGTAAGCAGAAAGACATTGGAAAAATAATTGTTTTGTATTTGCTAGGAAACTATAGGAGAAAAATAAAGTGGATGATCAATGAGGGTACTCCAGGGAGGAATCAAATACTCAGTTTCCTGTTTTACCCTGAAACTCACAAGGAGAAATTTCTCTAAACATTAAAGGGAAAGCTTGCGATTTGTTGCATTGATAGAGATGGTGCTATTAAACTGAAACCCTGTCTCTGTTATGCAACCTCACTTTTGATGTGAACAAACTACTCATGTGGTAGGTGTCTCTAACAATTGTCATACATTCCTTGTGTTCCAGTCCATAACTGTCACCCTCGAATCTTTAACCAAGATGTATGTTTTCCTCCTTAATGAGAACACACATCTGCTAACTTCATAGGATGTGGTTTGTTGTGCAAATTTAATTGCCAAATTAAATATTCTCTTAGTAGTTCTTTTCCTGAAATCCCCAAGGGTCCTCCTATTCATAATAATTGCATAGCTAATTTGAATATCGATTTACCAATGTCTGTGTATCTCAATCAAGCCCACATTGCAGATCTGAAGAAGGTATCAGCCTTCTATCAACAAATGTTCTAGCATTTGTAGATATCATTATTGGGGCTGAGCCCATCAAGGACACACACACACACACAGAAACATACCTATGTGTATATATACATCCAAGGGTGGGCAGGGGACTAGACAATGGCTGCTGCTGGTAGGTTTGGGATGAAATAGGGATGTGGCAAACAGTCCTCATGCACTAGGTGCACCTCTGAGAAGGGTCACAGGACCAGCTGAGTCATAAGTCATGAGTCCAGTGGGGTCAGTCTGAGAAAGATCTCAGGAAAATCAATCTCTGGTTTTCTGATGTTATCTACAGGAGCAATTGAGAAAGTCACAAATCTTGTAGCCTCTGGACATATGATTCCTAATCAGTAAGGGATTATAGAAGCTACACCTACATCTTATCAGAATTCAGGCCCCTCTCATAATCCTAACATTGTGGCCTTTCATTAATTTTTACAATGGCAGTTTAGTTTTGGTAAGAGTTGTTATCATCCCTGCTTTAAGGTTAAACTACAAACTGAATTCCTCCCAAAGTTAGCTTGGCCTACACCCAGGAATGACTAAGAACAGCTTGAAGGTCAGAACCAGGATGGAGCCGATGATGTTAGATTTCTCTTACTGTTATAATTTTGCAAAGGTGGTTTCAAACATGTGGTTGACCTTTTGTTTTGTTCTAAGGATGAGGTGAGCTCTAAGATTGATTCCATCTATCTGCTTTCTGTTTTCAGAGATGGCATAAGGTTTCCAAAGAGAAGTCACAATTTTGTCAAAGTAAAGTTCATTGCCTTTAATATGACTTTTCTCAAATCCTCTCTTAACAGACTTGGCCTTTCAAAACTTTTCCAGATGAATAACTAAGAAACAGAAGATTCCTGGATCTCACTGCATACAGGAGTTACCAGTTTTCTTAAAATCTCCACTTCACTGTATGGTTTAACCAAATTCTTGATGTATTAGTCTGTTTTTACAGTGCTATAAAGAACTACCTGGGACTGGGTAATTTATAAAGGAAAGAGGTCTAATTGACTCACAGTTCCCCATGGCTGTGGAGACTTCAGGAAACTTACAAATATGGTGGAAGGCAAAGGAGAAGTGAGGCATGTCTCACATGGCAGCAGAGGAGAGAGAAAGAGAGAGGTGAACTGCCAAACAGTTTTAAACCATCGAATCTCATAAGAACTCACTTACTATCATGAGAACAGCATGGGGAAACCATCCCCATGATCCAATCACCTCCCACCAGGTTCCTCCCTCAACACATTAAGCTTATAATTTTAGATGATATTTGAGTGGGAACACAGAGTCAAACAGTGACATTTTATGCTGGGCCCTACCCAAATCTCATATCCTCACATTTCAAGACACAATCATGCCTTCCCAACAGTCCCCCAAAGTCTAAACTCATTCCAGCATTAACACAAAAGTCCAAGTCCAAAGTCTCATCTGAGACAAGGCAAGTCCCTTCCACCTATGTGCCTGTAAGATCAAAAGCAAGTTAGTTATTTTCAAGATACAATGTGGGTATAGGCATTGGGTAAGTGTTTCTATTTCAATTAGGAAAAGTTGGCCAAAATGAAGGGGCTACAAGCTCCATGCAAGTCTGAAATCCAGCAGGGAAGTCATTAAATCTTAAAGCTCCAAAATGATCTTCTTTGACTCTATGTCTCACATTCAGGGCATGATGATGCAAGGGGTGGTCTCCCAAGGCCTTGGACAGCTCTGCTTTATGGCTCTGCAGGGAACAGACCCCACAACTGCCTTCATGGGCTGGTATTGGGTACCTGCAGCTTGTCCAAGCACACAGTGCAAACTGTCAGTTGATCTACCATTCTGGGGTCTGGAGAATGGTGGCCCTCTTCTCACAGCTCCACTATGCAGTGCCTCAGTGGGGACTCTGCATGGGGACTCCAACTCCATATTTCCCCTCCACACTACCCTAGTAGAGGTTCTCCATTAGGGCTCTACCCCACAGCAGACTTCTGTCTGGACACCCAGGCATTTCCCCATATCCTCTGAAATCTAGGTGGAGGTTCTCAAACATCAACTCTTAGCTTCTGCACACCCACAGGCCCAACACTACATGGAAGCCACCAAAGCTTTGGGCTTGAACCCTCTGAAGCAATGGTCTGAGTTGTACCTTGGTCCCTTTTAGTTGTGGCTGGAGCCATAGCTAGAGCACCTGGGACACAGGACACCATGTCCCAAGGCTGCACAGAGCAGTGAGGCCCTAGGCCTGGCCCATGAAACCATTTTTCCTTCCTATGCCTCTGGACCTGTGATAGGAGGAGCTGCTGTGAAGATCTCTGACATGCCCTGGAGACATTTTCCCCATTATATTGGCGACTAACATTCAGCTCGTTGTTACTTAAGCAAATTTCTGCAGTGGTTTGAAATTCTCCCCAGAAAATGGGTTCTTCTTTTCTACCACATGGTCAGGCTGAAAATTTTTGGAACTTTTATGTTCTACATCCCTTTTAAACATAAGTTCCAATTTCAGATTATCTCTTTGTGAACACATATAATCGTACACTTCAGAAAAACCCAGGTCATCTCTTGAATGCTTTGCTGCTTAGAAATTTATTCTGCCAGATACCCTAAGCCATCTTTCTCAATTCAAATTCAAATTAGGAAATTCAAATTCTACAGACCTCTAGGGGAGGGACAAAATGCCATCACGCTCTTTCCTAAAGCATAGCAAGAGTGAGGTTTGCTCCAGTTCCCAATAAGTTCCTCATCTCCATATGAGACTGCTTCAGCCTGGACTTCATTGTCTGTATCACTATCAGCATTTTGGTTACAACCATTCAACAAGTCTCTAGGAAGTTTCAAACCTTTCTTCATCTTCCTGTCTTTCTCTGAGCCTTCCAAACTGTTTCAGCCTCTGCCTGTTACCCAGTTCCAAAGTCACTTCCACATTTTCAGTTATCTTTATAAGAGTGACCCACTCTGCTGATAACAATTTCCTGTATTAGTTTGTTTTCATACTGCTATAAAAAAAATCCTGAGACTTTGTAGTTTATAAAGGAAAGAGGTTTAATGGACTCACAGGTCTGCATGGCTGGGGAGCCCTCAGAAAACTTACAATCATGGCTGAAGATGAAGGGGAAGCAAGGCACGTCTTACAAGGCAGCAGGAGAGACAGGGAGGAAGTGCCAAACACTTTTAAGCCATCACATTTCATGAGAACTTACTCACTATAATGAGAACAGCATGGGGGAAATCTTCTCCATGATCCATCACCTCCAGCCAGGTCCCTCCCTCCACATATGGGGATTACAATTTAAGATGAGATTTGGGTGGGGACACAGAGCCAAACTATATCCCTTGGTAACCAAAGCTCTTCTCTGAGAACCCCAACACAAACGCTCCTTTCAAAAGTTAAAATTAACTCTTCAATAACATCCCATTCTATGCCAACCTAATTATCATAAGCTTATCTATTTATATATAATGTGAGAGATTTGAATAAGCCCTGCGTGTTCTAATTCAACTTCTTCTGAATAATCAGAGACCAAAAGCTCACTACAGTTTCTCTCTTATCCCAGTGGCAAAAGTTTACTCACCTTGCCCAGGGGCAATAGCCACAGCAGCTAAACTAGGGAGACTCTGTTCACTTGATTTTTAGAATTTTCTTTAAACTTGATGGTCCCTCCCATTATCTGGTCCTTGTCTCTCACTGAAAATAAACAATAACACTCAGTAAGTAAGCTTACCTCCTAGAAGTTCTGTTTCTCTCTCTCTTTCTTTGCATATCTCTATAAATTACTGAATTCTGCAACTCTTCCATCATTTTCTTTAAAAGATGGACGCCTATGATTCTCTAACCTCTCTTTTCAAACTCTCTATTCCCTGAATAGATATGCTAGAAACTACATTAGAAAATCAAGATTTAGTTTTGTTTGTTGATGGACCATAAGACTAAACAGAAAAATATAATATTAGGTAAAACCTACTGTAACAGATCTCACATTGTTCCTAAAATATGACTCCTTGTAGAAGCAAAATCTACCAGGTGGTAAAACTTATTGCCCTCATCAGAGCTTGACAGTTAGTTAAAGATAAATGAGCTAAAATACACACTGAGAGTAGAAATGCTTTAGGAGTAGTTCACAATTTTGGAAGGCTTTGCAAACAAACAAGGATTCTTGACTTTTGTAGAAATCTCAAACAAAAATGCTCAGCAAATTAAAGGAATTTTGAGTGTGCTAAAGCTTCTTAAAGCAGTAGCTATAATAAGGTAGGAATTGGTACAAAGGAGTTCAGGCAACCTTCACCAGGATCCTACACTAGGAAACCAAATATCTGAGTGTGTTCAAAGAAGCTATTTCAGAATTCTAGGATTTGACTCCAGCATAAAGAAAGGATACTGGGAAATATCTAGTTGCAAACTTCCCAGGGATGATTTCAGGCACTCTACGGATGGCCCTCAGTAGCAAAGGAAATTTGCAGAATTTTACATGGAATTACCCACCCTAGCAAGGACATATTTGCCTCTACACTCAGTCAACATCAGCAGTAAAACTTTACCAAAATGATCAAGGGTCTCTGATACACGTCTCATATGTCAACAGCACAATCGTAGTAAAAGCTATAAAGATGGGACATGGACAACAGCCAACCTTCAGAACCCTTCCAAGTTGATTTCATATCTATGCATTCTGTGATGACTTTTGAATATGTCCTGATAAATATTTGTTAATTTGTAGTTGGATTGAAGCCTTTCATCAGATATTAACAGCTCTAACAGTAGCCAAAAATAATTTTTTTTGATTTTGTGTTCCCAAATGTGGGAACTATTTATCACTTTAGTGATGGAAAACCCATTTTACTGGTGCTTAGCAAGAGCTTTGAAAAGCTCTGCCACTTACTCAGGAGTGTATGAGTCCATATGGATTTAGGAATACCTCTACACGATTGCAAGCAGCCATGGCAAAGAATGCTGGGGATTCATGCAACACACTTATTCCTACCATGAACAGGTGGGAGCTGTCTTTCTGCCTCTTAAGTTATCTTTACATGAACTAAAACCTAAACAATGGGTCTTCTAGAAGTAATACCAAACAAAGACAGCCATAAAACCCTGATCCACAGGACCCCTTGAGGTACTGTTAACAATTAGCAGGACAGTGAAAATCCAAGTGGTTTATTCTGGAGCCATGTCTTTCAGTGAAACATAAACCGTCCTAGAAATGGAAGATGAAGTCCCCTGTGAAGACCTCAAGTTGACCTCTATAAACAGACTTTGGGAGGAAATAGCTTCCACCAAGACTTCTGAATTCACACCTTGGATTCATGGAACAAGGCCACAGATTATCAGCTTTAAAATGAATTATTTTGCTATTTTCCTAGTATTTTGTTTCCACTTTTGCTTGTTTCAGTTTGCCTTTAACTATGTTATCTACAAAGCAACTCTTTCTAATTTTTTTTTTTTTTTTTGCATTCTTAGTCACTGCCAGGTCTCAATTCAATATCTAGCTAGAATTTCCTTGAGAACTGCCATACAACCAAATGTACAGTTTCATTTGTGCACGATCCCTTTGTGAAATATTCTGCTTCTTTTCCTACCATTTATTTGTAATGAGTTGGTTGACTTCTTAGGTACCAGGATTCAACAATAAGATAACTTTTTAGATGCAAACACCACAACAGGACCGATCACTGGAAATCTAAAACCCTTATCACATTCGTATTAGTCAGGGTTCTCTAGAGTGACAGAACTAATAGGATAGACATATGTATGAAAGGGAGTTTGTTAGGAGAATTGACTCACATGATCACAAGGTGAAGTCCCACAACAGGCCATCTGAAACCTGGGGAGCCGGGGAGCCAGTCCAAGTCCCCAAACCTCAAAGGTAGGGAATTTGATAATGCAGCTTTCAGTCTGTGGTCAAGGGCCCAAGAGCCCCTGGCAAATCACTGGTTAAGTCCAAGAATCCAAAAGGTGAAGAACTTGGAGTCTGTTTTCAAGGGCAGAAAGCATCCAGCACAGGAGAAAGATGGAGGCCCGAAGACTTAGCCAGTCTACCCTTTCCATTCCTGCTTTTATGCTGGCAGCTGATTACATGGTGCCCACCTAGAATGAGGGTGGGTCTGCCTCTCCCAGTCCACTGACTCAAATGTTAGTCTTCTTTGGCCACACCCTCACAGACACACCCAGGAACAATACTTTGCATAATTCAGTCCGATCCAGTTGACACTCACTTTAACAGTAGACATCTGGGGAGGCTGTGTGCACCCCTTTCTTTGCAGGTCAGTCACTCACATGATAAGAGCTTGTGTCTGATTTTCCAAAATTTCAGCTCTTTCTCTACAGGAGATAAGACTCTAACTCCAGGCAATCTTAGCAGATTTGAGGCTCAGTATATGCTTCTGGAACAGGGAGTTAGAATCCCTGAGTTCATTGTTTTCCTTCATCATTTCGCCTAGCGAACTTAGTAGCAACCAACCAACTTAATTATATTCCTTGGTTCTCCACAAATAATCAAAAGTATTGTGTAATGAGTCACTAAATTCCTTGCCTCTCACAAGCAGTGAATTAAGAGTACTGAATGCATTTATTTTGCATAACCCTCGAAACAGTTCATGCCAAGAACTATGAGTGTTCTCCACACTATTAGAAGTCAAGTCCTTAGCATTTTGGGGTCTAATAATATTAAGCAGCCACCTCCAGAAACGCCAAAACCAACTAAATAAATTCATTCTTAGAATTGTGCTCCTCTGGAACCACTCACGGTACCAATTTACTGTATTAGCCTGTTCTTTATGCTGCTAATAAAGACATACCTGAAACTGGGTAATTTATAAAGCAAAGAGGTTTAATGGACTCATAGTTCCACATGGCTGAGGGAGGTCTCACAATCGTGGGAGAAGATAAATGAGAAGCAAACTCACATCTTACATCGTGGTAGGCAAGAGAGCTTGTGCAGGGGAACTTCCTTTTGTAAAAACCATCAGATCTCATGAGACTTATTCATTATCATGAGAACAGTGTGAGGGAAACCATCTTCATGAGTCAACTATCTCCACCTGGTCCTGCCCTTGACATGTGGAGATTATTACAATTCAAGGTGAGATTTGGGTGGGGACACAGAGCCAAAACATATCAATATCATACCTAGAAAAGTTGGTTCCTACCCCCACCAAGACTATATTCAGGGAACTTTCATGAAAGCTAGTCTTTGTCACTGAACTTTCACAGAAATAGAATTTGGAAACAGAGGGTATATACTTGGTGGCTACTTAAACTTTTGCAGCTCTTAAAAGGCACACTTTCCCTTCTCTTTATCTAATGATATCAGTACTACCAATTTCCTTGTCTGGTGTCATGCCACTTTTGATGAATTGTATAAAAATTGTTCAAAATTGCTTGGCAAGGGTTCAACAGTGTTTCATAAGGATATTGTGGCTAAAAAAAAAAAAAAAAAAAAAAAAAGATTATTGGATGGTCCCCCAGTGATAAGTATTGGATTTTTGGCTACTGTCTGGATTAGAGGCTCCTTGTGTTGTTAAACTGATGTCCACTTTCTGAATAATCTCTGACATCACTCAGAATATATTTTGGCCAATCAGTTTTTTTCTTGGACAAAGAGATAGTTTGATAACATTTCAAGAAGGCTAAAAATTTCAACTTGATTTGGAGCCATAACTGTTCAAGGAGTGTTCTGGATTACTTTCTCCTCTTTCAAGAGAGATGTCCAAAAGGTTAAGAGAATCATACATACTATACTTCATACACTAGCAGGGGAGTTAGGCAATACCACCAAGGCTATAGAAGCCCTGGCCTGTGAGGTTCAGGAAATTGAGCAAGTGGTGGTTGAGAACAGAGCAGCTTTAATCAGCAGCTCATTTTTATAGCAGCTCTTTTTCTGGGTTGCAGAATTTGGATTTGTGATCCCCAGCATTTTGCATACTCTGTGCAGCCATTGTCCCATATAACGGTCCAACAAATGATCATCCAACAAAAAGAACAGGAAAACTTGACACAGTGGTTGAAAAGACCATCCTGGGAATATAATACACAATCATGACACTGCAAATTGCGGTGAAGGTGTGGCTTGACCCTGCCTCCAGATGTTAATGATTTATTCTTTAACTCAGGCTGAAGAAGCTGAGAACCAAAAGCATCTTACACCCATGCAGCTTTCCCTACATTGACATGATGTTATGAGTTCATTATCTTCAGTAACATAGCTTTGATATTCCTCTGTCTTCAACATCATGACTATAATAACTTGATTATCTGTTCCAAAAATTTTCTAAAACTTCACTTGCATGAACATCAAACTATTATTCAAACTATTATTAACAGCTCTTTTCCCCAAGATTCTTCAAACTCTTTGCTTGAAAACCCTTGCCTTGCCATGTCTTCCAATCTACAACTATTACAGCATTCTCCTTATGCAAACCCAATCAAGCCGTTTCCCCTCTGAGATGCCACAAAAACTGTCAAGGACTGTTCTCTTATGGCTTTTAAAAATAGCACAGCTTTGTACTATCAATAGCTTATTTTGGTGGCATTTATCTGGAACCAGCAGACATATATAACACAGATTCCTGAGCACGGTCTGCGGAGGTTCATATTCAGTATTTTTGGGGAGAGTCTACCCAGACTCCAGATGATTCTGAGGAGGGTGCTATGAGGACCACAATTTACTGCTCTAATACACAGCTGTGTTTAAACTTGCAGAACCAGGTAAGGTTAAAATAACTAAACAATTTGTCTCTGAGGCTAGGACAAATACAGTGACATGTACTCTGGTGTCCTTGTACGTGTGGGTTTGGTCCTAAGCTGTTCTGATTCAGGAACTCCATTTAATTTATCTATGGGTGGTGATAAAACTAAAGAGAACTGATACTTAATGACTAATCTCAAGAGAATTAGTTCCTATTCACAGGGCACATTTCCAATAATTGCTATATAGAATTCCTTTTGTTATCAATATTATGAGAAATAAATTTAAGAATTAGTACATGCTTTCTCAAAACACTAAAGGAATAGAGTTATAAAATATTTCAAATAGGCTGTGACAATCAATCTATGGCACTGTTCTTCTTAAAAAAAGAATAAAATATCTGAAGAGAAATGTGAGTAAGCTTTTACCTGCATGCAAAGGAGCCAGACCTTCAAAATAGAGCAGTTGGAGGAGAGAAAATAAATGGTTCTTATAGTTCTATTTATTACATGGCAGTCACATTCCAAACTGGATAATATTTTATCATTTTTTAGAGAGAGGATTTTGCTCTGTGACCCAGGCTAGAGTGCAGTTGTGTGATCACAGTTCACTGTAACCTCAAACTACTGGACTCAAGTAATCCTCCCACCTCAGCCTCCTGAGTAGCTAGGACTATAGGCAAGTACCACCATACCTGCCTAACTAAAACAATTTTTTTTTTTAATAGAGACAGGGGCTTCACTATGTTGCACAGGCTGGTCTAGAACTCCCAGCCTCAAGCAGTCCTCCTGCCTCAGCCTCTCAAAGTGCTGAGATTACAGGCATGAGCCACCATGCTTGGCCTTGGATGTTTTAGTCAGTTACAGGAGAAGCCGGGAAATTCCTATTCGTAATTAGGCAAAGAAACAAACAAAACATTTAAAAATCAATATTTTAGTATTTTTGAAAAATGGCCCTAGAAAAAATAATATCAAGGACTAAGTGTAATTACATCCCATGGCAACCTGGAAACTCCTCTCATTTAATTATTATGATGGTTAACTTTATGTGTCAACTTGACTGGGGTAAGGGATGACCAGCTAGCTGGCAAAATGTTATTTCTGGGTATGTCTGTGAGGATGTTTGTGGAAGAGATTAGCATTTGAATTGGTACACTGAGTAAAGAAGATTGCCCTAACCAATGTGAAAGCATCATCCAGTCCACTGAGGGCTGGAATAGAACAAAAAGGTGGGAGGAAGGGCATATTTGGTCTTCCTGTGTAAGACTGGAAGGCCATCTTCTCTTGCCTTGAGACATCAGCACTCCAGGTTCTCAGGCCTTTAGGCTGAGATTAGGACTTGCACCATTTTTCCCCCTAGTTCTCAGGTTTTGGGGTTTGGACTGAACTTACCCAGCAGCTTTCCTGGGCTTCCAGCTTGCAGACAACAGATGGTGGGACTTCTTAGCCTCCACATTCATGTCAGCCAATATTTCATAATCAATCTCTTTCTACATATCTATATCTATCCTATTGGTTCTGTTTCTCTGGAGAACTCTAATACAATTACAAATTCAAAATTTGTGATTTCTGAGGACAGATATATGAGGACAGAGCTAAGCTGAAGGCAAATTTTCAGTTCATTTCTCCTAATTACCCACAAAATTCAAAACTACCAAAAAAGCAGCTGTCTTTAAAAGAATGTCTGAATTTAAGCATATGTGTCAACTGCAAATACCCTAAAATATGCCACAATTTGAAGGCCTCCAAAGTGAGAGATTAGAGCTAAGTTTGTTAGTTTATGCAAAGTGCAAATAAATTGCATGTTTCTAAACATGCCCCTTGGGAGGGGCACTGTATCACATGTGCCCTACTGATTTGGTCAAAGTGAGGAGCCTCCTACATGTTGTGTGTTCTTCCAACTAAAATTTTTTAACAATTAAAACTGAACAAAGGTTCATCTGAGCAGTTTATTGTAGCATCTTTATTCCATTTCTCACAGTTTTCTTTCCTATTTTTATTTTTCCTAATTTTGCTGTAAGTTTTGAGGTCTTCTTCTCTTAGGACTTTAGGCACAAGCATGATAATTTTCCTACTTGTTTTTTCTTTTTTGAAATTGCTTTGTTAGCTTGGAGTGAAAGGGCTGATCTTCTTGACCTTTGTTTTAAAAGATGCCCCTGTAAAGAAGCTACTGCTGTTTCCGTCCACTGGAGCAGTGGACATGAAGCCTAAGGAAATGGATACTTTATGTTCTGGCTCCAAGTTCTCCGCTTAGCCTATCTTAAGGTTTACATGGTGAAACCTAATGGCCACCAATTCATTATGCTTTCTGTAGCTATACCTATCCTTTGTCCTTGACTTTTACAGTTTCTCTCAGTACAGACATGAAATGTATTCCCCATACCAAGACTTGTAATTTGCTTTGACCAACAGAATTTGGCTGAAGTAAAGATGTGCCACTTTTCAGCAAAGGCCTCCTTCTGCATGCCCACCCTTCTGCCATTGCATGAGAATATCCCTAGGTTAGTCTGCTAGTGGATCAAGGAACTCATCCAAGTGTTCCCAGTCATCCTAGGTTAACCATGCCACATTGGTCAACAGCCAGTCAGCTCTCAGACCTGAGTGCAGCCCAGCCAAGATCAGCAGAGCCCTCAAGTGATCCAAAGCTGGCCACAAATGTGTGAGCAAGTCTAATTGAGATCAGAAGAGTCTGCCTGGAGTAGCTAAACCCCATATACCATAAGCTAAATAAATGTTTATTATAATGCATGGGTTTTATGGCTCCCATGCAGCATGACTGTGGCAATAGATAACTGATACCACAGGCAGTGGATGCAATGTAATTGTGATTACCTCCTGCTCTCCATAGCAGCCTCATTCTGGTCACTTAATTAACCTCACAAAAACATAAGCTGACGTTATATGTCAGTGAAGCTCTTGGACCCTACTCATAGGTTTAAGTAGTAGTGTTAGTGGTGGTTTACTGTATTATCATTAAATTCTCCACTAATGAATTTAGAAAGGCCTCTGAAAAAGCTGGCATACTGAAACAGCAAATGTGGGTGGGAGAAAAGCTACCCAAGAGCAAACTACAAAGATTATCTACCTGTCTATCTATATCTATCTATCTATCTATCTATCTATCTATCTATCTATCTATCTATCTATCTATCTAATCTATCATCTATCTCTATGTCTTCACAGTATATATAGTATACTGTGCCTTGATTGTAACATATATATATATATATTTGTGATATATAACAACCTGAAGGCACAGTATATGTCTGTAGTCTATTTTGTGTTGCTATAACAGAATACCACAGATTGGGTAATTTAGAAAGAAAAGAAATTTATTTCTCAGAATTCTGGAAGCTGGGAAGTCCAATATCAAGGTGCCAGCATCTGGTAAGGCCTGTCTTGCTGTGTCATCCTGTGGTGGAATATGACAAGGCAGACAGCATGCAAGAGAAAGTGAGAGAACCCAACATGCTTTCATAATAAACCCACTTGAGATAGCAAACACACTTCTGTGATGACATTAATCCATTCATGACCTCTAACCTCATGATCCAATCACTTCTTAAAGGTCACACCCCTCAACACTATGGAATTGGGGATTAAATTTTCAACACATGAACTGTGGGTGACACATTCAAACCACAGCAGTATGAAAGCAAAACTGGTTTGTTCTCACTTCTATTTTCAGCTACCTAGTCAACAAGTTGCTAGAAATCAAGTGTTTTCTCAGGAATGCTTAATGTCAGCAGTACTTAATGGTACGCAGGATTTTTAAAATGTTTGTTCATCAGAATGTATCAGTCTTCTTTATTTTAACAAATTATATTTTAGATGATTTTTCTAGTTCATAGACAGCTTTTAATTTTAGAATCAAGCAACATGATTCTCAACATTGTTTCCCACTGAATGGCTTCAGAAATTGATTAAACCTACTAGTTTGGATAAAAATCACACAGTATTTGAGAGCATGAAACTAAAAGTAGATTTGAAAGGAACTTCATGTCAACAGCATCTAGTTATTAAAACACTCAATAGGGTTTATGTACACACCTTTACATCCAATATTACTTTTATCAAACAGCCTTCTATCTATAAAATAAATTGAGAATCATGTAAGTATATGTATGTGTAAGAGATGGGGGACAGAGAGAGAATGAGAGCAACAGGAGACTGTATTAGTGTGTATGAGAGAAACTGCAGGAAAATATGTAGATATATCAAGATACAGGCTCTCTCTATATCTTTATTTCATAAATGTGCATTCAAAACTCAGATTCTATCAGTGAACCCAGCTGAAGAATATCAAAGTCATCTTGTGTTAAAATCACTTTTATTCAGGATGAAAAATACAATATGTAACCAGATGATGATAGTCTGTGATTAGTTCTTTACCATATATTTCAAAAGAACTACATACTTACTTCCCATTGTTGTTACTACAATATATTTCTTTATATTTATTATTACTTAGAAGGTTACAATGTAGTGTTTTACGTAGCTTTTCCTTAATAGCAGATAGAGGACATTTTGCATACAAATGCAGGCAGAAAGAAAATTAATACATGACTTTTTAAAGTAAGAACAAGGAAGACACCAAATCTACAACTTGGAGTTGAGAGTTCAGGGAATTGTTTTTTCTTTAAATAGGTGCTTTCTTGGGTATGACATGGCCTGATAAAAGCTCTAGACTTTGCAGACTGCAGCAGCATAAAGCAGTTTCCAATGCAATGGATGAAGATGGATCTGAGGTAGAAAGGTGGTCATGGCTTTCCTTTTATATAAAACAATTTTCTGCTTTTCAAAATATCTCTGCTGCAAATAGACACCCTTGCCCCCCAACCCACCCAACCTATTCTAAAATAATAGCAATTTCTAACTTTAAGCCTCCTTCTGGCCAGATCCCAGCTAAAGAGAACCCAAAGTTAAAATGTCTTTATGTTTTAAAAGCAAATATGTTTGAATCAAAACATATTATTTTCACTTTTTTTTTTGGTTCCTCTACATTTGGTAATTAAGTAACATGTTTAAACTGAATCAATTAAACGTTAAATCAGAAGCTAAACCAAAATACTTAATTGAATGCACTCAAAGATGTAGGTGGAGGTACCATCACGTAAGCATTAATTTCATTCTTCTGTAGAAGCAGTGACATAGATTTTTGATAAACATTCTTTCCAAATATATTGATCAAGTGAAGGGTATAAAAACATCTGATCTTTCACCCAAAAGGTAAAACAAGCTGTGCACTAAATGTGTGTCCGCTTTCAGTAAGAAAACAACTAGGAGATTCAAGAACTATTAAGGACTTGAAAATACAAAACAACAATAAAATTATCTTTGAAGGGAACTAAAGGCAATGATGTGTTCTGGTATCACCATAGGTAAAGGTGTGCTGTGCATATAATGATGAAAATTAAGACATGGGAACTAGGAAAGATTGTACTAAAGTTTGTTTCTGTGTCAAAATGAAAACATGCTTAAGTGGGCAACCTTTGGTAATATGATCTTTGAGATTATCATAATGTAGTCTTCTTTATCAAATAGATTAAGACATTAAATAAATAATTAATTCCTACTTACATAAAAAGGGAATAAAATGCAGGAAAAAATTTCCCAAAAGAAATGCCATTTAGGCCCATAGGATTTTTATTACGGTTATCCAAGTGGACAGCAAAGAAGTAAATGGGCAACGTCAAATAAAGTTAAAAGGCATACACAGGGCTGTAGCTTAAACCATATGTGTATATATATAAGATATTTGATTGAAATTTATGAATTTATTAATATGGCCAAATCACGGAAACAAATACATGGGATCTATTTGGTTATATGGCTGATAAATTATAAATAACCAAAACATTGTGGTGAAAGAGTCAAAGAAATAATGAAGTTACTGTGCAACGTTAATAAGAACAGCAGAAGGAATGTAAAAATGTAAAGTGGTCTTCTAATTCTTATGTAAGCTTTGTCATAGTTATTAAAAAGATGGTATCATATTAGAAAGCCCCCACCCACTTTCCCAATGCTGTATACATTATACAAATCCGTGACAAATGTATTACCATTTCCAAATACCTCTCTGTTCATTAATTTACACTTGCATAGAAAGGGAAGAAGAAAACAATAATATATGGTTATTATAAAAACAAAATATCCATTTCTCTTTGGATAGGCAGTGTTTTACTCTTTCAGTAGAACACACAGTCAGCACTCAACACTGTGGGCCAAGGAGCCATGGAGCTTCTGATTAAATGGAACTTGGAATTGGCATTTGCTGAAAAGGGCAACACTGTATCTCAGGAAACATTGGCTGGCCGAATCACATTGCCTGTGGGAAGGGAAAATAGCACTGTCAGAACATTTGCATGAAACATCACAGGAAGCAGAGATTTGTCAATTCTTGAAGAAAATAAAAGTGCTTCTTTCAGGAGTCTTACTTAACTCCCATGTGACTTTTGTTTCCTGCAATGAGGTCCTTCCCTCTCATGATGAAGTTACCTAGTCTGCTTTCTATCACTGCAGCTGATTTAGAGGGAGGTCTGAAAGTCTTTTCTCTTGACCAGGCTGAAAGCTAAGTTAAAATGGAGAGGACTTCACTTCTTTCTGCTGGAGGTGAGTGAATGAGGCTGGTGAGTGAATGAGGCTGGTGAAAATATCCCATGTCTTCCTGGGGGACTGTGGGAGGTCATCTGTAGAGGGGGTACCCTAACAATGCCAACCCATCTTGATCTCAAGCTGGAGTCCAGAGAAGAGGAAGAGAAGGCAGGAATCATAACCCAAGTGTGTGCAGTGGTGCCAGTTAAAGTTAAATGTCCCAGGTCAGAGACAATATAATGTCCCAGGCCACACTCACAGAAGTGGTATCAACCTTTTGGAGGGAGGGTCAAACTTTTGGTCTTCTAAAAGGATTTTGAAATTAGAAAAAAATAAGGAAAATTATAAAATGAAATCATCCAAATTGGACCATGCCTCAAAAACCATAAAACGCCATTCTGGACTCTCAGGAAAGATACTCAACTGCTTTACACCTTATTTTATGGGGGACTTTAGCATAAAGTCCTGCTCCCTGGAAGCATGTTCCTCATTGTTCCTGGAAAAGCTGCCCACGGAGCCCCTCCTTTTCCCAGGTATGCTGAAAGCGGCAAACTCATTTGACTCTGGCCTAGAGCCTATTCTCCATGACTATACAAACTTGGATTCTTCAGACACTTGCTTCTCCATTGTGAACATTTGATTGTCATGTTAGAGGGAGCAAAAATTCAGCAAACATTGATGGGTTCCAGGCATTGTACTGAGGTGAGGCCCTCCTGTGAAGCAAGTGTGGAAGATATCTCAGCCAGGCAGCCTCATTCAATTCTAATATGAGGTAAGTGCCAGACCTAGTAAATTGAAAGTGGTTTGAGGACACAGAAGGGGAGAGATTAACTCTGTATGAGAAAGGAACATTTTGTTACATACTAATATTGATAACTGAAACTCTGGCACAGATTCATGTTGAATATAAAGCCAAGAGGAGTTTTGCATTCTGTCTATATACTCCATTATCCTTGAGAATTAGATGTGTCTATTACTCGGACACACAATATTTCTCCTTTTAGGTGTCAGAATTCTAAAAATTTAAGTTCAGGCTATGTAAGCATTAGCTCAATCCTCCATGTGAAAATATATAATTTTCATGAGTTTCCATTTGACCCAAGACATGATAAATGAAGAAGAGGGAAGAGAAGGAAAATGCTGAAGGGTAAAGCAAAGAACAAAAAAATAAATGGAGAGGGAAGGAAGAAAATGGGAAAGGGGCCTCTTGTATTGAGTTAGATGTTTGCTTCATCCACTAAGTTGCTGTACAACCAGGAACAATTTAGCTCTTTGTAAACTCAATTTCTAAAATCTAGAAACAGAGTAGGAGGAGAAGGCCTCCTAAGATCATTTTCTGCTTTAAATTCCGAGCACTTGTATTATAATAAGTATTGGAGGATTTTAAAAGACTCTCTCTTCCCTCCTTGCCTTTGTCATTCACAGCCTCATTCCACCTGGGGACCATCAGGACTAACCTCATTTTACCCTTTATCCTTAATTTAATGGGCCACCCTAAAAAGCTCTAGACTCCTGGTCGCCTTTCCATCACCTGTATTCTAGTCATATAGATATCTGCATACCCCTTTTTGTGTCCCCATGCCTTGCCCTTCCTAGCTCTTGAAACCCGTCCTATATGTCATGTGGCCTGTGATCCGCAAAATCCAGGTTCCCAAACCCTTCTCTGAATGCTGCCTGCATCTACTTGCTCTAATGAATATCTGCATCTACCTGAAGACACAGTTTCCCTCATAACCCTCTCACATAGCACTTCCCCTCCCTCCCCTCCCCCATTCCTTATACACTGCATAAGTCTTCCTGGGTCCTCATTGAGGCCTTTGGGGTATCTTCTTTCTCTTCTCCCTAAAAACAGCCAGCTTTGAATCTTAAGTCATCAGACCACACCAATCCATTATGCAGTCATCTACTGACTCCGTGGGTCATGTTCCTTCACTTCTTGAAGTAAAAAATGGCTCAATGTCACCCACTCTAAAGCTGTTTTTAAATGTCAGTGATTTCAACACCCATGGAGATGATTCTCCAGCACTCTGGCTTCTCGGATCTTTAGGCTCTTTTCCTCCAATGGTCCTGTCTTCCACCCTTCTTAGCCATTCACACAAAGGTCCAAATATGGATCATTTCCAATACTTGGAAACCCCTCTAATTTCAATATCATTCAATCCAGCTTCTGACAACCACCTCTACCTCTACAGCATACTTCCCCTACAACTGCAAATTTATCCATCCTTTGATAATAGGATCCATTGATCCTCCCGTCTTTATTTCTGTCTCCCACACTGGACATTTCCTCATTCCTTTTGCTACTGAGCTGAAGCATCTGGTTCAATCATTATAATCACTTCTTTGCCTCTTCCCTTGAATCACTGTGCTCACTTTGTCAAACCCCAACTTCAACTTTTTAAATGCAATACTCAGCTCACTCTGGTGCCTCTGCTCATGAACATGAATATGCCTAGAGGGCAACTTAAAACCCTGCAGAATGGCCTCATGTTAAATTCATGAGTGGCATCTTTAATGCTGCTTGTAGTCACACTCTATTTCCCAGGCCATCTGCTCTTCTATTCTCCAAGAAGCTATCACACATCCTCCAGTCTCTCCTCGCACCTCTGACACCTCCTCCCCAACCTCACTCCCTGCTGAAGTCCTAGCTTCCAATTCACTCAGACAACAGAAGCAAGCAGGAGAGAACACCCACAGCTCACCACACCCCTAGTCTACTTCACATACTCTTGTCTTTTAGTTAAGATCCTAGCCTCTCTTGCCAATAAGACAATCATTCAGCAGGTTTATTGTTTCAAAAAGATTAGCAAACAAGTTTATGAAAGAAAATGTTCTCCAAAGCTGCTGTGGCTTTGTGGCACATTATTACTAAAAGTATGTGATAGAAAATGTGAATGGAAAACAAAATCTCAGGATCCCTAACTCACTATGCTAAAGGGAAAAATTAAATGTGGGAACTGAGTCACACAAAAACTACCTTCCTACACAGATAGTTGCAAAGATAGAAGGCCAGTGACCTCCCTCACAAATTGCTCACAAGGAAATTTCTAAGGGCCCCCAAATCTTTACCCAAAAGAGTTTTGTTGAATTTCACCCAGACAATGTGAATTAACAGCTTATCTTTACAGGACAAAGGCAGGACTAGAACTCATCTCTCCGCCCACCCTGAGAAAAATGCATATTTGACTGCTTCTTCTACTCTGGGCATACTTTATCTTACATAAAATGCAGATTTACTGAGCGTGAGACAAATGCATAATTGACTGTTCCTCCACCCCCTCCTGCCTGCTCTTTCCTTTTTGTGAAGTCCTCAAAATCCTTTCTTTTGGGGGGGGGGAAACAAAAACAAAAACAAACAAACAAAAAACAAAAACAAAAACAAAAAACCAACAGCAACAAAAAAACCACACACAGGCTACAAATCCTAATGAAACTTATGTCTCTTTTTCCCGGGTGTGTCCTCAACCTTGGCAAAGTAAACTTCTAAATTGATTGAGACCTGTCTATACACTTTTTGGTTTATAGAAAATACTAAAAGGCATAAGGCTATAGCTGCCAACAGTTCTCAGCAAATTTTTAAGTAAAAACTTGAAATATTTTCCCCCTCAAAGTAACAAAACCATCTCTGTGGTACCAGTCATTTTTTTTTTAGGTCAGTGTTCTGTGATAGCCACCTTAAGTACACATTTGAGAGAGCAGTGGTGGCCAAATCTATCTAGAATGACTTTATGTAGCACATAAGATGCCATTAAAAAGCTGTTAGAACACGAAGGATCAAACACATGGTATTTTCGGTATCTGTGGCTTGGGAGCCACCCCCCACCCCCAGACTGACAAACTGCTGTACAGAATCAACTAACATTTAAATGTCAACTAAGTTTACTTATTTACATGGAGAATAAAGTAGGAGTA
Source organism: Macaca mulatta (assembly GCF_049350105.2). Taxonomy (NCBI): domain Eukaryota; kingdom Metazoa; phylum Chordata; class Mammalia; order Primates; family Cercopithecidae; genus Macaca; species Macaca mulatta. The sequence continues at coordinate 50,116,029 of NC_133409.1, read as the reverse complement.
AAATCAGTGGTGGATAATCTGCTTACTCTAGGTTGGGATCAGTAACATAGAGCCAACCAACCCATTAACTCTTACCTGTGGCCTGCTGGGAACATTTGCTGAAAGAGAAAACAAAAGAAGTCACTTAATGGCAGTCCCCTTACTTTGTTGGTTCCAACTTTCAGGCACGCAAACGCATGGAAAGTATCAGTCTACATAGGGTAATAATAGCCCAGCTGTTAAATGGATGCTAATAGGAAAACCCCACATTTTTTTTTTTCCCAGCTTAATGCTTCAATGAGGGCTAGTTTTCCTGGTTAGTTTCTCATATCCCATGTGATTTAAGATTTAGTGCATACGCTAAAGCATTTACTGAGCATTTAGTCTTGCAAAAAATCTCATTTCCTATTTAAAACACACTGTGTATTTGGTTTTTGTATCAGAACAGAACATGTTCTACTTACTTTACTCAGCACTAATTCTGACCAAGGGACCACTGGAGGCATAAGTCTTTGGTTTCTGCCTCCCTTGACCCACCCTTGACACACCCTGGACCCTAAGGCCCAGGAAAATGGTGGCCAAGTACTTGTATCAAGGAAAGCACTGGCCTAATCCTCTGTGTCCTTCTGGACACTTGGGATAGTAATAGTGCCTGGGATGGGCCCAGTTAGGAACACTGGAGAAGTTAGAATATGGCATCTAATTCTCCTTTCCACACAGATAGCTCAATTCTTTTTTGGTTCCAGAGCCCATGGCAGTGAAGACGATCTGGCGGGCATTGCAAGGGCAGCCACTAACATCTCTTCTCTAACACATCTGCTTTTCATCCCCTCTTTTGCTGCATGATCATCTCATTCTCAATGCTGGGAGAAAAAAGAGGAGATCTGTCCCCCAATAATGGCAACATCTGTTCTTGGTCAAATAAGAGTTGTCCCTAATCATCTAGCATGCTACACTCCTTCCATCTCTCACTGTTCTATGCTGAGTGGGAGAAAGGACATCAGTGACCATGTGCTGTGTGCCGGGAGCTATGTGAGAAAAAAAGAGCAGGCATGAAGAGTACCCTTCCTATAACGTCTGGAGGGAAAGTGTGAGCCCCAGTATTTGGGGGAGATATCAGGCTAAAAGGAGCCTAGTTCTACCAGATCTGTAAGTTACATCCAGGAGAAAAGAGTGGAGCTCCACAGTGTCCAGGGGATAGCTGAGTTGAATTATTATTAAGTACACCATAGGTTTACACACTCTTTTTAAAACAGACAGAGTTATGTGTCTCTTGCAAGTAACAAATATAACAAATAGCCAAACCCTGGACGAAGTCTAATCCATTTTGCTCCAAACCAATACTTTTAACCTTACAGCCTTTTATCAAATAAAAGGCTATGGGTATTCGCCTGAACAAATCACACAAAAATATTTTAAAAAGGAAATCACTGCATTGCAGTGGGTTTTTGGTTTTTGATGAGTGCCATTCAAGCTTAATAAACATAGGCAATTCATAGTAAAAATATGCCTGTGGGTCAAAAATAATTTTGAAAGCATTTGGTGGTCTATCAGCAAAAATTAGTTGGCTTACTGCCAGTATTCTATACATTTAAAGGACATAAGTAAAAAATGGACAAAAAAATTTTATACCAAAAAATAAAAATAGTTACTGCAGTCAGTATGCATATTTGTTAATTGGCAGTACAGTTAAACCCCCTTCATTATTTCCTTGCCAGGAAGTGACGGAAATGCTTGCTTCTCTGCTCTAAGACTCAACATAAATAATTTAAAAAAGACTTCAAAAGGCCATAATTCAAGGATGTGATCAGGACCAACTGGGATATTAATTCAGACAAAGGAGTTCTAAAGTGTTATGTGCAACAATGTGTAGACACAGTTAAAAAACGGTTATATTAAAGTAGGCAATTCACACAGTTAGGATTTATGAATACAGAGTTTCATTTTAATTCCAAGATTGCCAAGAGTGGAAATTCATTTGGGGCCATGTTAATTTTTAATCCAAAAAGGATAAAAGTCAAGATTAACATGCAGATCAATTCATTGTATGCTGGCGACAAGCATTTTTAAAGTTCTCATTAGTTACAGGGGCTCAAGGGATTGGTTTGGCATTGGGAGGGTGCCAGTCCAATTTGTTTAGATAAATTCTCCAAAGGTGGTTGGTAAGCTTTGGGAATCACAAAAGCTTATTAAAATATTTGCTGGCTGAGCAACTTCAAAGGGACAAAAGAACAAATGAATCCTACAAAACCTTCTGAGTACTATCTAGGAATGCTTCAAGGAAACCTTCCCAGCGAGAAAATGTAATCATTCACTCAAGTCAGAAACATGTACTGAGGCCAGGTGTGGTGGCTCATGCTTGTAATCCCAGCAGTTTGGGAGGCTGGGGTGGGTGGTTCACTTGAGGCCAGGAGTTTGAGGCCAGCCAGGCCAACGTGGTGAAACCCCATCTCTACTAAAAATACAAAAATTAGTTGGGCATGGTGGCATGTGCCTGTAGTCCCAGCCACTTGGGGAGGCATGAGAATTGCTTGAGCCTGGGAGATGGAGGTTACAGAGACCCGAGATCGTGCCATTGAACTCCAGCCTGGGCAACAGAGTGAGACTCTGTCTCAAAAAAAAAAAAAAAAAAAAGAGAGAAAGAAACATGCACTGGGCACCAAGTCTACCTCCCATGATGATTTCTATTCTGCATCAATTTTTAAAAGTTTTAATAATTATAGGCAGAATATGAAAATATGTATCAATTTTATAAATAAGTCAATTCAGCTTTTATTTTTATGGAAAGCTGTCCCTATCTTGTATATGTTTATAATACCAGAGAGAAAATATGAATAGCAGAACTTTCAGAAGCCAAGACTTAAAACATGGAGATTTCAAAGGATTCTAAAATACACTTTTCATCATTTCATATATGAATGTGCTTGAATTCTTGAAAAGAAGACATGACTAGTAATGTTCATTCAGAAAACTATGACTATTATAAATATTTGTGAATGTGCATAGTTAAGACTATGAGAACACGAAGCCAGCTGCTCCATACCAATACTTTGAAACCAACAGCTTTTTATCAAATAGACGGCTATGGGTATTTTACATACAAACATATTTAAAAGGAAATCATTGCATTTTAGTAGGTTTTGAGTTTTTGACGAATGTGATTCAAGCTTAATAAACATTAAGGAATCTTAGAACTCCATAAACCACTCTCTGAACACTGAGAATGACATTGGTGAAGATGGGACCAATGCAGGAGAGAGGATGAATCTCTGTGATGTGGATCCCATTGAAGGTACTGTGTATACTCCTCTCAGGAACCAATATCAACGAATAGCTAACAAGATGCCCAACAAATAGGAATTTTATACTTGCCTTTAAAGGGAGGCCATAAAACAGATACATACATTTACCTCTTACAATTCATTTTTGCTCTAAATTATGATTATTTATTTTTAATAATGTTCTGTTTTAAAGCCACATGGGTCAATCTTTTGTAAAATCTAGGTGTCAGAATATACTTTGAGAAAAATTTAAGAGTAAATTCTTTAGGAAATGGAACTTGTAAAAAATTCTACATTTTTAGAGTAAAAATTTTAATATGGAAATTATATATTTTATATTTATTACAAGGTGTATATTGAAACACATTTCCCACCCGGGCTGTCACTGCCAACTGACTTTTACAATTGAAAATGTCCACCATGATATTTAAATAAAAACTTCTAAACATGCTTTGATGTACAGAATTTGTTTTCAACTAATTATTAAGGTTATTTAGGTACAAGTTGAACTAAGAAGTAATTTCCTTTAAGAATTTAATTCTGGCTCAGAAAGACTATGATGAGGTTTTATCTACTTACTAAGTAACATACAACTGAAAATCAAAACCTCTAAATAAATTTGACCTTGAATTATAATTAATAAACAAGTTTTTATCAGTTTGTCTATTACGGTGGTTACAGAGCCTAGAAAATAAGCAACAATCTGGTAGCATGTGTGCATTCACTGACCCTCTTAAGCTTTTGCGAGACTCTACAGAGTTGAAAGTGTGTCTATATGTGTGCACATGTGTGTGCACATGCATGCATGTGCTTTGTGGGGTAGGGATGTGGGTGTGGAGACTGAAATAGTGTAAATGTGATTCTGCAAACTTTGAGAAGCATCAGAGTAAATCTACAAATAAAAACCTGGGAAACAAAACACTGGCAAAATACAAATAGATATATTCATGTGCTGGTGGAAACCATAATATATCTTTAGGCAAATATTCCTGAAAATTCAGAAAGAAATATATTTTTTATTTATTTTTGTCGTTGTTGTTGCTGCTGTTGTTTTGAGACAGAGTCTCACTCTGTTGTCCAGACTGGAGTGCGGTGGCAGGATCTCAGCTCACTGCAACTTCAGCCTACCGGGTTCAAGTGATTCTCATGCCTCAGCCTCCCAAGTAGGTGGGACTACAACTACAGGTATGTGCCAGCATGCCTGGCTGATTTTTTTTTTTTTTTTTTTGTATTTTTAGCAGAGATGGGGTTTCACCATGTTAATCAGGCTGGTCTCGAACTCCTGACCTCAAGTGATCCACCTGCCTCAGCCTCCCAAAGTGCTGGGATTACACGCATGAGCCACCACATCTGGTCCAGAAACATATTTTAAATAGCTGTTTTCACATTCTGCTAATGATGGCATTTTAAAAATTACAAAGTCTTATAAAATAAATAATAATTTTTAAATGAAGTAAATATATATTATTCATCTACACTTCTGATAATTTATAATCTCTTTTTCCTCATTTCGGATGGCTTTTTTTTTTGGAGAGATAGTCTCGCTCTGTCTCCCAGGCTGGAGTGCAGTGGCATGATCTCAGTTCATTGCAACATCCGCCTCCCAGGTTCAAGTGATTCTCCTGCCTCAGCCTCCTGAGTAGCTGGGATTATGGGCGCATGCCACCATGCCCATCTAACTTTTGTATTTTTAGTAGTGACGGGGTTTCACCATATTGGTCAGGCTGGTCTCAAACTCCTGATCTTGTGATCCACCAGCCTCGGCCTCTCAAAGTGCTGGGATTACAGGTGTGAGCCACCACGCCCAGCCTGGGATGGCATTTTCTAAGGAGATGACAGAAAAGGGTAAAATAAGAGGCTATGCTTTACATGAATTCTTATTTTAGTGACTGCCTTGGATTTAAAATCAGTTTAAGAATAAATCTCTCTAAAATTACAAATAATGTCTTCATATCCTTTGAAAGATTATTTAAAATATAATTGTAGCACAGAGTAATTTATATATATTTGTATGTGTATATATATATTTATTTATATAAACAGTTTACTTGTATGTATATATTCTGTTAGAAACACCAGAAGTGTTTTAGGTGAGAGCTCAGCCAAAATTGCAAGGTGGCAAGAAGCTGAAGACAAAACATTTGGAAAAAATGAATAAGTAAGAATTATTATATAATTTCCCCCGGAATTTGGTTATTTTCTGGCTCTTTGTTGTTCAGATGGAAATTTCACAGGGTCCTAATCTATGATGCCTTAAATTGTTTGGACTTTATATAATGACTATTTTATTCCACGAGAAAAGAAACCAGCAGGAATAAAAAGGGAAAATCTGAAAATAATCCCTTTCTGCACTAGAGTCTGATGACACTGGAGAACAATGTTTGAAGAAAACAGAGGGAATTACACTAGAAAGGCTATTTTCATGCCTTGTTTGGCATGCCACTGGAAGCTTTTCTTTGAACTAAGATGTGTTCCTTATGATAGCTTGCATCGAAGAGGATGATTTCTTCTTAAAAACAGACTTAATTTTTATTTGTCTTCATTTTATCACCCGTCGGGCATACTGAAAAATCTCAAAGAGCAGAACTATGTTGCAACTGTACTCCCGTGACTTGATAGTATCTAGGTTGAGCTTCATTTTCTTATATAATGTTTGCCTTATTTTCAAACAATATTCAGTCCTGTTTGTAATAAGGTTTTTGCTGTCTTAAGGAAGAAGGCGAAGGGCTGCATGCAGAAAAAGAGAAAGGGAAGGAACACGCACAGCTGTGGTGTTGCGATCTTTCCTACTCACGGCAGCAAGATGGAAATGTGCTGTGGATCTGCTCCATGACCTCCGTGAGATCCGTGCTGGTGTCATGCGGTGGGGCCAGCAAGTCCTCTCCCGCTGTGACAGCAAATACAGAGAACAACAAAGCTTCTCAAGTTAATGTCTAGCCTTCCACTAAAACCCAAATTCAGGAGGAAATGCTCCCACCAGCCTCTAAATATCAATGTGAAAAGAGTTCCCGTTGCAAAGGACAATTTTAGGGGAATATACCCAAAACACTTTTGCTTGAGTGTTGGTAAAATAATTTTATATAATGAACATGTACTAGATGCTTGTTTGTGTAGAAAGAATCCACACACCAGGGGACTGAAAAATACGAGACTGAAAAACAAGTAATATAGTCTTACTATTTCAGTGTTTGAATGAGAAATCTATTATTTTTGCACCACAGGTATTTTTTCATACAAAAAAAAAAAAATCCACCAATTTCTTTTTCTGTCCTCCTTTCTTTTTGGAGACTTCAGCTTAGGCCAGTTTATCCTGCCACAAAAGTAAAGGCATCTTATGTAAGATACTTTTCACTAGGATGTATTTTCTATTCTATAATCAATAGTCGAAATAATTCTCTTATTTAAAAAATATGAAAATAATCTTAATATTTTAATATATATATTTTTTGAGATGGAGCCTCCCTCTGTCACCAGGATGGAGTGCAGTGGTGCGATCTCGGCTCACTGCAACCTCCGCCTCCCGGGTTTAGGTGATTCTCCTGCCTCAGCCTCATGAGTAGCTGGGACTACAGGTGTGTGCCACCACACCCAGCTAATTTTTGTATTTTTAGTAGAGATGGGGTTTCACCATGGCCTCCCAAAGTGCTGGGATTACAGGCGGGAGCCACCATACCTGGCCAATATTTTAAATTTTTTCTGGTTAATGTACCAAAAGATATCCAACCAACAAATTAACTTGGTTACAATATATAGTTCTCAATAAAATTCTAGAATTTTAATTTAATTGATAACAAAATGTCATTGGTGAACACCTAGTTTACTGAGTCCTTCCTAGCATCAGTGACAGGTCCCCATGGTGACCAAGGATAGGCTGCATGGGTCCTCTGCCTCTAATGGGACAGGCAGGATAATGTCTATGTGGACTAGGATGAAGAAAAGTGAATAAATGAGTTTCCAGACCTTGGCAGAGAAAACAATAATGTTTGCTATAATATTATTAGTTCTGAATATGTACCAATATAAAATGTTGGAGACAGAAAGTGTACTAAAAAAATCATTCACAAAGCAAATAATTTAATTTCTTGTTCATTATAAAAGGGAAGAGGAGGTTTTTTCATCTTTCGCCAAAATTCAGTCCACTACTATAGATTATATAAACAAGTGTATTATAGCTTATTTGAGAATGTTTGCTTTTTGATATTGTTGAAATGGATTTGCACTTATTTAAGATCGAATACAAAACTTTTTTACTTCCTAAGGCACCAGTGTGTAAGAATGTTACTTAACAGGAAACACAAACAAATGGCAAAGCAGAAAGCAGACTCAGCAGAGGAGCTGTGTGTTGGGGATACCGACCTGCCTGGTGGAACTGTGCGCCAGAGGCATCCAGATCAAGCGAGTAGCTCAGTGCAGAATGCTGAGGAGAAGCCCACGGTGAAACACCATTGATTCGGGTATCAGATTCAGGCTGGAACCACATTCAGGGGTTAAAGCAGAGAAAAGATTCAAATAATCATAAGGAAAAACATTTCCTTTTTAATTTTCCCTCCCTCACCATGGATAATTAAATCATATAGAGGTCTTTGCCTTCAGATGTTTTCAATACATTTTAGCATCAGCGTGGTGGGGGCTTTGGTCCTTCTCTTTCTGCTTGGACACCTTGAAGAATCCACCTGGTTATGCTGCAAGATTCATTTATCAACATCATTTTTGTCCCTCAGTTTTCTATTGTTTTAATGTTAAGTGAATTCATAAGCATATTTCACTCATATTTTAAACATCAGAACTGGGTTTCTAATACAGTAAATTTATCCAATTTCAAAATCAGCTTATATTTCAAGGCAATATTGAAGAGTGGTCAGAAGCATGATTATGGATTCAGATTGCCTGGATTCTAATTCCCACTCTGCCACTCAGAAGCTGTGTAATTCTGGGAAAACTATACCTTAAGTTCTTTACTTGTAAAATGGTGAGGGTAATAATAGTGCTGTGTTATAGGGTTTTGTGAGGGGAGTGAAGAATGACTATTTCTTAAATGGTTAGAACAGCCTGACACCTAGTAAATACTTCGTAAAGGCACTCACACAAATCTTTGATACCGTGATGGATATGCTGACAAGTATGTGGTCAAATTAGAAAGTGCGAGCCACCATATAGGGAATGCAGATGTTACAATTTTTTCATGCAGATTTTTCCATTAAATCTATATTAGTTGAAGCCTGGTAGTTCTGTCAGTTTTTACTATCAGAGTTGAATTTTTCCGTCTACTTCTGGCATTCATCATGCTAAATTGTTTAGAAGAGATAAGAGCTCTGCAGTCCTGGATATAGAGAGCCATTTGGATATCAGTTATCTCTAAAAGCATTACTGTGCGATTCTCAATGCACATGAGCCATTAGGCAGCACTGTCTAATGGTAGGGAGGGAGTAGGGGAAGGCAAGAGTGAACAGAAAAGCCTTTTGCTCTCCTGTGAGCATTAACCAGCCATGGCAAATAAAGGTTTTGAGCACAGCTTCCTTCTGCAGCGATTCCATCTATGCACTAAGCTGTTAACACTAACACTTCATATTCTAAACAAGAGATTGCAAGAGAAAATCCATCCCTTACATAGCACCATTCGGATACTTCAATTTCATGGAATGAAAAATGTAACTTTTTCAATGTATGTGGCTGGCACTAAGTAAGACTCAAACATTCCGGAGGGATTCAAGAAACCCACATCTTGGGTCACTCTTGGGAAACTCTTACTTTCCAAATACGTGAGATTGGGAGGCCCCGAAGTAAGCCTTCCACTGAACGGCCTCACCCAAATTCTGAAACACTGAGAGACATAGAGAAAAGTGTATGGTCAGATTATAAAGAGTGATCCATGTGTAGGTAAGGCAGAAATGACACTGTTTTGAATTATCCTGATAAGTTAAAAAGACTGAGAACAACTGTGAAAAGGTAGTTTTCTAAAATTTGAGAGAATCACTGGAGAGAAAGTTGTTCCTGCTTTGAGACAATAAATCATTCCTGGAGAAAGGCACTCCTATGATACCGCCTGGGAGCTCCACACAGCACAGGCTAGAGAGAAAGACAAAAGATGACATGCATGTTGATGTCAGGGATTCTTCAAGAGAGAGGAGCTCTTGGCCCCTGTGCTGGGACTCTACAGTCTCTGCACCTGCTGCAAAGGTCTCTCCATCACTAGTTCTGAGACATCACTCCTATTCCTAACTACTATGTGCCATCAAGCACTTAAATCCCTGCAGTGTGCTGTGTCTTTATATATGAAAGTATCTTGCCGTGATCTCTAACTAGATGGCAGGCACCAGAAAGGCAGAAACTGTATTGATGCTTCTTTTATATCCCAAAGAACAGTGTTTTTCAAAACTGAATGCAATAACCCATTGATGAGTTATAGAATCAATTTAGTAGGTTCTGACCAGCATTAAGAAAGAAAAATAGAAGGAAGAAAGGGAGGAAGGAAGAAACGGAAAACAGAAAATAAGAGCTGGCATTTCTCTATAAAGGCAAGTATTATTTTGTATTCTGCATACATGTATGTATTCATCATAATGTAAATTGTATTTCTTATTGTTCAGAAAGCTTGCAAGCAACTCCCATAAAACATGGTCCAGTGTTAGGAAATAATAGTAGCAAATTAATAACCATCTTTTCCTCAATTTCTTGAAAATAGAAAACAACGATTCTTGGAGTCAGCAGAATGTCTCACTGGAAGAAAGCTTTAATGCTGATTTCAGGTCTCTTGCTGCTCCTTAATACAGAGGCTTCCCAGGTATAATTTAGGAAGATATATGTCGTAGGATATTTTCTCTCAAACAGTTCAGAGCTGAGGCAGACTTCATTGTTAAACAAGACTGGGAAATTCCATTGTAAGCTCGGCAAACACATTTTTGTGTGCTAGTGAGGATGTATATGCTTACATGTAAAAGGAAAATTCTAAGCCAGTCTAAATTAACTACAGACGTAAGAAATTGAAAGTGGACTTGTCTGCCTCTCCTGACACCTGGACCATGTCCCAGCAGTGCACAGTTGGCCTGGGGAGGTGTGACACTGAATTCTACACACCTACCTGCTCCAGCAGCTGTCGGAGGCGGTGGAGCTGAGACTCCAGCTGTTTATTGTGATCTTCTAAAATCTGCATCCTAGCTTCCAGTCTACCTTTGTGCTGCCTGAGGAGTTTTGCTTCTGCTATAAGTTCTGAATCCTCAGACGTGTGATGGGGAGATACAATCGACTCTGGCGGTGAACCAACAGGGAACCCCCTTCGGAGGTGCTGGTCCTTCAGCTGCTCATACTCCACCTGTAGATTTCTAATACAGAAAGAGGGAGAAACAGAATTACCACTATGAGCATTATCTTCTCTCCAAAATTATCTGCGAAGTTCAAATTTAGCTCATGCTAGTTCCTCTTATATAAAACCGTGTATTAATAGTAGGATGAGCATGCATGAATAAAATTGTAGTTTTTTATTTTTTATTTTTTTTTTGAGACGGAGTCTCGCTGTGTCACCCAGGCTGGAGTGCAGTGGCGTGATCTCGGCTCACTGCAAGCTCCGCCTCCCAGGTTCACAACATTCTCCTGCCTCAGCCTCCTGAGTAGCTGGGACTTCAGGCGCCCGCCACCGCGCCCGGCTAGTTTTTTTGTATTTTTTAGTAGAGACGGGGTTTCACCATGTTAGCCAGGATGGTCTCGATCTCCTGACCTCGTGATCCGCCCGTCTCAGCCTCCCAAAGTGCAGGGATTACAGGCTTGAGCCACCGCGCCGGCCTTAAAATTGTAGTTTTAAGCAAGTATCCCAGCAGACATCATCACTGAACCCCCAAATGCTGCTGTATTGCAGCCAGCATCCCAGTTTGTTAATGTCCTCTCAAATTTTCACTCCACTGAAATTTCTTAGACAATAGTCTTGGAAAGAGAATAAATAGGGGTTACAGTGAAATTCATATGAAAGAAAGGATGACATATTTCCTTCTCCCAGGCCTAGCACACCTTTGTTCTTCCTCTAGGTCAGCAATAATCCTCTCCAGTTCTCCACGTTCTTCCCTCTCTACCGACTTCAGGATCTGAGCTGGGCTTTGTGGCTGGCTCACCGGGGACTCTCCTCCGAGTGTCTGGCAATACTGCTGGATGAGGGCGTGCTCGTCTTCCCTAGCAACACAAAGGAAACAGAACCAGAGGCTCACATCTGGATGGTGATGTTTTTGGACATAAAGGAAGTAGAAATAATGATGGACAGGATAGTGGCTGGGACAAGTTTGTCTTAGAGCTCAGTGTCTCCATGACCTCCCTTTTAAAACTCTAGGAAGAAGTTCATCTAGCAGAGCATGTATATTATACGAGCCAACATTTCAGGCTTTTCTTTCATCTAAAAGCTCTATCTCACAAACTTCAGAAGGGATATCTTAGCATAAAAAACAAAAATAAGGAACAACATTTAGTGTAAAAGATACTGTAGACAAAATCAATTACTCCATGCCTAAAGAGTTGATTAAAAGACTACTGAATTAAGAATCATCTGACTTCACTGTCTTCAGAATTTAGTTGAAAGTAATTTTGAAATGATTTGTAACCCATATGATGGGGTTTATAATCCTTATGTTCTTTTATTTAAATAGCTCAGCACAAATCATAATTGTAGATATTTATAACATCTCTACAGATACTTTATATTATTAGCAGGTCATTTTTAGGGTTGATCACTCTGTATTAGAACAAGAAACTACATTTAATACATGAAGGTTGTCCCACTTATCTAACTAATTATCTAATGAACTAGACACAGCAGTATCGTGGTTGAATTAGTAATTGACATAAGTGAACGTCTAACAGAGTTGATATATTTATGGCAAGAAAATGCTTTCTAGCAGACTCGGAATTTCTTCTCTTCTTTTAACAAGAGAGATCCAGTGAGATCTTATAAATGTGCAAATACCAGATCTCCTGGCTAATGCTACCAGGGCAGATGACACCTGGTCTGTTTTGATGGCTTTTGGTAAACAAGTCCTGGAATCGATGGCTTTACAGAATAGGGCAGCAGGAAAACCTCATGTCAGTTACGTAGGTATCAGAGTATCAAATGGAGCTATCTCACGACTGAAGCAGCCCCTTCCTGTGTAAGCCATGGGGGTTTGCAAACGTCCCTTAGAGATTCTTCTGTTACTCTGGAGTCAGACAGCATCCCAATGCAGCCAGAAAGAACCTGGTGTGGTGCTAGCATTCCCGGGCCTCTCTCATCTTCACCAGAGCCTTGAGATTACCTTGAGCTGATGAGTAACAACTGATGCTGGGGAAGACCTCTGGTACTCGTAATTCTGATTTGAAAATTCATCTCGGTGTTACTGCAGTTTACTCTAACAAAGAAGGACTTGAAATTGTATCAGAAAGTTGGTGAATTCCTAGAAAAGATTTGTCCTAAGCATTGAGATCAGAGAGACAGATGAAGCAAATGAGAAAATTGAATATTTTGGTATTATGCTTGTCAAACAGCCAGAGCAAAAGTTCAGATGTGTCACTTGTTGATTTATTTTGCTTTCTTCATCAATAAACCCTCTCTCTTTTTCCCTCCCTCTAGGAATATATAAATATAGATATAGATGTATATGAATACATATATATTTAAATAAAGGTCATATACTTTGGTTAAGACCACAATATAATAAGAAGTACCTAACCCGACCTTCTTGCTTTTATCAAATAAATTTTAAAAGAGGATGGGGTGGGACCCTTACAGCACAATTAGAAACTGGAAATAAGGAACACCAGTGGGTTAAGGATTGAAGCAAGCTGCGGCATCATCCTTTGATTCCCTTTCCTGGGAAAACGCAGCGTCCCTGAGAAACGAATGAAGGAACCTCTAGAAGAACCCCATGCTTGTTCCTGGGTTTAGAAGGATGAGAAGGAGAGAGTATGGGTACTGCACCACTGCAGAGAGCAGCATTTGAAAGCAATCCAAAAGTTCTTCAGTTGCTCATGTATCTAAATCAAATGGAAATCTGGCAGGGAGATATGGGTCTGTGTATGTGTATACTTTCCTCATAGGAAGTTAATGGCCAACACCCTAAACCTAGCTGTGTTATCCGGGGCAGAAGCAAGCTGTGAGACTAATGGCTCAACACCACTGGGACACCAATGAGCTGCGATGAATTATATAACGCAAAGTCAGTGATGCCTGGAGGCACCTCACCGAGTTCATGTGAAGAGAGAGGTGATAAAAGATGACAAAAGAACAGCTCTAACATATGGATAGGACAAATGGACAAAGCGTAAAGATATAGTAGATATAAAATAAAACAGCAAAATAAGAGTTCAGTAGAACATCTTGTAAATATTTCTCAGTTCTCAGGATGAAAATTATCCGAGTATAGAAACTAAAAAGATAGAGTACCCCAAAATAATAATGACAAAAGAAGCACCTTCACATGTATCCCTGGAAAATGTCTGTATTTTAAAGACAAAGTATCACAAGCAATCTGCCAGAAATCAAAATAAAACAGTAAATCATGTTCAAAGGTGGAAAAATGTTTAGCCTCCTATTTTCCATAATATTAAATGTCCAAAGACAATGGAGCAATATCTACGGTCCTAACCTACCCACTCATATGACCCGGCAGGTCATTCATGTGTATAGGCAAAGCACTTTGTACACATGGTAAATGAAAGAAAGAATGAGCAAGGATAATTCAAAATGGAACTAAAGTAGATGGTAATCTCAGGCATTACGATAAAAAAGAGGTAAACTAATTCTAATATTAGGTAAAAAAAAAAAAAAAAAGAAATTAGTTGGCTGCGCACAGTGGCTCATGCCTGTAATCCCAGCACTTTGAGAGGCCGAGGTGGGCAGATCACTTGAGGTCAGGAGTTCCAGACCAGCCTGGCCAACAGGGTGAAACCCCATCTCCACTAAAAATACAAAAATTAGCTGGGCTTGGTGGCGGGCGCCTATAATCCCAGCTACTCGGGAGGCTAAGGCAGGAGAATCTCTTCAACCAGGGAGGCTGAGGTTGCAGTAAGCTGAGATTGCGCCACTGTACTCCAGCCTGGGCAACAGAGTGAGACTCCGTCTCAAAAACAAAAACAAAACAAAACAAAACAAAACAAACAAAAAATTAGTTCTATGATATCTATCAATAACATACCTAAAAGAAAATAATAAAAATGGAAAGAAAACATTTAAAATAAGAACTAATATAAGGACAACAAGAATTAAAAGAAAACTTGGGTCCCCTAAGCTACGTGGCTGATCTTGTGGCCATGATTTGACCACAGATCCTGGCATAGAGTTCCTCCAAGATCACAAGCCACCATTATGCCCTCCGAACATTTACTACAGCACCTGACCTCATGGATTAACTTCAGTGCTTACTATTAATACCAAGTAAATTTTTGTTTTAAAGATTTGGAGACTGACTATCCATAGTGAAACCAGCCAAAATTAGATTTGAGATGTATTTTTGTTGTCTACATTCATATAGATTCACTTCTCTGGGGAAGGTGATAAAATTTAACGTATTATTATAATTATCATCCCCACTATCTTTGCATTCTTTCGTTATGGTATCTGGAAGAGAGTTAAGGCAGTTTTCACAAAAATAAGAATTTAACAATCATTTATATAAAACATACAATTTTAGTCTTGTTTTTCACAGATTATTAGGTGTAAAAGTTGAATATAAAAATAGACACATTCTAGTTCTTAATTACATATAGTAAAAACCAAGAACAAACTCTTTAAATGCAGATAGAACATGAGTTACCAGATCAGGGATATTAAACATCAATCGTATGTCTTGTGCTAAAATAGAAAATCTTGCAAAAATAATAGGTTTGCACCAATGAAATACCATTAGATAGAATATAATTATACTACAGTTAAGTCACACATAGTACACACGATCTAGATTACAAAATTAGTACATATCAGATGACAAAAACCCGTGATTCATTCAATGAGCTTTTGAAAGTAGACAAGACATAAACAAAAATAATAATTTTCTTTCTTTTAAGGATTGTTCTGTTCTAGGTTTCAGATCTGCAAACTGCAATGCCTGTGTAAACCACAGCCCACCTCCCCATTCTATCTTTCCAGTGTCACCCAAGGGCAGATGGCAGATGGCAGATGAAGCAAGACATCCTGATAGTTATGGCCCAAGGGATTGTCGTCCTTGAGTTCCCGCTTCTGAGATTCCCCAGAATCGTCATGAGTCCTATCCTGTCCTGAGATGTCATTGCTCAATTTTTCCTTCAAAAATATGTGGTATTCTTTTTTTTTTTTTTTGAGACGGAGTCTTGCTCTGTCACCCAGGGTGGAGTGCAGTGGCCGGATCTCAGCTCACTGCAAGCTATTCTTAACATCAATTTCCTTTTAAATTGTGCAGAGTCAATCCAACATACTCATATATCTAATTGTAATAGATATATGGGTGATCATGGACATGCCATATATCTAATTGTAATAGATATATGAGTGATCATGGACTGTCATTTATCTTTCTAAATGTCATATTCCTTGTTTATAAAATAGGACTCATAATAATGCCCATCCAAGGGTTCATAGGAGATTATTTGTCTCCTCACATCATCTAGCACCTTGAGGTCACCTGCATTCCCCATTTTCAAAGTCAACACTGCGGCACCTGGGGATCTCTCTCTGACCTCCGCCTCCATTGCCACGTCTCCTTCTCTGACTCTGGCTCTCCTTCCTACCCTTTATGAGGACCCTCAGGATTACATTGGGGCCACCTGGATTATCCAGGATAATTTCCCTATTTCAAGGTCCTTAATTAAAAACCTGTGGCAAGGTCCCTTTTGCCATGTCAAGTAATATATTCATAGGCTTCAAGGATTAGGATGTGGACATCTTTGGGGGGGGCCATCATTCCGTTTACCACAAATGTCCTCATCATGTTCTTCTGATAGGACTTCTTATCTATTTCCTTTTTAGCCTATAAGATTCATGGAGACAATATCTGTATCTACAGACCTATTGCAGTATTGGGTGCATGGCGGTCGTGAGTTGGTAAATGTTTAACAGGTTCTCCAAGAGAAAAAGGCCTTGATTTGTGGCATTTGCAACTTCTGTGATTTAAATACTTTTATCATGGCCAATTTCAAGTTCATGACTTCACTGAATGTGGAACTGGGAAAATATACATATTTGCACACCACCTGATAGAGATAATGAATCAGGAGTATTCAATCTTTTGGCTTCCATGGACCACATTGGAAGAGGAAGAATTGTCTTGGGCCACCTATTATATACACTAACACTAATGACAGCCAATGAGCTAAAAACAAAAAACAAAAAGAAAATCACAAAACAATCTTATAATGTTTTCAGAAAGTTTACAAATTTGTGTTGGGCTGCATTCAAAGCCGTCCTGGGCCACATGTGGCCTCTGGGTTGTGGGATGGACAAGTTTATAATAAATAATCCCAAGGGCATAGATATTAGTCAAATGAAGTAAAATCATTAGGGTGTGCTGAGTTTTGAGAGTTACTTTTGTTTTTGTTTTAATCTAATTTATGTAATTGTAACTATATATATATATGTACATAAGTTATTTTTAAAAAGGCTCTGTTTAACAAACAGCTTACAAACATCCTGAAAATGTAAGAATCAGCTCTCGGCCGGGCGCGGTGGCTCAAGCCTGTAATCCCTGCACTTTGGGAGGCCGAGACGGGCGGATCACGAGGTCAGGAGATCGAGACCATCCTGGTTAACACGGTGAAACCCCGTCTCTACTAAAAAATACAAAAAATTAGCCGGGCGCGGTGGTAGGCGCCTGTAGTCCCAGCTACTCGGGAGGCTGAGGCAGGAGAAAGGTGTGAACCCGGGAGGCGGAGCTTGCAGTGAGCTGAGATCCGGCCACTGCACTCCAGCCCGGGCGACAGAGCGAGACTCTGTCTCAAAAAAAAAAAAAAAAAAAAAAAAAGAATCAGCTCTCACGATTGGCTCCAGCATACCATTACATGGTAGGTATATATTAATAACAACTATGTGTTGGATGGGTGAATGAGTTAATATATCTAATGACAGTATATTAAAATGTATTTGACTGTTAATCTTCTGACTTTTTTTCTTTTCTTTTTTAAAAAAGTTAATCTTTTCTGAAACAGTGCTAAATTTAAAAATAGTATTTGAGCATTACCTTTACTGTGTTCACAGGGCGTGACAAAACATTTTAAAGAAGTAAGATTTTGTTCTGAATTATTATCTTTTATTTCCTTTAATGCTTTGGCTATGGTCAGCCTTGAGGAAATTTGTTGATTTAGGAGAGATTCAAGACACTTAACTACTTTACATGAAATGTACACTAGTAGGTTAAATATGAAACAAACCTTATGAATACACTATTATTTTGATTTGGGAATTGTTCCACACTCGAATGATAATGTATAAATCTCTACCACATTACGGTCAAGTATTAAGATGCGATCTTTGAAATTTGAAATTGAAAAACCGCCTGATAACTTTTATTTATATGCATAATAATAAATAAAACAACGTTTAGAAAATATGGAAAGAGAACATTCTATATTTGAGCACTTAAAGTATTTTAACCTAGCACTCTCCATAGTTTTTTTTTTTTAGTGAAAACACCCAACTACTATGTTTGACAACTTTTCTGTCTATTTTAAACCTTCCCATCAGATCTAAACCACAATAAAGCTTTGTAAGTCACATAAGCTTGACAGTATTAAGTCTTTTAGATATTATTCAGAATTAAAAATGTGAATTCCAGGGCACACACAAAAAACGAAAAGTTCCAAAGTAAGATGACACACAATAGTAGGATAATCAGTGATAAAATATTTGCTGAGAAAGTTCCACAACCAAGTGGAATATACACATGTGGGGAAATCAGAAATAAAATAATTGGCTAGAAAGCTTTTTAGTATATAATACCTTTTTAGTATTCTACAGTCAATGAGGCTTTTCTCAGTTGCTAATAAAATAAAACATTGGCAAAGGAGTTAACAGTTTTCAATGAAGGGTAGGAGTATACATCTAAGCACGTGTGGGTCAGAGTTGCTAAATGCAGATATTATGGAAAAAAAATGTTAGCTAGTGGAAGGAAGAGGATTTCACAGAAAGGGCAATCATTCTGTCAAATCACCTTTGCTAAATTCATAAGAAATATAAGACAAATGGAATGAATATATATACCTATTATTCTAAATAAAACAATCTGATTTTCCTGGGGTATATGAGTTGACAAATGTAAGATTTTTTTCATTAACTTATATGAAACAAAGTAAATAAACATATTGAGTTTATACTACCATGGCTTGAAAGCATAAAATCTACGCAGAAATTGTTGGAACCACACTTAATAATTTTGATTGGGGTCAAGATTCAGAGCCATGTCAGTGAAGATTGTTTCTGACAGCCATAGTACAAGAACTAGCCTTCCCAGGCAGCACTGATTTCATGATTTACTTACACACTTCCTGTGGTGGAGCTGCTATCAGTGAGAAAAGACCCATTAGTCCTTTCCATCTGTGCCAGTCTGAAAAATAAAAATAAGGAGATTAGACAACGTGGCCATATAGGACACGGTCAATTGGATGTACATCCTTAATCATTTTTAAATTGTGAAAATTCTGACAAAACATAGAAAGATCCAAATCTCCTAACACAATTGTAAAACTAAAACATTTCATGTTGAGCTACCTTTCTATAACCACTGCCTTAATGCCTGTAGGCCTTTATCTTATGCTATGATGTAAAGTCTCCAAACTGACCTAATCTTCTAATTGAGCTCCCAGACCTAGGCTCTCCTTAACCCTCTAGTTGGTCTACATCGAAGTGAGGGTGACATTCTCAAACAAATAAAATGATGTTCTTCTCATAATAAACACTCTCCATGACTTCCTTTTAACTAAGGACATGATCCAACTCCTTAGTGGCTGAGTTTTTCATTATCAGACCTCAACTTTGTCTCTCCACTTTCTCACCTATTTCCCTTTCCCCCATCTGCAGTTCAGTAAACAAACCATGCTCTTTCCCAGCTCAATGCTTTTGAGTATATTATTCCATCAGCCCAAGACTTTCCCCTAGAAATTCTAGTTGTTCTAGACCCAGTTCAACTGTTACCAATTTTATGATGCTTGAATTAACCTTTCTAGGCATAGCTAGTTACTAGAACCACAGACACCTAGTATATACCACTTTTCTGAAAGTTTGTGCACACCATCAAGACCAGCCTACATATTATATTATTTAGAGACTCTAAAATAAACCGCATCCTAAAGCATTACCATAAATTTAATTATATATTATAATTCATATGTGAACCATCTCCTGAGAATACCTGCAATCCCACTTTCATTCACTGAAACTAGGTTACAGTATCTAAATTCTGTTTGTACAGTGTTTGGATTCTCTTTAGCTGGAGAATCACATCCTATTTAGGTTTACTTTTCATAGGATACATAGCAGGTGTTTGGTGAAGTACAAATTGCATCACGAAAATACAAGAGCCCAAATTCCAAATATACTGGAATCATAACTCCGGCAAAACTGCATTCCTTAAATCAAGGTATATTAATGATATTAGATTAATTAGAAATAGATACATTCTGGGTGGCAGTGCAGTGGAGGGCTCTGATCAAAGTTTCTTACCGTGTAGCATATTGTTCTATTCTTGAATGGGTGTCATCATGAAACAGTTGAGGAGATTGTGAGGGGCTTTAAAGGAAAAAAACAAAGCAACAATTTTATGCCCAAGTATTGATAGGTGTTACGATTAGAAATGTTAGGTTACTGAAGTAATGAATTTGTCATGCAAACAAACCACTAGGATTGTTACCCGGAACACAGAAGTATTATTTTAGACCAAGAGTTGAGTAAGACCCCCATGCTAATACCACTGATCAGAACACCTCTCCTGCACATGGACTCTGAATACTCACTCATAGTGCTCTGGCCACATACTGATGAGTGTGATAGGACTGCAAAGAGGGGAGAGGGAGACAAAAGTCACAGAACAAACACTTTAGAGCAATTTAAGACAAAAGCACTGGGGGTGTGGGGAGATTCTCAATTATCTTCCGCTCATATATGTGGTTGCCCTGAGAGCCACTATGGGGAAATCAAAAGTAACAGAAGTAACAGTGTATTCTAGAGGAGTCACTGTGTATTCAAGAGTCTGCAGGGGCCTTTTCACAGATATTACAGGATATTTGTTACAGGATAGCAAATACATCTTTAAACAGTCATACTGGGGAAAAAACCAGAATGCTCGAAAATAACTCAAAATTATAGAATAATTGTAAAGATAATATTCTATATTATACCAAGGGGGGATGCAATCATATTTTTGTTTTTCCTAGAGAAGAAACTTGGTTAGAAACATGAAGTTAAAAATGAAACACTACATTATATGTTGATGGCAGAGGTACAATAAAATTAGATTTTTCTGTTCTTCATCTAATTTTAAATGTAAACATTCAAACCCAGATGTATCCAAAGTACCTCAACTCACAGATCCCTTGAACAAACAGGCAACCTAGATACCACCCCTAGACCCCACCAAAAATGTCACATCATAAATAACACTGAAGGCAACTTCCTGAGATCATGATACATTTTCTTCAAAACAATGTTTTTTAGAAGTTTAAACTATGAATTGATACAAGAAAATTTGTTCTGCTTGATTCAGGGGCTTGTGTCTGGAGCCAGATCATTCGGTGTCACTCTTAATGCTGGGGATGTCGCATACTGCCTAGGAATTCCCAAGTCTCCATGAAATACTTTCAAATACAAGTGATCCTAATCAAAAGCTAGTTCCAACCCTAGCGTTCTGAGGAGGAAGGAGAGTAAATGAATGCAGAAAATGTAAAGTACAATGGAAATTATCTATTTAATTAAATAAAGTCTGCAAAAGCTAATAGTGATTGAAACAAAATTATTCCAAAACTTCTTGATTCTCCTATTTCCATTATACACACCTACTTAGGAAAAGAAAGTAGGTATGTATAATGCCTACTTTTCTCTTCATCTCCTATAGTGAAGTGCAGGTTGATGTCTGCACAGCAAAGACTTGTGAACGTTATCTTATTGGGATGAAAAACTAAGACTCTTGAGATCTATTTTCAGAACCAGGCATTTATCCACACGATTTGCCAGAATATCTATACTGTCAGTAAACTTAATTTATAGATGTGCAAAATAGATACAATAACAATAAAACAACACAGTATTAGTCAATACTGCTTCCACGTCACTGCTCTTCATTAACCCTGAAATATGTTAAATGTCAGGTGAATGATATGCTATAGACTTTCTAAAAACAGTAACTGCTAAAGAGATTATTTCTAAAATTCAAATGTAGCAAAACATATGCCATGAACTTCAAATAGAAGAAAAGTGTATATATTTTTCATCTTAATCAACCTTGGAAAAGCTCTGTCAAATTATTTGACTGGTTCTTGTGAACTTAATCCAGTTAGCACAAAAGTGATCCATGACCTAAGATGAGAATAGCCAGGGTAGAGAGCCGAACTAAAGGGTTTCTCAAGTTTTGTTATATAGTTGAAAATTTTCTAAAACAAGAAATAAAGATTGAAAAAAAACCCTTGGGCTTCATTGACTTCAGAGAATTTTGATTTGTAGAAAAAAAGATTAAATGATAAGCTTTTTCATTTGATTTTGAAAGGGGAAAATAAGAAACTGCATAGATAGAACCTATCATTAAAAGGGCTTGGAAATAAGACCAATGCGTGTGTTAGCCCAGGCTTCAGAATGCAGCCTATCTCTGCTCTCCAGCATGGAGGCTGAATAGGTGATTTTTGTCAATCACACACTGATATTCCAGAAATCAGACTCTACTACAAATATTTAGATATTATATGAAATGTAATGCAGGCCAGGCTTGGTGGCTTGTGCCTGTAATCCTAGCACTTTGGGAAGCTGAGGCAAGAGGATCACTTAGTATCACGTAAAATGCAACCCAGGCCAGGCTCGGTGGCTTATACCTATAATCTCAGCACTTTGGGAGGCTGAGGTGGGAGGATCGCTTGAGCCCAGGTGTCTGAGGCCAGCCTTGGTAACATAATGAGACCCCATCTCCACAAAAAATAAACACATTAGCTGTGCGTGGTGTCATGATGCCTATAGTCCCAGCTTCTCTGGAGGATGAAAATTTTATCCAGAAGTTTAATCTACAAACTGATACGAGAAAACTTGTTCTGCTTGACTCACAGCCTTGTGTCTGGAGACAGATCATTCAGTGTCAACCTTAATGCTGGGGGGACACCCCCACAACTTCACACACTGCCTAGGAATTCCCAATCTTAATGCTGGGGGGACACCCCCACACCTTCACACACTGCCTAGGAATTCCCAGGGAGGAACGCTTGAGCCTGGGAGGTTGAGGCTGCAATGAGATAGTAAGCTGTGATTGTGCCACTGGGAAACAAAACTGGACCCCGTTTCAAACAAAACAAAACAAACAAACAAACAAAAATATATATATACACACACACACTATTATATTAATATATATACACACATATATACATTTGTGTATATATATAAACATGTGTATGTACGTGTGTGTGTGTCTATATACATATATAATAGTTTTATATATAAAACCCAGACTTTGAAGAACTTAGTGACCCTTTTAGTGCCTTAAATTGTCAGTAGACTCTTCCTTGTTCTTTGTCTTCTGTCTTCTTCAATCCATTTGCCCCAGAGCAGGGTAAGTGGGATCCCTGCTGCTTTTACTTAAAGACCCCCAGTGACTCCCCATTGTTCTTAGAATAAACTCCAAACACCTTGGCATGGCTTAGAAGGCTCTTCATTATATAGTTCCATTTTCTCTCTCCACTGCCATTTCTTGCCACTGTTGCTAGTTTTCCACCCCCGTTTCTGAAATTACCTTGCCTCCAAGCTTTTGAAAATGCTTCCTTAGACCAGAAACTGTCCCTCTCCACCTCCCACACCAAACACGCAACCCTTAGCCCTATTAATCTTTCAGGTCTCAACTTAGCTGTCATACTTCCTCCCAGTCGGGTGTTAACTACAATCATAGTGAAACTTACATTGTATTTGGTTCTTGCTACAGCAAAGGCTTAAAAAAAAAATCTTTAAACTCATTTACTCCCCTTTAACCAATACCAGGGAGAGGTGTCTATTTTACTTTTTTTAATCTTTAGGGAAATCAATCTATCTCTTTAGCTAATAATAATTCTCACAACTCTTGAATTACTTTTGTTACTATTTTAGTTTGTTCCTCAGGTTTATTTTCAATGGAGTATTCTTTAATCAAACTCTACTCATTTATTGATTTATTTTCTGAAAAATTTTGCATAATTATAAAATTAATTGAATAAACCTTAGCATGGATTTGTTTACGCCCTTTTAGTAATAACTCATTTTCCCCATAAATCCCCTCCTCCATGCATGCATGGGCAATTACTGGGCAGAGGATAAAACGTTATATTTTGCAAGGATGAAAAAGAAAGAAGTGAAAGAAAATTCTAATTAGCTTCATAAATAACTTTAACACATTTGCCACTTTGCTGGTTTTTCTCCAATGTTCTCCTCCCACAAATAGGAGAATAAACAAAATCAAACTTTTTTATTACCCACTCACATAAATTGTGACACCAGAAGATTAAGCGGTCCTGTACTAGAAAGGGCTCAGCCGAAAAGTGAACTATATCAAATCCCGAGAGCTCGGTCTAAGATTAAAAAAAGAAAACCTGCCCACTACATCCAGTAGTTCATAAATCTTTCCAATAAGGATCTTGGGGCATCTGATGCAAGCTCACACTCCTTCCTTTTTCCTCTTGTTTCCTCTCACTAAAAATGCTTATAAATTCATTTTCAGTTGAATGAATTGAGGTGAGTCATTTTCAGAATTATACCCCAAAATCACAGTACAAAATTATTTGGCATAGTTTTCTGTTAACTTTTACCTAATAGAGTCACTCAGAATAGGATGACTGATGCCAGTGATTATTTTGACATTGAAAGGCAAATTAAAAATGTTTTAAAGGAGTATAAAATACACATCTATCTGCATGATTCCTGTGAAGGGTGTAGGTATTTGGGATGCAAAATGTCAACGGTTTAACAAAAGATTAAAAGGCACATCACTTAGTTCAAACCTATCAAATTATCCCATAAATTAAAGCACCAAGTAATAATTTTGTGCCTCAGAATTATCCATTCCAAGGGTTAATTGGATGGGAGACAAAAAAGGTACAATTTTGTCTTTATCCTAAGGCGTCAGCACAGTTAAAACATATATTAGCTACTAAGACAAATAAGAATCTATTAACACACAGGCTTTTGAAGGAAAGGATAAAAGCATACCCACAAATCAAAAAGAGGACCAAAAGTCTACTGTTCCTGAATGTATTCGAATAGCTCTCTTCAAATTGAAATTGCTTTATTAAAATCTTTTCTAGGGGCCGGGCATGGTGCCTCACGCCTGTAATCCCAGCACTTTGGGAGGCCAAGACCGGCGGATCACGAGGTCAGGAAATCGAGACCATCTTGGCTAACACGGTGAAACTCCGTCTCTACTAAAAAAACAAAAAAATTAGCCGGGCCTGGTGGCGGGCGCCTGTAGTCCCAGCTTCTCGGGAGGCTAAGGCAGGAGAATGGCGTGAACCCGGGAGGCAGAGCTTGCAGTGAGCCGAGATTGCGCCACTGTACTCCAGCCTGGGCGACAAAGCGAGACTCCGTCTCAAAATAAAAAAAAAAAAATAAAAAAAAAACTTTTCTAAATTATACTATGCAAAGGAATGTTTAGAAAGACATAGATCTTAATTGTACACAGTTTGATATCAAGTGGAAAGAATATATCTTAAGTGTACATAGTTTGTTACCAAGCAGAGTAATCATAAAGTTGAAATTTTTTCTTACATTCTGTATGTGTATGTGTTATACATGGACCTATCTAAATATGCATTTGCATTGTATTTCTTTCTGTATCACACACATGATATTACCTATAGAGAAAAAAAAGGTATCTCCTATGCTTTGGCTGTGGTCTTTCTTCCATTTCTTAGCCATTCCACAAATAAAAGAGATAAACCGGCACATAAGTTTACCAAAGTTTGAGGTCTACAGGGATTTTTAAAAAATCGATTTTGGTCTGCAGACCAAATAGTGTATTCTTCTATTTTGACATGTTTGAGACATTGACTATCACAATGCACTAAAATATTACTATTCCCTGATTTTCTCTCATGTACAAAATAAAATGAACTATGAATTTGAAAGTTAAAGTTTCATTTCACAAAAACTACACTTTACATTTTGTATACTTCTTACTACAATTTTCTCTATTTTTTGTAAAGTAGAAAACTTCACACTTTTGAGTTTCTCTTCTCTAGTCATCTGAGACCCTGTCTTTCTCTGACTGGAACTTCATTATGCTGTACAACTAGGCACTCTGTTGATGATTAGTAATAAAAGCTCATTTTCCCCAAGATTCAACCACAAGAAAAT
Source organism: Macaca mulatta (assembly GCF_049350105.2). Classification (NCBI taxonomy): domain Eukaryota; kingdom Metazoa; phylum Chordata; class Mammalia; order Primates; family Cercopithecidae; genus Macaca; species Macaca mulatta. The sequence goes on along the minus strand of NC_133409.1, from coordinate 50,090,289 downwards.
GGCCTTAGCAGGAATATTTATGCTGACGTATGAAAAAGCAATTCAAAGATTTAAAATCTATTTTGATCCTAACACATAATTGTTTAGTGCCTTAAAAATACTTCTTTGCATTTTTTTCTGGGTTATTGAAAAACGTTTTTTTCTTTTCATTTCAGGCCATACATTCTTATTCCCTTTGCTTTATAATCCCATAGTAATTTCACCATCTTGAAGCTTTCATCTATGCTAACCAACTCAAATTACACACTTGGAAGACATTTTTTCTATTTTATGTAATATATGAAGCTATCTCAGTTTGCTGTCTTCATTTTCAATAAAAAATAGATTAGAAACATAATGTGATATTTTAAAATTTTAGCATAAATATCTGAATCAACAGATTATTATTAATAAATTTATATTAAAGACATGCAAAAAGAGTATAAAACATACTATGAAAAATAGTAAAATACCCACCATAAGGGGAAAAAAAGGAAAACAAATAAATAAAGGAATGAAAGACTATATAATGCCACAATTTAAGTATTTTTAGAAAGAGATGACCAACAAAAAAGATGACACCAGTGTGTATTAAGTTTGACATATTAATATATATTTTTAAAGCTTAAGGACATGTGCAAGGTTAAAATTGAAATTTTTTTCTATTTTATGTAATATATGAAGCTATCTCAGTTTGCTGTCTTCATTTTCAATAAAAAATAGATTAGAAACATAATGTGATATTTTAGAATTTTAGCATAAATATCTGAATCAACAGATTAAGTATTATTAATAAATTGATATTAAAGAGATGCAAAAGGAGTATAAAACATACTACGAGAAATAGTAAAACACACCCCATAAGGGGAAAAAAAGGAAAATAAAAGAATGAAAGACTACATAATGCCACAATTTAGGTATTTTTTAAAAAGAAAAAGAGATGACCAACAAAAGAGATGACCAGTGTGTATTAAAGTTGACATATTAATACATATTTTTAAAGGTTAAGGACATGTGCAAGGTTAAAATTGGAATTTTGGCTGTGACACTGTCAAAAATGAATAGTAAAAATTCATGTTGTGAAGACTGATTCCAAGTTTAATCCACCTCCTCTAAAATGCAATTGGTATTAAACAATTTCTCGTGTTATTAACATGAAAAAGACAACATCATATATAAATGTTAACACTAGATTTAATATTAAAATCAAACTCACGTCTCTAAGTTGTCACCTTCAAGAACTGTCTGGACAGGCAGGTAACCAAGTCGAGGGTGTTTGGCAAAGTACTTCTTTGACCTGAACTTGTTCTTAAGCACCTTTGTGAAGTCTCGTACATCTTCCCCAGACGTTGTCTATAAGGTTGAAAACAATTACACTTCTCTCAGTAAAATGGAAGGCAATAGCTATCTATAAAAAAATCTGAGCAGATGTAAACTGATGCAATTAAATGTCAACAGTTTTGGTAGCTTTATGCATTTTTGAAATAAAGCACAGTCTCATGAAAACACTTGGCAATAAGAACTCATCACTAAATATATACAGTGATAAGTTTATAATTTTTCATTCTCTGTTGAAAATAAACCATAACTAGTTCATTTCCCCAATACTTTAAAACTTGGGCCAAAAAGTAAAATTAGTTTTGGAAATTTTTCCAAACTAATTTTTCCAAACTACTGGCTGGTGCTTATCACTAAAAAATTTTAAATTTGCTATTACTTTAGTGATGACAGAGTATTGTGGCTATTATGTGGTTTTAACTAAGCTGAGTTAATGGAAATTAGCCATATAGCTGATGCTGGCTACACGCAAGCCAGCATATATTCTAGTGGGGAAAAAGAAAAGACAATAAACAAGCGAGAAAGAGCAAGGCCACATTGGTGCTCTGTTTGGGAAGGAATACTGTCGATTTCTTTGTCCTTTCCTAACTAGGTAGACATATAATTATTTTACCTGAACTATATTTTTAATAGTGGTATAAAATGTTACTGTTCCCTTAGGTATTTCTAAATGATTAGTTTGATAATCATTTAGGGTGATATGGACTAACACTACCCCAACCCCACCTACCCCATCATCCTATCCCACGAACTATTGTTCTCCAAGCCCCAGTTTTCTACTGTACATCACAATTCTAGTTTCTCTTTGCAATACAGATATCAACTGTGATCCTTCTGAAGATGTATTTAAAATATTTACGTTATCTGCATAGAACTTAAGCCCATGATCCTCTGGTTCCAACTTGACTGCTCAACCTACCACTCATTATACCTCACTACCTCCTCTTAGAGACAGAAAGAGAGAGGGAGGAGGAGGAGGAGGAGGAGGAGGAGGAGAGAGAAACTTTCTTGTAATCACAGAAACTGAGTGACAAGTATATTTGCTTACCTGCTGCCTGCTCCCTGTCCCCGCCCTTCAGCTTTTCCTTCACAACATGCATGCCCAGGACTCACAGAAACTTGTTTTGTGGACAGAAACTTTTTTTATTTTTTTGAGACAGAGTCTCGCTCTGTCACCCAAGCTGGAATGCAATGGCGTGATCTCAGTTCACTACAACCTCTAATCCCAAGTTCAGGCGATTCTCATGTCTCACCCTCCTGAGTAGCTGGGACTACAGGTGTGCACCACCACACCCAGTTAGTTTTTGTATTTTTAGTAGATGGGGTTTCACCATGTTGGCCAGGCTGGTCTGGAACTCCTGATCTCAAGTGATTCACCTGCCTCGGATTCCCAAAGTGCTGGGATTACAGGTGTGAGCTACACCCAGGCAAAAATTAAAAAGCAAAACAAAGCAAAACAAACAAACAAACAATTTTTGAAAACTAAGTTCTGAGTCAACCCCTATATAGTTTTGCCACTTTCTATCCGTTCCCATTCTATCAAAACATGTCTGCTTCTAGTAAATAATTAAGGGAACTTTTGATTCTCTCGGCTTGCAAAGCAGAGATGAGGCATGATTAAGCTGCAGCTACTTATCATTTAAAATTCATCAGTTTTTACACTGACAAAACAAAAACCTGCAACAAGGTGCCAGCCCCATGCTATCACCAGGCTTTGCCATCAGATTCACAATGACCAATCTTTTCCTGAATAACTGAATATTAACTACATAATGATCTGCAGTTATATGGATATAGGCCTTCCCAAATGCAAAGCAAAAGTGCAGAAGAAAAAGCTATTCATGAAAAGAAAAATAATTCAAGGAAACCCTGTGGAGGAAAAAGGGTTGTTATAAGATCTGACTATTTGAAGGTATTCAGCTCTTACCAGGCAGAAAAGGAAAAACAAACAAACAAACAAACAAACAACAACAAAAAAACCCGATTGTAGTTGGGAGCAAATAAGGAAACTTTAGAGAAGGAGTATCTGGGTTTCAGAAAAAAGCCAAAAGGATATATCATCTACTATAAATGATTTTCACATCTTTTGCAATGGTTATCACAACTGCAGATAATTTAGTTTAGAGATATGCTTACCCTAAATGTTTTGGTAAGGAAGGAAAAAAAAAGAAGTTTCCACAATAGAAATATATAAAGAAGACCTGTGTGTAAGGATAAGTATGTATGACCCAATTTATTTCTTTGTCTGCTCTTAGTACACTGTTAATATAGACAGAAATACTTAATGAGCAATGGACTCCAGCTTTTACTTGGGAGTAAACTCCATACCTAGCAATGCAAAAGTTTTGATCTCTTAGGCCAGTGGCTTTCAAGCCATATTCAGGTCTTCAACTCACAGCCCTGAGTGGAGTGAGTGGGTGGGAGAAAAGGCCAGGTGGGCAAGGCATCAGGCCCCTTACCCAGTGTACCTCAGAAAGGGTATGGTACAGTTTACACTTCAGTGGTTTTCAGTACCACTGATGGTTAAAAAAACCATCATCACTATCCAATTACAGATCATTTTCATCACCCCAAAGAGAAACTCTGTACTCATGACCCTTCTCCTCCCACAACTCGTGGCAAGCATTAATCTACTGTCTCTATGAATTTGCTTATTCTGGACATTTCATATAAACAAATTAATATAATACATGGTCTTTTATGACTTGCTTCTTTTACTTAGCATCAGTTCTCCTAGTTTATGTATATCTGAGTTCCAACATGAAATCTGGTTTGTGAAAAAATGACAAATTATTCAGAAGTGCAAGTTCAATTCCACAGCATACATTCTTTAGCTAAATATTTTCAAGACATGAAAGACCAAAGCAAAACCAACCAATAAACAAAAACAACCCCTCTCTATCCCATGCACAAAATAACCAACAACTACTTGCTGTCCCAAAAAGTTATAGCAGTTACTGAAATTAGAGTTGCTAATAATACTCATATTTATATGTTTTTTAAAAATAGTACACATTCACTCAGAAATAGCTTATTTCCTTGGGGAAAAGCTAGCATGAAGAGTTGTAATCTAAGAGCATTAACTCACTAGTGCCACAAACTTTATGCAATATTAAAAGAAAAAGTGAAAAGCAATTCATCCCAAGAAATTAGAGATTATATTCAGGTTATCAGAATGTAATTCTTCAGCTGGGGTAGAGCCAATAAAATGAATTTAACCCATTTTTACACCGAAAATGTTAAAACATTTATATATACTTGGTCTGATTTTTATTATATAATGGTAGTACCTAACATTTTTCTATTTTAAAATGCTAAAGTAATGGTTTGTTTAGAAAAAAAGAAAAAGAAACAAAGAAAAAAAGAGAACCACCCACTTACCATAATAAATATAACCAAACTCAACTCTATCTTTACACTAGGTACGATACAGTTTTCTAATTTTTAAGCAAATAACTTTTGATATTACAATAGAAAGATAAAATTGAAAGGAACACTCATTACTACACAAATTACCCAACATTTTAAATGCATTTCTTGGAAGATTTGGTTTCTGTTTATTCCTGTAAGAAAAGGAGAACAGATTTTGCAGATCCCATTAGATCAAACACAAGGGTAACATGTTAGCATAGGACCTTGTACCTTATAAATTGTTTTCCTTCAATCTTATTTAACCATCATGGCCTCTCAGGAGATTATCATCAGGTTTTTGAAGCCTAAGTAAACTCACACTAAGCCTTTGATGGACTCCAGCCAAGTTCAGTAAGGAAAAAAATGTTTTTGAAAACCTGAGTCTTTAGAAAAATGGAACTGTTTTAAGTTTTGAAAGAGAAAGAATCCATCGCCATTCACTAAAATATCTAATATTGCATCCTAAATTTTTCCTTCATATTAAAGTACTGCTTAGATGACATGTGGTTGGTTTTTAAAAAAATTGTATTAAAATGTCATTTTATAAATAGGCTGGATGCAGTGGCTCACACCTGTAATCCCAGCACTTTGCGAGGCCAAGGAGGGTAGGTTGCTTGACCTCAGGAGTTCGAGACCAGCCTGAGCAACATGGCAAAACCCCGTCTCTCTAAAAAAAAAAAAAAAAAAAAAAAAAAATTAAAGAAAAAATGCTAGGCATGATAGCATGTGCCTGCAGTCCCAGCTACTTAAACAATATTTAAATGGCATATGTAACACATATTTGGTGTCAGTACAACTAGAAAGAAAAATAAAATATACATGAAGGAATAAAAATAAAAAATTGCCAGCTATTTGACCATCCAGAGATAGCCATTCATAAAGTTTTGGTGGCTAGACTGATTTATTTTTATAATTCTTTTTATCTTAAAGTGAAACAAAATATTTACACAAAAATGTATGGCTTAATGAAATATTATCAATATACCACCTCAGTTGGAAAACAGAACACTGCTGCACATTCGAGAACCCCTTTCAGGGACAATTATCTTCCTCTCTCCATTATTACCATCAACTTCATTTTCTGAAGTAGTTCATAACTTGAATTATGTTTTAAAAATAGTTTTATCACTCCAATGTCTATCCTTAACTGGTTTTGCTCATTTAAAAAAAATCTGATATATTTTAAATCACTTTTAATTTACAGATCCCTCCTCCACACCTGCCATTTCGCTACAGTTTGTCTGTTGGAAAACTCAATTTGACCTGCAGAGTTTTCCAGAGTCTGGATTTTACAGAATGTCTATTTTTGGTACAGTTCAGCACTTTCGTCTGTCCTCTTGATAACCTCCTGCAAATCTGCAACTTGATCCAGATAATGCATCAGACTTTTGTCAAGACAATTAGTGGTATTTGGCAGTGTTATAGGAGGCACATAATAGCTGTCATCTCTCTTATGTGATCTTAGCAGCTGTTCATGCTAAGTGTCCATATCCATTCATTGGGAATTGCAAAATGGTATCATCCTATTATTCATTTTTCATGTATTAGTTGGAATAGTTTGTGATTGTTAATATTGAGTGTCAACTTGATTGGATTGAGGGATGCAAAGTACTATTCCTGGGTGTGTCTGTGAGGGTGTTGCCAAAGGAGATTAACATTTGAGTCAGTGGACTGGGAGAGGAAGATACACCCTCAAACTGGGTGGGTACCATCTAATCAGTGGGCACCATCTAATCAGATGCCAGTATGGCTAGAATAAAGTAGGCAGGAGAAGATGGAAGAGCAGACTTGCTGAGTCTTCCAGCCTTCATCTTTTTCCATGCTGGATGCTTCCTGCCCTTGAACATAAACTCTAGGTTCTTCAACTTTTGGACTCTTAGACCAGTAGTTTGCCAGGGGCTCTGGGGCCTTTGGCCACAGACTGAAGGCTGCACTGTCAGCTTCCCTACTTTTTAGGTTTGGGGACTCAAACTATCTTCCTTGCTCTTCAGCTTGCAGACAGCCTACTGTGGGACTTTACCTTGTGATCATGTGAGTCAGTACTCCTTACTAAATTCCCGTTCATATATACATCTATCCTATTAGTTCTGACCCTCTAGAGAACCCTGCCTAATACATACTTTTATAAAGAAACACCACCACGTCTAACATTTAGATACTCTGTGGTACAGCTCATTTAGAAAAGTCAGGATAAATGTTTGACTGTGTTGACTAATTTTCAATATCTCGAAATGGTTTTTTATCATTTTCTAAAGACGATCAATGCTTTTGTTCATTTTAAATATCACGAGGAACTCAAAGATTATAATGTATTTGATGGACTTCAATCTATTGCAATTCTCATTATTGAACGTCAAGTTCAGTTGGCAACTTTTAATGTGACTCTAACAGTCTTCAACAGCTTCCTTATTAGCTACTATTACAAGATGTTCCAAGCACACCTTTTAGGCCTTTTCAGTGTTAATAGGCTTTTTCATTGCACAGAGCTGGGAAATATGCATTTGAAGGTGAAATTTCTCTTGAAGTTACATTGATGATTCAAATTCAAATTTCTGATTTAACTTAACTCATTTTTTCAAAACCAAAAATCTGGTTCTCAAGGACACAAGAGATGAAGGACCTAGACAATCCCATAATTATTCATTTGCTTTTTTCGTATTACGTACATAATAGTCTTAGAACACTAATACCAATACTACCACTCATATGATTAGTGAAAACATTAAAATATAGATTCACTTTTCTATTTTCCCCCCATTCATAAAGTAGTTACACTGGCATGCTTTATTTGTCACGATATAATTTTGTTCCTTATCTCTTTTTCTTAAAATTGCTTTATATGAGATTTGGTCTTAATACTTTTGTGCCTCATTTTTTTTTTGGTTGTATAATTAATTTTCCTAAACTTTTATAATGAAGTGAGATTGAGGAAAGCTTTTCTAAACTTTACAGAGATTCCTCTTTTTTTGCTTTTGTGTGGTATTTACAATTACAGTATGTGTCTTAATCTATTCAGTCTGCTATCACAGAATACTATAGACTGAGTGGCTTAAATTAAATAGTAGGAATTTATCTTTCACAGTTCTGGAGGCTGCCAAGTCCAAGATCAAAGGATTGGCAGATTTGTTGTCCAGTGAGTCTGCTTCCTGGGTCATATACAGCCGTCTTCTCACTGTGTCCTCCCATGGTGGAAGGGAAGAGAGAGCTCCCTGGGGTCACTTTTATGAATGCACTAATTTCATTCATGACAGCTCCATCCTCATGACCTAATGCTTCCAAGGCCCCATCTCCTAACACTATCACGCTAGGGATTAGATTTCAACCCATGAATTTTTGGGAGATATATACATTCCATTCATAGCAGTACTTGAGTTTGGGATTTCCTGGTCCTGTTCCCCCATACCCTCTACCAGCACACATGCACATTTTGGACTAGGCCTTCTCCTTTCATTTCTGTTGTCTTGAAATGCTCCATGTTGATTCTGTTCCCAGAAGTTTTGCTCAGCGTGAGACCTTCTTTCTAGCAGGAAGCCCTGATAGGTCCAGCCTGAGAGCTCACAGCAGGCAAGAGCATTCTAGAAATGTCACACCTTTTTACCCTAGTCTCTGTGCATGGCAAAACCCTTCCAGGTTTAGTGCTGCTCTAAAGCCAGCTTTCCATTAAATATCTGTTGCCTATTTTGGGGGCTATCCAGTTCTTAGGCACCCTCACTTCCTTCTCTTTCCTCTCATACAGGCAGTGATGTCTTGTACGTTTTGTGGCTGGTGGTGGCTTGTCGCCACCTGGATTTATTTTGGATGTCTCTTGTCATCTAGTTTGGTTGCAAACATTGTACATTTTAGTTTTGCTGTCTAGCCATTCTCTTTACAAATGTCTCTTTATAAATGTAACTACTTTAGAAATGGAAGGAAAATGGCAAAGGCAAAAGATATGAAAAAACTCTGAAGCCATGCTACCACAATCTTCCCCAGATGCCTCTGGACTGATTTTCAACAAGCACATAAAAATTCACATATACAAATTAGGGTTGTCCTTCAAACTGTCATTTTTGGAAAGCTAATGATGGTGACTCACTGTGAAAAATATTTTAGAACTGAACCTACACAGACAAGTGGGCATGTGAATTCTGAAAATGTACTTTACTCCACTGTATTGTTATTAAGTAGCCGTAAGACAATGAACTTTTACCTGTATAATAAGAATTAATCAATTTTTTATTTGTTCCCCACCAACTAATATAAATGAATAAAATATGGAAAGTATCACTGAACTATGAAATGTACCCTATGATACATCTATTTGTAGCAAAACCCTAAAGAAAAACCCTAAAGAAAATCACTTGTAAGGCAAAATCAAATAATTTTTTACTTTTGAGATTGTATTTTACCAACCAAAATACAGTTAGGAAATTTTAAATTTTCTTGACATTTTATCCTTGATAGAGAACAAATATAGATACTTCACATGGGATGTAATTTAGAGTTAGTCTTTTCCTTGAGTTTGTGTATCTCTATATGAATGCATGTGTATCCTTCTATATGTCCCTGTTCATGTTGCAAAGTGTATAATCTTACTTTATGCTGAAGTCTATGCACTACTGAACTTCAAAAGCATTAATATATGGCTGAAAGTTCCCTTTTCACTAATATGTATCACAAGGAGCAGCAAGGATAAGGTATAGAAGAATCTAGAATGTAGAAAAGCTAACCCCCCCAGTATTCATAATCAAGTGATCCTTGAATAAACAGCTTTACTAGGTCAGCTCAAAGGACTCTTACTATTATCCCTGAAGACCCATAAAGCAGCACACAAAAGGAAACTATTTACAATGCTACCAAATAAGCTAAATCCTGTAACACATAACTTCTAATTACCAAACAATTTAAACAAAACAAGATAAAGAACCACAAAAAAAGAAACAAAACAAAACAAAAAATATTTGTTTTAATTCTCCCAACAATTTTTTTGGGGGGCCACTTCTTAACTTGAGATATCAGTATTAACTAATTCCTTAATGCTCCGAACAGTGGATTTAAACTGTTAATTACAAATACGAATAAGTTACATACAGAGGAAACCAAGGACTTACAAAGAGGTAAATCAAGGTTATATATTAAAAAAAAAAACAGTCATTTGGCACAGAAGCAGAATAATTAAACATTATCATTTGGATCATGCACAAGTGCTAAAATCATTGTTGAACAGCACCCTCATTAGCAAGAGTTACTTCTTAAATATAGAAATCAGTAGTCCCAACTGGTGTACGCATACTGCTAAGCGGTACATTTCATTATCACAAGCCTTATTTTAAAGACATTCTTAACAGGTTTTTTTTTTTAAACTATAAAACAATCTCTCAGTTTTTATTTAAGTTTCAATGATTTCAACAAGTTGAAATTCAGACACATTTGAATTCCATGGATAGGATGCAATCAGTAAGAAAAGCTCAGAGACTTTCAAGTCCTAATGAAAAAATATGAAGCTAAAAAAATTAGCATTAGCAGAATCACCAAGGAGTCAAGAATCAGTAGGATGATAAGTCATCCAAAGTAAAATGGATTTTGCCCAAACCTCACCTGAAAAGCTAATGACAAATCTAAACGCACTGGACCTACTGGGAAAACAACATAAGGTGAGCAGAAGCTGAAACACCACTTCAGGATGCTGAGGTCAAAGAAACAGCCGTGATGCTGCGTTTTCAGTATATTGGCAAACACCCCACATCACATCTGAAGAGACAAGACTGCCAAAAACCAAACTTCCCTAATTCAAGGTAGAGCTTTCCAAAGAATGAATCAGCATTTTTAAAATATTTGATTTTTATAGTCTTACGAAGTACATTGATGTTGGCAGGGGTGGACAGGATTGGTCAAAACAACTGCTTCTAGATTTTTTTTCTTTGTTCTTTTTGTTTTTTGTTTTTGTCTGTGAGTTTTATTTTTGCCAATGGCATATAGTTCATTTAAAAAAGGCATAATTTATCTTTTAACTTAAAAAAGAAATTCGATTTTTTTACTACAAAATTGTAATTCTTCTCACTGAAAATATGATTCTTCTCATGGAAAACATGTAATTTTGGCGTATTTCCCTATATGTTAATCAATATTAACAAGAATGTGTTTGAACCTCTTGCTTTAAAAACAACTGTATTTGCTTAAAACCTGCAATATAAATCTCTTTTGAGTGGTATTAATTTAATAAGCTGCTTCTCATCGAGGTATTTTTTTCTTGTCGTCGCCTCTTCTCACTAAACTCATCAAAGTTACCAGTACAAACTAGTCCTATGTAAAGCTCAGCAATTGAACTATGACACTGACAATGAATCTACCCTTGCAATTGAAATGCTGGAAGTAGCTGATGCTGTTGACCTTTCAAACTACAAAATTCTGCAAATATCCCGTCTCTTCTCCCTGAGCAAACATGTCTCTCAAACCACCTTTCTATCCTGGCTAACCTTTCCTTGCTTATTTCCTCCTTCTTTCCTTTTACTATTTCTTCCATTACCTTGCTCTATTTCACATTTTCTCTCCATGGATGGGGTTACTGTACCTCACCATATGCACACAGCCTATCTACCTTTCTTTCTCCATTACAGTGGATTTTGTGTTCTTTAACACATTCCCTTACATCTTGTTCATAATTACTATTTCAACCTACCTCCTTGAATCAATCCTGATGCTCCCAGGATAATGCCATCTCCCATATAATCTTTTTCATTAGTGGCTGTATAATCTCTCTTTCATAAAAACCAAGAGAAAAGGATGTTTACACTTGGTAAGAGTTCAGGACACACTACCTCCAAATATGGCACATTAGGAGAACAGCAGATGTAGCAAGATCTCTCTGACCTTCTCCCACGCTTCTTACCTAAAGGGTCATAAGACCCTTAATCGAGAGGTGCCCTCCTTATTCCTGGAAGGAAGAAACATCCTTATCACTGAAGACAGGAGGACACAGAGAAGAATCCGAACAAACAGGCCTTGCTAAGTTCCCCTAGTTCATTAGCATTAGGTCATATCTTCTTATTCAATCATACTTTTACACAACTCTCCACTCTTCATCAAACCTAAGCATAAAAATACACAGGCTTCCATGTTTCTTTGGGTCTTCTCTTCCTGATGAAGGCTTCCATGTAATGTAAAATTTATATTAAATCAATTTGTATGCACTTCTCTTGTTAATCTATCTTTTGTTACAGGAGCCTCAACTATGAAACTAAGATGGGAAGAAAATATTTTTTTTCTCTCCTAAACACCCTTTCCCCCTAAGCTTCATCTACTAAAGCCAATGTGCCCTTCCCCTCTCCTTTGATGGTACAATGCCAGACAGGGCTATCACCTGTCTGTCACTTCAATTCTAGAGATGCAGTGATGACTTTCTAAAAGCCGTCTCATTTCTAGAACCTTCTGTGTCCTACTTCAGTCACACATTGGGGTGTGGCCATACCCCAGGCCTCATCATAACTTAAAACAGCTTTTAGTCCAAAATCTCTAACTTGAAAAAATCTCTCACTGACTGGAATCTTCTGACTCTTCTTCTCACTTCTTATATTACAAATAAACCTCTTCTTTCCCCCATCATCTTGATCTCTAGCCCTTTATCCCACCATGAGATTTCTTCAGCATGAGAATACCTCAAATCAACCACAGTATCATTAACACCTTTGAATTTTTCACTCCCTTGGCCTTCAAATATACTTTTCATCTTTTAATTCCAAAGCTGCTGAGCAATGATGGAGTCATAAACTACAAATCCTTGCCAATTAACCTCAGCTGCACTCCTGTGGCAAGGTAGCAATCAGTTTACTCATCTCTGTGTGACTCATGATTGACCCTAGTAGCTATTCTAAACATTTTCCATTCTTCTTAGTATTTAACCCTATCCAGTTCTCTCTCACTGTTGGCAATTGTATGAACTTTTATAAATCATGTGAAATTTAAAGAAGAACTCTCCAATTTAAAGAAGAACTATCTTTGGTTCAGTCATTATGAAAAACAGTCTAAAGGTTCTTTTAAAAATTAAAAATAGAACTATCGCATCATCCAGTAATCCCACTTCTGGATACATATCCAAAGAAAATAAAATCATTATCTCCAGAAGATATTTATACTCCTATGTGCACTGCAGCATTATTCACAATAGCCAAGATACAGAATCAACCTAAGTATCCTATAACAGATAAATGGATAAAGAAAATACAGTGAAATATATCCAGTCATAAAAAAAAAAGGGAATCCTGTTATTTGCAATGACTTAGATGAGTATGGAGGACATTATACTAAGTGAAATAACCCAGATACAGAAAGACAAATACTGCATGATCTCACTTATATGTGGAATCTTAAAAAAAAAAAAAAAGTCAAGCTCATAGTAGCAGAGAGTAGAATGGTGGTTACTAGGGGCCAGGAGGTGGAGGAAAAGAGAAGAGACTGGTCAAAGGGTATAAACTTTCAGTTATATGATAAATAAATTCTGGAGACCTACTGTACAGCATGTGGCTACAGATAATACACTTGAAATTCACTAACAGAGTAGATCTCATCTCAAAAAACAAAACCACACACTATCTTTTATATATCCTAACATATAAAAATGTTTCTCATTTGAATTAAATTTCGGTTACTTACAACAAAGATGATTTTAAAGATCTGAGAAGGGTAATTTTCACAACAAAATTAAATCATCATAAATAAAAAAATTTACATCTGAACATCTTAATATAAGACGTAACTATTTATTTACAAACAATAATCCCTGAATTCAAAGATGTGGTGCATGGATAATATGAAAAAAAAATTGACTACTGTCTTGATTTTTAATCATTCTAAAAAAAATTACAGTCTTGAATTTCTCCACATAGAGGTATTTTTTCTCCTTCATGAAATTTTCTCTGTATTTCCAACTCCTAGCAAAATGCCTGGTATGTAAAAGGGTATTCAACAAACATAATATTCCAGCTAGGATATATATATAAACTCCTATTTTCCAACTGCGTGTGTGTGTGTGTGTGTGTGTGTGTGTGTGTGTGTGTGTGTGTTTCCCTAATGGAGTTACGTCACTAAATCCATGCCATCCACTTTGCACAAACCACTTACCTTCTCTAAGACTTAGTTTTTTCTTCAAAATAAAGATAAGTTAGATGATCTCTTAGAGCTTTAATTCCAGATTTAATATTCTATAATTAGTATTTATAAATTCAGATATGAGCTCATTTGGCTTTTATGAGGCAAATTTAACTAACACAGGGAGAAAAGTATAAAAGTCATCCCAGTCCTCAAGGAGGTAAAAAGATAATTGAGAAGACAAAAACATCGCATAGTTAGAAAATGATACAAGGGAACATAGAATCAAAAGTTAATTGGTAAAGTAGAGGCTATTGGCAGAGGCCGCTGAACTAAGTGCTTTGATGAGGGTAAAACTGGAGGAGCTGGGGGAGATTTCACACACAAAGTGGGAGGTGAGCTGTTTTTGTGAGAAAGTAGGATTTGGACATATGGAGACAGAATGATGACAGGCATTAAATATCATCTGTGTCATGCTGTCTCTTGAAGATCAACTCTTATTAAGCCTAATGAAATAATTCTTAAATGTACAAATTTGGATTATAGAATAGTAGGGGGAAATAAGACAAAAAGTCATTTCCTAGAGAAATAAAAATTCTGCTACATTTCTTCAGATAATTTATATACATATAAATTATCAATATCATAAAACACTTTCATGAGTCATGATATTTCATTTATATACCATTAGTCTTCTTACAGCTAAAGGCAAACATTACCATAAATCATAAGCAGATATATTGGCAAAATATTTAGGGTGCATTGTGGATTTAAAATAAGGTTTCCAAATTGCAGAAAGCTCTTAAAAATAGAAACATTCAGAGTCAGCTGTAAAGGACTTTGAAAAGGAAAGAGATGAAGTCAGTAAGGTGACTGGAGCATCTTCTTAACCAAAAAGGGAGACACACTCTGAGGAATGTAAACATCAAGGTCCATATGGAAAAGTCTGATCCATTTAACACTCAAGTGGTGCTTATTACCACTGTACTGAACAAATCCACACTTGAGTTCATTTTCTAAGGCAGACATGAAATGACTTTAGGAAATGTTGAGTAAAAGATGGATGAACCATAAATAAAACAGTAGAGCAAATGTAAAGAATGTGGGCGAAAAGAAAGAAATTTCAGAAAGCAGTTAAATCAGGTCATTCATTGCTATTAAATGCAAGCATCTTTTTAAAGATTCAATTAATATATACTTCTAGTTATTTTACAAAAAGTTGTAGGGTCAAATGCAGAAAGTGACTTGTCATACAGATGATTTATAAGTAGGCTGTTGATAAGATCACTACAAAGCCTCAGAAATGGGCAAAGGATATCTTGAAAAATGAAGCTATCCTTGTATAATGCAGGATAAGCTGCAATCTTGGAAATGGTAACAGTGACTTTTGAAAGACTATGCAACAAGAACAGTTTTGGGTAACTTACAGATTTCATTTAAAATTGGTAGTTGGAGAGTGGAATTCAAACGTGTATCAGTGATTCTTAAGCATGCACCCACTGGATGACAACTGATGAAGATATGTGGGTTTCAAATTGTTTGGGTATTTTGTAAAGCCATTAAGAATTATTATACATTTAAGACCAAGAAAAAGAGTAATTTTATATATCTTTACTATAACAACATATATTTACTTGATGATATTTTGATACTAGCATTTTATAATCAGCTTTCTAAATTTCTATAATAGCTACTCATGTAAATATTACTATGATGTTTTTCCCCAATCCAAATTCCTTACAATGATCCCCGGGGTTCTATACAATCTGATAGTTGCCTTTCTTTTTAATTCCATCTCCTACTATTGTTTCTCTTTCATCAAATTTGTCCCGGTTTCTTTCTGTTCCCTGGTTACACCCACCTCTTTCCCAGTCTCAGGGTGGGCTTCAAAGATATTGGACCTATGCAGTTGCACAGGGCCCTACAATCAGAAGGGCCTTGAACTTGATTTACTGCTCTGATGTTGCCACTTTGGAAGTCTTAATAATTGTTAAACAAGGGGCCCCCCCAGTTTCATTATGCACTGGGCACTTCCAGTTGTGTAGCCAGTGCTCCTTTCCACGTGCCCCTTGGGGAACAGGCTCCACTTTCTGTAGCCCAATCACGCTAACCTTTTTCCCATCTCACACCACTGTATGTTCTGTTTCTTCTTTCTGAAATATGCTTCTACTAGTTCTTTACAGGCCTGAATTTCCCTCAAACTTGGATCTCAACTCAAATGTCAGCTCAGACAAACCTTACTGATTTCTTTATCTAAAGTGTCTCTTCTAATCATTCTATCTCATTATATACTCATTTCCTTAAAGGCACTTACTGCAATCTATAATAACCTCATTTATTTGTTTCCTTGTTCATTCTCACATATTCTTCCTCCTAAAGGGAGAGTAGCAGGAAAGTCCACAATCTTGTCTTTCTGGGTATACTATGATACATTATCAGAGCTGAAATGACTGACAAGGATTCTCTCCTTGACCAAATTTGTGTTGGCCTCCAGTAAGCTCTGTTTTTTACTGAAACCTTGACCTATAAAAACTGCAAATTTTCAGCACAAATCATTTTGTCCATCCCCTTCCACCCACTTCTCCATTAAAAAACTTGAACAAACATGAACATAATTCCTAACAGTTCAAGGCCACATCCCTAGATTACCCTAAAAAAGGGGATCATTAAGGCATCTGCCCTCTTAAAGCGTCGGCCTGAAAAACAAACTCCAAGCTGCCAAAAGAATTTACTGTTCGCTCTAGCCAACACCTGAAGACAGGTCCCTGCTCACTCTTTCTTAGGACATTTACTAAAAAGGGCTTACAATGGGGAATCCTTCCTCTGTCCCTTTGAGATGTGTATGTATCTCCAACAACTCAGGGGTGTCTTTCTCAAGGACCCGAAAGTCATTTCTCTGAAGTGTAATCATCAGAAAGGATAGGGCCCCTGTCTCCCAGTCTTTCTGGAATGGTAGAATCCTAACTCTTGACAATTGCCAGCTCACAGACACAGCTGGTCTGATGGAACTGATGCTGACCAATGCTGGGTCAGTTTTCACCTTCTTGCCTCTGCTCAAGTCCGTCTTTTGTTTCCCCAGCCTATTCCCTCCTGAAAACACCCAGTCACCTCTGTACAAATAGAAGTATATGTGCATAATCAGTGTATTATTGATTAAAATCTGTCCTTACCATTTTAACTAGTGTCTGGTTTTGTTTATCTTTGACAAGAGGGCCTGACACCTACAAAATGTTCAATATTAATTTGTTGGGTGAATAAATAAGTTAATAATAGTAATAAATGTTGTCTCACAAATTTTCTTGGGGAGCTTTCTTTTTCCTGGTTAAAGCTATTACGTGGTATGGGCACTTCCTCCATTATATTTCAGCAATATTTTCTAGAGATTTCTTCTCCATACATAGGGCACTTATTTATTTGAGATAAGATACTTATGAGTGTGAGATTTATATGTATATCTTTTATAAGTATTGCAGCCCTGCTGTCAATTTATGATCCAAACAAGTAACTCAATTCCCTAAACCAAAGAAAATAGACAGCTTGATGAATACATTTGGGCACTATTTGGAAGGAAGTAAAAGAATAGCTATTAATAGAACATGAGGATAACTTCAAGAAAAAATAGTTGTAAATCAAAGGAAAAACAAGAACTTATATCCAATGCTGGTGGGGCTATAGTAAAATTGAAACTTTAAAAAAGTGTGATAATAATGTAAAGTGGGATAAACCTCTTTTGAAAAAAAACCTTGACATCAAGTATTTTGACCATAAAAAATACTCATATTCATTGACTCAAATAACCTACTTATAGTGCTTTATTCTATTGCAATGTAATTTATATAATATCTGGAATGAGCTACCTTCACAAAGATACTTGTAAAAGTGTTATTTATAACATCACAAAATTGAAAATAAACGAAATGTCCAAATTTAAGGGAATGGTTAGGTAAAATGTAGTAATTCACTCAATTAAAAATTTTGTGACTAAAAAAAAATTATACTGTGTGACAAAATGGAATGTCGAGTAAAAAATATCAGGAACAAAATATATAAATATAAATATGAATAGAATCTTAAAACCAGAGACATGGAAAAATTAGAGGGTAGTTTATATAGGAGCTATAATTAGGAATTATATTTTTAATATCTCCATTTTCTGTATTTTTGCTAATATGAATATAGTATTTAACTAAGAAAGCATAAATATGTCTAAAAGAAACATGATTTTTCATTACATAGTATCATTTTCAATGCAGGTCAGTATCAGCTCTTAAAAGAATTTGCTACCAAAAAAGTTTAAAATCAAAACATAGATGTTAAAAAAAGTTAGTATTTTTTTCTGCACTAATTAATTCAACATAAACGAGTTTACTTAAAACAAAAAATATAATCTTCAAAGTGATATTTTTTCAAAAAAGATTAAGTCTAAATAAACAATAACATTTTAGATATTAGTTAATTCAATGGCAATGTATTAAAAACAAAACAGTGGGTTAGTACTCACAGGTATACAATATTCCACCATTGGGTAATGTAATTTGTGACCTTTTGCTGTTCGACCCGAAAAGAAACAACTCTGGCAGACATCGTAGTTAAAATGCTTAAGGCTTCTATACCTAGAGGAAAGAAAAGAAAATTTATTGGCTTGCATTACTATTATTTAGTCCAAATTTGCGGTAAGAAACTTCATTCATCCAAATTACCAAAAAAAAAAAAAAAAAAAAAAAAATCAAATTTTGGAGTTCAAGTCTCAAGGGAGACAAATACGCATGTCAGAAGATTTCTTTTAATGTTTGAATATGAATGGAAAATGATGGACAAGAAAATAATTATATCTATTAAGTTGAAACATCAAATTTTAAAATATCAATTACACCATCAATAAGAAATGAATCTTAAAATTCCCTCACAAAGATACAGTTTTTAACAATGAGCACTTTTATATTTGGTTTAAATTAGTCACTAGAAAAAAAAGAAATCAAGAAATACTGTGCAACAAAGGAAAAACAAAATAGAGCCTTTATCACAATGCATCCTTGAATGGAAATGGTGTTTTAAAATCTCTGGCATAAGAATGACACTGCACATTGACTTCTACTTGTAGAATCTTACTTACAAAAGCAAAACCTTAGATGACCAGTTTCTATCAGTCTGAGTGGAAAACATCTTCTCCCAAATATATTCTGTCAGCATTGCTGGTAGAACTAAGAACATAAATTATACCCACATCTACAGAAAAAAATTAAATGATACAACCAACAGAATGAAAATGGAAGCAAAATTTAAAGGTTGTGTGGCTATAAACTACTAAGTGCTGAGTAGCTTCTAGAATGACCTGAAAAATCACTTGCAAATCAATCTTAAGGAAATCATTCTGCATATACTACAGCCAGTTTACTTTTGCCAGGGAAGCTACTGGTTTGAATCAATCACATACACTAACAACATCTCTTGGTCTATCAGCATGGCTTGACAGGTATGATTGACATCTTCTTTCTAAATGGAATTTTATCTTCTGCTGAATACTCCCTTGGCAGATAGCCATTCTTCCTTTTTCATTGGTAACATATCCTTGTGCTGTTAGCACATTTTAGCAATGAGCCTTGAGAAAATTGCTGTTTCTTAGCCTCTCTTGCTGATGGTGGTGACCAGTGCAATAGAAACCAAAGTTATTAGGTGGGGATTCTAATTGGAATTTCAAGAGACTGACTCAGTTGGCAAGAGGCATGCTCCCTCTTCCTCCCCACTGGAAAAATGACTCTGACATCCCGAAGAGTCACTTTGTTAGCATGAAGTGACTTTGAAGATGGAAGCCACATGTTAGGGATGACAGTGCATGAAAACAGAGCTAAGGGCCCAGGTGGGCACAAAAAACAGTCTTGGATTACCTAGCTTCACTTTGTTTACAAGAAAGAGAACTAAAGCTCTAATTTATTTATGTGACCACTATTAAGCAACTGTGTATGATTCTAACTGAAAAAATTCCCAGCTTACAAAACACTCTGTAAATCTAAGATTTCATTAACATTTAATTTGGAGGTAATTAGTGAAAACCTCTAGCAGTATTTATAAAAGTTCAGGGAAAATGAATATTTTAAATATATATAAATATATGGTAGAAGCTTGATAGAGAGACAGTCTGAATGAAGTTAAGATTATATAAGATTATTCTATAATAGACATATTTCTCTATCTTTATTTCTGTATCTGCCTTTCCATTCATTCTCTGAAGACACAGAGAAAGATGCATCTTTTTACAACTAAGCTAATCAGACCTATTCCAATTGGACCCCATTTTACTATTGGAACTGTTCTTTTATTCATTCCCTTCATAGGTAATCTTTGTGCAATAATTAAGTTACCATTAGCTTGAAGAAACCTTTGCTCGGCCTTGTGCCTAAACCAGGCATCAACTCTGGACATATTTCTCTTTCATTCAAAAATTAAAAATTTTAGATGTACTACATTCTCAATGTAGAAAACAGGAAAAATATACATGCAAGTAAAAGGAAGACAATATATCACTTACCATCTTCCAATTTTCAATATCCTGACATATTTTCTTTAAGTTATAGTTAGATTTTTTAAACAAGTTGTTTGCACATACTAGCCTATGTATTTTCCTGAGCCATCTTTATAATGACATGGATAGAATCCTCTCTAAGATTCCCAATGACTTCTGATTCAAAGAATCTTTCTGATGCACCTAACACCTCTACCATCTTGCTAAAGCCTTCTCTTTCGATTTCCACAACACTATGCTTCTCTACTTCTCTGAAGAATCCTGTTCTCTCCCTTACTATACCTCTCTCTAATCCTGCCTTTTACTGAGTAACAGCATTGTCCAGGTTTTTCCGGCATTTCCACTTAATGGAAATGTTCAACAATACATTCATAGGTTTTCCTACTATCACACTAATGATGTTATTGGTAGTAACAAAAAAAGCCAACATTTACTGAATGTCTACTCTGTGATAGGTACTGCCCTAGACACTTTCATGTATTAACTACTACTATAAGGAAACACTCATAGAATCTGAAGTTGAAGAAACTCAGGTTCAAGAAGGCCAAGTATCTTATTCAAAGTCTCAGTGCCAAACAATAGATCCAGGATTCAAGTCCAAGTAGCCTGACTCCAGAGCTACTTCTCAATCCACTATCTCCTGAACATCCTCCCATAACCTTAATCTCTGATCTGCTTGTCAACTTCACATCTCTGTCATAGAGACATCTACAGGTCAATTTGATAGTACTAGCAGAAACTTAAACCCTTGAAATTTAACACGTCAGGTTGTTCACTCTTTATAATTGCTCTTACATATTTTTCTTTTGAAATATTTCAAGTTAATTGAAAAGTAGGGAGAATATAATAAACATCCATGTACCCACAACTCAGTTAAATCTTAATATTCTGCATAGTTGCTTCAGGCCTTTTTAATTTAAGAAATGAAACTTTAAAGGTCATTCAAATATTTAATGTTTTTAGAGTATTTTATCCTGTCCTTCACTTTTCACATCCATCAGATGCTGAGAAATATGGTCCCTCATGGCATCTCTAGGTTATACCAATGACCATATATGGCAGATTATACATATACATACATACATACATATATATATACATACATACATATATATATATATGGATGGCAGTCTCTTCCCAAGTCAATTAATGTGGATATTTCCCATCTTCACATTACAGTTTATATCCAGAGTAATATTTTTGATCCAATAATTAATGCCTTACTTAAATCAATTGCTCTTTCAATACCATTTCATTACTTTTTAATATTAAATCTCTCCTCTCCTAAAAATCTAATCTGCTTTTTAAAACCATCTTGATTAAGAACACAAACTGGAGAACCAAAGCGATCTGGATTTGAATCCTAACTTTGTCTCTGCACAGTCGGCTGCCTGGCCTTGGCAAGTTGACTAATCTTGGAGTCTTAGTTCCTTTAGGTAGAGGTAATACTCCCAATCTTACAGAGTTTTTATGAAAAGTGACTAAAATAACAAATACAACACCTCTTAGCACATTGTCTGGCATAAAGTAAACAATAAATAGCAGTGACTATTAGCTTTGATGACTCTCATTTGAATTATCTTCCGAGTAGTAGACCGACCTTGCCACATTCCAGCTATTCCCTCTCCCGTACACCTATGTCTACCAGATACTCCAAATGCAGCCATTCCAAGAACCTTGCTGCATTTAAACTGTGACTTTACCATTTTTCTCTTCCAAGATTTGTGCTTTGACTTCCACTGGGGCATCTATTACCCTGGCTGTCTGCCAGGCTAATGCTCGCTCTACTTCACACTACCTACCTGTCTTTTCATCCTCTTAGAATGCATAGCAGCAAGGCCCTCTGACCTCACAATACTTTAGTCTTCCCAACTACACCATAATGCGTGAGAGAACTTTTGAATTTCCATTTCTTATGTTAGCCATCCACAAAGAATGCAATGATATGCTTCATACAAAGTATTATGCTGATAAAGTCAGTCAAATGAAAGCAATTCTGTTTAATTCAAGCTACTAATACTGATATTATATATAACAACCACCAATCCCAGTCCTCCTGATTTGACTCTCCCTCAGAGAATCACCATCTTGGCACTTTGTCTTCAGGTACGAATAAAAGATACATATAAGGCCACGCATGGTGGCTCACGCCTGAAATCCCAGCACTTTGGGAGGCCAAGGAGGACAGATCACATGGTCGGGAGTTCAAGACCAGCCTGGCCAACATAGTGGAACCCAGTATCTACTAAAAATACAAAAATTAGCTGGGTGTGGTGGCATGCGCCTGTAGTCCCAGCTACTCGGAAGGCTGAGGCAGGGGAATCGTGTGAACTCGGGAGGCAGAGGTTGAAGTGAGCCAAGATCGTGCCAATGCATACCAGCTTGGGTGGCAGAGAAAGACTTGGTCAGAAAAAGAACAAAACAAAAACAGAGACACATAAAATCTTGAATTTCCCTACTGAGTAGGCTTATGTTGTTTCATAAAAGATTTCCAAATTAAACTGGGGCTATTTTCCAGATTCCCCCCAGAAGAGAAATATAATATATTCAAGAGGTCAAATGCATACCTATGTTAAGAGGAGTGGATCAGGATGTCCAAAAATCTCCACCTTAGGACAAAGCATAGACTCTGCACTGTCAGCTTTGGGGTCACAAACTGTAGAGTCTGAAACACTGATTACATTAAAGTATGGCATTCAGCAGTGCTCCTCATGGGAAGAAGTCAGGTTAATGTACTTCATATCAAGCTTGGCAGAAGTAACACAAAGTAATTTGGTTACTTCTCAGCTGGTAATTAAACATTGTTTCCTGTTTGCTAAGTTTGACCCCAAAGACCTCAGAATATTCACCAAATTCCATCAGGGTTATCTATTTATAATCAGCCATACAATTTTCATGCATGAATCATTTTTGTGACCTAAGTAAATGGACATTCATAGAAATCTCTGGTTCTGACCAAAGTAGTGTAAATGAAAATAATAATAGCAACAATAATAAAATATGCTTCATGTAGTAGTTATAAGAAGAAATGCTACTTTTTGATAGATGAGACATGCTGAACACGCCATTTATTTAGAAGGCAAACCTCCAAATGGGAATGGAGGATAGACGTACCACTGAGATTACGCAAAGGGAACAGAAAATAGTCTCCTCCAGCACTGGCACACCTTACCTGAACCCGACAATTGGACATTCTTTGCAGATGTTGCATTTGGCCTGATGTTTTGCAGTCTCTGCTGCTGCCACTCGATGTAAAACTGGCAGCCAAACCATGGACTGTGGTTCCAAACGCATCCAATCTATAAACTCTTTCACACTTATTTCTGGTTTATTGTTATTCTGGTGAAAAAAGATATATATTAAAAGTGAAGAAATGTCTTCATTTAAATGGTAGCAAGTGCTGTTGCTTCATAATCTTCTGAAAATTTGTGCAGAAGAGGAAACTATGTAACTCTTTCCATGTCAGTTAAGTCACAATGCTTTAAGGTTCTTCAAGTCAAGAAAATTCTAGAACTTATGAGTAGAAAAAGCAGAAATTGTCACATAGTAAGAAGTAAAAAAATACCAAGACTTCAATATACTCAGCTTTTGAAAGAAACAAAAGCAAAAACCAAAACCACCCAATTCAAAGTAATCTTTTTACATAAATAATTCTATAAAACTAGTTCGGCCAGGCATGGTGGCTTAAGCCTGTAATCCTAGCACTTTGGGAGGCCAAGGTGGGCAGATTGCCTGAGCTCAGGAGTTTGAGACCAGCCTAGGCAACACGGTGAAACCCCGTCTCTACTAAAACACACACACACAAAATTAGCTGGGCGTGGTGGCATGCACCTGTAGTCCCGGCTACTCGGGAGGCTGAGGCAGGAGAAACTGCTTGAATCTGGGAGGTGGAGGTTGCAGTGAGCCGAGATCATGCCACTGCACTCCAGCCTGGGTGACAGAGCAAGACTCTATTTCAAAAAAAAAAAAAAAAAAAAAAAAATTCATCTAAGACAGTAAAAACTTGTGAAAGACTCACTGATAATTTTACAAACTTGAAGGCCATTATAAATGCTAAATAAAAGCTGTCATTTTTGTGTGTCCTGCTTGCTCCAGTCCCATTATATCATCACATGGGAACCATATTGCTATGGATGTACTTTGCAGGATTTTCAAATTTATCAGGATAAATTACATAAAACTCCCCAATCCCTCTATAAGTCCCAAAACTAAGCAATTTTCCTATGTGCAAAGCTAAAATTTCTAACAATTTCATCCTCCTATTGCTGTTGAGGTTATTCTGTGAACCTATATGTATAACTATAAATCATATTTAGAATTTGCATTTGATATTTTTTGTATTTCTAAAACAAGAAAAAGGGCCATTATAAAATGTAATAACCCATGACATCAATTCTCCTCAAAGATATGGTGTGAGCCTTTTTTTCCCCTAGCAATGATAAATCACTGGCTATGCTTTGCCAAAATATCTGTAGACTTGTACTTTATGCATATGTATAACATCAGTAGTAACATTTCTAAAATGTCTTTATATGCAGTAAACATTAAAAAGAAACTAAAGTGCTTTCTCAGTTTAAAATTAGTAACTTAGATCAGTATAAAACTTTGTGTATCTTTCTTTTGTATGCATAGTTTCAAAGAAAAAAACTGATACTTTAATAACATCTTTAATGTATATATATATTTAAAATCTTGTCTTAAAAAGAACTCAGGACATTTTAATTCAGTTATCTAGCAGATACTTATTAAAGTAGGTATGATGTTCAAAGTGCAGGAAATCTAATAGTCTGAATGTTTTTGTCCCCCCAAAACTCATATGTTAAAAACCTAACCACTTAGGAGATGGTACAAGGAGGTAGAGCCTTTAGGAAATGATTAGGTCTTGAGGGTGGAGCTCTCTTGAATGGGGTTAGTGCCCTTATACAAGAGGCCCAAGACCTCAGAAATAACACCACATATCTACAACCATCTGATCTTTGACAAACCTGAGAAAAACAATGGGGAAAGAATTCCCTATTTAATAAATGATGTTGTGAAAACTGGCCAGCCATATGCAGAAAACTGAAACTGGACCTCTTCCTTACACCTTATACAAAAATTAACTCAAGATGGATTAAAGGCTTAAATGTAATACCTAAAACCATAAAAACCCTAGATGAAAATCTAGGCAATACCATTCAGGACATAGTCATGGGCAAAGACTTCATGACTAAAACACCAAAAGCAATGGCAACAAAAGGCACAGCAAAACAAACAAACAAACCAAACTGTCATCAGAGTGAACAGGCAACCTACAAAATGGGAGAAAATTTTCAAAATCTATCCATCTGACAAAGAGCTAATATCCAGAATCCACAAAGAACTTCAACAAATTTACAAGAAAAAACAAACAACGCCATCAAAAAAGTGGGTGAAGGATATGAACAGACACTTCTCAAAAGAAGACATTTACGCAACCAACAAACATATGAAAAAAAGCTCATCATCACTGGTCAACTGGCCATCAGAGAAATGCAAATCAAAACCACAATGAGACACCATCTCATGCCAGTTAGAATGGCAATCATTAAAAAGTCAGGAAACAACAGACACTGGATAGGATGTGGAGAAACAGGAACACTTTTACACTGTTGGTGGGAATGTAAATTAGTTCAGCCATTGTGGAAGACAGTGTGGCAATTCCTCAAGGATCTAGAACCAGAAATACCATTTGACCCAGAAATCCCATTACTAGGTATATACCCACAGGATTATAAATCATTCTACTATAAAGACACATGCACACATATGTTTACTGCAGCACTATCCACAATAGCAAAGAGTTGGAACCAAAAGCCCATCAATGATAGACTGGATAAAGAAAATGTGGCACATAAACACCATGGAATACTATGTAGCCATAAAAAAAGGATGAGTTCATGTCCTTTGAAGGGACATGGATGAAGCTGGAAACCATCATTCTCAGCAAACTAACACAAGAACAGAAAACCAACCACCACATGTTCTCACTTATAAGTGGGAGTTGAACAATGAGAACACACGGACACAGGGAGGGGAATATCACACACTGGGGCCTGTCAGGGGTTGGGGGGCTAGGGGACAGCATTAGGGGAAATATCTAATGTAGATGATGGGTTGATGGGTGCAGCAAACAACCATGGCACGTGTATACCTATGCAACAAACCTGCACGTTCTGCACACGTACGCCAGAACTTAAAGTATAAAACAAACAAACAAAAAAAGAGGCCCAAGACAGATCATTTAATCTACATGTTTCAGTCCACATTACCAAAGATATATTTTAAGTAAAAGAACACTGTAGGCAGATGGAAGATAACCTCTTGCCTCTCTTTGCAGATCTCTTTAAGGAAGTGGCGGGGCCCACGGAAATGTGTGACCAGAGGCAGCTTTCCATCATATGAGGAAACAGCAAGAAAGGTTGCAATGAACTAGAAGGTGGGCCCTCAGCAGACACTGAATCTGCTAGCACCTTGATCATGGACAGCCTCCAGAACAGTAGAAAATAAATTTCTGTTGTTTAAAAGCCACCCAGTTTCTGGTATTTTGTTAGAGCAGCTTGAACGAACTAAGACAGGATACAACAGTAAAATGATAGCCACAGTCCTTGTCTTCATGGAGCTTAGGTTCTTACGGAAGAAACAAACACTAAGCCATGAATTATATAATTCAGTGTGTAATTATAATTGTGCTGAGTATGAGAAGGAAGAGGTGGAAGATATTAAGGTGAATATAATAGGAAAATATAGCATTATCTGAAGAGGTCAGAGAAAGATTTTCAGAGGATGTGAGAGTTAAAGCTAAAATCTAAAGATCAAATAAGGATTAGGTATGAGAAGTGAGTTAGTGGGCAATGGGGAAGGAAGAATGTCTAAACAGCAGACACAGGTCTAAAGGCACTGCTGAGGCAGGAAACAAGGAAATAAAATAGTGCAGCTGGAAAGTGGAGAGCAAGGAGAGGAGTGGTAGGAGAGGAGGCCAGGAAAAGGGCAGAACGAACAGCATTTAATGGCACAGGTTAAACACTGTAGCTTTTATTAAAGAAAAACAGCAAGTCTCTTTGCAAGGGTTGCTATTTTTTGAAGCAAATGAGCCTTAGGAGATAAAATATACCACTTGTTGGATGGTACCCAAAGTCTTTCAGCATTTGGCTCCAGCCGGAGTTCCCTATCCCATGTCTCAGAACATCCTCAAAACCCTTCCCCAACACATCCTGCGTACCAGTGATCCTTCATGCTTACCTGTTGGAAGCAGCTGCGAACACTAGGCTCAATATTACTGCCTCCAAAAGCTGCCACTTCACCTAGCTGCCGGGGTATCTGGATGGCATCATGAAGTAACAGGCCCAGCTGCCTCTGGTCACACATTTCCGTGGGCCCCGCCACTTCCTTAAAGAGATCTGCAAAGAGAGGCAAGAGGTTAACTTCCATCTGCCTACAGTGTTCTTTTACTTAAAATATATCTTTGGTAATGTGGACTGAAACATGTAGATTAAAAAAATTTCAGAAGGACATGAATCTGATTAGTTGCCTCCTGAATTCCAATGACCTTAATATTCTGATCTTAATATTCTGCATTACATATGATATTAGATTATTTTAAGAAGCATGTAGTTAACCCGTTCCTGCAAGAATGGGTTATATATACATATAAACATAAATCATGCATATATAGTATAAATCAGTAAACACAAATTTCCTTTTTAAAATGATACAATAAGCCCATATGAATTAATTTTATGACCTTCATAAGAAATTCCCTTCTTACTGAGAAAGAATGAGCCAAAATAAAGCTTCCTTCATGACTCATCAAAGGAATAGACGTGGTTGGGTGCTGTGGTGCATGCCTGTAATCTCATCTACTGGAGACACTAGGGCAGGAGGATCACTTGAGCCAGGAGTGAGATCAGTTTGCGCAACATAGCAAGACCCCAACTCAAAAAAAATTAAAAAAAAATAAAAGAATAAACGTAACTTAAATAACAAACCTTCAAATTTTAACAGATTTGTTTACCAACTTTTTGTGTTCACTCCTAAATTCAATATTCTACTAAATGTACGTATATTATAACTTATTTTAAAGACTTTTACATTCACATCTATTTTATATAAGAAGCACTAAAAAGTACAAGAAGGTGTGCTTTTTCTCTTTCGGGCCAGTCTCCCATTCCTTATTAGCTATAAACACTGTTTTTGTTTTACTTTATGTAACGAAATACATTTAATCAAATTTTAAAATGTGTGCATATTTTCACAAAGTTTTTAGGTTTTTCCATTCATTAAAAAGCTGATCTGTTTTATAATTCTCTTAATTCAATAAAATTAAAACTCTTCTATTTTGTCCACTCTTGGTTTACCTTTTATTCACCATATACAATACTTTGAAGATCAAAATTATTATATAATTTTCAACAATAAAGCTAATATCCTAAGATAAGTTACTTTTGGAAGAGGAAGAAATTTCAAATACAAACAATCCATTTCATTATAGAAATTAATACTTTTTGGAAATAAATTCTAAAAATTCAAAAGCACTTAAAATCTAAATGTACTTCATGTGAAATTTTCCAAGAATAGAAGAAAGTGGAGTAAATATTAATTGGATTCTAAAAATATTTTCAAACAGTACCTGATATCAGATCACAATGTATCATTTTCTCTCTCTTTTTTTTTTTTTCTTTTTGAGATGGAGCGTCACTCTTGTTGCCCAGGCTGGAGTGCAACGGCACGATCTCGGATCACTGCAACCTCCGCCTCCCGGGTTCAATCAATTCTCCCACCTCAGCCTCCCGAGTAGCTAGGATTACAGGCATGTAACACCACACCTGGCTAGTTTTGTATTTTTACAGAGACAGGGTTTCTGCATGTTGGTCAGACTAGTCTCGAGCTCCCGACCATAGGTGATCTGACCCACATCGGCCTCCCAAAGTGCTGGGGATTACAGGCGTGAGCCACTGTGCCTGGCCCATTCTCTCTTTTTATAAGGAATATAATGCTAAATCTAATGCCGTCAATGGTGAAATTTCAAACTGAACCAAGCTCAGTGATACTGACACAGTAATTATAATGAAGTATGGCTTTAATTATAAGCATACATAGGGAAAGCAAATTCAATGAAGATAAATTTCATTTTTATTATAATTTTTTCACTTGGATTTGGTTAGAGCTCTACTTGTTTCTTTCCATTAAAAAAAATAAGGCTATCATAGACAAAAATATTTATCCAGTAGTCTTAATATGATGTTTATTTTAAACCAGTCCCTGGGAAGAGGTCTGTTAAGTAAATAAAAGTTGATGAATATGTATAATAATCTTTACATAAAAGTATATGTTTTCAGCAAGATCAACTATGCCCAACTTTCCTCTTTTGAGGCATAGGGCTATACCACTATGCCACTATTAAGGTAAAACTACTCACAAAACATAAGGACAAAAGTGTCCTTAGACATTTTGACATATTTCTATAAATCCTTATAAAAGTTCCTACAAAAGTTCACATTCTCAACATTATAGTCAGATACAAAAAGCAGTGTCAGGGTAAAGGAATGGGTAATAAGAAAGTCATAATCTAAAAACTCAAATTCTAATAAATCAGCACAGAAGAGATGCTAATGATAATTTAAAAGGATGGTTTGAAAATGTGTACTTTTTTTTTTTTTTTTTTAAGGTCTCGCTTCGTCATCCAGGCTGGAAGTGTGGTGGTCTGACTATGGCTCACTGCAGCCTCTGACTCCCAGGGCTTAAGTAATCCTCCCATCTTAGCCTCCCAAGTAGCTAGGACTATAGGCATAAGCCACTGTGCCTGGTCTGTAAATGTGTTTTTGATGAGGCAAGGAAGCTAGCCAGCTATAAGCATAAAGACCAGGGCACTGTTAGAACCTAAACAAGGGATATTCTTAGGAAAGGACCAAGAGAAAAAAGTGTTATGGGGTTAAGACACTGACATTGGGCATTGTATTAATAAAATCAATGTTCAGACAGATACCGATGATCTTGAATGGCGGCCTTGCCGTTGCATTTGAAGAGCAAACTGTCTGGAATATCAATTCTAATAAAGGAAATAATAATGAGGAAGTTTCTGATATCAAGGGGGAAATAAAAACTGGAATCAGTGTGGTGAAGGTCCTCAAAGTAAAAAGCAAAACAAAACCCCAGGACATTCCAAAGTCTGGATATCTCAGTAAAGATTTAGATTAAAGATTAAAACCCAAGAGATTTCTTATTTAATTAGTCCTAAAATGGCATACTTTGTGGATTCAATTAAATATGAGAAATTTCACTGCAGAGGCTTCTGCTTCCCTTGCCAAAATCTGAAAGTTAATGTTGAATTATAGACAATGAAAGCTTTGAGATTGAATTTGCATATATTTCAGAGTAAGCTCTACACTATAACTGTTACTTTCAGAGAACCCTAATTATTTCAGAAGCACAAGAAACCCCAAATCAGAGATGATAAAAAATCCATTTCTAATTTTGTAACATTGATATTTTCATTAACATTTGTCTTTCCTGATCATTATAAAAATGATAACTGGGCCGGGCGCGGTGGCTCAAGCCTGTAATCCCAGCACTTCGGGAGGCCGAGACGGGCGGATCATGAGGTCAGGAGATCGAGACCATCCTGGCTAACCCGGTGAAACCCCGTGTCTACTAAAAAATACAAAAAAAAAAAAACTAGCCGGGCGAGGTGGCGGGCGCCTGTAATCCCAGCTACTCGGGAGGCTGAGGCAGGAGAATGGCGTAAACCTAGGAGGCGGAGCTTGCAGTGAGCTGAGATCCGGCCACTGCATTCCAGCCTGGGCGACAGAGCAAGACTCTGTCTCAAAAAAAAAAAAAAAAAAAATGATAACTTCTTCAGCTTTGGAAATTACATCTTTTCATGATTATGATTCTGAAAACTACTTAAATTCTGGATAAAATGCCACAAAGCAAAAGCTCTGTGCAAAGCCTCCTTCTGCATGGGTAACTAGGCTCTCACTCCGTCATAGCACCCCATCTTGTAATCTTACAATCAGCTTTTCATTTCATATAAATCTACATCTCTTCACTGACATTCCTGTCAAACTATGTAGGAAAAACAGGCCATCACGGTCTAGACCTGAAATTCAAAATCAAATAACCTCACAGCAATCCCAGAAATGAAAAGCTATTAAAATGTACTCATGTTCACATAAGATACAAAACTGAACTAAGTTTACAGGGCCTATAATCAAATATCCTACTGTTTTTTAGTATCTCTCTATTCACAGAATATCCCTAATCCTCTCCCACAAATGTATGGATTTCTCTGTAAAGAATCATCTGGGAATAAGCATGATGGGATCAAATTCACATTTTATCAACAAAAATAAATCAAAATATATGTGATAGTAGTTAAGAGTTTGGGGACTCAGCGGCAATTGCTACCAATTATTCAACAACTGCTATTTCTAGGTACCTTAAACATTACTCCTAATTCTTTTCCAAGCAGGAATTATTAGCTTCAGGTTTCAGTTGAAGAAAATTTGCTAAATTTCAGCTTCCTGAACTGTAAAATGGGAATACTCTTAGTTGGCAATATTCAATGAAATCACATAACCTGCCCAAAGACACTCAGCTACTAAGTGGCAGAAATTTGAAGACAGGCCCCCTTGGCTCCTGAGCACAAGCCTTTTCCAAAGCCAAGATATCTTTCATCAACTGACAGATAAAGGAACACTGTTGATTTATTTGGTAAATCTAAATATAACAAAAATTTAAAAATCATGTTTTATTTTGTCACAATGGTAAAATATGTTTATTTAGGATTATCATCTATGTCCATAAAGGTTCTAGTTCATCTTTTTCTTTTAAGCATTGGAAGTATAAAGAAATAAAAAAGTTTGGGCTTTGGAGTCAGAAAAACCTAGTATCTAATTCTAGCCCCATCCCTTATTGGCTCTGCAGTCTTAGACTAGATTCTTAGCCTATCTCAGCATTAATTTTCTCAGCCAGAAAAATGGAAATCCCAATGCTTACATTATGGAGGGATTATTCTAAGAATTAAATGAAATATAATTTGTAGTTAGGTCTCACTCCATCCAGGCACCTCATCTCTTAGTTATAATCAGTTTTTCATTTCACATAAAGCCCCAAGTCTGTGCACTGCCACCTTTTGTCCAACTTAGTATAGGCACAGTAAGGTTTAAAAAAAAAGAGAGAGAACTATTACTACTAACAAATTATATAATGTAAGTTTCCAGTAAATTGTTATAATCATTATTATTACTAAAAACACTGTTGGTATATGAAAGCTCTTACATACATCTGTACTTTTCTTCCAAGAGACCTTTGGAGAGAGACATCAATCCAATCTTCAGACTCTGCACTCTAATTTTTCCAGTTCGACCCCTAAAATTATAAGAATGTTAATGTATTAGATGCATTTAAAACCATATGCAGCATGTTAATTGCTTCTGAATATCTACTTTCTTGGGGCTAAACCATTAAAAATAATTATATCTTAAAGATGCAACTTTTCTATTAACTTTTAACAACTAGTATTAAAGCTATACTGTAATTTCATGACATATATTAACAGGGTCTTTGGCCAAGTCTAGAAGAATACACAGCTTGAAGTCACTTTGCACATAACACATGAACTAAGAAGGACAAATTAAAGCAAAATGACAATGATAATTATAAAGCTGAAAAGATTTCACCTTTAAAAATACTATGAATTAAACCTATCTGTTAATAATTGTAGATGCAAGATTCAAAATAGCTAGAGCTGCACACTTTATACATGTGACTTCATACAGCAAGAAAAATCTAATCATATATCTAAAAACAAGAACACAAACAAGAAAATTATATACTAAGAGCTTACAACTTGCTGAATACTTATTGGTAATTAAGTATTAATTAAGTATAAATATTGGTATTTAAGTATTCAGCAAATTATAAGCCCTCAGTATGTAGTTAATTTTCTGTCAATGCTGTTTTTATTAATTACTATTGCAATTTTAATAGTCAGTAATCTTAGACAGATGTGAAATCCCTGTTTGGGGAAGTATCAAATTATAATTAAAACCAGAATGTATTAAAAAATCAACACTAGAACATGGTTTTACACAACACTAAGGAGAGATCATTTCTATTTCACTTATAAGTCGACCAGATGAAACATGTTTTTTTAACTTTAAAAGCACAGAGTTTTCTTAATTTCATTGCTTATCAAAGAATTACTGAGTAATCTACCAAATGTTAGTCACAGTAGTCCCACTCCTAGGAATTGGAAGATAATTACAAAAATTAATAAGATATTATCCTTGCTATGAAATAACACATAGCCCAGAAAAAAGCCTTTATTGCTATCTTTATTATTGCAGATTTAGGATCCGTTTTCATTTTAGGTTTTTATTGTCAATTTTCTTATTTGTTTTTAACACACAAGTAAAGCACACTTAAAACCTGTAACTGAAAGTTTACATAAATATATGAATGTATAAAAGTTAACAATTTGTGCTATTTTAAAAACATAAATATTTGAATCATGTAACTTTAATTTTATGCAGTCTTCTTGCCAAACTATATTTAATCACTGATTTTATTGATATTTTTACTAGTAATACTAATTGATATTCCTCCACTGTCAATTATATGTACTAAAGGAATTTTCTGTATGCATATTACAACACGTAAAGTATGCAATAAATAAGAAAGGAAAACGTGCTTAGGGATTGGTGCAATGTATTTTCAAAGTACTCCCTCAATAGGCTAGAGTTGGTAATTTATATTAAATCATATCTAATAAACTCACTGAACCCTTAGTATGTAGGTATGCGACATTCAGAATTAACCTCTGAAATGATTCATACTTAATATTAAAATAAGCATAGTCCTTCTAAGCAGACTTTCTAAATTAATATAATCATTCATTTCTCACAATTACAGAAATACTAGTTTCACATTAACCCTACAGACAGTCATGCTACAAACTGTGTTTCTACTTTATATCTTTTAGAAGTTTCCTAATTATCACATGAAACACAATATTTGCTTCTTTTCAAAAGAAGGAAATGTTTACTCTCTGGACCCAGTCAGACAATAGACTTGCAGAGGATAACAGAAGGCTTTGTGAATGGGCTGAGACAAGTACACGAATGTGGCTAAGGACAAACTGATTCCTACGGGGAAAAATGGTCAAAATAATATGCATTAAAGCATGACCCCCACTCTACTGTCACAATACAAGAAAGGAATATCGAAGATAGCTGAATACGAACAGCTCCAGTCTTCAGCTCCCAGCGCGAGCCACACAAAAGGTGATTTCTGCATTATCAACTGAGGTACTGGGTTCATCTCACTGGGGAGTGCCGGACAATCGGTGCTGGTCAGCTGTTGCAGCCCGACCAGCGAGAGCTGAAGCAGGGCGAGGCATCGCCTCACCTGGGAAGCGCAAGGGAGAAGGGAATCCCTTTTCCTAGCCTGGGGAACTGAGACACACAACACCTGGAAAATTGGGTAACTCCCACCCCAATACTGCGCTTTAAGCAAACGGGCACACCAGGAGATTATATCCCACACCTGGCCGGGAGGGTCCCATGCCCATGGAGCCTTCCTCATTGCTAGCACAGCAGTCTGCGATCTAACCACAAGGCAGCAGCGAGGCTGGGGGAGGGGCACCCGCCATTGCTGAGGCTTAAGTAGGTAAACAAAGCCCTGGGAAGATCGAACTGGGTGGAGCTCACAGCAGTTCAAGGAGGCCTGCCAGTCTCTGTAGACTCCACCTCTGGGGACAGGACACAGCTAAACAACAACAACAACAACAACAACAAAAAAGCAGCAGAAACCTCTGCAGACGCAAGCGACTCTGTCTGACAGCTTTGAATAGAGCGGTGGATCTCCCAACACGACGGCTGAGATCTGAGAACGGACAGACTGCCTGCTCAAGTGGGTCCCTGACCCCTGAGTAGCCTAACTGGGAGACATCCTCCACTAGGGGCAGACCAACACCCCACACCTCACACAGTGGGGTACACCCCTGAGAGGAAGCTTCCAAAGCAAGAATCAGACAAGTACACTCACTATTCAGCAGTATTCTATCTTCCGCAGCCTCTGCTGCTGACACCCAGGCAAACAGGGTTTGCAGTGGACCTCAAGCAATCTCCAACTGACCTACAGCTGAGGGTCCAGACTGTTAGAAGGAAAACTAATAAAAAGGAAGGACACCCACACCAAAACCCCATCAGTACGTCACCATCATCAAAGACCAGAGGCAGATAAAACCACAAAGATGGGGAAAAAGCAGGGCAGAAAAGCTGGAAATTCAAAAAATAAGAGCGCATCTCCCCCTCCAAAGGATCGCAGCTCATCGTCAGCAACGGATCAAAGCTGGATGGAGAATGACTTTGACGAGTTGAGAGAAGAAGGCTTCAGTCCATCAAACATCTCAGAGCTAAAGGAGGAATTACGTACCCAGTGCGAAGAAACTAAAAATCTTGAAAAAAGAGTGGAAGAATTGACAACCAGAATAATTAATGCAGAGAAGGCCATAAACGAAATGAAAGAGATGAAAACCATGACATGAGAAATACGTGACAAATGCACAAGCTTCAGTAACCGACTTGATCAACTGGAAGAAAGAGTATCTGCGATTGAGGATCAAATGAATGAAATGAAGCGAGAAGAGAAATCTAAAGAAAAAAGAAGAAAAAGAAATGAACAAAGCCTGCAAGAAGTACGGGATTATGTAAAAAGAACAAATCTACGTTTGATTGGGGTGCCTGAAAGTGAGGGGGAAAATGGAACCAAGTTGGAAAACACTCTTCAGGATATCATCCAGGAGAAATTCCCCAACCTAGTAGGGCAGGCCAACATTCAAATCCAGGAAATACAGAGAACGCCACAAAGATACTCCTCGAGAAGAGCAACTCCAAGACACATAATTGCCAGGTTCACCAAAGTTGAAATGAAGGAAAAAATCTTAAGGGCAGCCAGAGAGAAAGGTCGGGTTACCCACAAAGGGAAGCCCATCAGACTAACAGCAGATCTCTCGGCAGAAACTCTCCAAGTCAGAAGAGAGTGGGGGCCAATATTCAACATTCTTAAAGAAAAGAATTTTAAACCCAGAATTTCATATCCAGCCAAACTAAGTTTCATAAGTGAAGGAGAAATAAAATCCTTTACAGATAGCAAATGCTTAGAGATTTTGTCACCACTAGGCCTGCCTTACAAGAGACCCCGAAGGAAGCACTAAACATGGAAAGGAACAACCGGTACCAGCCATTGCAAAAACATGCCAAAATGTAAAGATCATCGAGGCTAGGAAGAAACTGCATCAAGTAATGAGCAAAATAACCAGTTAATATCATAATGACAGGATCAAGTTCACACATAACAATATTAACCTTAAATGTAAATAGACTAAATGCTCCAATTAAAAGACACAGACTGGCAAACTGGATAAAGAGTCAAGACCCATCAGTCTGCTGTATTCAGGAGACCCATCTCACATGCAGAGATATACATAGGCTCAAAATAGAGGGATGGAGGAAGATCTACCAAGCAAATGGAGAACGAAAAAAAAAGCAGGGGTTGCAATACTAGTCTCTGATAAAACAGACTTTAAACCATCAAAGATCAAAAGAGACAAAGAAGGCCATTACATAATGGTAAAGGGATCAATTCAACAGGAAGAGCTAACTATCCTAAATATATATGCACCCAATACAGGAGCACCTAGATTCATAAAGCAAGTCCTTAGAGACTTACAAAGAGACTTAGACTCCCATACAATAATAATGGGAGACTTCAACACTCCACTGTCAACATTAGACAGATCAACGCGACAGAAAGTTAACAAGGATATCCAGGAATTGAACTCATCTCTACAGCAAGCAGACCTAATAGACATCTACAGACTCTCCACCCCAAATCAACAGAATATACATTCTTCTCAGCACCACATCACACTTATTCCAAAATTGACCACATAATTGGAAGTAAAGCACTCCTCAGCAAATGTACACGAACAGAAATTATAACAAACGATCTCTCAGACCACAGTGCAATCAAACTAGAACTCAGGACTAAGAAACTCAAAACCGCTCAACTACATGGAAACTGAATAACCTGCTCCTGAATGACTACTGGGTACACAACGAAATGAAGGCAGAAATAAAGATGTTCTTTGAAACCAATGAGAACAAAGATACAACATACCACAATCTCTGGGACACATTTAAAGCAGTGTGTAGAGGGAAATTTATAGCACTAAATGCCCACAAGAGAAAGATTGAAAGATCTAAAATTAACACTCTAACATCACAATTAAAAGAACGAGAGAAGCAAGAGCAAACACATTCAAAACCTAGCAGAAGGCAAGAAATAACTAAGATCAGAGCAGAACTGAAGGAGATAGAGACACAAAAAACCCTCCAAAAAATCAATGAATCCAGGAGTTGGTTTTTTGAAAAGATCAACAAAATTGACAGACCGCTAGCAAGACTAATAAAGAAGAAAAGAGAGAAGAATCAAATAGATGCAATAAAAAATGATAAAGGGGATATCACCACCGACCCCACAGAAATACAAACTACCATCAGAGAATACTATAAACACCTCTACGCAAATAAACTAGAAAATCTAGAAGAAATGGATAAATTCCTGGACACTTACACTCTTTCAAGACTAAACCAGGAAGAAGTTGAATCCCTGAATAGACCAATAACAGGCTCTGAAATTGAGGCAATAATTAATAGCCTACCAACCAATAAAAGTCCAGGACCAGATGGATTCACAGCCGAATTCTACCAGAGGTACAAAGAGGAGCTGGTACCATTCCTTCCGAAACTATTCCAATCAATAGAAAAAGAGGGAATCCTCCCTAACTCATTTTATGAGGCCAACATCATCCTGATACCAAAGCCTGGCAGAGACATAACAAAAAAAGAGAATTTTAGACCAATATCCCTGATGAACATCGATGCAAAAATCCTCAATAAAATACTGGCAAACCAAATCCAGCAGCACATCAAAAAGCTTATCCACCATGATCAAGTTGGCTTCATCCCTGGGATGCAAGGCTGGTTCAACATATGCAAATCAATAAACGTAATCCAGCATATAAACAGAACCAAAGACAAAAACCACATGATTATCTCAATAGATGCAGAAAAGGCCTTTGACAAAATTCAACAGCCCTTCATGCTAAAAACGCTCAATAAATTCGGTATTGATGGAACATATCTCCAAATAATAAGAGCTATTTATGACAAACCCACAGCCAATATCATACTGAATGGGCAAAAACTGGAAAAATTCCCTTTGAAAACTGGCACAAGACAGGGATGCCCTCTCTCACCACTCCTATTCAACATAGTGTTGGAAGTTCTGGCTAGGGCAATCAGGCAAGAGAAAGAAATCAAGGGTATTCAGTTAGGAAAAGAAGAAGTCAAATTGTCCTTGTTTGCAGATGACATGATTGTATATTTAGAAAACCCCATTGTCTCAGCCCAAAATCTCCTTAAGCTGATAAGAAACTTCAGCAAAGTCTCAGGATACAAAATTAATGTGCAAAAACAACAAGCATTCTTATACACCAGTAACAGACAAACAGAGAGCCAAATCAGGAATGAACTTCCATTCACAATTGCTTCAAAGAGAATAAAATACCTAGGAATCCAACTTACAAGGGATGTAAAGGACCTCTTCAAGGAGAACTACAAACCTCTGCTCAGTGAAATCAAAGAGGACACAAACAAATGGAAGAACATACCATGCTCATGGATAGGAAGAATCAATATTGTGAAAATAGCCATACTGCCCAAGGTAATTTATAGATTCAATGCCATCCCCAGCAAGCTACCAATGAGTTTCTACACAGAATTGGAAAAAACTGCTTTAAAGTTCATATGGAACCAAAAAAGAGCCCGCATCTCCAAGACAATCCTAAGTCAAAAGAACAAAGCAGGAGGCATCACGCTACCTGACTTCAAACTATACTACAAGGCTACAGTAACCAAAACAGCATGGTACTGGTACCAAAACAGAGATATAGACCAATGGAACAGAACAGAGTCCTCAGAAATAATACCACACATCTACAGCCATCTGATCTTTGATAAATCTGAGAAAAAAAAGAAATGGGGAAAGGATTCCCTATTTAATAAATGGTGCTGGGAAAATTGACTAGCCATAAGTAGAAAGCTGAAACTGGATCCTTTCTTTACTCCTTATACGAAAATTAATTCAAGATGGATTAGAGACTTAAATGTTAGACCTAATACCATAAAAACCCTAGAAGAAAACCTAGGTAATACCATTCAGGACATAGGCATGGGCAAGGACTTCATGTCTAAAACAGCAAAAGCAATGGCAACAAAAGCCAAAATTGACTAATGGGATCTCATTAAACTAAAGAGCTTCTGCACAGCAAAAGAAACTACCATCAGAGTGAACAGGCAACCTACAGAATGGGAGAAAATTTTTGCAATCTACTCATCTGACAAAGGGCTAATATCCAGAACCTACAAAGAACTCAAACAAATTTACAAGAAAAAAAACAAACAACCCCATCAAAAAGTGGGAAAGGGATAGAACAGACATTTCTCAAAAGAGGACATTCATACAGCCAACAGTTCCATGAAAAAATGCTCATCATCACTGGCCATCAGAGAAATGCAAATCAAAACCACAATGAGATACCATCTCACACCAGTTAGAATGGCGATCATTAAAAAGTCAGGAAACAATAGGTTCTGGAGAGGATGTGGAGAAATAGGAACACTTTTACACTGTTGGTGGGATTGTAAACTAGTTCAACCATTATGGAAAACAGTATGGTGATTCCTCAAGGATCTAGAACTAGAAGTACCATATGACCCAGCCATCCCATTACCGGGTATATACCCAAAGGATTATAAATCATGCTGCTATGAAGACACATGCACATGTATGTTTATTGCGGCACTATTCACAATAGCAAAGACTTGGAACCAACCCAAATGTCCATCAGTGACAGAGTGGATTAAGAAAATGTGGTACATATACACCATGGAATACTACGCAGCCATAAAAAAGGATGAGTTTGTGTCCTTTGTAGGGACATGGATGCAGCTGGAAACCATCATTCTCAGCAAACTATCGCAAGAACAGAAAACCAAACGCTGCATGTTCTCACTCATAGATGGGAACTGAACAATGAGATCATTTGGACTCAGGAAGGGGAATATCACACACCGGAGCCTATCATGGGGAGCGGGGAGGGGGGAGGGATTGCATTGGGAGTTATACCTGATGTAAATGATGAGTTGATGGGTGCTGACATGTTGATGGGTGCAGCACACCAACATGGCACAAGTATACATATGTAACAAACTTGCACATTATGCACATGTACCCTAGAACTTAAAGTATAAAAAAAAAAAAAAGATAAAAAAAAAAGAAAGAAAGAAAGGAATATCATCAGGAAGACAACTGACACTGTCAATCACCCAGTCATCACACCATCACCAGTTACGAAGGCTTACTGTGATACCGGCATTGCTCTGTGTACTGTTGGGACCAAGAGAAAAGTAGAAGACATAATTCCTACCCCAGATGAACTCACACACTAGCTGAGGAAGGTAAGATAAGAACACAACTAGAAAACATGAGACAATCCTTTATGTATGGAAATCAAAAATCAAGTACAAGATGACTGTGGCTGTCTATCATAAGTAATACATAGTCATGTGATACGTAGTCATTACGTAGTTTGACTATGTAGTCTATACTAATACGTAGTCATTAGTTTTTCAACATGTGACAGAGAAGATAAACCTAAAATCAGACATAGAAGGTATATCGTGGCATGACTGTCCCAAGTAGGAGAAAGTGAAGTATCACAGAGAAAGCCTGAGCAAAGGCATAGAGGCAGGGGTGTGAACATCAGAGATAAGACACGTTCAGGCCGGGCGTGGTGGCTCATGACTGTAATCTCAGCACTTTGAGAGGCCAAGGTGGGCAGATCAAGAGGTCAGGAGATCGAGACCATCCTGGCCAACATGGTGAAATCCCATCTCTACTAAAAATACAAAAATTAGCTGGGCGTGGTGGTGCGTGCCTGTAATCCCAGCTACTCGAGAGGCTGAGGCAGGAAAATCGCTTGAACCAGGGAGTCGGAGGTTGTAGTGAGCTGAGATCGCGCCACTGCACTCCAGCCTGGTGACAGAGTGAGACTGTCTGAAAAAAACCAAAACCAAAACAAACAAATAAGATGTACTCAGGTGGGACAGAGACTTGCAACAAGGTTAACTGGTTGACCAAACTGTACAGCTTACGTGGGACCAGACAATAAAGGACATTGACGTAAATGAGCTACCTGGATGTGAGAGACAAGAGGGACACAGTAAAATATATTAGTGAGTGACATAGTCCAGTGTTGAAATATTTAGTCTCCTGATAGTTTTCATAGGCAACTCTTTAAGTTGGTTTAACTGTAAAGACATTTACTTTATAAAATTATATCATCTTTGGAACAGTGGAAAAAATGACACTGCAGCAAATGAGGTTAATATTTTTGGTAGGAAAAAACCATATTTAAACCAAGTACTCCAGACTATTGCTTTATACCATGATTTAAACACTTTTGATGTCCATTAAAGCCAGAAGGAAGATTGTGAAATCAAGACCTTTTAATCTGGGAAGATGACTGAGGCTGCAAATTCATAAATGAAATCAATTTTATCTTTATAAAGTACTTTTTAAATATATTAGTTCATTTGCCCTTCATAATCACCTTTTGTGTGGTAAGCAGAGTGGATATTTTTATTTCAATTTCAATTTTTCAGATGAAAAATTAAGATGCCAATGTTAAGTAGCTGCCAACCCACACAGCAACCAGAACCAAAAATCTGAATTATTGTTATCCACGACAGATGAAAATAAATTTTTTTTACAAAGTTCAGAATATTAGGAGGTGGGTACATGTTAAAATTGGAAAAAAAAAACTGTTTACTTAAAGTACTATGTTTCCTAGATATGGCAATATAATAAGAATAATCAAATGATTATCAAAAGATTCTGAATATTAGTTCTTTAATTATGACTAATAAGTAATAGGTAGATAAATTCTCCTGTCTCACTGGGTAAGGTTTTCAATTAGTAAAGAGAAAAGGGCAGAATTAAAGATCCCCAAATCCTTCTACTTTGAGAATTCTGTGATCTGCGTGTGCATCACTCATTATCAAGAGCTGGCTGAAGCTGAAAACACC
Source organism: Macaca mulatta (assembly GCF_049350105.2). Taxonomy (NCBI): domain Eukaryota; kingdom Metazoa; phylum Chordata; class Mammalia; order Primates; family Cercopithecidae; genus Macaca; species Macaca mulatta. Next base: position 50,047,743 of record NC_133409.1, on the reverse strand, counting down.
AGTTCTGGCTATATCACATGACAGGAAGGAAGGCAGCCACGGATATATGATTAGTGAGTGAATGTCAGGATGGCTGAATGAATAGAAATGTTAGAACAAGGTACCATTCCTCAGATTCACAGATGTATGAGTCTGTAATGTCCTAATTGGAGGGCAGATAGTAATTTCTATCTGATTCTCAAAATTATTGGTTGAAAAGAGTTAATAACTATTATTTAGATTAAAAAATAAATCACGGTTGTTAGAGAAACCTGGGCAACCAGCTCTGGCCATCTGACACTACTGTCATAAGAGTAACTGTTTTTTCCATAGATTAATCCTCAATACTCTTCTCCAAGATAGAAAGCTACATTGAATGTGCACCATTCTGATCCAGCATGGTCTTTGCCATCTTTCTTTTGCATAGAAGGGAGATTAGTCCTGAAAGATTTTTTTTTTTCCTTTGAAATGAAAAATGAGAAATTTTGAGATACTGTCTTTCTAAATGAGAAATAGTGGCAAAGTGTAGCAGTTTCCACATTCCCATTTGATGGTGGGAAGTGGAACTGTGCCAACATTTAACTCCCTCAGTATGAATCATGCCATTTCACACACTGCTTCCTCCCAACCAAGTGGCACTATTCCCTTTAGGCTGTCCGGTGAAAAGAGCATATGTGTGCATTATGCCCTGAACTGTGTCCCCTAAAATTTATAGGTTAAGGTCCTAACTCCTAGTACCTCAGAATGTGACTGCATTTGGAGATAGGGTCTTTAAAGATGTAATTAAGTTAAAATGGGGTCATTAGAGTGTGTCTTAATTTGATATGACTGGTGTCCTTAGAGGAAAAGGAGATGAGCATGCAGCAGACAAGGAAAAATCTTGTGAAGACACAGGGAGAAAACGACCATCTGCAGACCAGAAAGAGTGGCTTCCATAAAGACTCAACCTGGCCAGCACCTGGATCTCACACTCTTAGTGTCTAGAACTGTTAGGAAATAAATTTATCTTGTTGAAGCCATTCAGTCTATCATTCTTTCTTATGGCAGACCCAGAAAACCAAAACAGTATGTCAGAGCCATGGACAATAGAAGGCAACTGAACCTCTTCTCCAGTTCTTCCTTAAAAGGTAGTTCAAGATGTATACCTCTACCATATTCTGTAGGACTGAATGGAGTTCCGAAGTATTCTATGAATTTAGCAATTTTCCTGGGATGTAAAAGTTAAGTTATAGGCTTTGTAGTTAAAACACCTTTGTCCAACTATTTTGGTGAATTTACTATGAAAAAGTATCTTTTGAGGATTTAAATTATTAAAGAGCAACTTAATGGTGGATTAAGGCTAATGGTAATATTTTACCCTAGGAGAACTTAAAATGTGCATTAAAATGAAATGTACTAAAAAATATCGGACAGGGATACTGTAAATCCCATATTCATTATGGTAGCTGAGACTCGTGCTTCAGTGAGTTTCTTAAGAGCCCTCAAGCACACAATGGCTGATTATTTAGAAAGACTTTATTAAGATATTTGTGAACACTGAAAGATAAAATATTTTTCTAATTAAAAAAATAGAGAGAGGAGGATAGGGAAAGTTTCATTAATTGATATAAAATTACATATAGGTGGGGGAATAAGTTCTAGTGTTGTATAGCACTGTAGGGTGAATATAGGAAACAATAATTTATCTCACAGGTTCAAAAGATAGAAGAGAGGATTCTGAATGTTTCCAACATAAAGAAGTAATAAATATTTCAGAACAACAGTTCTAGTTTTCTTTTCTTTTTTTGAGACAGAGTCTGGCTCTGTCACCCAGACTGGAGTGGAGTGGTGCGATCTCAGCTCACTACAACTTTGCCTCCTGGGTTCAAGAGATTCTCCTGCCTCAGCCTCCCAAGTAGCTGAGATTACAGGTGCCCGCCACCATGTCTGGCTAATTTTTGTATTTTTAGTAGAGAGGGGGTTTCACCATGTTGGTCAGGCTGGTCTCGAACTCCTAACCTCAGGTGATCCACCCCCGCACCCCTCGGCTTCCCAAGGATTACAGGCATGAGCCACCGTGCCCGGCCCAGTTCTAGTTTTCTTATTTCATCTTTGCATACTTCAACCCCCTACCAGAACAATGAGTAATTCCTAATGTTTCAGAAATGTCAGCCCACAGTAGGTCTTTCTAGAACTGACTACTTCACAAATGCACTGTCGTTTTCAAAAGGGCCAAAGTAATGGCAAATGAGTTATGCTGGGAGTTGTGAGTGTGCTTTATGTAACAGTGAGTACCTAATTAAATGACAGATATTAAAGTGTCCTGTAGCATAAATTATTTAAAACACCATATATATATACACACGCACACATAACCACTATGCAAATAAAGCGAATATTAAAAGACTATCTCGTTCATTGTCATTCAAATCACTCTTCAGTTGGATTACAAAGATTGTAGAGCAGATTATTATGAGCTAATAAATTATTCTAATTCATAACAATAAATAGAAGATTTTTTATTTTGAAAAAAGAAATACTGTGAGACATTATGAAACAAGAAGGAAGTAGGACTTAGCTATATTGTTTCCCTAGCTTCTTGGCAAAGAATACTATAAATTTGACAGTCTTTGTAAATTGAAGCAAAATTTTAAAATGAAAGATACACATTCTTTTTTGTTCTATCGTTTGTTAAGAGTTCAATGATTTGTAAAATCATTCATTTTCAACAACAAACATAAATATTTCCACTGGGAAAGTAATTTGAAAGCACTTATTAAAAAATACACTTAAAAATCAGACATTTTCCATTAACATATTTCATTCAATTATTATATTTTAATGAGAAAAAATATAAACTTACGTGTCATAGACATTGAGCAACCAATTGAGACACATATCCACACAGAGTGGAACATTGACCAGGTCCTTATGCATTTGCTCAAGTCCATCATAAGTTGTTGTCAGACAGTTGATGACATCTGGAACACTGAGGAGCTGGTCATTTTGGTTCAGCTTGTGCTGTTTGAAAATTTCATTTGTTGTACTCAACTCTAAGAGATCCACTAACCAGGGGAGAAGAAGGAATGTGTACAGTCATTACATTACATAACAACATAAAAACAAAGGCATTTCTAGTCTCAAGTATTTAGTTTGATTCTTCAATTTAAGAATCTTTCCTTTTTAGCTAAATTTCAGCTTTTAAAGAAACAAACACATTTCTATTCTTACATTTTACCACACTTTCATACTTTTGAATCTGGACTCTGTCGCTTCCCAATCTTATCCCATTTTTTTGCTCTTTGGAATATTAATTTTTCCTACTTTCTTTTTCTGGTTTTCCCTTTGCCAGGCTCTTTTTGCTTTTAAATGTAGCAAGGCATAAATCTCTCAATCTACTTCAAATGGCAACACATATCAAATATTACACTGCTCTCCTCATCTTAACTCCTGCAAACAGCCTGTGCACTGCTCTCTTCATTCTTTGTATCATAGCCAAACTAATTGTTCTTCAGCAGTTTTTTATCATGTACATCATTACACACACAGTTTACTGAAAAACAGGTTTTGTAGAAAAATAACAGCTCTCCACTGCCTGCTGAATCAAGCCCGATCTATAAGATTGTCACAATCTGGCCATAACCTGATTTACTTCCGATGATGCTCTGACACAGAGGTGACCTGTAGCTAAGAAGAAGTACTAGGGCTTCCCAGGACAGTCCCCACATCCATTAGTCTTCATAAATTTGTTCCCATTCTTACTCTTCATGTGCACCATATCTATGGTAGGCATGGCTGGTGATAGAGCCAGGAGGGTGTGCACAGGAGGCAAAGGCAGAGCCCCTGCTCTCAAAGACATACTGATGGCTTTACTAAAAGGAAGAGTAAACATGCCCTATAAGAAGAATATGCAAATTTCTGCTAGAGCTACTACTTCTAGGAGAGGAAGGACAACTGGAAAAGGCTCCTTGGAGAGGTGCGATTTGAAATGGGCCTTGAGAAATGGATAAAATACAAGAGATCCACATGAAGTAAGAAAAGAATTCCAGGTTTAGAGAAGTGCTTGAGAAAAGGCAAGAATTCAATCAAGTCCAGAGGCTCTAAGGAATGGTGGACTGCGGTGTGGGTGATGTGTGGCTTACTCATGAGTGGTGTTTGCCTACAGTGAAACAGGAGAAATGCATGGGCCAGGCACACACTGCCCAAGGGGAGGCCTGCAAAGGCCTGAAGGAGGAGTTTAGATGAAAATGACAAAATCTTTCTTTATTTAATCAATTTTGAGTCATTCATTCACTAACTGAAAACAGACAGACAAAGCAGATTACCAAACTACCATGTATCTATACATCTATTACCATCTATCTATTACCAAACTACCATGTATTCTTATTGATTGTAGAGATGACTCTTCCAAATCTAAACATCTGAGTAAGGAAAATTAGAGCCCACATTAACTCAAGGTCTGCTCATAGAAATCAGTTTTTATAAAATTCTTTCTCTGTCTCTGTATTTAAGCTTTTGGCATAAGAAAATTAGACTAGAAGAACTCTAATCTTATTTTTTCTTATTTTTTAACTTTTTAGCATTAAAAAATAAGAGGCAAAGAGAAAATATTTGGTTATATACATATATGTTATATATTTAAATTTTTAGCATTAAAAATAAGAGGCAAAGAGAAAAAATAAGGTTATATACATATAAAACCAACTTCTCTTCGTCTGATGCAAAAACTGTTCTCTCAAAAAAATGACATATTCTGACAGTTAACTAAAATGAACAAATAGCTTCTTTTGTATTTACCCATTTGTAACCATTCAATAACTACTAATTTTGAATTTTTAAAGACATATATGAAATGTGTCCATGCTAGCTCTCTGACTAACATAGAATTATTTATTTTTTCAAGTTATCTACAAATTAAAAGAACTGCTTTAAACCCGTACAGATTAAATGATTTCAAAAACAACTCAACAGGGAAGACTTTTTTTTTTCCTTTTCTTTTTCTTTTTTTTTTTTTAAAAAAAGATAAACATAAAACATACAAGTCTGGATAACGAAACAATTCATTTCCTTCAGATGTCAAATGTATCATTGGTAAACTTAAGCTAATAGCAAAAAAATAAGTCAAATAATCCTCATATGAGTTAGAGATGGTGTCAGAAAAAAACTAAGAACTATTTGGAATTTTCACTGTCATTCTTACCTCGTTTCTTTGCCCTGTACACTTGACTCTTGAACAGCGCAAGTTTGAACTGTGAGGGTCCACCTACACGTGGAGTTTTTCCAATTAAAGTTAACCACTGAGAGTGCCTGCCTCTCCTGCCTCCTCTGCCACCTCCTCTACCCTTTCTGCCTCTGTTACCCCTGAGACAGCAATACCAACCTCTTCTTCCTCCTCCTCAGCTTATTCAACATGAAGTTGACAAAGATGAAGACCCTTTATGATGAGCACTTCCACTTAGTGAATATTAAATATATTTTCTTTTATTATTTTCTTGATATTTTCTCTAGCTTACTTTGTTGTAGAGTAAGAGTATACAATACATAGCATATCAAATATGTTTTGACTGTTAATGTTAAGTTTTGGGTGTCAAGGGTCAACTGTACAGTTTTCAATTGTAAACTTCTAGAGGGCAGAAGCAAAGAGCCTGACAAAGGAAAGTGTTTAATAAAGGGCAGTAGCTAGGGAACTACAGCTCCCCACAGACACCAAGGAACATATTCAAATATGGCCAAAAGGCTCAAAGTTTTCTGAATTCCAACATCAATTATGCCAGTAACACAGCGCTGCTATTGGATCGCCACATGGCATCAGGTGACAACAGACCAAATTCCAAAAAGTCCATTTCCTGCATCAAGCTGTTCCTGTATTTCTTTCTGAAGTCTCCCTGGTGATACACTCTGTAGCTGTGACACTGATTTGCCACATCCCACAGACTATCATGTCTTCAATTTTTAGTGATTTACTCTGACACTTTGTCTTAGTGCCTAAGTCAAGCACAAATCTTCCTGAAGTGTGTCACATTTACGTACCTTTAAATAACTGACTGCATTTAAATCATAGAAAATTATGATTAAGATTTTCTCGTTTAAAAGGGAGACAAATGACAGCTCAGTCATGTGGTAAATGAAACAAACAGCAGAATCATTTTCTATCCAACTTTCTGACTTTTTCTTTAACCCCACATATAAGGCACAGTGGATGGAATAGAAATGCATCATCATTCTCCTGCTCTGCAAAGCAATGAACACTGTTTAGCACCCAATGTTGGGCTTCTCTGACACCTCTCCAGGTGTCAAGCTATGTAGCCATTCTTTATTTTTTTAATTATTTTGTTATTATTATTTTAGCATTTCCCCTATCTCCTCTTCCCCAGAAATACAGGCAGAGCTCAAGGTTTCACAACTGGCCTTTCACTCTGTGAGCCTGAGGCACTCACTCACTCCCCTTATTTCTGTTATTGCTTCTCTTTGGATGGTTCCAGATTCTCTTTTCTCCTGTTGATCTCCTGCCTCAACACTTGACCTGCGTACCATTGCTCTGATCCCTACAAGAGCTACATAATTCTCTTTCAGGAACCTCTACCCATAAAGGCCTAGCCTTCTTGTCATGATGAAATCCAATCTGCAAACCATGAAATATCCTAACATCCTTCCTTCTTCTACCCTCCACAATTTACCAACTACCCAGTTCCCCCAGTCATCAGTTCTCCCTCAGGCAGCCTTAAAAACCCAGACCCTCATCTCCCTTCCTACAACTCCCAGTCAGCTCAGCCTGGATCATCCTTTGCCTGAACTATTTACCCATTCTCTGTTCTCTGCCCTTTGGTCTTGCTTAGCTATTCCCTAAAGCATACTTCCACCTCTGGCCCTATCTGTAAACTCCCACAATAAAGAAAATGCCTCATGGCTTCCCATTCTACAATGAAAAATATCCAAACATGAAATACAACACAGTAAGAACTTGAGGAACAAAATAGAAAGGAATTTCAGGAAAGAAATGACCTTCAAATTGACCTAAACTAACTTTAAGGAAATTTCTGGATATTGGACAAATAGCTAAGCTATTCCATTCAGACTCTATAAGTTGATGTTCCCTGAACACCATCCACACCTTAATTCTCACACAGATAACTCCTTCCCTTCTTATCCCCAATTAACTGCCTCATGCCTAAATCCCAGGTGCCTTTTATAGCCTGGCTCATATGCCCACTAATCAAGGAAACCTGCCTTCTTCATAATGAGGGGACTCTCTTCCTCCTCAGAATATACTTCTCTTTTGCTTCTCTGCTATTACCTATCACATAAAGTTTCAAAATCAAAATACAAAGGAATACAGAAAATACATACATGTAGTCTAAAAGAAAATAATAGAACAAATACCCATTAGTCCATCACACAGCTAAAAAAAAATAGAATGTTACCACTATCTTGGAAGCCCTTTGGAAATCCTGCCTAATTACATCCTCTTACAATTACGGGGCTAACCACTAACCTTTGTATTTCATTTTCAGTTTTTAAAAGTGTCTATGTGTCCCTAAATAATAAAGCAGTTAGCTTTGCATGGGTTGAACTACATATAAATGGAACAAAGTGGTAGAAATTTTTTTCTGCTATTTAATTTTTTCATTTAATTTTATAGTTCTAAGATTAAATCATGTTGATGCTGATTACTAGCTCATTGATTTTTGTTGCTGTATTATATTTATAAATATGCCAAATCTGAATAAGTTTACTATTAAAAAATGCTGCTATAAATCTCCTTGGACACGTCTTCTGGCGTACTGCTATATAACCTTCAAACTCAAATCATTCACTCAGTGTGTCCTAAGCAACCCCTGCTCTGTGCCAGAAATTGTCTGAGATCCTAAGTAGAGAAGAACACAGACTTATCCCTCCCATGATGGAGAAGCAAACAATAACTAATAAACAGATTATTAAAAATTATGACTGACACTTTGCCTTAGTGCCTAAATCAAGCACCAGAAGTGTCATCTAAGGAAAAGAACAGTTCTATGAGGAGCCATAGAAAACCTCATTAAAAGAGAGGTGATCTACAACATTGAGACCTACAGGGATGAGTGTACCAGCCAAGGGAAGAACAGAAGTATTAAGTTGGTCCAAAAGTAATTGAGGTTTTCGCCATTACTTTTAATGAAACACCCTAACTTACTTTTAATGGCAAAAACTGCAATTATTTTTGCACCAACCTATACAAAGAGCTAGGACAAGTGCTTTTTAGGCAGGAGGAATGGAATACAGAGTTTGCCATTTCTATCACTAAGTGGATGATGAAATGGTGATACCCCGGTGGAGCAGAGGGAAGGAGGTGGACAGAGAGGTGAGCCAGGCAAAGACCATTCTGTTCTGAGGGCACCAGGAATCTTTTGTAAGCAGGGCATTGGGTCCCTGTGCAACGTTCTCCAAATATGAGTTCCTTGATTGTGAGAATCAAGTCCCTTTATAATATTTTATTTCCTGCACAATCTTGGGGCCCAACAAATGAATGAACAATGACACTGCCCTCTGCCTTATGCTGGGTGGGGATTTGCACATAATGAGAGACAGCCATGACTGAAAGTAGTTCACAGTGGAGACAGGGCAATCCACCTAACATTATTCGAGCACACAAAGGCAAGCACTTGTCACTAAGGTGAGAGAACCTGCTATTACAGGCAATCATAAACTACTGGGAAAACCATGGAGACAGGTAGGATTAGCTTATAAATGTTTCCAAAAGAGGTAAATCTTTAACAGTATTTGGGAGGAATAAAGGGTTATAGGCCATTGCAGAGAAAGGGTCAGGGTATTTCTAGTAAATGGAAAGGAAGGGAGAGGAAGAAGCAGATTAATAATAAACTGGTGAGCTCCAGGAGTGGCCCACAGGCCTTGGCTGGAGGGCAGTGGGAGAAGGCAGTGGGAAAAGTGAAGGCCAGTTGGCTCTGAAAAAAGCACCTCATATACTTGAAATCCAATACAATCTAGCCCTTTTCTAACTGTCATTTAGTTGTTTGTCACTACCAATTTAGTTTAGAAGTTGGAGGAGTCCCTTCTGTTCATCTCAGGTTTGAGGGGAAGAGCTGAGGAGGGGGTTTTTTTCTTTAGGAACCCAAAGAACCAAGAGAAGAAAACACTAAATGTGTTAATATGTTTATCCACCCAGAAGTGTTGTTGAAAACTGGGACCATGTTCATAACGACACAAAGCAGTCTTCTGTCAATGGAAATTTTGTGGCTGAGTCATCTGTCCCCATTTTACAGCTCATCAGGCCTGAGAAGAACTTCCAGACCCATCAGCTGAATCCTGGAGGTGCAGCTGAGCCTCTTTCAAAACTGCTGTCACCACGGACTCCTGCGCAGACCAAACATCCCTTTTGTGTGTTCATAATTTACTTCCTATTCCCTTTTCACTCAACATACTGATCAGTAGCCAGAGGGTGGTGGCTTTCTTTCATTTGTCCTGGTAATTCTGCAACACTTGCTGCAACTACTACAACCTGCTAATTATCTTTGAGGTTCTGTGGATTATGCAAGAGTCAAGGTCATCTCATTCTTCCTTGCATAGACTTATCTGGAGGTGTCTTTCAGCCCTTTAGACCTCTCTTCCATATATAGCTTAAGCTTTTCTTATTTTCAAGCTTTGCATTGCTGTTTTCTCTGAATGACATTATACCTCTCTTTCCTCAACTCTCTTCATGTAGCCAGCTTAAAATTTATTGCTAATTTCTGTTGACTTTCAAGGAGCAGATTTTTCAACCCTAACATATCATTTTTCAAAGCATAATTTTCAAAGCATCACTGAACTGCCTAGACATATATTAACAGTTAACAAAAGGTAGCAAACAAGAATATTTGGAACTTTTCAATTTACCCTATCTTAAAAGAATAGGTAAATACCACTTTCCATATCAACTATCTGACAAGGCCTAGGGTAGACTCAATCATTAGAACTACAACCACAAATAGAATCCAGGTAGCATAAATCTATATGCTAAGTATTCACATTGCTACTTAATTTAGGTTATTTTGGGGGGAAAATATCCTTTTGATGAAAGGACTGTCACAGAATTCCACTCTGAACACATCCTCCACAGGAAAAATGCATTGATAATACTAAATGTGTCAAGATATATTTAAAAGAAAACAGAGCCTTTTATCTAACTTGTTAAGGTGCCAGTTCAAATTTAGATCAGGAATGTGATTTTTTAGTGTTTCTTTATATACATTTGTCTCATACAAATTGAGACAAAATGGAACTCTACACTTCCAAATGGGCAAAAGGTACTGAAAACACATGACTTAATACTTTCTTTGATTTAATCCTCTTAAACTGGGTGGCAGCACAATTTTTGAAAAAGCTTTTTACATTACTCCTGTGTTTTGGTTAATTTTGTTCTCCAAGTAAGAATGGCATGTGTTCAGTACTGCACACTGATGGGGCAAATAATAAAATATTTATAGAAACAAAACCAACTCCTTGAGTGCGGAACACTGAAAACCAGATTAACTCGGCAAACACTCCATCCTCTTCATTTATCTTTCTCTCTCTCTCTTTTTTTTTTTTTTTTTTTTTTAAAAAAAGGCAATTCAAGTAACAGATTGATTAACTTTGGTAGAATAACTTACAACATAGCGCTTTTTGTAGTCTTCGGATTTTGATTGCTGTACGGTAGGCAGAAAAACGTACATTATTCAGGTCAGCTGAAATAGAAAAAGGAACAATTCGAAGATAGGCTTATTATTGAATATATATTGAATGCCAAGAATGTATTTGGTTACTTTGGATGATGAAAAAATATTATGTCTGCCTGAAATAAAAAGTCTTCTCCCAAATTCCCCAACATGTATCCAAGAAAAAAATTAAATGATCTTAAGGACCATGTTGAGATACATCTCAAAGCAGTGCTACACAGAAAATTCTAAGAAAGTATTTTCAAACAGGTGTCAGGGCTCAGAACATGGTGGGTTGAGTACTTTGAAATGAAGGAGACTGAAAGGCCTCAGAAGTAAGGTCTCTCTGACCTCTGGGTCTCTTGTCTCCTGCCCCTCTTTCTCCTCCCAAAGTGATAAACAGAAATCAGAATTCCTCTTCCCCAACATGGGTCATAAAAACTAGAACTCCAAAGCAAGCCATAAAATCTAGCAAGTTCACTGTGACCTTCACCCTTCTCTCCTGAAGATTCTCCTGCAACAGATATCCTGTCCCTACAGGAATATGTGGCAGGGAGAAGCCAAGAAGAATCTGAACAGATAGGCCTTGCTGGAATTCCCTTCTCAGTCTATTATCATTAAATTATACCCTTTCATCCAATCACAATTCAATGCAGTCATCCATTCCTCACTCAATCTAAGTGTAAAAATAGATACTTTTCCCTGTTGTCTTTGAGTCTTCTGAAGGCTCTCATGTCAGGTAAAACTTTGATTAAGTAAATTTCTTGTGCTTTTCTGGTTGACCTGTCTTTTGTTATAGGAGTGTCACTATGACCCTTATGATGGGTGAGAAAAGATACCACCCCTTTCAGTTCATTGGTAGGAAAAAGAGGAAGGTAATGAAGAGAAAGCACAGCTTATTAAATGCACTGCACAGTAGGCAGAGGGCCCTTCCTTTTTTTTCCCAATAAAGGAGATTTTCCTCCAGGGGCATCTGCCCCAAGGACACTTCATTTTCTTCCAGCCACACTGTCCAGCTCACTATCCATGAAGCTCATCTTAATTCTATGTTCCTCCCATCCTGATCGATTTGTTTTTCTGTCCTTTTGCAGATCTCGTTAAAATGATCCTATAATCAATACTCAACTCTTTGGAAACAACAGATATTGCAATTTCTTTCTTTGTCCCCTAAAGACAGAGTATCAGAGATTAGTAGAGTTAAAAGAAAACTCAGATATCATCAAAATTTGCCCCTTGTTTTACAAGCTAAGCAAACCAGTGATATGTCTTTTGTTTGTCCAACTTTTGCAGGACCCTTCACCCACCAAAATAAAAACTCACACAGAAGCCCAATAGTTGAAGAGATTAAAAAGGGGGCATCCCTTTTATTGAAACAGGAGAGAGAGGCTTCAGGTGCTGCTCTTCTCTCCAGCATCTCCTTAGTTACCCAAAGAGAAAACTTTAAAAAAACCCACGGAACCAAACAGAGGAAGTAGGTTAAACAATAAGTTGAAAGCCACAATGCCCTAGAAATTAAAACAAAATCGGAATTCTCATCTGTGTTTTCTTGCATTTTTGTATAAAAATGAATTTAGCTTTTAAAAATTTAGACAAATTTAAACAAGGTGAGCTAAGTTGATGACATGTACTAAATAAAAAGTGAGCCAAAAGCAAATTTAAGGCAGTGAATTGAAGTTGGCTGTATTGTAACTGTATATTTATGTATATATTTTTGCATGCAAAGCTGAAGGTTAAGATGACTCAATACGAAGGAGGTAAAACCTACAATTACATTCCTCCCTGTAAATCAAGTCCTTTTGGCTCACATGATTTCAAACCACACAATTCTCCTAAGAAAGGCAATACTTGTTTATTGCATTGCCCTTAGAAGTTTAACTGCTTTTAAATGTCAATGACATGATTCTTTTAACATTAACATGCCATGTAAGAAAAGCTGGTGATTAGCTCCTATTTAAGAATATACAGTTCTCGGCTGGGCACAGTGGTTCATGCCTGTAATCCTAGGACTTTGGGAGGCCGAGGCGGGTGGACTGCCTGAACTCAGGAGTTCGAGACCAGCATGGGCAACATGGTAAAATCGTGTCTCTACTAAAATACAAAAAATTAGCCAGGTGTGGCAGCAGGCGCCTCTGGTCCCAGCTACTCAGGAGGCTGAGAAAGGAGAATTGCTTGAATCCGGGAGGCAGAGGTTGCAGTGAGCCGAGATCACACCACTGCACTCCAGCCTGGGCAACAGAGTGAGACTCTGTCTCAAAAAAAAAAAAAAGAAAAAGAAAAAAAGAAAAAGAATACACAGTTCTTAGTTGTTTAGGTTAATTAATTACTATTAATAACACTTACCAAGGGATTGAAAGAGTTCGGTCATTTTAGGATGGTCCCAACAGGTGGTCTGTGTTTGATGGCTGGAAAAAAAAGGTAAAATTGTAAAAATAAACAAAAGATCAAAAAACATCATATAGGCCAAAAAGGAAATACCCAAGTGGAAATGATTTTTTTTTCAAATTTTTAAAAATACATGCAAAATTACCCTCATTATGAACCATTCAGAAACCCAATGTCCAATTATTACTTAATATTTGAAACATCGGCCAGGGACAGTGGCTCTTCCTGTAATCCCAGTACTTTGAGAGGCCAAGGCAGGTGGCTCACTTGAGGTCAGGAGTTTGAGACAAGCCTGGCCAACTTGATGAAACCCTGTCTCTACTAAAAATACAAGAAGTAGCCAGGTGCGGTGGCGGTTGCCTGTAGTCCCAGCTACTCAGGAGGGCGAGGTGGAGGAGGTGAGTTTTGGGAGGTGGAGGTTGCAGTGAGCCAAGATCCTTTCACTGCACTCTAGCCTGGGTGACAGAGTAAGACACTATCTCAAAAAAAAAAATTAATAATAAATTTTAGCTAGGTGTGGTGCCTCACATCTATAATCCCAACACTTTGGGAGCCTGAGATGGGAGCCCAGGAGTTTGACACCAGCTGGGCAACATAGCGAGACCTCATCTCTCTATACAAAAGTTTTTTATAAAATTTTTTAATAATAAATTTCATTTGAGCAACTACATTGTGAAAAGACAAATGAAATTTTTTGCTTTGCCCATTTCAAACAGAATTGAAACTAAAAATTAAAACCTAGATATAAAATGTGACTGTCACGAACCCTTGGGCCTTGACTTGATGTGGCCAGATCAATGCAGGCTCCAGAATACACCCATATCTGTTAAGCAGATGTAGATATCATTCAGAACAAATCCTCCAACAGCAGAGGTAGTGCTGTGAGAGTCACTACCCTTTAGAAGTCTCGTCATATTTCCAAAGGCTGCAGAAACAAGTTTAATCTGAATGACATCATCCCACAATCTATGGAGCCTCCCTCCTCTTCTACCTTGAGTCGAACCATCCTCTGTGCAAATCTACCCTTTCTTCTCTTCATGTGTATCTGGATTCCCCGCTCCCCTCAGGCAAGTGTCTCTTGCCACTTTGACTCGGTGTTCCTCTTCTCAGCTTCCTCCCATTAACCAGTATTATTATTTTCTATATGTATTAAACTATTTTCCTCATGTTCTTCACTTTAAAAGCAAGTTGTATACTTTCTCTGTTTCTGTAAATTTCCAAACTAATTCATACGTTAGATGGAACTTTTGGGGTAATAAACTGAGATTAAAACATAAATGGAATGCTTCAATTAAGTTTCTTAGGTAAACAGTTCATGACTTTGGTGGGTCAGTGGCCTTACATTTAAAAAGAGTTAACTGCCCCTTATCTAGGTCAGGGTATATTAATAACATAATAGTGCTCCAAAGACTTCTTAAATGACACCTAGTTCTTATAAAATTATTTAGTAAGTTAAATGAACCAGCATAGTACCTAAGACAGTGATATTACAACATTCATAAAATCAAATTCAAGAGAAATTAGTTTTTAAGCCTATGTAATATATCAAAAACTGGGGCATGTCAACTGGGAAAAGAACATCATCACTGTTACATACACACAGGTAACAAAAACCCCAAATAACTCAAACTTACCTTTGAAAAATATTTAAAGTGTGTATTTGCAATTTGGTATGTATCCTGGAAATATTAGCAACTGGGTATGTATCCTGGAAATTCCAAGCTCTCAAACAAAATAATATAACTACAATGTGAAGATCTGTCTTAGAAAAAGGTGGAAAGTTGTCTGGCTCCTCTACCCAGATTCTTGACTTCAATGCAGAGACAAATACTTCTACTTCATAGTCCACTACCGAACACCAACAAAACCATTCCACCCTTTTGGTTTGATGGTAGTGATACTATCCAAATTGCTCCAAAGCCCATGGAGTGGGTACTGAAGTTGTTTGACCTAAATTCTTGGTATTCATCATTAGGCTCAGAGCTTTACAGAAATGCAGAGTCTCAGAAAAATTTCCTCCCTATCACCAACAAGTATGGAAGGATTTGCTGAGGAGGTAATGCAATTCCAGTAAGGCATCATGGGCTCCCGGTCTGAGAGAACTTACTAGGATTCATTGATCTCTTGTCTTCTCTTTCAGGGAATTTCAATCCCCATGACAACAGTATTGTCCAGAGACAGACATCCCATCATGAAGGAGCAAACCAAGGCTCAAGAACCAGGGAATTTCAATCCCCATGACAACAGTATTGTCCAGAGACAGACATCCCATCATGAAGGAGCAAACCAAGGCTCAAGAACCAAACTAAAGCCATCGGTCATGTAGAGCCAGACGTTACACTTAAACAACAAATATGCTTTCTCTGGAATTACAGGTGTGGGTCTTCACCTCACACAGCCTCTATATAATCACAAGAGGAAAATACCACTATTTCTCAGTCAGGCTGAGAACTGAGAATTCAAGGTGAACACCACTTGCTAATGGCTCTTTTTAGTGAAACCACTATTGAGAGCTGAGGGGAACACACACATTTGGCAAACAGATGGAGGGAGGGAACGGGCATCTCCCTTTGTGAATTCAATACCAGTTGATTCATTAGGCAGAACTGCCAACACAGAAAATAAATACAGCCTCTGGTTACAAAAGTATAACTGCCGCTTACCAAACAACAGAAATAAAAAACAGGAGATGCAGTTGGCTGCTGGTTTGCTGTTTTTTTTTTTTTTAAAGTCAGGGGAGAAGGTTAAAGCAAAATTCACAATGAACCCAAAGGCTTAAAGTATTTGAACAGCTGGATAGCTCAGCTCCTCTTGCCAAAATGCCTGAAGTTCTCCCAGAGTAGGCAACCAAAACAGAATAGTAGCATTTTACCCCAAAATAACAACAGCTTGGGTTCTAATTAATCTCAAATATGAACAGGGAGTGGGACTTCATATTGTGCAGCTTGATAAGCTCTAAAATAAAATTATGATTTTATTACTAAAAATCCTCTTTTTAAAAGGCAACAGCCATGGGAATCTATCCAAGAATTAAATTAAAAAAATAAAAAATAAAAACCCAACAAAGTAGCAATTAACAGTTAAGTACAAAATCACATGAAGCAAACAATAGTGAGAACATGTGACATGGAACTAGGCTGGCCAGCCATCCAGTTTTGCCTGTGGAGGGAAAAATTGTGAAGGTCTTTGCTGTGGGCAAAAAATCAGTGGGTATCCTGTAAAGCTTAAATTCTCTTTGAGCTATTTTAAGCTCTGCAAACTGAAGAAAACAGATAGTAATGCAAATGATTTCTGTCCATATAAATGCAAATTGTGCCCAGGGGAATGCAATTGATTACTGTCCTGTGGATATTGACCAGTTTGTCAGCTTTGCGTCCAGAGGTAAACTCATTTTAGCATCCCTAATCTGACTATAAATAGGTGACACTTTGTATTCTCTTTGGAACCTATTATAACTTCTTACTGGTTCCCTTATTATGAGTTAAATGAAACATGCTCTTTTTGTATTCATAAAAGAGTCAAGATTTTTTTGCCTATTTTGAAAACTATACTTCAAGCAGCATAAATCCTGCTTTATACTAGATTGTATACAGGAATTGTACATCAGCATCCTGGTATAATTATTAAAAGTGCCCCCTTACTCTGAAGTGCCCCAGCTGGGATAACATATAATCTCTGCATTTTATGGACTTTATCAAAATATTAAGCCCATAAGGTTAAGAAGTAGTATATCCCTCCACCTATTATTATTCATAACAATGTGTACTGATAAGTCACAGAAAGTAAAATACAAATAATATAAGATTGTAGCACCAACAAATAAAACAAAAAAAGTTGTGCTGCAATACTGCCTAATATGTAACACAATGAACCAACAGCAAAGGACATGCACTTTTGATAGACTGGTAAAATATTGATTTCTGGGCAAAGGACTGCTCTGGGGAAGATACTTCTTAAACCCATTTGTCCTCATTAGAGTGGTCTGATATTTTTCCATGAAATCTTAAAGGATGATCAGAAGGCATCCTGCTTGTCCAAAAACTGACACTTACCAAATATACTTGTTACTAGCTATACAATTTTATGCTTACAACTGGATTTTGTGAGGTTTGCTATATATCATTCCATTCCAGTTATAATTATAAAGGCATATAACATAACAAAACTAAAGATGAGTTAAGTAAAAATACAAATGTGGGGACAAGAACTATGTATATTGCCCTGAGATAAGACAATCACAGAAAGAAAAGTATTTCTTCTTTGCTGTGCAAAGTAAAATATAACATACTAGGTCAGGATGTATTATATTAATCACAGTAATAACATGCTACTTGAGTGCTCAATTTGTACCAAGTAAACTTTTTTGGATAAACTTTTTCTATGTGTAAATTCAATTTGGATTACAATTCTGTGATTTGGGTGACAATACTGTCTCCATCTCACAGATGAAAAAAACTAGGGCAGAGAGTGCTTAGATAACTTGCCTGAGGTCCTATAGTAAGTAATAGAAACAAGATTTAAAGAGATAGTCTCATTTTAAGCCTAGACTCTTGATATGGAAGTATATTTGCATAATTAAGGTTTTAAAATATTTCTTGATGAATCTGTCCAAATTTGAGTCCATGGTCTATCATTAGAATCATTACAAATAACTTCATCTCCCTTGCTTCTCTCTCACCCCTTGCCAAGCCTGGATCAGCTCAATTACTTGCCTACTCTGGACCTGAGCAGCTGTGGATAAAAACTGGAGAAAATCACTCAACAGACAGACTTGTTTTACTTTAAATATGTGATTTCAAACCTCAAATGTCCAACTCCTGGCAACTGCACTACATTCCCTAATAAACTTGCCTTCCCAAACTCCAAAACAGAAATTCACTACTGCTATCTCTCTCCCCAAACTGGTTTCTTTCTCTGCCTTAGTATCATTTCACTTTATCTCACGCTTCATTGAAAACCGAAATACCACTAGATGAGGACTCTTTTCTCTCTCCACCAACTCAGGAAACCTCCCTCCATCTGCCAGTTTGTCATCCTCTCCCCCCTTTAACTGAGAAATTATCCCCCTTCTTACTAAAGGCCAATTCTTCCCAACGATTTCTTAAAAATTTCTTATGCTGCACTGTCAACCCCTCTTTCAAGAAGACTATCCTTTGTAGAATATAAATGTTTACAACGTGCCATCCTTAAACACACAAACACACACACGCACACACACACCTACCTCAAATCTACATTTTCTGCTAGTTATCACCTTTTTTCTCTCCTTCACAGACAAAATTCACCGATGAGTAGTGTACCACATCTACTTCCTCGTGTCCCATTCACCACTCAAGCCACTTCTGTTTGGCTTCTATCTTTTCTCCTGCATTCAAACTGGTCCTACAAATATTAGCTATGAACTCCATGGTGCCAAGTGGAGTGGCCATGCCTCAGGATGGGGAAAAATAAGAGACGAGAAACACTGTAAATAAGTCATATAGTGTATTAGAAGGTGGGAGGTGCTATGAGAAAACCAGAAGTCTCCAGAAAAGGAAGTTGACACAAGCAAAATACAGGTTCTGTTAACATCTACTTTATGTACACTTATAGAAGTTAGATATATACAGCAATCAGGCATGAGCTCCCAACTAATCAATTTTGCATTCGGCTGCCTAAAGTATGAAGAGTGAAAACAAATGTTGGCAATCTGATATGACATCATTTATTTGAGTAACACCTTCTTAAAGATCTGAGAGGTGATATACTTACTTTGGAATTTATAATCTTTTCAGTCCTTGTTTCACCCAAGACTAGAACATAGGAAGAATGTGGAGTACCCTCATCAATAACATCGATTCTCACTCTGTGCATGTGCTTGTGTGTGGGTGTGGGTTTGGGTGTGGGTATGTGTGCCTGTGTGGAAAAGCCCCTGGGGAGAGGATGGAGGTAATGGGTGAGAAAGCTGCAGGAGTAACTTATATATTCCTCAGGTTATACTCAACTTCCTCATCCACTCACAAACACTGTCTACAGTCCTCTAAGCTTTTAAAGACAGGAAATCCACATACTTTTAGAAAAAAAAAATTAACTTAAGAGAAAAGTTAAGAAGTGTAGAGGTCAGGACTTCAAGAAAAAAAAAAAAAAAAAACCATTCTGTCAAAATTCAAATAAGATATATGATCCCACTTGATAATAGGTACTGTAAAAGTTTAGAGTCTTCCTTAAAAATGCCATTAGTATCTCATGATAATGAAGACAGGAGGCAGGAAGACAACATTGTAAATAATGAATAATTCTGTAGGATTTGACTATAAAAGGCATTTAGGCTGGGCACAGTGGCTTATGACTGTAATTCCAGCATTTGGGGAGGCCGAGGCAGGAGGACTGTTTCAGGTCAGGAGTTTGAGACCAGCCTGGGCAACATAGCAAGACTCCATCTCTAAAAAAACATCCAATTAGCTGGGCCTGGTGGCATGTACCTGTAGTCCCAGCTACTCAGGAGGCTGAGGCAGGAGGATTACTTGAGGCCAGGAGTACAAAACTCCAATAAGCCATGGTTGCACCACTGCACTCTGGCCTGGGCAACAGAGTGAGACCCTGTCTCTTAAACAAGTAACACTTAAAATAATTTCACACTCAGGAGTAGATTTAAAGATACAAACATGGAAAGGACTATATAAAAATAAGCTACCATATCATACACCCCAAAATACAAGATGTCAATATTTCATTTTTGACTAATAGAACCATTGTTACAAAACAATAAGGCAAAGTTTATTTGTGTTTGTTTTTAAATAAAGTAGTAGAATTAATGATCAAAACTGATGTGCCTATGTGCGAGGGGAGGGATAGGTGATAATTGTCTTGAGGGTACTAGATTGTCTAGAAATACAAACATGCAAATACTCAGTAAACCCAGGGGAGCCTCTAGCTTGATAATATTTCTACATGAGCCCAGAATTCATAGGGAACCCCACCTCCCACCCAACCCTACCCTCATCTCCCTGACTCTCAAACTGGGGAGATTCAGACCATCAGCCAAATTCCTGTAGGTCACTGGTTGTTGCACTGGCCCTGGGGAGCCTTGCATGCCCCTATCTGAAGGTGTTAACACCAGGACTATGTTCCCACAACAGTTGAGGGGATCACTGTATCCCTTAAGTTTGCTTTTAAAAGCTGGATTTGTAGCTTTTAGCTTTTTATTTTAAGATAAATTACTACTTTATCTCTTTCTTTTATGTATTTTTAAAAGCAGGGATTAATTACTTCTAATTTTTTCTATATGGTTATACGAAATCTTTTACTGTATTATTTTACTTTATAATCAGCATATTTCTATTTATTTTACAATTTTAAACATTATTACTTCTGTACTTTTGCTAATTGCAATGGCAGTTTTAAAAATTTAATCTTTATAGAGTATAGGTATTTTTTTCCCTCTCTGAATGGCCCCACAGTGATCCTACCTAGATTGTATGGTAGAATACTAACTGTATCCCTTACCCTAAAATTCAAATTGCCCAGTAAGGCTGATGGTGCCATTATAATGCAATAGAGTTGGGTAATCTAGAAGATTCCAAGCCAAAATACTACTCCATGGCCCAACAATATGTAGATTAATGGCAGTGAAGGTGATATTTTAAGTCCTGAACTACCTAATGTCTCTCAAAGACAATGTCAATTCCACCTAAATTACCTCAATTAACTAGGACACCAGTAATACATAAGATTTCTTCGCAGTGATGGTTTGCTGGCTGCTGCAGGGCAGGCTTTCTGCTGTTTGGATTTTTAGTTAGCCAAGGTATGCTTATGCTCATTTATCTGAAGCCCCTCCAAGCCCAGGACTTTAGTGATCCTAAGGTACTTACATTCTTTCATAGATCAATTTTGTTCTTACCTCTCCATCAGCAGAGTTGGCCCAGTGAGTTTTAAATATTTATTTTCAATAAAAACAGGGTCACAGACTATTAGAAAAACAGACTCTCCAGTACATTTTTCTTATGCTTCTATTTCATTTATTTCTTTATCATTAAAATCAAAACCACAAGCTCCACTTCTGGAAAGAGATTCAAAGTGTGGCCCAACAGTTCTTCACTTAAAAAACTGGAACCGAAAAGATACCATCCCTCATCTTCACGGAAGAGGGAAGGCAGAAATAAAGACTGCTGTAGGGGCCCTTTTGGAGAGAGCTATCTTTATTTTTTCATTGTTAATTATACCTTTGTTATGGGTTTATTCTGTTCTGGGATAAGTTTTCTATAACCTTTAATGATAAAATGCTTTATGTTAATTCTTTGCAGTTGCTGTTACACATACTTTGTTAGCTTTCATTTTCCTGTTAGGTTGAGTATTTGGAGATTGCCTTGCTGATAACTCCTCTCTGCCCTTCTTTAGGGAAGGACTATTTCTCCTGTATTGCCTAAGCTGGTACACACTTCTTCTAAAGAAATATGCATGAATTCTCTCCTCTAGACGGTATGTGTAGTTCAGCCAAGACAAGTTTATGTAATCTACACAAATGAACTGTATGACTGAGATAAAGATCAACTACTCGCTCCCCAAGATTTTACAACTATTACAAACTTCATTTCCTTTCAGTTACTGAAGGATTAGGGGAGGTAGAGGGTGGCCTTGGGAAATGAGAGGGGGTCTAAAAGAGCTTTGCAGGATTATCAATAATGGACACAAGAATAGAAAATAAAAGTAAAAAGAGAGATGTAAAAAATTGAGGATAATCTTCATTTGAATCCTCTCAAAGAGGGAGTTAGAACAAGGGAAAGAAATGTTAAGACTGCGAATTTTATAGATATAGACAAGCTTATGCTGGTTATATTTTGCAATATTGAGGAATGTCAGTTTTAGAAAATGTGACATGCATGGTGTATATATAACCAGAGGTTACTAATATGTTCATAATGAAAGCTGTGTGTTGTGTGATATTGTACATTGTATTTAGGGTTCTATGAAGAATTAACGTGCGCACTTCAGACTCCAGTGGGAAAAACCGAGCTATAGAATTGTTAAATTGTGATGGTGACACCTTGTCACAAGAACAGAATAGTCAACCTTAGCAAAACTAAAGGCTTACTGAAAAGTCAACAACTCAGGCTTTAGAGAAGATGTCATAAGGAAAAAGGAAAACCTTATTTCCTAACTATACCTTACTAAATTCTGTTAAATACTGCGACTTACCAACAGGCCAGATGTATAGAGAACCATCTGTGTTTCAAGTCCCTTAGGACTCACAAGCCAGCTTTGTTGGCCATCTTACCCACAGATACTTAAATCTACCCATTGACAGAAATCTTCGGACCATGTGAATGGGGAAAGATAGAGGAAGGCCAAAGAATATGTTTCCCCACCTCAGAGCTCCTCTCAATGTCCAACTGGCAAGGACTGTGGGAATGACATCTTCCTATCTATGAAAAAGCACCTTTCTCCATTACCAGACCACAGTGTGAAACTGCTTTAAACATTTAGAAAATAGATCCTCCTATAGAAATTAGCCTATGGAAAAGCCTACACAAGGGCAGGGTGGAGTACTGGAAAAAGCATGGGCTTTGTCCTTGGACGGCTGGGCGCAGTTGCTGGCACATAGGAGGTGCATAGTAAATGGTAACCAGTCTACAGTATGAAAGAAAAGATGTTTGCTCATACTTTCTCCACTACTATCCTCCTTCCTAAATATAATGCTTCATCCTGTTCAAAGTTTCCATGGGACTAAAAACTTCCATCCTCTGACTCAACTAATATTGGGGCCAGGACACAGCACCGCATAGTGATCAGGAGTTCAGGAGCTGTAGACAATCCCTGGGTTTGAACACTAGCTCTTCTACTTACCGGCTATGTAATCTCAAGCAAGCTGTAAGTGTGCTTATTAACTACTTTTAATGCAGTTATTGATAATTCATTAAGCCTTATCCGTAAATGCGGGTAATTATAGTACCTATATTTCACTTGGCTAATGAGAGAATTAAAAGTGATCATCTACGCACAAGATTCAGCACAGCACCTGGCAAATGACTGTTCAAAAATGTAATTTATTACAATGATCATTATTATTTCCCACAGCAAATATTTATTATTATTATATGTTACATTATTTCTGTGGCAAACTGAGAAGTGGTGAATTTTACATGATTAATGTGATGCATTAAGAAAGTTCAGCCGAACCCAAAGCTTTCATTCCTCTTATCCCTCATACTCCCTGGAAGTTAACTTTTAGCTGAGGAAATGAACAACTTGTGCAAAATACATAACCAAAAATTTACAATGAGAGAGATCTGGCTTTTACGGCAGATTATCGTATATTGTGAAGGCAGCAAGAACCATTTTAAATTTTCTTTTCCTCTGTCTTTTTTTTTTTTTAAAGGAGACAGAGTTTCACTCTGTCGCCCATACTGTAGTGCAGTGGTGTGATCATGACTCACTGCAGTCTTGACTTCCTGGGCTCAAGTGATCCGCCCACCTCAGCCTCCTGAGTAGCTGGGACTATAGGTGCATGTTACCATGCTCCGCTAATTTTTTGTAGAGATAGGGTTTTGTCATGTTGTTCAGGCTGGTCTCGAACTCCTGGAGGCAAGCAATCCACCTGCTTCGGCCTCCCAAGCATTAGGATTATAAGCATGCGCCACTGCACCCAGCCCCATTTTAAATGTTCTTAAACCCTGAATACAATGAGCTCTCATTGCACTATACTAGGAGAAAAGAAATCACTAGATCGGTTTCAGAAAGTCTACCTTAGGGGCAGCAAATAAAATTTTCGAATGTTAGTATTAACTCAGGATATTAACAAATAGAGGGATTTATACTATATAGACTAGTTTTTAACTTAAGATATTAATAAATTGAGGGATTTATATTATATAGACTAGTTTTAACTTAAGATATTAATGAATAGAGGGATTTACACTATATAGACTCTTTCAGTTCAGATTTATATTCTATCATTTTCTACACACATGAGTCATGGAGCCACTGTAGTGCACTTCAAAATATTAATAAGGAATTACCTAGAGAGACAGAAATGCAGTGGGAAGCCAGCAAAGTGGGTTTTAAGTGATCTATAAAATTAAAATATGACATAAAAATAATTTGTCCTTCCTAGTCTCCTTTCAACTTTCTGGCCATATTTTAACAGTGAATACATAGATGATATACTTAAACATCGAAAACATTGAATATTTCTACCTGAATATTATTTTTTGTTGGCCATAAACATTCTAAATTTGCCCCAGGGAATTCTCCTTGCATGGCAATCATGTGAAATTTGTTTTAAACATTTTTCTTCTACTTTTGAAGTCATGCAAAGGGAAGTGTATATTAAAAGCTTTTTCATTCACCGTTTGCTTGGTTATTAATTTGGGAATTAAACTTTGTTTTCATAACAATTCTTCACACATAAATACTGGCTTTTATAACTCTAACTTCAGAATTTGATGTTCCTTCTTCATGAGGAAATAAACTGTTAAATTACACAATGAAAGATCCTGGTTAAACAAGTTTTGTGAAAATGGGAAATTGCTATATACAAATGGGCACATTTCTAAAAATTTGAAAGACTTAAAAGACATTTAACACTAAAACTACATATATTTTAAACAATCCAATCTTTTACTGGTGATGGAGAAGATTTTTTAGACTGCTACAGTCCTAAACGTTATTATTTAAAATACTGGCCATCATTATATTATATCTATTTTCCAGAGCTGGTAATAGTGCTCTAGCCAATGGGAAGCCAGGTAAAGCTAACTTTTACTCTGCCAATCTGCCCCATAAGAACTCTGCCCCATAAGAACAAGAACACAATCCTATTAGATCCTTCCAAAATTATAAACATTTTGAACTAGAGAAATTCTGATTTAGACAATTTAATTCTCAGTCGTATATAATTAACCTGAACATACGGAAATTCATTTTTAAAAAAGAGCTAAAATTAAGGATGGACTTTAAAAGTGCCAAACCACACAGATAATCATGATAGAAACATAAAGCAAGAGATTTAATATTTTCTTTATCTAGTAAAATCCATATACTAGATCCAGTTTGCATTTTTAAAAAATCAGATGATAAAGGATTCTAAGTCAATTCAATAAGTAATTAATTTCAATTAATTTGCATGACCTTCTTGAGTTTTGTATAGTACATGCATTAATTTTCTATTGCTGCTACAAAAAAGTCTCCCTGGGATAAAATCAAAGTTGATAGGGCTGTATTCCTTCTCTGGAGGTTCTAAGAGAGAATCCCATTTCTTTGCCTTATCCAGATTCTAGAAGTTGCCTGCATTTAAGGATCATGTCCGCTTCCTTTACCTTCCAAGCTAGTAGCTAGCATCCTCAAATCTCTCTTTGTCTCCTCTGCCACTCTTAAAGGCCACTGGGATTACATTAAACCCATCAGGATAATCCAGAATAATCTCCCTAATTAAAGGTCAGTTGATTTGCAACCTTAATTCCATTTACGACCTTAATTCTCCCTTGCTATGTAACCAAATATTTTCATAGGTACCAGGGATTAGGATGCAGGCATCTTTCGGGGGTTGGGAGCAGTTATTATTTTGCCTACCACAGTACATCAGATTTATATCTAAATTTGTAATACTAAATTCAAGTCAATATTCACCCAAGCGAATTAAAGTTCTCTAATACTATTACTATTATTATTGTTATAATGTACAATAAAAATGTAAACAGTTTTAAATGTTTTCAGTTAGACAATCACATCTTCTTTCACTAGAGACATGCCAACTTATCCAGCGTCTGACCTCTTCCCATTCTTACGTGGGCAAATTTGACACCAATCAATTGCTTCAATACCTTGTTCTCAACTCAGTTCACAACTCAGTGCATTGTAGGTTATACACTGATAAAAATATTAAACTCCCATAAGATAATATAATATATATTGCTTATTATATTTATTATATATTAGGCAAACCTGTTTTTTACTCTGAGCTTACATCTCAGACTGAAATAAAAAATTATTAAGAAAAGACTATTTCACTAACATGGACTTCACACAACGTTTTCAGGAAGTATATTGGAAGAGCAGATTATTAGCATTTGCATAGATTTTGGAGATACCACACTCCATGTTAGAAATGATATAAAGGAAACTTGGCCCAGAGATCTTCATCTGACTTACCTGAGGTCACACAGCTAACCTGAGACAGAGCTGTCTTCTGACAATAAGTAAGTGTTGTCATGATTATGATGTTGTTCATCTGACACATAAAATAGGGTGAACTATGACTCATCACTAGAGCACACCGTAAATTAATATCTTTACTAAGTTACACTACAAGGGACTGCAGAAGTAGTATTTTATCATTCTGTTCCATGACAATACATAGCCCTAAGCCAAGGATCAAGGCCTACTAAGAGCCTGTGTAAATTATACAAAACTTATAAAATGTCATATAAGAAGAAGAAACTGTGTGCAAGAAGGAGAAACTAACTGGACAACAAAATCAAAGAATGATGAGCCTATGCTAATAATGCAGATAACTTCTATAAGACAAAGAAAAACTTGACAATATTTAACTTTTTCATGATAAATCATTATTTCCTACTGGTGGAATAAAATAAGAAGAGTATAAGACATTTTTATATGGATTTTCTTGGAGGAGGAAAAATGGCTTAGAATTTGCACAGTTTGGCAAATATCATTGTGTCAAGAGTATTTTGAAATTCTGTCATTTTCTCCAATTTTTTTTTTTTAAATTTTTTAGAGACTGGATCTTACTCTGTTGCCCAGGCTGGAGTACAGTAGAGCCATCATAGCTTATTGTTTGTCTCCAAATATTTTAATCTCTACTTTAAAATATATCAGCTAAACACACCTATATCCCTAACCTAATAAATGAAAAATATAATTATCATGTTAAAACTAGTTTCTTTTTAACATTAAATATATCATAGTTTCCTTCAGATAACAGGACTGAATTCCATTTTTAAAAGTTACGGGGGGAGAAGCCTCTTAAGTTATCAATAAAACATGATTTTCTTGGTATTATAAGGGAGAATTAAAATCAACTTACTTGATGTAATAGGGCACTTTATTATGTGAAATGGATCTTTGCCACGGCAGCTGGACTGATGCTGAGGAAACAAAGGGAGATTATTGGAAACTCTGGAAACCAAAAAGCCTTACACCTTAATGCAAAACAACTGAACATTTTATAGCAAATTCAATGAACTGCTCTGGTTTCTGAGCTGGATTCCTATAATTATGAGATCCACTGGGCCAAACAAAAAATGGCTTTAAGGATTCATTTGAATAAAACAAGAAACAATACAGGTTCAAGGTCTAATGCCAACTAATTTAACCTGTTGATAAAAATACGTTTAAATTTTCAAATGGTGTTGTTTATAAATACTACAGTTTAAACCTTAGTGCCATCTGGAAACTGTACTCCATATATATTTTTGATAAAACCAAAATTAAATTTACCTGGTATATCCAGATTAAAAATGAGATTTTTGAAGACTGAATTTTCCAGATGACTAATAACATTCTTTACTTTGCATCATAGTCACAGGAGGAGCTATTGAGTACAGATGGCATTTAAATATATTCAATTCTACAAAATTTAAAAAGAGGAAATTTAAAAATAGGCAAAAAGTTGTGAAGAACTAAGGCAATCGTCTAGGCAGAAAAATCCCAATTTCTTACTTTCATCTGAAACACATAGAGAGCCCAGTCTCCTACTTTTGCACTAGACCTTACTATGATTGAGATTTTATGGGGGTTTTTAATTGAGGTACTTTTTTTTTTTCAATTCTAGTTACTTCTTACATATAAAAAATACTTTATTCCTACATTAACCAGTTATTTTAAGACTTATTTAAGAAGAATAGTACATGTGAATTTAGTGCCATAAAAGAATTTTGCTAAATGAACAAATACCAACATTCAGATAATACTTTGAATTTTCATACTTTGCAAATATCATCAGATCCTCATGTAGCCAGTTGTCACCAATACTTTTTTTCTCAATTTCATGTCACATTAATATCTTACAACTATTCAGCATTCTAAACTTTGTCAAGCATTTTCAAATATATCTTTTTGGTAAGGAAGCCAGCAAGATACACGTTAAAGTTCCATTTGATAGATGAGGAACTAAATGCGTAGAGATAAAATAACTTGCGCAAAGAGTGATAGCCAGTAAATAAATGGTCGAGCTCAGATGTGATCTCAATTTCTGAATATCAGTTGAGCAATTTTTCTACTCAACAATTCTTCCTCTCTTTATAAAAGGCAAATATTCTTTTCTCAATCTATGCCCACCAAAGTATAAAAAAGGGATGAAAATGAGGAAGTAGGTACATTATATTTCTCATTAGAGCCAACCTCATTTCAGTGTCGGCACCAGGCTAACAGGACAGTTTTTATTTTGTGCCTAACTAAACAGGCTTCTTTTATAACCATGGCTAAAGTCCAAGAAATATAATAAAGCCAAAGATTCCAAGCAGAAAAGGATAACAATTATTAAATTTATTAATTGGGACTTTGTTTATACTTCTCCACTCATTTTAATAATTGTTTTGATTTGAATAACTTCCACCTCCTTGGACTCTCAGTGTTAGATAATACAAGGCCATGTATTTGACTTGCACGAAATGTGTGTAAATTTCACAATATTTCACTTCCAAAAGAATATGTGCTTGATTTCTACTATGACAGTGATTGCTAGGTGAAAGTGTAGCATTTCATCAATATTAAAGATAACTGATACTTAGAACTGCAAATACAGTCTCAATTATTTTGTAAACTCCTCTTTCATTTGATCTTGGTACATAGTTTTACATTTTGAGAAACTGAGCTTTAGAAATCTGGAATATTTAATATCTAATAAGTATACAGCAAACCTATTTACTTCATCAACGTTGATGGTATCCGGACTTTAAAAATGTGTCCTGGCATCTAGATACACAGTATATTCCAGCAAGGCCTATACCACTCAAAGATTAACTAGCTAAGGTCTAAGGTTTGTGAAACAGAAAAACTATATGGTGTTGAGGTAGGGGTGGGGGCAGGGAGGACAGTGAGAGGTAGAGAGGTACAGGGCAGGAAGGGGCAGGAAATGACTGATTAAGATTCTTGAAATTGTAAAAGAAAAGCCCAACCTTTAACTGAGGTAAGGCAGTTTATTAATAGTGACAAAAAGATTAAGAGGAAATATAATGTAATCACTTTAGTTAGAAGATATAGTATTTTTTAGCTATTTCTATGGTTATAGTTGCAAAAAACTGTCATGATTGAGAAACAAGCTTTGTCCTAAGTTTTAAAGTTTACTTAAATTGAATTAAATGAAACAAATTGCTTTCTTACATATATTTGCCAGAGGAAATGAAAGGAAAGGAATTAATATTTACTGAAAGCATTTGTGTCAAGAACTGTGCTAGGTGCTTTGTGTAATTGGATATGCCTTGTCACTGAGTTCTCAAAACAATCAGAAGAAATAGGTAATATGGTATTTTAAGACACAGAAATCAACCTTCAGAAATTCACAGGTCTGGTAAGCGGCAGAATGAATGTTTAAACTAAATCTGTTTGACTATAAATCCTACATTCTTTAGTATCCTCAGCAGTGAATGATAAATAAAGTAGAAGCTCAAATTGTTTATTCAAGATCTCAAGAATAGTCTATAAATTTAAAAATTCCAGTTGAAAAATATTACATAAAATTCTACATAGGTGGTTTGGCTACATATGCAATACTTGAATAGAAGAAAAACTAAATATAATTGCATTGAGCCTAATAAATCAAAATCTTCCCACTTAAAGATTTATGGGGAGTGATTTTTTTACTTTAAAAGTTGAAGGTGTATTTTAAATAAGCACTTTTTAAGCAGAAAAATTAATTTAAAATCTTAAAATACAAAACTGATTTCTTTATTATGAAAAAGTTCATAATCTTTGCCTATGACACAGCAATGATGATATGATACTATGTTAGTTATCATAACAGACATTCCAATGAAAACCCATAGCTAAAGATGAATTCATTTCTGTTCCACCTTGAAGACTTCTCAGTTGTCATTACATTAATACAAATAATAACCATTAAGCAATATTTTCATTGACGTTAGTACCTCCTTACATGCATCTATCTAAATAAACATATTGATAGCAAGGAATACAGCTTCTTCAATTAAAGTGAAAAAAAATGCTAATTCATTCAATTAATGCGATCAGTCCAGTTTATTAGTACTTACTAGAGAGAAAATGCTGAGAGGATGGTCCAAAATCTCTGTGGGCTTCCTGAAGCTGTTTAAGGCGATCATCCACAGAAACCTGTACACATGCACATGTGAGACAGAGGAAATAATTTAATTCTGAAACAATAACTTTAATAATATCTTTGCTTTAAAGACTATAATAAATGATGCTATTGCCCAGGATATGATTGTTTATATAGGCTCCTTCTCTGTCTCTGGTATCAGAGTAATGGTAAAAAAAAAAAAAAAAAAAAAAAAAAAAAGACTCCTGGCCTCAAATAAGAGTAAACAGAGTCAGGCACTCTTCTAAGCAATTTATAGAAATTAACGCTTTAGTCTTCATAATAACTGTAAAAGTTATTTTTATCATCGTCTTACAGATTAAGAAACTAAAACACAAAGAGGTACCCAAGGACATAAAGCTAGTGAGTGGCAACACTCCTGTTTGTATTTTGGTCATACAGTGCCAGAATCTGTGCCCTAACTGTTACTCTGCATTGCCTCTAAGGCAGTACATTATCTCTAAAGCCTCTAAAGTCAAAATGTGGTCATGGAATTAGTGACTACTCATCTCTCTTTTGTAAGGAAGATGGTACAAAGTGTTATAGGGAGCAAATGAACAAGAAGCCTAGGAAACTAGATAGTTAGATAATAGATATATATATATATATGGTGAGAGAGAGAGAGAGAAATAGACAGTACATAGATAGTGGATAGTTAGAAGGATAGAGTGAGGTGGTAGAAGATAAACAGAAAATGAAAAGACATGTGAGTATGCAACATCTTATTTTCCTCCAAATTTATATCTGATCATCTCTACTTGGGGTTGAGACATATATTTAAGTTTGTACAGGCATATTAATGTACTCTCCATATTTTTTCATATACATTTTTGGGTTTGGTTTTGTTTTGTTTGTAAAGACAGAGTCTCACTATGTTGCCCAGGCTGGAGTTCAGTGGCATGATTATGGCTCACTGTAGCCTCGAGTTCGTGGGCTCAAGCAATCCTCCCACCTTAGCCTCCCAGGTAGCTGGGACTACACGCATGTGCAATCACACTGGGTTAAGTTTTTTTTTTTTTTGGTAGAGACAAGGTCTCACTATGCTGCCCAGGTTGGATACTCTACATCTTTTATCCACATCTTTCTTTTTGTTTTATTTTTAGAGACACGGTCTCACTCTGTTGCTCAGGCTGGAGTGCAGTGGCACAAACATAGCTCCCTGTAACCTTGAACTCCTAGCCTCAAGTGGGCCTCCCACTTCAGTCTCTCAAGCAGTTAAGACTACAGGCGCACACTACCACACCCAGCTAATTTTTTCAATTTTTATTTTGTAGAGACAGGCTTTTCCTGCGTTGCACAGGCTGGTCTCAAACTTCTGACCTCAAGCGACCCTCTCACCTCAGCCTCACAAAATGTTGGGATGACAGGCATGAGCCACCATGCCCAGCCTTTGTAAAATACACATTCTATAGTTAGTTATCTGCATTATGAAAATGTAAAGGGTTACTAAACTGAGAAACTAAATGCAAATCAATAACAACTGCACACAGCCTACTGACATTTCCATTTCCTTTTCCTAGCCTTGGTCATGTAATGCTAGTTATTGTTCCACTTAAAAGGACAACCTCATTTGCAGCTGTCCTTAAATGAAACTGTGTATGTCTGGTTCCCTGGACAGCACTAGTTCCTCCTGGTTAGCTATTTAAATTGCATTAGTATGCACTTTGTTCATTAAGGCCTAAAAGCATTCAAATGCCACACTTTATGAGTAAAGAAAATATTACTCCTGTAATTCAACAGTGTTGCCCATCAGCATAGATTTTTCTCTTCTTATCCAACCAGCAACTAACATCTGAGCGCTAGAGGTTACCAGGATCATAGATAAGGATGACAGAATACATATCTTCTTTCAAGTATAACATATTCCCTGACTTCTAATTGGAATGGTGATAACAGAAATAGAATGGTAAGTAAGTCAAGATGGATCATAAGAATCATCACATGAAGATAATGAATTAGAGAAACAAAGCAGAAGAAAAAAAAAGAATAAAGAGCAAATATTTCTGTGTTCCACCCACTAGAAAAACATGTATACATTTAACAGATTTTGCTTTACTAATCCTAGGTTATTAACACTCTTTTCAAAGACTGAGATTGTAAAATATTATACACTAATTTCTTCTTCAATTTCATTAAGAAAATATGAACGATTGAGTGCTTGGATATTTGAATTAATTCAGCAAATCTATTATATGATAAAATATTATCTCTCTCAAATGTTTGTATGCGCTATATCAAAACTGCATATTTAAATAAGGTCTGGAGTCATTAAACCAACTGCATTCGCTGAAATCTGAGAACTAAAGGTAAACACCACTGGTATAAATATGCTATCTTGAAAAAAATAAGAGAGATATTTAAATAGCAACCAGTTAGAAGAAAAACAATAGAGACTTTCCTAATTTTTCAAAATGAAACAAAAAAATACATGACGAAAGTAAGAAAAATGACTCCTTTATGAGCCATTATGTGAAAAATGTTTCTGTGACCTAACACAGGTTTCAATTACTGTGATTTATTTAACCTTTTGCAATTTTCCACAAATATCATATGAATAGTACACCAAAAAATTGAATTAAACTCTATAAATAAAGAGGCCTTTAGGTTCAAGATATTGAAAGACAAATACCTGATGTCATCACATGCTAAATTCATTATCAAATACCATCAATAAAGAAAGAGAAAACGGTGAGTAGTAGAATAGTGAGGTAGGGTTTAAAGGCCACCCAAGGTGTAAGCCTGCATTACGAAAGGGAATAAGCTGACACCTGTAACAGTTTCCATCGCATATTAAGGTCATCTAGCTGGCGAGACATCTTTAGAGAGGGATGCAGGTCAAGTGGAGACAGCTGACTGGATAAATCATTCACTGTTTTAACTTTTAAGTTGATTGGCGCAATTTCTTCTCTAAATGCCTAGAAGAAAAGAACCAAAAATATATTATTGGAAAAGAATATAACAAAAGCTGGTACAGCTGATCCTTGAATAACTTAGATCTGAACTGCATGGGTCCACGTATGCACAGATTTTTCTCAACCAAACTGCCTGGGTCCACTTATGCACAGAGATTTTCAATCAAACATATGGAAAATACAGTATTTGCAGGATGTGAGACTCACGTATATATGGAGAGCTGACTTTTCGTACATGCAGGTTCCATGGGGAAATGTGGGACTTGAAGTATGCATGAATTTTGGTATATGTGGGGTCCTGGAACTCTACTTCCAAATAAATGGCAAGGCCATCTCAGAGGAAATCAACTACAGTTGCCCACTCAACAACAGCTGACTTAATTCAGGTCTTCGGTAACTTGGATGAAGAACCAAAAAGTCACTGTTTATTACCCAAAGAATGTAAATAAGTGTGTGAAGAGAAAAATAATTCAAACTTATTTAAATGATTATGTATTTCCTTTCATGCTTTTTATTATATGCAGTTTACTCTGGAAAATGTTTGCCATTATTTTCTACTTTACTGATATCTAATGTTGATTCTATCTTTAGTTTGTATTCATATTTTCTTTTTATTCTGTTTTAACATAGCTACCTTAATATTTTTTCACCAAATCCAACAACTTGATTTTAACATGTTTCCACTTAAAATTAAGTTAGAAAGTGGCCAGCAGAAACAACATTCCTAACCATGAAACCAATGCCTATTACAGACTCAAGAGGTAAGATCTATCCCTGTCCAAATCATTTATAATCATTCTGTGGTTAGGCCTTGGGCAGGAAGAGTGGAGTCTACAGGAAAAAAGGTAAATGAGTCTTAGAATTGACAAATGCCACCTCTGAGCAAGGTCTAGAATCATCAAAACAACTCACTAAGAACACTCAGAAATTGTAATTATGAGCATCCATATTCTTGATGTCCCCAATGAAGAATGGAAGCTGCTTGGGAACAGACGCTCACTATTCAGTACAGGACATGCAATCCAAAAGAGACAGAATTAATTTCTATTGACAAAGGCCCACAAAATTATATTTGAGCAATACTTAAGCTAAAACAGAATGGAGAACAGAACTGGGATACTAAAGGAAAACAGTTTAAGTTTAAATTGGCCGCAAAATTATAGTTAATAATGTTCCAAACTTAAATTAGAAGTAGTAGGGATGGGGGTAGGGGGTGGGATAGCATTAGGAGATATACCTAATGTAAATGATGAGTTAATGGGTGCAGCACACCAACATGGCACATGTATACATATGTAACAAACCGGCACATTGTGCACATGTACCCTAGAACTTAAAGTATATATAAAAAAAGTAGTAGGTGTTGTAAACATCCCATTAGCTTTGGCCCTCAGGTTTCATCATTTCTACATTGTCCACTCTTTAAGTAGGGAGGCTCTTTAAGAGACTAGAGTCAGCGTAAGAACTATGAATGTTGGAACTTTGAAGTCAACATGTGTACCAACATTTCAAAGACAGGGTAGAAGAAGGGAAGCATACAAATTCATGGGAATTGCTGCAATATGGAAGGAGAAGAAGAGCTGAGGTAGTTTTTCTCCATTGCTGTAGATTTGGCATTTTAATAGATGACAGAATGTGCACACACAAGCCAACACACAAATACAATTAAATAAGAAGAGCAGTTGTATGGTAACAGAGACATTATAAGTGTAAAAAAAATCACAATTAATATAGAAGCACAGGGAAGGAGGAGGTGTGGGTTAGGGTGGGCAAAGGGAATGTTTCACTCTGGACTTTGAAAAGGCCGGGGTCCCTCAGCTTCAATTTGAGAACAATTACAGAATTCAAATCCTTCAAGGTTTCTTCAGTCATGATTTTAACTGTATGCATTAATATTCTCTCCATGGGTAGGTACCTTGGAGGACTCAAGAACTGTAATTAGCTTTTAAAATCAACATCTTTTTATTTTTTATCTATTAAAGATTAAAAATGAAATGCTAGAAAATGTTTTGAGATGCATATAATTTCAAATAATAGCCTATTTTATTTCAAAAGATAGTAAATTTTAAAACAATAGAATATAACTTCAAGACAGGCTTTAAAAATCTTTTGGAACAAAAAAGAAATTTAAATTTTTCCTCTCCAAAAATAATGTTTCTCTATATAAGCCACAGGTTATAACATTTTAAAAGCTTTGACAAACAAGGTCTTTGGTTTTCGTTTTTCATTTTATGGTCAGGTGTTATATGGCAATGAGGAGTCTTTGTATCAAGAAAGTTTATCTTTTGTTTTTGAAGAGCTTCCAAATTAAGGGGCTTGAGATAAAGCAAGTTTTAAAATGGTTTCAGAACTGCTGTGTGTTCTAGTATAAAGAACCAATTTATCATGTTATGACTGCACTTTCCTATAACAGAATAAGAGACTATGTGGCCTTCCTTGCCATAAAAACAGAACATCTGCTAGTATCAAAGGTGCTAACTGGCAGTCTGTTGGCAGGTGTGACTCCTAAGCCCTTCTCCTGCCAGAAGGTGTGTACTCTGTAAGTAAGAATGATTAACGATAATTTCAGGGAGTTGACATAATCTGATTATCCCCAAGGATTTTGTTTTCCAGTTGCTTTGACATATTTAATAATATTTAGCAAAATTCAGTACTTATTTTTATCTGACTACACTGTCAATGAGATTTGGTGTACACTTTAAATCATCTCTTATATCTCTTATTATCTAAATTTTATTAACTTTTTTTCTGAAGCTGTTCTAGAATATGGAGACCAAAGGGGAGGTAACCATAGGTCTAACATCCATAGCTTTGGTCAATTCCTGACTACAAACAGAATTTATAGCTAAACTAATTCTTCATTAATATACAAAAAGATGCAATTTATAGATGAGAGTTCCCAGTAAAAGAGTGTTCTTTTGATTAAATTTCTATCTCCAACCACCAATTTACAAGAGATATAGAGTAGAGAGGAACCTGGAGACTATACCATATGGACACAACTCTGCAAAATCCAGGCTCTGGGAATCAATACAAAACAAACAATGCAGTGTCTTTAACAAATAAACTGAAAAGAAAAGAAAAAAGGAAGAGAGGGGAAATCTGGAGATTAAAAATATTTTTAAAAAATAGGGAAACCTAATCTATATTTTCTAGAGATGCAGAGTTGGATAAAAAATAAAAATAAATGTAAATTATCATAAAAGTTGCATTAGTTGTTATTTCGGGGCAGGAGGTTCCAATGGTGAGGGTCATATGGAAGGCATCTGTCCTGACTCCTGATGGGTGAGGCTGCAGCAGTGTTGGCTTTGTAACAATCCCTTATCACAATTTATATGTGCGGCTCTCTTCATTTATGTTATATTTAACAAGAAAACATTTCTTAAAAATCTTTCAAAGACAATGATGCTGACCATGATTTTTTCAATGTGATCCTGCAGCGAGTCAATGAGTAAGTCTCCCACGGGCTTCCAGCCATTGCGCACGGACTCTGCCTCCTTCATGTCAGCGTCCAGGTCGTCCATAGCTCCCTGCAGGTCTCTGAGTTTCTCCAATGCCTTGTCCACTTGCTTTTGCCAATTGCTAGTTACAGCATTTAGACTTTCCCATTTTTCTTTGACTTCAGAAGACTGTTTGCGCATGGCTTTGGCAATCTTTTGGGCTTTCTCCTCAGGAGTCAATTCTGTGATTAAAAAAAAGAAAAAGAATAATTTGGATGTCTGATTGTATATTCTTAATAGCCAAGCGTGAGTGTTACCATAGCTACTGAGGTATACAGAGAAAAAGTAAGAAAAAATTAATCTAGGATAAAAATTGTCCAGGTTAAGAAAAAAATTCTCCATACTTCATCCATGAATTCTCTACTACACCTAATCATACACTCAAAAGGAGAATAAAATAGTTACTGAGATTAGTAAATTGACCTGATTTTTGAATTTTAACGTATTTGTAAAGCCACTGAAATCTAAGAAG
The DNA here is from genome assembly GCF_049350105.2 of Macaca mulatta. Taxonomy (NCBI): domain Eukaryota; kingdom Metazoa; phylum Chordata; class Mammalia; order Primates; family Cercopithecidae; genus Macaca; species Macaca mulatta. The sequence goes on along the minus strand of NC_133409.1, from coordinate 50,010,580 downwards.
ATAACACAAGAAATAAACCAATTTTTCTTTATCATAAATTTAGTTACACAAAATCCAAAGACACTTTTTCATTTTAGTATTCTCAAGATAAATGGTAAGTATAATTAATGAAGAATGACTATAAATTATAAGCAAAAACTCTCAGAAAATAAGATTAATTTATTTTGTTTCTAAAAATAAATAACTGAAGACAAATAACGTACCTTAGATAGTGGTCATCTCTAAGGCTGCTTGGCAGTTTCTTTTTAATAAAGGGCATCATCTGCAGCCCACAAACATTTTAGCAGGAAGATAGCAAGATTTCAAGGACCACCCTAAGTATGTAACAGAACAAGGGGGCTTCCACAATGCCTGAAATAAACTTTTTTCAGATAAAAATAGCAGGCATAACACATGGACAGGCCACAGGATGTGGGCTGGAACCGTCCAGAGGAGAAGCAAAGGATACAGACAGAAATCAAAGTCAAGTTCAAAGCCAAGGGTCAGAAATATAAGAGATGGGGAGCTGGTAAAGCAAGGGCAGAGAAACGCGGTCAACACTGAGGGGAAATTCTCAAGACAGCTTAGAAAGGTCTCCAGCACAGTTCCACACTCCTGGGACTTCACTATCTTCTACACCTTAAAATACCTCCTTTCCTATCTAGCTGGTCTGATGGTGGTATCTAACCGTCCGCTGCAAATAAAGAGGCAGTGCAATCGACATAAACTGTACATTAATTTGAGACAGAAAACACATTCTTCTTTGTGATAACATCTCATCTTTCAGTACACAGCACATTAGCAATTTCCACTTCACCTCAAAATGTTCCATATCACTTGGAAAATGATCATCATAAGATGAACTTCATCATAAAATGCACAGAAGCGAGCTCTCCTAAACCGTAACTTTCATCCTCAGTCTAAATAGTTCTGCCTGACTTTATTTAAATATTATATAAAAGCCAAGTCAAGGGTGGTGGAACACATATGTTTGTCTCTCTAAATTTCCAAAAAAGTCTAGACATTGATATTTAGCAACCACAGAACCACGAGTTGTGCCGCTTAAGTGGTGGAAGTCTACAGGGAAACTTCAAAAATCTCTTGGCAGCTGAATTGAAGGAAAGAAGAGAAAACATCACAATCGATAGATAGGCTGAACATACCAGTACAAGATAAATAAAGAAAATAAGTGAATTAGAGGCCAGGTGTGGTGACTCATGCCTGTAATCCCAGCACTTTGGGAGGCTGAGGTTGGTGGATCACCTGAGGCCAGGAGTTGACCAGCCTGGCCAACATGACGAAATCCCGTCTCTACTAAAAATATAAAAATTAGCCAGGCATGGTGGTGGGTGCCTGTAATCCCAGCTACTCAGGAGGCTGGGCCAGGAGAATTGCTTGAATCCAGGAGATGGAGGTTGCAGTGAGTGGACACAGTGCCATTGCACTCCAGCCTGGGTGACAGAGTTGAGACTCTGTCTCAAAAAAAATAAAAAAAATAAAAAATAAAAAAATAAGTGAATTAGAGAAACAGGTTCAAGTAACCATCAAGGAGCCCAGAGAAAAGCCCTAAAACATGCAACATGTCAGGATTGCAAAGGCTTCTGAGAAGGAAACTCTCTGAAGGCCGGTGTATCATTAGAAAGGCAAACTTTATTTAAATCTTTATACCTGCAAGATATCTAGGCCAAGCACAGTGGCTCACACCTGTAATCCCTGAACTTTGGCAGGAGGTCAAGGCGGGTGGATTACCTGAGGTCAGGAGTTTGAGACCAGCCTGGCCAACATGATGGAAACCCCGTCTCTATTAAAAATAAAAATAAATTAGCTGGGTATGGTGGCGCACGCCTGTAGTCCCAGCTACTCAGGAGGCTGAGGCAGGAGAATCGCTTGACCCTGGGAGGCAGAGGTTGCAATGAGCTGATATTGTGCCACTGTACTCCAGCCTGGGCAACAAGAGCAAAACTCCATCTCAGAAAAAAAAAAAAGATATCTAAAAAATGATATATAATACTTACATTGCATACATTTTATATAAATATAAAATGCTATACCTAAGATGAAAAAAATCATTCTTAGTCTCATGAGGTGGTAACTTTTATGATTAAACACCTGTGTTTGTTAATAAGTTACTTGGGCTTTTTCAAAAATATATCTTAAGCATGGACTACTGTAAAAAAAAAATACTCATTTCAGAACGGACAACTTAATTATGGTAATTTTCCTCAGATAAAGTAAAAACTCATTCTGTCAGACATTAAATAACCTGGCACAGGGAGGCCCATGGGTTCTTTGTCTTGTGAGAAAACATCATCTACTGCCTCTGACATTTTTGTCTTTCCTTAATGTAAAAATCTATTGATTGAGCAGTCCTTGTGCAGTATTTCTTACATAATCCCCACTCAAGTAGCTACTCAGAAGAAAAGAAAAGTTCTATGTTCAATCACCATCTGTCTGCCAGAAAGGAAACATTAACGAATCACTTTTGAGTCAAAATAAGAGATTCCCAATGCAGCAACAATCTCAGCTGAATGCATACTTTAAGCCAAGCACAGAGCAAAGTAAAAAACAAAACAAAAACGTTCTAGAAGTCTGTGAGACACATAAGAAGAAGCAACATGTGAAATATGAAGGTATGACTATTTAGGGTAAAATAAATACATAAATAAATAAATAAATAAATAAATAAATTCAAACATCCAAAAAGCAGAAAAAAAATGAAAAAAAAAGAGGAAATGATTGCATTCTTAAAAAAATAAAGTCCTCTCATTTGAAAATCATAGGACAAATGCTACTTGAGAATTTCTGAATAAGTATTCTGTGGTAAATGCTAAAGCCCACCTACACGAGTAGAGAATCTTCTCCACCAGTGAAGAACCCTGGTGTCATATTAGAAACGACCCTCACAGTGAGGGATTGAGTGAGTTTTTAAGGCTAATAATCCAGGGGCCCTCCCCCAAAAGATAATGATTTGGTCAGCGTAAGGTCTGCCATGGATAGATACCAAAGCTCCCCAGGTGGTTCTAACAGGTTGTCAGGATGGAATGCAGCTAGCCTATTGGCACGTAAATTGATTTCTCTGGACCATGTAGCTGAAGCTCATTGGACATTTTCACTCCATTGGGTTCCTGGGTCAACCCCACACAGAGCACAGTCCCTAAATACTGGAGGCCAGAGAGCAAATGAAGCACAGTGATAAGAGGGTAATCTAATTTGCATTGAGAAAGGTGTAATAGAGGCTAATGCTAGAGACAGAGGAAACAGCAGGAGAAAACCAAATAAATTTGCTAGCAATTCTGAGACCAGAAGACTTTTTTTTCCTATGTCACTTTCCTACTCTCTAAAGTGTGTGTGTGTGTGTGTGTATGTGTGTGTGTGTGTGTGTGTGTGTGTGTGTGTGTACCCTGTCACTCTCCATTCTCCTCCCTTCAGGTCTTCCCATTGAACTGGCCAAAATTTGAGGGTAGAATTATATTTTAATTTTTATTACATACATATACCCTCAGCTACGTAGAAGAAAATATATATATTTATGTATAATATACATAAGTAAAATTATGTATATATTATATATAATTATATATATATATATATACACACACACACACCATTTTTCTTTAGTCAGGGTCTTGCTCTGTTGCCCCAGTTGAAGTGCAGTAGCATGAGCATGGCTCACAGCATCAAACTCCTTGGATCAAGTGATCTTCCCACCTCGGCTTTCTGAGTAGCTGGGATCACAGTTACGTGCCACAGTGGCCAGCTAATTTTTTTTTTTTTTTAGGGATGAGGTCTCACTATGTTACCCAGGCTGGTCTCAAACTTCTGGCCTCATGTGATCCTCCCACCTCAGTCTCCAAAAAGGTCTACGATTACAGGCATAAGCCACTGCACCTGGCCTCTTACTTAAACTTTTATATTTATTATATATTTATACAATATGAACATTATAGTTATTTTATATTCATATTTTATAATTTTAAACGTCAATTTATTTATTGCATTACAAATCTATTTAAGGGAGCACAGATAATTATCTTTTAGAAAGAAGAAGCAGGAAGAAGACAAAGGAAGAGAGGAAAAAGGAAAGATTAATCCTGATGTTTTCTGTCATCCAACTACCTTTACTTCTTCAAATATGCAAATTAGTGGCACAGCATTTATGCCACACTCTCCTTTATACCATGAGGAAAAAGACTATAATATACGTCACTAGAATGCAGGTGAAAAACCAAAGCTGGACCATGAACAGAGACTAGGATTTGGAATCAGTCCTGCTCCCATTTTGCCCATTGCTCCTAGGCCAGTTACTTGACCTGCCCAGCCCAGTTTTATCAAGTGCAAACCCTATTTTCTCATGCTAGAAAAATATTTCAAGAGTCTATTTTACCTCAATTCAATTATTTAAGAAGGTGTAGCCTCTGTACATCTCAAAGAAATCTTAATAGTAGAGGGGAAAAACAAACCTTCCTTTGAGTGCTCATGTAAAGCTATCTTTTAAATTTTAAAAATGAAACTATGTTTCTCCCATGAAATGATAGAAATTTATTAGAATTAGCCCATGTTATTGTTTAATAAACATTTCCCATATGTATTGTATTTTTTTTCTCAATTATGATATCAACATTTATAATCTCCATTGTGGCTTTTCTACTCTTAGGTTTTAAAGCCCAATGTCATGAATGTTTTCTTTCTTTTCATATTGATTTTACAGTAGCCAGTCTAGAGACTGGTGTGTCCTCAGTATATAATTGCTTAATTGAGTTGGACTGAATAGAATTTTTAGCGCTCCTTTTTATTGAGAACATTCAATTTTACACTTTTAAGTGGACATATTTTCACGTCATTTTTCTTCCTCTTTCTCACATCTGTGTAAAACACTTATAAAAAACTATCATGAAATAGAAGCATCAACCTTACAAAGTCATTTCAAGTATGGTAATTCCAAATACCGTATTTATACTATTTGCTTTTTTGCATGTATCTAAAATCATATTGTTTTATTCTACCAAAAGATGAAAAGGAAATATTAAAACAATCAAGCAAAGAAAACAATTCACAACTGGCATTTTTACTGCTGGACAATTTGATAGAAGAAAAGATTAGGAGATTGTATGCCAGTTCTAATACTAACTAGTTACATAATCCTAGATATATTCCTTGTCTCTTTCAACCTCAATTAATACATAGAAAACTACTGGCACATGTGTGGCACACAGTAGGCTCTTGAGGAAGGTTACTCTTCCATTCCTTTTTAATATTTTATAACTAGCTCTGGGAGGTTTAGATATCTGTAGAGATTTTCATGTAAGCAAACCAGGTTGATTAGCCAATAAGAACTCAAGGGGAAAGACTTGACTTGCTCTCTCTCAATCTCTCTCTCTCTTTAGCCCCCTCCTATTTCTCTCTCTCTTTTCTCATGACCAAAAGATGTTTCTGATGAAAATATTGGGAAATACATTATTTCCTAATTTTCTGATTAAGTGATTAAGATCCATTTAGTAACTCTGAAATGTTCAATCAGTGTTTGAGAGGGCCCTGACCATTTCCTACTCTGTACAATAACTGATGACAGCCACTCATTATGAGCCAGATTACAAGTACATCATCAAGTGCCATGGCTGATTACTGCTTCTAATTATGTCAATCTAATAAATTATAAGGATGAGAATAACAAGAGGCTACTCAGAGCAAATTCACCTGTTAATATGCAGCCTAAATCTTTCAATATGGATATGATAAAGACGGCATGGAGTCATCCATGCTGCCAGTGGACTTCTCAAATTCTTTTTTTTTAAAGAAAAAAGAACATAGATATATTTAGAGAACATCAAGACCTCAAAAGTAAATAGACTTAGGGACTACCTTCCACAAATATTAAATGCAAGTTATTAAGAGAGGGGACACAAATGGAGGGGAACTCAGAATACAAAACACACTGTGGAGGGAGCTACATGGCACCACTGACCTGAAGTCAATAGAGGCAGAATTGGAGTCTAAATATATTCAAGGTTTACTCTCCCTGTGAAATGGCCAAAGTAAGTAAGCCCAGCATTGAGTGGAGGAAGAAACAGGGCCCAACCACTAGACAGACACAACTCCAAGGAAAGAAGCAGGAAGATCAAAGAGTCCCTGGAACAGACAATCACAGCCTCACTAAGCAACCTGAGATCTTTCCATTTTCTTCATTCAGGAATAATCCCTGAATTTTCTCCAAGTAGTGGCAGTTTTGCGATTTATTCAAATTAATTCATTTGGGCTGGACATCAACAGATGGGTCACTGGGGGCAGGCGGGTGGCAACAAAAGGAAAAAGGAAAAGCTGAGAATGTTTCAGAAGGAAAAAAACATCTGTTTTGCCCACTACTGTATCCCGAGTATCTAGAACACTCCCTTGCAAATGGTAGGCACTCAAAACGTACTTGTTAAATGCACAAATCAATCTCTGTACAATATCTTTAACTAGAAAAAGAAAATAAAAAAGAAAATTTTCCCCTTTCTCCTTCAAGAATCAAAGGACAGGAGATTTAGATTCAAAGTCTTTTATTTCTTGCCACACAACTGCCCATCTCTCCCAAGGCTGCTTGCCAGCTAAACACAGCCCCTAGTGATTGATCGAGCTACAAAGAAGTTTGGAGCTTTCTATCCATGCTCTGCCATTCTAATAAGTTAAATATGGCTTATGTTTATGTACTGCCAAAATAAGTGATGAGCTTAATTGAAGAGGAGAGTTGATGCCTTTGCTAGGATTATACTTCTTAAAAAATGACAAAACCTCCAATTCTTGGAAGATTCCAGCTTTCTACTAAGAACAACAACAATCACAAAAAATAAGTATATTATACCACACTAAAAGAGCCTTGTATCCTCCTGTCCTTTATGTTTAAATCAGAAAGTAATGTCCCAGATGCTGATTATAATAAAATATACACGTGTAAACTATTGCCATCTTTTTATGAGGCAAATGTGATTTATGAATGGCTGTAACACTGATTAGAGAACATAACAGATGGTAAACAATTAATTGAAAATGCTATGTCCACCAAACAAACCTTTATCATATAATTCTTCATGAAAACTGTTGTTTATTTAAATGAGATTTTATTGCTACCTTTATCATATAATTCTTCATGAGGACTGTTGTTTATTTAAATGAGATTTTATTACTACGGTAGGAGTTAGCATGAAAAACATTTTCCAAATTTTTACCCAATCGATGGGCTTACTCAGCTGGCTCGTTATGTTTTAGAAAAGTTGAAGACTAGACGCATTATATTCATACAGATATTATAGAACTTTAATTTGTGAAAAATCACATTACTCCTCTGTAGTTAAGAACACTGGAAAAGAAAGTAACATTATATTTTTCTGTGCTTTTTCATGCATTACAACTTTATGAATCTAAATTGGACTTGAGAAGCTAACGAAATTATTGTCGTCGTCTATAGGCCTGAAAGCAATTACTTAAACTTCAAGTTTTTATATGAAAATTAAAAAGACAAAGTCTAATATTGCCTAGACACCTTCTCCCTCGGTGTTACGAAATCAGTGAACTGTTTATGATTCCATTATGCAGTGTGGTATTTCAGTGAAGAAAGAGAAACAGTAAAGAAAAAAGCAAAGAGTTATAAACATGTTCAATTACTGTGTGAATTATTTTAAAATCGAAGAATATAGAAAATAAAATGTTGTTTCTACTGAATATCTACAAATATTAACTATTATTGAAGTAGTTTAAGATAGTACACTATGGCAGTTTTAAGAGCATCAAGTTTTGTGACATAAGCCTTAGTTCATATTTTGGCTCTGTCACATAGAAGACAGTATGCCTCTAAGCCTCTCAGACTCTCAGTTTCCTCATCTGTAGAATGGGTGGTAAGTATTCACCCTCAAGAAGTTATTATGAGAATGCAATTACACAAGGCAGGTAAGTTTCCTGGCACAGTGTGTGGCACATGGTCAGCACCTGTGAAATGCTGGCTTGTTGGGAATGTCTGCATTTACCACCATTTTTCACTTTCCCCTTCTTTTATGGGATTGGATACTTCCTCCATTTAGCATGATATTATGAAGAGGGTGGATTGGCAGACCCTGAGTCCCATGTTACTCAAGCCAAGTCAACCAGAGCCCTCTCCTGGAATATTCTGGATCTAAAGAAGGGTGAGCCCTTCCTGGTATGAGGTTGTGAGCTATACGGTTATAGGAAAGCTAAGAAAATCAAAACCTGTACAGAGAAGCAGAAAGGAAGACATGGAGAAAAGCCTTCTGGGTGGTATTCCAGTCCCTGTGGTCAGCTACGTCTCTGCCGTGGTTCGGTTATGGAGGCCGATGCCTTCCCCTTCATGCCTACACTTAGGGAAACTGTGTGCCTGTCATTTACAATGAGTGAGGCTCCAATTAATAAAGTTGTTCTAAGGAAAACAAAAGCCCCGGGAGAAAACACCCATTAGTTCTACTAGCCCAATTACTTGTATTAACTAATGTGTAATTTGTACTCATTTTATTACATACAAGAAAATAATGTTATAACCTTAAGTTATACGGAGAATATAAAAGTAACTTCTACTAAACTATATAAATTTCAAATCTTCACTCATTTAATAACTATGAAATTGTATTTGCCTAAGTTTGCTAATACTGGCATAAAGTGGACTGACATAATAGACTGAATATGTCACTTATCAATTCTTTGTTAGATCACAAAATATGTGAGATTTTACAGAGAAGAAAAATACTCTTAATACTTGGTTTTCTAAAATATCAGGAAATATTTAAAAATTAAACAGTATACCCCGAGTTAAATATTAAATACTACTAAATATACATAGCCATCTGTCAAAGGACCAAAGAGGAAAACTTTAACCCGTATGTACTTTTTATCTGAAAAATCATTATTAACTATTCATCACATATACATTCATACACAACTATATAAAGTTGTATATGCATATGCATATACACACATACACAACTATACCCACTATACTCACCTATACATGCACAAGTATACTAAATTAAGTAATAACTGGGTTTTTCTATGATTATTAATAAAATATTTAAATTAAGCAAAACTGATTGCTCCAGACTGAAATGGAAATGGCAGCTTAAATAAAATAGTAGTTGTAGTGACAGTAATGTTTTAACTGTAATAATTTTAAAGACGATTCCTGAGGAAACTGATGAACAAAATAATGCAATCTCTTTTTTAATCTAAAAATATCAAAAGCAGAGGACAGGTGTTTTCTCCATACATATGTATACAATGAATTGCGTAATTTTCTAAACACATTTAGAGGTGAAATAGCCTATAAAATTGTTAGCAGTTTTATTTAGTGATTGATAGCTTTAAATCATAAAATACGTTTGGTCGTGGGTGCCTGTGCATATGCATGCCTGCCTGCCTGCATCTGTATGTGGTATAGAGAGAGGAAGACCGACAGAAGGCACCAACTCCCCTGTGCATATCTGACTTTTAAACTGAACTGAAGGTAATGAACAGAAGAGAAGACACAAGTATTCCCTGATTCCCTCTGGAGGTCTGGGGGTAGGGGTGGGTGAAGGCTGTTGTCTTGCACAGCTTCATTGTGCAGCAGTGTGGTTCACACAGGAATTCTGATCTGGGACTGAGAACAGCCAGGGGAGGTTGGCAGCACAAGGGAGAGACCAGAAAACATGGATGCAAGGTTAAGAGGCTCTAGACATTGAGATCAAGGAGAAGTTAGGAAGTTAGGGGCTAGATGGCTGTCAGTGAACACAGACAGAGGAGATAGAATTGAAGGGATGAGTCAAAAGCCAGCCAAAATCCAGAGGTTAAGGAAGTCATTGTCATAGATGCTTAGGGATCTATTCTTGAATCTACCTTTCATTAGCTGGATGACTTTGGTCAGCACCATAATACCTTCTTGACCTTTGTGTTTTTATTTATTTTTTTAAATCATACTGTATGATCAGCTCAATTCATTGGGATAGACAGGAGAATGAATATAAAAGTGGCTTGAAAAGTACAAAGAACAATGCAAAGGATGAGAGACTGTTGTACTGTGATACTTTCTAACACATGCAAACTAGGGATTAAAATCAAATGAAAAACAGTTCAATTGCATTAAAAGGAAAAAGTATACATTGACATGATACAAATTAAATGAAATTAAGTATTTCCATATTGCTCAAACAAAAGTCAGGGACTACTGACAAAGTTGTGAACTTGGCAAAATTTCTACACGGATTCAGATAATTTTAGTTTGGCTAAAAATCATATTTACTTAGTAGCCATTTGTAAGCAGAAATTTGAGTAGTTGAGTTTTCCAAAGAGCTACATTTTACCCATTTAGCCCTATTTTTCTATGGTTACCATTTTGGAAGAAAATTTACTAAAATATAATATAAGTTCCTATGCCTTCTCTTAACTGATTTATATTCTGTCTTCAGAAATACGCACACCATAATCCACAGCTTCAGTTTTCTTTTACTGTTCCAAAGACTACCTGGTTTTGTTTCATTTTAGGATTCTTGCATATCTTTTTATCATTTCTTTCTCCTTATTGCTGTCAGACTGCTAGAGTCATTTCTCACCATTGATCTTTGTCCCTGTCCTGTCACTTCATTTTGCTACTTACCTATCACTCACCGGACATCAAGTTCATACCAGTGTCTACAGTAGAAGTTAATACCTCTGAGAAGTACTTCAGTGGCTTCTTTCCCATGATCTAAGAAAAGGATCTGCACTATGTTTTCCACACAATCTCTATCCTGGCTGCTCAGATCATTTTTTTATACTCTTTCAGATTCTGCATCAATGAGGGTAGTCACTAAAAAAAGAGGAAAGGGCTGAGCTTCAGACACAGACATTGGAAAACACAGTGAGAGAGACAACAGGGTGCCAGGGAATCATGGCAGAGAGCTCGGGAAGGGAAAGCGTCCAGGAAGACACAAAGCCCCAGCAGAGCCGGCAGGATGACTAGCAGCTGCGCGGGCCAATGAGGCAAGCGTTGGAAATCAGGTCAGAGGACCTACAGGCAGAAGACCGGGATGGGCAATGGGGCAAAGGCAAGGAAGACCACTACCTGCAGAACGTCGTGAGGAGCCTGGCTTCCAATGAACCTCAAGAGTGGAGTGAAGAGAGGCACGAGGTGGGGCTGGATGGAAAAGCTGAGGCCAAAATGCTGTGCAGTCTTCTGTGCCAGGTGGAGGAGCTCAGACCCCATGGCATGCACTACGGACAGTTTTTGTCCCCAGGAAACCTCATGACAGGTTTGTGCTTTAGGTTTATCATTTTAGGATTTATGTTAGTGGAGAAATGCCAATTAAGAATATATTGAAATAGGCCTGGCATAAGATTGGCATGGAGGAAACTAATGTGGAAAGGTCAATTAATAGTGATTTTTAAATACTTAAAAATACATACAACACTATAAGATAATTAATAATAGAAAAAAATTTTAAAGGAGTTGGAAGGAAAAAAGGCGTTGGAGATAAAAATCATGGAGGAAAGTGTTTTCTAGAATAGTTACTTAAAAGAAAAGAGGTGACTCCATCTTGGTATGTCTTTATAGCATGGTACACATCACATACTCACAAAATGCTTATTGAATAGAACCAAAAAAAATCACTTGATTTCTTCCAGATCTAATCTCTCCAACATTGAGTACTTCGGCATCAAACAGGATAACTAATGTTCAAATGCTTGCTGCTTCTAATAGCAGATGTGCATAAGTCATAGTAAACAACGAAACTATAAAAGCTATTATGGATAGTTTTCTTTGACTTATTTTTAACAACAGGTAAAATCAGCCAGTGTTATAGAAAATAATGTCAGGAAAGGAGGCAGTATGAACATTGCTAATAATAAACAAATAAACAAAAAAACTAACATAAAGTTAAATTGACATGACTTTTTTTTCTTGCCCCCCAAATGTAGTATTAAAAACATGAGGCTTAAAACATCCTGAATGTCGCAGTAAAATAAGAACTCAAAAGCCAGTATCTTTTTTTTTTTTTTTTTCTGTGTATCTTTCTAGACATTTTATTAGGGATTTGAAACATGAATGCCCAAATGTACAGACTTCCTCACCAACACTATGATCCATAACTAGAATGTTCATGAAACTTTTTAAAAATTATACAATATCGTTTTAACCCTTAAATGACTGACCACTGAGGAGAGTCTAGAATAATGTGGAGTTTTAGTGATGTAACAGTTTGTACTGCTTTAAAGTAGCTTTTTATAAACTTTGCAAAGTACTCGAGAAGCAAGGAGACAAGAAAAGCCGACTGAAGGTAGATTTTAAATTGGGTAAGATGAGACAAGTGAACTTCTTATTTTTTTCCCCAAGCTTAAAAAAACAAAACTGTAGTAGCACCTTCTTTCTTGTTGTATGAAGTTACAGTGTTCTGCCTGACTTTCCAGGTCCTCTGTAGTCTGAACTGTTCAGCACATACAAGCATCTCATCCCCATCTGCCGTACAGGCAACCAGGCCAGGCTGTCTACTAACTCCCCAAAATACAGCTGCATTTTCCTTATGGCTGAGCTGTTCTGCTAAGGATCCTGTCCCCCAGTATGGCCATCCATCTTTCTCGAACTTAATCACTTCCTACCTGTCCATACGCCTAAGACTAGCTCAGAAATCAACCTCTCCACTCTGACCCTCGGAGTCCTTCTCTCCTGGAATGCCCACATCACTTAGAATCCTCAGGACACAACTGAGTGCATGAGTATGGACACTTTTACATGGCTTGCCTTCTCACCCTCTGTGCTAGTTTTGATCTCCCACTAAATTGAAACCTCAGGAACATGTCTTATACTTCTTTATCCATCTTGGACAGTACTCAGCTTATGTATGTATTCATTCAAACACTATGTAATAAGCACCTACCATGTTCCAGATAATATTCTAAATATTACAAAACACAGCAGTGGAAAGAAAAAATAACCCTCTGTCTTCATGGAGCTTACACCTGCAGGAAGTGGAATGAAAGGGACCATAATAAGAGACCAGGTCAGAAACGTAACATGGCATCCCCTGGCATAGAGTCTGTGAGCCATTATAAGAATCTGACTTCTCTGAGTCACATGATATGACTTATATATTCAAATGTTCCTTATGGCTGTTGTGTTGGAAATCTCTAATAAGGGAGCAAAGTCAGAGCAGGGAGATGAGTTGAAGGAACCTGCAATCATCCAAGGGGTAGTAGGGGCTTAGACCAGGAGAACATAGTAGATGTGGTGATAAAGGATCATATTCTTGGTACATTTTGAATGTAGTGATGACAAGACTTGCTGATAAAATGGATTTGGGTGACAAAAGGACAAAGGAGCCAATAGTGACCAATGGATTTTAGCCTGAGCAACCCAGAAGATGGAGGGGCATGAGGTAAGATGCAAAGACTGCAGGAAGAATGCTCAGGGTGGCAGGAGGGGGCAGGCGTTTCTTGATAGATATAGGAAAGGAATTTCGTAAATGTTGAGCGCTTATTCTAGAAAAGTTGGGGTTTATTTCCATTTTGTCTTAAAAACCAATAATCCAATTACTCTATTGCTGATAATATCAGTTTCTCCCATCTACAGTTATTCTTTATAGACTCAAGATTGTGAGGAAAAGTAAGTACTGATGAGTTCAACTCTTTCAAAGAATTCTCTACAGTTTGGGCTTGTTTCCTTTTTGTAAATTTTTTGTGGGTACACAATAAGTATACATATATTTATGGGGTACGTGAGATATCTGGGCTCATTTTCCTTGTTGTTAAATATGGTGATGGTGGTGGGAAGAGTGGGGTAGAAAGGAATCATTGTTAAACATCTAGCTCATAAAAACATTCTTGTAACAGGTTGTATATAAAGTCAGAATAATAAATAAATGAATTTCTTTATACCTCTTACTTACTCAGGCAGTCATGTACCCTTCATGAAACTTTTATTGAGTACCTGATATACACAGGCATTGCATAGGTTGTAAAATGATCAAAACTGGATTCCTGAATTTAGGGTAAGTAAGAAAATGTTAACATCTGAAAATCAATACAAATAAAAGCTGCATATGTTAGATATCCAACAGGACTGGGCTGAGACCTGAGCAGTTCATTTTTCCTTGATGGACCTCAGTTTTCTCATCTATTAAGTGAGTAGCCTTGGACTAGTTCATCTCTAAGGCTCTTAACCATTCTAATATTGTATATGAAGGACATAAGCAAGCCTTAAAATGTTCTTTTGAAAAAACTTCAAAAGATGAAAGAAGAGAAGGTCCATGACAAGACAGTTCCAAAATCATTCAAGGAAGTAGATAGTATAGATTGGTTATGGAACTATAAAAATGGTAGTAAAAAATTTGTTGAAAAATCAGGAGGGCTTCAATTACAAAGTTTTTTTTTTTTTTTTTTTTTTTTTGAGACAGAGTTTGGCTGTGTCACCAGGCTGGGGTGTTATCTCGGCTCACTGCAATCTCTGCCTCCCAGGTTCAAGCGATTCCCCTGCCTCAGCCTCCTGAGTAGCTGGGACTACAGGCATGAACCACCAAGCTTGGCTAATTTTTTGTATTTTAGTAGAGACAGGGTTTCACCATGTTGGCCAGGCTGGTCTCCATCCTCTGACCTTGTGATCCACCAGCCTCGGCCTCCCAAAGTGCTGTGATTAAAGGTATGAGCCATCGTGCCCGGTCTACAAAGATTTTTAAAATAAATATGCTAGGCTGGGCATGGTGGCTCATGGCTATAATCTCAGCCCTTTTGGAGACCAAAATGGGAAGATGGCTTGAGCCCAGAAGTTCATGACCAACGTAGACAATACAATGAGATTCCATCTCTACGAAAACTTTTTAAAAACATAGCCTATAATCTTAGCTACTCAGTAAGCTGAAGTGGGAGAATCACTTGATCCTGGGACACTGACGTGCAGTTGGCCATGATTTCACCACTACACTCCGGCCTGGACAACAGAGCAAAACCTGTCTCAAAATAATACATAAAATTAAGTAAAATGAAAATAAAATAAAATAAAATATGTCATGCTGGAGGCCAAGATTTTTTTTTCAGTATGTAATGGAAAGTCAAGAAAGATGTATAATCAGGGGAGAAACATGAATATGATTATATGATAAGATTTACTTATCAGTAGTAGACTAAGTGGACAAGGGAGAATATATGGGCAAATACTGTGTGCTGCACACAGATGATAGAACAATGCAAGGGGACCGATGCTACCAAAAGTAGCAACAGATTCTGCCTAAAACTATTCCAAGTCTACACACAGAAGCCTGAGAATGTGGAATTATGGAATTAATGGCAGTATGTGTGTGCACATGAGTATATTGTGTGTATATGTACGTGTGTGTGTATACATTATATATATATATATATATATATATATATACAAAAACACAGTACTCAGAAGGAATAATTCTTCAAAGACAGAAATAGCAAATGTAAGGCTGAGTGCAGTGGCTTACGTCTGTAATCCCAGCACTTTGGGAGGCTGAGGCAGGCAGATCACTTGAGGCCAGGAGTTCGAGACCAGCCTTGCCAACATGGAGAAACTCATCTCTACTAAAAATATGAAAACTAGCTGGGCGTGGTGGCAGATGCCTGTAGTCCCAGCTATGTGGGGCATGAGGTATGAGAATCGCTTAAACCTAGGAGGCAGAGGTTGCAGTGAGCCGAGATCGCGCCACTACACTCCAGCCTAGGTGACAGAGTGAGACTCTATCTCAAAAAAAAAAAAAGAAAAAGAAAAGAAATAATAATTATGAGTGATTTGTAGACCACCGGATTTGGTGAAAAGTGGAAGACTCAACAATGACTTAGCTTTCTAGGAGGCTAACTGGAAAGATGGTGATACCACCAGCAGAAAATAAAAAGAAATGCCAGACAAGTTAAGTGTGCTCTGTGTGTGTGTGCGTGTGTGTGTACATACACACACATATATAGAATTAGTTTCAGAGAGTCAAAAAGATTATGGTCTTGATGGGAAATTTATTCAGACTGAAGAAGGCTCCTTGCATACGATTCAGTAGGAAAATGGCTACCTGTCCATATGTCCGATCCAGTTCCACTTATAGTCAAAGAAAGCATTTTCCAACTATGCTTCCCTTACAAGTAATAAATGTTTATGATTTACACAGTAAGAGGCAATCTTTCAGGTTTGCTGTTACTATGCAAAGTGAATGATGAAAAATGATTTTGAACGGCATGTTTATTTTAAAAAATGTATCAGAATGATTTTATTGTCAGCAGTGAAAAACCACAATACAGATATACAATGGACCCAGAATTCATTACACATTTTCTCTTAAGTTTATTATATGATGTATTGCTATTTGTTAGTAGGGTAGTTACTGTTTCAATTTTAAGCTAAAGTACATAAATGTTACAGGTTATTTTTATTTTATTTTTATTTTTATTTTTATTTTTTTTGGAGACGGAGTCTTGCTCTGTCGCCCAGGCTGGAGTGCAGTGGCAGGTTATTTTTAAATTAAACAAATGCTGTTGTCTGCTTGTAAAAGAAAAGTATTTAGGTGTCTCATTTTTAAAAGTAACCTTACATATAGATATTTAAATATTTTATATAGTTACTATTATATTTTAATAAATTTCTTCTACTTGCAATTATTATTACATAACATGTTTAAATATAAGAAATTTTTTTTTGCTAGTAAAGTTGCTAGTAAGGTAGTTATCATTTAAATTTTAAGTCAAAGTAAATAAACACTACACTGTGTTATTTTAAAATTAAAGAAATGTCTGCTTGTAAAAGAAAGGACTTTGGTGTGTCATTATCAAGAGTAATCTTACTTATAGACCTTGAAATATTTTATATATTTACTTTTATATTTTAATAACTTCCTACTACTACTTGCAATTATTTATCATGTAACTGGTTTATAAGAAATATAAATTTTTATTTCTTACAGAAATTATTTTTATAGTTACAGTACACTTTTTAGATCAATCCATTTTTTCTGCAGTTAATTTCCTTTAAAATTGATATTGAGGTATACAAAAATTTTATTTTCTTAATTTAAGAATCTAGATATCTGTTAATTAATGACATATTTGAATAAAGTAACACTTAGAAGAAAAGATTTAAATATTAGATACTAAAATGCTATAAGGAAATTTCCTACTTGATTTTGGGTCTTTTGTTCTCCTAGCATGTGTTTTTATGATGTAGCGGAGAAATCAGTCTCACCTGTTTTTGATTGTAGGTTTCTTCTTGGTTCTTCAGGGGCCTCAATCGGCTGATCAGCCAAGAAAACTCGGGCCTGGTCGACAGCATTCAGGACGGAATATTCTTTCTCCTTTAACTCCCGTCTCAGGGCCTTTCAAAAGAGAAGCAAAAGTTGAGTTTGTAACCTCACGTGTTCACCAAATTAAGGGACATCGTCAACTATACCACTTCTGACCACACTTAGCAAGAAAATGACTAATAGCAAGCATTGCAGCTAAGTTAGAAGCCAAAGTGTAAATTTTATAGATATGAAGAAAAATACAAAGGAAAAAAGATAATTTCTGTAAAACTTAACTGTACAAAAAAAGAAACAGCTTTAAAATTTTTACCTAAGGGAAATTGTTACAGTGTATTTGAATTTGCGCAAAATGTACTTTTAGGCTTTTCACAAATGTCAGATTGATAAAATATAATAGCCTTTGCTAAGATACTTTTTTCTTGTAAGACTGACTGACAAAAAAATTACATCCAATGATACAGAGAAAGGTAATTTCACAAGTAGCAATAAGAGCCTCTGAAGGGTTTTACATTATTTAGAATCCATTAAGAAAAAAAACAAATGAGATAGAAACAAAGTACATACATGAAATCAAAACTAAACCAATGAGAGCACATACAAAACAATCTGCAATTATCTTAAAATATGTTCCATCTCTCATGCTGAGGCAATTACTATTTTTCTTTTGTGAGGTTTTTCATGCAAATCTATGATTCTCAGAATAGTTTCTCTTTAGCACCTTTGTTCTTTTAAGTGTAGCTAAACTTTCACCCCTGCACCTATAAAAACAGCAAAACTCCTTCAGCGACTGCTGCAAGATAAGAGTAAATGAAGATTTTCTCAGGTGCAATTTTAATGCTGTTGCCAAATGGAATTTGTTAATATTGTTATCCTCTTAAAATTAAACACATAACCACCTACTGGCTCTAATATTTTGCTTTCAGTGTAGTTTCCTGGCAACCTATTATGAAAAGTCAGACTTTTATTTTCTAAAATACTGAACTTTCATTATATTTTAGAATGAATAAAATATTTCCTTTGGAAGACAACTAAATTTTTAGTAGTATTTGACATCACTATGTTGAGATGTTACAGTATTTGCAGGCTAGATCCTTTTCTTCCGTTGTCAATAAAAAGTAAGAATGAAAAAATCTAGAAATACCAGAATAATCATCTTATGTAAAATATGGATCTAAGCAACACACACACACACACAAACCAATGGTAATGAAGTTGACAGAAACTAATGGGCTACATTTTCTATATCCAGAAAATCTCATGATAGCCTTTAGGAAATCAAAAGATTCAAGGAGGATTTAGCAGTAAATCAAGAGTAGAGTGCTTGATTGAGTAAGGTCATGAAGCATGCACATGCCGCCTGTCACCCTCCTCAAGAACTACTCTAGAAACCACTATTACTGATAATTTTCCTATGCGCGTATAGAGGAGATAAGTCATAACATGGTAAGTGTACTGGAAAGTGCGTTTGGACTAACCAAAGTGTAGCTTAACCATCACAGGTGGGGAGGGATGAGAAGAGCTGACAAGAACTAGTGAGAGATAGAGTGACATAAATACTATTTTTTGTGTGTAAGTATTGTCAATATAATTTGACTTTTAAACTACGCAATTATTACTTCGATAAAAAATTTAAAATAAAGGAGAAAAGTGAACCAAAAAATCCGCAATTAAAATATAGTGATGTAACACAGGATATAGGATAAAATAAAACTTTCTCTAAAATGCAAAGGTACATTTATATATCTTTCCTAGATTCCGTAAAACCGAACACTGACAGCAAGGTAAATCAACTAAATTCGCAGAGCAATTATCACTGATGAGCATTAAATGACTATGTTGGTTGGTGGGGGGGGGGCGGGGGCGGGCGGGGATAGCAAACCTTCCACCATCTCCTGTTTAACAAACGCAGCTTGTGAAGAAGTTGCAGGATGTGACATTCAGGAAATTTAAAAAAAAAAAAAAAAAAAAAAAAAAAAGATTATATACATCTGGCACTTAAAACTTTAATATATGGAAATAAAAAGAGACACAAGAGAAATGGAAAAAAATATTTTTAATCCAAAAAAATACACATTTACAAGTCTTGAGCCAGTTCTTTAACTTAGATTATTATGTTATTAGAGCACGAAGCTCTAGAGGAATAAAAATATTCCTAGTATTTACTTCCAAAATCACCTAAAAATATATAATAATGACATGAAAAATCATGCTACTTAAAAATTGTGAAAAATAGTAGGTAATATAGCAAAATTATTTTTTTAAATTTTAGTGGTCAAGATATCTCCCAAACCCAAATCTAATCAGTAAATATGGGAGCAGTAAACATTCCTTTTTTTTTTTTTTTTGAAATGGAGTCTCACTCTGTCACCCAGGCTGGAGTGCAGTGGTGCAATCTCTGCTCATTTGCAACCTCAGGTTCAAGTGATTCTCCTGCTTCAGCCTCCCAAGTAGCTGGGATTACAGGTGCCCACCCCTGCGCCCAGCTAATTTTTGTATTTTTAATAGAGATGGGGTTTTATACCATGTTGGCCATGGTTGGCCAGGTTGGTCTCAAACTTCCAACCTCAGGTGATCCACCTGCCTTGGCCTCCCAAGTGCTGGGATTACAGGTGTAAGTCACCACACCCATCTAGGAGTAGGTTTTGTTTTTTTTTGTTTGTTTGAGGCAGAGTCTTGCTCTGTCGCCCAGGCTGGAGCGCAGTGGTGCAATCTCGGCTCACTGCAATCTCTGCCTCCACCTTCCGGGTTCATGCCATTCTCCTGTCTCAGCCTCCCGAGTATCTGGGACTACAGGCGCCCACCACCATGCCTGGCTAATTTTTTGTATTTTTAGTAGAGATTGCATTTCACCATGTTCGCCAGGATGGTCTCGATCTCCTGACCTCATGATCTGCCTGCCTCGGCCTCCCAAGTGCTGGGATTACAGGCAAGAGCCACTGAGCCCGGCCCAGGAGTAGTAAAGATTCTTTAAACGCTGTGCAAGCGCTATGCTAGATTTCTTCCTGGGGAAGGGGAAGTCTCAGAAATGTACGGATTTAATGCAAGCCACTGAAGAGAAGGTGAAGACCTTAGAACACCTCTTCACTCTGTTTTATCAAATAGGAGGAAGAATTCACACAATGGCAATTAGAATTTAGCACAAAAGATCAACCAGAAAACAGCAACAGGCAATTATGTGGAAAGAAATTAAAAAATGAGAGAAGACAGGACATAAAGGTAAATGACTCAGAGAAGGAAGAGCAGAGGCAGAACTGGCCCTCAGGAAATATAAAACTACTATGGGCATATATTTCACAGGCAAATCCAGATCTTGTGTTGGAGAAAGAAGACAATATGATCCATGCAACTTAGGTGTACGGTAATTTCTGACTAGGAATTCTAGACTATTAATAGTCCACAAAATGTGCATTGTGTAGGAGTGTGGGGAGGGAAGACGGCAATGGAGAGATTTGTCTTTGAACTTCATTTTAGATTTCAAAAATTGAAATGGAAATATGTATATATTGGTCTATATATAGAAAGGATACTTTGGAAAACCAACCTATCAACTTCCTTTATGGATGGAATTTTATTAGTTTAACATGGAGACTCTGACAATAGAGTAATCTCTTTGGCTGGCTGTTTGCTCTGCCTGGAAAGCTCTTTTCCGAGATTTAGCCACATCACAGATTCCCTCACCCTTTTTAAGGCTGTCTAGAAGGTGAGGCCCATCCACCTGCCTTGTTGAATGTAGCATTCCACCTTTCCCATCCCCTACATTTTCCATTCTCATTATTCTGCTTAACTATCTTTGTATTTCCTAGACCTGTCACCTTCTACTATGCAAGGTAGGTGACATTTCTATATTTCTTGTTCAGTTTCTCTCTTAGGTAAAATATAATCTCCACTAGACTAGAGACTTTTTCCATTTTTGTTCAGCATGGTAAACAACGCACCCAGATTAATGCCATGTCTGGGACCTAGTACAGCCTTGGGGGATCTGTAATGCTTCCTGGGGGAGGTGGTGCCTAAATTGAGTCTTGCAGAGAGAGGAAGGTACTCCCAGCAAAGGAAACTAAACACTAGCAGAGAATGCAGGAGTGTCACAGTATGTGCCCTCAGGGAACTACAAACATTTCAGTACTCAGAGAGTGGCAGCAGCTCAAGCTGAAGGTGTGGGTGGAGGTCAAGCCACAGAGACCACTGCAATGCACTGAGACTTATGCACTGAGACTCACTCATCCCAATCATGGGCTATGGAAAGCCACTGACAAGTTGGGGGGTACTGTCAGATTTTTATTTTTGTTTTTTATATCATTGTCAGGTCTCCTGGATTCATTAAAAGCAAGTCTGAGTCAGATTCTATTTTCCTTCCTAACCACACTAAACTCATGTGCTTCAGGAAAAAAAAAAAGAAAAAAGAAAGAAATGCTCTCTGTGCAGGGTGCTGGCTGGAGAATGTCTCGTGAACTCCTTTGATATACCAATGTAGGGAAGTACAGGAGGCAAGCCTGGGCAGGTGGGAACCATGTCAAGTAAGTACAAATACAGGGTTCTGGCCCTCATGCTAATGCACCACCCAAATATCCTACCAAGCAGCATACATGTAATAATTTTCATTCATATCCTATTTTGTAAATTTAATTTTGTTATTCAATTTGTCCTACTTCAATTATATTTAATTGTATGTCAGACATAGATTTAACTTTCAACAGCTTTACACATATAATCATTTCACCCTTTACCTCTCTCAATTAGACATAAAAGAAAACCTGCATTTCCCAACCACCTGGTGAACACTAATGATAAGATCATTAGACTCCAGCGAGGTGTTTTGTACACAGAGCTACAAAGTGGCATTCAGCTTTAAGTTCCAATATCACGTGACTGATATATGGGCCACCTTAAATACATATAACATAATCTAATTAGAATTTTTCTGTTTTAATGAGTTTATATTTTCATTCAAAACAGTTCTGCTTCAGATAATAACAACTTTTGGTGAGGATGTGAAGAAACAGGAACCTTGATGCTTGTTGGTGGAATGGTAAAATTGCAGCCAGTATTAGTCCATTCTGATGCTGTTAATAAAAACATACCTGAGACTGGGTAATTTATAAAGGAAGGAGGTTTAACGGACTCATAGTTCCACATGGCTGGGGAGTCCTCACAATCATGGCAGAAGATGAAGGAAGAGCAAAGGGACATCTTACATGGCGGGAGGCAAGAGAGCATGTGCTGGGGAACTCTCCTTTACAAAACCATCAGATCTCCTGAGACTTATTCCCTATCACAAAAACAGCACGGAAAAACCTGCCCCCATGATTTAATTACCTCCCACTGGGTCCCTCCCGTGACACGCGGAGATTATTACTATTCAAGGTGAGATGTGGGTGGGGACACAGAGCCAACCCATATCACAACCACTCTGGAAATCAGTTTGGCATGTCCTCAAAATGTTAAACACAGAATTGTCAACATGACCCAGAAATTCTACACATAGGTATATACTGAAGAAAAAGTAAAACACATGTCCACATAAACACTCTTACATGAATGTTTATAGTAGCCTTATTCATAACAGCCAAAAGATGGAGACAACCCAAATATCCATCAACTGTTGAATGAATAAACAAAATGTGATATATCCATAACACAATGAATGACATCTTATTCATTAATAAAAATGAATGAAATACTGATATATGCTATAACATGGAAGAATTTTAAAAACATGCTCAGTGAAAGAAGCTAAACATGAAAGGGCATAGTGTAAGATTCCATTACCATGCAATGCCCCAAACAGGCAAGTCTATAGAGGCAGAAAGTAGACTGCCGGTTGCTTAAGACTAGAGAACTTGGAGAGTGAGGGGAGGGATAGGAATGACTACTTATTGGTATGGATGTTCTTTTTGGAATATAAACAAGCTATGGGCCAGGTGCAGTGGCTCACGCCTGCAATCCCAGCACTTTGGGAGGCTGAGGTAGGAGGATCACATGGTCAGGAGTTCAAGACCAGCCTGGCCAATATGGTGAAACCCCATCTCTACTAAAACTGTAAAATTAGCCGGGTGTGGTTGCGGGAGCCTGTAGTCCCAGCTACTCGGGAGGCTGAGGCAGGAGAATTGCTTGAACCCAAGGGACGGAGGTTGCAGTGAGCTGAGATTGTGCTACTACATTGCAGCCTGGGCGACAGAACGAGACTCCGTCTCAAAAAAAAAAAAAAAAAAGTTATGAATCTAGATAGCAATGATGGTGCACAATTCTCTGAAAATACTAAAAGCTCCTGAATTGCACACTTTAAATGGGTAAATATTATGATATTGAAATACTATCTCAATAACGTTATTGTTAAAATAAAACAATAATTCTGTTTTTTACCCAAAACAATTCTCTAGGTAATGTGCTTCTTTTTTCTTTTTTTTTTTCCTTTTTTTTGAGATGGAGTCTCACTCTGTCACACAAGCTGGAATGCAGTGGCATGATCTTGGCTCACTGCAACCTCTGCCTCCCAGGCTCAAGCAATTCTGTGGCCTCAGCCTCCCAAGTAGCTTGGATTACATGTGTATGCCACCATGCCTGGCCAATTTTTTTTGTATTTCAGTAGAGACAGGGTTTCACCATGTTGCCCAGGGTGGTTTTGAACTCCTGAGCTCAGGCAATCCACCCAACTTGGCCTCCCAAAGTGCTGGGATTACAGACGTGAGCCACTGCACCTGGCCTAATTTGTTTCTTTTCTAGTCTTTATCCCCAGTGCATCTGCAAACTAAGAGCTCATTCTGTATGTTCAGTACAGGCAATAATAAGGTGGCTGCTCCCACCTCAGAGCACTTCCTATTCCTCTAACACAGCTTATACTGTGTTAATATGCATATATTTTGACCATGCATCTGTTCCCTCCATTAAATTGTGAGTTCTTCCATGGTAACATTCAGGTCTTAATCATTTAAAATCCTCTATTGTACCCACCTAGACATATATACAAAACACTCAATAAATGCTTGAGCATAATAAATTAAGGAATAAATGCTTTCAGAATTAAATACTATGTATTTAATATTACAAAATATGTCAGAGCAAGATATAACAAAGTCACCCAATCTGTTCATCTTAAATTGAAATAATTAATGGATTCCAGTTAGGTCTGTATTTTTAAACTATCTATTTTGCAAATTACTGGTAATAATTTTTTGATGTAAAACTAAGTCTGTGCTATTAATAAGTATTTCAGTCTGCTTTTGGTTTTTATTTTAGTAATAGCAAAAATCCTTTTCTCTTTTTAGATAAATAAGGAACTGATCTCACTGTCATGGATGGTATGGATTCACTCTGTCTTCCTCATTTTGTCACATCCTCACCCATGAGGTAACTCCTTAGGGCATGGTTTCAAAATTACTGTCAGTCATTAGAATTGAAGAGTGTTTCCATTATCATGATTGTATATCAAACCTATATAAAGCTTATAGCTTAAAACAATGACAATTATTTTTCATGATTCTGTGGGTTGGCAATTTGACCTATTCTTTGGCTGGTACCACCTGGGATTACTGGTGAGGCTACAGTCATCCTGTAGCTTGGATGGGTGGGGCGGGACAAAACAGCCCCACTCACATGTCTGGAAATCATCACTGTCTATTGTCGGGAGTACCTCAGTTTCCCTCTCTGTGGTCTCTAATTGCTCTCCAATATGGTACCTGCTATTCACACTCGGTTATTTAGTATCTGAAATACGACTAGTACAACTGAGGAACTGAATTTTAAATTTTATATCTAATGTGATTTAAATACAAATGGTTACATGTGCCTAAGTGTTCTTATGTGAGACAGCAAAGCTTTAGAGTTTGCACATCACTGTGTCACATTCTATTGTTTGAAGCATGTCATGAAGCCAGAGCAGATTCAAGAGAATGGGAAAATGCACATCACCTTTTGGTCACAAGAGCAAACATTTCCCTCTGCATAGGAGTGTGCACACAGGGAGTCATGATTCATTATTATAAAAATGTACCACACAGGATAAGCAGGAGAGAGATGGCTGGGCTGAAGATGAGGGTTGGTAATATTTTGTGTAAGTGGTCAGGGAAGGCATCCAAAAGATAGTGATATTTTTAAAAAGACTGGGAGGAAGTGAGGGAGCAAGCCATGATCTGGCAAAAGAGTAATCTAGGCAGAGAAAGTGGAAAGTCAAAGGCTCTGAGGCAAGTGCATGCCTTGCTTGGAGACTGGTGCTGTCACAGCTGAGTGAGTGAAGAATGAGGGTGACTGCTTCTGTAAAAATATTTTCTATCAAGGAAATTAGGGAAAGAGTCCCTGTGGTTGATGGGAGAGGCACCTAGCAACCACATACTTCTCTGTGCAGCAGACATTTGGCTACTTGCTGACTCGAGGCTTGGCCATTGAGCTAAAAGTGCTCTTACATGACAACCTGTCACAAAGCTTATGCATTTTGCATTCCACAGGTTGAGCATCCCTAATCTGAAAATCCCAAATCTGAAATGCTCCAAAATCTGAAACTTGAGTGCTGAAATGATTCCACACCTGATACTATTGCTTTCTGATGGTTCAAATGTATACAAATGTTAGTGCATGAAATTATTTAAGTATTGTATCAAATTACCTTCAGGCTAGGTGTACAAGGTATATCTGAAACAAATGAATTTCATGTTTACCCTGGGGTCTCATTCACAAGATATCTCATTATGGATACACAAATATTCCAAAATTCCAAAAACTCTGAATTTTGAAACACTTCTGATCCCAAGCATTTTACACAAAGGATGCTCAGTCCGTAGTAGGTATGTGAAAAGACCTTCAATTCCCCTCTCAGACAAACTGTATAAAGTGAAGTTTTGGTCTCCAAGCAGTAGACCAGCATCAGTTAGAACAAGTGGGAAGATACAAAATAATCTCAAAAAGGAAAACCGAGGCTGGCTGTGGTGGCTCATATCTGCAATCCCAGCACTTTGGGAGGCCAAGGCAGGAGCATTGTTTGAGGCCAGAAATTTGATACCAGCCTGAGCAACATAGCTAGACCTCATCTCAGTAACAACAACAAAAATTAGCTGAGACTTCAATAGTCTCAACTACTCAGGAGGCTGAGGCAGGATTGCTTGGCTCCAGGAGTTTGAGGCTACAGTGGGCTATGATGGCGCCACTGCATTCCAGCCTAGGCAACGGAGCAAGACCCTGTCTGAAAACAACAACAACAAAGGGAATACTGAAATAGTATTTTAGAAGCTGCATGCTCTGAGGTGTTTAGTAGAAGAAGATATCATGCCAAATACCTCAAGAGTCAAAAATAACAACTGGAGAGCACAATGATTATCTTGAGTCCAAAAAAAAAACATTCACATTTTCTCCCATCCTTAGGCAGCATTAAATTATATAATAGATTTTCCAACAAATATTTCCACCAAAAAAAAATTTTTAAGTACAAATATATACAATATATAAAAAACATGCTAGGCATAAGAGAAGGCAACAATCAGCTATAAACCCATTCTTTAAGAAACTTATAGTCTAAAGGGGAAGAGAGAATACTAGCCCAGAACGTGGTTAAGTGCCACAAATCTTTGAAAGAGGTACGCATGGGGTACCAAGGAGCCTCATTATGAATAAGTACATAGAGGAGGGAGGAAGTTCAACTTCTCAAATACACACGAACTGTGTGTTGAAAAAAACAATTGTAACTAGCTTAAAGGTAATAAGGTGGAAAGCAACTCAAG
This sequence comes from Macaca mulatta, assembly GCF_049350105.2. Taxonomy (NCBI): domain Eukaryota; kingdom Metazoa; phylum Chordata; class Mammalia; order Primates; family Cercopithecidae; genus Macaca; species Macaca mulatta. The sequence goes on along the minus strand of NC_133409.1, from coordinate 49,983,669 downwards.
AAAACAAATAGAATAAATACATTTAAGGTAATGTAGTCTCTCATGGCTTTTCCAATTGTGTACCTTCCAAATACTTACTTAAACTAAATGAAGCTCTTGAAATGGCAGATTAATGAAGACCTGATTGTAAATATCAGAATGTAGCTACTAAAAATCACAGTTTCCATTCTCAACAGAATTTCTAAGAGCCCGAATTCACTTTATTGAAGACACCTTTCCTCCTGTCCCACTCTCTGACTCCTTCGAACTCAGCGTGCTCTTTGGATGCTACAGGTGTGCCTCTGAGTGCCAGGCAGCCGAGTATTGCTGCTTATTCAACTTTAAATATCTATAGAGAGATTCCCAATTATCCTCCTTTAATGGTCTGGGAACATTTCTCCCCACTTGCTATAACTTAGTGGGAAGGACAAGCGATTAAAAGATAAGAAGGTATAAAGAAGTGACTGGCATGGCTTAGGGTAGAAATACTCAGAAGTCAATCAGCTGCTCTTCATTTTCTTCATAAGCGTGCCATCAGTTCACCATAATGGCTGGGTTGCTGACATCACTGACTGAGACCGAATCCTGCAAATCTTTTAATAAGAAAATAGGGTCTAAGAGAATTGGAGGGAAGAGGGGAATCCCTGCTAACCCCTTCTGTCCTAAACTAGCAGTTGGTCATATGGACTGAGCTAAGAACAGACAAAATGCAAACATGTGGGTGTGAAGTAAATCCTGGGGTCAACCCCCTTCTTTAAATAGCAACTCTTTCCTATGCTTTCTTCAATCTAAAGCCATTATCCAAATCGTCCGTATATCAAACATCAAACTTTGCTAGCACACACTTTTCTTAAAATTTTCTAAATTACAAAATTAAAATGATAGATAAATCAGATCCTGTCTTCTGTTTAAAATCCTCCCATGGCTTCCTGTTGCACTTAGAATAAATTCTAAACTTCCTCCCAAGGTCTGGACCCTCCCCACTCTCTGATGTCATCTCCTAATACACCCTCATCTCTAGCTTCAAAGTCCTTATTTCTGTTCCTAGAACATGCCAAGTTATTTCTTTCTCATGGTCTTTGCAATTCAGAAGGCTTTTGCTTCAAATTTTCTTTCTTTCTTTTTTTTTTTTTTTTTGAGATGGAGTTTTGTTCTTGTTGCCCAGGTTTGAGTGCAACAGCGCCATCTTGGCTCACCGCAACCTTCGCCTCCTGGGTTCAAGCGATTCTCCCGCCTCAGCCTCCCGAGTTGCTGGGATTACAGGCAGGTACCACCATGCCCAGGTAATTTTTTGCATTTTCAGTAGAGACGGAGTTTCTCCATGGTCAGGCTGGTCTCGAACTCCCGACCTCAGGTGATCCACCTGCCTCAGCCTCCGAAAGTGCTGTGATCACAGGCATGAGCCACTGCACCCGGCCTTGTTTCAAATTTTCAATAGCTGTGCTCCTTCTCATTAGATTTCAGCACTCAGTATATCCTTTGGATTAATGAATAAAAAAAGAATAAACTGGCATAAAAGAAAATGTGGAACCTCAGGAGGCCATTGTTAGAAGAGGATCAAGGAAGGAAAACTCCTGCAAAACGGGAGCATTTCATACAAAGTAGGTCTGTGGAAGAAAGCAGCATGGAGCAACTCCGCAGCAGGAGAGCGAAGCAGTCTTCCCCTTCCAGCCCCCATAGAAGAGATTATTGTCTCAAGACAACATCTGTGTTGTTTTGCTTTCTTAACAATCTCATTGACCCTCACTGGTGAAAGTCAAAGAAATCCACAGGAGTCACCCCTTTTGACCCTTTAGGGATCCGGCTCCAATGCCACCTGCACCAGCAGCATGAACCACAGCCTTCCCTCCCAGTGATCCAGCATTCACCACACTCCCTCACCTTTTTGCTAACCTGACTCTGGTGCCAGAGTGAGCCCTCATGAAAGGCTGAAATTTGTGCCAGAGCAGGTATAGTGGAAAGGCAATAAATTTTTGTATGAATGAATGAGGAGATGTTAAAAATGCCGTTCTGCAGTAAAGTAAAACCAGATAAAGATTTGCAGCCAAAGCCTTATGTACAGTCCAGTCCACACCACACAGGCACATCCTTACCCATCCTGTGCCCACGAGCCCTTACTTGGGTTTGTCTCTTAAATTCTCTGCATGTTAATCATATCTCTCATTTTACTAACTTCACTGGTGAGACAGTGAATGAAAAGATATTTTGAAACTATTCAGTGCTGTAGAATAAAAAATTACTTTTTTTAAGAGACAGGGTCTCACTCTGTTGCCCAGGCTGGTACGTCATCAAAGCTCACTGCAGCTTTGAACTCCCAGGCTCAAGTGATCCTTCTGCCTCAGCCTCTTAAGTAGCTAAACTACTTGCATGCCACAATACCAGGCTTTTTGTTTGTTTGTTTTTTTGTAGGGACAGGGTCTTGCTATGTCAACCAGGCCAGTCTTGAACTCCTGGCCTCAAGTAATGCTCCTGACTCTTCCTCCTAAAGCACTGGGATTACAGTGCTTTAGGAGGAAGAGTCACACCCAGCCCATTACTATTAAAATGATGCTAATCTAAAATTCTACCATGTTTCTCAGCTCTTCTCTCAGACTGAATTTCTTTCCAAAGCCTCTGTTCACTCTTACTTGTAGAGGAAGGTTCTAGCCATTTTACTTAGAGCTTTAGTTGACCAACGCCAGAACAAAGCCCTCCATTTGCAGGAACATCTGAAAGTAGATGACTTAACTCTTCTAAGGGCTAAATTATTTAATTATGAAAAAAATGGGCTGGCTGTGGTGGTTCAGGCTGGGCGCAGTTGCTCATGCCTATAATCCCAGCACTTTGGGAGGCTGAGGCAGGCGAATCACGAGGTCAGGAGTTCGAGACCAGCCTGGCCAACATGGTGAAACCCCTGTCTCTACTAAAAATACAAAAATTAGCTGGGTGTGGTGGCAGGCACCTGCAATCCCAGCTATTTGGAAGGCTGAGGCAGGAGAGTCGTTTGAACCCGGGAGGCAGAGTTTGCAGTGAGCCGAGATCGAGCCATTGTACTCCAGCCTGGGCAACAGAGCGAGACTCTGAAAAAAGGAGAGGAGAGGAAAGGAGAGGAGAAGGGAGGGGAGGGGAGGGGAAAGGAGGGGAGAAGAGAAGGGAATTATGTGATTCTCCAAGATGAAGCCAAAATGTTTCATAAGCAGAAAACTGTGTTGCAAGACTCTTATATTAGTTTAGATTCTTAGAGAGCAAAGAAATAAATGTAGTGGGTTTTTTGTGAATCAATTTGTTACAGAATAAAAGGGCAAAGCAGTGCTCTAAGGAGGTATAAATGGTCAGCTAGATGACATCACACACACTAATTTGGGATAAACATAAATTTTTTCAACTAATGTGTTTAACAAACCATGGACAGCTTTTCTCCTATCCTTCTAGGCATGACTAACCTAAACATCGAACCAGTTCTCTTCTTCCTCTTTGTGGAGAGAACCTTGACTCAGGTGTCTGATATTCCAAAATTGTTTTCTAAATTTCTACACATTTATGAGGTACTAGTATTTTAATGCTAACAATACAAGGATCACTAAAAATAGAACAAAAATGAGAAATCACAGACCAGGGTACAGTAAAGCTTCACTTTCACACATTGCTGGAGGCAAAAAATTGGTTTGATTATTTGAGAAAGTAGGCTGGTAATATATCAAGAGTCATTATTATGTTCATATTGTGTGAAACAGGAATTTCGCCTTTGGGAATACATCCTAAGAAAATGATCCCAAAAAGCTATAAACACAAAAGTGTTCATTTTAATATTATTTATGATTTTTAAAAAATTGAAAGAAACTTAAATCTCCAACACCTGGAATATATTTAGGTTCTATGATATGGCCACACTAGAGATCATTATGCAACCTTGAAAAATTATTGTGATAATGACTACATAGCAATGTGAAGAAATAGGCATGACATGTATCCAAGTGAAAAAGACAACATAAAAACTCTGCACCCAGCTGAAACTATGCAAAAGGTAAATATGCAAAAAGAAAAGGGTTGTTATGGTGATGAAATTATGGCCATGTTTTTATTCCTTATTTTATAAACTCTGCAATATGTTATTATTTTCATAATTAAAATTATACTTTTAAAAAAGGAATGCCCACTAGAATTGAGCTCATTTAGCATTGAATAAATTACTACTTTCAAAGAACAGTATTATTAAGAATTACAAATGTGTTTTAGAAGCCTATTTTTTATATTTGTAACAATCATAAAACTTTCCCTTTATATTTTGTTTCAGTGACCTCAGGCTAAATTTATTTATAACATATAATGCATGACCACATAGTCACTGAATGAGAGACTCCATATGTTTAAGCTACTCCCTGTGTTTGTTAAAAATCTCAACTCATCTAGCTTTCAAAGGTATTAAATTTCTACAACAGAGAGAAGCACAAACATGGAAGAATCTGGCAATATTCAGCACATACAGCTAAAAAAAATAAGATATATTTTTAAAACTATCTAAACAATTAAAGGTATGCCAATTCATTTTCCCTTACATAAAAATCTTTCCCATTCTTGAGTTGAACGATTCAGGCAGTATTAAGATAGAGAAAAGATAACCTCTGAACTGACTACAATATCGAGGCATAAAGTGCAATTGTGTTATTTAATTTGTTTACATTTCAAATATGTAACTGAAATGATTTCTAGCTCTTGAGAAAAGATTATTGCTTACACTTCTATGTCAGCTATAACCTTTATTAAAGATTCCTATTTAAAGTAGGAATATTTTCAAAATCTAATATTCTTTAGAACGCAAATGAATACAAAAGAATTATTGAGAAATAAAGAGACAAAAGGAACATTCACACCAAAAGACATGTTCCCTTTGGGTATAGTTCTCTCAGTCAACATTCAACTTCTATCGAGCATCCAGAGTACCAGGCATAAAAAAAAGACATAGAAAATAAGTCATTGTGTTATATTCTGATAAATGCTATAGAAACAGAAAGAAGTAGAAAAGGGTCAGGGGGAGGGAGGGAGAGAGAGAGCGAGAAAGAGGGAGACAAAGAGAGAGTGAGAGAGAAGGAGTGCTCAGAGGGAGCGGTAGTTCAACTAGAGAAGCTGAGTTAAAAAAACGGGCATTCTCTGCACCAGGCACGGTGGCTCATGCCTGTAATCCCAGCACTTTGGGAAGCTGAGGGGGGCGAATCACAAGGTCAGGAGATTGAGATCATCCCGGCTAACATGATGAAACCCCATCTCTACTAAAAATTAAAAAAAATAAAATAAAATAAAAATTAGTCGGGTGCGGTGGCGGGCACCTGTAGTCTCAGCTGCTAGGGAGGCTGAGGCAGGAGAACGGCGTGAACCCAGGAGGCGGAGCTTGCAGTGAGCCGAGATGGCGCCACTGCACTCCAGCCTGGGCGACAGAGCAAGACTCCGTCTCAAAAAAAAAGAAAAAAAGGAGGGGCATTCGTGGCAGAGCAGATAGCCTGGCACTGTAACTGAAAGCTCAGCAAGGGACCAGTGAGGCTGAAACCAGTGTGTAAGAGAAAAAACAGCAAGAGAGGAAATGAGCAAGGTGTGAGTAGGGGGTAGGTCAGATTGGGTAGGGCCTTGCAGACCATTCCAAGAACTGTGGCTTTTCCTCTGAATAAGTTAGGAAGCCCCTGCAGAGTTTGATTTATTTTAGTAGGAACACTCTGGTTGCTGGACTGATACTTCCAGAGACAGAGGAGTGACAGGTGGTAGATTCAGGTTCTATATTTTGAACAGAGAACCAACAGGATTTCCTAAGAGACTGAAAATGAGAGAAAGACAGGACTGAAGGTGATCATTATTTGTTACCTAAGCAACTGAAATAAGATTCCTACCAACTGAAATGCAGAACACTGGGTAGAACATGTTATAGGGGTCAATTCAGGAAGTCAGTTTGGTCATATTAAGTGTGAGGTGTTTATTACACACTCAAGTAGAGATGACATGTAAACTGATATATATTTGGGAGTGCTTGGCATATAGATGGCACTTTTAAACCCAAGAAGGAGTGAATATAGAGAAGGTGACATGGCCTGACAAGTGACACATTCCAATTTTAGGAGACAGGGGAGAGAAGGAAGAACCAGGAAGGGAAACTGAGAAGGAGCTACCAGTGTGGTAAGAAAAACATCAGAAGAGTGCAGTGTTCTGGAAGTCAAGTAGAGTGCAAGGAACAATGAATCAGTCAACAGGAAAGGTGAGGTCTTGGAATGCACCACCCCTAGACAAAGCTCAGCCAACACTAACAAACAGAGACATCGCAAATTATAAGCGGCATGGAACTCAGAGTGGGGCTCAGGATGGCTTCCTTACCTGGAAGGAGATAGAAAGATGCTTGAAGCAAGTTTTAAGAGGCATTCAATGTTGTGTTACATTTTACGTGTGTCAGGACATATACGTTAATGTTCTTCGCAATGTAAGCAGGTCTGGCTATGTGATTGCAGACCTCAGCGTGACAGGGTCCCTTGTCCAAATATTACTAAGAATCTCAAGATGGCAGCAGAAGAACATTAAGCCAAGTGCAGAAACCTTGTAAGAGCAGAGCCCTGTGTGACTGCACGGGACACCCGAGAAGCTGGCCCTAAATGCAGGGCAGCTGAACTATAACAAATAGAGGTATTGTTGGTACAGCAGGCTTCTTTAGCTTTTGGTTTCAAAAAAGCAGTTAACTGCTTACTGGAGAATATAAGCAGAAAAAAATAAATGATGCAAACATGAGACAAATCTGCTAGAATGTAATTTACTTTTTTCCCAACTTGCTTTCAAAGTTAAATCAGCATATATGGATCTGAAGTCATTAGAGAATGACAGCAGAAAAGGGCAGAGCACTCATTAAATTTGATAGCACTAATAAAACTACGTGAAAAAAGAGAAAGAAAACAGGCTTACTTTCCATTGGTATACAGACAAAATAAATTTTAAAAAAAAAATCTCCTACATAGTGCTTTGAAAGTTTTAGTTAACATCCCTCAATGAGCAGTTAATACACAAAATTCATTTTGGTTCCACCTCACGGACATCAAAAATAATGCCTGAATCAGAATACTAAATATCAATGTTAAAAATAAGACAGAAATTATTTTGCTTTTCATAGTAATAAAATAGTATCCTTCCTTGTATTTTTTTTTTTGAGACAGAGTTTCGCTCTTGTTTCCCAGGCTGGAGTGCAATGTCGCAATCTCGGCTCATGGCAACCTCCGCCTCCTGGGTTCAAGCTATTCTCTTGCATCAGTCTCCCAAAGTGCTGGGATTACAGGCATGAGCCACCACTTCCGGCCCCCTGTACTCTTTAAAATACATGCACACATAAATGTATTCCTTCATCCAGCTAATACATGCAATACAGGTTGAGTATCTCTAATCCAAAATCTAAAATATACCAAATCCAAACATTTCTGAGTGTCAATATGGTACTCAAAGGAAATGCTCATAGGCACATTTTGGATTTCAGATTTTCTGATTAGGGATGGTCACCTGGGAAGTGTAATGCAAATATTCCAAAATATGAAAAAATCCAAATCTAAATACTTTTGGTCCCAAATATTTCAGCTAAGGGATCCTCAATTAGTACTTATTCTAATGTGGCACTGGATTAGGTGCTGAACTTGTATTTTCTTCTTTCAGCCTTATCCCATGTATCATCACAAAAGGAAGTAAGCAGCACCCCTTACTCTATTGTGTACTCCAAAACATGCCATGGCTAATTTGGAGGATTTTCTCCCTAAAGCATTTTGGCAACAACCTTTAGTGATTTCTTACTTATTCCAAGGTGTCTTTCAGCTCAAAAGCATCTTACTCTATGGAGCCTTTCCCAATCTTCCCAAGCACAAATAATCGTGATTCGTGTCTCCTTGGCTGTGTGTCCATGGCTATATTACAGCACTTTTCATATCTACTGTAGTTACTTGTTTTCATGCCTGCATCACTGCTAGACAGTGAAGTGAGCTCCACGATGGCAAAAATAGTCTTACAAACTCATGCATGCTTGGCACCTAGAAAAGTATGTGGCAAACATCAGGTCCAATATAGAAGTTTCAACCTGAATGAATACGTGAACTGCTAGATAAAATAAATTGTCTCTGGGCTAAATATGTACAGAGGCAGTAAAATGATTGTTTTGTAAAGGGGTTCATTGGTTTTACAGGCCTCTGTTTCTTGCCTACATTTGTGATCCACTCTTAATTTTACCACCAGAGAGTGACACCTATTAGGCTGTCTCACCTTTCCCTCTAAACATGGATATTCTATGGCCCTTTGGGGTAAGGTTGCAATATTACATATTACGATTAGGAGACAAGTCCACGTGCAGACAACTGGGGTGTGGCAGGTAGGTGCAGGCTCACTGAGAGAACCGCTGCTTCAGGCCTGCACACAAGTAACAGCTTAACTAACAGGCTTTAGGGAGCTGAGCGTTTAATAAGGAGGAAGTCAACATAGATTGGCAAAGGTTGGAGAGGAACTTGGAAATTAATTTGTTTTTAATTTCAGAAAAAGACCAGTTTCCCACTGTAGGCAACCTTCTAACACAGCAAGACCTCAAAATTACAGAACTGCAGGCAGAGTCTCCGATTACTTTAGCAGGGAAAAAAAAAATTCCACCACACCTACATTTGCACGCGCGCACACACACACACACAGACAGCCTAAATGTAATGGTAGGGTGTTGTTGTTTTAAAGACAATGTTAGAATTTGTTATTTTAATGAGTAAGTTTGCTAATGTTTCTTGGTAATTCAGCTTAAGGCCAGATATGTTCTGAGTCTTATATAATAAAGCTTGAATATAGGAATCAAGCGGGTTAAGCAAAAGCCAGAGTAGCCCTGAGGGAAAGAACACACAAACAAGAAATTACACCTGAATCATGCACTTTCAGTTATTCTAGATTTGCTTTTCTAACATCAAATATGCGTTCTATTGGAGAAAGGGTATTAGAGCTCTGATAATTGCCCCTATATAACTTAATATTTACATTGTTATGAAAATGAAGTGCAAATTGAACAGTAAAATCTGCATCTGCAATTTTATCCACTCAAGAGTATTTGACTAGAGTAAATCCATAACATTACAAATGCTATATACATTGTAGGTGCATTATAAGTAATTGTTGACTGAACGATAAGCTCACATTCTTGAAAGGGAAGTTGCACATACGTGACCTCAGCTTCTTCAAAGCTTCAAAAATGATACTAAAAATCTGATTTAAGTCATTAGATGGGAAGATTCAACTTTATCCATTTATTTTATTATTTAATTAGTAAGTTAGCTTTTTTGTTTTTTTTTTTGAGATGGGAGTCTCAATCTGTTACCCAGGCTGGAGTGCAGTGGTGTGATCTTGGCTCATTGCAACCACTGTCCCCTGGGTTCAAGTGATTCTCCTGCCTCAACCCCCCAAGTAGCTGAGATTATAGGCACCCACCACCACGCCTGATTAATTTTTATATTTTTAGTAGAGATGGGGATTCACCATGTTGGCCGGCCTAATCTCGAACTCCTGGCCTCAAGTGATCCACCCGCTTCGGCTTCCCAAAGTGCTGGGATTACAGGTGTAAGCCACAGTGCCCGGCCTATCCATTTATTTTAAAACAGTCCTTAAAACACTACATGTTTTTTAAGTAGCAATTTATTTTAACATTTGGGGGAATCAAATATGTACTTACATGAAAAAAATAATATGATTGTGCTGTTTACCAAACTTTACTTGCAAAGACTGGAAGATGACCCTTGTCTAATTTGACAGGTTAATCTAGACAGTAATTGAAAGTTATTTCTGTTGGGTTATACTAGGTGGTAAATAACAGGTATTAATACAGTTTTACTGAGTTAAAACTGCTCATGTAGCCTATATAGTTTTAAACAAAATAAAAATGATCAAAACTATCAGAAAAGACTCCCACCAATTATGGGAAAAGATATCAGCCACCTTTTACTGAGTGTTTACTATGTGCTAGGCCCCAGGTCTCAAATGTTCATGTATTGTTGAAGCACTGAACAAAGTATTTATTATTGATGTTGCTGAAAATATATCAACATTCTGAGACACTGGTTAAAACACCCAAGAAAGTACACACATTTAATTAAGGGTCAACAATACACTGATGTTTCATAATAGCAGTTCCTGGGGCATTTACACTACAGAAGGAAAGGAAGCCAATCTGTGAATCACTCATTTCCGTGTGTAAGAGAAGGGTTTTGAACCCAGTCTTTGCTATGGGGCTTCCTGCCTGCCCATCACCAGGGTCTGCTACATTTTTCCAGCAGCATCAACATCAGAAAAGCTAACAAGCAGAAAAGCTAGTTCGCTTCAACAAGCAGAAAAGCTAGTTTGCTTTTCTGCTTTGTTTCTGGCCTGTAGAATGACTGTCATGTTTTAGAGCCCACAATGCCATGTTTGGTTTTCTGTTTTTTATATCTGATCTATAACTGCTAGGTGTTTGAACATAGGAGATGCGTTAAAGCATTGCTTTATAGTAGCATTCTAAAGGGAAATCTCAGAGCCATCACCTAAACATTTAAATGTAAAGTATTCTCTCTGGATACAGCCAACAAACTACAAGCACAGGGCTTTTGGTAATAGGAATTATTAAAATATATCACTGAGGTGCAGAGGCTGTACCTTATTGCTCTTCGTACATAAGCATCAACTTTAACATTAAGGCATTTGGTGAATAGTGTGGATAGGTGGATGGATGGATGGATGAATGGATGGACGGATGGGGAATGAAATGATTGGCACTACCATTATCACAGACTACCCCTATGAAAAGGAGTCATTAAATCATTTACGTACATATAAAGGACTAGAATATATAAAGATAGTTAGGAATGGGAAGACTTAGAATATATGAGTTTCTATAAATCAACCCCTAAAGGTTGTATACAGTGGCATTCAAAACTTGCATTTATGAGATCATATATTTTGGAATAATTAAGTTAGTGTTAAGTTCTTTGTCTCTTCACAAAATTCCATCTGATATTCTTTAGACATCTTAAATTAGCAGTGAGAGTTTATGTCAAATTAATCAGTACTGTGTTGCTTGAAATAAAGTAATTCAAACTATTACCTTAAGATTAGAGAATGAATTAGAAATCAAGTACAAGGTCCCCTACTTTCTATGGGAAATTTTAGGGAATAAAAAACCTTGGCTAATATTAGTATCAAGCCATCTGAGAGTTGATCTTGACTGATTCTAATTACGTACTTTTGAGCTGTAAGACAAGAGATTTTTGTAGCTAAAAAGATTTTTGATTTTATTACAAAAAGGAAAAGACCTAAAAAGTAAGAGATCAGAAAAAAATACTAACAGAATTTATAATAATATACAAGACTAAATGAAAAGAGAAGCAACTTTATTCCAGTAAGCTAAAACATACCTGAAAAAATTGGTTTTAAAAGTTATTTCATGTTTCGTTTAAAGCTACATCATAATGTTATAATTGAAAAGAGTTCTATATTCCCTTAAAGAAGAGATTAGAAATAAATGGGTACATGAACTGAAAGCTTGCCTGAATCATAACAAAGTGCTGTGGTTTGAATGTCCCCTCCAAAACTCATGATGAAATTGAAGTGACACTGTGCTGACATTAAGAGGAGCCGCCTTTAAGAGGTGATCAGGTCATGAGGGCTGGACCTTCATGAATGGACTAATGTCATTATCACAGTGGGAGTGGGTTAGTTACAGAGGGAGTGGGCTCAAAGGATAAGTTCAGCTTCCATCTCCTCTCTGTCACGAACACTCTCTTGCCTTTGTGCTTTCCACCATGAGGTGACACAGCCTGAAGACCCTCATCAGATACTAGCCCCTTGATTTGAACTTCCCTGCCCCTGGAACTGTGAGCCCAGCCTCCAGAAGTGTGAGTCAAATAAATCTGTTCTTTATACATGACTCAGTCCCTGGCATTCTGTTATAGCACCAAAAGACAGACTAAAACACCAAGGAGAAAAATTGGGGGTTATAGAAGTGGATGACTGGGCAAAGACAACCAGAGCTTTGGGATAACAATGTGCAGTTCACAGCTCAGCCATAACCTCTTGGGAAATGATTTCTCAAAACACAGAGAACAAGAACTCTAAGTTTAAGGATAAGCACAGGATCTCCCTTGAATGTAAATTTCACGTAAACGGGGGCTGTGTTTTTTTTCTATACCAGGACCTCTCTTGTGTCTTAGATCCTAGAAGAACTCAGAGGGGATGAAGGCATGAGGAGTCAGAGGCCTAAGAAGTCAGAGCCTCTAGAGAAGAAAGGAAAATATGAAAGGCCAAAGGCAAAGCCTCTAAATACTTTATCTAAAAAATGGCACTCTTTTTTATTGATTCAGTTTCGGGACTGGAAAATACAGAAGACTTCTTGGTTTATACATGGTCTTGTAAAAGAATCAGTACCTATAGCACTGCTGCAATTCCAAGTATCGAAGCAATCACAGAATTACCTCTAGACTACAAATTTACAAGATTCTCTTCAAGCAATTCAAAAACAGCTGGTTACTATCCAAACCTTCCATTGCTCTTGTCAAATGATGAGACACTGATAACCAAATAAGTTATCTTTACTGAAAAATGAAGTGAAGACCTACATATGCAGCTAAAAAAAGTTAATTTTCAACAAAATACTGTAAAAGGCTTTAAGAAACAAGTTTTTAATGAAAACTGACCAAGAAGTTGATATTTGTCCATAGGTCTCCTTTCTATAGGCCATCTTGATGTTTAACAGCTCTTATTATATTAAAATCTCAGTATCCTAGAACTTAAAAGAACCTTATTGAAATTTTGTATACGAATACTTTTGAGATAAGAATTCACCTGGGGACACACACACATGCACACACACACACATTCAATCTTACAAAAATGCCTAGTCCAGCAGTTCTCAAAGTGTGGTCAATAGACTAATAGCATAACATTACCGGAGAACTTGATAATTCACATTTGCAGGCCCCACCCAAAACTTGCTGAATCAGCAGCTCTGAAAGTGGGGCCTACCAATCTGTGGCTTAACAAGCCCATCAGGTGATTCTGATTTACACTATAGGTTGAGACCATATCCTCCAGAGACTGGCTTAATTGGTCTCGGTAAATATAACTGAGCATTGATATCTTTTATATGCCCTAGGAAAGTGCAGCCAGAATTGAAAACAACTGATGTATACCAATTCTTTCAATTAATAGCCTCACTCAGTCCAGTGAGATTAAGTGATTTTTCCAAGCTATTAGGTTTTATGCTATTACTGTATTCTCCCAAACAAGAAAATAAAGAGACATGATTTCTTCCCTGATGGCACAGCAAGTATGGGACAGAGATGGTCTAGAAGTCAACTATCTCAACCTCCACTCTTACTCATTAGGTTTTTTTCTCTTTAATAAAGTTAAAGGCTATTTAATTTATTTCAACTTTAACCCTTACATTCTCAACTGGAGACAAAAATTGATTCTTGGGGTGAAAAAAAAATCTTAGATATGGATTATGACCTTCCAAAATCATCCTACCCAACAAAATCTTTTAGTATTAATTTTTCTCATTAGGAAGAAATATATAGTTAAAGCTATTTAATTTAATTTGAATTTAATTTTTATAATTGAAAAGGAGGTTAATGATAAAAAAAGGTTGAGAAAAAATGCTTTAAATGGTTTTACACATATACTACAATTCAGGATTGCTGTGTTCTATGTGCTATGTATAGTCCTATTAGTAGCTATTTGTTGCAAGATACTTGGAGCCAGATAATGTTTATACTATAGGTTCCTGGCTACTCTTTATGCTGTAATTTCACTCTATCATGGGCAGTATTAGAAAATACACTGGTTTTCACATACTATCATTATTTTACTTGGATTATAGTGGAGAATTTAGCATATTGATGCATGCAATGGAAAAAAAAATAATTTGTTAAAATTTGAGAATGTTCAGAAAAATCCCAGATATACAGTGGGATGAGTATCTCTGGGTAGATAAAAAAAATTACTGAAAATTTTCCCTCAAAGTCAGTAGCTTTGTTTGATATTTACCAATAAGTTTATGATGACATCCTTGAAATGTATTTCCAGAACATCACTGGAATATTATAATGAGAATACATAATCAAGTTTAGGACTAAATGAAAGATGTTGTCTTGTGTATGCTTTAAATAGGGAATTAATTTCTTTTAAAAATAAACCTATTTTTCCTTAAAAAGTAAAATAAACTGCCAGGCATATAGTAAGTAAATGAAAGTAAGAGAGGAAAGGAGGGATGAAAACTCAGGTTTCCTTAAACTATACTGTGGGTCTCATGTTCCTCTACCATAAATAAGTGGACTGGACTAACTTACTTCTTAGGGTCCTTTCAGTCCAGTAATTGACAATTCTAAATTACACATGCATATACACTAAATAAAGACTCTTCTTGATCAATAGAATATGACAGCAGAGAAAAAGGACATTTTCAAGGACCTAAAGAAAAAAAAAAAACTGCCCTGAAATATAGAGTAATCTCTTACACAACCGTAAGAGATTTTGATTTTAAGAAAAGACTCAGGATAAGTTAGAGACTTATGTTTATGTTAGAACACTGGCCAAAAACTATTAAATAAACTCTTAGGAAGGGAATTGTTGGATGCAAGGCTAGGGTGAAACTATGCTTAGACTGTTCAATAATTATGACTGATGATGTTCAGTAAGATAAATAATTACAGGTAGGTATCACATTTCTTCAAATATTGCTCTGAATCTACAAATGTATAATCATTAGCCCTAATTGTAATAATATAGATTTATATAAGTATGAATTAATGTAATATAATTTTAAAACATTACTCTTGGTAATTGGTAAACAAGGTTGCTTTTGACAGAATATACATAATTGAATAAAATTATATATTGCCCTTCAGCACTTTACTATTCCTAAATTACTTCCATTTCCAATATTTCATTTGATTTTCAGAACAATTCTGTGTAGAAATGAAACTACTTGCTATAGTTTGAATGTCTATGTGTTACCAAAATTTACAGGTTGAAATCCTAACTCCCAGAGGTCAGGAAAAAGATGGCTGAATAGGAACAGCTCCAGCCTCCAGCTCCCAGCACGAGCGACACAGAAGACAGGTGATTTCTGCATTTTCACCTGAGGTACCGGCTTCATCTCACTGGGGAGTGACGGACAATTGGTGCTGGTCAGCTGGTGCAGCCCGACCAGCGAGAGCTGAAGCAGGGTGAGGCATCCCCTCACCTGGGAAGCACAAGGGGGAAGGAAATCCCTTTCCTAGCCAAGGGAAACCGAGACACACAACACCTGGAAAATCGGGTAACTCCCACTCTAATACTGCACTTTACCAAGGGTCTTAGCAAACGGCACACCAGGAGATTATATCCCACACCTGGCCCAGAGGGTCCCATGCCCACGGAGCCTCCCTCATTGCTAGCACAGCAGTCTGAGATCTAACTGCAAGGCGGCAGCCAGGCTGGGGGAGGGGTGCTCGCCATTGCTGAGGCTTAAGTAGATAAACAAAGCCTCCAGGAAGCTCGAACTGGGTGGAGCCCACTGCAGCTCAAGGAGGCCTGCCTGTCTCTGTAGACTCTGCCTCTTGGTGGAGTCTGACAGCTGTCTGACAGCTTTGAAGACAGTACTGGATTTCCCAGCATGGAGGATGAGATCTGAGAACGGACAGACTGCCTGCTCAAGTGGGTCCCTGACCCCTGAGTAGCCTAACTGGGAGACATCCCCTACTAGGTGCAGACCGATACCTGACACCTAACACAGCAGGGTACACCCCTGAGACAAAGCTTCCAGAGCAAGAATCAGACATCAGCACTTGCCGTTCAGCAATATTCTATCTTCTGCAGCCTTTGCTGCTGATGCCCAGGTAAACAGGGTCTGGAGTGGACCTCAAGCAAACTCCAACAGACCTACAGTTCAGGGTCCTGACTGTTAGAAGGAAAACTAACAAACAGAAAGGACACCAACACTAAAACCCCATCAGTACGTCACCATCATCAAAGACCAAAGGCAGATAAAACCACGAAGATGGGGAAAAAGCAGGGCAGAAAAGCTGGAAATTCAAAAAATCAGAGCACATATCCCCCTCCAAAGGAATGCAGCTCATCGCCAGCAACGGATCAAAGCTGGACGGAGAATGACTTTGACGAGTTGAGAGAAGAAGGCTTCAGTCCATCAAACTTCTCAGAGCTAAAGGAGTAACTATGTACCCAGCACAAAGAAACTAAAAAATCTTGAAAAAAGAATGGAAGAATGGATAACTAGAATAATCAATGCAGAGAAGGCCATAAACAAACTGATAGAGATAAAAACCATGACAGGAGAAATACGTGACAAATGCACAAGCTTCAGTAACCGACTAGATCTACTGGAAGAAAAAGTATCAGTGATTGAAGATCAAATGAATGAAATGAAGTGAGAAGAGAAGTCTAGAGAAAAAAAGGAAAAAAAAATGAACAAAGCCTCCAAGAAATATGGGATTATGTGAAAAGACCAAATCTACATCTGATTGCTGTGCCTGAAAGTGAGGGGGAAAATGGAACCAAGTTGGAAAACACTCTTCAGGATATCACCACAAGAACTTCCCCAACCTAGTAAGGCAGGCCAATATTCAAATTCAGGGAATACAAAGAATGCTACAAAGATATTCCTCAAGAAGAGCAACTCCAAGGCACATAATTGTCAGATTCGCCAAAGTTGAAATAAAGGAAAAAATGTTAAGAGCAGCCAGAGAGAAAGGTCGGGTTACCCACAAAGGGAAGCCCATCAGACTAACAGCAGATCTCTCGGCAGAAAATCTACAAGCCAGAAGAGAGTGGGGGCCAATATTCAACATTCTTAAAGAAAAGAATTTTAAACCCAGAATTTCATATCCAGCCAAACTAAGTTTCATAAGTGAAGGAGAAATAAAATCCTTTACAGACAAGCAAATGCTTAGAGATTTTGTCACCACCAGGCCTGCCCTACAACAGACCCTGAAGGAAGCACTAAACATGGAAAGGAAAAACTGGTACCAGCTGTTGCAAAAACATGCCAAAATGTAAAGACCATCGATGCCAGGAAGAAACTACATCAACTAACGTGCAAAATAACCAGCTAATATCACAATGACAGGATCAAGTTCACACATAACAATATTAACTTAAATGTAAATGGACTAAATGCTCCAATTAAAAGACACAGACCGGCAAATTGCATAAAGAGTCAACACCCATCAGTTTCCTGTATAAAGAAGACCCATCTCACATGCAGAGACATACATAGGCTCAAAATAAAGGGATGGAGGAAGATCTACCAAGCAAATGGAGAACCAAAAAAAGCAGGGGTTGCAATCCTAGTCACTGATAAAACAGACTTTAAACCATCAAAGATCAAAAGAGACAAAGAAGGCCATTAAATAATGGTAAAGGGATCAATTCAACAGGAAGAGCTAACTATCCTAAATATATATGCACCCAATACAGGAGCACCCAGATTCATAAAGGAAGTCCTTAGAGACTTACAAAGAGACTTAGACTCTCATACAATAATAATGGGAGACTTCAACACCCCACTGTCAACATTGGACAGATCAACAAGACAGAATGTTAACAAGGATATCCAGGAATTGAACTCAACTCCACACCAAGAGGACCTAATAGACATCTACAGAACTCTCCACCCCAAATCAACAGAATATATATTCTTCTCAGCACCACATCGCACTTATTCCAAAACTGACCACATAGTTGGAAGTAAAGCACTCCTCACCAAATGTAAAAGAACAGAAATTATAACAAACTGTCTCTCAGACCACAGTGCAATCAAACTAGAACTCAGGACTAAGAAACTCAAACAAAACCGCTCAACTACATGGAAATTGAAGAACCTGCTCCTGAATGACTACTGGGTACATAACGAAATGAAGGCAGAAATAAAGATGTTCTTTGAAACCAATGAGAACAAATACACAACATACCAGAATCTCTGGGACACATTTAAAGCAGTGTGTAGAGGGAAATGTATAGCACTAAATGCCCACAAGAGAAAGCATGAAAGATCTAAAATTGACACCCTAACATCATAATTAAAAGAACTAGAGAAGCAAGAGCAAACACATTCAAAAGCTAGCAGAAGGCAAGAAATAACTAGGATCAGAGCAGAACTGAAGGAGATAGAGACACAAAAAACTCTCCAAAAAAATAAATGAATCCAGGAGCTGGTTTTTTGAAAAGATCAACAAAATTGATAGACCGCTAGCAAGACTAATAAAGAAGAAAAGAGAGAAGAATCGAATACATGCAATAAAAAATGATAAAGGGGATATCACTACTGACCCCACAGAAATACAAACTACCATCAGAGAATACTATAAACACCTCTATGCAAATAAACTAGAAAACCTAGAAGAAATGGATAATTTCCTGGACACTTAAACTCTCCCAAGACTAAACCAGGAAGAAGTTGAATCCCTGAATAGACCTATAGTAGGCTCTGAAATTGAGGCAATAATTCATAGCCTACCAACCAAAAAGTCCAGGACCAGATGGATTCACAGCTGAATTCTACTGGAGGTATACAAGGAGGAGCTGGTACCATTCCTTCTGAAACTATTCCAATCAATAGAAAAAGAGGGAATCCTCCCTAACTCATTTTATGAGGCCAACATCATCCTGATACTAAAGCCTGGCAGAGACATAACAAAAAAAGAGAATTTTAGACCAATATCCCTGATGAACATCGATGCAAAAATCCTCAATAAAATACTGGCAAACCAAATCCAGCAGCACATCAAAAAGCTTATCCACCATGATCAAGTGGGCTTCATCCCTGGGATGTAAGGCTGGTTCAACATACGCAAATCAATAAACGTAATCCAGCATATAAATGGAACCAAAGACTAAAACCACATGATTATCTCAATAGATGCAGAAAAGGCCTTTGACAAAATTCAACAGCCCTTCATGCTAAAAACACTCAATAAATTTGGTATTGATGGAACGCATCTCCAAATAATAAGAGCTATTTATGACAAACGCACAGCCAATCATACTGAATGGGCAAAAAACTGGAAGGATTCCCTTTGAAAACTGGCACAAGACAGGGATGCCCTCTCTCACCACTCCTATTCAACATAGTGTTGGAAGTTCTGGCTAGGGCAATCAGGCAAGAGAAAGAAATCAAGGGTATTCAGTTAGGAAAAGAAGTAGTCAAATTGTCCCTGTTTGCAGATGACATGATTGTATATTTAGAAAACCCCATCATCTCAGCCCAAAATCTCCTTAAGCTGATAAGCAATTTCAGCAAAGTCTCAGGATACAAAATTAATGTGCAAAAATCACAAGCATTCTTATACACCAATAACAGACAAACAGAGCCAAATCATGAATGAACTTCCATTCACAATTACTTCAAAGAGAATAAAATACCTAGGAATCCAACTTACAAGGGATGTAAAGGACCTCTTCAGGGAGAACTACAAACCACTGCTCAGTGAAATAAAAGAGGACACAAACAACTGGAAGAACATACCATGCTCATGGATAGGAAGAATCAATATCGTGAAAATGGCCATTGTGCCCAAGGTAATTTATAGATTCAATGTCATTCCCATCAAGCTACCAATGACTTTCTTCACAGAATTGGAAGAAACTGTTTTAAAGTTCATATGGAACCAAAAAAGAGCCCGCATTGCCAAGACAATCCTAAGTCAAAAGAACAAAGCTGGAGGCATCACACTACCTGACTTCAAACTATACTACAAGGCTACAGTAACCAAAACAGCATGGTACTGGTACCAAAACAGAGATATAGACCAATGGAACAGAACAGAGCCCTCAGAAATAATACCACATATCTATAGCCATCTGATCTCTGACAAACCTGAGAAAAACAAGAAATGGGGAAAGGATTCCCTATTTAATAATTGGTGCTGGGAAAATTGGCTAGCCATAAGTAGAAAGCTGAAACTGGATCCTTTCCTTACTCCTTATACGAAAATTAATTCAAGATGGATTAGAGACTTAAATGTTAGACCTAATACCATAAAAACCCTAGAAAAAAACCTAGGTAATACCATTCAGGACATGGGCATGGGCAAGAACTTCATGTCTAAAACACCAAAAGCAACAGCAACAAAAGCCAAAATTGACAAATGGGATCTAATTAAACTAAAAAACTTCTGCACAGCAAAAGATACTACCATCAGAGTGAACAGGCAACCTACAGAATGGGAGAAAATATTTGTAATCTACTCATCTGACAAAGGGCTAATATCCAGAACCTACAAAGAACTCAAACAAATTTACGAGAAAAAAACAAACAACCCCATCAAAAAATGGGCAAAGGATATGAACAGACATTTCTCAAAAGAAGACATGCATACAGCCAACAGATACATGAAAAAATGCTCGTCATCACTAGCCATCAGAGAAATGCAAATCAAAACCACAATGAGATACCATCTCACACCAGTTAGAATGGCAACCACTAAAAAGTCAGTAAAAAACAGGTGCTGGAGAGGATGTGGAGAAATAGAAACACTTTTACACTGTTGGTGGGATTGTAAACTGGTTCAACCATTGTGGAAAAGAGTATGGTGATTCCTCAAGGATCTAGAACTAGAAATACCATATGACCCAGCCATCCCATTACTGGGTATATACCCAAAGGATTATAAATCATGCTGCTATAAAGACACATGCACACGTATGTTTATTGCGGCACTATTCACAATAGCAAAGACTTGGAATCAACCCAAATGTCCATCAGTGACAGACTGGATTAAGAAAATGTGGCACATATACACCATGGAATACTATGCAGCCATAAAAAAAGATGAGTTTGTGTCCTTTGTAGGGACATGGATGCAGCTGGAAACCATCATTCTCAGCAAACTATCGCAAGAACAGAAAACCAAACACCGCATGTTCTCACTCATAGGTGGGAATTGATCAATGAGATCACTTGGACTCTGGAAAGGGAACATCACACACTGGGGCCTATTATTGGGAGGGGGACAGGGGGAGGGATTGCATTGGGAGTTATACCTGATGTACATGACGAGTTGATGGGTGCTGATGATTTGATGGGTGCAGCACACCAACATGGCACAAGTATACATATGTAACAAACCTGCACGTTGTGCACATGTACCCTAGAACTTAAAGTATAATAATAAAAAAATAAAATAAAATAAATAAATCAGGGGTTGCCACAAGAAAAAAAAGTAAAATCCTAACTCCCATAGTGATGGTATTAGGAGGCGATTAGGGCATGAGTGAAGAGCTGTCATCAGTGGGTTCAGTATCATATAAAAGACTACCTTCCACTATGGGAGGACACAGTGAGTAGACATCATCCATGAACCAGATAGCGGGCCCTTAGCAGACACCAAATCTACTAGTGCACTGATCTTGAACTTCTCCACCTTTAGAACTGTGAGAAATAAATTTCTGTTGTTTATAAGTCACCGAGTTTATAATATTTTTTTATTGCAGCCCAAAGGAACTAAGACACTACTTATTTCCATACACTGAAGCTTGGGTAAGTCAAATGACTTTTTCAGGGTCACCCAGGTCATCAGAGACAGAGAGAGCCATTAAATAAAAGTATTCTTACTCTAGCTCAGTACCTTTTCTACTAGCAGTACCTCACTAACACCTCTAACCCAAATTATCACACCTATGAGGAACCAACAACCCTCCTTACCTGCCTCTAGTGCACCCTAAAATCCACGGCCACACACAATTCACAGTAGATTATCTACATTATAGATCTTGTGTCTCACATTTAAAAATGTGACACTGGGGAGGCTGAGGCTGGTGGATCACAAGGTCAGGAGATCGAGACCATCCTGGCTAACACGGTGAAACCCCATCTCTACTAAAAGTACAAAAATTAGCCGGACGTGGTGGCAGGCACCTGTAGTCCCAGCTACTCGGGAGGCTGAGGCAGGAGAATGGAGTGAACCCGAGAGGCAGAGCTTGCAGTGAGCCGCGTTTGCACCACTGCACTCTAGTCTGGGCGACAGAGCGAGACTCTATCCTGGGAAAAAAAAAAAAAATATATATATATATATATATATTACACTGGACTTTCAAACCTTTACTCACAAAGCAACAGCAAATGTCACAACCTATAAAGAAAATATGAAAAATTCATGTTTTGGGGTTTGTTTATTTTTTGTTTTTTTGAGATGGAGTCTCACTGTGTTGCCAGGCTAGAGTGTAGTGGTGTGATCTTGGCTCACTGCAACCTCTGTCTCCTGGGTTCAAGCGATTCTCCTGCTTCAGCCTCCTGAATAGCTAGGACTACAGGTGCATTTGCCACCACGTCCAGCTAATTGCTGAATTTTTAGTAGTGGCAGGGTTTCACCATGTTGGCCGGGAAGGTCTCGATCTCTTGACCCCATGATCCGCCCACCTCGGCCTCCCAAAGTGCTAGGATTACAGGTGTGAGCCACCGTGCCCGGCCAGAAAATTCATGTTTTAAGCTTTTAAGTTTTTCTTTTCTGTAGGCGTAATATCAAACATGATGAAAATTAACATACTTATTAATACATGATGACTACCCTGGAAGGAATCACGGAATTCTCCAGCCCTGCGACTTCAGCTATGACCTACAAAGAATGCTTACCCCAAACCCAGCACACTTTTCTGTACTGTATCATGATCTAGAGGAAGCAGATAGAGGAGGAGGAGGAGGAGGAGGAGGAGGAGGACGAGGAGTAGGGTTTTTTTCTATAAACTCTGTGAATCAATTTATTCAACTAATCTATACTGAGTACTAATTTAGCAGAAAGCTAGCACTATACACTAAAATATTCGTTCTTGAGAATAATATGTTAATATTCATTTCTTTATTGTCCATTTTCAGAAGGCCGCTAAAGAAAAAGATAGGGTGAAAAGGTGACCTCAAATTCTTCCATAAACTAAGCCAGGAAATTGACGTAATGGAGCAAAAAGAGGGAACAGATTCAAGTAAAAACAAAAACAAAAACGTGAGGATATATCCCCAGTGCTTAGAATGGTGTTGGGACATAAACCTCATTTGGTAAAGTAGGTTTTAAATGGATGATGAATATATTTGGAGTCAGACAGACCTAAGACCCACTGCTCCACTTGTGCAATGGATCCCATCCTCTCACTGTTTGAGCTGGTATCCTCTCTCCTGCGTCACTGATTCTTCCCACTTCACAGAATCATTCTTAGCAGCATAGAACATGCTGAATAATGAAATCATATTTATATATTATTTCATAATTCACTACTCAGCAATGAGTTATAAAACCACTACTTGACTCTACATTCTTTCTTCAGCTACTATCTGATTTTTCTGTTACCTTTGTTGTAAAAGTCCTTAAAATGGTTTTCTGTACTTTGGTTCATATTCTCTCTTGAATCTACTCCAATCATGCTTCCAACTCCATCATGCCACTGTAACACCTCTTGTCCAAGGTCAACAAGATGGTCTCGAGATGATTAATTTTCTGTCCTCATCTTATTCAACCGCTCAGCAATGTTTGATCTTCGTGATCATGCCCTCCTTCAAAACACATTTTCTTTCTTTGGCATCCTGGACTCTGTTCTCTCGTGGTTCTTCTAGCCTTCTGGCTCTTCCTTCTCAGTCTCCTCATCTTCTCAGCCTCCAAAATTGTGACTTCTCAGGGCTCATCTCTTGGGATTTTTTTTTTTTTCCCTTGGTAAAATCTCTCCCTATAGGTGATCTCATCCAATCCCAGGGCTAATACACAGGCTGACAATTTTGATCTCTAATCTTGATCTTTCTTCTAACTTCAGATTCATATATCCAACAGCTTAAACATCTATAAGCTTAACATGTCAAACATCGAGCTCTTACATTTCCTTCCCAGACCACTCCTCCAGCAGTTTTCTTCTCTCTCTAAATGGTACTTCCATTTTCCATTTGCTTTGTCTAAAAATCTCTGACTTCTGACATCTTTGTTTCTTCTTCTCACATTCCACACATTCAATCCATCAGCAAATTTTGTTGATTCTTTCCAAATGTCTGCAGAAAGTAGTTACTCTTCATCATCTCTCCTGCTATACCCTTTTCCAATTCACCACCACTTGGATTACTGCAATAGTGCTGAACTCCTCTATATTCTACTCTTCATACAGTATTAGATCACAGCACTATAGACACCTACATCTTCCATGGCTTCCTCTCTCATTGAGTAAAAAAGCCAAAGTCCTTAAGAAAGAATATTCAAGGACCTATATGATCTGAATCCCTTTCTCCCACCCACCACCCCAGCTTCATCTCCTATCTACCATATTTGGTTAAACATTTTCAACCATATTGGTCTCCAAGCTATTCTTCAAATATGCCACAAACATTGCAAGCTCTGTGGCCTTTTTGCTTTCTGCCTCCTTTCCCTAAATGTTCTACTTCTAAGAGGGGTTGCTAAGTGCTTACTACATCACTCCAGGTCTCTGTTCAAAAATCACCCGATTTGTGACACTTTCCTGATCTTCTCCATATAAAATAGCACCTTGGCTTATAATCCCACATCCTCCTCTATCTTCTTGACCTTGCTTTATTTTTGTTATTACTGTGGGACATATATATTTATTGCCTATTTGTCGAGTGTCCATCTCTCACTATCAGGTAAGAACCTGGTTTTGTCCATTATTGAGTCACCAGTGACCAGAATATGCTGGTTCATATTAGGCACTCAATAAACACTTGCTGAATAAATGAACCAATTGTATTACCATCATTATCAGTATTACCTTCATTACCTAAAGGCTTAGGTCTCAAGGACTGAAGCAGAGCAACTGCCTGCAGTGCTCTAAAATGGAGCAAAACACAACGCAAATCCAGGTTACCTTGTTGGGAGGGAGGCCAAAATACAGCCAGGGCACACTGAGAGGCGGATATGTATTTTATGTGCTAAGGCCAGAAGAGGAAAATCATTTCATACTTCAACATTTGGATTTCAGTAAATACTATTAGCATATGGCCACAAGCAGCTTGTATTCCTTACAGAGCACATCTATTAGAAGAGCTTTGTGTTATTCTATTTCATCCCTAATAGTGTAACCCACAAAAAGGGAATACTATATGAATAACTAACAGAAGCAAAAGTTAGAAGAAGTTAGGAGAGAATGTGATTTCCTTAAATTGGTCATTTTAAATCTTCTATTATTATTATTATCTTGCGTATCATACATCAACAGTGTTTTCCTTTTTCTTATCTTGGAGCTATTTCTTTATCATATTCCTGCTTCAAGTAGAAAGAAAAAAATACACCTAAATGGTAATTTTAATAATCTAGTCACAAGGGTTCAAAAATCCAATAAATAAATTTCAGGGTCTTATCATTTTGTATTAAAGCAACTTATTACATAGATTTTCCTTTAGTAGATGTGTGCATTTGTTTTTGTCATTTTTTAAATGGAAATAGAATCATAATGTCACCTTAAAATGACCAGATTTAGAATGAGAACTTTCATTACATGGGAGGAGTAAAAAGTACAATAAAACAAGATGATATGTATGTACGAGAAAATGGGCATAAAGAAATCAATGGAAAGTGAACAAGGCACAAATTTAATAACACAAGGATCTAAGAATTAATGTGTCAGTTGATAACATTTCAGCATATCTTTTGGCTAATCAGAGTAAAAGTATAGATTTGCATAGGAATAGAAATTTGAGCAGAATTATAATTCAAAGAAAGGGCTTGGCTCAGAAAAGTAAAACACATAAAATGATCTTAAATAGTATGGGCTTCATCTGCATTACTTTTTTTTTTTTTTACTACAAGTCCTTATTTTTCACTTTTATTAAACATAAACAAGATAGTTTGTAATTTCTTATGATTCGATGACTTGAATTTAAGATTAAGTTAATTTGTAGTTTAAAAACTTTCTCAGGTCAGTTGAGGTGGCTCACGCCTGTAATCCCAGCACTTTGGGAGGCCGAGGCAGACAGATCACCTGAGGTCAAGAGTTCGAGACCAGCCTGAACAACATGGTGAAATCCTGTCCCTAGTAAAAATACAAAAATCAGCCAGGAGTGGTGGCATGCACCTGTAGTCCCAGTTACTTGGGAGGCTGAGGCAGGAGAATCGCTCAAACCCAGGAGGTGAAGGTTGCAGTGAGCCAAGATCATGCTCCAGTCTGGGCAACAGAGCGAGACTCCATCTAAAAAAAAAAAAAAAATACAAAATACAAAATTAGCTGGGCATGGTGGCAGGCACCTGTAGTCCCAGCTACTTGGGAGGCAGAGGCAGGAGAATTACTTGAACTTGGGAGGCAGAGGTTGCAGTGAGCCGTGATCATGCCACTGCACTCCAACCTGGGTGACAGAGCAAGACTCCGTCTTAAAAAAAAAAAAAAAAGTTTGTCGGTTGTGATGGCAGGCACCTGTAGTCCCAGCTACTTGGGAGGCTGAGGCAGGAGAATCACTTGAACCCAAGAGGTGGAGGCTGCAGTACTCCAGCCTGGGCAACAAGAGTGAAACTTGGTCTCAAAAATAAAAATAAAATTTTTAAAAATTTGATTATAAAACCTATTAGAAATTTAGATAAACTTCCTAATAAGCTAAAAGCAATATTATACTTTAGATACTGGTAGTGTTTGAAAAAAAAATTTAGTTAAATGTGAAGATAAAACTTAATACAAATGGAAACAATGTATGCACTTTAAATGTCTACTGACAATTAAAAGCAGACAGTGGTGGTGGGGGGAATCCTGCGATAATTGGTTCAACTCTGATACTTACCTATAATTTTATTTCAAATATCTACCTCACTAGAATTTGAATTAAGCGACTCACTATAGGTTATCCACTTACCTTACAATGGTCATACTGGAGCTGTAAGGCTGGAACATCTCCTCCAATAGGCATTTGTTTCTTAAGCTCTTCATCTTTCATATTCAGCCATTTGATCAGTTCTTCTAAAGACATCAGCAATCTGTTCCACTTCTCAGCACTGGCCTCCAAATGGGCCCTGTTGAGAAATAATAATAATAATAATAATAATAATAACAACAACCACCACCACATTTAAGAAATGCAAATTACATTCACAAAATTATCTACTTTCCTTTAGCATAATAATCTCATCTGACCAAGTAATGTTTACTTCCACAAAAGAGAGTGACTCCTTGCAAATACATATATATATATATATGTATTTACACATATGTATACACACATACATCCATTTCCTGTAAGAAACAGCTATTTTGAATAGGCTATAATATTCAGAGGATTTATTGGTAATAACTATCAAAATTTAAAACACAGACCTATATACCACGAAGGCTTTCAAGAAGGATGTCCATGATAGAATGTAAAATTATAAACCAAGTTTTAACAGTTGGGCAAAATCACTGAAGTACTTTATACTCTCATTTAAAGGTGAGGTCTTTGTTTCAATAATAATTTCTGTATTTAACACAGAAATGTACCTTCAGGTTCTTAGATTATGAACTCCATAATCAGGGAAATGTTTAGGAAATACATTTTTATGTGGTTAAGTTTCCAGTAAGAGCAAAGGCCCTTGAGAATAGGAGTGTAAATCTGCGCACATGTTCCTTTTTTGCTCTTGTTAGGGCCCTGGTGAAAGCCCACTTATCCAGCCTCAGGCCCACCGTGGGCTGGATTTGAAAATATGAATCAGTCAGAAACGATTCCAGTGACTCAAGGAATCGAACTGGACTTGACTCAATCCTGCATCACCCCAGAGGGCAGATTGTGAATATGGACTTATGCCTTAACTTGGGGAAATGGAATTACTGTGACTCTCCACGATCTTTGAGGTTTAGAGGTGTAACAAGGCACATGTCTGCCTTTAATCAGCATATGCTGATTTTTAAAAAGTTAAGTGTGAAACAATAAAAAAAAAGTTTAAATTCAGAACGAAGTTCAAAGCATTTTGTAAATCTCTGAGAACGGTATGATTAGAAAATTTATTTTCTTGTATTTACTATCAGTTCTATTTATTCCACAGGTGCTACAACTGAACTCATTTTACAAAACTGTGTTTTAACAAGGTCCTGATTCTACTTGAGCTCCAGCTTTTCTGTGTTCATATTGATTAACTTTAGGCCAAATACGTAATTCCCTTTCTCTGATAAACAATAATTTCATTTGTCACAGAGCAGAACTAAATAATTTCAACTATATTAACTAAAAATTCTCTCTGTAGTTATAAGCCATTTTGCAGCAAATAAATTTGACTGAGCTACCGCAATTTATTTCCAATATTTTTAATTGCAAAAGCCAGCTAGAAATCAGATGTCCTCAATCAAGAAGCACTTGAGTGTCTCCGTGTGCAAAATATTTATACGTGTTCCCTGCCTTTTATTTCAGATGATTTGATCCTGCATCTTCAATGTCTGTAGTTTCACTCATTAATCAATAACTAAATCACACATTATATTCATTTGAAATTGAGTTCCAAACACTTATTGTATTGAAATGCCCACAAATGTATTTTTCAATGCAGTCTTTTTTGACTGCACAGAAATAATGAAACTGATCACTGAAACTTACAGTATTTAGAATCTGAAGAACTATCTATTAATTATAAGGATGAAGACAATACTTTTTAAAAGAAATGCTGAGGTGGCTTCGAAATAAAAAAGAAAACGTTGGTATTTGTGTGCTTCTCTACATCTTTGATTTCCCATAGTAAAAAGCAAGTTGATCTGGCAGAATCTTTGTCTGGCAAATCTGTTCTGGTTATTCTCAAATAGATTATAACTATGTGTTTAGTGGATTACTACCATATGCCCAAATAAATGCATGCTTCTGTAGTAGCCTTCAGTGTTCTAGTTTCATTTGAATTCTTTCATCTTGAAAGATGAAAGCCTTTTCTTGGGCAACAGGTCGAATGCTTTGTAGGAAGAAACTTTAAATTTGTGTTCAGCTTAGTGGTACTTTCTCAATTATCCTATAAACATTTTAAAACTTAAATTTCTCTAAGACTATTGATAACCAGTGATCATCCAGAGTTTCAAAATCTTCACTTAAAACATTTTTTTATCAAACATATCTGTGGGCATTCATATTTTTAGACAATTGACTTATTCTAACATCTCGGCTGCTTCAGTTCACTCCTTTAGTACTTTGATATGTACAAAGCAATAAACACTTTTATTGACTGTATTATCAACCTAGGATGATGTCGACTACAGAATATCTTTTACACAAGTTACCCCTTTTAAAAGTGAATCAGGTTTTACAACTCTATAAGCATTTTTAAGTGACCAGTTATTCTTAAAAAATGTAATGCAAAAACGTGTTAGAAGGTAAAGACCCATAAAAATGGTACTTCATCATTTAAGAATAGTAGAAAGGAATTATGGAAGTAACTACAAACCAATATCTGTTTTCAATCAGCAAAAGCCTCTCTGCCTTTCAAAAACACTGCATCTTCAAGCAAGTTATTATTCCTTCTCCCAGTGTACAGATATAAAAGGAAATAGTGTGAGTGAGTGTGAGAAGGAGCACTGGCTAAAATAAAATACAGTTTTTCATTTACTCAGTACAAGCAAACATTTATGGAGCACCCACTCTGGTAGAGATATCCCATCCTCTGTTGTATAATGACTACCCAGAGTCAAATGTCCAATTTGGCATTCTTACTACAAAAGTACGTACATACACATATCTTTTGGTTTATGGTAAAATCTCCAAACTATAAATTGGGTTATAATGAAAGAAAATGCCTTAATTAGTCCAAGAATAACAGGCAACTTTAAAAGATTATTGCTGCTCCCAGGAAACGAATTAAGACATATTAGGAGAAAAGAGTCAAGTCTTCAGAATTCAGTCTGACTGTGCTGAAAAGAACACCAAAGCCGTGATTCCAATATGGTAGACACCAGTAGCATGTGGCTATTTAAATTTTAATTTAGGATAAATACAATGAGTAAATTTTGAAATTCAGGTTATCAGTTGCACGGGTCACATTTCAGGTGCTCAGTAGGCCACATATGGCTAATGGCTATTATATTAACCAGTGTAGATATAGATAATGTCTATCATTGGAGAAAGTTCTATTGGAATGTGCTACACTAGATAAACCAGAAAAAAAAAAGAGACAGCAGTTGGATCTTCCTCTATTAGATTTGGGGAAAAAAAAAATTAGTAGTTTTATAATATGGTTAGGACAACCAACTATCTAAGGCTAAACATAGTGTCAATGACATTGTAAAATGTGGTAACATTAGATTTAAATGATGATGTTAAAGGTTAATCTTCTCTAGGGGCTTTTAAAAAGGTGCCCTGAATTTTTAAGAGACTCATAAAAGAAAGGGAAGATAGAATTTTATCTTTGAACTCTGTTTTCATTAGATTTGACAATTTTGCTGGCCTTTGAAACCATATGTTAATAAAGGTCTATATTAAACATCGTTATGCTGATAAATGGATATTTAATTAACATAATCTCAAATTAAATAAGTTTAACATGAAAATTTAAACCTATGTCATCCACAGCACAGAACGTATTAGTGTGATTCCAATTGACATTTTTTCAGCGAGTAAAAAAATATAATCAAAGTTCCTGACAGCCCGTCTTCTAGCTGACGTTTCAAGTCAATAGCATTCTTCTCTTATACAGATTGAAGTGAAATTTATCATTGTATGTATTGTTCTAGATGCTAAAGAAGATGTAGCATGTTGGATTTTAGCATTTAAAAAGTTTAATCACGGCTATCCAAAAAGACTGAAAAATAATATTTTAAGATATTAACTCGTGGTATTGGAGCCACATATTATTACATTGTTCCAGTGGCCACAACATGGTCAAAGAAGGTAATAACTGTGAAACACTTAGGGTAGATCTAGCATATAAATATTCAATAAGTATTAGCTGTTATTATGATCTTAGCAGACATTTTCTTTTTAAAAAATTATGATAAATCAGAGCAAATGTTCCCTGCCATGACATTTTATGCTATAAAAAGTTTAATATCAACTTTAGCACAATAAAAGCATAATGTGGAATACAGAACCAATTCATATTAAATGCTCCAAGTAGTATAAAGAGTATCAATCGATGGCCTCATTCTCAAAACAAACAAACAAAAAAAATGAAGGCCACCTGCAGAGAGAGAATTTGGGGACTAAAAAGGATCAAAATCTTTTAAAATAGGCATGGTGATATCAGAGCGGAACTGTAGGAGACTGAGACACACACACAAAAAAACATTTGAAAGATCACCTTATCCAGGAGCTGGTTTTTTGAAAAAAAAAATTAATAAAATAGATAGACTGCTAGCAAGACTGATAAAGAAGAGAGAAAACTCAAATAAACACAATCAGAAATGACAAGAGGGATATCACCATTGACCCCACAAAAATACAACCATCAGAGAATATTATGAACACCTTTATGCACATAAACTAGAAAATCTAGAAGAAATGGATAAATTCCTGGACACATATATTCTCCCAGGACTGAACCAAGAAAAAAATGAATCCCTGAACAGCCAAATAACAAGCTCTGAAATTGAGTCAGTAATAAATAGCTTACAACCCAAAAAAAGCTCAGGACCAGATGGATTCACAGCTGAATTCTACCAGATGTATAAAGAAGAGTTGATATCATTTCTAATGAAACTGTTCCACAAAATTGAGGAGGAAGAACTCCTTCCTAACTCATTATATGAGACCAGCATCATCCTGATACCAAAACCTGCCAGAAACACAACAACAACCAAAAAAAACTTCAGGGCCAATATCCTTGATGAACATAGATTCAAAAATCCTCAACAAAACACTGGCACGCCAAATCCAGCAGCACATGAAAAAGCTAATCTACCACGATCAAGTAGGCTTCATCCCTAGGATGCAAGGTTGGTTCAACATACACAAATCAATAAATATGATTCATCACATTAACAAAATAAGAC
Organism: Macaca mulatta; assembly: GCF_049350105.2. Lineage (NCBI taxonomy): Eukaryota > Metazoa > Chordata > Mammalia > Primates > Cercopithecidae > Macaca > Macaca mulatta. The sequence goes on along the minus strand of NC_133409.1, from coordinate 49,951,827 downwards.
AAAAAACACACGATTGTCTCAATCCATGCAGAAAAGGCTTTCAAGAAAATTCAACACCCTTTAGGTTAAAAATTCTCAACAAACTAGATATTGAAGGAACATACCTCTAAATACTAAGAACCATCTACAACAAACCCACAGCCAACATCATACTGAATGAGTAAAAGCTGGAAGCATTCCCCTTAAAAACTGGCACAAGACAAGGATGCCCTCTCTCACCACTCCTTCAACACAATATCAGAAGTCCTGGCCAGGGCAATCAGGAAAGAGAAAGACATAGAGGGCTACCAAATAGAAAGAGGGGAAGTAAAACTATATCTGTTTGCAGGTGACAAGATTCTATATCCAGAAAACTTCACAGTCTCAGCCCAAAAGCTCCTTAAGCTAATAAACAACTTCAGCAGCATCTCAGGATAAAAAATCAATGTGCAAAATTCACTAGCATTCCTACACATCAAGAACAGTCAAGAGAAGAGCCAAATCAGGAACACAATCCCATTCACAACTGCCACAAAAAAATAAAATACTTATGAATATAGCTAATCAGGGAAGGGAAAGATCTCTACAAGGAGAACTACAAAACACTGCTCAAAAAAATCAGAGACAACATAAACCAATAGAAAAACATTCCATGCTCGTGGATAGGAGGAATCAACATCATTAAAACCAACATCATTTGGGCATCAACATACTGCCCAAAGCAACTTATAAATTTAATGCTATTCCTATAAAACTACCAATAATGTTCTTCACAGAACTAGAAAAAACTATTTTTAAATGTATATGAAACAACAAAAAAGAGCACGATAGCCAAGGCAATCCTAAGCAAAAAGAATAAAGCTGGAGGCATCATGATATCTGACTTGAAACTATACTACAGGTCTATAGTAACCAAAACAGCACAGTACTGGTACAAAAATATACACGTAGACCAATGGAACAGAACAGAGAACTCAGAAATATGGCTGTATGCCTACAACTATGATCTTTGACAAAGCTGACAAAAATAAGCAATGGGAAAATGATTCCCTATTCAATAAATGGTGCTGGGTAACTGCCTAGCCATATGCAAAACACTGAAACTGGACTTCTTCCTTACACCATATACAAAAATAAACTCAAAATTGATTAAATGCTTAAATGTAAAACCCAAAACTATAAAAAAAAATCCAAAAGACAACTGAGGCAATACCATTCTACACATAGGAATGGGCAAAAATTTCATGACGAAGACACCAAAAGCAACTGCAACAAAGGCAAACATTTGATAAATGAGATCTAATTAAGCTAAAGAGCTTCTGCACAGCAAAAGAAACTATCAACAGAGTAAACATACAGAATGAGAAAAACTGTTGCAAACTATGCATCTGACAAAGGTCTAATATTGAGCATCTATAAGGAACTTAAACAAATTTACAAGGAAAAAACAAACAATAACATAAAAAGTGGGCAAAGGACATGAGCAGTCACTTTTCAAAAGAAGACATATATGCAGCCAACAAGCATGTTAAAAAAAAAGCTCAATAGCACTGATAATTAGAGAAATGCAAATCAAAACCACAATGACATACCATCTCACACCAGTCAGAATGGCTATTAGTAAAAACTCAAAATATAATAGATGCTGATGAGGTTGAGGAGAAAAAGGAACACTTTTACACTGTTGGTTGGAGTGTAAATTAGTTCATCGATTAAGGAAGACAGTGTGGCAATTCCTCAAAGAACTAAAAACATAAATGCCATTTGACTTAGCAATCCCATTACTGGGTATATACCCAAAGGAATATAAACCATTCTGTTATAAAGATACATGCACATGTGTTCACTGTTCACTGTATGTTCACTGTAGTACTATGCACAATAGCAAAGACATGGAATCAACCTAAATGCCCATCAATGATAAGACTGGATTGAAAAAATGTGGTACATATACACCATAGAATACTATGCAGCCATGAAAAAGAACAAGACCATGTTCTTTGCAGGAATAAGGATAGAGCTGGAGGCCATTACCCTGAGCAAACTAATGCAGGAACATAAAACCAAATATCATGTCTTCACTTATAAGTGGGAGCTACATGATGAGAACACATGGATATATAGAGGAGACCAACAAATACTGGGGCCTATCAGAAGGTGGAACATGGGAGGAGGGAGAGGATCAGGAAAAATAACTATAGGGTACTAGACTTAATACCTGGGTGATGAAATAATCTGTGCAACAAGCCCCCATAACACTAGTTTACCTATATAACAAACCAGTACATGTACCCTGAACTGAAATTAAAAGTTAAATAAAATAAACATGAAATCTAAATGATAAATAATTAAAAAATAAAATAGACAAGGTGGTGAATATAATAGAAAATCATTGAAAATAACAATACCAATTGTAAGTAGAAAGTATCAAATTATAGCAGGACCAATGTTACCATTTTTCACTTTCTAGTGTAACACTAGGCAGAGTCCAAGATTAAAGGCAAGGGATAGAGAGGGTGTGGACATTGGAATGTCAGAGACTGGGAAACAGAAGAAGTTAAAAGGGGAAAGGAAATTCAAGGTCCTGACACTGTTGAAGTATCTTATGATGGGCTCCAAACTAGGTAGAGGGGATTAATGGAGTCTGAAAAGAGAAAGGGTTTGATCAACTAAAGATTAGAAGAAAGATGTGAAAATTCAGGAAAAAAAAGGAATAAATGTTTAAAAGCTGGAGAATCTGACAGTTGAAAATACCAGAGGATATGCATTTTAATATAATCAAGCTGGGGCTGGGCGCAGTAGCTCAGGCCTGTAATCCTAGCACTTTGGGAGGACGAGGAGGGTGGATCACTTGAGGCCAGGAGTTCGAGACCAGCCCAGTCAATATGGCGAAACCTCGTCTCTACTAAAAATACAAAAATTAGTTTGGCATGGTGGCACGTGCCTGTATTCCCAGCTACATGGGAGGCTGAGGCTTGAGCATCACTTGAACCTGGGGGATGGAGGTTGCAGTGAGCTAAGACTGCACCATTGCACTCCGGCCGAGGTGACAGAGCAAGACTCTGTTTCAAAAATAAGTAAATAAATAAATACACAAAAATCAAGTTGAAATATTGTAGATCTAGCATATAAAGTGAATAAAACTTTTTTTTCCCCTAGATGGTGGATTGGAAGCATTGTTAGCATGCCTCTTCCACTTGGAAAGACAAAATAGTATGTAGAGATTCATACTGTGAATTTATTTCCAAGAAGCAACACAGGAACTTAACAAGGAAAACTGACAGACACCACAGACCGTTTGAAAGAAGCAGCAGGCTGCAGCATACATCACGAGCCAGGCCAAAAATTGTAAGTCCCCAGAGTGTGAGAAAGGGAGAAACTGCCTACAGGACATACACACCCACTGGGGAACCTGGCAATCCAGGTTAGGGAAAAGGCCTTAACCCTACCCAGCTCTGGAGCTGATGTAGTGAGCAATGGGGAGTAGATGAGAAGGAACCACATTGGGATGTGCTGTGTGTGCACTCCCAGTCTCCAGAGGGATGAAGGGAAGTCATTCCTGATTCTAACTCATAGGAGACCTCGTGGAGGTCAGCCAGTTAACTCAGGCAGGGGTCACAGGTTGAGAGAAGCTCCTAACTGAGATTCATGATATAAACTTGAGTGGGCACAGGAGCTGGGTGCCCTTGCTTCATGGGCAGATGAGGATGGGCATGGCCTGAAAGCCCTGCAGTTTCCATCTCCACTGGGAAGGCTTATGATCTAAGGCAGTTTTGAGTTTGAGTGCAGACTGACTGGAACTTTGCTAGCTGTTGCTGCTAGTGGAATGCTGCAGATGTGAGACCCGCCTTGCCAAATGCAGGGGAGCTAGGTGGGGCTTACTGCTGCTGGCTACTCCCCATTCCTCATTTGCACTCTTTTGTGCAGCAGAGGCAACTGTGCTCCTCCTTGTAACACTACCCCAGCAGCCAACAAAATGTCCTCCAATCCCCACGAGAGCTGCTGCTTGCGTCCGCCTGTAGAGAGCCTTGCTTGACCCACCTCCCTACTGGTTTTGCCCCTTCACTCCTCCTGGTAGCTTAACACACACACACAAAAAAAACCCAGAATCTTTTGGGAGCTCTACGGCCCCTCCCATTGCTTGGGACACCAGAGTACCTCCCCGGGGTAACATAAGGCAAGCATAAATCCCGCCACTACCACCACAGCCAGTGCTCTTTTCCAAGTGCCACCTCCTAGCTGGAGGCCAACTGACACAGTCCATGATAGCATCTGCAAGGAGAATCACACTGCACCAGGAAGGGGAAAACTTGTGTGACCTCGGCTGTCACCATCACCTGCATCACCCTGGCTAATCAGGAGGCCCTGAGTCTGCCCACGTGACCTGTTCATTACTGTTACACATGGCATGTGAGAAAGCCAACACACTAAGCCTATTTATAACCAAGGAATATCACAGAGTCTACATCACTCCTCTGCAGCCCCCCTCAGAGCTGGTGCTGGGACTCACTGCTGTGAGACTTCGAGACAGGTCACATCACTGGATCCCTTGCAGACATTCCCCCATACCAGCTTGGACTGTGGCAGTCCAAATGGGTTGCTAGACCCAGTGGAGCAGCAGCATTCACAGTAGTCTGGCCCTCAGGGACTCCTACTCCTACGGGAAAGAGGGAGTGCTCCAAATCAAGGGAGCAACCTGTGGGACAAAAGAATGACAAAAGAATGAAGATGGCAGGCCTTGAGTCCCAGACATTTCCACCTGTGGGAAGTTTCTTTCAGCAGAGGCATGGGTGTAATGCTGGGCTCAGTGGAGAAAGTCTGTAGCTCTGCCCCAACAGTCAGGCAGCCCTGGTGCTCGTGAAGGGTCTTGGAGAAGGGGACTTATTCTCTCCTTCACCCACCATAACAGATACAGCTGGAGGCTTCTCCCACAGGAGCCTAGCATGGGTACACTTGTAGACAGCCTTTCTAGAACAGTGGGGTAACTGTATCCCCACAAGAGGAGTGCCCTCCAGGTTCAGGCTTTCATGAACATCATGAAAGTCCCTCTCTATGTGTAACATCAGCATTCCTACAGATGGAAAGAGGTACCTGTGTCATCTGAATAGCCAGGAAACTGGGTCAGGAGAGTGACACACCAAGCACATTACTACTACAATGAGGATCTGAGAAAGCCATCATACAAAGGCTCCATAACCAAGGAACTCATGCAGAGTCTTCACCCCTGAAAGCATGCAGAGCTGAATTAGGTTACAATAAACTAGAAACATTAAAGTCACATCCTCAAGGAGAGAAAAAGAAATTTAAAAGAACACATAGTCAAATCTAAAATAAATTCAAAAATAATTAGAATAAATAGTCTTCTGCAGTGAGAAGGAGCCAGAAAAATAATTCAGGGAATATGAAAAAGCAGGGTTCTATAGCACCGCCAAATGATCACACTAGCTCTCCAACAATAGATCTAAACCAAGACGAAATCTTTGGAAATACCAGATAAAGAATACAAAAAGATGACTATTAAGTTACCCAAGGAGATACAAGAGAAGTGTGAAAAACAACATAAAGAAATTTTAAAAACAATTCAGGATATGAAGGAAAATTTTTCTAATGAGATAGATTTAAAAAATTAGAACTACTGGAAATAGAATACATATTTAAGGAATTACAAAATGCAATGGAAAGTTTTAATAATAGACTACACTAAGTAGAAGAAATAAATTTCAGAGCCTTATCAAAAGTCTGTCGAAAGCCTGTTGAAAGACAAGGCTTTTAAATTAACCCAATCAAACAAAACTAAAGAAAAAAGAATGAAAAATAAATGAAAACAGTTTTCAAGAAATATGCGATTATGAAAAAGGGCCAACTCTAAGAATCACTGGTGTTCCTGAGAGAGAAGAAAAACCAAATAGTTTCAAAAACCTACTTGAGGAAATAACTGAGGAAAACTTCTCTAGCCTTGCTAGAGATTTAGACATCTAAATGCAAGAAACACAAAGCAGTCCTGGGAGATTCACTACAAAGAGTACATCCCCAAAGCATATAGTCATCAGGCTATCCAAGGTCAATGTGCAGGAAACATTTCTAGGAGCACTGAGACAAAAGCATCAAGCGACCTATAAAGAAAAACTTACTGAACTAACAGCAGTCTTAGCAGACTGCTAAGTCAGACTCAGTAGAAACCTTATAAGCCAACAGGAAGTGGGATCCTACCTGTAGCCTCCTTAAACAGAAAAAATTGTCAGCCAAGAATTTTGTATTCAGCAAAACTAAGTTTCATAAATGAAGGAGAAGCATTTCACACAAGCAAATGCTGAAGGAATTTGTCATATGCATATATATTTAGGATTGTAATATCTTCTTGTTTGACTATTTCATTATTATATAATAACGTTCTTTGTCTTTTTTATTGTTTTTGCTTTAAAGTCTGTTTTATCTAATATAAGAATAGCTACTCCTCCTCACTTTTGATTTTCAATTGTATAGAATATATTTTTCCACCTCTTGACCTTAAGTCTATAAGAATCCTTATGTGTTGGGTGAGAAAGAGAAAATCTTCCCTAACTCATTCTATGAAGCCATTATCAACCTGATACCAACATCAGGCAACAACATACCAAAAAAAATTACAGACCAATATCTCTGATGAACATAGATGCAAAAATCCTCAACAAAATACTAGTAAACCAAATCCAACAGCACATCAAAAAGATAATTCACCACAATCAAGTAGGTTTCATCCCAGAAACCCAGGGATAGTTCAACATATGCAAGTCAATAGAAGACCAGGCATACAAGAAGTGCTAAAAGGAGTTCTCGGTCTTGAAACAAAAGGTCGATGTGCCCCAGAAAAGAACCTTTTAAAAGCATAAAATTCACAGGGCCTATAAAATAATAACACAATAATGAAAATGAAGTATCTAGGTGACAGTAAATATAACTGAAACAGTACCTCACATCTTAATATTAACATTGAACGCAAATGGTCTAAATTTCCCATCTAAAAGACACATAATGGCAGAATAGACAAAAACAAACTAAAGTGTCTCTTCAAGACACTCACCTAACACATAAGGATTCTTACAGACTCAAGGTAAAGTAGTGTAAGAAAATATTACATGCAAATGGAAACCAAAAGTGAACAGTAGTAGCTATTCTGTTTTCCTTTTTTTTGAGATGGAGTCTCACTCTGTCACCCAGGCTGGAGTGCAGCGGCGTGACTTCGGCTCCCTGCAACTTCTGCCTCCCGAGTTCAAGCAATTCTCCTGCCTTAGCCTCCCAAGTAGCTGGGACTACATGGCCTGCCACCATGCCCGGCTAATTTTTTGTATTTTTAGTAGAGACAGGGTTTCACTATGTTGGTCAGGCTGGTCTCAAACTCCTGACCTCGTGATCCGCCTGCCTCAGCCTACCGTAGTGCTGGGATTATGGGCATCAGCCACCATGCCCAGCCAGTAGTAGCTATTCTAATATTAGATAAAACAGATTTTAAACGCAACAACAGTTTTAAAGAAAGACAAAGAGCCGGTGCAGTGGCTCATGCCTGTAATCCCAGCACTTTGGGAGGCTGAGGCAGGCAGATCATGAGGTCAGGAGTTTGAGACCAGCCTGGCCAATATAGTGAAACCCTGTCTCTACTAAAAATACAAAAAATTAGCCCAACGTGGTGGCGGGCATCTGTAATCGCAGCTACTTGAGAGGCTGAGGCACGAGAATCACTTGAACCTGGGAGGCAGAGGTTGCAATGAGCCAAGATCGTGCCACTGCACTCCAATCCAGTTGACAGTGCGAGACTCCATCTCAAAAAAAAAAAAAAAAAAAAAAAAGACAAGGAAGGGACAAAGAAGGTCATTATATAATGATAAAATGATCATTCCAACAAGAAGATATTACAGTCCTAAATATATATGCATCTAGCTCTGGAGCTACCAAATTCATAAAACAATTACTACTAGACCTAAGAAAAGAGATAGACTGTAGCACATTAAGAGTGGGGACTTCAACGCTATACTGACAGCACTAGGCACATCATTGAGGCAGAAAGTCAACAAAGAAACACTGGACTCAACTGCACTCTAGAACAAATGCATCGAACTGATATTTACAGAACATTTTACTCAAGAACTGAAGAATATACACTCCTCTCATCAGCACATGGAACATTCTCCAGAATACAAAGGCCACAAAACAAGTCTCAATTAATGTTTAAAAATCAAAATTATATCAAGCATCTTCATAGACCAATGAAACAAAATAGAGAACCTAGAAATACAGCCAAATGCAACCAACTGATTTTGACAAAGCATGCAAAAACATGAATTGGAAAAAGGACACGCTATTCAATATATGATGCTAGAGAAACTGGAAAGTCACATGTAGAAGAGTGACACTGAATCTCTATTTCTCACCACATATGAAAATCAACTCAACATGGATTAAAGACTTAAATCTAAGACCTGAAATAATAACAATTTTAGAAGAAATCCTAGGAAAAACTCTTCTGGAAATTGGCCTAGACAAAGAATTTATGACTAAGACCCCAATAGCAAATGGAAATCTAGCAAGAACAAAAATAAATAAATGGGGCCTACTTCAACTAAAATGCTTCTGCACAGCAAAAGAAATAATCAACAGAAAAAAAAAATAACCCACAGAATGGGAGAAAATATTTGTAAATGATGCACCCAACAAAGGACTGATATCCAGAATCTACAAGGAACTCAAATTAGTGAGAAAAAACACAAATAATCCTTTAGTGGGCAAATGACATGATTAGACATTTCTCAAAGGAAGATATACAACTGGGCAACAAACATATGAAAAAACACTCAACATCACTATTCCTCAGGCAAACGCTGGTAAAACCACAATGAGATACCACCTTACCCTGGCCAGAATGGCCGTAATTAAAAAGTCAAAAAACTAAAGATGTCGATGAGGATGTGGTGAAATGGGAATGCTTATACACTGGTGAGAATGTAAATTAGTACAATCCCTAAGCAGATTTCTCAAAGAACTAAAAGTACATCTACCATTTGATCTAGCAATGCCACTGCTAGGTATCTACCAAAAGGAAAAGAAGTCATTATGTCAAAAAGACAATGGCACTCATACGTTTATCACAGCAAAATTCACAATTGCAAAGATTTGGAACCAACCTAAGTGTCCATCAATCAACGAGTGGATAAGGAAAATGTGGTATGTGTATACCATGAAATACCACTCAGCCATAGAAAAGAATAAAATAATGTCTTTTGCAGCAACTTGAATGGAGCTGGAGGCCATTATTCTAAGTAAAGAAACTCAGGAATGGAAAACCAAACACCACATGATCTCATTTATAAGCGAGAGATAAGCTACGGGTATGCAAAGGCATACAGAGTGATACAACGGACATATGAGACTCAGAGGCGGAGGAGGTTACCAGGGCAGTGAGAGATTAAAAAAAAAACAAAACAAACAAACAAAAAAACCTACAAAATGGGTACAATGTACACTACTCGAGTGACTAGTGCACTAAAATCTCAGACTTCACCACTATACAATTCATTCATGTAACTAAAACCACTTGTACCCTTAAAGCTATTGAAATTGTAAAACTTTTAAAAAATAAATAAGTAAAAAATAAAAATGAACCGGATAAAACTATAAAGTTACATAATAGTAGATAGATAGGTCCAGTATATAATAAGCTAATGAAGAAGGCACCCCCCTGGATAAGAGTCATAACTTCAATGTGAAGGAGAGCTGTTTTACTGATGAGGTTATAAACAATTCTTATTTGATTTGATACAACAGAGGGATCTTTACTAACTAATCGGGCAAAACAAATTGCATTCGGATGCACATGGCCAGGTCGAATGTAATAAAATAAAATGTGTACTCTGGAAAACAGTCTGCCCTTGATCTCCTGGAGATTGATTATCTCAGGGATGCCAAGATGACAGGAAATGTTAACTGACTTCCAGTGTGACCAGGTCTATGGGACTTAGAACAGGGATAAAGGCATTTACAGGTAAAGCAAAAAGAAACTTGGAAATCAAAATATAAAAAGTTATGAATATGGATATTGCCACCAACAACTGTAGCTGAGAAAAGGATAGAGAATGAAAGGTAAATGGGGCTGAGCAAGGCGGCTCACGTCTGTAATCTCAGCACTTTGGGAGGCCAAGGCTGGTGGGTCACCTGAGGTCAGGAGTTTGAGATCAGCCTGGACAATATGATGAAACCCCATCTCCACTAAAAATATAAAAATAAGCTGGGTGTGATGGCAGCTGCCTATAATCCCAGCTATTCGGGAGGCTGAGGCAGGAGAATCACTTGAACCCAGGAGGCAGAAGTTGCAGTGAGCTGAGATTGTGCCACTGCACTCCAGCCTGGGCAACAGAGCAAGACCCTGTCTCAGAATAAAATAAAATAAAATAAAAAGGTAAAGGGACATTTGAATGAATGAGGAATGTAGAAAGCATGCCCTACATATAGATCAGGAAGAAGCAGAAATAAGATGATGAAGGATAGATTAATGGATGCATTCACTTCTAAGGAGATGTTGCTGAGAGATGGAGAAGTAATGCTTAACAAGTCACAATGAGGCTGGCAATTGTCCCTCTTATCCCTGTGTGACAGGGCTCCCTTTTCAGCCAGTGTTTTCTGGCACCACATTTGATGTTTATGGCTGGTATTCAGACCGTTTGATGTACATAGTAGTTGGTAAAGATTCAGAATATTCTCATTGGCTGCTAGGTGAGGAAAATGAGGAAATTAACCTCGGTTGAAGAGTTTCAAGTAAAGTAGGCAATTAAGGGGAAACCCAACATTTATTTAGAGAGAAAAGTTACGGAAGAGTTTCAAGAAATACTTAAGACATAGGATAATGTGTCACAACAGAAGGTAGTATAAGGGGCAGATTGTACATTAAAGGAATGAGAGGAAAGAACAGAGAAGTAGGGCTGAACAGTGTGCTCCACAGTGATCACTTTCAGTAGGCAATGAAGGAGTCAGGAGCCTGGGAGGTGGACTGCCTCTACAGATTTGTTATGAGAACACTCCTCCCACTCCTTGGGGAGGGATTTATCTCACTAAGCACACTCCGGTCTCTTCTCCACCCCTGAAACTCACCGAGTCCCTGCAGAGGTGGAGTGACGAATCTGATCTGTAAATTCAGGGAGAATAATTGGGCATGCATGTTTAGCTCAGTCCATACGGACCACCTGACAACAGGCCATGCACATACTGAATTCTTTTCTACTCTTCCATGTATGGTTTCTCACTTGGTAAGCCACCTTGCCCAGTGACTGCTGGTGATTCTGCCTCATTCTGGGGTTTGGTTGACAGCCCTACTCACCTTCACTCTAAGTTACCACCTCCAATCTGGCCTCTATCAGTAATTAACATGGCATTTGAATTCTCTATTGGCCGCACGATGAATGCCCTTGAGCACACTTTGTTTCATACTTGTTCAGAATCCAGCCAGCAAAGGGGGAAGCTGTTTTGGAAGACCTTCTTAGAAATCCCCAACATTACCAACCAAGAGGGAAAAACATAGGGTAGAGATAATTTCTATGTCTTTTCAATTAGTGCCAAACAAAGAGGTAATCAATGAGAATAATAATAGCTAACGATTACTGAGCACATACCATATGCCACTATTTTTGGCAAACGTAGAGGCTAAATTAAATAACAAACCATTTTATCTTTTATAAATATGCAAGTAATAACAAATATGCTATTTTAATTTTATCTCATTCATTTTTTAAATATAAAAATGAAGAAGAGATCATTTACGCCTTTAGCTAAACATACCTAATCCAGTCAAAAATGGCTTTTATCCAAAAGTCAGGCAATAACAAATGCTGTCTAGCATGTGGAGAAAAAGGAACCCTTGTGAACTGTTGGTGGGAATGTAAGTTATAAACATTATGGAGAACAGTTTGGAGGTTCCTCAAAAACCTAAAAATAGGGCTACCATATGATCCAGCAATCCCACTGCTGGCTATATACCCAAAAGAAAGGAAATCAGTATATCACAGAGATATCTGCACTCCCATGTTTGTGGCAGCACTGTTTACAATAGCCGAGATTTGGAAGCAGCCTAAGTGTCCATCAACAGATAAATGGATAAAGAAAATGTATTTATACACAATGGGGTACTATTCTACCATTCTGCCACTTGCAGCAACATGGATGGAAGTGGAGATCATTATGTTAAGTGAAATAAACCAGGAGCAGAAAGACAAACATTGAATGTTCTCAGTTATTTTGGGGATCTAAAAAACAAAACAATTGAACTCATGGAGATAGAGTAGAAGGATGGTTACCAGAGGCTGGGAAGGGTAGTTGGTGGGGCAGGGGGGTGATGGGGAGGAAATGGTGATGATTAATAGGTCTAAAAAATAGAAAGAATGAATAAGATCCAGTATTTGATAGCAAAATGGGGTGATTATGGTCAATAATAACTTAATTGTACATTTTTACATAACTAAAAAAGTATAATTGGATTGTTTGTAACACAAAGGATAAACGCTTGAGGGGATGCATACCACCTTTGCCATGATGTGATCATTATGCATTGCATGCGTGCCTATACCAAAATATCTCATGTACTCCATAAATATATACACCTACTATATGCCCACAAACATTAAAAATAAAATTTAAAAATTTTTTACAATGCCATACTGAATCTCTGTAAAAGCAGACAGGTCTATATAGATATAGATACAGCCACCAGCTGTTATAAACTTGCAATAGTATCAACTATAATAATACAGCAAATGCATTCTTCCCTCCTCTTCCCTTCACAGATGAGTTCCTTGAGATAATGAGACTGAGTAGACTCAGTTCTATTGCCGCATCCTCACCTCCCTTTCTATCTCTTTAGTCCTCTGCAATCAGATTTCTCCCTCAACCGAAAAAAACAAAACAAAACAAAAAAAAGGGCCCTGGCAAAAGGCCACCAAAGCCCTTCTAATTGCTCCTGGACTCTGCAGACCTGATCTTGCTCCACTTCTTTAAGCAGCTGACACCATTACTTATGCACTTCTTTTAGAAACCCCTCTTTCCTTGGCTCTTGACAATATTCTCTCCTGGATCTCGTCCCTCTTCAGGATAGGGACTTCTCAGTTTCCTTGCTGCTTCCCTCTCCTTTGCCCATTCCTTATGTATTAGAGTTTCTTGGACTTCTTTGCTTTGCCCTCTTCTAATGTTTCACCCTCTCTAATAACTAACTCACAATGGTTGCCTGCCACCTGTCTCTGGACACCCCCTCCCATCTGTCTATTTCACCTACTGCACTCTTTTGAAGAGCAGATCTCCATCTAATGGCTTTGGCTATCTTCTCCTGGATGTCTCTCCAGTGCCTTAACAATGTGAACTAATTATCTACTCCATCTCTCTTCCCTTTCCTAGATGCTGAAAGTGTCTCTTACCAGGTCTCCCCTCTTCAGAACGGGCTCATCCAAGGCATCCTCCATAGTTGTGTGAGGGATTCCTCCAAAGCCCAAATTTAATCATGTTACTCAAAAGGCTCCCAATTCCATCCACAGTGGAAGGGAGCTTGGTTACACATAGGTATGCATGATTTGTCTCTTACCCCTCTCTCTTTTGGTTAGCCATAGTCTTTTCCCCACGACACCAGCAGCAAACTGTATTCTCAGTCAGACTTAATGTATTGATTTTCATATAAACACAGTGTTATTTCAAGACCCCAGCTTAGTTACCCTTCCCCAGTCATCACCTAGACCATCTGGGGAATAACTATGTATGTTTCAAGGCTCAGCTAAGGAATGAACTCTTTTATGAAGCCTTCTTCGATCATCTGAAGTGAGAGTAACCACTCTCTGCTTTGGACCCTACCTTAATCTGAACAGATTTGTGAGCCTCTAGTGGTAGGGACTGTATCTTATTAATAGCAATGCCTCAAGCATAGAAATAAGTTTGTATTACATGCTTGAATAAGTGCTTGAATCTCTTGAGGTGACTAATCAAAGTAAAAGTTATTTTAATTCATCATCACATTAATTTATTATCACATTTTACTGGAATATCTGATCTACCTTAATGCAAAAGTCCACTGGCACAGGCATATTCCCCCGTCTTCTAAAAATAACATTAACTTACTTATTATATAATATTCCAGCTGTAGTTTATAAGTTCTTTCTTTCCAGTTTAAAAAACAAAAATTTGTCATGATAGGCTTAGGCAATAACTCCCAAGAAAGACCAAAAATTTTTTGTCTATAACTTTTTACTTATCTGTTTATGTTATAGGTCTTCATTAAATTATTCTTCCTAAATAAGTCATTCTCTAACCTCTGAAAATCCCAGCACCATGTACACTTCACTAGGACCAGCTCTGGAATTCTTAGGTTGTTGACAGAGATGACTTTGTTGGATGCTCAGTGAATGCTTTTCACTATTAACATTTTAAATATTTTTGCTCATATTTATAAGGAATGGAAAGTTGCAACCTGATGGGATCTAGGCAGTTGAAAATTCAAGTCTTAAACAAGTATAATCCCTCACTACATAGTACTCCCTAATTGTCTTCTCTTTTTTTTTTTTTTTTTTTTTTTTTGAGACGGAATCTCGCTCTGTCGCCCAGGCTGGAGTGCAGTGGCCGGATCTCAGCTCACTGCAAGCTCCGCCTCCCGGGTTTACGCCATTCTCCTGCCTCAGCCTCTCCAGTAGCTGGGACTACCGGCGCCCCCCACCTCGCCCGGCTAGTTTTTTGTACTTTTTAGAAGAGACGGGGTTTCACCGTGTTAGCCAGGATGGTCTCGATCTCCTGACCTCGTGATCGGCCCGTCTCGGCCTCCCAAATTTTCTTCTCTTATTAAGAAAAAGTAGTTGGCCAATGCTGATCTATTATATTTTCCAATGGGAACTTTATACAGAGCATCCATGTCCATGCTACATTGCTCCCTTCCTCACATGTAAAAGGAACTGCAAATTCCACTCTCTGAGCTCCAGAAGAATAAAAACCTTTGAATACATCTTAGAAAAAAATTTTTTTAATTCATTCATGATAGGTAATCATTGAAGATTCTGTTCTCCATTAAATCTTGAAACCAGCGGAGGCAGACCCACTGAGCCCCTTTATGTATAAAAATATTTCACTAGATGCTTTCTTAGGCAGGATTTACATAGATTAGGGAACTATCAAATCATTCCATTCAATCTTCATAGCAATCGTGAGTGTTAAATATTTCTATTCTGATTTTGTAAATAAATTTAAGGCTCAAAGAGGCTGAGTAGTTTGTTCAAGATCAGAGAGTAAATAGTAAAGTCAGAGTCAAATTCAAGACCATTTGGTTTAAAGGTTGTACACATGGTACGCTGCAAAAAAACAAAACAAAACAAAACAGATCTAGGACTTCCTGTCAATGTTCTGCTTTTAGATTTTTGCGCAATAACATATTTTTCAGCCAGTATTCACTACATTTATATTTAATTAGGACCTGTCCACTATCTATTAAATATGATCTTAAAATATTCTTGACCCCAACAACACTAATCATTCTGTCTCTCTGGGTAATTTTCAAGGTCTTTTCCTAGTCAGAATTCTGGTCCTAAGGTTCATCCTCATTTAATTTTACTCTCTCCAAATGCAGACATGAATCATCAATTTTCCATTTTAGTGTCCATAAGAGATATTTAATTTCTATAAATACATCTTGAATGAGGCATATAAACAGCATGATTAAGCAAAACATGTTCACTGCCAAGAGTCAAAAAGATCTAGATTCAAATTCTGGCTTGGCACTTATTAGCCTCAAAACTTGGCAAGTTGCTTATATTCATTAAACCTCTGTTTCCTCATAGAAGGAATAATGTTACTACCCACCTTTCTAGGATTTTTTTTATTATGAAATAAAGTAACATTTGTAAAGATCCTAACAAGTACATAGTCAAGGTAAACACTCAGTAATTAGCAGATGTTGCTAACAGTATTATTGCTAGTATTGTTAGGTTTACAATATATGAACATTTATGAATAGTCTGGAACAGTTAGTAGACAGTATTGGACACAAATAGAGTTTGAACTATATAACTCAAGGAAACAGGCTTTGCATTTAAATCTTAAACTGCTTCTGATAAAGTAGCAGTGGTGGTAAGGCTGCCCTTTCTCTTTCTGATATACAAAAATCACAAGTATCTGCCCCCTCCACCCCATTATTTTTATTTTGATATTGACTATTCTGACCTGATGCTAGCAGATTTTGCTTTTAAGTCATTCCATCTTTGGTTCATATCATCCAGTCGATGTTGAAGCATAGTAGCCTCTTCAGAATTTCCCAAAGCTTTTACCATCTTCTGCCTGTTTCCGTCAATACTTTTAAATATGTCATTGTGGGCATCAATTTCTGCCTGGATGTCCTAAACAGAAAAAAAGCAAATAGATAATGCAAATATTAGGAATCAGTAATAGGTATTGAAATTTCTGCATAGAACTTTATAGCTTTATATTAACGGAAGAGTTTCTCTCAAGCAAAACAGTTCATTTCACCTTAAATTATAAGAAATTCAAGTGCTTCCAAAATTCTTATTATTCTGAAAATAATAGTCTTTAAATCTTCAGTACTTCCAGCTTTGTTCTTTTTGCTTAGGATTGTCTTGGCTATACAGGCTCTTTTTTGGTTCCATATGAAATTTAAAGTCGTTTTCTCCAGTTCTGTGAAGAAAGTCAATGGTAGCTTGATGGGAACAGCACTGAATCTATCAATTGCTCTGAGCAGCAAAAGAAACTATCATCAGAGTGAACAGGCAACCTACAGAATGGGAGAAAATTTCTGCAATGTATCTATCTGATGAATGGCTAATATCAAGAATCTACAAGGAACTTAAACACATTTACAAGAAAAACGCAAACAACCCTACCAAAAAGCGGACAAAGGGTTCGAAGAGAGACTTCTCAAAAGAAGACATTTATGTGGCCAAGAAACATATGAAAAAGAGCTCATCATCACTGGTCATTAGAGATATGCAAATCAAAACCACAATGAGATAACATTTCCTGCCAGTTAGAATGACAAACATTAAAAACCCTGGAAACAACAGGTGCTGGCGAGGATGTAGAGAAATAGGAACGCTTTTACACTGTTGGTGGGACTATAAATTAGTGCAACCATTGTGGAAGACAGTGTGGCAATTCCTCAAAGATATAGAACCAAAAATACCATTTGATCCAGAATCCCATCACTGGGTATATATCCAAAGGATTATAAATCATTCTACTATAAAGACAAATGCACATGTATGTTTATTGCAGCACTATTTACAATAACAAAGACTTGAAACCAACCCAAATGTCCATCAATGATAGACTGGATAAAGAAAATGTGGCACATATATACCATGGAACACTATGCAGCCATAATAAAGGATGAGTTCATGTCCTTTGCAGGGACATGAATGAAGCTGGAAACCATCATTCTCAGCAAACTATCACAAGGACAGAAAACCAAACACTGCATGTTCTCACTCATAGGTGGGAATTGAACAATGAGATCACTTGGACACAGGGTGGGGACCATCACATACCAAGGCCTGTCGGGGGATGGGGGGCTAGGGGAGGGATAGCATTAGGAGTAATACCTAATGTAGATGATGGGTTGATGGGTGCAGCAAACCACCATGGCACATGTATACTTATGTAACAAACTTGCACGTTCTGCACATGTATCCCTGAACTTAAAGTAAAATTAAAAAAAAACCAACAATTTTTAACTTGTGAGCAAAAATACTTCCAAAAGCATAGAATAACTGATATAGTTAGGCTTATGCACACACAGGAACAGAGAAAGAGGGGAGAGGAAGATTTTGACAAGATCTAGCCTTTATGCACGTATTGAAGTGATGTTATTTGATTTAAAACGATTCTTAAATTTATCAACCTAATTATTTTATTATTGATATGAAAGATCATTCTTGGGAATAAACACAAAAACATATATTTGGCATGTAAATAACAATCTAATTCTTCTGTAACAGAAAAATTTCTGGCTAAGTATAAAGAAAATACAAAGAAAGTCAGTCTCCCTAACTTTACTTGCCCTTAATCTATTTTGATAACTAAATATAAAAGAAAATATTATCCCACTGATTTATCCAAAACAATTGCATGCATTATCTGGGGATTTCAATAATTTATTTATATCTAATATTAAATTAAAAAGCCAAAAAAGAGTTTATCTTTATAAAATAAATTTGGAGGCAGTTTAAGTAAAATTAGAATTATTATAAAATTTTTTTAAATTGGTTCAGATTTTGGGGAAACATTTGATAATCTATATCAAAAGCCACAGACTTAAAATTCTTTTGAGGAAAATGGCAGATAGGAGACAGGTCTAATGCACTGTTCCTGCTTAGATGGACAGAACAGCATCTGGAGACTCACGTTGTGAACTTTTGCTCCAAGAACCACTGCAGGAACACACCAAGAAAATCAAAAGAATTCACAGACCCTTTTAAAGAAGGAAGTTGCCACTGCAATTGCCACAAGACAGCATAAGCTCTTGGGAGTTTTACAGCCTCACCCATCACCTGAGATGACCTGAGTACTCATCCTGGCCAACATAGGGCAATATTATACCATCCTACTACTAGTGCAGCTGGCGCTGTCCTGAAAGCACCACCTCCTGGCTAGAGGCCAACCAACTCAAGTCATGACAGCCACTCATAACAGAACAACCCTGCTCCAAAGAAGGAGAAAACAACAGTTAATTCCACTGCTTACCAAACAGCAGCTTAACCATAAGTTCTGAGTCTGTTCACATGACAACTTCACTGCTAGCATAACTGGCATTCGAGGAAACCAGAGCACTAAACAAAACTACAACCAAGGATTACCACAGAGCCCACTTCACTCCCCTGCAGCCTCCACTGGAGCAGGTGCTGCTATCCATGGCTGGGAGACCTGAGGACAGATCACATCACAGGACTCTTTGCAGACATTCCCTAGGACCAGATTTGAGCCCCGTAGCCCTGCTGGGTATCTAGATGCAGAAAAGCACAACAATCACTGCAGTCTGATTCTCAGGAAGTCCCATCCCTAGGGGAAGAGGGAGACCACTACATCAAGTGATCATCTTACAGGGCAAAAGAATCCAAATAGCAGCCCGTGAGTTCCAGATCTTTCCGATGAAACAGTCTATTCAAATGAGAAGGAACTAAAAAAGCAGTTCTGGTAATATGACAAAATAAACCTCCAAAAGATCACATTACCTTTCCAGCAATGGATCCAGTCCAAACCAACAAGAAATATCTGAATTACCAGATAAATAATTCAGAAGGTTGATTATTAAGCTACTCAAGGAGGCACCAGAGAAAGGTAAAAATGAACTTAAAGAAATTTCAAACATGGCTAAGTGTGGTGGCTCATGCCTGTAATCCCAGTACTCTGAGAGGCTGAGGCAGGAGGGTCACTTGAACTCAGGAGTTTGAGACCTGCCTGGGCAACATGGCGAAACCCCGTCTCTACCCAAAATACAAAAAAAAAATTAGCTGGAAATGGTGGAATGCACCTGTGGTCCCAGCTACTTGGGAGACTGAGTAAAGGATTAGAAAAGATATTCCATGCAAATGGAAACCAAAAGCAAGCAGGAGTAGCTATTCTTATATCAGACAAAACAGACTTTAAAGCAAAAACTAAAAAGACAATAAAGGATATTATATAATGATAAAAGGATTAGTCCATGCACCTAACATAGGAGCTCCCAAATTTATAAAATAATTACTACTAGACCTAAGAAATGGGACAGATGGCAACACAATAATTAGATGGGACTTCAATACTCCACCGACAGTACTAGAGGAGTCATCAAGACAGAAAGTCAACAAAGAAACGATGAACTTAAACTATATCCTAGAACAAATGCACTTAACAGATGTTTACAGAACAGTCTACCCAACAACTGCAGAATATATATTCTTTTCATCAGCACATGGAACATTCTTCAAGATAGACCATATGATAAGCCATAAAACAATCCTCAATAAATTTAAGAAAATCAAAACTATATCAAGTACTCTCTCAGAAGACCACAGTGGAATAAAATTGCAAATTAATTCCAAAAGGAGCCTTCAAAAGTATACAAATACACGGAAATTAAATAATCTGCTCCTGAATGATCTTTCAGTTACCAAAGATATCAAGATGGAAATTAAAAAATTCTTTGAACTGAACAATAATAGTGACACAACCTATCAAAACCTCTGGGATATAACAAAAGCAGTGCTAAGAGGAAAGTACGTAGCATTAAATGTCTACACCAAAAAGTCTGAACGAGCACAAACAGACAATCTAAGGTCACAACTCAAGGAACTAGAGACAAGAACAAGCCAAACCCAAACCCAGCAGAAGAAAAGAAATAACAAAGATCAGAGCAGAACCAAATGAAAGTGAAACAAACAAACAAAAAACACAAAAAGTAAGTGAAACAAAGAGCTGGTTCTTTGAAATGATAAATAAAACTGATAGACCATTAACATGATTAACCAAGAAAAGAAGAGAGAGGATATAAATGAGCTCAGTTAGAAACGAAATGAGTGATACTACAACTGATACTACAGAAATATAAAAGATGATGCAAGGCTACCATGAACAATGTGAACGCCTTTACACACATAAGCTGGAAAACATAGAGGAGATGGATAATTCCTGGAAATATACAACCTTTCTAAATTAAACAAGGAAGAAAGAGACACTCAGAATAGACCAGTAACAAGCAGCAAGATTGAAATGATAGTTAAAAAGCTACCAAAAAAAAAAAAAAAACAGTCCAGGACCAGATGGATTCACAGCCGAATTCTACCAGACATTCAAAGAAGAACTGGTACCAATTCTATTGACACTATTCCACAAGACAGAGAAAGAGGGAATCCTCTCTAAATCGTTCCACGAAGCCAGTATCAACCTGATACCAAAACCAGACATAACAAAAAAGAAAACTACAGACCAATATCACTGATAAACACAGATGCAAAAATCCTCAAAAACATACTAGCTAACTGAAATAAACAGCATATCAAAAAGATAATCCACCACGATCCAATGGGTTTCACACCAGGGATGCAGGGATGGTTTAACATACACAAGTATCTGAAACCATAAAAATTCTAGAAGATAACATCAGAAAAACTCTTCTAGACATTGGCTTAGGCAAAGACTTCATGACCAAGAACCCAAAAGCAAATGCAACAAAAACAATTATAAATAGATGGGACTTAATTAAACAAAAAAGATTCTGCACAGCAAAATAAACAATGAGCAGAGGAAATGGACAGCCCATAGAGTCACAGAGTGGGAGAAAATATTCACAAACTATGCATCCAGCAAAGGACTAATATCTGGAATCTACAAGGAACTCGAACAAATCAGCAAGGAAAAAAAAATAATAATCCCATCAAAAACTGGGTTAAGGACATGAATAGAACAAAAGAAGATATACAAATGGCCAATAAACACATGAAAAAATGCTGTACATCACTAATTATCAGGGAAATGCAAATCAAAACCACAGTGTGATACCCCTTACTTCTGCAAGAATGGCCATAATTTAAAAATTAAAAAAAATAGATGTTGGTGTGGATGTGTTAAAAAGGGAAGTTTTACACTGCTCATGGGAGTATAAACTAGTACAACCATTACGAAAAACAGCATGGAGGGTCCTTAAAGAACTAAAAGCGGAATTACCATTTGATCCATCAATTCCACACTTGGGTATCTTCCCAGAGGAAAAGAAGTCATTATATGAAAAAGACATTTGCACAGGAATGTTTATAGCAGCACCATTTGTGATTGCAAAAATATGCAACCAGCACAAATGCCTATCAGTCAACAAGTGGGTAAAGAAAATGTGATTATACACACACACACACACACACACACACACACACACACACACACCCCATGGAATTCCACTCAGGCATAAAAAGGAATGAAATAATGGCATTCACAGAAATCTGGATGGAGTTGGAGACCATTATTCTAAGTGAAGTCAGTCAGGAATGGAAAATCAAACGTCATATATTCTCACTTATAAGTGGGAGCTAAGCTATGAAGACAGAAAGTCATAAGAATGGTATAATGGACTCTGAGAGCTCCAGCAGGAGGGTGGGAGGTAGGATGAGGGATAAAAGACTATACATTAGGTTCAGTGTACACTGCTTGGGTGATGGGTGCACCAAAATCTCAGAAATCATCACTAAAGAATTTATGCATGTAACCAAACATCACCTGCTCCCCACAAAACTACTGCAATTTTAAAAAGTCATAAAAATGTTGAAATTATCTAACTTAAGAAGATTTATGTCTAAAAATGTTTTAACACACTGATTGTTTTTAGAGAAAAAGAGTGGAAGCTATCATAATATATTAGTGGTGATATATTTTTAAAAACAGGATATAAAACTATATATCATAATAATTTCATTTTTAAAAGTATGTACTTTAACTGGCATATGCATTTGTGTATAATTGTACACATACACAATAGGACTATAAAACAAAAATAATGTAATCTCTATAGAAGAGGATTACAGGTAAGTTTAGTTTTCTTCTCTATACTTCTCTGAGTTTTCAAAAAGTTCTACACAAAGTTTCTTTTTATAATCAGATAAATCTAACAAATTTAAGATATGGAGTGCCTATCCAATTTTCTTACTACTCTTCCCTTATAAAATTGTCAGCAACTATCTATATTAGTTTACCAATTATCTTTTCCTCCTGAATTTAATGGAAGCAACCTAGTTGTAGCTAACTCTGGTGTGACAGCCATTAATGTACCATAAGTAAGTGTGAATCTACAAACAGAAAAATAGGCACCAGAGGTAGCTATGAAGATGTGGTGAGTTTCCATGGCTTTCAGTGGTAATGAACAGTAAAACAGCTCACTGGAGAAGTAAAAAACTTTCATTCAGGCAATGAATCTGAACTAGTAAAGGTGAGCAAACTCCTAAACACTGTAGTTCTATTGTCCTTCTACCTTCAAGCTTTTCTTCATATGACTCTGCTATAGTCTGAATATTTGTGTCTTCCCAAAATTGTTTTTTGAAACCCTAACCCTGACAATGATGTTATTAGGAGGTGGGGCCTTTGGGAAGTGATAAAGTCATGCTCTCATGAATGAGATTACTACCCCTATAAAGGAAACCCCAGAGAGCTGCCCTGCCCTTGCCATCATGTGAAGACCCACCTAGAAGGTGATACCTATGAACCAGAAAGCAGACCCTCACTAGAATATCGAATCTGCCAGTGCCTTGATCTTGGACTTCCCAGTCCCCAGATCCAAGAGAAATACATTTCTGTGGTTTACAAACTACTCAGTCTATGGCATTTTGTTATAGCAGCCCAAACTGATTAAGACGGCTTCACTCATCATAAGTTTCTCTTGTTATAAATAAATAAACAGGGTGAAAATTTACATAGTAATACTTTAAATACTCAGAGTGTTTTTCTTCATTTAAAACTCACTCCTGAGATCCTGAGCAAGATGGCTGAATAGGAACAGCTCCAGCCTCCAGCTCCCAGCACGAGCGACAGAGAAGGCAGGTGATTTCTGCATTTTCAACTGAGGTACTGAGTTCATCTCACTGGGGAGTGCCAGACAATCGATGCTGGTCAGTTGGTGCAGCCCAACCAGCGACAGCTGAAGCAGGGCGAGGCATCGCCTCACGTGGGAAGTGCAAGGGGGAAGGGAATTCCTTTTCCTAGCCAAGGGAAACTGAGACACGCAACACCTGGAAAATCAGGTAACTCCCACCCTAATACTGCACTTTACCAAGCGTCTTAGCAAACGGCACACCAGGATATTATATCCCACACCTGGCCTGGAGGATCCCTCGCCCATGGAGCCTCCCTCATTGCTAGCACAGCAGTCTGAGATCTAACTGCAAGGCAGCAGCGAGGCAGGGGGAGGGGTGCCCGCCATTGCCGAGGCTTAAGTAGGTAAACATAGCCACTGGGAAGCTCGAACTGGGTGGAGCCCACCACAGCTCAAGGAGGCCTGTCTGCCTCTGTAGACTCCACCTCTGGAGACAGGGCATAGCTAAACAAAAAGCAGTAGAAACCTCTACAGATGTAAATGACCCTGTCTGACAGCTTTGAAGAGAGCAGTGGGTTTCCCAGCATGGAGGTTGAGATCTGAGAATGGACAGACTGCCTGCTCAAGTGGGTCCCTGACCCTTGAGTAACCTAACTGGGAGACATACCACACCTCACACCTCACATGGCTGGGTACACCTCTGAAACAAAGTTTCCAGAGCAAGAATCACACAGCAACGCTCGCTGTTCAGCAATATTCTATCTTCTGCAGCCTCTGCTGCTGATACCCAGGCAAACAGGGTCTGGAGTGGACCTCAAGCAAACTCCAACAGACCTGCAGCTGAGGGTCCTGACTGTTAGAAGGACAACTAACAAACAGAAAGGACACCCACACCAAAACCCCATCAGTATGTCACCAACATCAAAGACCAAAGGCAGATAAAACCACAAAGATGGGGAAAAAGCAGGGCAGAAAAGCTGGAAATTCAAAAAATCAGAGTGCATCTCCCCCTCCAAAGGAATGCAGCTCATTGCCAACAATGGATCAAAGTTGGACGGAGAATGACTTTGATGAGTTGAGAGAAGAAGGCTTAGGTCGATCAAACTTCTCAGAGCTAAAGGAGGAACTACGTACCCAGCATAAAGAAACTAAAAATCTTGAAAAAAGAATGGAAGAATGGATAACTAGAATAATCAATGCAGAGAAGGCCATAAACGAACTGATAGAGATAAAAACCATGACATGAGAATTACGTGACAAATGCACAAGCTTCAGTAACCGATTCAATCAACTGGAAGAAAGAGTATCAATGACTGAAGATCAAATGAATGAAATGAAGTGAGAAGAGAAGTCTAGAGAAAAAAGAGGAAAAATAAATGAACAAAGCCTCCAAGAAATATGGGATTATGTGAAAAGACCAAATCTACGTCCGATTGCTGTGACTGAAAGTGAGGGGGAAAATGGAAACAAGTTGGAAAACACTCTTCAGAATATCACCCAGAAGAACTTCCCCAACCTAGTGAGGCAGGCTAACATTCTAATTCAGGAAATACAGAGAACACCACAAAGATACTCCTCAAGAAGAGCAACTCCAAGGCACATAATTGTCAGATTCGCCAAAGTTGAAATGAAGGAAAAAATCTTAAGGGCAGCCAGAGAGAAAGGTTGGGTTACCCACAAAGGGAAGCCCATCAGACTAACAGCAGATCT
This sequence comes from Macaca mulatta, assembly GCF_049350105.2. Lineage (NCBI taxonomy): Eukaryota > Metazoa > Chordata > Mammalia > Primates > Cercopithecidae > Macaca > Macaca mulatta. Next base: position 49,926,599 of record NC_133409.1, on the reverse strand, counting down.
CTTGGCAGAAACTCTACAAGCAGAAGAGAGTGGGGGCCAATGTTCAACATTCTTAAAGAAAAGAATTTTAAACCCAGAATTTCATATCCAGCCAAACTAAATTTCATAAGTGAAGGAGAAATAAAATCCTTTACAGACAAGCAAATGCTTAGAGATTTTGTCACCACCAGGCCTGCCCTACAACAGACCCTGAAGGAAGCACTAAACATGGAAAGGAACAATTGGTACCAGCCGTTGCAAAAACATGCCAAAATGTAAAGACCGTCGAGGCTAGGAAGAAATTGCATCAACTAACGAGGAAAGTAACCAGCTAATATCACAATGACAGGATCAAGTTCACACATAACAATCTTAACCTTAAATGTAAATGGACTAAATGGTCCATTTAAAAGATACAGACTGGCAAATTGGATAAAGAGTCAAGACCCATCAATGTGCTGTATTCAGGAGACCCATCTCACATGCAGAGACACACATAGGCTCAAAACAAATGGATGGAGGAAGATCTACCCAGCAAATGGAAAACAAAAAAAAAGCAGGGGTTGCAATCTAGTCTCTGATAAAACAGACTTTAAACCATCAAAGATCAAAAGAGACAAAGAAGATCATTACATAATGGTAAAGGGATCAATTCAACAGGAAGAGCTAACTATCCTAAATATATATGCACCCAATATAGGAGCACCAAGATTCATAAAGCAAGTCCGTAGAGACTTACAAAGAGACTTAGACTCCCATACAATAATAATGGGAGACTTCCATTGTCAACATTAGACAGATCAGCGAGACAGAAAATTAAAAAAGATATCCAGGAATTGAACTCAACTCTGCACCAAGACGACCTAATAGACATCTACAGAACTCTCCACCCCTAATCAACAGAATATACATTCTTCTCAGCACCACATCGCACTTATTCCAAAATTGACCACATAGTTGGAAGTAAAGCACTCCTCAGCAAATGTAAAAGGACAGAAATTATAACAAACTGTCTCTCAGACCACAGTGCAATCAAACTAGAACTCAGGACTAAGACACTCAAACAAAACTGCTCAACTACATGGAAACTGAACAACCTGCTCCTGAATGACTACTGGGTATATAATGAAATGAAGGCAGAAATAAACATATTCTTTGAAACCAATGAGAACAAATGCACAACATACCAGAATCTCTGGGACACATTCAAAGCAGTGTGTAGAGGGAAATTTATAGCACTAAATGCCCACAAGAGAAAGCTGGAAAGATCTAAAATTGGCACCCTAACATCACAATTAAAAGAACTAGAGAAGCAAGAGCAAACACATTCAAAAGCTAGCAGAAGGCAAGAAATAACTAAAATCAGAACAGAACTGAAGGAGAAAGAGACACAAAAAAGCCTCCAAAAAATCAATGAATCCAGGAGCTGGTTTTTTGAAATGATCAACAAAATTGATAGACCGCTAGCAAGACTAATAAAGAAGAAAAGAGAGAAGAATCAAATACATGCAATAAAAAATGATAATGAGGATATCACCACCGACCCCACAGAAATACAAGCTTCCATCAGAGAATATAATAAACACCTCTACACAAATAAACTTGAAAACCTAGAAGAAATGGATAATTTCCTGGACACTTACACTCTCCCAAGACTAAACCAGGAAGAAGTTGAATCCCTGAATAGACCAATAGCAGGCTCTGAAATTGAGGCAATAATTAATAGCCTACCAACCAAAAAAATTCCAGGACCAGACAGATTCATAGCCGAATTCTCAGGAGGAGCTGGTACCACTCCTTCTGAAACTCTTCCAATCAATAGAAACAGAGAACCAAATCATGAATGAACTCCCATTCACAATAGATTCAAAGAGAAAAAAGTACCTAGGAATCCAGCTTAAAAGAGATGTAAAGGACCTCCTCAGGGAGAACTACAAACCACTGCTCAGTGAAATAAAAGAGGACACAAACAAATGGGAAGAACATACCATGCTCATGAATAGGAAGAATCAATATTGTGAAAATGGCCATACTGCTCAAGGTAATTTATAATTTCAATGCCCTCCCCATCAAGCTACCAAAGACTTTCTTCACAGAATTGGAAAAAACTGCTTTAAAGTTCATATGGAACCAAAAAAGAGCCCACATTGCCAAGACAATCCTAAGTCAAAAGAACAAAGCTGGAGGCATCACACCTTCAAACTATACTACAAGACTACAGTAACTAAAACAGCATGGTACTGGTACCAAAACAGAGATATAGACCAATGGAACAGAACAGAGTCCTCAGAAATAATACCACACATCTACAGCCATCTGATCTTTGACAAACCTGACAAAAACAAAAAATGGGGAAAGGATTCCCTATTTAATAAATGGTGCTGGGAAAATTGGCCAGCCATAAGTAGAAAGCTGAAACTGGATCATTTCCTTACTCCTTATACGAAAATTAATTCAGATGGATTAGAGACTTAAATGTTAGACCTAATACCATAAAACTCTAGAAGAAAACCTAGGTAATACCATTCAGGCCATAGGCATGGGCAAGGACTTCATGTCTAAAACATCAAAAGCAACGGCAACAAAAGCCAAAAGTGACAAATGGGATCTAATTAAACTAAAGAACTTCTGCACAGCAAAAGAAACTATCATCAGAGTGAACAGGCAACCTATAGAATGGGAGAAAATTTTTGCAATCTACTCATCTGACAAAAGGGCTAATATTCAGAACCTACAAAGAACTCAAACAAATTTACAAGAAAAAACACACAACCCCATCAAAGTGGGCAAAGGATATGAACAGATGTTTCTCAGAAGAAGACATTCATACAGCCAACAGACACATGAAAAAATGCTCATGATCACTAGCCATCAGAGAAATGCAAATCAAAACCACAATGAGATACCATCTCACACCAGTTAGAATGGCAATCATTAAAAAGTCAGGAAACAACAGGTGCTGGAGAGGATGTGGAGAAATAGGAACACTTTTACACTGTTGGTGGGATTGTAAACTAGTTCAACCATTGTGGAAAACAGTATGGTGATTCCTCAAGGATCTAGAACTAGAAATACCACATGACCCAGCCATCCCATTACCAGGGAGAGGGGAGGGGTGAGGGATGGCATTGGGAGTTATATCTGATGTAAATGACGAGTTGATGGGTGCTGACGAGTTGATGGGTGTAGCACACCAACATGGCACATGTATACATATGTAACAAACCTGCACATTGTGCACATGTACCCTAGAACTTAAAATATAATAATAAAAAAAAGGTGAAGAAAGAGAAAAAATAATAATAAAATAAAATAAAACTCACTCCTAGTAAGCACACTCACGCATTCTACCAAGAATCCAGGCTTAGGCACCAGTATCTAAGTGATTATTTTTCAATCACCCATAGACCTCCAGTAACCAGAAACACCCATGGAAGGGCCTTTTGCACCTCACTACTCCCAATCAGCATGTTAGGAAGACATCACTTACATAAGGTGAATGGGCAGCACTGACCTAGTATTACTCCTGACGGGATCTGAGATGTCTAACATGACACTAATAGGGTTACATTTGGAGACTTGGTGAGATGAACACAAAGTTTAATAGACAGCTCCTGCAAGATTTATGGTCCAAATTTGCAAACCCATTGATCTCTGAGGTTATCTGACCCAAATGACAAACCCAAATCTGGTCCAATGCAAAGTGTGGTTTGTAGTTTGCAGAATTAGGCCTAACCACTGAACAAAAACTCGGAGATTGTTGAATCTTTTGCATTTCACAGGCAGTTCTATCCCACAGCAGTGCAGAACAGAAGTGAATAGGGCAGCCGGGAAACAGAGCCAGATAATGATTCAAGGTTCTCAGGAGTGCAACACTATGTATAGAAAATTGCAGTCTCATTATAATCATAGTTTGAGATGTGCCAAATAGAAATTCTCAGTGAAAAAAAGGAAAAGGGAAGTTCTGCTGAAAAGTTCTTTGGTGTCATCTCCTGATACAACTGTTCTATTTCTGTGTCCTGAAGTGCATTTTAAGACATCTAAAGAGACATATTTAAAGGTTTGCAGATAGTGTTTTGCAATGGTTTTATGCATCTGGTGTATATCTGTAGGGTAGCCATCTTTCTCAAGAAGCTCAATGATACAACGAGCAAGGCACCTCTTTGCTCTCTATTGCCAAGGAGAACCTGGCTTCAAATTTCCTGTTTAAGTTCCTATACATCATTATCGATGAACTACACCTAAAATCACAAGACAACTTCAAACGACAACATCCTGATGTAGTCTGACCTATTTGATTCCTTTCATATTGAAGAGAAGAAAAAAGTAAAAGGCCAGGGCAGTGGCTCATGCCTGGAATAGCAGAACTTTGGGAGGCTGAGGCAGGCGGGTCACCTGAGGTCAGGAGTTCCAGATCAGCCTAGCCAACAGGATGAAAACCCCATCTCTAATAAAAATAGAAAACAAATAGCTGGGTGTGGCAGTGCACATCTGTAATCCCAGCTACTCGGGAGGCTGAGGCAGGGAATCACTTAAGCCCTGGAGGCACAGGTTGCAGTGAGCTGAGATCATGCCACTGCACTCCAGCCTGGGTGACAGAGGGGGATTTCTTCTAAAAAAAAAAAAAAAAAAAAAAAAAAAAAAAAAAAAAAAAAAAAAAAAAAAAAAAGAAGGAAGAAGGAAGAAGGAGAAGAAGAAGAAGAAGAAGAAGAAGAAGAAGAAGAAGAAGAAATGCATTAAGATGCATAGTTTTCTAAGTTTCACAAGAGCATACGCAACATCAGGACATTTGGGTGGCAAGAACATAAAGCAAATTTGCCTTCTCACATCAGATCAGGCAACGTGTTTTCCAACCCAGCCACCATGAAGAATGGGAATGAAACAAGACTACATAGCTGGCCCAACCAAGGATGATAAGCAGTTCCACAAAGGTTTCCTTAACTGTGCTACCAGTGGTCGTATGTTCATGTTAGAATATAATTTTCAGAATGTGGAAAACCCTTCCACACATGATTATCATCAAAAGTTGGGAAGAAAATCAACCACCACAAGTGATCAAAGAAAATGAAATCCCATACATTATTTTGTTTTATTTGACATTTGGTGGCATATTAACTTTGCCAAACATACCTGGAGCTCCTCAAAACAGAAAATCATCTTAATATTTCTTCTGTATCCTCGCAGTCTCTGTTACATAGAAGGCGCCTAATGTAAACAGAGTAGATAGATGACACATAGATACACATTATCAATGTATGAATGGATTAATAGGTTTATCTTGATTGACTAGCAAATTGGCCACTATAATGCTAGGAGAAAACCAAACAATTGAAAAATTGGAAGGAAATGTAGTAATCATTTTGTTCAATTTCTTCATTTAAAAAGTTTAATGGGAGAACTTAAAATAATTTAGAAGCCTGCACTGCAAAGTCCTGGCTAAGCTCGCACTGAAAAATTAGAAATAAGTGCAGTTAATGAATCATGTTTCTTCGTAGATCAATATGTAATGATGCACTGATTTGAATCTCAGGATGTCAGCATGGGAGGCTGTCAGATCATGACCCTGATGTGGCGTCAAATGCTACAATAAATTAAAGTTCCATGAAAGACGGCTGACTCTCGCTGCACATTTGGGAGACTTGGCCCTACTAATGCTTACCTCTGTCACCTGCAAGCCCTTCTGAACTTTAAACAGCACAAAATGGTTACTGATAATGAGTTATGGGAATGTAATCCATCTTGAAACACAAAGCAATGCTCTTCCAAGCATTTAACATAAACCGCTCGTGTGCACAGAGGGGCCACAGCAAAATATTCAAGCAGTTGAACTAACATTTGAAAACAGGGCAGAAGCAATGTCTTAAGGATTCACTTGAAAGGTATTTTAAAATAATGTAAGTATAATGTAGAAGGTTAAGAAAAGCCAGGAGTTAGAAGAATAGGACTACACACTTTTCTCTAAATAAAACACCATCCAAAGTATAAGATGCAAACTCTCAGAACAGCCCTCCAGAAGATGGCTACAAAAGTTTACGGAGGTTCCCTGACAAATGGTTAGTCTTTCTGTAAATAACACCCACTAATCAGATCAAGATAAACTTCACAAATATGGGGAAACATTTATTTATTTACTTTTTACTTCTTTAATAATTAGTATTTTAATACAAGTTTTGCCCTTAACTGGGCATTTCTCTAATGATACAACCCATAGAGATATAACTGTAAACACTTTATAATGTATATCACATAACTTGTTTATAATGTTTCATAGTCAAGCTACTACTTGATTATAAAGCTACAAGTAGTAGCTTGATTATAAAACATTATAAACAAATTATGATATATATTATAAAACAAATTAATAAAACATCATGAAAATAAAACATATTTTGCTTAAATATGTAAGCAAAAATATTTCCTCACATTATAATAAACAGAACTGTCTGAAATCTCTGACAGGACACAGAGATTTAGAACAGTACTACCAGGAAGTCTTCAACAACTAAATGGGTACTAGACTAGATTCATCCTTTTTGGTCTTGTTAAAATAATTTTGGATTATTTTTGCACCACCTATCTACTTAACCTTATGTGGCAACAGTGATGCTTTTTCTGAAGGAGTTCTGACCCCTTTCCTGAAGGTGAAGAAGAAACGAGGTTAGAACAACTTCGCTATCATGTCCCAAAGCTCAGACTAACTAAACAAAGTTAATCATTAGGGGAAAATAAATCCACCATTCCTTTCAAAAGTTGGACTGGATTTCAGAATTGATTATCAGCAGCTCAGCAGGATTACTGCCACAGCTTTAGGTTTTGAAAATGAGGAATCATGATTTTAAAAAAAATACATATATATTACTTAAATAATAATAGAATAAGCAAATAATATCAGCTTCAAAGGTTATGTCACATGTAAATATGTTTTGAAACAGTTTGTGAGATTTCTGGGATAGTGAGTAATTGCCATTAATTATTCAATTAATTTATTGATTTTAATTATTATTCTATAAATTTTCTTCCAACAACTAATCTCACAGATTTTAATCACTCTATTGAATCACATTTTTGACTGACAACAGAGGTGGTATCATCAGGTCTACAGCAACATTTCTAAATTAAGAAATTGATGCTAATAATGTTCTTTTCCTGTTATCTGTGATGATAAATATAGGTAAGACTTGAGGTGGGTGGATAGCTTCATCCCAGGAGTTCAAGGCCAGCCTGAGCAACACAGCAAATCCACGTCTCCAAAAAAAAAAAAAAAAAAAAAAAAGTAAGACAACAGAGTAGAAAACAGTCAAATTACTAAGTGGAACAAACTCAGATAATGTAATGAAAACTGAACAAACAAATCAGATCATGTAATCAAAACTGAACAGGTTAGAAAACCCAGAGAAAAATTATTGCATTTCAAATGTTTAAAACTACAAGCCTGGGGCACACAGCTCCTCAGCTTCTGACCCATGTCAAAGCAATCCCTGTGACCCCGAAAGCTCCCAATTTCTTCCCATGACACAGGTCCACCCACGGGCCACACACATGCACACACATTGGTATATAATCTTATTTGCTTCCTTCAACTTAAACTCATCTGTTAAGTCTCAGTTTAAATGTAATTTCTCCAGGAGAGACTTCACAAGTACTGAGATTAGGGCTACTATTACTCTTATAATTTCATCTGCCTTTGCTTAATTATGCAGTTCTCACTGAAAACATCCTTGTCTGTATCCTCCCACTCAGCCATAAGATCAATGTCTTCTCCATCTATACACTTAGACCAGCACCTGGTACATATTTCACAAATATTTGCTAAGTAGGGAATAAATGAGTTGACTTTGAAAAGTGTTTACTATATCTTATTGAGGACACATTTGTTTTAAAATGAGATACTGCAAACTGAGCAATACAGTATAGCTTCAAATTGTAATTTTAAAAATTAGAGTCATGCAAAAGGAGGTAAATGCCATAAAGAAATTCAGCATTGAGTGGTTTCTCTCTGTGTTGTTATGATGGGAAGCATCTTTGCCCAAGGAGTCACCAAGAGAATGGTACTAAGAGAATGGCACTCAGACACACAGCAGACACACACATTAAAAAAAAAATTCCTTAGAGAACTACCATTATCATTAATCATCCAGTAGCAGGTCTGAATAAATTAATAAAAGGCAACAGTCACTCAAAATGTCACTGAGCTAAAATTGGCCATTACACTCTGTGACTAATAAACAAAAGAAATACAGTACAAAATGCAAATGGCTTAAGTATGACAGTATGTTAATAGTCCTTAAAGTCATGAGAGATACTTCCTTTGGGAAGTACTTTCAGGAAAAAAAAAATTAATTAAAATCAGGTTGGCAATAAAACTACCTACTGGCTGGATCTCAGAGTGGTGTGTTGGACCAGTCAACTTTGAGTGCGAACTCTTCCCATAGTCACCCTTGAGCCCGTGGTCACAACTTCTTATCCCTCATCACTTCACTAGATGATTAGGACCTGCTTGCTGGCAGGCACATCTTGCTACGGGGTCATCCTCCCCTGGTAAGAAGTTCTTCCTCCTTAGGTACCACTCTGGAGTTGGCATGGTTCCCTCCAATTGGGACTTCCTAATCTGTAATGAGCTGCCATCTTGTAGGAACAGAATACTTCCTGCCTGCAAGAGACTCCCAGCCTTGCCCTTTCTGGTTCCAGAAGACTAGAAATGAGTACCCAAGGTTAGAAACTGCCCACCCCGCCTGTGCCCAGCATCACACATGCTGAGACCAGGTGCTCAACCACATGCCAAACATTCTTATATGAGTGGATATCCAATAAAAATCACAAAACCACTGGATGTCTCCAAAATTCAAAGATATCAACTAAAATATCCCTTTCAATTTACCTTCAAAAACAAACTGCTGCCTTAACGTTATGCTGAAGGTCTGCTTTCACCTGGGAATTTTAATGGTCTGACCAGTCTATAACTTTCCAGATTAGCCACCATCAGCAGGCCTGCTGCTCAGCTGTTGGCCTCAACTACTGAGTGTATCAGGATTTGAGTCTACTAGTCCAGCAGCGGACTCTCGTTTTCTTAAAGCCTGAAATTGCTTCAGGAATACAGCAAAATCCCCTTTCCACTGTGGTCACCTAAACTTCAGACTGAACAATGACAACTGCTGATATGAAAAGTGGTAAATCGTTAAGGCTAGTATTCTCTCTAGAAACAGGTTACTAATACTGAGAAAGAGACAGGACTGAGAATTGAGAGTAAAGGGACTCTGCCTCTGCATATAGAATGACTGTTACTCAGCTTCTGAAGGGATCCTGTGGCTTCTGCATTATAGCAGTAGGCCTTGGTCTTTCCCTAGAAATGGCATTATTGTTTTGTTCGGGGAAGGTGGTTAGTTGTATTTGAGAGGTGTGAGGTACTGATACTTTTCCGTAACTCCAGTTTTCCTGCCAATAAACCAATGAAGCAACGTCTCAATATATGAGACAGATTTTGTAAGAATACGGAAAGGATTTTAACACTTGGGAAAGAACACATCCATGTATGACAATTTCCTATAAGTAAAATATGGCAAAGAGATCAACTTTCACATAGGTTTGTATAAAAGTGACTAACACAAAAATACATATATATGGAGAACTTCAGACTGAGAATTACAACAGGACTGTTTCTTTGAGTTTGCCTTTGTCTCAAAATAAATAAAAAAAAAAATAAAAATAAAAATCCCAAATCAAGCCTTTGACAGGAAGAAGCCAGTAGATATCTTTTATTGTCAACTCAACTACTAAAATAGAAATAAGAAATATTTAAATATTAAGGCTTGGGAGTTAAAAGGGGAAACATGCTAATATAACCAGAACTTCTAACTCTGCCAGTAAAATGGCTTGAAGGTAGAGGCAGGTCAGGAACCCCTGGTATCTGACCTAGGCTTTTAAGACTAATAGCAGCAATTACAATACAAAAGTCCAGCTATTGCCACAATTACTGCCTCTCAGGGGGTCTAAGTAATGAATCATTCATGTAACATATGCGCTATACCTTTTCAGGAAGAAACAGACAAATCTACACAAAACAAGCTAACAGACCTCTTTATGGTCATAAAGTTTGTCACCTGCTGTTACCAGCTGCCATAAGGAAGATATTCCTGGCTTTCTTCGCCCCTTCTAAGTGGAGAACAAGCTGAGGGAGAACCTCTTTTACTCTCAGGAATTCAGATGCTTAACGACATATTAAAGTGAGAGGTTGAAGTCCACCCTGTGTTACAATCCTTCCATTACAGTAGAGGTGCAGGCAGAGATTGGGAGAAACAACTACTGCCAGGAGGGAGCACCCACCAAGGAGGAGTTACATTCTTCTCTCTCCACACTCATCACACCAAAACGTTCCTGTCATCAAAAGGCAAGCAATGACTGCAATTGTTTTGGAAAAGCTTCCAAACTTTTCAGATGGCATAATACTGCATCTTTTCCCTCTGGCAATTGTGGTTTGTAAGAAAAAGCCCATTATTCTTTTAATGACTCAATCCATTCTTGCTTCTGCAGTATTTGTACTTGCAATGAACCACGGGGCATTCACGGTAAAAGCCACTGAGCACAGCTTTTTAAATATTAATCATTGACTTACATACCAACGGAGGGAGGACTTCACCCCTTTCTGCCTTTCCTTTTCTTTAAAGACTGGAAATTGGAAGAAGATTGGTGCTTGGCATCCAAAGGCTAAAGAGAGCAGGAGTGCACACATGCATGTGGAGGTTTTCTGTTTTAACTATAAATGTAAGGTAGTATTTGGCAGGCTAGACTCCATCTAGAGTGTGCCAGGAGCCTTCCTATGGAAAAAAGAGCTACATGCACATTTAATAATCCAAGCATTAAAGCTTCACAGTGCATGCAAGCACTCTATGTTTAAAACAGACACGCTCAGATAAAAAGCCTGAGGTCAGATGTGCCACTGTCACTGTGAAGCGACTTCTGCCACCCAGAGCTGAGTCTCCAGGCAGAGGGCTGTGCAGGGCAGTGCACGGCAGGCAGGGGCTGGACAGATAAACCTGAGGGGTATGGAGAACAGAACCCATGCCTACGAAGTCAGACTTTGGCACCAATACCCAGTGTTTGTTGCTGGTTTTTTATTTTATTCTCATTTTATTTTTTTTTTTTCCTCCAAAGAAGTTTCAGTTAAATTACCAGCTGACTTGAGTACAAAGAGTTTCTTCTGATGTGGAATTCTAAAAGTGACAGGCATCATGAGAAGCCCTCCTGACGAAAGGAAATAATTGCTAATTAGCCCTTTACTTGAAAAGCATATTTAAAGGAGAGAGCAAAATCAAATATTCTTTATAAATTACACTAAACCACCAAAGAGTCAACAGAATAGCTGTTATCTAAATGTGTAGTGAAAAATAAAAGGCAAGAAAGAAAGGAAAAAAGTACATTCATGAAGTTTGCTTTCTGCATACCTTTTCAAATTTTGTCAGCAGTTCCCGTAAGTTGAAGTTCAGACCAATCATTGTCCAGTAGCCCTTGAAGCCTACATCTTTCTGGCAAACTTCCTTCAGACAACAGCGTTTAACTTCTAAACACCGTATCTTTTCTGGCTATACTTTAAAATCCTTTGTAAAATCCTTTACAAGCCTTGCCCTTGAGCTATGGTCCATCAGCAGCGGCAGCAGCTTGCGCTGGGACATTTTAGCCACCCCACTGTGGGTCCGTTTTTTCATGGACTTCGGAGTTCGCAAGGAATAGACCTGCTTCTGTATTTCCTGGTAGCTGTGCTCCACGAGGCTGGCATGGTCTCCTCTTTCTCTGGGAAGCCCAGGATTCCCTTCTGCTCACCTCACTAATGACCTGCAGGCCACAACTGTTCTCTCCTGGGCCCCAAGCTTAGAGTTTGGTCTCAATTACACACAGCAAAAAAAGAAGCTATATCCTGGAAACTTGCATGAGAGAAGAAAAAAAAAAAAAAAAAAAAAAAAAAAAAAAAAAAGGCCAAGTATTACCAACTTCCTCCATTCAGACTGATTTCAGAATGAAAAAAAAAAAAAAAAAATCCTGGGTAAAGAGCCAGTTTTCAAAGAGCATGACTTGTGTAGAGTTCGAAGGAGGAGTGTACTCTTAGCTGAAGAAACACCAAAACACAGGACAAGAGGCCACCGGTTCTCACTCTCCCAGACACCAGCAGCCTGGGTTGCTATGGTAACCACCAAGCTAGTTTCAGTCCATTTCCCTAGGTCAGCCTGGCCTAAGGGATGCTGTCAATGCAACAGAACTAAAGTTGTTTTAAAAGGTGTTCTGTCTGTCCAGAGAAAAGCTCTCGCAGTAAATCTCCTAGTCCCTTCTGCCGGCTTTGTGGCAGGGGAGAGTAGCCTCAGTGGGCTCTGGCAGCTCCCCTGGCTGATCTGACAGCAGTGTGGTAATCAACTTCTCTTTCCAGCAGTTGTTTATTATTTTAATCAGCATCCTCCCTTTCCACCACCCCTCACACAGTTTGAAGTGAAAGCTCACTCCCACTTCCTGGAGGCCTGCCTGCCCCAAAAGTCAGTTCTCTATCTCTTACATTGTCTCAATCTTGAATGGATCACAGGTTCCATGTTCCAGTTGGGAGCCAACCCATGAAAAGAAAGGGGAGTGAATGTACAAAACAGCACAAATCACAAAAGGAAATACGTGTTGATTAATTTTACTTTTCAAAAAGGTGTTAGCAGGAAACTGACGAAGAAAATACTTTTAAAGTGTTTTGATCTCTTTGATGCCACTGAAAGTCATACAGACTGTTTTCTTACAGGGAATTTACTTGTTTCTGACATAAAACTTAATGAGAGAAACTACTATACTCAAAATATAAGTAATAACTACATTGAATTTGTCTTCCATTTTGATGTTAAATTACTACTGACACTCAAAGAAATACCATCGTCCACAAAGTTTTAAGTGTCATCACTTTAAAAAAAAAAAACTCCAATCCAAATTATAAATTCTTTGTAGTGATATTATGGATATCATTCCAAGGCAAATGTGATTTTGCTTTTGCATTACATAGCTGTACAGTATACCAATAAAGTATAACAGAAATGTCCATTTGAAACACGTTTCTCTAGTTGTATGCAGAATTCCATCATAAAGATGCAGTGCTTATAATGGTGACACTATCACAAATAGAATAATGTAAATTTTAATACAAGTAAGTTTACTTTTTTGCATCAGGGCATAGACCAAAATGGGAGAAAACGCTGAAATTGGAATATGCATCTCCTAAAGGGCTAATGAGTTGCTTAAATATCAATACTGTTAGCACTCATTTAATCATGGGTAGTAAGAGATTCCATTTAACACCAGAAAAACTGAAAACCAATCAGGGAACAATATATAATATTGTTATTATTTTTTGGATTTGCAAATCATTTTTCTTTCCATTTCATTCCTAACTTATTTTCATCAGTATTTAAATAGCATGTGTTTTACATATGCCCATCTATACAAATTTTAACAAGCTTTTAAAATATTTTCATTATTTTTTCATAAAAACCTGCATGTCCCCAGGGGAAAAATGGCTTTATGAGCTTTCTAGCAGAACATGTTTCACCTCAACGCACATTTGATTTCAAAAACAAATGTGTTAATCTAATGGTTATTCAGAAATTCACAAGTAAAAATAATCTACAGTTTGGATCAAAACAGCACGGACACCCGCATGAAGACCAACCATCAGAACTGTGGTGAAGAAACTTACAGGGAAAGCGGCCACAGGGAACTTGGTGTGTAAAGACTCTAGGGCCACATGCTGAGATCTTTCAAGAGCAGCAAATAAACTTTTTACATAAATACAAGACAAAAGAAACCAGAAGCACCATCACCACCACCACCACCACACACACACACACACAAATAAATAAATAAAAGAGGGAGAGAAAAAGAACAATCTTTCTCAGCTGGGCAAACTTCCAGCTACCACCCAGGGTGCTGGATGGCTGGGATCAGAGACATGTGCAAACACGCCATTCCATTCCCCCATGCACAGATCAGAAGGGTAAATTAAACAAAAACTCTGTGGAACAACAGGGAATATCATAGTCTTTCTCTAAAGTAGACCCTTTTCTGTTTAAAGGGCTCTTACAACAAGACAAGAATGATATGTTATTATTAGAGCCCCAAATATCTTGTATGCACACCCAAGGCTAAACCCAAGGCATAAAGATGAGGGAAAAGAAAGAATATCCTTTGTATTAGGCCTTCTTCCCAAAAGATAAGAGCAAGGGAACTTTTATCAGCCTGGTAAGCACCTGGGTCCTGGACAGGAGAAGGGAACAAGAGTATGTTCTCCCATGGAATTCGAGAGTAGAATATCCAGAAGTTGTTGCCTCTGTATCAGCTACCTTCTTAGAACTGACATCCTCTGCTAAGGTAGAAACGAAGACACTTAACGAAAACTCCCTTATATACAGTTATACAGCAACAAAAACTAAGATATTGACAAATCTAGCTACGATGGCAGCCTCTTTTTTTTTTGAGATGGAGTTTCACTCTTGTTGCCCAGGCTGGAGTGCAATGGCACGACCTCAGCTCACTGCAATCTCCACCTCCCCGGGTTCAAGCAGTTCTCCTGCCTCAGCCACCCGAGTAGCTGGGATTACAGGCATGCGCCACCACGCCCGGCCAATTTTGTATTTTTAGTAGAGACAGGGTTTCTGCATGTTCGTCAGGCTGGTCTTGAACTCCTAACCTCAGGTGATCCACCCGGCTCGGCCTTCCAAAGTGCTGGGATTATAGGCATAAGCCACTACACCCAGCTGATGGCAGCCTCTTTACAAGAAAGAGTAGAAAACTCAGTGGATCCATATTCAAAAATGGATCATCAAAAGAACATGGGATCATTCGAAAGAATTTTTTTTTTTTTAATTCTTAACTAGTTTTAATTACAGGGTAACTATACTCTCACGAAAACACAAGAAAGCAACTAAAAATGTTTTTTAAGTGTTAAAGGCAAACAGATTATCCATGTAAATATCCAAAGTCATTCTGTGAAATTCAAATAGCTAAATATTTAATATACTACTCAAAAGTATTGCACTCTTTGATAACTGATAGTTGCTTTAATAAAAGTGAGTTGCTTTAATAAAAGTGAGCACATTTCATCACGAATTTGTGGCTGATATCTATAAGATAGAGTGTACTTTCCATTACCCAGATGTAGTGGCCTATGACGATAATCCCAGCTACTTGGGAGTCTGAGGTGGAAGAGTCACCTGAGCCCAGGAGGTCAAAGCTGCAGTTAGCCAAGATCATGCCACTTTGCACTCCAGCAGGGGCAACCAGAGTGGTGAGACCTTGTCTCAAAAAAAAAAAAAAAAAAAAAAAAGAGTACTTTCTTAGTTTAAAGTCAGTACACAAAATATCATCTTGGTAATATACCTACATTTCCACAGTCCTTTTTTACCAACCAACTCTTTGATACACTATCACCTGTAATCTTGTAATTATTAAAACAAAAAATAGATGCCCAGTGAAAGCAATACATCACCAGAGAGACTTAATAAATTAGATGATGACATTTGAAGTAGTTGACATTTTCCCAATTTAAGCCAATGTGCAAATAAATTATTCACTAATCCTCAGTAGGTGGAATATGCTTGACACTACCAATCCCTATAACAGATCAACACTGAATAACCCAGGAATCTCTAGCTAAACAAACCATGTTTCAAACATAGACATAGAGTTTCATGAGAAAGCAAAAAGGTTCCAGAACCACAGAGAAGCACAGGAAAATTCAACAATGGACTCAATAAAATCTATATCTAAATTGCTCAATAAAAACCACATTCCAATGCCAAAATGAAGAGAGCTATGTGTATGGCTTTGCCAATAACTTTCAAAGGGTAGGACAATTTACAAACTTTTTGTACTTAAAAACTATATTTCATACAATTTGTTAAAAGATGACCTATTTAGTAATTTTATTAAGGCAATAAAATATTCTTTATGGTTCAGGGAAATAAGAACTTTACATCTTACTCCTATAGTGGATCTTAAGGCACCCTTCCCACTAAACACAATTTTTAAAACTGTAAAGATGAAATATGTTTTCTATGTAAATTCTAACAGGTTTCTCTTTATATTGGTGAATACAAAGGACAAAAAGAAAAGAAAAGAAAAGCTTCTTAGGAGTCTCTAAAGTGAAGCATATGGAAGGTCAATAGGTGATTACACATAAATTGCTACATCATGGCTTATTCATTACTAAAATGAGGAGCTTCTGGCATGGAGAGAAAAGTTTATTTGTTGTAAGCCCATTCTGACTTAAAAAAAGATCCAGCTTATTTCTTGTGAAAGAAATATACACAATTATCCTTTTTATAACCCTTCTAACTTGGGATTTATAACTCAAAAATAAAATAGCTTCAAGACCCTAATTGTGATCTGAGTTTTCAACTCATTGTCTTCTACCACTGAAGTTCCATTAGGGAGAGATCACTCCATACATTTCGGCTTTCGAATCAACACCAGCCAGCAGCGAAGTGTGTCAGCTGGTAGCTATTTAAGGTAATATACAGCCCTAAGGGGCAAAAAGTTCAGTCTAAGGATAGAGGCCTGAGTCCCCTGATGAAAGGGAAAACTCTCCTTTTATCCCAGGAAGTTCAGGCACTATGCTTTGTACACAAAGAATTATTTTTAATGTTTGTCTCTTCAATATAATGCCATCTACTTTGATAATTTTACAGGTTGTCATAGAGAAATAAAAATTAGGATTCATAAGAAAAAGATTCAATACTTAGTATATTTTCTATAACACATAACCAGAAGATTCCAACAGACATTTAAAGAGGCACAAAGAGCTTTTTCTTCTTCAGGGGAATGGGTGGGTGGGGTACGGGTTCAGGAGGAGAAATACCAGCTGATTTGCTTCTGAATTAGCCAACCAGATGCTGGAGTCAGCCTTCAGCAACCTTCTAAATATTTAATAATTCAGACAGCACTTTATTAGGTGACTAAAAATAATGCCAAGACAAGTTAATGCTTCCAAACCATATACTTCCTAAAAAATTTGCAGCATCAGACAAGAGGGAAACAATCTCAGGAGGCCAAGTCTCAAATTCCAGATGTCTACTGACAAGCCTGTAGGATATGCAACTAAATCCACAGGGCTCTGGGAAGAAGGCTTTTAAAGGTTTTCCAAAGGTTTCATAAGGGTTTCTCCAGTTTTTTTCAGCTATGCAGATTTAGAAAATTAAAGCCAAAATTAAAATACAAATTTTAATAACAGCAACTAAAATGTCAAAACAAATCAAAATTGAAAGCGCTGTTTTCAGTCACAGGTAAAAAACTGGTACTTTCCCCAGGAGGGCATTGTTCCTATAATCTGAATACATATTTA
The DNA here is from genome assembly GCF_049350105.2 of Macaca mulatta. NCBI lineage: Eukaryota > Metazoa > Chordata > Mammalia > Primates > Cercopithecidae > Macaca > Macaca mulatta. The sequence goes on along the minus strand of NC_133409.1, from coordinate 49,909,270 downwards.
AGGAACTGAACAGTGGGCAAACACAGAGGAAGTTCAAACTAACCCCATGCAATCAGCTATATTTTTGTGTATAATACTAAGCAGTGGGATTTCTCTCATGCATGGAAGCTAATCCATTCATTGTGGAGTTACTGCTTCAACTCTGAACCAAGTCCCTGTCATCTTCTTACTTAGGAACCCATTCTGGATTCTCTGCAAAATCACACTCTAAACCTACTTCAACTCCCTAATCATGATCCATCTTCACTAATATCACCAATAACCAGTCAATACTTAACCACATGAACCACTCACACTTACAAGTATGGTTTCTCACAAAAAGTCATACACCACAATCATCCTTTTTATTCCCCTCTAGTCATATTTACTTTCTGTACCTTTATCTCTCTTCCTTCAGATGTTTGCTCTGTGCAATGAGTTCTACATAGACAGGTAACACAATGTATTATGCAGCTTACATGGAAATCAGTAGGCTGACTACAAAATGAAGATTTCCTTTATGTTAAGCCATTACATTTCCTAGAGATTATTAGAATCTGCCAAATTTGAGGGTAGGGGATAATTTAACAATGCCCATCAAATATTAAAATGCATATAACCTTTAACTCAGAAATTCTATCACTAGGAATTTGCAAACATGTGTATAGACATATATACAAGGATGCTCAATAAGTCCTACTTGACTTATTGAGCTGAAAACAATCTTTATGTCCATGAAAAGGTAACTGGGCAAATAAGTTATGGCAGACTCACATAATGAAATGCTGTGCAACTATGGAAAAGAGGGAGATAATTTCTTTTTTCTTTTTTTTTGACGGAGTCTCGCTCTGTCGCCCAGGCTGGAGTGCGGTGGCGTGACCTCTGCTCACTGCAAGCTCCACTTCCCGGGTTCACAGCATTCTCCTGTCTCAGCCTCCCAAGTAGCTGGGACTACAGGCGCCCACCACCATGCCCCGCTAATTTTTTCTATTTTTTAGTAGAGACGGGGTTTCACTGTGTTATCCAGGATGGTCTTGATCTCCTGACCTCATGATTTGCCCGCCTCAGCCTCCCAAAGTGCTGGGATTGCAGGTGTGAGCCACTGCACCCAACCAAGAGGGAGACAATTTCTAAGAGCAAATAATCTCTACTATGTATGCAAATGCATATCCTATGTATATGCCTAAAAGAGGGGGAGTGATATAGTTATGTAGTTATGTCCAGGTACAATCTATGAGGTATAGATAATATTTCTGTGAAGATCTATAATATAGCAATAGTGACGACCTCCGAGGGAGGGACTGGAGAGCTGAGTGTCTAGAATGGAACATTTCAATGTTAAATCTTTTATACTGTGTGAAAATTTCACCGCAGCCTGTGTTACTATTTTCACACAAAATTAAATCAATAGATGGAAAATACCCAAGTAAAACACATTTATCTTCCTGGGTAGATACCTATTCCAAAAAGGGTGGCATCATTACATTTGAAAGCTAATGCTGCTGGAGACAATTATTTTTGCCTCTAAAAGTTTCAGAAGTTTTTGACGTGCCAGATGGTCTAACACTCTACTAAACCAGCACTCAATAGAAACAAGCCTTCTGCAGCAGTGGGCTGGTCAATGGTAAGCTTTTCTCAAGGGACACATAGAACAAAGCCTTTTTGTTCTCATAAGTTACTTTATAACTAGTAACTCCTGCTTACTTAAAGGACAACTTTGTGTCTAAACAGGTATTATATAACTCAAGCTATTCTCTTCCCAAGGAAACGAGTATCCCTATTGTCATCTAATACTGTGATACTAGGGTCTAAAGTTTTTTGGAATGTTTATAAAAATCCATTGTTAACACTTGAAAATGAATGTCTGGCCTGATTTGTCCAGGCAATGGAAGCATTGCTTTATTTTTCAAGTAGGTTTAAGTGATCCCACCTAGACTGTGGCAGAGTGAAAGCGCCAGAGTCTACTAGTGTCTAAAGAGATGCTGCAATACGAATAGCACCTTCGTTCATGGATCTAAATTGAAGAAGTGAAAAAGAAAATTATAATTTAATCATGAGGGCAGGTCTTTCCTGTGATGTTCTTGTGATAGTGATTAAGTCTTATTCCCTGGACCCTGCTTGTCAGGTTCAGAGACAGAAGGCTTTATGTGCCATGAAGGTTACTGTAACAAAATACTAAAAGAAATGAACCTCCACAGGTGAAGCACCATCTGAGACTGACATCAGCCACGTTCTTGTTTAGGGATAAGTTAAGCCACAGTAGGAGGGACTTTGCAATGTCTGGTCATCTCAAGCTTTGCATTTGAAATTGCTAAACCAAGGAATTTAAAGTACAATTTCCATCTAGAATTTGATCTGGAGATTGTTTTAACTTTAAAATCGGAATACGGAACAATTAGGAAGTAATAGAGCCTTTACAAGTACAACACCGTGGGGACTCAGGGAAAAGGGCGGGAGGGAGGTGAGGGATAAAAGACTACACACTAGATACAGCGTACACTGCTCGGATGATGGGTGCACCAAAATCTCAGAAATCCCCACTAAAGAACTTATTCATGTAGCCAAACACCACTTGTCCCCCAAAAACCTATTGAAATAAAATATTGTAAAGAAAATAAAAAGGCAAGACAAAAACTGGAAGAAGATATTTGCAACACGCAAATTGACAACACTACACATTGGTATAGAAAAGACTATATATAGTTCAGGATGATAAGAACTTAAGTCATCAGAACATAACTTCCTCACTAAAAATTGAGTCAGATCATTCTACTACCATGATAGTCTGAAAAGCAATAAAGAAAACTTTTTAATCGTATGAGAAAATATTCATTGATGTTACATGTAAACTAGATGACTTATCTGTATTATTTCATCCTGGCCCTATAATATATATTTCATGGGATAAATAAGAAAGAATAACACTCTTGAAATCAAAAGACCTGTGTCATGATTTCCTTTATGACACTTATCTAGCTGCTTGACCCTGGAACTCTTGTCTGAACCTTGATTTTTCTGTGTAGAATGTTCCTCTAACAATTGAGCAAACACTCTTATCAAGAAAGACATTGACTAGTACTACATAATTGTGCATTTGTTTCAACAAAAATTTATTGAGAGTTAGATAGTTTTAGTTACAGGACAATTAAGACTTTCTTATTATTATATGTATACCAGGAATACCGGCATTGACTTTTTCAGAGGTGAGGGTTCCACCAGTTTTCATATATTTCAAAAAAAATTGATAAAAACTCTAAAAATATATTATTATAGTATATTGTTTATGTTGGTTTAACAGCAAAAAACATGATTACTTTTGCACAAACCTAATATTTTGAGAGAAGCTGAGTGTATGATATTTTAAAATATTTCTTCATTTTTTACTACAATGAAAACTTGTTAAGAGTTAACACTATTATTAACAAAAATTTAAAATAAAATATAAACAGATTACATGAAAATTTATCAATGACCAGTAATTATTATTATTGTTGTTGTTATTATTATTATTTGAGACAGAGCGAGACTCTGTCACCCAGGCTGGAGTGCAGTGGTATGATCTGGGCTCACTGCAACCTCTGCCTCCTGGGTTCAAGCAATTCTCCTGCCTCAGCCTCCTGAGTAGCTGGGATTACAGGCTTGTGCCACCATACACAGCTAACTTTTGTATTTTTAGTACAGACGGGGTTTCACCATGTTGGCCAGGCTGGTCTCGAACCCTTGACCTCATAATCCGCCCACCTTGGCCTCCTAAAGTGCTGGGATTACAGGTGTGAGCCACCGCGCCTGGCCTATGACCAGTAATTATTAAAAGCCACATTGAATAATAAAATATTCATCACATCAGTGAAGCCATTCCTAAAATAGCAATGCTACTTTTATTATGAATGCTAAATAGCAATGCTATTTTATTCATTGATGTAGCCCCAGAAATTATAACAGTCTGTAACATATAGTAGACAATGAAAAATCATTATTGAATTACTAAATTTTCTTATACATAACATCTCAAACAACTTTTAAACTTTAAAACAACTTGGAATCACCAATTAATATACCCACATATACACACTACTTAAATATCAAAATATCTTAATATTTTTTCATATTTCTTGCTTCACTTCTCTTTCACCTCCTGATATGGTTTGACTGTGTCCCCACCCAAATCTCAACTTGAATTGTAGCTCCCATAATTCCCACGTGCTATGGGAGCGACTTGGTGGGAGGTAATTAAATCGTGAGGGTGGGTCCTTGCCATGCTGTTCTCGTGATAGTGAATAAGTCTGATGAGATCTGATGGTTTTATAAAGGGAAGTTCTTCTGTACAAGCTCTCTTGCCTGCCACCATGTAAGATGTGCCTTTGTTTCTCCTTTGCCTCCAGCCATTATTATGAGACCTCCACAGCCATGTGGAACTGTGAGTCCATTAAACCTTTTTTTTTTAAATAAGTTACCCAGTCTTGGGTATGTCTGTCTTTATCAGCAGCATGAAAATGAGCTAATACATCTCCTCATAGGATTTCTTCACGCCATAATTCCTGACTCCATTCTCTCTGTATTCTCAAGTTCTGTATGCTGCACAACAAATCTGAGCTCGAAAACTAATGAAAAAGTTACTTCTTTTAGCTCACCTTCTATTTCCTCATTAATGTTAGTATACTAGTAGTTAATTTAAAATCAAAATTAAATATGACAGTTTTTAGAACACTTATACAAAATGTTTATACCTGACAAGTTCTGTTTTTGCTTCATAGAAAACACTTAACATTTAAAAAAAGATTAAAAAAAAAAGAAGTTCCCTTTAAGTTCCTGGCTTACAGATTTAAAATTCAAACATTCGGCTGGGTGCGGTGGCTCAGACCTGTTATCACAGCACTTTGGGAGGCCGAGGTGGGCAGATCACGAGGTCAGTAGATCAAGACCATTCTGGCTAACATGGTGAAACCCCGTCTCTAGTAATAATACAGAAAAATTTAGCCAGGCGTGGTGGTGGGCACCTATAATCCCAGCTACTCGGGAGGCTGAGGCAGGAGAATGGCATGAACCTGGGAGGCAGAGTTTGCAGTGAGCCGAGATTGTGCCACTGCACTCCAGCCTGGGTGACAGAGCAAGACTCCATCTCAAAAAAAAAATAAATAAATAAATAAAATAAAATGAAATTCAAACATTCTTTATATTATCATATCATTCCCTGTTTAAATTAAAACAAAGTAAAATTCAAACATTCTTTATATTATCATATCATTACCTGTTTCTTTAATGATTCTCCATATTCCAACCCCAAAATAACTAAACTGTGATCCAGTGCTTCCAACAGAACTTTCTGTGATAATGAAAATATTCCATCTTTGTGTTGTTCAATAGTAGGATGGCTATTAAACATCTGAAATGTGGTTAATGATGTGACTGGGGAAATAACATTTGATTTTAATTTTAATTCATTCAAATGTAAATAGTCACGTACAACTAGCGGCAATGGTATTGGAGAATGCAGCCCTAATTCCTAACTTTCAAGGTGCCACAATACAGCCTTATCCTACATACCAGGCATCATTCCTACAATGTTCTAAACAACAGACTTTCCTAGCATGCCCTGATGCACTTTGTACTTTTTCTCTGTTGACAGGATTCTATTTTCTTAAATAATATCCTCCTCATGGTTTTTTTTCATCTATTCAAATTTTACCCATCCATTGAGGTCCAATTCAATTTCTACCTTCTACTCAAAGCCCTGCATTATAATCCTAATTCAACGATTTCCTATCCAAATCGGCCATCTCCATTATGCTGTACTGTTACCCTGTACCTTATTTACATGTTGCCTTGGCTTGTTTACAGGTTGTTTCGGCAATGTGCTTTCCCTTCCTTGTCACCCTAAGGGAGTTAAGTTTTTTGAGAGTTAAATAATTAAGAAAAAAGTTAAATTTATTTGTCCCTCAAATAACCTATAGAATCCTACACATAAAACCATTGCTCAATAAATACTTATTTGACAAGAGTAAAACAATGTGAATATATTAAAATGATTCACTCTGCATGTTTTGCCATAATAGAAGAGAAAGACATGATCTTGACAGACTTTTACACATTTACAAAGTTACCATAATAATCTCCAATTCAAATTGCAAGTCAAAAATTCTAGGGCTTGATTTTAATCCATCGTTCCATTTTCTAAGGATCCCAAGTTACCCTGCAGATCTGTACTCATTTTAACTCATAAATTTCCCCCAGGACAGAGAGGCTCCCGTCTTCCTGTAAATCATTCAAGCTTAACTTTATGGGGGAAAACATTAATTTGATTGTATTTTTTGGGTCATACTTTAAATTTTAAAAGAAAGTGCTGCCCTCTTGTGAAATGAGGTAGAAGATTTATCATTTCCCACACTACAAAGGGATTAAAAGTTAAATTTTAACATTAAAACAAAAATAGAGTTTCTCTCAAAGTTGTAAATGTTTCCCCTGAGGTCTCTCCCCACTGTGCTTTTCTGCTCTGTCGGTGAATTTCCCAACCAAACGAGAAATGGATATTAGGGTAAACTGCTCGCCCTTGCACTATAATTGAAAGATAACGAATGAGTGGTATATATTCACTCTATTGGGAATGAAAGGCTGTAGTTTCTTTATATTACTGAAGGGATAAATGGGAACGAGAGCTAGTGAAGGAGAAGATGCATCAGTGACAACATGGGAAGACTCAAGTCAACTCACTGTCTGACCTTGGGCAAGAGGTTAACCCATATGTACTCTACTCTCTTAGCTATAAAGTGATTATTTCAGTAATATTCCAAACTGTGTAGAGTTGTGTTAATGTTAAGTGAGAAGTTTAGGTGACATAAATAGCATAGTGTTTATCATCACATAGTAAGTGCTTATTATAAGTCATTTAAACAATAGGGTCCCTAAGAAAATCTAACAACTGTAATATATGTGGTCCTTTATTCAGGCATTCACTATGTGGCACAGGTACTAGATACCATGAAAAAAATATATATATTAAGTATTATTTTGCAGGAGCTTCCATTCTGAACTATCCATGTGTGAAAGTTTTAGATACCAAAATGGAATAAATTATGTCAAACCCTAGCACATGGAGTTGGAAGGCCGTGAAGGGGGAGCCCTCACTCACAAATGCCTGTAAAGGCCTTATAGTAGACATTCCTGCATTTACTGCACATTTGCCTGTAACAGGACTTATAGCAAGGAAATTCCCCTAGACTGCAAAGCTCCAGATTAGCAGCTTGCACAAGGACACCTGTCTAGTAACGATGTCTTTAACAATGATTTGTCGTCAACTCTTAGAGCAAGCCCTTGTAACCAATGATCTTTCTGGTTTAACAAACAGTTTATGACGACTTCTTCTCTTTGTCTTTAAAAGTCTCCCTTTGGTCCCAACCTTTTTGACGTGCCTGTGATTGGGCACAGCACACATTTTCTGGGTTGCAATCCTCTGCTATTTTCAAATAAACTCCTCTGCTCTGGAAAGCCTAAGTTTCTTTTTAGGTTAACACACAAAAATACATGAACAATTATTCCATAGTTTCATGAAGAACAAGTATGAGCAGATTCACAATTGACAGAAATGACCAGTATAAATCGTATGGGCTTTAAGGATCCTATAAAATATATCAGTTCACTCAAAACCTACTTGAGTGACAAACAGTGAATTATCTCAATTCTAAGGGTTCTAAGAACTAGACAGGAAAAAACAAATCCCAAACTGAGTATTATCCAATAGAGTTTTCTTTTTTTCCAGTGTGTGTTTTTTGGAATAAGATTTTGCTTTTACTCCTACCCTCTGTTTTGGAATTAGGATGAAGGGAGGATGAGAGATTGGCTGGACAAAATAGTATAGCAAGAGCAGACTGAGCTATTTCGACTATTTCTCTAACATCATTAACAAAACTTGAGTAACTCACACATTGGTTTTCATTTACCCACCACATTTGGTCTCACATGTAAATAGGTCCATTTACATAAGAATATTAGGAACAGGTGTGCCCATTTTAAAAGGTATTTAAAATGTAGAACATTCTTTGATTTTCGGTACACTGAGGGAGTTGTCTACATAAAGTAATCTTCAGAAAATTCTTCTGTAATGTAGGAGATCTTTTGTCAAATTAAAAGCCACCCCCTGATACATTTGCTTTCCCAGTTTGAATTTTTATGTGTGAGAGGTTTTCCTTACTTAGGAAAACCTCCCATTTCTTGATGGGTATTATGATAGGGAATAAAGGAATGTTAGCATGGTGAAGTGAAAAAAATGTCTCAAGGAGAGTATGGATCTTATATTTCCTTAATATAATATGTATTTTCTCTTTTTAAGCAAAATCTCTTTTTAAAAATAACCTGTAAGAATGGAGGAATGACAGTCATGTTGTTCTGTTATTCTAATTAGTTGCTTGTCTGTTCAAATAGCAGACAGCCACACAGAGGAACCTAGTAACATGTTGGTAAGCTAACTGTGGAAAAAAGTCTCCAATTAAATGCTAAGAAAGGAAATTAACATGCACACATTTTAAATTAAATAATGCTTTGACTTTACTGGAGTCAGGCAAAAGCAACGTTGACTCATCATACACTTAAGGGAATACTTCTAATAAATAAATCAAGTTTAAAAAGGTGGAAAAACATGCCTCAATAACTTTTCCAGCCAAATAGAACTGCATGACACTGTAACCACTAATTTTCTTAATCTTGTAGAGGGGGTAGAAGTCTGACAAAGTGAACTGTTAAGTAAGTATACAGTAAAATCGAAGGAGTAGACCTAGGCCTTGTTACCATTTATTTAATCAGGTAAAATAGAATCGGTTTAGTGACCCATATGAAAGATCAACAAGAAAAGGATTTCAAGTTCAGAGAATAAAAGAAACGAACCCCGAGAGTGTGTGCTAAATAATATGTTTTCAATAAAGGTGTGTTGATTCAATGTGATGGACCACTGAATACCATTTTGACATAAATTTTTTTAAAGAGTTGCTTTCTCCCCCACTCCAATTACAAGCAGCCAACTCTGCTCTGACCTCCCACTTTTTGCCAGTCAGAACCACGCTTTGAGGAGCCCATAATACTCGCATCACCAACACAGCTTTCTCCATACCTCCGGCCCCTTTTAAAATTTGTTCTCCTTGAGCCCCAACAGCCCCGTTATACAACACAGATTTCTTGATCATCACCTTTAAGGGTGTCTTCTCCAGCTCCTTTTATTTTTTCAGATTCTTATACGTTTCCTCTTAACCCTTCAGATTCTGTCTCTTGTTATTAATCAAAAAACTAACATCACCCATATATTTGCTACCTTGTTAATTTTGAAAAGTATCAATTTATGACGTGAATCCTTTTCCATTATTTGCCTAAATGTTTGTGTTTCTCTGTTCCTTCTAAATTGAACTAAGAGGAAAGCCCAAGGAATAATGCAGAAGTTATCTTTGAAGTCAGTAAGTTTAAAGACATCTTCAAAACAGAATACTTTATAACAAAACAGTATCTAAGGACTATAACTATTTTTAAAGGTACAATTCTATTGAACTGAATAAACAAAATTATTTTTGACAATTAAGGCAGACACAAATAATTCCTTAGAGTGTCCTCAAGAACAAAAATTACTTGGGAATAGAATCCAATTTAATCCCCGGCATGGATAAAACTCCAGGACTTTACAAAACTCTATGCTAATCTCAGCCTAAAATAAACAATAGAGGGACCAACTCACCACAACAAACAGTTTCTTGAGAATAGCAAGAAACTGCAATTCAGGTTATGCTTGCTATGGCTGACCACAGGTGCATGCAAAGAGGCTGAAGCAAGGGGAAGATTTGAAAGAAAAAAAGTCCACATGAACTGTTTTGAAACAAAGACCACCGGTTCCAGGAGCTTGTTACAGGAATCCACATTAGCTCATTGGTGAAAGCAGTTCTTGTTATGCAAATTTCCTTGTGCAAGCAGCTTATCTGGAATACTATGGTTCTGAGGAATTTCTTGGGATAAGTTCCATCGTAGGCATACATGTGTGAGCTCCCTTACTTCATGGCCTCCTGGCTCCATTTTGTTACTGCTTGACATAAACCACTCCATTTTGGTACTGGTAAGTCTTATATCAACTATATTCAAATTTATTATTACTCTTTAATGAAGTTGAGATAAAATTGGTTTCTCTGACAAACTAAGAATTACAAAATGATACAGTTTATTTTTTTAGAAAAACACTGGAAAAATGTTACTAAAACACTGCCAGGGGAAAGCATATAAATTAGGCCCTAAAAATGTACGACTAATATATAGCCAAATATATAATTCCATATACTTTATATTTTATGATTATCATAATTATCTCCATTTTTAGAACTTCTTGAGATTATTATGATATTAACAGTTTGTAAAACTAAATCATATTACATGTGTAATAAAGTATTTATTTTTACTACTTAATGAGTCAGATAAAAAGCATTCATTTTGAATACCCTGGTATTTTATTCAAAAATGCTAATTCAGTTTAGAAAAGTATTGAACCTATGTATGAAGCTCTTATATTTTGCATGTCTGGATCCAAAATAACATGTAAGCATCAGCCATTTGAACAAATCAGGGAGACTTTTCCAATATTAATTTTAGAGTTAATTTAAAATGGCATAAGGGGAGAAAGATTAAGAATTTTTACTTAACAAGCATTTAGTTCTGTGTATAAGGTTTCTACATAGGTCTACATAGGGTTTTACTTTTCCTTCACATGTATTGATTTGCTTTAGCAATTGTGGATCCATGCCTCTTATTCACATATTTCCCTGCTTTGCAAAGGTAAATACAAATTAGTCATACATGACTCAACATTAAGAAGAAAAATTTCCCATTGGTTTTGCCTTTTTCAGGAAGATGACAAAAATAATTAACTGCATTACAAATGTGACATGACACAAACATCATGAACTCAATTGTGTAGGTAAAACAATTTTTAAAAACACATGTGCATATTTCTAGAAGAATATAGTGGTGCAATTATTGATCCGGTGTCAGGACCACCTCAGCAAAATTAACACATTTTTTTTTTTTTTTCAGATGGTGTTTCATTCTTGTTGCCCAGGCTGGAGTGCAATGGCGTGGTCTGGGCTTATTGTAACCTCCACCTCCTGGGTTCATGTGATTCTGCTGCCTCAGCCTCCCGAGTAGCTGGGATTACAGGTGCCTGCCACCACACCCGGCTAATTTTTGTATTTTTAGTAGAGATGGGGTTTCATCATGTTGGCCAGGCTGGTCTTGAACTCCTGACCTCAGGTGATCCACCTGCCACGGCCTCCCAAAGTGCTGGGATTACAGGCATGAACCACCGTACCCAGCCCAATTAACACAAATTTTTAACAAAACAAAATTATTTACAAAATAAACAAAAATCTGAACATCATAACTATCCAATACAACCTACTCTCTTACTGGAAAAAGTTAAACTCTTTTCTTCTTGTTTTACTCAAATGCAATATTTTAAACCTTAACTTACACTTTGGATATTTATAGTCTCCTTAAAATACATTAGTTTCCATTCCTCTCTGATAAACCAAAATCTAAACTTTCACCTTTAAAGTGGCCCTTACCAACTTCCATGACTCTTTCTCTAGTTTTAAAATAACCATTCACGTATGTTACTTTCTAGTCTCCATCATCTTCTGATAGAGACATGAGCTGTTGACTACCCAGAACCTTTAAGTTTAGCTTTGAACTTTTCTCTCATGCACCAATACGTTTTCCAGGACAATCTACTATAAAATAGTAGATACTACTATAAAATAGTAGCTATATAGATACTATAAAATAATAATAATAACTCCAGGAAAAATATCCTGAAGATCATGATGAAAGGAAGACTGAAAAAGAGGATTTGGGATTCTGATAGACTCCATGGAAAAGCAAAAAGTTTATGTAAACTCAGAAGGAACAAAAAAGTATTAAATTAGGCTCACGGTCAAAATTTCTCTGATTATGTAAAATCTATTTGAGAAGCACATCCAATAACACATTTTACAGTCATAAATATAATCTACCCAGGGAAATCAATATTAAAAAAACCATACCAATATTTATTCCCTCAATTCTAGGGGAGATTATATATTCAAAATAAAACAACTACCCTACTGGGAAAAGAAAATCTCCTCCTTGGGTTCGGAAGATTGTGTCACTGTTTTGTAATTTCCCCAAAATAAAGAAGGCATTTCAAATTAAATAGATAAGAAAACCTGACATTGTATAGTCCCCTGAGAGAGTAGAGGAGGTTCGCAGATTTGTGACATTTTATCTCTAGACGAACTCTCCTGTCACTAGTACAAAACAGGAGGAACGGAGCCATTTGCAGCACAACTTATCTGAACAAGGGGAAGGCAAGCAGAAAACTTCTCAAAAATTCCTCAGAATGTATTACTTTTGCCTCTTGGGATTAGAGTTAGGAAAACAAAAGATTGCAAACACACACACAAAAAGATATTAAGGTGAGAATGAAATCAGATCAGCAGAAAATGAAAAAGAAATGGTTTGAAATAAGATCTAAATATGACTAGGGCAACTAAGACAAAAAATTAGGCTTTATACAATGAGCGTAATTTCTGTGGACCCATACTACATATTAAACCCACACCTGTTAATTTTTCTGGCTCATAATACTGGGTATTTATACAAGTAGTCTAAATTAAAGGAAAATTAGCCATAATAAAAAGAGAAGTACAGACCACACTTTTGCAGCTTTTTAACTGGGTCAAAATTGGCCAGTCCAAACACAGACAGTAATTAAGAAAATATCATCATCTTTTCAAAAAGGGACATACACTCTATGCCCCGTTTGAGATCTCATTAATTTGGAATAAGTTCTAGTCAAAGACAAACAGGTTTTACATACCATACTAGATTTTAATTATAGCTAAATATAGTTGCTAATTTTATATTCATGTAAACACTTGCATTGCCTTTGTCAAGATTCCTCAGCAATATTTCTGTGAACCGAAAAACATAAAGTCAACCAATCACTAATCAACTGCTTCATTCATGGCAATATTATTCGGGTCTTGAGTATTTTTTCCTTAATAACTGAGTTCTACCCAATTGAATTTTGAAAGCATAAGATAAACTCAAACTCTAAAAGTAGCATTTTGCTATCTTACTTAATATAAGCATGGCATCCAGAATCTATAATTACCTTAGGGCCAAGGAATCATTTCCATAATGGGTTATGTAAACCCAAAATAAAACTCTACATGCCCCTGCCAACCATCTGAATGGACCAATCCTCTCGACCAAGGGCATTCCAGAGTTAACCTGAAAAACTAGTTCAAGCCAAGATGGAAGAGGGGGTCAACATGCCTCATTATACCCCTCCAGCATTAACATCAACACAGACTTCAAGTTTGACATGAAACATCCATAATCTGTTCTCTCTGAAGTCTGCTACTTGGAGGCTTCCTCTGCAGGATAAAACCTTAGTCTTCACAACCCCTTACTGTAACCCAGACATTCTTTTCTACTTTGAATAATCTTTCAACCAATTGACAATCAGAAAATTTTCAAATCTACCTATGACCTGGAAGCACCCGTCCCTCCATTTTGAGTTGTCCCACCCTTCCAGATCGAACCAATGTAAATCTTACATGTATTGACTGATGTATTATGTCTCCCTAAAATGTATAAAAGCAAGCTGTAACCCAACTACCTTGGGTACATGTCCTCAGGACCTCCTGAGGCTGTGTCATGGGTGCATCCTTAACCTTGGCAAAATAAACTTTCTAAACTAATTGAGAACTGTCTCAGATACTCTTGGGTTCAGAGTTATTATCATTGGTGAGAATGACTTAGGAACCCTAAGATACAATCTAGTGCACAGTTTGTATTATTAATAATTGATCTTCCTCAATTCCAAAGGAAAAAAAACATTTTATTTCACTCTATTTACTTATTAATCTGAAATAAATACTCTTTGTTCAAGGACTTCTGGTCTTTCAATGAAACCGATAACCAAAAGACAGCTGGCATTAAAATCTATTTCAACTGCAAAAATTAAAAATTAGTATATTATAGATTTCAAAAACAATGATCACAGTTGAGAAGTAGTTCTTTTCAAAACATTTTAATTTATAGCATAAATATTGGGACCAAGTTGGCAGACTTTTATACAAACCCCTAATAATAACAGTTGTTAAAACAAGCTTTTACATAGCAATTTTCAGGAGACCAGAGCTTTGAACAAACAAATATAAACTGTACTCCTGATTATATACCTCCCTGCTCAGATCTGTAAGTTGTAAGATACTCTTTAAGGGATAAAAACTTAACACATTTTTTTCTTGCAATTTCTCAATAAGGTGTAAGTTCATGATCTTAGTATAGAAATATATAAATTAAATGTCTGATACCAGCTGAGGAAGATGTAAAATAGAGTTTAGACACTGTAAAGCTTTTGGGGTTCTTTGGTATTATACTAAGGGATACACTTAATGTATCATGTTTAGGATTGGACTTTGGTTGTCCTCTCTAATCTACTCTTTACAATAATTCAATTCCATTTATAATATACTTGATAAGTATATTCTGATTTATCTTTGAGCATCTGACACAATGGGGAACTATATCTTATTAACATTAGATTCCACAACTTCTTATTGATATTAAGGTGGAGGGGGAGATGTTTCCATGATACGTCTTAGCTTCCTCTTATATCACAGAACTAACACATTTTCAAAAGATAATCCTTCCTCTATTTGACTATAACTATCATGATCCCTTGGTTTCTCTCTGTCTCTCTCACTCTCTCTCTCTCTCTCTCTCTCAATCTCTCTCTCTCTCTCACTCTCAAAACCAAAAACACTTTGTTCATTGAGCCATTTTTTGAAATCTTAATGTTGTCTGCATAATCTCTGGCACATGCTGGAGCCTTTCCTGGGAATAGCCTCCCTCTCTCCTGCCCCTGATAATGCCTCATGGCCCTATGGCCAGGATACTATCAATACATTCTTCAGAATTATCTGCAGATGCCCTTCCCTGGAAAGCCTGCTTTAGCATCTCAAAGCTTTGTTAATGCCCCTCTTCCACATAGAAACTCCCACAGCAACACCGTGCAGACAGCCCTAACACAACACAGATCACCTTGTCTGTTGATACAGCTTCATGATTCAAAAAAATGCTGAAAATAAAGGCAATAAGATGAGAAAAAAAAAAGTAAGAAGCAATAAGACTGTGCATTCATTGATTGATGGGGTGTGGAAAGGAATAGAAACAAAGTATTCGAGAATGATACCTAAATTTCTGGCTTGAGTAACTGAGCAAGATTAACAAACAAGGGAATATACTAAGGGAAACAGATTTGAGTTTTAAAGGGTCGGTTGAATCACAAACTTGTATGTCCTGTGAGCAGTTGCATATAATAGTTTAGAGCTCAGGAGACAGTTACGGGATGGAGACAAATATTTGGGAGTCATTAGCAAACAGATCATTACAGAAGCCTGGGAATAGTACATCCAGTGAAAATGAAAGAGATTTAAAGACAGAAATCTGGAAAATCAGTTAAGCACGTAGCAAAGGAAAGTGAACAAAGAATTTTTTCTTTGTTTTTTTCACTTTTTAGTGAAAAAAAATGGCCAAATGTAGCAACAAAACTAAGAGTATATGATAAATCCAGAGGAGAGGACACTTCAAGGAGAGTATTGTCATTGTACAATGGACAGGAAGATGAAATTATGTAAAATTTAGGGAGAGGTAAGCAGTAAGGTCATCCATGATCTTGGCAATGCCCATGCTGTTGTCATTGATGCAGAACATCATTGCCTTCCTTTTCTTTTATTTTTATTATTTTATTTTATTTTTTAGAAACAAAGTCTCATTCTGTCCCTTAGGCTGGAGTGCAGTGGCAAGATCATAGCTCACTGCAGCCTTGAATTCCTGGGCAATCCTCCCACCTCGGCCACCCGAGTAGCTGGGACTACAGGCATGAGCCATGCCTGACTAATTTTTTTTAAAAGTGTCTTAGAGATGGGGGTCTCGTTATGTTGCTCATGCTGGTCTTGAATTCCTGGCCTCAAGCGATCCTCCCACCTCAGCCTCCTGGGTAGCCCCATTGCCTTCTAAAAGGATCATAAGCAATAACTACAACTTAATATATACCATTCTATCATACAAGAAAAAGAAAACACACATAAAGTACATGTGCAACTTCCAAAATTAATTTTAAATACCACTGGTGACTCAGAGCACCATTTAGTAACTTTGATTAATTGAAAATCAATTCTGATGCAATTTTCCAAACAGATATATCCCAGACCTAACTCTTTGCTAAGAAAACGGATGTTGTACTACTATGAAATTCTACATACAGTGACAAAGACAGACCTATGACAGACCTACGTTAAGTGACTTCTTGACTGTTAAACAAAATTTTTGAGTGTTAAACAAAATTTTTTGACTGTTAAACAAAATTTCGGACTGTTAAATAACAATTCTAGTGATTTACTACCTCCGAATCCCTATTTAAAGGAAGCATCCAGGCCCTAGAGATAAGCAGTCCCAAGAGTAACAAAACCAGTTTCACCACATTCAAAACAAAACACTGTGGTCTGAAAGAATGACAAAAAACATGAACTATTTTTTCTATTTAAATATATTTCAAAGAATAAAAACAGTGTGAATACATCAACAAGGATGACAGATGCGCAAGAGCTTGTCTTCCCAGTATAATGAGCACTGTTTTAAAGAAAAGTCCCCTGTACTTCAAAATTGTTTCAAATGTTTCAACTAGAAAATCATTAGTGGTTTTTTAAAACAGTGCTCTCATTAGATAAAAAGCTTTTCTGAGTTTATAAACTATATTAACCATTTGGAGTATTTCAGAATTAACTAACATGGTGGAAAAGAATATTTCCTAAATATTATCTTGCTATCTAGAGCTTCCAGACACTAAAGTTATACAAATACAGCGTAGTGTCTAACAATGTCTGATGCATAAGGTTAAATATATCTCTTCTATGAGCCGTAATTCCTGAATCTTCCTATTCACTCAAGTTGTTTAAAAGGCTCACATAAAGAAGCCATAATAAAACTTTTTTAAAAGATTTTTTTTTAAAATTCAGAAAAAGAAGAAAATTAAATCAGAAAGCGGAGGCTATGGTAGCAACTATAATTGAGCACAGGGCTCCCAGCAAGTGTAAATGAGCCTGGAGCTCCCTGGCTGCCAAAGCAAACAGAAAAGCAGAAATTAGTTACATCATTAGCCAATGTCAATTAGGGTGGAGGGGAAAAGGCAAGATATTGAAACATATGCCATGTACAGAAAAACACCATTTCTTTTTTTTTTTAAAAAAAAAAACAACGTGCATGTGAATACAAGTGCTTGTATATACATACATAAAATGTTCTGGAAAGCTGTATAAGAAACAGTGGTTATTCTGGGTGTGGTACTTAGGAAGTGAAGAACCACAGGGCAGGAGATATTTCATGTTATAACATCTATATACTACTACAGTTGCTCTTTCAAGAAACGTGCATTATTTCATAGTGTAAACGTCTATATTAGATTTATATATAGTTTATATTAAACTATAATTTTATTTTATAATTTAGAAGTATAAATGAATGTAAAATAATAAAGAAGATAGTACAGGGCAGAGTAATCTAAGGGCCACATAACTACATTAGATTCTGAACATCACAATATGATAGAAATCAAGAAGCACTTGACTGGGTGCAGTGGCTCATGCCTGCAATCCCAGCACTTTGGAGGGATGAGGCAGTTAGATGGCTTGAGCTCAGGAGTTTGGGAGCAGCCTGGCCACATGGCAAGACCCTGTCTCTACCAAAAATACAAGAAATTAGCCAGGTGTGGTGGCATGCACCTGTGGTCTCAGCTGCTTGGGAGGCTGAGGCAGGAGAATAGCCTGAGCCTATACAGCAGAGGTTGCAGTGAGCCAAGATCACACCACTGTACTTGAGGCTGGGTGTCAAGGAAGACTCGGTCAGAAGGAGAGGAGAGGAGAGGGGAGGGGAGTGGAGGGGAGGGGAGGGGAGTGGAGGGGAGGGGAGGGGAGCCGGGAAAGGAAAGGAGAAAGGGAAAGGAAAGGAAAGGAAAGGAAGAAAGAAAAGAAGGAAAGAGGAAGGAAGGAAGGAAGGAAGGAAGGAAGGAAGGAAGGAAGGAAGGAAGGAAGGAAGGAAGGAAGGAAGGAAGACTTCAACCACTTCATTACAAAATAGTTACCATAAAAAAAAATAATAAAATAAAATAAAATAAAATAAAAAACCTCAAGGTTACTCTGTTACAGTTTGGAATCAAACTTAAAGATAGCTCAAAGCAGAAATCCAATCATGTTCTTTCACAAGACCAGTGAGAGAGAGAATGAGAGCTCAAGAAAGAGAGAATGAATGAAGAAAAAATAAGGAGGATGTAAATCCTATACTGCAAGCAACTATAATCTCAATTTATAGCACTGGAGTGAGTTATAAAGATTAAAATGTCTGTAAATATGTATTAAAATGTCTGGAAATATGAAGAAAAGAATACTTCTGCTGCTAAAATCTATTTTCTTTGTTATCTTCATTATCAAAGAAAAACTTTCTTAGATAAACCAGTTTAAAACTATTTTTTTTATTATACTTTAAATTCTAGGATACATGTGCAGAATGTGCAGGTTTGTATCATAGGGATATACGTGCCATCGTGGTTTGCTGTGCCTATCAACCCATCATCTACATTAGGTATTTCTCCTAATGCTCTACCTCCTCTAGCCCCCCACACTCTGATAGGCCCCGGTGTGTGACGTTCCCCTCCCTGTGTCCATGTATTCTCATTGTTCAACTCTCACTTATGAGTGAGAACATGCAGTGTTTGATTTTCTGTTCCTGTGTTAGTTTGCTGAGAATGATGGTTTCCAGCTTCATCCATGTCCCTTCGAAGGACATGAACTCATCCTTTTTGATGGCTGCATAGTACTCCATGGTGTATATGTCCCACATTTTCTCTAATTACAAGCATAAGAAAGTATGAAACAAATTATGACAGCTTATAGTTCGATGGAATAGAAACATTTATTAATAATTTACAACATACTATATCTTAAAAATTTCCAGTTTTAAAAATATTATCACTATTACACTCAATTCTAGGGTACTTAAAATTCATACATACAAATTATAAACGCCCGAATACAGTGTCAAAAGTCATCACATTCATATATTTAAAAAAATAATAATTTTCTAACCTGTCACAGCCAAAGAAAAGAATAACTAGGTTTAGATATTTTAATAATGTGAATTATTAATTTTTTTTTAAGTCAGCAGGGTGCCTAGGCTGACCATGATGGCTCATGCCTGTAATCCCAGAACTTTGGGAGGCTGAGGCGGGCAGATCACTTGAAGTCAGGAATTCAAGACCAGCCTGGCCAAATGGTGTAATGTCATCTCTACTAAAAAATACAGAAATTAGCCAGGTGTGGTGGCGCACACCTATAGTCCCAGTTATTCAGGAGGCTGAGGTGGAAGGATCGCTTAAGCCCAGGAGGTCAAGGCTGCAGTGAGCCCAGATCATGCTGCTGGACTTCAGCCTGGGTGACACAGTAAGACCCTGTCTCAAAAAAAAAAAAAAAAAAAAAAAGGAAACCACAAATAACTGAAGATTTTAGATTGTTGATTAACAACCATTTCATACTAGGTGACAATATTCCCATATATATCCAAAAGACTAAAAACATATTAACAGGCCCAGCAATTCTACTCAAGAGGAATAAAATCACACAAAAACTTGTGCATATATGTTCATAGCAGCATTATTCGGAATAGCCAAAAAATGGAAACAACCCAAATGCCCATCAATTGATGAGTGGACAAACGAAATGTAGCCTATCCACAGGGTGGAATATTATTCACCAATAAAGAGAAAGGAAAGTACCACAAAAGCTGCAACATGAACGAACCTTAAAAACATGATCCTCAGTTAAAAAAGCCAGTCATAAAGCACTATAAACTGTAGGATTCTATTTATATGAAATACCCAGAATGGTAAATCTACAGAAACAAAAAGTAGACCCGAGGTTTCCAGCAGCTAGGGAAAAGTGGGGATTCAGAGATAATAGCTAGAGGGTGGTGATGGTTGCACAGCTCTGTAAATACACGAAATACCACTGAACTGCACGATTTCATGGGTACACTATTTAGAATGTGAATTATATTGCAATAAAGATTTTTACAAAATAAAAAATGTATTATCAGATTTTCTACTATTGTCGCCGTTAATCTTAACCTCCTAAGTCCTAATTCTGCGCCAGTGCTGCCAGAAACAGAAAGAATCTACGCCATCCCAGCCATGCATCTGTCGGGGCATATTCAAGTAAAGTCTCCTAGTTGTCACCCACATGGCACCTCTAACTAGGGATGGCCAAAAGATGTCCCTGACGGACAGTCACAAGGTGGCAGCTCATCTGAAGGGCCCCGAACTGATACCAGGACTTCTTCACCCAAGCTACTCAATTCAAGATACTTCAGGGTGGCCCAACAGTTCAGATTTTCTAAACCCAAGTTCTCATGAGCTATTTACTGGGCTCTAAAATCCTGAATTCTTGAACACTGTGAAGGCAGCAGATCCACACATCCCATGCCTGGACTGTCCATGTTCTCACTAGGCACCAGCACCGGCTCGGACACTGTGCTACAATAGCATGACCTTATATTTTGCTGGAATGGGGCTGAACAATAGGAGTTTCCCTGAGCAGCCTGTTCTCACTGCAAGGTTGGGCTTTTTTCCTTAGCTGTGCAGCTAGACATTTAGAAGCAGGCAGAATGCCTATTCCTGCACATCTAACCTAAAAAGTTTCTAGCCATAGGAAACACTATACTAACCATGCCTGAGATTACCAGACAGTCAAGCAGTGAGAAAATATTTTCTGACAAATGCAAAATAATATTTTTTCAAGTATTTTCAGTTTCCCGGGATTGAATAAAACCTTTTAAAAGAATTTATCATACCAAAGGGAAAGAAAAGAATGAAAACTAGTCTAACAGGTAACTAAAAACATGCAGTCAATTCATCATATAGAATATTAGTGTAGTGCAGCCAATTAAATGTTACTTACATGGCTTTTCCTTTTGATGACTACTCTGGTGACTATCTGAAAGAAATGGTGTGTTCACTGAGATAATGTACTCACTACAAAACAATAGATCATTCAATGTCACACTTCTAAGGAAAAAATATTTTGTGAACAAAATGGACAAGCAGCGGGTTATATTTCAAGTTTCCTTATTCCTTAAGAAATGTACTATCTGATGGAATAGGTAAAATAATTATAAATATATATGTCCAATTTATTTTGTTAAATGCCTCGTTGCACATAAACAATGAAGCATTGGCAAGATACTAAATTATGCCATATACTATTGATTGTTTAAAAACATACTTTAAAAAGGTAAAAGTTGGGCCAGGCACGGTGGCTCACACTTGTAATCCCAGCACTTCGGGAGGCTGAGGCAGGCGGGTCACCTGAAGTCAAGAGTTCCAGACCAGCCTGACCAACATGGAGAAACCCTGTCACTACTAAAAATACAAAACTAGCCAGGCATGGTGGTGCATGCCTGTAATCCCAGCTACTTGGGAGGCTGAGGCAGGAGAATCACTTGAACCTGGGACGGGGAGGTTGCAGTGAGCCGAGATCGCACTATTGCACTCCAGCCTGGGCAACAAGAGCAGAATTCAATCTCAGACAAAAAAAAAAAAAAAAAAAAGGTGAAAGTTGAGAATATAAAATTAAGTCTATTCTTACACAGTATTTCTAACATTTGTGAAAATAAATCATGGATATGCTTTTGCTGTTAAGATGGGGTAAAAATTAAATAAGACCACAGGTATCAGAGAAGGGAGTTTTTGCAGTTCAAGACTGAGGACAATATTTTACAAAACTGTACATCTCTGCTGTCAAGAAAGACCATTTATAAAGGTCTGAGTCATGTTTGCTATTATTTCACTTCTCATATTTCTGAAATTTTCAGGAAAAAAAGTAGAAAAAAACTGCACCTCAATCTGTCTTTAAATTTCTATTACTTACTTCCCAGATCTTCAATTTGAGAAGATGTCCCCCATCTTACTGAGACTCTCCAGCCATATTCACAAATGTTTCTCAGCTTTTGATTTCTTTTTCAGTGTCAGTATATTTATAAATATATGTTTAACACTTGGATACAATTATAGAACAGAATATAGACAATATGAATAACCAAAAACCAAATGTTTAAAAAAAGAGGATCCATTTTCATAACTTAGTGCAGTTGAGACTCAAGTTGTTTTTACATAGGATGGAATTAAGAGGAAACTGGGAGGAAACTGGGTTTTCTCAGTACAACTTTGGTTCCCTTAAGATCATCTAAAAGCTATGTGGTCCCCACAGAATTCAGAAAGCTTTCGGATACGCACGTTCTAATAAATGTCTTTACATTTTTGATGGACCCTGGCGCTTCCCAGGTCCCTTACAAGCCAAGATATCTGAAAGACTTTTTCTTAACATCTAAAGGGTAGCAATGTCAGTCTTTTATGATTACTCAGAAAAGGTCAGAATTTCTTCACCATGGAAAATTTAACCTCCGTTCCCTCTAAATTAATTTTCCTTCTTTTTCTTTCTTTCCAGAGCATTAGTATGCCTCAGTGAAGTGTGATATTATTGTATTCCCAATGCCAAGTGGAATAACTTGTAAAACATTTTTTTAATAGAAGGAAATAGAAGATAGAGCCCAATCCCTCCCAAATAAGAAATGTGAAAAGAAGTAAACTAGAGGAGAATTGATCCACAGTAGACAATATGAAATAAAATACTCTACGCTCTTTTGAAATCATGACAAGCACCTCTCTCAACATCCTTGATTACCTGTTAAGTTACCACGATTTTCCAATACATACGCCAAGCTCTCAGCACTCCCTGCCACTGCTTTCCCTCCCAAAACCTTTTCTTCCTTAATTATGTATCCCTAAAAATTAGTCATTTCTGGAATTTAAAGAATGATGAGCCAAGAGTATCTTAAAACTTCTCTAAACTAAAATTTCTTTCCAAACTCCCTCTCTTTCCTCCAATATTTGGAATATAAGCTATACAATAAGATATCCTAAGATCAGCACTGCTGGAGTTAGCCAGGTGAAATAAATGAATGCCAAACAGGAGGTTACTCAGGAATAGTTCCATGTCATCTTCAAAAGAATAGTTATACACACACACACACACACACACTCTCTCTCTCTCTCTCGCGCGCGCGCGCTCTCTCTCTCTCTCTCTCTCTCTCTCTCTCTATATATATATATATATCTTTCTCTCTCTCTTTTGGTTTTATCTTTAGCAATGCAATCTCAAAAACTTGGGTGGATCATGAGGTCAGGAGATTGAGACCATCCTGGCGAACACTGTGAAACCCCGTCTCTACTAAAAATACAAAAAAATTAGCTGGGCTTAGTGGTGGGCACCTGCAGTCCCAGCTGCTCGGCAGGCTGAGGCAGGAGAATGGTATGAACCCAGGGGACGGAGCTTGCAGTGAGTGGAGATCGCGCCACAGCACTCCAGCCTGGGCAACAGAGCGAGGCTCTGTCTCAGAAAAAAAAAAAAAAAAAAAAAAAAAACTTGTCCTCCATCCTCATACTAGAAGGGAATATGACTTAGCAGGTTCAGCTATAGACAAGGAGAGAGAAGGGTCTTTCCACTGCAACTGATATGACACACTCTGCTTTGCCTCAACCGAGGTCAATGGACATGAGCACTAATACCACTGCATATAGGAAGAAAAGGCAAAGCAGGGAAGAGAGAAGAACCAAAACCAAAATAATAAAAGTATCTTCTTTCTTCTAGGTTTTTTTCTACATACAGATGAAAAAAAAATCTGAAAAGTCTTCTTGGGGTGGTTATTGCGAAAGATCAGGGCTGAATGAGGGACAAGGAGGGTGACAGCTGCAGCACAGGACAAGTAAGCAGATAAATACTAAACTCGAGCCTAATCTTCAGGCCTACAAACCGAGAAAACATATTAATGGTATGCAGAGTAACTTAAATATGCATATAACAAACTCTCCAGCTCAATCCTAGTCAATAAATATTTATTAATGACCTGTTTTGTATCAGGATGATATGGTTTGACTCTCTGTCCCCACCCAAATCTCACCTTGAATTGCAATAATCCCCATGTGTTGTGGGAGGTAACTGAATCACGGGAGAAGGATTTTCCCATGCTGTTCTCATAATAGTGAATAAGTCTCATGAGATCTGATGGTTTTATGAAAGGGAGTTCCCCTCACACACTCTCTGGCCTGCCGCCATGCAAGACGTGACTTTGCTCCTCCTTTGCCTTCCACCACGATTGTGAGGCCTCCCCAGCCAAGTGGAACCGTAAATCAATTAAACCTCTTCCCTTTATAAATTACCCAGTGTCAGGTATATCCTTATTAGCAGGATGGGAACAGGCTAATAAACAGGCCCTCAGCAAAGCATGAAAATTAACAAGACAAAGCTCTCTTTTTGAATGTTAATCCTTCCCATAATATATATGTTTAGTAACTACCAATCAGAATGCCACTTTATTTTTTATTTATTTATTTATTTATTTTTGAGACGGAGTCTCGCTCTGTCGCCCAGGTTAGAGTGCAGTGGCGTGATCTTGGCTCACTGCAAGCTCCACCTCCTGGGGTCACACCATTCTCCTGCCTCAGCCTGCTGAGTAGCTGGGACCACAGGCACCTGCCACCACGCCTGGCTAATTTTTTTTTTTGGTATCTTTAGTAGAGACAGGGTTTCACCATGTTAGCCAGGAGAGTCTGGATCTCCTGACCTCATGATCCATCCACCTCAGCCTCCCAAAGTGCCAAGATTACAGGCATGAGCCACGGCGCCTGTCCAGAATGCCACTTTTGAATGCTTTAAAAATTTTTAAACTGTCTTCCATATTCTAGATCTCCATTCTACATTAGCAGGTATTAGCAGGTATAGAATATGCCTAAAATGACACAAATAAATTAAATTACAAAGGTGTCTTAGGTATGGAATTATCTTTCACATATCTAAATCATGCCATGGCTAAAGCAGAAGCAAAGTTTCAGCTCAGATGAGGAGCACAGTGATTACATGAAAACATCTATATTGGAGTTCAAAAGCACAAGGAACAATCCAACCATGCTTAAAGGAATTAGTCTCTAGACTTAAACACTTAGGCATATAGTATGCAACATCCCTGCTTCCTTGCTGGACATGGAATCACAAGACTCAGAATAGAGGTTACTTTTTGAGAGAAGAAGGGGGATCCGATCAAGGAGGCACAGACAGCTTCCAAGGATCAGCAATAACTTGGAATACTGATTGTTTTAATTATGATTCTTCATGCTGTCCATGTATGTTTTATATACTGTTCTGTATGTATGCCACACTTTAAAATAAAAGACAATACAGCAAGTATCTCTGGAAGAACACACAAGAAACTGGTATCGGTGGCTGCCTCTTGCAAGTGCAATGATAGTCTATGGTCATGATGCATCATTTAGGATGCAGTACACTAGATTTTTACCACACATCCTTTTTACTTTTTTTTAAACTAAGAATATGTAGCACCTTCTGAAAAATAAGTAAGAGCAAATAGGCAAAAATGCTAACACTTTGCTCGCGCATGATATTAAGATTCAAGGTAAGCAATGAAGATTTGTACGTCACGGTCAACGGGAAAGATTTTCAAGAATGTGGATAAGTACTGCTATTGGCCACGCTCAGAATAAAAGAAAATTTCATAAAGAGAGCTACCAATGTAATAACCAATTTTCCATATACATGGTAATCATTAATCAAATTTAACAGTAGCAGAACCTTATTCCTCCCGCCCAAAGATTTGTCATATTTTACAGGTACAATGTCTACATGGGTTAAATGCCCTGATCAGTTAAACCAGTTCTCAACTCCAGAACCTCCTATCTCCCCAGGCAGTTTAATTCTGTAACAATGACGATTGTATCCCAAAGAGATGAGAGTTGTGAATCATCAGATCTATGATCCTCAGCCTCAGGGAGCCCTCTGAGGAATCTGAGATTCACCATACTGTAAGAACCCTTAATAGTCACAGACCAACCAAAATGGAATCAACAGAATGTTTCTATGTATTCTTTTGGATGATTCTATTTAGGATATGAGTTAGTAAGCCACGAAATCCAGTTCAGAGAACAACTCAGAATGAAAGAGTTTTAACTAAAGCATGTCTATTAGAGAAAAAGTCAAGGAAAAGCTGAAAATGTTGGAAGTTCTAAAGAAACACAGTTTTAACAGCTCAGAAGGGCTTCTAAAGAGAAGCACTTCAGTGGAATTCTTATGGGACAGAAACCAGTGGTTTCTGGTGCAAGTTTTAAGCACCGGAGCTCTGCATACATTTCAAAAAAAGGGGGGCTAACACCCTCCTCTCAGGAGTACAATAATAAAAGAATATTATATGCAAACAGATTTTTCAAAGGAAGTGAACACTGGAACAAAAGCTTTGAGAGATAAATAAAATATCTGATTAAAACGTCATGTTTACACAGACCCCAAAGAAATGAAAGCAGAGACTCAAAGGAATACTTGTATACCAATGTTCATAGCAGCATTATTCACAATAGCCAAGAAGTCTAAACAACCCAAGTCCCATAGATGATAAAGAGATAAGCAAAATGCAATATATACATAATAATTAGCCTTAAAAAGGAAGAAAATTGGCCAGGTGAGGTGACTCGTCTGTAATCCCAGCACTTTGGGAGGCCGAGGTAGGTGGATCACGAGGTCAGGAGTTCGAGACCAGCCTGACCAACATGGTGAAACCCCGTCTCTACTAAAAATACAAAAAATTAGCCGGGAGTGGTGGTGTGCACCCATAATCCCAGCTACTCAGGAGGCTGAGGCAGGAGAATCTCTTGAACCCGGGAGATGGAGGTTGCAGTAAGCTGAGATCACGCCACTGCACTCCAGCCTGGAGCCAGACTCCATCTCAAAAAAAAAAAAAAGGAAAGAAATGTGGAAACGTGCTACAACCTGGATGAATCTTCAGGACATTATGCTAAGTGAAACAAGCCAGTCACAAAAAGACAAATATTGTATAATTCCACTTGTATGAGGTACTAAGAGTAGTCAAATTCATAGGTTCAGAAAGTACAGTGGCCATTACCAGGGGCTAGAGGGAAGGAGGAAGTGGGGA
This sequence comes from Macaca mulatta, assembly GCF_049350105.2. Taxonomy (NCBI): domain Eukaryota; kingdom Metazoa; phylum Chordata; class Mammalia; order Primates; family Cercopithecidae; genus Macaca; species Macaca mulatta. The sequence continues at coordinate 49,882,126 of NC_133409.1, read as the reverse complement.
ATTACTGTTTAATGGGAACAGAGTTTTTATTTCAGATAATAAAAAAAATTCCAGAGATGGCTAATGGTGATAGTTGCACCACTGTAAATGTTTCTAATGCCACTGATTTATACACTTAAAATGGTTAAAATGCCATATTTTGTATATTTTACCACTGTTTTAAAAAATATCATATTTATAGTCAGAGTAACCAAATAGAGCAATGAATTCAAAGACAGAAAGATAAGGGTTATCAATATTATTCAAAATGCCTTTTATCTGAAATCATTTGAAGAAACAAAGTAAACTGATAAATGACTGTAGCAGCTATTACTCCCTTTGACAATGCTTTGGCCTTTACAATGGGAATTACACCATTTAGATGCAATGCCCTTGTGCAAAGCACAACTGTACCCAACATCTTCCTCTTGGAGACAACTCTCCCCCCAATCCTACCCCACCCCACCCCCCATCCCATTCATCCTCCCCCTGTGCCATGCTCCTCCCCAGCCTCCTAACCTCCAACCAGCCGACACGCACGCACACACAGACACACAGGTAGGGGAAAAGATTACTGAATGGGGCCTAAAACTAGGTCAGTGTTTTATTTGTTTAGATCAAATCTTATTTCTCAATGATTACAAAGACATAAGATATAAACCAGAGCTGCAAACTGAAATGCCTAAAAGAGACATGCAGGTAACACAAATGCAGACTGTGATTTGTGTGTAACAAAAGCCACAACACAAACTTGCTACAGAGGCAACAACCTCAGTGCTGGGGGAAACGTAGTGGCCTGTAGGCAGCTGTGGCCATGTGCAAACCCACTGTCACCAAATCTACTGATTTTTCAGTCTTAAAAGAGGAATTATTTTTAACTCATGAAGGTGGAGTAGAATTGGAGAAGTGCAGAAAGGCAAGGAGGAAAGTAGATTCACATTTGAGGTAGGAATGTCATTTGAGTTCTTCTCTAGTCTGGCCCTTGACCAGCTGCAGGAGGGAAACTGATTTAAAGGAGGTGAGAGTGATACTTTGTGCCCAGAAAACCTGCAGCTGTTTCTGAAAGCCATGCTTGGGATAACAACCTATTTATTACTGAACCTGTGATAAGGAGAGTTTTTCAGGTATTTGTTGAAATAATTTTTGCAGTACCATAGTAAACAAACTGAAAAGGTGAGAGATAATAGACTAGTTTAAAAATGTAAATCAAGATTTGCATGAATTATTTAAATAAACACCCACCACTGCTTAACATATTTTTAATTAATAACTATACAAAAGTCCACATTTGCTTTCTTTGAAAGTTTGAGGCAATGAAAATAAACTACTGGTCACTGTCAGGCCCTAATTTCTGTGATACAGCTTTAGAAATATTGTCTGAAAGAAAATTGTTTGCTCCGTCCAGTGTCAACAGAAACTTTCAAGTCAGAATTTTTTTTTTCCTTCAAGCTTAGAACAAGGCTTTATAAAATCTCTAGTTTTATGTTTTCAAAACAATTAAATGTAATTTGATGTTTCTCAATTATTTTTGTCATATAAAGGAAGATGAAATATATTCAATTGGCCCCACGAAAGCAAAAATAATCTTAGTAAGGCTGTGCTTTAGGTTTACTTCTACGGCACAGAAGGTAAAGGTTCTAATAAGTAATAGACGACTAAGGGGTCCCAGGGAAAATATGTAGAAGAAATCAATTCATAAGTATTTGCATTAGTACATTCCTTCATAAATTTGCCAGCTTCTCACTGAACATAGCACCAACTTATCTCAGTCCTCCGGCTTTTCAACCACTTCCTTTGAAAAATCTAAATGAATTCTAATGGTTGTGATTTTAAACCAGTATTCTTTATAAACCAAAATAGACAAAATTCTCTGAAAATCAACAAAGTCAAGAAGTCGCAGGTAAGCTAAGGAATCAAATATACAGATAAATACCTCACAAAAAGATTATCCTATCAAATTTCCCTGGAAAGCATAAACCATAAAAGTCTAACTCAAAATAGTATAATTACATAGCTTTCCATAAGACTGGTAGCCAGTAAGGGTATCCAAAATATTTGATGAAGGCAAAAGACAGTTATTTTAACAAGAAATTGACTCTGTGAATTCATTGCTGACCTAGCATTATGGAAGCCTGCTGTGGCTGCTGTACACTTGAAACATCACATTCACTGGTTTCTTTCCAGGGGACATCACACTATTTCTTCCAGACATGTGGATATTTTCTTCCTAATGAAAGTACTTCATTAGGGCCTTTATTGCCAATCCAATAATTCAATGTTAGTAGCCATTAGAGTGCCTTAATTTCAATTTTAGCCACTGCTGTGGAAAGTGAAATGGAATTTCAGAAGCATTATTTTCCTCTCTTATATTGTTCATCTTGTCCTCTCTTCTGACTCTGCCCTCAGAGAGAAAACACATTCTGCTCTCTTTTCTAAAAAGAAATCTCTCAGTCTCATCACTCCCTCAGCTTATTCATGGTATTTGATTTCACTGTCAAAAACGATCTAGACTGACTGCCTCATCAAGCATTGATTTTTAATCTAAGTTCCTAGGGCTATTTACTCAAATGCTCTTGTAAAGACCTGACTTCCTATCCTATCTTAGTACTGTATCACCACTGCCTGCTGCACATTTCTAGCTGGAGAGCTGACTTGGCAGCCAAGATGTCAATGAAGCCAAAAAGAAACTCCTCATCTCCTCCACATTGCCCCTCCTACCTAGCCCCAGCCAACCTTACCCTCACTTCACTTTTCCTGGTAATGGTCCCTGGCCACCCTTCTGATCTTCTGAACTGAAATTTTGGAAGCATCTCCAAATGTTCCCTCTCCTCTCACACACCCATGATAACCAGGTATCGGTGGCTATTTTCTACCAATTCAAACTGCCCATATCTACTGTTTTTCCATTTTTAGTGACATTTCCACTTTGGTTGTTGGCTGACTCTTGTCTAAGCTCTTACTGTCATCATGCTTGGTCTCCCTCTTCTTTCCACCTATTACTTTTCTGTATTACGTTATAATTTGTGGTCAGATTAATCTTTTTAAAGCACAGAAATGCCCTCCCTTGCTCAAAAACCTTCAGTAATATCCTCAAATCTAGACTAAAGTTCACATTCTTTGACAAGAATTCAAAACCCTGTATTATCTGACCTAATTTTACCTTTCTGTCCTCATTTTCCCAATATGCTCCTTTTAACAGACACTACTTGGCAACACTGGCTTCATTCCATTCCCAAGCCACTAATCAAGCTGTCCCCTCTGCCCTCAATGTTGTTTTCTTTCTTTCCCACCATTTCTACCCTTAGGAACCCAGCATAAAACATTTACCTGGTGGACAATTTTCCCAAATAGAAATAGTCTCCCAGTTCTGAATTATTGTAAGACTTTGTTCCTGACTCCCCAAGATTACTTTATTCTACTTGTCTTCTTTTATTGCCCCAGAGATATAGTTTTATCTGCTCTCCAAAATTCCAAAATTCAAAATTCAAAAATTATTAAGGGTATCATGTATTTTCCATCTTCCTATCTTTCAGTCCCCTACCAATGCAGGATAATTTTCCCAGGCTGGGCTATAGAACCTGTTGTTGAATGAAGGGAAAAAATTCCACAAATAATTTTTTAAGCACTGAAATCTAAACACCAACAAAGCAAAGAGTGAATTAGAAATATTAAGATTAAATACATTTTCTATCTCGGTAACTTACAAAGCTCTAAGACATTTTTACACCAAGACTTCCAAACAGCTGACTTAGTAACCTATCTGAAAGAGGACTACCACTTTTCTTCACTAAATTCTGTGTGCCATAATGAAATTAAAGGCAATCTCTGCCAGTATTCCAAAGGGGATCTATTTCAATGTACGAATGAAACAACGTAGTTAAGAGTAACAAGTACTTAGAATCATTTAAAGTCATTTACAAAATAGCCTTAAACATTAACTCTTGCTATCACTGTCATTTGCAAATAAAACACTTTGTAAAAAATTTCCAAAGGTGAATTAAAGGTGTATTTTATATCTAAGTTCCTTAAATGACTGAAAAAACAAATTTATATACATAAGCTTCACTGACATCACTAATATTTCTATTATGATTGATAAAATATATTGCTAAATCAATTATTGCAACCTTTCTCATATTACAGATGAAGAAATTGAGGCCAAGAGAATCTAAATGGCTTGACCCAATTCACACAGCTAATTCCAAAATCAGGACCCAAACTCAAGTGTTCAGTCCTCTATTTACAGAGCTACTACTTAGGCTGATAAAGTAACACCAGTGGGAAAATAAGTTATCTAAGAGATTCCTTTATAATTTTCTGTAAGAAATCTGGCTGATTGGGAAAACTGCCACTGTATTTCTTTAAAATGCCGTGTTACTAGCACTGTCTCTATACTAATATCAATGGAGTTGCCAACAGTCTTGCTTTTCTGTTAATTAATTTTTTCTCATTTTAAAAACAAAGGTGATCCAGAATGAAACAGGTATCATCTACAACAATCACTGTCCAATAGGAGAGTGACAGTCACTTTCCAATGCAGATGGGAGTTCCTACAATCCTTTCCTGTTTTCTAGAGCTAAATTTCCTCTGTGAGAAAACATACTTTAAAAATCCATTTATAAATAAAAGTCTATAAATGTTCATGCTTTATTTCCCCTTGGATAAGGTAAAACAACATTACAATACAGATGATTTCTAATGTACCTGTAATGATATCAGAAAAGACACATTATTAATCCATCTAAAATAATAAACTAGTATATTTTTCTTATCACATGATCCCACAAATATATAAATTGCTATTATTCTTAACTTTAATGGCATAATAATACTTATATCTTTTCTTGATTATAAGATACCATCCAGCCTGGCACAGTGGCTCACACCTGTAATCCCAGCACTTTGGGAGGCTGAGGCGGGCAGATCACTTGAGGTCAGGAGTTAGACACCAGCCTGGCCAGCATGGTAAAGCCCCATCTCTAACGAAAATACAAAAATTAGCTGGGTGTGGTGGCATGTGCCTGTAATCCCAGCTACTTGGGTGGCTGACGCAGGAGAATTGCATGAACCTGGGAGGCGGAGGTGGCAGTGAGCCAAGATTGTGCACTCCAGCCTGGGCGACACAGCAAGACTCTGTCTCCAAAAAAAAAAAAAAAAAAAAAAAAAAAAAGAAAATACCATCTATTGTAAGATAAAACACTGATTTCATGGTAATGAGAAAAGTAATATTATAAATATGTATAAGTAATAGAAAATATTCAACTCTTTATTAAAATTTCATGAAGAATGTGATAAAACATATCATGAATACAATGAAGATCTATTTATACTAAGGATGAGCAAAAATAAGCAAGAGCTTTAAATAAACTAACTATAACCAAAAAAAAAGAGAAGAGGTAGAGAGAGAAGGAAGAAAAAGGAGGAAAAAAAAGAAGAGGAGATGGAAAAGGACAAAAGGAAGAGGCAAAGGAGATAAAAAGAGAAGGCATAGGAAGAAGAATAAACATCTTTTCCATAAACCAAACAGATCAGCTTAACAATTCCCTTGAGCATTACTAGGAAATGAATCAGATAGTTATTACACTCTTATACTGGGGGTCTCATATTCAAGGTAAAAGATATGGCAGTGATTGAGGTATAAGGAAAGTCTGACTTGTGAATCCGAGAATCACTATGCCTTTCCTAATCAAGTATCAGCAACATCCAACTGTTTCACATACACAGGCTACATATGTTGATTATTAAAACTATGAGAAGACTCTGCATTCCCATCAAGGAGAGAATACACAAACATGAGATGAGAATTGCATCATGGTGAGATAAGTGCTAGATTAAAAATAGTCATTAAGTGCTATGGTAGCCCAAGATAGGGCGTAAACTCATTCTTTCTGAAAGGGTTGAGAGACAATTCACAAATGTTATCATAAGATAACATTTGATGTGGGCCCTGAAGGATCAGTAAAACTTTCTAGAAGAAAGCCATCCAAGCAAAAGGATAGGTACAGTGTCAGAAAAAATATGTGGTTTCTCTGGAGAACCATAAAAAGTTTCATATAGAGTATGGTTTGTTCACATTAGTAATAAAACAACTATTGTTCTCTAAAATGGTTCGTAATCAATGTTTTCTAACTCACTGAAATTGCTATTCCAACTCCTAATAATAGTTATTAGTAAAAACGAATATTACAAATAGGCATTTTTCTAAGCACTTTACCTGTAATAGCTCATTTAATCCTCAAAACAACCTTAAGAGGTAATACCACTATTAATTACTCTCATTTTATAGATGGAGAGACTGGGGCCCAAAGAGGTTAACTAGTTTGTCCAAGGTTATGGTCTGACTTCATGATACCCTTAGATCCAATGCTGGAAATCATACAATCAATCATTAACCCTACTAATACCTCACTGGAGCTGCTCTTACTATGCAAGCATCTCCTCACTTACACCTGACCAACCTAAGTATGCTGTGGACAAAAAGAATGGGAATCCCACATATCAAACCCATTTCATGCCTCCTTTGAATCCTTACCATGTCTCTTCTTTTCCTTCTTCTCCCTCAGTGTTTCAGACCTCAAAGTCGTTATTTCGCTTTACAATAATCCTTAATTCCCTCCTCATTCTCATAGTAATATCACCAAGAAGGCAGCAGGATCAAAAAGAAAAAAAGTAAAGAGTTTGTCTATAACAGGTAAATCCCCAGAGCTGTCTTGTCCCCAGCTCCCCACACCTCTATTAGAGGAGGTAGGTTTTCATGAAATACAGACATAGAGATGTGCAAGAGATGGAAAAAAAGTAGTAAGAAAACCAGTATTATCTTGGATGTTATTTCTCATTGACTACATACATCTCAGCACAGTGATGGCAGAAATTTAACATCTCCGAAATAATACATTTTTCAAGAGTTCTGGTTCTTCTTTCCCTTGAGAAGCTATGCTTTTTTTCAAAGTGATTTTTTGAAATAAGAAAGACCCATAGGTTTACCAATTAAGCAGATGAAGCCTTTATTAGAACAGGAGCAGAAGCTAAAATGGCAATGGCATGTACATCCCGATTAATTTACCCAGGCATCAGAGTTAAAGGAACCGGCTCTGGAGCAAAAACATATTAGCCAATAAAATGCAAATGGAGAGTTTAGCAGCACAGGTGGGTACTTAAAAATGATTTAAACAAACTGGCACATAGTAGTGACATTTTCCATTCTGCAATCATGGCCATCACAATGATCTCATTAAATTTACAAGCTAACTCCAAATAAGCCAGGCTCAATATAAGCAGAAGGCATCTAAAGTGATGCAAGAGGAATCCAATACATAACTCTCCATTTACATAGTTAACAAAAAAGATAAAGAGAGACACATTCACATAGACACACTGGATATCTGGGAGAGAGGTCCAGAAATACCCACACTTACACATTACATGGGATGCTGTACTCTAGGTTTAAAGACCTTTCCTATTACAGAAGGAATGCCCTTCCTGGGTGGTCTAGTGTTGAGTCACCCACCTGGTTTTAAAATGCTTCCTTTTTTCTAACTCAATTGCAATAGAAATTCACAAAATTTCACTTTCAAAATGGGGGCAAATATTAAGGCATCATTTTTAAGTCCTCTTCTCTCCGATGGGGTCCATCTAACTTTGTCTTCTCCTTTGTCATCTAATTTTGTCCATCTAACTTTGTGTTAGAAAATTAGTAGAACTGGGATACTTCACAGTTTTGGCACATTTTGACAAACTCAACCGAATTCCACAGCAACTTCACAAAGATTAATGGAAATCTCCAGAAATAAATCACACAGAATAAAAAATGTATTCACCGTTGAGAAATTTCACAAGGCACATTAACACCTTTTTCCATGTAGACACCCAAAAGTTTTAAAGGTAAATTGGGCTTCTCCTATATTCTTGTTTAAGAGGTTGTAAAGGTGTATTCTGCTTCAGTAAGTAGCTATTCTGCTTCATTCTATAATGAGTTGCATTTCTAGACTGACCAAATTGATAGGCAGAGTCCTCAAAGGATAATGGCATCATTTAAAGTAGAAGGCACTGCTTAAATGCCAAGTAATCCTGATGACATAAAAAACAGCTGTACTTTATAATGAATATGACATTATGGTCATACTACCACATATTGATTTAAAAATTAATAATGATAGCCCCAAAACTGACGAGTCTATTGGCACAATATTAAAATGTGTTTATCGACCAATTTGAAATGAATTTTGTTGTGCTTATTTAATCACATAGATAGCAAATTAATAATACGCTACTAAGACCTCGAGGTAGTCATCTATGACTCTAAACTCACTATGATCACAAAGAAATTATATCTAACATAATGGGTTATTTGCTAAGTGTCAACAAAAACAAATGATTCTATTGAAAAGATCAAATAGTTTAATCACATCAAAGTTATGCGTGGTCAACTTAATCCTTATCTTTAAAAAGGCTCTTCTTGAAAGAATACAAATTCTGATGCAAGGAACATAAAAGTTGTTAAATATTATACCTAAATATATCATTTTAAATATTTGCATGTAAATAAAATGTATTTGGTGTGTTCTAACTTTATTTGGCTGTTGTTGTGTTGAATGATACAGCACCATGCTTAGCTTTAAGTAATATAACATATAATATAGAGTATTTTAGTTTCCAAACTTTAAACAATAATAACAGAGTAAAAGACCTGGGAAAAGGTTATCATTGTGCCAAATACATAGTAGGCAAAAAAATAAATACCTGTCAAATAAACGAATAGCTAGATGGATAAATAAAATTAAAATGGGGCTCTTTTTTTAAAGTTTCTTGATTAACTATTGACTACTAAGATTCTTTGAAGCAAATAGATTTTGAAAACCAACTCTAAAGTCTTTTAGTCTGTAACCAAAGTACAGTTAGTGCATGTCTAATTAATAGGCATGTGTTTTGTACATGCCTAATTAATACATGGAAGATTAAATTCAAATGTCAAGCTAAAGACTGGTTTGTGGCAAAGTATTCATACAAATTGAAGAAATATTTATTAAGGAATACACTCAAGGAAGCACTGTACTTAGTAATATCATCAATAAAAAGTAAGTATAATTTTTAAAATTGAAAGAAAAAATTTCAGCTGAATAAATTTCCAAATTTACCCCCAGTGGATATCCCGAAGCTTCCATTTTCCAATTTATGACAATGACATTAAAAATTATGACCCTAATTAGAACTTTCAAATAGTGACAGATGGCTTCTCTGAATGGTCTCTGTACCTTTTAATTTAGTTTGCAAAAAAGGTCCATCTTCTGAATTACAATGTAAGTGCATTAGCACTCACATGTATTCTCTTTTTAAACACCCAGGTGCAATTTAATCAAAACAAGCTTTTAGAGAAACAATACGATACAGTCAAAGTAAAGGATTTCTCAATGTTCTGCTAAATTGAGGGATGGATTTTTTGATTATCTGGAAAAATAGCTGAACTGCATATTTCAAACAATCCTGCCTGAACTACCAAGCAAGCTCTACATGGTACTGAGTGGGTGGCAGTAAATTTGAGATTATGCTCCCCTGCAAGGATACTCCCCAGTAGAACAGTAGCTCTGTGCAGTTTATTCAATGCAAGATGATCATGCTTCAACAACTTGGCTATGCAAGACTGATGGACATTTACGAAGAGCTTAATGAAAAGAACACCTTCCTAAAGAGAAGTCCACCTCAGCTCTCCTGAAATGATCTGAAGAAGAACAGGGACCAAGTTCACTCAATGCAAACCCAAGGGCAATCTCCTACAGTTCATCAACAAAGCACAGCCACAATGACTTTAGACTGGAAGATGTTCAAAGCAAATATAAATCAATACTCATAGTTCTGGTCTCCATAAACATAACCACAGCAGGTCTAGTATTAAGAAATATAACTTGCTGAGGCTGCCAAGAGGAATTGATTGCCAAATGAAAACCTGGATACCAAATTGAGGTGACTTACAGTTATACTACTTTAAGTAGAGGAAATATCATGTGAAATCATGATGATGGTTTCAGAATAGTAAATTGATAGCAGGGATTGGATGGGTAGGCCAGTGGGTGATTACAAACATTCTTAGTTTATGTTTCTAGACATATCATTTGTATAACACAGAATGCTTCTCTTTTTGCTCACCAGAGTGATGGCATGGTGGATATAATTCAGCCAAAAGTGGCATCAAATCATGAAGAACTCACAATGTGTAGACAGATGGAATACAGAACACATTCCTGACTGATCCCAGTGAAAATTATCCACTGATATCTCAAGAGATCATTTCTATTGACCCTGAATGTAACCAACTACAGTATAACAGTATTATGGCACAAGTTCTGCTTGAAAATCAATAATGCAGGGTTTGAATTGAATTCATGGGACTTTATTCAATAATAGATTTCTGCTCACAGATTCAAAGGCAAAAGAATAGTCAATAAAGGCCACAAATAGTCTTCCCGTATTCCTAACAGATTTCTACACCAGGTGGTAGAACGCTATGGCGGGCTGGCTGCACTGATGCCCACCTGCGCCTGGAATAGAACCTGGCACGAGAAACACAGGCTCACAATTTATAAGAGCGGAACTGGCATAGACTTCAGAGAGACTGTACAATGAGCCTGTGGGCATAGGATTTGGGGAGACTAAAGAATTCTTTTCTTGAAAAGGAAGTGGTAAGCCATTCTGGGTATTTTTAGAGGATATTAAATAACTATAATAATATAGATAAAAATCAAAGTAAAAGGCTACCAAAGATGTTCACTTTGGTTAATCTTAGATTGTGTGAAATTCACCTTTATTTTTAAAATCTTTTTTAAAAAAGGACTTTTCCAAAAACAAAAACAAAAACAAAAAAACTATCAGACAAAACACAAATTTCCGAAGCAACCACTGATCCATGAGTACATAGGAAACAAACTGGCTCATATTTGTCATTAGCATTACAAGGCTTGCTACTGCAAATTATAATGGCTTGTGGCTTAATCCAAAAGATTTGCTAACAGTTATTTCTCTCATCTTTATTATACATTTCTATAAATTAAAGGTATCCAACAAATTGTCTTTAAATTCCAGCTACAAACCCTGCTTTATTAAGTAGTTCTTAAGCAATAATGGTAATTACAGTTAACCGTGTGAATTATTTAACAATAGTTCAGAATCAATACTTGTTAAATTATTCAAGATTTCACCTCTATGCTGTTAAGGCCCACTGATTCAGAGTAACTGAATTAAACACAGTATAAAACATTGTACATTCTTAGGGTCCAATGCTACTGCCGAGAAGGAGTTACAACATGGAAATCAGTGAAAACTGTTTCAGGATAATGAGACACTAGTACAAAGATCCTGTAGTAGGAATGCTTGGTATGTACAAGGAAGAGAAAAGAGCCAAATACAGTGGGCCAGGGGACAGGAGTGATGTTTAAAAATTTAAAAAATGTCAGAGAGACAAATGGCCCTGCCTGATCATGCAGGACCGGGTAGGGCAGGGTAAGGGGTTTAGATATTATTGTAAGTGTAATGAGAGCCTTTGGGTTGTTTTAAGTAGAGAACTGACATGGCTTGCGTTATGTTTCTAAAAGATCACTGGGGCTGCTGAGCAGGTTGTAGGAACATTAATCTTAGAAGCAAAAAGAACACTTAGATGGCTACTCCATTTGTCTGGATAAAATGGCATGGCTTTGATGGATAAACCATGAAAATGAAGAGAGACAGATGATTAAGAATATACTTTGGAAGCAGAGACCAATGTGCTAGCTGAGGTGCACCAAATAGGAATACAAAGGGTAGGTGAAAAAATGAGCAATCAAGCATGACTTACAATGTTCTGGTTTGAGCTAAAGGATTCAGAAACTAACTGAATGAAAAAGACAGGACAGGAAAGGGTATCAGATGAGCACAGAGAAACTCCTAGTCCAGGTGTCTAAAGGGAAAGGCAGTGAGATAGGCTTCCCAGGAGAAGTAATGCCTGAGATGGCAACTGAAGTTAGACAAGTGGACTCCTAAAGAGAACAATCTAAACAGACAGAGGAAATCATATTTATGAAGGCTCAGAATTAAAAGATTATGTCTAATCATGTATGAAACTGAATTAATAATGATTAATGCCAAGTAATATAGGAAATGACTTCTAGGAAGCTGCACCATTGAGAAGTGTGTGATTTTATAATATATAATACTGACTCTCCACTGAAACTATAGATCTAGTGCTTTGTGGACATTCTTTCAACGTAAGTATTTCTGAATAATTACAAACAAACTTTTAAATAAACAACGTTTCATGAAATTTAGTATCTTTTCTGTATCTCAACTTTTCTGTCAAATATTTTATACCTTATAAATGAACATCGGGAAAGAGGGGGTCTGTTATTTAGACTATACTCTAATTTGTGTCTTTGAAATGTTCAGGGTTTCTTAAAGATTCATATATTGAAAGCTAGAAGTTATTTTTGTTTAAGGTCAGAAATTGCTTCTGAACTTCTTTAATTATCATGTAAATAACTTTCCTGAGAGGAGAACAACTTAGAAAAAGCCTATACTTCCAACCCTACACAGACTCCACAGCCCAGAGTACAAGAAAGAATTTATTCATCCACATATTTACCACCACTGTGCAAAAGCACATTTAACTTTCTCATTTACAAGCTAATTCATAGAGATCATTCTAACTGAAGTGCTGCTGGTAATGGAAGCACCACAGGCCAAAGGAAGCTGGCAAAGTTCAGGGAATACCTAGCTCCTTTTGTTTATCAATTCGATTGTTCATTCATTCATTTACTTTGCTTGAAGAATATGCAACTGACATGTAATCCATCATATATCTAAGAAAACATTACAATTATTTTAGAATTTGTACTTAATTAGGAAGATGAGCTGAGAGTAAAAGGATGTATTTAACCTAGTGGTTAGGTTCGAAAATTCACTGGAAACCTTCCTAGGAATCTGTCACTGGGGGAAGGTCCTGGAACTCTTGTATTTTTTTCCTATGATTTGGTAGCCACTCTTTTCACTCATGTTTCTCCTTCATTTGCTCTTTCTAGAATCAGTTGGATTTTTTCTCTGTGCTCTACTGTTTCTGTTTTAAGATAACATTTGAATTTATATTCTTGTTTACCACCATGAATCTCACTCAACACCTCCCCACAGCACCTTTTAGAAGCAGGAAAAAGCATTACATACCAGCATTATACCTATTCTTTCAGGCTATACCTGCAACAATTGGTAAAATTAATGACAGGTAAACCAAGCTGCGGAGAAGACTTCAGTGTTGAGTCGTTACTAAAAATTCAGAAAAGGAATAAAAAGGCTCTGACTCATAATGAGAGAATCATTCTTTCCTACAGTCACAGGTGAGAGGAGGAAAGAGGAAATCAATGACAATGTGATGAGTACTTTTAGTATGGAAAAAGTCAGATTAAAGAAAATAGTGTTGGAAATATATATGTTTGCATACATGCATTAGAATATGTTTTAAAGCATGTATATACCTATTTAATTTTACAAAATACAAGAGAATCGTATTACTATTTTTTATAAGTTCCTTCCTCAGTTTTCTTTGGGGAGGGGGTTCTTGTCAGCTTTATTGAAGTACAATTAATTTAAAATAAAATTTTAAGTATACAATTTGATGAGTTGTGGCAAATCTATACAGTAGTGGGACCACCACCACAATCAGGATCAGGTCATTTTTAATCAGACGGTATTTATCATTCTTGACAAATGACTTCAATCTCTTTACATAATGACTGCCAGGCTCATTCATGCTATCACAAATGACAGGATTTCCCCCATTTGTAAAGGATAAATAGTATACTATTATGGTGATATACCACATTTTCTTCATCCATTCATCTGTTAATGGACATTTTGTTGTTGTTTCCATATCTTGGCTGTTGTGAATAATGCTACAATGAACATGAGGGTGCAAGTATCCCTTTAACACCGATTGCAGTTTCTTTGTATATAAAGACCCAGAAGTGGGATTACTTGGTTGTGTGTAGTTCTATTTTTACTTTTCTAAGAACCTTCATACCATTTGACATGATGGCTGTACTAATTTACATTTCCACTCACAATATATGAGTTCTTTTCCTTTTCTCTGTATCTTCTCCAACACCAATTATCTTTCACGTTTTTGACAACAGCCATTCTAACTGAGGTGAGGTAATATCTCACTGTAGTTTTGACTTGCATTTCCCAAATAATTCGTGATGCTACGCATTTTTTCATGTACCTGTTGATCATTTCTACATCTTCTTAGATACATCTGTTTAGATACTTTGTCAATTTTTAAACCAGTTTATTTATTTTCTTGCTGAGTTGAGTGCTTATATATGTTGGCTACCTTATCAGAGGTATGGTTTGCAAATATTCTCTCCCCCTCTGTAGGTTGTCTCTCCACTTTGATTGCTTCCTTTGCTGTGCAGAAACTTTTTAGTTTGATTCAATCTCATTTATCTATTTTTGCTTTTGTTGCTTGTGAGCAGTCATATTTAAAAATTCATTGCCTTACCCAATGTCAGGAAGCTTTTTCCCTACGTTTTCTTCCAGGAATTTTAGTGTCAGGTCTTATATCTAGGCAAATGCTTAAATCGATTTGAAGTTGATTTTTGCCTATGGTGTAAGATAAAGATAAGGGTCTACTTTCATTCTTTTACATGTGGATATCCAGTTTTCCCAACACTATGCATTGAAGAAACTGTCCTTTGCCCACTGTGTGTTCCTGGCACCTTTGTCAAAAATCAGTTGACCACAAATGTGTGGATTTATTTGTGGGTTTTCTATCTTGTTCCATTGATCAATGTGGAATTGTATGCCAATTTTATGGCAGTACTATGCTGTTCTCATTACAGTCTCCCAAAGTGCTGGGATTACAGGTGTGAGCCATGGCGCTGGGCCTTGTCTAGCTTTTGTATTGCTAGCTTTGTAAAATTAATTCGGAAGTATTCCCTCTACTTTGATTTTCTGGAAAAGTTTAGAAGAATTAGTATTAGTTCTTCATTAATATTTGGTAGATTTCAGCAGAGGAGTCATCCAATTCTGGGCTTTTCTTTGGTGGGAGAATTTTTATTACTGATTCAATCTCCTTACTTATTATTGGTCTGTTCAGGTTTTCTACTTCATGATTAATCTTGGTAGGTTGTGTGTGTCTAGAAACTTACTCATTTCTTCTATGTTATTCAGTTAGTTGCTGTATAATTGTTCAGTTTCTTATGATCCTTTGTATTTTGGGAGTACCAATTGTAATGTCTCCTTTTTCATTTCTGATATTTACTTCTTTAGGTCTTTTTTATTTTCTTACTTAGTCTAGCTAATGGTCTGTTGATTTTGTTTATCTTTTCAAAAAAGAATCTTTTAATGTTGTTGAATTTTTTCTTATATTTTTCCAGTCTCTACTCCATTTGTTTTGGCTCTGATATTTGTTCTTTCCTTCCTTCTGGTCACTTTCAGATTAGTTTGTTCTTCTTTTTATTGTTCCTTGAAGTGTAACATTAGATTGTCTATTCATAATATTTCTTCTTTCTTGATATAGGCATTTATTGCCATAAATTTCCCCCTTTCTGCTACTTTTGCTGCATCCCATAAGTTTTGGTATGTTGTGCTTCCATTTTTCTTTGTCTCAAGGCATTTTAAAATTTCATTCTAATTTTTTCTGTGACCCAATGGCTGTTTAGTAGCATATTGTTTAATTGCCACATATTCGTGTATTTTCCAAGATTTCTCGTGTTATTGATTTCTGGTTTTATCCCACTGTGATCTGAAAGGACACTTGATATGATTTCAATACTCTTAAATTTGTTAAGATTTATTTTGTCGCCTAACATCTGATCTTTTCTGGAGATTATTTTATGTTCACTTGAGAAAAACGTGTATTCTGTTGCTGTAGAATGGAATGTGCTGTTAGGTCTATTTGGTCTATAATGCAATTCAAGTCCAAAGTTTCTGCACTGATTTTCTGTATAGATAATCTGTCCACTGTTCAGAGTGGGATATTGTATTCCCTTGCTATATTAGCATTGCACTCTACATATCCCTTCAGATCATTTAATAATTGCTTTATATATTTAGGTGCTCTGATGTTACATTCATATGCATTTACAATTATGTCTGTGAATTAATACGTTTATCATTATGTGATACCCTCCTTTGTATCTTTTATGGTTTATGACTTTATATCTATTTTGTCTGATATAAGTATAGCTCCCCTGGCTCTCTTTGGGTTTCCATGTGTGCGAAATATCTTTTTTCACCCCTTCACTTTCTGTGTACATCCTAATTAGGAAAGCAAGTCTGTAGTAGGCAACATGTGGTTAGATCTTACTATTTCTTTAATCCATTTGGCTACTCTATGTTTTTTTATGTTAGAGAATTTAATCTATTCTTTATTTCCCCATTCATTGAGCCAGTCTTTGTGATTTCATTGAAGAATTTAATCCATTTACATTCAAGGCAGTTACTGATAGGTAAGAATTGCTACTGCCATTTTGGAATTTGATTTCTAATTTAGATCCTTTGTTTCCTTCTTCCTCTCTACTGTCTTCCTTTATGGTTTTCTGGTTTTCTTTGGTTGTATGTTTTGAATCCTTTATTTTTATACTTTGTGCAACTACTATAGGTTTTTGCTTTGTAGTATCAAAGTTGCAGATACCAAGATGAAATTACTCTTCTCAGACCCAAACAAACTGGAACCGGCAAAGCACAGAGGCAGAGGTCGTGTGTGGATGTCTGACATAAAACCTATCTCAAGTACTTTCTAAAATAGCCACACAATAACTTTTTCATGTCTTTCACACATCTCCCTCAAGCAAAGGGTCCCAAAATGGTGAGGAAATGGAATATCCTCCTCCAATTCACTTTTCCCACTGTAGAAACCATGGGTCTAGGGAAATTCTCTGTGTGTGGCAGCTTGGGGAAGGGGTGGTACAGCCAAATAAAACTGTTCTGCTTATTGTTCAGTCACAGCTTTTCTCAGTTCTGTGGTCAAGTGGATGTCTTAAGTTCTGGGATATTCACAATGGTATTCTTGCCTGATGATAGTTGTTAGCTGAATTTCTGGCGGCGGGGGCGGGCCAGGGGGGCGGTGGGGGACACAGAATGAGGCCAGAGAAACTCCTATTCCACTACCTTGCTGATGAGATTTATTTTAGGAAATTTGCTCACATGACTGAAAAGCTTGACAAATCCAAAATCTGCAGAATAAGCCAGCAGACTGGAGACCCAGTGAAGAGCTGCTCTTCAAGTCCAAAGGCCATCTGCTAGTAGGATTCCCTTTTCTTCTGGGGAGGTCAGTCTTTTTCTATTAACGCCTTCAACTGATTGGATGAGATCCATCCACATTATGGAGGATAATCTGCTTTACTAGAAGTTGACCGATTTAAATGTTAATCTCATCTCTAAAAAATAATTGCATAAAAGTCATAAAAAAGGATGAGTTCATGTCCTTTGCAGGGACATGGATGAAGCCGGAAACCATCATTCTCAGCAAACTATCACAAGGACAGAAAACCAAACACTGCATGTTCTCACTCATAGGTGGGAACTGAACAATGAGATCACTTGGACACAGGGCGGGGAACATCACACACGGGGGCCTTTCTGTGGGTGGGGGGCTGGGGGAGGGATAGCATTTGGAGAAATACCTAATGTAAATGATGAGTTGATGGGTGCAGCAAACCAACATGGCACATGTATACCTATCAAACCTGCACATTGTGTACATGTACCCTAGAACTTAAAGTATAATACTAACAACAAAATAATAAAATAAAATAAAATAAAATAAAATAAAATAAAATAAAATAACTGCGTAAAACATCTACCATGTCTTAATCAAGTTGACACATAAAACTAACCATCACAACATTAATGTGGAGAGATAAAAGTGAAATCTGGGGAACAAAGGATTTGTGTTAGAAGGCAGTAGAGTGATTGACCATCCTGCGTTATCTGGAACTGAAGGATTTCTCAGAGCAAGAGGATTTCAATGCTAATGCTGAGACAGTCCCAAATAAAACAAAACGAAGCCACTCTAAAGTAAGGGTATTTCATTAGTCCTTGTTCTTGTTTCAATCTCTTCCAGTTTATCTCTGACCTTCTAAGTTATACAGATTCATGGGTGCAATGGTCTTTGGACAAGAAACTACCAAAATAAATGAATAAACGTATTGTAGTTTATACAGAAGTTTTTGGTGAATTTTGATCATGATGATGAGTGTCCATCTCTCTAAGTGTACTGATAAAGTCTAGCGTCCAAGCCTATCAGGATAATACCATCAAAGTCACAAAGTGCCCAAAAAGTCAGAGCACTAGCCTTTACCCAGTGAAACCTGTGGTCCTTTTTGCAAATTTTCTCAAACAAGATTATCAGTAAAATGTTAGTATAACAGAAACAGCATTTCCTAAACTTATTTTCCATGGTAAAAGTTGGCTCAGGAGAAAAGAAGATGTTTAGAAAATATTGAGATGAACAAAGTTAAATAGCAGAACTTTTCGTAGCCTTAAAAATACAATGTGCATCATGCGGCTCCAAAGGAAGGCATAATTTGCAGAATTTTCCAAATTGGGCCACAGAAATCACTTTCCCAATACACACTGTCTCCCAGAATAGGGTTTAACAGAGATCCAGTTTGTTAAAGACAGGATTAACAAGACATACATAGAAAATATTTCAGCTCATCAAAATATTTGCAGAAACGTAATTTCTGGCTCGACATTGATTCTCATAAGCAATTTTGCAGACTCCAAATTTGTCTATGTATCTTAGTAAATGATTCAAATGTTGATTCGCTAATGAGTTTTACCTTTAAAGAGAAAATTACTTTTCTTCTTTCACTTTAACATATTTACAGACCAGCAAATAAATGGGTAACGGATGTACAATAAGGCCAAGGACATCATGTGGTGGAGCCACAGCCCCTCACTTCCCTCCTCCTTACAGAAGCTCACCTGAAGCATCCTGGGTAACAGATCTCTCTCTGAGTGAGGAATCGCAGGTCACCTGTAAAATTATTCTGATTGACTTACACTTCACTAAATTTTTAAAGTTAATATTGGTACTTAAACCTGAAACAGAAATTCCAGGATAAAAACTTAAGAAAGCTAAGACAATGAGATTTTAGGAAAATGTGTGTTGCAGGTTACAGAGAATTTCTAACTCAGTATCTAAATCATGTAAGATCAAACTTACAGAATCCAATTCAAGAGTATTGGATACTGTATTTCTATGAGTTTGCAAAAATGCTACTTTGACCCACTGGAAATACTGCTTTAAGACCCAGATCAATTTGAGAAAAGGTCTGAGAGACATTTTTAATATAATACAAGGCATTCATGCAACTTGAAAACAGATGAAAATATTGAAAATGTCAGTACATTATGTATAGCACTTAAACTAAGCATTAGCTAATTTTAATGATTGCTTTTTCCTGTGCTACTGCCAATATTGTCAACAACAGATGTTGTTACTGGAAATGCTAATTATTATAGGTCATAGACACCCTCTAGCTCACTCTCTCTCGCTCTGTCTTTTGGTTTGTATTGGTAATTATGTCTGTGCATGGAAAAGCTGCATATAATTTGAAGTCGTGTTTTGTGTAGGATGATGTCATCACATCAAAATAACAAAGAGATCAGTTGTTTAACTTCCCAATGTCAAACGTTGTTTTACAAATAGTACTGAATAAAACTAAGTTCATCTATGATCACCAATCATTGCATTGTCACATTTCAGGTCGGCAAGGTACAATTAGAATATATTTCCATTTGGTTATAACAAGCAAATAACCTCAAATTAAAATGTTAAGACATGAAAAAAATTACAAAACATATGCCATATTAAATTTCCAAGAAAGAGTTTTTGCAGTATGGACATAAATGCCACTAAGATAGGTACACAACTTGAAAATTATTTTTAGTCACTCAAAAATGCAAACATTTACAAAGAAATATAAGGAGAATTCAAAATAAGAGTAAAAAGCTGTGATAAAATCCTCAAAATAATTTCTTCTGCTTAATTTTTAAAATCCTAGATATCAGGAAACTTAGCCTGCATTTATACTATCAAAACCTGAAATTAAGATTTCTTACTTTATACTTAAGTATTAAGTTCAATTGTTAGATATAAAACATGGAATAACAACAACAACAACAAAATGGCACCCACACTGAAGTTAACAAATTCTGAGATTAGCCGCAAGAAACAGCAATGTAGCATTTTAAAATAGAGGTGACACAATAAATAGAATATTGATTTACTTCTTAGTAATTTTATACAAATAATTGACAGGTTATCGCTTGCCAAAACTGAATGGTACTGGAAAAGTTATTCAGTCACAATGAAGTAAGAGTGGGAACAGACCTGGAATTGGAGTTTCATAATGAAATAGCAAAGGAAGTTCTATTATCAATGCCCTGCCTAGCAAACTGGTAGTTATATTCTATCCTAATTCATCTCATAAAGTATTCTTGAATACCTATTATATGCCAATGCTGGATATCAGGGCTGTGATTCTGTGTATAGCAAACCTTTGGCTGATGTGCTATAAAATTTTGATGCAGGAACAATTTGATTTTGTTACAAATTTTGTACCATGTCATTTTGGATATGTAACTATCAGGGAAAACAGGATTAACTGAGAAGGTCCTATGACCCGGTACAAAGGTGATACCATTAGCCTAAGATCCAAGGGGTAATGTTCAAGACATTCCAAAGACAGACCTGTGTTCATTAGTAATTGGAAGAACTTTTTCAAGGCAATAGAGTTTTACTCAATAGCACCAGAGAGCTGCAGGAAAGCCAACGATATATTGTGACAAGTGGATCCTTCCATAAATATTATATGAGACTAGGATCAGATAAAATATTTGCAAACTTTAGTGATTTTTTTGTCTTTTATTTTTCTTTCATTTATTTATTTATTTTGAGATGGAGTTTCACTCTTGTCACCCAGGCTGGAGTGCAATGGTGCAAACTCGGCTCACTGCAACCTCTGTCTCCCACGTTCAGGTGATTCTCCTGCCTCAGCCTCCCCAGTAGCTGGGATTATAGGCGCCTGCAACCATGCCTGGCTAGTTTTTGTATTTTTTAGTAGCGACCAGTTTTCTTCATTTTAGCCAGGCTGATCTCGAACTCCTGACCTCAGGTGATCCACCCGCCTTGACCCCTCAAAGTGCTGGGATTACAGGCATGAGTCACCACGCCTGGCCTTTTTATGCTACCAAACTTTAATAGTCAAAATTGAAAAAAATTACAAAATACTCCACATACTGTACTGGGGAGACACATGACAGAAAAAGACAACTTCTTCATGATAGAAAGAACACACCATTAGTTGAATAATAATAATTCATTTATACAAAGCTCCTGAGTTTAAAAAAATTAATATTTGTCTAGAGTCAGTCTCATAATCTTGCAGATCAGCCTAGAATTTTATTAAGTATGGTAGCAACATGCAGTTTTTAATTCTTTAAAGCCTTAAAATTGGCTAATTGATTGCTTCAGGCAACATCATGCATAATTGAGTGGAAGGTGCTCCACTTCACACTCTTCTTTTTCTTTCATAATCCTATATGACTTTCAGAAGGCCAAAGGGAGTATAACTACAGCATATATGGTATACCTTATACATGTGTAGGCAACGTGCTGGGTAAGACCTGGCCATGCATGGTTTACCTTATGAGCTCAGAGATATGAATTACTGTTTCTACTGCCTAGATGTGAAAAGGGCTCATAGAGCTCCAAAGTAACATAATCAAATGTAAAACAGTATCTAATTTTAAAGACCAATGGATCTGGAATTACAAGGAAGCAGAAAAATGGAGACGGGATGCAGAGGTAGAATTCACATTTTGGAAAGCATCATATTTCAAACACACCCCTATAATTCAAACATTTTATTTGATGGAAATCATATGAGGCTCTGAGTATTGACACACCACTGCTGTGTCAAGAGTTGATGAGACCATTTCCGAATTAATTAAAATATAAAAGTAAATTCCCTTAAAAATACTAGCTATTTAAATAATGCTGGGGCCATTCTTGTACCTTCCACTTTCTTTTTGGGAACTAATGGATATATCAATGACTTTGTATTTTTAATAAATCATTGGAATGTCTACTTTTTTCATGAAATATCAAAAGTTTTTACGACAAAGACTGAAATTCTGTTCTCAAATACTTAGAGAACAATACACCTCATAACTTCATGACAGAACTCCTTCCTAGGAATTTGCATTTCTTAACATCAACGAGGTGTTTACATGTGTTGAAACATCAAACACATGTGTACCACCTCAAGGGAAATAAACAATTTGTCATGGACAGAGTCAATAAAAATAAGAAAAAATTCTTACAAGTAATCACTGTCTGATGCATAAAATGCTCAAATCAACAAAGATTTTAAAATTATAAAATTCAAGGCTAATCAGAGTATGGCGAGATGAGTGTTCTCATACATTACAGGAGCAGACATTGGGATAGCCTTTCTGGAAAGCCACCTCGTGATGTATAACCTTTGATCCAGCACCTACACTTACAGAAACCTATCCTAACAAAACACAATCATTTGTTACAGTTAAAGATTTATGCATGGCCAGGCGCGGTGGCTCACGTCTGTAATCCCAGCACTTTGGGAGGCTGAGGCGGGTGGATCAGGAGGTCAGGAGATCGAGACCATCCTGGCTAACACGGTGAAACCCCATCTCTACTAAAAATACAAAAAAATTAGCCGGGCATGGTGGTGGGCGCCTGTAGTCCCTGCTACTTGGGAGGCTGAGGCAGGAGAATGGCGTGAACCCGGAAGACGGAGCTTGCAGTGAGCCGAGATCACACCACTGCACTCCAGCAAGGGTGACAGAGAGAGATTCTGTCTCAAAAAAAAAAAAAAAAAAGAAAGAAAAGAAAAGAAAAACGAAACCCCGTCTCTACTAAAAATACAAAAAATTAGCCGGGCGTTGTGGGCACCTGTAGTCCCAGCTACTCAGGAGGCTGAGGCAGGAGAATGGCCTGAACCTGGGAGGCAGAGCATGCAGTGAGCCTAGATCGTGCCACTGCACTCCAGCCTGGGCGGCAGAGCGAGACTCCGTCTCAAAAAAAAAAAAAAAAAAAAAAAATTTATGCATAAAGAATTCATTGCAACCTTATAAAAATCAGAAAGTTATTTGTGTGGAACACAAAATGCAACAGAATGTTTACCAGTGCACTAAAAATATGGCATAAAATAGTTAAAGAAACACAAATATGCTTATAAAGTACTAATAGGGAGAAACAAACAAACAAAAAAACAATATCCATAAAAACAAAAGGAATTCTATAAAAGACAATTCTAAATTTGTACAAAGATGCTTTACATGCATGCAAGCATACCTTGAAGACATTGCAGGTTTGGTTCCAGATCACCACAACAAAGCAAATGAGTCACACAAATTTTTTGGTTTCCCAGTGCATAAAAAAGCTGTTTTACACTAAACTAGTCTATTAAGTGTGCAATAGCATTACGTCTAAGAAAAATAATACACAGCAGGTCCTAGAATAATGTTGTTTCATTCAGGGTCATTTAATTTAACATTGTTTCATTGTAATATTGATGAGAAAAAACAATGCTTCCAGTCAGGGCCCCTGTCTGTATGGAGTCTGCATGTTCTACCCTTGTCTACACGGGTTTCTCTGTCTACTCTAGTTTCCTCTCACGTCCCAGAGTCGTGCATGTTAGGTTTACTATTGTGTCTACATGGTTCCAGTGTGAGTCAGTATGACCGTGAGTGTGAGTACGCTCTGTGATGGGAGAGCATGCAGGCCATGACTGGTTTCCTCCTGGCAACCCGAGCTGCTGGGACAGGCTCCGGCCACCCACAACTCTGAACCAGAATATGCAAGTCGGAAAATTAAGGAATGAATCAACACAAATTATTGCCAAATAAAATTCATCAGATCTACCACTGTCATACAAAACATATACCCTAAACCATGTAGTCTGAAAGTGTTCAGTGAGTAGTGCTTGTTTGTGAATGTTTTGGAATTGCATGATGGGAGGAGGTGATATTGAGAATTTTCACTTTGCAAACATTTGCCCCTTTATTAATCTACTCCCACCATGACAGACATCACTCAATTGGGTATTGATTCACCTAAAACTGGGTAAATAATTATCTCACTTTTATTTACTAATCTTTCTTAAATGTAGGCATAACTTAACTTCAATGTTTTAGAAGTATTTTGGTCTTTATTGAGAAGTTTGGTGATCTTTTGTGATGAGAAATGTGCTGTAGGAGGCTAGGTGCGATGGCTCATGCCTGTAATTCCAGCACTTTGGTTGGCCAAGGCGGGCAGATCACATGAGGTCAGGAGTTTAAGACCAGCCTAGCCAACATGGTGAAACCCCATCTCTACTAAAAATACAAAAAAATCAGCCGGGCCTGGTGGTGCATGCCTGCAGTCCCAGCTACTCAGCTGGCTGAGGCAGGAGAATTGCTTGAACCTGGGAAGTGGAGGTTGTAGTAAGCCAAGATCGTACCCCTGCACTCCAGCCTGGATGACAACAGAGTGAAACTCAGTCTCAAAATAAAGAAAAAAAAAAATATGCTGTAGGAATTTAACTCTTCTTTGTATCAACTGACTTATGATAAAACTGGTTTTGTTATATGACATTCTGTTTAAAGTCATAGTTTCCAAGAACCTATCGACAGTGTTAAGGAAGGACTTACTGTACATACCTTAATTTTAAAATACTTTATTGCAAAAAAGATGCTAACGATCATCCATCAGGGCCTTCAGCAAATCATAACCTTTTTGCTGGTAGAGGGTCTTGCCCTGATTTGATGGCTGCTCAGTTAAGGGTTGACTGACATTTTCTTAAAATAAGACAGCAATGATGTCTGCTTCATTCATTGATTCTTCCTGTCTGCTCCATTTATTGATTCTTCCTTTCATGAAAGATTTCTCCGTAGCATTTTATCCACATTAGAATTTGTTTCACAGCTGGATTTGTTACTCTCAAGCCTCTCAAAGCCACTACTTTATCTACTAAATTTGTGTAGTATTCTAAATCTGTCATTATCATTTCCATAATAATCATAGCATCTTTACCAGGAGTAGATTCCATCTCAAGAAACCACTTTTTTTGCTCATCCATTAAAGGCAACTTCCCAATGATTCAAGTTTTATCACGAGATTGCAGCAATTCATTCCCATCTTCAGACTCCACTTCTAATGCTACTTCTCTTGCCATTTCCATCACAGCTGTAGTTATTTCCTCCACTGAACTCTTGACCCCCTCAAAATGATCCATGAGGGTAGGAATCAACTTCTTTCAAACTCCTGTAAATGTCACTACTTTGACCTCCTCCCATTAATCAAGAATGCTCTTAATAGCATCTAGAGCAGTGAACCATTTCCAGAAGTTTTTCAACTTACTTTGCCCAAATCCATCAAAGGTATTACTATCTATAGCAGCTATAGCTTTATGAAACATATTTCTTAAATAATGAGACTTGAAAATCAAAATATCATCTCAATCCATGGGCTGAAGAATGGATACTGAGTTAGTAGCATGAAAACAGCATTAATCTCCATCAGAGCTTTTGGTTGACCAGTACCTTGTCAATAGCAGTAATATTTTTAAAAGAATCTTTTTTTCTGAGCATTAGGTCTCAACATTGAGCTTAAAATGTTCACTAAATCATGCACAAACAGGTGTGCTGTCATCCAGGCTTTGTTGTTCCATTTATTGAGTATAGACAGAATAGATTTCACATAATTCTTAAGGGCCCTAGGATTTTCGGAATGGTAGTTGAGCAATGGTTTCAATTTAAAGTCACCAGCTGCATTAACCCATAACAACAAAGTCTGTCATTTGAAGCTTCGAAGTCAAGCACTGACTTCTCTGCTCTAGCTATGAAAGTGCTAGATGACGTCTTCTAATAGGAAGCTGCTGTTTCATCTACATTGAAAATCTGTTGTTTAGTGTAGCCACTTTCATCAATTATCTTAGCTCCATCTTCTGGATAACTTGCTGCAGCTTCAGCATCAGCATTTGCTGCTTATTATTTCTACTTTCATGTTATGAAGATGGTTTCTGTTCTTCAATTTCATGAACCAACCTCTTCTAGGTTCAAACTTTTCTTCTGCAGCTTCCTTACCTCTCTCAGCCTTCACAGAATTGAAGACAGTCAGGGCATTGCTCTGGATTAGGCTTTGGCTTAAGGAAATGTTGTGACTGGTTTGATCTTCTATCCAGACCACTAAAACATTCTATCAGCAATAAGACTATTTTGCTTTCTTATTATTTGTGTTTTCACCGGAGTAGCACTTTAAATGTCCTTCAAGAACTTTTCCTTTGCATTCACAACTTGGCCAACTGTTTAATGCAAGAGGCCTGGCTTTTGACCTATCCTGGCTTTGGACAGTCCTTCCTTGCTAAGCTTAATCATTTCCAGCTTTTTATTTAAAGTGAGCATTGTGCAATTCTTCTTTTCACTTAAACACTTGGAAGCCAATGTAAGGATATCAACTGGTCTAATTTCAATATTGTTATGTCTTAGTGAATAGGGAGGCCCAAGGAAAGTGTGAGGCATGAATGGCGTGTTGATGGAGCAGTCGGACCACACACAACGTTTATGGATTAAGTTCAGCATCTTATATGGGTGTGGTTTGTGGTGCCCAAAACAATTACAATAGTAACATCACAGGTCACTGATCACTAGGTAAAATAACATATAATAATAATGAAAAAGTTTGAAATATTGCAAGAATTACCAAACTGTGACACAGAGACACAAAGTATATGCTGTTGGAAAAACAACACTGATCGACTTGTTTCACAAAGGGTTGCCACAAACTTTCAATTTCTGAAAATGCTACAGCTGGAAAGCTCAGTAAAGCAATGTGCGATAAGATGAGGGTATGACTGTGTACACACAGAAAAGAAGAGTGAAATGAAATTAAGACATTAATAATATTCCCTTCTGAGTAGTATGGTTAACTGGTAAGTTTTATTTTCTTCTTCCTTTCTTTCTACTACATTTTATAAAATGTGCACTTTCTTTTTAATATATACAAGAGTAAAAACGTAAATGCTATTTTAAAGCTAATGAAATCTATTTTCATTTGCCAAACAAAATTATAAGTGATTTGCTGTACATGCGTATTCAAGCTGTCATTATACTTCTTTGACATTCAGAGGCTTTTCTAAAAAACATTTTTTATACCTCATAAAACCAACTTAGAGAGTTAAAAAAAAACAAGTTTCAGCACAGTTAGTTGACATATCCATTTCACTCCGCACAGTTAAAGCTATGTCCAGAATGATAATCTCCCGCCTCCAACCCAGTGTGCCCCTCACTGCTTCGTTAAGTACCTTATTTGTTTAACTTCTCCAAGATTTTTTTCAATACAAAATAATATCATGAGAACTATTTAATTGAATACTCTTTCTCACTTTCTTCCAGCCCTAACCAACCACCCCATTTCCCCAAATACACCTGTATTAAATCACGTATGTATCAGGAAATATATGGGATGCTTAATTCCTCGTCTTCAATTGCTGTCCTTTATTAGTAAAGAAAATATTCTACTGCTTTACACAGTGCTTTGTGCCTTAAATGAGATTTCTCCTAAACTGCAATAAATATTTGCTAATTTTGATTTAATTTAAAGACCAAGGAGGTTAACCAAGAGCAATTAATCAAGAGCACAAACTAGATGTTATAAATAAATAAATACATTTTAAAATTCTCCAACAACCTTTGAGTTATTTCTAGTCTAGCAATATTCATTCTGATTTGGAAACCAAAAATAAAATTCTATGGCCCCCAACCAACTGAATGGATCCCTCCTCTGGATTGAGGGCATTCTAAAGTAAACTTGAAACTCTAGTTCAGGCCATGATGGGAATGGGTGGTTGGACATGCCTCATTATAACTTGCTCTCGTTGGAATTCAGGCACAGCTGACTAGCATTAACATTAATACTAGCATTAACATTAATACAGTGACCTTATGATTGACAAAACAGACTCTCTGTAGTAACAAGATATCAACATGACAGATAGCAGGTCCCGTAAGAAACGTAAGTATTTTACCCTAAAATATATTTCTTAGACATATTTTGAAATGCCCCTGCAAAGCTGTCTCTTATGGGGAAAATCTACATTCCAGAGAGAATCTCCTTCCCTTTCCAGGTCTTTTTCCCTATCCAGGAGAGAATTCATTAAGAGTCTGGTACATTTTTATGTCTGATAAGAAACATTTACAATCTATTCTCTCTGAAGCCTGCTACCTAGAGGTTTCACCTGCAATAAAAAGAACCTTGTTCTCCACAACGCCTTATCTTAACCCAGCCACTCCTTTCTATTGATTCCAGGTCTTTAGAAGAACTCTTTCAACCAACTGCCAATCAGAAAATCTTTGAATCCTCCTAAGACATGGAAGCCACTTGAAGTTGTCCCGCCTTTTTGGACCAAACCAATGTACATCTTACATGTATTGATGGATGTCTATTTTCTTCCTAAAATGTATAAAACCATGCTATAGCCTGAACACCTTGGGCACACGTTATCAGGATCTCCTGGGGCTGTGTCATGGGCCATGGTCACTCATATTTGGCTTGGAATAAATCTCTTCAAATATTACACAGTTTGACTCTTCGTTGACAGATTCATCCTTGGAAACCAGAATGATACATGTTGTTCCATACAATTTTCAGTAAATAAGGAACAATGGTATGTTTTGAACACAGTAATTCCTATCATTCTTTCACCAGATAAGCAGGGGAAAATTCAGGTTATCTGGCAATGTAGAAATTCTAGATATAAAGAGGTTTAAAATGTAATGATTTAAAAACAACAGTATGTGTACTAAAAGAATCACACCATACATGATTAACTCAAATTATAAAGCACTAGCTTTAAGTAACGACTCAGAGAAATGAGAAAAGCAAAACAAAAAGGTATAGTTATGAATGGGCTTTACAATAACTTATGATGAGTAAATCATTCATTTGACAAAGTTT
This sequence comes from Macaca mulatta, assembly GCF_049350105.2. Lineage (NCBI taxonomy): Eukaryota > Metazoa > Chordata > Mammalia > Primates > Cercopithecidae > Macaca > Macaca mulatta. The sequence continues at coordinate 49,853,145 of NC_133409.1, read as the reverse complement.
ATGCTTCTTTCATAAAGACAAGGATAGTTCTAGAGCTTAAGAATACAAACTTGATAACTTTCTACTAACCTTGATGAATATGAAAGACAAAAATATACTACGTTAACACCAAAAGAAGGGCCCCCATGCCTATCTCAACAAAAGTTATCAGTTTCAAGCCTTGTTAAATAAGGTTACACACCAACTTTCCTATTACATTGAATTTTAGAGAATGACAGCTTTCATAAAGGACAATTTTGTTGCTCATTTCTACAGGAATTAGTAAAATATAATAAATGAGGGTATCAATCCTACATATTTCATGCTTTGAAAAGTTGCAAACTTTTATAGTAGGCATGCCCAGCTTTTGTAAAACAAAAAATGAATTTTTAAATGTGTTTCACTTAAATGTAAATGAGCAAAATGAATGAAAGCTGCAGACTCGTAAATGTTTATTGCCAGGTAACTTAAGACATTTTTTTTTTTTTTTTATGAGACAGAGTCTCGCTCTGTGGTCCATACTGTAGTGCAGTGGTGCAATCTCGGCTCACTGCAACCTCCGCCTCCCAGGTTCAAGCTATTCTCCTGCCTCAGCCTCCCCAGTAGCTGGGACTACAGGCGCGGGTCATCACACCTGGCTAATTTTTTGTATTTTTAGTAGAGACAAGGTTTCACTATGTTAGCCAGGATAGTCTCAATCTCCTGACCTCATAATCCACCCGCCTTGACCTCCTAAAGTACTGGGATTACAGATGTGAGCCACTGCACCTGGCCAAGGCACTTTTAAGCCATTTTGCACTTGTCACCATCTGAAGTTGAAACATGAAGAATACAAAAAAAAAAAAAAAAAAGCATTTTAAATTCTTTTATGATGCTCAACAGTAAAGTATGCAAGGGTTCAAGTAATCTGACCAGGTTTTATTAGAAGAGGGTTATTGTTACCTATAAGACATTTTATCATAAAAATATTCAAGCATACAGAATAATTGAAAAAAAGTAAAATAAATACCCATATGCTGACAACCAGACTCAACAACTGTTAAGATGTTACCATATGTGTTTTATCTAAAGTGATATATTTCATTAATTAATTTTTGGAACCACCTTCAAATAAATCATTTACTCCAATTATTTGATCATTTGGTATCAATAGTCCAAATTAGAAACATATAAAATACACTTTGGTAGTACAGTCCCATGAAACCCAAAAATGGAATATATCCATATCATCGCAGTTTGGTCACTGCCACTATTAATTAATCCTATAGGACAAATCACTTAACTCCTTTAAGCTTCTGTCTCCTGATCTTGAAAAAATTAGGAAGCTAAACTTGAAAATATCCAAAGTCACCATAAGTTATTAAACGTTATCATTTCAATACCCACAGGAAAACTCTACTCTCACTGCCCTGTTTGATCTGCATATGAAACTCGGAAAAAACGTAAGCGACACCTGAACGACAGCTGGCCAGAAGCTGCCCCGTACCCTAACCCATAAGGATGTGGACACATTTCTAGAAATCACTCCAGCTTTTAAAGTAAGGATGACATTTGGCATAAATAAACTATTGAATTATTAAGTTGTCTAATGAGGTATTGATTCTCAACCACATGCAACTTCCTGAAATTTTGGTTTACATGATATAATTTCTCCAATCTTTCACTAGCTTCCTTCCTATCAAGCTTACTGCTCAGCTTTTAGAAAAAAGCATAATAGGTCATTAGGCTTCCATTAGAAGCAATTACTTCAAAACAGAGCAAATGTTCCCCTTTCTTTACCACCACACCATATAAGGATCTTCCACAAAGGCAGGCTGTGTAATGAAGCAATTTAGGTTTTGTTTCAAGAATTAATGCAAAACAGCACTCGGTCATTATGGTCATTAATTCAGGTTATTCATTACCTATCAAAATCACACTCTCAAAAAACATATTATGCAAAAACCATTTGAGATTTATCAGAATGTTTAATTATTATTGAAATTCAAGAAAGATCTTCTTTCCTCAAGCCTTCCCAGCATCTAAGATTACTAACATATAGATTTTTAAAATTATGGCTACCCTAATTTTGGATGGAATAAAGACTTCAAAATACTTCGTTTGTCTAGATGCTGCAGACTCAGGGGCTATTAGTCCCACTCTGAAGACATGGACCCTTTTATGTAGCCCCAGTTTGAATCTAAGTTGTTTGGAAATAGTATGATTTTACTGGCAGAGAATGTACCTTAATATGGAAGCTGGCTGTGTGCCCTAGGAAAGAAGAAAAATGAACTGACCTTGCATTGCAGAAAGACCTCAGGTGGTTAGTATTCAACATTCTTCCACCTCAGTTGAGACACACAGAAGTTTGAGTCAGTCACTGTTTTCAAAAAGTATTTCAGCAGTGAATGGTGAGAAAATCAAATGTAGGTAAATATTGTCATTGATTGTTATTTGTTGTTTTTATTTATAGGAAATTTAATATTTCGATTTCCATAATACTCTAGCTCTGCATAGCAAATTCATAAACATTAATACACTGGTCCTATAACAGCTTTCTAAAATCTGGGATGTAAATTATTCCCACTGTCTAGAAGACAAAACTGAGGACTGTTATGTCACTTGTGCATTACATAAGATCAAACAAGTAAGGAATCAAATCTAGATATTGTGATTCCAAATTCAGCATTTTTCCCATTATACTTTACTTGTATTGTATTCTAAATAATTACTATTAAAAGTACATCACTGTGCATATTTTATAGATATGATTTGCATATCACTTAACATAAGCTACCCTAGATAGTACTAAGAATTAAAACTCAAAACTATCAAATTCTCCAAGATAAAGCAGTAAATTTATCACAATAAATTAGAATTATATTTCCATGACTTTTACCTAATCCCATGGTTTCAAAATCTACTGCCAATCTAATATTAAAAAGAAAAAGTGCTCAGGGTTGCCTAGGCCTGGGGCAGTGAGGTGGGAAGAAATAGGGAATGACTGCTCATGAGTATGAGGGATTTCTTTTTGCTAAGAGACAAAAATGTTCTAAAATTAGATTATAGTGATGGTTGCACAACCCTGTGAACATGCCAAAAACACTGAACTGTACATTTTAAAAGTGAATTTTACTGAATTATATAACAATAAAACTATTTTAAAAAGAAAAAAACTAGAGTCAAAGCATATAGAACTTCTGCTTTACTGTATTAATTTTTAAATCTAAGAAAAAATTGAAATTTGTTCTATTTATTCAATATTTACAAATACTGTTTTGTTCACAGAACTCGAAAACAAGGGATAGCCCCAAATTCAAGAGTTTACAATTCAGAAGTTCAAACAGAAATAAAATAGCTAATTATAGTACCAGGCAAACTTAAATACAAATTCTACAAAAATAAATGCATGTAAGATGTAGTGAAACATACTAGAGTAATCTCCTGGGAGCTTAAATATGGACTACCAGTGGGCTGTATGACCTTGGGCAGCACAAAAAAATATATTAAAGCACTTTAAGAGTGCTTTATGTAAAGCTCTACATAGATGTTAAGGCACTGCTTCCCTATTTATAAATAAGGAAACCGGTCAAATCATTTCTACAATTTCCATAAACTCTAATGTTCTGCAAATCTATAATTTAATTCTAGACAGACCGACTTTTACTGTGAATTATTTTTCATTTTTACGTGAAATACTGTGTAATTCCCTCATCAACTAAGTCATAACATAAAAGTATAACATTTTTGTCACTCCCATACCAAACTGACTTACATCCAAAAGAAGGCTGTTTCCTTTAAAAGAGGCATTCTGAAGAAGTATTCCTTATTTTAAAGATATAAATATTACGCAATTTCTTTTTTAGAATTCCTTTTCGGAAATGCTGTCTGTGTTTGAGTATCTCCAATATTCCCAAATATTTTTCCTTTGAAAATGAACTAAATTTTGGAAACAGAAAGATCTGGCATACATAGCTGGCAATCAAAAGGGCAACTTTTTTTATTAATATAAAAATGTAAATGAATGCACTTTGCAGACATGTATGATGGACAAGAATCAGCATACTTTTGTGCTCCATGTCTGAGGCAGGAGAAGAGGGTCTGGAGACAGGGAGCCTAAGGCCAAGCCATGGCTGAGTTCTTGGAACTGGACCAAAAGGAAAACCCCATCTCTCCATTCCCAAGTGACAAGGGGCCAGAGGCTCCTCTCTTTACAAAACCCCTCTACCCTACCCCACAAATGGGAAATGCCTCTGACTGGTCGCAGGCAAAGCTTCACTTCAGCCTCTGATTGGTCACAAGCCAAGGCTTCACTTCAGCCTCTGATTGGTCACAAGCCAAGGCTTCACTTCAGCCTCTGATTGGTCGCAGGCCAATCCTTTTTTCACACAGGGTATTGTAACCAATTGGAGGCTTCTAAGGGTACCTAGGGGTGTCACCAAATATTTTTAGTTTAATAAAATCCCTAAAGAAAATTGCAATCAGGTCTTTTGGGTCACCTGTTCAAGCCCATTCCCACTCTGTGGAGGGTACTTTTCTTTCAAAAAAATCTGTGCTTTCATTGCTTCATTCTTTTGTTGCTTTGTTTGTGTGTTTTGTTCAATTCTTTGTTCATTGCACCAAGAACGTGGACAGCTTGCAGTCAAGACTTTGCATCTGGTAACATGTTTACTCATTCAGTCTATTCCCAGAGTTTTCTGCTCTACTAAAATTCTGTCTACTCCTCAAGATCCATATTAGTACTACATTTTCTCCAAATACTTCTCTGACATTTTAAATTCAGATTTTACTGCCCCTTCTTCTATGTTCAAACAACTTCTAGTTTTATTATACTGTATTTGTTACATCCCATTGTAGAAACTATAGTGATTGGGTTCTCAGTATCTGAAATTCAGACAGTTCTGGGATAGAATATTTGATCCCACACAGGTAAATAATTCAACTTGACTAGGTTTTCAGTTTATATTCTATAACATGGTTGTGATTTTCATCTAACAACTTCATAAAATATTTTTAATTGGTATTGCCTATTGTCTGTGAGAGTACAAGAAATTAGGCATTCAAGCAGGTAGTGGTTATGTAAACAGGTGCTACCTTGCAAGATGGAAATCTGGCAATATATATCAAAAGCTTTCCATTGGCTGGGTGGTTTATGCCTGTAATCCCAGCACTTTAGGAAACTGAGGTGGGGGGATCACGAGGTCAAGAGATCAAGACCATCATGGCCAACATGGTGAAACCCCATCTCTACTGAAAATACACAAATTAGCTGGGTGTGGTGGTGCACGCCTGTAGTCCCAGTTATTCGAGAGGCTGAGGCAGGAGAATCGCTCGAACCTGGGAGGCAGAAGTTGCAGTGAGCTGAGATTACTCCACTGCACTGGAGATTACTCCAGCCTGGCAACAGCAAGACTCTGTCTAAAAAAATAAAAAATAAAAATTTAAAAATTTAAAAAGCTTTTCATTGTTCTGATTCTTTTGGTCCAGTTATGCCATTCTAATAACACACCCTGGACATAATCAGGATGCACTTAATGATGTATAAGGATGTTCATCATGGAATTATTTATCATGAGAACATTGGTAACGACCTAGTTACCTAACCATAGTGGGTTCCCTGAATAAATTACGGTGCAGCCACTCAACAGAATTTTATTTACATTGTTTTTAAAAAATCACAATATAAGACATAAAAAGCATTCATGATATACAAAGCATTCATGATGTGTTAAGTGTAAAAGGAAGGTTATAAAATCCCAGAATAAAGCTACAGAGCAAATAGCATCTCCCATACTTCTATATCACAACCACCCTGGCCTGCAGGATGCCAGGGGAGGTGCAGCTACACTGTAGTCTTGTAAAATTCTGAAGCCAGAGTAAATACATGATCAGATAATGTTTTCAAATAAAGAAGTTCCCCTTTTTCTCTACCTCTTTAACTCTTGCAACATTTACCCTGAAAAAAAGGAAAACTCATTTTATAAAATTTTTGAGCCAAGAATCAAGAGCTTTTTTTTTAAGGCTCCTGTATCACTCCTCCTGTATCACTCACAGTAAAGACGGCTTCTTTCCTTTGCTTTGTTTAGTTTCTGGCAATGGAATAGGACTTCTTTTTAATATGAAGTTTTATGTCCATCAGCATTATATCAGTTTCTGTGTGGGTTAACTGGATTTTTAGGGGCCATCTCAGAGCCTAATCTGTAATCCAAAAGAGGCTTCATAAATTGAGGAGCATCCTACAGGAGTTTCTATCACAAGCCCCACTGGTCAAGGGAAATTTTTTCTTGCATTTCCTCAAGCTGAGACTCAGAAAATAACAACCCCAGGGGAAATTACAAAGAATTATTTTCTCCTTCCCTGATGAAAGCAGGAGTTTATGGCACCTTCGCAGGTGACCAGGGTGCATGTGAACTCCAGTGAGTCAAAGTCTGCGGGGGCATGAATCCTTTGGAAAAATTCTCTGGCTGACTGTAATGTGAACATCCTTGTTAAGATTTAAGGGTTACTCCAGAGATAAAGATAATGAAGATGATGATACCATCACCACACCCAAGAGACATGAGACTGTGCTGGGCATGTCAGGTGGATCATCTCATTTGATCCACACTCAATCGAGGTGGGAGAATAACCCTACCAATAGTGGTAACTGTAACAACAGTAGCCAACCCACACAGCAGTTATGTGCCAGCATTTGTTTTTACCATTTTATCAATATTAACTTATTTAACTCCTACAACAACCGTGTGTGTGTGTGTGTGTGTGTGCGCGCGCGTGTGCGCGTGTGTGTGTAGAGAGAGAGAGACAGACTAATTCCAATCCTATCTTCTGAAAAGGGAACTGAAACACAGAGATGTGGAAGGATTTGCCAAGGTTACATAACTGGTAAGTGGCAAAGCCAGAATTGTTTGAATCTAGTCTCACACTAGACTCGTATGAACGACTAAAATTCCTCAGAACAACTTATTTGTACTTCCTTGTTCCCCATGGAAAATGCAACACTGCATTTTACATTTATGCTGCTTAGCACATATCTTTGGTGCATGACAGCCATTCAATACATGTTTTTTGAATTAAAATTTTAAATATATATATATATATTTCTTATTTTAAACAGCTCAGTCTGTTAAGTTAGTTGACTCCTTTCAGTTTCTTTCTTAGGGAGCTATTATATCCTTTTAAATATAATGATAAAAAACTACATTTGGATATGGAGAACTGGGTTCAATGAACACATAATTTAATGTTTGTATTATTAAGAATCAAACCAAATTAAGTTATAAATAAAAAACCAGAAACAACTATATTAATATGGATGGAAATGACACAATCCATCTTTCTTACCAAAGTGTAAAATGAACTCATTTTTAAAAATCTTTATTTCCTTAAAATTATATAGCCAATACTTTAACATCGAACATCAAAATAGTTTTGAAAATAATATATTTCCTTACTTTTAAACTTCTAGGAAAACAAGTACATAGCCACCCGCTCAAAACTGTCAGCAACTTTGGAAAGCCGAGGCAGGCAGATTGCTTGAGCTCCAGAGGTCAAGACCTGCCTGAGCAACATAGTGAGACCCTGTCTCCACAAAAAATACAAAAAAGTTAGCTGGGTGTGGTGGCATGTACAGTAGCTGTGATCCCAGCTACTCGAGAGGCTGAGGCGGGAGGATAGCTTGAGCCCAGGAGGTCAAGGCTGCAGTGAGCCATGATGGCACCACTGCACTCCAGCCTATGCGACAGAGACCCTGTCTCAAAAAAAAAAAAAAAAAAGCTGTCAGCAATAAAACATCCATTATAGACCATCTCTGTTTCCTTATGTCCAAAATGAAATGGTTGAATCAGATGATTTCCAACATCTCCTCATTCTCCAGAATTCCACGTTTTAAAGGAACATGGAATGTTCTCCTCATGCTCCAGCTCATGTTTTAAAGGAGAGTGTAGAGGCTAAATTTCTTTAGACAAGGAAATGCATACGGAGATAATTCAGAACAAAACAATATCTATTTTCTAGTTAATGTAATCTCTCTTTCTATATCTTCTATACTGAATGACCCATTTTATCCCAACATAATTCCTAAAATGATCTATCTAAAATTACATGTAGAGAGACACTGGCTATTGAAGCAGAAAACCTATGTTGAACACAATTTGCACCACATACTAGCTGAGCAACTACTGGCATGTTCCTTCACCTGCTGATTTGCAAAACAAATTTCTTTTCTACCTATCTCTTAGGACACACAATAACGTAATATTGTTAATATTATATTTATTAATGATGTAATATATGAGAAAACACATTGTAAACTCTAAAATACTAAAAATGTAAGGAAACTGTACTAGCAGTATCAAGGTATTTTCCCATCATGACAGCTAACAGTTATTCTATTGCTCTAGTCAATCATTTTTTCTCTTAATTCTGTTAAAATAAAAACAAAATAGTTGTCTATTGTGAAGACAGTTCAACATCGTCTTCCATTTGATGTTTTTCCAAAATTCTTGCTTAACTTTATGAAGCCACAGTTTCACATAAGCCTATTATTTATTAAGCATTAAAAGGCACTGTCTGCTTTTATAAGTGAGCTTTGTTATAAATTAATCTTTTAGAGTTCCATAGAACTAAACAAACTAGATGATGAAAAATGAAAAGCAACCCTCTGATGCACTTCACATCCTTTCCAATTTCAATTATTTGGACTCATTTACCTCGCCCAGAAATGAAAAAGCTTTGTGAAACTAAGAAAGCTACCATGGCACAACATTTTCTACATTCTTTTATCTCTATGGTAGGAACTCTCCTAATTACTTATTTTGGAGAACTAAAAATGAACTACCAAATATACTAAGAGAAGTTGGTAGTGATCACAGTTAAGAGTAAGAGGAAGGAACGGTGTCTGCACATTTAAAATCTAGCAGTACCTACAGCTAGGAAATTTCCACTTGAAATTTAATAAACTTTGCCTCTAGGAAAACACAAATCATCAACCCTTTAAGTTACAATTATTACATAATACTCTACAAATAAAAGAAGACTTTTTATCTGTATCATTAATACTACTTCAATTCCCTCTCAGAAGCACTTTCTATTTGTTCTGGATTTGTACTAGTATTACACTTCTAGACATACACCAATGACAATGATATTTTGGCCATAAAAGAATTTTAAAATGGTACATTGTAGAAAGTATTAGTTATCTTTAATTGAGTGACAAAGCATTGCATCAGATCTAATTATACTGCTTTCAGTTAATTATACTGACTTTATCCAAGTCATTGATGGCATGACTTTTCTGATTAACAAAATGTTAGTTAATTGGATAACTTTTTAAAAACATAATTTTGACAACACACATCAACTTGGGGAACTACAGCAAAACAGAGGTCCAAGAGCCTTCTAAAATGGCACTTGTGTTCTTGGAAGCCACAGGAATCATATCCGATAGTGGCAGGCAGGGGTGCGGGTGTTTTCTCCTTGAACACATCTCACTTTTGTCTGTAATCTTGACCTGACTAGGAACTGCAGAAACAGAGGCAGAGTAGAGAAAGTAGTCTGTGTGGGCATCCCTACAGTTCCCAGAAAGCACTTACGACATCCATGGAGAGGGTTAGATGGAGGCAAACCCGTCTACATATGCCATTTTTCTCCATTAAACCTCAACCTTCACACACTTTCTGAACTAATCCAACCAAGACTTTCTCATGAACCAAGAAGAGACAACTCCTCATATGGTCAAGTGGGAATTCTAACTTCTAGACTAGAGGGTTATGACTCTGAGCTCCGTGGTTCAAACAATTTATATCTGAGTTGATTATTGAGAGAAACTGAGGGAATCCAAGAGTTGACCTTAAAATACATACATCTCAACAATCAGATCATGGTAAAGTAAATCTCCATCGCCCTGGATCACTTCAGGATTTAATTGTTCAAGGAGAGCAGGGTTCTCCATGTGAAAAAAAGGTAGGGAAATGTTTGAGAATAAAAAATACAAAATTCAACCTGTCGAAAATACACCACTCCATTCAGTGTCTTCTAAAAAAACCACATACTCAACCTTAACTACCTCTAAATACAGGGAGCTATACATGTAGATGAAAAATAATGTGTGACCTTACTTCATCAGTGAATCTGAAAACCTGCTGAGAGATTAATGTGCCTTCGTGTTCATTATCTATTACTCATTAGCACTACAAGCAACTACATAGTTCTGTGTTGTCCACACATGAAAACACACACACACACACACACACACACACACACACACACACACAGCCACAAAGCAAGCCTTTTGTAGACATCACTGGTCAATCGTGACTTGTTAGGTAGAATCTTCTGGTCTCTTTCTATTTTTCACAGAATATTCAGAAGTAGCTGCTTTAATACCACAGAAGACACAGTTTTCCGGGGAAGACTTTGAGATCAGCACCACACTGAAAGCTCAAGCCCCCCAGAAGGCCAGGCTAAGAATAGCCATAGTTTCACTCTGTATGTAAATGACTAGTTACTGAAATCGCGTGTGTATACCACATAGAGAAAAAGAATCAACTGGGGTACAAAAAGGCAACAGTAGAAAGTAAGAACAGAATTATACACTACTAATATTTAATATAAGATTTCACCATGGCATATGTGTATAACTTTTAAATGAATACACATCTATATACAACTAGATGTTTAAAATATTTTTGCTGAAGAAACAAGATCAGAATAGTTTGGGGGTGAATAAAACCACTTAAGCTAAAATGATTTACACACACATTCAAGCAAATAGAAGTTACATCATTTAAATCAACATTTTCTAAAATGCCTGAGTCATGAAGAACTCAATTTACAGCACTAAATATTTTTAAATTTTTCTTATTATTCCTATAATATTCATATTCCAATCTACTTTACAGGAAACTGCTTTTTACCATGCCCTCAATTGTTAAATATTTTACAGAATTTGGCACTAAGAAAAAAATAAAGAGGACTTATAAAAATCTCTACCGATTTAACACTAACACAAACAACCCATTTCTAATCTAAAGACTTAATGATATAAAACACCCCAAAGTAATCACATAATAAAAATAAATTAAATTCAATATTATTTTTCAAATCATTTATATAAGCTTTGTTTCTACTGTGCTCTATTAAAAGAAAAATTATAGGCATGAAAATTTTAAAGAAACTAAACAAACAAAACCATATCTGAAAAAATTAGCATCCAGTGTAGGGTGATTTTAGGTCATCAGGGCAATTTCAATGCTGCTAATTATATGTCCAAGTAAGCAGCACTTACGTTTTTGCTTCCTGCTCAAATTTTATTGGATGTATAACAGAGAAGAAATATTTTTAAAGGCAAAAAATACACGTGAATGTGTAAATAGATTGTGGGAAGGGAGTATATTTTAACTCTGAGAGCTGTGACATGCCTTTTTTCATTCCTCCCTTCTCTTTGAAACATATAAGAAAACCCACAAAATGAGAATATTCTACACAAATATCTACTCGTGTAACGCACACGCTATCTTCTGACAAACAAGAGATGTATGAAAATAAACAGAAAAGACAAGCTGCCACAGAGGGAAAAGTCTAATAAAAGACTAAACAAATAATACCTAAAAAGAATGATCCTAAAGAGGAATTTAAAAGGGGATAAAAATATTCAGACACTGAATTTCAAAATGCCAATATGAATTTTAAATAGTCAAGTTTCTCTCAGATGATGCCACATTTTATTCTCATTCATTTTGGTCTCTAAATGTATTTACAATAGACTGTTTCTATATTTTTATGGAGAAACACAAACTTAAAGCATTTCTTTTCTAAGAAACTAAATTTAGAGAATGTGGGAGGAATAAGGAGAGAGAAAGTCAAGACAGCATTTACAATTTAATGGGAAGAGAACTTACAGTGTTTTAAAGCAAATAAATGTCAAACCTATTTAAACTTTTAGATATGACACATGGGCTATTGATAATTAAAATATAATTAAGTATTTTTGCTTGGTATAGCTACCTCTATCAGTATCAGAGATGGCAACTGTTAATATTTAAGTCTACAACTAAATTTTTATTTATTTCATTAAATTAATATAGCCCAAAAACTTAGATCAGTTTTCAAAATATAACCACACAAATAAAATTTATTTGTTACTAGTTTATTTATTTCATAGTAATTGTGCCGCTTCCTAATCTGGATTGCCAGTTCTTTAGGCAAAATCTCATATTATACTGACACCTGCTGGAAGGTACTGGAATTGTACATTTCTCATTGCGTTATCCAGGCAGTTGTTAATTTTGCATATGTGAAAGACTACGTGGAATATAGTATTTCAACAGCAAATAATGTAAATTTTAATTTTCTAAATGAAATAAGTAACATTTATTCTAAACATTTAAATTTTTGTGATATCTTTAGGAAATTATAAATCAAGCAGTCTTCCCAAAAAGCACTTCTGATGGTAATTTATCCAATGACTTCAGTGATTTAACTTGTGCCTATTTGAGGTAGAATTAGGAAACTAATTAGCAACTTTCTCCAGTACTTGACTTCTGCTGTTTCATACTTTGCACTAACTTAATACCTTAGACTTTAGAAAAATATTTGGTTTTGTGAAAGTGCACACACAAATGGATCAGGAAAATGACCCTGCTCTTTTAAAAAAAGAATGCTTTATATATTCATATTGGTGGTTAAAAAAAATAAATAACATTAATTAGTGAATGAGCTTTTCTTATCTATTATCAAAATTGCCTTTTCATGAAAAACATAAATGTTTTACCAGAATAAACTTATCCTTTGAAGTGGAGCAAAACACAACACATTGAAATACTTAGGTTTACAAATCTTTGTAACTGAATTAATTAAGTTCTGTTAAGTTTTAATTAACTTCTTATGCAAAGAAAACTCTTCTAAGTATTTCTGAAAAGAATACCCCACTACCTGAATCTGTCTCCCAAAACGTCCGGAAAAAAAAAAAAAAAAAAAAAAAAAAAAGTCTCCAGACAGCAATACATCTAATTGGCCAAATTGTAAAAAAATTACACTGTGATATAATAAAGTTAATGGAATACTGCTTCCCACCTCAATCTGCTGCCACATAAGCATCATCTAGATGCCTGGACATGCCATATTGTATATCATCAGAAAAATAATATTTTCTTTGAGGCAGTTGTTTTGATCACAAATGAGTTTGGGCAGCTAACAGAGCAACAAGATACATTCTTGAGAACGGTACTAAAAATATGATAGGAAGGATGAATATAGTACTGTGGTAGTATAAAAATTGCTATTATAATTCTCTCCTTTTATATCAAAACACTCTAATTTTGACGCAAGTAATGACATAGTATCACCATAGTTTGAATAAAACTATGATCAAACATATAACAGCTGACTTAAAAAAAATACAGCAGCTGATTGAATGGTTTATGTTCAGGATGATGTAGTATTAGAAATTTGCAACTGTCAAACAAGTTGCCTCCTGTAAGTCTACTTAATTCACCTATCCAAATGAAATTAAATTCTTCCAGTGTAACTATAGTATATGGAGATTCAAGAATATGGGGATGTTTTATGATGAAATTAAGTCTGATCTTTTTTTTAAATGTGTTTTAATTTTTTTAATTGAAAAAGCAATTAGCTATAAGAAGATGGAACATTTTTAAAAAATCGACTGAAAGATTATTTGTCACTCTTCTTTTAATTTTACTAAAATTTACATAAGATTAATTAAGATACTGCAAAGTACCACAGAGGTAACAGGTCTTAATGAATGTAGTAGTTTTGCTATCATATTTTCTCCAAACAGTTCACTAGCCCATCTCGGAAGACAAGATGATGTCAATTGCAAAATAAACTATGTACTAAACAAAATGTAATTATGCAATTCACTTTAACAGATTTCAAAATCAGTTACTAAGAAAGGGAATCTTCCTTGATAAGAACCTGAAAGATTAGTTTTTAGAGCCTGAGAAACAGTACAACTGTCAGACACCCGGCATCCTTATTTTCAATCACTCAGTTACCTTACAGAGCTTCTGATACCGAGGAGAAGAAACTGCCATCCTTTGTAAACGATGCAACAAAACCACAACTTTCTGCAGAGACGTTCTCACCACAGCCATCATTTTAAGTTTACCACACTTCTGGAGACACCTCAGAATTTGCATTATAAATGAAGAGCAACGATCATTTCCTCCCGGTCACTGGACAATGATTTGTCAGTTCTCTGAGCATGCTCGTTTCCAGAAAGCATTTGAAAGATACAGGGGGTTAGGTTCTAGGAAAAAGGAGGCTGGTATTCCTTCAATTTCTCAATTTAAAAAACACAGACAAACGCCACAGAGAAAGCCCCCCAGCAGATGCTCACAGCCAGCACTTGCTCAGCCCGGCATGGCCAGAAATGAAGGAAGCTGTCGAGCAGCCAAGCGCTGCCGGCTGCGGGAGAGGAGTGCGCTCAGTAGCCAAAGAAGATATTAAGTGAAACATTAAAGCTGCAGATAGAAAGCAGACATCCCCTGGGAACAGGGATTCAACATATTACCACCACCACCACGGTGCATGCCTTGCAGCTGGTTTCTATTAAGAGAGTGGAGCATTCACCCTCTCTAAAGAGGGATACATTCACTATGGAAGAAATGCAGCTCTAGCTGTGCTCTGTGAATTAGTGAACAGGAGACCCTGTTATAAATCTTGAGAAGAGCAGAAGGGTACACCTGACTCTAATAACAACAGCCCATACATTAAGTGCTAAAAAATCACCCGCCAGACAGGTCTCAGCCCAAGATCACCTAAAACAAAACAACAACAACAATAAAGCAAAACAAAAAATACTTGTAGGGGTTATGTGACTAAGATGCCCTAAAAGCAGAGGGATCCAGTGGATTCGCATCTGCCTGCCTAGAAGGAAAGCCATTAAAAATGGAATAGGTTAGGATTTATCTAATTAAACAGCTAAGTTAATAAAAAATTAAAAGTCTGTAATTGACTACTGAACATTCCAAATTGCCACATTTCCCCTTAGACAGCATCTTCATGATCTCATTTTATTTGCCATAAAGCTGTTTTAATTTTATGAATAGGAAATATGAGGCCATAATTATATCATATAAAAACCCGGTACAGAATTTTGTGGTTTTATGTGTATATATACACACTTGAGACATATTCTCTACTGCAGCCTGAATATCATTACAAACATCAACTGGGGTAAAGTACTATCAGGAGATGCGCAAAATAACCCTGGATGATTAAATGACTGGGCCAAAGAGCACAGCCAGATATAGAACCCAGATGTTGCTCATTATCAGTGTCCTGCTCAAACTGGTAACTGGGCTAATGCTGCAATTTCACCTCTGTCTAATGTTGTCATGATTCTTTAAAAGAAATGCAGTATTTTCAAGTATTTGTTTTTCCTCCTTTACTTCATTTGTCTTTCTTAGTCCTTCATGTTAGAATGATTTAAAGTCCTATATTGTGTCTTACAGAACGGTGTTTATCAAGCAGCGTTTTGCCGACTTTATTGGGTCTTATAGAACCGTGTTTATCATGCAGTGTTCTGTGGACGCCTGCCTGTATCTTTTTTCCCTGTAGGTCCATACTGAGAATCTACACTGCCTCCCTCTGGTGAGGCTAACAATGTCACCATATCTGTGTAAAGCCAAAAGTGGAGAACATAGTCAAAGGATAGAATACAAAATGTTAAGGTATTTGGCAAATAGATAGAAATAGATTAGTGATTGTTCAGGGGAGAGGGAATTGGCCGGGAGGAATGGGAAATTGATAGTAAAGGGAAGGGGTTTCTTTTTGAGGAAATGAAAATGTTCTAACTTGATTGTGGTGATGATTGTACAACCGTGAACAGACTAGCAACAAATGAATTGTAAAATTTAAATGAATGAACCATATAGTATGTGAATTATATGCCAAGAAAGTTGTTATTAAATAAGTATGAAGCTATAATTCTTGTCCTAGAACCAGCAGATGAAGTCCCCATGAGATAGGCATTCACCCCTCAAACACAGTGCTAAGCATGGAGCTGGGCACAGGAGAAAATCTAAAAAAATCTATAATCAAAGTCTGCACATACGAAACAAGAGGATGAAAATGAGGCTAAAAGCAAACATAGGAGATAAAAGTGTAATAATCATAAAATATAAATTGTTAGAGAGCAAAACCAGCCACCCACGACAACACCACTCCAGAAAGCAGGAACTCAGGATTTTACCCAGGAAAGAATCAGAGCATCTCAGTTAATTGGTAATGCCAAACGTACAGCTAAAATTTTTAAATATAATTAAAAGAATAACAATCTTTTAGAATATGAACATGCACATTAAGAATAAATGCATTTGAACTAATAAACTAGTTGGAAGTCAATAATGGGCTTTCACACAGAAGCAAAAAATAAAGTTTCTGCATCTTTGGCCAAATACTCTTATCTGAATACAGATTCACAGTGACAACTGCATATTAGGCATCTCCTCCTGGATGTTACTCCAATGCTTCATTTCAACAAAGCCAAAATGGATGAAATTTGCCATCCCCACACATTTCCCACTAACTTGCAACCCTGCCCTGACATTTTCTTCTATGTTCCCAGTCTTAGGCTCTAACACCACTTGGCAATCTGCCTTTCCCCTTCCTCAGTCTAGGTATACTATTGAGTCATTAGATCTACTACCCCTGCCATTGTCTCCTTTCTGGTCATTAACACCTGTAGCCTGGAGGGCTACATGAGTATCCTAACAGGCCTCTCTTCTGTCACTCTTGTCTAGTTCAAATCCATTCCTCATACCATCAGCTAAATTCCTATAAAGCAAAAATCCGATTGCATCACTCGTGTTACTATCCTTTATGACTTCTCTTCATTGCCACTGGGTTAAAATATAAATACTTGCATGGCATTTAAGACCCTCTATGAGCTGGACTGCTCAGTTCTCAAGGAGCTTGTCTCTCCTGCAGGTCTCCAAAGAATCGGCTTTTCTCTTGCCAAAAGGCCTCTGCTGGGGAATAAAACCTAACAGCCTTGCAGCAGGACGGATGAAACATAGATACATAAATCCAAATCATCATCCATCCTTAACAGAATGGCATGTATCATAGCATACTCCCAAAAGTTAATCATCTTCCATGTGCTTTAGAACTATCCTTATCAAAATTCACCCAAGATTCACCTTAAACCGAACATAGAATAAACTGCTTTATCTTCATGAAATACTCCGAAGGCCTTGGATCTGGTTGTCACAAGACATGAAGCAAGTATAAACAGTGAATGTGTCAGCTAAGCAGTTCTACATACACATCCTGTGCATGCAGCACAGATACACAGAGCTCCTTATTCCATCTTCCTTAGTGCACAGAGACTGTGCACCACCACGGCCACCACCACCATCGCCGCCACCATGCCACCAGAATTTCTCTGCTATGATTGGCCATGCTTTTTACAGTCATTTTCTCAAACAAACATCTCTCCATTTCCAAACAAGTTTCTATTTTAAATGTCTGTTCACTCATACAAAAGGAGAATCATTAATATACAACACCATAAAAAATTAAAATTATACTGCCTCAGAAAAACTCAGTAAAAGGTAATGAATCTCTAACAATCATCTATCTATATGGTGCTGAAAATAAAACCATAGAATATTTTTTAAACAGAATGGAAAGAACACCTTAAGAGCATTTAATAATGAAGCAAGGGAGGAAAAAATCATGCAAATTACTGTAATATGAAACATTTTAAACATAAATGTACATATTTATCTTTAAACAAAGGAATTTTAGTAGACTCTTAGTAAATGTCCTCTTTATTACTTTCTACCAGCCAAAAGAGACTATTTTTAGCAACACTAAAGTAATAACATGTTATAATATATTTTATAAAGCATTATAATGTATTTTAATATTTTTATCAGCAACCTTTCTTTCTTGATGCTGTTTGCCATAAGTAATCCTGTGCTTAGTTATTTTTATTTTGAAAGATTTTAAACATTTCTATTTACATTTGTCTTCCACTGTTTGAATATTCATTAACTATTGAGAAGAGTCTTAGCCATGGTAAATATATCCTAACACAAAACATGTCAGAAGACATTAAACTCTAGAATAGGCCTGTGTTTTGCTGATGGTCATTACCAGGGTTCATTTAAAGCCTCCTTTACTCATTGTGTATAAACTGTTACCTACTCAAGCCTAGACAGCTATTGAAATTAAAACCATTGCATCAATTAACTGAACATTTATAGGGCAGGCTTTTTCTTGTTTAAATCATTAAAAAAAAAAAAAATCTAGCATCTACCCACACTTAGAGTCCTCTATGACCTCCTAAAATATAGATGATGACTGAATATTTTATCAATTAACATTTATAGTGAACTCATGAGGCTCGAAAGAGTGAGACAAAGGAACAGATTTAATTTTGATACTTGCCTGGTCACACTCATTACCAAGTCACAAATGTATTGTGCAAGGCATAAGAAACAAGCAGCAATGCATTTAAACAGAAATTTTCATCAAATGAATCTTAAGAACTCAATAGCAAAACATCATGAGTTTTCATGCACAGGGACAATTTATAAATAAGCTCATTCCAAAAAGATCTGTTTTTCAAATTGTGTAACTTTTCAGTGAAAATAATTTCAAACTTAAAGAAAAATTGTAAGAATCAGAGTAGTTCAAAGAAAGCCTCTGTATCCTTCATCCAGATCCACACATTTGTTGACATTCTACAAAACAGTCTTTTTGATGTTTTAAGAGAAAAGAGTTCCTAAGAACGGATTTTAAAAAGGTATCAATGCTGAGTTTCATAACGGTGAGTCAAGGTACAAAGACAGCAGTCAATATTTACTTAGGATTTGCACACAGGGCACTGCGTAGGCAACAATATGGATAATATAATCTCTGCCCTTGAAGAACCATGTGATCAACTGGGATAGGAGGAGGAGACATGCATCAAAAGACAATGGAGGTCGCGCGCGGTAGCTCAGGCCTGTAATCCCAGCACTTTGGGAGACCAAGGCAGGTGGATCACTTAAAGTCAGGAGTTTGAGACCAGCATGGCCAATGTGGTGAAACTCCATCTCTACTAAAAATACAAAACCTAGCCGGGCATGGTGGAGCACACCTGTAATCCCAGCTACTCAGGTGGCTGAGGGATGAGAATCGCTTGAGCCCAGGAGGCAGAGGTAGTAGCAAGCTAAGATCGCACCACTACACTCCAGCCTGGGCGAAACAACAACAACAACAAAAGACAAAAGACAATGGAACACGTGTTCACAAGTATGTCAGAAATAATCATTGTCAAACTGATGTGAGAATGGCATGGTATAAAGTAATCAGATGTAATACTATGGTTGACAAGGAGACTTCCCCATTGAAACAGGTTTTTGTTTTGTTTTTTTGGGGAGTGGACAGAGTCTCGTTCTGCCACCCAGGTTGAAGTGCAGTGGCGCAATCTTGGCTCACTGCAACCTCCACCTCCTCAAGTATTCGCCTCAAGTATTACCTCAAGTAATTCGCATGCCTCAGCCTCCCAAGTAGCTGGGACTACAGGTGCAAGCCACCACACCTAGCTAATTTTTGTATTTTTAGTAGAGACGGGGTTTTGCCACATTGGCCAGGCTGGTCTCGAACTCCTGACCTCAGGTGACCTATCCACCTTGGCCTCCCAAAGTGCTGGGATTACAGGAGTGAGGCACCGCACTCTGCCTGTATCAGATTTTGAACTGGAAGTTCAAGAGCACTGAAGCAGAACTACTTGAGGGCAGAAAAAGATTCAGACATATTTCATAAGATTCCTCATAATGTTAGTAAATGAAAAGTTTTATATTAGCACATTTTGTGTAGAAGAAATATTTGAACGTCAGACTACATATACAATCACAGTTATCAAGCTAATGACATAAAAGTAATACCATCAAGCCTAATATTCTTAGTTATAAACTAAGCCATAGAGCTTTTGCAGCTTTTTATTAAGTATGTACAATAAATGGAGAAAGAAACAACTTCACATTAAGGGAAAATGCCCCTATAATTTAGGATTCAATAAAGCTAACTGTAATAGGGCTTAAAATGACAAAAAGCAGAATAGCTGTGAGCCTCTAACTCTAAATAAACACTTATTACTTCCATAAAACAAGGTGGGCTTTTTCCCTCTAATATTAAGTAAAAAGATCTGATAGAGCTTATTTCCAGAAACCAATTATTCACAGGAGAGCACAGATTTCGTCAGAGAATAAAGTGACAACCTCACCTTTTCAGGGTAATACATTTGCCTGCAGAGGGATCAAAAGTGCACAGGACAGACACAAGTACTGGTGTGGTTTCCCATGCACTTACCTGCATCTGCTGTTTGAGTTCCCTGGCCAAGATACTATCCTGAAGAGCATTCTCCCGATGAGAGGCATCTGCAAGCACATTCACTGTGGTCTCTGCTTCTTGGATCCACTTTAGGAAGTTTTCCAGATCTCCGCGAGAGGCCTGCACCGTCCTCCACTCAGCCTCCAAGGCATTCTGTCTGTCAGCAATACTGAAAGTAACGATATGACAGCACGGCTCCATTACTTACAGTAGTGACATCCCATATCACACATCCCTAAATAAAAAACTAACAGGCAGCCCCCAAAGGACCTTTTATTCAAGTCACCATAGGTATTTGGGAGATTTATTTGTATGTGTGTCTTGAATAATCCTTAGTAGAGGGGTCATGTGAATTCTGAGAAGAGTGAAAGGGGGAGAGCCATAAATATATTAAAATCACATCCATATCATAAAATAATTATAACTACATTTTACAGCTCATAATTTTAAGTTAAATTATTCCCCCATATGTTGTAGGTCAATACAAAAAGCAACTGTATTCATCCAGTCACTGAATCCTACCACTCCTTTAAGTATTAAATATTCATACAGTCAGTGACTGTCAATGCAATTGCCTTTTGTGTTGACTTACATAAAGACAATATCAACAAATATTCATACAGTCAGTGGCTAAATGAATTCTAGGAAGAAATGAAATCTGAAGAAATATTTAAGACAAAATAAAAATAATTGAAACAGCTGACTTTATATATTTTAAACAATTCATATCAATACAAGTTGGTTTCTTATTTAGTAATATTTAGAATGCATTGGACAAATGAGCTTCTATAAACCCTTCATTAAATCTACCTCAAAATTAGAACACAGAGCTATCTTGGAGTTATATGAGCTAAGAGATACACACACCTGTAAATTCAACATTTAAAACGTTATATTCTTCAGAGCTCTACAATAAGAAAATAACTCAATTTTTAAAATTAGTATTAATCATTTCACTCCTAGGTATTTAATTCCAAGAGAACTGGAACATATTTCCACAGAAAAACTTGTACACAAATGTCTACAGCAGCATTATCTATAATGGCCAACTAGTAGAATTAACCTAAATTCAGAGAGAAATTAATAAACAAAATACACTATATCTATACATAGAATATTATTCACCCATAAAAAGGAATGAAGTACTGACACATGCTACCATATGGATGAACCTTCAAAACGCTATGTTAAGTGAAAGAAGCCAGACACAAAGGGCCACATATGGTGAAATTCCATTTACATAAAATTTCCAAAATAGGTAAATTCATAGAGAGAAAGTAAATTAGGTGTTGCCTAGGATGGCACAGTGGAGGACAATGGAGGCTGACTACTAATGGTATGGAGTTTCTTTGGAGGATGATAAATTTTCTGAAATTAAGAGTAGTGGTTGTTGCCCAACATGGTGAATATACTAAAAATCACTGATGAAGTATGTGATACAGCAGTGCCCCCTTATCTGTAGGGGATACATTTCAAGATCCCCAGTGAACGTCTGAAATCACACATAGTACCAAACCTTATATAGACCATGTTTTTTCCCATACATCATACCTATTTTTGCATTATAAATTCGGCACAGTAAAACACTGATGATAATAACTAATAATAAAATAGAACAATCATAACAATACACTGTGTAAAACTTCTGTCAATGTGATCTCCCTCTTTCTCAAGATTTGTTTTTGTATACACCACAGGTAACTGAAACCACAGCAAGCAAAACCACAGATAAGAGGGAACTACTGTATACAAATTGTATCACAGTAAAAATCAGCATATCTAATGGACTTTATTTACATATTTTTTTCTCTCTGTCCATCTACTCATCCATCCATCCATCTGTCCTTCTATCTGTATATATACATACAGGGAGAAATGTCTGGAATATTAACTTAATATTCAAACAATTATTTTTGGGTGCTGGAATTTAAGTTGGTTTTCTTTCCTATTTGTACTTTTTGGCATTTTTTAAATTTTATAATGATGCAGTATCTTTTTAAACATACCATTTTAAAAAATGGACAAAAGATTTAAACCTATACATGACCATACAAGATGTTTTGATGACAAATAAGCAAATGAAAATATGCTCAGCACATTAATCATTAGAGAAATGTAAATTCAAATCACAATGAGACATTGTTTCACATTAAAACGGCTTTAAGAAAATGACTATACCAAGGATTGGCAGGAATGTGGAGTAACTGCAACTCTCATACATCGCAGGTAAAAGTACAGCCATTTTGAAAAACAGCTGGCAGTTTGTTATAAAATTAACCACACATTAGTGATACAACTCAGCAATCTTACCCCTAGGTATTTATCCAAAGAAACAAAAACACATGTCTAGATGGGGCACAGTGGCTCATGCCTGTAGTCCCAGCACTTTGGGAGGCCAAGGCAGGCAGATTACTTGAGGTCAGGAGTTCAAGACCAGCCTGGACCACATAGTGAAATCTCTTCTCCACTAAAAATACACAAATTAGGTGGGTGTGGTGGGGCATGCCTGTAATCCCAGCTACTCAGGAGGCTGAGGCAATAAGAATTGCTTGAACTCAGGAGGCAGAGATTGCAGTGAGCCAAGATTGTGCCACTGCACTCCAGTCTGGGCGACAGAGTAAGACTGTCTCACAGACAAACAAACAAACAAACAAAAAACCCACCATATGTCTATATAAAATCTGTATGCCAGCAAATATAGCAGCGTTATTGGTAATGGCCCAAAACTGAAAACAACCCAAATGCCAACTGGTATTATATACAGATAGACAAAGTTTGGTACAGGGATACAATGGAATACTATTCCACAGTAAAAATAAGCAAACTACTGATACATGCAACAATACGCATGGAATCTCACATGCATTCTGCTAAGTCAAAGAAGTCAGACATAAAAGATTACATACTAACATTCTGTTTATATGACATTCTTGAATGTCATCAACTTCATCCTAGCGCTTACTTCTTAACCTGCAGAATCAATTCAAATTGCCTCACCTGGAATTTAATTTCCTCCATAATTGATCCCAGTTTACTTCTCCAACTTTATCCCCTAGTTTTCTTCAATACTCTGTTTAGGTAATAGTGGTGTGCTCCTTTTTCTCTAGAATATTCTTACTACTGTGTCCACACGAAAATGTTATATCCATATAAAAATGTCCTGCTGACCCTCTCCATTTATCGTAATCCTACCACAATCCTACCACTCCTTTAAAGGTTAAGGACTACCTCTTCCAGAACATTCCATCCCAGTTAGGTTTCCTTGTCATGAGTTCATAAAAGGTCAATAATCCTCTTCGAACAACAATTATTCACACGGATCCTGGAAAAAGGCCTTGAATGATGATCTTGTTTCATTCTTAAATTGTATTTTAACTACATTACAGTTTTCGTATTTTTCCACCCATTCTATAAACTCTCTTTCAGCAGAACTTTTTATACCTTCATATTCCTGAATCCTAGTTATACAAGTATTTACAGAATGATAATCTTTCTATAATATTATTTTATTTTATTTTATTTTTGACACAGAATCTTGCTCTGTCACCCAGGCTGGAGTGCAGTGGTGCGATCTCAGCTCACTGCAACCTCTACCTCCCCAGTTCAAGTAATTCTGCTGCCTCAGCCTCCCAGGTAGCTGGGATTATTGGTGCCTGCCACCACACCTGGCTAATTTTTGTATTTTTTTAATAGAGACAGGATTTCACCATGCTGCCCAGCCTGGTCTCAAACTGTTGACCTCAGGCGATTGGTCCGCCTTGGCCTCCCAAACTTCTGGAACTAAAGGCATGCACCACCATGCCCAACAGATTTTTGTATTTTTTTTTTTTAATAGAGATAGGGTTTCACCACGTTGGCCAGGCTGGTCTTGAACTCCTGACCTCAAGTGATGTGTCTGCCTCAGCCTTCCAAAGTACCGGCATTACAGGCTGAGCCACCATGCCCAGCCATGCTATGTCTTTAAAATTAGCTCCTACACTTAAACAAATTTACAAGAAAAAAATCAAACTACCACATCAAAAAGTGGTTGAAGGATATGAACAGACATTTCTCAAAAGAAAACATTTATGTGACCAACAAACATATGAAAAAAAGCTCATCATCGCTGGTCATTAGAGAAATGCAAATCAAAACCACAATGAGATACCATCTCACACCAGGTAGAATGTGATCATTAAAAAGTCACGAAATAACAGATGCTGGAGAGGATGTGGAGAAATAGGAACGCTTTTACACTGTCGGTGGGAGTGTAAATTAGTTCAACCATTGTGGAAGACAGTGTGGTGATTCCTCAAGGATCTAGAACCAGAAATACCATTTGACCCAGTGATCCCATTACTGGGTATATACCCAAAATATTATAAATCATTCTACTATAAAGACACATGCACATGTATGTTTACTGTAGCACTATTTACAACCCAAATGCCCATCAATGACAGACCGGATAAAGAAAATGTGACCCATATACACCATGGAATACTATGCAGCCATAAAAAAGAATGAGTTCATGTCCTTTGCAGGGGCATGGATGAAGCTGGAAACCATCATTCTCAGCAAAATAACACAGGAACAGAAAACTAAACACTGCATGTTCTCACTCCTAAGTGGGAGTTGAACAATGAGAAGGGGCTCTCCTGTTAATGGTGAGAGGAGATCACAGAAAAGACGGTGTGAATCCAAACTGGAGCAGGTATGGGCTGTCTTCAGCATTGCCACCACTCTGTATTCCTGTTTTAACATGACAAAACTTACAAAGGAACACTCAGACAAAATCAGGAAATCGCCCCAAAGAAGAAAACAAATAAACCAAAAAACAAAACAAAACAAAAAGACAAAAACAAACAAATAACACGAAACATCCATGAGATCCAAGAAGCAGAGATTGTAAAGTAGGAGCAAAGCAAATACCCAGCATGATGGCTGTGTAGCAGGCCTAGAAAGCATGTCTCCAGAAGAGACGTCACCAAGGAACAATATTAGAAGTGATAGCCTGCTTAATGCGATTGGCATTGTGGAAAATTGTACTGTCAGGTCACTGGAAAATGTGGGAGCATTAGCAATAGGTGCAAAGAAAATTAGGCATATAAAAATAAGGCAATTATTAATTTCAGGTAAAACAAACACATAGGAAACAAAATTATAGTAAACCTCAGTTTTCAGTTGGTAATAATGTTTAGACAGAGAAAATAACGTCAACACTTTATATTTATTTATCTAAAATTCCATGATGAAGCTGGGAAAAGAACAGTGGCATCCCTAAGCAACTTCCTATGTATTTACCAAAATAGGACGTCAGCAGACAATGTCTAATACTGAAGAACTGAAAGATGATGGCATACTCATCTTATTTAGAATATGGAAATGCAAAAGGTAAAGAGAATAGTTGCCTCTAGGAAGGGCACTGCGGTGAGTCGAGGGAAAAGAACTATATTCTGTTATAAACCTTTCAGTGCTTAGTGGTTGTTGTTGGGGTTTTTTTGTTTTTTTGTTTTTTTGTTTTTTGTTTTGTAATCATAGGTGAATACTTTTTTAATTTTTAAAATTTAGAAGTTACTCACTAGAATTTCAGTGGTTGTTGGGGCTGATGTTTTATCGTTCCCCAAACCCTGTCTATATTTTCTATTTTTAAAACATCAACAGAAAAAACATTAAGAATAGCCAAATGAAGGCTGTACTAAAAAAGGCACTAGAAAACAAAGATTAGAGGAGTGCACATGTGCAATCAATCCACTACGAACAGGTGATTCTCCTTTAAGAACATTCAATATATAACAATTTAGTCATTAAAAAAAATTTACTAAGGTCAAACACCTTCATTTCCCATAATCAGAATTCTGTTTTATTATTTAAAAATATTCATATGCACATAATAGGTTATATGGCAACAGCTAATGTAAAAAGACATCATTACAGAATAATTATATTAAACCCTGAGAATGTCCAAACTAGGGAAGAGGATGTAAATGTCTAAGAACCCTAAGGGTAAAGGCAAAGGATTCTCTTTATATAAGAGTAAGAGATACTTAGATACCTAGCAAGTATAAAGAACCAGGTTAGGAGGGGAGGTGGGCAGCCTAAGGTCATGCTTCAAAGGAAAAGTGAGCTAAGAAGACCATGAGCACTTGGCCTCAGACGGTATTCCACTGGGTTGAGTAATTCCAGCAGCACACTTTGGTCACCAGTGGAACATTCTCAATCCAGAAGCTAGAGCACCTATTGACAAATTATCTACTGATCATCAGTGGGAAAAGAGATACTACTTTAAAAATATTCACTTTGTAGGATACTTTCCTTTCAGAAAAACAAATTTTAGTTGTTCTGGAAAAGATGTCTACTTTGTTGGTTAAAAAATATGGATTTTGGATTAAGGTAGACAAAGCTCCATTGCTCACTAGCCACAAGCGCGTGGGCAAGGATTGTCTTCATCATCCCTAAACTCTGCCTGATACACAGGTTTTCCATGATCTGACTCTGGCTCACCTCCCCAGCAGGCATCTCCCCACTTCACACTTCATGTGTTATTTATCTACAAAAATGAACCAATTATTAGTACTCTGAGAGGTCACTGCCTCTGTCACATCCAGAACTCTACATTTTACTTTTTTTACCTTAAATATCCTCCTGCTCCTCTCCTCCAGCCTCCACTAATTTTCCCCGTCCCACCTGGTTAACTTCTACTGACCCTCCAGACCTGGATGCAAACACTTTCCAAAACCATGGTACCTTCCCCAAGGCATCCCATAGTTTCCCCTACCATAGCTGTTGGTGTTTCATCGCTGCTATCATAAATAACCACAAACTTTGTGGTATAAAGCAATACAAGTTTATTGTCTTACAGTTTTGTAGGCTAGTGATCAACATGGGTCTCCATTAGACTAAAATCAAGTTATCAGCAGGGCTGCATTTATTTTTGGAGGGTCTAGGGATGAATCCGGTTTCTCTTCTTTTCCAACTTCTAGAGGTTGCCACATTCCTTGACTCGTAGCCACTTCCTCCACCTTCAAATCCAGCAACAGCAGGTGAAGTCCTCACATCACATCTCTCTGAACCACTCTTCTGCTGCCTCCTCCACATTTTTTTTTTTTTTTGACACAGAGTTTCACTCTGTCGCCCAGGCTAGAATGCAGTGGCGCAATCTCCGCCATTCTCCTGCCTCAGCCTCCTGATTAGCTGGGACTACAGGCACCCGCCACCAGGCCCGGCTAATTTGTGTGTGTGTGTGTGTGTGTGTGTGTTTTTAGTAGAGACGGGGTTTCACTGTGTTAGCCAGGATGGTCTCGATCTCCTGACCTCGTGATCTGCCCACCTAGGCCTCCCAAAGTGCTGGGATTACAGGCGTGAGCCACCAGGTCCAGCCCGCCTCCTCCACTTTCAAGGACTCCTGGGATGAAATGGGGCTCACCCAGAAAATTCAGAATAATCTCTTTGGGGGCCACTTTTCTGACTTCCTCATTGTATCTCTGATCATGACGGTAAGCAAATATCTTCTTGCCTGTTTAAAGCTGTTGTTCGTCAATGCATCCGGCATATGTAGGACCAGGACCTACCTACAGTAGCAACTCAACAAGTATTTATTGAATAAACTTATACAGCCATAGGAATAACATCTCCATATTGCGGCAATATTTTCAGGAGAAAATGAGGTATACACACATAAATGTATCAAGATATAGTGAATACTCAATAAATATTTTCCCTAACCTCATGTATGAATTTGGCGAAATACTACGAAATTATTTTTGCTTATTGAATGCAAATGTGAAATTTAATGATAAGTGTCCTGGAATTTTTTTAATGCCTACATAGTTGGTATCAAATTTTTATCATAAACTTAATCAACTAATAAACTTAATGACCATACTAAAAGTCAAGCCCTACTTACAGCAGTTCAAATTGACTTCATATTATTATGATGAATATACATGTTTAAATTTAAAATCATAGTTTATACATGTTATTTTATATTCTGATTTTTGAAATTAATATAATTTATAAAAATTTCTAATAGACTATAGCTCAGTTGTTTCCTCCACCTCCAGTTTATTTTTTCTTACTTTTAAAAATTAGATCCTAGGCTAGAGTACAGTATACTCAATATTACAAGATTTTTAATCTATTTTCAAGGAATTTCACATGATTTATTATAATATCATAAGTCAATAAAATCACTGAAATTAGAGTCTCAGTAACATGTATTCATACTTTATTACACAGGCTAATCTACTACCTTTAATGCCATTTGTACACTGCTCTCAGAAGACAATGACCTAATTCTATCACCTCCACCATTTACTAGCTGTATGGCTTGGGATAAATCATTTCAAATCTCCAATTTATCTTTTTCATCCTTAAAATAAGGGGCTTGTACTGGATCAGCAAATGACCCATTTCAAAATCTCCAGAGATCCTTTTAAAACTACATAATCCATTACAGGAATTACAAAACCTACTAGAAATGTTCCTCCACTCTCACCTCCATCCCTAGTTTCAAATTCAGCTTCATTAAGAATAGCTGCATGTAAATGAAACGTGACTGACAGGAATAGATGAGTAGTGTGCCGATCGCAAAAAAGGTTGGGAAGCATTAACACAGAAGAGTTCTAAGATCACATCCAGCACTGAACTTGCATTCGTTTATGATTCTCGATGTAGATTTCATATTTGGCAGTTCTGACTGTTACGTCTCAAGAAAGATCAGAACACAGCTAGAGGACGTATTGAGAAAAGTAACGAGATAATACAAGGGAAGGAATACTGTTAAAGGAAAAGAAATGGTTTTAAGCTTAGGAATTTGTGGCTAGAAGATAAAGGTAAAGAAAAATTTTTAAAACTTTTGTTAAATATACAAATCACAAAGTAAAAAAACCTAAAGATACAACACTTTAAGTTTAGAAGGGTAACATTAGCAGAAATATTTTTTTTTACTTCAAACAGAAGAAGTAACAGACTATAAAAGTCTTTACTGCAAGAAATGATACCAACTAAAAATATAATTAGCTTCCCATAAAAGATTTAAGGATATCCATGGGTGACAGATTTATAATAGTTTACATTAAAGGGAAGTAGGATATTTTTTAAAATGTAAACTCTTAGCTTTTTAAAGATATTTTTGTAATAAAAGCAGCTATGATACCCTATAGCCTACAGTCATTTTGTAACATAATAAAACATGATATACCTGCCTTTTTAAAATGTTATTTTAAAGATGTTAAATAATACTTGATATTTTAAGCTACAAGATATATTATTTAATCAATTATGCATTTACTTATAATTGGTCAAAAGAGTATTTGAACGTGAGTAGGTATGTCTCTCTTTTTAAGGAGTTTAATGAAAAGATCATCTTAGGAAAACCATCAATGTGTGTTGCCAAATTTTGGTGTGCTCAAAAGGTGACCTTTACATTAGTATAAGATTTAAATACATTTATCTCTTTTAGAATGAAAAACAGTAGCATCAGTAGTTTGAGTGGCAGGTAGAAAACTTAATATGAAACAATTCTTTAAACTTTTCAATGAGCACCTTCACAAGGGAATTTTGTTCTTTCAAATAATTCTCACCTGGGAAATTAACATTAAAGCATGCTATGGGAAAAATGCAGTTGAAATGAAGAATCAGGCACTGCACGTATTTCCAAAGATCTATGGTCTTTTAGTGACCAATCCTGGTTACGTAGAGGATAGATCGTCATCATATTTGAAAATTCGCTGCATGGGACTCAAGGAGACCCCGTCTTAAGCTGCTAACCCCCATTAGCAGCCCCACCACAATGCCCTGCAGCTACCCCATGATCCCTGCCCACAGCCCTGCGAATCCAAAGGAGCATCTCTCCTGGGGCTGTGATTGTCAGGAAATAAATAGTCAAGACCACAGAGTCATTTCCTTGAGAGGAATTCCCTCACCACATCCTATTTCCTCTTTAGCTAAGTCACTACCAGATATTTGGTCTTTATTAGTCAACGAGTATTGAACCGTAACTCCAATACCTTCCCCAGTCTGTGCCAATACACTCCCCCAACCCTTCTTCCACCAGCTCTAGAGCTCTTCTTCTACGATCAGCAGACTCTACTGTATCTTCCATCTCCTCGAACCAATCCCTTTTTGTCTTCACTGAAACCAGTTTCCTTAGGGCCATTATTTCTCCTGCAAACTTCTTGTTTTTTCCAGAGTCTGGTTCTGTCACCAAGGCTGGAGTGCAGTGGTGTGATCACAGGTCACAGCAACCTCCACCTACCACCTAAGCCTCCCTAGTAGCTGGGACTACAGGCATGTGTCACCACGCCCAGCTAATTTTTGTATTTTTTGTAGAGATGAGGTTTTGCCATATTGCCCAGGCTAGTCTGGAACTCCTGGACTCAAGTGATCCACCTGCCTTGGACTCCCAAAGTGCTGGATTACAGACATCAGCCACTGCATGGGGTCCCCTGCAAAATTTTCATGAAGTTTTTTCCTTTTTCTCTCAGATCCTTTATGCCTCAGTCTGAGGAGTTGGCATAAGGGTCGTCCCTGCTCCCCACTGCTACCTCCAGGTTATTGTTTACCCATCTTCCAGGCAAAATCCTGCTGTGGAAAGTAAAACACATGTATCCCCTATGTTCCTATACTGAGTTTCAGGTTCAGGGGCACTGTATATATTTATAAAGGTTGACCACTGCCTCAATGAGGAAGTGAAGTTTGAAATCCAATTCAAGATCTGTTTGCCAAGCCACAGCTCCAGTGAGGGATGGCACCACCCAGAGAAAGGGACACATGAGACACCATTATGGACCA
This sequence comes from Macaca mulatta, assembly GCF_049350105.2. Lineage (NCBI taxonomy): Eukaryota > Metazoa > Chordata > Mammalia > Primates > Cercopithecidae > Macaca > Macaca mulatta. Next base: position 49,822,065 of record NC_133409.1, on the reverse strand, counting down.
GAGGCAATCCTGTTCTCTCATTTCCAAAGATCTTACTCTTCCCTGCTCCATCTTTCTCCCACTTCCATCTGCATTCTTCTTCATTGCCTCATTGGGCAGATGAATCCTATAAAGAGCAGTTCAACAGGGCTACCTTTCCTTACATTTAATAATATAAACCACAAATAGGCACTCATTACTGCCCAGAAATACTATAAATTTACCCTAGGAAACTCTCCATCCCACTCACAAAGATCTGATCTTACACCCAATCCTCTCTCTTCCAACTTCTCTTAGTCCCACCTCCAACCTCACTGACAACGTGCTTGATGGATCATAAAGCTCAGTTCTTGCATGAAGAACCTTTCGTTTTCCACCACTAATGGTCTAGTTCACCTACATCTAAACTCATCTTCTCGTTGCCTTTTCTGGTCATAATGAAAGGTGCATTCCAGTTCTTACCAAACCCAGTTCTCTAAATCTCACTTTCTTATCTTCTCAAAGCCTTCTTGTCCTCCTTTCTTTGTCCCCTCTATGTTTGATCACCAGTCTCTCATCTAGTGGGTCATTCTCATAAGCACACAAACATGATTTACTATAATCCATTTTAACAGAAAAGTCAATCAACTCTCTTTACCCTACAGTCCCCACACTAAGTACTACCAAATCTCTCTGTCCCTCTTCACACAAACTTCTCTAAAGTTGTTTCCACAAACTGTTTCTACTTCTTCACCTTCATCTCACTATCTAGCTTCTGGCCATTTTACTTCCTCCAAATTGCTCTTTCCAAAATCACCAGGAATGTCCAAGCTGTCGAATTCCCAAAATCGTGTACTGTGTCATCTTATTTGATGATTCAGCCCAATTCAACCCAGTAGAACATTCTTTCTTAGACACATTCCCCTATCTCCATTTCCTCTAAGAGATATTCTCCTCCCTCTATTTCTGAACGTGACAAATCTGCAATTTTTTTTTCCACTTCATTGGAAATTTTTTCTGAGACCCTTTTGCTCTTTTCTCTTTTTTTGCTCAATCACCAAACCCTAGGCCTTACGGACTCAGTCAGGCATGCCCTTCTCATCTTCATCTTCACTCCCTCCCTGGTGATCTCATCCAGTCCCACATGTTCAACCTCCAATGTGAATGCTGAGAACTCTCAATTCATATCTGAGGTCTAGAACGTCTGAGTTCCAGATATATATACATAATTGCCTATTTAACTTATATACTTAGATATCTAACAGGCATCTCAAACTTACCATAACCCAACTTATAATTTTTGTTCTTCCAAAACTCCTGCATCCTTTCCCAATTCAGTGAATTGTACTACCGCTCATCCTTTTACAAAATTCCATCTTGGATTGTTTCCAAGCCCTTAAGGCATATATCTAATCCACCAAAATGTCTTTTCTACTTCCATAGCATATCGCAAATCTACCATTTCTTTACATCATTACTGGCATACAATAGCCACGGGGACCACCATGTCCCAGCTGGACCACAGCCATCACTTCCTTTCTGGTCTTCCCAATTATTCTACTATACCCACTAGCAACCTATTCTCCATATAAGATCCAGAGAGATTAAATTTTAATATATACACATCAGACAGTGTCACTCCCTTCCTTAACAATTCCAATAAGTTTCTATTGTACTTTTAATATCCAAACTCCTTCCCATGTGATATGATTAGGTTTTGTACACACACCCAAATCTCACCTTGAATTATAACCCCTATATCCCATGTGTCAAGGAAGAGACCAGGTGGACATAATTGGATCATGGGGATGGTTTCCCCCATGTTGTTCTAGTGATAATGAGTAAGTTTTCACAAGATCTAACAGTTTTATAAGGGGCTCTTCCCCCTTCACTCAGCAATTCTCTTCCTGCTGCCTTGTGAAGAAGGTGCCTTGCTTCCCCTTCACCTTCTGCCATGATTGTAAGTTTCCTGAGGTCTCCCCAGCCATGCCGAACTGTAAGTCAATTAAAACACTTTCCTTTATAAATTACCCAGTCTCAGGCAGTTCTTTATGACAGTATGAAAATGGACTAATATACCATGTCTTACAAAGTTCAGCATGATCCGGCCTCTGCCTTCCTCTCCTACCGCATCTCAAGCTCTTACCATCATATTCATTATATTGCAACCACATGCTATGCTCTTTCCTGCCTCATGACTTTTATATTTGCTGTTCACTCATTTTCTTCAGATAGTTCCTTCTTAGCCTTCAGAACCAGTTCAAATGCTACCAAGTTATGCTTTCTAAATTTGCCTCAGTTAAGCCCCTCTCTTACATAGCACCTCTTTAATTTCTCTCGCCTCCAAAACAATCTCCTATAATTATGTATTATGTTCTTATTTACCACTTATGTACATTGCATGGCTCCTCCTAAGCAATGTAAGCTTCCTGGGAGCAGGAACATGGTGTATTTATGGTTGAATCTTTAGGGCTGGTCACAGAGCTTGGCAAATAGGAAGCTAAATAAATACTTGTTTAACTAGTTGATTAATCAATGAATGGAAAAAGAAACAAATGAAAACAAAAACAAAGACTGTGGGCATTGTTTCTGTGGGCATTGGCTCTTTAGTTTGTTTGATATGGAGCTAAATGTGCTGAGAAAATATCTGCATGCTTGAGTTTGATATTTACAAAATGAAAACACTAACATTCATAGGCATTTATCACAAAGACATTGTTGGCGATTGTTTTTTAAAAAAGTAATAAAATGATACTTGAGATATTAAAACAACATAACAGAAGAGGAAAATATAGAAGACTATAATTTTTATACTTCTCTTTTTGGCCAGCTTTATTCCCAACTTGGAAGGGAAAACTAAAAATCAAATGCTAGCAGAGAAAACAAACAAGTTGAAAAATAAAGGTGATTTTCAGGGAAAGAAGTAAGCTTCCGAGAGGATAAATCAAGTTGACTGACCCAAATCTCCAAACCTCATAGTTTGGGACATGCTAGGAGGATAAGGCTACCTGTACTTTTCACCTAAGCCCATTCATTCGGGAACAACAGCTGCTACAGCATTCGTTTTAAGAGCTTGAAGGTTGAGCCTGGCTGTTATCAGGCCTTATGAAACAATCCCAATATGAGTATCTTCTATTGATGACTGTTAAAAAGAACTGACCAAATTGGACAAAGAATAATTGCTGAAAAAAGCTTCATTTTTATTAATCTATAGGGACAATAAACATCATTACTGAAAAAGTAATAACATATAATAGAAGCTTCCAAATATACAACAAAATTAATTGGAAAATCAATCAAAATTAAATTTTTGAAACTTAACCTGTTTTCAGAATAGTTACAAAATCAATCTTTAGTATACACAATTTTCAAATAACCTTTTGAAAACTATATACACTCCACATGTCTAGCTGGCCATTATTAACTAATAAACATTAATGAGAAAGACAATACCATTTCAAAAGAAGAAAATAAAGTTATCTTACTGGATAAATCTGTATTTGTGCCTCCCACATTAAATAATTGTGTCTTATGAACAGACACTTCTCAAAAGAGGACATTTATGTGACCAAGCATATGAAAAAAAGCTCAACACCACTGAGCATTACAGAAATGCAAATCAAAACCACAATGGGATACCATTTCATGCTAGTCAGAATGGTAATTATTAAAAATGGTAATTATCAAAAAGTCAAGAAACAACAGATATTCATGAAGCTGTGGAGAAATAGGAAGGCTTTTATGCTGTTGGTGAGAATGTTAATTAATTCAACTGTTGTGGAAGACAGTGTGGCATTCCTCAAAGACCTAACAATAGAACTACCATTCAACCCACCAATCCTATTACTGGGTATATACCCACAGGAATATAAATCATTCTATTATAAAGGCACATGTACGTGTGTGTTCACTGCAGCACTGTTCACAATAGCTAAGACATGGAATCAACCCAAATACCTATCAATGATGGACTGGATAAAGAAAATGTGGTACCTACATACCATGGAATATTATACAGCCATAAAAAGGAATGAGATCATGTCCTTTGCTGGGACATAGATGGAACTGGAAGCCATTATCCTCAGCAAACTAATGCAGGAACGGAAAACCAAACACCACATGTTCTCACTTATAAATGTGAGCTGAACAATCAGAACACATGGACCCAGGGAGGGGACAGGGGGAGGGAGCAGGAGAAGGGAGAGCATCAGGATATATAGCTAATGAATGCTGGACTTACTACCTAGGTAATAGGTTGATAGATGCAGCAAACCACCACAGCACACATTTACCTATGTCATAAACCTGCATGTCCTGCACATGTATCCTGGAACATAAAAAATAAAATAAAATAAAATAAATAAAATCATTTTTAAAAAATTGTGTCTTTTTAAATTCTGTACCTTTCCTTCCCAGGATGGTTGATTTTTGCTTTGGCAGAAAATGCTTAATTGCAAGGTAAATTCAGCAACTGTGATAATTCTGCAAACCAAGGAAACTACATTTTTTAAGAAATTTTATGTGTTAACAAAGTTTTAGAATATCTATACTGCACTCAGAAAAGCAGACAATCAAGTATTTTATCATTAATTAAAGTAGAAAGAGTTTGAAATGACTATGAACAAACAACTGACTCAACCTTCTGCTAATTTAACCACAGAAAGTACGGTGCATGTGGCTAAAAGCAGTGGATTTATCAGAAAGGCATATGAAAGAGCAGATGATGACAGTTTGGGCAACTTTTTCTTAAGTATAGACTACCTACTAAGAACTTTTACACATAACTTTTGATATCACAATAACCCTACATATTAGACATGTTCTCCACTTTAGAATCAAGGAAATGGAGATTCAGTGAGTTGAAATAACTTCCTACAAGTTAGCACAAAAGGCAAGTGCATAAGATGGGCTTTTAACCAAGGATTGCCCCATATTCCTTACATTCTGTGCTTTCTGTTCTACCTGTACCAACCTAGAAATACCTTAACATAGGCAAGGTAAAATGTGACTTCATGGGATAAGGACAAGGAGAAAAAGACAGAGTAATTAGTGATTTCTAAGAAATTGTTTATAGCACACAGCTATGCTGTCTCATTTCCTCTACAATACTTCAGTGTAGATAACTGTGTGTGCATATACATGGGTGTGCATATATATACACATACCTGTATATACATGCATGTGCAAACACATCTATACACACATAGTTATACATGTGTGAATACGTGTGTGTGTGTTATAGAATGTTATTTTGGCCCTGGAGTACCAAAATATATACAGCTAAAATAGCATTTCAGACCCAAATCAGGCATCAACACTGACTGTGCTATAAACACATTTCAACAATCACTATCTCAACAGGCACTAGAAAATTTGTTAATTAGCATTAAGAGATGGAAGGAAAAAAAAAGTTATAAGTAAAAAAAGTAGTGGTCAGGATATATAGATTAGTTAGAAACATTAGAGACAGGCCTATTGTACAAAGAATCCAAAAAATCAGGATTCAGTTGTGTTTCAGAATTAAGATTTTTTTGAACATTAGAATACTAATATTATGAAAGTAACTATATTAACTACTACTCCTGAACAGGGTCTGGGGAAGCAATCAAACACATTAATATTTCTGCAGCAAGGAACAAGGCCATTCACACTAATCAGAATAAATAAAGACTTTAATAAATACCTGCATGGCAATTCAAAGCTTTCTGTTATCAAAGCTGTTTTTAGATTTTGGCATTGTAGATAAGGGACTGTGGACTTAAAATTGTGAATAGCCAAATTATTTAGGCTAACTGCAATTTATACAAAACATTTCCTTTGAAAGATGATATTGAACTTCACACATTATGCTGCACAGTATTCCATGTGCAAGTATAACAACCCTTCACCCCTCCAGAATTTGGCTGACAATGATGTATATACAGAATAGGCTGGAAGATAAGAGGGCAGCCATGGTAAAAAGGCCTCTCAGCAGCCATTAGACAGGGTGTGATGGCCATGTACTGGAGTGCATTACATTATGCATAAAAAAGGTCCATATCTTTCATCTGATATGGCTTCTAAACTCAACACAGATAAGAATCAGTAAGCGGAATTATAGACAGAACTGAGAGGCGGGTACACAAAGCAGTCACCAAGAATGTCAGCAAAGGCTGACAGTCTGATTGAAAGAAGAAAAATGAAACTGTTTTTAGAGATGATAAGAGCCTGACTTGCCAGTCAAGCTTGAATTCCAATCCCAGCTCTGCCATTATAAGCTGTGTGGTCTTGAGTGATTCCTTAACTTCTCTGTACTTCAGTTTATTCATCAACACAGGACTGATGAAAATGCTACCTCTCTCCTGCGGTTGTTGTGAAGATTAAACGAAATGATGGGTGTGAAGAGCTTAGTACAGTGCCTGCCAATGAGATGATACTCAAAATTCATATGCACAAAACAAAGCCCCAAATCTCACAAAGTATAGCAGCCTGAATAAATTTACTGCCAATTCTTCAGAACTCAGAGCATGAAGAGTATTACCATTTAGCATAGAAAAATATCATCCTGACTGTGTTGCATGACTTTGAACATGTCATTTAACTTCTCTGAGTCTAACAACATTAGATTAGACCATGTATTCTCAGCAGAGGTAATAAATGGTTATTTCTTTTCAGGGGGAGGGTGAAAAAAATGTACTCTTTTTATATATAAAGCACAACCATACAGTACACAGTATATCATGGTATTAAAATTTCATGGGGGAGATGAGTCTACAAAGGCTCCTTAGGGAAGCAATAATGTAAGGAAAGGTTGAGAAATACTGGTTCGGAAGCACTCTAAGGTCACTTATATCCATCAAAGTTCTTTAATTCTATCTTTGCAACAATAATACCAAGAATTAAAAAAAAAAAAGTTAAATATACATTCACAAGCTTTAAGGAGGCAAAGAAAGATTTATATATTCTACAAAGATGTCCATCTAAAATAGTTAAAAATTTAAATATCACTGTATTTAAAAGAGAAAACTCTCTTTACATATAGAAGCCCTAGTTGTCATTCGTGAAGGGATCCTATGAGCCAGTTTTGCTCTGTTTTCCCTGCTTTATAGATAACAATATATCTAAATCATGTCTAAATATTAATATAATTACTTATTTCCCCCACCACCAAATGCAAAGAAAAACAATAAGACAACCACTTGTAACTCCAAAGCAACTGGAACATTGTGATTGTCTTAGCTATGATAAATGAAAAATCGCCTTGCAATATAATTCATTTTTAATTGCCTCTTCCATCTAATCCAACTACTGCTGTAGGCCGTCTTAAAATATTTACAAAGTAGAAGCAAAAAAAAAAAAAAAAAAAAAAAAGAATTGGAGGTTCTAAATAAACCAGGCCACACATTCCTAAGGGATCAATTTTTTGTTAAGTTACAGGGAAAACAAGTCCTAACTCTTGTACATGGAACTTTTGGAAACACAAAGATAAAGTATATTTAAGGACTATATCTCTTAAGGTTAAAGCTGTTTTTAATTCACCTTCTTCCCCGCGTGAGTTATGATATCTTTACTATATCCAAATAACCTATTATAATAAAAGAGAAAAGTTGTAGTAAAATGTTAGAAAGACCAATATTATACTCACTGTGCTTTAACCACTTGCGAAGTTTTGTCTTTGCTAACCCAATCTTATTTTCTCCAGTATCCTAGGTATATCTAACAACACATTCAACCTCACATTCTGCCCTCACAACTCTCTTCTTCGAGTTTTCAGAGCTTCAGAGATTGTAACTAAAAATAACATTCTGGAAATGTATAAAACTTCTCCATGTCAAAATGTTATTAAATGCTTGGTCATAGTTTATTATCAGGAATATATCAGGAATATAAAGTGCTCTAATACCCATTGTATTCATGGCAAAATAGATGTGTTTTGATACCAAACTGGTTTTAAGACACTTGCATTTTAATAGATAACGATGCACGTGATTTCACTTAGACACAAGCATTCTCAGTACTATATTCATGATGTAAATATCTTTTTTTACTAGTGATGAATATAAATATGCAATCTTAAAGAGATACTAATCACTGTTTATAGTTTCTCAAATTCTAGGTGTTCAAGTGACAGAAAATTCTCTTGTAAACACATATTCTATTTTGGGCTGTTCCAAATACTCTGACTAGACAAAGTAATGGGAAAAAAGATAGTACATTAACTAAAACCCTAAATGCACATAGATTATTTCAGGGGTTTAGTGTTGGGTCCATGTGTGTCTGGTCCTCAACTTAGGATGCCCCACCCAAATAGCACACTATTACAATTACCTTTAGGGATACTATTACCCTGATGCATCTGTAAACACCTGCACTCCTTACATTCAGTGTACTACAAAGTGTATTCCAAATAATACCAAGAGTATAAGATAATCAGAGCACGTAATCATTGGCAAGGTTTAGGCTGATTAAAAAAAACAAAACTCCATTGTAAAAATTCAAATACGTATTGTATAAACATACATTCTGAACTAAGTATGATAATACTAACTCAGCACATCACAATATAAAAACAAAAAAACATAAAATGTACTTGCAGTAGCCACATGTTTGGCCAGGTTTCCATGAGAAAGCCAAAGCAATCAAATTCTCAACTTGACAATATACATTCACCTGCCAGGGCCTTAGAGTTACCTTTGTTTGAGATTGATCCATGACGTTTTTAAGTACTCTGTGGTTTCTTTCACATTCCTTGTGTCATCATTCCCATATTCCTCCAGGAGTTTCTGCAGGATGTTATCGAATGCCATGACGATACCATCTCCAGGACCCAGTTCTTGAAGCAGTATCTGAGGTGCAAATGCAGGTCTGTTTGTTAGACTTGGTCACTCAGTAATTAGTATCATCAAAACAATAGTACTCCCAGCAGATTTTGACATGCTTTAGATACAGATATCATGAGATGAAAACAGACTGGGGGCAAATCCTTTCTTATATGAAGCAGAAACCAAAATTAGGAGAAGTGAAAAGAAACTATCTAAGAAAGTGATCAGGTACATAGATGACAATATTACAAGATTATTATCTTTTTCTTTTTGAGATATTTTCCTTCCTCAAACCATTTGTCTTTTTCATTCCTTCTGTTGTACCTCTGATCCTTACAGGGACATGCGTCACAAAGGACTGAATACAGAGAGAGTTCCTGCATACATGCCTGGAGAAACGTGAAGGATCAACAACATGGACATCTTCCATCACTTGCCCCTGGATCACAAGGTGTGTTTACAAAGAACCACTTGAATGGATCAAGCTGCCAAGCAAGGTTTACTGAGAGTTTACTTGAATAGCCAAACTGATGCTGAATTTGTCCACTGGCATTGGTTCTTTGATATAGTTTTTCAGCCTCTGAGAGTCTCTGGATGAAGGTACTCACCATGAAATCTAAATGACGACTGAAACTTTTAATATAATGCTTTTTGTAGCAATTGGGAAGATTTTAAATCAGCCTAAGGTTTCAGAAGAAAATAACCACACTGCTGATTAGAAAATAATCTTCTAATATGATAACTGAAACACTGACATCATTTTAATTGTACTCCTCTAGTTAAGGGGTCAGGGGCTTCACTAGGACTTAGGAATCACTTGGTGGAAACAATCAGCAGTATCACAAACACAGAGAATGATCCAGAAACACGTATAACTGGCCACCTGCTTTTAAAACTGTAACCCAGTAAAGTCTGCATTTGTGGAGAATAAAAACATACTTCCACATTTTTGATTGTTTTCTACGTATACTCTCTTAAATTCTTCACAGATATACACTTCTATCTTAGGCTAGCTGAAAGGCAAATAAATGTTATACCAAACTATAACCTCACAACCAAAATCTCTAATTCAAGACTATTTTATAATTTTATACAGAGAATCTTAAAAGCACTTTTGAAACTACCATAGTTGTTCAATATTATCAACTCTATAACTGACCTGATGACAAAAAAGATGCTTGCTATTATGAAATTAATAAAACCGTTTGGTTAAAAAGACATTAAAGGAAACTAAACTTACCTGATTTGTTCACTACAGTAGCCCTCAAAAGAAAGTCTTGGAACATTTTATTAATAAAAATAACCTTCAGGGTAAGTAAGTAATATGGTTTGGATTTGTGTCCCCACCCAAATCTCATGTTCAATTGAAGGAGGAGCCTGGTGGGAGGTGACTGGATCATGGGGATGAATTTCCCCCGTGCTGTTCTTGTGATAGTGAATTCTCACAAGATCGGATGGTTTAAAAGTGTGTGACACTTGGGAGGCCGAGGTGAGTAGACTACTTGAGCTCAGGAGTTGCAGATAAGCCTGGGCAACATGGCAGAACCCCATCTCTACAAAAAATACAAAAATTAGCTGGGTGTGGTGGTGCATGCCTGTCATCCCAGCTACTTGGGAGGCTGAGGCAAGAATCGCTTGAACCCAGAGGTGGAGCTTGCAATGAGCTGAGATCGTACCACTGCATTCCAGACTCAGCAACAAAGTGAGACAATGTCTCCAATAAATAAATAAAATCTGTGGCACTTCTCCTTTCTATCTTTCTCTCTCTGTCTTGCTGCCTTGTAAAGAAGGTGCCTGCTGCTTCTTTGCTTTCCACCATTATTTTAAATTTCCTGGTGCCTCCCAGTCATGCTTCACTACATTATCCCTCAAATGAACTGTGAGTCAATTAAATCTCCTTTCTTCATAAATTACCCAGTCTCAGGTAGTTATTTATAGCAATGTGAGAACAGACTAATACAGAACGGAAGGGAGCAAAAGAGCCTTCCTGGAATCTTGAAAATGTTCTCTTTCTAGATGCTGATTTGAGGGTGTGTTTCACTTGCAAAAAGTCATGCACATTCTTACTTGCTACGCCTCCAGAAATTTTTCAGAAAAATCTTCCAGATCAAATTTTTCAATAAATTTCAATATATACTCTAAGAACTTAGGAAAAAAACATGACAGGGTCCTATTGTTAAGAATTACAGTGAACAATAGGAAAAAAAAAGTGTATCCAACAAAATAATACTGCCAAAAAATATCTGATGAGTCTTACTTGGTTATCAGAAATTTGTTTGGTGAGTGGATCCCGTCGGGATTGCTGAAGAATATAGAGTCGAGCCTCATGTTTTCTCATCAGTTCTTCAGTCTCCTCCCTGTGGTCATCCCACTGAAGACTGTCAATAATCATGTCCTCAAGCTGCTGCTGTCTTAGCTCAACACCATGCTGAGTGCCATCCCACTGGTTCTTGACCCTTTCCACTGAGGGTAGCATTATAAAAGAAAAAAAAATCCCAACATGTAACTCTCAGGAGAAAGAAAAAATACCAGATATCAAATGTATCACAAATAAGTCTATGAGCAGAAAAAAGAAAGAAGGTGAGCTGATAAACACATTTTAAAGGAATTTTAATACACATCTGCCATCCTATACAATTGATATATTTCTGAAACCATGCTTGAGAAAAAAAATCTTGAACTCTATTTTCAGTGCTCTAAAACAACTCACAAGAAAATATCTACTATTATAAACAGACACTACCAAAACATTATAAAGAAAATAATTTTCTATTTAATTTTGTATTTATAGTTGTATTTATAGACCTGGTTTGATGAAGGTAGGGTTTAACAGTACTTCATGATAGAACTTTAAGACAGTCACTTGTTACCCTCAAAGGAGATTTTTCTCAGGCAGTCTTGATTTTAGAAGAAAACGAACTGTGTAAGAATATTTTTGCATTATTTTACTGTAGCAGGAAAATTTTCTAAAAGGAATTTTATATGTTCAAGTTCAAGAGAAACACTAAAAGTAAAAGAGACTCATGTACTATGCACCCAGCAGCTCTTCACCATAAAAATTCCACACTGGTTCTTGTCCCTCGTCTTTTATTGTTGTTTATTTCTAGTCCTTTTACTCATTATCACCTTCTCTATTTCTCTTGTAGCTTCCTCTCTTCTCCTTTCTCTATTTTTAACATGGTTTTAAAGACAGAGAGATGTAAGGAAACTTTTTTTTTTTTTTTTTTTTTGAGCGAGAATCTCGATCCCTTGCCTAGGCTGGAGCGCAGTGGCACGAGCTCAGCTTTTGCCTTGCTGCATCCTCCGCCCCCGGGTACAAGTGCTTCTCCTGCCTCAGCCTCCCAAGTAGCTGGGATTACAGTTGTGTGCCATCACACCCGGCTAATTTTGTATTTTTAGTAGAGACCGGGCTTCATCACGTTGGCCAGGTCTCAAACTCCTGACCTGTCTGCCTCGGCCTCCCAAAGTGCTGGGAATACAGGCATGAGCCACTGCGCCCAGTTGGAAACTTAAATTTTTATTTTTTATTTTTATTTGTATATATTGTTTTTGAGACGGATTCTCGCTCTGTCTGGAGTGCAGCAACACGATCTCGGCTTAGTGCAAGCTCCGCCTCCACTTCCCGGGTTTACGTCATTCTCCTGCCTCAGCCTCCCGAGTAGCTGGGACTACATGCATCTGCCACCATGACCGGCTAATTTTTTGTATTTTTAGTAGAGGCGGGGTTTCACCGTGTTAACCAGGATGGTTGCGATTTCCTGATCTCATGATCCGCCCGCCTCGGCCTCCCAAAGTGCTGGGAGGCCTTAAATCTTTTGTAAGTGCTGCACCCAGCCTTAAATTTTGTATTAATCACTTCAGAGTTAGTTTGTAATCTTGAACTGAGGTACTAATAAACAATAACTTAGAATATCTGCAAGAACCTGCTGATAATAAGTAAGTAGAATGTTAAAACCACACTGCTGGAAGATGCTTTGATTATCAGACAAAAAGAAAGGCTATAGTTAAGTACCAGGCCCAGGAGGAATGTAACTAAAACAAAACATTCCAGCTGAGTTATCATGGAACACTTTGGCAAAGTTCTTGGGATAATATATGGTTATAGTAAAACATGAAAGCTATCAACTGGCTGGGTGCGGCGGCTCACGCCCCTAATCCCAGCATTTTGGGAGGCCGAAGCAGGTGGATCACCTGAGGTCAGAAGTTCAAGACCAGCCTGACCAACATGGTGAAACCCTCTTTCTACCAAACATTCAAAATTAGCTGGGCGTGGTAGCGGGTGCCTGTAATCCCAGCTACTTGGGAGGCTGAGGCAGGAGAACTGCTTGAACCCGGGAGGTAGAGGTTGCAGTAAGCCAAGACTGCACCATTGCACTCCAGCCTGGGCAACAAGAGTGAAACTCCATCTCAAAAACAAACAAGCAAAAAAAAAAGCTATCAACTTAAGGTTGTTCAGAAGACCTTAAGTTATACTTACGTGACATCATTCTTTAAAACTTGCTCAATGAGACAATCTGTTTTATGATGTCGTAGCTGTTTAAATAAATTGCTTAAGTTTTAAACTTAAGAGAGGACAAAACTATCATAATGTTCCATCAATTAAAAAGTTACATAAAGTACTTATGACCAATTCTATTACTAATAGAATCTTTTAACATTAAACAAATGAAACCAAAGACATCAAGCGAGAGTAAATATCACAGGTTTGTCATAAAAAATAAGTAAATTGTCTCATTCATTGTGTGTTAAGCCCTAAAACCAGGTTACTATTGGTAGCAGGACATTCCCGCTGAGAAGAGTTTTTCATATAATGAGGAGTGATGAAGGCTATAGAACATCTACACACACAGAAATATTTATATATAGAGAGAAAATAGAGTGTGTACATTAAATAGGAAAGGGAAGATATTTAGGAGAAGGAAAGTCTTGTAAAAACGAATACACAAACAAACAAACACCTCAAAGAAGTTTTGGACAAAAAGAGAGGTGATGAAAAAAAAAAAAAAAAAAAAAAAACATCAAGATGATAGAAAAAGCAAACTGGAAATGGTTTTGTCGATAGTTTAGTATCACTAGAGCAGAGGAGCTCCCCTGTGATGTGAGGGAAACTGGCTCACTCCAAAGTTCCATAATAGGCACAATCCATCCATTCACAAAAAGAGAAAAGAAGGAAAACAATGTATTTAGTAAAAATAAGCCAACACTTTCATACACTAAAAGTTCTTTTCTAATGTATCTCCTATAATACCCTTGTTGCTACCATGATTTTTTTTGAAATCAAAACATACTTTTTACAGGAAGAGTAGCTGACTTCCTTCCCTTGAGAAAGATTAGGCGTTATCCTTCCAGTTTATATTTTGCCACAAGCATTTATTAGGTAGTTAATTTGTATTGGGAACTGTGAAAGGCCCGAGGGCAGAAAGATGGATATTCACAATCTATGGAAGGGAGACAGAATTAAAGTAGTTGTGAGATCTATAATAAAGCTATGGGGGGAAAGGCCATAGAAGGAACTAAAAATAGAAATTAACATTCACCAGGGACCAGAAGAGGAGGGAAAGACATCACAAAGTGGGTGACATTTTAGCTGCTGCGTAGAATTTCACCTGGGAAGAAAAGGCCAAGAGAAAAAAAAAATAATGTGAATAAAGGTAAGAAGACCAGGAAATGTCAGGATATTTTAAGGAATAACAGCATAACTACAGGCTGGACTGAGGGCTGAAGTGAGAGAAGGGGTAGTGGCAGCAGATTGTGACAATCCCTAGATGTCACTCTTGAGAATTTAGACTTCGTTTGCTATTGGTAGTACATTTCCACTAAGAAGGGTTTGTAGAAGCTAGATGCTTCTGAGCTAGAATGCAAACCCCAAGCAAGAATCTTTGTTTGCTATTGTTTTGTATGTTTATTTTTTGTTGTTGTTTTCTCTCATTTTTAACTAAAGTATCCCCAAATTAATGTCAGTCACATAAGCACATAGTAGTTGTTCAATAAATATTTGTGGACTGAATTTTGGGTTGAGTTAAAATACATACTAAGACCTGATTTTAGAGAATACAGTATAATGAGAGAAAGGATTTGCATTCTTGTGCGTTTCTCTGACTTTTTTTTATTCCTCTAAAAGAAAGCCTAAGTTAAGAGAAGAAAACCCAACGTGTAAGTAATTACTTAAGAGTCATGATCGTAATAATTAAGGGCTTCATAAGGTCATTGTAACAATGTTCACAAAAGATAAAAACAAGAAAAAGCTACGTTTCTGTATAAATAAAGAGTAACAAATATTAAACACTATTACTCTAAGTTGAATAATCTTTGAAAATGTGTGGGGTTTTTTTTGTGTGTGTATGTGTGTGTGTGTCACCATTTGCAGGGAAAGTGGATGATGATACATAACTTTTTAAAAAAAAAACTTACATTTTTCTGTAATTGCTGTTCTCACATCGGAACTGGAAGCTTTATTTTTCAAATTCTGTGCCAATGTAAAAACATAATCGAGCTGAGGATGGCGCTGTTCTAAGTCAGCCTTTGTAATCTGTTAAGTAGAAATGATTATTCGGATAGGTTAATAAGCCATATGAGAAGAATAATAAGCAAAACAGATGTGCTGACATCAAAGTTGTCATTATTTTCCTTCTCCCGCACAGTGAGGCATCAGCAACATGGCAGAAAATGAGTGCATGATTTAAAGTCAAAGATCCTGCATTCAAATCTCAGTTCTTCCATTTAGCACCTGAGTCACCAGGCAAGGACCTTTACCTCTCTGTGTTTTTGTTTTCACATAAAAGAAATAATAAAATACTGACACCTCAAGTACATCCAGTCTGAGGACATTAAATAAAGAAAATCCCTTCAAAAGCTGAAAAATGCCCTGAAACCATTAGCAGTTAGTGCTGCTGCTGATGCCTTGCATATGTGTTCTGTGTCAGATATGAACACAAACTAATGTCGTAGGGTTGGGGATGACATAGAAAAGTGCTAAGAGGAATAACTATAAATTAAATCCTCTTAGACATGAAAAACTGCTGCTGTAGGTGGTTTGTCTCTCAGTGATGATAAATATGGGAGAAATGGCAACAACATCAGGAAAATCATGTGTTTTCAGTACAGAACTAATAACAGTCATAGAGACTAAAAAACAATTTACAAAAAATACAAATAGTAGCAAATGACTTTTTCCCAGTCCTTCCTCTTTACAAATTCACCAATTTTGTAGATTTCAGCTACTCCTCTGGTGTCAAATGATTGCTCACAACTTTCAATCCTAAATCCCAGGGCACATGAATGTTGATCACTTCCTTCTAAATGGCATAAGGACTCCTCACCACAACACGTCTGAAACTAAATCACTCAAACTCTCATTCACACTCCATATCTTCTATTCCTCATTTCCACTAATTGCAACAGCATCATCTTAATCATTTCAGAAAGGGCTCTTTGCCTTGATTTAAGCATTTCTTGCCTCCAATCCATCCTAGTCTTCTACTAAAGCAGAGCATTGCTATCATGAGTTTCTAGCCATAATTTTAAAAAAGAAAAAGAAATGGGAAGAAAATACTTACCAATTTCTTACAGACTAAAAATCCAAAGGGCTTTGCACAGCCTGCAGGCTCCTTCACAAAGGGAACTTGAACTGCTTTTCCTGCCTTGCTTCACACTATATTTCTTAATTGCACAAATGTTGGCCCTACTGTCCTTCGTGCCTCCTGTACCACATGACTTTATTCACTCTGTTCCCTATACCAGGAATGTCATCACTTTATCCTAGATACCAAAACCCCACACAGTTTGCTTTCCATCACTAGAGAAGGGATCCCCTTCCTCATCCCGGCTCCCCCAACAGGTTGCTTGTACTTGTCCTGAGGCTTTTATTAGACTCTTGCCTTGCCACAGTAATTTGTCAACTCATATGTACTCAGTGCCTCTGCCTCGGTGTGGGCTTATTTTTAATGTGGGGATAGAAACAGTACCTACCTCACAAGATTATTACGTAACTGAATGAGATAACATGTATAAAATACTTAGAAAAATGACCAGCACACATGAAGCACTTAATAAAAGTTAACAATAGCTATTATTATTATTTTGTCGATTCCCAATTTCTACCTAATTCTTGTCAGTATCCTTGTACCACTTGCAACCCAGAACTTAGCACACACTAAATAGGGAAAAATAATTTTACAAATTAATATTAGATGGTACATGTATAGTAATAAAAGTATAGGAGATACTTCTCAAATCAGAAATTAATCTCATTATGAAATATATGTTACAAAGGCACTTTAGGAGATTATCCTACATCACACAATAGGCATGAAATGTTAACACCAGCTTATGTTTATACTAATGTGCCTAGCTTTATGGTATCAGTTTTAGTTTTTAAAAATGCACTGGGTCTTTAGTTTAAGTCATATCACAACAGTATAAATGCAAGAAAGGTTCTCTGCTTTGTAGTTAGCCCTGGATGGTTGTTTGACAGATACAGAATTTTTCAAACCTCATTCTCTCATAGTTTAGGATAAACAAAAGGGATTCAAACAGATCTAGTCTACTTCTGGGTTGTGGTGTTTCCATGACAAGGCTTTAT
The DNA here is from genome assembly GCF_049350105.2 of Macaca mulatta. Classification (NCBI taxonomy): domain Eukaryota; kingdom Metazoa; phylum Chordata; class Mammalia; order Primates; family Cercopithecidae; genus Macaca; species Macaca mulatta. The sequence goes on along the minus strand of NC_133409.1, from coordinate 49,804,725 downwards.
ACCCTATGCACCTACTTTCATTCGGGAAACGGTCTTATTGATCTCTTCTACATCCCCGACAGTGACAATGTTGGACTTCAGCATCTGGTCGATTAATACCAGCCAGTCGGCTAGTTCTGTTATAGTTTTATCAAGATCAGCAGGAATTGAAATTTCTGAAGTACGATGAGACTGAACAGGAATATCTGACGCAGATGATACTAGCACCACCTTTTGGACACTAGGATGAGCTGAAATAAAAAACGTAGCAAAAGAGAAATCAATCAACAGGATGTTTTAATTATGGTGGTGTCACGGTGCATATGTATGTGTATTTAAATAAAATTTAGTTTAAGTAAAAAAACTCTAAGAGGTTATTTTTTTCATACTGAAATGGCTATGGCATTACCTGTAATATCCGTATGTCTTTGGTAGCTATCAAGCCAACGAAACAGTTTTGCAACATTCTAGAACGTAATCAACACTGACACTGAGAAAAACTAAAAATACAAATGTGGGAGAATTGGAAGTATTATTTTATTTTGGCAAGATGATTTTAATTATAAAGCCAACTTATTCAAAATTTTTATTCTTTTTTCATTTAACTTTATAATGTGAGCATATTTTATTCTTATTAAATACAATTGTGAATATCTATGTAATAACCTATACCCATGTTCACTTTTATTTAACCCTTTGATATTTAGATTGCTCCTGAAATTTTATTTTAATTTTAAAAAAACTTGGAAGGAATATCTTTTTGTGTAGAGTATGTTGCACATTTCTGATCCCTATCTTAGTATAAATTTCCCAAGTAGAATTACTGAGTCAGGAAATACAAAAAAAGTATGTATTTAATATCCATTGCCACATTGATTGGTTTTGATACAATAAGTAGTTGAATTAGTAACTAAAACCATCTGTAACTGACTTCAGGTATATTAGATGAGGCTTAAATAATTTTCTAAAATGTACAGCCAATCTGTAAATTCAGCACAATCCTAATAAAAATCCCAACAGTGTTGAGTGTAACTTAACAAAATCATTAATTGAAATTTCTGGTTATAAAATTAATATAAAAGAGAAAACGACAAACAACAGTCAATTTTATTATGATTATTATTTTTGGTAGAGGAATATGCCCTCTCAGATACTAAGTTATATTATTTAGCTAATAATTATTAACTCAGTATATTATGGACTGAGACATTTAAAGAGACCAACAGAAGAGAAGAGTCACAGTGTGTAGGTGGCAGAGAAATCTGACCTTGGCAGAGACTGAATTACAGATCAATGAAGAAGAATTTACTGTTCAATAAAGTGGTGACTCACGGCTGCAGCAGGGCAATGATGGGACTGATTTTAACCTCACATGCACCATAGAAAAATTAATTCTTAGTGGATTAAGGACCCAAATATGAAAAACAAACTTGTTAGTTAAAAATATGGAATATTTTTATTACTTCAGAGGACTGAAGTAGCTCTCAAACAAAACACAAAAAAGGGAAGCTATTAATAAACCATTAATGGTTAAGAATTCCAAAGAGCACCATAAGTAAAGATTTTAAAAGCCTTTGAAACAAGAAAGGAGATGGTATTTGCAATGCACATTCCACACAAAGAACTGATAACCAAAATACTTTTTCTAAAACTTAAAAAATCGTCTAAAGACAATCCACAAAAGAGGAAATTTAAAAGGCAATAAACATAAAAATGTGAAATAAATGTCCGACCTCATCTATAACTGAGATAGTACAAATTAAAAGGAAATACCCTATATCCAATGACCACCATCAGCAAAGTGACATCTGAGAAGCTCCAGGTTTCTAGAGACCCTTCCAAGGGTCGAGATGCCCTACACTATTACCATCAGCATATTATTTGCCTTTTTAGGCTCATTCTCTCCCAAGTGTACAGTGTGTTTTATCTAAGTCTACATAACATGTGATATCACAAGAGACCAAATGCAGAAGCAGAAATAAGAATACAGGTGTGTTCTATTAAGCTAGACATTTAAGAGATTTCAAAAAATATAAAACTGTAGCTTTCCCAGGTTTTTGTTTGTTTTAGAAAATAGTTGGGTTTTTGTTTGTTTGTTTGTTTTTTCTTTGAGATAGGGGCTCACTCTGTCACCCAGGCTGGGATGTAGAGGCATGAAAACAGCTCACTGCAGCCTCAACCTCCTGGGTTCAAGTGATTCTCCCACTGCTGCCTCCTGAGTAGTTGGAACTATAGGCCTGCATCACCAAGCCTGGCTAATTTTTTTTTTTTTTAATTTTTTGTAGAAACAGGGTCTCCCTATGTTACCCAGGCTGGTCTCAAACTCCCTGGGCTGAAGTGATCCTCCTGCCTCAGCCTCCCAAACTCCTGGAATTATAGACATGATCCCCTGTGCCCAGCATCTTATACTAATATGTTACAAAACATGCTATTTTTGTTAACATATAAAACCTTTATTATTATTATTAAAGAACTTAATAAATGAATTAATGGAAATGTTTTCTAGTTAGGTAAATATCGATAGATATCACTTACAAAAACAAAAGCTCTCTGAGCGTCCTCAATAATTTTTACAAGCGTAAAGGGGTCCTGAGAACGAAGTGTTGAGGTGCTGGTAATGTTGTAGAACAATAAGAACCCATCACACACAGCCAGTGTCAGTGTAAACTGGGTCAAGTAATCTAGACAGCACCCTAATGGCAGCTACTGAAGTAGAAGGCACCCATACGCTATAACCCAGTGATTCCGTCAATAGATACACACCCTACAGAATACCTCACACATCCTTCTGCCCAATTTTCACTTTTAACTTTTTTTGTAGTTAAAAAAATTTATTGTTTTAATTCACCAAATACCTATCAAGAACCTATTATGTGTAAGGTACTATTCTAGATGCTGCAGGCATGGGAGTGTGCAAGACAAAGTTCGGGCTGAAGGGCAATGGTGCGATCTCGGCTCACTGCAACCTCCACCTCCTGGGTTCAAGCGATTCTCCAGCCTCAGCCTCCCAAGTAGCTGGGATTACAGGCACCTGCCACCAGGCCCGGCTAATTTTTGTATTTTTAGTAGAAACAGACTTTCACCATATTGGCCAGGCTGGTCTCGAACTCCTGACCTCAGGTGATCCACCCGCCTCAGCCTCCCAAAGCGCTGGGATTAGATTACAGGCGTGAGCCACCACGCCTGGCCAGAGTTTGCATTCTATAGCGAAAATGGATGTGTATTATGAAGTAAAATCAATACAAGAAGACAAAGAGAGACAGGGTGTATCTGAGATATTGTGGGTATAAAAGGGCTATCCTAGAAAGGGATATTTGAAGAAGAACTAAAGGAAGTGATTACGTGAAACATGAAAATATCTGAGAGAAGAACATTTGGGGAAGACAAGAAGAATGGCAAGCACAAAGACCAGAAATGCATATGTTCCTGGCATGTTTGAAACAGCAAGAAGACCAGCGTATTTGAAACAGAATGAACAGAGGGAAAAGTAATAAGAAATGTGATTAGAGAGACAGGCAGATATGCATGGTGTTCTGGACCAAGACCAGACTTTGGAACTCATTTATGTGGATGGAAGTGATTAAAAGACTGTGATCAAAGAAGCAACACAATCAAACTTATGTTTAGAAAGCATCACTCTATCTGTTATCAGAGGAATAGGTCATGGAGAAGCACTGAGGCAAGAATAGAATCAGGATTTTGAGTTAGGGGTATATTCCAATGAAAGATGAGGGTGTTCAAGACCATGGAAGTAGGTAGAATGGAACATGGAAATGATACTACTTGCTGATGGCTTGAATATTAATTCCAGAGAAGAGTTGAGGTTGACTCCAAGTTTATTGGCCTAAGGACTGGGTGAATCATCTACAGTTAAAAAAAAAAAAATTGTCTACAGTTCTGGGACTGGTAAGCATAGGTACAGAAGAGACTTTACAGGACTGTAGTATATCCAATGTTATATAATATTGTACATCAGTTTAAATGAGTACACTAGAACTACATGCATCAAAAGGTATGGCAATAAGGATGATCCAGTAGAGTATTAGATAAAGAGGATATGTAAGCAGCCCAGAGAAGATGGGATCCTATGCATAAGTGGAGGAGTTTGTCTTAGAAAGGAAAAGAGATAATAACCCTTTCTCTGAACAGGAAGGAAGTATGTAGAGTGTGTGAGTACAGCATCAGGTAGCTTGATGGATTCTCTGGTGGGAAAACGAAAAAGATTTTATCTGGAAAAAGAAAAAGTTTTTTTTCTTCCTTTAAAAATGAGATGAGGTCATTAGTTGAGAAATGAGTACCAAGGAGTACTCAGAAGAAAGTATGGTAGGACTGTCTCTTAGTGCTGAGTGCTTATTTGAGATAGATAGTCATAGCTCTGAAATGAGTACAGTCAGCAAGGTGTTGGCAAGGATGAACCTCAAAAACATTATGCTAAGTGAAAGAAGCATCGTACGATTCCATTTATATGAAATATCCAGAATAGATAAATCCATGGAGACAGAATGCAGATTGGTAGTTGCCAGGGGCCGGGAGTAGGAGGGAATGAGAAGAAACTGCTTAATGAGTAAGAGGTTTTACTTTGGAGTGATAGAAATATTTTGGAACTAGATAGAAATAGTGGTTGTACAACATTTTGAATGCATTAAATGTCACTAAATTGTTCACTTTAAAATGGTTAATTTTATTTTCTAAATATAATGTTAAAAAGAAGAAGGAACTGCATTAAAATATTGTGCAGGAGGAGAGAGACATACTAAGATTAGCTTCAGGTCTCAGGCCCGTCCCAAGAACAAATAACTTGTTAAAAATGAGCCATCCACCTAATGGAAGTTGTAGCTTCGCTGTTAGCTTTTTATACTTCTAAATATGTATTCAGATTTTCCCTGCTCTTTTACCATAATGAAGTTTTAAAAAGAAAGATAACCCATGACGATTTTATAAAATGCATCAAATCCGTTCCCTATGATTATGGAGTTGAGCTTGTATTTGCAAAGCAGCAGTACCCAAATGTCAACTCAAGTGTTCTGAATATTAATCAAGAAACTTGATCAGGCCCCCAGGTATTTTTTGTGCAAATTTCCAGAAAGACAAGTAATAAAGAACACAAACATGGCCCTCAATTAGCTTGCAATCTCAAAAAATGAAAAAAAAAAAAATCTTGTCTCTCATCACTTTTTCCAAAACTTGAGGGGAAGGAGGAGGAGAAGAAGAAAAGAAAAATAAGAGGAATAAGAAAAATAAACAGGACCGGAAAAAAAAAGAGGCGGAAGAGGTAGAGGTGGAGGGAAGAGGTAGAAAGCAGAAGGTGGACATGGAAGTCAAGGAGGAGGAGAAGGAGGAGGGAGAAGAAAAAAAGCAGGGAAGAGCAATAAAAAGAATCAGCAGAAGCAGCTGGCAGGGTGTGAGTGGACAGTTAGTCACATTTGGGGTTTTGCCACGTGACTCAACAGAGGAAGAGCAGGGCATGATGGTTCAAAAAATCTACAAGGCAGTGGCGACAGTGGCTATGGGGCAGCAGCCTGCGATCTAATCTGGATAAAGAGAGAAGGAAATAGTGGAAAACATTCTTCTTTCTCCACATCCAAGTGAGAAGTATTTGTCTCCTAGCATGGAGAATGCTTCTAAATCCCCATCTCCCACCTGCTTCCCAGGATATCTAAGCCTTTTGTTCTCAGTCACAATCAAGGTCTAATTACATATCCTAACCAAGCTCACATTAACACAGCAAGTTATAGCTGATTTCCTGCAAAGCTGCATGGACCCAGAAAACTAGTCCCCAGTTTTTTCACCTAGCCTCTCATCTTCCCTTCAGCAGGACCTGTGGATGCCCAGGTAGCCCTGGAGTCCAGAGAAAGTCCAGCCTTATCTACCGTGAGAACAAATGCCTTGCCCATACTGGGCAGCCAAATGTGTCTTGGGTTTAAGAAGATGTTTTTTTCAAATCATTGAAAGTAGATTAAATAAAGAAAATGGCACAATGTTACTAAATAAGTCTTTCTAATTCATATATGAGGCTCATATCACAAAATTTTACTTTATTGATTTTTAAAAAAATTTTGTTAAAGATAAACTATATCTTACCAGCAATCCTTGTCTGTGAAACAGAACTAGGCTCCTGGATGCACTCCTTCAGGGTGGTAGGCACTTCTCTGCAAATCTACCACATCAGGACAAACAGAAAGAGAAAAATACTATATAAATAAAGATGACTGTAGTTCAAAAGAGGAGGTGTTATTGTGAATGGCAGCTCTGCCACTCTTCTTCCCCTAACCACCTAAACTTCTGGCTCTACATTCACTCTCCACTGCAATCTTGTTTGAGCCCCTAACTCCGCTGACATTGCTAACAAAAACACCAACCAGTCCTTAGCTGTCCTGACCCATGTGTACCAGTTAATGCTGACCACTCCCCCTCCCTGGAATTTTGTTATCACTCTGCAATTCTAGCTGTCCTCCTGCCTCTATGGCTGGCTGGCTCTCCTCAATTTCCTTCACCAGCTCCTTTTCTTCTGCCCATCCATCAAATACCAATATCCTCCAGGGTAGGTGTGTTGCTCTTCTAGCCCTTCACCCTGGGCTCTCCCTGAGTCCTGGTTTCCAAAGGTTTCAGGAATCAAATGGAGTTTTGAGAGGCTATTTTGAGAGGCTAAAGACTGCCCAAAACATATCTTCAGTCCAGTCCAGCCCTTTCTGTGAACTAGATATTCAGACATGTCCAAATCTGAATTCCTTTTCCCTGTCTTCCCTGATACCCATTTCATAAACTCTTCCGAAGATTCTAATTTTTCTGTATCAATTCTTAGGATCACTCCATCTATCTCTGTAGTAAAGCTATAGCAATATTTCAAAAATATGACTTTCCTCTGCTTAAAACCCATCAATAGCTGTCCACTACCCTCAAAGTGGTAGTTTGCAACATAGAGCTCAAATTCCTTGTGATGCACAGTGAGTCCTCCAGGCTCTCATCTCTGAGAACATCCCTCAGCCTTTCATTCTACATTGAGCTACTTCCTGGACCTATATATACACTGTGTTCATTCTCTATCTCTTCTAGACACTTTCATTTGCCACTTCTCTCTACATTGCCCTTTCCCTCATTCTTCACCCGACCAATTCCTATTCATCCTTCATAAATTAACTGGAATGTGATCTTTTCAACAAAACCCTCCACAGCTACCCCTCAAAGCCAGGCAGGTGCTCCACCTTTATGTGCCTATCAGTACCTGGATATTAGAATTGCTTGTCTACTGGTCTCATCCATGATAAGCTCCTTGAGTTAGAAGGAATGCCATGCTCTTTAATACATTCCTATCTCTTAAAATGATACCTGGCAGAAAGTAAGACTCCAATAAAAACCTATTGAGTGAATGAATGAGTGTATGAATGAATGAAATATCCCATGTTAGAATTAACCAAAGTATGTTTGTTGAGATTTTCTGCACAATGAGCATTCTTGGCCCCAGACATTCATAATTCACCACAGTGAATTATATTAAAATCTACATGAAATCCTGCAATAACAAAAGCTCTAGCTTTGTCTGACATAGTGCACCCAAATTAAGCACTGTGCTCTTTTCTGCAGAATACCCACTGATACCCTTCGTGTTAAATAAATATGTGTGCTTTGACTGAATATGGACAGCCTTTCTGGCAAGGGACACAAGACCTAATATGTCTGGAAAGGAATGTAGGGGAGAGAGAGCAGTGGATATTGTAGGAGAGATCAGATGATGCCAGGCCATGAGAAGTCTTATAAGCCAAAAATGCATTTTGGCTTTGACCCTGAGCAAGAGAAAACCATTGGTGGACTTTGCTCAGAGAAGTCACTTGATCTGAACTGTGTTTTAACCAATCATATTGACTGCTTTGTCTAGCACAGAATAACAAAGGGCAAAGGAAGAAGCAGGGGAGATCGGTGGGGCAGACTTTGTAGTCATCAAGGGAAGACATAATGGCAGGCTTGAAACAAGTTAGTGGCAATGGGGGTAGTGAGAAGCAGTCAAATGTATGATATTTTTTGACCTAAGAAGAGTTGAAAGAATTGTAGTGGAAACATCTATGTGCCATCTGACATCTACAACTGTCAAACTTCTGCTACGTTTGCCTTATCATATGTAGCCATCTGGCTAGCCAATAAACCATCCATCCAGTAGATATGCACTTTCAAGGAAAAGCTCATAATGGTGACTGAGGTATAGTTTTTGGTTTGGGGGTTTTCTTCGCTTCTTTTTGTGATAGAATTCATATACCATAGAATTGATTCCAATGTTTCCGACCTAAGTAATAATAAGGATGAAACTTCCATTGACTAAGGTGGGAGATGTACATGAAGGCACAGAAGGGAGAGGGATATCAAGAGCTCGATTGTGTATGTTAGTTTGAGGTGCCTACTAGACATTTAAGGAGAGATAGGTAGTTGTATATGCAAGGTATATGAGCAGGTAGTTGTATATGCAAGTCTAGAGTATGGAGAAAGGTCCAGACCAGAGATACACATGTGTGAATCACAGTGACTCAACAGGCAGTGAGACCAGATCAATAAAGTACCTGCATCATTAGCTATAGGATACTGGCTACCATTTAAAGAGGATGAGAGAGAAAATGACTGATGTGGAGTCCATCCAAATCAAGGACAGAGATATATCCATTTAATGTCCTATATAGACCTCATACTCTGATATGGTATGTACCACGTCTAACAAAAAAAAAAAAAATCTATGATTTTATCTACTTTTAACAGTTCAATGGCAAAAAAATAATAATAATGGTAGGAGGGAAAAATATCTTAGCTGTATTTGTAGTCATATGCCATTACATTTCACTGGAACCTAGTAAATATATATTTAATGAATGAAATCATTGAAAATAAACATACATGTGTGAAAAGTCATGTGCAAAATCAGGATGCTATTTTCTGTTTGTTTGTTTGTCACCCAGGCTGGGGTCCAGTGGAGTGACTGCAGCTCACTGCAACCTCCACCTCCCAGGTATAGGCAATTCTCGTGCCTCAGCCTCCCAAGTAGCTGCGATTACAGGCATGTGCCACCATGCCTGGCAAATTTTTGTATTTTTAGTAGAGATGGGGTTTCACTCTACTCTACTAAAGTAGAGTGTTGGCCAGGCTGGTGTCAAATTCCTGGACTCATGTGATCCCGCCCATCTCGGCCTCCCAAAGTGTTGGGATTACAGGTGTGAACCAATGCACCCGGCTCAGAATGCTATTTTAAGGTCTTCATTTTCAGAATATAATCACTGGAATCTTCTTACCTAATTCCAACATATATTCATTATTTAATGTAGTATATAATGTATAAATTCCCTAGGCCAAATAGTTCCATATAAAATAAAAAGTATTCTTCTAGAATATATGCCTCTGTCTATGATCGATAAAAAATATAAACATTAGTAAGCTTTAGTAAAATTTGTCCCATTTGGATATACTTGAAAGTAAAGCAGTTACATGATCCCACATCTCTGACAACAAAATCAATCAGTTTGAGATATGTGTGATAGTAACTTTATACACACCTTATTCCATGTCATATTTACAGTCCTTAAGCTTTCTGAAATTTTATCCCTTTCAGGTAAACTCAGACTTTTATCTGAAAGTATCTCCAATTCAGTTCTATTCAGCCATTTGAGTTTTTCAGCGTGTACTTCCATTTCTTGAGTTAAGTCCTGGAGAAGTTAAAAGACAGGTGTAGTTAGAAGGTAATCAGATAAAGGAAAGTTCAAGAACTGTATTAGAAACCTTTTTGACATTATATAAATGTAAATTTCTAATTTGTTAAGTGAAAAATAAACTTATAAGAAGCTTAAGCTCATGCTAACAAATGATGACTAACGGGAGTGAGCACGTGCCTTCCGTGTGTATTTTTGAAATCCTGGGCACAAATGCGCTCTCTGGTACTCACTGTCTCTTAACCAGGTCATATATTATTTTTACATTACTAATTTAACATTCTGTTCTTATCTCCTCCTTGCTATTCCATCCTAATATACTGTCCCACCTTTTCTAACTCTCCCCAAATTGTTTACAAAAGAGACATTCCCAAAGAAACTATTGAAAATTTTAGATAAAAAAGGAAGTTTGTTAGATATTGTCACATTTTAAAAAGAAAACATAATATATGTTTCACAAAATATTTTTCATCATTATTCTATGTTTCTTTCTCAAAATGTTTCAATCATACTCCTTTATAGACAAAATTTCTGATTGAATTAGTAAGTAACCTTTCACATACACTTTTATGCTTGTACATGTATGAATACACACTCATAATTTCTTTTCTTTTTTTTTTTTTTTTTTTTTTTGAGACAGACAGAGTCTCGCTCTGTCACCCAAGCTGGAGTGCAGTGGCACAATCTTGGTTCACTGAAATCTCTGCCTCCTGGGTTCACGCCATTCTCCTGCCTCAGCGTCTCGAATAGCTGGGACTACAGGCACCCACCACCAAGCCCAGCTAATTTTTTTTTTTTTTTTGTATTTTGAGTAGAAATGGGGGTTCACCGTGTTAGCCAGGATTGTCTTGATCTCCTGACCCTGTGATCTGCCCGCCTTGGCCTTCCAAAGTGCTAGGATTACAGGCATGAGCCACAGCACCCAGCCCACAATTTCTTTTTTAAAATAAAAATGTGAGCATATTATGCTGAGTGTTCTGCAACAAGTATTTTAATTTTTAACACAAAAAATAAATATTTATGAATACAAAATTTATAGATATTTAAATATATTTATACATCTATATATGTATGAATTTTTATAGATTGTATACATATACAACCATAAATAATACTTGTTAGTTGCAAACCAACAAAGAAAATCTGATTAATACAACCATGATGCTAAACCCATTGCAAGCTGCATTTTGTTTCTCAGCAATTCACTCCGATAATTACTGATTATTATCTATAAAGCTGCACTCAGCTTTATAGATAATAATCAGTAATTGTCTTCCAAATCTAAAAACAAAAAAACTGTATTTCATAGCCCTATTGTATTTTAAAATGATAAAGTCAGTTTACAATATCCTAAAAACCTTTGGTCTAATACTGACACCATAATAGTTTGTTCTTTTTATGTAAGTGAAGTTTAAGCTCTGCAAGACCAAAATTATAACTGCTCTTTAAAAAAATAAAAGATATTCCTCTTTCAAGTTCACCACATTTACCAAAAAGTACCAAGTTTCTTTTCCCTTTTCTTCTTCAGACATGCAGTATATGATTCTGAAGTATAATGTTTGGGCACCAAAGGCATATAGAGAGAAATAAACAACTTACTCTTAATTCTTGCAGGTTTTCTCCCAATTCGGCGGTCGATCTCTTTTGCATAGCATGCTCAGCCTTTGTTAACCAACAGATAATCCCATCTAGCTGATGCCTGTACTCCATCACCTGCTTGCTTTCTCCTTTCAGCCTAAAAGAATATATTATTTTAAAATATTGAGGAAAAAATGCCCAATTAAGCAGAAAGTTATATATTTGCTTTGGATATCCTGAATAAAGATTTCCCAAAATAAATAATTTCTAATAATTATTTTAATATGTATTTTTAAGTGAAACTATGTATTCTACAATGCTAAAGACTGCTTAATAGACCAATAAGTTTTTTTCTTCATTAAATTCAAAACCATTGAAACTAAAGATTATTATCTTCCCTCATCATAAAAAATTATGTAGAAATTCAATACAAAAGACTTTTTAAAAGTTAGATACCACTCTGCAACATAATGGAAATTTTTTAAAACATGAAAAATGTCTTTATCTAAAATAATAGGGAAAAAGTATAATTCTCTTTGAGTGTTCCACGAATACTGAAAGGAATCATTATATGACATGTTATCACATTAGGTGGTAACTATTACTCTACATTATTCATAGGACAGAAAGAATAAGAAAAAAGCAAGGCACAAAGAATGGGAGAATCTTACAAGTATTAGGGAAGACAAGAAACATGTGAATTTGGCTTGTTTATTAAAATAACCATTATATTTGAATATAGAACTAAGTTACAAAAAGATGTAGAAAAAAAGCAGAAATTTTAAATGATGCAAGGAAAACAGTCAAATGAATATAAAAAAGGAACTGCCTCAATTAGATCTTTATAGTGTTGTAAGAATAACATTTATAAGAATATAAACCATCTGTCAAAAGATAGGAATATGATTAGAACTCATATGACAAATAAGATTATGTGTTTTTTAAAAGGATTTGAAAGCTATTAAAAGCCTGGTGGTATCTTTATTTTTATAGCTGCTATGATTAACTGCTGGTTTAAAAACTGAATGCAATTTTTAAGTGAATTATATCATATCATCCCTAATAAGAATTTATGGTTTAACAGCTAGGAGTTTTCATTTTTATTCACAAAAGGTCTAACATAATCTTGCAATACATGTAATAAAATACTAAATAATACTCACATATTTAATAAACAGTCAATATTTGATGTATAATGTTTAAAAAATGAAAATAACTATAAAATCATAATTTTTAAGTATCCATTGAGAAAGAATGCTCCTTTGAGATAAAAAATAAATAAATACAGCAATAGCACTAATTACTAAGACTAAACCAAGTAATCTACCCTCCATAGTGAAAAGTATGTAACTTAAATAATGACTTTGGAAACACCCAAAATATTATTATAGGCCTTTGTTTCCAAAAAACGGTTGAAATTTCACTTTCCAATGTTTCATGATCATGACTAATTTAGTACTTTGAAAACAGAACTATAAAGGAAACTAGCATTATCAAATGATTTCAATAAGATATATTTGAGTCACCCAATATTTTCATCTGCAAATTAGCTAAATATAATATACCTTTTAAATGTTACCTCCAAGAGTAAAAACAAATTATAAATTCATGTTCTAACAGAAGATAACAATTGCTCACTAACGAATAACCCACTGGGCATGGTGGCTCATGGCTGTAATCCCAGCACTTTGAGAGACTGAGGCAGGAGGATCACTTGAGCCTAGGAGTTCGAGACCAGCCTGGACAACATGGTGAGACCTTATTTTTACAAACAGTTTAAAAATCTGCTGGGTGTGGTGGCACACACTTGCAGCCCCAACTACTCAGAAGACTAAGGTGAAAGGATTGCTGGAGCCCAGGGACTCAAGGATGCAGTGAGCTATGACTCCACCATTCCACTCCAGCCTGGGTATCAGAACAAGACCTTGTCTCCAAAAAAGGGAAGAAATAACTCCGCAGGTTGCTGAACTATGCAAATTCTTAACTACAGGCACTCAATACAAAAACAAATTGAACTGCGTGATAATTTTCAATGACTTTATTAACAATATATATGCAATCTACCCAAGATGGTCCCAATTTAATATAGATTACAAACCTAAAATGAAGTTTAGCATTAATTTATGAAGATAAACATTGTTTTAGTCAAAATATAAGCTGTTGGAGAAGAGATTCATTATTCTTTTCACTTCCACAAGATGAGTAAAAACATGTATTACCTTCACCTTGTGAGTTTTAGCAGCTGTAATTACCACACTCCACAGAGATCTATCTTTAGAAGAATTTCTGCATTTATGGTTAAAACGCTCCCAGCAGGTACATGTTTTTCCTTAAAAAGGTCTAGGAGAGGACAGGCACTGTGGCTCATGCCTATAATCCCAGAATTTTGAGAGGTCAAGGCCAGCGGATCAACTTGAGGCCAGGAGTTCTAGACCAGCCTGGCCAACATGGTGAAATGCCATCTCTACTAAAAATATGAAAATTAGCCAGGCATGGTGGCAGGCACCTGTCTTCCCAGATACTAAGGAGGCTGAGGCATGAGAATTGCCTGAGCTCAGGAGGCAGAGGTTGTAGTGAGTTGACATCATGTCACTGCACTCCAGACTGGGTGACAGAGCAAGACTCTGTCTCAAAAAAACAATAAAGGTCTAGGAGATAAATCATTTCAAGCTAAGACCCTCCATGCAAACTGAATAGCATGACATATAAGATCTTATGGGACCTCATTTTCCAATCCTTCCCCTGGTCATTGAACCCTCCTCTCCTTTCAATCCTTTGCAGATCTCTCACACGAGGATGCCATTCATACCTCCCACTTCTGCTGTTTTACTTCTTCTGCCTAGAAATTTATAGGAAATTGCTATAAATGCTTTAAAACTCAGCTTTGGCATGCTTCCTCTATGACACTTAAATTCCACAGCCCATCATATCTGCCTCTGTGACACTCTTATCTCTTTAATGATGTTTTCTTTCATCATTTTCTTATTCTTAGAGTTCCTTAATCATACTTGTATCTTCAGTGCTAAACATAGAGCTCAATAAATACTGATCAAGTCATTAATCAATCATTGGCAAAATTCAGCAATATGCTTAGAGAATAAGTTCTAAGCTAACTTGCTTTCATCAGAAATAGATACTTTAAGTGTTTACTATGAATAGTCAAGGCATGTACATTTTGCAAACACTATTGCATTTAATCCTCATGACAATCCTCTGTGGTGATATCATAGTTCTCATTTCCAGAGGAAGACACTTTGGCCAGAGAGTTCTGTGTTCTTTCTAAATTTGTACAGCGTAATATTTGAGAGCAAAAGGTAGCACGATCACTTACTTTCTATGACATCTTGGACAAGTTACTTAACCTTGCCTCTTAGCCTCAGTTTCTAAAGCTGTACAAGGCCTAATAGTTGCCTAAGAGGTGAGTCATGACTCCTAAACAAGGCAATGTGTGCAAGGTGCCAAATACTCTCCCTGCCATGTGGTACTCTCTCAACCAAAACATACAAATTATTATTTGTCTCTTAACAAAACACACAAAATTATAGATTTTTAAAATGAAAAGCAACTGTAGGTCACATGATCCTTGAATATTTTAGGTTGCATAATACTGGATCTGATAAAGTATTAGATTGGCCTTTCACAAAATGATAGCTTATCACTAAAATAATACTTCATCAACAGAGTTAAAATTAACAGAAAAAAAATATAGTGGAATTTTTAACCCTAAACTACGAAAAAGAAACAAACAAAAAAGATCATTAATGACGAAATACATGAAGCAAAGTAGAAATCATTCATTAAATCTTGACTGTCTCAGAAAATAATGTCAAATAATTTTAAATATGGAAATTGTATATAGTGTTGAGCATTATATTCCTTGGTAATCAAACATATTTGCAACCAGAAGATGCCCAAATAAAATCTGAGTCACTGTAACATAATCTGACATAAAAATTAATAATACTATATTATATTAGTATATTACATAGATGAAGAACTTTATTATTTGCAAAGCACGAATAGAACACAACATTTGACACTAAAACAACTTAGTGAGACAGATTACTAAGGTAGGTTCAGTCAGGAAATAAGCAAAGGGAAGGTCTGATCTTGAACCCAGACTTTCAAACCTGAAACCTGGAGTTTCAGTTATTTCAACTACTTTAAATTCCCACCGTAATCACCATATCATAATAAGCAGTTGTAAATAAAAGGAATAAAGGTGTTTGGTTTTTACATATGTAATATTTGAGTAGAAAAGTGAGACTTTATGGACAGCCTAAAAATACAGGAAGGGGGAAAGTGGGCAGCAGAGGTCTTAAATGTCAGTAAAATTCCTATTATAATGTCAAACAATAAAAGAACTCATTGGATTGCATCTTTAAAGATTCTATTCAAAATATGTTCACTCTTGTGCCTGCAAACAATCATAGCTAAATCACCTTGGCTGCCTATCCTTCACTTCTGCAATAATTGCATCCCAACGTTGGTTTAAACCTGCCAGTTTGTCTTTCAAGAAGCTTCCATCTGCCTGGGAGAGTTTCTGCACAATCCCATCCCCAGTTCTGTTTAGTGCTGCAAAACTGGGCCGGTGGCTGCTGATGCCTTCCTCAAGTTCCTGTAACAGAGCACAACTCAAGATTAATTTCACCAATAATTAAATGATTCTGATGCAAGGAGTCCACCCAAGTATTGTGGTATCAATTTAAGTGTGACAGAAACAAATTCCTGGGAAGATATTTTATGTTAAAAAAAAAAAAAGGCATTTTAAAACAATTTAATTACATTTCAATGAACATGCTAAATGAAATCTATTTTGAAATCTAACCCATCCTCATGAATGTCATCAGGCAAAATACAAGGAAATAGGACAGCTTAATAACTAAAATGAATAATAGCTGTTTACATTAAAGCATAAGAATCAATCATGTTTGATGAAAATGAGTTGCTCACCTTCTTCCAAACAAGTACTTGAAAGCACTGCTTTAAAAAAATTATATACCCCAATATATCCTTATATCCTTGTGTCCTACCATATACAAGTAAACCTAAATGTGCATTTTACTAAGATATTGCTTCACTGGTTGATATGGTTTGGTTGTGTCCCCACCTAAATCTCATCTTGAATTGTACCTCCCATAATCCCCACATGACATGGGAGGGACCCAGTAGGAGGTAACTGAGTCATGGGGGTGGTTACCCTCATGCTGTTCTAGTGGTAGTGATCTGATGGTTTTATAAGGGACTTTTCCCCCACTTTGCTCAGCACTTCTCTCTCCTGCCGCCATATGAAGAAGGACATGTTTCTTTCCCCTTCCACCATGATTGTACATTTCCTGTGGCCTCCCCAGCGATGCTGACCTATGAGTCAATTAAACCTCTTTCCTTTATAAATAACCCAGTCTCAGGTATGTCTTTATTAGCAGCATGAGAACAGACCAATACACTGGCCTACAAGTGTTTAAGTAACAGATTAAATGGATATTTTCAAGTCAAATTTAAACACTTATCTGTAACTCCAAAAATAAGAAAAATGCCTTAACACAATTATTTATTTATTTATTTATTTATTTTGAGACAGAATCTCGCTCTGTCACCCAGGCTGGAGTGCAGTGGCACAATCTTGGCTCACTGCAACCTCCACCTCCCAGGTTCAAGTGATTCTCCTGCCTCAGCCTCCCAAGTACCTGGAACTGCAGGTGCCCGCCACCACACCTGGCTAATTTTTTGTATTTTTAGTAGAGACAGGGTTTCACTGTGTTAGCCAGGATGGTCTTGATCTCCTGACTTCATAATCCACCTGCTTTGGCCTCCCAAAATGCTGGGATTACAAGAGTGAGGCACCGCGCCCGGCCACATTAACACATTTATAAGAAAAATAAATGAATTATCTTTAACTTGTCGTGTCCTTCTAAATAAAATACATTTTAAAAATTTAATAAAAGAGAAAATATTTTTATCAACGGTAGAATTAAAATTGTGTGTGCTTTCTATTGTTATTTTTAAAGAGCTGTTGTCATCAGCAGAACTAACTTTGTGTTATATTTTCCCAAGACTGAATTAGACTTACATGAGCAGCTGCCCTGCTGTCGCTCCAGGATAATTTACTTTATGATAATTATCAATGATACAAAGAAAAATGAGATGCCTAAGTGTTTTAAGTACAAAAAACACAGGTGAGGCATGCAAATATTTTTTCTGTTCTTAATATAGTCTTAGGCATAACATTTTACAAATCGTATTCTAAACATAAAATTGTTTAAATAAAATTGTATTTCACATTACCCACTAAAGAGTATTTTTATTTACATCTCTTTGAAATCTTGATTGAAAATTGTGATTGACCAATTTCTTAAACTTTTATAACTGGTAACAAGAACTGGAACAAAAATTACAAATTGTCCATTGGCTTCTGAAAAAATAATATATTTTGTCCCTACTTCTGAAATCTGTCTTAACAGGCATACACTAACCATATGTGTAATTCCCCTCCTCTAACAGAAAACACTCACCTGCTGATGTATCCTGGCTTTCTCTAAGTCCAGGCTGCCACCTGGAGCACAGGTATCAACCAGTAATTCTTCAGCCTCTGTTATCCACTGTGTGAGGTCATTAAGGTCACAATGGAACTGTCTCCATTCTTCCATAGCCCTATCAAAATAACTAGAGGAAAACAAACAAAATAAAATAGGTTTCTAAACTTTCCAGGACTGCCTAGGAGCAATTTTTCTAAAAAAGAAAATCAAATCTCATTTAAACAGAAAGACCTCAAAAAACTGAATTCACAGCCTATTGTTCCACAAAACCAATTTTCGTAGTGGGATACAGGTAATAATTCCTCTTAGAGATATAGGCATCACACCAAGGGCAAAGCAATCTGCTCACACCACCAGCTACCAAATCCTCTCTCTCATACATACACACATGCACACTCACATACACATACACACACACACACTCATGAACACACTCATGCACATTCGAGCAGCTTTTCAACTAAAAAGACGTAGCCTTTTCTGGCTTGAAAAATCAGGATCAATTAGTCCTAGGCATGTTAACCCATCCAACTTTATGCATTTAACATTTAAATACCATGAAATATAAAATATGATTCATTATTTTCTTGGGGAAAAATATGTCGTTTTAATACCAGAACACTTAATTCCTGGCAAGAATAAAGCACAAAAAGCCAAAACACTTCAAAATGCCCATATACTCCATTATCTATATGTTATATACAGAATTGTGTCCAATCAAAATTCTTATGTTAAAGCCCTAACCCCACAATGTGACTGTACTTAGAGATCGAGCTTTTCAGGACACAAATAAGGTTAAAAGAGGTCATAAGTGTGGGGCTCTAGTCTGAAAGGACTGGTGTCCTTATAGTAAGTGGAAGAGGCACCACAGAGCCCTCTCATATGAGGACACAGCAAGGTGGCCATCTGCAAGCCAGTAAGAGAGTCCTCACTAGACATCAACTCTACTGGCACCTTGATCTTGAACTTCCAGCCCTCCAGAACTGTAGGAAAGTAAATGTCTGTTGTTTAAGCCACCCAGTCTACGTTATTTTATTATGGCTGCCTGAGCAGATTAACGTACTTCGGGTAATCACTGGTCCTGAGGGTCCCATTTACCTAAATACAGCAAAGTATAAAACTGTATGCAGAGCCCAAGTTATGCAATGAGACAGAGGGCTATTGAGATTTCTGTTTAAACCAAATTCTTCTAAAGATGGCAAAGTAAAACCGAGTGCTTGTCATATTCAGAATACATGAAACAAGTATAAAAAGGAAAAGCTTTATTGGACTAGGATCCTAAATAATTTTTTCTCCTATCTTTTTGTTTAGAGTAATGGAGCTGAGTTTTAGAAATGATCGCTGAGATCTTAACAATGTTAATAAAATTTATATTTTATGTAATAAGATACATATTTTTTTAAATAAAATGGCTCCTAATATCAATAACTCCTAAATAATGTGTATATCATCTTTTTCCATGAAAATTACTTTTAAAATTTTGCTAACACTGCCCACAGTAAAGCAATTTTCTATTAAGCATGAAAAAAAAAAAAGCACTTTAAAAAAAGGGCACTATGAGATGATATTAAGACACTCATTGTCACTTGCAAAAATTCACAGTAACTACACAACAATCACAATTTCCAAATTCGGGATGCTATAAGACTGTTTCAAAGATCTAAAGACTTTGAAAATATAAACATTAAACTTAGAAAGTATCATCAGTGAAAGAGAGAAAAAAAGTGGTGGATAGAAGGAAGGACTAACTTGCAGCTCCCACTCAGACAAACAGCAGCATGTGCAGACACACAGTGGACTTTTGTCCCAAGAACTACTGCAGAAACATATCAGGAAAACTGAGAGAATCTACAGACCCTTTGAAGTAGGCGGAATGCTGCTGCATGCTGCATGGGAGAGCCGAGGAACTGGAGACCAGCTTGTGCTCTCAGCTGGGAGACTTGTCACCTGGGGCAAGTTCTGAACCCTGCTCACCAGCTGCCTGGAAATAAACCCAGTGCTGTTGGGTGGGCTGGGGGGTGGCAGCAGAAGGAGGTCCTGATAGGAGTGAGACTGGCCTTTTGGGCCGTGGGCTGCGTGGAAGCTGAGTGAGGCCTGCCGCTGCAGGCTTTCCCCCACTTCCCTGGTGACCTGTGTGATGCAGCAAAGACAGCCATAATGCCCCTGGGAACATAACTCCACTGGCCTGGGAACCACACCCCTATCCCCTACAGCAACCACAACAAGCCATGCACAAGGAGAGTCTGACTCAGATACACCTAACCCTGCCCCAACCTGATGGTCATTCTCAACTCGCCCCAGTAGCCAAAGAGAAAGAACATAATCTCTTAGGAACTCTATGGCCCTGCCGATCACCTAATCCTGTCTATACTACTGCAGCTGATGCTCTCTTGTAAGCACCATCTCCTGGCTGGGGGCCAACGAATAGAAAACCAGCGAACTTAACCAAAATACAACCAAGGACTCTCACAGAGTCCACTTCACTCCCCTGTTACTTTCACCCGACCAAGTGCTGGTATCCACAGCTGAGACACCTGAAGACAGATCACATCACATCATGGGACTCTCTGCAGACACTCCCCAGTACCAGCTCGGTGCCCAGTAGCTCTGCTGGACAGCTAGCTTCAGAAGAGAAATAACAATAACTGCAGTTCAGCTCTCAGGAAGCCCCATCCCTAGGGGAAGGAGGAGAGCACCAAATCAAGGGAGTTCTTTGTGGGACAAAAGAATCAGAAGAGCAGCCATTGAGTCCCAGACCTTCCCTCTGACATGTTCCACCCAAATGAGAAGAAACCCGAAAACCAGTTATGGTAATATGACAAAATAAGGTTCTTTAAAACACCTAAAAAGATCATACTAGGCTGGGCACAGTGGCTTATGCCTATAATCCCAGCACTTTGGGATGCCGAGGCAGGCAGATAACCTGAGGTCAGCAGTTCAAGACCAGCCTGGCCAACATGGGGAAACCCCGTCTCTACCAAAAATACAAAAATAAGCTGGGCATGGTGATGCATGCCTGTAATCCCAGCTACTCAGGAGGCTGAGGCAGGAGAATCACTCAAACCTGGGAGGCGGAGGTTGCAGTGGGGAGATCATGCCATTGCACTCCAGCCTGGGCAACAGAGTGAGACTCCATCTCAAGAAGAAAAAAAAAAAAAAAAAGATCACACTAGCTCACCAGCAATGGATCCAAACCAGGATAAAATCTCTGAATTGCCAGAAAAAGAATTCAGAAGGTCAATTATTAAACCAATCAAGGAGGCACCAGTGAAAGGTGAAGTCCAACTTAAAGAAATCAAAACAATGACACAGTATATGAATGAAAAAATCTCCAGTGAAATAAATAGCAAAATAAAAAACAATCACAGCTTCTGGAAATCAAGGACACACTTCGAGAAATGCAAAATGCACTGGAAAGTCTCAGCAAGAGAATCAAACAAGTAGAAGAAAGAACTTCAGAGCTCAAAGACAAGGTTTTTGAATTAACACAATCTGATAAAGAAAAAGAAAAAAGAATTTTTAAAAATGAACAAAGCCTCCGTGAAGTTTGGGATTATGTTAAAAGAACAAAGAATAATTTGTGTTCCCAAGGAAAAAGAGAAATCTAAAAGTATGGAAAACATATTTTAGGGAATTATTGAGGAAAACCTCCTGGCTTTGCTAGAGATCTAGATATCCAAATACGAAAAGCTCAAAAAGATCATTGCCTAGGCACATGGTCATCAGGTTACCTAAAGTCAATAAGAAGGAAAGAATATTAACAGTTGTGAGGTAAAAGCATCAGGTAACCTATAAAGAAGAACCTGTCAGATTAACAGCAGATTTCTCAGCAGAAACCTTACAAGCTAGAAGAGATTGGGGTCCTATCTTCAGCCTCCTTAAACAAAAAAATTATCAGCCAGGAATTTTGTATCCAGTGAAACTAAGCTTCATCAATGAAGGAAAAATAGTCTTTTTCAGACAAATACTGAGAGAATTTGCTGCTACCAAGCCAGCAAGACAGAAGCAGCTCTAAGTTGTGAAACAAATCCTAGAAATAGAACAAAATAGAATCTCCTTGAAGCATAAATCTCAGCCAGGTGTGGTGGCTCACATCTGTAATCCCAGCACTTTGGGAGGCCAAGGCAGGCAGATTACCTGACGTCAGGAGTTTGAGACTAGCCTGGCCAACATGGTGAAACCCCATCTCTACTAAAAAGTACAAAAAAAATTAGCCAGGCATGGTGGTAGGCACCTGTAGCCCCAGCTACTCAGGAGGCTGAGACAGAGAGTTGCTTGAACCTGAGTGGCAGAGGTTGCAGTGAGCCGAGATCATGCCACAGCACTCCAGCCTGGGTGACAGAGCAAGACTGTCTCAAAAAATAATAAAAGCATAAAAGAACCTGTTAACTATAACAAAAAAAAAAAAACAAGGTATTGAGGCAAAAATATCATGATAAATAGAATAGTACCTCACATCTCAATACTAACATTGAATGTAAATGGCCTAAATGCTCCATTTAAAAGATACAGAATAGAAGAATGGATAAAAATTCACCAACCAAGTATCTGCTGTCTTCAAGAGACTCACCTGACACATAAAAACTCACATAAACTTAAGGTAAAGGGGTGGAAAAAGATAGTCCATCCAAATGGACACCACAAGCAAGCAGGAGTAGCTATTCTTGTATCAGACAAAATAAATGTTAAAGCAACAGCAGTTAAAAAAGACAAAAAGGGACATTGTATAATGATAAAAGGACTAGTTCAACAGGAAATTATCACAATCCTAAATATATATGCACCTAACATGAGAGCTCCCAAATTTGTAAAACAATTACTACTAGACCTAAAAAATGAAATAAACAGCAACACATTAATAGTGGTAGACTTCTACACTCCACTGATAGCACTACACAAGTCATCAAGACAGAAAGTCAACAAAGAAACAATGGAATTAAACTATACCCTAGAACAAATGGACTTAACAGATATTTATGGAACATTCTAACCAACAACTGCAGAATATATTTTCTATTCATGAGCACACAGAACATTCTCCAAGATAAACCATGTGATAAGCCACAAAACAAATCTCAACAAATTTAAGAAAACTAAAATTACATCAAGTACTCTCTCAGACCACAGTGGAATAAAATTGGAAATCAACCCTGAAAGGAACCCTCAAAACCATACAAATATATGGAAATGAAATAACCTGCTCATGAATGATTATTGGGTCAACAATGAAATCAAGATGGAAATTTAAAAATGTTTTGAACTGAATGATAATAGCGACAGAACCTATCAAAACTTTTAGGATATGGCAAAAGCAATGCTAAGAGGAAAGTTCATAGCATTAAATACCTACATCAAAGAGTCTAAAAGAGCACAAATAGACAATCCAAAGTCACACCTTAAGAAACTAGAGAAACAAGAACAAACCACACCGAAATCCAGCAGAAGGAAAAAAAATAACCAAGATCAGAGCAAAACTAAATGAAAGTGAAACAAACAAAAAAAAATACAAAAAAAAATAAATGAAACAAAAAGCTGGTTCTCCAAAGAGATAAATAAAATTGATAGACTATTGGTGAGATTAACTAACAAAAGAGAAAGGATCCAAATTAGTTCAATTAGCAACAAAATGGGTGATCTTACAACTGATGCCACACAAATACAAAAGATCAAGGCCATTATGAACACTTTTACATGCATAAACTAGAAAACCTAGAGGAGATGGATAAATTCCTGGAAATATACATCCCTTCTAAATTAAACCAGGAAGAAACGGAAACTCTAAACAGACCAATGACAAGCAGCAAGATTAAAATCATGATTAAAAAATTACCAGCAAAAAATAGTCCAGGACCTGATGGATTCAGAGCTGAATTCTATCAGACATTCAAAGAAGAATTGGTACCAATCCAACTGACACTATTCCCAAAGATAGAGAGGAAATCCTCCCTAAATTATTCCATGAAGCCAGTACTACCGTAATACCAAACCCAGTAAAGGACATAACAGAAAAGAAAACTACAGACTAAATCCCTGATGAAGATAGATGCAAAAATCCTCAACAAAATACTAGCTAACTGAATCCAACAGAATATGAAAAAGAGAATAAACTATGTTCAAGTGGGTTTCATACTGGTGATGCAGGGATGGTTTAAAATACACAAGTCAATAAATGTGATACACCACATAAAGAGACTTAAAACAAAAATCACACAATCATCTCAATAGACTGAGACAAGGCATTTGACAAAATCTAGCATCACTTTATGATTAAAATCCTCAGCAAAACTGGCATAGAGGGAACATACCTTCAGGTAATAAAAGTCATCTATGACTTTTAGCCCATAGCCAACATTATACTGAAGGAGGAAAAGTTGAAAGCATTCCCCCTGAGAACTGGAACAAGAAAAAGATGCCCACTTTCACTACTTCTATTCAACATAGTACCGGAAGTCCTAGACAGAGCAATCAGACAAGAGAAAGAAAGAAAGGGCATCTGAATCGGTTAAAAGGAAGTCAAACTGTTACTGTTTGCTGATAAGATGATCATATACCTAGAAAACCCTAAAGACTCATCCAAAAAAGCTCCTAGAACTGGTAAATAAATTCAGCAAAGTTTCAGGATACAAAATTAATGTACACAAATTAGTAGCACTAAAAATTAAAAAATAAAAATAAAATTGAGGTGTAATCTATCACTATTACATTGGCAAAGATTTTTTTAAACAATTAAAAAAACTGTTAATGTTAGTAAGGGCTCAAAATGAAGGGCATTTTTACAAATACTGTTGGCAGGGGTAAAGTAACCAATTTCAGGATATAACACAGAGGTTTAAAATGTCATTATTTTTAAAGAAATTTGTCTGTATCTAATGATCAAACCTAAAGAAATTTAAGTACGGATAAAGATGTACATAAAAGAATGTTCTCCAAACGTACAAAGGGGAAATTTGTAAAATCCAACCAATGAATATACCAAAGGCCACTAAAAGCTATCTTTTCAAGGATTAGTCACATTGAAATATGTGGGCTAAAATAAAAAAAGACAAGGAACATGATGCCTAGTTTTGTGCGTATGTCTCTCATTACCCAAAGTATTATTCTGTGCTCCCTTTCCTCTTATACAGCACTTTCCATTGGGTTATTTCATAATTTATTTGTCTTTCCATCACATCCACAGCTACTGGCAAAAATCTCAACTGTTTTCATTTCTACCTATTAACAGGCCTGGTCAAAATCTAGTAAGAAGAAGGCTCAAAAGCATTCATTTAAACAGAAGATTATTAAAAAGAGTTTGGTATTATATATGGATTCTAATTATCTGTAGCTGCCTCTGTTCTTCACTCATATTAATTATCAAGCGTGCTGAGAAAGTGAACATTAATGAAAAATTTATTTAATTTTTTTAAAGAGAATGGACACTATTTAGACACTAAAAATTTGAAGTGCTTCCATATTATTAAGATATTGTGTTATAAATGGTCATCTATATATGATCACATTTCTCCTTTAAGGACCTATACTTATCATAATTTATTAAACAGGGCATACAGCCGGGTACAGTGGCTCACACCTGTAATCCCAGCACTTTGGGAGGCCGAGGCAGGCCGACTGCCTGAAGTCAGGAGTTCGATACCAGCCAGGCCAACATGGTGAAACCCCATCGCTACTAAAAATACAAAAATTAGCCAGGCGTGGTGGTGTGCGCCTATAATCCCAGCTACTTGGGAGGCTGAGGCAGGAGAATCTCTTGAACCTGGGAGGCAGAAGTTGCAGTGAGCCGAGATCGCTCCATTGCACACCAGCCTGGTGACAGAGCAAGACTCCTTCTCAAAAGAAAAAAAAAAAAAAACAGGGCATCCTACAAGGATATGAAACATGTTCTCATTAATCTCAATGTCCACACGACTCATTTCATGGCCCATGAACTTGCAGGCATTTTTTTAACTTAAACATTAATTTCATTTACACCTACCCTTTCCGATCACTGTACATTCTATTAATTCTGTCCCATTTTGCATTCAGCTGAGTAAGCGTATCTCTGATCTGAATGGCTTCAGGTCCAGAGGCTTCAAGGATGACATCTGGCTGTTTTTCATGAATGACTGCAATCTGCTCTCCAAGTTTGTCCAGTTGGTCTTTGATATTCTAAAAATATATTGTCATAGATTAACAAAATCCAGCAAAGTAACAAAAAAAAGGAATCACAGATGACCAGAAATTTATATTGTAGAACACTCATTTGAAATAATAATGAGACATAATCATTGTTAATCACACAACTGGAAACTTTTTTAAAAAATAATACCCTGTTTTGGCCAAAGTGTGTGGAATATGCTACATAATATACTCATGGCAGGAAAAGAAATCCTCACAATAGTAGCATTTGTACATGACACATGAAAAGCTTCAGTAACATTCTCTATAGGTAATGAGGTATTTGAAGCTGGAAATACTGATATTTTCAAATATCTAATAATGCTAGTTTAAATGAGAGGAATGCACTATCAAATCCATATTATCAGTGAGTTTATTGTGACTTTAAATATAAATGCAATCAAGTTACATGAAAATGCCTTGCTAGAATTTAAAAGTTTAATTAACTTACAATCAAGATGCCATTCCACACCTCAACAACTGGCCAATTTTAAACCATTATAGATTGCCTGATAAATGCCGACAATTAATATCAACTGACAATCTAGTTTACAAGACAGGAAGGTGGTCTGTGTCTCTGTTTAATTTTAAACGAAGGCTCTGATGTTGCAAATAATTTATAGCTGTGCAAACTTAACAATCCATACCCACTTTTTAAAAATTCAAAATGTTTTATGTTTTCTTGGACAATATAGGAAAGCTTTACTAGTCATACATATTATTAATCCCCTGGCAAAAACTGTAAAAGATATAGACCATCTAAGTAGGCATGAGAACAAATTTCTTCCTCTACTTCTGCATTAACTGTGGCCATTCAAACACAATGCCCGGAGGTCTACCTTCAGAGAGTCTTCCTGAAAAGAGAAATCTTCGTAGATAGCAGTGTTGAGCTCTGGAATATTAAGCGATAATTCAACATCATCCATGCAAAGTAAAATTTTGTTAATTTCAACCAGATAATCTGTAGGAAGAAGTGATGATCTAATTCCAGAAGCAAGTTGACCCATTTTCCTCTGTTGAATAGGGAATGCCTACAAAAACAGCAAAAAAAAAAAAAAAAAAAAGGATTAAAATACCCCCACAATGAATAATAACAAATTAAGAAAATATACGACTATTGTGTGAAGGAATGAAATATCATGAACCAAATTTTTAAAACTTAGTTTTAATGTTTTATATTATAAACCTACCTTGCAACAGAAACCCTTAACAATCTATATTCTAATTTTCATCTGCAGCATGCTATTAAACAGTATAAGTATGTTAATAATTTGACAGGCTTTAAGGTCTATGTCATCTAAACTCAGCAAACAAAAAACATAACAATTCCTTTCTTGAGTTGTTGAAAGAATGAGAATATGCTGCCAATCATAAAGTTTCGTATGAAATAAAACATGTTGATACCATTATTATTTCACTCTTTTAGAAATATCACAATTTTAAAATTGCACCTCACTGCTAAAAATATAAGCAAGTTAAACATGTTTCCATAACACAACATGGAATGCACAAAGGGTTTTGATTAAAATAATATCCAGGTAATTCAGTATGTAATCTTAACCTCTGAGAATAATATTACAGAGCAGGAATATCCTACATGAGAAACTAGATCACGAAGTGCCATATTTAGACAGACTTGAGGCTCTATGGACTACTCATCTGCCCTAATATAGATTTTCTAGATCCTCTTCTCAGATCTTTCTTTTTCATTTTTATTTTTTTGGTGGGGTGGGAACAGAGTGTTGCTCTGCCTCCCAGGCTGGAGTGCAGTGGTGTGATCTGGGCTCACTGCAACCTCTACCTCCAAGTTCAAGTGATTATCCTGCCTCAGCCTCCTGAGTAGCTGGGATTACAGGCATGCACCACCACACCCAGCTAACTTTTATATTTTTAGTAGAGATGGGGTTTAACCATGTTGGCCAGGCTGGTCTCAAACTCTTAACCTCAAGTGATCAGCTGACCTTAGCCTCCCAAAGTGCTGGAATTACAGGCATGAGTCACCGCACCCAGCCCTCTTCTCAGAGCTTTCTAAACAATAAAGTGCTCTCTGGGATGGACCATCAGTCCTTCAGGAGTTCAAATCCTCTACTCCTAGATGGCCACAATTTAATAAATGCTGTCTATTACCACTTCCAAAGGGCCAAAGTGCAGCTGCTCATGAATTAAGGTACCTTCCTTGACACTTTCACTTCTCCTATGTTGAACTTCTAAAAAAAATATAATCATCTGTAAATTTGAGATGATAGTTAAAATGATCACAAATGCATGTTAATTTAGTTAGTGATCTTGAAAATGGTTACAAGGCAATCTCTAAATGAATCCAAGACTCATGACTAAAATCATTGAGTGGATAACATGGTGTTGAACCTAGAGGACTGCATTATTGCCTCCTAGAATTTGTAAACTGTTTTCATCAATTGATGGGCAGTTCTGGATAGCCAAGTTACAAGCAGGTCTATAGATTTTTTGACTTTAACAACAGAACTAATTATACTTGTCACCAAGATTAATTTTATCCTAATGCCACATTTTTACAATTTAGTCAGAAAGCATTTCTAGATGTTTACCCATATGTCTAAGGAAGCAAATTCTGTGTTTTAAGCAAATATAAAAGAATGCTGAAATAAATAACATATCTACCCAGAAACCAGCTACGAATAAAAAGATGCTAGTATTTTTTAAGAAAAGAAAAAATCAAAAATAATTCTTTCAGATTTTCATTTCAAATAAGCCAATGTTTTTATTTTGGAAGATCAGAAAACTAGGTTCAATTGTTCTCCCTCTTAACTTTAAGGAAAAGAAAATAGCTCAGTGAAAGTGTTTCTAGGTTGAGTAATCATGTCAAAAAAGTAAAAGAGAAAACTGGGACCCATTTTCCTTCTTGGCTTCCCATCTATTAACCAAAATTTTGCTGGAAGGTCATCTGTTTTCCAAAAGACCAAAAAACTCCAGACATCCAACTACTTTATTATACTTGTAGGACATTTACCTTTGTAGTACTTTCCTCATTTAGCACCACTATATAATACATGTCACATAGGTAAATGTTGAGAGCCACTTTTATACCTCAGCTACTACTACAAGACTGGAAGTCCTGTGCTGCTTCTTCAGTTACATAATGGATCATCATTCTGCAAGACCACATGTACCTGAAGCTTTAGAATAAACTAGGGAGGTCAGTAGGTATCATAGAGCTCCAAGTTTAAAAAATTCACATTCATTAAGACAGTCTCTTTTTCTTTTCAGACTATAAGACAATCCAAGATTTTTCTGAGTCTTCACACTCTTACAGAAGCAGCAAGGCAGTTCAAGATTTAAACATGTGCTTTCTGTATTCCTGAAATTGATTTTTTTTTCCCCCAACAGAGTGATCAATCAAAATGCCCTAGGACTAAAAAAATGTCCTCAAGATCTGACCGAGACGTTACTTCTGGACAATTTTATTTTTAAAGAATTCTCCTAGGACACGGAAACACAAATATACTAGAGGTCAGTACTGACATGAGACAGTGTTACATGATGTAGCTCACATCATATAGCAAAGTCCAGATTAAAGAGATTTTTAAGTGACTGTTTTATTAAATTTCTAAGTTTTGTTTTTACCAAACCATAGGAAAAACCTGGAACTAAACAGAATTGAATATTCATCAACTTTCTGGAGGACAAAAACTTTTTAGATCCCAAAACAGGAACCCCCAAAAAATCACTAAAGAAAAACATTGTCACCTGTGGCTAAACAAAAATTTTAAATGGTTGCATCTTAAAGGTAAAATAGTTAGAAGATAAATATCAATAAGTAATATGTTATAGCAACTATGGCAAGTGGTTAATATCTTTAAAAAGTGCTCATACATAATTTAAAAACAGTAATACTCTAGTAAACAAATTGGAAAAGGTCACTTAACATATTTCAAATAAGACAATGAGTCCTGTAAACTAGTGCTTCTCAATCCGAATTGTATATAATAATCTACAAATGTTTTGTGTTTTGCTTTTGTAAATGCCCACACCTAGGTCCAACCTGAGAGATTCTGATTTAACCGGTTCAGGAATTAGATTTTGGCACCGTAGTTTTTTTAAAGCTCCCCAAAGTAATTCTAATGTTCACAGTTAAGAATCATATCAGTTTGAAAACTATAGATTTGAAGTATGTATCATAGTTGGCCTACCAATGTTAGTAAAGCCAGAATGAAATTAGCTTGTATAATATACATTAGTACTTTTAACAAATTTATTTATGTATTAAAAGCTTAAAACTTATTTCTATTTTGTGCCAGTAATAATTTCTGATTTCAGACCCAAAGATGAAAAAGATATGGCCTGAACTTGGAGAAGCATTAGGGAAGAAAGATACTTTAAAAAGTCACAATAAAGCAGAAAACTATAATATAATCTGACAGAAGTTAGAAATAAAAATGGAGCTGAGTCTTAAAAGATAATGCATTTTTCAGCTAACCTAAAAAGACAAAACTCACTCTAGGGAATGGGAATAAAATTAGTAAGTTCCCAGATGTGCATACGATGTGTTTAGGAAAATGTAAAGAAAACCAGCGTAGCTGTCCTACATGGCAAGTGACAGGAAATCAAAGACATAAGGAGCCAGGGGTTAGACTGAAGACTTTGTATGTTGTTATATTGACGAATCTTGCATTTAAAGCTTTTTCTGTATTTTGCAATATTTTCCTAAACAGTTTCTTAGATGAAGGAATGACATGATCAGCCATGACTTGGGGGAGAATAACTCTGAGGAAGATACAAAGGACGTGCTAGAGTGAGAAAAAAAACAGACATAAGAATATGTCCATGGGATATAATATCATGGGAGAAAATCATAAGTCTAAATTATGGAAAGGATAGTGAAGTAAAATAAGCTAAGTCACTTTCTCATGATCATAAAACAAGCAGCTGGTAGAGTAATATCTAACTTGAGGTTCAAACCTGTATGTTGCTTCAAGCAGACCCAACGGTTTTAATGCCTACTCAGTGTGATGTGAGAAAGTATGTGAGGAACAAGAAACAGTTAACAAGGATGTTGAGGCTTCAGCCTTGAGAGAATGGCTAGTTTTTAAAGTATAGTCATGCATTGCTTAGTAACAGCAAGGACATGTTCTGAGAAATGTATCTTTAGGTCATTTCATTTTCATGCAAACATCATAGAGTGCGCTTACACAAACCTAGATGGTGCAGCCTCCTGCACACTTATGCTATGTGGTATAGTCAATTGTTCCTAGTCTAAAACTTTACAGCACGTTATTGTACTGAATACTAGAGTCAATTTTTGAAACACAATTGGAAGTATTTATGTATCTAAACATATCTAAACATAGAAAAGGTACAGTAAAATTACAGTACCATCATTGATCTACTTAATTTCCAAAGTCATCAAACAAAAATCATTCAAGAAGGAACTACCAAAGAACAGACCCCAGGGAACAAGAGCACACTTTAAATGCAGATAGAAAGATTGCCATTTTAAAAAGAGCTGGAGCTGGGTATGGTGGCCCACACCTGTAGTCCCAGCAACTGGGGAGGCTGACACAGGAAGATCACTTGAGCCTAGGAGTTCAAGATCAGTCCGGGCAACATAGTGAGACCCCATCTTTTAAAAAAAGAAAATATAAAGAAATAAAAATGGAGCTGGTAGTGAATCTTTACTAGAATATAAATCAGATTACATCAGTTTCACAAATTTAGTTATTTTTAAACTAGAAACTTTTTTTTGCCATAGCCAAGACCTTCACAAATAAAAGAAGGAACTGGAGGAAGCCACTTCTGAAATAGATAGATCTCTTTTAGGTTTGATACACAATCAGAAATTCAAAAGAGATGGCCAATAATAACGTTTTACATTTCTATTTTGAGTTCTGCACCATCCAAAAATATGAACACGTCTAGTAACACACACTAGAGGAGGAGATGATATTCCAGCTGGTGTGTTTTAAAGCATCTGTGATGCAGCATCACACATCTGAATGGCAAGAGTTAAGTAAGGTATTTAAATGCAACAGAGACTCTCCAGTCATAATACCTTAATTTTGTTGTATCTTGTATGCAAAAGTAATAACTGCAAACGGATCTTTTCTTTTTTATTATCTTCCATAGGTTGATGTAACATTTCTTCTCCTCTTTGTAGAACTTCCTCAATCTGGGCTCTCTCCTCATCCATCTAAATGTTTAAAAGGAAAAAAAAAAAAATGACTCAAAAGAAAAGTGCTTAAGGTCACTTCCTAGCAGCTCCTAAGGAGGAAAACCAACCTACTTCATATAGTGTAAGTCAAGATTGTTAACCTGAACGATCAAAAAATTTATATTGTTTAAAGATATTTTATATTTGAAGATAAAATATCTCAAAGAGAGTTTAGCAAACATTAGATAATACTAAGAATTATGTTTAGTTCAGAAAGTGTGTCTATTTTCTTTTTAAGTACATGAATCATGTGACTCTTACATCAACACACATCAAAAAATCACATTTGAATCTGTTTCATCATGTTTGACAGATTATATGGGTAAACATCATTGATGTAAAAATAAAATTAATAGAGAAGAAAAATGAGAACACCATGGTTTTGAAATCTCCTTGAACCAACCTTTTCATCTTCATCACTGGATTCCAAGTGTTTTTCCACAACTTTTAACATATTTTCTATGTCATTTTCTAATTTTTCCAAGTCAGAGAAAGGCACACCAGTTTCAAATGTTTCAGTGGTGACCAAACATCGGTATGATAATGGTTCCTGAGCAATTAGCAACTGTAGAAGGAAAAGAATTCTCTGAAAATAGATTTTTAATTTGACTTTCCATCACTAATCAGAGAGATGGTGTGTCAAGAGAGAAACTAGCATTTTTTTTAATTGACTTTCCTATTCAACTCAGATAACATTAGTTTCATTCATTTATATGGCAACGATTTTACCAGTTTAGACTTTTCTGAATTACCCGTTTTCTTCAAACTCTCGCCAGGGATGTGATGTAGTGTTGCAATTCATTGTGGCTGCCCAGAGTGTTGTGGCGTGGATCTGGAGACCACATGCGAGCATAGTAGGAAACTATGGCCATGATCCAGAAACCATCTTTACCATGGCTTCAGAAAGGAAGAACAGCCACCCAGCCCCCTAGGGCAGGGTCACCTCACAGAATGTCTCCCAGTTAAGTTTCCTCAGTAGAATTCCCCTTGAATTTTCATACACAAACGTCAAAGAAGTGCATATTTCTCAATGTCATCTTTTCAGATAACATCTACATAGAAAAATTTTATATTTAACTAAAACTCAATAAAACATTTTTAATAAAAGTAAATGCAGATAAATACCTTCTGAGGTTGGCTAAGTGTGGGAAAACTAGCACTCTCTCATAAAGCTCCTATTTATTACCCTCTTAATTAAATGTATAAAGCTCTTTTTTAAATTTATAAAATCAGGTAGTACTTTCCTACCTTAGGTTTAAATTGTGAAATTATCCAACTTTTAGATTTGTCATCATGTAAAACACAAAAAAATAAGTTCTGTGCTGTGTGCAGTGTGAACATATATATAGAGTATGACCATAAAATAAAGGGTTTAAATATTTATCCCTAGCTTGGGAATTAGTTTAATCATTTCTTAACCAATTCAAACCTTTGATTGTGTCTTTGAAACCTTTTCTCAAATAGGTTATTTTCTTCAATACTAATTGCTTGTTTCCTCTCCTTCATACGCACAATCACAAAAAAAATAAGGACAAATTCCATTCAAAGAAAAAGTGATCGAAAATATTTTAATTTAAAAATCGTTGGCCGGGTGCAGTGACTCACGCCTGTAATCCCAGCATTTTGGGAGGCCAAGGCAGCTAGATCACTTGAGGTCAGCAGCTCGAGACCAGCCTGGCCAAGTTGGTGAAACCCCATCTCTCCTAAAAAAAAAATACAAAAATTAGCTGGGCTTGGTGGCAGTCGCCTGTAATCCCAGCTACGTGGGAGGCTGAGGCAGGAGAATAGCTTGTGCCTAGAAGGCGGGGGTTACAGTGAGATCATGCCACTGCACCCCAGCCTGGGTGACAGAGCGAGAAAACAATAAAATTAAAATAATAAAATAAAAATTGTTTATGTATATACTGTATGACTATCATTTAGATACATACCCATAGGAAAAATGGTTTACCCTAAAAACATAATTACTCACTTTGGCACTTTTGATATGTTGGGACACCTTTTCAAAGTTCCTATTCAGCTCAGCTAACTTTGGTTCTACAAGCTCCCTGCTTGAGCTTCCACGGGCATTCATCAAAATAAGGGCTTGATCGCGGACATTTTCAACCTGGAGGTTAGCATCATCCAGCTCAGATACTAAACGCTAATTATAAGAAAACACAAAATTATCTCATGGGAAAAATCAAACCCAAACATGAGTGTGATGCTTTTACAGAATGAAAGGTAGTTTAAATAAATATCTGGGATCCCCAGTAAGAGATTTCAGCATAATCAACCAGGCAAGAGCTGTTCACATAGGGCTCATTGGAGAACACAGAGGTAAGCAACTCTCATTGGAGAATACAGAGGTAAGACTCGCTGGAGAATATAGAAGTATGTAAGACATATTGGAGAGTACAGAAGTAAGACAGACTCATTGGAGAATACAAAAGTAAGTAAGGGTCACTGGAGAATGCAGAAGTAAGCAGCACTCAGTGGAGAATGCAGAAGTAAGCAAGACTCATTGGCATCTTATGTGCATAGCTTTTACTCTTGTTGATTGTGCTGAAGTCTCTTACTAGTCTTTCGATTTCAATTCAAGTTTGTCTCTTATTGAGTTTGTCTCTTATTGTCTCAGTTTCTCCCATCAAAATAAATGTTAATGAATCTAACGCTTGGGAGGAATAAGAGCATAAGTAACTTAGAGCATTCCACAAGAGAAAACATGACAACAAAACATTCCACCCCAAAAGTGTTACTGATGTCTCTATGTTTGCCACCTTCACAATTTCTTCCCGTTTACTTGCTGGTTTCTTTTCAATTTCATCCAATAGAGCTTCAGCTTGATACAGCCAGGTACTTATGTGGGCCACATTTCCATCAAATATTTCCAGCTGGTTCTGATGGTTCTACAAAGGAATTAATAAAATGCTTACATAACCACATGAAATATTTAAGATGATAATCTTAAAAGAGATTTAAAAGACCTTCAAAGAGCAAACTTTATCATGAATTTAAAGAAAAGCTTTCACCTTCCTGCAGAGCTCTTCTTCAGTGAATAAATCTCATTCCTAAAAATGCACATCTATGCTGCTTAACACTTCTTAAATTTATCTGATTTAGACCTCAGCACAATAAAAAGTTGAAGTAGAATAAAAGTTGAAAGTTTTTTTTTCAATTTCAATGCAAGTTCATCTCTTATTCCTCATTCTTATATTACAACTGATCTGATTTGCCCTCCTCAATCTTTTTTTTTTTTTTTTTTTTTTTAAGATGGAATCTTGCTCTGTTGCCAGGCTGCAGTACAGTGGTGCAATCTGTGCAATCTCGACTCATTGCAATCTCCGCCTCCCGGGTTCAAGCGATTCTCCTGCCTCTGCCTCCTGAGTAGCTGGGACTGCA
Organism: Macaca mulatta; assembly: GCF_049350105.2. Classification (NCBI taxonomy): domain Eukaryota; kingdom Metazoa; phylum Chordata; class Mammalia; order Primates; family Cercopithecidae; genus Macaca; species Macaca mulatta. The sequence continues at coordinate 49,769,230 of NC_133409.1, read as the reverse complement.
GGTGTGCACCACCACCCCCTGCTAATTTTTGTATTTTTAGTAGAGACAGAGTTTCACTATGTTGGCCAAGATAGTCTTGATCTCTTGACCTCGTGATCCACCCACCTCAGCCTCCCAAAGTGCTGGGATGACAGGTGTGCACCCGCACCTGGCCCATATTTTTTAAACACTCACTTACTGAATAATTTTTTTAAATGATGAAAATATGAATTGAAAAAAAGATGCTGTATGCTCTGCTTAAAGGACAGTGCCTTTGTCTCCTTACCTCTATATCACCAGCCCTTAATATTACATCTGGCATAGACCACAGCAAGATGTCCTGAAGCAGGACATGAAACGTGCTTGACAGAACAGATTTGAAAACAGAAGCAACAGTTAAGCAGATTATGACTGGGAAAAGCAGTTAATCTAAGGCAAGAAGTTAGAGTGTGACCGAAAAGGGTAAGGAGGCTTATGATAAAATTAACATTTAGCAATTATATGTTGTGGGATAAAAGAAACTGGAAAATGCTTAGACAGTAAAAGTTTTTACAAAGAAAGAAATTATTAATCTATAATATGAAAAATAGTTGAAAAAAGAAAATGTAGGCTGGGTATGGTGGCTCACGCCTGTAATCCAGTACTTTGGGAGGGCCCGATGGGAGGATCACTTGACCTCAGGAATTGAAGACCAGCCTGGACAACACGGTGAAACCCCATCTCTAAAAACAAATAAAAAAATTAGCCAGGTGTGGTGGCGCATGCCTGTAGTCCCACCTACTCGCAAGGCTGAGGTGGAAGGATCACCTGAGCCTGGGGAGGTCGAGGTTGCAGTGACCTGTGATCATACCACTGCACTCCAGCATGGGTGACAGAGTGACAGCCAGCCTCAAAAAAAAAAAAAAAAAAAAAGTGAACAAATAAGAGACATAAAAATAAAAGAAAACAAACGTGCACTTGTGCCCCTGTATTTAAAATAAACATTAAAAAAAAGAAAATGTGAACTAATAAATGATATGAGAAAATATCAACAGTGATCTGGATCCTAAGTAGGAAGAACTGATGAGCACCAGACTTGTTTACCCCTTTCAAGCAGGTAAATCAAATGTTCTAACAGCGTTAGAAAGATACTGCTTGAATGGAGAGTTTGAAAGGTATAGACAGAAGAATACAGAAATCAGGGCCATGAGAATGTGAAATAAAGCTAGTAATTAAAAATTAATATATAAAATATTTAATGAGCATATTCTATGAGCCAAGAATCTCATGTTCACTATTTTATTCTCTGTTAGGTATATACTTTTGTTCTCATTCTCTATATATGGAAATTTCAGCTTAGTAACATTAAGTAACTTAGCTAAGGTTAAACAGCTAATAAGTCATGGACTGTGGATATAAATCTGTTAGAGATCAAGAGCAAAGTCCATGCTCTTCACTGCCCTACACATCCTGATGAATTTAAATAAATATTCAAACACACAATAATGTATGCTTGTTGTCTCTATCCATTACCTAGTAATTCTATAAATTTGATAAAAGTCCTATCTCAGGTATTTCAGAATTAAAAAAATATATATTTTTAATTATATATATTTTATTAGAATTTCAGAATTAAAAAATTTATATATAAATGACAATGCCTTCCTCAGCAGGGGAGGGTAGGGTGGCCATATATTCACAGTTAGTATCATAGGAACATAAAACCACTATAAAAATTAAATGATAACTATTTCCATGAGATAATTTACAGAGTAGTGGCATAACCAAAGACTAACACATATACAATATTTAATAATTATAAATATAGCAAAATCTAAAATTGGTTGTTTTGGTTATTTAATTGGTTATTTAAGAGCACTACATGTTTAAGGCTCATAATTAATCATTGCAAAACTGTCTGAGACAGACATAATAATGTCCATTTTACAAATTAAACAATTGAGGTTTAGAGAATGTTTGAGTAACTTGACCAATGTTACTGAGCTAGTAGTGAAAAATTTTACATAGGCCATCAGATGCTAGAGCCTGTGCTCTTAACCAGTATGCCATTATTCAAACACTATAAAGATTATATATAAAAATAGCTTCTGATAGTATGAAAATTAAATACAATATGAAATCATTAAAATGAAACAAATAAGGTGCATTTACTAAAATATGAAAGTACCTCACTCCATGTAGATCATGAATATTTTAGAAACATTGTAAATTATTTCGTTATTACCTTTTCAAAGAAAAAACAAAACCTAGTCTAATGAAATTAATTCACAAGCAAAATATTACTGTGACACACAGTAAATAGGACTTGAAATTTAATCAAAGTTGTACTCATTTAAAAAATAACTAGAAGAGAGGAGGAGATTTCATCATTAATTTTTTCCTGAGACATACCATCAAGGTATTGCACCAATCTTCAGTCCAGGTACGAACTCGGCTCCACCCAGCGTTAAGGACGCAGAGCTTCTCTTCTAAAATAGGCTCGCTGCCCTCAATCAAGTTTTGCAGGGCAGCACTACTCTCTGTGATGGCATTTAAATCAACTTTTCTCTTTTCCAGATCCTTCAGAACATTCTAGAAAATAAAAAAAAAAAAATCAAATACTTGATCCTTCAGAATATTATAAAAGTGTATACAACCTTAAATTATTAAAAACTTTTCCGCCACATATACAAAGTAGTCCATGACTCCCTAATTTACAATGACAAAGTTTACAAAATTCCTAAACTTATTAACATAGTGAGAATTTTTAAGTTCCAAATGAAAAACAAAATGTGTAATTCAGCAAATACCAATGAGTGTTAATACACTCAGCTGTGGGAAAGCAATTATTTCATTTATTTAAATATAAATCCATTTATTACATATGAATGCCAATTACCTTCATCATCTCTCTAAATGTAAAGGCGCAATTTCATTTTCAGTAACTACAAGCTGGCAAAGCAGAAGGATCCTAGAACTCACAACTTAAAAAAATTCACAATGAATTTATCTCCTAGATTACCAAAGGAAACTATTGATGTGTACTATAGGTACTTACAAGGGTAATATTTTATAGCTGGCTGATTTCACATATAATATCTCAAATAAACATTACAAAAAAACATTTCATATAAGTAATTCACAAGAGAACAGCAAGTCTAAGTTTTGGTCTTACAACTGCCATAAGTGCAAAGATAATACTCTGGATAGTATGATGATAAAGTGATTGGCACATTCATAAGTTTTACCAGGCAAAGTGTATAGTCACAGAATTGTAGAGAGAGCATGAGTTCCACAATTAAAACTACGAAGCTCTTTCAGTCAAAAAGCATATGCATGTATCTACCCTACTGCTACTATTAATGATCATTTTTTAAATCAACATTCAAACCAATAATTTTAAGGAACTCAAGTTTATATTTATACATTAAATCACACCTTGGAAAGCATACCAATTACAAAATCACAAGTGAGTTCAGGTTTAAACATTCACTTGGCCATGTCAATTACTGGTATATTTATGAAGGAACTAAAATACTACTTTCCAAAGTTCTTCTCTAGTGGAGGGGGTGGGGGAATAAAGGATACCCAATATCCATGCGCTCAGCAATTATTAATAAGAACCTTTCATTTCTTCAGTGGGTATATACTGATTGACTAGAATAGCGTTTAAGAACTATAAAAAAAGGAACTACAAGTAATTACATCTAAATAGTACACATCCTTTTTTATAGTAAAAAAGATTACATTGAAAATAGTGATATTTAAGTTATGGAAGAAGTTATTTCCATTTCATTCAGAAATGAAAATATTATTTAAGTTTTGCATTGAAAATAATTTTACATAATCTTTAAGTGCAAATACATCAAAATGCTGTGAAATCTGCATGTTCCTTAAATCTGAAAAGACAATGATAAAAAGATGGTGGTTATGTTATTAATACATACAGATTTTTCATTTGATTAACTCTAATGAAGAGAACGTGCTGTGAATTTATGTCTTGTATATATCATCATTATTTCAATTCTGAAATAAGATTAAATGGAAACTTAAAAGCATATTATTCCAAAAGAAACAAATTTTTCATTGCTTTCAGTCTTTACCTAAAAAAGCTATGAGAATCAGCTGAAAACGAATTGAATTTATAAGTACAGGACCATGGATGTTTAAAAATTAAGTATATAAAATCAGTATCACCTATGTACCAACAATAAGCAGTCTGTAAAAAAAGGAAAAGTATATTTTTACATAGCAATAAAAATAGATATGTAGGAATAAACTGTGCATACATGAATAATATTTGTAAAGAAAAAAATCAAAACATTATGTAGGAATGTGAAAGAATTTGGGAGAAAAATGAGATATGTATGTTACCAAATAGAATTAATATAACAAACATAGCAATTCTGCACTAAACAAGTATATGAATTTAAGGCAATTCAAATCAAAATTTCCAGTAGAATTTAAGAATTTAACAATAAAAATTCTAAAGTTCATATAAGATACCTACCAAAAATGAAGCATAAAGAGAGAGAATCCATTAACTGCAGTTAAAATTTACTATAAAACATGGCTAAACACTCTAAACACTGGTACATTTCACAGGGTCAGATCAGTGGAGTAGAAAACAATGAAAGGCAACAGGAAAATAAGAATATATGAACTTAGCATGTCAAATCCGTGGGGACAAGGTTAATTATGCAACCAATAGTGCTGAGATAATTGGTTATCCTTTTGGAAAGAAGGTTAGAGCCTTACCTCATGAAATATACCATAAATTCCCTAAATTCCAGAAAGACTAATGCATTAAAGATAAAAAGATGAAACTATGAAAGAGCTAGTAGAGGAAGTAGCTGGCAAGATAGCCAAATAGGAACAGCTCCAGTCTGCAGCCCCCAGCAAGACCACCACAGAACGCAGGTGATTTCTGCATTTCCAACTGAGGTACTTGGTTCATCTCACTGGAACTGGTTAGACAGTGGGTTCAGCCCATGGAAGGTGTCACTTCATCAGGGAAGCACAAGGGGTTGGAGAACTCCCTCCCCTGTCCAAGGGAAGCCATGAGGGACTGTGCTGTGAGGGACGGTGCTATCCAGCCAAGATATTACACTTTTCCCAAGGTCTCTGCAACCCACAGACCCAGAGATTCCCTCAGGTGTCTACACCACCAGGGCCCTGGGTTTCAAGCACAAAAGTGGGTGGCTGATTGGGGAGACACTGAGCTAGCTGCAGGAGTTTTTTTTTCATACCCCAGTGGCGCCTGGAACACCAGCAAGACAGAACCATTCATGCCCCAGGAAAGGAGACTGAAGCCAGGGAGCCAAGTGGTCTAGCTCAGCAGATCCCACCTCCATGGAGCCCAGCAAGCTAAGATCCAATGGCTGGAAATTCTTGCTGCCAGCACAGCAGTCTGAAGTCAACTTGGAATGCTGGGGCTTGGTGGGGAGAGGGACATCCACCATTACTGAGGCTTGAGTAGGCAGTCTTCCCCTCACAGTGTAAACAAAGCCTCCAGAAAGTTCAAACTGGGCAGAACTCACCACAGCTCAGAAAAGCTGCTGTAGCCAGACTGTCTCCCTAGATTCCTACTCTCTGGGCAGGGCATCTCTGAAAGAAGGGCAGCAGCACCAGCCAGGGCTTATAGATAAAATTCCCATTTCCCTGGGACAGAGCACCTGGGGGAAAGGGCAGCTGTGGGCACAGCTTCAGCAGACTTAAATGTTCCTGCCTGCTGGCTCTGAAGAGAGCAGAAGATCTCCCAGCATAGCACTTGAGCTCTGCTAAGGGACAGACTGCCTCCTCAAGTGGGTCCCTGACTCCCGTGCCTCCTGACTGGGAGATACTGCCCAGCAGGGGTCGACAGACACCTAATACAGGAGAGCTCCAGCTGGTATCTGGCCAGTACTCCTCTGGAATGAAGCTTCCAGATGAAGGAGCAGGGAGCAATCTTTGCTGTTCTGCAGCTTCCACTGCTGATACCCAGGAAAACAGGGTCTGGAGTGGACCTCCAGCAAAGTTCAGCAGACCTGCAATGGAGGGACCTGACTGTTAGAAGGAAAACTAACAAACAGAAATCAACAACATCAGCATCAACAAAAAGAATGGCCATGCAAAAACCCCATTCAAAGGTCACCAACATCAAAGATCAAAGGTAGATAAATCCACAAAGATGAGGAAAAACCAGCTCAAAAATGCTGAAAATTCCAAAAACCAGGATGCCGCTCCTTCTGCAAAGAATCAGAACTTCTTGCCAGCAAGGGAACAAAACTGGATGGAGAATGAGTTTGATGAATTGACAGAAGTAGGCTTCAAAAAGTAGGTAATAACAAACTCCTCCAAGCTAAAGGAGCATGTTCTAACCCAATGCAAAAAAGTTAAGAACCTTTATAAAAGGTTACAGAAACTGTTAACTAGAATAACCAATTTAGAGAAGAATATAAATGACCTGATGAAGCTGAAAAACACAGCATGAGAACTTTGTGAAGCATACACAAGTATCAATAGCTGAATCAATCAAGTGGGAAGAAAGGACATCAGAGATTGAAGATCAACTTAATAAAATGAAGTGTGAAGATAAGATTAGAGAAAAAAGAATGAAAATGAACAAACGAAGCCTCCAAAAAATATGAGACTATGTGAAAAGACCAAACCTACATTTGATTGGTGTACCCAAAAGTGACAAGGAGAATGGAACCAAGTTGGAAAACACACTTCAAGATATTATCCAGGAGAACTTCCCCAACCTAGCAAGATAGGCCAACAATCAACTTCAGGAAATACAGAGAACATCACAAAGATACTCCTTGAGAGGAACAACTCCAAGATACACAATCATCAGACTTACCAAAGTTGAAATGAAGGAAAAAATGTTAAGGGCAGCCAGAGAGAAAGGTCAGGTTACTCACAAAGAGAAGCCCATCAAAATCGCAGCAGATGTCTTTGCAGAAAACCTACAAGCCAGAAGAGAATGGGGGCCAACATTCAACATTCTTAAAGAAAAGAATTTTCAACCCAGAATTTCATATCCAGCTGAACTAAGCTTCATAAGCAAAGGAGAAATAAAATCCTTTACAGACAAGCAAATGCTGAAATATTTTGTCACCACCAGGCCTGCCTCATAAGAACTCCTGAAGGAAGCGCTAAATACGGAAATGAAAAACATGTACCAGCCACTGCAAAAACATACCAAAATGTAAAGACCATGGACACTATGAAGAAACTGCATCAACTAATGGGCAAAATAACCAGCTAACATCATAATGACAGGATCAAATTCATACATAACAATATTAACCTTAAATGTAAATGGGCTAAATGCCCCAATTAAAAGACACAGAGGGGCAAACTGGTAAAGAGCCAAGACCCATCAGTGTGCTGTATTCAGGAGACCCATCTCTTGTGCAAAGATACACATAGGCTCAAAATAAAGGGATGGAGGAATATTTACCAAACAAATGGAAAGAAAAAAAAAAAAAATGCAGGGCTTGCAATCCTAGTCTCTAATAAAACAGACTTTAAACCAACAAAGATCAAAAAAGACAAAGAAGGGCAGTACATAATGGTAAAGGGATCAGTGCAACAAGAAGAGCCATCCTAAATATATATGCACCCAATACAGGAGCACCCAGATTCATAAAGCAAGTTCTTAGAGACCTACAAAGAGACTTAGACTTCCACACAATAATAGGGGGAGACTTTAACACTCAACTGTCACTATTAGATAGATCAGTGAGACAGGAAATTAAAAAGGATATTCAGGATTTGAACTCAGCTCTGGACCAAGTGGACCTAATAGACATCTACAGAACTCTCCACCCCAAATCAACAGAATATACATTCTTCTCAGAACCACATCACACTTATCCTAAAATTGACCACATAATTGGAAGTAAAACACTCCTCAGCAAATGCAAAAGAACAGAAATCATCACAAACAGTCTCTCAGACCACAGCACAATCAAATTAGAACTCAGGATCAAGAAACTCATTCAAAACTGCACAACTGCATGGAAACTGCACAACCTGCTCCTGAATAACTTCTGGGTAAATAACAAGATTAAGACAAAAATAAATAAGTTCCTTGAAACCAATGGGAACAAAGACACAACATAACAGAATCTCTGGGACACAGCTAAAGCAGTGTTTAGAGGGAAATTTATAGCACTAACTGCCCACAGGAGAAAGCTAGAAAGATCTAAAATCAACACCCTAATATCACAATTAAAAGAAGTAGAGAAGCAAGAGCAAACAAATTCAAAAGCTAGCAGAAGACAAATAAGTAAGAGCAGGGCAGAACTGAAGGAGATAGAGACACAAAAAAACCCTTCAAAAAAAATCAATGAACCCAGGAGCTGGTTTTTTGAAAAGATTAACAAAATAGATAAGCCATTAGCCAAACTAATAAAAAAGAAAAGAGAGAAGAATCAAATAGACACACACAAAAAAAAAGATAAAGGGGATATCACTTATGATCCCACAGAAATAAAAACTACCATCACAGAATTCTATAAGCACCTCTATAGAAATGAACTAGAAAATGTAGAAGAAATGGATAAATTCCTGGACACATACAGCCTCACAAGAGTAAACCAGGAAGAATTTGAATCCTTGAATAGACGAACAACAAGTTCTGAAATTGAGGCAGTAACTAATAGCCTACCAACCAACAAAAGCCCAGGATCAGATGGATTCACATCTGAATTCTACCAGAGGTACTAAGAGGAGCTGGTACCATTCCTTCTGAAACTATTCCAAACAATAGAAAAAGAGGGACTCCTCCCTGACTCATTTTATGAGGCCAGCATCATCTTGATACCAAAACCTGGCAGAGACAACACAGAAAAACAGAAAATTTCAGGCCAGTATCCCTGATGAACATCAATGCAATAATCCTCAATAACGTACTGGCAAACCAAATCCAGCAGCATATCAAAAAGCATATCCACCACGATCAATTCGGCTTCATCTCTGGTATGCAAGGCTAGTTCAATGCAAATCAATAAACATAATCCACATGCAAATCAATAAATGTAATCCATCACATAAGCAGAACCAATGACACAAACCACATGATTATCTCAATAGATGCAGAAAAGGCCTTCAATAAAATTCAACACCCCTTAATGCTAAAAAACACTCAGTAAACTAGGTATTGATTGAACATATCTCTAAATAATAAGAGCTATTTATGACAAACCCACAGCCAATATCATATTGAATGGGCAAAAGCTGAAAGCATTCCTTTTGAAAACCGGCACAAGACAAAGATGCCCTCTCTCACCACTCCTATTTACACAGTATTGGAAGTTCTCGCCAGGGCAATCAGGCAAGGGAAAGAAATAAAGGGTATTCAAACAGGAAGAGAAAAAGTCAAATTGTCTTGGTTTGCAGATGACATGATTGTATATTTAGAAAACCCCACTGTCTCAGCCCAAAAAATTCCTTAAGTTGATAACCAATTTCAGCAAAGTCTCAGGATACAAAATCAATGTGCAAAAATCACAAGCATTCCTATATACCAATAATAGATAAACAGGAAGCCAAATCATGAGTGAACTCCCATTCACAATTGATACAAAGAGAATTATATAGCTAGGAATCCAACTTACAAGGGATGTGAAGGACCTCTTCAAGGAGAACTACAAACCACTGCTCAAAGAAATAAGAGAGGACACAAACAAATGGAAAAACATTCCATGCTAATGGATAGGAAGAATCAATATCGTGAAAATGGCCATACTGCCCAAAGTAATTTTTAGATTCAACGCTATTCTCATCAAGCTACCATCGAATGTCTTCGCAGAATTAGAAACCAACTACTTTAAATTTCATATGGAACTAAAAAGAGCCCATATAGCCAAGACAATTCTAAGCAAAAAGAACAAAGCTGGAGGCATCATGCTACCTGACTTCAAACTACACTATCAGGCTACAGTAACCAAAACAGCATGGTACCGGTAACAAAACAGATATATAGACCAATGGAACAGAACAGAAGCCTCAGAAATAACACCACACATCTATAACTCACTGATCTTTGACAAACCTGACAAAAATAAGCAATGGGGAAAGGATTCCCTGCTTAATAAACGGCTTTAGGAAAACAGGCTGGCCATAAGGAGAAAACTGAAACTGGACCCCTTCCTTACACCTTATACAAAAATTAACTCAAGATGGATTAAAGACTTAAATGGCAACACCATTCAGGACACTGGCATGGGCAAAGACTTCATGATTAAAACACCAAAAGCAAAGGCAACAAAAGCCAAAATTGACAAATAAGATCTATAAACTAAAGAGCTTTTGCAGAGCAAAAGAAAGTACCATCATAGTGAACAGGCAACCTAGAGAATGGGAGAACATTTTCGCAATCTACCCATCTGACAAACGGCTAAAATCCAGAATGTACGAGGAACTTCAACAAATTTACAAGAAAAAAACAAACAACCCCATCAAAAAGTAGGTGAAGGATATGAACAGGCACTTCTGAAAAGAAGACATTTATGTGGCCAACAAACGTATGAAAAAAAGCTCATCATCACTGGTCATTAGAGAAGTGCAAATCAAAACCACAATGAGATACCATCTCATGCCAGGTAGAATGGTGGTCATTAAAAAGTCAGGAAACAACAGATGCTGGAGAGGATGTGGAGAAATAGGAATGCTTTTACACTGTTGGTGGAAGTGTAAATTAGTTCAACCATTGTGGGAGACAGTGTGGTGATCCCTCAAGGATCTAGAACCAGAAATACCACTTGACCCAGAAATCCCATTACTGGGTATATACCCGAAGGATTATAAATCATTCTACTCTAAGGACATGCACACGTATGTTTATTGCAGCATTACTCACAATAGCAAAGACTTGGAACCAACACAAATGCCCATCAATGTTAGACTGGATAAAGAAAATGTGGCACATATATACCACAGGATACTATGTAGCCATTATGTAGCCATTAAAAATGTGAGTTCATGTCCTTTGCAGGGACCTGGATGAAGTTGGAAACCATCATTCTCAGCAAACTAACACAGGAACAGAAAACCAAACACCACATGTTCTCACTCATAAGTGGGAGTTGAACAATGACAACACATGGACACAGGGAGGTGAACGTCACACACTGGGGCCTGTCAGGGGGTGGGGGGTTAGGGGAGGGATACCATTAGGAGAAATACCTAATGTAGATGACAGGTTGATGAGTGCAGCAAACGACCATGGCACATGTATACCTATGTAACAAACCTGCATGTTACGCACATGTATCCCAGAACTTAAAGTATAACAATTAAAAAAAAAAAAAAAAAAGAGCTAGTGAAAAAAAATAAGTAAATAATTAAATGCACCTGGAGTAGAGGTGGTCTTTCTAAGCATTAAAGGCAGAAATAATGAAGAAAAAGATGGATTTTGTTGATTAAAAAATATTCACAAGGGCTTACTTTTTTTCCAAAGAAAAAAGCTTAAAAAAACAAAAAAGGAAGCTATAGTAATAAAACAATTTTTTTGCAGTCAAACACAACTCACTAAGCATTGATAATCAGAACAGATAAAAAGTTTCAAATTAAAAGACCAATTTGGTGATTTTAAAAAAATGGTCAGAATTAGAGGAAAAAGCAGTATTTTTAAAGGAGCTATAGAAGACTTATAAACTAGTGAAAAAATGTTCTAATTAAATAACCAAGACATGATGTCAAGTAGAAATTCTCATTCTCATGTGGTGGGTGCACGATTTCTGAAGGACAATTGCATAATTTATATCAGACTTAAAAATGGATATATTCCTGTCCCTTGACCAATAATTTTAGGGTTAAGAATTTATCCTCAGGAAATAATTATGAATGCATGCTATGGTTTAGTATATTCATCACAGCAGTATCTATAACAGAGAAAATGGTAATAATTTAAATGGACATAAATAGAGAAATGAGAGAATAAAAACATTAAGAGTGAAATACTACACATATCTCTAGTATGCTATACAAAAACAAGTATAGGTAAAGAAAAATGTTAAAGATGTAAGTTTTTAAAAGAAGGTCAATAAATGCTAGTTACAACAAAATTTATTTTTAAATACATGCTTTTGCATGTGCACATCGATATGTGCCCCCAAAAATGAAAAAAAAAACAGTATTATTTAATTATAGGTGATTTTTGCTCCTTTTTTGTTGTATTACACTAGGCAAATTTCATTCAAATAACTTCTATTACTTATGTTACTAATAAAAATGTAATGATTTTCAAAGTGTACTGCACGAGGAAGATAATATTTCCTTGAAAAACTTGAATTTAACAAAAATAAAGTTTGGTGTTTTTGTTTTGCATTCATCCACAACACACTGATGACTTGCAATGTTCATTTCCATCATACATTCCTTTCTTCACTTCCGTCACACTCACACAGCTCATGGCATGATCACGCTGTTCATGAGCTTTTTTCTAAACTGAGAATAGTCTTTCCAGTGTCTACTATCTTAACTTTCTCCCAGCTGTCATCTCCATAGAGCATTCAAAGTAAGTAAGAGTTGTGTCATCCCACAACCTCTCAGCGCCTTCTCCTCAAGGCCCACAGCAAACATGTGTAGAGCTGTAGAGGATGTGAAACTGATACTTGTGGCTTTATATCAACATCAGTATTGATTGATTATAAATGATCACAGGATTGATCTTTATAATCACCACTTCCCACTAGTATACTTGCTTCTTTCTCAGGAAAGAGTTAGGAAAACAGAATGCCTTGTTAAAAGAGCCACTCATGTTCCATTCAATTCTTTGTCTACTGCAAATAATTTGCCTACTGCAGAAGCCAGAACCAGCAAATCAACTTTCTAATCTCTGTGATTTCAAAGTATACAGCTAAAGAAAACTCATGTATTGATTTTAAAAAATTCTATTCCTATGTTCTTTACATCTGTAAGTTTGCAATAGAAAGGTTAGTTATTTGTTTTAAAATGTTATTGAAGAAGAATTAAAGTCAGCACAATTCTTTGTAAATACTCTGTAAATATGTGTCATTGATTTTGAAGGTGGTGAATTAGGCTTTTAAGTACTATATTAACATAATACCTATAAAGTCCTCGATGATCCATGAATGTAATGCCTTTGGAATCAAGATAAAAATATCTTATTAAATGAGCTGTTTTACAAATAATTCCATTAAAAAATGGGCAAAGAAAATGAATAGACACTTCACTAAAGACATACCAGCAGCCCACAACACATGAAAAAAATGCGCAACATCACTAACATTAGAGAAATGCAAATTGAAACCATAATGAGATACCATCTCACACCATTCAGAATGGCTATTATTAAAAAGTCAAAAAATAACAGATGTTGGCAAGGTTGCAGAGAAAAAGGAACACTTTTATATGCTGGCGGGAATATATATTAGTTCAACCTCTGTGGAAAGCAGTTTAGAAATTTCTCCAAAAGCTTTGCAAACAGAGTTCTGATTACTGACCCAGAAATCTGATTACTGGGTATATATGCAAAGGAAAATAATTGTTCTACCAAAAAGATACATGCACTCATATGTTCATCAGCACTATTCACAACAGCAAAGACATGTCATCAAACTAGGTGCCCATCAGTGGTAGACTGAATAAAGAAAATGTGGTACATATACACCATGGAATACTATATAGCCATAAAAAAGAATGAAATTTCCTCTGCAGCAACATGGATGCAGCTGGAGGCCATTATCCTAAGTATCCTAATGCAGGAATGGAAAATCAAATGCCACATGTTCTCACTTACAAGTGGGAGCTAAACATTGGGTATGCATGGCCATAAAGATGGGAACGATAGACAATGGGGACTAGCAGAGGGGAGAGAAACAGAGGGAGGCATCAGCTGAAAAACTACCTAGTGGGTACTATGCTCACTACCTGGGTGATGGGATCATTCATACCCCAAACCTCAGCATCACACAATATATCCATGTAACAGACCTATACATGTACCCCTTAATCTAAAAGTAGAAATTATAAACAAAATAAAATATAATCATTGTTTTAAAAATATGTTTTCTTAGGACAGAGAAGTGGATAAACAACGCAAAAAAAGAAAATGCTAGACTTAATATGAAATGGAGGGTCATGGCATCCACCCAGATCGCCCAGAACAAATGTCATGTTACACTGGCATCATGCTGGTGTTTCATCGGAACTGCAACTTACTTTAGCCCAGGAAATTTCTGTATCCAAGTCACCAAGCAGACCTTCTGAAGTGGACTTCTGCACCAATTCAGCTTCAGTGGCAGAAAGCCACTCAGAGAGAGAAGCAGCCTCTTTCTTCATTTTCCGGGCCAACTGTGATGCTCTTTCCAGATCCTGTTTTCCTTCTGTCACCTGAGACGGAGAGAGAGACAGGGCGAGACTGAGCGTGAGATGAGAACGAACATAAACGGGAATGAATCAGGATATTAACTAAAGATGCAAACTGATTCATATATAACCCCCAAGACATACATAACCTTTGTCTGTAGCACCTTAGAATCCTCTAAGCTTGCATTTCTGCAAGGAGGCAATATACTGTAGTAGTTAAGGGCCAGGCAATCCTGGGTTTTCATCTTAGCTCTATCATTAATTTCCTAAGTGACATTTGTAGAGATGTAGCCCTCAAAATATTGGTATGAGGATGGGCGCAGTGGCTCATGCCTATAATCCCAGCACTTAGGGAGGCCCAGGCAGGCAAATCTCTTGAGTCCAAGAGTTTGAGACTAGCCTGGGAAACATGACAAGACCTTGTCTCTATAAAAAATACAAAAAATTATCTAGTGTGGTGGTGCATGTGCCTGTGGTTCCAGCTACTCAGGAGGCTGAGATGGGAGAATCGCTTGAGCCCTGGAGGCTGGGGCTGCAGTGAGGCGTGATCCTGCCACTGCACTCCAGCCTGGGCAATAGAGCAAGACCCCATCTCAAAAAAAAAAAGAAAAGAAAAGAAAGACTGCTATGAATATTAAGTGAGAAAAACACATATAAAAAGGGCTGAAACAAAGTTAAAAATCACTAAATAGTATCTATTATAATTTTGAACACACGATATCTTAGAATCCTCTCCACAAAGGAGTTTGTTTAAAAAATACTGTATTATAGCAATCTGAGGGGAAAATGGCACCATTTTCACAATGATATGTTTTATAATTAACCAAATAAACTTAAAATACAGTACATTACTATGCATCCTAAACCTTATTAACATTTCGCTCTTACTGTTGTTGACAGAAAGCAAATGAACTTAACTAACATTCACCAAGCTCTTAACGCAGCTTCTGTGTTGTGCTAAGGAATCTTACACATGTATGCAATAAAAAATCACAAAACCTCTTTCTACTTTATGGATAACGAAAACGAAACTTAACGAGGTTAAGACCGGCAAGGCGCAGTAGATCATGCCTGTAATTCCAGCATTTTGGGAGGCCAAGGCAAGCAGATCACAATGTCAGGAGTTCGAGACCAGCCTGACCAACATGGTGAAACCCTGTCTCTACTAAAAATACAAAAATTATCCAAATGTGGGAGCGCATGCCTATAATCGCAGGTACTCAGAAGGCTGAGGCAGTAGTACTGCTTGAACCAGGGAGTCAGAGGTTGCAGTGAGCCGAGATTGTGCCACTGCACTCCAGTCTGGCAACAGAGTGAGATTCCATCTCAAAAAAAAAAAAAAAAAAAAAAAAAAAACAGGTTAAGGCCAAGGCCGGGGTGGTACAATCTTTGGATTGAGCCATGCCATTCTGGCTTCTACCTCCATCACTCCTCAGACATTGCCCTTACTAAGTTCAATACTGACCCCAGTGGCAACTGATCCCCTGGCTTCCCAGACCTAGCACTCGCCTGTGTGCCTACCACGTCTTGCTACTTATGTTAGTTTGTTTTGCAAGCTCATCTTCCTCAGATTTCTTACTAAGTGATACAATTCCTAAGACCTGGTCGAGGGCCCTCTTCTTTCACTATATCCTGTTCCTAGACAATCTATCATCCCTGATTACTTTAATTACCACCTCTATGCAGATGACTCATAAAATCCACCTCTTCGGTCCAGATATATTCTCCAGACCTGAATAATCATGTGAGTACCCGACATTTCCAATTAACATTCTCAAAGGTACTTAAAATATCAACATGTCCAGCCAGGTGCCGTGGCTCATGCCTGTAATCCCAGCACTTTGGGAGGCTGGGCGGGCGGACTGCCTTAGCTCAGGAGTTCGCGACCAGCCTGGGCAACACGGTGAAACCCCATCTCTACTAAATACAAAATTTAGCCAGGCATGGGGGCATGCACCTGTAGTCCCAGCTACTCCAGAGGATGAGGCAGGAGAATTGCTTGAACCTGGGAGGTAGAGGTTGCAGTGAGCCGAGATTGCACCACTGCACTCCAGCCCGGGCAATAGAGCAAGACTACATACCAAAAAAAAAAAGTCAACATGTCCAATACATACCTGTGATTTCTGCATGCTTCCTTTTTTTTTTTTTTTTTTTTTTGATGGAATTTTCACTCTTGTTGCCCAGGCTGGAGTGCAGTGGTGTGATCTCGACTCACTGCAACTTCTACCTCCTAGGTTCAAGCGATTCTTCCTCCTAGGTTCAAGCAATTCTTTTGCCTCAGCCTCCCGAGTATCTGGGGTTACAGGCACACGCCACCACACCCAGTTATTTTATTTTATTTTATTTTATTTATTTATTTATTTTTGTATTTTCAGTAGAGACGGGGTTCCACCATGCTGGCCAGGCTGGTCTCGAACTCCTGACCTCAGGTGATCTGCCCCCTCAGCCTCCCAAAGTGCTGGGATTACAGAAGTGAGCCACTGTTCCTGGCCCTCTATCTTTTCTTACAGCACCCATCTCAATGACCACACTATCCACATCATCAAGCCAGAAACCAAGGAGTCATCCTTCTTCTCTTCTTCTGCACCAAGTCCTGTTGATTTCACTTCCTACATATGTTTGAAATCAGTTCCCTCACTCCGTCTCCACTGTCCATCCTAGTTGAAGGTACGACCATCTTTCACCAAGAGTACAACAATGATTTCCTAACTGGTCTCCTCACATCCACTCCAGCCTCTCTCCAATTCCTCTTCCAAACTGCAGTGAGTAATCCTTTAAAAGACATATCTGCGTATGTGATTTCCCTACTAAAAACTGTGCAATAACTGCTTAAGACACAGATTTAAATCTATAACACAAACTCTATGACATTGGCAAGAATTCGTCTCATCCCGTCTCCCTAGCACCATGTTCCCCACACTGGCTCTCTCTGCTCTAGCCACATAAATGTGCCACACTGCCTCCTGCCTTAGAGCCTTTATATATACTGTTTTATCAGTCTTGAAATCTCCTCTATTTTCACCCAGGTTACTCCTACCCAGACTTCGAATCTCAGCTTACGCATCACCTCCTCAGGGAAGCCTTCCTAACCCAAGACTGGGTGAAATCCCTCTTTACCTATACTGTTAAAGAACCATGTACATTCTTCATAACTCTTCAGACTGATAATGTAACATCATTTCATGTAACTACTCAATATTTTCCTCTTTCACTACCCTAAGTTCCATTAGACAAAGAG
Source organism: Macaca mulatta (assembly GCF_049350105.2). Lineage (NCBI taxonomy): Eukaryota > Metazoa > Chordata > Mammalia > Primates > Cercopithecidae > Macaca > Macaca mulatta. The sequence continues at coordinate 49,751,709 of NC_133409.1, read as the reverse complement.
ATAATTTATCTTTTTCCTCACTGTCTCCTTTTCCCTCACTGTCTCTTTTTCCTCACACTCTCCGCACTGTATAATTCCCGACACAGAGTTAAGTCTCAATTAAGTGAAACTTTAAATGATTAAATCAATTAATACTAAAATTATAGTCACAATTGGAGAAGTAGTGCAAAAACCAGCAATATCATTCCATTCATAAAATGCCCAGTGAATAAATATAATAATATTTAATGAATAACCAGCTGTATAATTCCAAAAAGAAGCTCTAAGGTATGCGTTTCAGACATGTAATGCATCAAAATGTACCACATCAACAATTTAAACTTGAGGAAGTAAGATCAAAATCACGTAGAAAAAGCATAAACCGGTCATTCTGATTTCAACTGAAAACAAAATTTCAGCTGTTTTTCTCTGGGCTTATGTAGAAACTTCAATATTACCTCAACTGGAAGTAAATATTTCCTAACTGAAGAAGGATCCAAAATACCATCAAACATGGTTTTCCAATATTACCTATTAAGGTTTCACACTTCCACACATTCTTTACTCTCCTGGTTTCAGGACAAAGATTCAGTCACTCACAATAAATGCTCAACAACTCCTGCATGGATTTACTAAAATGCCCAAATTAGAGATATTTCTTGGCAGGATTTCAAATCCTGGTAGATTAATGTGAACTTCTTGCCACTGGTTATTTACTAGAGCCCTGATGTTTTAACATTTCTCAGTAGACTATTTAGGAATCTAAGGACAATAACTTGAGTATTTACAGGGACTATTATTTCCCATTTTTCCTACATGAAATGGGAAAACATTAGGACTAAAAACAGAATGTTTATCACAATTAAAATTACACTTAGAAAAACCTTACATGTTATGACTAGAAAAAAGCCAACACTGGCTACTGCTATCCATTGAAATTTGGAATTATTAACATTGATTGTTTCTCTTGTATTTCGTTGAAGTACTAAGTCTACCACAATGAACATATATTACTTGTAGTTTCCTTAGAATAACTTATGGAATATCAGTAGCCATTGAAAGTGTAACTATCAGCTTGAATTAAATATTAAAAATAAAATTTTTTGAAAGAGTGTCTCACTCTGCTGCCTAGGCTGGAGTGTAGTGGCGTGATCTCAGCTCACTGCAACCTCTGCCTGCCAGGTTCAAGCAACCATCCCACCTCAGCCTCCCAGGTAGCTAGGACTATAGGTATGCACTACCATCGCTTTTTTTTTTTTTTTTAAATTTATTTTGTTTTTGGAGGTTTTCGTTTGTATTTTTTTGTAGAGACAAGGTTTCTTCATGTTACCCAGGCTAGTCTCAAACCCCTGGGCTCAAGCCATTACCCACCTTGGCCTCCCAAAGAGCTGGGATTACAGGCGTGAGCCACTGTGCCTAGCCAAAAATAAATTTCTGTGTAACTATGAATCACTGTAATATTAGCACGTACATTTAAAGAAATATAACAAAAATTACTACAATAAATTGAAAACACATATGAATCTCCTAATTTTCAAACAAGCATTTTCCAAAAAGTGAAATTTAAAAATACATGAGAGAGAAAGAGAGAGAGAGAGACAGCGAGTGAGAGAGAGAGAGAGAGAGAGAGAAGAATGAGCTGTGGGACTGCTCTCCTTACCTGTGCGCCCAGGTCATTGTAAAGGACCTTCAGGGAAGTCAGCTGCTCATCCATCCCTTTTGGGTTGTCCGTTTGCTGTTTCTGGACAATATGTCTTCCTGTTTTAATTACAGTTTCCACTTCAAGTTTGACTTCACTCAAAGTTTTATACAGTTTCTTTAAAACAAACAAAGAAAAAGACAAATTACACACTGTGGTGACAACTTGCCAACTGGCATCATATCAGAAGACAGCTTACGCAGACTGACAGCCAAGACCTAACTATGGCGATCAGAGGCCATCATCTTTCTCAGATTTGGTCTGAAGGTCGAGTCAAATGAAATCAAGCTTGTAATAACTTCTTCAAATCTGACAAGAAAATAAACTAATAGAGTTGATGCTCATTCTTTTAAAATCTCAGACAAATGTTTTAAATGTTTATGAAAGTACTTGATAATATAAATATTTTTGCTACATAAAATGGGAAAACATCAGGACTAAAAACAGAATGTTTATCATAATTAAAATTACATTTAAAAAAATCTTGCATGTTATGACTAAAAAAAGCCAACACCGGCTACTGCTGTCTGTTGGATTTGGAATTGTTAACATTTATTCCTATTTCTCAGAGGTACTAAGTCTACCATAATTAGCATATATTATTTGTATAATAAAAAATACAAAACTCGATATATCAAGATGTATATGATTATAAGTAAACAGATTTCTGATGTAAATCAAAACCACAATAAGACACTGTCTCATACCAGTCAGAATGACTATCATTAAAGAGTCAAAAACAACAGATGCTGGCAAGGCAGGAGAGAAAAGGGAACACTATACACTGTTGGTAGGATTGTAAATCAGTTCAGCCCCTGGGGAAAGCAGTTTGGAAATATCTCAAAGAACTAAACACAGAATTATTATTCAACCCAGAAATGCTATTACTGGGTATATATGTAAAGGAGAATAATTGTTCTACCAAAAAGACATATGCACTCCCATGTTTATCACACCACTACTTACAATAGCAAAGACATGTCATCAACCTACGTGCCCATCAATGGGGGAATGGATAAAGAAAATGTGGTACAAATACACCACGGAATACTACACAGCCAGAAAAAATGAAATCATGTCCTTTGCAGCAGCATGGATGCAGCTCAAGGCCATTATCTTAAGTAAATTAATGCAGGAACAGAAAACCAAATACTACATGTTCTCACTTATAAGTGGGAGTTAAACGATGGGTACACATGCACATAAAGATGAAAAGCAAAGACACTGGGACTCCAAAAGATGGGAAGGAGGAAAGGGGCAAGAGCTGAAAAACTACCCATTGGGTACTACATTTATTATTTGGGTGATGGGTTCAGTCGAAGCCCAAACCTCAGCATCATACAATATATCCATGTATCAAATGTGCACACGTACTTCCTGAACCTAAAAGTCTTCAAAAATTAAAAATTAAAATAAATTTAAATATAAAAAAAGAAATCAGAGCTCTGTAGGTCAAATTCAGAGCTGTCGTCATCCTAGTTACCTGAAACCAAAAAGCTTTATTCTAAACAGCTTCTCTTGACATCATACATCATCATCTCAACATCTCATAGGATGCTGTCATGTAACAGACCCCTGAACTATGTTCCATGAAGTCAAGGACAGCACTTTCTCCAATTACCATTATGTCACAATAATCAAATAAATACTTATATACATGCACATATATATTAAAAGGTATCCTTTGTTTTGAAAAGCACAAAGAACTGACCCTATACCTCTCCTATCCTAAAGAGTCTCATCTTAAGTTTTGTGATTCTCAAGCAGAACACTAATTCTAAGATTGTGTCCCCTTAGCTACTTTATTTTTAAATTTCTACTCAATTGAATTATAAAGTTCAAGACTAAAAAAGTAATAAGGCCTTATATATCATTTCTTCTTTCCTATCTTAAGATTTAAATTTCTATTTGAACTTCTATTTTCCTAGAAAATGAAATTTTTATGATATCCATTGTAAGTATGGTTCTTCTAGCTAACTCAAATTTATCCTTGAAAACTTTGCTTATTAGTCACATTCTGCTGAAGCCTTCCTAACTTCACATGGTGATTAAGACGTGTTTCTTTTGCTTTGGTTTTTGTTTGTCATCATGTTATATACATGTCTATTGCAGTTTCCTCTGCTATCTCTCTTATCCCTTCTAATGTCTTTGGAGGGAAAGACCACACTTCTTATTTTTTAACATGTTTTCCATCATCAGTCCTTATGTTTAGCACACTCTAGACTAGTGATCATTGGACACAATAGGCATGTACTTGCTAGACCAAGCCATAACAGCTGCTGAAAAAGCCACTGCATGTGCCAATCACCCAACAACCTCACCATACACTTGTCCAGGTGGGTCTGTATGACATCAGGGTCTACGTCCTTCACATCCAGAACATGAAGTTCTGCTTTCACGCCATCCAGCACACGCTTGCAGTCCAGCATGCGCTGTTCGAAGTTAGCAGGCTTCTGGAAAAGCTGAAACTTTGTGGACACCTCTCGGAGTTTCCTCTGTTTGCAGAAATGAAAATACGCAATTCCCATCAGGATGATTATCTCTCTCATCATGAGCATAACACATACTACTAAAAATTTGTACCATAAAGTACCAAAAAAAAAAAAAATTCAGTAATATGACCAAAAAAAAAAAAAAATCCTAATGAAACTTGGTGAGGATACCCTATCGCCTAAGTGAACTGCACAGCCCAGCATCAAAAATTACAACACTCAGTGTCTTAATCTCAGAAGTAATGGATTTGGATAAGAAATTTAGATAAAGCTGGCCTCACTGGAATTAAAACTTCATGTTCAAAAAGATTGTTCAGGAACCTAGAACTCAAAATGCCCTTCATCACAAATTCAGAGTGAAAGTCAATGTCATATCGACCATGAAAGAACTAAATGATGCATCCAATTCATGCTCAGCCTGCCCACAGTATCAGCCACACAATACTGACAGAGGCTCTGCATTAAAGAAAAAGTCTATACAAAGCTAACTTCTAAATCTGGCTCACTCTCCCGTTTCTCAACTCAATTATCAAAATCAGATTTAATATTTTTCCATCCATGCAACAATTTGTTTCTGCTGTCCTGGGATGCAACCTTCAATACATCACTCCCATCCCATGGTTTACATCATAAAGAATATCAACGGTGCCCAAGTAATCAATTCTTTCTCTTTAAAAAAAAAAAAATTCCCAACATGTTGAAAAGTGAAAGGAAGCTCCTGGCCCTCTTTACCTGTAGCACATCCATCTGACTTCCTCCTCTGGCAGTCCTACTCTCTGGGGAGGTCGGGGGCTGAGAACGCATATTTCTTCTCAACTCCTCTAGGGTTAGCTCGTGGGCTGAGATCTCTGCTTGGATTTTCTACAAAGAGATTGGAAAGGGGAGAGGATGTCCTTTTGTTTTCTTAAGTATAAAAGGAGACAATACAAAAGTTCTATATCGTTGTATTATACATGATATTGTATTTTACATAATGTTGACCTCCACAGAAGCTTTAATAAGTTTTTGTAGTCCGGGAGCGGTGGCTCACGCCTGTAATCCCAGCACTTTGGGAGGCCAAGGTGGGTGGATCACGAGGTCAGGAGTTCAAGACCAGCCTGGCCAAGATGGTGAAACCCCATCTCTACTAAAAATATAAAAATTAGCCAAGTGCAGTGGCAGGCGCCTGTAATCCCAGCTCCTCAGGAGGCTGAGGCAGGAGAATCACTTGAACCCGTGGGGCAGAGTTTGCGGTGAGCTGAGATCATGCCACTGCACTCCAGCCTGGGTGACAGAGTGAGAATCCGTCTAAATAATAATAATAATAAGTTTTTGCATAATAATAATATGGCCCACTGCATGGTATGAATATTGTACGTGACGCCCATGCTAAGGTCTTTGCATTTGTCGTTTCTAATGTTCACAACTTATTTATAAGGAAGGAATTGTCCCAACTTCACAGCTAAGAAAACTACAATTTAAAATATACAGGACTTTTCAGCCAGGCACAGTGGCTCACACCTATAATCCCAGTATTTTGGGAGGCCGAGGAAGGCGGATCACCTGAGGTCAGGAGTTTGAGACTAGCCCGGCCAATATGGCAAAACCCTGTCTCTACTAAAAATACAAAAATTATTGGGAGGCCAAGGCAGGCACATCACTTGAGGTCAGGAGTTCAAGACCAGCCTGGCCAATATGGCGAAACCCCATCTCTACTAAAAATACAAAAAATTAGCCAGGCCTGGTGGCACACACTTGTAGTCCCAGTTATTTGGGAGGCTGAGGCAGGAGAATCACTTGAACCCAGGAGGCAGAGGTTGCAGGGAGCCAAGATCGTGCCACTGCACTCCAGCCTGGGTGACATAGTGAGACTCTGTCTCAAATAAATAAATAAATACATTTAATTTAATTTAATATATAGGACTTTTGCCAGAGTCTCACACAGAAAGCAAGAGAACTCCAAAACCCAAATGCTGCCCTGTAAGTAAGTCAATCTTTCCCATTGACTCTCGGTTTTGGATGGCAGGAGGGGTTTTCTTATGGTTGAGGAGGCAACTACATAAGCTCTCTTTACAGCTCAGAAGCCCTCAAATACATGGCAATACCTGAGCTTCCTGTGGAACTTGGAAAGCATCTACCCTGTCAGTCAGGTACGTGGTGAGCTGTTTGTCCAGCTCCCCCAAGCTCTCTTGCAAGACTTGAAGCATCTGGTCAGTTTCCCGCAGGACCTGGAGTTGCTTTTCCAAAGAAATCTGCTTGCTCTCTGCCTGCACAGAGGAGAAATTGAATCATTAGTTGCCCAACACAAATATAAATAGCAGAATATATATATTCTGGCCATTAAGAAAAGACTAGAAAAGCTTTCCTCCAAGACTTTAGCCTTCTTTATAAATAAATAATAATTACTAATGATAACAGTGAAAATGTCCCACTAGGATCTTATGTACCATGCAGCTGAATTACTAATTATTACTTCTTTCTATATACAATGTCGAAATACAAAAATGTAAAGGTTTCCCAAAAGATGCATTAAACAGAAGATAAAAATTTGCTATTTATTATAATTTTAAAGCATTTTTAGGAATCAGCCAATGTCTGCCAATAAGAATATAAAACATAAGAAAAATGTCTATTAATACATAAACATCAGAGTCTCTTTTTTTCCAAAGCCTAAAACAAATTCTATAGGTGTATATACATATCAAACTACTATTTACTGCACTTTTGGTTTAAGCTTGATGTTATTCATGGGCTGAACATCAACAGTTATTATTTAATGTGTTTGGAAGTACCTAATATTCATACCCAACCTTCCTATAAAAGAAGTGCTCTTTCTCTAATTCGTGATACAAATATGTATGTTACAACCTAGATATGAACTAAGAGACTATGGCTTTGCAGCTTATGTCAAATATCATGGCACTAATATTTACTAGGATAGTATGAGTTGTTGTTCTTAGATACAGCTATCATATGATCCTTAATGAAAATTAAATATTTTTCAAGTAGGAAATCATCTCAAAAATAATTTTTTTAATCATCAAATTCTGCCTTAGAGTGTTAGATCTATTCTTCCCTAGTGAGTACTTCAATACCCTCAATGCCCCTGTGAGCACTGGTTACCAACTTTAACCAACATTAAAGATTTTCCCAACATTAAAGCTCTGTGATATAGAGCTTAGGGCCAGCTCCACTTCATCAATACCTAATCAACACCCATGCACATCCCAACTCTCACCAGGTGACTTAGATCTTCATATCGGCTGTTGAAAGCCTCCAGTTTCTCACTGATTATATCATCCAGGATCCCCCCATCGATCAGAGTCTGGCCAAGTTCTCGAATCTGAGTGCGATTATCTGCCGGGTGGCGCAGAACAGATTCCAGAGACTGGAATGGAGATGGGGAAAAAAAATAATAATGCATTTACTAAGGCAAAAGGTATCAAGGATCCTCAAAATGTCTATTTGTTAAACAAGTAATTCTATTTTCTAAAAATCTACCTAAGGAACAGAACCAAAAATTAAGAAAATTACTAATTCACAAAAAATACCCATCCCAGTATTAAAAAATGCATAAAAATGAGCAATTAGCACACGTGATATATAATAATATAATTTCACAAAAATAATTTCAACTATTATTAATTATGGGAGGGTAAGACAGGAGGATCACTTGAGCCCAGGAGTTCAAGGTTGCAGTGAGCTATCATACCACTGGAATCCAGCCTCGGCAACAGAGCGAGACCACGTCTCTAAACAATAAATAAGTGAATAATAAAAAGTTAAAAATAATTATTAATTATACGAGGAAATGTTTACAATCTGAAACAAAGTTTAAAGGTGGAGACAGTACTATGCAAACAAAATTAGCTCAACTTTTATTAATTACGTTACTAAAAATAAGTACTCATTTTTCTACAATATACGCAGAATAAGAGGCATTGTTTTATATAAACACTTTTTATATACATAAATCTAATTAACCATATGGGCTAAATAGCATTCCCAGTTTACAGATGGGAAAACTGAAGCTCAGAAAGGTTAAATAACTTGCCTACATACATGCAGTCAAAAGAAGAGGAAAGATACCAACATGGCTCTAAAGCCTTTAAGACCCCAAAGCCTGGCCAAGCGCGATGGCTCACACCTCTAATCCTAGCACTTTGGGAGGCCGAGGAGGGTGGATCACTTGAGGTCAGGAGTTTGAGAACAGCTTGGCCAACATGGTAAAACCCCATCTCTACTAAAAATACAAAATTAGCTGGGGTGGTGGCACACGCCTGTGATCCCAGCTACTCGGGAGGCTGAGGCACGAGAATTGCTTGAACTCAGGAGGCGGAGGTTGCAGTGAGCCGAAATCACACAATTGCACTCTAGCCTGGTCAACATAGGGAGATTCTGTCTCAAATAAAAAATAAATAAGTAAATAAAAGATCCCAAAGCCTTTGATCCAATATACTACCATCTAGTATGCATATATAAAAGACAGTAGTTAGGAAGAAATCTACAAACCATTTTAAAATGTTTATCTTAGAGTTTTGCTTTACACTTTTCTTTATTTTCCATATTTCTAGCATGTACATGTATTCACTCTTACATTAGGAAAAAAAATTAAGCTTTTCATATTTTTCATTCACTCTGTCTCTCACTCTGCTATATTTGAGAAGTGACATCTTTTCTCTAGCAGAGCATCCATCTCCTGGAATGTAAGTGCCACATTTTACTCATTTCTGACCTTCAATCCATTTGTCCACTCAGTTCCCACATGGTACCAAGACATTTTTAAAAGCATATCTACCCCTTCCCCTTTTATTTTTTGTTAAGCAGACCCACCCCCTTTGTATTGTATTTCATTTAAGAAATGGTTATTAAATTAGCATGTGCTACACACTGTGGTGGGAACAGAAGAATAACAAGGTATCGGGTACATTTCCTGTCCTCAATGAGTTCAAAGTCCAGGCTTGAAGATAAGCTCCTACGACAAGATCCCATGCCTCAACCACTGTCTTTTAACTTCTAACATCTGAAGGTAAGAGACAGGAAGCCCCTGTAAACCGTCAGTGCTGTGTTTAGTGAGTAAAAATAACTTGTTGACAAAACAAGAGAGCAGTTGTCCTAATAACATATGGCAGAGCTTTGTCCAGGGCCTAGTAAAATAAACTGGAAAACCACTAGAGTGCTTCAACATGTCTAAAATTTACAAATTGTGAAACAGCTAACCACATCTTGAGGCTGATATAGTGGGTCACCAATAATCTAAATACATATGATTGTATAAACACTTCAGGCTACGAAAGAAAATGCAAGTGACATTGAAAATGACTGAGGAAGCAAATGCATTTGCCTGCGTAAAGCATTACATTCCTCATTGTAAACACGTGTGGCCTCATCACAACAAAGAGAAATGCCATGGAGACTGTGGGTTCCAACCTCCAGGGCTTCGTTGACAGCATCCGTCTTCTCAGGCAGGACCTCTGTGCTCTTCATCCGCTCTTCCAAAGTGTTTAACCAGGTGGTTTCAAGATCCAAATAGTGAAGCAGTTCAATCCAACAAGACCAGACCTCCTAAAGCATGAAAAAGTTTAAATTAGACAAAAAGCCATTTCATATATCGTGTATCTAGTGCTACACATTCTCTTTAATCACTAATAATTTCATCTGAATGTGAGTATATCTAGGAATTCAAAAACTGATGGAGTTGAAACTTCAAAAATAAAATAAAATAATCCAAAAAAAATCATATTAGACCAATTGGTGAGGGGTGTGGAGCAAAGAGTGGGCAAGAGGCTGCCTCACTCTTTAAAATAAATTCCATGATCTGATTTAAATGTCAAAAATACAACTATATAGTTAGTAGGAAAAACAAGAGAGAAACATTATTTAGTTTGTTTTTTAAAGGCGAAGTTCACACCTGTAATCCCAGCATTTTGGGAGGCCAAGGCAGGTGGATCACCTGAGGTCAGGAGTTCAAGACTAGCCTGGCCAACATGGTGAAACCCCATCTCTACTAAAAATACAAAAATTAGCCGGGTGTGGTGGCAGGCACCTGTAATCCCAGCTACTCAGGAGGCTGAGGCAGGAGAATCGCTTGAACCTGGGAGGTGGAGGTTACAGTGAGCCCAGGCCACACCACTGCCCTCCAGCCTGGGCAACAAGAGTGAAACTCTGTCTCAAAAAAAAAAAAAAAAAAAAAATTGTTTTTTGAACAAAAGAAAAATATTACTCACAATTGTAAATTTTAAAAAAATTATCTCATAGAAAATTGAAATCTCCTGGGCCCCACCCAATTCCAACTCAGAGCTAACTGAAAAAGTTTGCAATGTAGCCTTCCCAACTTTTTTCTAAGTTCATGAGGCCATATCAATATAAGAAGAAAGCCACATTTTACCAAAACTGGAGTTATACTGTTCTTACTATATTGGTTTTGATCACTCATTCCCCTCTAAGGTTTCCAGAGCAGGGACCCAGGGGTTGTGTAGTGGGTGGATACATTTATAAATTTATAATCCCTTATAAGAGGAACTTATTTGAGTGGTAAGTTTAAGAGAAAGAATTCAGCTGGATGCCTCCTGGGCTGGTCGTCTTGAATGTACTAAATGAGTGAAGGCATCTGCTGGTCTACATAAATGAGTGAAGGCACCTGCTGGTCCACACTCCATATGAAGTATGCTTACCAGATCGGGGGCAGTACATTTTTCTACAAAGGGCCAGACAGTAAATATTTTAGATTTGGGGGACACATTTGGTTCCCATCACAGATTCTTCTTGGAGGGGGTTATGTGTTGTACAACCCTTAAGAAATGTATACACTACTCTTAGTTAACCAGGTATCCAAAAACCAACCTACAAGTTAGATTTAATCCCTCAGCCAGTCCAGGTGCAGTAGCTCATGCCTGTAATCCCAGCACTTTGGTAGGCCAAGGCAGGAGGATGGCTTGAACCCAAGAGTTCAACACCAGCTTGGGCAACATAGCGAGACCCCCATCTCTATGAAAACATTAAAAAATAATTAGCCAGGTGTGGCATTGCAAAGCTGTAGTCATAGCTACTCAGGAAGCGGGGACAGGAGAGTCACTTGAGGTTACAATGAGCTGTGATCACACCACTGCACTCCAGCACAGGTGACAGAGCAAGACCTTGTCTCAAACAAAACAAAACAAAATCCTCAGCCATAATTCGCCTACCACTGAATTAGAATAAAAGAAAAGAGTTTCTATTCCCCTATTTCTACAAGCAAAAAGCAGACCAAAAATCTGCTCAGTTGCAAGCATGACCTCTTTTCTAATGGGAAAGCAAAGATGACTCAAAGAAGATCACTCCCAAGAAGCAGATGGATCCCAAAACAAGTAGCTTTCTTACTAACTTGCCTCAATGATACATATTTATTTTAGCACAAAATTGGTTTAGAACAAGCAATGAATGAATTTACAAATGAATGAATGATCAAAGTAATGAATGAACTTAGGTTAAATATTGCAGTTGCCATTTTTTACCATTTCAGGATTTACCACAATACAAATATTTGTTTTACATTAAATTGAATGTAAATTAAACTGTTGTAAATTGAAAGCCTTCTTAAATCTTCCAACAAGCAATAACAATCATACTACTATAAAAACAAACAAGCAAAACCTTACTGTTAGTTTAAAAAAATTTCATAGAATCATCTACATTTTACATGTAATGGCCAGGAAGAAAAAAGAAAGGTATTTTATCTAAGGCCCAGTAAAACAGTCACATATTTAAGTACTGTTTTTCCTTCAGATGACTCTCGAACTTTAATACCACTCAAAAGAAAATAATTCCTCTCTGTGTACTCAACCAGACAAGACAAAACAAAACAAAAGAGAGGCTTGCAATGTGCTCTGCAGTTTTTGGACTGGAACAGGCTCTACAGATCATCTGCTACATGAAAACCTGGATTGCACACATAAATAAAGTTTGAAGATATAAAATGACTTGTCCAAGAACCTTCTGATAATTAGGGACAGATTTTGGTCTCCTATTTTTAACCCCTCTTTCATTTTTATCAAACTATTTCCCAAGAACTATTTTTCCTTTATGATCCAGAATTTGAAAGAAAAGTGAAGTTTTCTCCAAGATTTGAAAATGGCCAAAACATTACAGAGTTTGGATCTCAGAAATACATCACTGAATAATAATAATAATAATAATAATAATAATAATAATAATAATGTACCTCTAGTGTGTGGCACTTTCCTCGAATTCTGTTACAAAGAAGTTGGTAATTCTCCAGCACAACATTCAGCTCAGACGTCAACTCCTGGCCACCAGAGGGCACCTTGGCAGCTAATAACTTGATGTTGTCCTTGAGAATCTTCACTCTCACCTCCTTCTGCAACACATCCTCTTTTGCCCTCTGTTCCAAGAAAGGATGGATGAACTTGAAAAACGTCTCCCTTTCTCAGTAACCAATTTCTTTTCTTTTTTTTTTTTTTCAAGAATTAAACCAAAGTTAAAACATCTGGATGATTCTAACTATCAAAACACTACATTACATAGGTAACAGTGAATGGTTCTTTGTGGGGTTTTGCTTTTGTTTTTGAGATGGAGTCTTGCTCACTGCAACCTCCGCCTCCCGGTTCAAGAAATTCTCCTGCTTCAGCCTCCCGAGTAGCTGGGATTACAGGCGCCCACTACTACGCCTACCTAATTTTCATATTTTTAGTAGAGACGAGGCTTCACCATGTTGGCCGGGCTGGTCTCAAACTCCTGACCTCAGGTGATCCACCCACCTCGGACTCCCAAAGTGCTGGGATTACAGGCGTGGGCCACTGCACCCAGCCCAGTGAGTGTTTTTGAAATAAGAATGCTAACTCTAAAATTTCACTCATGCATCCAATGTACTCAGCCCCCACAAATGTTTTCATTTCATAACAGCAGTGTTAACATAAGTTATCCCAATTATGTTTACTGACATGAAGCATTTTCAAAGTCTGGGTCCAAGATCGGAATTTAAGTGAGTGAATTTTGATTATCACTGGAGGGCTGAGCAGATTACACTGCGATAAATACATTTTCACAAAAATTGAGGTACACTATGGTAGAAGTATCTTTAAAGGTTCTCTAAATAATTTAAACTTTTTTAAAAATTCTAGAACACAGGTACATGTATCCTTCTGCTAATTAATAGCATTTCAATGATAAAGTTAGACTGAGATGATCTGATCCAGAAATAGCTGTTTCTCAGTGCTCAAGATAAACAATCTGACATTCAGGAAAATCAACCTATTAGGTTGGTGCAAACGTAATTGCGGTTTATGCCATTATTTTTAATGGCAATAAATAAAAATAAAATAGCCTTTCACTTTCCCCTTTACTTTTCTCTACTATTTAATGGTTTTGAACTTCCTTACTTTGGGGGAAAGTAATTAGGTGTAGTGGTTTTCTAAGTCTTAATGGCTGTTTGAAAGAATAAAAATAAATAAAATGTTGCCCAATCAAATATTTAAATATCATTTTTCTCAAATCTCATCTATAGCAACTTTTAAAATCCAAAGAACTACAATGCCAATAGTGTAAAGAAAGATAATAAATGAGACAATTCTTAACATGGTAGCCTATTTTAAAATACCTATGTACTGAGTATTTTTAAATCTTTCAAAAAAAGCTGCACTTACAACAAGTCTCCTGTCATATTCACTTTGATTCATGTATAGTAATGTATGAATGTCACATAATCCCTTTTTTGAAAAAAACTCTGCACAGAGATTTTTGCTTTAGTTACACTTCTAGGCAAGTTAACTTTGAGGTAAAACAGTCACTGTGTTGCTTAAGCTTATAGGGGAAAAAAGCTTTGAAAACATAATCTCCTTTGGCTTGAACACTCAAGGACAGTTGAAGCTGTGTTAGAAATTTGGGAATGATGCCCAGTTCTTTTATTATATATAAAAAAAGAGTGTTCAAGACTATCAACATAGGAGTACAAATTTACAGGAAATGTATCCAGTGAATCCAACTAATAAGAACTCCCTTGATGCATTCCTACCGCTACTCCTACCTGCTCTAATGAAACGTCGGTGTTCATATGTGCCGTAAGTATTACCTGGAAGATCAGTACAAGGAAAATAATAACAAACCTCAGACAACTTGGGAGGTCTCTTTTGTTCCCCTTGCAAAGAATAATTCTTCGTGAAAATTTTTGGAAATAGTGATGAATGCAATTAATGCCACTGGATTGTGCACTTAAAAATTAAAATGGCCAATGTTATATGTATTTACCCCAATTTAAAAAAATGATCATTCTTCCTCACGCCCACTACCATAGGGTTTTAAATCATTCTCTGTAGCCTCCCAGAGGTCTAACTTAAGAGCCTGTCTCACAGGCCCTCATGGACTCAACTCATGGGCCAAGCCATACATGCGGACTCCTGGCTTCCTTCCCCTGCTAAAATCAGAGCAGCTACCCTGTTACACTTTTTTAATTCAAAAATCTACTGTGAAAGATGCTATGTGCACACAGTGCTTGACAGTTGGAGAGACAATTGATGGGCTGGTTTTAAAGGGAGGAGGGAGGCATGAAGTCTGTTGGCACTGGTTGTCCCCGCCTCACCTTCATCTCTTGCACAGCACTCTCAAGCTCTTCCGGTGACTTGTACTCAAAATCCCGCTCCAGGTATTCTTCCTCAGCCTGGGTCATCCATTCCTGCATCTCTGCCAAGTCTTTCTTTAGGTTCGCAGCTTTTTCTTGACTTTCAGACAACCTACTTTTTTGAGTAGCGATCTACAAAGGAAAAACCATTCCCCCAAATAAACAAATGTTAATGTGTTCAATATCAAGTTTTAGCTCTTCATATTTAAAGGCACGTGATAACTTTCCACAACAAATTGCATGCTTTAAAAATTCAGATAAAATGTCATACACTTCGTGCTAATGCTGTGGAATATAAGCAATAATGAAAATAATCTTATGACTGGAATTCTACACCACATTTGGATAATACTCTTATCTCAAAATATCTATTATAATTTTGAAAACGCATAACTGTTGACTGTAATCCCAGATGTAGGAATCTATAACAGTAAAAGCACATATATGAAGTAAATTTAATGTAGCACTGTTTATAATGAAAAAAAAAAAAAAAGGAAAAACAAAAAACCTAGAAGCCGGTCAGGTTTGGTGGCTCACGCCTGTCATTGCAGCACTTTGGGAGGCCAAGGCAGTGGGATCACCTGAGGTTAGGAGTTTGAGATCAGCATGGCCAACACGGCAAAACCCCATCTCTACTAAAAATACAAAAATTAACCAGGCATGGTGGCACATGCCTGTAGTCCCAGGAAGTGGAGGCAGGAAAATTGCCTGAACCTGGGAGGCAGAGGTTGCAGTGAGCCGAGATCACACCACTGTACTCCAACCCAGGGAACAGAGCAAAACCCCATCTCAAAAAAAAAAAAAGCCCAGAAGCAACCAAAATGTCAATTTTCTTCTTTTTAACTGCACTTCCCATTAAGATTTCACTTTTAAAAAGCAGCGAGGGATAGGCTGGTATTAAAGATGTCATAAAACACTGCTCTGTAAAATTTTGGTTTTGATATCTACTATATTTGTATATGCCACACAGACACAAAAAAGTTACAGTAAAAAAATAAATAGTTGTCTGATTCTGATTCAGTAACTTAGTTAAAAATTTCAGAGAAGTCAAGAAATATTTTCAGAGCACTCCTCCCCATAACAACAAACTGACTTCTACTGTGAGAGAAGGCATCATTCTGCAGTCACAGTCCAACCCCTACGTGACAAGTTAAGCCTTATGCTCAAATTAAATGCTGCAGTAGTGGCCACACTGCCAGGGCCTGCTTGGCTGCTAGGCTGATAGTAGCCAAAGGCCAGCACAGGAACTGGATGGTTCTCACGGAAGTTATAAAGTTAAGCAAGAGATAGAGGCTCCAGTCCCTCTCTCCAAATAGGATCTCTGGCATAAAAATAGACAGGACCAAACAAGAGCTTTTCTTCCACTGTCCCCACAGGGTAACCAAGGAACTGGTGCCAGCAACACTCACAATCCCATTCCCAAGCCTGGCTGATCATCAGGTTAACCTGGTAAGCTTTTCATTAAAATACATGCACACACACAGAAAGAGAAAGAGAGAGAGAGAAAGATTCTTGGGCCCCACTTCCAGAAAATTCTCTGTATGTGTACTTTTTGAACACTAGTCAGCAATATAATTTTCACAGATCCAAACACAAATGAAGAAAATAAAGACACTACCACAACAACCACAAAACACCCTCAAAATTATCTTTAATTATCCTGAGAATATATACTTTCTATTTTTTGGCATTCAAATGTTCCTGTTTTACAGGATATCACGAATATAATAGACAAAATAAACTATCTTTGTTGTTGATTTGTTTTATATGCCTGTTCTTTTCGCAAAATGAAAATTTGACAAAATTGTGTTTGTCCAAAACTACTTCAACATTTGTACTAGTCAATGCAATGCAATAGTCTGGAAATGCTCTAGATAATTTTCACACCTCCTTCCTAAGGACACTTTAAATTTCCCATATATTTATTCCTGTATTTTGAATCAGCAATTCACAATGAATTCTTTGTTGTCATATTTATGTGGGTGGATGGATGGATGGATGGATGGATGGATGGATGGATGGATGGATAGATCGATAAAGATACAAACTTCTAATTATCACCTTCCTTGATCCTCACTGCCACTTCCAAACCATTCTCTATGTATTTCCTCAAAAACCCCAGTTCCTTAAGGCACATGCCAATAGATTACAGCATATTGAGAAAAATTTGAATTTAGCTAGGGTAAGAGGTGAGAGTACAACATTATTAGTTTCTTAAGTGTGATCATGGTATTGTGATTTTGCAGAAGAATACCTTCATGCTTGGAGAATCATGCTAGAGTATTTAGGGCTGAAGTGTCATGATGTTTTCAATTTCCTGTTCAAAAGTACCCAAAAAAAGGGTGTGTGTGTGTGTGTGTGTGTGTGTGTAAAGAGAACGGCAGAGAGAGAGAAAGCAAAGGTGATAAAACATTAGCAAGTCTCTGAATGGATGGATATACAGCTGCTCCTTTTATCATTCTTTTAACTTTTCCTTACATTTGAACGTGTTCAAAATAAGTTAGTTGGGTAAAACAACAAAAACAAAGCAAAATATTCAGTTATGCAAATATAAATTTTTCTGATACAAACATTAGCCAAAAGCATTTTATTAAGAAATATGTACTATCCACATGACTGTGGGGTATGCCTATATTTCACATTGACTTCTATTTTTCACTGCTTTGTCACTCACTTCAGCTATATATAGCCTCACTATTATTCCACTAATAAAAATCAAAGCAATCGAGACAGAATACCTTCCAGTTCTACTGTTCCATATCATTTCCTCCCTTCCATTACCATGGAGAAACCATATCTCTAGCAACATCTTCACTTAGATCGTGGATCTCACCCTTACATAATCACAGACTTCACTTGAGAAATTCTCCTATCTCAATCTCTTTCTGCACCATCATGTTTTTCTAAATGAGAGGTCCTCTCATTAATATCTCTCATTTAATATCTCTCATTATAAAAAATAACAAAACCACCTCTTTGGATTCCCATCACCAGTACCCACCCATTTATCTGCTCCCCTGAAGAGAAATTTCTCAAAGTTGGTTATGCTTGGTGTCCCAGTTCCTCAGTTCCCATACCCTCCTTGACACTCTCCACTATGATTATTTTTCCCACCAGATCGCTGACCCTACTTACTCAAGGTTATTAAATGCCTCCTTCTTATCAAATTTAAAGCTTGATTTTCTGTTTTGATTGGCCCCTGCAATCCTCAGCATTAGGCACTGTGAAGTTTTCTCCACCTAGCATCTGGGACCCCACATTCTCTGTTACTGATTTTTCCTCCTTAGCTTCTAGCATCAAATTTACCCTTCCAGAATGGTAGTCATCATTTCACCTACACCCACAAAAGCTTCTCCTTCATTATTGCAGTAAATGACAACACAATTCACACAAAGTGGAAGCTTTGCAAAAATTCTGAGTCATGCTTGACCGTTCACTTTTTCTCCTATCACACATCCAATTCTTTCCTTAGGTCTCTTCTTTATTTTCAAACCTAGTATTTCTCATGCCCTCCATCACTACTTCTCTAGCCTCTCTAGTACATGGGGCCATCCTCTCTCTCCAAGATTGCAGTAACCTTATAAGGATTCTTTCTATTTTCATTCTTGCCTTCCCCGAGCAAACTACTCACATGAAAACTAGAGAGAGGCTGAGTGCAGTGGCCCATGCCTGTGATCTCCATGCTTTGGGAGGCTGAGGCAGGAGGATGGCTTGAAGTCAGCAGCATCTGACCAGACTGGCATCTGGTCTCAAACTGCTGACTTCAAGCCATCCTCTTGCCTCAGCCTCCCAAAGCATTGAGCCAGAACCCCATCTGTACAATTTTTTTTTTTTTTTTAGACAGGGTCTGGCTCTTTCGCCCAGGCTGGAGTGCAGTGGTATGATCTCAGCTCACTGCAACCTCCATCCCCTGGGCTCAAGCCACCCTCTCACCTTAGCCTCCTAAGTAGCTGGGACTATAGGCACATACCACCATGTCCGGCTAATTTTTGTAATTTTTATAGAGATAAGGTTTTGTCATGTTGCCCAGGCTGGTCTCAAACTCTTGAGCTCAGGCAATCCACCCACCTCAGCCTCCCAAAGTACTGGGATTACAAGCATGCACCACTGCATCTGGCTCAAAAGTATTTATAAAATTATCTAGGCATGGTGGTGAACACCTATAGTCCCAGCTACCCAGGAGGCAGGAGGATTGCTTGAGCCCAGGAGTTCAAGCCTGCAGTAAGCAAGGATCCTGCCACTGCACTCCAGCCTGGGTGACAGAGCAAGATAGTGTTGCTAAAAAAAGGAAACAAAACAAAAAGCCAGAGTGACCTTGAAAGATCTATATCACATGTCACTTCCCTGTTCAAACCCTTCAAATTCCTTTCTGTGTAATATCATACTTGAAATAAATCCCAAGTCCTTTCCTCCAAGGCCATAGCTAATCCATCCTCTGCCTACCTCTAACCTCAAATATTCCCATTCTCCAACTCACTAACTCCTCTCTACACTGCCTTCATTCTCTATTAAACAGACAAAGTTCATTCCCACCACAGAGTTTTAAAACTTGCTATTCTCCATGCCTGAATGTTCTTATCTGAACTTTACAAGGTTAATCTCTTACTTTACTCAGTTCTTTATTCAAACGTCCCCATCTCAGAAAGTCCTTCCCTGACCCTCCTATTTGAAATAACCCACCTAGCCCTAACTCCTTGCTACTCCTCCATGATATTATTTGTTATCCATCTGCCTCACTAGAATGTAAGCTCCTTAAGAGGAGTTTCTTCTTCCTTGTTCAATGCTGTACCTGCAGTGCCTAGAATGATGCTTGACAGTTGGCAACTGATTAAGAAATATTTGCTAAGTAAATAAATGGTCACACTCAAATGTTTTAGGGGTAAAGCAAGTGTCATAAATGTGTTTCAAGACAGGTTTAAGACAAGAATGGGTAAGCCGTGAGCCAAACTGCACAATCAGCACCCTCTCTTAATTCAAAAAATGATGCCCTTTTTTTGCCCCAGCTTGCTACCCACGCTGGAGTTATTTTAGACCATTGTTTTTCAAACTGGATGGGTCATAATACATTTAGTCAGTTAAGAGCAGCTACAGTCTACATCTCTTGAAAACCACAGATAGCAACGTTGAGAAACTCACCTCCTTGCTAAGTTTCTCCAGTTGGGTTTGGTAGTCACTTAGTCTTGTCTGCACCCAAGTTTTTATTCCAGCAATGGGACCACTTCGAAGATTAGTCTCTATTTCCTTCATGTTTTTCAGAGATGATTCAATTGTTTCTATTTCATTAACAAATGCCTAAACACATAAAAGATGCATGTTGAGTTCATTACTATATAAGTGGATGCCATAATTATAGTTTGTCTGCTTATCTCCCTGCAAATATTATAGAAGCAGACTGCTTAAGAGTCATTAGTTCTAACTACTTAAGAAATATTGTGCCATAAGAAACTCATTTCACCTGGGTGCTTGATATAGCCATCTGACAAATTAGATCAGAAATACCTGACTCTCAGCAGGGAACAGTCTTTTAATTAATGTAGAGAAGCCTAATGATTTAACCAAATATAAACTGCATGCACTATTACTAGCAAATTCATTTTCTGGGAGGGGTTGTTTTTTCTTTATACTTTAAGTTCTAGGGTACATGTGCACAATGTGGAGTCATTGTATATTGCTTTTCTTGTGCCACATGGTGAAGATTTAAGAAAAACATACTTAACAAATGAATTTGATGAACAGATACTTCTCAAATTCATTTGTTACATTTTTTTTTTAAATCCTCACCATGTGGCACAAGAAATGCAATATACAATGACTTCTAATGAACTAAAATTGTTCTTGTTCTCTATTCTATAACCTCTCTAAATTCTATAACCATGGCCAGAAGTAAAAACATGAAGAATCTTTCATTCTTTTATTAGCTATAAAGTCATAAAAGCTTTATGATGAAAGATATTTTATCTAGATTTAATGCTATGTTATATTCTCACAATTTTAATAATAGCAGCAAAAAAACATATAAAAAGAACAAAACATTATTTATGACAAATTCCCCAGATCAGCAAAACTCACAGAGCACTGGTCTAACTGCCTCTGTAGATCTGCATTGTTTCCTCGGGCAGCCTGCTGTTTCATTAAGAAGTCTTTCACGCCATCCATCCACCTCTCAATGACTGTTGAATCAGCCTAAATCAAACACGACAACGGAGGGGGATATTACTCCATGACGTTCAGTCTACTACATCTCAAGATCTACCGCCACTGGAACAAAGGCAACTTCTTAAAGCTCCGATGGTATCATTTTCACTTAGTTTATTTCTTTTTTTAAGGCTTCCAACTTTGAAAATGATTACTTTCTTCATTCTTGACTAAAATCCTCAAGAGACGACAGGCTAGTAACCATTCTAAAAATTTCCAAACACTAGCTCTTTTTGCTTAAATGCAAACAATAGGTATGATTTAAAATGCAAATTACAGGGAAAAATGCATTTCTAAGTTTAATCAGCTATAAAATATTTTTCTCTGATATAATTTAGAACAATTTTTCTTTAAAGTTAGTAACTCAGAGCAGGAATGAACAAATAGCACGGTGGAGGGAATACAATAGACAGCTCTCATTCCTGCCGTTGGATGCCTTTTTATCTGAGAACTCAGGACAGTCACTGCTCTGCTCCATTCTTTCATCCAACATTTATTAAGCAGCTACTGTATACATAATCTAGTTACTGTGTATGGTGATAGGGGTTCAAAGACATATGTGAAAGCAAACATTTTGCAAAGAGAAAGAGGCTTTAGAGAGAAGGTAACATTGGAACTGGGCCTTAAAGAATGCAAATAAGGGTCAGGCATAGTAGCTTACGCCTGTAATCCTAACACTTTGGGAGACCCAGGCCATGGATCACGAGGTCAAGAGATTGAGACCATCCTGGACAACAAGGTAAAATCCCATCTCCACTAAAAACACAAAAATTAGCTGGGCATGGTGGGGCGCCTGTAATCCCAGCTACTCAGGGGGCTGAGGCAGGAGAATTGCTTGAACCTGGGAGGCAGAGGTTGCAGTGAGCCAAGATCACACCACTGCACTCTAGCCTGGCAACAGAGCAAGACTCTGCCCCCCCCACCCCAAAAAAAAGAAAAATAAAAAGAGAATTCAAATAAGTAGATATAATTTGAGCTTTTGAGCTCTAATACCAAAGTCATTTCTTTCCATAGGTGGGCAACTGCCATGTTTTTCTCCAGTCTTCTGCTGATGACATGTTCCCAATTCCTTCCATGATGTCTGCAGGACATGACATCTAGGTATTGCTCACTACTCTGATCAACATGCTCTGGAATCTACATCAGTTTTTTAATGTCCTTAAAATATGCCACCCAGAACCACCTATTCTGATCCTTATAATGTTTGAATTGATCACAAAGATCTAACTAGTTTATACAAGGTTATGAGAGATTATCTCAAACACTTTGGTGAAATCAAGACTTGCCAAGAATGTTCATTTGTGAGCATTATTTGAACTAAATGAGAGAGCATCTCCAAATGTGAGATGTTATCACTCTATGCATCCAATAATCTAGTCTTCCTCCTCAAAAAGAAAAAGAAAAAAAAAGAAAAGTAGTACTTAAAGGAAATGAGTCTGGACAAGGCCTATTAGTGGTATCCCTGTTGATTCCTGGTGACCACCACATTCTTTCCTAAGCACATATAAAGATCTCTAGTCGGTTATTTATCTTACAGTTTGGCTAGGAACTGACATCAAACTTACTTTATAGCTTCAGCTTCTAAAAACTAATGTGTCCTCTTAATTAGGACATTTCTCCATCTCCATTTTTCTGGTAATTTCTCACAAGTTTATGGCATGACTGACCCTGAGATCATGGGTAAAAATCCCACTTGGGATGCAGATTTATGCATCTGGAGGAACTCTGAGTGTTTTTGCGTGTGGTCCTTAGTTCAGGCTCTAAAGCACTCTCAGTAATGACTATTCTATACTTTCTAGTTTTGAAGGCCATTCTCTGATGAAGATGGCAAGTAAAAAGTGCTTATCTAGCTAGGTTTCTCTGTGTGTCCTCCATTAATATTACACCATCCTGTTTAAGCACCTCTGCATCTAGTTTATTCTTGGCACAGTTTTGAAAGCCATTTCAGTCCCATTGCACACTTTCCCCAAGCTGCTTCCTCCTCTCTTCTCCAGTCTGTCTGACATGATTCCATAGGTCCATGCTACCCTTATATATTTTCAGTTGGTTACAGGTCATTTCTGTGTTTGCTCCAGCATTTCAAGATCTTAGCATAGAAGGCATCTTGGGAAGACATGCTCAGAGCGGGTAGAGTGGGGCATCCAAAAAAGACAGAAGTGCAAAAAGACAGAAAGTGTGAAGACATTCATAGAGTTCATAAAATACGACTTTAAAAATTCTCGCTTAACTTGTCACCACAGATTCCTGCACTGCTAATCTCCATTCTGCACTGTTAAAGAATGCATTACTGGGGCCAGGCGTGGTGGCTCATGCCTGTAATCCCAGCACTTTGGGAGGCTGAGGCAGGCAGATCACGAGGTCAGGAGATTGAGACCATCCTGGCTAACATGGTGAAACACCATCTTGACTAAAAATACAAAAAAAATGAGCCAGGCATGGTGGCGGCGCCTGTAGTCCCAGCTACTTGGGAGGCTGAGGCAGGAGAATGGCGTGAACCTGGGAGGCGCAGCTTGCAGTAAGCCGAGATCACGCCACGCACTCAAGCCTGGGCAACAGAGCAAGACTCTGTCGCAAAAATAAAAATAAAAAATAAAATAAAATTTAAAAATGCATTACTGCTATATAACTGGGAAATTCATTAACTGTACTTTGAATGAGGAAAAATGATGGTCTCCTCAGCCAAAAATTTTCAAAGTGTATATGGAAGCATTATATTTCAAGGAGGTTTTAACCACAATTGGCTTTGACTTGACAAAATGGCCTTAACTACTCCAGTCACTGGCATATGAGGAAGTTTTATGGACTTGACTGCCTTCCTTCCTCCCTCCTTCCCACACTCTCTCTGACACACACAGACCCATGAGGGAACACACATTTCACATGTATCTGTTCCTATTCTCCCTCTTAAACTTCGACGTGAGAAAAAAGAGAAAAGCAACAGACAGACAAGCCATGTAGGCCAATGGATCATCCCAACAGTGAGGAAAGGAATAGAAAGGAATCTGTACACACTGTAATATTTTCACTACTAAAAATCCTGCATGTAATTCTGACCATGCTGTGTTCTAAAAGAGACAGTGTGCCCAAATAAAGAAATTCTAAGGTCTGACTACCAAGCTCAACACCTGCCTAGCCATGGGGCTTTGAGAAACTAATTTTTCTTTGAGCCTTAGTAACTCATCTGTAAAATTAGAATCATAACAACTATCTTGTCTGGTTGTTCTGAAAAACAGAGATTCCCACATAGAAGAATGCACTAAATGGTAGTGATTATTATACTAAGATCTACAAAACTAACTCCTTTATTATTACCAAGATTAAGACCATAAGAGTTACCACATCCAAGTTTTGGTGTTTATGTCCCATTAGAGGAACCACAGGAATGAACGGACAAGATGAGCACGTGTTTGAGTAAGCATCGATTTCACTTTTTTAATTGCTGCCAACATTAATGCTTGTTCTATCCTGTAACTGTTTCAAACTGCTACTGCTTATATATCTGGCCAGACCTGGCCAAATACAGCTCATGGGAAGGAATCGGTACAGAAGGAAAGGCCCACCCTTCAGAAGTGCTTAGCAGCTGCTTGACACGGCACGGGAAGGGTTATAAGTCCCGAAGATCAATGCTGTGAGGGTGAAGGCAGGAGACAGGGAGCTCTGCTCTGCCTTCCATTCTCCCTATCCTATCTCCTCTTTGCCTAAGCAAAATATTGTCACAGTCAACCTGTAGCAGATGTTTCCTGTGCTTTTCAAACATACCAAAAGGCAGTTCATCTTTAAGACAATTCCACAGCAAAGAGGTTGGTTACAAAGATCGTGGAACAGCTCACATGAAAATAGTGTTTCTCTGTCCATTTAAAAATTACCCAGCTGATGCACTTAAAGGCTTCTGATCTACAATAATGATGATTTTTTTTCTTCACCTCCATCTGCTTACAGAACACACACACACTTTTTTTTTTTTTTCTTTTGTTTTTTGAAACGGAGTCTCACTCAGTCAGTGGTCCAGGCTGGAGTGCAGTGGCGCGATCTCGGCTCATTGCAAGCTCCGCCTCCTGGCGTGAACTCATTGCAAGTTCACGCCATTCTCCTGCCTCAGCCTCCCGAGTAGCTGGGACTACAGGCGCCCGCCACCACGCCCGGCTAATTTTTTTGTATTTCTTAGTAGAGACGGGGGGGGGGTTCACCGCGTTAGCCAGGATGGTCTCGATCTCCTGACCTCGTGATCCGCTCGTCTCGGCCTCCCAAAGTGTTGGGATTACAGGCTTGAGCCACCGCGCCCGGCCAACACACACACTTCTTTAAGGGACTTCAGTTCTTATAAACCAAAACAAAATATAAAAACTGCTAGTAAATTTCTAAAGCAAATGTCATTATTTCACATGCAAAAAAAAATAAACTAAGTACTAATCTGGGGCAGCCATTTCTCATTCCTGTTTTTACTCACAAATATTCAAATAAATATAAAATTACTAATACAGTATTTTTTGAAAATCAAAATATCAAATATTCTAGTTTGGAAGGGTCAAAGTCTACACGGACCACCACTGCTCAAAAGCAATGATTTCTAAGCATTTCACCTGGGCAACACCCTGCTATGGGATCACAGAAAAGGAACTGCAAGGTCATTAAAACAATTCCTTTGATCCTGACTCACATCGTCTCCCACCCCCAATCCTGTCAGCTAAGGATGGAGGTAATTTAAAGCTTGGTAAATCTGGATTTAAGACAGTAAGATTCCAAGGTACACAACTACCTCCAGAGACTTGATTACAGCTAAATTCTTGGAATTTTTTTTGCTCCTCCCCCATCTGTTGGAATGTCCACAGCTTTTTAAGACATAGACCAGAAAAAAAAAAAAAAAATACTGTGAAGCCAGAATTAAAACAGTAATTTAAGGTAGCAAGGTTCCTATTTTGTTTCACTTTATAATATTCAATAACCTCAAAATCACAACCTTGAAAATGTGCTCTCTCACTTAGTAGGGAAGATAAACAATGACATTGCTACTACACTTATTTATCAAAAACTAATAAAGTCCTTAAATCTAAGGTAGGGAATATATGAATATTCCCTTCAGTAAACTAAAATGTGTTCACAAATAAGAAAAAAAAAAAACCCTTATGAGAAATCAATTATATATTACCTAAACAGGGTTAAATCATCTGTACTAATATTACTCTTAGAAAGTATTGCATTTTTACCCTAAAATGCTTTTCAAAGTACTTTTAAAACCTGGTTCTGCCTGTTGGAGCTCCAGCACCCCCGCTTCCAGATTCCGGGTCAGAGCAAGTCCATTCATGTGTGCCTTTGACTGTTCAACAATCGAAGGAAGAGGCATGACTACACAGGTGTCCTGCCACTTAGGATAACCAGGTATTTAGACTGTATCAATCCACTCTCACTAGAGAGGCCCGACACATCAATTACATTCACATCTGCTAACTTGCTCTATGCCTGACGGGGAGCCAACCCTCAAAGAGCTCATGCCTAGTGGGAGGAGAGACACACACTTCTCACCATAATAAAAGACGGCCTGAGATGGGTCGTGAAGGTGTAAATGACACGCAGTTGAATCACAGAGGAGGGAATGATTATCTAGCTGTGGGTGTAGTGATGAGCTGGGCTGAAGACAGATGAGCAGAGAGGAGGAGGAGGATGTGAATTCCTAGCAAGTATGTGACATTTCCAGAGAAAGGCTATAGTCTAGGGTGGTCTTTGGTGACCCACTGTATTCTCCCCACCTGATTCAGCTCACAGTGGAGATGCAGGGAGGGCTTCAGGGCAAGAAAGGGACATTTTGTATTAATGGCACTTTGTATTAACTTGTATTAATAGTGAAGACAACCAGATCCTTTCAGAAGTACACCTCTTGTATTGGTGTGAAAGATGAATTCTAGAGAGAAGAGACAGGAAGTGGGGGTCAGATTTAAAGGGTAATGAAATTGTCAGGGCAAGAGATTGCAGGAGAGCCTGAACCCAGAAGGAAGGGGTTGGAGGAGGAGCCTGAAAAGACAGGAGCGCTGGAAAATAGAAGACAGTTTGGTGTGTGCCTTGGGGGCATCTTTCATGATTTCCCAGTTATACACACGGCAGAAGCTCTTGAATAAGGAAAAGGAAATACGTAATATGAAATATCTTGCAGCCCCTAATTCCAAAGATATTACTGCTGGTGAGGAGAGATCTATAAGCAGCCTCTTAGGATTTTATAATATTTTATCCCTATGATTCACAGGAAAATCCAGTCAGTAAAATCAATAATGGAAAAAAGAAATACCCATTTCATGTATTTTCAAATGTTTTGTCACCTGGAAGGGGTACAGTAGTTTATAAAAGTAACAATGAATATTTTACCTCGTAAGTACCAGAATGGAGGTTATTGCTTTGGCATGGCATAAATAAAAATAATTTAAGAATGTATTTGGGCATGACACAATGAGTAAGAATATGTAGGTCCAATCGCTACATGCACAAAAGGAACCAGCCATGGAGACAAAGGAAATGCAGGCAAAAGAGGAAAAACACTATGATGCCAACAAATAACAGAAAACTAAAATTTGCACACAACTAACAGCCACTTACAAACATTGAAGGATAGCAGAAAAAAGCAAGCACATAGCCACGAAAACACCTTCAAAGTTTAAATGTGCTGTATCAATGAAAGATGTTATTAAGTAGTGGGATTCACTTCCGAACTCTATCTGGACTATAGATTTAAATGTACCTCACAGAGTTCCAATATCATTTGTTTCCATAGTGTGGGGAAAAATTATAAGAATTAGCAATATTTGTCCATTTTTCTTGTCCAATTTCAATGTACAAGGATCCACTGTTAATATTAGCTGCCCCCAGGAAAGAAAATGGTATTGGGGAAGAATAGGAACTCTAAATGTTCACTGTAAGTATTTCTGTGTTATTCAATTTCTTCCCAATGTGTAGGCTTCAAATGCTACTCATATATGAAAAATGCATTTTAAAAATAAACAAGTCAACTATTTTATTCCTATGAAACATTATTATGAATTGGCATTGAATCTAAAACCTACTGTGCTTCATGCCTTAAAGACAAAAATAATTAAATGCCTAAAAAATTATCTATCAGGTCATTGAAAAAGGGAAAACAATGATAATCAGCAAGTAAATATTTATTATAATTATCTAATAATTTGAGGGCTGGAGCTTAAAGTTTTCCCAAGTAAATCATGAGTAGTTAAGTAACCAGCAATTCCTGTAAAGCAAAAAAAAGGAGTTTTCTTATGAATTTAAAATAAAACATGTATTTCAATGAAAGAGTTGTACAATTAAGAAATACAGACACTGTATTCCTTAACTATAATCTTGCAGTTAGTACACAAGAAGCAAATAAAAAAATAACTGGACATTACAAATCTGCTACTGTAACAACAAACACTTAAATATCCAGACGCATATAGTTTATGTTGGATATTTTTAATGGAAATAAATATTTAGCACACACTCCAAGTGACCACTTTTCATGCCTGGATTTGCTACATTAATAGCAACAACCCACCAAAGCCTAAAGCTGGATTACTATAACCACAGGACTCTTTTGTGTTTTGGGAGAATATTTATTCTCATTAAGCTCCATATTGAAATATTAGCATACATTTAGCTAACCCTAAGATACACTTTTAAGAGGCAGAAGAAGACTAACCCTGAGGTTAATCTCCATTTACACTTGGGACTTAAATCTGAAAACAAAGGGATGATCTTTTGAAAAGATGGGAAATGTTTAAGCGGCATTGCTAAACGTTGGCACTACTGACATTTGGGACCAGATGATTATTTTGGTGGGAGGCTGTCCTGTGCATGGTGGGATGTTTAGCTGCATCCCTGGCCTCTACCCACTGGAAGCCTTTTCCCAGAGTTCCGACAGCAGAAATGTCTCCAGAAATTTACAAGTATCCTCTGGAGGGTAAAATCACCCCAGCTGAGAATCACTGATAATACAATGCTGGGACCATAACCAAAAATTTTAGAATTATAGAAAAGGTCAATGCTCATTTTGAAAGCTGGAAACAATTACAACTGATAATACACGATGAGAAGTGAGACCATCACAAAGCATAATGGGCCAGGCGCGGTGGCTCATGTCTGTAATCCCAGCATTTTGAGAGGCTGAGGAGGGCAGATCACCTGAGGTCAGGAGTTTGAGACCAGCCTGGCCAACATGGTGAAACCCCGTCTCTACTAAAAATAAAACTTTAGCCAGGTGTAGTGGCATGTGCCTGT